>NC_136383.1:91212255-93612255 GCF_965140285.1 Lepidochelys kempii
ACCAATTTTAAGACACTGGTGGCCGTGAAATTGACCAAAGTGAACCGCGAATTTGGTAGGGCCCTACTTATATGACTCAGTATTAACTCCTCATTAAGAAAGTTCTTTGCATTTGACTTGCCATTCATTTGGGATGGATGATCTGCTTAACTAGGGATACATGTTTTGTGTTATGTTGTCAAGGAAGCCCATGGAGCTAAACATTCTTAAGTCCTATAGTTTTTGCTCTGACTTAAGGCAAAGCTAAATCCTGAACCAAGAGAACTGATGAGGAGTCCGGTGGCACCTTAAAAACTAACAGATTTATTTGGGCATAAGCTTTTGTGGGTAAAAAACCCCACTTCTTCAGATGAATGGAGTGAAAATTACAGATACAGGCATAAATATTTATTGGCACATGAAGAGAAGGGAGTTACTTTACAAGTGGAGAACCTATGTTAAAGGCCATTCAGTCAGGGTGGATGTGGTCCAATCCCAGTAACTGAGGAGGAAGGAGAGGGAAAATTGCTTTTGTAGTGAGCCATCCACTCCCAGTCCCTATTCAAGCCCAAATTGATAGTGTTAAATTTGCAAATGAATTGTAGCTCTGCAGTTTTTCTTTGAAGTCTGTTTCTGAAGTTTTCAAGAGAACTGGTTTATCTTGAGATGCATTTTGATGCTGAGGGTTTAATACTTTGGAATGTATTGTTAATTAGAGGAAACTAAGGGCTTGTCTATAAGTGGCGGTTAAAACAGAGTAAATCAAGATAATTTGGTTTGAAAATGCTTGTGCAAACATGGCACGATCCCTAATAGCACACTAACTCCAGTTTGTTGCAAATTCTGGAGTTCGCTTTCAAAGTGAACTGATTTTGCAGTGAATCAGGTTAGTTCAGTGTATTCTTCATTTGCATGCAGTGCTGCTGCTTGTTAGTCCTCCATTAGGTGGTCTCATATTGCTTTGCCGGTCTACTGTCTGGTGTCAAGTTTACTGGATGTACTGTCCCCTCTTGAAAGCTGGCGTGGGGCCAGATTTTGCCTGTTTGCTCCTGGATTTGAGTACACTGCAATTGCTGCAATAATACTCCAAAGTCCTATGACATACCTCATGCAGCTGCTTGGAGCAGTACTGGGACCCTGGATCTTATTGCTATCTGTTGAGAAGCATCGGTGCAGGAAGCTCTTGTGGCCAGAGAGATATTTTTGGGATAGGTTTCAGAGTAACAGCCGTGTTAGTCTGTATTCGCAAAAAGAAAAGGAGTACTTGTGGAACCTTAGAGACTAACCAATTTATTTGAGCATAAGCTTTCGTGAGCTACAGCTCACTTCATCATACCTTCATCACAGATGCATACTGTGGAAAATACAGAAGATGTTTGTTTTTATACGCACAAACCATGAACAAATGGGTGTTTATCACTGCAAAAGGTTTTCTCTCCCCCACCCCACTCTCCTGCTGGTAATAGCTTATCTAAAGTGATCACTCTCCTTACAATGTGTATGATAATCAAGGTGGGCCATTTCCACCACAAACCCAGGTTTTCTCCCCACCCTCCTGCTGGAAATGGCCCACCTTGATTATCATACACATTGTAAGGAGAGTGATCACTTTAGATAATGACAGGTATACATCCGATGAAGTGAGCTGTAGCTCACGAAAGCTTATGCTCAAATAAATTGGTTAGTCTCTAAGGTGCCACAAGTCCTCCTTTTCTTTTCACTTTAGATAAGTTTCAGAGTAACAGCCGTGTTAGTCTGTATTCACAAAAAGAAAAGGAGTACTTGTGGAACCTTAGAGACTAACCACTGAAGGTAAAAAATCCATTACAATCTACATACCACACAGACTATGCTGACAGCTTGTGCCACACGCTCTCAAAGAAACTGTGGAATCACCTGATCAACATCCTCTACAGCAAACAGGGAAAGATTAAGAATGAGCTCTCAAAAATGGATACTCTCATAAAAAACCAACCTTCCACACAAACTTCCTCGTGGCTGGACTTTACTAAAACTAGACAAGCCATTTACAACACACACTTTGCTTCTCTACAAAAGAAAAAGGACACTAAACTTTCTAAACTACTGCATGCCAGAAGGGGCCACAGCAATGGTTCCCTCAACCCACCCAGCAATATTGTTAACCTATCCAACTATACTCTTAGCCCAGCAGAAGCAGCTGTCCTATCTCGGGGCCTCTCCTTCTGCCCCTCCACCCCCACTAACATGATACAGTTCTGTGGTGACCTAGAATCCTATTTTCGACGTCTCCGACTCAAGGAATATTTCCAACATACCTCTGAACAACATACTAATCCACAGAGACCTCCCTACCAACACTACAAAAAGAAGGATTCTAGGTGGACTAAACAGCAGACTGGACTTCTACATAGAGTGCTTCCGCCGACGTGCACAGGCTGAAATTGTGGAAAAGCGGCATCACTTACCCCATAACCTCAGCCGTGCGGAACACAATGCCATCCACAGCCTCAGAAACAACTCTGACATCATAATCAAAAAGGCTGACAAAGAAGGTGCTGTTGTCATCCTGAATAGGTCGGAATATGAACAAGAGGCTGCTCGGCAGCTCTCCAACACCACTTTCTACAAGCCATTACCCTCTGATCCCACTGCGAGTTACCAAAAGAAACTACAGCATTTGCTCAAGAAACTCCCTGAAAAAGCACAAGATCAAATCCGCACAGACACACCCCTGGAACCCTGACCTGGGATATTCTGTCTACTACCCAAGATCCATAAACCTAGAAATCCTGGGCGCCCCATCATCTCAGGCATTGGCACCCTGACAGCAGGATTGTCTGGCTATGTAGGCTCCCTCCTCAGGCCCTACGCTACCAGCACTCCCAGCTACCTTCGAGACACCACTGACTTCCTGAGGAAACTACAATCTATCGGTGATCTTCCTGATAACACCATCCTGGCCACTATGGATGTAGAAGCCCTCTACACCAACATTCCACACAACGATGGACTACAAGCCGTCAAGAACACCGTCCCAATAATGTCACGGCTAACCTGGTGGCTGAACTTTGTGACTTTGTCCTTACCCGTAACTATTTTACATTTGGGGACAATGTATACCTTCAGATCAGCGGCACTGCTATGGGTACCCGCATGGCCCCACAGTATGCCAACATTTTTATGGCTGACTTAGAACAACGCTGCCTCAGCTCTCGTCCCCTAAAGCCCCTACTCTACTTGCGCTATATTGATGACATCTTCATCATCTGGACCCATGGAAAAGAAGCCCTTGAGGAATTCCACCATGATTTCAACAATTTCCATCCCACCATGAACCTCAGCCTGGTCCAGTCCACACAAGAGATCCACTTCCTGGACACTACAGTGCTAATAAACGATGGTCACATAAACACCACCCTATACCAGAAACCTACTGACCGCTATTCCTACCTACATGCCTCCAGCTTTCACCCTGACCACACCACACGATCCATTGTCTACAGCCAAGCTCTGCGATACAACCGCATTTGCTCCAACCCCTCAGACAGAGACAAACACCTACAAGATCTCTATCATGCATTCTTACAACTACAGTACCCACCTGTGGAAGTGAAGAAACAGATTGATAGAGCCAGAAGAGTTCCCAGAAGTCACCTACTACAGGACAGGCCTAACAAAGAAAATAACAGAACGCCACTAGCCGTCACCTTCAGCCCCCAAGTAAAACCCCTCCAACGCATTATTAAGGATCTACAACCTATCCTGAAGGATGACCCAACACTCTCACAAATCCTGGGAGACAGGCCAGTCCTTGCCTACAGACAGCCCCCCAACCTGAAGCAAATACTCACCAGCAACCACATACCACACAACAGAACCACCAACCCAGGAACCTATCCTTGCAACAAAGCCCGTTGCCAACTGTGCCCACATATCTATTCAGGGGACACCATCACAGGGCCTAATAACATCAGCCACACTATCAGAGGCTCGTTCACCTGCACATCCACCAATGTGATATATGCCATCATGTGCCAGCAGTGCCCCTCTGCCATTTACATTGGTCAAACTGGACAGTCTCTACATAAAAGAATAAATGGACACAAATCAGATGTCAAGAATTATAACATTCATAAACCAGTCGGAGAACACTTCAATCTCTCTGGTCACGCAATCACAGATATGAAGGTCGCTATCTTACAACAAAAAAACTTCAAATCCAGACTCCAGCGAGAAACTGTTGAATTGGAATTCATTTGCAAATTGGATACAATTAACTTAGGCTTGAATAGAGACTGGGAGTGGCTAAGTCATTATGCAAGGTAACCTATTTCCCCTTGTTTTTTCCTAACCATCCCCCCCCCCCCCCCCAAGACGTTCTTGTTAAACCCAGGATTTGTGCTGGAAATGGCCCACCTTGATTATCATACACATTGTAAGGAGAGTGGTCACTTTAGATAAGCTATTACCAGCAGGAGAATGGGTTTGTGTGTGTGTTGGGGGTGGGGGGTGTTGAGAAAACCTGGATTTGTGCTGGAAATGGCCTAACTTGATTATCATACACATTTTGAGGAGAGTGATCACTTTAGATAAGCTATTGCCAGCAGGAGAGTGGGGTGGGGGGAAGTATTTTTTCATGCTTTGTGTGTATAAAAGATCTTCTACACTTTCCACAGTATGCATCCGATGAAGTGAGCTGTAGCTCACGAAAGCTTATGCTCAAATAAATTGGTGAGTCTCTAAGGTGCCACAAGTACTCATTTTTGGGATAGAGCTCTTTTTGTGGACGTTGCTAGTCAAAGGTCATGATCTAGAATGCCAACCGGTGTTGAATAAAGAGTAAACAGGGGACATGTAACTTGTTCGGTTTTGGAAGTGCTGGACAGGATTTTGCAGAACTACATGATCACCAAACCCAGAAAGGTTGTGGAACCTGCTACCTGATCTCTTTCCCCCACTACAAAGACAACCAGAAAGACTCACTGGAGCATGAGCATGAGGATGCCAATGAAGAGAACTCCCCGGAAAGCCAGGATATATCTATTCTTCTTTGAGTGATTGCTCATATTGATTCCAATTAGGTGTGTGCATGCTGTGTGCACAGTTATCGGAAAGTTTTTCCCTTAGCAGCACCTGTCGGGTCGGCTATGGAGCCCCCTGGAGTGGCGCCTTCATGGCGCTCAATATAGGACCCTGCCGACCCAGAGCCTCCTCAGTTCCTTCTTACCGCCAGTGACAGTCTTTGGAATTGTGGTGTCTTGCTCTGCAAGCTCTTCATGTTTCCCAAGCTTCTCTTTCGGACTGTTTGTTTAGTTCTTAATTATTGTAGTTCTAGCTAGTAGTTAGTTAGCTGTTGTGTTATGGGGTTTACCCTCCACCCTGACTGCGTTCTCCTTGCGGGACTTACATGAGTAAGTCCCAGGGGTTCAAGCCCTGCATGTCCTGGAACAAAGCCCATGCCAATGTGCGACTCTCATGACACTTGTTTAAAGTGTTTGAAGGAAACACATCAGTCAGAAAAGTGCAGGATTTGTAACTGCTTTTGCCCCCATACCAAGAAGGAGCAGGACTTTAGATTGAAGCAGCTCCTTATGCAGGCAGCACTTAGACTGCAACCTGCATCAGGCCCACCTCCACAGGCAGCGCAGAAGTGAGGTTGTACCACCCTCTTTTCCGTGCTGCAGCAGCCCCAGAACTGGGCTCTGGGTTTCTGCCCTCCACAGCTCTATTCCCACTACTTCCTAATCCCCCAAAGCCAGAAGGTGTCTCAGACCCATTCTAGACATGTGAGGACTCAACAAGTTCATGGTGAAGTTGAAGTTCCGCATCGTTTCTCTCATTACAATTATCCCTTCTCTGGATCCAGGAGACTAGTTCGCCATCCTCGACATGAAAGATGCACGCTTTCACATAGCGATTTGCCCTGCACACAGACGCTTCTTAAGGTTCATGATCGACCAAAAACATTATCAGTTCATGGTCCTTCCCTTTAGCCTGTTGACAGCCCCACGAGTGTTCACCAAGTGCATGTCAGTGATAGCAGCCTTCCTCAGAAGGAGGTAGGTGGTGGTATACCTTTACCTCAATGATTGGCTGCTCAGGGGGCATACCAGAGAAAAGGTGGAGTTGCAGGTCCATCTAGTCACATCCACATTCAAGAGACTGGGTCTCCTCCTCAACGTGAACAAGTCCACCTTGTCTCTGACTCAGAAGATAGAGTTTATTGGAACAGTGTTGGACTCCGTCCAGGCACGAGGAAGCCCTACGGAGTCCCTATTCCAAGCCATGGCAAGCATCATTTGATGCATGAGACAGTATCTGACCACTACAGCAAGAAATTGCCTCGGTCTCCTTGGTCACATGACGGCCTGCACGTACGTGGTCTGACACACCAGACTGAGAGACTCAGGCCTCTATAGACGTGGCTCTCTTCGACATATTGCCCGGGGTGCGACAGCCTGGGACTAGTGGTCACGGTGCCACAGCAGGTGCTAGAGTCACTCCAGTGGTGGCTTGATGCTTGAATAGTCTGCGAAGGAGTCCCCTTCAACAGCCATCCGCTGTCCTTGTCTCCAGTTACGGACACATCAGCTCTAGGTTGGGGCGCACATCTGGGAGATCTCCGAACGCAGGGCCTCTGATCACAGGATGAGTTCTCTCTCCATATCAATATCAAGGAACTCAGAGCGGTTCAACTCACATGCCAGGCCTTTCAGTCTCGTCTGCAAGGTCAGCACATGGCAATCATGATGGCCAACACCACTGCAATGTTTTACATCAACAAGCAGGATGGAACCTGGTCTTCACCCCTCCGTCAGGAGGCTCTCAGGCTCTGGGAATTCTGTATAGCCCACTCCTTTCCCCCGGAAGGATCATATCTGCCCGGAGTCCAGAACGTACTGGCAGACCACCTCAGCAGGTCCTTCCACAGCCATGAGTGGTCCATCCGGCTGGACATCCATTCCATCTTACAGAGGTGGGGGTTTTCCCAGGTTGACCTATACACCACTTGGAGGAACTGGAAGTGCCCAGTGTTTTGCTCCTTCCAGAAAAGCAGCACAGTCTCAATCCTGGATGCATTCCTGCTACCCTGGGAGGCCGTCTGCTCTATGCCTTTCCCCCGATACCTCTCATGCCCAAGGTACTACTCAAGGTCTGCAGAGACGGGGCAGAGATAATTCCGGTGGCGCCAGTGTGGCCATGATAACATTGATACACCACGCTTCTGGATCTGTCAGTCGACAGTCTGAGCAAGTTTCTGCTCCTCCCCAACTTGATCACTCAGTACCACGGTCGTCTTCATCACCTAGACCTCTGGTCCCTCCACCTTACGGCTTGGAAACTTCATGGCTGAACCCTATGGCACTCCTGTGCTCAGAGCAGGTAAGGGAGGTCTTACTCAGCAGCAGAAAGCCCTCCTTGAGAGCCACATATCTGGCGACGTGGAAGAGGTTCACTTGCAGGTGTGACCAGCGTCATTCGCCCCCACTTCAGGTGCCATTACCTCTTATTCTGGAGTACCTTCTTCACCTGAAACAGCAAGGCCTGGCAGTGTCATCCGTAAAGATACACTTAGCGGCTATCTCGGCTTTCCACCCCGGAGTCTCTGGATGCTCCATCTTCACTAACCCCATGGTTGGACGGTTCCTCAAGGGTCTGGATGGCTACATCCCCAGATTAGACAGCCTGTTCCTGCAAGGGGCCTTAATTTGGTCCTTTCCAAATTAATGGGGCCCCCATTCAAGCTGCTGGCCACTTGCTCCCTTCTCTATCTATCATGGAAGGTAGCCTTCCTAATTGCCATCACATCAGCAAGAAGGGTGTCAGAGTTAAAGGCCCTTAACTCCACCCCACCTTATACAGTTTTCCCCAAGGACAAGGTGCAGCTCAGACCTCCCGGCTTTTTTGCCTATGATGGAATCACATTTCCATACCAGCCAACACATTTTCCTGCCTGTTTTTTATCCAAAGCCTCATACCAGAAGCCATGAGCAGAGGCTGCACTCCTTGGATGTTGGGCGAGAGTTAGCCTTCTATATCGAATGCACCAAGCCATTCAGGAAATTGAACCCGTTTTTTATAGTGGTGGCAGACTGCATGAAAGGCCTACTAGACTGATCTCAAAGAATATCTTCCTGGATCACATCCTGCATTCACACGTGCTACGAGCTGGCTGAGACATCAGCCCCAGCACTTACGGCACACTTCACAAGGGCACAGGCATCATCGGTGGCATTCCTGGCCCAGATCCCAATCCAAGAAGTCTGCAGGGCAGTAACTTGGCCCTCGGTGCATACGTTTACCTCTTGTTACGCTATCATCCAGCATGCCAGAGATGATGCAGCTTTTGATCCCACAACCTAGGTAAGGCTTGGGAGTCACCTAATTGGAATCAACATGAGCAATCACTTGAAGAAAAAACAATTACTCACATTCTCGTAACTGTTGTTCTTCGAGATGTTTTGCTTATATTCATTCCAAACCCATCCGCCTTCCCCTCTGTTGAAGTAACAGTCAAGAAGGAACTGAGGAGGCTCCAGCTCAGCATGGTTATATATTGAGTGCCATGAAGGTGCCACTCCAGGGGGCTCTGCAGCTGACCTGACAGGTGCTACTAAGGGAAAAACTTTCCGACGACTGTGCATACGACGCACACACACCTAATTGGAATAGATATGAGCAACACATCTCGAAGAACAAGTTACGAGATAGTGAGTAACCATTTTGTTTTGTTTTGTTTTTTTTATACAATTTATTATTGTGCTATTCTGTTGTGCTGCCTTCTATTCTGGGTGCCCCATGGTCACAGCTGTTGTAGGTGGGTGTGAGTTAGGAGCCTGTCTGAATCTGAGGCTCCCCTGCCTCCTTTAGGCTATGGTGTTTGTTCAGCCCTCGCCTGCCCCTGTACATGTTTCCAAAATGATGGCTGCTCTGGCTGGGCAGTCAGTTTCTGTCTCATGCTGAAGTCCTGGTTATTGATTGGTTTTAGGCCCACACCACAGAGAGCACATGCCCATTTACCTGTTTTCCTTTCCCCTTCTCTCATCTGTCCTCTACCTGTCAGCTGCTTGATGTCCTCCTCTTCTTCCTTGTCCTCATCCCGCTTCCTCCGCCACTGAAGCTCCTGCTGCTGCTGCCACCAAATCGTCTGCTTGATAGTGGTGAGTGAAGTCCAAAGCCAAATTCACCTGGCTTTGAATGCCAAAATACAGCCCAAGCAACCCTTGAATATTTTAGGTTGCCAGCTAGTACTATAGATCACTGTTGGGTTCATGCTGTCTGACAGCAATTAAAAAAATGACACTGACCTGCCAAGAAAGGAGAAGCATGGGGCAGAGATGAGGAAATGGAGGATTTTTTAAAAACTTGAACTTACCTGGCTTCTGCTATGCATCCCACAATGCACACTGAGAAAAATCCCATAATGCACACTATTCAGCAGGAAAGCAAAGGATCATGGTCTACCCTTTGAGAATGCCAAGCTGTTAGTAAGCAGCAAGCTACTGCCCTACTTACACACTGATGCACATTGAAAGAGGGTGCACCATCCTATGTGCACACTATTAGTTAGGCTTGTGTGTTGTGCATTACTTGACATGCATCAAAAAAAGCTGCAGCTTAAACCCAGACAAGCCCTTAGAGGCATTTTCACTATTTTTATTCTAAAATTGACAATAATCCATGTAAGAGTGGGTGTATAGCATGCAGCTATTCCATTCAATAAACACAATAATACAGATGACAGGAAAGCTAAATACTTGATATTGCAATTACTATGATAATTATACTTTCTGAAATTCATGAAAATTCATGTAGGAAGTATTTAGTTTATTTAGCATAATCAAATTCTTTTCAAGTAGTGGCAGTAGGCCAGTCTTCTGTTCTGATTCTTTCTCTCTTTTAAAAATAAAAGTTCTATATTGTTAGATATTCAGATGAAGCACAATAGTGGTGGACCATAAAGGTAAAGCTAAGGCTAAGACTATCACAAGCAGAATTTTAGAGATGGAAGGATGCAATTCCTTCCCTTACTCCCCACCAAACTTTCAGGCTGGTTTGGAGGGGAAGGAAGAGAGGTGAGGTGAACTCCGCTTCAGAGGCGGAAGTGATATCCGCAACAGCGGGAGCACTTTAAACACTCCTGCCTCCCCTGAGGGGAAATACCAAATAACTGGTGAATGGAGAGAAGTGTTCCAGAAGGGGGAGCCAGAAGGCCAAGGAGAGCTTCCTTCTTCCAACATGGTGCCACCACACAAGCCTATAAACACATATGCGTGCTGGTACCATTCCGAATGAAGGGGGAAGAGTACTGTGAATAGACAGTGTCATTCCCTTCCCCCACTGGGGAGATAAAGAGCCTCTGGTATTGGGAGGGGTGAAGGGGACATAAGTTCCAGACTCGGAGAAATATGGGAGGGGGGAACATTTGAAGGGGGTTTGAAGAGATGTAGGACTTCTAGCATTAGGTGGAAGAGAGGGCAGTAGGTTCTGGGGTGGGAGGGCTAGTATGGACAAGGGGATATTGAGTCCCTGGAATGGGGAGGATGCAAGGGGGAACATACAGCCCCTGGCATGCAAGGAGGACATAAATACGTTGTTGCATATAATTTTGTTTTACATTATCCTAGTATTGTTTAATGCAGGGGTCGGCAACCTTTCAGAAGTGGTGTGCCGAGTCTTCATTTATTCACTCTAATTTAGGGTTTTGCATGCCAGTAATACATTTTAACATTTTTAGAAGGTCTCTCTCTCTGTAAGTCTATGTTATGTAACTAAACTATTGTTGTATGTAAAGTAAACAAGGTTTTTAAAATGTTTAAGAAGCTTCATTTAAAATTAAATTAAAATGCAGATCTTATCAGTTTAGTGCAGTGGTTCCTAACCTGGCCGTTGCACACACCCCCTGGGGGTGCGAGATGCCCTTTCTAGGGGTGCGAGACATGAGATTTTTGTAGAAGGTAAATCATCGAAAACACAAATTAAGCACAGGCACATAAGTACAACTACTTTGTTTAATCAAACCTATGTATTTATTAACATTATACATTTTTTAACAATCATTGTAATATACAGAGTTTTTAAGTTTTCAAGTTTTTAATCTAATTGTAGTGTAATTTTTGATAAGGGGTGAGAGAACATATTTTGAGAATTCCAGACCATCAGCGGGCTGAGCATGGACGGGTGTAGTGTATTAAATTGCTCCCCCTAGGAATGTGCTACTTACGGTGTACTACTTACGGCTGCCAGTCCTGATGCTCTGAGCAGCATGGTAAGGGAACGGGGAACAGGAGTGGTTGGATAGGCATGGGAGTCCCGGGGGGCCTGATAGGGGTCGGAGCCATCAGCGAGCAAGGGGGCTTGAGTAGGGTCGGGGGGGGGCGGATAGGGGTGGGGGTTCCCAAGAGGAGGCGATCAGGAAACAAGGAGCAGGGGGGGTTGGATGGGTGGAGGGTTCTGAGGGGAGCAGTCAGGGGGCAGGGGGTCCTGGGAGGGGGTGGTCAGGGGACAAGGAGCCGGGGGTGGGTGGGGTTGGATGAATCAGGGGTTATGAGGGGGGGCAGTCAGGGGGCGGGAAGTGGGCCGGCTGTTTGGGGAGGCACAGCCTTCCCTACACCGGTGTAGTGTATTAAATTTCTCCCCTTAGGAATGTGCTACTTATGGTGTACTACTTACGGCTGCCAGTCCTGGTGCTCCGCAAGTAGCACATTCCTACGGGGAGAAATTTAATACAGTACACCGGTCAGCCTGCCGCTGCTCTGGGGTTCCGTTCACCCAGACCGGCAGCAAGCTGAGCAGGGGTGGCGGCCAGGATCCCGGCTGGCAGCAGCGTGCCAGTAAAAATCAGCTCGCGTGCCACCTTTGTCACATGTGCTGCAGGTTGCCGACCGCTGGTTTAGTGGATGTAAATGTGTGGTATAAACGGTATGTAATAGGGCACTGATGACATGTTTGGAAAAGGAGAGGGGAAGAGGCTGAACTTGCCTGCTCAGCGAGCTAACTGTCCATCATCACCCCCTACTGTCTTTGGATCCGAATTACTCCTCTGGTATCTATGTTCATAGTTCCTGCTGCTGTTTTCCGATACAGTTGATTCCAGATAGCAGAATTTATGCACAACTTCTAGCATGGTACTAACTATTGAAACTTCTGGTGCCATCAAAACATCTAGTATCAAAATCATTGTTGTCTTTAGACTGATGGTTACTCCAGATTCATCACAGGCTAGTGCAAAGCGATTGCAAAGTTGCTGGAGCTCCTTGTCGCTGTGTGCGAAAAATACTGCATGATCGGCAGAAAGAAGTTCAACGGCTGAAGTACTGAAATAAGGAGGACAGGTTGTACTTAAACATCTGCACAATGTCTTGCTTGCCTGCTAAAGGGAAGGAGAGACACCAAAAGACACGAAGGTTGCAACATCATAACTGTATACAAACGAAGGAGATGAGAGATTGCAACAACTGCAGAGGAATCTCTTTTTTTGTGTTGCTGGCAAGGCATTTGCATGGGTTATTCTCAATAGACTGAAAATTCTTGCTGAACGTGTATATCCAGAGTCAGTGCAGCTTCCATGCCAGTATATCAACTATCAACATGGTCTTTGCACTAAGGCTATTGCAAGAAAAGTGTCAAAATTGTCAGTGATGGAGAATTCATGAAAACCCTTGGTAAATTGTTCCAATAGTTAATTACTTTCACTCTTAAAAATGTATACCTTATTTCCACTCTGAATTTGTCTAGGTTCATATTCCAGCTATTGGATTGTGTTATACCTTTCTCTGCTAGACTGAAGAGCCCATTTATCAAATATTTGTTCCCCATGTAGGTTTTTATCAACTGTGATTGTCACCCCTTCATCTTCTCTTTGTTAAACTAAATAGATTGAGCTCATTGAGTCTTTCACTAGAAGGGATGTTTTCTAATCCTTTAGTCATTGTCATGGCTCTTTTCTAAACCCTCTCTAATTTACCAACGTCCTTCTTGAATTGTGGACACTAGAACTGGACACAGTATTCCAGCAGCATTCACATCACTGCCAAATACACAAGGTAAAATAACCTCTCTATTCCTATTCGGGATTTCCCTCTTTTCACATCTGAGGATCACATTAGCTGTTATGGCCACAGCTTCACAGTAGGAGCACATATTCAGCTGATTACCCACCATGGCCCTCAAGTCTTTTTCAGTCATTGCTTTCCAGGATAGAATTCCCTATCCTGTCAATCTGGCCTACATTCTTTGTTCCTAGATGTATACATTTACATTTAGCCATATTAAAACGCACATTGTTTGCTTGCATCCTACTCACCAAGCAATCCAGATCGCTCTGTATAGGTGACCTGTCCTCTTAATTATTTACCACCAACCCAATTTTTGTGACATTTTTAAGCTTTATCAGTGATGATTTTGTTTTCTTCTGGGTCATTAATAAAAATGTTAAATAGTATAGGGCCAAGAACCGCTCCCTATAGGACCCCACAGGAAATATATCTGCTCAATGATAATTTCCCGTTTACACTTACATTTTGAGATCTGTCAGTTAGTTAATATTTTGTCCACTTAATTTGTGCTGTGTTAATTTTATGTCTAATATTTTTTTAATCGAAATCTCATGTAGTACCAAGTCAACACCTTACAGAAGTCTAAATATATTACATCAACACTATTTCCTTTATCAACAAAATTTGTAATCTCATCAAAAAAAATATCCAGTTAGTTTGACAGGGTAGGGTTTATTTTCCATATACCCATGCATTGAGCCTCGTGATTCCACATCCTAGTTTTTTAATCCAGATTGATCACTGCAGAGATAATTTTAAAATATTCAGTGTTGTCTTGTACAAATAGAGCTGTGCGCACATGCTAGAATGGCATACGTGCATTTTATTTTTTCTAGGAATTACCATGTAAGAAGTGGTTGGGATTTGTTTTCTTATTATTCTCTGCCAGTAAAATTTGGAGGTTGTATTTTTCTTGATTAAATGTTTTCTCTCTCTCTCTCTCTTTTTTTTGTTTTAAGTTATGCATTCTTACATGTAATTAGTGTAGCTGTAATCCATTTTCCATCAGGCTACCAGTGTTACCTTTCTGTTGACCTGTGCAATTAGTCACTTACCATTTCTGAAGGGTGTGGTGTGGTTTAGTCTGATTTGTTTTCATTTTTTCAGATCTCAAATCTTTAGCTAAGGCGGAAAGATTACTAATTGAACTATAAAAATATTTTTTCAAGAGCATTTTCTTTTTTGTTAAATAATAACCTTTAAGTGGTTGAAGTTTAAATTGTTCATAAAAATCAGTGACCTACTTGCTGATTCTGTTTATTTAAAAATAAAAAGCGAATTAACCTTAAAGTTCCTCTCTAATTACTGAAAATTTGTCAACACACTTTATTTATGACTCTTACTTCCCACTTATGTCCATTACTGTGGAACCTTGCTTTGGTTTAGAGTATTAACTATAGGGTTGCCAACCCTCCCGGATTGGCTGGGAGTCTTCTGGATCTCTTGGTGGCTACTGAAACCAATCTGGGAGATTTTAATAGGCCGCTAAAAGTCCACTCAGCGATATAGTGGGGCTAAGGCAGTTTCCCTACCTGCCCTGGCTCCGCATGGCTCCCGGAAGCAATTGGCACATCCCTTTGGCTCCAAGGCACAGCTGCCTTGCTCCAAGCGTGCTGCCCCCCCCCCCCCCGAGTTCCTTGGCTGGGAACTATGGCCAATGGGAGCTGCAGGGGCAGTGCCTGCAGGCAGGGGCAGCACACATCGCTGCCTGGCTGCTCCTAAGCCTAGGAGCCAGACATGCCGGCCGCTTCTGGGAGCCGCCTGAGGTAAGCCTGCACATCCCTCATCCCTTCTGGCACCCCAACCCTCTGCTCCAGCCCTGAGCCCTCTACCACACACAAACTCCCTCCCAGAGCCTGCACCCCAAACCTCTTCCTGCACCCCAACTGCCTGCCCCAGGCTCAGCCCGGAGCCCCCTCCCACACTCCAAACCCGTCAGTCCCACCTTGTAGCCCAGAGCTCGCACCCCCTTCCACACCCCAACCCCATGCCCCAGCCCGGTGGAAGTGAATGAGGGTGGGGGAGAGTGAGCAATGGAGGGAAGGGGGATGGAATGAGCGGGGCAGGGGTGAAGTAGGGGCAGGCAAGGGTGTTTGGGTTTTTGTGATTAGATGGTTGGCAGCCCTAATTAACTAGTAGATCATGGCCCACAGAATAATGTGGGACTAAGGAATTTGTGTCTGTTTCTTTCTTGGCTTGGCCTCATGGGAAGAGCCTTAAAATTGTATTTTTGATAAAATGAGTTTGGGTAATCTTGAAGATCATAAATCAAACACAATAGTGTAATACTCAGAAGTATATTAAATGGGTACTTTTGTTCAAGTTTCTGAACATTTTTTCTTTTAATATTTTAATATTTATTTCATCATTTTATCATGAATATATTTGCTCAATCCAGTATATTTTACAATGATTAATAGTCATGAGGAACTGATACAAACTTGTAACTTTTGTCTGATATTAATATTGCATTTTTCCTCTACATGGCTATCTCAAATGTAAGTGTACTTATAACTGGTATCTTAATGTTATTATACATCACTTTCTCTCTCCTTTACAGTAGGGAAAGTGAGGGGCAAAAAAATAGATGGGGATTGGATTGAGGTTCTACTTTCATGAAGGCCTTATTGTTACCCCTTTTACAACTTCCTTTCTCCCTATATCTGTCTCCCATGATCATGAATATGCTGTGTGTAGGAGGGCCAGATAGGATTTCCGTAAGAAGTCAGTTTGTCACTCATCACCAGCTATCCAGGTGGAGCAGCATGATGATCTTTTTAAGCCCCTGCTGAGGAATGAGACCTAGACAGCTTCTGGAATTCAGAAATTCCAGGTTTTGTGATTGACAGCGTATAGTGCGACAACTAAGCCACCAAACTAGCTTGTTCATCTCTGATCTTTTCTGTATTCAGTTCACATCTTAAAAATTTTTTCCAGCTGGAAAATATAGCTGGAGTTGAGACTGATCTATGCCTCTTTACATTTTCATAAAGTATGTTGATTCCTGCTTTTTACACCTGTATTATATCACATTTGCTTGTTTTGCTTGTTGCAATGCTTTGCTTTTAGTTAATTGCATGCTTCATACTCTCTAATGATTTTTATTCTGTTTCTAGGAAAAGCTCTTGTCAAGATCTCTTCAAAGAGGTGAAGATCTTCAATTTGATCAGGTAGGAAACACTTTCATTTAAGATACTGCATTGTCTGTTTTTGTTTTTTCAGGTTTTATGGAATTAAGGTGTTCCATTCAAGCAGAGGATCACAGTTCTACTGTTCAGATGATTAACTTAGAATGTTAGTGTACTGGTTTATGTTAAATAATTACCAGAGATAATAAGTCCAATTTTTGTTACCTACTCTAAAATGTAATCATTAAAGGGTTTTATTTTCTCAAGGACCATTGCCTAGAAGGTGGAGAATGATACTGTTTCATGAACAGTTTTTGAATCTCTTTGACTTCAGAAAACTAGGATTTAATAAGCAACTTGACAGGGGACACAGAAAAGGAGTTGGTATTAAGACATCACTGCAGTACTGACAAGTGGACTAGAATAGTCTGAGATGGGATTGCTTTCAGGGGATGTAAACCAATCACTTTTTTCTTTTTTTCTTCGGTAACTAAGGTGAAAGTACCTGGTCTGTTTTCACTTGAGATATGTTAAGCAAACCATTTCTGTTGTTTTAATTCTATTTCCTATTATTAATCTTGCTTTTGTTGAGATTACTTTTGTTTAGGAAATTTCATGCAGGTGTCCTCAAATAAGAAAATTCCATGAGGTGAGGTGCAGACGATCCTAGGCAAACCCAAGGTGGGAAGCTGAAAGACTAAGAAGGAGACAATAGTTAATGATGGATGTTCAGACATATTTGATCATAATTGAATTTACAGCCTTGCTACTCAATGTATGGCATGTGGTTGTGTTTTTTGTGTCCCCATCTCTGATTCTGCTATTTGATGTGATGTCCAGAGTTGGAGAGAACATGTTATTTAGAAGTAAGTGTCTCTGAAAGCCAATATGCAGAGGGAGCTGTTTTGCAACGTAAGTGGTTTTCAGCATTGCAGCAGCTCCTGCAGCAGCATTGTCAGAGCTCTGGCTCTGTTGCAGCAGAAGAGAAGAAAGTAAGGAGAGACCCAAAGGGGAAGCAGAGTAGACAGCCCAGGTGGAGAGAGAAGGGAGACTCTGAGTAGGACGGAGAGACGGAGATGTGACGGAGAGACTGCCGAGACTCATCAAGCCCTCGGATCGCTACCCCTTCCTGCTTCTTCACGTGGGCACCAATGATACTGCCAAGAATGACCTTGAGCGGATCACTGCGGACTATGTGGCTCTAGGAAGAAGAATAAAGGAGTTGGAGGCGCAAGTGGTGTTCTCGTCCATCCTCCCCGTGGAAGGAAAAGGCCTAGGTAGGGAGCGTCGAATCGTGGAAGTCAACGAATGGCTACGCAGATGGTGTCGGAGAGAAGGCTTTGGTTTCTTTGACCATGGGATGGTGTTCCATGAAGGAGGAGTGCTGGGTAGAGACGGGCTCCATCTTACGAAGAGAGGGAAGAGCATCTTTGCCAGCAGGCTGGCTAACCTAGTGAGGAGGGCTTTAAACTAGGTTCACCGGGGGAAGGAGACCAAAGCCCTGAGGTAAGTGGGAAAGCGGGATACCGGGAGGAAGCACAGGCAGGAATGTCTGTGAGGGGAGGGCTCCTGCCTCATACTGGCAATGAGGGGCGATCAACAGGTTATCTCAAGTGCTTATATACAAATGCACAAAGCCTTGGAAACAAGCAGGGAGAACTGGAGGTCCTGGTGATGTCAAGGAACTATGACGTGATCGGAATAACAGAGACTTGGTGGGATAACTCACATGACTGGAGTACTGTCATGGATGGTTATAAACTGTTCAGGAAGGACAGGCAGGGCAGAAAAGGTGGGGGAGTAGCACTGTATGTAAGGGAGCAGTATGACTGCTCAGAGCTCCGGTACGAAACTGCAGAAAAACCTGAGTGTCTCTGGATTAAGTTTAGAAGTGTGTGCAACAAGAGTGATGTAGTGGTGGGAGTCTGCTATAGACCACCGGACCAGGGGGATGAGGTGGATGAGGCTTTCTTCCGGCAGCTCACGGAAGCTACTAGATCGCATGCCCTGATTCTCATGGGTGACTTTAATTTTCCTGATATCTGCTGGGAGAGCAATACAGCGGTGCATAGACAATCCAGGAAGTTTTTGGAAAGCGTAGGGGACAATTTCCTGGCGCAAGTGCTAGAGGAGCCAACTAGGGGGGGTGCTTTTCTTGACCTGCTGCTCACAAACCGGGTAGAATTAGTGGGGGAAGCAAAAGTGGATGGGAATCTGGGAGGCAGTGACCATGAGTTGGTTGAGTTCAGGATCCTGACGCAGGGAACAAAGGTAAGCAGCAGGATACGGACCCTGGACTTCAGGAAAGCAGACTTCGACTCCCTCAGGGAACGGATGGCCAGGATCCCCTGGGGGACTAACTTGAAGGGGAAAGGAGTCCAGGAGAGCTGGCTGTATTTCAAGGAATCCCTGTTGAGGTTACAGGGACAAACCATCCCGATGAGTCGAAAGAATAGTAAATATGGCAGGCGACCAACTTGGCTTAATGGTGAAATCCTAGCGGATCTTAAACATAAAAAAGAAGCTTACAAGAAGTGGAAGGTTGGACATATGACCAGGGAAGAGTATAAAAATATTGCTCGGGCATGTAGGAATGTTATCAGGAGGGCCAAATCGCACCTGGAGCTGCAGCTAGCCAGAGATGTCAAGAGTAACAAGAAGGGTTTCTTCAGGTATGTTGGCAACAAGAAGAAAGCCAAGGAATGTGTGGGCCCCTTACTGAATGAGGGAGGCAACCTAATGACAGAGGATGTGGAAAAAGCTAATGTACTCAATGCTTTTTTTGCCTCTGTTTTCACTAACAAGGTCAGCTCCCAGACTGCTGCGCTGGGCATCACAAAATGCGGAAGAGATGGCCAGCCCTCTGTGGAGATAGAGGCGGTTAGGGACTATTTAGAAAAGCTGGACGTGCACAAGTCCATGGGGCCGGACGAGTTGCATCCGAGAGTGCTGAAGGAATTGGCGGCTGTGATTGCAGAGCCACTGGCCATTATCTTTGAAAACTCGTGGCGAACCGGGGAAGTCCCGGATGACTGGAAAAAGGCTAATGTAGTGCCAATCTTTAAAAAAGGGAAGAAGGAAGATCCTGGGAACTACAGGCCAGTCAGCCTCACCTCAGTCCCTGGAAAAATCATGGAGCAGGTCCTCAAAGAATCAATCCTGAAGCACTTGCGTGAGAGGAAAGTGATCAGGAACAGCCAGCATGGATTCACCAAGGGAAGGTCATGCCTGACTAATCTAATCGCCTTTTATGATGAGATTACTGGTTCTGTGGATGAAGGGAAAGCAGTGGATGTATTGTTTCTTGACTTTAGCAAAGCTTTTGACACGGTCTCCCATAGTATTCTTGTCAGCAAGTTAAGGAAGTATGGGCTGGATGAATGCACTATAAGGTGGGTAGAAAGCTGGCTAAATTGTCGGGCTCAACGGGTAGTGATCAATGGCTCCATGTCTAGTTGGCAGCCGGTATCAAGTGGAGTGCCCCAAGGGTCGGTCCTGGGGCCGGTTTTATTCAATATCTTCATAAATGATCTGGAGGATGGTGTGGATTGCACTCTCAGCAAATTTGCGGATGATACTAAACTGGGAGGAGTGGTAGATATGCTGGAGGGGAGGGATAGGATACAGAAGGACCTAGACCAATTGGAAGATTGGGCCAAAAGGAATCTGATGAGGTTCAATAAGGATAAGTGCAGGGTCCTGCACTTAGGACGGAAGAACCCAATGCACAGCTACAGACTAGGGACCGAATGGCTAGGCAGCAGTTCTGCAGAAAAGGACCTAGGGGTGACAGTGGACGAGAAGCTGGATATGAGTCAGCAGTGTGCCCTTGTTGCCAAGAAGGCCAATGGCATTTTGGGATGTATAAGTAGGGGCATAGCGAGCAGATCGAGGGACGTGATCGTTCCCCTCTATTCGACATTGGTGAGGCCTCATCTGGAGTACTGTGTCCAGTTTTGGGCCCCACACTTCAAGAAGGATGTGGATAAATTGGAGAGAGTCCAGCGAAGGGCAACAAAAATGATTAGGGGACTGGAACACATGAGTTATGAGGAGAGGCTGAGGGAGCTGGGATTGTTTAGCCTGCAGAAGAGAAGAATGAGGGGGGATTTGATAGCTGCTTTCAACTACCTGAAAGGGGGTTCCAAAGAGGATGGCTCTAGACTGTTCTCAATGGTAGCAGATGACAGAACGAGGAGTAATGGTCTCAAGTTGCAGTGGGGGAGGTTTAGATTGGATATTAGGAAAAACTTTTTCACTAAGAGGGTGGTGAAACACTGGAATGCGTTACCTAGGGAGGTGGTAGAATCTCCTTCCTTAGAGGTTTTTAAGGTCAGGCTTGACAAAGCCCTGGCTGGGATGATTTAACTGGGAATTGGTCCTGCTTTGAGCAGGGGGTTGGACTAGATGACCTTCTGGGGTCCCTTCCAACCCTGATATTCTATGATTCTAGGAGTGTGGGGGAAGAAGAACCATGGAGGCTACCTTTCTAAACCTTTTCCAGTCAGAACAGCACTATGTTGGAGTGAGAAGCTGAACTCAGCATGAGGAAAGAGAATATAGAAGGAGGCTATAGAACAGATGACGAAGGGGAATAGTAAATAAAGTAGGATATTGAGTGGGTCTAAAAACACTAAAAGGCAGTCTGGAGAGAGGGAAAGTAGCTTGCAAATTGAAGGGGTCTTAGAGTTTCCTTTCTTAGGTTATCCTCCTCCTTTCTTCCTCCTCCTGATAAAGTCTAACTACTCCTGTTAAAGATGACTTCTTGTCCTTGGGTCAAAAAGATAATTATGAAGAGTGAGTAGTTTGTCTTTACAAAGTACAGGATTGCAAAATTGATCATGTTTAAAAACTATAAATAGTGAAGTATGTTTTATAGGATAGATTGTTAACCACAATATTTGAAAAATAATAAAAAAATATAGTATTTTGCCTAGTTTTTAAAAAATGTTACATTATGTTGCCATCTTGATTGCTTTAATGCATTATTTTCTTTCTAAATCTTAAAGTGTGAATGTCCTAGCACACCTTAAGGCAGAGGTGGGCAAACTATGGCCCGCGGGCCACATCCAGCCTGCAGGACCGTCCTGCCCAGCCCTTGAGCTCCTGGCTGGGGAGCTAGCCCCGGCCCCTACCCCACTGCCCCTCCTTCCCCGCAGTTACACCGCTGCACAGGCAGGGCGGCTGGCTCCATCCAGGTAGCGGGGCTGCGAGCTCCTGCCGCTCTGAGCAGCATGGTAAGGGGGCGGCAGTGAAGGAGGTTGGGTAGGGGAGCTGGGGGGCGGTCAGGGGGCAGGGAGCGGAGGGGGTTGGGTAGGGGGTGGGGTTCCGGTGGGGAGGTTAGGGGCGGGGGGTGCCAGGAGGGGGCGGCCAGGGGACAAGGAGCCGGGGGGAGGAGTGGGGAGGGGAGGGTTGGATGGGTCGGAGGTTCTGAGAGGGGCAGTCAGTGGGTGGGGGTGGATAGGGGGTGGGGCCAGGCTGTTTGGGGAGGCACAGCCTTCCCTAGCTGGCACTCCATACAGTTTCGCAACCCCGATGTGGCCCTCGGGCCAAAAAGTTTGCCCACCCCTGTTTTAAAAACAACTTTCCAATCACTGGCATTGACCAGTGATCAGAAAGGAAAAGGAAGAAAGTGTGGCAGTGGAAAACTTCTTTCTTCTTTGAATGCATCTCCACATATATGTTGGTACGCGTGTGTCCTGTGCACTCAAGCTAGAGACTTATGATCAGCAGTACCCGATGGGATGACTCATATACCCTTAGTGTCCTTGTGTCTCCAGCTGAGGGCAAAAAGGGCAAGTGTGTTCCAACTTTCCCTCTGTTCCTTCTCACTGCTCATGGCTACGAATTGAACGTCTCAGTGGCTGCCTCTAAATTTTATGTAATTAGCAGTTAAGTACTAGCTAGCTAGTTAGGTTAATGTTGGAATTTTACAGTGTTTCCTTTTATTTCTTTTTGAAGAAACTATTCTTGTTTATTTACTGGGAAAGTACTCTCAGTACTGGTTCAGTCAAAAGTGAACTCATCCCTAGGTTGCAAAAACTGCCCAGTATGAGAGACAGAAATGCTCTTAAATGATGGTTAGGGTAAGTGCTTAATTTGCCTAGATGAGGGGCACATCACTGAGGAGTGTGCTATTTGGAAGTCATTTTGCAAATAAACCCAGAGATCTAGGAAACCTCAAGTTAAACTTAAAATGTTCCCAACTGAAAGATCACTGTGCCAGGCCTCTGATCTTAGTCTGCTTGGAGCTAGTTCGTCTGACTATGCCTCATCTAGGAGCACTCCAGTAGCCACTTTATCTGGAGCCACAAACCCCTGACACAACCTCATAAGACTTGTGAAGAGAAGTGCGTGCATAAACACATTGGGAAGAATATCACTTTTCCATAATTTATATTGTGAAATAATCGTGTGCTTTAAATGTGAATTTGCTTTGTGACAGCATTCAGGTACATTATTTTAAAATATCTAGCATCTTCTAGTTAATTTTAGCATGGTTGCCTATATAGAGTATTTCAAACCTCCAGATTAACTTTACAATATTTGCTTGTTTCTTTATCATACGTTTTTCATTATGTTTGATTTAGAATGTTGTGATTACAAAAATTCCCTTGAATGAACATAAAGATTATTTTGTACAAAAATTACTCTAACATAACATAGAACTATTCAGACAGTATTAATCTAGAAGAGAGGATGATTTGAAGTAACTAAATTATAAATCTTACATTAACCAATATACCTTTTTTATCTTTCCAGTTGATAAGCTCTATGAGCTCAGTAGCAGAGCACTGTCTCCCCTCCTTACTACGCACCTTGTTTGACTGGTACAGGCGTCAAAATGGAACTGAAGATGAATCTTATGAATACAGACCTCGATCTAGCACAAAATCAAAGGGGTAAGTGCCATTGGATTTTTTCCCCTCAGCAAATCAGCATTTGGTTCATATGTTTATTGCTATAAAAGTGTAGTTGTACTTTTTGGATAACAAAACATTTAATATTTTGGGGTCTTATTTCCTGGGTCAGAAGAGGCTAAAGTTTCTCAGATTTTGCCCTTAACCTGGGGAGAAGTAACACCTTGAATAACTTAATGATTCCTCGGGCTAATTTATGGAGCAGTGTTGATGCACTCTGAAGTGATTCCTAACTAGTTCATGTCCTCTTGAGAGTGGGGGTTGGGTTGTTTGGGGGGGGAAGAGGGTTTGGCTACCTTTGGGGGGGGGAAACGAGGCATGGAAGCAGTAAGAAAAAAATCAGAAAGATTTTCTGGCCTCCTGAAACAATCCCCCCCCCCCCCCCCCAAAAAAAATCCTGCTGCCCCCCAAACTTATAATTCTTTCCTAACCATGTACTGTATTGGATATGTATCTGATTATTTTTACTTTAAAACAACCAACCAAGCACTAATATGTAACTCTTATACTATGTATCTGAATTAAGTCCTACATACAATATTTGTTCTTAATTTCTTCCTTTAGGGATGAGCAACAGCGTGAGAGAGATTATCTACTTGAAAGGAGGGACTTAGCTGTAGATTTCATTTTTTGTTTAGTTTTAGTAGAAGTTCTAAAGCAGGTAAGCTCTTTAGCTTCTACAAGGTGTGTGCTTGCTGTTAATCTTTTGTTTGTAATTGTTAACATCCAAATGTTTGTCATCTACTTCAAGTTTTTTTATATAAGACTCAGGCCAGTACAGGATGAGTACATGTGATGTTACAATAATTCTTTCAGCTGCACAAAGCTTTCCGCCTCTCCTACTTGCTCTCTCCTCAGCTCTCCATCCCTTCTTTATACCTTCTCTATTGAAATCTCTTAGAGGGCATGTCTACTCTGCCGCACAGTTTGGACTATGGGGATGTGACTAGCAGTACACACCAAAGTTCTGTATTGAAAATCCCCTATGTAGACATTGTGGGGTGTACAAAAAGGTTCCTGTTTCACATTGAGGTAATCCTGTTTGAAGTGGACTATGTTATTGCGAAGAAAAGTCAGAATGAGGAAACATAATTCTTCTTTGAGTGTTCTCCACATATTCCAACTGATGGTGGCTGGTGCAGCTGAGATGTTAGAATGTTCTCATAGCAGCACCCATTACAGTACTTGCATGTCCATCCTATCCTTCCCCTCAATGTTCCCAAACATCTGAGGATAAGGGGATGTGCTGCCCTCTGCCATCTCTGTTCCTTCCAACTACAGCAGCAGACAGATGTGGATGTCTCCAGATCTCTTGGATCCAGAGCCTTCTCTCAAGACTTTTTAGTGACCTGGATAGCCTTTTACTTTTAGTATAGTTAGTATAATTAGGATAAGAATAATTAGTTATTTAGGTCAGTTGTTGTTTTTAGTGTAGCTAAATAGTTGTTAAAATCAGTTTCATCTACTGGCTAAATGGCAGATCCAAAGGCAAAGCAATCCAGTTTTAAGAGGTGTGCATCTTGCCTGGTAGTCTTCCTGGAACTGGACACCCATGTCAGATGCTTGGCATGTCTTGGTGACTACCACTCTTATTTGACTTGCTCTATCTACAGTATGTTCGCTCAGAGAGCACGTAAGGAGCATCTGAACAGACAGCAAGCCCTTTTGCTTCAAGAAGCTTTTCTGGCAAAGCTGCTTGGAATTGATAACTCTAAGGGATTCAAGCACAAGTTAAAAAGATGGGTGTCATCACCTCGTACAGCTAACTCGAAGAAAAAGAGTACTATGATGGAAGGTCTGATTTTTGGCTCTGGGATAGAGTTCCATGACTGCCGCACAGTCTGTTCTCAAACTTTGAGCCAACAATGAAAGCTCCAGAGACTCCCTTGTCACTGTCCTCTGAGGCAAGAAGTGAGTGGTGAGAGAAAAGCCATTAGATTGTCCATCTGTGTTCCAAAAAAGATGGCAAAAGACAAAAAAGCACCTGTTAGTGGTGTGACGTTACACTGAGGAGATTCATTGGCTCCAGATCTGTCAGCATTGGATCCTAAACTGAAAGCGAAGAGTGCTCATTAGGGTAAATTCCTTCATAAATTTCATCTAACAGATCCAAAGTTAGTTATGGAATCAACAAGTTTCTTCATCACAGATTCACATATTTACATCAGTTATTGTGGTAGCTTATTTCTGTATCTCTGAGTATATCTACACAAGGATAAAAAACCTGTATCTGGCCTGGGTCAGCTGACTCAGAGTTGCAGGGCTTGGGCTCCAGGGCTGAAAAAATCGCTGTGTAGACATTTGGGCTCAGGCTAGAGCCAGATTCCCTACGCAGCGATTTTTAGCCCCAGAACCCGAGCCCCATGAGCCCAAGTCAGCTGACCCAGGCCAGCCACAGCCAGGCGGCGGGTCTTTTATCCCTGTGTAGATACCGTATCAGACCAAATCACCACAAATATCTCTGCTTTTATGGTGCTAATGCATTTCCAGTATAAGGACCTTCCTTCTGGCCTGTCTCCTGCCCCTAGAGTTTTACAAAATACCTTTCTGCTGTAGAAGCCCCTTTGAGAAGGCAAGGTATTTTTGTTTACCCTTATCTAGATGATGGGGCTCCTCAAACTCACATTTCAAAAGAGCTTTCTCAAGCTATGAGAGATTAGGACTTTTGATCAATATGAAAAAGTCCCACATCTGTCCTGCACAGAGAATTCCCTTCATACGAGCAGTTCTTGACACATAGGAAGGTAGGGCTTTTCTGCCATGCAAGAGGCTCCTCAGGTTCAATTTGCTGTAAGTACGCTAAATCAACAAAGTACCCAAAAAGTAACATTCTTCTTAAAGTCAAGATTTTTAGGACTCAGAAGAAGAGGGGAAAGTGGGTAGAGAGCTTCAGTATTCATACTCCACGGAGTCTTAATAGAACTTGACTCTAGGCCGTGGAGAAGTAGAAGGAATTGAGGCAGCAGAGGGCATCTGACCCCCTTCTATAGCCTCACCCTCCGAGTGTTCGGGAATGCTATCAGAAGGGGTAGGAGGGAGTGTGAGCGCTTAAACGGGTACTGCTATTAGAAGGTTCCACCAGCTGGTGCAACCCAACTCTGAATATGCACTGTCCATCTCAAAGAACCCCAGTTACAGATTCTTCATTTTTGTCCATTCTCAGTAGCATCAATATCAGCAATCATCAACTTACTACTTCGCAGAAGAGAGTTGGCTGCATGCTAACACTCGACATTATTTGCATTAGATTGAACTTCACATTTATTCATGTATAAAATATAATAATAGAAAATTTTACAGGAGGAAAGTCCCAGGACAGAGAGGCGTATTGCATTCTCTGTACTTGAATCATAAAATTCTTTTTGGGGGGGTTGTGTGGGGGTTGGAGGATACTTCTGAAATAAAAATAACTTTTAGTAGTCTTTGAAAATTTAATTATTTGACAAAGCTAGCCTGTTTAAACATTTAAAGTAGTGTAATGTGATTTGATTAGTTAAATAAATAGTAAAAAGTGGGTGTACATCCAGAACAAAAATGACCTTTTAAAGAATATATTTGGCTCTTTTTAGGTGCTGACTCTTAGGAGGCAAAATGAAAACATAGCTGAAAGGCTAAAAAGGAAAGCTCTTCCATTGAATCCAAAATATAAAACCTCTACACCTTTTATGTGATACTAAACAGAGCCACTGTGAGATTGGCCCACTTAGATGTGTTTGTACCTGATCTCTACACCAAATCTACTTTATTCTTAGGAAGAAATTGATGTGTGCGTGGCCACTCTGATATATAGTACTTATAAAATACTTTAATCATCAAAAAGCTTCAGAAACATGATTTCTGACAGTTTAAAAAAAAAAACACATACACACTGGGCAAAGGTGGGCTGTGCATTTGGGGCCAGTGTTCAACCATTTCCTTACACATTTGTCACCTCCTTTGATGTGATACAAACTGGGCATAAACTCCTCTTCTCTGTTCTTGCTTTTTCTCTTTGCTCTTAACCAGATGGATGAGCTTTTAAACTGATGCCTTCGGCCTCCTTTCCCTGACATGAATATCTTTACCCTACATTTGAGGTTAAATCTGGAATGGTCAGACCACATCAGTTAGTGAGGTCTGAAATGAAACAGTTAATCTAGACTCATAGCTATTCATGATATGCACATAATGATGTGATCACTTAATTTTTGAGTGCCATTTTTGATTACTTAAACTCAGTAGTCAAATTATTTAACAGAATGCCACACATCACTGATGTGGAGTCATAGTGCTTGAATATCTAGGCACAGAACCTCACCTGGTTTCAATTGTCACAGCTCCACTGAAGTCAGTGGAACTGTGACAGTTACGCCATCTCAGGATCTGCCTCCTAATCTATTCTTGAATATTTCTAAGGGGCGTAGCACAGTGGTATTTATGTACTGATATAATAAAGT
Organism: Lepidochelys kempii; assembly: GCF_965140285.1. Taxonomy (NCBI): domain Eukaryota; kingdom Metazoa; phylum Chordata; order Testudines; family Cheloniidae; genus Lepidochelys; species Lepidochelys kempii. The sequence goes on from NC_136383.1 coordinate 91,239,759, forward strand.
GAAATTGTATCTATATTTCAGATACCTGTTCATCCAGTGCCAGATCCTTTAGTACATGAAGTTCTGAATTTGGCTTTTAAGCACTTTAAACACAAGGAAGGGTAAGTCAAGTTTAATTCATGCACATAATATTTTTTGTTTTAATTCACAGTGCTTTATCATCCGGCTGTTTTCAGACTGACTGCATAGGTTTTCTGTTCTGATTGCCTCACACCTAATAGATTTGGCGATAATACACAAAAAATGTAGTTAATACTGATTTTTGAAGCTAAAAATCATGACTGTTTAAAAAAGACAGCTGTGTGCAATAGAAGGCTTATTTTGTTTGTCTTAAAATATACAGCTTAATTTGCACAATAAGGGCAAGAAAAATAGAAGTTCGTTGTCAGGTTACATAAATAAACTCTTCCCATGTAGAGTGCTATATACAGTTCCACCTTAAAATGTATTGCATCCAGTAAGCCTACCAAAATTAACCTACACCAGTTCAGATGTTATCCATTTTTAAACTTAAAAACAGAATGTAGGTCTGAAAGAGTTCCCAGTGAAGTGTGGTCTTTCTATTCAGATTGGAATTCCTCATTGCATGGAGCACCTTTTATGTTTTGTATATCGCTGAGCACACTGTTGATATGTTCAAATAATATTTTCTAAAAGCACATCCTTGTTCTTTTCTTCTCCCCATAGGTATTCAGGAACCAACACTGGGAATGTGCATATTATTGCAGATTTATATGCAGAAGTGATAGGGGTTCTTGCTCAATCAAAGTAAGCTCGATATTTCACTTCTTCCTTTTCCCTCTTTTTTTTTCCTCCAAAAGGTAAAACTATCCTCCCTGACTACTACTTACAGCACATTTATTAATAATGTTAGCAAACTGGAAGCTTTTCCATAGTTGTACATAAGGAAGTCCGCTACTAATCAAACATTTGGCATAGCAGACATATTGTTGTGCATCATTCCCATAGTCTAACAAAGTAAGAAATGCTGTCCTTTCTTTGAAACATAAATTATACATCTTTCTATTGCACAGTGCTTCCTTCAGTATGGCACTTTCCTCTCTCTCATTACTAGTCTCTCTCATTAGCTTGAGTACAATTCCAAGTCTGTCCAATGAGGGTTGGAATAAAATGGGAGTGTTAATGGCTCATAACTTCATGAGATGCATATTGTGTATTTCTATCATTTAATACGATTTTACAGATTAGACATTTAAGAAATATTTTCAAAGCTAATGAGTTTAATTTAAAAATAAGACCTAGTGTATCTTGCATTATAGGTACATTTTATGTACTTGTGTATTCAGGGTTTATTCTCTGGTTTGCCTATCTGCTCCATGTTTGCACCTGTAAGGTATTGAAATGCATAGGTATCCTCTCTCTCTGAGCAGCTTTTTGTAAATTACATTGTATTTCCTCCTTCAAAGAATGGAACAGATACAACTCAAATGAGAAAAATGCTGTCTATATGCAGTTACAGAGACATGCCTCAGATATTTTTGTGTAAAGGCCGGTGAGTGTAATTGTAATTTTAAAATAGCTAAGTGCTCATTTATTCAACAAAACTATGCATCAGGAAGATTTTTAAGAAGATGCTGCCATTTTTTAGGTATATAGATGGAGTAAATAGAAAGCTGACATCCCTCAAATGTTATTTGCTCTGCCTACATATGTTTTCTAATATGCTAATCACCGCAGTATCTAGACATCAAATACAAGAAATAAAATCTGTCTACCTTAACTGTGTCTCTTTAACTGTAGCTACAATATCATTGTCAGATAAAGTTACTTGAAAAATATGTTTAAAATAGAAATAAATTAAACTGAACTAAGCAATATCAATGTTTGCTATGTGTGTAAATTATCCAGGTTTCAGGCTGTTAGGAAGAAGTTTGTCACTGAATTAAAGGAACTGCGGCAGAAGGAACAGAGTCCTCACGTAGTACAAAGTATCATCAGCTTAATTATGGGGATGAAGTTTTTCAGAGTAAAAATGTATCCTGTAGAAGACTTTGAAGCATCATTTCAGTTCATGCAGGTAAATGTGCACCACCTGGAAATAAAGCAGACATCATTTTGAAACTAGATTTATCTTCTGTGTGTCTTCGTTAGCAAGGTTCTGTCTTCTTTGATGGCTTGCATATGTACACTGCACTGTAGGTGTGGTGTGTGAGCTCCTTGTGCATCAGTGCTGGAGACTTTTTCCCTAGCAGAAATTTAAGGAGTGGCCTTGCCTACCGCTGAGCCCCTTGTGCTGTGAATAAGGGTATAAAGGGTGGAGACACCCTGTCCCTCTTCCAGTTCCTTCTTACCATCCATGATCAGCACATTGGTGTTCCATGTGAACAACTATTTGATCTACCTAGTGGTACTCAAAAAGTTCTGACTATTCATTTTCTTTTCTTTTAGTGTTATAAGTTTAAGTTTGTTTCTTTTGATTTAGTCCTTCTTTTGTCCTGTTTTCAGTCTGTCAGGTCTCTGGATCCAGCCTACGGGGGTGGGGAGTATATGTCAAAGTCTCCTGGGGTTCAAATCTTATGCAGGCTGCAAAAAGCCTATGCCTGTTAGTGACCCTTGCTCCTGCTGCCTCAAGTGTTTTGGGTGAGGGCCACATCAGAGATAGTTGCTCTATCTGTCACAGCTTCAAGACTAGGAAAAAGCTGCTGGAGGAGTGCCTCTGGTATATCTTTAGATCAGCTTTGGAGCCCTCTCAGTCATCTAAGGGAAGCTCAGGCCCCAGAAGCACAAGCAGAAGTCTGCATCCATTGCCTCAAAGCTTAGAGTGAGGGACTCTTCAACAGACGATCCTTCAGACATATCGGTCCTCATCCTCAAAAGAAACCTGCACAATGCTTTCAAAAGATGAGCCTGGGAGCTTAAATTCATAGACACTAAAAATCATGGACTGAATAGAGACACTAATATTGCTTATTACAGCAATTTATAACCCACTAACAACCCCCCCCCCCATCTTTCCCCTTCCCCCCCATATGACCGGAGGGGTGTTAATAGGCCACTTTACCTTGAATGGTCCTTTGAAATGTGTGTTAAATATTTATGCTAAATAATCATGTTCAAGTCCTGTATTTAGCAGTGACACTTTGATTTAGTTTCCCAGACCCGAAGAAGAGCTCTGTGTAAGCTTGAAAGCTTGTCTCTGTCACCAACAGAAGTTGGTCCAATAAAAGATGTTTGTAATGGGTTGCCCCCCTCCCTCAGTTAGAAATTACATAAACTGGGTTCAATAATAAACAAAATACGTTTATTAACTACAAAAGGTGGATTTTAACTGAATATAAGAGATAATAGAACAAAGCAGATTACTAAACAAATAAAACAAAACACGCAAGCTAAGCTCAAAATACTTAAGAAACAGGTTACAAAATGTACTTTCTTACCCTAAATGTTATTTTAGGCAGGTTGCAAAGTTTCTGTGGTTCAAAGTTCCAGTTATATTTCTTTTCAGACTGGACCCCTGTCTCAGTCTGAACTCCCTCCCTGCCTTCTCTTCAGGTGGATTTAGCAGTCTTTCTTCTTGGGCAAACAGGCCATGGAGAGGAGTCATCCTGTTTGCCTTGCTCCCTACCCTTAAATAGGATTTACATAAGGCCTTTGTTTCCCAAACTTGACTCCCCCTTCCCTTCCAGTGGAAAGTTACAAGAAGTCGTAGGTAATGTTTAGTATCAGGTGACAAGACCACCTGACCTAGTAGTGTCACAGTTATGTCCTGGATGCCTCCCAGGAGGGAGAGAGATTAGTGTCTTCATGGTTTGGTGTGCCCGCCTGATGGCTCATCAAATTCGATGGCCTGTCATCTGGTGGGTGTCTTCCCAATAGACACCCAGTTGTAATGGTTACATAGTCCATATTCCTAACTTTAGATACAAAAATTATATTTGCATACAAATTGGATAATCATATTCAGTAAATTATAACCTTTCCAATGATATCTTACAAGACCCATCTTGCATAAAGTACATCTCAGTTATGTCATATCCATATCATAAGCATAGTTCCATAAAGAATATGGAGTACAATGTCACAATATTATCTCACCTACCTTGACTCTATAATATCCTGGGACTGACACAGTTACAACAACAACTTTTCCACAGTTAACCAAAGTGTTCCCTTTCTGGACCTAACTCCACCTCAACTCTTTCCCTCTATCCCCCACAGTTGTGCATGGCTCCCATTTGTAAGGGGATAGTAAGATTGGTGTGGGTAGGAGAAGCACTGAAACTATAATCTTCAATGGGACAAAAACCAGCTGTTAATAACTTTAGACAAACTACTGTAAGTTTTCTACAACTGTCCCATCCCCAGCTGGGAACTTTCTAAACATGTCTCCTCCCTTCCCTTGGTCCAAACTCCCCTGGGCCCATCACTTCCGGTGTGCTAGCTGAGAAATGCACAGACATGGGCATAGTGACTGTTCATTGATAATCTGTTCTATAGCTTCTGCCAAAAGCATAATAGTGGTGTGATGGGTTGGATCACAGAAACCCCTTTGGGGGCTGCCAACTGATGTGCCAAGACTACTTCTGCCCCTGCTTTCCCTGTCCTCTCAGCTTGGGACTTCAGTGCCCTGCCTGGTTTGAGCCAGACCCACTAGCCTGCTGCAAACCCAGACCCAGGTCTGAACCACTTCTCCTTACAGCTGTAGGCTTAAACTGAAAGCAGCTTAAGAAGTGTTTCTGTCTTTAACACTCAGATGCCCAGTGGAGTCCAAACCCCAAATAAATCCGTTTTACCCTGTATAAAGCTTACACAGGGTAAACTCATAAATTGTTCGCCCTCTACAACACTGATTGAGAGGTATGCACAGCTGTTTGCCTCTCCGCCCCCAGGTATTAATACATACTCTGGGTTAATTAATAAGTAAAAAGTGATTTTATTAAATACAGAAAGTAGGATTTAAGTGGTTCCAAGTAGTAACAGACAGAACAAAGTGAATTACCAAGCAGAATAAAATAGAACACTCAAGTCTATGTCTAATAAAACTGAATACGGATAAAACCTCACCCTCAGAGGAATTCCAAGTAAGCTTCCTTTTACAGACTAGTCTCCTTCTAGTCTGGGTCCAGCAGTCACTCACACCCCCTTTAGTTACTGTCCTGTTTTCCAGTTTCTTTCAGGTATTCTTGGGGGGTGGAGAGGCTATCTCTTGAGCCAGCTGAAGACAAAATGGAGGGGTTTCTCAAGGGTTTAAATAGACTTTTTCTTGTGGGTGGAGACCCCCTCCTCTCTCCTATGCAAAGTCCAGCTCCAAGATGGAATTTTGGAGTCACGTGGGCAAGTCACATGTCCATGCATGACTCAGTTTTTACAGGCAGCAGCCATTGTCCACATGCTACCTTGAATGTCCTCATGTAGACTTATGTGGATTGGAGCCTTCCAAGATCCATTGTGCGTTAAGTGCTTCTTGATTGGACACTTAACTTGCAAATTCCTTTCTAAAGAAGCTGACCAAATGCCTTACTAAGGTTATTTAAAATCAAACCAGTATACAGCCAATATTCATAACTTCGAATACAATGATGACACATGCATACAAATAGGATGAATAGATTCAGTAGATCATAACCTTTACATAAATATGTTACATGGCATATGTAGCATAAAACATATTCCAGTTATGTCATATATACATTCATAAACATATTTCCATAGAGCCTTATGGGGGGCACCGTCACAAGTGGTTCATCAGAAATCTATAAAATCATTGACTTATGCCCTTGTCTTTCTCAGGGACTGTTTAAGATTTGAAGCAGAGCATGGGCTGTGCTTAAAATCAGGAATGTAGCACAGTGCAAGAGGGGATATTGGCGGGGAGGATGGATCTCCATTTTAACTTACCAGCCTTGGGTTCCTGTTCCTGTCATGGCTCAGTGCCCTCCTCCGGTTTGTAAAAGGGTTGCTTCCTCAACTTGCTTCTCCAGGTAGAGGTGTAGAAACATGCTTCTTGTCCTCCAGGTCTTCCAGGGTATCCTCCATGCTCACTGCTGCCTCTTTGCCCTGGCCCTCATTGACATCCCATTGGACAGTGAGGTGGGGTTGAGGAGGGAGTTTTGAGCAACTTTAGGCTGTGTACTGGGAGCTCTTGACACCACCTGGTCCCATTCATCATAGAAGGGACATGTACGATGAGAGATTGTTGGAGTCTTTTGCCCTCCTGTACAGAAGCCTCAAGAGCTTGATGCATTCCCGGCACTGAGCTCAGTACCCTCCTGCTCCAGCCTCAGTGAAATTTCTGGGTGTAGGTGTATGTTCCTGCCACTCCAGGAGAAGTTTTAAAGACTGTGTACTCCAACCACACATTGACCAGCACCTGGCAGGCCAGATTAGCTCTTTGCAAAGCAGGATCCAGGTTCACCTATATTGATCAAAAGAGTGTAGCAGAAAGCTGTTCTGGTGTGACAAGTGCAGCTTACTACTAGTAGTGAAAATGGGAAGACTGATCTTTATGGATTGGGTAAGGGACAGGAACAAAGGGGTTGAGTGCATTGTGTAATTGGGTGCAGAGGACTATTGAAACTCAAAATGTGGTACATGCCCCTTACCCCTGTCCACACAGCAAATCTTGCATGGGTATGAGGCTGTGCCACAGCCTGAGGCATGTACTTACTCACACCCCTCAAGCAGGTAGCTTATTTGCCCTGTATTCATGCCGTCTGACAAAAGTGCTTCTGAGGTTTAGATGTGGATAATAAGGGGGTTATGGCACAACCATGTGCATGGAACTGTTTATAGTTGCTAGTGTAGATGTAGCCTTAGACACCCTCCAAATGGATCACCAACTGCATTGCAATGGTTTATACTGCTAAGAGAGTAACATCTCCTGATAGTCTCAGTGTGTGCTTCAGAGCACATTCAACATCAGCTGCGTTTCTGGTGCACGTCCCCAATCTAGGCATTTGTAGAGCAGCAATGGGTCCTTGGTCTATATTTCCACCATACATTACACACTGTCTGCCCACTTCAAGGGAAGAAGCAAATGTAGGTGAGGAAGTCCCTCTTCAGAAGAGATTCCCAAGCTGTTACCTCAGGACGTGGGCCGTGGAGTCATCTACAGTGTAATAGACATATGCAAGCACCTGAAGAAGAAAAAATGGTTACTTAACCTTCTTGTAATGGTTTGTTCTTCAGGATTTGAGGCATATGTCCATTCCATGACCCATCCTCCTTCCCTGATGCATGAGAGTCTACCACTGGGTTCCGGTGTGAAGGAACTGGAGGATAGGTGGGGCACCTTTGCCCTTTATACACTCACTTGAGAAACAAGGAACTCGGCTGTGGGCTGGGCTGCTCCTGTGGGTACCAGTAGGGAAAAATTCTCCAGTACCAGAGCACAAAGTGTTCACATACCTACAGTATAATGCACATCTGCAACACGTCTCAAAGAACAATAATTGCAAGAACATTAAATAACTATTTTAATCTAACAAAGTTGCCCAGTACAAAAACAACTTGGTATTTTTTACTCTTCTCTTGAGACATCTTATTTCTATATATTTTAAACATTATATTAATCAGTGACTTAGAGCTTCTTCCAAACTAAGCTAAATATTTTTGGCAGTCAGTTACCAGTTTAGGTCCTGATTCTGCAAAGACTTACACACATGCTTAAATACCTTGCTGGATTGAGACTATAGTGCTCATAGTCTTGCAGGATCAAGCCCTTACTGTAAATATTTTCTCTAAAATTATGTTTTGTATATAAGTTATGATAGTACATAGTAACATTTATAAATGTTAAGTATTCTTAATGCCTAAAAATTTTCTAGTAATGACCATAAGAGTACCGCATGTTTTCAGATATTTTAAAACAATCTGAGCAGGAAGATTTACCTTATAATTCTATTTATGGGGAAAAGACATAACAGAAAGACAACTGCGGTTGCAACTGTTTTTAGTTTTCAAAAAAATTGCTGGGAGTAGAGGCATAGAATTTGAAACCTTACCTTTGATAATGGTATGAATGAGTCTCAGATGCTGCTGAGGAATGGGCTAACTTTTATTTTTAAAATTATTAATTTTAAGTAGCTGCCAGTGTAGGACAGTTGGTGATGTTCTTATACAACAAATTAAAACTTAAAATGTCTTTATTTTTGTCTTTTGTTTTTGTTTGTTGTTGCTGTCTTTTTAACACTTGATCGTAAAGGAATGTGCTCAGTACTTCCTGGAAGTAAAAGATAAAGATATAAAACATGCACTTGCTGGTTTGTTTGTGGAGATTCTCATCCCTGTGGCTGCTGTAAGTAGTCTCCACACCCCACACCCCCACCCTCCCCGGCGCGTGAGTTTGATTAGTTTTTCTTCCTGCAATTCTTTCAGTAAATCCTCACTGGGTTGAATTTGTGCAGACCCATAAAAGCTGTTGGGCAAATGCAATGAGGCAAGAATTTACCTATCAGTACCTAAGTGCTCCTATGAAAGCAAGCATATCAGTACTTCCTACTTATTATCTGGTTTCCCACTTGTCTTTAGGCCTAGAGTAATTGCTCTTTCACCATAACTGTTATCTCTCATGTTTATTGTGATAGGCTGAATTCTGCAGTTCTTATTTAGTCTTTACTTAAGCAAAGCTCTCACTGGCTTGCTCTTCACCAGCTGAAGCCTCTGAGCAGCCTTCAGATGTAGCCCCAAGTGTAGCATGTTACTGCCTGTTATAGCCTGTAGGTGACTGAAATGTACGCAGACCTCAAAAATGATTTTCTGTGCAAAAGAAAAGGATGCAGTCCTTTGGCTAAGTGAGTCCAATAAGACTCTGAATTTGTGAACAACCTTGATGTTTGGTGGGCATAACCCCTCATTTGAGGGAGAAGTCACAGCCTCTGCCATTTTCTTAGAATGATTTCTCTTGCCAGTAAGTATCATTTGCATCTTACGCAGTTGAATTTGAGCTAAACAGCTTTCATCTGAGTTCATTCCTCCAACAGACAGTGACAAAGGAAAACTGCATTGCCTAGGCTAAAGGAATAGGAAACAGGGCTGAGTATCATCAGCATGTTGAAAACACAGCAGCCCATAACACTTCTCCTTCCCTGAGGAGGTTGTAAGTCAAGAAGACTCTGTGCCATCCAAGCCTGAAGCCTGGATGATAGGTATCCTAAAGATTAAAGGAAATTGTGTGTCTGATGTTGGCCAGCCATCACTTTCTCAATAAACTTCCACAAAATGAGTTTAGAAACTTTGTAGAAGTTGGTGAGATGGTTATGTCAAATGATAGTTTCATTAGCAAATGCCAGACCACAATACGTTGCTGGTAAACAAAGTACCCTCCCAAAGAATGGTGGGTCCTGAGTCCATTCATCAAGTGACTGAAAGGACTTCTGTCATTACGCTCAGGACCCTTCACTTTGTTACAATCAGAGAAGACAGTGTTGTTCGTTCCAATTTGTGTTATACTGCTTTCATTGTATCACAGACAGTAACCCAACTTGGATTTAAATGTAAAATGGAGCCAATTATGCCTCTTTGAACCACTTTAATACATTGATGATACCCTAAAGGTTATTTTTTTATATCAAGAGAGCCACTTTGTTGGCTCAAATACTTTTCAAATGCATTTCACAATTTGTCTGCTTCTCATCACGTAAACATTCAGACTATTGCACTGAGCAAAATGGGGTTGCCATTTTTTGATGACTGCTTTATGAACGAAATAATAAAAGTTAAGAAATTCAGTTACCTTTTATATAGAAGGACTAGAGAGAAATTATTAACTTGCAGTTGCTACAAATGTGAAGTTCAGTGCGTCTGTCCAGTGTAAAATCAAACTAATTAGGACTACTTCTGTAACACCTTTGATGTGTTTGTTTCTTTACAAAGCACATAGTTTAGACAGGTCCCTCCCCTGAAACGCTTACAATATTAATTGGACAAATACTAACATTAAAGGATGAAGTGTGAAGGTGAGAGAACACACAGTGAAGTTGGTCAGCAATGGAAGCCTAAATATGGACTAGGAGAGATGTATTGATGGGGAGAGGGTGGGTGCATGGGAAGGCAGCATTTCTGGGTTTGTAGAACAGAGTGGGAAAGCCCTTAGAGTGTGTGAGTGTGTGCGCACATTCATGCATCGAAACAAATCCATGGTGATTTTGCGCCTGAATTGTGAAACCAAATGAAGACACTGCATTTATGATAGGGTACACAGTAATAAGCCCCATTCTTATTGAGTCCCAGCTCTCAGATTTATTGTGCATTAAGGAAAAAGGGTAACAGTGAGAAAAGTTGAGTGACCTCTTTTAACAAAAAAATACACACAGTTTAAAAGAAACTTCTGTCTAAGAATTTGGTGTTGTCTATAGTAAAATAGTTTACGCACTTAGCATGTGTTTAAAAATAAGACTCTTTTTCCTTAGTTAAAGCATGCAAATTCAGAACAGATGTTTCTGCACTTTGTTAGTCGCAACATTTTCATTGTTTTACTAGATGTTTGTGCTATATGACACATTGATTTCATGTGCTGCCCATTACATCTTATACAGAAAGACTTGATACTTCACTAACCTTAAAGATAATCTAAATGTTGAATTTTCATATGCCTGTATAGTTCCGCTTTTAATATATTTTAACTTCTTTCTTTCTGCCTAGATCTCTATACTCAATTATTTATATTTATTTTCACTAGGCTGTTAAAAATGAAGTGAATGTGCCATGTTTGAAAAATTTTGTGGAGATGCTCTACCAGACTACCTTTGAATTGAGCTCAAGAAAGAAGCACTCACTGGTATTAAAGAAATATTTCAGTTCTTCACATATTTACTGATATATATTATATTTTTAGATGAATGATTTACCCAAGGAAAGTTAAGGGAGTTCTTTAATATAAAGTCTTAACTCCTAAAGGCAGCGCAAGGATTAAATGTATGCTTTTTTATACTGCTTCTGCTTGATCTTTGATGTCGGTGTTGTTGTGCAGGATTTGTTCTCCCTGTGAATGAAAAGTAATTCTACCTCTGTTCTCATTCCCGAGCCTTTCCTGAAACTGACAGTTTTTTTAAATTATTTCAGTGGTTTGTGATGTGGAGTTGTTGTTCCCTGATATCTCCTCTGATAATATAAATTCTGTTCAGTCAGAATCTCAATGTGGATTTAATTAAAGGGCAGAAGTGGCAGACCATATATTTTTTGCAGCAGACCAGCTGCCTGTTTACTACTCTGCTCTTATCTATTAGCTCTTCTGCCCACATGTTTCAGCTTTTCCCAGCATCTGTTTATCTCCCCAAGCTTAGCTCATGGATTTTTTTTAAAGTGTGTTTCCTTTCAAGGATTTAACTATACTTTTCTTTATTTTTAAAATTTTTTTTGGTGTAGTATTTGTCACTCCCTTTATTCACATTCCTATAATGCAAGTGAATTCGTCTCACTTTGCATCTGGCACAAGGCTAATTTTTGTGTCTGTGGTTTGTACTTTTATTAAATTTACTTTAAAATTACTTTAAAATAATCTCTTACATTCACATATGGAGGGCTTTGAGTACAATAGAGATTCCATTGCTATCCTATTTTAGGATTCCAAGAATTAAGGAATGGCTGTCACTATAGACATTTAAACACTAGTTTGTAACAAGAATGTAATGATATCATTGTCAAACTTGGTGCTGAGAGGACATTTAGTTTTATATTTTTAAAGTCAGAAACATTGTTGCATTATTCTTATTATTTAACTAGGTTGTATTTCTCTTCCCTAACTTTCATCCTATACCAAAATGACTGTGAATGAGACCAATTTTGTATTAAGGACCAGTATACTTTCTGTTGAAAAACTTTTAACACCTTAACAAATCTTACAGCACTTTGTCTCCAGCAGAAGAAGGCACCATGGCTCAAGTACTTACAAACTGTATTAAATCTGTGAAGGTAGAACAGGGGAAAAGGCAGTGCTCCTGAGCACCCAAAGCCTTACTCAGGTTTTACTGGGGTGATTGTGTTGTTCCTGAATGTATTTCTCACAGAGCAATTTGATCAGTTCTTCTTTTTTCCCTCCTTGTAGGCTCTGTATCCATTGATCACCTGCCTGTTGTGTGTCAGTCAGAAACAGTTTTTTTTAAATAACTGGCACATTTTCCTGCAGAACTGTTTGTCACATTTAAAGGTAAGAAACATTCTTAGTTCAGAAACCTGTCACAAATCAGTAGCATTCAGTCTTATGAACTTTAAGCATTTTAATACCAACTAAAGCAAAATAAATAATTAGCTGTTTAAAAGAACACTGTCAAATAATTATTCTAAAAACCTTTTGAATGTTTTAATTCTCCATTGTTTAGTAATGTGTTTCCTGTGTTTTATGTGGTGCTGGAATTGGCATGGCACTTTTTTTTTTTAAATGCAAAAGGTAGCTGTTTTAACTCATTTAGGTCCATTTGATGCTATCTTTGTGCATCAGCTTCATTGGTTCATGTTTGCGTAGCTCTAGGAGCAGTGTTTGTTACTCAGCTGTTGTTCTACAGCCAGCAGAGAGCACAAACAATAACTCTTTTGATCACATAAAAATTATTGCTGGGAGGTCTGTGTATGTGTGCGTGCTCTCACACTTAAGTAATATAAATAGTAATTTCAAAATATATCTTCCTGTTTGATAAATTAGTTGATTAAAAAAGAAACTAAATATGTAGTCTGGAGGGGAAATGATCTCTACATCCTATACAAATTTTAAAGTTGTGTAAATTTTGAATATAAAACTTAGTGTCCCTTTTAACTCTTGACTGAATTCGATAGCATCGTCAATATTACTGGATTAATAAATGACACAGATCATTGATATTTTGAAATTATGGGGTTTTGTCCTAATTTAAAGCTTAAATTATTTACTGTAATATACTCTTTCATAAATTTTTATTAATGTGGTTTATTAGTAATGTTTGTTTTGTTTAACATCTTGGTTTTGATATTTTCAAAGTAATGGATTCACCTTATTGTTAGCATTGTTTCTGGCTAGCTATGTGTAACAATTTCCAAATCTTGTCTACATGCTTATGATTTAAATTATGTAAACCACGGTGAAAGCTGCTAAAGCAAAACACAGATTTTGATGTTTTTGAAGGTTCTTTTGTCTTCATGACATCTTTTGTATGTTTCTGTTGCTTGTTGGGTTTTTTGTATATTTTTTCATCTAACATTCTTCAAATTTTTTCAATGTCTGCTTTGTTTTTTGTTTTGCAATTGAAGCTTTCCTTTAAAAAAAAAAAAAAAAAAAAGCTGAATTTCTTTTGCATCCTGAAGTCAGATATTCCTGGCATACCGTCCATAGCTGGCAATTGATGCATTAAAACTATCAATGCCAACGAGTTTAAGCAGTAACTGCGCAGCATGCATTGTTTACTTCGAATATTTTTCTTGCCCATTAACAACTTCACACATTTACCTTAGGGCTCTATTCAGCAGAAATTTTATATTTGAGCTTCTGCAATGCAGAACATAGAAGTTTTGGTACTGTACATTGATGAGGGACTTAGCAAGGTATTTGGTAGACCACTAAGTCATTTGGACTGCAGTTTCACTATTGTTTTCTGTGGTTATGTAGCCATGGATTGAGACTTGGGTGAAGTGAATCTTTCAAATTCCATCCCAGTTATCTTTTTATTTTGCTTCAGCTAAGCTTGTTTCTCTGTGCATGTTGGCGCTAACTAAATGAGTAGTTAATTGCCCAGCAGGTGCTTTTCTAGATTTATTTTTTCGCCTCCTCCCTCATTTTTTTACTTGGTCTCACCATAATATTTTATTTTTATGCATTTGCTTGAATTATTTAGCTATATGCAGCATAATAAAGATTAAGTACCTATTCACTCTAAATGTCTCTGACATCCTTTAAAATATAATTATCAAAATTATTTAATTAGAATATCAGCAGGTTTCATCTGACCTCCACTAGCAAAAATCAGGCAAAAATTAAAAATTGAAACAATAACATTCTCATACTACTAATTACTCTTATAACTCCCCTCCCTCCTCCAAAGGCTAGGGAGAAAGATGGGCTTTGTAACATTGCTGATCACAGCTGTGGCAGTATGTTATGGAGAAAGAAGTGGTCTCTTGGTATAATGTATAGGGCTTTATTGGTCATAGCATTAGCTCTAAATTTCACCTAGAAACCAACAGAAATTCATTGGAGATTACGACGCACAGGAGTAATATATTCCACTTAACAAATATTTCCGTGAATTGATTCAGTAGCATGTAACTGTATCAGTATTTTCAAGTTTTTGGCTAATATTTTAAACCATTATTTTGGATACTGTACAGTTAATTTTCAATGGCTTGGTCAGGAGATTATCAGCTTCCCTGAGTCTGAGGATGAGGTCTCTGATCCTACTTCTGCTTCTTAAGGACAAGGAGGAAAAAGGTTTAAAGAGTCTGCACAAGTGGGAAGGGAAGTGTAGAGTAGAAGACGAGGTATTTCTTGGGAAAAGATAATTTTTTGCCTTAGGAAATTAATTAGTGTCCATTGCCACTAAACCATTGAAGCTAGTGGAGCATTCAAAGCCGTAACCAGGAAAAACCTTATTTCTGTGAATAGAGTCCTTAGTATATGGCTACCTGTTGTTTTGTGCTTTTTTTCATCTAACATGCATGTGCCTTCCATTCTCATGTTTGTTATGTTTTGCTGTCTCACATTGCTTTATTTAGATGCCATCTAACAACAGTATCAGAAAACAAATAGAAACACTCCAGGTGAGTTAATATGTTGTAATAACATGGTGAAAGGTCGCTTGGTCTTCTGTAACTGCGTATTTTGTTTTCGGTGTGTGTTGTTGCATTTTGTGTCTTGTGTGGTTCTATAAAATTGCTATTGGCATCATCAAGAAGCAACAGCACAAAGAAGCATCTTTGAAAAAACATTTGAAAGGTTTGCTAAAGGAGGGAGTACTGTAAATCATCTGATACCAATTTGCTTGAGGAAAGGTAGATTTGTGAGACTGAGCAACAATTGAACAGCCCAGTTCATTAAACAGCATTGCATGTTTACAGTAGGAGCTAAAATATCTACATCAAATATTTGGTTATTTCTGTTACATTTATTTCATACAAAATTGTCTTGCATGTTAGCTAACTTGGAAACATTTTCACAATAAAAAAGATGAAGCTGGTTTATTGTGATAACTTGCAGTGAACTACAGTAAAACCTGCCAAGAGTGACCACGCATGGGAGTTAGCAAAAGTGGTTGCTTATAAGAGGTGGTCTTTCTTTTCAAAGGTTTGCCACCAGAGAGCGGTGGTCTTCCGTGGCCTCTGCAAGTAGTCACTCATTACAAGTAGTCTCTCTTCAGAGGTGATATCTAGGGCAGGTTTTACTGTAACTTGAAAGACATTTACATTGTTGGTTTTACAGGTTTTAGAAAATAGAAATTGTTTTAGTTCAGAACAGAAGAAAAGTTTAACAATATTAAAAAGTACTGTCTTCACTAAGTGATTACATTTGACTAACATGGAAAAAATGCTGTTTTGTTTCTTGCCTTCATCAAGATATTTGTTTCATTAAATCATTTTAATGTGTCCCATTAGATCAGCATAGATTCATTGTCTTTTTTTGTTGTTGTTGCTTTTGTAACCCTTTATATATCCAGTTAGATTTTTAACAGTTTATATTATACTCTGCTGATATATTTAATCCATACAGATTCTTCCATATTGGAAAATTTTAGGAATTAAAACAGAGCTATATTTGAAACAAAATACACGATCAAAATGCGTCAAATAAGACCTGACATATATTAGCCAAAAGACTGGAATATGTCAATATGTTTAGTTAAACAGATTTTTATTTGTAGCATACTGTAAATACCCGTTTCAGAGAAAAGAGAAAAGCCTTTTACTATGTAAACCTTTTTGACATTAAATATGTCATAATTTTTATAAAATAGAATAAAAAAGCCATTTCCTTTAAGCACATTTGTCTAACTTAACATCTAGTTATAGGACAGGAATGAAAGTACAAATGCCTAGCAGTACAAGACAGCTTACTTCTCTGCTGCTGCTGGAGCTGAGTGCCAGGAGTAATGTCAAAAACCACTACCAATGGATTTTGCTACCAGTAGCAGTTACAGATGCTGCCCATCACAATTTGCTACCTCTCACATAAGAACAGCTATACTGCGTCAGCCATACAGTCATACAGGGTCAGACCAAAGGTCCGTCTAGCCCAGTATCCTGTCTTCTGACAGTGGCCAATGCTAGGTGCCCCAAAGAGAATGAACAGAACAGGTAATCACCAAGTGATCCATCCCCTGTTGCCCATTCCCAGCTTCTGGGAAACAGAGGTTAGGGACAACATCCCTGCCCATCCTGGCTAATAGCCATTGGTAGACGTATCCTCCATGAATTTATCTAGTTCTTTTTTGAACCCTTTTATAGTCTTGGCCTTCACAACATCTGCTGGCAAGGAGTTCCACGGGTTGTCTGTGTGTTGTGTGAAGAAATACTTCCTTTTGTTTGTTTTAGACCTGTTGCCTATTAATTTCATTTCACCTTTCCCATCCTCTGGTCCTCAGGTAGGAAATTGTGACAGGGCATCAATCAACAGAATAAACTTGTGCTATAAAAAGAAAAAGAAAAATTTAGATTTAAAAATTCCTATGTTTTCACTGTAATTTTTCATTTGGAAGTGCTATACTAGAAACACAGATATCATTGTTAAAACTACTAGCAACTATTTACTTATAAATATTTTCAATGATTATTTGCTATTAAATTATAAGTTAAATAGCACAATGTCATCCATCTGCATAATATTAACAAAGGTAAATGATGAAGTGCTAAGAATAATAAAATAACATTTTAAAAAGTAAAGAATTATAAGGAGCTAAACTATATGTATTTAAAATGGATTACAAGAAAGGGAATGCAATTCAGGGAATCACAGCGGCAGATAAGACAAATTTGTGATCTGCTAGGAGACTTTATGCACACACATAAACTGATAAGGGATTCCTTTAAATATTAAATGTGTGACGCGCGGTTTTTGCTGGTGTATGTAAAATACTTCATTGAATCAATTCTCCTTTAGCACTTCAGTTCATTATATCGGATAGGGAAGAGCGGGCGGGTGTGTCTAGGCGTTGGGATGCCCTGTGCTTTTAAGGACACAGCTCTGGGAAGCATGTACTGTCCTGTGAGCAGGGGGGAAAAAAAGTCCAGTCCCCACTCTCTCAGCTCTTCAGAGCTGGGTGGCCAGAGAGCAGCGGTGGCTACAAGGGGGTAAGGCAAATTTTGGGGTGGCTATAGCTTCTACAAGCTCCCCCTAGAGCAGCCCCTGATTCTACATTTGCAGTGATGGTAGATTTATGATTTGTCTGTGGTTCATACAAGCAAACAGAAAATCTTCCTCCTAATTAGTTGAAAATAGCAATTCTTCTTCAAGTAGTGTCCCTATGGCTGCTCTACAGTCAGTTTGTCTGCGTCCCTGTGCTTCTGATCAGAGGTCTTTGGTAGCGGTGTCTATTGGGTTCAGGCATGCTCTTTCCCTCCCTTGTGTTGTGCCTCAAGGCTAATCAGCATTGCCCAGGCGAACCATCCTCAGTTCTTTCCTCAACTATCCCAGGCTAGAGACAGAGCGATTAGCAGTCCATTCACGGATACTTTAGGTCTTTAGAATTGTTTTCTTAGATATTCTTAGTGTTTTTATTTGCCTATTCTTCTTACTTTTATGGGGTTTCCTTTAGTTTTTTCTTCCCTGTTTAAAAATAAAATACAATAAAAGTCTAGTTTTTACTTTATTCCCTTTTTCCCCGCCCCCTGGGGATTGCCCTCTGTAAGGGACATGCCTGGCTCCCCCAGTTTTAAGAGGTGCCTCACCTGCAGGGAAGCCATACCGGTTACAGACGACATTCTCGCTGTGTCGGTGCCTCAGAGAGGCCCACCTTGCACAAAATGTATAAAATGGGATGTATAAGTAGGGGCATAGCGAGCAGATCGAGGGATGTGATCGTTCCCCTCTATTCAACATTGGTGAGGCCTCATCTGGAGTACTGTGTCCAGTTTTGGGCCCCACACTTCAAGAAGGATGTGGATAAATTGGAGAGAGTCCAGCGAAGGGCAACAAAAATGATTAGGGGATTGGAACACATGAGTTATGAGGAGAGGCTGAGGGAGCTGGGATTGTTTAGCCTGCAGAAGAGAAGAATGAGGGGGGATTTGATAGCTGCTTTCAACTACCTGAAAGGGGGTTCCAAAGAGGATGGCTCTAGACTGTTCTCAATGGTAGCAGATGACAGAACGAGGAGTAATGGTCTCAAGTTGCAGTGGGGGAGGTTTAGATTGGATATTAGGAAAAACTTTTTCACTAAGAGGGTGGTGAAACACTGGAATGCGTTACCTAGGGAGGTGGTAGAATCTCCTTCCTTAGAGGTTTTTAAGGTCAGGCTTGACAAAGCCCTGGCTGGGATGATTTAACTGGGAATTGGTCCTGCTTCGAGCAGGGGGTTGGACTAGATGACCTTCTGGGGTCCCTTCGAACCCTGATATTCTATGATTCTATGAAAAGTGTACTTTTTGCCAGCAGCTAAAAGCCAGATCCCGAAAGACCTGGGAACTAAAGTTGAAACTACTATTGATGGAGGGAGGATCACTCTCCTGATTAACAAGTTGCTTTTGGTTCTGGCTGAAGTTGCATGGCAAACATCAGCCTTGGTCATACCAACCTACAAAAGGGTGACTGTCTGTTCAGGAGCTGCGGACATATTCACAAAGCTGGGTCTCCAATTCAACATCCAAAAATCTACCTTAACTCTAGTACAGCACTTGGAGTTTACAGGGTCCTATCTCAGCTCACTGCAAGTGAGAGCATGCCTCCCACAAGAGAGATTTCACAGCTGACCACACTCAGAGACAATTCAAGCCAGCCCACAAACATTGGCCAGACATTGCCTCCAACTTCTGAGACGCATGGCGACAGGCATGTTTTTAATATCTCATGCTAGACTGCACATTAGGTGTCTATAGGCATGGTTCAGATGTGTTTACAGACCAAACAAAGACAGGGTAGACAAACCTCTCTCGATGCCCTCCAGGGTCAAATGCTCCCTGGATTGGTGGAAAGAACCAACAAATTCACACCCCTCCCTCCAACGTGGCTTCTAATTATGGATGCATCCCTAATTGGCTTGGGAGTCCATCTCAGCAACCTCAAGACTCAGGGCAGGTGATCGCCCATGGAGATGACGCTTCACAGTAACCTCCTCAAACTCAGAGCGGTCAGAAATGTTTGTGCTCACTTTCTTCCACTGATCAGTAAAACACTCATGAAAATTATGACAGACAACATAGTATACATGTATTACATTATTTGGCACCCCCTTGCTAATTTATCTTCCCAATGCATGGAAGCGCTAAAGCTATGAAATTTGTGCCTTCACCACAATGTTTTAATATCAGCCGCCTACCTACCATGAGGGCAGAAGATAACAGCAGATAGTCTCAGTCACAAGTTCTCACATGACCATGAGTGGGAAATGAATCCAACAGTGCTTCACAGCATAGTCTATCAGTGGGGGACTCCAGTGATAGACTTGTTCGCTACTTACCTGCACAGGAAATGCCCATTCTATTGCTGCAGAGCTGACCTCGGGAAACATCCATTTAGGGACGCTCTCCTTCTCCTTGGGGAGAAGACCCTCCTATACACCTTTCCCCAGTTCCCTCTGCTGCTGAAGGTCCTGACAAAAAAAGAAAAAGCAAACATCCTACTGATTGCTCCCACCTGGCCGAGACAGACATGGTACCCATACCTGATGAAGGAGGCGATGCGTCCACAAATCCCACTTCAACCCATCCCTTATCTCCTCTCACAGAACGAGGGACAAACTCTCCATCCCAACCTGCAGATCCTCTGGCTTAAGGCTTGGCTCCTTCATGGTTCCAAAACATAGTGAGATGCTGCTCCAGTGAGGTGCAGGAAGTGCACTACACAGTAGAAAATCAGCTACCTGACACACTTACCTACAAAAGTTATTAGGTTTCAGGTTTGATGCAATTTCAGAAGAATTACCCTGGCATCTTCCACCCTCCCCGTGATGTTGGACTACATACTGGATCTCAAGAGGTCAGAGATATCCCTCAGTTCTTTCAAAATACACCTTGTGGCCATAATAGCTTTCCATCAGCAAATAGAGGGATAGTCTGTTTTTGCCACCCAACTACAAAGAGATTCCTCAAGGGCATAGTGAACCTTTATCCCCAGTCCAGACACCCAACTCCAACTTGGGACCTAAATCTAGTTTTACAGAGCCCAACTAGATCACCAGTTGAAACTATGGTCACTGGTTCACTTACATACCAGTCAATGAAAACGGCATTTCTGATGGCTATCATGTCAGCAGGGAGAATAGGGGAGATAGCGGCACTAATGGCACCCCTCCCCTCTTCTCAGTATTCTTTAAAGAAAAGGTTACTCTTATGCCATATCCAAAGTTAACCCCCAGAGTGACCTCTTCTTTTCCCATAAACAAACCTGACCTTTTTTCTTAAATCTCACTGTGATAACAGGGAGGCTATACTGCATATGGTTGACGTTAGGAGAGCCGTAGCCGTTTATCTGGACAGGATGAAGGCCTTTAGGAAATCTCCTAAGCTTTTCCTCTCCATCGCAGAAAGGTCAAAAGGTGCAGCAATAGCTGCCCAAAGTCTCTCCAAATGGGTCTTGAACTGTATTAACCATTGCTATCATGCTCGCAATGTGTTACCTCCATCCAGAATCCGCACACGCTCAACGAGGTTGGTTTCCACTTCTGTCGCTTTCCTCAAGAATGTTCCTATCTCGGAAATCTGTAGGGCAGTGATTTGGGTATCTGTTCAGACCTTTGCAGAACACTGTGCCATTACTGGAGACTCTGCTTCCAATGCTATCTTCAGCTCCGCAGTGTTATCATCCATAACAGACTTGACTCTGAAGCCCCAACCTCCCATTGGGGATACTGCTCGGGAGTCACCTACCTAGGGCATTACTCGAAGAAGAAGAAGAAGAAGAAGAGGAAGTTACTCACCTGCGCAGTAACGATGGTTCTTTGATATGTGTCCCCCTATGAGTGCTCCACAACCTACCCTTCTCCCCTCTACTTTGGAGTTGTCAAGGTTCCTTCCCCACTCTGAACTCTAGGGTACAGATGTGGGGACCTGCATGAAAGACCCCCCCTAAGCTTATTCTTACCAGCTTAGGTTAAAAACTTCCCCAAGGTACAAACTTTTCCTTGTCCTTGAACAGTATGCTGCCACCACCAAGCTTTTAAAACAAAGAACAGGGAAAGAGCCCACTTGGAGACGTCTTCCCCCAAAATATTCCCCCCAAGCCCTACACCCCCTTTCTTGGGGAAGGCTTGATAAGAATCCTCACCAATTTGTACAGGTGAACAAAGACCCAAACCCTTGGATCTTAAGAACAATGAAAAATCATTCAGGTTCTTAAAAGAAGAATTTTAATTAAAGAAAAGATATAAAAGAATTATCTCTGTAAAATCAGGATGGTAAATACCTTACAGGGTAATCAGATTCAAAACATAGAGAATCCCTCTAGGCAAAACCTTAAGTTACAAAAAGACTCAAAAACAGGAATACACATTCCCTCCAGCACAGCTTATTTTACAAACCATTAAACAAAAGAAAATTTAATGCATTTTATAGTTAGATTACTTACTAACTTTACAGGAGTTGTAAGGCTGCATTCCTGATCTGTTCCCAGCAAAAGCATCACACAGACAGAGCAAACCCTTTGTTCTCCCCCCTCCAGATTTGAAAGAATCTTGTCCCCTCATTGGCCATTTTGGGGTCAGGTGCCAACGGGGTTACTTTAGCTTCTTAAGCCTTTACAGGTGAAAAGATTTTGCCTCTGGCCAGGAGGGATTTTATGGCACTGTATACAGAAAGGTGGTTACCCTTCCCTTTATATTTATGACAGGAGTTCTCAATGGAGGCTTCATGGTGGAGAAGGAATTGAGGGTGGTTCCCCTTCACAGTGCTAATTAGCCTCGAGGCACAACATAAGGGAGGGAAAGAGCATGTGTGAGCCAAATAGACATTGTTACCAAAAATTTCTGATCAGAAGTGCAGGGACGCAGACACATCTACAGTGAATCACCCATAGATACATACATCTCAAAGAACCATCGTTACTGCACTAGTTGAGTAACTTCCTCAGCTGAAGAAATTTATGGTTCACCATATCAACAATAGTAAGATTTGGAACATTAACCAACTTTTACTAATCTCTGCTTTCTGAAACACTGTTTCCTGACTGGCTTATTGGAGGCCAATAATAGATTTTTCTGGACCTCCTACTTCACTTTCTCCATAGAATATTAGGGTTTTTTAAATATTGTGATACATCGGGTCCAGGGAGCAGTGGGAGAGTGGTAGAGGGGAGATATATAAGCCCTAGGCTAATTAAGGCCTGGTTCCCTGTAGACTAGGGAAGGTTACTACAGATTAATTGGAGCACCGGTAGTCAATTAAGGCCCTGTCAGGAACCCAATAAAAAAACCCTGCTTCAGGCAGACAGGGTGGAGCGACAAAGGAGAGAGGACTGGCGTTTGGAGGTGTTGCTGAGAATTGAAAGACTAGAGAACCGGAGGAAGGGAGACCCTGCCTCAGCAGAACAGGAAGGTTCCCTCCCCCAGCATCAAGGATCTAGGGTAACCCTACCCAGAGGAAGATGGTAAGAAACCCGCAGGGACTGAGAATGACTGGGGCTCAGAGTGAGGAGCAAACCTAGACCCCTTCCCTGGTTCCCTCCTCTACCACCTTCCCAGGCCACTAGTGGGGCCCTGGGCACCCCAAGAGCAGGAGTTAGGGGTGGCATCCTAGCCCCGCCCACCAAGGAAAATGCGGGACCCACCACACCAACATTGGCCATTTTGTCACAATATATATTATACTAAAGACATTTAGAAATGCTCACAGAGAATGTTCAGTATTGTATTTCTGCTAAAGACTTTCAGAATGTATGTACTGACTTATTTTTGTGAACATAAAGATCTGTTGTCTCTTGAGAGAAATGTTGATAAAAGTGAAAAGTATGATTTGTAGTAGCCCAGTCCATGTACCTCAAGCTTTCTTCAAGTTCTTCTTTAAAACACACTTCTTTATGAAGCCTATAAATTCTAGTCCTCACTTCAAAGAAACACACAAAAATAATTCCTGAACTTCAAATAAGTGAGCGTTATTAATCAGCAAAGCCATGCAATCTTACTGCAGGTAACCATTGTTGTCTTCTCTACTTCTTCTTTCCCTCCATCGTTATCCGATGGGGAGCCAAGATGTTGTTTGTCTGTTCAATGCCATGGCATTTGTGGCTGTGACAGGATGTCAGCGTTTCTTTGGGGAGAGACAGGACAATTCTTCTGTCTCATATTGGCTTATGGTGGAAGCCAGACTAGGTAGAATTCTTCAGCTCCAAGACAGATTACATGCCCCTCTGAGTAGGAGGAGAGAACTAAGGGAAGGGTAGAAGTAGGGTGATCAGATATCCCCATTTTATCGGGACCATTCCGATTTTTGGGTCTTTTTCTTATATAGGTTCTTATTACCCCCGCACTTCTTGTCCTGATTTTTCACATTTGCTGTCTGGTCACCCTAGGCAGAAGTGCAGGGAGAAATCCTAGGAAGAAGCCAAGCTCAGGAGAAAACTTTGGCTAAGGTTAATTCTGTTGTTTAAGTTAATACAAAAGGCAAACTGCAGGAGTGGGTTTGGACATTAATCATATATATTTGTTTGGGCTGTATTCCGACAGCACTTTGAGGACTCTGCCCATTTCCAGTGGCACTGTAGGAATAAATTAAATATATACAGTAAAACAATAAAATCTTGATGTTCACCTCAAGAGAAATATCTGCTTGTTAGAAAGTACTTTGCTTTCAAACTGACAAAAGCATACAAAATAATCGATAATATGCAGTTAAATACATACTGTACGTATGTAATCGAGAGGTTTTTGTATTGAGGTTTTTTGTTTTTAATTAAACTTATATTCAGGGTATTAAATAGATCAGCCTTCTGGGTTAAAGCAATCAAACATAAACTTGAAATATTACAGGTTTTTATAAGGAAAGGAAACAAGTAAATTAGGGATAGTTTCACAGGTGATAGTAACTGCATTTTAATTTTTTTTAACAGAATAAAGATCCTAAAATGTCCCGAGTTGCACTGGAATCTCTCTATAGATTACTCTGGGTTTATGTTATTAGAATAAAATGTGAAAGCAACACTGTAACACAAAGGTAAGTTCCTTATGTAATTAAAACTATTGTGAGGCTGTTTTAATTAATTTAAGACAAACACATTTTAATTAAAAAAATTCTCTCTGTGGAAATCCTTTCTGTAAAGTTGTGTGGATTTGTTCCTAACACATGTTTTTCTAAATTTTTGTAGCCGTCTCATGAGCATTGTATCAGCACTTTTCCCCAAAGGCTCACGTAGTGTGGTCCCTCGAGACACACCTCTAAATATATTTGTGAAGATTATTCAGTTCATTGCTCAGGTAAGCTCCCTCCTATAATATGTTTTAGATGGAGGTCTGAGAGTACACTAAATAATTTGTGGAAAAAAATTAAAGATAAACTACCAAGTCCATCCCTGACATACTTTCACTGAAACCTGTAGAGGTACACATTAGGAATGACATTAGACCATAAACTTATAAGAAAGTAACCAAATTTAAATTCACTACACAACCCTGATTCATTCACAGAACATCATGTGCAGTCACTGAAGCAAGGGTCTTATGATGTGTGATTATGTAATTAAAGACTGCATTATATTGCATATGCACAAGGGGGCTGAATTATGGTTGCAAAGGTAACCTTAATTCTGGCATTTCCTAATGGCAGAATTAAGGCATAATTAATTAATTAGGAATTAATTAGGAATTAATCTACCTTAACTCTAGTACAGGTAATTAATGTACAGGTAATTAATGTACAGGTAATCTAGTACAGGTAATTAATGTCTAATGGCATTTCCTAATGTTAGTGTAGTTTACAGTAGTATGTACTGTAGAATAATGCAAAGAATGCTTCAGTAAAGTAACTGAGACAATTACTCCATAGGAATCATTAGCAAAGAGGAATATTTTTTTATGACTGTTAATTATAAGATAGTTAGACATGATATTCAGTTTCTTGGCTTTGTGTATGTGCTAATACAAAGTGAGTCTTATGTAGGCATGTTTTTTCTTCATAGGAACGCTTGGATTTTGCAATGAAAGAAATAATATTTGATCTTCTCAGTGTTGGAAAATCACCTAAAACCTTCACTATTAATCCAGAGGTAAAGTCACCTGAAGAGCTGTTTGTTTGTGAAACAGTGTACAGATTTATACATAGCAAAGAATGTTAAAGAGTAGAAAACAGCTGTTCAACATGTTGAGGCAAAGTGCCCCACCTGTGGGCCTTGCAGTGCTGCTGTTTCTCCCAACTGAAGTAGAAATGTTCACACATACACTAAGCCTCCGCACAACATCTATACCATCCAAGGCATTCAAAACAAATCATTATTTTCATATGACTATTGCCATGTTTTAGAGGAAGAGAGGGTAGAGGTAGTCCAGCACAAAGATTTAACAATTGTGGCTTCCTCCAAAAGGAATAATGGGAAATTATGAGAAAATTACAATGAATAAGTATGCAAAGAATGAACTATTAGGGAAGCATGTGAGGATGGGTTGGTCCATATATCGAAAGAGTGCAGTGTGGATCAAACCGAAGAAACAGCTGTAGATGTGGAGTAGTGTTTTTTTCAATTCTGGCCAGTAGTAGCTGGGGCAGGAACAAGGTAACATTTCACTAGTTTCAACAAAAAATTAAACAAACCGGGAAGTGTGTGTGTAGGTGTTTACTATAATTAGCATCCTTTTCTCAGAGAAGTCCTTCTCAGCCCTTTTCAGTTTAGTATGTAGGAAAGCCCCAATCTTGCAGTTCTTTGAGTTCAGCAGCCTGTGCACAAGCAATGAATTGCGAAATTAGAGCCTTAACAGGTAACTTTCTATATACTTTGATATCTGCTGGCAGCATGTTACTCTGTGAAGATTCATGTCAGTAATAATAATCATTTAGAGCTCTGTCCTTCAAGTTATTGACTCCCTCTTGGACGGTGATGAGCTGCTCCCAAATCCCATTGACTGAATCAGGTGAGGAGCTGCATCCCTGGATCAAACCGTTTTATCTTACTATTAGAAGTATTCTAAAATGTAACATTTAAATATGTCTACCATAGTAGGGCTCTTTTGATCTGTCCCTAAAGAAAGGATAACGAAATATATATTAGTGTTTATTTTGCACCACCTATATAACGTTGCAAGTTTGCAATTCCTCCTGGTTTCTAATTCTTTTGTTTCCCCTTCCCGTTACCATTGAAGCGCATGAATATAGGCCTCAGAGTCTTCCTTGTGATAGCTGACAGTTTGCAGCAGAAAGATGGTGAACCACCAATGCCAACAACAGGAGTTGTTCTTCCCTCAGGAAACACTCTGCGTGTCAAGAAAATTTTTCTCAATAAAACTCTGACAGATGAAGAAGCAAAAGTTATAGGTGAGTATAGGTATTCTTTTTTTTGCAAGAACCTTAACAGGTTAAATATACACATTCATACTTTGATACTGAAGCAGTATTTTTATGTGGGTTTTGATTTTATATTGTAATTAAAAATTTTTTTTATAAAGTGTCTAGTACTTGTGAAGTTTTTTTTTAAATGTTCCCACTTATTTACAGTAGCAATGTGAAATTTGGCACATAAAACCAGATCTTTGCCCCTCCATCTAGCAGTGCAAAGCAGCCTGAAAACTGTCCCAATGAGTCACCCAGGCATTCCCCTGGTGTAGGGAGCATTCTAGGGCAGTCCTAGAAGAAGGCAAGGTGACTGAGGCCACGACCATAGTGCTCCACTGATTCCTGGCTGATGGAAGGATAGGCTGTAGACCAGGGTGGGCAAACTATGGCCTGGGGGCCGCATCCAGCCCTCCAGACATTTTAATCTGGCCCTCAAGCTCCCACCGGGGAGCTGGGTTTGGGGCTTTCCACACTCTGGTGCTCCAGCCGGGGAGCGGGGTACGGGGCTTGCCCCATTCTCTGTGGCTCCCAGAAGTAGTGGCATGTCCTTCCTCTGGCTCCTTTGCGTAGGGGCAACCAGGGAGCTCCACACTCTGCCCCCGCCCCAAGCACCACCCCTGCAGCTCCCATTGGCCAGAAACCACGGACAATGGGAGCTGCAGGGGCGGTGCCTGCGGATAGGGCAGCGCGCAGAGCCGCCTGGCTGTGCCTACACATAGGAGCCAGAGTGGGGACAGGCTGCTGCTTCTGGGAGCTGCTTGAGGTAAGTGCCGCCCAGAGCCTCCACCCCTGCTTTCCTCCTGCCCACCAACCCTCTGCCCCAGCCCGATCCCCCTCCTGCCCCCTCTGAACCTCTCAGTCCCAGCCCAGAGCACCCTCCTGTACCCCAAACCCCTCAGCCCCACCCCAGAGCCTGCACCCCTAGCTGGTGCCCTCACCCCCTCCCTCACCCTAACCCCCAATTTCATGAGCATTCATGGCCCGCCATACAATTTCCATACCTAGATGTGGCCCTCGGGCCAAAAAGGTCGCCCACCCCTGCTGTAGACTATAGGCTACTCTTAAATATGCTGGGGACCAAAATTGCCTGAGGGTCAAGGAAATAGAAAAAGTGCTTAGTCACTTCCTTCCATTTATTTCCTCTTTTTCCTCCAAAAAGAATTGTATACTTTTATATAACACATCCTGCTTAATTTTAAAAAAGGAAAATTTTGTCAGTTAAAATATGGTTCCGTTAAAATTAATTTAGTATATGATTTCTTATCTTTTGTACAAGAAGATACTGGTCCTAAACCAGTGATCAAATAAGAGACAACTAAGGTGAAAATAAAATTTAAAAATACTGAGTTGTGAAAGAGGTGACTTTGAGTGCTTCACTTCTTCAGGAATGTCAATATACTACCCTCAAGTAAGAAAAGCACTAGACAGCATTCTTAGGCATCTGGACAAAGAAGTTGGGAGACCAATGTGCATGACTAGTGTACAGATGTCAAATAAGGAACCTGAGGACATGATCACGTATGTAGCAAATTATAGTTTAATCATTCTTACTGTCATATCCTTGTAATTGATTTTTTGTACCTAAAAGTAATTCAGAGATCAATTTATTAATCCATTTAAATGTGTTTAGGTTTAATTTAATGCTAGGATACTTAAAATTTGTCCACAAAGGATATGATGATTGTACTGATTCATAGATTAATTATGAAGATTTGAGTTGAATGGCTCTTTGAAAACTTATGTGTATTTAATACTGAAAATACCATAAAATAGGCTTCCCTGTGATTCTGTTTTGTGTAAATTGATTTTGTAGGGGAGAGAGAAAACCTAAGATTGATTTGTTCAGAACTTGTATTGCTGCTATCCCAAGACTGATTCCAGATGGCATGAGCAGGACTGACCTTATTGAATTACTAGCAAGGTAAGGAAAATTAAATCCTAGTTTTAATGAAGGTCCTAAAAAAAAACAAAAAAAGCTTCAAGTAGTATTTCAGAAACCCAAGGCCAAAAACTATTGGAAATATATTATTAGATACTAATATTCCATTTGCACAGAGTCTGATTTTTTTTTTTTTTTACACTGTGACATGTATAGTTGTCAGCAGACCCAGAAAAGTAGCAGAGTAGATTCTAAAAGAGAGAATCTTGCACACAAGACCAGACTTATACTTTTTCATATATGGCCTCTCTTTAAAAGTTCATATTTTAGTTAATTTGCAATTTGTACAGGACTCTTCTTTCACTCATAGCTCCATCTTCTTTTGCTGACCATACTGTGAAGGCATTGTTGTTTGACATAATTAAATTTGCCAAATGTTAGCCAAAATTTTGAGGGAGATTTGGATTTTGTTTCTTCTATATTGCTTTTTCTGACCCTTTCTTCTTAGTTCCCTCCAACCCTGTCCATATTCCTCTCATTATGATCTCCCTGTTCCTGCATGCAGAATGTGAGTGCTGCCCACCTTAACACACATGGCCCCCTCCTCTCCTTCAGTCAGTGGAATTATCAGCATTTGCAAGTCTGTTAGAGCACACAAAGTCAGGAAAGGGAGCTGAGCTATGAGCCGAGGAGTTTTCATGTATTAACATGAAAGAAAATAAATCCCTCTAATGCTTTCCTTCCATGTTTTATGAAGAAAGGGGAGAAGAACAAGTTAGTTGAAATGGCCTGAGCAAGTAGTATTGGACAGGTGGAACTAGCAGGAGATTTAGGGGCAGAAGAGTGGGAAGGACAGTGTCTGGTGGGAACCAGTAGAGTTTTAAACACAGGTCACGTCTGCTTTAATGGCAGGACTACAGTATAGTCTATGGCTGATGTTTGTTCCTGTGGTTTTGGAGTCAAATAGGAACAGAAGATGGTGTTGTGAGACAGTAAAATCTTTTAAAAACACAAGTATTTTTTCTAATGATCAAAAATGTCATTAAAATAACCATATCATGGATGTATTTGATAGTATGTTTGATAAGTGCCTCCTAGTCTAAAAAGCTGAGCCATATTTTCAAAAGTGCATACTAAATTGTACACTTGTTTTTGCACATCCCTGAGATGAGCTCCGGTTTGCACATAAACATAGCTATTTATTTAGAGTTCAGTCTATGTGGGGGGGGGAAGCACTCCATACCAAAGGATGTCCATCCAGAACTTCGAAATATTTGCAGACGTTGTTCAGGTATGTGCAAAACTGCATACCTGAAAGTATGGCCCATTCTCTTCAAATTATTTGATTACCCTCTTAATTAGTTAAAGCCTACTGCTTTGAACTGCTGTAGCCGTACAACCTGCTGTTAATAATCCAGTTGTAGCTTCAAATGGATTTAGAACTAATGGTTCAGGTACGAGTCATATCTTCAGGCTGGGAGCATAGCTAGCTCAGCCTTCCAGCACATAGATGCTTCATGTTGTATAGTCAACGATATAAATTGACTTCACTTTATAACTGGTAAAAGGCCTTTGTCCAGTTGAGAATGTGAGGATTTGAAGGGATGGTGAAGTTTTTTAACAATATTGTACATTCTCTTAACAGGCTGACAATTCACATGGATGAAGAACTCCGTGCCCTCGCTTTCAATACTCTACAGGCATTAATGCTTGATTTTCCGGACTGGCGGGAAGATGTTCTTTCAGGATTTGTTTATTTTATTGTGCGTGAAGTGACTGATGTCCATCCAACCCTTCTTGACAGTGCAGTAAAGATGTTAGTGCAGCTAATAAATCAATGGAAACAAGCAGCCCAAATGCACAATAAAACCCAAGATTCTCAGGTATTGTAATGCTGCATGAAATTCTTACATTACCAATTCCATGTAACTGAACAAATTCTACTGTGAAATTAAAACACTTTTTCTCTCTTAAAATTAGTTTTTAGCAATTTGCTTTCCTCATCTGATTCATAGCTTTTTTTTTTTATTGTAATCTATGCTGTCATAGGGCAGCCCCTGCTGTGGCTCGCTTACCTCAATAGAATACCCCTCCTTAAGCCTGGCTTATTACAAAATGTGCAGATAGTCCAAACTAGAAGTCCTAAAACTGCCCATTTATCACCCCAGTGCAAGTATTTAAATTCCCAAGACAGCTCGCCTATTGACGTAATGTGTCACATTCCGGCATTTTCCACCACATGCAGACTCTTTCTTGGTTCCCTTCTGTACCTCTGCCTGGTCTGCCACCCCATCCCTTCCAGCTGGTGTGCAACCCTGCTCTTCCCAGAGGGAATGCCCCCGGCCCCTCTGCTGGGAGATCATCCTTACCAGGAGAGCATCCCTCACTCTCCATGGTCCTTTCATTATTCCCCTGGGTTCATCTGTCTGGCCTGAGAGATATCAGTGAGTATGCTCCTCCATTGCTCCCCTGCCTTAAGTCTGCTCTGGCCTTCCGGCTTAGACATCAGCAGGCGAGACTCTGCTTCTCCGTAGTCTTAGCCCTCTCTATGGCCATGGCTCTCTGGCTTGGGTAGGTCAGCCAGCAAGCCACTCTTGGTGCTCTCTTGTCTTCAGCCTGTTCATAGGAACCAACTGCAGCTTCCTCCTAGGACCTTCCACAGTCCCTCTGACTCCCACACAACTCTTACCTGCCCTTTCCTGACTCTCAAGTAGTTCTGACTCACAAGGTCTCTGTTGGTTCTCTTACCTGTGCCCAGGTGCCCTCTTGTCAATCCAGTTGGGTAGAGCTGGTGCACTGGCCCTGCTCTCTCTTAGAGTGCCAGTGTCACCCTGGAATATGCTTATTCTGTTTATGTTATAGAGAGATATTTTTGTATATACACGTGTGTCCTTGTATTTGTTGCTGCATTTTGTGTTTATTTTAAAATAATTATGAACCAAAAAGTCAGTGGTAAAATAGTACTCAATGTTCCATACAAAGAAGTCATCTACTGCTTCTTTTTTATGTGAAGGTCTCACGGTGTAGTTGGAAATATAATTAATAGGAATGAATGAGCTGGTTTGAACTAGCAAGAATTTACCTTATCCTTCACTCAGAAGTTTTAAAGTGAACCAAATGCTTCTTGAAGAAAAGGAGTACTAACACATTTATTTGCACATAAGCTTTCGTGAGCTACAGCTCACTTGATCTGATGAAGTGAGCTGTAGCTCACGAAAGCTTACGCTCAAATAAATTTGTTAGTTTCTAAGGTGCCACAAGTTCTCCTTTACTTTTTGCGAATACAGACTAACACGGCTGTTACTCTGAAACCTGTCAAATGCTTCTTGTTGAGGTTGAAAAAGCTTGGTAAATTGTTTTAAAAAAAATTGCATGCCTCTCCACTGGTCTCAGCAAAAAGTGGAATTTTCAAAAGTGAACAGGAAAGGTTGTTCCTATGATATTTTTGTTTTGGCCGAAACCAGAAAATGCTAGAAATCTTGTGAGAGTCAATGTCATGAAATGTTTATCTCCTATCACTAATAATTGAACCGATATAGCTCAATAGTGTTTTCTTTGCTGTTAATTTAAATGACACCTGTATAATTTTTTTAAGCGTGGTGCCTCTAATGGAACTGCCCATACTCTTCCCCTGGAGAGGACCCTTTACTCCAACGTATTTCATATTGTGGAAGGCTTTGCATTGGTCATTCTTTGTAGCACGAGGCCTGCAACCAGAAGATTAGCTGTCAGCATTCTTCGAGAAATGCGGGCTTTGTTCACCCTTTTAGAAATTTCCAAGGTAAGAGCTAAGAGGTAGTCATATATAACTGTTCACTGAGAGGGGACTGCTTGGTGTCCTTTCTTGAACTTTGAGATTCTCATGCATTGTATTTGTCCTTTTTTAGGGTGATGATGAGCTGGCAATAGATGTGATGGACAGACTGAGTTCATCTATTCTTGAGAGTTTCATACATCTCACTGGGGCAGATCAGGTGAGAATATTTTGTGGAGAATATAAAATTATTCTGGAAATTAGTTTGGACTCAACTTAATCATGAGTATCTTTATCTAAATTTTGTTCTTCAAGTGATGGTCCCTATGTGTATTCCATATGTGGGGTGTGCATGAGCACCATGTGCCTGAGTCTGAAAGTGTTTGTTGGCAGTGTCTGTTGACCCGCATATATGTAGGGCATCCCCTCATGCTCCCAGGCGATGTATAATAAGTAGTGCAGGTCAGTGCCTCTCCAGTTCCCTCTTACCACTGCATGGCCTGAGTCAGAACCCCTGTTCCTTCGTGCTCTTAGTTTTTGCTAAGAGACTGGCTATTCTTCATTCAGTGTATATAGTTGTAAATAGTCGTGGTTGTTTTAGTGTAGATAGATAAGTTAGTGTAGTTATTTCCCCGTGTCGGGTCCCTCCCCTTCCGGGGTACTATGCTCCGGATTTTGGGATTTAAAAACTGCATCTCTTGCCAGCACTCATTCTCTGTGAGCACACAGCACCAGAGTTGCCTTTACTGCCTCAGCGAGGCACATATTATGACTTGCTGCTCCATTTGCAAGTCCTTCCTGCCTGGAACCTGGGAAGCTTGAGAGCTCCACCTCCAAAAGAACTTGATTCTAGATCTTCAGGTGCTGAACACTTTTATCAGAAAGTCCAAGTTCTGCATAGTAATGCTGGCATTGAGTATTCCCTCCCTTCCCCAGGGAGCCTGGTTTGCGGCTCTCAACATGAAGGATGTGTACTTCCATGTTGATATTCACCCAGCCCACTGCAAGTTTCTCTGTTTTTGGGGTGGACACCAACACTACTAATTTTGGGTCATCCCGTTTGATGGATGGCACCTTAGTGTTATGCACCCTACCACCATCTGTTTCATAGAATCATAGAATATCAGAGTTGGAAGGGACCCCAGAAGGTCATCTAGTCCAACCCCCTGCTCAAAGCAGGACCAATCCCCAACTAAATCATCCCAGCCAGGGCTTTGTCAAGCCTGACCTTAAAAACCTCTAAGGAAGGAGATTCTACCACCTCCCTAGGTAACGCATTCCAGTGTTTCACCACCCTCTTAGTGAAAAAGTTTTTCCTAATATCCAATCTAAACCTCCCCCACTGCAACTTGAGACCATTACTCCTCATTCTGTCATCTGCTACCATTGAGAACAGTCTAGAGCCATCCTCTTTGGAACCCCCTTTCAGGTAGTTGAAAGCAGCTATCAAATCCCCCCTCATTCTTCTCTTCTGCAGGCTAAACAATCCCAGCTCCCTCAGCCTCTCCTCATAACTCATGTGTTCCAGTCCCCTAATCATTTTTGTTGCCCTTCGCTGGACTCTCTCCAATTTATCCACATCCTTCTTGAAGTGTGGGGCCCAAAACTGGACACAGTACTCCAGATGAGGCCTCACCAATGTCGAATAGAGGGGAACGATCACGTCCCTCGATCTGCTCGCTATGCCCCTACTTATACATCCCAAAATGCCATTGGCCTTCCTGGCAACAAGGGCACACTGCTGACTCATATCCAGCTTCTCATCCACTGTCACCCCTAGGTCCTTTTCCGCAGAACTGCTGCCTAGCCATTCGGTCCCTAGTCTGTAGCTGTGCATTGGGTTCTTCCGTCCTAAGTGCAGGACCCTGCACTTATCCTTATTGAACCTCATCAGATTTCTTTTGGCCCAATCCTCCAATTTGTCTAGGTCTTTCTGTATCCTATCCCTCCCCTCCAGCGTATCTACCACTCCTCCCAGTTTAGTATCATCCGCAAATTTGCTGAGAGTGCAAACCACACCATCCTCCAGATCATTTATGAAGATATTGAACAAAACCGGCCCCAGGACCGACCCTTGGGGTACTCCACTTGATACCGGCTGCCAACTAGATATGGAGCCATTGATCACTACCCGTTGAGCCCGACAATCTAGCCAGCTTTCTACCCACCTTGTAGTGCATGGAGGGCTTACTCAATGCCTTTCCACCAGTACTGAAGTGGGACCTTAATCTCATTGTTTCTATCCTCATGAAGCCACCCTTAAGCCACTGGCAACATGCTCCCTTTCCCACCTTTTGATGAAAATGATACTCCTGGTAGCCATTACTTCAGCCAGACAGGTCTGTGAACTAGCAGCTATGATGTGCCCCGGCAAGCTGGCTTCAAAAGCTGTGCTTCGTGCACATGCTCCTTCTCTGTGAGCGACGAACACCCAGGTTGTCTGTATTGCTCCAGCTGCCGCTTGTTCCCATCTCGGACTTGAGAAGCTAAGGAACTTTGCCTCTGCAAACATCTGATGGAGGAGGCTATGCACACACATGCTCAATTGGATCCAGAACGAGTGGATCTGCTGGAGCAACACCTGTCACCACCGGTGAGCACTCCCCTGATCCCTGCTCATGTGCTGGCACCCACAGTACTGCCGCAACTGCCGAAGCCGCACCGTGAGCATGAGAAGTATGGGCATGGATATAAGGGCGGCTTCTTGACATGGACTGCCTCTAAACACAGCATTGGCTCCCAGGTTGGGTTAGAAGTTTCACGTCGACCCAGCTGCTTTGCCTCCTAAGAAGCCTTGCACGGAGCATAAGTCCAAGAAGTGCTGTGACCCGCCGGCACTACCTCCAGTCATGGCCAACAGTACACTACCTTCACCTCTGGCACTGTTGATGCCTCCCGCTCCCCTCCCCCACCGAGACTCTTACGCACGATCCTGCGCACGCTGGGACCCCTGTCTCCACTGATGCCCACAGCCGAACTGATGCGCCGTACACTAGCTCTCCTTGGTGCCCTGGCTCCCCAGTCATCTTGGGGTTCCCATCTTGGGTGGATGAACATCTCTTGCTTGCATAGCGCCCTGCTCCGCTCTGCCTCATACTGCCAGATCTGTTCTCGGAATCTGAATGGTCCTCTGAGCCAGCCCCTTTATTCTCCTCTGTGTGATCCTATAGCCTGGATTGCTGGCAACAACTGCCCTACCACCAACGTATGGCCCTTCTGCTGAGGCTGGTTCCACTAGCTCCGAAGCACGCTGATGCCCAGTGACCCATATACCAGCAGGCAACAGAGGCAGTCTTTGCCCCCCCATCCCCGCATTGTCTACTAGCCCTATTCGCAACACCCACAGGAGCAGTCTCGTCATCGCCTGTGCACCTAACAACCCTCTTACTCCGCCACTGCCACCTCTGCTACCTCGGCCTTCTCGCAACATCCCTCAAAGCAGCCATTTTGGCTCTCCCCAAGACCCGCAAACCTTCCTCCACCTTTCCCACTTTGCCCCAGGTCATCTTCCCCTGTTTTGCCGCAATTGGAGCAAGATTATTACCAATTGATGGGTGCTGGACATTGTTCACAAGGGGTATCTGATAGAGTTCCTCTCGTTCCCCCCTTGTTGCCCATCTCATGATGGTCATGGGGATCCTTCCCAATGTGATCTCCTCTGAGAGGAAGTGGACACCCTCCTTTGGAAGGGCACCATAGAATGCGTCCCGCAGTACTACTGTGGCTGTGGGTTCTACTCCCCTTAATTCCTTATGCCAAAGAAGGGGGATGGCTGCCACCCCATTCTGGATCTCCAGTCCCTGAACAAATTCATACACAAATTCTGGTTCCGGATGGTCACGCTCCCTCTCAATATCCCATCCCTCCGCCAGGGGGTATGGTTTATGGCTTTCAGTATGAAGGATTCATACTTTCATATAGACATCCATCCAGCTCATCAAAAGTTCCTCTGTTTCACGATGGGACATTCTCACTGTCAGATTAGTCCTCCCCCGGGTCCTCCTCTTCAGTATCGCCACTGCCGCTCATGTGTTCATAAAGATCTTCGCTGTCATT
Organism: Lepidochelys kempii; assembly: GCF_965140285.1. Classification (NCBI taxonomy): domain Eukaryota; kingdom Metazoa; phylum Chordata; order Testudines; family Cheloniidae; genus Lepidochelys; species Lepidochelys kempii. Next base: position 91,275,986 of record NC_136383.1, read on the forward strand.
GCGACCCAAATGCTTTGTCTTGGCCACTCCATGTTTCCTTACCTGGATGACTGGCTCCTTGTTGTGCCATCCCGCAATTGTTTCCTCTCCATGATCCAGACCCTCCTTGCTTGCCTGGGTATCTGCATCAATGAGGACAAGTAAATTCTCATCCCTACCTGTATGCTCACCTTCCTCGGGGCATGCCTGGACTCTCTCACGGTCCAAGGTTTTCTCCCACAGATGGTTTTCCTGCCCTCATCTCGCTTATCTCACAGCTGCATTGCAATCCACATATGTGTATTTGCCAGTGTCTCTTCCTCCTTGGCCACATGGCGACCTGCACCTCTGTGACTCCATATGTCCATCTGCATATGCGTTGGCTCCGGTCAGTCTGCAAACTGCAGATGGATCACCTGGCAAGGCAGTCCTGCTCCCACCCTCCATCCTGGCTTCCCTCATGTGGTGGACCAACCCATGCAAAGTCCTGGCCAGCATCCCTTATACCTGTCCCACTCCCCGCATCACTGTCACCACAGATGCCTCGCTCATCGGGTGGAGTGCTCATACAGTCCAGAGAAGCTCAGATGCAGATCAAATCCTGGAGCTGCAGGCTACCCACCTTGCCTTTCGGGCATTCCTGCCCCGATCAGATTCTGGCATGTTCAACTGCTATCCAACAACATATGTGTATATCAACAGGAAGGATGGTGCCAGGTCCCCCTCCATCTGCCCAGAGGCAATTCACCTCTGGAACTGGTGGCTCAGGTATGGAGTCACCATTCATGCCATGAATCTCCCGGGTAACAGCAACTCCCTTGAGGACATGTTCAGCAGGTCCTTCTACACCAGTCATAAGCAGGAGCCAAAGGCGCCGACTCCATGGAGCACTCCAGCCCTGGAGCACCACGGGGAATAATTGGTGGGTGCTCTGCACCCACTGGCAGCTCTCCACCCCCGCTCACTTCTGCTCCGCCGCCTCCCAGAGCGTGCCGTGTCCCCATTTCTCCTCCCAGTGCTTGCAGCCGCGAAATAGCTGTTTCATGGCGACAAGTGCTGGGAGGGGGTGGGGGAGGAGGAGGAATGTGGCTCACTCTAGGAAGAGGCAGAGTTGGGGCGGGGATTTGGGGAAGGGGTTGGAATGGGAACTGGGCAGGGGCTAGACGGGGCAGGGTGGGGGCGGCGCGGGGGCGAGCACCCACTGGCGCTGGGAAAAATTGGCGCCTATGGCAGGAGCTACACAACCCCATGCTCTGCTCGGTCTTTTGCCAGTGGGGCATGCTGCACTGGGACCTTTTCATGACCACTGCAAACCACAAGCTTCCTCTCTTCTGCTCCAGAGGAGTCCTCAGGGTGTGTTCCCAGGGCAATGCACTTCTGCCATCGACCACCAAATTCCGTTATACTTTCCCACCCATCCCCTGCTGCTGCAAATCCTGCAGAAGGTTCAGCGAGATTGAGCGTGGCTCATCCTCGTAGCCCCCTTTTGCTTCCACCAATATTAGTTCACCAATCTCTTCCACTTCTCTGCCTGCCCCCCGATCCAGTTCCTCACTTCCCAGACCTCCGCACACAGTCACATGTCTATCTGCAGCACCCTAATCCATGTCTGCTCCATTTGACAGCTTGATATTTTAATAGGGTTCATGTGTAGACAAGGCATGCTCCATGTGAGTATGCGACGTCCTCATGTGCTGCAGACGACCATCTGCCAGGGTCTGCTATCAAGCAAAATGGCGGCGCTTGGCCACACTGCCAACACTAACCTCTGGACTCCATCTCCATTTCATCTCCATCTCTTCAATTACCTTCTCCATTTTAGGCGATCAGGCCTTGCCCACTCCTCCGTCTGCGTCCATCTGTCAGCGCTCAGCGCCTTCCTCCCTCCTGTGGATGGGTTCTTCACCTTCACTCCACCCGACCATTGCCTCCTTTCTCTGCAATCTACTTGATGTCTTCCCATCAGTGCAGAAGTCAGCTCCCTCTTGGGACCTCAGTCTTGTCTTTGCCCTCACAAGGCTGTCCTTTGAATCCTTCACAACCTGATCTCTTGCCCACCTCTCTCTAAAGGTGATCTTGATGGTCATCACATCGGCAAGTCGGGTTAGTGAGCTGGCGGCCAGGATGACTGACCCGCCCCTTTATCGTCTTCAACAAAGATAAAGTCCCCCTGCAACTGCACCCCAAGTTTCTTGCCAAGGTGGCAGTTCCGTTTCACCTCAAAGGATCTGTCCATCTCTCAATATTCTACCCCAAACTGCACACCTCTCCTAGGGCGCGCATGTTGCATTCTCACAATGTCCACTATGCACTGGCCTTTTATCTCCAACACACCTGCGCCTTCCAGGCCTTGCCCAAACAATTTCTCGCCATTGTTGAGTGCTGTTGAGAGCACACCCTCTCCTCATAATGTCTCTCCAAATGGATCTCCCATTGCATCGAGGAAAGCTACGCCCTCTCTCATGTTCCTTCACCCCCTGGAATAAAACTCACTCCACATTGGTGCATACCACCTCATTGGTTTTCCTTACAGATGTTCATGCAGGACATTTGTAGGATGGCCATGTGGTCTTCTGTCCATATCTTTACGTTCGCTGCCATCACCCCACCAGTGGCAGCAGATGCGGCAGTTGGCCATGCCGTCCTGCAGACTGAGACTTCCTGCAAGTCTTCACACCCACCTCCGCACTGAGCACTGCTTGCTCTGCACCCATGTCTGGAATCCATATACGGACCATCACTCATAGAAGAAAAGGGGGTTACTGTAACTGGAGGTTCTTGGAGATGCGTGGTCCCTATTTGGATTCCAATACCCGCCCTCCATCTCCTCTGCTGTGGGCTCTCTCACTTGCTGGCGAGAGGGACCTGGAGCAGTGTCGACCCACACAGCCTCTTAAAGCCTCAGGTGACACATGTGCAGGTCAACGAACACTACTAGAAACAGCTCTGGTGTATTGCGCACATGCACACCCACGTCTGGAATCCAAATGTGCTTATCTTTATGTTCCGTGGTAAAAAACTGCTTTCTTTTTGTGCAAGATATATCCCCTATAAACAAACAATACAGTTTGTGTAGGTGTCTGAAAAAGTAAAAAGTCTCAGATTAGTTCCCTTTTCTTTGCAAGATGTTGTCTGCTCTTCTGGCACCGTTGGGGAATCCTCTGATCCCCTTCTACGAAGGGAATGTGATAGATTTCTGTTTCTTTAAAAAATGATTTATCAAGGATAGATTTCTCTCCTCTTCAGTTTAGAAGCTTCTGGTGTGTGACTTGGAGATCACTACTAAAGATTTCAGAATTTAATATCATCCAAAAAAGTAGGTCATTAATGAGCCAAAGGCTGAATATAAAACTGGATCGCGTCTAATGGCCAATTCCTTTTCTTCGGAGAAAGAGAAAACAGCTTAGCTATGTATTGGTGCCCTCTAGCAGTTTTTTTGTAAGACAAAATTAATAATAATTAAGGCTAAGTTTTTGTCACAGATACTTCTAGTAAAAATCAAGGACAGGTCATGGGCAATAATGAAAAATTCACAGAAGCCCATCACCTGTCCTTCATTTTTACTAAAAATAGCCATGACAAAATGGGTAGTCTGGGCAGCTAGCAGGGGGGAGGAAGCTCACAGGGTCCCCCTACACTGGTGGCTCCAAGCTGCAGGGGTCCCCCCTGCCTCCGGCGGTGGCTCGGAGCTTTGGGGATCCTCCCAGACGTGGCTGGGAGCTGCCAGGGTCCCTTTTGCCGCTTGTAGCGGTGGGGATTCTCCCTACTCCCCCTCATGGCTGGGAGCTCCGGGGATGCCCCCTGCCCCTCATGGCGGCCGGGAGTGGCGGGGGTCCCCCTGGCTGCCCATGGCAGCTGGGAGAGGCAGATCCCCCTGTCCTCTATGGTGGCCGGGAGCTGTAGGAGTACCCCCCAACTCCCTGCCTCCATAGGTAGCTGGGGGCCCTGCAGCTCCCAGCTGGTGCTGGCAGAAGTCATGGAGGTCTTTGGAAATCACGGATTCCGTGATTACCAGGACTGAATTGCAGCCTTAATAATCTATCAGTCTACTCACTGTGTGTGCTCATTTTATGACTTAAAGCTTTTTTAGACATTCAGTTACGCAAATAAAAAAACGGATACGTATATTAAATGTCTGTTTGCTCTGTTTATGTACACAGACTACTTTACTGTATTGCCGCAGTTCAATAGATTTACAAACATTAGCTGACTGGAGCTCCTCCCCAATCAGCCACCAGTTTGATGTGGTGAGTCCATCACATATATGGATATTTGCACATGTGACCCAGGGCCAAGATCCATGGATTGTAAGCCTCTCCAGTTTTATGAAACAGGAAAATCTTCCAAAACACTGCCCAACAGCTGTAAGCTATGCTTGGATGTTTGCTTACACAAGACTCCAACTGTTGTCTCCACAGGTTGACATTAAGTAAGTTCACTTCTTAAGTTAATTGAATATACCACAGTATATTAAACCTCTTTTTTAACATTTATTGAAATTACAATACCCATTAAATTTCAATATTATGTAGATATACAGCACTATTATTTCCTATGGTTTAATCTTGCTTTAATATTAACAACAGAAAATTAAATGAAATGATTGGGTTTAGAGGAGAAATAGTATGCTGTAAAGATTAATTCATGCCTTTTGACTATATTGTACTTTAGCAGTGATGTATATTAGCAATAATGCATATTTTTTATAGTTCAATTTGCTGTATAGCACCAGCCTTCACTAATTAAATCAGAGTAGAGAATATAATGTTAAGGATCACACGTAAGGGCATATACACAATTTAAAAAATAAAATTCAGCGGAGAATAAAATGAAGTGTGTAAATTGCATTTTCTAAATTTGTGTTATTTTTCCACCTATTTTTTTCTTTTTATAGCAGCCCTATCAATGCCAAGAAAGTAAATACTACTACAAGTAGTGATTCATATATTGGGCTCTGGAGAAATTACCTGATTCTTTGCTGCAGTGCAGCAACTTCCACATCCTCTTCCACATCTGCAGGTTCTGTGAGATGTTCCCCTCCTGAGACGCTGGCGTCCACTCCTGACAGTGGTTATAGCATTGATTCAAAAGTAGGTTCTTTCAACATTTTCTGAGTGGCTCTGAATATTTCAGTAACATAAAAATGTTTAAGACTTACAGCACATCCCCTATTTCAAAATGCTTTTCTGATTTATGAAAAAACATTGTTATGCTACTACCACCTTGCTTTTGTCAAATAAAAAACAATGAAATGGGACATATCAGCAAATTATACCTATTTTTTTCTGCTTAACCTCCCTTAATCTAAAGCTAAATCTTGCCAAAATTGTCAAGGCATAAAGTCTGCTCTGATGATGATGAAAAAAGTTGATACTTTATTTATCTTTAAAGAGTTATGTCTTCAAGCAAATGGGCAGGTAGAATTCTGCAGTTTTAGGCTAATAAATTAATCTCATTCCAGTGATTGAATCAATCTACTTTTCAGGATTTTGACACTTTTCAGTGTTTTCCCCAACCAGAGACGCCCGTCATCTTTTTGCTTTGTTTTGCATCAGATATGGATCTTTTTGTTCTTAAAAGTTTTTCAACATGGTGGCTTCCCCTAAAGAGAAGAGGAAGGCAGTTTTTGGATTGTAGAGCACATTTCTTCCCTGGCAGGGAGCTTCTTATTTTGTTCCTTCTGTTACCAGGACCTCTTCCCTAGTTGGGAGGAGGGCACCCATTGACAGGAACTTAAAGTTCTTTGAGACTCCACATGGAGCCAGAGCATAGGTCCCCAGAAGGTTTACCTTCTTCCTCTAAAAATGGCAAATACAGTAAAACATCCAAGGCCCTCTTAATCCAAGGAGTTTGCCTTGCAGAATTGGGAATTTCTCATCATAGAAGTTTAAGGTACTTTACTTAACCCAATATAAAAATGTGATTTAGATAGTCAGCAAAACTCCCATAGTGCATTTTCCCTCCTAAGGGAAAAGGTAGAAAAAAATGCTCTCTACCTGTAATGACTTGGAGAACATTAGGTAAGAGCCCTGAATACAGCTGCATTACAGACCAACTATTCCCTATCCACAGGCTGTGTAGGTGTAGTCAAAGGAATTATTTGACTGCTAGTGGCCTCTGCCATAACCTGAGTTGTTAAAAAGAAATCCATTACAATGGATGGACAGTGGCTGTAAAAATTCCATTTAAAAAAAATGCTAGAGTACAATTTTGAGAAAGATTGACTTGTTAACTAAGTTTATTTCATCTGGTACTTTGTATTGAGAGCTCAGTACCTGGCTGGCAGATCTGAAGAAGGCTCTCCCTAAAAGTTTCTGAATCACCAGGAAAAAACTGGAAATCGTAATGCTAGCCTCTAATTTTCTTTAATGCTTGAACGTTCTCTTCAACTTTCTTTACCACTAACATAGTGAGCAGAAGAGACTTGTGGTTTGCTATAGAAATTTCAATTGGTATCTGTGGTGAGTAGGTTGCTATAGGGCAGTGGTCACCAACTTGTCGATCATGATCAACTGGTTGATCCTAGAGGATCTCCCAGTCGATTGCAAACTCTGGTGGTGTGGTGGGGCTGCTGCTAAGGCAGGCTCCCTGCGTACCTCAGCCCCACGCTGCTCCCGGAAACAGCCATGTGGCCCATGGGGCGGGGTCTTCCTCCATGCTCTGCTCCTGCCTGCAAGCACTGCCTCCGCAGCTCCCATTGGTTGGAAACGGGGAGCTGTGGCGAATAGGAGCTGTGGGGGTGGTGCTTACAGAGGGGCAGCGCGTGGAACCATGTGCCTCCCACACCCTCCCGGAGCTGCAGGGACATGTTGGCCCCTTCTGGGAGCAGTGTGGAGCTGGGGTAGGGGAGCCTGCCGTAGCGACAGCCATGCTGCACTGCCGACTGGGAGTCGCCGGAGGTAAGTGCTCCTCAGCAGGAGGCCGCACCCCAGCCCTGAGCTCCCTCCTGCACCCCAAGCTGCAGCCCTGACCCCCCCCCCAGAGCCAGCATCCTGTACCTCCTCCTGCACCCAAACTCCCTCTCAGAGCCCACACCCTGCACCCCAACACTCTGATCCAGCCCAGAGCCCGCTCCTGCACCCAAACTCCCTCTCAGAGCTTGCTGAAAAGCCTTATGCTGATGTATCCCTCAGTCAGGAGACCTCCGCTTCCTTGGGATCTAACATTGTTCTGATGGGTTTGATGGGGCCACCTCTTGGGCCCTAAGAAACATATTCCTTCTTTCATCTATTCAACTTTCTAGTATCAATAACATCTGCTGGAAGGGTGGCAGAAAAACAAGCACTCATGATAAGACCTCAGTACACTATATTTTTTAAAGGCAGAATGACTTTGAGATTTTATCTGCCATTATTACCAAAGATAGTCTCTGACTGACTTTCATCTCTACCAGCTAATTTATCTGTCTGTAGTCTTTCTCAGTCCACATTCAACAAAGAAGGAGCTAGCTTTACACCGTACATTTACTTAGGGCACTCTCCGTCTACCTTGACAGGACTAAGCTAGTTAGGGTGTCCCCTAGATTGTTTATAGCTTATCTCAAGATAGGATGAAAGGTCAGGCTATATAAAGCAGAGATTTTTTAATTGGATTTCTATGTGTATTAAGTTATGCTATGAAATAGCCAAGTTAGACCCACCATTGAGGATTACTGTCCACAGTGTGAGAGCTCAAGCAGCTTCTACAACCTTCTTGAGAAATGTTTCAATAATAGAGATACATAGAGCATTTACCCAACAGTGGTCTATAGAGACAGCATCAAGATCTGATGCCCACATTGGGAAGGCTGTCTTGCAATTACCGTTCAGGTAGACTCTTGAACTCACCTACAGTGATCTAGGTCACTGCTTGTGAGTCACAGACAGTGGAATATATATGGACACACACTTGGAAAAGAAGAAATGGTTGCTTACCTTGTACTAATGGTGGTTCTTCAAGATGTGTTGTCAATGTATATTCTATAGTCCGCCCTTCTTGCTCGCTACTGATGTGCCTGGTCCGTCACAAAGCAAATAGGTGTATTTCCCTGCAACAAAGAGTTTAGAACCTAGATATGATACAGCCAGTGAGAAAAAGAATAAACATGATGGGGACAGGAAGGGAAAAGGAAAGTTACATAAAAAAGATTATGCTCTGATGTGGTTACTGCATGTCCTCTTTGTTGTGAATAAAATCTTTATATTTGATGATAATGAAAATTAATAAGTTAATTTTTTATAGACTTTACAGTTGAAGTGAGAGCGATGCTTGCTGGGAGTATTCAGAATAGTGAGACACCTAACTATCACCTGTCTTTAGTGTGAAGAAGCCTTGTCTGTGCTTGCTGTGGGTCAGTTCCCCAACACCTCCAGCCTTTGGCCACACAAGCACTGCCTTCTAGGTGTCCTCAGGCCCCACTTTCTTTTTACAGGTGTACACTCCAACCCCAAGTCCTACGGACATCCCCCTGGAGTGTCCAGCTTCTGTTTCACTGGGCACTCACAGAATTCACAGATTCAGTACTCCCAAAGGAATAGTACATGCCAGTTTACCTGTTTTACCTCAGGATCACCACTCCGCTAAACACACAGCACTTTGATATGTTTATAGTGAAAATAAGGACTTTATTTAACCAAAAAAAAGAGAGATTCTGGTAATAGCAAGTAGATGGAAATATTAAACAAAGGGTTACATATAAAATAAGATCATAACATGCATTCTAGAACCTAGTATTACTTACCAGCATTTTTCAGCCAGCTATACTGTGATCCCATTTTCACAAAACAAGCCACACTCTCAGCTGGTCCCCTCAGTACAGGATGCAGACCGGCTCTGTACCTACAGTTATAATACAAAAATCACTTGTAAATAGGACTCCCTCCTGCTGGTTTATTTCTTCCTGTAGATTTCCTCATTGAAAGATTTCACAATCCCTTGGTTAGCATTTGACTCGACTGTAAATGGGTCTCCATTGTGAACCATACAATACGCAATTTACTTGTAGACAGACACATAAACGTTTCATGCCTGAAAGAATCATGCTTCTCACCTTATGGTGACCAGCCCCAAATCACAGACCTTAAGAACATAATTTTCAGTATCTATACATAGCTCCTTACCTATTATCTTTACATAACATTTCACAATGATTATGAGGGCTGACGTGACATGGGCTTTCAGTAGAGACCTTACATGACATACTTTGGTGATCTAGTATGTAGATACCAAACACCCAGGAATCCCTGTAATCCTTATGCATCCTGGGTCCTCTGTCAGATGGCAACAAGAGATTTCTGTGTCACAGTGAGTTTTTAGGAGGGATTTGAATGAGGGAAAGGTATCAGCTTGACAGGTTTTTGAGGTGCTTTCCAGGCGAAAGGTACAGCCTGGAAGAAGATAATGTCAATATTATGGAGGTCACTGAAACCTGTGCACTTGGTCTGGAGCCTTATGCAATATGAGAGATCCTGTATTCCAAAGAAGTAGAGGAGATGTTTGTTTCTATGCTAATCCTCTCAAGAAAGAAACCCTGATATAAAACCAGAAGTATCAGTCTACAAATGAAAATGAGATTTGTACAAGTGAGGGAAGGACAAAACATCCTAATAAAGATATGAAAATATGATGCAGAGAGACTCTTGTTACTGGTTTAGAGCAAAAGTTTCCCTTTCATAATAACTATTTCAAGTAACTTCTCAGTTTGGAAATAATTTAAAATAAAATTAAACTTTTTTTAATGCTACCAGCTGGATACTGTATAACTACTTTCTAGAAAAAATATTCTGTTTTCTCCTTCAGATTATTGGCAGTCCGTCCCCTTCATCCTTGTTTAAGCACATAGTTCCAATGATGCGCTCTGAGAGCATGGAAATTACAGAATCCCTTGTGCTGGGACTTGGCAGGACCAATCCAGGAGCTTTTAGGTAATTTTTGTGCTCTAACCATTTTATTGCTAATTGATCATGAAAGTGTTCTGAACTCTGATTTCAGTTTAACTTTTAAAAACCACACACAAAGAAATATCCAACAGGCTTGAAAACTCCAATGAATAGATCCTGTTTGTTAGCCGTTAGACGTGTGACAAAGGTTGCTAGATATTGAAATAATAGATACACAGACTGCACTTGAAGCCCAAATCACACTAGCTCTCAAGGTCAGTCAGTAGTTGTTGCTGTAGTTTTGGGTTAGAACAGTACATTTCCTCATCTCAGTTACATGGTCCTACAGCTCACTGTGCCTCCTGTGATATTTGACGTTTGTTTTTTATATTTAAATAACAATAAAAACCATCAATACAAAAAGCTCTCAGCACCCTAACTGTTAATTAAATTTACATTCATAAATTATGAGCCTCCAGCAGCAAAAAATACTCATAGAGAATTGACTAAGCCAATAAATCAAAGCAGCAAAATGGGCCCTCCTTCTTCGAGTGATGCTCCTCTATATGTATTTTATTCGATGTGTGTATCTGCTCCATGCACCTGAGGCTGGAAGATTTTTTACTAGGAGCATCCTTTTGTCTGCACCTGCACCTTTGTGCTCCAAACTGAAGGCATAAGGAGTGGTGTGGACTGACCACCTGTTCAGTTCCTTTCTACTGTTCGTGCTCTGAGACAGAATTCTTCCAATGTCTGCAGCTTTGCTAGCATTCCTGCTTCCAGTTCAGGTTTGTTGTAAATAGTTCTCCTTTGTCTTATAGTTAATTTAGTTTTACTCTTTGTCAGTCAGTTAGTCTTAGCAGAGGTCTGGAGGTTCCTGGGATATGAAGCATGACCAAGATCCTTGGCATTAAGTCATGCATGGCCTGTCCCTGGTCTTCCTGGTTAGTAAGTTCCACAATACTTGTTTATGTTGGTTTTGGGAGTCACATATTCCCTCCAAGTGCAATATTTGTCATGCCTTTCTCTCTCGGACTTGACATTTGAGTATTCTTGCTCTGAATTTTCTTGATGTAGTCCTCTTTGAGACCCCAGTCCAGCAACCCTGAGCTATCAGACCCCCCTGTACATTGGCTGGAGGCATTAAGACGTGCCCTTCTGAGTACACTACTCCCTGACTCTGGATCATTGGAGGTCACAACTGAAGACCCCAGCAGACAGCGCAGATGGAAGGAGAGTGTGAGCAAACACTTGCATAAAAAACAAGCAAAAAACAGCTCCCAAGTCCTCATCTAAGAAGAGGACTTAATCCCGTACATTCAGATGTGGTGAGACTCCATGCTCTGGTACAGGTGTGTCAGGAGCAGACAGGGAGCATGAATCTGCACTGTTAGCACTGAGAGCCAAGAGTGCTCTGAAGTAAGTGGCCCCAGCAAGATGAGGAAGGCAATGACTGCTGACTATACCAGCAATACCATCTCATGGTAAAAGGAGGATTCTGCAGTATCAGCTCCCCCGATCTAACCTAAATAGACACCATCGGATCCACCAAGAAGCAGAAGCCCTTCCGACTCCCTATCTTCTAACGCTGGGTACTACATTCTATATGACCTGGACATCACTGATATCGTCATAACCAGTGATCACGAGACACGTACCCACTCCTTTGGTGCAGCATTCACCGATACTGTCAACCAGCTAAGACTCTACCATAGGGTTCTCAACCTTTTTCTTTTTGAGTGGTGCACGCCACGCTTCCCCCCCCACCCCCCCAACAGCATGCTGTAAAAACTCCACGGCCCACGTGTGCCACAACAACTGTTTTTTCTGCATATAAAAGCCAGGTCCAGGGTTAGGGGGTAGCAAGCAGGGCAGTTGCTCGGTGCCCCACACCACAGGGGACCCCGTGAAGCTAAGTTGCTCAGGCTTTGGCTTTAGCCCTGGGTGGTGGAGCTTGGAGCCCTGGTGCTGAAGTCTTTCTGCTTTCAGCTTTCTGCCCTGGGCCCCAGCAAGTCTAATGCCAGCCCTCTTGGCAGACCCCCTGAAACCTACTTATGGCCCCCCAGGCAGCCCCAGACCCCTGATTGAGAACCACTGCTCTACCAGGCATCCAGTACCATTAGCTCCAATTATGGTATATGAGGATACACATTCCTTGGATGAACTCCAGATAAAGACTCTGACTCCCTTGTCTGCACTGAGGCACAAGAGTAGCCCATATAGGGGTTTCAGGTTCTGCAAGACTCCTCCCTCTTTCCTTCCACATGACATATCTAGTGCAGGACAATTAGGTAAACTCTCCATGGGGCCACATCCTTTCTTCTACTTGTCCTATTAGGATTCCTGGACCTATATTTGAGACCCCTGAGTTCAGGGGATCAGAGCAAGAGTTCAGAGAGAGATTGCCTCGTTGAGATAAACCATAGTTATCTCAGGAGCAATATGAAGAAGAGGAGCAATAGGAATAAACAATCACTTTGTGGCACTATCCTCATCTCCTGAGGAGGCAGTTGCACCAGCCTCACCATCACCACCAGAGTGGATTGTGGATGCACTCCAGTCCCTCTAGAGGAAGGATTGTGGATGGATTCTGAGAAGAATTGTGGATGCACTCCAGTCCCTCTAGAGGAAATCCAGGACTCCACTCACAATTTGCTAGATATCATCCAGAGTGCTGGCACTAGCACGGTGGCACTTCTTATCAATGAGGCTATATTTAGAGCCAGCTGAGATGGTCTGGCATACACCAGCCACTTGCACCCCCTGCTCTGTAGAAGACAAAGAAACATTTTGTACCATCTAAGTGGTAAGCTAAGGGCATCTAAGCTAACAGAACCATTAGGAAAGGGATAGATAATACAGAAAATATTATACCACTATATAAATCCATAGTACTTTATGGTATGCCCGCACCTTGAATACTGAGTTTAGTTCCGGTCACCCCATCTCAAAAAAGATGTTTTAGAATTGGAAAAGGTACAGAGAATGAAGAAGAGGAGGCAATAGGAATAAACAATCACTTTGTGGCACTTTGTTTCATATCCTAATGAATGATTAGGATATGAAACAACTTCTATACGAGGAGGATTAAAAAGACTTGGACTTTTCAGCTTACAAAAGAGATGATTAAGGGAGGATATTATAGAGGTCTATAAAACTGAATGGTGTGGAGAAAGTGAATTAAGGAAGTGTTATTTATGCCTTTACATAATACAAGAACCAGATGTCACCCAATGAAATTAATAGGTTGCAGGTTTAAAACAATTATAAGGAATACTTCTTCACATAACACCAAGTCAAACTGTGGAACTCTTTGTCATGGGATGTTGTGAAGGCCAAAAGTATAATTGGGTTTTTAAAAAAATTAGATAAGTTCATGGAGAATAGGTATATCAGTGGCTATAAGTCAAGATGGTCAGGGACGCAACCCCATACTCTAGGTGTCCCTAACCTATGAATGCATGAAACTGGAACTGGATGACAGGGGATGGATCCCTCAATAATTGCTGTGACCTGCTTATTCCTTCTGGCCATGGTCAGAAGACAGGATACTGGACTGGATGGTCTGATTCAGTATAGCTATTCTTATGGAATTAAGACTCGTCTAGCCATCGTGCAAGAAATTCTGCAACCAAAGGTCACCTCTCTTCAGATTTTAACAGACTATACAACCATTCTGTATTATATCAATTTGCAGTGGAAAGTGGGCTCAATGCTTCTGGATCAGGAAGCCATGAAATTTTTGAACTCATGTCAATCACCATGTCACCCTTGCAATTCTCCATCTTCCAGAAGAAGAAAACAGCCACCACAGGAAGTTAAGCACCCAGAAGGAGAGATTCCCTCAAACTGACGATGACCAGTACTCTGCTTGCATGATGGACTATGGAATGGACTTGTTTGCCACAGAACGCAATATTAAGTGCAAGCAATTCTGCTTCAGGAGGGAGACGTCTGAAATCTTTAATAGATGCATTGCTCCAGTCATATATTTATCTGTGCTTTCCCTCCAATATTTCTTATTACAAATTGCTGCAGAAAAGCAGATGAGAAAGCATCATGGTGTTTCTTGTAACCTGAGCATGGCCCCTTCAGTTATGGCACTCTGACTTACTTCACTTGGTTTTTGATCCTTTAATCTTTAGTTCCACACAGCTCAGTAGATCTGCACTAGGAGTAGAGCCAGATTCTGTACATTGATTCCTGAGCTGAGGCTCAGAAACTGGCTGTTGAGCATTTTGGACATGATTGCATTGGGTAAGTCCAGAAACTTCTGCTGGAGAACAGGAAACCTTCCACCAGAAACTCCTACTGTTTGAAATGGAAATGGTTCTCCATCTGGGCAAGACAGTAAATATCTTCTTCTTCCAGTCATCTGTTCCCTTTGTTCTGAACTACCAGTTTCACCTTGAATGACCTGGTCTCTCTTTCAACTCCGTGTGTGTGTGCGCCAGTTTGTGATTTTGGCATTTTCTTCACAATGACAGGTCTCTCCTGAATTCTTTCATCTTATAGTGACAAGATTTTTCTAAAGACTCTATTTTACATATTTATTCTTCTTTGGGAGCCTGGAGAGTTTGAAAGATCCAGGCATTAATGGCTGGGGCATTGTTTACTATATTCCATAAAAATAAGGCCATAATTTGTCATCACCCCAAATTCTTATCTAAATTGGTCCCTGACTTCTTCCAGAATCAGTCAGCTTGCCCAAACCCCTTTCACTACCAGGGATGATTGGCCTATAGTCTAGATATAAGAAAGTGCTATGCTACCATCTGACCAAGATAAAGCCATTCTTTCAAACATCTTCTTAGATTGTAGCAGAATACAGATCAGTCATTTTCTATTCAAGGACTCATCAAGGGTATCAGACTGTCCATATTCTCAGTGCTATGAACTAGCGGGGATTCTATTAATAACAAGTGTCGGGCCACATGCCACCAAATCTGAAGTCTGGGGGCTGCTTGTTATACTGTGCTGTCTCAGATACTGGTGTTGTAATAGATGGTAAATTCCTTTTCGGTTATTATTAGTTTGAGAAATGTCAGATTGATGTTCTGTCTTCCTTATTAGCAAAGTCTGTGTCCTGTCTTTTAAATATTAATTTGTTTCATAATGTCACTGTCAATGAAAGCAAAACTAGAAATATTTTCATTTTTAATATGAGTTTTACAACATTTGTTTCTGTAAGACATTTTGCTTCTTCACTACTAATTCAGTGATTGGTCTATCATTTTTATCCAGGGAACTAATAGAAGAATTACATCCTATAATTAAGGAAGCACTTGAAAGAAGACCAGAGGTAATAAGGATATTTTTATTTGTGCTCAGGATCATATAACTATTTTTCCACAAACATCGTAGAAAAATATTACTATCTGTTCTCTAATGGCGATGGCTAACATAAAATAATGTAGCTTAAATAAATAACTAAAATTGTCAAAACTTTTTTTATTCCTTTCAAGGTAACTTGCATATATATTAATTATTTTTTTAAATCAAATCCTTAACTTTAGAACTATGTACTGAAGTACTTGCCACAGTAATTTTGTTAGTAATAGACAATAGTTTAAAATATTTTTTCCACCTTATTTTTTATGTCCCGGTATCCAAGTCAAATGCAGTCTGTTTGCTTTTGCTCAGAATGTTGTGTTGGTGAGATCCCATCAGTCAGAGAGGCTCAGTGTGCACTGCACATAGGAGTGAGAAAAATATGGTTTATCTAACTAGGACAATTTTTGGAGAAAACATGAACTTACCTGACCTCTTCCAGCCCTATGAACAAGGCTTCTCTGATGGATAGCATATCACCAGTATGTATGGTACATATTGAAGTGTGGAACCAAACAAGTGCTTTTAACCTGCAGTGAGCCTGGATGTCAGTATATTCAAAGGAAAACAAAAAGATGACACAAAACAGTGCATTATTTGTTCTATGATAGTGCTGAAAGTCCTTAATAAGCATCAAGACCCCAGTGTGGTAGGTGCTGTATGAACACAGAGTAAAAGACAATTGATAGGTATCCTAGATAATAACTGTTTTATTTTTGATCATTTGCTCTGAATTTTATATTTTAAGTATAGCTGATAGGAACATCCAGTCACACAACTGTGTGCCATAATGCATTTTTTTCAAAGTCCTACATTTACCTATGCTAGTCATACAAATGCCAGTCTTTACACGTCTGTACTTTACAGTATGGTGGGGTGAAATGTAAAGATGCAATATACTATTACAGAAGATCATGTCAAATTTAATTTCAGAGAACTTTATTCATGTGGTGTTATTCATGTATAACTTAGTGGTTTGAGTTCAATTGGCACATCATTGGAATAAGTAGACTGTACTATATTTAGAACTAAAAGTTACCATTGGGATCAAATGGTAAACAATGAGAGTAATTGTTTTCCTTCTTTTCTTCACAACGTGTTTGCTATATAAGACACAAATTTTAATATAACTGCCCCCCTTGAAGAGTTTACAATCTGAGACCTGGATTCTGCCATTGCTACTCAGGCTGAGTTGTCCCATTGATTTAAATGGGACTTCTGGCAGAGTATGGTGCTACTCATGTGAGTAAGGGAGGCAGAGCTTGGTTCTAAAAGATTGTTAGCTTTGTTGAAGGCCAACATCTGACCCTTTTCCTTATTCCACAAGTAGTCCCAGGGATTGGTGTGGGGGCAAAATCTGACTCTAAACAACCTATTTTAGTTAGGGTAACAGTTTCCACCTGTCCCTCTTACTCCAGCTAGTCCCTGCTCAGTTCAAGCCCTGTAGAAACTGAGATATTCAAAAAGCATTATAAAGTAAATCAGACCAAAACTCTCCTATTTTCATTCTTTTTTATTTTAATGTGTGCTCTGATGATTTACGACATGTTATTACAGAAGCCCATAACTGAATCACTCTCTCTTAACAATCTAAATCATGGAGCAATACTTTTCCATTGTACCCAGTTGAAGAAGTAAATAATAGTGTTCTTCATGGAAGTCTGAGAGGTTACACAAGGAATGAATGTGACCCGTTATCTAGTCCATTAAAATTGTACAGTAAATCTGTTAACTGTTTAAATAAAAAAAGTCTGTGACTCACTACTGAAAGCTGTAGTGGTACCGACATGAGTGGAGTCATGACTCTCTTTGTGTCCCTATGGCCCAACTGATATTATCCTTATTTATTCCACTGCTCCATGTAATTTTGTATTTTTCCACTGAACAGAATATGAAACGACGCAGGCGTCGAGATATTTTACGAGTACAGCTAGTACGAATATTTGAACTGCTGGCAGATGCTGGTGTTATTAGTCACAGGTAGGTGTGGAGTTGATGAGAAGGCATTGTTTATTTCCCTAACAAACTTCTGAATTAAGAGACAATAGTTTCTGTATACATTTGTCTGTTTCACCTTATGGTACAACTGAACAATCACTTAAAATTAATTTAGAGCAGCATAATACACAATAATCCCCGTAAGGGATTATTCCCCATTAGTCTTGTAGGAGGATTTCAATGACAATAACATTTCACTATTATAATAGCATACTGGAATAATCAATATTTTGCCTTGTTCCCATGTTTTCTTTAAAGACCAAATAAAGCAAACAAACAAAAATCCATAAGGAGTTTGTAAATACTAATTTTAAAAACAAAAAGATATGCTGATCAATATCTATACATTTACATCTGTTAAGTTTCTGACCACTCTATTTTATCTGAAATGCCATGGAACATCTCACGTTTTCAATGAGATGCGTAAGTGTGACACACAGGTTTGTGTTTGCATGTGTGTTCTTTTTGTATATGACCTTGTCAGTAGTGAATGAGTTAAGTTACAGGATCAAGTATAAAGCCCTTGAGCTACTTTTATAGTTGAGATCCCAAGCTGGAGACAGATATTCTAACTGGGCTCTTCCTGCAGTAACATCCTGATGTTATACAATGAGTCCTGTGAAAAGAAGAAAATGTGATTTATTAATATTGAACCCCCTGGAGATATTTAAAATAAAACATGGGGTGGCAGGGGAGGTAGGAATATAAACGTTTGTTAATGTAGTCTAAAATGTAAGGTATCACTTTTATGGAAGTCCTTTAAGATTTATAAATCAAGCATAATTTTGATGATAGTCTCTTGTAAATTTTGAGTATTGGGAGGGTAAAAAAGTGAAAGGGTGAATGTATCTGCCATTGTTATTGTGTAACTTTGTGCCAAATAATTTGACTTTTGATTCTAAAGGTTAAAAGAGGAAAAAAATCCAGTAAAATATTATGTAAAATGAGGGACATTTTGATTTCAGTCCTGCAAAAAATCTATATAGCACCTTATTCCCTCAAGATTCTCACTGAGGCTAATCAGACTGTGCACAGGCATAAAGTACCACGTGCGTGGAAGCCTTTGCAGAATCATGGCCTTCGAAAATTCTCTTGCTAAACAGCTAAATTGAGAATGGACTTAAACTTTTGTACACTACACTATTGTATGTTCTAGCTTCTGCACAGTATAAACCCTGGCAGCTCTGTTGTCTGAGCTGATGTCGCCACCATATTATAATAGAAAGTTTTATAGTGCCGGTTAACATATACAATTATATGCGGATCATTAAAGTAGATATGCAAAAGTGATAGGTACTAAACATTTCAACAGCTTCAATTCAAGGGGAAAATATCTTTATTTTACAAATTTATGATAGTGACGAGTGTTTGTCATATTATCATGCATAACTGTTAGCTGGCTATACTGATTAAGAGCAACTGGTTGAAGTTGAAGCGGATCAAGACCAAAGTTATGTTTGTGGGTAGAGGGGAAAGCAGTTTGCAGCCGCAGAGCAGTCTCCTTTGATGAAGATATATACCCACAATTGGTGAATTCAGTTTGTAGTTTAGAAGTTTAGGATTTCTTGGTAACACTAAGCTCTTATATAGCAGCAGCGTCTATGAGTAACACCTTCTACCATCTCTGAGTGACTAGGAGACTTTGTCCCATCCTGGTGGACAATGACCTGCCCTCAGTAATAAGTTGTTTTTTTTTTGTCACCTCCCAGCTGGACTATGCAGTATACCTGCGTATGAAGCCATCAGCCCTTAAACTCCAGCTAGTAGAGGATCTCCTCAGCAACATAGGCTACTGCCAGCACATCAAATCTGTCCTCCACTCTATACACTGGCTTGCCATCGAATATGAGTAATATTCAGGTCTTAGTCCTTGTCTTCAAGGTACTCACTGGCCTGCGCTCAACATATCAAAAAGTAGGCTAGAGCTCCAGGATGAGGATTGTTGTTGACAACTCTGCTGCTTGACTGTGCAGGAGACAGAACTTTCTCTGTTGCCAGTCTGAGTCTGTGGAACAAACTCTTACAGGAACTGAGGACTACTGCAAACTTCACCATTTTCTGCTCCAAGGGCAAGGCACACTTCTTTGACCTGCCTTCTCTAATATAAACATATCACTGTGTACATTTAAAGAAAAAAAATCCTACCAGTACAAAACATTCCATTGCATGCACAGTTCTCTTCCAGAGGACAAGATGAGAGAGCATCAACCACATGTGACAGATGTTACTCACGTTACTTAAAGCACTACTAGAAAGCACTCAGATGCCATAGTAATGAGGCTGATATAAGAACCTATTAAGAATAGGTTTCAGAGTAGCAGCCGTGTTAGTCTGTATCCATGAAAAGAAAAGGAGTACTTGTGGCACCTTAATAAATTTGTTAGTCTCTAAGGTGCCACAAGTACTCCTTTTCTTTTTATTTGGAATAGAGTATATAGCTGCTGTTTCCAGTTAGTACTCTGCAGTATAGCATAAAATACTGAGGACCTTTGTCTCTGGCTCAGAAAATAAAGTATTTACTTTTTGACCAAGCACATTGAAATTATCCATTTATTTTAGGTGTGTACCTTGTTCGTTTATAATGTGCAAGCATTTTCAGGGGGTAGGGGGTGTTAAACCATAACCCTGAACAAAAAATTATGATTCTGTTTTAGTATTAGAGATGCTCCTGATTTACAAGGGCTGGTTATTGGGTCCGGTTTCATTAGAGCTTTTCTTGCTAAGACAACAAAAATGTGGTAAGAAAGGGCCTCGAACCAAATACCAGTAAAATGACTTGGTTTAGTAAAAAGTCTTTTAAAAGAAAGTTCTTGAATTTTGCATATCCTTTGAAGCTTTTTAAAGAAATATATAGTATGTCTCTACTTATCATAATACTCTGAATATTTCATTTTTATTTTTAAGTGCAAGTGGTGGCCTTGATAATGAAACACATTCCCTCAACAACACTTTATTGGAGTATGTCGATCTCACTAGACAACTCCTGGAGGCAGAAAATGAAAAGGACTCTGACACATTGAAAGATATCCGATGCCATTTTAGTGCCTTAGTGGCAAATATCATTCAAAATGTTCCAGGTATGCTCAATACACTTTAATAGGTTTTGATGACTTATTTTAGTACAGCAGAAATACACATTGTTCCTGAAGTTATAGAAATTTACCATGCTAAAAATGGTATTTAAAACTGACAGTATGAACTTTTCAGAAGTGATCACTGATAGTATTTTTAAATCTAAAAATTAAATTCTTGTTACTAAAAGACTTGGTTACCAAGTTTGAACATATTTCTTTCCGGGCTAATAATTGCTAAACTCCTTGTGTACTGCTTCTGTTCTTTCATATCAGTGACATTCATTCGATGATATAATAACTTATTTTTTAAAAAGCCGTTATGCTGTTGAACTTTGCCTGTATAGTACCGTGCTTGTTTCTAATTCATTTGGGGAGGCATTTGGATAATTTTTTTTGTTTGTTTTTTGTCTTATAAGTTTAGTGTACAAATTCTGTAGTGAAAAATTGGTCAAACACTGTTTGTGCTTTTCTTACAGTGCACCAGAGAAGAAGTGTCTTTCCTCAGCAGAGCCTACGTCACAGTCTCTTTATGTTGTTCAGTCACTGGGCAGGTCCATTTAGCATCATGTTTACCCCCCTGGATAGATACAGTGATAGGAATATGCAGATAAACAGACACCAGTACTGTGCTTTGAAGGTATTTTAACACTTTCTGAACTTGAGAAATTATTTCCCTGTATTGTCCTTACTTAAATATTTTTGCCAGTTTGCACTTCTTTGCCATTAGTCCAAACATGGAATTTTCCTTGTCCTGGCTGATGTAGGCAAATGTTATCTCAGCCCAAAATTACTCCTGGATTAATTATTTTTACATTCTAATCAGAACTTCTCCTGCCCCCTTCCCACTGCTGTAATTTCAGCATGGTCCTGCAGCAAGTACAAGTTGATATTAGTGCTAAGCTTCCCATGCCCTCATCCCCTAATTGCTCAGCGAGATAGAATTTCAGTATTGTTCAGATCAACGATCTTCTGAATCAGAGTGCATTACAGTATAGCACCAGCCAAACTAATGTATTATCTCTTATGGAACAAAGGTAAACTTTTCAGAACAGATAGCTTCTCCTGTCTAGGAATTCAGAGCTGTAGGGTTGGTTCTGTGATTCCTTGAACAAAATGTTAAACAGAGTTCCTGGTGGCCTTGCTCCTGGCAGTGGTCTGAATAGATGTTAGAGTCCTCTGATAGTATTTTAAAGGATTAGCTATAACTGCTGTAGCCCAATCTGATTATTCAAACGTGTTGTTTTTTCAATTACTTTCTAAAGGCTATGTCTGCTGTACTGTGTTGTGGCCCTGTTGCAGATAACGTAGGACTCTCATCAGATGGTTATTTGTACAAATGGCTGGATAATGTTTTGGATTCACAAGACAAAAAGGTAAAGTAGGCAGAATCAGTAAATGTTTGTTAACCATCAGTGTGTGATTTAAGAATCTTGAGGTCAAATTGGCACAAATGTTCTAGATCAGCTTGCGCCTTATACATCTTTATTATTATTACTTATTAATGCATTTAGTTACAGTGGTGCTCACTAGGCACTATCTGATCACTCAAGAAAGATGGTCCCTGCTCCCAAGCAGCTCGCAGTCTAAGAGCAGGCAGACAAGTAGACAGAAGTCAGGTGAAAGGGAACAGGAACAACAACTGACAAATTATATACAAATCAGTTGATTCACTGTAAGCAGCAGCACAGCAGTAGTGGGTCTCTGAGAGAATTAAAGATGGCTGGGGTAGGGACTTTATGCATCAGCTCAGTGAGATTGTATCATGCATAGGGAATTATGAAGACAAAGCTTCTCAAGTCTAAAGGGAAATTATTGTTGGTTTTATTTCTCTGTATTACAGTAGCTCCTAGGTGGCCTATTGTGCTAGATAATATGTGAACATATAGAAAGACTTGAGTCTTATCCCAAAGAATTTACAATCTAGAGCTCTGATTCAGGAAAGCGCTTAAGGAAAGTCCATCACTTAAGTCCCACTGAAATCAGTGGAATTAAGCATGTGCTTAACTGCTGTCCTGCATCCTGTGCTTTCAGGACATGGCCCAGGTCAAGACATAAAACAAGTGAGAATAACAAACAATAGGAGGGTAGGGTTTGGGAGAATGAGGATAAAATTAATGGAGTACTTGTGGCACCTTAGAGACTAACAAATTTATTTGAGCATAAGCTTTCATGAGCTACAGCTCACTTCATCGGATGCATGCAGTAGAAAATACAGTGGGGAGATTTTATATACACAGAGAACATGAAACAATGGGTGTTACCGTACCCACTGTAACGAGAGTGATCAGGTAAGGTGAGCTATTACCAGCGGGGGCGGGTAAAAATACCCAAACCTTTTGTAGTGATAATCAAGGTGGGCCATTTCCAGCAGTTGACAAGAACATGTGAGGAACAGTAGGGGGGCGGAAATAAACATGGGGAAATAGCTTTACTTTGTGTAATGACACATCCACTCCCAGTCTTTATTCAAGCCTAAGTTAATTGTGTCCAGTTTGCAAATTAATTCCAATTCAGCAGTCTCTTGTTGGAGTCTGTTTTTGAAGTTTTTTGTTGAAGAATTGCCACTTTTAGGTCTGTAATCGAGTGACCAAAGAGATTGAAGTGTTTGCCGACTGCTGAACTGGAATTAATTTGCAAACTGGACACAGTTAACTTAGGCTTGAATAAAGACTGGGAGTGGATGTGTCATTACACAAAGTAAAGCTATTTCCCCATGTTTATTTCCGCCCCCCTACTGTTCCTCACATGTTCTTGTCAACTGCTGGAAATGGCCCACCTTGATCATCACTACAAAAGGTTTCCCCACCCTCCCTCCTGCTGGTAATAGCTCACCTTACCTGATCACTCTCGTTACAGTGTGTATGGTAACACCCATTGTTTCATGTTCTTTGTGTATATGAAATCTCCCCACTGTATTTTCTACTGCATGCATCCGATGAAGTGAGCTGTAGCTCACGAAAGCTTATGCTCAAATAAATTTGTTAGTCTCTAAGGTGCCACAAGTACTCCTTTTCTTTTTGCGGATACAGACTAACATGGCTGCTACTCTGAAACCTGATAAAATGCATGATATTATGCAGTCATATGGTCCAATAAAGTTCGAAACTTAATTCTACAAAACTGTTAAATAGATATTTTTAAGGTTTACTGTTTTTATTTTTTAAAAATTAAATCTTGCTTATTGCAACTCGTTAGTTTTAAATGTCAGCTGTTCTTGTGAAAATTATTTTGTAAACCATTGCCTTTTACTGTTTTTTTAAATTGTTTAAACTGTTGTCTGGTCTATAGGTGCATCAGTTAGGCTGTGAGGCAGTTATGCTGCTGTTGGAGCTCAACCCTGACCAGAGTAACCTCCTGTATTGGGCTGTGGATCGGTGTTACACAGGTTCCAAGCGGGTTGCCGCTGGTTGTTTTAAAGCCATAGCCAGTGTGTTTCAGAACAGGTACAAAAGAGAATTTTTAAATTTACAATTCAGATTCCCAAATTGCAATTTTAAATAGAATTAATGTTTTGTTTTCTCTTAAATGGAACATGTTTTCCATATTGTTTTCAATGTTAAACATTTCAAAGCATCGAACTATATTATCCTATACAATACTTAAACTAAATGAATTTACCTTTGCTTAGCTAATTCATGGTTAAAATAGCTAAATATACAGTGAAAGCTTTGTTATCTGGCTCTGTACGAACCAGAAGCTTTATAAACGGGCATTTCTAATCTTTGGAGAAAGTCCCATTTATAGTCCGGTTGGCGTGGGGCCGGCAGGCTCCCTACCTGGTGCCACATGGCTCCCAGGAAACAGCAACATGTCCTAGGTGGAGGGTTGGCCACGAGGGGTTTGGTGTGGGGAAGGAGGTTGGGGTGCTGGAGAGGGCTCGGGGAAGGGGGGTGGGGTGCGGGAGGGGGCTTGGAGTGCTGGATCTGGGGGGCGCTCACATTGAGCGGAACTGGTCGACGCGGGGAGCAGCCCAAGGTGATTGCTCCCCAGATCTGGCACCCCGAGTCCCCTCCTGCACCCAAACTCCCTCCCAGAGCCCGCATCCCACACGCCCGCCAATGCTCCAGCCCCACACCCCCACCCGCACCCAAACTCTCTCCATCTTAGTTAACTGGCATTATTCACTTACCTGAACCCCCCCAATTCCCCAACATGCCAGATAAAACAGATTTAACTATATTTTAAAAAATGTTATTTTAACTGATATTTACGATTCTTCTCTAGGGATTACCAATGTGATACAGTGATCATCCTAAATCTGATAATGTTTAAAGCCGCTGATTCTGCTAGGGCTATCTATGAAGTTGCTATGCAACTATTACAGGTTTGTGAGAAAATTTCATTTTAATATATTGTATGTTTAAAAAAGATTTTTCTGGTATCATGCAGCTTTATCTTCATCAATGAAATGCAGAGTGCATTTTTTTTTATTTTTATTTTTGTTGCATTTTTAGTAAAGATTTAGGGACAGATCATTTTCTTTTGTGAATCTGCACAGGTAAATTGACTTTGATGGAGCTATCTGGCCATTTACTCTAGCTGAGGATCTGGGCCGTATTGTTTCATAGCATCTTTTTAAAATATAAAAGCTAGATTAAGGTTTTCAAGTTGGCCCTGTGAAAGGGATAGTGTGTAGCAGTGCCATTCCAGGATTATCACAGGGAAAGCACAATTCTTTCCCTGCACCCCACTTTTGCCAGTAGGCTAGTAATTTGCCTCAAGTTTTTAGCGTCAGGCCAAGGTTTTGCTTACTCCCCACTCATCTACTTGGAGGAAGGAATAGTGTGGACAATAGCAACATCTACTTACCCCTATGCTTCCAGTCCCAAGATCTGGGGAGGCAATGCATTGGAGGCAAGGTGCCTTACTTTATCTTATGCCTCTGTGTGGCCACCTGGCCTAGCCCACAAATGGGTGGGATTTTTAAGAGGTCTCACTGTTGCCTAAACACTATTCCTATTGAATTCAATGGGAACTTTATTGTTGACATCAGTGTGAGCAGAGTTAGGCCAATGCTGAGCACTTCTGAGATTCTCCCCTCTGTTCCTATGTGAATGTCAGTGCTTAAGATCAATCAAACTAAAATAAAACCGTACCAACAGCTGCTGTACTAGCTTTGCACAGCTTTGCCACCTCAAACCTGACCTGCACTGCCCCGATAGTCCAGTCCTAGGTAATTTCTGAGCAGGAATTATATTATTCATGGAATAATTTTAAGGTAATATTGATCTGAATTACTTCAGCTTTCACTATGGAAGCTTATAATTAATGCAATAGGATGTGAAAATAGAACTTTGAAATTGACAGCTTTGACTGGCTCTCAAATGGAATGAGTCCCAGATGGCCAAGAATTTATGACTCTACTAAGCTGCAACACTTTAAATGATGGCACAATATATATTATGTTTCCTCAGAAGATAACCATGTTATCCCAGCTCTGTATTTAGCTTCAAATATCTGAATTTTATTGCTGCAGATCTTGGAACCTAAGATGTTTCGCTATGCTCACAAATTGGAGATTCAGAGAGGTGATGGGGTACTGGGTCAGCCTTCTCCTTTGCCCCACCTGTATTCTGTGTCATATTATCAACTGTCGGAGGAATTAGCAAGGACGTACCCTGAGCTAACTCTTGCTGTCTTCTCAGGTACAGTAGAGCACTTAACCAGGCTGGTAGTAGTCCGTAGAAATTTTGAATCCTTCTTTTAAGTAATCTAATTACAGGTAGGTCAATAAGTTTTTGTGTTGAGTTTTTGTTATGTTTTGTTCAGATTTGAAACAATGGAGTGAAACCCTGAAAATTATTCTGACTGCCCCATTGAACATCCTGTGAGGGATCACGCATCACAGACATAAGTTTTAACTATGTTTTTAAAAATTCTCTCTATTCCCTGCCCTTTCCTCATCTTATAATTTCCTTATTTGCTGTAGAAATCCTAGAACACATCAATTTGTGACAGTTTAGATACAGTGGCTTGAATAGATTGTAGTGATATTCTTGGTACTACAGTTCACAGAATGACTTACTCTCGGATATCTAAGAAAACAAAGATATATTTGGAGAATATTGGTAAGTGACAGAATTTTAAACCATTTGTTATTCAACACAGAAATCATTTTAACTCTTATTGGTCTAGTTAGTAGAGTCAATTAATGCATTTTTCTAAAATTAAAAAAAAATTGAATTTAGGTTTTCAATTCACTTTCAAGTGATTAATTAAAGGGACACTAGCATGTTGATTAAACTTAATAATCTGGTTAAAGTTTTTCTACACTTAAAGATCTCGTTTTTCAGTTTGTACTTCAAAATAGCTGATAAAAACACTGACTATAATTGTACAAGAATCAGTTTTAAAAAATAAACACCAAAAAAACATGAAATGACAGATTTACTTGAAAGAGACTGACAAGAAAATTCACATGCCGACACATTCTGTTCACTGTAAGATATAGCCCATGTAACTTCCTGTTCTCACATTCTGTGGTTCACTCTTTGGTAGTGTATAGCAGCAGTGTGGTAAATTGCTTAATGTACAAGCTTCCACTTAGTTTATGAATAAATCATGCATATCATAAACAAACCTTTTTTTAAACTTCTGCATATTTTTTAAAACTTGTTTCATTGAAACAACCAATGTTGCTTGAATTTATGCAATCAGAATTAACAAATTAATAAAATAATTGTTTTAGAGAGTTATATGTGCTAATCTACCAGCAGTCAAAATTAAACACCAAAATAAGTACAATAATAATTGAAAGTCAAAATTGGAATCCTTTTTTATCCTGCAATTCTTGGCTCCATAATCAAGTGAAATATTTTATAAAAGTCTGAAGTGAGATGGAAAGAATCTTGATTTTCAGTTTGCATCAATATGAATAGATTAATGCATGAAGACTATTTCTATATTAAACTCAAATCCCTCAAAAGAATCCATCTGTGAACATCTTTAAGGAGACCCTTTAACTTTAACAGAGCTCTGCAGAGATATAAGGCTGCCAATGAACAACAATCTGTATCCTGAATACAGTGCCATCACCTCCTTGGCTGGCAGCCTTCTAAAATCCTCATTATGAAACCAGACAGCTCTCCCTGCTCATTGATGGATGATGTCCTGGACAGATGGAAAACACATTATGAAAGCATGCTGAACCATGGTCCTGCTGATGATTGTTTAGAGCTACATGACCTGGCAAACTACACAGCTGTTCATCCAGGGATGAACACCGATCCTCCGTCATTCAAGAAAGCATGAAAGGACATCCAAAAGTTACAGGATGGGCATGCTGCTGGACCTGATGCTATTCTAACCAAGCTACTCAAAGGTGCCTTGGAACCAGTGCGCATGGGCCTACATAACCTGTTCTTAGAAAGGTGGACATCAGGCAAAGTACCAGCAGAGTGCAAAGAGGGCATTATATGTCCATAAATCAGGGCAGAGGATCTTGCACCGAGTATGGAACTACAGGCTAATCTCATTCTTATTGGTCCCTGGAAAGATTTTCGCTCACATTCTGGCTGGTAGGATGCAGCTATTTCATAACAATATTGTCAGCAATCATGTTTCACTGCAGATGGTCAACAATGGACACTGTCCTTACCCTCCAGCTTCTGGTTGAGTTGCATGGAGAATTTAACCACCTGCTTCATGTGGCACACCTCCATGTCAAAGAAACTTTTGATTCGGTTGACAGATTAGCACTTTGGGTCGCACTGAAAGGAGTTGGTGTTCCAAATGTTCTGTTATATCTGGTGCATGATCTTCACACTGAAACTTGTGCGAGAGTATGCTTTGGGGCACAGTTTTTGCTGCATTTCTACACATCCTCAGGTATGTGGCAGGGATACATTCTTGCCCTGGCACTGTTCTGTTGAGCTATTAGCTGTATATTAGGACTTTCCACTCCATGCATCAAAATCAAGGTTCGTCAAGAAGTGTTTTCAAGTCAAATAATCAAGGCTGACGATACTGCCTTGTTTATAGAGAAGTGGGAGAATTTCAGCCTTGCACTCCTAGGTCTCCAAGATGCCATCCACAAGATGGGGTCAGATGTCTCATGGCAGAAAACCAATTTCCTGAGTCTTGTAGCTTGGACACCAGAATCCCCAGTTCAGGTGGGGTTGAGTACCATGGAGAGTGCTGATGAATTCATCTACCTAGGCTGCAAGCAGAGTTCAAACAGTCACAGTAAACCAAATGTTCTTCTTCAAGTAGTGTCCCTTGAAGAAGTGCTCCACTTTAGGTGTTGGTGTGTCCCTGTGCCACAGATCACAGATTTTCAGTGGTGGTGCTCGGTTGGGGCACGAGTGCACAGTAGTCGTCTCGTAGTGCCATTGGTGCCTCATGTAGCATGCACAATCTGTCCAGTTCAGTTCCTTCTCAACCATCCTCAGCTGCAGACGAAGCTCAGTGGCAGTGCTGCCTCTTCATTTTTCTCTTTATAGAAATAGTTAGATTAGCTGTAGTTTAGTAAGTCTAGTTTATTGTTCTTCCCCCCTACTCCCAACCCCCAAATTTTTTTTATAGATATATTTTTTATTTTTCCCACTGTTTCCCATTGGGAAACTTTAATCACCACGATGCCCGGCTCACCCAGGTTTAAATGATGTGACTCTTGTTGTGAGGCAATGACAGTCTCAGACGGCCACTCATTTTGTGTCCATTATTTGGAGGAAACCCATATCCCTCAGAAATGTGCCATTTGCAGCAGTCTTAAAGTCAGGGCAATGTGTGGTCGAGCTCTCTGCCTCACAGTGATTTTGATGGAAAAGTTCCTTCAGCCTCCTCCTCAGGGAGCAAAATTGACATCAGCAGATAGTTCCCTGAGCAAAACCTCTGCTAATGGGAGTGTTCAGTCTTCCAAATTGTCTAGGAAGCAAGCCACAACCTCCCCTAATAGGGACACTCAGAGAAAGAAGAGGTCCCTGGCAAGGTCGCTATCCACAGTGCCGAGCTCAAGTAGAGTGAGCACCATTGAGGCTCCGGGCACCTCCATCTCTCTCCCTCCGTGGACCTCTGCCGAGCCCCGCCACTCTGGAATGGAGTTGATATCCTCCTCCTCCCCCGCAACAACCACTCTGGTGTGGGAGTGGGCACTGAGACAGGCAATGCTGCCCAGCACCAGCTCAGTCATCGGCACTGACAGACAGGCTGAGAACGGCACCGACCGTCTCCACAAAAGCACCAACTGCATCTGCACCAGCAGCACCGCCGCCACAGAAACAAGCGATTATGCAGCAGTTTCTACAGCACAAGAACATAGCGGTCTCCTCGGTGCTGCAGTCACCCTTGCGCGGTACCGAGGGATCTCTGGAACAAATAACTGAGCAGTAGTCCACTTCTGCAGCTCCCCAGCCCATCTCCAGTGATGAAGAGGAGGAAGTACATTGGAGCTACTTCTCCTCCCAGCACTCTTCACCCATGCGGCGAAGACCACCATGTGAATCTGTTAGAACCAAATCTCGCCAACCTCGCGAGGTACAGCAATAGTACAGGCAACCCTGGATGTGTCCTCTGATGTCCTTTCCCATGCAGTGGCCACCCTTGGGACCCATGGGTGGCATATAAGGCTCACTACACAAGGCCCTCAACCCCAGCCTGAAGGGAAATTCGTTCTCCAACTTCCCCAATCAGAGAGACGTCAGAAGCACCAGAGTACATGGTAGATGAGGAGGAAGAAGGTTTGGACCATGCAGACATTTCCCCAGCCCGCAACCCATTGTCTTCCCATGACGAGGCAGTCTTACCACCACCTCCAAACACAGTTAATGACCTGAAACAATTTCAGGAACTGAGTATCTGCCAGACAAGACATCTCCCTAGAAGAGGTGCAAGAAAACCAGTACAAGCTACTGCAAATTTTACAGACATCCACTACATCCAAAATTGCACTACCAATAAATGATGCCGTAATGGAACTGGCAGAGAATATTTGGCAGACCCCCGCAATCATACCACCTACCAACAAAAGAGCCAACAGAAAGTACTTCGTCCCGGCTAAAAGGGTGGACTTTTTGTTCTCTCATCCATAACCCAATTCTCTAGTGGTAGAAGCTGCTAACTATCACAGCTAACAACCCCAATTCCTGTCCACTCCACAGGACGAAGAACATAAACGATTAGACCTCTTAGGCAGAAAAGTATGCTCATCAGTTACACTCCACTTGCAGATAGCCAATTATTTGGCCCTTTTAGCCAAGTACAACTACGACAACTATAGTGAATTGCAAGAATTTCTTGATGCCTTACCGGAGGAAAAACATCCTTAGTTCAATGCTATCATGAAGGAGGAACAGCTAATTGCCTGGACAGCCCTACAGGCCTCAATGGATGTAACGGACACTGCAGCGAGAACAATGGCCATGGCAGTCATAATGCATAGGGCTTTGTGGTTGCAGTCGTCCGGGATCACCAAAGAGCTCCAACTCAAGGTAGAAGATCTCCCCTTCAACCGGGAGAAACTCTTCTCCGTAAAAACGGACAAAGTTCTTCACTCTATGAAGGACTCTAGTGCCAATCTGCGCACCTTAGCCATAGACACGTCTCCTAACAAAACTGTACCAAAAGGGTAGAGACACCTCTTTCCACCATCCACAACAATGGCAGTTTGACCAGAACAGAAATAAACAATGTTCACAAAGATGTAGGGCTACTCAAACTCAGTCCTCCTCTTCACAACCATCTACCACCAACCCACAGTTTTGAAGTCTTGGTCGAGGGTCTGAACGATCTCCCCCGCGATACAGCTCTATAAGATACTCCTACCCAACCTTTTGGCCACCACCTGTGCCCATTCTACCATGCCTGGGCAGCAATGAAACCGGACCAATGGGTACTGCAGATTATAATATCGGGTAATGCCATCCCCTTCCTCGCTCTTCCCACTACCCTACCTCTTTTCCCGTCCCTCTTCAGGGACTCTTCTCACGAGCACCTCTTACAACAGAAAGTGAACCATCTCATACAATTGGGTGCCGTGGATCAAATTCCAGCTCAATACAAAGGGAAAGGTTTTTACTCCCATTATTTTCTCACCAAAAAGAAAAACGGTGGATGGAGGCCCATCTTAGGTCTTTGGAAGCTCAACAAATTTGTGCGGAATCATAGATTCAAAGTGGTCACACTGGCCACAATTATTCCAGCTCTAGACAAGGGGGACTGCTTTTCAGCCCTTGACCTCCAAGATGCTTACTTTCATATTACCATACACCCAGTGCAGAGACCATTTTTAAGATCCTTGGTAGGGGTCAACCATTACCAAGACAGAATACTACCTTCTGGCCTTTCCACTGCCCCTTGAGTTTTTTTAAAAACCCTCACCATAGTGGCAGTCCATTTACAAAGGAGAGGAGTGATGATCTTCCCGTACCTAGATGATTGTCTACTGAAAGGCACAACTCGGGAAGAAATGACACACATGGTGTAGAACAGCAGTCTCCAAACTTTCTGGATCATGCACCGCCAGGGCCAGCTCTAGGGAAGCACAAAAAAAAAAAAAAAAAAAAAGCTGCTGCCGGCGTACAGCCAAAGACAGAGCAGGGAGAGCCATGCTGCCACTGGCGTGCCACCGAAGAATCGAAGGTCGGGGAGAGCTGAGCTGCTGTCGGTGTGCCAGCAGCGCTCCTTCGGCGGCGCTCCTCCCACTGCGCACCCCCAGGGATGGTCTTGCGGACACACTGGGGTGCACGCATCCCACTTTGGAGACCACTGGTGTAGAAGACAACCATCAAGCTGTTCCAGACACTAGGGTTGCAGATAAATATACAGAAATCTACACTGAACCCAGTGCAACAACTGGAATTCACTAGGGCCTACCTCGACTCCACAAAGGCCAGGGCACTGTTGCCCCATCACAGATTCATGACAATGCCAACCTCATCTCGACAGTCACTGGCAGCCCTAAAATGTCCTCCAGAACCTGCCTACAGATATTGGGTCACATGTCAGCCATGATGTTCATGGTGAGACATGCGAGACTGCATATGCGGTGCCTACAGGGCTGGCTGAGCACTGTGTGCACTCCCTGCAAACAGTCTAAACAAAAGAGTGACAATACCCTCAAAGGTCATTGCATCACTCAAGTAGTGGCTGAAACCAGAAAACACCTGCACAGGGATTTCTTTCCAACAGGATCCTCTATCACTAATAATCATGACCGATGCATCACTCATAAGCTGGGGAGCTCACTTAGACCAGTACACCATGTAAGGCTAGTGGTCACCAATGGAAACTCAGCTCCACATCAATTTCCTGGAGGTCCAAGCAGTATGCAATGCACGTAGGCACTTCCTCCCAATCATATGGAACGAATCAATCCACATACTGACGGACAATATAGTATGCATGTTCGATATCAATTGTCAAACAGGAGCTTTCTCTCATTCACTCTGCACCAGGCCCTGAAATTGTGGAACTGGTGCATTCACCACAACGTACCCATCTCAGCATCTTATCTCCTGGGGTGTCAGAATATGATGGTGAACACACTAAGCAGATACACTTCTCTGAGGAACACAAGTGGGAAATACACGACAGTGTCCTCCAATTGGTATTCCAAAAATGGGGCTATCCATTTGTATACCTGTTCGCATCAGTAACAAACCACAAGTGCCCACTTTTCTGCTCTAGGGTGGGACTAGCACCCAAGTCACTAGGGGATACATCACTCATGTACGCATTCCCACCGATACCTCTAATCTCATGAGTCGTTCACGAGATACGGACTGACTAGGCCCATATCTTACTAATTGTTCCAGTGTGGTCCAGACAGACTTGGTTCCCTTATCTGTTGCGCCTGGCAGTATGAGTGAGCAAGTTGCAGCGCTGTAAATTGCCAGTGTAGACAAGTCCTATATTAGGCCTTACTGTGCTCTCTGCAACAACACACGACTCCAAAGCCCCTACCGTCCGCAGCAGGGCACTGTTCTTCAGACACCTGAAGTGGAGCACCCACAGGGACACTACTCAAAGAAGAAAAGAAAGTTACTCATCTTGTGCAGTAACGAGAGTTCTTCGAGATGTGTGTCTCTGTGGATGCTCCACTACCCACCCTCCTCCCCTCTACTTCGGAGTTCATGCCTTGAGCTCTGCGATAGAGAAGGAACTGAACAGGTCAGGTCGTACGCACGCTAAATGAGGTGCCAATGGTACTCTGAGATGACTACTGTGCACGCGCACCCCGACCAAGCACTGCCACCAAAAAGTGGACACACCGACACCTAAAGTGGAGCACCCACTGGGGGACACCTGTCAAAGAACCCTTGTTACTGCACAAGGTGAGTAACTTCCTCTTCTTCAACAAATAGACTCCAATGTGGGCTCAGCTTTGCCTCTATCAGCAGAAACTTAAGCCTGACCTCACTGTGTTTCTTGATTCTAGGTTTAAAGTCTGCAGATTTGACACTGAACCCTGATATGAGTCTCCCCAAGACACTTCAGCCAGCTGGAGTGTGGCTCATTCACTGGTATTGGCAGCTTGCAAAATTGGCAGGGTTTAAACCCTGGTGACTGAGGAATGCAACAGTACCAGTACCCAGGAACAGGAACTGAAGTGTTTGAAAACGCTTCAAAAGAAAACTTATATCTAAAACTAACCAAAAACAAACTACTGAAACAGGTTCACGCTATATACAAATAAGAGGAAAAACTTTCACTAGCAAGGGCACACATTCCAACAATTGTCATGAGCAGTGAGAAAGCGGGTCAGGGGTGGCGCAGCACCATCATGCAGCAGCATGAGGCAGCAGAGGGCACATGAGCCACCCTGACCAGGTACTGCTGAGGGAAAAATCTCCGACAACTATGCCCTGAGAGTGCCCACACCTGAGGTAGAATGGATATGTGCAACACATTTGAAGCAAAGTAGTTACAGAGCAGATTAGTAACTGTTTCTTCTTCAGCTGATGGATGTCAGCTCCTGAATGAAGTCCATGTCTCAGGTACGGATGCAAAAACATCTTTGTGCTGAGACAGAGTTCAAGATCTGTCAAACCTGTGTGCTCCCTGTATTGCTAAATGGGTCAGAAACTGGACTCTTACAGGCAGACTTGGAACAGCTAGAGGCATTCCCTATGTCCTGTCAGTGCCAAATCCCGAGCATGTAGTGGTTTGACTTTTTGGATATGTTAGTCTTGCAATGATCTGGTATTCCTTCAGTCGCTCATTATGTTAAAAAATGGTATTGTGTGCTCTTCAGCCATGTAGAGAAGGGGTAGTTCTTCTTTTAATGGCTGAAGTCATAACCTACTCAGTAGAACCCTGTCCTGCAAAGATTTAACCCTTGCTTGACTTTACACGCTGGATTAAATCCTTGTCATGCTGAAGTCAATTGGAATTTTGCCATTGACTTCTGTTGGGGCCAGAATGTCACCCTGAGACTTCAAGGACATGCATAGGTCTTTGCAGGATCAGTGCCTCAGACAACTTTAAAGACACTTTAAGTAGTTTCTTTTAACCAGACAACTTCTGACATGATCCTTTTGTATTATAACTGACTATCTTGTCTGTTAGATTAGTGAATATGAAATATTTAACCCTAATACATTTGGTTTTCAGTTTAAATTGTTTTTGAAATGGATACATAGTTAACTGTTTTTAATAAAGAGAGTTTCCAAGTATGGGCTTCCTTCTTATAAGTTGACAATTTAAGTTTTACTTAATGTTAAATATGAATGTATCAGTTGATACTACCTGCACTATCAGCATTCCAATTCTGCAATATAATTTTGTTCAGCAAAAGGCTTATTCAGTTGAAATCTGTATCCTTCATTTGGATTGTGAGGACAAATTTGTTCTCAGTTAAATAAGAAATATCTTCAATAATAAGGATGTCAAGTGATTAAAAAAATTAATCGTGTGATTAATCACACTTTTAAAGAATAATAGGATACCATTTATTTAAATATTTTTGATGTTTTCTACATTTTCAAATATATTGATTTCAGTTAGTTACCACACAGAATACAGTGTACGGTGCTCACTTTATATTATTTTTTATTACGAATATTTGCACAGTAAAAAACAAAAGCAGTAGTATTTTTCAATTCATCTAATACAAATAGTGTAGCGCAATCTCTTTATCATGAAAGTTGAACTTACAAATGTAGAATTGTGTACCAAGAAATAACTGCACGCAAAAATAAAAAAAATGTAAAACTTCAGAGCCTACACGTCCGCTCAGTCCTATTTCTTGTTCAGCCAATTGCTAAGACAAACAAGTTTGTTTCCATTTGCTGGAGATAATGCTCCCCAGTTCTTGTTTACAGTGTCACCTGAAAGTGACAACAGGTGTTTGCATGGCATTGTTGTAGCAGATGTCGCAAGATATTTACATGCCAGATGCTCTAAAGGTTCATATGTCTCTTCATGCTTCAGCCACCATTCCAGAGGACATGCGTCCATGCCGATGACAGGTTATGCTTGATAACATTCCAAAGCAGTGCGGCCTGATGCATAGTCATTTTCATCATCTGAGTCAGATGCAACTAGCTTTTTTGGTGATTCAGTTCTGTAGTTTCTGCATCGGAGTGTTGCTCTTTTAAGGCTTCTGAAAGCATGCTCCACACCTAATCCCTCTCAGATTTTGGAGGACACTTCAGATTCTTAAATCTTGGGTCGAGTGCTGTAGCTATCTTTAGAAATCTCACATTGGTACCATCTTCGCATTTTGTCAAATCTGCAGTGAGTGTTCTTAAAATGAATAACGTGCTTGGTCATCATCCGAGATTGCTATAACATGAAATATATGGCAGAATGCGGGTAAAACAGAACAGGAAACATACAGTTCTCCCTCACGGGAGAATTAACACTTTTTTTTTTTTTTTTAAATGAGCATCGTCAGTATGGAAGCACGTCCTCTGGAACGGTGGCCGAAGCTTGAAGGGGCATACGAATGTTTAGCATAGCTGGCACATAAATACCTTGCAATGCCAGCTATAAAAGTGCCATGCAAACGCCTATACTCACTTTCAGGGTGACATTGTAAAAAAAGAAGTGGGCAGCGTTATGTCCCATAAATGGAAACAAACTTGTTTGTCTTAGTGATTGGCTGAACAAGAAGTAGGATTGAGTGGACTTGTAGGCTCTAAAGTTTTACATTGTTTTGGTTTTTTGAGTGCAGTTATGTAACAAAAAAAATTCTACATTTGTAAGTTCCACTTTCACCATAAAAAGATTGCACTACAGTACTTGTATGAGGTGAATTGAAAAATATTTATTTTATCATTTTTACAGTGCAAATATTTGTAATAAAAATAATATGAAGTTAGCACTGTACACTTGGTATTCTGTGTTGTAATTGAAATCAATATATTTGAAAATGTAGAAAACATCAAAAATATTTAATACATTTCAATTGGAATTCTATTGTTTAACAGCGTGATTAAAATGTGATTAATCGTGATTCGTTTTTTAATCACGATTAATTTTTTGAGTTAATTGCGTGAGTTAACTGTGATTGACAGCCCTAATAATAGTATTAATTTATTCCTGTATGAAATACTAAAACTATAAATATACTACTACAGAAACTTTTCTAGTAATATTTATGAATTTGAATTTTATGTATGTATTTATTTTTGAAAAACAGAGGTAAGCCAGAGAATTCAAACAGCACGCCCTGCTGGGAGACAGGTGATGCTGCACTATTTGCTACCGTGGATGAATAATATTGAGTTGGTAGATTTGAAACCTTTGCCAACAATACGGCATCAAGATGAAGATGAAGAGGATTCTTTAAAAGACAGAGAAATGATGGTAAACAGCAGACGCTGGCTACGAGGAGAAGGCTGGGGATCACCACAGGCTACTGCTATGGTTTTAAACAATCTGATGTATATGACAGCACAGGTAAAACCAGTCTTTTGATGTTTCTTGTTGTTTGATTCAGAGAATTGTTAAATCCAGAAGGGGAAGAGGGGAAGTGTAGGGCTACTGATACCAGTTAGTGAGCTTTTATTAGCAAGCTGATTTAGGCAGTATGAAATTCTTCATTAGCATGGTTGTCAACTTATGCAAAAATTTTCAAAAGCCAGTTCTCCAAATTACTTGTGGGTCTGGGAGCTACCAAATAGTTTAATGAACATTCTGGGCAATTTTAGGAGAAGCACATGGCATGCTATTGAGTCTATAAAATAATAACAGGTTATTTTCAATAAGAATGTCTTAATGATCACAGGCTTAAAATTGCTGTCCCATAATTTAGATATCTAGATAGATAACTTCCTTGTGTAACTTAAAAAACAACCCAACAAGCCTACCTAAAAACTAGTGGTGAGAGAACCTCAAAGGGATTGCTCAGATTGTGTTTGTCTTCTCTGTTTCTTCATTCTCCCTGGATGATTTGTTTGTCATTCTGTTTCTTCCTGCCTCCAGGTAAACAATAGGTTTTCTTTGTTCCCTCTCCATTTAGTAAATTACATCTTTCTCCCCCCCTTCTTGTCATAGAATCATAGATTTTAAGGTCTGAAGGGACCATTATGATCGTCTAGTCTGATGTCCTGCACAACGCAAGCCACAGTATCTCACCCACCCGCTCCTGTAATAAACCCCTAACCTATGTCTGAGTTATTGAAGTCCTCAAATCGTGGTTTAAAGACTTCAAGGTGCAGAAAATCCTCCAACAAGTGACCCGTGCCCCACGCTGATTAGGAAGGCGAAACCCCCCCTGGTCCTCTGCCAATCTCCCCTGGAGGAAAATTCCTTCCTGATCCCAAATATAGCGATCAGCTAGACCCTGAGCGTGTGGGCAAGACTCACCAGCCAGACACCCGGGAAAGAATTCTCTGTCGTAACTCAGATCCCATCCTATCTAACATCCCATCACAGGCCATTGGGCATATCTACCGCTAATAGCTAAAGATCAATTAATTGCCAAAATTAGGCTATCCCATCATACCATCCCCTCCATAAACTTATCAAGCTTAGTCTTGAAGTCAGATATGTCCTTTGCCCCCACTGCTTCCTTTGGAAGGCTGTTCCAGAACTTCACTCCTCTGATAGTTAGAAACCTTCGTCTAATTTCAAGTCTAAACTTCCTGATGGCCAGTTTATATCTGTTTGTTCTTGTGTCCGCTTTGGTACTGAGCTTAAATAATTTTTCTCCCTCCGTGGTATTTATCTCTCTGATATATTTATAGAGAGCAATCATATCTCCTCTCAGCCTTCTTTTAGTTAGGCTAAACAAGCCAAGCTCCTTGAGTCTCCTTTCATAAGACAGGTTTTCTAGTCCTCTGATCATCCCAGTAGCCCTTCTCTGTACCTGTTGCAGTTTGAATTCATCTTTCTTAAACATGGGAGACCAGAGCTGCACACAATATTCCAGATGAGGTCTCACCAGTGCCTTGCATAACGCTACTAACACCTCCTTATCTCTACTGGAAATACCTTGCCTGATGCATCCCAAGACCACATTAGCTTTTTGCATGGCCATATCACATTGGCGTCTTACAGTCATCCTGTGATCAACCAATACTCAGAGGTCCTTCTCTTCCTCTGTTACTTCCAAGTGATGCGTCCCCAGTTTATAACAAAAATTCTTGTTATTAATCCCTAAATGCATGACCTTGCACTTTTCACTATTAAATTTCATCCTATTACTATTACTCCAGTTTACAAGGTCATCCAGATCTTCCTGTATGATATCCCGGTCCTTCTCTGTATTGGCAATACCTCCCAGCTTTGTGTCATCCGCAAACTTTATTAGCACATTCCCACTTTTTGAGCCAAGGTCAGTAATAAAATGATTAAATAAGATTGGTCCCAAAACCGAGCCCTGAGGAACTCCACTAGTAATCTCCTTCCAGCCTGACAGTTCACCTTTCATTGTGACCTGTTGTAGTCTCCCCTTTAACCAATTCCTTATCCAACTTTCAATTTTCATACAGATCCCCATCTTTTCCAATTTAGCTAATAATTCCCCATGTGAAACCATATCAAATGCCTTACTGAAATCGAGGTAAATTAGATCCACTGCATTTCCTTTGTCTAAAAAATCTGTTACCTTCTCAAAGAAGGAGTTCAGGTTGGTTTGACACGATCTACCTTTTGTAAAACCGTGTTGTCTTTTGTCCTAATTACCATTGACCTCAATGTCCTTAACTACTTTCTCCTTCAGAATTTTTTCCAAGACCTTGCATACTACAGATGTCAAACTAACTAGCCTGTAGTTACCCAGATCCTATTTTTAAGAAGGGGGGGGGGGGAAGTGAATTATGTTAGAAATTCTCCAGTCATATGGTACAACCCCTGAGTTTACAGATTCATTAAAAATTCTTGCTAATGGTCTTGCACTTTCATGTGCCAATTCCTTTAGTATTCTTGGATGAAGATTATCTGGGCCTCCCGATTTAGTCCCATTAAGCTGTTCAAGTTTGGCTTCTACCTCGGATGTGGTAATATCTACCTCCATATCCTCATTCCCATTTGTTGTCCTACCATTTATCCCAAAGCTCCTCATTAAAGACTGAGGCAAAGTATTTGTTTAAATATTGGCCCATGCCTAGATTATCCTTAACCTTTTATCTCCTTAGACACGGAAGTTCTGAGAGTGATGTGGAAGGGTGGGATATGAGAGAGATGGTAGTGGTGTGGGCTAATCCTGTTGCTGGTAGCTGACTGAAGGCTGTCTGCTTTCCTTGTCTCATTTATTTTCTGTATGACAGCAGAGAAAAAGGGAGGGTAAGAGTGCCTGGTCCTCTGCCCAGTGGCTCCTAGTGGTGAAAGGCTAGCTTTTTAAATTAAAAAATTCCAGTAGTAAATGGTTTCTAGGACATTGTGTAGGACTGTCAGTAGCTGGGATGCATTAGTAAAACCTCAGCAGTGGCAGCTAAATCTGCATAGCTGACAAGTATGCATTCCAAACTACAGTACAAGCTTATCCAGCACATTGGGGGAATGAGGAGTGCCGGTTAGTCTCAAATTCCAGTTAACTAAGAGTTATACTTACCAATTGAATACCAATTTTCAAAGAATTAGAATACAATAAAATGAATAAAGTTTACAGGTACTCACCAATCCAGTAGTACTGCATTGCAGAGTGGTTGGTTTCTTGAAGCACTTAAGTGTATACAGGTAAAGTTTTCTATACAGTAGGTTATCTTATGACACTACATATCACCATGGGCAGTTCATGGCGTACACCAAGATCACTAAAAATACACTTAACAGTAAAACTATACTGATAATTTAATAATTTAATCTTTCTTTGATTCAAAAGGCACTTCAGGCTCTTGCAGTGCCTCAGGGTCATCATTATCAAAGTCAGTTATCATTGTAGATGTAGAAGGTGTAGGAGATTGGGCTGAATCTGTAATGACCCTATGACACTCCCTGGAACCTGCTTTTTTGAATAAATCCATGGTATCCACTTGTTTACTTGTCTTCTGCCTCTTTTGCATAAAAGTAGAGTGTAGAATGTGCAATTGCATAACCTCCTGGACAGTATACCAGTCCCTGTTACTAGATTAAAGATTTGTTTTGGGAGATATTAGAAATGCCGGATGATAGAGCTTTCTGGTTGATAAAGTGCTGGATAACACAGCTTTTACTATAAATTGTTAGTCTTTGCTCACTGTAGTGACCCTGAGATAATTACTTGTATTTGGGGAATATATTAAAGAGGATGAGCATTCATAAAAGCTTCAGTGTATAGAAATGGATAAAACATAGCAGCTGCTCATAAGGTTTAGGTTTCCTTTTTCTCAAGCCTCTTAAACTTATTCAATAGAAAATCCTTGCTTGAAGTTATTTATATTATTGAACTTTACAAAAGGGATATCTTAATTTTGTTTTCTAGTATGGTGATGAAGTGGCATGGTCAGAGATAGAGAATGTCTGGACTACTCTAGCAGACAGCTGGCCAAAGAATCTGAAAATAATTTTGCACTTCTTGATCAGCATTTGTGGAGTGAATAGCGAACCCAGCCTCTTGCCTTATGTAAGTACTTGATGCTACAGTCTTCCCTCACATCCTTATTTCTTTAAAATTGTATTTTATGTGTTTAGCAACTCCTTATCGAAGACCACTAAATAAATGAATAGTAACATAAAGGGTCATGATATCTCATTCTAATACAGCATGAGGCCAATGCCATCCCATTGTGTCACAATGTAACAACTCAATGCTGTGACCAGTTCAAATTCAATGTCTCCTACTTTGCAGTCTCTGATGGTAACAAGTATTTTCTATTTCAAATTATCTTCCAAAATGCAAATGTTCTCCCAGTGAGAAGACTTCCCCTTTTTGGCATGGTTGTATTTTTAGAAATGAATTCCTCTGTTCAGAAATGCATGATGATTTTTAATATTATGTTTCACTCCCTCTTTCTTCTCATATCGTGTTACCGTATTCTTTCTTCTTGCACCACCATATAGTACTGTATCTTTAAAAGAAAACTCTATTTTGACTAGGGATTAAAAAGATAAGTATTTTTCATGACTGATAAATTAATAAATGAATGATGGAATACTGCAAGGGCTACCTACAGACCTGTAGAATTGTGGAAACCTTCCAAGAATGGAGGGGCATAGGAATTATTTGTGGGTAGAAACAAGGGGTTACAGGGTGAGCAGGCCCGTTTTACCAATGGGTTCTGAGAGAAGAGCAGCACTGTTCGGAATTTTGTGGAGTAATTAATAACAAGGAACATGGTGCCAATAATTCTTTCCAACTTTTAATGAGGGAATTCCAGCTCAACCACCTCACATCACAACCCAGGATAATCTCATATACATGTTGAACCAAAGCAATGACAAAATAACCCTCTATGGTACTCTGCATTAGAGAGCCCACAGAGCAACTGTTTGCCACTAACTTCTGAGTTCACACAGAAAAATCATAATGGAGACACTGATGAGTGACTCCATCCAGTTTCCAGGATCTCTAGATGCCCCAAGATAAATTCAAGATCAATGTTATTTAGGGTTGCCGACTTTCTAATAGCAGAAAACCGAACACCCCTACCCCACCCCTTCTCTGAGGCCCTGTTCCCGACTCACTCCATCCCCCCTCTCTCCGTCACTCACTCTCCCGCACCCTCACTCACTCATTTTCACAGGACTTGGGCAGGGGGTTGGGGTGCAGGAAGGGGTGAGGGCGAGGGCTCCGGCTGGGGGTGCGGACTCTGGGGTGGGGCCGGGATGAGGGGTTTTGGTTGGATGAGGGGCCTCTGGGCTGGGGCTGAGAGGTTCGGAGTGCAGGAATGGGCTCAGGGCTGAGGCAGGGGGTTGGGGTGCAGGAGATGATACGGGGTGCGGGCTCCGAGAGGGAGTTTGTTGCCTGAGGGGGCTCAGGGTTGGGGTAGGGTGCTGCGGGCTGCAGGAGGGAATTTGGATGTGGGAGGGGGCTGAGGGCTGGGGCAGGGAGTTGGGGTGTGGGAGGGTGGGAGGGATGCAGGCTCTGGGCTCAGGCAGCTCCAGGGAAGCGGCTGGCATCTCCCTCCAGCTCCCAGGTGGGGCGGGGGGGAAGGGCTCTGTACGCTGCTGTGGTCCATAGGCGCCACCCCCGCAGCTCCCATTGGCCATGGTTCCAGGCCAATCGGAGCTGTGGAGCTGGTGCTCGGGGCGGGGGCAGTGTCCAGAGCCCCTGTGGCTGTCCCTACGCTTAGGAGCCGGAGGGACATGCTGGCCACTTCCCGGGAGCAGCGTGGAGCCGGATAGGAAGCCTCCCTACTCCGCGCTAACCGGACTTTTAATGGCCTGGTCAGCGGTAATGCCTGAAACCACCAGGGTCCTTTTTCGTTTCAGCTGAAAACCAGACACCTGGCATCTCTTATGTTATCAGAGGCTGCTGAGTAGTAAAAGAATGAGCAGTCATTTTATTCCTAACCAGGATAACCATTGACAATCTTCTGTTTCTCAGCATTGAGTTCGAAGTACTTTTTTTCTTCCTTTATTTCTTTAAGAATATAACTTACTGAAATAAGACCTCATATAGATCCCACATAGACTTAATATGCAGTTAATAGTAAAATATTTCTTTTAATTAGTTGTTTAAGATCCTGTTAAAACATATGAAGGACTCCATCGTCTTGAGATTTAAACATATGCTATGTTGCAATATTAGCACTTGAACAAGAAAAGTGGTACAAATAATATAAGTAAAATAAAGTTCATACTGTATCAGCATTAAAAGGACGCTGTATAGGGCAAAAGTGTAGGTTTATTATAACGTGATTTTACAAAACCTAATTGAAATGTGTTTCATTGTTTTTTAAAAGGTATTTCAATGAAATCATTATTTTTTTAAATGTGTGATGGCAGCGTACACAACAAACATGCAGCTATAGTAATGTATGAGAATCAGAAAGTGAAACTGGATAAAAACAAAAGTGAAACTTTATAAGTTTGCATTTTCGTTGTCCAACTTAAATTAAATACAAAAAGTAAACAATCACAATAAATGGTGAATATCAAAGTCTGTACAATTTTTAAATATTTGCATTTTAATAATAATGTAACGGGTTTTTTATAACAATGCTAAGGAATTTTTTTATCTTCGTGATATCTCAGTAAGGAATACTATCTTTGTTTATATTTCTGATGTTTACTCCTAGTGACAGATACTTAAGACATTATGATTTCTCTTAGAACTAGAATAGATTACATAAATCTTCACATGCAATGAATAGTAAATGGTCTGTATCTAAAGGCAAAGGATTGTGATGTACAGTTCACCTTCTGTTTTTTCCTCATCTTTAAAAAACAGATTCAATCTCTTATTTATATTTCTGTTTTTAATGGCAGGTGAAGAAGGTTATTGTTTACTTGGGTAGAGATAAAACAATGCAACTATTGGAAGAACTGGTGAATGAACTACAGCTTACAGATCCAGTCAGCTCTGGAGTCACTCACATGGATAATCCACCATATTACCGCATCACTTCCAGTTACAAAATTCCTTCTGTCACTTCAGGTGAGAATTCGTTTGACTAGGCTATTACTGTGTTTCAGTTGTTATTTTCTATTGTTATGAGTTAATTGGAAAATCTAAATGCAGTGCAGGCACAATAGATTTAATATAAACAAATAAAACTTTTTTTAAAAATTTTTTTTTAAAAATAACCAGACTTATTGATACCATTAAATGTCAGATTGCGTGAAACTATGTGTATGTTAAGCCTTGTCTGCACTCAAAACTTGCACTGGTTTAACTAAAGTGAGTT
This sequence comes from Lepidochelys kempii, assembly GCF_965140285.1. Classification (NCBI taxonomy): domain Eukaryota; kingdom Metazoa; phylum Chordata; order Testudines; family Cheloniidae; genus Lepidochelys; species Lepidochelys kempii. The sequence continues at coordinate 91,320,380 of NC_136383.1, forward strand.
TTTAAATCAAGTTAGTTAAACTGATGGGAATTTTTAAATCTACTAACACAGGTTTATACTGCTGTAGTGTAAATTTGTAGCTTACTGACATAAGCAAAATCTATATATGAAAGTGTAAACTTATTTAAGAGTTTCAAGATGGGAATTTGTACTGACATGCATCCGACGAAATGGGTATTCACCCACGAAAACTTATGCTCCAATATGTCTGTTAGTCTATAAGGTGCCATAGGACTCTTTGCCATTAAAAACAATATTCATTAAACTGGTGCAAATTTTGTGTGTAGACAAAGGCCTTGGTTTCTACAAATTAAAAAACCAAGCAAACCTGAAGACTTAAAAGGACACTGTATTTTCCATGTGCCCCAGTCCTGCAGCTTGCTGAGCACTCAAGTTCTGATCCAGCAGAACACCTAAGCATCTTAATTTTAAACAAATAAATAGTCTCAATGACTTCACATACTCTAAGTTAAGAACCTTGTAGGACTGAACCCATGGAGTACAGTCAGCACAGCTTACTGGGCCACTAAAAGTCTGGTTAGTCACAATGGCCTGCTCCATATGGCTCCCAGAAGTGGCTGGCATGTCCCTCTGAATCCTAGGCGCAGCAGCAGCCAGGAAGGCTCCACATGTTGCCCCTGTCCGCAGCGTAGGTGCTATCCCAAGCACAGTCTCTGCAGCTCCCATTGGCCAGGAACTGTGACCAGTGGAAGGTGTGGGGGCGGCGCTTGCAGACGGGGGCAGTGTGGAGAGCCCCCTGGCCACCCCTCTGGCTAGGAGCCAGAGGGACATGCCAGCTCCTTCCGGGAGATGCCTGAGGTAAGCGCCAGCCCTGAGCCCCCGCCCACACACACACTCCCTCCCAGAGCCCACACCCCGCATACCCTCTCGCACTCCAAACCCCTCGGCCCCAGCCTGAAACCCACTCCTGTACCCCAAGTCCCTCATCCCTGGCCCCACCCCAGAGCCCTCACCCCTTCCCACATCCCAACCCCCTGCCCCAGCCAGGAGACTCCTCCCATACTTCGAACTCCTCAGCCCCAGCCCCCTCCTGTACCCCAAACCCCTCATCCGCAACCCCCCCTAGAGCCTGCACTCCCAGCTGGAGCCCTCACTCCCTGCCACACCCCAACCTCCTGCCCCAACTCGGTGAAAATGAGCGAGTAAGTGAAGGGGGGGCAGAGAGCAAGCGATGGATGGAGTGAGTGGGAGTGGGGCCTCGGAGAAGGGGCAGGACAAGGACGTTGGGTTTTCTGCAGTCAGAAAGTTGGCAACCCTACCCATGGATCTGTGGCAGATTCCCCTGGCTCTGGAAGTGTGGAAGACAGCCATAAGGCTTCTTTCTGAAAATCCCCTTGCCAGCGCTATTGCATGGCATAGGCTTAAGTTTCTAGGCAGTTTCTAGACATCACTGTGGCTAGTTGGCAGCCAGGGGGTCTGCTATAACACAAGCAGGCCCCCACAAATTATGCCTGGGGCCTGTCCAGGCCCTGAAATGCCCAGGCCAGCCACCTTTGGTTCCCTCCCTTTGGGCTGCAAGTTCTGTGCTGTGCCTCTTCGAGTTGCAGCACAGAATCTACCCTTGTCTTCATGTCCATCTATAAAGCATCCCACTTACATTAGCATTAAACAATAATAAACTATAAGCATTTGTGTAGCAAACTATAAAAATGTGACGTGCAGGGGGAAGAAACAAACTACAAAAATCCGAAGTGCTGATATACTTCATTTTAGGTGGAGTGGCAGAAGCACTTATATTAAAGTTGCCTAACACTTTCCGCCCACTATTTTATATATTGCTCGCAAGTTTGTCTTAAAAAGAAATAGCTAATACTAGCTACAGTACAAAGATAGTATTTTTGCACTCTAATTTCTCATTTGTTTACCTTGTGAATTAACGTATGTCAGACCCCCTAAAACCTACATTTTAGACAATTTCTGCACTTGTGGAGGCTACATATAGCTACACGCTGCACTGAAAGACAGGCTGTGTCTACATGCACTGGCATATGTAGCTACACGCTGCAGTGAAAGGCTCCGGAAGGGGGCAGCAGTGGGGAGCAGCTTCTCACTGCCAGAGCCTTTCATTGAAGCAAGAAAAGGCTCTGATGAGAGAGGCAGCAGGGAAAGGCTCTGGCAGTTCCCTGCTGCTTGAGCTTTTCGTCTCCCTGCCTCCATCCTGCTAGAACATTTTGCTGTAGCAAGGTTTCAGAGTAACAGCCGTGTTAGTCTGTATTCGCAAAAAGAAAAGGAGTACTTGTGGCACCTTAGAGACTAACCAATTTATTTGAGCATAAGCTTTCGTGAGCCACAAGTACTCCTTTTCTTTTTGCTGTAGCAAGGAAAGGCTCTGGCAGAGGGGAGCTGCCTGAGTCTTCTCCTGCCACAGTGAAAGGCTCCGGCATCAGGGGGACAGTGGACACTACACAATTAAAAATAGTAGTGTAGACATGGGGCAGTGTAGGGAGCTGTGTGGGGTATATACCCTAGGTTTCAGGCATCTAGGTCACTCTACTCGTATAAGCTGTGCCTCACCATCTACACTGCTCTTCATGCCAACCAGGTGTGCAGTGTCTGTACTCTAAACACCGCCGTAAGTGTAGACATACCCTTAGAGATGTGTGGCATGCAGCATATAGGAAAGGAAGAAATACATATTTAAAACCTTTTACAAAAAATTAACTTTCTACTAAATGCACATCATAAAGACTTGAACACAAATCCTTTATATACACAAACAAACTAAACATATTAGTAAACACTATTTCATAAGCATTAGTGACCTTACTATCAAAAATGTTCAAGATCTCTATCAAGTGAAAATGTTTGTTTATAGCAGCCCATATTTTTAAATCTAAATTATAATTATTGTTTTTTAAATTGGAATAAATAGTCCTCAATTTCTATTTGAACATATTGCGACAAAGTGTGATGAACACTTAGGTAGTATCTACACCGCAATATAACACATGAGGTGGGCCTGGGTCAGCTGACTTGGGCTTATGGGGCTATGATTGTGGGGCTATAAAATTACGGTGCAGATGTTCAGGCTTGGACTGGAGCCCTAAGACCCCCAAGGATTCCCAGAGCTCCAGCCGTAGCACAGACATCTACACTGTTATGTTATAGCCACACAGCTAGACCCCCATTACCCCCAAGCTCGAGTCAGCTGACCCAGGCCAGCCGCAGGTGTTTTATTGCAGTATAAACATATCCCTGCAGATCTTATACAGTATTGCTTTAGTACAAAGAAAATATAGATCCAGGATTTTCAGATAAATTCATACATTGCATAAACTTTTCAATATATTTACCTATCCTAAGCTATTTTTCTCTTTGTCCTTAATTTACAGGTACCACTTCCAGTAGCAATACAATGGTTGCTCCCACAGATGGCAATCTTGACAATAAGCATACAAAAGATAGTATTGAAGAGAAGTAAGTATCTCCTCAAAGACCAACAGTACTGAGTTCTTGACTATTGATAACTAGTGCAAATAACTGCAGTCTGATCGATTTCTCAGTTTACACTATATTGTTGCAGCCAATCAGATTACATATTCAAATCTCTGTTTCCTGATTGATTTATTAGGAACCAACAATGCATATATTTCTTGACCTCTAATTTACTCTTCCAGATTTGTGGATGCTCCCTATGTGGCCCTCCTATTTAAAGCTATCTGAGATATAAAAACAGAGCTGCTACAGTATCAGCCCCATAGGATTTGTGGGGCTTTTTTTGTTTGTTTTTGAAGGTTTTCCTACCTGGGGAAATTTACCAGCAGAACTATATCTGTATAATTTCTCTGGTATAACTCCCCATGTTGACACTCTTGTTCCGCTATAAAAGTGCCTTTTTCTGATTTAGTTTTTGTCATTTTGAAAACAGCATAAGCTAAAGTGGCAAAAGGTGTTCTTACTCTGGAATAAGAGTGTCCACACAGAGTTTTATACTGGTATTGCTACATTCTTATAATAATTGTGGCATAATTATGCTGATAAACTTCCCGAAGCAGACAAGTCCCATGTTATAACAAAACAAAACAAAAAATTTTACGTCTAATGGAAAGGGCTGTCTGGAGGGCAGTTTGCCTTAGGCCCCCTGTTTGAGAGGGACCCCAGACAGAGTGGTGCTATGACACCACACTCCAGGTCACAGTGCTATTCATTGAAGTTTTGCCCACCGACCCCTTGTCCCCAGTCATGACAGAGGGGCAAGAGGGCCACACCTGAGTGGCACTGTGATCCCATCAGATCACAACAACCAGAGCAGGGAGCTGGGCCAAGCCCTCTGAGACAGGAGCTGTTGTTGCAGGGTGAATGTGGAACAGGCTCATTCTCCAACCGTCCCCCAGCCCTCCCCTCAGTGTTTGAGGGCCCCCCCCCCCCCCCCCGAGTACAAAAACAGTTTCAGATTTTGCCCTGGATCCTCTCTGTGTGGCTCTGCTAAAGGAGAGTTCTCCAGATATTTTTGTTGAAGGCATTCTGTGCAACATTCTGAACTTCACTTCTTTGAGTGATTGCTCATGTGTATTCCACAATAGGTGTGCATGCTCGTCTCTTGCACTGGTGCTGGAAGTTTTTCCCCTGGCAGTACCCATAGGGGGAGCGCCCCAGTGACCCCTGGAGTGGCGCCTCCATGGCGCAGTATAAGGGGAGCTGTGCTCTCCCGCCACCTTCAGTTCCTTCTTGCAGCCAGTGAAGGTGCATCAGAATTACTCTGCTCCAGCTTTGCTGTAGCTTGTCCCCAGAACTGCTTGTTCGTTCAGTATTAGTACCTGTAGTTAGTTAGCTGATCAGTTAGTTCAGTTAGTTAGAGTGCCCAGGCCGGGGCATGCCTCACACCCCGGGTTTTAAGTTGTGCGACACTTGTTGGCAGTCTGTGCCAAGGAGTGACCCACACGCGGACTGTCTGCGCTGTTTGGGAGAAACCCATATCAGCGATCGTTGCAAAATTTGCAAGTCGTTTAAGCCTCAGACCAAGAGAGAAAGGGATATTAGGCTCCAGGCTATTCTGATGGAGTCGGGGTCAGCGGTGCGGCAACCCCCGGTGCCATCAACCAGTGAGCTGCTCCCCATCCACGGGGCACGCCAAGAGGGCTACAAAGACACCTTCTTTGCAGTTCCACGATATGCATCTGAGGAAGTGAGCTGTAGCTCACGAAAGCTTATGCTCTAATAAATTGGTTAGTCTCTAAGGTGCCACAAGTACTCCTTTTCTTCTTTGCAGCAGCACTGAAGTAAACCCGGGACAGAGGCTAGACCCATGTCGGGCAGTCCTCGATCCCCACCGGCTTCTAGGCCTCTGACTCAGGTCGAGCGGAGTAGCCCGGCCCATTTGGAGCAGGCCTCCCCGGATGTCCAGATGCCCTCCGTGCCAGATGCCCGGGACGTTATGTCCATGCTGGTACCAGGAGCACCACCAACGTTGGCTCCACGCTCCAGAGGCAAGCCACCGCGGGGATCTCCGCAGTCGCCCCTGGCTCGGTACCAGTCTCGGTCGAGGGAACGTTCCCGATGCCGTTCGCTGCCCAGCAACCATTCAGGGCAAAGTCCATGTGGATCGCCCTCGACTCCCACCAGGCTGGTTGGGTTCCATCTGACCGAGACTCTCAGCACCGCTCCACCTCGAGGAGTGAATACTGACAGGACCGAGGCAGACATCGCCCAAGGTCCGTGTCTCGGAGGGGTTATCGCAGCCGGTCACAGCGTGGGTGTTGACGCCGTTCCTGCTCAGAATCCCGCTCCAAGACCCTGCCAAGGCATTGCCTCCACAGCCCCAGGCGTTGATCACCAGTGTCTCGCCGTTGCACGTCCGACCATTGGAGCCGATCGCAGAGCAGCCGTTACCGACAGTACCGGTCCTCAACCATGGGACCGCGATCCCAATGTGGGCATCACTCCCGGTCCAGGGACAGCGGCAGGTCGTATGTCAGCCCAGCCTCCATTCGTAGTCGTCCATCGATAAGCCAGACCAGCCAGGCCGAACAACCGGCTCCGCCGGTGCTGCAGCAGATGCAGTGGCACTGGGCCCTGTGGCTGGCCCAATGGTACCAGTGGGCACCCTGGCCTCTGAAGCACCGTTGGCCTCCCTCTCCAGACCTCTGAGGAAGGAGTCGATGGGACATACATCCTCGGCACCATGCCTGGAGACCGACCAGGTGGTGGACGCTTCCGTGCTCGCGGACACCCAGAGTACCACACTGGCCTCCTCGTCCTCCCCAGATGAGGCAGTTATGGCTCCGCCCCCCTCCGTTCCACAGGAGGACTTTAGGGCCCACCAAGAACTCTTAAAAAGGGTGGCATCAAACTTCCACCTCCAGAAAGAGGTGGACTCCCTGTTTAATGTGCTGTCCTCTTCGGAACCGGGCAGGGTAGCCTTGCCTCTCCATGAAGGAGTGGCAAAAATTTCAAATGCCCTGTGGCAAACACTGGCCTCGTTGGCCCCCGTCTCCAAGAAGGTGGAACGCAAGTACTTTGTACCTGCCAAGGGACACAAGTACTTATACACCCACCTGGCGCCCAACTCCCTGGTGGTCGAGTTAGACAACCACAGGGAACGGCAGGGCCAGCCAGCTCCTACCCCAAAAATAAAGATTCGTGGAGGCTGGACTCTTTTGAGAGAAAAATTTATTTGTCCTCGAGCTTTCAGTTAACCACGAGGCTCTCCTGGGCTGGTATGAGTTCAATCTGTGGGGCTCCCTGCCCAAGTTCAAGGACTCCCTCCAGGAGCATGATAGGAAGGAGTTCAAAGCGCTGGTGGAGGAGGGTACAGTGGCTGCCAGAACAACCCTGCAGGCAACTTTGGATGCGACGGACATGGTGGTCCGTCGTGGTGTCCTTGAGAAGGACGTCGTGGCTCCTGCTTTCTGGGCTGTCCAGCGAGGTGCAGACCTCCATGCAGGATCTCCCATTTGAAATGGATACAAGGCTGCATGGCATGAAAGACTCCCAAACGACCCTCCAGACTCTGGGTCTCTAAGTTCCGGCTCCGGCTAAATCTAAATTCAAGCCTCAGCAGACTCCCGCTCAGGCCACTGACCCAAAATATGAGGCCGCCTATAAGAAGTCGCGGGACTACAAGAGGTGCCCTCAGAGACAATCTCGGCCTGCCCCCCACTCTGTGCCCTCCAGGGCAAGCAGGCAGGGAAAAGGAGGTTTTGATGGGATGCTCGGGGGTGCCCTACCAGTTCTCATCAGGGATCCACCCTCAATAAAGCTTCCTTCTCCAATCAGTTGTGTGCTTTCCCCCTGGAGTGGGCGCGGCTGACCTCAGACTGCTGGGTCCTCCACACCATCTCCCGGGGCTACACCCTCCAATTTACTTCCTCCCCGCCCAACCATCCCCCATCCCTCCTGGGGGACCCTTCGCACGAAGCTTTGCTCAAGAAGGAGGTGGGGCGGCTCCTGGGCCTAGGAGCAGTGGAAGTAGTGCCCGGGGAGTTCAAAGGCAAGGGGTACTACTCCCGCTATTTCCTTATCCCAAAGGCGGACTCAGGCCCATCCTGGACCTGCGAGGTCTGAACTGGTACATGGTGAAGTTCAAATTCCGCATGGTCTCCCTGGCCTCCATCATCCCCTCCCTGGATCCCGGGGACTGGTACGCTGCCCTCGATCTGCAGGACGTGTACTTCCACATTCGTATATTCGAGTGGCACAGATACTTCCTCTGTTTTGCGGTGGGGCAGAATCGCTACCAATTTACGGTCCTCCCATTTGGCCTGTCCACTGCCCCCAGGGTATTTACAAAATGTATGTCGGTGGTAGCGGCCGACCTCAGGTGACGGGGGACTCCAGATCTTTCCCTATCTGGACGATTGGCTGGTCAAGGGCAGCTCCCGGTAACAGGTGAGGGATCATGTGATGCTCCTCCTGTCCACGTGCACCGCTTTGGGCCAGTTGGTAAACAACACCAAGTCCACGTTAGTCCTGGTTCAACGCAGAGAGTTTATCGGGGTGCTCCTGGATGCCTCGTTGGCCAGAGCCTCCCTCCCACCGGACAGGTTCAAGACTCTGAAGAGGCTCATCAATGCGGTCACAAGGTTCCTGGTGACAACAGACAGAGGGTGCCTCCAGCTCTTGGGTCACATGTCGGCGTGCATGTACGTGGTCTGTCATGTTGGACTCAGGGTGAGGCTCCTGCAGCTCTGGTTGGCCTCAGAGTTCTCCCAGGCCAGGGACAGGATAGACAAAGTCTTCACCATACCCTACTCGGTGATTACTTCCCTGTGGTGGTGGTCCGCCCCGAGCAACATGCTCCAAGGGGTCCCATTCAGGGATAGGGCCCCACCGCTGGAACTGGTGTCCCATGCGTCAGACCTGGGTTGGGGGCCCACATGGGGAACATTCAGACCCAAGGTCTATGGTCGGCTCAGGATCTGACCCTTCACATAAATGTCAAGGAGCTCAGGGCAGTATGGCTGGCGTGCGTGGCCTTCCACTCGCACCTGGAGGGCAGGGTGGTCAGGGTCCTCCTGGACAACATGGCCTCGATGTCCTATATCAACAGGCAAGGCTGGTCCTGATCCTCTCCCCTCTGCCATGAAACCCTTGTGGGATTTCTGTATAGCCCATGACATCTACCTGAAGGCCTTCCATCTACTGGGCACCTGGAATGTGTGGGCAGATTGCTTGAGCAGGGACTTCTCCTCTCAGCACGAGTGGTCTCTCCACCTGGAGTTGGCCCACAGGCTTTTCTGACTGTGGGGGACCCCCCAGGTGGACCTGTTTGCAAGTCGACAGAACTGGCACTGTTCCTGGTTCTGCTCCAGGGCAGGGCTGGGATGGGGCGCTATCTCTGATGCCTTCCTCCTGTCCTGCTCAGACCAGTTTCTCTATGCCTTTCCTCCGTTTCCACTGATCAGCAAGGTCCTGGAAAAATTAAAGAGGGAAAGGGCCCAGGTCCTTCTGATTGTTCCAGCATGGCCCAGGCAACATTGGTATGGGACCCTCATGGACCTGGCGGTTGCTCTGCCGGGGCCATTGCCACTCCGCCTGGACCTGCTCTCCCAGGACCGGGCTGCTTTCTCCACCTCAGTGGTTAGGTAGGGAGGAAAGGACATGCTCAGAAGGGGTTCAACGCGTCCTCCTAGAAAGCAGGCAGCCCTCCACGCGCCGTGCCGCACCTACTCAGCAAAGTGGTCCCGGTTGTCCAGATGGGCGAATGAGCGGGGCATTTCCCCGGTGTCTGCCCCGTTCCAGCTTATCCTGGACTACCTTCTCCACCTTAGAGCCCAGGGCCTGGCATCCTCGTCAGTCAAGGTCCACTTGGTGGCCATATCAGCCTTCCATCCACCAGTGCAGAGTCACACAGAATTCTCCCATGCTATGACTGGCCGGTTCCTCCAGGGGTTGGACCGACTCTTCCTGTATGCTAGGCTCCCGGTCCCACAGTGGGACCTAAACCTGGTGTGGGCCTGTTTCACGGGACTCCCGTTTGAGCCACTAGCCACGCGCTCCTGGTCCAAGTTCTCATGGAAAGTGGCCTTCTTGGTCGCAATCATGTTGGCCAGGTGGGTCTCGGAGCTCAGGGCCCTGACATCCAAGCTTCCATACATGGCTTTCCATAACGACAAGGTCCGGCTCCGTCCACACCCTGAGTTCTTCCCGAAGGTGGTTCCTGCCTATCACATGGGTCAGGACATTTTTCTACTGGTCCTCTGCCCCAAGCATCCAGTGAGGTGCGCCGTATCCACACGCTCAATGTGTGACGGGCTCTGGCTTTCTACCTCAAGCAGACCAAGCCGTTCAGAAAGTCCTTTCAACTGTTCATCGCCTCAGCTGAGTGCATGAGGGGTCGGTCAATCTCCACTGAGCAGCTCTCCAACCGGATCACTTCGTGCATCCGTACCTGTTATGATCTGGCGGGTATCCCCCCGCCACCGATTGTGAAGGCGCACTCAAGTCGAGCGCAAGCCTCGTCTGCTTCTTTCTTGTCCCATGTCCCCATCCAGGACATTTGTAGAGCTACCACCTGGTCTTTGGTTCATATGTTCACCTCACACTATGCGATTGTCTCCCAAACCAGGGATGACACCGGGTTCGGCAGGGCTGTACTCCGTCCCAATAATTTGTGAACTCCTACCCACCTCCAACAGATATAGCTTGGAATCAACTATTGTGGAATACACATGAGCAATCACTTGAAGAGGAAAAGACAGTTACCTTTTCCGTAACTGGTGTTCTTCAAGATGTGTTGCTCAAGTGTATTCCACATCCCACCCTCTTTCCCCTCTGTCGGAGTTGTCTGGCAAGAAGGAACTGAGGGTGGGGGGAGCGCTCAGCTCCCCTTATACCGTACCATAGAGGTACCACTCCAGGGGTCGCTGGGGCACTCCCCCCTACGGGTACAGCTAGGGGAAGAACTTCCGGCACTAGTGCATGTGGCGAGCACATACACTGATTGTGGAATAGACATGAGCAACACATCTCGAAGAACACCAGGAAAAGGTAACTGTCTTTTCTAAGAGATATAACACAGAACTTGGAGCCCAGGAGGTTGGGCAGCTCAGGTAGCTTTTAGCCACCTTTGCACCTTCCCAGTCTTCAGCTATTCTTGGGGCTGGAGAAGACTCCAGCTAAAATAGACAGTGCTAGAGGCCTATCTGGGTTACAGCAGTCCCCCTGGGCTGACTTCTGAGCTTCAGCCCTATCCAGAACCTCTGCAGGTGTGCACGCTGCCACCACATTCAAAATATGTACCTTACACCCAGGCTTGCAAGTGGGCTGGGGGGTCTTTAGGAAGCAGCCATCTGGCTGTCTTCCACAGTTCTTGTGCTAGGGAAATCCTGTACTGGCTGGAAAAGAGGCTTTTAAGGCTCATTTACTCTGCTTTTAAGGCTCATTTACTCTGCTCTGACCATTTTCTATGGCAAAAAGGGGCCAGAGTGGGGCGTGAGGATCTCATCCTGTGAATATCTGTGTCAATTCATATATTGACTTTAAGTTTTGGTGAATGATAAGATCAACTTGAGTGTAAGCTCCTTTGGGGTGAGAACCACTCTTGTTATGTTTAGGGTGACCAGATAGCAATTGTGAAAAACCAAGATGGGGGTGGGGGGTAATAGGCATTTTACAAACATAACTAGGGTGATCAGATGTCCGTTTTTATAGGGACAGTCCTGTTTATTCGGACTTTTTCTTATATAGGTGCCTAACACTCAAGCTCTTAATAATTATTCTGTTCCCCTTTGAGATAACTATTATCAGTTTCAATATTTACTTCTCTATCATGTTTTATGTATTATGAATGTGTTATTTAATATGTACATAAACATTGTATTCAGCTAGATATTAATGCAGGTGTTTTAAAGAAATATACTACTGCAACAGATTGTCTCAGATAGTTACATTTAAAAGAAACCCTTGTGTAAAGCACTGAATTGCTATATCATTTTACCACGAAACACGCCTGATATTAACATTCATGTATTCATTTGTTCAGCTATGTTCATCTAGACATCTACAGTGGGTTGAATAGTAATTTGAACCGCCAGCACCACAGGCTAGAATCTCGCTACAGCAGCAGCTCTGGAGGATCATACGAAGAGGAAAAAAGTAATATATTTTTAAAAATATTTGAGTGAATATAGCCTAAAATTTTCACAAATATTAAAAACTGTTGGGTAAAGATTATAGGACAAATTCACATGCATTCAAAGAGCATGACCACGGACTGCAGGGAACAAGAGATGAGGCAGGCTGCTTTCTCATGCATCCAGCCCAAAAGAGCTTTCCCCCATCCTTTAGCCCTAATCTCCCAGTCCTAATTTTGCTGCTGAAATTGCAACTAATAAAACAGATACTCAGTTTCCACAGCAGGATGCAGGACAGGATGGGGAACCATATGTTGTAGTGCTTTCTCCTCCTCTTACTCTCCAAAGTGGGGTGTGAGCAGCAGTTTTTGGTTTCTCATCTTCCCAATTCCTCTCCACCTCCTTCTCAAATAGCCACCAATCAGCAAAGGAAAGTGTGATATCCCAATAACTTGAAGGCCACTCAGGTTTAAATGCAAACAAGAACAAACTTTATTCCAGGGCTGCACCCCCTCAAGGTTTCTCTTCCTCATGGTGCTCACTGGAGCCTTGCCCGTTCCTTTTCCTGGCTCCTCTTCCTGGTGTCTTAAAGGAGCCATGCTCCATAAACAGCCGTTTCCAAATAGTACATTTTCCACCTCCAAACAGGTTTTTTTTGTACAACCATACAGTAACAAATTATACAATTTAAACCTTCAAAATGCCAGTAATTCATTTGGTTGTTACACCACAAAGTCCTTCAGCCAACATGGGGGCCCACAGGAGCGTAAAGGTCTATGCATCACCCTTGGGACACCAACAGCTGGCAGATGCGGGGTTGGAAGTAACAGTGGAGACTCTGGGTTTGTCTTCACATACAGCATTGCAGCAGCACAGCTGCACTGGTGTAACTGCTTCACTGTAGTGCTTTAGTGAAGATGCTACTATGCTAATGGGAGAGCTTCTCCTGTTGGCATAGTTAATTCACCTCCCTGAGAGGAGATAGCTATGTTGAAGGGAGAAGCTCTCCTGTTGACATAGGTCTGTCTACTCTGGGGGTTAGTTCAGTATAACTACATTTCTCAGGGGTGTGGATTTTTCACATCTTTGTGTGACACAGTTATAATGATATAAGTCTAATGTAGACCTGGCCTGTGTTGGAGCAGGCAGTACCCCTTCAGCAGCAGATGGTGCAGTGGGCATTTCCACTCCCCCTTTCCCCTATGATGGTTTCCAGTATATGCACTAAATTACTGGTATGTCAATGGGACCCGTCTTGCAATTCGTATGTTACCACTCCTAGACATCTGCATTGGAAATGAAAGCTGTGATCCAAACTTGGACCCCCTTGCATAGTCTGTGTACAAGTACCCATTGCCCCACCACCAGGGTCTTCACCCTAGCCCTCTGTGTCATCTGTGTAACCTTTGTATCATGCCTGCTGCTTCCGTATGTGGTTGTGAACCTGATGTATAACACCTATATGCTGTGGATCTTTAAAATGGGGTTTAATAAGTAACGATAAGCACAACTCTTGCCCCATCATCAGGAAAGCTGGGGACTGACCTATTGATCTCTGGGGAACAGCCCAGTAATGCTGTAATAATGGGTGGAGAGCTTGCAGAAAGGCCAAACCCTGGGTTAGATGAGCCCAAAGTTTGTTCTTCAATCTGAGATTAAATCTCTCTTCACCCCCATTCGCCTGAGGATGGTAGCTGGGACTACAGACACGCCAGATCTCTTTATCTGCTAGGAATTGAGTGAAACAAGCAGAAACAAACTGCAGTCTGTTATCAGTAATTATCATTAAGGGATAATCCCACCTAAAGAACCACTCCTCCAGCTGATCACAGACAATTTGTAATGGTACTAGGCTGCTAGCTGTTACCTCTGACCATTTGTAAAAAGATTCTAAGCTACTTATAGAAATCACTGATGCTGCGGGGTGGGAATCATTTCTCCACATAAGGCTAGCTGTGTGGACTGTCACAGCCAAGGTGGCAGCAGGGTAGGAATCAGGGGTACACTGGCTTGCTTATAGGATTTACAACTAAGTAAATGTGGTTCACTATTTCTGAACATCTCTTCAATGTGACTATCAATTCCTGACCACTATACCGCCATGTGACACCTCTACCTAATATGTACCATCCCAAGGTGCCTTTTGTGGGCAATGGCCAGCACCTCTGTCTGCATGGCCTCTGGAAATTCCACCTATGAGTCCCAAAGTAGACCTTGATCACCCCATGCTGACAATTCATGTCTCACATGAAAATAAGCCCCCAGATAATAGTTTCTGGCCAATCCTGACAAACATATTTGAGAACTTTCTGGTAACCAGAGCCATCCCTTGGGTATGGCGAATCGGGGAGACCTCCCCAGACGCCACGCTTTGGGGGGTCCCGCTCTAAGATAAAATCCCCAAAAGGCAGGCGGGGAGGTGAGGCAGGAGGTGGGCAGGTGAGCAGGGTGAGGAGGTGAACAGGGAGGTGAGTGGCGGGCGGGGATGGGCGAGGAGGAGCCCCTCTGCTAGAACCTCCCCCTCTCCCCACTGCCTCTTGCCTGCTGGCAGCCCGCACCAATCAGCACCTCCCCGTCCCTCTCAGCCCCTACCGCCTGTGGCAGATCAGATGTTTTGCTGTGTCAGGAGGCGCTGGGGGGGAGAGGAGAGGAGCGAGGGCGCAGCGTGCTTAGGGGAGGGGGCAGAACTGGGCAGGAAGAGGCGGGGCAGGGGCAGAATGGGGGTGGGAAGAAGCAGGGTGGAGTTTGTGGGAAGGGGCGGAGTGGGGGCACGGGCTGGGCGGAACCAGGGGGAGCACCCCTCAGCAGATTAGAAACTCAGCGCCTTTGTCCTGGGCCACGCACCACCCTAGGGATGGCCCTGCTTGTAACAGTACATCCTGGGGCAGTGTCTCTAACAATGATTTGGGAGTGGCAATAGAGATCAGTCAAGGCATTATTATCCTCTTCCTGGCTCATAATCCCCCTTTCTGTGGATTTGTCAGGTGAAGCCCAGGACAGGTGATCAGCCCCTTGATTGCGTTTACCTGGGTGGTTCAGTACTGAGGAATTGCACTGATGCAGACGATCAGGCCGTCTGTGAATATGAAGGTGTTAGTGCCTTGGGCTGGATGGCATTAACAGTGTAGTTAACACCTGGTGGTTGGTGCGTGATGTGAAAGTGCAGCCATACAAATAATAATGCCACCTTTCTCATACCCATATGCATGCTAGGGCCTCCTCCTGCACTCCTGCCAAGTATTTATGTTCAGCTGAGGAGAGCGCTCAGGAGGTGAATGCCACTGGTTGTTCCCCCCGCAATGGATCTGGGAGAGAACAGCACCAAGAGCTACAGCTGAGGCATCATATGTGACAACAGCAGGGGCTCGTAAGGCACAGTGTGCCAGTGCAGAAGCTGATATAATATGTCGTTTGAGCTGGCATACTGGCTGTGAACACACTGGAGTCCAGTGTCAGACCACATTGCTGCGTAACAGGGTCCATAATCTTGCACAAAATAAAGATAATAGTTATCCCAAGAAATGATAGAAATTCCGACTTGTACATCCATATTTTGGACTGCAATGGAGAGTTTCCACGTGCCGACAGATGATGACCCACAAAATCCAGTTGATCCCAATGAATAACACACTTCTCCATGTTCAGGATCAGATGATGGTCCTTAAATCAGGGAAGTACTACATGTAGGGAAGCATCATGGTCAGAATGAGACGATCCAGGATGTCATCTTCATAGATGACCACCTCAGGAATGTCTGCTAACACTGAAGCCTGATGTTCTAGGGGTCGAAGATAACCAAAAGGCATCCTTTTAAATTGAAAAAAGTCCATATGGGTGAGAAAAGCTTTGAGGTTCCATGAGTAAGAGGCAAACATTATTTGGAGATATCCCTAGTGTAGATCCAATTTAGTGAGCACAGTTGAACCATGATCAGTAAAGGATAGCAGTCAGGTATGACTACCTTGTTCACTTGGCAGTGGTCCACATGTAAGTAGTCTCCCTTCCTTCTTTTTTGCTACAAAAAGGTTTAACAACCACAGCGAAAAGTCAGTCACTTCTATAATGTCCTCCTTGAGCAAGCGAGAAATCTCTGGCTAAGACAGGCTTTAACACCCAGGGAGGTGTGGCAGAATGGCTGTATAATTGGGGTGGCCAGTAGATCCACTCATGGACGATGCTCATACCTATGACAACATCCAAGTCCAGAAGAGACCTTGGGGAGTACATCTCTTCAGTCATTCTCCACAAGGCAGATTTCTGTGTTTTTTTAATCTAATACTTTAAAGCCCAGTGTCCAGAACAGATCCAGCCCGAGAAAGTTGGCCGTAAAATGGGAACGCTCCCACTTCTTGCTGACAATACGTCATGGGGAGATCCACCATCCTCTGCAAAGTGATTTTCACATTGCCATATCCATATAGTGAGGACTGTACTGGCTGCAAGGTGAAATATGCAAAATATCTATGATATATGGTATAGTTTATGAGTGAGACTCATGCTCCAGTGCTCATGCTCAGCAGTATATTCACATCCACTAAATGGCAGAGGTAGCTTTTAAAACTGTCCCGGTTCCATGATCCCCTAAGGGATGGAATCTTCCTCCCTCCCTGGTCATCCATATATGTGATGGCTGGGGCAGAACAACAACCAAAATGGTTAAGTTTTCCACATTGTCGACCCCTTTGTCCCTGAACTGGACACTCCCAGTTACCCAGTTACTTGAACCCCTGTCAATATGCTGTACTAGGATGGCTACAGTGGTAGATGCCCCCAAAGAAGAAGAACCTGGAGGGATGTGGGTCTGGGAAACAGAATAAGCCTCTTGAATTGCAAGTTCAAATTGATAGCCAGTCTCTACCGCCTTGTGAAGTGTCAGGGAATCTGTTTCCATAAGGAGGTGCTCCCGCAAGTGTAGGTATGAAATCCGCTCCATAAACCCATGTTCCTATTCTTGGCTCCACTTCCTGGTTTCTTAAAGGAGCCACACCTCATAAACAGCCATTCTCAAATACTACAGAAGGGACTTAATAGAGACAAGAAGCCAAACTGGGGAGCAGTGTAAAAATCTGGGGCAGATTGCTATTGGAGAGAAAAAAGAGGGAACATGGGATGAGTTGGGGGGGGGAAGAGGATGAATAGAAGTAAAAAAAAAAAAAAAGTGAAAATAAAAAGGAAAGGGGAAAAGGTGTATTGAATACAGAGAGAGCAGGTTTCAAAGAAAAGTAGATGGAAACATTAATTGAAAATTGTAGAAAATTTAGACTGAGGAAAAACAAAGGCATGAAAAAATGTGAACATAAAAGTTAAGGAATGATAGAAGAAAAAAAAACATTAGGGACCTAGCATTGTTCATTTATGTATATATGTATTTATTTATTTATTTTAAAAGGCTGTGTCAAGGTTCCTCCCCCACTCTGAACGCTAGGGTACAGATGTGGGGACCTGCATGAAAACCTCCTAAGCTTATCTTTACCAGCTTAGGTCAAAAACTTCCCCACGGTACAAAATATTCCACCCTTTATCCTTGGATTGGCCGCTACCACCACCAAACAAATACTGGTTATTGGGGAAGAGCTGTTTGGAAACTTCTTTCCCCCCAAAATACTTCCCAAAACCTTGCACCCCACTTCCTGGACAAGGTTTGGTAAAAAGCCTCACCAATTTGCCTAGGTGACTAGAGACCCAGACCCTTGGATCTTAAGAACAATGAACAATCCTCCCAACACTTGCAACCCCCCCCCTTTCCTGGGAAATGTTGGATAAAAAGCCTCACCAATTTGCATAGGTGACCACAGACCCAAACCTTTGGACCTGAGAACAATGAAAAAGCATTCAGTTTTCTTACAAGAAGACTTTTTTAATAGAAATAGGAGTAAATAGAAGTAAAGAAATCCCCTCTGTAAAATCAGGATGGTAGATACCTTACAGGGTAATTAGATTCAAAACATAGAGAATCTCTCTAGGCAAAACCTTAAGTTACAAAAAAGATACACAGACAGAAATAGTTATTCTATTCAGCACAATTCTTTTCTCAGCCATTTAAAGAAATCATAATCTAACACATACCTAGCTAGATTACTTACTAAAAGTTCTAAGACTCCATTCCTGGTCTATCCCCGGCAAAAGCAGCATATAGACAGACAGAGACCCTTTGTTTCTCTCCCTCCTCCCAGCTTTTGAAAGTATCTTGTCTCCTAATTGGTCATTTTGGTCAGGTGCCAGCAAGGTTACCTTTAGCTTCTTAACCCTTTACAGGTGAGAGGAGTTTTCCTCTGGCCAGGAGGGATTTTAAAGGGGTTTACCTTCCCTTTATATTTATGACAGGCTGTTTTAATCATTAATTTAGATTTATGATAGTTTGGCTCTTTCCTGTTTAAAAAGCAGGAAAGGGGTGAAAATCCCTTCTCCAACCCCAGCCTGGTTTGGGTGCTTGCTCTGGAGTATGGGCACACCAACTGTGACTGGTTTTATACTTCCCCAAAAGTAATGTTTTCTGCCCTGAAGTGCTTACTAATTTAAATAATTATGACAACATTAGGGAAGACCAAACAGGCAGGAGATGGGTACGATGTGAACAAGAGTCACAAATTCAAAATCCTAAGCTATTTTAGGGGTACTGCATACTTTTATTTTTTTGGGGGGGGGGAATAATATCTTTGGTTCCTACGTGTATTAAAGAGTGTTTTTCTGTTCACCAGCATTACTGAACCTGTCTGTGGGATAATTTTCTGTTTGAATACTGAACCTATGGCCTCTTCAATCCTTACTAATTTGCCTATTGGTTTAAAGTTTATGCATTATTTTATTAGACTCTTTAATTTTTGTCTGAAGTCCCTGCCTACGCACTGTATACTTTAAGCCACAATCTCCCATCCTCCGTCAACAAGAACCCCCTTTCCTCATCCTCCCTGCAAACACCAATCCTGGCTATTTTGTGACTTCTCTGTACCCTGCCTATCCTTGCAAATCGTAATGTTCATCTACTTTGTCATTTATCTCCCAGATCCTAAATGCAAATTGATCATCTACCAAAAACAGATGCTTCTTGGTACTGTGTACAAATGATAGAGCAGCGTTTTAATGTTTGTAGGTTTCAATTTGATTTCATCTGTGGCTATACCACTTTTAACCTACATATCTCATTATGAATGGTAAACCAAGGGATATTTAATGTGCAATTATTATTTTGTTGATGGAATGTGAATTAGAAGTTGAAAGCAATGAAGAAAAAACAGTATTTTAACTGTAAAATTTCAGGAGTGCTTTGCTCATAGCCATACCTTATTTTCATTTTTTTTTTTTTAACTAAAAAGTAACCTACCCACATTCGCTGCATCAGTTGCGAAAACAACTGAGACTCTTGGAAGCAAGGGGGAAATTCAGCATACCCCACCACAGGTGCACAAGTTCCCAAATACCATAGAAATGGTAGGTTCCCACTGCAAACGTGGGCTGGGACACAGACCATGTAGAACCGCACTGCCCTGCCTGCCATAGAAGAGAAGAGAGTATTTGCATGTGGTTCGTGGAGTGGTAGGAAAATGGCTAGTAGAACAGTAAAACGTGTATTCACTGGGTTAGTACAGGGTGCTCAGAAGGCTGGATCTGCCACTTATAGCTAGTGGACTGTTGTAGCAGCGGAAATGATGGAGCTACCTCCACCCCACCTACAGTTAAGATACAGAGTTCCATCAAACCCAAGTCCTCAGGCTTCACTTAGGGACATGATTTTTCCTGCTTATATCAGCCTTACTATTAGGACAGTTATTTTAGTGTGATTTAGTGATATGCTGCCTTCACCACTATCATTTTCCTTCCAGCTTTTAGGTCTCCCGGAGACAGAATCTAATTTACTGTTCCTCAAGTATGTGTCAAAGTGGATCCCACTGTAAATATGCATGCACCTCATGCATGCAAGATTAGATTCTTTTAAATAGCATTGTCTGTTGGGGCCATGCATGCATCCAGAGCGGTCATGACCCTTCCTTAGTTCCCTCTTATGCTTTTGACAAGAGGACAAAACCTAGCGAGCATCCAACCACTATTTTTCTTAGAGACTTTAAAATGTTAAAAAGAAAGTTTCATCTTCACATTCCCATTGAATTGGACATTCAAAAGAGAAAAGAAGAAAAAAAAAAAGAAAAAGAAAAACTACCTGTGTTTCCCCTGTACAGTGGGGTGAAGTGCTGTACTTTTGGCAAACTAAACTTTCAGGGTTCGGACCCTGGCTGTCCTGTGACACACTGATTCCCATCTAGGATGGACACAGATGATGATTCTTTTGCCCAGGGGAGAGCTGTGCCCTGGATAGGTCCTCTGTGTTCAAGTTCTTCTCCTTCAGGACCTGCAAATAATCCCAGATCTCGTGGCTTGAGGCATATCTGCTAGAGAAGTCCATGCAAGTCTGTTCATACCCAAAGGTGACAGTCACTAGCAGAGCAAGGCTGGAAAGCCAGCATCAGCCAGCACTCCCTTGACCACACATCATACCTGCAGATCAGGATCTGTGTCCACACAGTGATGTTCAGTGTGATGCTCAGTCATTGAGCTGAACAGAGCCCACATATAGCTCCAAATATGAAGGGAAGTCCTAGAAGGATGTAACGAAACAACACTTCTCAAAGAACAGATCCTCCAAGTCCTCAATCAGATCAAGAATGGCACAGAGAATGAGAGACCCAGTGCTAATCTTGGTGCTGTCTTCCTGGAGGTATCCACAATGGAGTCTAGCAAGAGCCCAAGCTACATCTGGGAGGAATCTGGATCATTTCTGGAGACATTTTTCCTGTGTCTCCTGGAACTGGCCCTGGAACCATATCACCCTACAGCACCACCATTTGAAGAGGGAGAAATACTCCTCACTGTCACCTGTGTACTTTTCTCTCCAGCATCAAGCAGAGATCCCTCTCCTCTACCTTTAAAAATTGACCCCAAGAAAGTTATTAGGGAGCTCTTATTCAGCCCTCCATCCCAGATGGGGAATATGAGTGGCACTAGGCCAGCCCCAACCAAGCCAATACCCATATGACACACTACCTTAGTCAAATTGGCCTTACAGGGGGACTGTCATCTCACCTGTCCAGAAGCAGATCCCCTCTCATGCTTCCAGAAAAAAGGAGATCCCATGCCCTGGTGGCATCATTAGCCAGGCTGTTTACACTTGAACTGAACGTGATCCACCAGGAGCAAGAAAAGGCAAAGGGACTACAGCAACCTTCATCTCCCCCAAAAGAGTCATCCTCATCAACAGACAAAGTAGTGACACCAGCTGCCATGCTGGCAATTGATAACTTCAAAACTTTTCAGGACCTCTGGTCTCATATTGTGGAATCCACGGATGCTGATACTACATTTATACCAGAGAAGGCTCATAAACTCTTTTTGATATTTTGAGTGCCCCACCTGTCAGAATTTCCCTCCCCATTGAGAAGATCCTGGAACCCACCAAAGGATAGTGAGAAGCCCCAATCACTCTTCCTCCCATTTATAAATGAGTGGAGAAGAGATATCAGGTGCGCCCCCAAAGGGCTTTGAATGCTTCTACACCCATCCAAACCCAGGGTCCCTGAGTTGTTGAGCAGCTCAGGAAAAAGCAAAGTCCACAAAAGGTGCACTTAAGAACAAAGATTAAAAAAAGTTGGACCTCTCTGGATGCAAGTCATATTCATCAACCTCAGTGCAACTTTGGGTGGCCAACTACCTGTGACCTAAGAACCTCTCAATGCCAACTGCTAGGGGAGTTACACGAATGTCCTGATCCTAATATATACATTCTGCTTCAGCAAAGAATATTGAGTGAGGTCTTATATGAAAGCCAAGGTATCACTGGTCATTAATATTGTTGTAAAATGTATGTATAGGTACTGTACACAGTATTATGTATGTACACTAAAAATATGTTCCTAAAGTCTGTGTCAAGGCAGAGTTGACAAACAGGTTTCTGCCCAACAAAAGGTGTTTATTCACCTGTCCCTTGGTCCATGTGTAAATTAAGCATGTAAGCCAACCCGGTGGAAGCCCTATTTGAAGTCAATGGTGGGATGTGAAATCAAAAGGGAAGTAGCTCACCAGAGAATAAGTTATAAGGGGAAGGAGTGTTATCCTAACTCTGCAGTACAGACGGCGGCAATCCTCCCTGATTGAACTAACCTCGTTATCCCTAGCCTGATTCTTGCTTGCATATTTATACCTGCTTCTGGAAATTTCCCCTACATGCATCTGAAGAAGTGGGTATTCACCCACGAAAGCTTATGCTCCAATACGTCTGTTAGTCTATAAGGTGCCACAGGACTTTTTGCCGCTTTTACAGATCCAGACTAACATGGCTACCCCTCTGATACAGTACAGACAGTGAACTTTGGGGAAGGTAATGAGAAGGCAAGGAAAGGAAAACACCCATTAATCCCTTACCTAGGAAGTAATTGGGTAGTGTGATTACATTCATGAAGACAGGATCTCAAGCAGGCTTCGTTGAAATGCTGCCAAGGATATTTGGGGTGAGATACACTTTAGGATGGAAGTTAGCCTGTTAAGTATCTAGAAATTGATTTTTTAAAAAATATGTAACCCTTTTGGTTTCTATTATACTTTCTCACTATCTCTTGAATCTTGAACCTTTGATACTAAACTTCTTGGTTTCACTATAAATCTATCTCAGTGCTGATGTATTATACAAGCAGTTGATTCTGAGTTGAATCATTGAAGCTGGTGTGTACATTGTTCCCTTGGGGACTGCACACCTGGTATTACTGTGAGCATTTAGCCCATGAAAGCTTATGCTCAAATAAATTTGTTAGTCTCCAAGGTGCCACAGCTACTCCCCGTTCTTTTTGCTGATACAGACTAACACAGCTGCACTGTGAAACCTGTGAGCATTCAGTGGATAAGGAGCTGGACACTTCAGGGGAACACTTCACAGGGGCTTGGTGATTGTGGTGCACCTATTCTTAACCTGCAAGGCAAAGTAAGGGCTTGCATAGCCCAGAGGACATTGTTTGGGTGGCTAATAGGCTGGTGGTGTCAGGAAGCTGGCACCCAGTTAAGCTAAAGTCAGTCTTCCTCTCAGTGGAGGCAGGGGGGTTACAAAGTGATTCACAGTCCTGGCTACCCAGAGGACCTTCAAATTACTGTGTTCTCTTTGTCAAGTACAATTTTCTCACGTGGGAGGTGGTCACTCCTTTCCTAGCTAAAATCCTGCAGGAGTACAGGGATGAGTTGAAATAAACAATCAGAGGGTCAGAATGTTAAGGGAAAGGTCAGGTTGGCCACAGATACATCTGATACAGCCACAAGGTCGATGACCATAGTTATCACAATGAGGCAGACTTTATGGTTCTAGATGTCTGGCATACCATGCAAGACAGAGGATGTTATAGGGAACCTGCCCTTTGAGGAAATGGAGCTCTTCAGCCAGAGTACAGACGGAGCGCTCCATTCCCTCAAGGACTTGCGCCACCGTATGGTCCTTGGCAATTTACACACTGGCCCCTTATAGGAAACCAGCCCCAGCAGAGGCACAGAGGACATTATCCAACTTCTGGGACTGTCAGCCAGAGTACCATCACAGAAAGATGTACATGATGCTGCTTGCCACACTTCACCTGTGACCACTCAAGCACTGGTTCAGGTTGCTCTGTTCCCCAGTGAAACACCAAATGAGCAAAAAGATCATGGTTCTACTCATACCTCACAGATCTGAAATGGTGGAAGGAAACTGAGAATATGCGTGGCTAGGTACTGTTCTCTGCCCCCTCCCCAACAATGACTTTAGTCACAGACACCTCAGAGATAGGTTGGGGAATCCACTTGGACCATCTACAAATGCAAGGAATAGGGTCCCTGGAAGACATGGTGCTCCACATCCATGTCATGGAGGTCAGAGCCACAAGGCTAGCCTGCATGTCCTTCCTTCCTGTTCTTCACAGTTCCACAATGCAGGTCTTGATGAACATCATGTCAGCAAAGCACCACAAAAAAAAGCAAGGAGGCACAAGCTCTGGACATGGTGCCACAGGTACAAATTAACCCTGATGGCTCATCACCTCCCAAGAGTCAGCAACAACCTGATAACCCCCCAGAGCAGATATGTTACCACTCACAAGTGATCCCTGCAGAGTTCTATCATAGAACTAATCGGGCGGGGGGGGGGGGGGGTTTCCTGTGATAGACCTGTTTGCCCCCAAAGACAACACCAGGTGCCAGAAATTTTGTTGCAGAGAGGATATGAGCCTGGGGCCTTCCCTCTGCAGTGGAATCTATGTCTCTTCTGTGCTATTGCACCCATTCTCTTGGTCTTCATGCTGATTTTCAAAATTCAAAAGGGACAGCCATTATTGTTCTCATAGCTCTGCACTGGCCAATGCAATTTTGGTTGACGAAAATGCTACAGCTGTTCATTCAACCACCAGTTCAGCTCCCAGACTGCCTGGACCAGTTTTCACAGCACCATAGGAAGATTCACCATCCAGACCCACCTGGATGACAACCAGGATGTTGTCTGGTTAAGTACCGTGGATAGGGTTTGCTTTAGACAAGTCCAGGACATCCTGATACAGAACAGGAAGATATCTACCAGAAGGACCTTTTCATCAAAATGGAAGAGGTTCTCAATAGGGGTGACCCACCATGGGCTGGACCTTATGCAGGCTTTGGTACCAAAGGCTCCCAACTACTTCCTGCATCCGAAACAGCTTTTGTTTAGCACCACTAAGGTCCAAGCTGCAGCAGTTTCAGCTTGCCATCGATGGATAGTCATGCTTGGTCTTCTCTCACCCAATGGTATCAGAGTTCCTGAAGGGCCTGTTACCTACATTATACTGGTCAGGGAACTTGCTCCTGCCTGGCACCTCAATGTCATCTTCTTGAGACTCATGGAGTCCCCTTTCAGAATGCTTTGTACTTCATCTGGCTCTGAAGACAGTCTCCCTAGTTGACTTTAGTCAGAAGAGTGAGTAAGTGCCAAATACTTGTGGCTGATCCCCTCCCCACATTGTATTTCATAGGGTTAATGTGATCCTGAAACTTCACCCTAAATTAATTCCTAAGGTGGTCTCAGAATTCCATCTGAATTAATCATTTAACATGCCTCTCTTCTTTGCAGTAAAACTCCTCTTCATTGGGAAAGAAGCAGCAGCACACACTGGGCATTTCCAGAGCCTTTTTTTACTACATCAACAGAACCAAACTGTTCAGACTGTCTTTCTGTTTATTTCTGGCTATAACTGGCCATTCCAAAGGCCAGGCCATCTCATTACAAAGAATATCTAAGGTGGATAACATAATGTATCTCACTGTCTTTTCAGTTAGCTGGTGTAGCTCTCCCACCAAATGCCAAGCCTCACCCCACCAGAGCTCAAGCAGTATCCTCTGCCTGCTTCAGAAATGTGCTAGTTTCAGAGATCTGCAAGGGAGTAACCCACTGATTTTTATCAAGCACTATGCATTGTACTGAGCTGCCAGAGCAAGTGCCAAGTTTGGGAGAGCAATTCTACAAACCTGTTGGACTGATGCAGTTGATACTCCTAATCTAAGTGTCCAGAAGGGGTACTGTTGCTAGTCACCTACAGTGAAATCCACACTGACAAATGCTCAAAGAAAGAAGTTACCTACAATAACTGTGGTTCTTTGAGGTCTTGTTAGTATGGATCCCATAACCCACCCTCCATCCCCATTTTTGGAGTTCTGTGCTTCCCTGGACTTTGAATTGTAAGGGAACTGAGCAGGGGTTAGAGTTGTTCTGCCTTTTATGGGTTTGCATGGGAGGATAAGGAGACACAGGAAGTGTACATGACCCTGACAGACACCCTTATTCAAAAGATTCCAATCTTGCATATGTGCTGCTTGTGCACTTACAGTGGGATCCACATTGACTATAGGGTAAGAAACTACTCTTTGTTTTAACTTTTGTCTGAATGGCTTTTCTCTTCTGGACACTTCTGTTTCCCAGGACCTACAGCTTCAAATCCTGGGGCATTTTTTAAATTATTACTATGTAGAATATTAGGTGGAAGATTACTGTTAGTAAATTGTACATTTTGCTTGGATTGACAAATCAAAAAGAAAAGTAAAAATAAATGTATTTTGATAGGTGATTCAATGCCGCTGTATTCCAACTGGCGACTGAAAGTGATGGAGCATAATCAAGGAGAGCCTCTACCCTTTCCACCTACTGGGGGTTGTTGGTCACCACTGGTGGATTATTTACCTGAAACTTCATCTCCAGGCATGTCTCTTCACAGGTAAATACTAACATTACATGAAAGGGACAGCAATTCAGTTCATATTAGTTTAAATCAAACTACTGTCTTCATGCATGTGCTGTGTAAAATAAGAATAGCCTTTCCTTATTTGTTACATTTCCTGGGTTGCTCAGAATTCAAGAAGTTATGATGTCTTAGCTACCTTTTGATTTTGAGGACTAAAGCTTTTCTCATCTGCTGTGTGGCTTATTGTGATTTTTATGTTTTTTCTTTCTTGCCTTTAAGACTTTCATAGTCTTAAAAGGGGATATTAGTTAAGAGTATCTTTAAAACTCCTACAGATCTTCAAAATGTAAACAGTTGTATTCTGATCTCTTAACAATTTTTTTGTTTCTTTAGGTGTAACATAGCAGTGATCCTTTTGACTGATTTGATAATTGACTACAGTGTGAAGGTGGAATGGGGAGGCTACCTCCATCTTTTACTTCATGCAATTTTTATAGGTAACTAAACTATTACTGAAATATCATGGTTTTTTTTTAAATCGAGGAAAACAGCAGCTTGTAATCTTGGCTTTGAAGATTATAGTAATTAAAAATAACAGCCTTTTTTGACATAACTAGTCTTTTTTTCCAAGGCTGAATGAGATTTAATATTTCTTATTCTTTATTTATCAATAAAATCTTTGCAGAAAGTACAGAAAGGGTCTCTGGTGTATGAAATATTACTGTCTTCTATATTGTTGTGACAATCTGACTTTAAAAACTGTCTTCCTATAACATAAAGGAAGAATACTTTTTCAAGTTGAAAAAAATCCACTTTTAAAAAAAACATTTCCCAGTCATTTTGGTTTATATAAATACAATACTAATAAGTGTCTTCTTTAAAATTAACACTGTGGATAATATATAAAAGCTAAAACATACTAAATGCCTGTAAGCAGAACATTTTGGGCTAAATGCAGCCATGATGTAAGCAAGTGCAACTGCATTTACTTCAGTGAAGTTACACATATTTGCACCAGAGCTAAATTTGGTCTGTTGTGTGATAGGAAACAAACTAGTGCATCTCTTTTTCTCCTTTCTCTTGTACTCTTTTGGCCATATTTCCACCTTATTATAGTCCATTGCTGCCCTTCACCCCCAGCCTCTCTTGGGCAGCATACATCTGCCGTGAATTTGTATCCCCACTTGATTTGGCTTTTTCTTCTTCTGAGCATGTACAATTAATCAGACAAGTGTGCTGGACCAGAGAATCTTTTCATGTTCCTAATGTTGCTTATTTCTTGAGACAAACATGTAGGTAGGAAATACAAGTGGGCATGAGAGTTTGGACTCCTTTACAAAGCACTGTCCATTGGGGCCACTTGTCCTTCTCCTCTTGTATAGAACGTGCAATTAGCCTGGAATACACTTAATGTCCTCAGTGCTTCTCTTGTTGTTCTTCCCTGTGTTTTCAGCTCCATATATTTCAGTGTGGTGAGTCTTTCAATTTGTTTGAATAAAAATGGTGGGTTTTTTTTAGTACCTGTGCAATGGCAGGAATCATCCACAATATGGCCTAGTGCAGAGGTGGGCAAACTACAGCCCGCGGGACCGTCCTGCCCAGCCCTTGAGCTCCCAGCTGGGGAGGCTAGCCCCTGGCCCCTCCCCCGCAGCCTCAGCTCGTTGCGCCACCAGTGCCCTGGCCCACCGCTTCTGCCGGGCAATGTGGCGGTGTGGCTGGCTCCGGCCGAGTGGCGGGGCTGCGAGTTCCTGCTGCGTGAGCGGCATGGTAAGGGAGCGGGGAGATTGGATAAGGGGCAGAGGGTCCTGGGGGGCAGTCAGGGGACAGGGAGCAGGGGGCGGTTGGATGGGGCGGAGGTTCTGGGGCGTGGGGGCGGTCAGGGGACGGGGGGGTGGATCGGCGTGGCAGTCTGGGGGGGGACGACTGTCAAGGGGGGGTGAATAGGGATCGGGGCAGTCAGGGGACAGGGAGCAGGGAAGGTTGGCTAGGGAGTAGGATCCTGGGGGACAGTTAGGCGGGAGTGTGGATAGGGGGCGGTGCAGTTAGGAGACGGAGCAGGGGGATTTGGATAGGCGTGGGAGTCCCGGGGGGCCTGTCGGGGGCGGGGGTGTGGATAGGGGTCGGGCAGTCAGGGGACAGGGAGTGGGGGGGTTGGATAGGGGGTGGGAGTCCCGGGGGGCCTGTCGGGGGTGGGGGTGTGGATAGGGGTCGGGCAGTCAGGGGACAGGGAGTGGGGGGGTTGGATAGGGGGTGGGATCCCGGGGGGGAGGGGCACGGTTCAAGGGGTGGGTACCAGGAGGGGGTGGCCAGGGGACAAGGAGCAGGGGGGTTGGATGGGTCGGGGGTTCTGAGGGGGGCAGTCGGGGCAGGAAGTAGGAGGGGGCGGATAGGGGGCAGGGTCCAGGCTGTTTGGGGAGGCACAGCCTTCCCTACCCCGCCCTCCATACAGTTTCGGAACCCCGATGTGGCGCTCGAACCAAAAAGTTTGCCCACCCCTGGCCTAGTTGGTTTATTATATGAAATAAACATAATATATAAACACCCTCTTGCTCAGCTTGGTAATGTTTTTTAAAACAGTAAAGCCAGAGAAAGTTTTAATATATTGAAGTTATTATAGAAAAAATAAAAGGGGAGATGGAAGGGAGCATATCCTCTGTTTCTCCAAATAGCCAAAATCTAAATCATTTTCATTTGTTGTTGGTGAATGTTTCTTTACCAAAAATAGATATCATTTGTAGAGATTGATATAGACCACTAGGACTGTTGCTGATTTTAGTTAATTGCATATTTAATTGATTAACCTTTCTATTTTCCTCTTTAATTTTAGGGTTTGACCACTACCACCCTGAAGTGTATGAGCATTGTAAACGCCTGCTTTTGCATTTGTTGATAGTGATGGGCTCCAACAGTAATGTCCAGTCTGTTGCTTCTGTCCTTCTCAGGAACAGGGAGTTTAATGAACCCAGGGTGCTTACTGTCAAGCAAACTGCACATTTAGATTATACTTTCACAGGTAACCACAGCAACATTGTTCATGTTTCATTAATTAAAACAACACAGAAGGTCACTTTTTGATTGGATTTAAATATTAAAATCTCCATTGTTTGTAATTTATTTCACTTCCAGTTTTGTCCAGTTGGATAAAATTTCTCTCTTCCTTGAATTTTTCATTAACCTAAAATTAGTATAAATGTTAACATTTTGTGCGCAGTCATCAGCAGTAGCGGCACAGCTGAATGTTAATTGCTGGTTTGCTGCTGCTGTGGAAACTGCAGAGGAAACTGTCAGCTGGTCATATAAAATAGCAACTACTTTTTTGTGATTTTAAAGGAGAAATAGGGAGATATTTCCTCTATGCATTATAGAAACTTTCAATTTTGGACATAAGCCATTTGACATTGTATGATTTAATAGAATACCTTAAAAATATTACAAGATTTTAGCATGATCTTTGCTTTTATTGTTGTGCAAAGAATATGAGAAAACATATATCATCTGAAATGATCATATAGTAGGAGAGATCTGTAAATTTCACTGGAAACATTTTTTATGAAACTTCACTTTTGATTGTATCATAGATTTGTGGAAAATGTGAACAAGGATTAATTTTGTTGACTCGTGATATTTCATATTCTCTTCAGCAGATGGCAGCACCTGCCATGCAACATATTATTTCAATGTTGTTGTATCTGGGAAGTAGTTTTGTGTTACGTGAAGAAAAAATAGTTTGTAAATTCTTATGTAAATTTGGTTGTCGAGAATATGAGGACTGGGTAGAGCCAGGCATATTGCAGGCATATTTTGTATAAACTTACCCATAGAACTTTACCAAATGCAATTCAGTTCTGATCTATAAAACCACTCTTGTTCTAGTTCTTGGGCTCTTGAGTAGAGCTGGCCAGAGACACGTTATGTAAGTTGGGTTTGTAGCATGAAAAAACATTCACTAGAGATCAGGATGAGAAGGCCAGCAAACTTTTTTTTAGGTTCTGTCCACATTGAGGATTGAAACAGTATTGTTCAAGAGATTAGCCCCACATGGGGGAGTAAGCAAAATATTATAATAGTGATGTTTTTAACTTAAAATTAGGTGATTAATTTAATAAAATATCCTATATCAGCTTTATTTCATGAATCACTGATACTTTTTGAATTTTGCAGTAGAACATTATATAATTTAAAAACTATATTAAGACTAAATCCTGCAAGCAGATCTAGTAAATGCTGGTTAAATAATTGATTAAAATGGCAAGTTATACAATTTTAATAGATTGCATCTTTTTGATGAGACAAAGGCCCTCATCTGACAAGATACTAAGTGCGGATAGACCTCTTTGTGGAACCCAGTTGGTCTAAATAGGACTCCATGTGAATACAGGGGCTATTCACACAGAGATACTTGCGGGGTCAGATCCTAAATATGTAGTTAAGGGACACAGATACTATAAAAGTAACAGTGACTGGAGAAATACTATCCATATATGACCCAATTCTCCTTCCATCTGAACAGTGCTCAGCATAAGCTGGGGGACTGATGCAGGGGTTGGCTGCAAAGTTTTCTTTAAGCCACTTTTGCCCCCGCCACAGTCCAATCCTGCAGCTGTGCATGCATCAGTCCAGAACACAGCAAAGGCTAATGATCTACATCGGGTGCTAGTGGCCCTCAGCACTCCAACTGCAGACATCAGCTAGTCAGACACAGACAAACTCTGGTCGTGCCTTCATTTTCCTTGGCTCCATTACCTGTTACAGTACTTGGGAGAATGGTGGTATAGAAGCTATACAGGTTGTATTTTGCAGATGGTTCCCATGTGAAGAGGGAATGTGCCAGTAGCCAGATTAAGCTGATTTTAGAGCAGCTTTATGCATCTAGAGTGGCATAAAACATCTCTAACTTATTGGTGAATCAGCCTTACATATTAGTGTTTAATAATTAAATTCATTTGTGATCAGATTACATTTCAATCAAAAAGCCAAACTGCATTATCAGGAAACAGCTTGTCCTCTTGACTTCTACTCTACAAGCATGTGTGTTGTAATGCTTTCAAGTTCAACTACTGAATCAACTTGTTAAGGATGTGATGCCTACAAGTACAGGGACTGATGGGTTGTCACTTCACCAGAATACTAATATAAAAATGAAGTCATTACTATGATTGTAGTTATGGATGGGTTATTCGTTATTATTTATTTAGGCCCCAATTATGCAAGAATTTATACATGTGCTTAACCTTAGGCATGCCTGTTGACTTCACTGAGTCTCCTTGCATGCATAAAGTTAGCATATATGTGTTTGCAAGATCAGGGCTTTACTGGTAAAATACTGAAAACTCTTTTGAAACCTATCTCATAAAATGGGTAATTCATATGACATTGTTTTAAAATTTATGTTTTCAGTGTTGGCATTGCAAACAGATACTATTTTGATGGCCTAGAAGGTGAAAAGGAGCATCCTGTATATTCAGTTTGAAAATATTTTAATTATCCTAATCAAAGTGCATCTTTTGAGAACCAGTGTATCATACTAATACATTTTTTGAAGTCTGATGTGAAAATGCCAAACTATAATATAATCATAGTTGTTTTTCTTTCAGCAGGTGTTAATGATTTTATACCTGATTACCAGCCCTCCCCAATGACAGACTCAGGGCTTAGTTCAAGTTCTACCTCTTCTAGCATCAGTTTAGGAAATACCAGCGCTGCCATTTCTCATCTGCACACCACCATCCTCAATGAAGTTGACATTCCAGTAGAGCAGGATGAAAAAGTGAAAACACTCATGGAATTTATTACCTCGAGGTAACACTTCAAGATCAACCATGGTCAAGGTGTATGGAAATATGGCAAAATGGCATATTATTTGGCATGAAGTTGACTATTTTTCTCTTCTGTTTATCATCAATAAGATCTTAAATTTGATCTTAAATACTCTCTTGTTATGTGCGTGTTATTTGTATATATAATAGCCTTCAAACCATTCTACTTTCTCTACATCCTAAGGGCAGTTGATTGGCCATCTCTCCTCCTGAGACTTCAAAAGGCTATTGATTGGTGAATTCCCCACTGATCTGGGGATCCCCTTCCCCAGGGAAAGCTTTTCAGGGTTTCAAACCCTTTCCTCTCTTCAGCAACTCCAGTCTCACAACTGCTTCCTTTAAAGACAATTGAATCACATTCTGGGATTTGGTGGGCTGCAGAATATGCTACATGCTTAATAGAGTCCCATATCCTTCCCTGTAGAAGATACTTAAAGGTCTGATCAGAGAGGGTCTTGAAGGCTGTTGTGGGACCTGGGTTTGTATGGATCTTCAAGGTGGCCTGGAGAAAGAGAGGGCTTGTGTGTTGACTGGGGAAGTAGGAATTGGTGGCAAAGTTTAGTTCTAAAACTGGCAACTTTCAAAGGGTTCCTATTTTCATATGATAATTTGTTTAGTGCTTTCAGAGTCATATAAATAGAGCCGAGAGGATACAAAATTTGTATCCGCATCCGATCTGCAATCTGCAAAAATGATCCATGGGTATAAATCAGATATCCACAGATTTGCAGGGCTGAACATATAAACCTGAAACTCTAAATAGAACTTAGTGGTCAAAAACTAGATTTTGGTTTGCAGAAACTGTGGAAACTAAAAAAGAGTTTTTACACAGCCCTAGAACTTTACAATAATGTGGTGTTGGGTTGTGGTATTTTTGCAAATGTGTAGCGTAAGTTAGAATCACTTGCCATTAGGGTAACTACACATTCCCCCCTCCCTAAATTCCTCCTGCAGTTTCAATTGGATTGAATATGTTGCTTTGTTTTTTGTTTTAATTGCTATATAATATTGCTGCACGTTTTTTAACAGCTGCCATATTTCATTCCTGAGAAATCTGTTTCAGTATACTGTATGTAGTTGATAAAGTCTTCTGGAATTCTTCTAGGTGAAAAGCACTGTATAAATAGATAATGATAATAGAGATCAATATAAAATAGATAAATATAAAAATGTTTTATACTTTTATGCTATGCTATGTTATATGTTGGGTTTTATATTTCTAGGAAAAGAGGGCCACTTTGGAATCATGAGGATGTTTCAGCCAAGAACCCTAGTATAAAGAGTGCTGAGCAGTTAACTGTGTTTCTAAAACATGTGGTGTCTGTGTTTAAGCAGTCAAGTTCAGGTATGTTAGAAAAGAGTTAATACATTGTAGAATTTTAATAAGATAAAAATCTTTGTGAAATAAATAAGAACGTCTCTTTAAGAAAATATACATAGATTTCCAGGCTTCTGCTTTCACCCAGTAGATGTTGCACTTTTATGTGACACAGTTCATAACTGTGTTCAGACTTGGATATGTCAACATAACGTGTGCTTGGAGAGAGAGAAAATGTATATTACAAGCTTACTGCGGATATTTATTGTTTAAATCTTGTGTCTTTCTTTCCATCTGTCTAATTTAATATTTAATACTTCTGTTTAAGTTTTTGGGAAAGCTGTTACGTGATTGGATGGATCTTTATGAGGGATTCCAATTTAGCAAAGGGGGTGAGGGAGAAGAAGTAGTAGATAAAACTAACTTAAAAGCCAACACAGAGGTGGCTATAATAATCTTGTCAGTAGAAAAAAGAAGTGTGCAATAACACTGGTAATGTATGTAATAATTACAACTTTCTTTTCTTTTTTTAAATCTGCTGTGTTACTTGGACATACATTTGCTTTCGTAGCAGGATTTCAGTTGGAGCACCATCTTAGCGAAGTTGCTTTGCAAACTGCACTTTCTTGCTCCTCTCGACACTATGCTGGGAGATCGTTTCAGATTTTCAGGGCTCTGAAGCAGCCTCTTTCTGCATCTACGCTTTCTGACATTCTCTCCAGGCTTGTAGAAACTGTAGGAGATGCAGGAGAAGAAGCACAGGTATTCACATATTTTCTTATTTTCTCTCCCCTGCAGCCATCTCACTTACAATTTTCCCATTTTATTAAACAATATTTTAATTGTATTTTTAATACCATAATAAAAGATAAAAGCAGTATGATGGGCTTAGCTGCATTTTCTCCTTAAATGAAGAAGAAAGGGGTATTAAAAGTGATGTGACTGGAATCGGATTTAACTTCTGTAACACTTTGAATTTTCACTTTTGAAGAACAAAACAAAAATAATTCGTGGTTATGCTGAGCACTTTGTTTTCAAAAGCAACCCTGTAGTTTCCAAACATTTACTTTCAGAGACTCTGCACTCTGAACTAGATGTCTGAGGTGAAGTAATCGGCTTCCTGGCAGCACCCATACTTTTTATAATTCAAAATATGCCTCAAGTATTTTAAAATAAAACAATATAATATTAAAGAAGAAACAACAATTTTAGTGTGTACCGATATTTAGATTTATCAGCAATATATTGTATCTTTACAGTTTATCCTATGTCACTCCTTGCAAAAGAAATTGACTATCCTATTCAAACCACAAAAAGAGGGACTAAGTCATAAAGTATAAATACACCCAGTGGAATAATGGAACTTGATAGTTATCTTGTGAGAAGTATTGGACCAGAGAATATAACACAAATAAATTTTGATTGTGTCATTAACTAGTTTAAAATTAAATTGTATACTGTTCTTTGTTTTATATTGAATTTGCACCATTAATTTGAGTCGTGCCTCATTAGGATCATGATGAAATTAGATCAGAAAGTTATGAATCAGTCCCTAACATTGTTTGTTCTATTTGTATATCACAATCAAGAGGTCCTACGCAATCTGCACTGTTGTACATACTATAACATATAATAACCTTGGACCTTTTTCAGGGTTTTGTCATAGAGCTACTTCTGACTCTAGAATCTGCCATTGATACATTGGCTGAAACCATGAAGCATTATGATCTTATATCTGCACTTTCTCAGTAAGTACTTATACTAGTCAAAGTACAGTATTCATGGGAACTATTAGTTGTTTATTACTCATAATCAAAAACGTTTCTGCCATCATTTCAATTTAGACTTAATACAAGGACAGCATGCTGTTTTCAAATGTTCATATCTTTGGGCTCTTAGTCAAATTTCCTGAAACTGATGTCAGTTACTCATTACTTTTTCTATTGCTAGGTGATAGAGCAAATTAGGCACTTCTAAATCAGTGTGTTTTTCTCAATTAAGAAGGGGAGAATTTGTAAATCAAATTTGTTAGATCTGGGTTTTGTTCACATCCGTGCTGCTGAACTATTGGACCTCAATTCTGTGAACCATTGAGTGCCTTCAGTTCTGATTAACTTTCGTGGAAATGAGCGCACTCACCATCTTTTAGGATCAGACCCTATCTGACTGTGGTTGTCACATAAGCACTCTGTGCCTCAGTTTCCCCATCTGTAAAATGTAAGTAGTGATACTAAATTTTTTTAAGTGCTATAAGATCTCTGGATGAAAATTGCTATATCATGGTAGTTATTATTTATATTAATTAGGATTACAATAATTTGTAAACCAAATTCCTTCAACTGCAGCAGATACTAGACCACATTTAGAGCTGCCTACTCGGCATTCCAAATTTGTTGCTTTTTATTATAAAGTGTAAATAAAGGTCTGTAATTTTTCTTCCCCATTCTGTGTCAAACTTTCAAAATGTTCTCATCTTGTGTATGAGAGCAGACTTGAAAAATTACATTGTAAATATTATGGTTCCCTTTGCCCCCAAGGACTTGCGGTGTTAAAAGGAAAATGAGCCTGGCCAAGCATAATTATATATTATGCTACAAATGTTACTTTCACATAAGGCTCTTGCCAGTTATTCATGCTTTTTTTCATATCAAGATTGGATTACTGAAATGTGTACACTTGAATAGAACTTGGAAACTTCATCTAGTGCAGAATGCAGCTACCGATATACTTTGAGATACTTGATGCATGAAATATGATCTGTAGCCAGTGTTAACTTCCATTTGGCTTCTGGGTACAATTCAAAGAGTTAGCCCTAGGTAGTCAGGGTCTTGGATAAAGGCTTAGAAACTGCTTCTGTTTGTGTTTAATCCTGGCAAATATACAGTATTTCTCACCATTGAACACTGGCCATAATGGGAGTTGAGGGTGTTCAGTACTTCACAGGTTCAGGCTCGAAGTCCCAGACTTTAGGAGCTGATGGTAAGGCATTGTCCTTGGAGGGCCCCGACTGGAATTTGCTTTCCCCACTGGTCTGGCGAAGCTCAAAAGTTTATTCAATTTTGGGGCATTTGCTACCCATGTCTTTTCACTCGGGTTTTGGACTTAAGGCCTGTACTACAAGGGGTTGAATTTCTGGGGTGGTATAAGGAGGTGTTTTTGAGCAATGAGATGTATTCTAGGATCTAATATATATGCCTACTAGTGTTGAGAGATGTGTTTTATAAACTGAAAAAATAATCCATACTCACATGCCCCTCTATTACTCAAAAGATTAAATAGGTTATTGGGGTTCCTCTGTATAAATTTAGGCTTAGTTCGAAGGTTATTGATTACAATGTGGCATTTATACTGTATATCCACATAAAATGGGTTCCAGAAAATGTTGATATCTTTCGTAAATGCTCCTGAGTCTCAGTATGAAAGGCATTGAAGATATGGATCTGTCTAGGATGCTACCTTAAGAGAAATATAAGGACACGTAAATAACCTCATTTCTTAATTCCCTCCCTTTCCTCATCTGTAAGAAAATAGATGAGAATTCCAAATCTTCATTCCTAGCTGACATTTTTCAAGTTTTGACCAATATGTCTAATTGTACTAGATCCCTGGTTGGCTCTCTTATCTTGGTAATTTCTTATGTCTGGAAAACATTTCTTCCCTAGCTATGGTGTTGAAGTAATAAGGCAGTCTCCCTCTCTCCAAGAACTTCATTATGATATAAGTGTTTCCGGAGACCTACTCACTGATAATAAAATATACTCTGCGTGTGCTGGAGGATTGATTTTTTGGAGCCCTTATTTTTTAGGATGCACATTATTGAAGGTCTGATGTTTTACATGCAATAATATATTTCATTGCTTTTATTTTAGAACCTCATATTATGATCCTGTAATGGGAAACAAGTACGCAGCTAACAGAAAAAGCACTGGACAGATAAATCTAAGCACAAGTCCTATTAGTAGTGGCAATTGTTTGGGATATTACAGCAATGCAAGGAGTAACTCTTTGAGACTGAGTTTAATTGGTGACCGGAGAGGTGACCGTCGACGGAGCAACACACTGGATATAATGGATGGAAGAATAAACCATGGTGGAAGCTTAGCAAGGACTAGAAGCCTCTCCTCTCTGAGAGAGGGAGGAATGCATGATGTGCAGCCCACTACTGATCCCATCAACCTGATGGCCACCATATTTTGGATTGCAGCATCCTTGCTAGAATCGGATTATGAATATGAATACCTCCTGGCTCTCAGGCTGCTCAACAAACTGCTTATTCACTTGTCTCTTGATAAATCAGAGAGTCGGGAGAAGATAGAAAAGGTGCAGAGTAAACTGAAATGGAATAACTTTCCAGGTCTTCAGCAGCTCTTCCTT
Organism: Lepidochelys kempii; assembly: GCF_965140285.1. Classification (NCBI taxonomy): domain Eukaryota; kingdom Metazoa; phylum Chordata; order Testudines; family Cheloniidae; genus Lepidochelys; species Lepidochelys kempii. The sequence continues at coordinate 91,357,626 of NC_136383.1, forward strand.
AAGGGCTTTACCTCAGTGTCTACACAGGAAATGACTGTTCACCTCCTCAGTAAACTCATCACGGTCTCCAAACATACATTGGTTGATCCCTCCCAATTAGCAGGTATCTTTAATGAAGTTATATGTAACCATATTGAATTTGGTAGTAGGTTAACTGAAAAATAAATTAATCTTTGGTATTAAAATCAGTAGTGATATACATTGTCAGTGAAGAGCAAAAGTAAATCCCGTGGGCCTCAGCATTGTTACACTAGGTACAGTGTAGATTATGATCATTTGTCTAGAGACCCGGTGCAAAGAGTTTCTTTGAGTAAACCTACTGGAAGATTGGAATTGTATATTACATTATAGTAAATTTGTTTCCAAAGTAAGTAAGAACATACATCAGTTTTTTCCTTCTGAAACCATTTAGTCATAGTGGCCTTGGTTTAGTGCTGTTCTAAACCTTTGCATATTCTCTTAAGAGCTTGCCATTGTGCTGAATAAGAGCAGGTTACTTAGTAATTTTGTTTAACTGATTAGGTGATCATTCTACTTCCATCTTAAATAATAAAGCAGTTTTGGTTACAGAGATCTTATTTTTAAAATACTAAAAGTTCGTTGTGTGCTCACATAACTTCAGCACCATTTGTTTGTCTGCAGGATTTCCTCTTAACATCTTGTGCTTACTGCCTCATCTAATCCAACATTTTGATAACCCAACTCAGTTCTGTAAAGAAACAGCAGACAGGATAGCGAAGGTATGTAAATATTTTTTAAAATAACATTCAGGGAATTATTCACAACTTAGACTTTCACTTTTACAGCCAAAATAGAGATGTACCTTTCATACCAATTATCTCTCTAAAGTAGTACAATGCTGCTTTTCCAGTAAATTTTCTTCTTCCATGTCTAAGACCTATCTATAATAATTGTGTTAATGAGAAGTAATTGTTCTCTAAGGGCCTTATCTAAAGTTCTGTGAAGTCAGGGGGAGTATCTACACTGAAATCAGTGGTCTTTGGATCAGGCTCTAAGTACTCCTCTATAGGATCAGAGTAGCCATTAGGCTCAACCTATAAATTGGGAAGGTAAGAAGCAATTCTTCCTGTTGCTAGTGTTGCAAAAGACTTTTTTTTTTTTTTTTAAATTAAAAAAAAAAGAGATGGTTGTCACAGCTAGTGAACTTAATTTCTTTAAATCACATTTATAATTTTTAATTTTCAAGTGTATTTCACAGTTTAATTCTAGTAAGGAAATGGTCCTTACCTTTGAGACTGGTGTGTTTTGGAAAAACAAGTAATGTACAGTTTTTGTTACTTGAAAACAATGATTATCTTGTGGAAAATTGATTTAAATGACTTTTTAAATTGTATTCTTTATGAAAGTGGGGTAAAATATGCACCAGCAGTTCCCAAATGAATCCATGGTCTATTGGTGGTCCCCAGAGCACTTCATTGGAAAGAAGAGCATGGAAATGGAAATAAGATGGCAGCTATACAATAGGGCAGGCAGTGTGACCTACTGAATAGAACACTGGATTGAGACTTGAGTTCTATTCCAGAATCTGTCTCAGTTACCCCATCTGTAAAATGGGGATAATCATACTGACCTCATTTTGTAAAGTGCTATGTAAGAGCTAGGTAGTGGTATTGTTATAAGAGCAGGAGAGGAACAAAACTGCCCTCAGGCACAGGATCCATAGTGTGAATGGAGCTGCCAGTTACCAGAGGGAGGGGAATGTCCCGAGAAGAAGGGAACAAGACAGCTAGATATATGTCCAGGGGAACAGATAGAATAAAGGACTAGGTGTTAGGGCATGTTCAAGGGAGAGGAGGAGAAGGGTGCAGGCAACAGCAAAGTATATGCAGAAGAGCAGGAGGATAGAGAAAGAGAACTGATGGGAGGGGAAGATTAAATGAAGATCAGCAGTGAGCAATGTAATTAACTTTTTTTCAAAAAGGACAAACGCTTATTTCATTTAAGGCAGTTAAAATACATATGAACTTTTATTAGTAGGGCTGTTGATTAATTGCAGTTAACTCACGCAATTAACTCAAAAAATTAATTGTTAAAAAAATTAATCATGATTAATCGCACTTTTTATCGCACTGTTATACAATAGAATACCAATTGAAATGTATTAAATATTTTTGGATTTTTTCTCCATTTTAAAAAATATTGATTTTTAATTACAACACAGTATACAAAGTGTACAGTGCTCACTTTATATTATTTTTATTATAAATATTTGCCCTGTAAAAATGGCAAACAAAATAAATAGTATTTTTCAATTCACCTTATACAAGTACTGTAGTGCAATCTCTTTATCATGTAAGTCCAACTTACAAATGTAGATTTTGTTTTTGAATGCAGTTATGTAGCAACAACAAAAAAATGTAAAACTTCAGAGTGTACAAGTCCACTCAGTACTACTTCTTCAGCCAATCGCAAAGACAAACAAGTCCATTTACATTTACGGGAGATAATGCTGCCCGCTTCTTATTTACAACGTCACCTGAAAGTGAAAACAGATGTTCACACGGCACTTTTGTAGCCGGCATTGCCATGTATTTACATACCAGTTATGCTAAACATTTTGTATGCCCCTTCATGCTTCGGCTGCTGTTCCAGACAACATGTGTCCATGTTGATAACAGGTTCTGCTTGATAACCATCCAAAGCAGTGCGGACCAAAGAATGTTCATTTTCATTATCCGAGTCAGATGCCACCAGCAGAAAGGTTGATTTTCTTTTTTGTTGGTTCAGGTTCTGTAGTTTCCACATCGGAGTGTTGCTCTTTTAAGACTTCTGAAAGCATGCTCTATACATTGTTCCTCTCAGATTTTGGAAGGCACTTTGGATTCTAAAACCTTGGGTCGAGTGATGTAGCTATCTTTAGAAATCTCATATTGGTACCTTCTTTGTGTTTCGTCAAATCTGCAGTGAAAGTGTTCTTAAAACGAACAACATGTGCTGGGTCATCATCCGAGACTGCTATAACATGAAATATATGGCAGAATGCAAGTAAAACGGAGTAGGAGACATACAATTCTCCCCCAAGGAGTTCAGTCACAAATTTAATTAATGCATTATTTTTTTAACGAGCATCATCAGCATGGTTGACTGTGCGTTGTGTGAAAAAATACTTTTTTGTTTGTTTTAAACCTGCTGCCTATTAATTTCATTTGGTGGCCCGTAGCTCTTGTGTTATGAGAAGAAGTAAATAACACTTCCTTATTTACTTTCTCCACACCAGTCATGATTTTATAGACCTCTATGATACTCCCCCCTTAGTCATCTTTTCCAAGCTGACAAGTCCCAGTCTTATTAATCTCTCCTCATATGGCAGCCGTTCCATACCCCTAATCATTTTTGTTGCCCTTTTCTGAACCTTTTCCAAGTCCAATATATCTTTTTTTGAGATGGGGTGACCACATCTGCACGCAATATTTAAGATGTGGGCATACCATAGATTTATATAGAGGCAATATGATATTTTCTGTCTCATTATCTATCCCTTTCTTAATGATTCCCGACAGTCTGTTCGCTTTTTTGACTGCAGCTGCACATTGAGTGGATGTTTTCAGAGAACTATCCACCAGTAAAAAAGTTTAACGGTTACCGGTAGGAACATCATGTGCCAGTTTTTCTGTCCGGACTTCCCTGGTTTAAAACAGACTTAACTTGAAGCATGGATGCCGTGGTGCAAGCCACTCAGAGTGCCTGTCACATTGCTAGGGAACCTGTAACTAAGCTGTAGAGCTCCAGAAGTATGGATGGCGTGGAGTGGAAAAGTAAGTGCAGCCTAGGCGGGGACAGAGCCAGGCCTGCCAGGAGATGTACCCCCTCCCAGTCAGCCTTCATTGATCAGATTTTACAGCTGCCCTCTCTTAGTGAAACCCCCTCCAGTACAGCTACCCCCAAAGGCATGACTCTAGCCCTAGGTGGTTATGTTATTTTAACAGTGTAAATACTCTGCACATTTTTTTATATTGAATAGTAATTTTAAATCTTCATCAGTTTTCTATATTATTTTTACAGTAAATTCAAATTCTTGAGCCTGACTTTGTAAAATATAGATGTTCTTGTGGTTACTTTGTCCTCGCTGTTACTGAAAAATAAATCCTAAAACTTGAGAAGAGTATTACACATTCCATATACTCAATAATTTAGTGGGTGAAGGAAATTAATGTCTTTTTTTGTTTTGTAGGTTTGTACAGAGGAGAAGTCACCAACCCTTGCCAATTTGGCGCATATGATGAGTTTATACAGTACACACAGTTATTCCAGAGACTGTTCTAACTGGATTAACGTAGTGTGTAGATATTTGCATGACTCCTTCTCAGATACCACATTTAACCTTGTAACTTATCTTGCAGAGGTAAATTTTACTGAAAATGTATTTCATTTCGACAGCCTGATTTAAACCATGCCTTTATTGATGACACATTTTTTATTTTTCACACCTGAAAATTTTAAAAATATATTTAGAAAGTCTTCTATGGAATAAAAGTGATATTAAAAGATAGTAGGATTTGGAGGGGAGAGGGTGGCTAAAACCATTTTTGAGTAGTGAATCTGAATTTTTAAATTGAAATGGTCATCCCGCCAATGGCAGGTCCATTTTTTTATGGCAGTAATATTTTGCAATAAATCTTAAGTTCTGTCCCTTTACATCAGTTACTGGCACAGAGCTGCTTTTGCTTCTTTTTCATTCCTATCAAAGTCTCGATAAAGTACATATATTTCGGTTTTAAAGAAATATATTTAGAATATATATTAAAAGAAATTTTCTGATCCACATTAAGCTGTAATTTAAAGTTGCTCTCAGTAGAAAATAAATTTTAATCAGAGAGTAAAGAAGTAAATATTGTGTGGCATATTTTTCTAATTGTTTTGAGCACACAAAATTTAGTGAATAGTTCTGCAAGCCCTCCATGTGCAGAACTGCCTCTAATGTAAGTGCTCTGCATGGAGAGCTTACCAGAACTGGCCCTTAAAATGCATTGCTTAAAACTGACAACCCCAGTATCTCTTGATTTTTATTTTCCCCTGTATGAATCTTTGAGTTTTTGTGAATATTTTATTGATAAAGACCATAGCAATTGTATGGATCAAACTTCTGTAAGCCTTATAGATCAAAAGTCCTGTATATAACATTATTTGCAGTTTTTCCTGTTCTTGTACAGTATTGTTAAAGAAACATACATATAAATTCAGGGAGCTTTGGGATTTAGAAGAGTTGTATTCTGCTGTATTCTCTTTTCCAAGCCAGATCTTGAAGTTTTGAAATAAATCTTTAATTTACCACATAAATATAAAAGGGAAAAAGGAAATCTGTATCAAAGTTAGCTAGCATTTATTATTATATTATGACCTTTGTACTGTGTGCTGCCATCAAGCAACCTGATTAAAATGAACTTTTTCAATTTTATTTTTAGCTGTTAGAGAAAGGGTTATCCAGTATGCAGCAATCTTTATTGCAAATCATTTACAGTCTTCTGAGTCATATTGACCTGTCTGCAGCACCAGTGAAGCAGTTTAATCTGGAGATCATAAAGGTTATTGGTAAATATGTTCAGGTATGTATTCTGAAAATGTAAATAACCAGAAAACATTGTATATTTATGAAGTCAAGAAAAATTTCATGCAGATGCACTTAGCACTATTTTTGAATGCAGATTATTGAAAAATATAGTCACTTGACTTTACTAAGATGACAGCGCTAAGTGAAATCCAGTAGTGTTTGTTTTATAAGTAGTGGACCCAAACCTGTATACACTTGCCTATGTATTTAACTGTACTCACATTAGTAGACTTACTGACTTTAATGGAACTACTTACAAGAGTAAATTTACACAAATATCTATTTACAGGTTTGGGCCTCTATGTATATAGTGATAACAAAATATGAGCTTTCAGCTATTAGAGTGCAATTTTGTGAATAAGGGAATATGTTTACATCCAAATACTGCAGAAATTCCTTCTTTAGGCATATTTGTTTTCAAAGAGAAGCTTCACAGTTAAATGCTTATTTGAACTACTTGCACCAATATTAATGTTCCTCAGCTGGACACAGACACATTAAAGTACAGCTTCATGAAATTCAAGTACATTTCTTTAGATGATAGCAACCATGACAAAATTATGCCTCTGGTAATTCATTGTTTCACATTTGCAACACAGTTTATAGAAAATGTAATCCCTGGAAGAAATTTTGGCTTTTTATAGAAAAACTTCACAAAAATGCCTGAAGTGTATAATCATTTCAATCTACAAAGTTCTGATTTTTTTTCTTTATCCCTCAACTTTATTGTGAAATGTAGTTCCACAAAATGGCTTAATCGTAATTAACCAGGAAGAGTAGTATTCTCTGGAAATTTTGTTATGATAGATATGCACTTTAGTTATTGTCCTCTTGTCAGGAGACATTAGGCATAACTGGATGATCAATGTAACCATAGTTTGCTGGCCTGACATCTGCTCTCTTCACCTTTAACTTCTTTAGGAACACTTTTTTTTATCTCTGTTGAATATAATCTTAATTAGTAATTTATGTGAAGAAGAAATTAGCTGTTGGAATGCTGGTGGTAATGAAAGAAAAGTACATAGTCGTAGCTGGATGCTTTGGCAGAGTAGAATTTGTTCTTTTCAATAACACGAAGTGAAAAAGGAAAAGAAAAGAAACATTTTTATGATGCTTTAGATATGGTAGGATTGGCTAGTTTCTCAGGACTCTACAGTGAGAATCTACTGTTAATAATTAAATTTAGTAAAGAACTACCCAAGACTGCGTACATTTGTAGTGAGATGTACACAAGCATTGGGCACACCATAAGACTGAAGGCCAACAGATATCCATTACCAGTAAAGGTTCAGTTATTACTACAATTTGGAGAGTGATTGTTTATCTTATAAAATAGTAACTTTTAAAAAGTAACTTTTATTTATTATTTTATTTAAGAAAAAATCATTTTTACAAAGGTGTGAAACATACTGTTGATAAAGAGATTGCCATATATTTAAATGTTGTTTAGCAACTGTGTATATATTTTCAAAGACTGAAGCTTTTTCAGTCAGGGAGAATCCTAAAACTTTGAGCAACATAAAAGCTCACCCTGCTGATATGCTTCTTCTGATGTGTTTTCGCTTTCTCTCCTCTCCTCCCCCCACCATCTTCCCAGCTGGAACTGCTCACTATTTTGAAGGCCATCAGTATTCAATTAAAGAGAGTGCACTTAGCCCATATGCTTCCTGTTGTGTTCTCGTACTCTTGTCCTGATTACTTCAAAGGCTGCTTCAGCCTGACCCCATATAAAATGCTTGTAGATGCTTCTGCTTTGTTTATGTGGGGGGTGTCTGAAACTGATTTAAAGAATAAAACCTTTTTTATGTATATATTGTTAAATTTAACCTGCACTGAAGTCTAAATAGTTAAAGTAAAGCTGCAGGAAGATATATCATCTATTCAAAATTTTGCTGAATCGCTTTTAAAATAGCATTAGAACAAATAAAGCAACAATCTTGGCAAAAATCCATCTAGTTCAGCTGTTTGGTTGTGAACTTGCTGTTTAAAATGAAATTAACAATTTTGGATGATTTGAAAAAAGACTTCAGTAAAGCTGCTTGAATTCTGAAATGGCAGAAGGAAGAAGAGGAAAATAGAGCCACTTTCCTGGAGCACTTTTAAATTTGAGCAAACTGCTTCCTTACTTCAAGTACCAATTCACAATACAATCCTTTGGACGACTAAGGCAATATTACCTTAGTACATAATTTTAAAATGTTTGTTCCAATAGAAACTGCTTCAGTGGTTTTGGTTACTTTTCATATAGAAGCACAAATACCTTCATGCTTTCTTCCATGCTGCCCCCACACACTTGGTAAGTGCTTCTACACAGCCACATCATTAGTCACCTTCAAATCCCTCCTCAAAACTCTGATGCCTACACAAATTTTCACAATGGGTAATTTCACTCATGGGCAGAGACCACTGCCTTACATGCAGGTTAATATTGTCTCATTGTTTCCTTGTACTCCCCCCATCTGTCCGTGTCCAGCTAGTCTCTTGTCTTATATTTAGATTGTAAACTTCTTGGCACAGGGATGATCTTTTTGTTCTGGGTTTGTACAGAGCCTAATACAGTGGCATAGCTAGGATGGGACACCTGGGTGGGCCCTGACTTTGGGTGGGTGGGTGGGCATTGAGGGGGGCAAGGGAGGGGCAGGAGGGATCGGAGCTGCTTCCCCTCACCCTCTCCAGCCAGCCTTGCAGTGGCGATGGACATGCTGGCCAGGGGTCCCTGGGGGCCCATGCGTGCATCTGGGGAGTGGGGTCAGGGTGCAGGGGCTTCCCTGCTTAGCCTGCCTGCCCAGCACTCCATCCGGGGAGGGGGGTTGGGGTGCAGTGGCTTGTCCCGCTCCACCTATATGCTCGGTGCTCCAGCCGGGGAGCGGGGTTGGGGTGCGGGGCTTGTCCCACTCTGTCCACTTGTAAGGCGCTCCAGCCAGGAAGAGAAGTTGGGATGCGGGGGCTTGTGGGCGGGCAAGCCCCCGTACCCTAACCACGCTCCCCGGCTGCAGTGCCGGGCAGGCTAAGTGGGGCAAGCCCCTGCGCCCTGAACTCACTCCCCAGATGTGCGCCTTGGCCCCTGGGGGCCCTCTGGCCAGTGTGTCCATTGCCCACTGCAACGCAGAGCGGGGCAAGCACTGGGGCCGGAACAGAGCCTGGCAGGGTGGTGGTTGTCTTGGATGCTAAGTGGGTGGGCCATTGCCCACCCAGGCCCACTCGTGGCTATGCCCCGGCCTAATCGGGCGGAGTTCTGGTCCATGAGAGGGGCTCCTATGTGGTACAGTAATACAAATAAATAAAAATAATAGAAGAGGGCCAACTTCACTCTCAAATTCACACACATACTAAATATATAGAAAGCTTCTGTAATCTCTTTCCTAGACAGTAGTCTCTTTTAAAGGGGTATTATCCAATATCCAGAATTACCTATTTTTTTTAGGTTTTTAAAAAATATTTTATCATGTTAATTGCAATATTGCTCTATTAATAATTTTTTATAAAATAAAAAATACAATTTCTTGACAAAATCTTTCAGTATGTACTTAAAATTGCTGGTAAATATAGCTGTGATTTAAGTACAGAGAAAACAAAAGCAAATTGATATTCAAATATTATAATCCCCATTCTGCATATAGATACCCCCGTTGTAAAATAATATTTTTTGGAGTTCTTTTTCACCCTTACATCTGTTTTCAGTCTGCAAGATTTGCAAACATACAAAGCTAACTACCTAATACATCAGTTGTCCAGTAAATAATTATGTCAGCTTTAACCTAAAAATTCACGTAGAAACAATTTTTTAATTAAATACCTTAAGGATACTTTTATGGTGCAACTATTATTTGTGGCAAGTGTCATAACCCTTACATTAATTACTTTTTCTCTCTTAAACCTTATCTAAATATATCCGCATTAAGTCACTCTTAAAAAAGACACAACAGTGGTGGTTGTTTGAATAAGAGATGCACTTCTTAATGAGAGCACTAACTTTAACACCTAATTTGCTTGCTTTCTAATGTTTTCTAATTCATACATTCTTGAAAGGTGATATATATTTAAATAACTGATATCTGTCTGCAGCTTTGTCTCCATCTTAATAAAGATTTTGTCTGTGGCATTTCCTTAGTTTTAAAGTACACCTAATATGAAATTTTGGAAAGCAGTGAGTTTGTAGAGACATTCTTCTTGTTCTGACTTTGAAGTCCGCAGGAAGAGAACCCTACTCGTGCATACAATCTAAGAAGTAGAAGCAAGGATATCTCTTCCTGGGAACCTCGTGGAGTCTGCAGGAAGTGGGAGAATGGACCAAAAAAAAAAAAATCAGCCCCTTCAATGTATTGCAGCTTTGCTCCTTTCTTTCCTGTAAATCTCCTGAGGTCCCCAGGAGGGTGAGACCCACTACTGCAGACTTTAAGAGGAACACAGGAGTTAGAGCGCCAACTGGGTAAATAGGATGTTTACTGAGATGTACTCAAACCCCACCCCCTATTGGTCACCAACCGGTTGATTGTGATTGACTGGTCGATCTTGGAGACTCTCCCTGTTGATCACAATCTCAGGCCACTAAAAGTCTGGTAGTGTAGCGGGGCTGCCGTAAGGCAGGCTCCCTGTCTGCCTTGGCACCACGCTGCTCCTGGAAACAGCCAGCATGCCCTTGCAGCCCCGTGGGACGGAGGAGCAGGGGTTTCTGTGCACTCCTGCCTGCAAGCACGACCTCTGTAGCTCCCATTGGCTGGGAACGGGGAGCTGTGGCCAATGGGAGCTACGGGAGTGGTGCCTGCAGAGAGGGGCAGTGTGTGGAGCCACATACCCCCGCAGGGGCACATTGGCCCCTTCCGGGAGCAGCATGGGGCAAGGGCAGGCAGGGAGCCTGCCTTAGCCCCGCTGCATCACTGACTGGGTGCTGTCTGAGGTAAGTGCTGCCTGGCAGGAGCCTGCACCCCAGCCCTGAGCCCATTCGTGGAGCCCATTCAGCACCCCCATATCCCTTCCTGCACCCAAACTCCCTCTTAGAGCCCATACCCCCTCATGGACCCCAACCCACAGCCCCAGCCCGGTGAAAATGAGTGAGGGTTGGGGAGAGGGAGGGATGGAGTGAGCAGGGTGGGGCTTTGGGGAAAGGGCAGGGTAGATTCTGAGTTGCACTTAAATTCAAAAAGTGATCTTATGTGTAAAAAGGTTGGAGACCACTATCCTATAGGCATTAGGATCCTCATTGGGGCCCTCAATCATCACCCTCAGGTGTCTTAGAATATTCCTCAGGTGTCAACCAAAGTCCTACTCCCCAAAACATGCACAAGCCTTGTGAGCTAAAATTGGATCATCAACCAAATGAGAAGTCTAAATAAGATTGTCAGTTTCCCAATTATACTATTTTGACTTGAAAGGAGGCCAACTACTCTATTTGGGTTTGTTCTAATCTGCAGTCTAATAACGGTCCCCAACACGTTTCCTAAGGCTTGCAGTTGGGTGATGCCCAGATGACCCTTTCCAAGGCTAATCAGGAGAGAAGGCAGCGAGCCTCATGGGATGTGCAGAGCCGTGGAACACCCTCATGCTGCTACCATTCCCTCCTTATGCACCTTTTCTCCAATGCCTCCCCTTCTGCTACTTCCAAAGACTCCTTTTCTCACTTTCCTTGCTCTACTACCTGCTTTCCTGTATGCTCTGTTATCTCCACTTTATTGTCTCTCTCCTTGAGGAGGAAGCAGAATGCAGGGTATATCCCCATCCCTACTATCCTCTGCCCCTTACAGACCATAAGGCCTTAATCTAGAATACAGAACACTGGGACAAGTTGTTTGTAGAAATGTTAGGAAGTATTATTTCACTATATAAAGTTCATTTCTTTATCACAAATTTTTTTTTTTATATCTGACTAACACATTCTAACAATTGTGTTTATCACAATGCATACATACATCAGACACTTTCAAGGCACATTCCTTCATGTAATGTCTTAATGCACTGTATAATGACAGTTTTATGCTATTCATTGCCTGGAGTGAACATGGCAGCTGAAATTTTGCCATATTTTGCTTTGTGCCTTCCAGACTTATATATACAAAGGGTACACATTGATATTGAAAGAGGTGAGCTTTTCTGTACGTGTTTTAAAACGGAAAAATCTGTGATTAACACCTGTCCACCTAAAGTATCATGAACAAAGTCTGCTGTGTGCTATAGATTGCTACATTTACTGGAAGTAACTATTTTGTAATGTGTGTACATTTTATTTTCTGGTAGAGTCCATACTGGAAGGAGGCCCTTAATATTTTGAAACTGGTGGTGTCTCGATCAGCAAGTCTCGTTGTACCTAATGATATTCCAAAATCTTATGGAGGTGATATAGGTTCTCCTGAAATCTCATTCACAAAAATGTTTAATAATGTCTCCAAGGAACTACCTGGGAAGACCTTAGATTTTCATTTTGATATATCAGAGGTAATTCTTATCTATAATTGGAATGTAATAATGACATCATATTACAATCTGAGATTCTCTTATTACTCATGTTTATAATGCAAGAGTTTTGAAAGATGTAATTAGAAAAAAAATAAATACAAACCAGTTTTTAAGATTTAATAATATTAAACTCCTAAGTAGTTTATTTGTCAGACTTAATTAAATTAGACTACTACTGAAAAGTGAACTTTGGGTCCTGTTTGGGCTCAATTTGTGTAATCCTTCCTCTTTGAGCACTTCCTCATTGGACTAGCCTCATTAAAGTCAATGGGACTACTCACATGAGAAAGTGGTCACCAATATAAGGGTTGCACTGCCAAGCCCTTAATCATCATAATTTGCCAAGAATTGTATATTCCATTTTTATCTCAAAAATAATTTAATCCTATCCAGTGTATTCCAGTCTTGTCATAAAGCAGCCTATCTAAACTTCAGTCAAGATTGCATCTTTCTCACCAGTAGCATCAACTTTGACCTAAAAGGGCTTCAGCTATCTGTGGAAAATAATATGGTGCATATATACAAACCAAAAATGTCAGCTGTACATAAATTATTTTGTGATTCAGATTACATTCCAACTGGGACAGAGTTCGGGTCACAAATTTTAGTGCATTAGAATTTTCATTTTGGGCTGTGGTTATCAACAGTAAAATGGGCAGTAATTTTTGCATTAAACAAGCTCAGATTTTTTTTTTTGTGGAATTTGATGTATTTTCTCTGACTGTTTAACGAGTAGAGTGCAAGTTTTACATGTACATTTCTCACTGAAGTCACTAGGTTGTCAAACTAGACCAAATGTGTTTTTATACTTTATAAACACACCTTGTTACATATTTTGCATTTCAAACAAACTGTTTCACAAAATCCTTCATTTAGTCATAAAGCCAATAGTAGAGTTTGGGGCCAGTTTAAAAAAAGGGGGCAAAAAAGAGTACATTAACAGGCCATAACCAACTTCCCAAAGCTTGAGAGAGTTCAGATCCTGTGTTCTGGTGTTGGCCCAGATATATTTTAAGATGAGATTTGAAAAAAGATTGGCTTTCCTGTGTCAAGCTTACATATTTTTAAACAGGAGTGGGGGGCAGCAAATATGCAAGATACAACTTCATGCAAAATATGGGTATGTTCTTCGTATTCTGGCTCATGCTGCACCTATGGTGTGTGGGTGCTTAGTATAATCACATATGAGGTTCTGCTGTTGCTTACGAAATTAAATTAGTAAACTGAGTTTTAGTGTAATACTACTAGTAGTTCTGAAATTGATAATAATGTCTTACTAATAAATATTTGAATTTGAAACTAACATTTAGACAAGTTAGACAAACACATGTCAGGGATGGAATAGGTATACTTAATCCTGCCTTAGTTCAGGGGGGATGAACTAGATGACCTTTTGTGGTCACTGCCAGCCCTGTATTTCTATGATTCTTTGATTTTATTTTATTTTTCATCTGGCAGACCCCAATTATTGGGAATAAATATGGTGATCAGCACAGTGCAGCTGGCAGAAATGGGAAGCCAAAAGTCATTGCTGTCACTCGGAGCACTTCTTCAACTTCATCTGGGTCCAATTCCAATGCCTTGGTCCCTGTCAGCTGGAAAAGGCCGCAGCTGTCACAGGTACATTATATGAAAATACAGCAAAATCCATGTGTCTCAATAAAAAGTACAGTGTAATGTATATAGTGTGTGTGTTTGAAATATAATTTGGAATCAACAGTATGTCTTAACAGTTACTGAATATTAGTTAACTATTTTGCAATGATAACTGTATTGGCATAATGAAAATCTTTTTTCTTTAAAGATATTTCTTAAGACCTCAACATCTGAGATATCTGCTTATAAGTATCAGATGTTTTACACTTGTAATCTGCCTGGAAGATTTTGTATTTCTAATAAGTATTATGCTATGTGATTGATTTATTTATTTATTTATTTATTTTCAGAGAAGAACGAGAGAGAAGCTAATGAATGTGCTCTCACTGTGTGGTCCAGAATCTGGTCTCCCCAAAAATCCATCAGTAAGTATTTCTAAATTCCAGTAGCAAATACTAGTGCATGTTCAGGTCTGATAGTATTAATAAGAAAACAAAAAATATTTTGTCATAATTGCAGTTCAGAAATTCACAAAACTGGCTAATAAATTTCAAATTGTAATTATTAATGAGGAATCATCAAAGGTGCTTCCAGTTAAGTACAGCAGGAGTCCATTCTTGGTCCAGTGCTATTCAGTATTTTTACCAATTACCTGTAGGAAGATATAAAATCATTGCTGATAAAGTTTGCAGATGACACAAAGATTGGGTTGCTTGCTAAATGAAAGGTCATCCCATCTAGGAACAAAGAATGTAGACTATACCCTGGAAAGCAGCAACTCTGAGAGGGACTTAGTTGTCATGGTACAGTGTTTTTCAAACTTCGGGTCGCAACCCAGTACTGGGTCGCACGGCATGTCAGGCACTAAGTCTCTCTGGTCAGCACCACTGACTGGGACGTTAAAAGTCCTGTCGGCGGTGCCGCCCAGCTAAGGCAGGCTAGTCCCTACCTGTTTTGACACCTCGCTGTGCCCCGGAAGCAGCCAGCAGCGGGTCCAGCTTTTAAGCAGGGGGCTATGGGGCTCCGTCTGCTGCCCCCACCCCAAGCACTGGCTCCGCACTCCAGCCAATGGGAACTGGGGGGAGGGTGGGAGGTGCCCGCGGGCGAGAGTCACGCAAAGCCACTTGCATGCCTCCGTCTAGGAGCCGGACTTGCTGCTGGCCACTTCAGGCGCAGCACGGTCCATGGTGCTAGGACAGGTGGGAAGCCTGCCTCTGTATCTTGGCTGCACCGCTGACCAGGAGCCACCAGAGGTAAATCTGTGCCCCAACCCCCTGCCCCAGCCCTAAGCCCCCCAAACCTAGAACCCCTTCCTGCACCCCAAACTCCTCATCTCCCAGCCCAGCCCAGAGCCTGCACCCCTAGCCCAGAGCCCTAACCCTCTCCTGCACCCCAACGCCCAGCCCTAACCCCCCCCAAACCCTCATCCCTGGCCCCACCCCAGAGCTTGCACCCCGCAGGCCAGAGCCCTGACCCCCTCCCACACCCCAACCGTCTGCCCCAGCCCTGAGCCCCTCCCACACCCTAAACCCCTCATCCCCAGCTCCGTTGGGTCACGGGCATCAACAATTTTCTTCAACTGGGTCCCCAGAAAAAAAGTTTGAAAACCTCTGTCATAGTACTAACATGGCTACCCAACTGAACACAACCTCCCAGTGAGTTGGCTGTGGCTCAGGTTAACATGAATATATAAACAGCCGAATACTGAGCAGAAATGGGGAAGTATCAGACAGCAGAGGACTTGCTGCGCTTGTCTGTTCGTGAATCACCACTTCAAGAACATTTGACTGTGGTGGCTTTGTCTTCGGTGTCCTTGGCACTTCCTGGATTGGTGGCTGACTTATTGTTGATGGCACTGTTGTCTGCATCACGTCATACCCATCATTCATGGGTTACTGCTGACTTCCTGTTCAGTACTGAGAGGACTGACAGTGCAAATGCTATTTTTGGTACTGACAACAATTTTAGAGCACTCTGTATCTGCGGGTCTGATACCAACTTCTTCAGTTCCAATGCCTATTTCAGTAGTGTGTACCAGTACTCAAAGTGCCTTCGACTGTACCGTCATCGGTGCCAATGAGGCTGGCATAGTGGACTGAAGATGATGTGGGCCATTTATTGGCTCCATCTGGAGTGGCTCCTTCATTACTGCCAGACTACTTGGAAGGGTCTTATGGATCAAATGTGGAAATCTCTCCATCTCCTTCGCGATACTGCTCTTAGAGATTTGTCAAGACCTCCTGCATATCGCTACTGCTCCCGCAGTAGGGAAAAAGCATCCTGGCTTAGCTCCTACTAGCCACCAATCTCATATCCCTATCCCTAGTGACCTCCTTGGAATCCCTAAGAAGTTTCTCATTTGGCAAGGTCCCAGTCATCGACTCAGTCCAGGGCCAGATCATCTGTTCCTACAGGGGTCTCTCCACCTGGACCACCTGTTCTAGAGCTACAGTCTGAGGGAGCTCCCTCTGACCTGGTACAGCCTGAACCTTTGATACAGTTACATATGTGACCACATGAGATTCCAGTGATTCTGCTTTCCTCTTTTTCCTCTTCATCAGATAATGCTATGGTGCCTGAGTCCTCATCTCCAGTACCAGAGGAGATGAATGACATCGTCACTGGGTATTCGGGCTGTTTGTTCAGAACACCCATAATTTAATGGCTGTTCTTCAATTCTCAACTCTTGGGAGAGTCTTTCTCCCTAAACATAAAGTGATATTGAAACCTGCCAAATCTCTGTGGAATATGCCAGCATCTATAGCACCTGTAGGTATGTGTTCTGACCTGGGACCATGCGGGTTCTGGGCTACTGACACTTCCACATTGCCACTGGAAGTTTACACTAGGATTTCCACTGGAAGACGCTGTTGAGCTAGGCTTTGCAGAAAGTACTGCCCAGCAGGGCCTGAATGGCTTCCACTAACATCCCACTGATAGGCTGATGCTAGTATTTAAACCAGAAACCCATCATGGGGATCTGTCTGAGCAACAGCACTGCCTGCCTGCCTCCATTCCAGACCTTGTTGCTGTCGACCCTAGACTCTGGCTTCTGACTCCGGTTGGTTCTCAACTATTTGCTTGCTGTCTATAACCTGGCACCTGATCCTGACTTCCTGATATCCTGACCCAGTTCACCCCAACTCTGCTATTCGCCTGCAACTTGGTGCCTGACCCAGACTTCCTGACATTGTGACCCTGCTCCCCCTCAGCCCTGCTACTTCACTCCTGATTGCAACTTAGTAGCTAACCAGTGCACACAGTCTGCCCACGACCCATCCTGACAACGTCCTCATGCAAGAGAGTGTTTTTTTGAGTGTTTTTTCTTGCATTCACCTCCTAATTCCCTGGTTGTGACTGCAGAAACTAAGAGAGTCTGGCGGGGAGGTATAAATCTACTAAAGACAGAGTCTAAACGGTTAGATTTGATGGGGAGAAAAGTGTATTCAACCTGATCATTGCAAATCCACATTGCCAACCAGCAAGCATTATTGTCTAAATAAGACTTTGTAAATTAGGACTCCATGTCCAAATTTATGGATAAGTTCCGTGAATCTCCAGGGAAGAGTTTGAGTCATTTATTACAGAGGGACATTTGGTGGCCAGGATGTCTTTAAAGTTAGCACTGGATATGGCAGATGTTTCATGTAAATCTGTGGTTTTAGCTGTGACGATGAGAAGGGCCTCGAGGCTATAGAACTCTAGCATAGTTCTTGAAGTTCAACAGGCCATAGAGAACTTATCGTTCAGTCAGTTTTTGTTTTCTGAGAAAACTGTCTAGACTTCACATTCGTTTAAGGACTACAGATCTACTTTATGGTCTTTCAGTGTTTACGCCCAGGCCATAAGAATGTCATTTTGCAGGTCAACAACATCACCAGCAATATTTCTCTAAGCGATACTTTCATCAGTTGTCCTACCCTGCTAGGTAGCAAAGTTTATCTGGAAATGGACATAAATTAAAGAGGCAAAAATCTTCTGGCTCTGCTTTTACTCAGTCAGCCTCTCCTCCATCTTCAGGGAGGAGCAACCTATTTGACTTTTATATCAAGAACAGCATACCACTTGTGAACGTTTCAAACCTGTCTCATCAGTCTGGAGATAGATTGTCTCACTTCTACAGTTCTTGGGAAACAATAACTATGGACAGATGGTCCAAGCACTGTCTGATTAGGTTACACCATACAATTTCTGTCTATCCCCCCAATTCTACTTCCCTACCTATCCCTTTTCAAGGACTCCTCTCATGAGCCTTCTGTTCTGCCCACCATTGTAGAACGTCCAGAATCTCTGGAGGCAATTGGACAAGCCTGTGACTTGCAGGTAGGAGGACAGACCAACTTCAACCATGCCTGAAGAGGAGGAGGATGGAGGTTCTTCAGCAGGTTTGGCCTTTGTGTGCTCTAGGAGCTATAGAGGAGGCTCCTCCTCTTCATCAGGGAGAGGGATTCTACTCTTGGTACTTCCCGATCCCTAAGTCCAAGGTAGAGGGTGAGATGGATCCTCAATCTCTGCAGTCTCAGCAAATTTCTCATGGTTACTATTCTTCCTGCCTGAAATTACAATGACTGGTTTGTTGTTCTCAATCTTCAGGATGCCTGTTTCCCTGTGGTGATTTTCCCAGGCTATGGGAAGTTCTTGAGATTCCTTGTTGTCAGTCAACACTGTCAGTACATGTTTCTTCCCTTTGGCCTGTCATCAGCCCCACAGGTCTTTACCAAATGCACGAAGGCGGTAGCAGCCCATGTCAGAAGGAGGGGAATTCATGTCGTCTTGTACCTATATGATTGGCTGGTGAGAAGCAGATCTAAAGAACAAGTCCTTAGTCATGTCCAGTTCACACTGGACCGCTTTGATCAACTGGGGGTGATTTTTCAAAAAAAATAAAGTCGATATTGACTCCATCTAAAAAAATCAAGTTCTTTGTCCCCCCTTCTCGCGTCTATGAATTCAAAGGTCTTTCTCTCACACAAGCAATTCCAGACAATTTGGTGCCTTTATCTGGATCTCCAGTCTCATTCTTTGACCATGGTCTGTGTATGCATAAAGATACTAGGACATGTGGCTGAATGCATTTATGTGATTCAGCATGAAAGATTGCATCATCATCCTCTTCAGGCATGGTTGAAGTTGGTCTGTCCCCCTAGCTGCAAGTCACAGGCTTGTCCAATTGCCTCCAGAGATTCTGGATTTTCTACAGTGGCGGGCAGAACAGAATAATGTATGCTAGAGTGTTCCCTTTGCCCATCGTCCACTTTGGTGACTGATGCCTCCACACTAGGTTGAGGAGCACATCTAAGGGTATGTCTACACTACGAAATTAAATCTATCTTATAGAAGTCAATTTTTAGAAATGGATTTTGTACAGTCGATTGCGTATGTCCACACTAAGTGCATTAAGTCGGTGGAGTGCGTCCACAGTACCGTGGCTAACATCGACTTTCGGAGAAGAGTCCGCAAATTACAAATCTTAAAGGCAGAACCTTCATATACTTAGTTCAAAGACACAATGTCCTTAAGTCAACATCCAGAGTTTTTGTCCAAGGTATTTACTTGTCTATATTCTTTCCTAAGCTGCACTCATATGTAGATAAGGAGCATTTCCATACGTTAGACGTAAGGCAGTGCTTGGTGTTCTGTCTGGAAAGGACTCAACCATTTCATTCATCACCTCAACTTTTTGTCTCCTAATAGAATTTCATAAAAGATCTGTTGGTTTCCATACAGACAATTTCCAAGTGGATAACTTCCTGTATTATCACAGTTTATGGAGTAGCTCAGACTATGTCCCCACAAACATTATGGGCTTATTCAACAAGAGCCCAAGCAATGTTGGTCGCATTTCTCAGAGATGTTTTAGTATTGGACATTTGCAGGACTACTACATTGTCTTCTGTGCATACTTTTACCAAACATTATGCTATTACTGCAACATCTAGGTCAGGTGCAAGCTTTGGGAGAACAGTTGTGCAGTCACTGTTTATGCAGACTCCAAACTGCAGTACCTATCAGAACTTGCTTGTGAGTTGCCTGAGTGGAAAACACATCTGCAACCGCTCAAAGAAGAAAAGACTGTTACCTGTATTGTAACTGTTGCTCTTTGAGATGTCGGTGCGGATGTGTATTCCACGTCCTGCACTCGGTCCCCTCTGCATTGGAATCTCCAGTCTTAGAAGGAGCTGAGAGGGGGTCAGGGTGGCACCACCCTTACGTAGCCACAGGAGGGGCTACAAGGGCCACAAGTTGCAAGTGCCACCATGACAGGTACTGCTAAGCAAAGTTCTCTGGCTTCAGTGCACTAGGCATGTGCACACCTGAGAGAAATACGTGTCTGCACTCACATTGTGAAGAATAACAGTTGCAATGCACATAAGTAACCATCTTTTATGGATTCTTCATCACTTAAATCAAAATATGGTATCTTTCTAAAAGATCAGCGGAAGTTATTGAGCTTACTACAGGAATTAATGAGTGAAACACTGTAGCCTGTGTTATGCAGGTCAAATTAGATCGTCATAGTAGAATCTTCTGGCCTTAAATATCTGTTTATCTCATGGTTCCAGAAATTAAATCCTGGAGATTTCTTCTCCCCTTATTGCATCTTTCAAATTCCCAGTTAATTATATGCATTGCCAGGAGAATTACATATTGTATAGTTTAAGAGTAAAGGCTTCTAGTAACACTGTATCTTCCATCTCATAGGCTTCCCTGTATGTTATCTATTAACGTTATTTAAGCCATGTTTATTTCCATTATTATCTATTTCTGTAGGTTGTGTTTTCTTCTAATGAAGACTTGGAAGTTGGGGATCAACAAACAAGCCTTATTTCAACAACAGAAGAAGTAATTCAAGAGGAGGAAGTGGCTGTGGAAGATAACAGCAGTGAACAACAGTTTGGAGTTTTTAAAGATTTTGACTTTTTAGATGTTGAGCTGGAAGATGCAGAGGTGAGACCCTGGACTTTCTTTTTTAGAATTGGGGTTTCTATTTTAGAATGTTTTAAAAGCTGGGTTATGTTGGTACAATATTAAGGATTGGACAGCAGTCCCAAAACTTCACTGATTTTGATTTCCATCAAAACAAAACCTTGACTACAAATTTTGCAATGTCCGATGCAGGTCCCAGTTGTCTTTATGAAGTTGGGTTTAACTCCCCACTTATTCTGTAAGAATATGTTTTGTAGCCAGGGAAATAATAATTTTGACAGCATAAGATTTTGTTATTAAGACTGTGAAGCTTTGCCCACTGTGTAAGAATGCTGTCTGGTGCGATGGAATAGCATATTAAGAATGCACGCAATGTTAGGTACTCATGCGTTTCTACATTTCCAGAATTTCAAGTAGTAAGATAGCAATAGTATATACTGAAATGGAATACTATCTCAATGAATTGTCAGACTATCCCACCTGTGACAAAGCTCTGTCCTTGCCTCCGTGGGTCCTGCGTTTCCTGGCGGATTTCGCTAGCCTCAGAGGCTCACCGTGACCCTCCACGTAACCCTTCTTTCTCTAGAGACAAGGGTCACAGTCTACTGAACCATTTTCATCATAAGCCAGCAAGGGAGGTGAGGAGAAATTATCCTTCCTTGCACAGTCTCTGTTGTCTCCCAGTCTCAGTGATTAATCAGGGGGCAAAGGTGGGGGGGAGAAGCCTGGGCCCACCCTCTACTCCGGGCTCCAGCCCAGGGACCCTAATAGTAACTGCTATGGTAGCTGACCTTTTAGAAACATGACATGTACAATTCTCTGGGCTACTTCCCCCACAGCAGCCCTCATTTCCTCAAGCTCCACTTCACCCTTACTTCAGGGCCTCCTTCCTTGTGCCTGATATAGTGTGTACTACTCAGCCTCTCCAACAGCGCAACTTCCTTCCACAGCTCCTGACATGCATCCCCACCTGACTGACTGGGAGGCTTTTAATTAGTTTCAGCCAGCCCCTGATTGGCTTCAGGTGTCCCAATCAACCTAGCATTCTCCCTGCCTTCTGGAAAGTTCTTAATTGGCCCCAGGTGTCTTAATTGACCTGGAGCAGCTTCCATTTCACTTAACCTGGAACCAGGGATTTGTTTAGCCTGGAGCTAATATATCTGTCTCCCACTACTTTTCTATAGCCATCTGGCCTTGCCCCGTCACACACCCTATCACACAAGTTTTATATTTATATATATTTATACGTTTATAAAGCTGCCCTTACCTTTGCCATTCATATTGTATCTGATTTTGTGCATTTGTTTTCTTTTTTCACATTTTTCATTCTGTTAAAGTAATGAAATTAGGTAATAAAAGGTTTAAAAGTTAACAGTAATAATAATAATTCATATTTGTTTATTTTTTGTATTGTGGTAGAGCCTCCAGACCCCAACTGTGGATCATGGTCCCTTTGTGTTAGGCATTGTATGCACACAACATAATTTAAAGGTCTTAAACTGACCCCCAAAAGAAGGAGTGTGAAGAAGGGAGTGAGAGTGAAAAAAGAAATCAGTACTGTCTGTAATTCACCCTTGTTACATCTGGTTATTATAGTACCTACAAAATATTAAATTAATTAAGAACCTTGGAAGGTTTTTAGATTCAGATGAGTTCAAAAAAGCCTAGATATTCATCTGAACTTTGAGATGCTCTCTCTTTGCATCCCTGGTTTCTCTATCCCTCTTTGCAGGCTCCTGATCTCTTTTTTCCTGATTTCTTCTCCCTTCCCCGGAGGCCTCCAGCGCCTTACATCTCTCCCTTCTGCTGATTCTCGTGTCCCCGGGGCAAATTACTTGTCCAGTACGCGTATGCCCACACACACCAACGAGGTGTCTGGTATTCTGTGGCCTTCCCTTTTGTCCTATATCTGATCCCCCTAAATTAACTGAGAATAAGTGAACAGTTGAGAAGAGGTAGATTCAAAAGCATTAAGACCCAATAGAAAAGTGGCCACAACTGCAGGCCCTACAATTTTAACATCTAAAAAACAGACGGGTTTGTGGGCCGCATACGTATTGCTTTTCTTGAACTTCAAAATGTGGTTCAATGTCAATTTTAATAGATCAGGCTGAGGTACAGCCAGTTCTTATGCTAGCTCAACCAGTTCACCCAGCCCTATGTCAAAATTGTGCACTGCCTGTTACCAATATATGATATGGAGAGTTAACCAACAAAAACACAAAATTTTTAAGTGTAGGACATCACTTTTATATGTGACATAATGGAAATATAGTAATTTATATTAGAATTTATATTAAAATATCCTGCATGCTTTTTTGCTAATACTTAAATGTTAGTAATATTAACAGTCTGAGGAAAAAATAGATTAGTTTAAGGATGTTTTCAGTGCTTTAATCCCTAGCTCTTCATTTACGTTTGCATGCAAATACTCTGTCCGCTTCTCTGGAGCAAACAAAGTCACTGAGAAAAAGTTGGAAAATATGCATGCTTGCATACTGATAACATTTTGAATCTCCATGAGAGACAACCAGTTGCTGGAGTAACTTTGGAATTGGTATTGTCAAGTTTGAGGAGACTAGACCTGTGGGCTGGTTGAGAGAACCATTCTTAAGGAATCTTATTGGCTATATCATTGAAGGATTGATAAAGTCCCCAGAAGAAGCCAAAGATCTTACCTGTCCACTTAGAATGGAAAAATAGTGACTAAAATATAGATTTCACTCAAAACCACACACCATCCTTCATATCTCAATTGGAAAATGAGAAAAGGGAGGATCCATACATTTGTGTTTAGGGTCCTCTTCATAAATATTGATGTTGAAAAGTACTTAATATCTTTCAGAATGTCTAGTTAAAAATATGTCAAAGTTTTCCTCCAATATGAGTATAATTATGACTTCATATGTTTTGTCAACTGGATGTGGACAGTTAAAGTCAATTTAAGATTCCATCTGTGTTGAAGTTCAAGGATTTCATTCACTGCTTGTTTAAACAGTTGTTTTACATGTTACACCAAGGAAAATGTACCATAGACATGTTGTTTTAAGTGTTTTGTCTCATAACCAATTTTACATGAAAAGAGAAGTTAAAATTTTTTTAGCTTTTTTGACAAAAGCTTTTTCCAGAGCTTGAATCAGTCTTCTACAGTTGGCAAATCATACATAATAGAACCTTTTCCCCTGGTTATAGTGTATCTTAAGTGTTTGTCCTCGTTCTTTCTAATTATGTGTGTTTTCCTTTTTGCTAACCAGGAGCTGCAGGTAAGTTGCAGCCTGGTGCAGTGGCTTGTTTAATCTGTTGTTGTCTGTGGTGTGTTAGTCTGTGCTTTGTAGTCAGATACATGTAATATTGGTACAGATGTGATTGTAGACAACATATTTAGTGAGACCCCAATACAAGATATTCGAGAGAAATTTGAGAATCGTACTTCATTTTATGCGAATTGCAGATCATTTGCCATATATCTTAATCTTTTAAAGTAAAAACATCACTTAATATATTTAAAATTACAATAAAATTGAAGGGCTGATTGAAACTCTGTTCACAGTGCATTCAGTATTCCTGTGTCTTCTGTGTTGTCTTGGTGTGATCATTTCATTATTATATATTTGAGATATTTAGCATAAACTTCCTTTTGATTTTATTTTATTTTACAGGGTGAAAGTATGGACAACTTCAACTGGGGAGTCCGTAGGCGTTCACTCGACAGTATTGACAAGGGAGACACACCATCCCTTCAAGAATGTCAGTATTCTGGTAGCACACCCAGCTTGAACTTGACCAATCAGGAGGATACTGATGAGTCCTCAGAAGAGGAAGCAGCCCTGACTGCAAGTCAGATATTATCCCGATCACAGATGGTAAGTCATTCTTCTGTGAAAAGAATCAGTTTATAACCCAAGTTTATTTAAGCTTTAGTTAAATGAGTCTATCAACGGATCTCTTCAGAGAACATTTTTCGTGCCATTGTTATAAAAACTGACAGCTGCAAACTTAAATCTTCACCTGCATCTTTTAGAGGCAAATACTGCTCAAACCTTCCACCCGTAGTCGCAGAAAGCCTTGGATGCAGCTGCACTAGTGCAGTTCAGCTTTTGGGGAGGCATTTCTGAAGCCTATGAAGTGAGTTCACAATCTCAACTCAGCAAAAGAACTCTTCTATCAGCAGTAGATACATTACTGTTGAGGTTCCAGTGCAGTGTTCTTTCTTCCATCAATGCTCATTAAATATGTAGTACAATTTTTAAAAAACATTATAAAGATTATTCTTGTTTAAATATAAGATCTATGTTTTTCGCAAAAAGAAAAGGAGTACTTGTGGCACCTTAGAGACTAACCAATTTATTTGAGCATAAGCTTTCGTGGGCTAGAACCTACTTCATCAGATGCATGGAGTAGAAAATACAGGAGCAGGTATAAATGCATGAAAAGATGGGAGTTGCCTTATCAAATGTGAGGTCAGTCTAATGAGACAATTCAATTAACAGTAGGATACCAAGGCAGGAAAAATAACTTTTGTAGTGGTAATGAGAGTGGCCCATTTCAAACAGTTGACAAGAAGGTGTGAGTAACAATAGGGAGAAATTAGGTTTAGGTTTTGTAATGACCCAACCACTCCCAGTCTTTGTTCAGGCCTAATGTGATGGTGTCCAGTTTGCAAATTAATTCCAATTCTGCAGTTTCACGTTGGAGTCTGTTTTTGAAGTTTTTTTTGTTGACGAATTGCCATTTTTAGGTCTGTTATTGAGTGACTAGGGAAAATGATGTGTTCTCCTAATGGTTTTTGAATGTTATCAATCCTGATGTCAGATTTGTCCATTTATTCTTTTTCATAGAAACCGTCCATTTTGGCCAATGTACATGGCAGAGGGGCATTGCTGGCTGATGGCATATATCATATTGATAGACGTGCAGGTGAACAAGCCCCTGATAGTGTGGCTGTTGTGGTGTCCCTTGAATAGATATGTGGACAGAGTTGGCACTGGGGTTTGTTGCGAAGTTTGGTTTCTGGGTTGGTGTTTTTGTTGTGTGGTGTGTTGTTGCCTGTGAGTATTTGCTTCAGGTTGGGGGGCTGTCTGTGAGTGAGGACTGGCCTGTCTCCCAAGGTCTGTGAGTGAGGGATCATCCTTCAGCATAGGTTGTAGATTCCTGATGATGCACTGGAGAGGTTTTAGTTGGGGGCTGTAGGTGACGGCTAGTGGCGTTCTGTTACTTTATTTGTTGGGCCTGTCCTGTATTAGGTGACTTCTGGCATCCAGCTGTCTAAGGAGTACCGTTGATGGGCTTGAACATGAGTCCTAGAAAGTCTTCAGCTAAAAGGAATGGGAATGAGGGATCACTGAGTGCATAGAGAATCCTTCCTAGGAAACAAAGAATGGAAGCCTTGCATAATGACTTAGCCACTCCTAGTCTCTGTTTAAGCCTAAATTAATAGTATCCAATTTGCAAATGAATTCCAATTCAGCAGTTTCTCGCTGGAGTCTGGATTTTAAGTTTTTTTGTTGTAAGATAGTGACCTTCATGTCTGTGATTGCGTGACCAGAGAGATTGACGTGTTCTCCGACTGGTTTATGAATGTTATAATTCTTGACATCTGATTTGTGTCCATTTATTCTTTTACGTAGAGACTGTCCAGTTTGACCAATGTACATGGCAGAGGGGCATTGCTGGCACATGATGGCATATATCCCATTGGTGGATATGCAGGTGAACGAGCCTCTGATAGTGTGGCTGATGTTATTAGGCCCTGTGATGGTGTCCCCTGAATAGATATGTGGGCACATTTGGCAACAGGCTTTGTTGCAAGGATAGGTTCCTGGGTTAGTGGTTCTGTTGTGTGGTATGTGGTTGTTGGTGAGTATTTGCTTCAGGTTGGGGGGCTGTCTGTAGGCAAGGACTGGCCTCTCTCCCAAGATTTGTGAGAGTGTTGGGTCATCCTTCAGGATAGGTTGTAGATCCTTAATAATGCGTTGGAGGGGTTTTAGTTGGGGGCTGAAGGTGACGGCTAGTGGCGTTCTGTTATTTTCTTTGTTAGGCCTGTTCTGTAGTAGGTGACTTCTGGGAACTCTTCTGGCTCTATCAATCTGTTTCTTCACTTCCGCAGGTGGGTATTGTAGTTGTAAGAAAGCTTGACAGAGATCTTGTACGTGTTTGTCTCTGTCTGAGGGGTTGGAGCAAATGCGGTTGTATCGCAGAGCTTGGCTGTAGACGATGGATCGTGTGGTGTGGTCAGGGTGAAAGCTGGAGGCATGTAGGTAGGAATAGCGGTCAGTAGGTTTCCGGTATAGGGTGGTGTTTATGTGACCATTGTTTATTAGCACTGTAGTGTCCAGGAAGTGGATCTTTTGTGTGGACTGGACCAGGCTGAGGTTGATGGTGGGATGGAAATTGTTGAAATCATGGTGGAATTCCTCAAGGGCTTGTTTTCCATGGGTCCAGATGATGAAGATGTCATCAATATAGCACAAGTAGAGTAGGGGCTTTAGGGGACGAGAGCTGAGGAAGCGTTGTTCTAAATCAGCCATAAAAATGTTGGCATACTGAGGGGCCATGCAGGTACCCATAGCAGTGCCGCTGATCTGATTTCTCCCTATTGTTACTCACACCTTCTTGTCAACTGTTTGAAATGGGCCACTCTCATTACCACTACAAAAGTTATTTTTCCTGCCTTGGTATCCTACTGTTAATTGAATTGTCTCATTAGACTGACCTCACATTTGATAAGGCAACTCCCATCTTTTCATGCATTTATACCTGCTCCTGTATTTTCCACTCCATGCATCTGATGAAGTAGGTTCTAGCTGAAGAAGGTTTATGCTCAAATAAATTGGTTAGTCTCTAAGGTGCCACAAGTACTCCTTTTCTTTTTGCGAATACAGACTAACATGGCTGTTACTCTGAAATCTATGTTTTTGTAGTTTTTGACAAAAGAAAGCTTGGATTCCTCATTTGCAAGCTGAAATAATTGAAGTGCAAAAATAAATAACAGCCACAGATCTTATGGGACTTCTATTAGCGTTCCACCTTTAAAATTGCTAATCTGTTCCATTCTCATTCATTATGTACTATATAAAATAGACTAATGCAATACTACTTCCTATGTATGTCTCA
This sequence comes from Lepidochelys kempii, assembly GCF_965140285.1. Lineage (NCBI taxonomy): Eukaryota > Metazoa > Chordata > Testudines > Cheloniidae > Lepidochelys > Lepidochelys kempii. The sequence continues at coordinate 91,385,281 of NC_136383.1, forward strand.
TTTGTATAAATTATCACAGGATTAAATTAAATTTTCTCCAGTGCAGCTATTTGCAGGTCTAAATATTCATACTAGAGAAATCTGTGATGATATTCTAGATGATTTTGTAATGTGAAAACAAATATTGGTTGTCAGTAGTAGTTTTTCTTGTAGGAAAAGAATGATCTTCCTGTTATGGTCTTCTTCCCTTACAGTTAGGTGTTGATATACCACCTAAGATCATCTTCCATTTTTAAATTTTGAAAATAGGTTAAGATATAAACTATACCTTTGGAGATAGGATAACTTAGGGACTTTGTAATGGGTTATAAAGCCTTCTCTGTCTTGTTCGGTAGTGCAAATTCCAAGGTCTTGGTACAGTTCTGGGAACAGGTATCCACATCACAAAAACCACAATCATAATTGGCACTAAATTTTCATCCTTAGCAGAGAAACAAAGGATTGAGTGGATGTGGAATCAAAACAACTTTTTATTTTTATTTATTCTTTTAATAAAATTACAATAATTTTAATCCAGGTAAACATTTAAGTATTACAAGATTTCTCATTATTACAAGAAATTGTCTACTCTACCCCATCCCAAATAAAAAAAACCTCACTAAATTGATCATGTATACATAAAATGATAGCACAGAAATAATCACTTTACCATCAACTATATTTTTTTTAAAAAAAAGCTGTAAAGAGAGCCAGAAATCAAACATAGCTATTCATAGGTAGCAAAGAACTATTTAAATTATCCTGATTAGCACCCCATTTAAATTAGCTTTTTTTGGCGTCATTATGTCAATAGGAAGACTCTATCATCACTATAGCTGAGGTAAAAGAAACATTTTTGGTTTTTTTGATCTTCAGAAAATTTCTGTTTCACAAGAAACAACATAAAAGCTTAGATAATTAAAAGAATTTAGGAGATAATGTCAGTATTTTTCTAATATGATTATGGGTTCTTCAGATACCAGGAAAAATTAAAACTTTTATTTTAAAACAGTATATTACCCTATATTCTTCATATAGAGTATGTCTACACTGCACTTAAACACCTGCAGCTGGCTCGTGTCAGCTGGCTCGTGTCAGATGGTTCAGGCTGCAGGGCTATAAAATTGTGGTGTAGACATTCAGGCATGCGCTGGAGCCTGAGATCTGGGACCTGGGACCTAGCGCCGCGGCGCCAGCCTGAGCCCAAATGTCTACACCACAATTTTACAGCCTCACAACCTGAGCCACACAACCCAAGTCAGCTGACACAGTCCAGCCATGGGTGTTTAATTGTAGGCATAACCACGGTATGCATAGTATATTCTAGGTCCTATGGTGTTGCCAGAGTTCCTGTGACCTTTCTGTTTGACACAGATGAAGTGATATATCTGAAGGATATATAAGAGGTATATGAAATATATTTAGACCGTATAGTGGGGAACAAATTTGGCCAAGAAATTCAATACGAATTATACTTGTCAAATAACTTGACCCTTTAATAAAGATTCTGGAATATGTGATGCCCTTATATTAATATCACCAATGAAACCAAATCCAACTTTATATTAATAAAATTCAGATAATTTGGATTGCTGCAAAAATTGCTCTTAGTGTAACTATTAGAATTGTATTAGCAGTCTGTGTCTAGCTAGTTGAACTGCCTCAAAAGCAGTAATGCTGGTTGGGAAGAGAGAGGGAACCTACTCTTTACATCACTTTGGTGTTACAGTGACATTGGCTGGAAAAAATCTTCTCTACTACCATCCTCCTTAATTATCTTCCTCCTTTTAGGACACCTATTCAAAAAGAGGAAATAAAGACACCTTGTTACCGTACAAAAATGGAAATTAGAAATTATAGACTCAAAAAAGAAACAAATCCTTGGAGGTAGTCATAGGTGAGGCACATTTATGCAAAAGCTTGCACTATCACTGCCCAGGCCAAAGAATTTCAATCTAGCATCTTTCAGAAGCACAAAAAAATCTTTATTAACAAAATAGAGAACATTTTCTGTGTACCAAAAATGACCTTTAAACTCCCTTTGAAGGAAAGTTAAATGTTGGAGACATGCACATAATGTTTTGAGTGGCGATGTAGAGTACTTTATTAATATATGGGGGTTTTTCTGTGATGTGCAGATAAACAATAATACTTATTTGGTTGAAGCAAACTATTTTCAAACAAACTTCAGTTAATTTCTTGTTGTCTTTAGCTTATACGGTTCCAGTCATCCACTGAAATATTTCACATTTGTTTTTTTTCTCTCTTAGTTAAACAGTGATTCTGCCATAGATGAAACAATATCAGATCGTGCAAGTTCATTATTGCAGTCTCAAGACTCCACTAGCAGTATGGGAACAGAAGAGGTGCTTCAAATAAGAGCTGAGACCCCAAGTTTGGAGGCTTCGCCTCTAGATAACTCTAGCAACCAGCTGCCTGAGGTGGGGAGAAATGTGGGCTGGTGCATGACTGATTTGGGCTCTTTCTAGCACTGCATAGCAGCTTTTGCTTTCTTTTCAACAGAATTTTCATCTGTTAAACTGATTATTTGATTTATCTTCAATATTTTTAACCTGTTGGCCTTTCTTATTGAATATAAAATTTCTCCTGGGAATGAAAATCTCTTATGATGGACTCAGGAAATTTACCACAGATTAAAAATATTCTTGACGTACTATTAATGAGCATTTTGTGGTGAAGAATAACAATAGGCTTGTGTGAGAGATGCTTTTCCTGGGTATGGTGAAAATCTTTCTGTGGCAATATTTTCTTTTAAAAACGTTTTGCTTTTTTGCTTTCTTTGGGTTTATGTGATTTGGTGCTATGGATTGGGATTAAAACCTCAGGTCAGCTGTGTTAGTAGTTGATTCAATCAAATAAGCCTTTAAAAAGGATCTCAGAATTCTAGTGGTGTATTTTTTTGGAAAGCCCTGTGTGGAGTAAGCCAGATTCCAGCTAATAGCCGCCCAGAAATCTGTGAGTATTTTAGTTTCTTGGTTGATTTAAGATAACAAAATTAATTTTAAAACAAAACTAGTTCACTTGCTACTGTTTCTACAGTACCTAATATCTTTAGATGAAAACTTCATATATGGAGGTTTTATTTGACTGGAAAGTGAACTTGACTTGTTTTAGGCTGCCTTTTGTAATTTCTAGGTCTAGTAAAGATTACCAGGGTAATTTTCAATTCCATTATAATTGGAAAAGCACTGGATTATTTATTGCTTGTCTAAAAAACAAAAACAAATTCTGTCAGCTCTTATGGAAAAGTAAACTCTCCCAATATAGTATTTGGTTAACGGGGAATGAGGGGACTATATATTCTTGGAGCAGTACTAATCTCTCCACCATACCAAGCTAGATGTGGGACAGAGGGGCACTATAGTGAAGGAAAGTAAATCCTGGCTCAGTGGATCTGCATCTTCCTGGAACAAGATTCACCAGAGCAGGGTCCTCTGCTTCCTTGCTCTCCATTTCTGGTCCAGTCTCAGACGCAGCTTATTTTTCTTTTTCTTACTTCTTTCTTTAGCCCTTCCTATCCCCCTTACTTTTGTTTACTGTGTTCTTCTCACCACCCCCAACACTTGGTTAAAAGACGTATATTGTAATCATTTGAAAACCCCTACCAAAAGAAATATCCTTTTATTCAAGTCTAAAACTATTTCTTATTAAAACCCTGAATGGATACACGGAGTGTAAACTGAGTTGTAAGACAACTTCAGCAACCTTGCACTGCCCAGTGGAAAGCATGACATCACAGCTGCTTGGCTGGATGAGCTTTCCCTTCATTGGTGGAGAGATCAGTTAGGTGAACAGCTTGTATTGCTGTTATAGTTGAAGGTGTATGACTAATTCCCCGTCCAGCATATTAATGCCCCTGTTTTTCAAGTGGATCCAGGCAGGTAAATGCTTACCCACATGAGCCCCATTGAGGCCAGCGGGGCTCCTTGGGAGTACAAAAGTCCACCCATGATGAGCCAGTTGTAGGTCTGGACCCTAAAACTTTATCACAACTTGTTTAATTTATATCGTTTGTGCTAGTCCTGATAGAAAATAAAATGGAAACACTGGAATTTTATACGTAAGGGCCCCTCTCAGCAGCCAGTGATTTGATACTAGTAAGACACAACTTAAAATGCTACATTTGTGTTTCAAAGTCATACAAATTCATCTAAATGAAACCTGTCAACTGCTCCATTGTTTGCATTACCCTGTAAGAAAACTTGAAATTCTTCTTTGAATGCTGGTTCATACCTGTATTCCACTGTGGGCATGCATGCGCGCTATGCTTCTGAGACAGGAAGATTTTTGCTAGCAGTGTCTGTTGGTCCGTGCCTGTGCCCTTCCTCTCCTCATGCTTCAAACTGAGGGCATAAGGTGTGGTGCAGACTAACCACCCCTGTAGTTCCTTTCTACCACTGTGTAGTCTGAGATGGAACTTCCTCAGTGTTCATGGAGTGTCTCTCTTCCACTCTTTCTGTAAATATTTTAAATATATTGTTAGTTTTAAATACCAAGCCAGTTCTTAGTTCTGATAATTAAAGTAGTTAGTACTCTTTTTCCTTTGAGACATTCCAGATACTGGTCTGTGAGAATAACTCCCTACCTGTTATGGTAAAACAATGATCTGTCCTAATCCTGACAGTTTCCCTATTTACTTAACTCTTTGCATTTGCTGAAGTAAATTTTGGTTTATTGGATACTTAGCATAAGAGAACAGGATTATAGAAAAGGAACAGGCCAATTTAGGATATATAATTGCTATAATATTTATACTTAATACATACTAAGTATTATAGCAGTTATATAGCCTAAATATATAAACATATGATGCAAATAGTACATATTATTAACTATAAATATATATACACAAACAACAGTATACATTAGTCAACAGATTGGTCCATGAGGCCCCAATCTGACCCAGACTGGGCAGAGCCACCTGTACAGTGGTCAGAGGTGCCAAGAGGCATGGTTCCTAGCACAGGGACCTTGGACTCATGGACTGAAAAGAATAGAAACCAGTACTCCTCTTCCTTGCATGGACAAGAGAGTGAAAAGCACACTCTTCAAAGGAAAGAGAGCCCCTTGCAGATCCTCTTCTAAGAGGAAAACTTCTTCCCCTGCACTATGCAAGTTGAGTGATCCCCATTACAGGAAGTTCAGGTGTTCAAAAGGGACATGGTATTGACCCCTGAGTTCCAAAGAATAAAAGTGCCTCCAGACCAGCACCTGCCACAGCAGCAGTGGGGCCATCCTCGGAAAAACACTGTTGTTGGATAAACACAAAGCACCCCCTTCACTGATGGTTAAACTTCTCACCAGACTGACTCCACTGGTCCAGGCAGACACGACATCTCCTCAGTCAGCAGATAAATATACAGCCTGTGAGGACATTGTTGCCCACCCAGATCCAGAGACCGCCCCCCCATCTTGTTGTACCCAGTCCTTTCAAGAGAGATCTTGACACCATTGGTCCAGGATTGGCATGAGAGAGAAATCCACTCTTTCATGCCTTCTACCAGCAGGCGGATCCCAAGATCCATGGTACCGTCTGCACTGGAACTTACTTTTGCCTCTTCTGGCAAATCAGATGACAATGTGAGGGAGTCCATCCCTCCCCCCCCCCCCAAAAGGCAGGAGGTTAGCCCAGATAGAGGATCCAGACTCTTGCTCTCCTGCTCTCATAAATCAGGGTCCCCAACTCAGAACTGGTGGTACCCTATGCTATCCCAACAAACATTCGACTCATTTCACTGGCCCTACTGGGGACAATGGGATCTATATGTGCATTACCCAGAATCTGTATGTTCCCATCAGAAATCACGCCATCCCTCCCCTCACAGAGAGGAACCTGAACTTCCTCAGAAACTGATAGAAGAGGGAAGAGCAACTGGAACCGATGGAACCACTGGCTCCAACAAGAACGTCATCATCTTCCCCAGATGAGGCAATTGTGCTGGCCTCATCTTCTCCATCTGGAGATCACAGGCAATTTTAGAATCTATTAAGGAGGTTTGCAGAGACACTCCAAATCTCAGTAGAGAGACAGTATAGAAGACTTCACAAACTTTTAGACATCTTACAGAGCTATGGGGCCTAGCCTGGAGCCTGCTACTGTTGTCTGGAATAAACCAGCAATGTGTGTTCCCACTCTAAAGAGGACAGAGAAGAAATACTATGTAACATCCAAGGGAGCAGAATATTTATTTACACACCCTGTCCCAAACTCATCAGTCATCCAGGCTGCCTTGGAGAAGAGCAAACAACATCAAACCCAATCCACTCCATCTGACAAGGATGCTAAACGTTTAGACTTACTGGACAGAAATGTCTTCATTTCAACCACCCTACAATTCCGTATAGCCAACTGCCATGCATTGATCTCCAAATACAACTTCGTTAACTGTTCCGTGATTGCAGAATTTACAAACTTCCACAGGAAGATAGAACTCAGTTTCAAGTTTTCATTGAGGAAGGAAAATTGATCACTAGGTCATCCCTCCAAGCTGCATTCAATGCATGAGACATGGCCTCGCTGTCTATGGCGACAGCTGTTGTCATGCATCGAGCATGGTGGCTTTGCTCCTCTGGATTCCCCAAAGAAATCCAATCTACAGTGGAAGATTTGCCTTTTGAAAGGAACTATCTGTTTAGTGAGAAAACAGGTAATTTAACAGATCTGTTGGCAGATAACAGACAGATGGGTGCTTAACATCATCCATGCAAGCTATACTATAGAATTTCTCCCCCTATCTGCTCCAAAAGCTGCTTATCCATCTCTCTTCAGGGACCACTGTCATTAGAGGATACTCATTCAAGAGGTGGGCACTCTCCTTTGACAGGGGGCTATGGAATGCATACCTACCCCACATCTATGGAAAGGGTTTTACTCCAAAGTATTTCCTCATCCCCAAGAAAAAGGAAGGATTGAGACCCATCTTGGAACCCTCAAAACTAAATGTCTTCATCCACAAATCAAATTTAAGGATGGTCAACCTGTCCCCAGTGAAATAAAGGCTGCTGGTTTGCAGCTCTCAATATGCCTACTTCCATATAGACATCCACCCCACACATAAGGTTTCTAAGGTTTGCGGTGGGCCTGAACCATTATCAATATAAGGTGCTCCCATTTGGCCTTGCTACAGCACAAGGGTATTCACAAAAATACACCCAGTAGTGGCAGCCTACTTCAGATATCAGTTTTTCCCTACCTCGACATCTCACTACTTATGTGGGAAATCTCAGCAGGAGGTATTGACAGCAACCACTTTCCTGCTCAGTCTTCTATCACTGGGACTCTGCGTAAACATAGAAAAGTCTCCATTTTAGTTCCAGCACAAACTATAGAATTTATCAGAGTGACTCTGGACTCTGTCAGGACCAAAGTGTACCTGCCAAAGGACAGATTCCAGTCCATAGAGGAACTTGTCAGTCAGCTCTGGCTGATCCCGCAGACATCAGTTCATTCATGTATCATCCTTTTAGATCACATGGTGTCCTGTACATATGTGATCCCCTTCATGAGACTTGTCTCCATTGCCTGACAGGCTTGGATTCGATTAGTATACGTAGCAGGCAGACAAACAAGGTATGGATAAGCTTGTCTCACTCCCACACAGCTAGCTTCTCTAGCTTGGTGGGAGGATAGGGATGAAGTGTGTGGGGGAGTGCCCTTTACTCCTCCACCAATTATCACAGATGCCTCCTTGTTAAGATGGGGTGCCTGCCTGGATGAACATACAGTGCAAGACACGTGGACTCCCCAGGAGTCCGGGATGCACAAAGACTCATAGACTTTAAGGCCAGAAGGGACCATCATGATCATTTAATCTGACCTCCTGCACATTGCAGGCCACAGAACATTCACCCACCCACTCCTGTAATAGGCCCATACCCTCTGCCTCAAATCTTGATTTAAAGACTTCAAATTACAGAGAATCCACCATTTACTGTAGTTCAAACCAGCAAGTGACCTGTGCCCTGTGGTGCAGAGGAAGGCCAAAAAAAACCCAGGAAGATTCCTTCCCAACCCCAAATATGGCAGTCCTTAGACCCTGAGAATGTGGGCTCAGTCCAACAGCTTAGACACCTGGGAAAAAATTCTCGGTAATAACTCAGAGCCCTCTCCATCTAGTTTCCCATCTCCAGCCCTTAGAAATATTTGTTTCTAGTAGTGGATGGGCCATTGTGACAATGTCAGCATACCATCCCCTCCATAAACTTATCAAACTCAGTCTTGAAACAAATTACCATATATAGTCATTCATTACCCTCATAGAATCATAGAATAACAGAGGTGGAAGGGACCTCTGGAGGCCATCTAGTCCAACCCCCTGCCCAGAGCAGGACCAATCCCAACTAAATCATCCCAGCCAGGGCTTTGTCAAGCCTGACCTTAAAAACTTCTAAGGAAGAGGATTCCACCACCTCCCTAGGTAACGCATTCCAGTGTTTCACCACTCTCCTACTGAAAAAGTTTTTCCTAATATCCAACCTAAACCTCCCCCACTGCAACTTGAGACCATTACTCCTTGTCCTGTCATCTGCTATCACTGAGAATAGTCTAGATCCATCCTCTTTGGATCCACCTTTCAGGTAGTTAAAAGCAGCTATCAAATCCCCCCTCATTCTTCTCTTCCGTAGACTAAACAATCCCAGTTCCCTCAGCCTCTCCTCATAACTCATGTGTTCCAGTCCCCTAATCATTTTTGTTGCCCTTCGCTGGACTCTCTCCAATTTATCCACATCCTTCTTGTAGTGTGGGGTCCAAAACTGGACACAGTACTCCAGATGAGGCCTCACCAATGTCGACTAGAGGGGAATGATCACGTCCCTCGATCTGCTGGCAATGCCCCTACTTATACATCCCAAAATGCCATTGGCCTTCTTGGCAACAAGGGCACACTGTTGACTCATATCCAGCTTCTCGTCCACTGTCACCCCTAGGTCCTTCTCTGCAGAACTGCTGCCTAGCCATTCTGTCCCTAGTCTGTAGCGGTGCATTGGATTCTTCCATCCTAAGAGCAGGACTCTGCACTTGTCCTTGTTGAACCTCATCAGATTTCTTTTGGCCCAATCCTCCAATTTGTCTAGGTCCCTCTGTATCCTATCCCTACCGTCCAGCGTATCTACCACTCCTCCCAGTTTAGTGTCATCTGCAAACTTGCTGAGGGTGCAATCCACACCATCCTCCAGATCATTAATGAAGATATTGAACAAAACCGGCCCCAGGACCGACCCTTGAGGCACTCCGCTAGATACCGGCTGCCAACTAGACATGGAGCCATTGATCACTACTCGTTGAGCCCGACAATCTAGCCAACTTTCTACCCACCTTGTTGTGCATCCATCCAGCCCATACTTCTTTAACTTGCTGACAAGAATACTGTGGGAGACTGTGTCAAAAGCTTTGCTCAAGTTGAGGAATAACACGTCCACTGTTTTCCCTTCATCCACAGAACCAGTTACCTCATCATAGAAGGCAATTAGATTAGTCAGGCATGACTTGCCCTTGGTGAATCCATGCTGACTGTTCCTGATCACTTTTCTCTCGTCTAAGTGCTTCAGAATTGATTCCTTGAGGACATGCTCCATGATTTTTCCGGAGACTGAGGTGAGGCTGACTGGCCTGTAGTTCCCAGGATCATCCTTCTTCCCTTTTTTAAAGATGGGCACTACATTAGCCTTTTTCCAATCTTCCGGGACTTCCCCCGATCGCCATGAATTTTCAAAGATAATGGTCAATGGCTCTGCAATCACATCTGCCAATTCCTTTAGCACTCTCGGATGCAACGCATCCGGCCCCATGGACTTGTGCACATCCAGTTTTTCTAAATAGTCCTGAACCACTTCTTCCTTCACAGGGGGCTGGCCACCTCCTCCCCATGCTGTGCTGCCCAGTGCAGTAGTCTGGGAGCTGACCTTGTTCGTGAAGACAGAGGCAAAAAAAAAGCATTGAGTACGTTAGCTTTTTCCACATCCTCTGTCACCAGGTTGCCTCCCTCATTTAGTAAGGGGCCCACACTTTCCTTGGCTTTCTTCTTATTGCCAACATGCCTGAAGAAACCCTTCTTGTTACTCTTAACATCCCTCGCTAGCTGCAACTCCAGGTGTGATTTAGCCTTCCTGATTCCATTCCTACATGCCCAAGCAATATTTATATACTCATCCCTGGTCATTTGTCCAATCTTCCACTTCTTGTAAGCCTCTTTTTTGTGTTTAAGATCAGCAAGGATTTCACTGTTAAGCCAAGCTGGTCGCCTGCCATATTTACTATTCTTTCTACACATCAGGATGGTTTGTCCCTGTAACTTCAATAAGGATGCTTTAAAATACAGCCAGCTCTCCTGGACTCCTTTCCCCCTCATGTTATTCTCCCAGGGGATCTTGCCTATCAGTTCCCTGAGGGAGTCAAAGTCTGCTTTTCTGAAGTTCAGGGTCCATATTCTGCTGCTTTCCTTTCTTCCTTGTGTCAGGATCCTGAACTCAACCATCTCATGGTCACTGCCTCCCAGGTTCCCATCCACTTTTGCTTCCCCTACTAATTCTTCCCGGTTTGTGAGCAGGAGGTCAAGAAGAGCTCCACCCCTCGTTGATTCCTCCGGCACTTGCACCAGGAAATTGTCCCCTACAATTTCCAAAAACTTCCTGGATTATCTGTGCATCGCTGTATTGCTCTCCCTGCAGATATCAGGATGGTTGAAGTCGCCCATGAGAACCAGGGCGTGCGATCTAGTAGCTTCTGCGACTTGCTGGAAGAAAGCCTCGTCCACCTCATCCCCCTGGTCCGGTGGTCTATAGCAGACTCCCACCACGACATCACCCTTGATACTCAGGCTTCTAAACTTAATCCAGAGACTCTCAGGTTTTTCTGCAGTTTCATTCTTGAGCTCTGAGCAGTCATACTGCTCCCTTACATACAGTGCAACTCCCCCACCTTTTCTGGCCTCCCTGTCCTTCCTGAACAGTTTATACCCATCCATGACAGTACTCCAGTTACGCGAGTTATCCCACCAAGTCTCCGTTATTCCAGTCACATCACCCTGTTCATTTATAAGTCGACCCCCCAAGATGGATAGGTAAAAATAGTAAAAACTGTATGATCCTTTCATAAGCCGACCTTATATTTCAGGGGTTGGCAAACTTTGGCTCCCGACTCGTCAGGGGTTGCTGGCGAGTCGGGAATGCTCCAGGTAAACAAAACATCCCGACTCGTCAGGGGTTGCTGGCGAGTCGGGATGTTTTGTTTACCTGGAGCATTCATAGGCATGGAGCCCTTTAATTCCCTTTGGCTGTAGTTCGCCGTTCCCAGCCAATGGGAGCTGCGGGAAGTGGCACACCACTTCCCGCAGCTCCCATTGGCTAGGAACGGCGAACTGCGGCCACAGGGAATTGAGGGGCTCCATGCCTGCAGACACTCCAGATAAACAAAATGACAATGCATTAGATATTCAATTCAATGATTTCATAGAGTTTAAAATCATCAAATTTTGGTGTAGACCCGTTTATAAGCCGACCCCCGCTCTTTGATGCATCACTTTTTTACCAAAAATATTTGGCTTATGATCGAGTATATACGGTAGGTATTTTTGCCCCACTACTCCCCATGGAAAGCTGTTCCAGAACTTCACTCCTCTGATGGTTAATTTAATGTCATGCCTAAACTTACTTATGGCCAGTTTATATCCATTTGTTCTTGTGCCAAGATTGGCCCTTAACCTAGATAACTCGTCTCCCTCCTTAGTGTTCATCCCTCTGATGTATTTCTAGAGAACAATCATATCTCCCCTGAGCCTTCATTTTGTTCGGCTAAGCAAGACAAGATCCTTAAGTCTCCTCTTCTAAGTTAGGTTCTCCGTTCCTCTGATCATACTAGTAGCCCTTCTCTGCACCTGTTCCAGTTTGAATTCATCTTTCTTAAACATAGGGAACGAGAATTGTACACAGTATTCCAAATGAAATCTCACCAGTGCCTTGTATAATGATGATAACACTTCCCTATCTCTACTGGCAATACCTCACCTGATATGCATCCTAGGATTGCATTAGTCTTTTTCATGGCTGCATCACATTGGCATTTCATAGTCATCCTGTGATTGACCAGTATACCCAGGTCTTTCTCGTACTCTGTCACTTCCAACTGATACGTCCCCAGCTTATAGCAAAAATTCTTGTTGTAAGTCTCTAAGGGCATGACCTTGCACTTTGCACTATTAAATTTCATCCTATTTCTGTTACACCGATTTTCCAGGTCATCCAAATCTTCTCGTATGACATTCTAGTCCTCCTACATATTGGCAATGCCTCCCAACTTTGTGTCATCTGCAAAGTTTGTTAGCACACTTCCATTTTTTATGCCCAGGGCACGAATGAAAATGTTAAATAAAATTGGGCCCAACACTAGTTCTTGAGGAATTCCACTAGTAACCTCCCTCCACCTGGCAGTTCACCTTTCTGCATAACCTGTTTCAGTCTCCTCTTTAATGATTTTGTCATCCATCTTCATCAATTTAATAATTTCCCATGTGGATCTTTATCAAATGCTTTAATCCAGGTGAAATGCTGAAATCCACGTAGATTAGATCTACATTTCGTTTATCTAGAAAATCGGTTATCTTGTCAAAGAAAGAGATCAAGTTGGTCTGGCATGATCTACTTTTTGTAAAACCATGTTGCATTTTATCCTAATTACCATTTACCTCTATGTCCTTAACTACTGTCTTTCAAAATTTGTTCTAAAACCTTGCATATAACTGAGGTCAAACTAATGGGCCTGTATTCATTTATGGCAATGTATACATTTAGGTGTTTGGCCATACCTAGAGTGTCTTTAATCTGCACCCCTCTTCAGTGTTTAGTGGTCTCTCTTCTTCTTTCCTGGTTTTCTTTTTATTTATATGGCTAAAGAATCTTTTAGAATAGGTTTTACTTTCCTTTGCAAGGTCTAACTCTGCCTGGCTTTTCGCAGTTCTCACTTTTTCTCTACACTTTTTGACCTCAAAGAGGTAGTTTTCCTTGCTGATCCATCCCTTGTTCCATTCCTAATAGGCTTTCTCTTAATAACCTGTTTTGAGATGCTTCTCCATCCACTTTGGTCTGCAACCCTTCCCTATGATTTTTTTCCCCTTGCTTGGAACGTAGGCTTCAGATAGTTTCTGCAACTTTGACTTTTACTTTCAAGACTCACATTCAGATCCTTGAGTTCTTCTTCAGTCCAGTCCACTTCCCTAACTAATTCCTTACATTTTTTAAAAAGTTTTTGCCCTTTTGAAATCAAGGACCCTAGCTGCAGGCCTGTTTTTGTTTATCCTTCCAATTTAAACTGAATTAACTCATGATTACTTGAATCAAGGTTGTCCTCTACAACCAGTTCTTCTATGAGGTCCTTGCTACTTACCAATACTAAATCTAAAAGGGCATCACCTCTTCTTGGTTCGGTGACTGTTTGGTGAAGAAATTTGTTGGCTACTGCATCCAAAGATATGTGGGCGCTACCATTATTAGTAGCACCTGCCCTCCAATCTGTAGCTGGGAAATTAGTCTCCCATAATCACACAATACCCAGTAGTATTTATTTTCATTAAAAATATTAAAGAGGTCGCTATCTATATCCAAATGAGATCATAGGGGTCTGGGCAAACCAGGTGCAGTATCGCAGTTGAGCCTCTGTTACTTTTCTTCTTCAAAGTGATTTTGACTAGGGGTGTAAAGCGATTAAAAAAATTAATTGCAATTAATCCTCTGTTAAACTTTAATAGAATACCATTTATTTAAATATTTTTTCATGTTTTCTACATTTTCAAATATATTGATTTCAATTACAACACAGAATACAAAGTGTACAATGCTCACTTTATATTTATTTTTAAATTACAAGTAATTGAACTGTAAAAAAAAAAGATAGTATTTTTCAATTCACCTAATACAAGTACTGTAGTGCAATCTCTTTATCATGAAAGTTGAACTTACAAATGTAGAATTATGTACAAAAAAACCTGCTTTTAAAAAATAAGAATGTAAAACTTTAGAGCCTGCAAGTCCACTCAGTCCTACTTCTCGTTTAGCCAATTGCTCAGACAAACAAGTTTCTTTACATTTGCAGGAGATAATGCTGGCCACTTCATGTTTATAATGTCACCTGAAAGTGAGAACAGACATTCACATGGCACAGGCGTCGCAAGATATTTATGTGCCAGATGCGCTAAAGATTCATACGTCCCTTCATGCTTCAACCATAATTCCAAGCATCATGCTGATGACGGGTTCTGCTCAATAAAAGTCCAAACCAGTGCGGTCCGACACATGTTCATTTTCATTATCTGAGTCAGATGCCATCAGCAGAAGATTGATTTTCGTTTTTGGTTGTTCGGGTTCTGTTTCCATATCAAAGTGTTGCTCTTTTAAGACTTCTGAAACAAAACACCTCGTCCCTCTCAGATTTTGGAAGACACTTCAGAGTCTTAAACCTTGAGTCGAGTGCTTTAGAAATCTCACATTGGTACGTTCTTTGCGTTTTGTGAAATCTGCAGTAAAAGTGTTCTTTAAATGAACTGGGTCATCATCCGAGACTGCTATAACATGAAATACATGGCAGAATGCAGGTAAAACAGAGCATGGGACATACAATTCTCCTCCAAGGAGTTCAGTCACAAATTTAATTAATGCATTATTTTTTTAACTAGCATCATCAGCATGGAAGCATGTCCTCTGGAATGGTGGCCGAAGCATGAAGGAGCATACGAATGTTTAGCATATCTGGCACGTAAATAACTTGCAATGCCGGCTACAAAATTGCCATGCAAATGCCTCTTCTCACTTTCTGGTGACATTGTAAATAAGAAGAGGGCAGCATTATCTCCTGTAAATGTAAACAAATTTGTTTGTCTGAGCGATTGGCTGAACAAGAAGTAGGACTGAGTGGACTTGTAGGCTCTGAAGTTTTACATTGTTTTGGTTTTGAGTGCAGTTATGTAAAAAAATAATCTACATTTGTAAGTTGCACTTTCACAACAAAGATTTCACTACAGTACTTGTATGTGATGAATTGAAAAATACTGTTTCTTTTAAAAAACAAGGAGTCCTTGTGGCACCTTAGAAACTAACAAATTTATTTTACAAAGCCCTGGCTGGGATGATTTAGTTGGGGATTGGTCCTGCTTTGAGCAGGGGGTTGGACTAGATGACCTCCTGAGGTCCCTTCCAATCCTGATATTCTATGATTCTATGATTTGGGCATAAGCTTTCGTGGGCTAGAACCCACTTGCTTATGCCCAAATAAATTTGTTAGTCTCTAAGGTGCCACAAGGACTCCTCGTTGTTTTTGCTGATACAGACTAAGATGGCTACGACTCTGAAAACTATGTCTTTTGTTTATCATTTTTACAGTGCAAATATTTGTAATAAAAATAATATACGTTTTGATTTCAGTTACAACACAGAATACAAGATATATGAACATGTAGAAAAACTTCCAAGATATTTCATAAATTTCAGTTGGTATTCTATTGTTTAACATGTGATTTAAAACTGCAATTAATCATGATTAATTTTTTTAATCGCGAATAACTTTTTTGAGTTAATGGCGTAAGTTAGCTGCAATTAATCGACAGCCTTAATTTTAACCCCAACAGATTCTGTTTTACCAATCCATCACTTCTAATTTCTTTACAGTCTACCTCATCATTAATATACAATGCTACTTGACCACCTTTATTTTTATTTCTGTCTTTCCTGAACAGCACAGAGAATTCAATACTGGTGTTCCAATTATGAGTACTATTCCGTCATGTTTTCATTATCCGTTGTGATAGAGCTCCTTCTCTGCCACAGTGGGTTCCGCGCTTCCACTTAGTGGTGGGCTGGGGCATTCCTCTCTACCTCAGAATTTCCCCACGCCCCTGGGCTTGCTGTCCATACCTTGCCTGAGCTGGGTTCCTCCCGGCCTCCCTGATGGGGGACAGGGAGGGGGAAGGGAGCCTCTTAGTCTGTGGTAGTCTCTCCAGGCGTGGTGGCAACAAACCAGGCACCCAGTTCAGTCTCTCCTCTCTGGCAAGATCTCTTCCCTCGGACCTCCAGGGCCCAGAAGGACTGTTCACCCTGTTAGATAGGGTTTTCCCTGCCCTTCACCTCTGTACGTGTGCAGTTTTTCCTCCTGGTGCTTGTCAGCATCTGCATCGCCCAGCTCCCCAGTAGCGCGCTTTCCTCCTACAACTCCTATCGCGTGCCTATCTGGCTGGAGGGGAGGCTTTTAACAGGTACTGGCAGGCCCTTGATTGGCCCCAGGTGTTCTAATTTACCTAGAGTAACCTCTGTTCAGTTACCAAGGGAAAAAGGACCTACTTATCCTGGGGCTAATATACCTGCCTTTCAGCACTCTCCTGTAGCCATCTGGTCTGACCCTGTCACACCCTGTAATATCTAGTTCCACTTCCTGAACCAATAGTTCTAGTTCCTCCGTTTTGTTATCCAGGCTCCTTACACTGGTGTACAGACATCTAATTTGTTTCTGATTGACTGCACCCAGATTCTTCACTTGATTAAGTACAGTTACTTCACTGTGTATATGTCTAACTGGTCTGTTACTGCCGTTGGTACTTTATTTCCTCTTGTCCATTCTCCTGCCTTCTGTTGTTCCTTTCTTCATTGCTGTATCCTCTTTTTACTTGAATCTCCTCCCACTCAGAATTAGTATCAGGTGTAGAAATTACATGAGCATTCCCCCAACCGACTTCCCTGAATTAGTAATGTAAAGTTTTTTTTAACCAGTTTTGCCAGTCTTCATCCCATAAGTCTTATTTCCCTCCCTACTTAGGTGGAGTCCATCTCATGAGAACAGTCCTCTGTCCATGAATGCCTCCCAGTGGTCCAACATCCCAAAGCCCTCCAATGCCTGTGCCATCTGTTGAGCATCATGATCTTGTCTTTTCTTCACTCTCCTTTTCTAGGAACAGGTAGAATCCCACTGAAGATCACTTGAGCCTCCATTCCTTTAAGCATCTTCCCCAGCTTGGCATAGTCTTCCTTGATGCATCCTAGCAAGAATCTAGCAGTATCATTTGTCCCCATGAGCAGAACAATCAGTGGATACTTTGCTGCTCCCATAGACATATTAAAACTGCAGGCAGTCCAAGAAACCTGCAAGCAGTTTCTCCCAGTCATTCAGTCAATGCATAGTCAAGTGATGTCAGATAACATAACAACAGATTTCGACGTCAACAAACGAGAAAGTGAGATCCATCTCCCTCTACATGGAGACAGTCAATCTGTGGAACTGGTGTATTCGACACCAGATAACCCTGTCAGCAGTACATCTCCCTTGGATACACAACGCTGTGGCAGATATTTGTCACCAGACCACAAATGGGAATTGCATGATTCCATGATACAGAATATATTCCATCAATAGGGGGTCTCTATTGGAACTGTTTGTGTCACAGCAGAACAGACAATGAATGCACAGTTTACTGCTCCAGAGTAGCCGTAAGTCAGGACTCCAGCAGTGATGCATTTCTAGTTACTTGGTCAGGACAACTAAGGTACTCCTTCCCACCCATCCTCCTCTTACTTCAGATTCTCAGGAAGATTGCACAAAATGGGGCAATGATCATTCTGCCTGCTCCCAGATGGCCAAGACAATTCTTCAGATGACAGACTTCCTCAGATGTCAGTACGCCCATATATCAGCATCTAGATCTTCCCAGACCTTTTGACCCAAGACAAGGGCAGGGTCAGACATCCCAGTCCAGCTCCCTCCACCTGACAGTCTAATATTTGGAAGGGTGTCGAACTTAAAGAGGTCATGTTCACAGACAGGCCAGACCATCTTTAACAATATTAGGAAAGACTCCATGAGGAAATGCTATGTAGCTAAGCGGAAAAAGTTCTCGATCTGGTTACAGTGTCACCAGATAACTCCAGAGGAATCCAATGTCCCTCCTATATTTAAATATCTCCTATCCTTAAAGACAACAAGTCTTTCCCTTAGTTCTCTAAGTGTCCACTTACAGCTATCAGCCCTGTCATCCTCTGATTGATAACCATTCAATCTTCACCCATCCTGTGACAGTATATTTTCTGAAGGATCTGGTCAGAACCTTTCCTCCCATGATCAAACCTATCCCAACATGGGATCTCAGTTTGGTCCTCTCGTTGTTAACAAGTGCGCCATTCAAACTCATGGCTTCATGCTCTTTAGTCTACTTGATATGAAGGTGGCCTTTTAGGCAGCCGTCACCTCAGCCAAAAGAGTAGGTGAACTGAGGGCCCTTATGGTAGACCCACCGTATACAATCCATAAGGATAACATTTCTCTCAGACTACATCCTTAATTTACCACCAAGGTGGTCTTGGGTTTTCATCAGACACTCCGCCTACCTTTTTCCCCAAAGCCACACGCCGCCAGTGAAGACAGTAGACTTCATTCATTGGACATCTGTTGGGCCATGGTGTTCTCCCTGCAAAGAACAAAATCCTTTTGGAAACTGCCTAGATTATGTATATCATTCACAGAACAGAGAGGGGAAGCAACCTCTTCCCAAAGACTTTCCACGTCGATTTTGGCATGCATTGTCCTGTGTTATGGGTTGCTCTTCTCTTACAGGGAGTGAGCACTCGCTCCACTGGAGCTCAGGCCACTTCTGTAGCCTCTTTGGGTATGTCTTCACTGTAATTAAAAACCCACGGATGGCCTGTGCCAGTGGACACAGGCTCAGGCTAAGGGGCTGTTTAATTGGAGTGTAGACTTCTGGGCTCAGGTTGTATCCTGAGCTCTGGGATCCTCCCACCTCCCAGGGTCCTAGAACCTGGGCTCCAGCCAGAGCTCAGAAGTCTACACTGCAGTAAAAAGAGCCACAAGCCTGGTGAGCCCAAGTCAGCTGGCATGGGCCAGCTATGGGTTTTTAATTGCAGTGTAGACTTACCCTCTTTGTGGCATTCCTGTCATCAAAATTTGTAATGCAACTATGTGTGGGGTTTGATCTGTACCTTCATGAGACTCTATGTCCTAGTGCAGGCTTCAGCAGCTGATGCATCTATCAGTACAGCAGTACACCTGTCATTGATATAGCAGAGGTCCTTGCCACCCTCTTCAATGACTACTGCTTGTCAGTCACCCATGTGGAAAATACATTGGGATCAGAACTCAAAGAAAGAAGTTACTTACCTTGTATAGTAACTGGCATTCTTCAAGATGAGTGGTCCCTGTTGTATTTTAGTACCCACATTACTTCCCCTCTGCTTCAGATCTTTCTCTTACAATTTGCAGTAGAGAAGGAACTGGAGAAATGGTTGGTCCACACCACCTCTTGTACTCTGTTTGGAGAGTGAGGAGAGGAAGGATACATGTGTGGACCAACAGACAGTGTTACCAAAAATCTTCCAGTCTCAGGCACATGGAGCACATGTGTGCCCACAGTAGAATACACATAGGGATCACACATCTGGAAGAAGTCCAGTTACTGTGCAAGGTAAGTAACTTCTCTTTAATACAGCATTTTTCCTTTAGCAAAGGTTCTGTTTTGCTGATCTTCTTGTGCTGCAAGTTCTTGTTTGTTTTATTCCAGGGACAGATTTATGGATTTTAAAAGTTAGTAGTCACAACCATAATAATTAGAATCCAAAGTGTCTTTCTCTTTGGATTATTAAAATGTTTAATTTTGTCTCATTTATATAAAATAAAATGCTACGTTTTGCAAGGGTGAGAAATTCTGATCTGCCATTTTGAATTTGTTCTTTAAACCTACATGAGTTTACAATGTCCATATAAGGACATAGTCTCAAATTCTGAAACTGACTGCTCAGATGGATCCTTGCACCTGCACAGAACTCTAATAAAATCAGTGAAGCTCTACATCAGGGATCTCATACTCAAATCACCACGAGGTCCACATGAGGCCTAGTACATTGGCCCGAGAGCCACATCACTGAAACCTTAGATATGTTATAATAGCCCTACAGAATAGAAATGCTGGGGCAGATCCTCAGCTGGTGTAAATTGCCATAGCTCCACTGACTTCCACTGAACTCTGGCAATTTATACCAGCCGATGATGTGCCCAGCTGTATGCAGTGTTCATGTTTAGCCCTAAGGTCTAAAATTGCATCTCTTTCTCACTTGAGGCCTTGTTGGAAATGGCCCTGAGAATCAGACCATGGGATTTGAAAAGTAAGTGACTGGAAGAGTAATCAAAATGCAGAGTGAAAGTGACTGGGAGAATGGGAAGAGACAGAATGAGGGAAACTCACTGATATGGGGGAAGAAAAGAATTGAGTCATACATAAAGAAGAAAGCTCCTGTCCTGTTCCACGGAACAGACAGATTTAAAGTAACTAACATCATTCACAAGAATGAATCCATTTACCTCCTTCATACCGCTGCCCCAAGAATCTGCTCCCCCAATGAGTAGTTCAAAGACATCAGTGCAAATTATATTCTTTACATCCCCTGTTAAATTACTGCTGAAGAAACGCTAAATGTAGTTGTGCTGCAAGGATCCGTTAATTCATATTTTACCACTCTTCCCCTTCCCTGCCCCCATTCCAACCCCTTCCCCAAAGTCCCCGCCCCCTCCCTGTCTCTATTCCAACCCCTTCGCCAAATCCCTGCCCCAGCCCTGCCTCTTCTCCTCCTCCTCCTCCCCTGAGCACGCTGCATCCCTGCTGCTCCCCCCTCCCTCCTGGAAAGTCCTAAGTGCCGCCAAACAACTGTTTGGCGGCAGGAAGCACTGGGAGGTAGGCATAGGAGCAGGGGTGCGGCATGCTTGCAGGGGAGGAATTTGGCTGCCAGTGGGTGCTCGAGCCCCAGAGCACCCACGGAGTCGGTGCCTATGGCGGGCCACAGGAAATAACTCCGTGGGCCGCGTGTTTAAGACCCCTGCTCTACATGGATGCAAGGGTCCACCTGCACAGATCCAGTTGTGGGATTGGGGCACTAGGTGGTAAAAAACGGAATATTAATATAATCTGTTAAAAGACTGTTCCAACTCTTCTCCTGTAGCTCAGTTCAGTCATACAAACATTTTTTTCTCTAAGATTCGAGTATCTGATTATTAATTGTCTCTAAATGTAGAAGTTTAACCTAATTTCCATATTCTGAATTTGCTTACAGTTCAGGGCCACCATCCTGAAAACCCTTTGAAGATGAGACTACTTTGTATAAGGAACTGGGCTCCCCTTCCCCATGCATTTTGCTTTGCAAACAGTCCTCACATAGTCCCCTGTAGGTTCAACACAGCATGCTTTATTTACAGTGTCTTATACGGGTTTGTGTCCCCACAGCATAAGACTTCCCCCAAGCTCTACCTAATCCATAGGCACAGGGTGCGATGGGGAGAGAGATCTCATCTCTCTGAGACCCTGGGTGTCTGCTCTTCTTTCCAGCCGTTGCCTCCTCCTTTCCTGTCTCCCTTTTAACTGTCCCCAGCTGACAAGCTGAATCACCTTGTTAACTGGTTAATGACCCAGTCCTTAATTATCTCCCAAATTTGGCCCCTTTGGGAAGCTTATAGAGTGGTGAGTTGGCCTTAAGCTACTCCCATTCTGTCACAGGATCCTAGTTTTATAACATTGCAGCACAACCTAGTCTCTAAATCTGTGCTCTAAAGATGAGGCATTATGGAAAAGTGACTGCATTGTTAATGAAGATTTTTTCTTTACTTACCTTGACAGTTATCTGCAAACTGTGTTTGCTTATAGATTATATTAATATAAAATATGAGCAAAACTATACATATGGAATTAAGGGAATAATACATTCTTGTAGAAAATATTTGTACTCTAAAGAAAAAAGTTTATTGTACCTGGTTAAACATTCTTTGTTCTCTTATGTGGATGCTGAAGTGAAAGTAAAAGATTCCAGCAGTTTCCAGAAATACCCACCCCAAATTATAAATTGCAAGTTTCAAAAGGGACTCTGTGTAGTATTCTGTGTCAAAGCCTCCAGCTGTCAATCCCTTCTTCCTAAAAGCAGATAGAGCGTAGAAATAATATGCTAAGTTTTCCTTTGCATCAGAGAATGTCTACACTGCAATAGGGAGCACATGTAGACATACCTGAGCTAGCTTTGATCTAGCTAGGTTAACAGTAGTTCTGTTATGTCTATGTATGCTGCAGTCACACCTCCCAACTGCCTTCCTTACGAAAATGAATACCCAACAATCAAGCACGTTCTTAAGGAAGGATACAACATCAGTCTGCATCACTACTGGCATTGCAGATTCATTAAGATTTCTGAAAAATTATGCCATTTCCCATGTGTTCCTTATGCTCTTCTACTACATACAGTTTAACTGAAAGCACTTCTCTATTAAGGAGTCTAGAAAATTTCAACGAGAAGACACATTTAGCACATATTAACACAGACAACAATATTCAGAAGAACAATTGCACACATTTGACTGTTCCTTTTTTATCTGGAAGAATATCTAGAGAATACTTTATCTTATTAATGATCTCTCTCCGTTATGTTCGTTGTAGATCTGGACTCATCCATTGACCTTGATTTGAAAAAATCTGTACTAGAAATGGGCCACTATTTAGACCTAAATTGTTTTTTCTACACCTATTTTAAAAATGTCTGGCATGCCCATGCGCATTAACTGGTCTGTGGGACAAAATGGCTATTTTATGTGACAGAACCTGAGATTTAATATCTAAAAGAGGTACTTCAGGAGTGATGTCATTAGCCAGTTGTTATAAGGAACTGGGTACTCACAGCCTGTCGTATCACTGTGAAGGTCTAATAGCTTCAGGACCAATGGGAGAGTAAATGATGTACTGCTATTCAGGGATTGTCCAGTCTTTAATACGCGTTCAGTTAGTTTATATTGAAAAGAAAGACACGCACACACGGTAGAAATTCTCTGAAATAGTTTGAGAGCAATCCTGTGTGTCCCAGTGTAGGAGACATAACATCACCATAAGAGTGCTAATCTATATAGGAAATTGCTTTCTGAGAACAACAATTATAAGGAAGTTGATTTTTATTGTGGAAATAAAATCTAATAAATATTTCAGGTGTTTGGGTTCATTCATATATTAGATAAGTCCAAAACCCATCATCTGTTTAGTATAGTGATGTTAATGTTGTAGCGTTTTACAATGGAAAAATGTACAGGACAGTCTAACATTATATATCAGAACGATTTACTCATGATAGTCTATGACGTAGTATATAGTTTTAATTGGTCAGAGTTAAAAATGAGAGTTCTAACAATAACTCCAGTTTATTAAGACAAATTATGCAAAATCTGTTTCCCAGGGTGATTACTTCCATTCTGCCAGTTGTTTGTGGTGGGAAACTGTGTGAAGAAGGAGAATGGAAAGGGAAAAGTTTTTTCATAGTCATTCTGGAAGTAGGAGTTTGATGCTATAGGCAATCATGAGCCAATAATTTTTGATCTGTTCACTCAAAAGTTAAGCTTTGAAGGTTTTGATCATATTAGTTTTGTCTAGAAAAATATTTAAAGTATTTGCACACATTTTCATGAGAGGGCTTTCTTGTAACATCATTAGTTGACATTAATGGGAAAATTACATTTGCTATACATGACAAATCGCATTTTAGAAAGAAAAATTGAGGAGTATTCTAACCAGAAGTTGGAAAACATTAAAAAGAAAGATTCTTTATGACTGAAGCATAACTAAAGGTGTATAATTCTGTATATGAAGAATCCAGATATCTGAATACTTAAAATAAAACTGGGTTATGTAAACATACTTTTGGTTTTAAGCATTGATTCCTGTAGCTTAAAAGAAGTTGATATATATCTGTCCCTTCTGTAAGAGCAATGAAAAATATACTTGCTTTGCAGGATGGCAGTTCAGCTGTCAAGGATGAACAGGTTAGCATTGCTAGTGAAGACACTGGATCATATGTATTACAAGAACAACAAGAATCTCTAATCTGTCAGGAACCTCTAGAGTTGGAAGAAATTCCTGAAATGCCAGAACTGCCAGCTCCTGAGAGCTATTCTGAATCTATATGTGAAGAGGATGTCACCCTTGCTTTGAAAGAGCTAGATGAGAGATGTGAAGAAGAAGAAGCTGACTTCTCTGGGTTATCTAGGTAAGAGTACACTTTATTTTAACTTCAGAAATAATGTACCACTTGTATATTCTAGCTTTCACATTAGTCAAGTAAAGCAACCCTTTTTCTGGTTGAATTTCTCATACTTATTATCAGAAATCTACTAACAGTACAAACTTTTAAAATAAGCACATCAAATAAATGTTTGATTCATTCTTCAAGTTACTCCCAACGTGGATCCCACTTACGGGTGTCGGTGTACCCCAGAACAGGAGTTTGGAGCATTTTCACTAGTAGTGTCTGGCAAGGGTTGTGCATGCACCCTGTATGCCCAAATTCCACTCAGTTCTTTCTAACCACTTTAGGCAGTGAGTCAGAACAAAACTGTGTCCTTTTTGTAGATTTTGTTACTTGTTAGAGTAGAAGTTTATAATTAATTTGTTTATAGTTAGTTGTACACCTCGACCCCGATATAATGTGGTCTGATATTATGCAAATTCAAATATAATGCGGTAAAACAGCGCTCCGGGGAGCGGGGCTGCTTTACCTCGTTATATCTGAATTCGTGTTAGCTCAAGCAGTTCCTCTGCTCCCCCACTTACTTGCTGCGCCCCCCCCCCCGCCTCAGCTCACCTCCCTTCCGCCTCCTCCCACGAGCGCACCGCCGCTCTTCTCCCCCATCCCTCCCAGCTTCCTGCGCCAAACAGCTGATTGGCGTGGCAAGGCTGGGAGGGAGGGAGAAGCGGAGTGGCGGCGGCATGCTCAGGGGAGGAGGCGGAGGCAGAGCGGAGGTGAGCTGGGGCAGGGAGCGATTCTTCTCCCTACCCCGATATAACACGGTCTCACCTATAAGATGGTAAGATTTTTTGGTTCCCGAGGACCGCATTATATCAGGGTGGAGGTGTAGTTGTTACTGTTTCATTTAGCCATTGGCAGAAGAGGGAGAGAGAGAGCAGATTGGAGCAGGGTTAGTTATGTCAGAGCCTAGATCTCCCAGCTTCAAATCACATCCTTCCTGTGTGTGGGTGGGGGGGGAAGGGTTCTCCTCTTTTTTTTTTTTTTTCTTATGGAAAAATCCATGAGCATTATACTGGCCTTGAAGTAGAGACTGAGCACAGAGACTTCTTGTTCCCAACTCATCCTTCCAGTGCTCCTGTCCCTAGAAATGTGACACTGAGCACAGGAGCGGTAAAGAAACTGAAAGAGAGTAAAAAAAAATTCATCATAGTCGTCAAGAACCTCTGTTGTCCAAGGACTGACATCTTAAATGCCAAGTTGACAAAGTAAGAGGATGGGCTCCTCAAAGGAATCATTTTCTGCTGGGTTGGGAAAAAGTGGGACCAGAACCCTCACTGCTGCACCATAATGAAGAGCCAGCACAGAGATCTTCTTTGATAACAAGGGCTTAAAGACACAGGAATGCAAAGTTGTGTTTATTATACCCCACCAAGGCATCAGATTTATCAGCACTATCCGTCACAACACCGCAACACTCAGCATTGTCTACTCCGCACTGCCTTTATTGGTACCATTGTCACAAGTGTACCCCATTGTGGGGCGTCAGGTCTTGGGGGAATCAAAGTAGAAATTTAGCAGTCCAAGTGGCCTAGCCTTTTGTGTAACCACAGCCCAGTGGCCAGAGTCAGTACAGTTGCCCTTGGGTACATGGCAGCGTGACCCAATGGTTAAGGTCAATGGGGCAGTCCTGCTGTGTGGCCCTAGGGAACCAGTGTTTCCACAATCAGTCTAGCTCACCCAGTAGCTCAGTCCAGATCCCTGCGGCACTTCCTACACTTCCATCCAAAGCTGGTAATCTTGTGGCCTCTGCTGTCTTTCCTCCTTTGGTGACAGTCGGCTGGGGGTCCACTGGAGCCTCAGCCTAGCTGGTTTCTGGGTCCTGGAGCTCTGGCAGTGTCCCTGGAGGAACCTGTAACACACATTTGCTCTTGTCGGTGGCCAGCTCAGACTGAACTTAGCTACTCCTTTTTATATGCTGGGTCCAGCTGGAGCATGCCCAGCAGGGGTGAGGGGGCGTGGCTTCCTCACCCTACAGAGTGTGGTTATCCCGTGTTGAACCAGTGTGCTGTAGGTACACCCTGTAACAATCATCATTATTAATTAAATCCTGCTTGCTACTTGCACTGGTCCCAGCCTCTGAGGATTCCTCATTGCAGAGGGAGACAGCGACAGCATCCTCAGCACAGGTTTCTCTTCCAAACAATTTCTCATCTCTGAGAGGTTCTTTTAGGTCCTCGCCAAATCTCAGGGTAATTCTAACACCTGACTCCCCAATCCTGAGAGTTTTCCCCAATTTTGGTACTAGCCAGATCTCCTTCCTAGAAAGAAACAAGGTTCCTATGATGAAAATGTATCTGAGAAAACATGGCAGTATGATTAAGAATGTGAACTCCATTCAGATCCTGCAGTCACCTATTATATGACTCCAATATTAGATGTTTCTGCATCCAAAGATTCTTAATTCCTCCTCAGACTCTGACAAGAGATCCCTTCCAAAGAGGAAAGTATATAGACAAAAGGAAAATAACGTCAGGGAGGGATATAGGAAAGAACCTCCTGTAACCTAAGGATTTAAATCCTCAGTATACTCCTTGGCTTCCCCAAAATTGGTCAAATTTTTCTTTTCCATATGATCAGCAACCATGGTCATATCAGACATCCTGGGCCATAATATCCACATTTTCAAGGACAAGTTTCCCCACAATACATGTGGTCTACATGTAAGTAGCCTGTTGCAAATTTTTGTGAATCTTATCACTGTCCTCATTAAGTTCAAGAGACAGAGGAACAACAAGATACTAATGATGAGGAAATACCTATTCATCAGGAAGATCCTTCTGATCATCTACATTGTTCTTCCTTGCCTGATGAAGGCATTTTACATGTTTTACCCTTTGATGATTTTAAAACCTTTCAAGAAATATTAGAATGTATGGCAAAATGTATGCCGGTCTGGGGTTCCGTCTGCCTCCTGCACTGCCCGTCTGGGGTTCTGTCCGCTGGCCCCTGCCACTTTTCAAAGGTTGCCGACCGCTGCTATAGAGTTTGTTGCAGCTCTCCTAGATTTGGTGGCAGCAAGAGCATTCTTCCCCCCAGACAAATTTCAGATAATGAAGAATCTGATCCTCCAAAACAGTCAGGATGTGTCTGAATCTTCTAGGCCATAGGGCTTCATTTACAGTTGTAACTCTGTTTGCCAGATTATGTCCGATACTATTTCATACTTGGATTCAAGTCAGTTTACAACCCAAAGCTTCATGACATGTCATTAAAGGTGGTGATTCTGGACCAGATTCTAGTTTCTCTGGACTGACAGAGGATAAAAGAAAAGTATATATGGAAGTTCAGTTTGTTTCTCCCATAGCATCCAAAGCTCTGATAACAGACGTATCCCAGATGGGTTAGGGAGCACATATAGATCACATTCAACTCTTGGCTTTTGGTCTCATTTACAATCCACAATGCATGTAAACATCCTAAAATTCAGTGCAGTTAGACTAACTTGCACAATGTTTCTACCTATGATGGAGGACTCTTTAATCCAAGCTCTCATGGACAATTTCACAGAAGCCTATTATGTAAACAGGCAAGGAGGTGCAAGGTCAGATCTTCTTTGTTCTCAAGAAGCCATAAGACTCTGGGAATGGTGTATTCAGAATTGTACAGTCTGACAGCTCTTCATCTCCTGGGAGAGAGTAATGGGCTGGCAGACCCCCTAAGCAGGAAAGCGACCTCATCCCATGAATGGGAATTAAAAAATCATTTACTAGACTGACTTTTCCAAGAGTGGGGGTTTCCCCAAATAGGTTTATTTGCTTCAGATCAAAAGAGTAAATGTCCAATATTTTGTTCTCAAGCAGGACAGTATCCCAGGTCTCTAGCAGACACCTTCTTCATTTGTTGGTCACACAGTTCAATGTATGCTTTCCCTCCATTTCCGCTAATTCCAAGGGTGTTACAGAATGTAAAGTGAGAAAAAAACTCGCATTATATTGATGGATCTTGCTTGGCCTCGTCAGTCTTGGTTCTTGGACATACTGCTTTGTCAAATCACTAATTTATCACACTCCCAGTTCAGAAGGACATGGTATCACAGTCTAGTCCTTCACCCAAACGCAGCTTCATTGTGTCTCACAGTTTGGATGATATCAGGATGTCCTAAGTAGTCAGTGCTCTTTGGAGGTACAAAATGTTCTTCCGGGCAGGAAATTATCTACTAGGATTACATATACTGCAAAATGGAAATTATTTTCATTATCTGCAATATCTAAGGGTTATGTTCCATGTCAGTGTTCTATTCCAATTATTTGTTTACTGTTTCAATTGCAGGTCATTGGCATTTATTTCCACATTCCATCCTCCAGTAGAAGGAGGTTCTGTTTTCTCTCATCAATCAGTGTACGGATTTATGAGAGGTGTTCGTGTTTTCCTCTTGCGAGAAAGATCACTCCAACATGGGATTTAAATCTAGTATTTTCTTCACTTATGGACCCTCCTTTTGAACCTCTATCAAATTGTCCAATTCATTTATTGTCAATTTTGGTGGCATTTATATTAACTTGTAAAATTAAATGAATTGCAAGCTTTAATGATAAATTCTCCCTACACAGTTTTTCATATGGAGAGTGTAACTAGGAGACCACATCCGAAAGTATGGTCAGACTTTCATATCAATCAACTTATTCACTTACCAGACTTTTTTCTGAAACCTCATTCACATTGGTTTAACCTAAATTACATACTGTAGATGTCAGAAGATCATTATGATGTTACCTAGGTAGAAGTAAAATCTGTTTGTAGCACTCCAAGACTTTTCATTGCTTATGGTAATAAATCCAAAGGGATGGTTATTTTGTCACAAAGACTCTCAAAATGAATATTGGATGGTATTACGACTGCTTACAACATTAATAAAAAGAATCTTCCTTCAAATATTTGGACTCACTCTACCAGAGCACAAGCCATGTGGACAATATGCCTAAGTCAAATAGCAGTTTTCAGAGTAGCAGCCATGTTAGTCTGTATTCTCAAAAAGAAAAGGAGTACTTGTGGCACCTTAGAG
Organism: Lepidochelys kempii; assembly: GCF_965140285.1. Classification (NCBI taxonomy): domain Eukaryota; kingdom Metazoa; phylum Chordata; order Testudines; family Cheloniidae; genus Lepidochelys; species Lepidochelys kempii. The sequence continues at coordinate 91,414,364 of NC_136383.1, forward strand.
ACTAACAAATTTATTTGAGCATAAGCTTTGACCTGTAGCTCACGAAAGCTTATGCTCAAATAAATTTGTTAATCTCTAAGGTGCCACAAGTACTCCTTTTCAAATAGCAGTGTCCAAAATCTGCAGAGCGGCTGCCTGGCCATTAGTGCATATGTTTATGAACATTATTCATTAGTGATTGCTTCAATATCCGATGTCCATTTTGGAAAGACAGTTTTGCCATTTCTTTTCAAATAACTCATGCCCCTCACCTCCTCAAATGGTGACTTCTGGCTAATCACCATAAGTGGGATCCACAAGTGCACTAACTCAGAGAAGAAAGAACAGTTGCTTAATTCACAGTAACTGTGGTCCTTTGAGATGTTCTGCACATGTGCATCTCACAAACACCCTCTGTCCCTGCAACTAGGAGTGTGGATCCTGAGCGACAAAGTTGCAGTGTGGTCGCTATGCCCTTAAGCCCTTGGGAACAGGGGCATGAGGGCATATAGGCCACGTGTGACCCCTGATGGACATGACTAGTGAAAATGTTCCAAACGCCTGTGCTGGGGTACATAGATACCTGTAAGTGCAAAACATCTTGAAGAACCACTCTTACTGTGAGGAAAGTAACCTCACAGTTTTATTCCGTTCAGGAAATGGAACTGTTGGGTCAGTCCTGGGCCCAGCTCTATCTCCTTTGCACTTCTGAACAATGCATAGCACATAAAAAGCTGCCCTAGAGGAGCAGCGTCACACAAGAATCCTCAGTTGGCTCAAACCCATCAGCATGGGGGCAGGGGAAGGTTGGGGACCACAGAAGGTAAGCTTTAGCAGTTCAGGGAGAGCAAGAAAGCACAGACCGAGTTTGAAGATGAATAAATCACAATGAGAGAGGAACAGAAGAAGCTGAACATTGTAGATTTTTATATTGGGTCACTGTAATATGCCTTGCAAAAATTAAAGGCTGATGCCAGTCAGTAGCAGTTTGATTTCCCATGTACTAATTAAAATTCACCTGTTCTTGCAATGTGTTTACATTAAAAAAAAATTAGTTCTAGCCTGAACAGTGATGAAGATAACCTTTTAGGGTTAGTCCTCTGACTAATAGGTGTCTGGTAAATGCTGCAGACTTTGTTTGTAGATTATGGGAGAAACTGCCTGCCTCTAGCCTGCTCACAAAGGCTTGCTTTACTTGTAGCTTTTATGGGCATTGCACTACTGAACTGAACACATGCAAATATTACAAAACCAACTTATTTTCCAGTGTCATGTTGTAAATGATTGCTGTGATGAGTAGTCTAAACAATATTGTTTTTCAAAAGATTTTCTCTGGTCAAGGACTGGGAAAATAAGCAGGGGGAATTTGGTCTACCAAGCATGGTTTAGCTGCTACAATCTACTACTAGAATTGTTAGCATCAAGAAGAAAGTAAATTTGTGGGCATGTTATTGTGTTAAATGGATAAGTTTTATTTAAAATGTGCTTTAAGTGCCTCTTGAAAGGGAGGCTGGTACTGTGGGGGAAAAAATCATGTAAATTTTATAAAGTTTTTTATAAACATTGCTAATTGCAAATAAAATAGTAAGCTTGTTGTGTAATAAAGCATCAAGAAAAATAATTGTGTAAAAATATAATTTCTTCTAATACAGAAGTTTTTTTAAAATTGTTAGTGACTTTGAGTATCAGCATTGATTAATCTGTCTCATAAGTAACAGCATTATCAGAGCATTGATACATGATGAAAAGTCCATCTGTAGGACATTCTTTGAACAACAGCTTGTTAAATTGTCCATAAAAGTGGACCTGTTCCAATCTATTTCTATCCACATATAGATATTACTTAAGATAATTTTAAAAATTGGTATACTGCAGCAAGAGCTTTTGGGTTGCTCCCAAGACAAGCTAGAGCTTTGCTACATTGCAGATGATCAGATAGTCAAGGATTCAATTATATTATTTTTGGCAAGAAAATATGTCCCTTTCTTAAATGTTCTATAGATAAAAATGTTAAACAGAAACAGCATAATATATGTTTACTTTGTTATTGGATATTTGGGGCTGTTTGTATCAACATTTATATTATAGCAGCAAACGCCTTACTTACAAAAGCCTTTTAATCTTCTCCTGCTTCATTGTTTATAGTTTCACTGCAGATTGCATTTTGTTCGAAACAAAACAGAATTCTCTCTAGATTTTTAATTTTAGTGACTCACTTGTATTGCATGTTCTAATTAAAATTTTCAAAATAAATTAAATTAGTGAAAACTGTTTCTTTTTTTTCCTCATAGTATTTACTGACAAGCTTACATCATTTACTTTATTTACAGCCAAGATGAGGAAGAACAGGATGGTTTTCCAGAAGTACAGACTTCCCCACCACCTTCACCATTTCTTTCTGACATATTGGCAGCTTTTCAACCAGTGGCATATGATGATGAAGAGGAGGCCTGGCGCTGCCACGTCAATCAGATGCTGTCAGACACTGATGGATCTTGTGCAGTCTATACTTTTCATGTGTTCTCCAGGTTATTTCAGGTCAGTGACTCATTATTAATTAGTTTCTGACCCTTTTCCAAACCGTTCATTTTTCTAATTAATTTTCCAAGGCCTGACACTACCATAAAAAATTCAAATATATTAAAATAATGTAGTTATATGATCATGAAGTATTTTTTCCACAGGACCCTGCCTCATTTAATTCAAAGGATGGATATTGTGCAGGAAATAAGGCATCTGTTCAGTATTTCTTTTTATCCTCATCATTTGTGTGTCCCATCCCACACACACTTTGTTTTTTACTGAATATCATCCAAACCCTTTGCAGAATTATTGATTTCTTCATGAGCTTTTCTGTGGCACTCATCACCAAAGTATGCCAGCCTAACAAATATTAGTGAGTTTGTCTTCACAAAACCCCATGAGGTAAGGAGGTTTTTCACAGAAAGGGAATTGATATACTAGGAGATTAAGTTAAAAAATTTCTGTTAATTTAGGTTGCTTCAGTGATTGGGAACCCAGCTAGGGCCTGATTTTTTCAGAGTACTTAGCATTTTTATAGCACTTAATATGTTCTAAACACTGCAAATTAGGCATTAATTAATTAATCCTCTCACTATCCTGTGAGGAGGTGGATAAGTATTACCTCAGTGAAACTGACACAGAAAGACAAAGTGACTTGATCAAGGCCACACAGTGAGTGAGTGGCAGAACAAATATTAAAATTCAAGACCTTCTGACCCCAATTCTGTGCTCATTCCTCCAGACAACACTGCCTTACTGCCAGAGGCTTGAGCATCATCTCCCAGTTAATTCAGCTGTCGTTACAAGTGCTCAGCTTCTCTGAAAATCAGACCACAGCTGTCTGAAGTTGGGCGCCCAGAAGAAGAGAAACAAACTATTAGTATCCCCTTGTGAAAATGTTGATTTAAGTGATTTGTTCAGCATCACACAGGAAGTCTGTGACAGAGGTTATGATACAACACAGTCCTACTGGGTGGCATTCAACTGCCTTGACCAGGAAACCATAATTTCTCTTGCTGCAGTCCCCTGCCTCATTCACTATTCCAAATTCTGCAACAAATGAAGAAAGGATGGTTCAAACAACAGGTTCATTCACTACATAACCCTCATTCATTCCCTGATCACCATCCATCCTGTGCACTGAATGAGGCAGGGGTCAAGTGGGGAAAAAAGTATGTGATTTTGAAATTAAAGACTGTATCACAATTAGTATCCCATGTACTCTGATTCTCTGCTGAATTTGTCATTTTGTCATATGCTATGGAATTTCGCGCTTTGGCTACAGAATCAGCCATTTTGCTTCAGCCAGATACCTGCCATTTTAGTCCTCCCTGCTCCACCTTGACCTGGCTTTAGCTTCCTCTCTCTGTGCTGCTTTTACCACAAGCGGAAATGCATTACGTAAACAGCACTTTCTCTTTCCCTGCTGTTCATAAAAGGAGGAGCCAGAAAGCAGAGCAACAGCTCTCCCTGGCTCATGAGGACTAACCCTTGACTAGCTGTGAAGGTGTGTGCCCTGGGGGGAATGTTGCAAACCAAGGCCAAGTCATTGGGTTGCAGGCGATGGGGAGATTTCCATCTCACCCAGGCTCTGACATGTGCAGGACTGGATTAAGGCAATTGGGGGCCATAGGCGTACCACAAGAAGGTAAGGGGCCTTTTGTGACCATACCCCACTCCTGCACCATAGCCCCAAACCCCCACTTGGAGTAGCAATGACAGAGAAAAGCTGAGTGCTCTTTTCACAGTGTCCCTGAGCATCTAGCTATGTTGGGAATAACTGTTCTCTGTTACCCAGAGGCTCCATAAAATTTAGAGAATTCAGCAGCATATTATGAAAAATCAACAAATTGAACTAATTAGTACTGCTGTGGAATTGAGAGTTTCCTGCTACTGAACTAAGGAGTACCTGGCATACAATTTGTCCATTGTGGTTCAGAGTATAGGGGGCCGTGATCATAACGCATAAGTGCAAGTAGCAGAATGAAGGTTGAACAGACAAACTTAATCCTGGCATTTCCTAGCTACAGAGTGCTTGACTTTGCAATCTTACTAACATTATTTGAATGTAGATCTTTTGTATGTATTTGTAATTTTTCAGGTATTATAAAAAGAATTTATAGGAGCATACTGGGTCAGAACCATAGACTTATAAACCTATTTAATTTTAAAAAAATGAATAAACATAATTCAAAAAGTTTTCTGAAATATTATTTTCTAACTATGTTGTATCAAATATATAATGGTGTTTGCAGGCATAATTTTTTAATTGGCACTTGTTGACAGTGACCTGCATAAATCGCTACTTATCATTTATTTGTAGGACCCTACCAAATTCACAGCTCTGAAAAACATGTCATGGACCGTGAAATCTAATCTTCCCTAGCCAGGTGCCAGATTTCATGGGGTCTTCTACCCTGCACAGGGCTCCAGCTGCTAGTCAACCGGAAATGGGGAGGGACGAGACTTTCTCTTCCCCTGCAGGGGCCACTCCTAGGGTGGGTCATACCCACCTCTGGGATCTTCCCCAGCAGCAGGAAGCTCTGTGGCTCCAGCTGTCACTCCCCCTCCCACCCCCATGTGGGGAAGCCGCAGCTCCAGCTGTCGCCTTCTGTCCCCCACCCATCCCCCAGTACCCTACCACCCTCACTTCTGTGCTGCCACTGGCTTTAGAGCTGGGCTCCCAGGCAGCAGCCTTCATCTCTGGCTGCCTAACTCTAAAGGTAGCACCCCTGCCAGCAGCAGAGCAGAAGTAAGGGTGGCAGTCCCATGCCCCACTACAATCGCCTTGCAGCCCTTCCACCCTGACCACCTTTTGGGTTGGAACCCCCCCAGTTACAACACTGTGAAATTTCAGATGTAACTATCTTTAAACGTGAAATTGACTAATTTTAAAAAAAACCCTGGCTGTGAAATTGACCAAAATGGACCATGAATTTGCTAGGGTCCTATTTATTTGTATTATCGTAGCACCTACCAGCTCCAGTCATGGACAAGGATCCTGTTGTAGTAGGCACTGTACAAAAAGAATCCCTGCCCCAAAAGAGCTTACAATCTAAGTTGTGGCTTTACTACTCCTAAATAATGCATTCATCCCTGACTCAAGGCAATATATAGTACCATAATTTTGGGAACTATTTCCCTTCTTATAGTGTTTTACTGCTTTTATTATGCAAACAGTCCATATTTTGTGAGTGTGTGTATAATTTAATAATGACAAAAAAAAGTGTGTTGTCAGAAATGACAGTAGTTTACATAGAAATTCTTTGTCATAATAGAAAAAAGCTTTCCTTTATCAGGAAAAAGAAAAGAAAAAAGGAAGTAATGCAAAGTAAATATTTCTTTCTATTTTTTATTATTCTAGACCATTCAAAGAAAGTTTGGGACTATAACAAATGATGCAATCAGTTTTCTTGGTGAAGGTCTACAGCGTATTGGAACAAAATTTAAAAGTTCGCTGGAGGTGATGATGATGTGTTCGGAATGCCCAACAGTCTTTGTTGATGCTGAAACGGTAAAATCTCATGTGCAGCAATACACGGTTAGATTAAAATATCTATGTATTTAGTAATCTTCCTGCAGGCACACAGAATGTTTTATGGTTCAACCTTTGCAAAATAATATTGAGGGAATTTTTTTCAAAATTCCAGGCAGACAGCCAACTGATAGTAGTGCCTTTGAAAATCTCTCCCATTGTCAGTGATTGCAGCAGCATAGATAGTACTTGTATTTAAAAATAAAAAGATTAATTTGTATAAATGAAACAGAATAGTATTAAAACAATAGTTTATAGCTGTAAGTTCAGTTGTGAAATATAGCCCTTTCTAATTATACAAAAATTGTTAAATATAATTATTTCTCCCAAATAACTTGTATATGGTAAGGACAAACAGTGGATTTAGATAGTAGATATCAATTAATTTCACTCACTGTTCTTTACAAGGTTTCATTTGTCAAACTAAATGGTGCGGGGGGAGGCATTCAATATCCTGGTCAGATTCTGCTATCCTTCCTTACTGACTTTGAGTCTGCCATAGGGCTTATCTACACAGGGAAATCCAAATCATAGTATTTCCAGCAGAACAGTACCTCTGACAATATCCTGGTTCCATATTGACTTGGGGCTAGATTGTGGCCTGTTCTGCACACTGGCATAAGGCAGTACAAGGGGCACAAGGAGCCCACTTACTCCCTTGCATTGTTGGGCTGCATGCAGGATGGAAGCAGACTCCACAGAGCCACTGCTTGTCCCTTGCACAGGTGAGCAGGAAAGGGAGGAGAGTTGACAGACCATGATTTCATCCCCCCCACACCAACATGCCTGGCAGCTTAGTTACCTCAGTGCTCCAAATAGTATAAGCTGTAACAGCTGTAGACCCAGCACAGTTTATTCCCTTCCTTGAGTAGCATGGAGACTGGTAGGGACATAGGGTGTCACAATGTCACAGTCTCCCTCCTAAGCTGCTCTGGGACAACACAACACATTGTCCTTCCCTGTAAGTGAGATTGCAAACTCATGATTTAGCTCTTAGATGGAAATGTACCACAAGTTGAATCACAAGTGTTATTTCCTTCAGCACTTAGGAGTTCCTTTGAGATCTCTCATCCAAGTTCTACTAGGCACAACCCTGCTTACCTTACAAGATCTGCTTAGATCTCAGCTTGGGGTGGTGTGGCTGCAAATGTTTGCTTAAAGCTAAAAACAGAGGTTTTACTGTGATGTGCAGAACAGCTAGTTTTATGTGATATCCCAAATGTGGTCTAACAATTTAAGTGTTTAATTTGTTAGTAGAAAAAAAATATTTTTATATTCTAGCTGATGTCCTGTGGCTTACTAGAAATGTTGAAGTTCAGCGTTCTAGAGCTTCAAGAACATCTAGATACCTATAATGCCAAAAGAGAGGCAGCAGAGCAGGTGAGTCTGCATTATTCCATAGGCTGATACCTGTTTCAGAATTTTAAAAAATACTAGAATTTCAAAAGATTATCAAGGAGATTTTAAAAAGCTACATGTCTGTCTTGTATCTCAAACAAAATAGTAGACTTAAAGTTAAAAAAGAAATTGCTGTGGCATACTGGTGGAATAGCTTGCTTCCTTTTGTTACTAGCATTCTCTGTTGTGTATAGTTTGAAAGAGTTGTTTGTGCTATGGGTAGTTGATGCTTGTTGCACCTACCTACACACTATTACTTTTTACTGTGTGTATGGGTAATTGTTAGATGTTCAAAAGGTAAAAGAGAATTTTAGCATCAATGCTGAACTCATTGTAGGCTTTTTACTCCTTCATATAAGTACTATGGGGTAGAGAGGGTCTGTGATGCTGAGATTTAAAATAAAGTTGACATTTAGACAATATGATGAAATAGTTTAGACCCTGAAGGTATATTTAATGCCTATCCTCTGTGCAAAGGGCAGTAGGTTTAAAAATTGAACTTTCAGCAAAGCATGTGTGCTTGTTTTTATGAACCAATGTATTGAAACTGACTTTAGAAGGATACTAACTTCAGAAAATTCAAACAGATTACCCTTTCACCAACTAAAAGAAAATATGGAACCAGATTCACCTCTGCAGTCACAGGAAGAGATGCAATTTGTACACACCTGTATAGGAATAGTTGTCGAGAAAAGGGATCAGTCTCTGGGAAGGGCAGTGCTGGTACTGTTGTCACTGACCCCTTGGGGTACCATTAGGAGAGGACATTTTGCAAATGTTGCTGGTGATCTACAGAAGTCTGTCAGAAGCTGCTCAGGAAATGTGCTGAATCAGTTCCATGCAGGCTTACCCTAAGGGCTTGCATCCATTGGTATATCCAAAGATGTGAGCCTGGGACATTGGCTCTGAATTCAGTCTTTCTGGCTCTTCTGTTTTGAAAATATAAATGGTCTCTTTTGATATTTCCCTAATAGATTCATGTAGGCATCGGGTTGTGTGGTAAACATCAATCTTGCACCACTCAAAGTATGTAATGACCATAAACACATCACACTTGCAATCACCTATCAAATGGTTCAGACATGCTGCCACATTTTTGTTAGAAGGAATCTCAAGACGTATCCAGTTTCCTGGGTAAAGTATCTCCATACTTAATGAGACTCCATCAGTCTGAACTTCTTGGAGAAACATTTTTGAAAACTCTAGTTTTTATTAGAGTCTTTAAATTGTGTTTCCTGAATTTTATTAAAAAGTCTTTTTTAACATTTTTAATAAGGACTTTTCTTGTCCTGTTTCTGATGTTAATAAGGTCTTTTTTTTAGCTGGAGAAAAAATTGATTATACAGAGGAAACAGTGAAACTGACTATGCTCAAGAGAACCTGATCTAACTTTAATTGAAGACTGCCACTGAGTTCAGTGGGAGTTGGATCAGATCCAAAGTTCTATCAAATGCACAAAGTAAACAAACTGTAAAAAAGACACATTATTTTCACCATAATCTCCTCCAGTTACAGCAATATTAGAAGTCACACCATAATAGATCCTAAATTTTCACACAGAGGTGATTTTTCTAGTTGGCATTGTCCTTTTAAATACACACTTAGGGACAGAAATTTCAATTAGGTTTATTAGGCTACTGTATTCTCAGCCACGACACTTTTCTCGTTTGAGATGAGACTAAATCAAAACATAAATGAAACACATGGTTTCATCTTAGTCTTTTCAAAGTTACCAGGGCAGCCAAAATCAAGAGAATTGACTTTGTGTTTAGTAGATGGCTCAAATAAAAAAGGTCTGCTTGTGTGTTAGTATTAGTTTGTTACCCTTACTCTTATCACTACTTCCATTTTTTAAAAACCTGAAAAATCCTAAACAATAATTGGATTATGAGAAGCACAAGTATAAGTGTCTTGCACTAACTATATTTCTGATTAAGTTTAAATCTCATCTAATTTTAGGGATGCCCCCATTAGCACAGTATCAAAGTGCCACACTATCTGTAATTTATCTATTCTTACATCCCTGTGAAATAGGCAAATACTATTTTCCCCATTTTACAGATGGGGAACTGAGGCACAGAGAGGCTAAGTGACTTGCCCAAGGTCACTCATGAAGTCTGAGGCAGAGTAGGGACTTGAACCTAGGTATGTGTTTATACTCTGAAAAGTGACTATGCAAAATGGCATTGTGAGATTCTCTCCATGTGGATTGTTTCTCAGTGAGTTAATTGCCCATTATACACATGTGATTTTTTTTTTCTAATTGGTGAATAAGAAAGTAGCAATCTTAGTCACCTTTCTAACCATAAATGCACTTTAAATTTTCAACTATATTTTTATATTTTCATTTTTTATTATAGATTATTCTATGCATAAAGATAATGCAGAATCTCTTTGAGTTGTCTGCATTTTGTTTATATAAAGGAATCTGGTGTATGGAAGTTAATGATGGCCTCTGTCAATATATCACAGTGGAGCACACATGTTTTCTGTAGTGATGCTGTCAAAAGACTGCCCAAGGACTGTTTCTGTGTTCAGCCTGTCTTCTACTGCAATATTTGTGAGTGACTAGGGCAGGGCAAAGGTTTCATTGGGTCAAAGAAATTGTTCTGAAACAACTGAGAGCCTAAGGCAGATTTGGTTATTATTTTTTTAATTTGCATCAAGAAAGAAAAAGATGGTAAAACTTTTATCAGTTTTAGTTAGCATAATATAATTTAATTTAGAAATCAGTGGCTAATTTTCTCCAAAAAATGTTCTTGTTCTACAGTTTTAAAACATATTCTTTTCATTTCTTCAATGGTCATTCTTTGTTCACCACCGTTTGTGTATTGTACAAGGAATGGAGAATTGGGAGTCTTCAGAAGGGTTGAGCGAACGCACAGTGAAGTTAAATAAACAAGGCACAAGAAAATATTGATCCAAAGGTGTAGCCAATTGTTTGACTGCAGTTGCTGTTCATTCTTTAAAATGTTCAAAAGACCAATTAACCTAACTTAGCCAAATTTATTGTCTAAAAACAAAGCAGTACAAGACAAAAGGGAGACAGACATACAAATTCTCACAGAGTGTTCACCATATACAGATTGCGTGCTTCAGAGATGTGCATTTCAGCTAGCAGTATTTATTGGATGATTTTACAAGTTACAAAACTCCTTACACATCACTAAAATCCAGTTCACCAGTTCATACCAGTTCTTTAGTTTGTTGTTCTGTACCTTCCTTATTTTTAGTTTGGCTACTAGCATTCCTGGTACTGGTCCATAAAGGTACCTCCCTGTACTCATCTGAATATTCCATTCCAAGTACTGATGAGCCATGAAAGTTTCCCCTAACCATACTTGGTACAAAGTATTCTTGCATCTTTGCTTTGGCAAGTTTCCTGTTTTGTAATACCAAAGCTGACTTCAGGTTTTCAAAGTGTTGTGGGATACATTATGTGGGTGAACAGAATTGTAGGAAAAGCATATTACATTCCGTTAAAATAACTTCCCTACACTTCTTATATTAATACCATGCACATAATACCTTTTAACATGGTGCATACTATGCCTAACATATATGTATTGGCTAACAAAAGCTAATGAGACATACAGGAAGTGATTGAAGTAAAATTGGTTGGCTATATTCTAATAGGTAATAATTGTATAAAAGCAATCTGTGTGGTATATTAAACTACTGGTCTCTAGAATCAAACCAAGAATTATGAGCCAAACTGTAAACCTCTTTTACAAACTTTATCCTGAAAAAGTGTATTGTATGTGATATTTGTATGTTGTCTTAACCTCCTTAGACTTTGAATTGCACATGTAAAAAATAGGAGTGTTAGTTGTAGCTGCATGGAACTCACACCCAGCAGAGCTGAAGTGGGGGAGACAAAGGGGTTTGTAAGCCACCTTTCTTTTTCGAGGAGTGTCCCTGTGGGTGTTCCACGTTAGGTGTTTTGGCACCCTATGTTTGTAATCAGAGTTTTGTAGTAGCAGTGCCCCAGCTTGCTGTGCACACCCAGCAGCCGTCTCACACCGCTCCGAGTGGTTACTTAGCATGTGCAGCCAATCGTCTCCCAGTTCCTTTTGTACTGCCTTTGTCTTGAGTTGGAGCGACAGCAGTGCCTCTCTTAATCTTACATACCTCAGCAGTTTTCTGTTTTCCCAGATGTATTAGACTTTAATTTCATTATTTATCCTCTAGTTTATATTTTACTTAAAATCTTTCCAAAAATTTTTTTTGGTTAGCTGTTCCCCTCAATCCCTCTTCCCCCCTCCCCCCACCTCCTAGGTGGGTCGCCGGCTTCAACAACAAGAACAGAGACCCAAATATGGACTTATTCTCCTTCTTTCTCAAAACGAGTATCCTCTCAGGCATGTCTGGCTCTCCCGGCTTTAAACGCTGCCTGACTTGCAGACTTTCGATACTGGTAGCAGACGGCCACGCACACTGTGTCCGCTGCCTTGGTGAGACCCACATTACTCAGAAGTGTCGACATTGCAAAAAATTGTCTGCTAGGACAAGGAAGGCTAGGGACCTCCAGATGGAGAAATCTCTCAGGCCAGCCTCCAACCCCGAGTCGAGAATGCCTCCTGGCCAGCAGTCACCAGCAGCAGCATCTGACAGGAGATCTACCTCAAAAATGGCTGGTAAGGAGCCTGCTTCCAAAAAGGCTGCTAAAAAGCGGTCTTGCTCTTCCCCACAGTGAAATTTGCACAAAAGAAAGCAATCTCCCAGTGGAAAATTTGCCCCAGTACCAATGGCACCAAAAGCATCGGACCACGAGGCACCAGGAACGTCCGGTACCAAGACTTCCCAAGGAGCTAAGGACCTGGTGTGGGCAAGCTCTCATGGAGGTACGCGCACGAAAACCAAACCTCCCAGGTTGGCACCAACGGAGCTGAAGAAAACCTCGGCACCGAGTACTGTAATGGCGCCCCCTGATGTACCTACGCAATACAGTAAGCCATCAGTACCAACAGCTCTCACTCTGCTCCCATGCCACAGCATTCTGACGTCCCTGGCACCGAGACTTCCAGTACCACAGCAATTTATGCAACAGGCGAACCTCATGATTACTTCAAAGTCTGGCACGCTCCTGTTCAGTACCGACGGTACCCCAGCGAGACCGGGACCAAACCTGGTGGCTACTCCCGTTGGCTCAGCCATCTCCAGCGATGAGGAAGAAGAGGATGAGGCAGGGACATGCACCCCTCACCACTCCGTCCCTCAGCCAGAACCGTCTCAGCATTACACATCTGCTGACGTATGAGGCTGGCAGGCTCAACTGTGAGTGCCACCTCCAATGACTTTTCCACCCAACTGGGCATACTGGGATCCATGGGCATTATATAGGCCTCAGGACCTCAGCCTCCCCCTCCTCTCCCCATTCCACCAAGGTCTAGAGCAACACGATCCCCTTCACCACCTGCCCCAGCTCCCTCAGAGACATGGGAGGAGGAGATAGAGGAGCCCGAGGGTGATACCCTGCCGCCCACCCACATTTCATCTTCATCACTGGATGAAACAGTAATACCACCCCCCACACACACATCGGGACGATTTCAAATCATTCCAGGATCTTTTCAAGAAGGTAGCTGAATCCCTGGACATTTCCTTAGCAGAGCTACCAGAAACCCAACACAGGCTTACAGACATCCTCCAGGCATCTCCATCAGTAAAAATTGCACTGCCTATCAATGCTGCCATAATGGATCCTGCAAAAATAATCAGGCAGACACCTGCCACACCCCCGCCTTCTTGTAAGAGATCTGACAAGTGTTATGTGCCAGCTAAAGGGGCCGAGCTTCTGTTCACTCACCCTGCACCAAATTCTTTGGTGGTTGAGGCTGTTAATCAAAGGGGAAAACAACACCATCTAGAACGAACCCTTACGGTAAGGACTGGGAAAGGCTAGACCTATGGACAGAGAGCCTATTCCTCAGCCATGCTCCAATTTCGCATAGCTAATTATTCAGTCTTACTAGCTAAATACATGCACAACCTGTTCTCTAAAATGTCAACTTTTATTGAACATTTGCCTGATGACAAAAAAGAACAATACAAGGCTAACATTTCTGAAGGGGGTCTCGTTGCCAAAACAGGCCTCTCTCGACTCCGCAGATACGGCAGCATGCTCCATTGCTACCTCTGTGGTCCTGCTTTGGGCATCCTGTCTTCACCTTTCCGGGTTCCCTAGGGAGGTCCAGGCCACAGTCAAGGATTTACCCTTTGAGGGTCAGAAACTTTGTGGAACACACAAATGTGTCTTTACATATCCTGAGGGACTCCAGGGCCACCTTAAAATCCCTGGGTATCTGTGTACCTGTGAACAAAAAGAAACAGGGCAGATTTTATAACCAGTGATTCTGAACTACCCCAAACACCCAGCCGCAAAGACAGTGTGACCAATGCCATAAACAGACAAGATGCAGGCAGAACCAAGATCAGCCTTCCATGTCTCAACTACTTCTACTCATCTACTTCCAGACAATCATTTTGAAGATTTGGTTGAGGGCAAGAGACCTCCACGTTCTTTGATCCCAGAACTAGACCCAATCTCTAGCCCTTTTTGGAGACTGTCACCGTAATACCCAGTCTGGAACACTGTCACTACAGACAAATGGGTTCTGGAAATTATCCAGAAGGGTTACTCCATCCCCTTCATCTCTCTTTCACCTACCCACCCCCCTTCTCTGTCCATCTTCAGGGACCCCTTTCATGAGCCCCAGTTACAACAGGAAATAAACCACCTCCTACAATCAGGGGCCGTGGAACCAGTACCAGATCAATACAGGGGAAGAGGGTTTTATTCCCATTATTTTCTCACTCAGAAAAAGACCGGTGGATGGAGACCCATCATTAATTTAGGACAGCTCAACAAATTTGTGAGAAAGCAACTTTTCAAAATGGTGACTTTTTCCATGATAATTCTGGCATTAGAGAAAGAAGACTGGCTCTCAGCCCTCAACCTACAAGATGCTTACTTTCATGTTACCATTCACCCGGCACACAGACGATTCCTGAAATTCACCCTGGGACATCAACATTTCCAATACAGAGTGCTCCCCTTCGACCTGTCATATGCCCCAAGGGTCTTTTCCAAGGCCCTCACGGTCATTGCAGCTCACCTCCGAAAACTGGGGGTGATGATTTTTCCATACCTGGACGACTGTCTTTTAAGGGCGTCGACAGAACGTGCAGCACTAAACGCCACACAAACCACGATAATCCTCTTTACAGATCTCAGACTACAGATAAAAGTGGAGAAGTCCACCATGGTTCCTGTCCAACAACTGGAAACTCCCTCGATTGCCTCACCACAACAGCAAGTTTACCCCAACAGTGCTTCCTCACCTTAACCAATTTGATTACAACGATCATGGACAGTCCACAAACGTCCGCCAGAATGTGCTTACAGCTTTTGGGGCACATGGCTGAAATGACATTTGTCATAAAGCATGCCAGGCTACACATGAGATGCTTACAGGCCTGGTTTTGCACCATCTACATACCACATAAACATTCTCTCAACAGACGTCTCACTATGCTCCGTAGGACTTGCTCACATGGTGAACACAAGCACAGAACATCTGCACAGGTGTTTCCTTCCAACAGAAAGCTCCTATTACAACGATCGCTATGGACCCCTCCCTTGTGGGATGGGGAGCTCATTTACGCAACAACGCCATCCAGGGTCGCTGGCCTCCAGTAGAATCCAACCTAAACATAAACATACTGGAACTAAGGGCTGTCAGAAATGCATGTGAGCACTTCCTGCCCTTGATCCAAAACATGACTGTCAAGATCCTTACAGACAATATTGCATGCATGTTCTATATAAATCGCCAAGGGGGAGCGCAATCATACTCTCTGTGCACAGAGGCAATATGCCTCTGGAACTGGTGCATCACCAACAACGTAGACATTTTGGCATCTTATCTGCCAGGATGTCCAAACACGACAGTGGACCAACTGAGCAGAGACTTCTCACAAACCCATGAGTGGGAGCTGGATCATTCAACTCTCTCAGCCATATTCAACCTATGGGGGTTCCCCATTATAGATCTAGCCACAACAACTCAGAACGCAAAGTGCCCTCAATACTGCTCCCGAGCCGGACTGGAACACCACTCCTTGGGCGACGCTCTCCTAATAAAGTGGGAAACACCACTATTGTATGCATTCCCTCCAATCCCACTCCTGAGTCGGGTCATTCACAAGATCAGGCAGGACAAATCCAGGATCATTCTCATCGCACCCACAGGGCCCAGACAAACCTGGTTCCCATACCTGAGACAGATGGCAGTGAAGCCACCTCAAACCCTTCTAATAATACCTCACCTTCTGACGCAGGACTCAGGACACGTCAATCACCCCAACGAATCCCTTCTCTTTCTCAAGGCCGGGTTACTCCATGGCTAATGGGGATTTACAAAAACTATTCTGAGGAAGTGAAAGACGTCCTACTGAACAGTCGAAGATTAACCACACGAAAAATATACACACAGCAGTGGTCCCAGTTCTGCATTTGGTGACAGGACAACCATATTGCTCAACAGTCGACCCCACTACCCAGGATACTGGACTATATACTGGGCCTTAAGAAATCGGGGTTATCTAACAGCTCCCTCAGAGTACACCTGGCCGCCATCACTTCATTCCACAACAAGGTGGACGGAGTCATTATCTTTGCTTACCCAACTACTAAACACTTCCTAAAGGGCATAGAAAACACTTATCCCACCCTAAAAGACCCTGCCGCCATGGGATCTTTCTTAACCTTGTTCTCCGCAGTCTAATGGGGAAACCGTTTGAACCCCCTAGCAACTTTTTCTCTGTTACACTTATCCATGAAGATGGCCTTCCCCATTGCCATCATGTCAGCAAGGCGGATGGGGGAATTAGGTGTCCTAATGGCACACCCACCTTATACCACATTTTTCAAAGATAAAGTGATCTTACGGCCACATCCCAAATTTATACCCAAGGTGGCCTCCCCATTTCGCCTAAATCAACCCATATGCTTACCTGTGTTTTTTCTGAAACCGCATGCCGACCGCAGGGAGGCATCACTTCACACGCTAGATGTTTGCAGAGCGCTAGCTTTCTACCTAGAAAGGACAAAAACATTCAGGAAGTCATCTAGACTATTTCTCTCTATAACAGAATGTTCCAAGGGTCAAACTATTTCGAAACAGAGATTGTCTAAATGGATATCAAGTTGTATCCATTTGTGTTACCAAAACAACAATCTACCAGCTCCGCCAGGAGTTTGCACTCACTCCACCAGACCATTATTAATATTGGTGGCCTTTCTCAATAATGTACCCATCACGGACATTTGCAAAGCAGCTACTTGGGCATTTGCCCATACTTTTACTAAACATTACACATTAGAACAGCAATCAGCTGCAGATGCTCAGTGTGGACTCTCAGTGCTATCTACAGTCACTAAACCAACTCTGAAGCCCCTCCCCTCCACTGAGGGGCATTGCTCAACAGTCACCTAAAGTGGTGCACCCACAGGCACACTCCTCAAAGAAGAAGAAAAAGAAGAAGATTACTCACCTTGTGCAGGAACTAAGGTTCTTCAAGATGGTTGTCCCTGTGCGTGCTCCACTACCCCCCATCCCTCTACTTCAGAGTTTCACGTCGATTCTCTGGTGTGGAGAAGGAAATTGGGGACGGTTGCCTGTGCACAGTAGGTAAGCGCTCGGAGCGGTGTGAGATGGCTGCCGCACGTGCGCAGCCAACCGGGGCACTGCTACTATAAATCTCTGATTACAAGCACAGTGTGCCGAAAGTGGAGCACCCACAGGGACAACCATTTTGAAGAACCTCAGTTACTGCACAAGGTGAGTAACCACCTCTTTTTGCTTCCACTGGTCCTGGTATTAGCAGGGAGCCAAACCACCTACCAGTGCAAGTCAAAACATCCACAGGGCTTCTCTAACTTACACTAGTAGGAATGGTCCCCAGCATGCCGCTTTATGGCACGCGCATAAAGGGAGCAAGTGACAAAAAGCCAATGTCCCTTTTGTAGTGCTGGGCCAGGATCGTTCATGTTGTCCAATTTTGCTTTTCCAAACTACTGTTCTGTTCCCTTGTACTAAGGCTTTCATTGTGCTCATATCTGTATTACAGACTAAAACATTGAATCAAAGGAGAATATAAGAAAATAGAGCACTTCAAGTATCATGTAAAAACTGCAGGGATCTCTAATATTTAAAAATATTGTTTTTTCTCTTTAAGATTTCAAAAATGTAAAATGTGTAAGAAGACATCAGACAGAGTGTGAAAACTAGATATTAGGTTCCCAATTTCTGATGTCATTTTTTCTGATGCAAACTATATCATTATTATTGATGAATGCTGTCAGATGAAAAGAAAAACAAGATTTAAAATGTACAGTGGGATCCATGTCACTAATTGAAACTGACACCACAGTGTTTAGAGAATTCCACTTCTCCTTCTGATAAGCACACAGGCCTAGTTAATTCACTAAGTAGCCTTTATTAAATTGAGCAGATGGGAAATCACATTTTTTTCTTCCCTTTCTTGCATCAGACAAAGGTTAGGAAAAGGTCACTAAAATTTCCAATAAGACTCATGATATACAGCACACATTCTGCTAAATTTACTTCCATGGATTGTGTTGAGCCTGTTCTGTGTTACAGGGGATAATTTTCACTTTTATCTCAGCATGGTGCTTTGCTATTCCAGTAATACTCTACTTCAGCATTATTGATGATATTTGTGTTACAGTAATGCCCAAAATGTGCCTGGTGCTGTGTAGGCTAAAAGGATGCACTGTACATCAAGACTGTTAACTTGTTTTTATGTATGTTTTATATTCACTTTTTACGTCCTACAAGATAGTGATTGTCTCTTACACAAAACATTCATTGAAATCAATAGAATACATTTGTTGTACATGTGGCTATACCGGAGAATTACATTTTCTGATCATACTATTTCCCAATAAATGTAACAGGTTTTATCCTTTCATTTATCTAAACTGAATCAACTTTTTATTCAAAGTGTTCTTTAGACACACATCTTTTTAGCATTAAAGGTATTGAGAGATAATATAATGAATCTTTCCAAAAGCAGGTTGAATGAAAATTATTTTAGCATATATAATTAAGGAATTTTCTATTTCCTCCCCCACCTGCCATCCATCCCCAATCACCAAATTTAATGAAAGCACTAAAGGTAGCATGTACTCCATACTGTGGGATAATGAAGCTTATGTGAAATTTCCAGTGGAGGGAACAGGGTAACTGCTACATAGCATTTTTTCTTAGCAGAACAAAGAGTGACATTCATTGGCAAGGTCAGTGCTGGTAAGAAATTAAGTGCCAAGTATCAGGCATGTGAAAGACAGCTTTAACTAGAATTAAACAAAATGAGAATATCAAAATGTATGAATTAAATAATTTCATTGATGGTGATCTGGGTGTATGGAAGGTATTCATAGCAATACATGTCTTTGTCATTTTTATCACAGTCTTTGGTTTGCTCTGTGTTGCAGAGTAGTTTTAATTACTTATATTTATTTTGTAGTGGCTAGATGACTGCAAAAGGACATTTGGTGCTGATGATGGCATACACAGAACCAATACAGATGCTCAGGTAGGTGACTGTCTCTTGTGGATTCTTTTTATATAGTTTATTAAAGTAAAAAACTTGTGTTCTGCACAAAAGCCCTTTTTTGATCTTCTTAAAGATTAAAGTATGTTGGTAAAGCTTTTCATTTCAGTTATCAAACCATCTTTTGGAAACTTAGATTCTTATGAAGTATTGGCCTAATAATAAAGGGCTGTCTTTTATGAAAGTGAGCAACCAGTCTCAGTTCAGGGCTTAATAACATTGAGTTAGATAAGCAGGGTAGATACTATCTGTGTACCAAAGCAAGTCTGCCTTTTATGCAGATGTTTCTAGAAGAAAAAGGATTAGTATTCTGTTTCTGTGCTTGTCAGATAGATTATTGTCTGACCAAAAAGCTGTACTGAATCTAATATAATTAGTACCATATACATATGTATGACCTGTCTGGAACAATATTTTGCTTTATTGTTGTGTTTTATTCTTAAAGTAGAAGCATGACAGAAACTTTGTCAAACGTTATTTTGCTAATTACTATCTAATATGAAACAACCCATTGTTATTAGTTGAATGTTGTACTTATTTGTAAAAAACGTGCATGCATACATTGCATGAGGATCACCCGTGTCTTTAACACTACTAATTGTTGTAATAGCCTTGTCTACTTGAGACAAGGTTTGTTTCTTAAACAATATATGCATAATATTCTCACTAAATGTACTGTAAAATGGCGTGGGGGTGGGAATCCAAGCATATACATTGTTTTGCTACTGTTGGGTACATGGGTTTGATTCTGCCCTCTAGGATTGTGTAATAAAATTGATGAAAGACAGAATTAGAATAGATTTGTTTAAAATCACTTTCATAGGCAGATTTGACAGGGAAGGTAAAAAGGAAGAATACGATTCCCCCCACCTTTGGGTAATTCAGAATGCATACACAAAAACTTCTTGGGCTATGCCTACGCTGTGAGCTAGGGGTGTGATTTCCTCATGTGTGCATACTTGTGCTAGCTCTCCTCAGGCTTGTATAGCAGTGTAGCTTCAGGAGCATCGATAGCAGAAGCACAGCTTAGATGAATACCCACTGGTTTAGACAAATACAAACTCAGCACGCCTCTGCTGCTGTTACCTGTGCTACTGCTATTTATACTCATGCTAGCTCAAAGAGGGCTAGTGCAAGCATGTGTATGCAGGGGAATCACAACCCTAGCTCACAGTGTAGAAAAAGCCATGGACTTTGATCCTGCCCAGTCTTATGAATCACTCATAATTATGTATCTTGAAAAATAAGTGTGTGGAGAATCCGTTTTTTCAATATCTGAAGTGAGGGGCATTATATGTCAGAGGTCAGACCTAAGCAGTAAGAATTATTGGATGTCTATATTCTGAACCCAAGTCAGGTGAAAGGGGTAAGGTTGCCAGGTGTTCGGATTTCGACCGGAACACCCAGCCAAAAAGGGACCCTGGCAACTCCAGTCAAGCACCGCTGACAGGGCCATTAAAAGTCCAGTTGGCGCGAGGCTGGCAGGCTCCCTACTTGGCTCCACGCAGATCCCAGGAAGCTGCCATCATGTCCCTCCAAATCCTAGACATAGGGGAGGCCATGGGGGCTCTGCGCCCTGCCCCCGCCACAAGCGCCAGTTCTGCAGCCCCTATTGGCTGGGAACGTAAGGGCCAGAGGGACATGCTGACAGCTTCCTGGGAGCTGTCTGAGGGAAGCGCTGCCCAGATCCCACACCCCAAACTCCCTCCCACACCCAAACTCCCTCCTGGAACCAGCACCCCCTCCCACACCCCAACCCTCTTCCCCAGACGTGAGCTCCCTCCTGCGCTCCAAAGCCCTCGGCTTCAGCCCAGAGCCCCCTCCTGCACCCCAAACCCCTCATCCCTGGCCCCACATGAGAGTCCTCACCCCCTGCACCAGCCCGGAGCCCCCTCCCACACCCTGAATCCCTCATTTCTGGCCCCACCTCAGAGCCTGCACACCCAGGCAGAGCCCTCACCCCAGCACGCACCCCTACCCCAGCCTAGTGAAAATGAGCGAGTGAGAGTGGGGGAGAGCAAATGATGGAGGGAAGGGGGATGTAATGAGTGGGGAGGGGGCCTCGGTGAAGGAGCAGGGGCTAGGCAATGGTATTCGGTTTTGTGCGATTAGAAAGTTGGCAACCCAAGAAATGGGAAGCATTTTCTTCTTTTTACTCTACTATGAAATCTGTTTATAAGAATGTGATTTTTTTTAAACAAAATCCGTACAGTAGCACTGTTGGTGATGCTATACTTATGTCTGTCATTAATTTTTATTTAAAAGAAATCTTATTTTCAGCAGTAAAAATTTCCACTTTGCACACAGAGTTTCAGCCTAGAAAGGAATTTTCTCTCCATTTTTCACAAAATTTTATTTGGACCTATTTAAACTATACAAGTCTCTTTAAAAAAAAAATCCCAATTCAGAAGTTTTTGGTTATGTTTTTAGATTAAAACAATATTAGAGCACGAGATTATTATGTATAGCTGTGTGTTAAGAATTCTGAAAAACAATTTAAAATGGCCAATATTTTAAACTCAGAAAAATGGCTAAGCACACAAGCTAAATACTGTTCATAGGATATTTAATGCATATTAAAAATTGTTTGCACCCTAATATCTTGCTTGACATGTGTTCCATTGTATAATAGACATATGTAGGCATGCACACTTTCCCTACAGTGTCCTAAAGATTTATTACATACTTTACCTATATAATAATAAAATAGTACTCTGTATTTATATATCATCTTACATTTTCAAAATGCTATATAAACACTAATTAACTCTCCCAATATACTCATGAAGGCAGTGAGTATTAGTATTTCTGCTTTATAGATGGAGAAATGGAGGAAGGGCCAAATTCAGTCCTTACTTCCATAGGTGCTGGAAATATGGGTGCTGGGGTTGTTGCCGCACCCACTAGCTTGAAGTGTTTTCCATCATATGGGTTTGCCGTTTGGTTCAGTGGCTCTCAGCACGCCCACTATACAAATTATTCCAGCGCCCCTGTTTACTTCAAACCTGTACAGACCTGTTAGAACCAGTGAATGGTGCACAGGATTGAAGAAAGGCAGAGTTTTTCCAAAAAGGTTAAAGATGAGATTGTCAAAGGGGCTCAAGGGAGTTAGATGCCCAGCTCACATTGACCTTCAGTGGAAGTTGGGCATCCAACTCCCTTAGACACCTTTGAAGACATGCAGCCTAGATGCCTTGCCTGAGCCCACACATTGAGTTAATGGCAAAGCTGGCTCCTAGTAATGTGACCCTTTCACTGGATCATACATTTATTTAAATTTTTTAAAAAATTAAAAATATAGTATGTGCTCACTCACACAAAGACAGGAAAGTGCAGTTAAGGAGTTTTCAAAAAATACACCTTCTATAGACTTTCTAAATACATTTAGAAAAGACTTGAAGGAACTATTGTGGATTACTGAATGTGGTACTTGTTTCAGAAATCCTTGTAAGTGGAATGGAATGTTGATAGATTATTAAAGTAATCAACTAATGTACAGACCATTACAGGTTCAGACTAATGGGTTCAGACTAATGTACTGACCATTCTGCTATGGTCAGAAAAATGGCATCTCATTCAACAGAAACGCTTAGTTCATTGACATAAATAAGATTCTCCGACTACTTTTTAGCACTGCCGTCAATACAGCTAGGGAACAAAGCTGAATTCTCTTCTGGCACATGCATCATCAACAGAATTGTTAACTAAATCCAGTTACAGAATCTTTACCAGTAGTGATGGCAAGTGAGCCAGAAAGAAAGCATCTTGACTGTCAGATCCCCATCTGAGTTTTCAGGACTGGCAGTTAGAAAATTATGTGATCTGTAAACTGAGTAAATTTGATGTAAAAGTAATGGCGAGAGAATAAATATAAAACCACACAATACCATTTTTCAGAGTAGAACTTCACTTCAACTTATAGAATAGCTCTGTTTATGCTTACATTCCCTGTAGAAATCCATGTCTTTTTTTTCATTTTTGGTTTATAATAGTAATAATAGACCATGCCTGGCATGTACTGGGACTTAATAACTGGCTGAAGTTTATGAAATCAGCTCTTCTCTGCCGGTCACTAAGGGTATGTCTACGTGGAAGGAAAAAAAAAAAAAAAGTACAGCAGCAGGTCTGAGTGCAGGTCAATTGACTCAGGCTCATGGGGCTCCCACTGCAAGGCTAAAAATAGCAGTGTAAATGTTCGGGCTCAGGATGGAGCCCAAGCTCTGAAACTCAACAAGGGTGGAAGGTCTCAGAGCACAAGCTCCAGCCTGAATGTCTAAACTGTTAGTTCCACAG
The DNA here is from genome assembly GCF_965140285.1 of Lepidochelys kempii. NCBI lineage: Eukaryota > Metazoa > Chordata > Testudines > Cheloniidae > Lepidochelys > Lepidochelys kempii. The sequence goes on from NC_136383.1 coordinate 91,437,735, forward strand.
CACGTGCCCCATGACTGAGACTCACTGCCATGGGACTAGTTTTTTGCTGTGTAGACGTACCCTAAGGGCTTTGATCCTGTGCTTATTGAAGTCAATAGCAAAATTCCCATAGATTTTAACGGTTCGGGATCAGGGTTTAATCTCCTGAAATTGCACTGTGCCCAGTAGTTGCTGCTTGCCTAATTACTCTACTATTAGGTGTTAGTGAGTACAAACTACAGAATAAAATATAGGCATTGTATATATTCTGTGTATTTACATAGTACTGAAGCATAAACTGCTCCTGTGTGGAAGAGTCACTTTGATTGCATCATCTCTCATATGCTTATTAATGTATGTGTTAAGTGCCACCAACGTGCTTGGCACTGTACAAAACACAAAAGTAAAGACCTTCCGTGGCCCAAATAACTTACACTCTAAGGCCTGGTGTACACTGGTGTCAGCATGTAGGATATGTGTAGTACACGCCACAGTGAAAAGCAAGCTGTTTCCACCCTGCCAAGTGTAGCTACTGGGAGCGTTTCTCTGCTGCAGGGAGCTTCCAGAGCCTTTCCCCAGTGCCTCTCCCGCCAGAGCCTTTCCCTGCCACAGCAGCAGGAAGGTAGTGGGACATTACACTACTAAAGACAGCGGTGTAGATGGCGAAGACAGTGAGTGTGAAGAGAGCTGTGTAGGATATGTACTCTAAGGTTCTGGTGTGTCCTTACTCTGCTCACCGAAGTAGTGCCTCACTGTCTACACTGTTATTTATACCCATTCTAGGGGTGCATGCAGTGTGTATGTACTCCACATGCTACTGTAAGTGTAGATATAGCCAAAAAAGGCTTTCCTGACATTTACCACACACACACGCCCATTCTTCTTCTAAAATACTGTATGCACAATCCTAGAGGGAAATTCGACTGTGAAAATCTTGCCTTGAAGTATTGTAAAGGTCTTAATTAAAAACTCAAAAACAAAGACTTCTTGAGTTGACTCAAAATCCAGATTGACATAACACCCTAAATTCATGGGGAAAGTAATGGGGGGGGGTTCATTTTTGTTGTTTTTCTCCCCCTATGTTCAAATATGATTACATGGATTAAGGAAAATGGATTGTACAGATAATAAACCCCAATTGTTCTTGTTTCTGATGGTTTATATAAATATTTACACATATATAACTGCAGACCCCTCCTATAGCAGTGTTGTTGCTGAAGTATATTTTTGTTAATGGGTAGGACAGCAAGAAAAAAAGTTACTCTTTGTCAGTTATATCAGCAAGTGTTTAGTAATTTCACTTTGAATTCAGCCTGATATTTTTCCCACTCAATGAACCTGTTGAGAACGGTAGATATATTTCTTCCTCTAGTTTGCCTGGGGCATCTATGACCCTAATTAAAATAATTTCCTACACTAATTCTTGATCTTTTTCTTCCTTTGTATTTTTGTGACCCGCTCACCTTCTTGCTTAGCAAATGGAAATTCTAGCAGTAAGTGATGGTTCTTGATTTATTGAATACTTACCCATGACAGTCGTCAAACTGGTCTCCATCTGTTTCTTGTCCATTTGTGACATAGTAATGTCTTGTCATAGACTATTATAAAAGTACTGCGTGCTTCAATTTTGTATAGTCCTAACCCATGAACTAGTGGTCCTTTGTAAATAATATGATCCTGTAGTTAATAGAAGTTAATAGTAGATGACTCCATTAGCAGTAGCTTCTCTGTCTAAATCTAAAGCAATATTAACGTTGCCTCCTCATTAATTCATGTTTTAGATAAAAATATGCAAACAAAGTGATGCATAAGTTAATATTGCTGCTCCATTCCAATAAGAATATACCATCTGATATTTCTTAAAATAAAATCATAGCGAGCTTTCATAAGGAAACATTCTTATGTCTAAGAATTGAATTAGTTTCCTCTTGCTCTATCATGCAATTGTAACTGTAAGTCTAGGGTTAATAGCATACTTACCTGTTTTATTATCATTGGGAAAAGAGGCCATACTCATAAATCACAATTGTTTGTTTGGTATCAGATCTACTGTTTAAACTGACAAAACAGCCAAAAGAACTAAAAGCGATCTATATATTTCCTGCTGGAGCATGACATTTTGAAATGTCATTTGAATCCCCTTTTTTCTTGTTGGAAATGTGATTGCCTTTCTTAAAAGATAAACTTTTAACCTGCCAGAGTAATGCTACTTTATTTTTAATTACCAGTCTAGTCCTGAATGCAGCTTTCATCTGCTTTCATCAGCTTCTCACTACATTAGCTTGTAAATCTTCTTGACATTTCCTTTTCTGCAGTAAGCAAATAAATATTTTTAATATTGTAAATTCTGTGCTGGACAAACTGGCTATGATTTTATTGTCTGATTGTGTCATATGTTAGTTGATTAGCACTCCCTGAATTTAAGATAATGTTGCCGTTTACATTTTTAGGAGCTGGAGTTGTGTCGGAGGTTATACAAGTTGCATTTCCAGTTGCTGCTTCTGTTCCAAGCCTATTGCAAACTTATCAGCAAAGTAGATACAATCAAAAAAGAGGCAGAGGTAAAGGAAATAATATTATTTAGCTATCTGTTATTGGTGTTCAAAAGCAATACCCATTAAAAATTACCTTTTTATAATTTTTTCTTTTCAGTGGGTCATCTCTTTTGAAAATGGAGGTGTGTATAGCAGCTGTTTTGTAGCCAAGAGATAAAAGGTTTAATTAGAACTTGCAATTATTTTCTCAGTCATTGTATTATATCTGTGTTGATCCTTGGACCACTTGAAAGCTCTTTAATACAATGTGATGCAGGGAGCCCAATGATCTTAAAAAAAGCAAGGATTTAAAATGTTTCTGTCACTGTTGGTGTATACCAATCAAACTGTAAATGAGGTACATTAACTCGAATCAAGAAGATTCTGTTATGAAGACCCTTTCTGCCTCCACTGAGTCTCATCATCTGTACATAGTTGTATAGTCAGTTTGCAATTAATGTTACAGCTTTAAAGCCATATTCAAGTTTCAGGTGACTATAACCTATCTCTGCATATCTGTACAAGAAGTAGTATGTCTTCAGCACAACTAAAAATCAGGGAGACGGTGTCTCATGTTGGAAACAAAAAAGAAGCACCCAAAATTAGTGATATTTCTAAAAAATTAGCTATTAGAGGTTTTTAGAACAGAAGGTTGATTAAAAGAGGCTGGAGGGCCATAAATATAAAGGGAAGGGTAAACCCCTTTGAAATCCCTCCTGGCCAGGGGAAAGCTCCTCTCACCTGTAAAGGGTTAAGAAGCTAAAGGTAACCTCGCTGGCCTGACCAAAATGACCAATTAGGAGACAAGATACTTTCAAAAGCTGGGAGGAGGGAGAGAAACAAAGGTTCTGTGTGTCTGTCTATATGCTGGTTTCTGCCGGGGATAGACCAGGAATGGAGTCTTAGAACTTTTAGTAAGTAATCTAGCTAGGTATGTGTTAGATTATGATTTCTTTAAATGGCTGAGAAAAGAATTGTGCTGAATAGAATAACTATTTCTGTCTGTGTATCTTTTTTGTAACTTAAGGTTTTGCCTAGAGGGGTTCTCTATGTTTTTGAATCTAATTACCCTGTAAGATATCTACCATCCTGATTTTACAGGGGGGATTTCTTTATTTCTATTTACTTCTATTTTTATTAAAAGTGTTCTTGTAAGAAAACTGAATGCTTTTTCATTGTTCTCAGATCCAAGGGTTTGGGTCTGTGGTCACCTATGCAAATTGGTGAGGCTTTTTATCCAACATTTCCCAGGAAAGGGGGGGTGCAAGTGTTGGGAGGATTGTTCATTGTTCTTAAGATCCAAGGGTCTGGGTCTGTAGTCACCTAGGCAAACTGGTGAGGCTTTTTACCAAACCTTGTCCAGGAAGTGAGGTGCAAGGTTTTGGGAAGTATTTTGGGGGGAAAGACGCGTCCAAACAGCTCTTCCCCAGTAACCAGTATTAGTTTGGTGGTGGTAGCGGCCAATCCAAGGACAATGGGTGGAATATTTTGTGCCTTGGGGAAGTTTTGACCTAAGCTGGTAAAGATAAGCTTAGGAGGTTTTTCATGCAGGTCCCCACATCTGTACCCTAGAGTTCAGAGTGGGGGAGGAACCTTTACAGCTGCATTGAAAGGGCAGCTGGGCACTTAATGAAGAGGAAGCAGTTTTCAAGCTATCACTCAAAAGTTGCATTGGCAAGCCTTCTCGAGCTAGCTTGACTCCAACTACCACAGGTAACAACAACAGTGAAGACAGCACAGGGCAGACTTCGATGCAGTTAGTACAAGTTCAGCACAGACCCTGGGTATGTATTCAGCTCACTAGCCTGCTCTGAAGCCCATGCTACGCTGTCTTCAGTGCTCCTTTTACCCTCGCTAGGTGACTCAAGCTAGCTCAGGTAGGTTAGCCTGTGCACAGCTTTTGCTGTGTAGACTTACCCTCTTTCTCGTCAAACCCTTCCCACACTCCTTATCAGTCACACACATCCCTACCTCTCTCTCCAATTCCAACACACCCACCTCCATCCCCCATAATGGGCCCCTGGAAGTTTTCATTCTTGAGATCCCAGTATGCACATTTGTTGATAACCGTGGGTAATGCTGATGAAAGAAGTTGTCTCCCAGTCAGCGGGTGCTATGGCAACTGGTCATGCATTTTTATCCCCACTGGCTGCCCAATCAGCATGTCAGTCATAGAAGCACTTCAGAGTATAGGTCTCGTGTCTTACTCATGCTCTTTGGCTAAGGAGTTTTTTTTCCCACCTGTCCTGTCTGGGGAATTATGATGTTGGTTTTGCTTTCTGTGTAGACCATGGTAGATTGAGAGCAAGCTCAGGAACAGCGCTGCAGTATGTGCATTGGCTGGACCACACTACTGTGTTTGGGTCACCACTGCTATATACGTCTACTGGACTTTTTCTTTCTTTCTGTACATTCAGATTTTCTTTATTTGTAATAGAATCACTTCAGCTTTATTTCATTCTTCCAAAAGAGGCTACTTCTTTAGGTTGATTTTATACATGGCTACAGGTGGAAGGGTTCATGGCCCACCAATGACAGTGTGGTTGCGAGGTGAGAATTCCTGCAAGGAATTCTAAAGAACTGACTAAGGACAGACTATGGGAAAGCCCAAATGCTCATTACAAGTACTTGACTCATGTAATCATCCACATGCATCAATGTTTGGGCCAAGTGGCCACACTGGTGCCCCTGTCTGTGTGTCCTCATGCACAGTTCCGAGGGAGAGAAAGTGCACATCCCTATCTTCCTGCAACGCTTAATTTGGCTGAAAAGAGTTTTTGATCCAGAAAAGCTCAACTCTCCATATTTCTTTTAGGTTATAAACATGTCAGAAGAACTTGCCCAGCTGGAGAGCTGTTTGAAAGAGGCTGAATCTGCTTCAGACAGTGGTATTGAAGAAATTGAAATACAAGAGGCTTCCCAAGCTAGCACAGAAACTGCCATTCATTCTCTCATTGAAACCTTGAGAAGCAAGGAGTTTATATCAGCAGTAGCACAGGTCAAGGTTTTCAGGTAAAATGTGAAATGATTTAAATTATTATGCTTTTAGAGCAGCACTCAGTTTCCTAATGGACTTTTTAAATTTAAACATAGGCTTGATTCCAGTTTTTTTCCAACTCTTGCTGGATGTCCTTGTTGAAAAGGACAAAATTGGTTGTTTTTATGTGTTTTTCTCCTGTGCATGTTCACCATTTAAGAAGGGTAGTTCTGATCTTTAACAACTGTTTGTATCCTTTGAAAAATAAATTTATTGTAATATTATCCTGTAAGAAAATGACGTCTTATTAATAAGTATAGGAATAGCACCTTAGAACTTTCTCTTTCTTTCTCTTCTCACATTCTTTTAATTTATAAATACATATTCTTTAAAACAAAAACGAAAGTCATGTTGAATAATTAATTGCTTTGTTTTCTTTTGAAAGAAGATATTAAATATTTAAATTATATGTTCACAGGTCTGTTTGGCCCAATGACATATTTGGCAGTTCTGAAGATAACCCAGTCCAGACACTGTTGCATATATATTTTCGTCATCAGACATTGGGCCAGACTGGTAGCTTTGCAGTAGTAGGCTCTAACCAAGACATGTCAGAAGCCAGCTCAAAACTGATGGAACTTAATCTAGAAATTCGAGAGTCTCTACGCATGGTTCAGTCCTATCAGCTTCTAGCAAAAGCCAAACCTGTAGGAAATATGGTGAGCACTGGATTCTGAACAGCTTTCATTTAGTAGAGAAACAAAGCGAAGGATGCCTCAGAACATTATCAAGCACCTTTCATTAAAAAAACTGATGACCAATACAGAATTTTAACATAGCAAGACATTTCATCAAAAAACAAAGATCTAAAAACCAATGGAGTTAACATCTTACTGACTGCTGTTTCTACACACAACAGTTGTGTGGGCGGTAATGATTTTTTAATTATATAGATATAAACTACATTAAAGGAAAAGGGCTAAAAGCAATGCATATACATGCATTATTTTCTGTAGAAACAGAATTGTAAGTGCTGTTGCAGTAATGGCCTCCAGATGTTGAGACAAGTAAAGCAGGTGGGATGAGGCTAAAATCAAGGCTGATTTATTTTGGCTGAAGACCTGCAAGATTTCCTGGTTTTACAGCAGTACATGTAATCATCAACTAATTGCCTGATGACACATTTTGCAATGTCATGAAGAATGTGCAGTCATATATGAGCAGAAAAAGGACTTGTAAAGACTTTGCAAAAACCATTGATTTCTCAATGTTTTGTTTGCTTTTTGTTTTGTCTGTAATGAGGAATTATGTGTGAGAGTTGAAATGTATGGATATATGACCGTTGCATTTTGAAGGTATGGATGTTTGTTGATGAGGTCTCAGAGCATGCCTAAAAGAGCAATGCAAGATTATTTTTGGAGAAATTTTATTTTATTAGCTCTAATCCTCATAGTGTGTAAATGTTAGGACATTTAATAATATTTTAAACTGGGATTCCCCAGTGTTTCTAAAAGAAATAATATATCTGTTAAACTATTGGAATGCTGCTCAGTTCTCTGATCAGTGCTTATGTTACAAATATTGATAACTAACCAAAAAGTAGCTGCCTGCAGAGACTTTAAAATGTATATTAAAGATATATGCTGCCCATCAGCAATTCTCATTAGAAGAAAGTTAACTTATTTTATTCTGTATATATTCTAGAAAGTGTATAGTGCAAAACCAGTATTTTTCTTGTACATTCATGCAATGCACTGTTATATGAGAATAGATGTACAAAGCTAATGGGGGAAGGGGAACAGTGGCTATTAGTAGTAAAATACATGATTTGCAGTCGGCATATGCTGAGTTCAAGAAAAGAGGTGTGAATGCATTTACACGTATCTTCATAACTCACGTTACACCTCAGGAACTGGGACTACAGGGGAAAAAAATGAAAGGAAGAGGAAACTGACTATCAAAACCTGCAATATACTTCTATATACTTATAGTTCATAGTCATTGTTCACTGTAGCATAAAATGAACTGGATTCTGTTGAAAATAGCATTTTGTAAAAGAAATACGTGAATGTAGTCCCATGATTCCTGTGATTTGAAAGGAACACCCAGTATTTTTATATGCATCTCTCTTACCCACTGTGATGATTTTTTTTTTTAAACTGGGCTCTGTAATTCCAGAGTTTAGAATGTACAAATGAAATTCTTAGCTTTGCCTTTTCTTGGGGAAGTGGACCCCACTAGAAATGTAATTATGCTGAAATGCATTAACTGAAGGCACTGTGCACCCTGTTGGACTGCTGACAGTAGTTGATACCTTAACAAGCTCTGTAACTGGTCAAGGCACATTCATAATCACTGTATTTTTTGATCTGATAAAATTGAATTATTTTGATGTTTCTGTGGTACTGTAGCTGGTGTTCTTAATTATTTAATAAGTATTTACTGGGGATATGTAGTTTTATTTAGTGGCGCATTACACTTTTATTTACATCATCTTTTACCAGCTCCCCCCCTTTTTTTTTTGTAAAATAAAAACATTGTATCTGTCATCATGTGTATTCTGTGCAAGCTAGAAGGATACGTAAGTATCATTTTTAGAAGTTTGTAAACACTGAAGTGGAAATATCTCTTAGCAGTTAACATACTGTACAATTTCAGCAATGAATTGGCAAATAATTTCCATGTTTTCTTCTCATACGTCCTGTCTATGCTACAGCATTTTAGTGTGCATCAAATCAGATTGTAATATGGCTTATACTACATATGCCTCACATCCACATCTAATTATAAATTCCAGTGCACAATTCCTAACCATTAATGTGTACAGTTTTTGGAACTTTCTGTTCTTACAATTACAAGACTAACCTGGGTCCCAGCAATATTCTCTTACTTTATAGTTTAGCCTAATCTGGGTGTTCTCCCAATCCACCTTCCTCCCAAGCATCTGAAGGAACATCATCTCAAAATGCACTACACAGTGTCTTCCTTGCACTCTTTTCTCCCACACCAGCCCTCCATGCAACCACATAACAAGGAAGTGGTATGCCAATTTAAGTGTACTTTATTTTGCTAACAGGAGCAAGCATTTACACATCCATTTCTTATAACTAGCTGGATTCTTGTGCTAGCTGCTATCCTAGATGAACAAGCACCTGATCTGATACTGGGGTCAATGACCTGTTTACCTTCTGAAGCAAGGGGTGTACTTAAGACGGTTACGGTTTAGCCAAGTGAAATCATGAGATTTGCTGAATATGCTGGTGCCTGGAGTATCAACTAATGCAAATGGGGAAAAAAGCAATAAAGGACTGAGTGCAAGATTGCAACCTGGGATCCAGCAAGCAAGGCCCCATTAACTTCTATTTTCTTTGAAGAACTGGTCCAGATTTTTAACAAACCAAGCTCAATCCTATTTCACATACTCAAGAGCTTTGTAGGAGTCCCTGCAACCCCATTTGAAATTACACAATCCAGTGTCCACAACAGGTGCTGTGTGCTATGAGAACAGAAGTTTGCATTTAGCATAGGCCTGAGATGGAGACAGGGAGTTCTTGCATTTGACATGAAGTGGGACTGCCTACCAAGTGTTTAAAACGTACTAGAGTGTAGAACTACAGAGGATGGACACCCCACAGGATTCATTTTTTACTGCCATTATCAAAAACACTCAATCCTCCAACTGCCAAAAGTGAGACTTCAGACTGTACCATTGTTATTGTGCTGGAAGAAACAGTAGCCAGGGAGGGTGGAAACCAGCTGTTATCCCCATCCTACTGCTCCTAGTTGTAGCATTGACCTGACTAATACCGGCCACTGTAGTGAGGCAACATCCAGCAAGCCCACTTCTCAAGCTATATTAAGATCCAGGCTCTTGCCTCATCAATGATGCAGTACCTGCAGTGATGTAGGAGGATGTGGTGGAAGTAGCTACTGTTTACAAAAGAAGCGTGGTGATAACTGTAGGAAATACTACAGCTCTCTGCCTTCGTTATGGCAATAGTTTAAACTTTTATGTAATGAAAATATGAATTGCATGCAGGTAAACTTTGAAGTCTATATATAAAGTAACCTTTCAGAGAAGAAAATTAGAAGCAGCACACAACTGTGTCTTTCTGTGTGTTATAGTTCTATGATTGTCACAGAATTTTATCATTCTGAGGAGTGTAACACTGACCTACACTATTGCATCTTCAATAACAAAGTAGTCTTACAAACATCTGATTCTTAGGTAACTGAGGGAAATGTACTTTTTCATATCCTGCAGGCCGTAGTCTTCACCTCCTGATCAAGTCTACTGTTCCAGGAAGGAAAAGTTTTCTGATGTCCACAGAGCAATGAAGATATACCTCAAACACATGGACTGCTTTTGAAAAATCAGCATACTTATCTTTCCATCCAAAATGTCTCAGCCAAGACAACTTATCCATAGGCAGATAGATAAGATGTGTTAGAAATGCATACACTGCCTTGGGTGCACAGGTTCCAAGGTTCATTTAATGCATTCTAGTGTAGCTCTCTGGGTTGAAGGGGTATCAGTCACCTTACAATAAATCAAGAAGTTGGCTATATTATCCTCTAGTATTTTCATTAAGCAGTCCAAGAGTGGCTTGTTCTCTTCCAGATAGGTCTCCTTTGGAAGAAAGATATTCTATTGAGAAGTCTATAAAGATTTTTTTCCCCCTTCCCTGACAGGGACTGTGGAAATACTTGGCTGACTTCTGATTCGTCTCTTTGATCTCCCTTCCCACTATTTTCCATAGTACTCTTCATCTTATTAGAGATGCAAGGTAGCAGCAAAGTCAGGAGCTAGAAGGGAAAATGTTAGCTGATCATTTCCTTTCTAGAACTGATCTTTTCCCTCAGTCTAACACATCCTTTTGGATATGTCAAACAGTTCTTTAATCTCATACAAAAGACAGATTCCAAGTCCAGAAGGGACCATTGTGATCATCTAGTCCAACGTCTTTTCTAAGACAGGCCATAGAACTTCCCCAAAATAATTCTTAGAAAATATCTTCTAGAACGACATCTGATCTTGATTTAAAAATTGGCAGTGATGGAGACTCCACCAAGACCCTTGATAAGTTGTTCCAATGGTTATTTGCCTTCATTTCCATTTTTAGTTTGTCTTGCTTCAACTTCCAGCCCTTGGATCATGTTATACCTTTCTCTGATAGGCTGAGGAGCCCATTATTAAATATTTGTTCCTTATGTGGATACTTACAAACTAATCAAATCACCCCTTAATCAGCTTTTCATCTATCACTAGAAGGTATGTTCTCTCATCCGTTAGCCAGTCTCATGGCTCTTCTCTGAACCTTCTCCCATTTATCAACATTCTTCTTGAATTGTGGCTACTAGAACTGAATGTAATATTCCAACAGCAGGCTCATCTCTCTACTCCTACTCAAGATTCCTGTTTATGCATCCAAGGATCATGTTAGCTCTTTTGGCCACAGCATCACTTGGAAGCTCATATTCAGCTGATTCCAGTTTATTGTTTCTCAGGAGAAAGATTTATGGGTTGTGGAGGATAGAGTTCCCCCAACCTGTAAGTATAGCCTACATTTTGTTCCTAGCTGTATACATTTAGCCATATTAAAATGCATAGTATTGACTTATGCCCAGTTTATCAAGTGATCTAGATTGCTCTGAATCCATGATCTTTCATTATTCACCACTCCATTTTGTGTCATCTGTATACTTTGTGTTTTCTTATAGGTCACTGATAAAAATGTTATTGCAAGGCTCAAGATCAATCCCTGTGAGACCCCAAATGGAAACCCCACTCGCTGACAATTCCCCATTACATTGAGACCTATCAGTTAGGCAGTTTAATACATTTAATGTGTCATGTTAATTTTATATCTAGTATTTTAATCAGTGTCATATTATACAAAGTCAAACACCTTAAAGTTTAAGTATGTTTACACTATTACCTTTATCAACCATACTTGTAACCTCAAAAAAAGTTTGAAAAGATCTATTTTCCATAAACCCATGTCGATTTGCATTAAATTATGTAACCCTCCTTTAATTCCTTATCAAGTCCCCTGTCAGCCACTCCCTTATCTTACCTGGGATCAATGTTGAGCTGCCAGGCCTATAACTACCTGGGTCAAAACTGAGATTATGAATTGAAGGAGTTGTTAGTAATAAAGTATTTCTAAAGGTTTGGCCATATGTTTGATAGGCAGATGGAAATGTGGACTGCCTCTCCAATCTGTGCAGAGAAAGCACAGCTCAGTAGTAATGGATTGGGGAAAGAAATTAAGTAAAATTTTCCATCATTCCACAGATGTGATTAAGCCAGATTCTGGTGTACAGCAAACACATTTAAAGACTCATCTTCTCACACTGGCACTCTACACCCTCACTTTAGAAATAGGTGGCCAGTATTATAGCTACATAGAAGCCAGTAGTCAGCTGCTACTCGGATCACTTCTAGGAAGGGGAATGGGGGGAAACAAAAACACACACGGGGGGGGGGGGGGGGAGAAAAAGGAGAACCCAGAAGGAAAATCTCAGGCTGACTGTACTGAGAGGAAAGATGAACCAGGATGTCCTTCCAAGAATTTGAAATAGTATTGGGAAGGGAAGAGTAGGAGAGAAGACAAGAAGAGGGCACCAAAACCAGAGCAAGAGGGAAATGCGGTAGAAAAGAGAAAGCAGTAGCTGGACAACCACACAAGCTCACTGTCTCCACCATGGCAAAAAGAAAAAGGAGGACTTGTGGCACCTTAGAGCCTAACCAATTTATTTGAGCATAAGCTTTTGTGAGCTACAGCTCACTTCATGTCATTTCTGTCCTTGCATACCAACACCACTACTGCTGCATTCTTCCCCCAATACAGCGACTCAGCTCTTTCCCTCTGTCAGTCTCCACCTTGAGAGTTATGACCTCTCTGGATACCCAGAGATGCAAGCCAACATTATTCACATGCATAAGCAGTCCACCTGTGTTCTACATTTACACTTCATGTCACAGCTGGACTTTCAAGTTTTGAAGGGGAAGGCTATTTACATTTTTTTCCTGTGCTGTTTGGTTCAGTTCTTAGTCTTTTTCAGCACAATTACAATTTGTTAAACTGGTAGGCGGGAAGATGAGCTATAACTTTCATGGATAATGGACAGGTGTCTAGATTGCTTAAGGGAGAAAGTAGAATTTATCACCGGTATTAGTCATTTCCCTACAATTGTAAGTTATCCCCTGCATTTATTTAATATGAATTGGACAAAGGACAAGTCACTCTTCCTCTTTCCTATTACCAAAATATTGGTAATATGTATCCCTTATCTGGGATATGTTTCACATACTAGCTGCTATTGCATACTTCCTCACTGGGAGTCTTAAGCTGGTACAATGGAAATGTGGCTGCTTTAGTCCAAACTCTGATCTAGCATTTTCCATCACTTTCACAGAAGTCACACACACAAAAAAAAAATCCAATAAGTCAGCTTGGAGGTCTGTTAAAGGTTACCTGTTGAGCCAGACATCTCCACCTCCTTCAGTCTCCAAGAACATACTCCAGGAGCAGTCTGGTCCTTTTCAAATCACTTTGTGCTGCTTCACCAGCAAGGATCAGGCAGGGTAAGATTGCTCTGCTGGCTGGGGCTCTTAGTGAATTCCTCCTTGTATGGCAAACAAAAATACTCTCTCTCCCCCTACAGGGTCCAGGTCTTGAAAAGTTCTAGCCTTGTTTACCTTAGCTGTTGCCATTCAGCTCTCTTCTAGGAGTGTTTCTAACCACACCCAGCAGTTGGATGTGGGAGATGGATAGGTACGCTTCCAATACTGTATTTGGGAGTCTTGGACCAATAATCCCTAATAGTAGCCAACTTTCACAAAGCTTTAGTAGTTTTCTTAGCCAGAGTGACTGATGCTCTGACAAGACAAGCTTCAACCCCACCCCCCCCAGAAAATGGGCTTGATCAGCCATTCCTTATCTACACTAATCCAATAGTATCAAGCCCCAAGCATAGAGTTGGGGCTTCAGCTCCATCCATCCCATCAGAGGAATCAATTTGGCAATGTATAGGTCTATGAACCTCAACAACTCAATCTGTCATTTTTCAGATACCACTTCAGATTGCTCCAGGATTAGGATTGCTGGTCTGTTTTGGTTTTGTGCATTAGGACCCAGCAAAATAATTCAACATCCTAAATTTATAAATAGGTTTCCACAAAAAGTGGCCCTTGTGTTCTGTGATAGACTCCAGGATTAAATATTAAAAATCCCAGAACTCATATGTGGAAAATACCCCACATACTCACAGGCAGTAAAGTTGCCTACATTTTTCCAAAATTACACAGTTGGGCAGAAATGGATAATAGGAAGAGGCAAAACAAGTTACATTTATGCTAGGAACAAATCTGTGTTAAAGTACTGAATCTGGATTACTGCAACTAGGTCAGAAGGGCATATTAAAAGCTAGTTGGTCACCACTGTGACTCTAGCTGTAACATTTATCTGCACACCTAGAAACAAGTTTGTGAAGGGGGGAAAGAAAAAAAAAAAGGGTGGATGTAGAATGTAATCCTACAAGCTGCAGAATACAAACTTATTAAAAGGATGAACATTCTGCAAACAAAATAGCAAGGAGGAATGTGTGTACATTTATCTTTTGAAATTAGACAATCCATGTCTGGTTTTACAAACTGATTATCCTTACTTCTGTTAAAGGTTGTGTTTCTATCCAACTGCTTTAAATGGTATTTTATATGGCAAACGTTTAATAAAGGTTTGCATTAATAGATGTAGACTAGAATTCTGTCCATAACTTTAGAAGAAATTCTTATCTCCTGTCTATCTTTACTGTAAAAAAAAAAAAAAAATAGGTTTGCATCCTTATGTAGTATGCCCTTTCCCATCTTCACTGAGAAAAGCCAGAGTGACAGATTTAATGGATTTTCACTAAAAATATGTGAAAAACCTCATAGTAACTGCCTGCAGAAGGCCATACATTATTAGGTATAGACATACTAAGTTTGATTCATAATAAATAAAAATAAAAAGAACACTTATTTAAGGAAGGTCTTCTGTCTTTCCAAAAGTGTCAGTGCTTTTTAAAAAAAAAAATTGGAGGTTTTTCAAGTCTTCAGTATATAGTACCACTGTTGCTCTAGGAATCTGAGAAGCTTGATGAACACAGTGGAAGGAAGTAGTGGAGAAGATACATACTATAGTTTTCACCCAATTGCTTATAAGCTACATTCCAGACATCAAACTGTCATTAGAGGTAAATATTGAGAGTAGTCCTTTAAGTAGACACCACCTTTGATAAGAAATTGGTGTTCACTAATAAATGAGTAACTTTCCCCAGTAAGTGCTGGTTCCAACAAGACGGTCAACATAGCTTATAGCAGCAATGGCCTCAGGCCAGTACTGTGCTATTGTGGGGTTAGGAAGACAGCAATTCCCTGGTTCTACTTACTCCTACTGTTATACTGTGGTTCCAGTTCATGGCTGTGCCATTGTGACAAAAATGCCACAACTCATATACCTTAAGGACTTTCTTCACAGTTAGAAGGGGAGGCTCACATGCAAGCAGGCATAAGCCAAGTACTGTGGCTATCTGGTAGAGTTTAATAGGCACCTCTGGAAGTTACACAGCCCTACTTTACGTTTTCCATCTTAGGATAGTGGCTGTGGATCAATAAGAAAGATTTGTTTAAAATGATGTAACAGTTTCCTCTTAGAGCAACTTCCTTCTGAAATTGCTACAATATACACCCCCCCATTTTATTTATCAATTCACAAAGAAGGCTGGTTATTAGCAATGTGTTATCTTTAAAGGAGAGTTTCACAGAAAATTTACACATTACTGACTCTTGGTAACAAGCTTTTGTCTACACAATTTGAAAAATACACAGATAGAGAAAATTAACAGTCACTATCAGATTAGCTAATAAAGCAGCTAGAACAGAAGCAAGCTATTTCACTGTAGGCTCCAAAGTGAGAAATGCAGCCATTACAGTTATCAATAGCTACACTGATCTGTATCAATTAGAAGTGATCTATACACATTAAAAAAAGACACTGAAAATCTTTACCTGATCTATTAGCAACAGCCATTTAATTTGACCTTCTCCCCTTCATAGCTATGCACACCTGGAATACATGCCCCTTTTAGGTTGGGGGGTTTCCTTAACGATAGTGCTATAACAGCCCCAGATTAGTAGTAGCTAGTTTAATTGTAAAAATGGCTACTTGTCTTCATGAAACATAATTCTAGGCTTGAGCTGATCTGACTAGCCCTCTGCCTATTTAAGAATTACTAACTTTCAGGTATTAGAAGTGATTGGTAGATATGCAACTTTCTTCCTGTGTATGTACTCTTATACTAGTTAGTGACTGTAGAACATTTAGTTAAATTGCGATCAGACATTAAGTGTTTGCCTGTATTGTGGAAGGATGCTATTGGATTTTCACTCTTGTGTTAAATGAGGTGGATGCTCTACATAGAGCGATAGAGGTAGAGTTTACCAGTAATCTGTTTGAGACTCAACTGCTTAAGTTGCTCCCCAGAGAAGTCTTCCTGAAGCATAGGAGGTCACTAGGAAAGCATGTCTACCTCCTCCAGAAGCAGACACTGCTAGGTGTGTCATCATAACAATAAGTCATACAAGGAAGAGTAGTTCTGTGGCTGACAGAATGATAGTGCCTTCTCCCCCATTCCTAATGGGGAATGTTGCAGCTTCCCTACTCATAAATAAGGTAGACATGAGCATGCCTTATCAGTTATAACAGTGCTTCGCCATACCTTTATTTGTAGGTTTGCCCAGGTACACCCCACCATATTATATATTCTTTCAAAAGAAAAACTGCTTTGATTGCAATTTTACACCAGGATCCTTTAAACTAGTATCCCAGTCAAATAATATATTTGAAACTAAATGTACTATCACAGGAAAGACGTTTGCCTTTGCATCTCCCACAGAGATCTTGACGATGGGGTCTCTTGGGGTCCACATGGCGCACTTTCACAGGGCAGGTGCATCTGGTCTGCTTACAGCTCTAGAAAAGAAGCAAGGATGTTGGAGGAGAAAATACCTGAACTGCAGTGATACAGGGGAGGCAGGAGATCTGCAAGCTTAGGGGAGGACACGGTATTAACGGCAGTAGTTTAGATTATAGGCTGCTCAGTGCAGGGAGGAGTGAGGCTGCTGACAAAGCTCCAGCACACTTGGGGTGCTAGAGCACAGCTGGAGTTCCCAGGCTTACTGTAAAGAACAGTGGGGAAGGCCCCGCCAAACCCCCTCCCTGAGGGAAGCCAGGTTACAGGGCTCCCCAGTGCGCAAGCTGTAGCGAGGCCCTGAGGGGGCTGTGCTCACCTGGCAAGTGATGTCCTCCACGCGGTAGGGGTTGTAGGATTTCTGACACGTCCGGCAGAACTGCCGGAAGTAGACCTGGAGGAAGGGGAAAGGCGGGTCAGTGGCGGTCAGAGCCCGGGGGGCAGAGGGGCAGCCCCGGGGGCACCAGGCCTACCTTGTTGGTGCCCTGCACACACCACACGTAGGCGCTCTCCCAGCGGATGTTGCAGTCCTTGCAGTGGTAGTAGCCGTACTTCTGCTCCAGAAACTAGGGGGAACAAGGGCGACTCAGCCACGGGCAGGGAGCCAGCTCCCAGCCCGGCCAGGCCAGCCCAGCTCCCGCACCCTGCTGGCCGCAGTGCGAGGAGTGACCCCGCCGCAGGGCCAGTCACCTGAGGCCCCGCCCCCGGGCTTCCCGCCACCCGCGGTGACCCGACCCGCCGGCCCTCACCTGGAAGCGCAGGCGGGTCTTGCCCTGCTCCGGCTCCTGAGGGGCTGCGGCCTGGGGCTGCCCCGCCGGGCGCTCGGGGGCCTCCTGCTGGCCTTCCTGCGGCGGGGCAGCTGCCGCCGCCGCCCCCTCCTCCGCTACCTCCTGCTGCGGAGGCTGCTGCTGGGGCGGCCGCGGCTCCTGCGGCTCCGCGCTGCTCCCCGGGGGCTGCTCCCAGCTGGCCCGCACGGCGGCCGCCTCCGTGCGCTGCTGCTCCTCTTCCTCGGCCGCCGCCGCCGCCTCCTCCGGCTCCTCCTCGGCCGCCTCCTGCCCCGCTTCCTCGGGCTCCTCCAGGAAGGTGGTGAGTCTGCGGGACGCCATGGGCGAGTAGACGGCGATGGTCCTGGGGAAGCGGACGGGCCGGCCGCTGGTGGTGGCGGAGCTGCCCTGCTCCTGCTCGCGGGGCCGCAGCGGGGGCAGCCCGGGGGCCAGCCGCCGCCGCAGCAGCAGGGTGCGGGGCCCCAGCGAGCACTGCACCGAGGCGTCCTGCCGCGGGTTCACCTGCACCCCCACCTCCTTGGTGTTGGCCTTGCGGAGCCGCGGCGTCAGGCTGGGGTTCACCTGGGACAGGATCGCCTTCAGCTGCGCCCGCTGGTAGTTATCGAAGTACTCGGCCGCGGCCGCCGCCGCCGTGTCCCCATAGCCCGAGAAGTAGGTGCCCCGCTGCCGCCAGGCGCCCGGGGGCCCTTTGCCCTTGGGCGGCTGGTAGCGATAGGAGTAGGGGGTGTAGGCTGAGTACAGGTAACTATCCATGGCCTCGTCCGCCATGGCGTCTGCCCCGGCAGCTGGGCTCGCGGGGGCCGCTTTAAATACCCCGCGCTGGGGAGGGGCAGGCTCAGCTGCACGTCCCGTCCCCCCACCGCCACCTGAGCGGGGCTGTTTCCATTGGCGGAGGGGCAATGAACCGCCTCGCCGCGGATTCCCTGGCGGGGATCGCTGCCCCGGAAGCCCGCGGGGAAAGCAGGTGGATGGGAAGAGCCGGCTAAGCCCGGGGTCCAAGGAACGTAGCAGAGGTGAGAGCCAGGGAGGGGAGCCAGCGGGGAGCCTCAGGTGACAAGGCAACCAAGGCGGCGGGGACGCAGAGCTTCAGGCAGGTCTTTGAAGCAAGTAAACCCCTTATTGGTACAACCTCCTGGGTTCTCTCTGTCTATTAAATGTCCTGAGTCTCCCTTCCTCTTTCACTTGGTTGACAACTCTTGTATCTGCCCCCCGTATCACCGCCCTGTGGGGACCCTGGAGTCTGTGCAGCGTTCACCTGAGCTGAGGGGTTCAGCCGGAGGCTGTGGAGCGTTTTCTCTTGAGCAGACCCGGTACATTTGATTGATCGGTGATATTCCCCCGGGAGCACGCAAGAGGCTGTACGCCGCAAACAAAGAGTCATAGCGGGGTGTCTGTGAGAGAAACAACAGGCGGATGAATTCAGGGGCGCTGGAACCATTTGTATGGTGGGGGTGCTGACAGCCTTGAACCAAACTGTAAACCCTGCGTATGATGGAAACCACTTCAAGCCCAACCCTGCGGGAGCACCCCCAGTTCCAGCACCTATGGCTGAATCTGTAGAGGAGGAAGGAACGCGTGAATGCCTAGGCTGCTACTAAACATAAGAGCCAGGGACCAGGTAGTTTAAGAAGGGAGGATTTACCTTCCCTGCAGATAAATCGCTGCTAGATACATCTCCAGATAAACTAGACCGTTACTTGCACTTCCTTTTAATTTTTAGTTATCTTTGGAGGGATTTTAATTGGTGACTAATACAGCGTTAATTCATCTTTTCCACACATTTATAATCAGAACAATCAACAGGATTTTTTTACAACTAATAGGATGCATGAAATTGAACGACACTTTACAAATATTATCTAATTTGCTCCTTTGTTCACACCATTGATACACAAATTAACCCTTTCCTACAAAATGCTTCGTTGGTTTCTGGTATCGGTCCCTGCCTTACTTAATTCACCAAAGAGCGTCTTCCTATGAAGATGTAAATGTATCTCGTTGCATCACATTGATTTTTGTACATATAAGGCTATATGTTTGAGGAAATATTCGCAACTGGCACAATAATAAAGGTATGGTCATCTTATACACTGGGAGTAGTTCGGTTGATTATCGAGGCTGGTCAGTACCCCAGCTGCCTGTTTTACTCGCTCCGAAAACATATTGCAAATACCATATACTATTAGTAATTCAAGCGTCCCCTTCTGTTGCTCTGACTGTTGTCCATCTACAGTGCAGTTTGTGCAGTCTCCATCAGAATAGAATTGTGTTCCTCTGTAGTCACCGTGCCGTATGAGGTGTCTGCCATTTCCTCCTCTTTCAGTTTCTTGTAAGAAATATCTGTGTCTTCATCTTCATTTAGGGGATCTTGTTTATAGGTATCTCTTCCGTACATCTTGTACACTAACACAAAAAGTCCTGCTTCTGCAGCCTGGAAAAGTGCATAAAGCAAGGGAAACATATACATACTTCCTATGAGATGTGGTGGAAAGGTTAGTTTTAGTATAGCCGTGCAGAGCTGGACATTTTGACATCCTGTTTCCAAAGACACTGTCCTCTTGCAATGAGGTGGCAGGTGAAATAAAGTAGCTAAGCCATATCCTGAGGCATAGCCTGCTAAGGGCATCAAGAGTGCTACTATGTAGACGGAGGCAGGGATACTTGCCAGCAGCTCAGGTCCCAACATAGTGCCAGTCAGAATGAAAAGAAGCACCAAAGTCACTAAAAGGGACCACAAGGAAACCTAGCAATAATGAATAATCACAATCAGATATGTCAGAGAAAAAAGAAGGGAAAACTTACATTAGAGTTGTTTAAAAGCAAATTAATTACATACACAAATATTAAAATAGTATAACAAGGAAAGAATTTAAACTATATATTTGTTTTAAAAATCAGCACATTTTATTGCAGCTGTTACAGTGGAAGCTTTTCCTTATATGAATAGTGAACAGACAAAATGTGATTGAAGGACATTGAAAAGACCACTCTGCTTAATCCCAAATGCTCTTGAGTTTGTCATACCTTTAGCATTTCTAACATAGAGCTTCTTTTAAACTATCCACTGATGGACAGATTCTGCTGCCCTTTCTTACCTTGGACCTGATCCAAAATTTCAGTGGGCTTTGAATCAGGCCCAAAGTGAATAAGGGTGGAAGAAATCTGTTTCTTAATTAGTTTTTAACAGTATAACTGAGATACTTTCTCAGAAAGACAGTAACAATCTGTATTAATGTGTGTAAATTTTCATTTAAAAAAGAAAATGAAGCTAAGTCTTATTTTTGCTATAATACTTTAAAATATTACCTTAAAAGGGTAAATGGATAAACTATTTAAAGAAATTTCATCTTGCCTAACAATGTGTATGTCAAGTTTAAACCTAAAGGAGATATAAACCATCCAAACTGACAGTTAAAAAGGATGGTACCAGTTCTGAGATAAGGTCTGATCCCATTGAATTAAATGGCAGTGATATAATTTACTTTAATTGATGCAAGATTGGGCCTAGAGTTTGGGTCTTTTTAGTTTAGTGTATTCTGTGCATGCTGCAGCCATTGTTTGATTTTTGCAGTATTGTGTGTGCTGAGTGCCTTTGCTTTACCTTTGAGCATGTTTTGCTTGAAAGTTTACCTTAAGTTTTAACTTCCATATTTTGTTTAACAGAAATATTCATTTCACAATTATTGCTTTCAACATAAATATATGTTTAAAGACTTTTGTGATAGTACTTCAGTCAGGTAATTATGTTTAGTAGTTTCACTTTTCTATCCCCATGAATTCCCTTTCCTGAAACCTTTCTCTTCCCCTTCCTTGCAGGTAATGTTAGCTAAAGATAATAGGATTGTACATTTCTGTTGTTCAGTGAGACCTTTTTTTTTTTTAGTTGTCCTCATCCTTCCCTAAAACACTGGGTAAAATCCTGGTACCTTTGTTTATTTTGTTGAACCTTCGAAATTATTTTCAAATAACATGCACATAAATGTACTTTAATGTTATTTTTCTTATTGACTGCCATACAAATTGCTTGTATGCTGAAGGTTTAGTTAGAAATATAGAAATTGGTGGTGCCACAATTGATGAAAAATGCTTATTGAAAATTTGTATATTTCCAAACAAAGAAATAACTTAGAAAACAATAACTGTTGTTATCTTTTTGTTTTAATTTTTCCAAATTAAGGTAGTTGTTCCTGTTACTATTTTTGTGAGGAATTTACTGATTTTATTGCATGTGGGACTGAAGCTACTAGTTTTAATGTGGATATAGTACCTGATTATATATATAACATTATTTATTTAAAGCACATGCTTAGCAATGTTATCTGATAATTAGAAATATACTGAGCATTTCTTTTGTGATTTGATCTGCTCTTGTTGCATCGAAGAAATGGCATTGTCTACCTTACCTTTTATTTAATGTTACTGTAGGGAAATAGTGTTTCATCCTTTGGTCTTTGTGAGGGAGCAATTTTGTTTTTTAACAAAACGTTACTTGTAGTCAACTCTAATCCTGCCTATAACTGTTTTACAGAAATCAGTCACCCACCGGCAGTATTTTATTACTAGTTGACCACAATGGGCGCTTATACTTCCTCTTTGGAAAACAGAGAGAGAGATTATGTTTAGAATTCAGAGCAAGTCCTGAGGGTTTACAGGCGTTTATGTGATGAGCCTTAATACTATGATTTGAGTGATATCAGTACAATACAGGGAAGTGCTCAGTTTCTACACTGACATGCTGTCCTGATGAAAACAGATACCATGCACGCTGCTCTTAATGCTGGCTCCTCTACTCTTTGGAGTACTCACGACGTAGGGCAATATTTATATGGGTTGGCAAGCTTGACCCGTCTCTTTATTGTAGATCTGTTAAATCTTCCCCCATGTGCATCTTTTCTTATCCTTTAACTAGACCATGTGCACTCTGTATCCTAAAGCAGCAGCGCCTATGGTGCGGCTCCCAGAAGCAAAGCCCTTCCCCACACCCCTATGACCACCCTAGCGAGAAGGAGCTCCCAGAGGCCTGCTCTCGAGTGGTGCTCAGCGCCTCTGTGTATGTAGAAGCGGGACCCGGCGCAGCTGTTGTTACCTTGAGCAAGAGGTCGGCGACCCTTGTGTACTTGTAGCGGATGAAAACTCCTGCGCCGATGGGGAGCAAAGTGCTGCATAGGGTCAGACTCACGGCCCCCAGGGGCAACAGCTGCACCAGAGGCGTGTTGATCCAGGCGCGGCTGTATATCCACAGGCACAGAGGCATCAGCAGCAGGGCCAGCAGGGTGGATGAGGCGGTCATGATAATACTGCAGGAGGGAGGGGACAGAACAACAGGCGGCGGGTCAGCTTGAGCCGCTCTTCCATCAGCTGCTGGGGTGGGGGGAACAGTACCTCCTCGGGCTCCAGTAAGAGCTGGCGGTACAAATCCATTTCGTGTAACGAGCCACAAACCTATTGTACAAAACCCTTCTCTAGGAGCTCGGACAAGAGTCGCCCAGGGCGCAAGTAGCTGTTTGATTGCAAGAATTTCCCTTCAGTTACCGAGCAGATTGGATATTGGCCAGAATATGGTTTTTAGGAAGGGGAGGGGTATTGCCAGCTGTGTTTTTTGTGAAAAGAAAATTATATTTTTGCATGTAAAACCTGCATGCCGTGGCGTGTCTTGGAGCACAAACAGATAATAATCAGCATGGGTTGGGCTCCCCCCATCTCCCAAAGCCAGCGCGGGAGACAGCGCAAGAGCTCAACTTCTTTTTGTCCCCCCAAAATTCCCCTGATGAGATCCTGAAACCGGCTCCTCTGTCCCGGTACCCACAGGCTGCGCCCCGGAACAGGGGCACCAAAAGGCTGGCACAGACCTGATTATAAAATAGCAAATATTTCAAACAGCCGTAAAACGGAGAGTCCTCCCGCAGCACTCACCGTCCACACCCACCCGCACCCCGGCACAGCAACCCCCCCCCG
This sequence comes from Lepidochelys kempii, assembly GCF_965140285.1. NCBI lineage: Eukaryota > Metazoa > Chordata > Testudines > Cheloniidae > Lepidochelys > Lepidochelys kempii. Next base: position 91,460,981 of record NC_136383.1, read on the forward strand.
TACTGCTAGTGACCCCCGGCCCATCCACATTGCCCCTTCCTCCCACCCCCCCTCCCCGGCACATCCACCCCCCCGCACTGCTAGTGACCCCCGGCCCATCCACATTGCCCCTTCCTCCTACCCCCCCTCCCCGGCACATCCACCCCCCCGCACTGCTAGTGACCCCCGGCCCATCCACATTGCCCCTTCCACCCACCCCACCCCCTCCCCGGCACATCCACCCCCCCGCACTGCTAGTGACCCCCGGCCCATCCACATTGCCCCTTCCTCCCACCCCACCCCCTCCCCGGCACATCCACCCCCCCGCACTGCTAGTGACCCCCGGCCCATCCACATTGCCCCTTCCTCCCACCCCACCCCCTCCCCGGCACATCCACCCCCCCGCACTGCTAGTGACCCCCGGCCCATCCACATTGCCCCTTCCTCCTACCCCCCCCCTCCCCGGCACATCCACCCCCCCGCACTGCTAGTGACCCCCGGCCCATCCACATTGCCCCTTCCTCCCACCCCACCCCCTCCCCGGCACAGCCACCCCCCCGCACTGCTAGTGACCCCCGGCCCATCCACATTGCCCCTTCCTCCCACCCCCCCCTCCCCGGCACAGCCACCCCCCCGCACTGCTAGTGACCCCCGGCCCATCCACATTGCCCCTTCCTCCCACCCCACCCCCTCCCCGGCACATCCACCCCCCCGCACTGCTAGTGACCCCCGGCCCATCCACATTGCCCCTTCCTCCCACCCCCGCCCCGGCACACCGAGGCCCCCGGCTGCCGCCCTCTCACAGCGGGGTTCGGACCGCGTTCTGCGGGTCCTTTCCTCCGCCAAGGAGCGACGCCTGTCCCGCCGGGGAGGGAGATGAGCCGGGCGCGCCGCGGCGGCAGCGGCCCCGGCCGGCTGGGTACCTGAGGTTCATGTCTCCGTCGACCAGCAGGGACATGATGTTGGAGAGGTTCCCCCCGGGGCAGCAGCCGCACAGCAGCACGGCCACTGCTGCCACCTCGTCCAGGGCGAAGAGCAGCGCCAGCAGGAAGGCCAGCAGGGGCATGAGCAGAAACTGGCAGAGCAGCGCCAGCAGCACCCCCACCGGCCGCCGCAGCTGCCCCCCGAGCTGGCTCAGCTCCACGGTGCAGCCCAAGCCCAGCATGGTGGTGCACAGCGCCAGCCCCACGAACACGCTCAAACCCTGGTTCAGAGGGGTGTCCCAGAACGGGGGGCTGCCCCCCGGCCCCCTGCCTGCCTGCGGCACCCGGCTGGAGGGGCTGGGGCTGCCGCTGCTGCTGTTCTCGGGCTCCGGGGAGAGCGAAGCGAAGGGGGAAAGAGTCCCGTTCTCCACCCAGGAGCTGTCCATGGCTGTGCACTGTGTGTGCGCGCCTGGCAGTCAGCAGCTGAGCATCTAGTCAGAAGCTGCCAGGTCCCTATCGCCTGCCCAAGCACTGGAGGAGCCGGGAGGCCCCACAAGGTGGGGACTGATAGGCAGTGAAGAGGCTGAGGAGACAGTCAGTCAGTCAGTCACTGGGCTGAAGCACGGGCACGTCTTAGCCCTCCTCAGACCCTTCCTCCCCACCCCCTAAACACCTCCACTTACAGCCAAGCACAACAGCCCTCATTCACACACACTGAATTAATCTGCCCTACACAATAGAGCACCTACAGCTAGACACACTGCATCCAGTATACGCACACTACATTAGGTTCCCTCTGTCTCTTACACAAGAATGCTTGTTTTTTTGTATCCAGTGTGTCTTGTGTCTGCTTTATATAGGGTGCATTCAGTCACACACTTAACCCACAGGCATAGACAGACATCCTCTTAAGAAGCTACTCCAGGCAGGGCCCATGTCTTCCTTTGTGTCTGTCATGGTGCCATGCTCCATGTCAGCAGTCAACCAATAATAAAAAATGTTTTATTGCAGGTCTAGTGGAAAAACAAACACAAACCCTGTGCTATGATTATTTTGTCTGGTAGTCTCTTGTGAAAGACCATAATGCTTGAAAAGAGAAGCAAGTGGTATCCACTGGGTCACCTTTGTCCACTATTTCCCCCCCCCCCAAAGAAGTCGAACAAATATTTTCAACTGATAAAGGCTTGACAGGAGACTTTTGGAGGGATGGACTATGAGCAGACACATTTCAGTTTCACTCCAAGCATGCTCATGACAAAAACAACAACAGTCTACCGTTAAATATTAATATTAATATTATTTTCTGATTTTTGGTGGTTAATCTGGCTCAGCATCCTAAAGCAAAATGAGCTGATCATCACAGTGTCCTCCTAAGTGAGCAACGTCAGCTTTACCTTTGATACATTCAAGGAAGGTCCAAGGTCATTCCCACTAATGGAAAGAGTGTACTTGAGTAAAAGCTGTGGCATGGGTGAGGAATGATGAAAAGCTCTTTAGCCAGGTCAAATTAGAGCCACTTTCTGCTGATGCTGGGCTTCAATAATGAGCAAAGAACAAACTGTGTTTAACCAAGAAACTATGTGAATTAATTAATAGCAATAAATCACATGGTTTTCTACTGCTGCATGGATCTAGATAGGGGTGATCACTCCCCCTCTTGCTTTCCAAACTGGAGCCTCACAATGTAATTTTCAGAATAACCCTGGAATCTATAGAGTAGAGATGAATACTATACAGATTTTATGATGTTATTCTTGATTTGCCTAGAGGAGAGACCTTTGCTAGACACTCCAAAAAATCTGTTAGTAAAAGTGGTCTATATGATATGCAAGTGACAGCGCACCAGCCAGAAGGTGACAGAGGCCTATCCTGTCCATTCCATTTAAGTGGATGAAGGTTTCTAAATGTAGTGGGTGAAATTCTGGGCCCACTGAAATCAATGGGAGTTTTGGCATCGATCTCGATGGGTATGTCTATACTGTAATAGAAGACCCATGGCACAGCCATGGCTGGCCCGCGTCAGCTGGTTCAGGCCAGTTGCAGGTCTTTAATTGCTGTGTAGACAAACCCAGTGGGGCCAGGATTTCATCAGTGTGTGAGGATCTCTCTTACCCATCACTCAAGCAATGTATACAGGAAAAACCTAATTTTCCAAAGTTGTTCTAATTTACTGGCGTCAGATGGGTTTTAAAATGGTGTTTAAAAATTGCCACCTTTCTCATATCTTATTTTTTAATATTTATTCATTATTTTATGTTGTCTGTTTCTTTAAAAAACAGAATGCCATATTAAAAGACAAATAGGACTTGGGAGACAAGGACATGCAGGAAAGGAGAGAAGAGGAGCCTCTGTGGGTGGTCTGGGCTGTGGTGCTTCATGCTTTGTCGAGTGCCACGCAGGGCCTCAGGGATAAGGATTCTTCCGCTACACAAAAGGCTTGGACGTGCCACTGTCCATGCTTCATGTTGTGGTTCTCTGGTGGGACCAGCTGCCTCCGAGTTTGGCCTATCACATGAGGTGCCCTCTCCTTTGTTGCCTTTTGTTTTTAAATTTAGTGCACTACTGTGCTGTGCACTATGGGGTGTCTCAGATCAAACCTCATAATGCATAACATGGTGGGGCACAAAATTCCAACACAAGAATGGATAGAGGGCAGCTAGAGCCAGGTCCCAAGCTACTTAAATCCCCACTGCCTGTGCCATCTGGTCCTAAGCTTCTCCAGCAATAGTCTTCACCTCCACCCACCCCAAGTCTGTGCATCTTAAATTCTCTTGGGCCCTGGGCCCCTTTCCACCCCGGATATTGTTCCACAGCTAGTTGGAATCTGTCCCTAGTCTGTCATTGAATGAGTCTTCCAGGACATCCAAGTCCTGGAGCCTCCTGTGAAATTTCCTTAGAGTTCTGTCTGCCAGTCCAAAACTGTTAAAAGAGTACCTCCACAAAAATTGAAAACCCAAAGTAAAATGGGAGTCTAACTGAGCCTTACATTCCAAAATTTCAGATTGCACTACTTGTCTCAGTGGAGACATTCACTGCTCTTAAAGAAGCACACAGCTAGGCCTACAACAAACCCCTAATATTCCAGCAGACACTATTAGTGACCCAATAGAAGCAATAGAGTACCATCCATTTGTTAAATCCATAATTACCAAATTATGGGATAAGATTTGGTATACCACCAGGGGACAAAGTAATGGATACAGTGTAGTACTACAGTGTAGTAATACCATTGTGAATGGTTTTATTCTATTTTCTTTTCCTGGTCATTTAGTTGAAGATAGGATAGGGAGAGAGGATGAGTTGTATCATAGGTGTTAAACAGACAGCTACAACCTAGTCCAGACAGTGATTTAATTTGTTGGTAAAACAAGGCAATATATGCTTTTAGGTGGGACAACACTGAAGTGCAGTGTTTGGTTGGCCTTGAGAGCCAACAGAATTGTTTGAAACTAAATAATTTGCAAATCTACTTGTACTGAAAAATTTTTACAGTGTGTTTAGATTGCTCACAAATTTAGTATATACTGTGTCTTTCTCATTTTTACCCTTATATACTCACACCACATTCTTTCCTCACTTATTATACCTCTATTTTTTTAGTAACCCATTATATAGTTTCTCTTCTGGCACCTATGAACAGAATATAAGTTACACAAAGAGCAAAAGCAGGCTGGTTATCAAGTAGGCAGTGAAGAGAGCAGAAGAGAACTGCCCTTCTTATCTATGAACATGACTCCTAAAACCAGGCATGTTCACAGAAAGATATTTTTGCATCAATTATAGTGCAATCCACTTACAGTGAACTTGGATATAATGACGACTCTGTTAACAGCGAAGAAGAATGAAAATCTCAAATTGTTTCAGTGCCTTACATTGTGTTGATTCCAGTTACTGAGAACTTCAGCTTATGGAAAAAACATGATGTAGCTGTAAGAGGGTTCTGGTGTATTGTAACAAATAAACACAAGATATTTCTTAAAATTTATACGAGCTACTTAAGAACTAAGATTCAAATTGAATTCTGGTTTAAACAGGAGCAGTACCATTGACTTCCATGTAGATAAACCGAGTTACTTAGGCCAGATCTGAATTTAACTTCTTGTGTTTTATTAATTCCCTATACAGTCAGCATTGGCACCGTATGTAGCAAATGAAAAGTATTCTTATACCTAGAAGGTACAGTAAGGCCTATCCAGCCTTTGTACTTTCTGTTTGGCGTAGTCTCTTTAAATTGCTTCAGGGTTTCATATTATGTTACCACAACAACTGTATTAGTATGTAAGCTAGATACATGAATTATCCATTTTCTTTCAAGGGAGAAAATGACACTGACTGACCTCTTTTACAGGGAGTGACAAATTGGTCATCCGACCCTAAAAAACATTGGTAAATGTTTTCTAAATGGATATGTGGTTTTTAAACCAATTCTTATAAACTGGAAAAAATCCAATTTGAAAATTGTGGGGCAAAATGGTGCCCTGGAAATACTTTCTTGTAAATTTAGTGTTATAAAGTAGGTGCAGTTTTTTATAAGTGGCACTGACCATGGGCAGCTGGTGAACCGGCCGTTGTGGGAGGTTAGCCCTGGCCCCTTCCCTTCTGCCCGAGGCCCTTCTGCTCCCCCTCCACTTCTGCCCCCCTCACCTGCAGGAGCCCAGAGCACTCCCTCCTGTGGCCCTGGCCCTACCCCGAGCCACCCGAGCGCCCCCAGCCCTGGAGCACTGGGCGGCAGTGCGGTCCCAATGCCCCAGACCTCAGCCCCTGAGCACCGGGTGGGTGGGTGGGTGGCACAGCTGCAGCGCCCCCAGCCCCTGAGCAACCTCCAGCCCTGGAGCACCGGAGAGCCGAGTGGGGTGGTTCCAGCACCGCAAGCGGCAGCCAACCTGGACCACAGAGGAACTGCAGGAGGGGTTCGGGGGTAGAGCATTGACAGGGCTATGCCAGGCTGTTTGGGGAGGCACAGCCTCCCCTGGCCTATGATACCTGTCAGCCATGGTACTGACTGCATTTTTCTTTAGTGAGGTTTGAATTCTATAGCAGAATGTAAATGACATAAATCCACTTTATAACACCATCCATGGTATTGAAATTTTTCAGGCATTAGGAAGTGTGTGTCTTTTCTTAATGTAACTTGAAACAAAGATACAGAGCCTTGATACCAGAGAAAGGAGAGCCTTTTAATGAAGGCTGAGTATACCACCAGAAACATGCTAAACAAGCTTTGCCAGTTACTCAGATATTAGCATATTGTATTAACAAGTGAGAGACCTGGGTGAAAGGGACTTTGGGTCACTTGATTCTCACACTGGACCGTGAAAGCATCTTATGTGTTCCAGGAACAACACAAAATTTTGGTTGTTGCGCATATGCCACCAGGTTTCCACTTTACATTTAAATATGGACATTCTTGGAAATTGGGTTTTACCCCTGAGTTTTTGGACTTAACTTTTGTTCAACACCTGTCACATGGTTGTGGCAGGGCTTGGTTGTGGTGGCTGTCAGTGAGGTGTACACAGGAGAGTGTTGGCAAGAGGGGTTCTTAGGGTTTCTTACATCACCATAGTATCTAAACACTTAGTTACTATGATGACAAAAACTATAGAAAACCCTAAAATAGATAGCTGGAGAGGGGATGAGAAAGCAAAGGATGCCCACTTTCCCCTTACCACCTTTCTGCTATTTCAGCTTGAAAACTAGGACATGTTAAAGAGCATGTAGGTGAGAGAAAACTGTACTTTCCTAACTCTCTAGTCCCTTTTCAGTTTCCTCCAACTATCTAACCTCTTTATTGTATTTTCTGCCAGAATCTGCAGGTGGTGGGGAAGCTGAGCTGCTATAGGCTGTCAGCATTGACCACTCAGTAATTCTCTGACTCCATGTGGATCTGATGTGACATGTTAGAGTGGGCTGGTTTATAGTCTCATGCTGGAGGTTGGGAGAGAAGGTCTTGACAGGTGACAGGCCTGTGGGGGATGAGTCCTTGAGAGACATCTGCATTCTGTTAGCTTGTTGTCACTTTTACCTGTTCTGCTGGGGATGACTTCTTCAGGAGGTGGTGTTCTTTACAAACACTGGGACAAAACACAGTTGTCAGGCTGACATCACAAGGGCTATGAAAACAGTCATTCCCAGTTTTCAGCCACACATGGTCAGTCTTCAGATATTTTAAGTTAATTTCTATTTAGTTCTAAATAGAAATAAAATTCAAAATCAAGACAATGTAAGAAATAGAATTGGAAGTCTTGCACCCTGAAAAACTATTTTTCATTCTATCCAAAAACTTTGGTAGGACTCTTAAACAAACATATTCCATAAGTGGGCATCACACTCATTAAAGATCCTACATGGGAAATATAATCTCATACACTTAAATTGGGTTTCTGCTAATTGCCCTTATCAACCAATAAACCCTCTTTTGTATGTAAACATCTCTTGTTCGCTTACTCTGTTTTGTTGGGACATATGCTATTCTCTGCTATGTGGAGAGTACCAAAATGCACCAAAATTGGGGGTTGGGCTCTGAGAGTTTAAGGGACCTGGAGCCCAGTGGTGGGGAGGGAGATGAGCCGTAGAACCACTGTTCCCTATCACATGCTTCCCTGTTGTCTGGGCAGAATTCTGTTTGCTGTGAAAACTTGTCCACATGATGCTGGTTGCCAGACTAGCAGTAAATCTCTGTACACAGTTGCAAGCCACACCTGAGGTAGAGTTTTGCTTTATCTAGAAAGTGAGCTGTGCTGCCATAGGAAAGAGGAAGCCCAGTGTGCTATGCAGAGGCCCGGCCTCCTGTAGATATACTGAAATCTTCATTGTTAGGGGAATAAACATATTGGGACAAAACTCCATGAGTAGAAACCTACAGTTTCCAGTCCCCTACATGGTAGAACCTGTGTAGAGATAGCATGTGTCCCATTATTATTTGTGGCTTTAGCCTATATTATCTTTTTGAGTATGAGATTACTCTTCTGGTTTACCGGAAGGCAGAATACAGTGTAGCAGAACACATGTTGCTGAAGGAAAACTGTTTTGGGTATTCTTTCATGATTGCCTCTGTAGCTGGTGGTGCTTTCCTTTCATGAATTATAAATCTATTTGATTCATGCCCCTCTCTCACAGACAGCAGTGTGAGAAGTGACTTTACTTTGCATTGCCATCTAGCCCAGTGTTTCTCAAACTTTTGTATTGGTGACCCCTTTCATACAGCAAACCTATGAGTGCGCCCCCCCCTAAATTAAAAACACTTTTTTTTTTATTTAACGCTTATAAATGCTGGAGGCAAAGCAGGATTTGGGGGTGGAGGCTGACAGCTCGCAACCCCCCATGTAATAACCTTGTGACCCCCTGAGAGGTCACTACCCCCAGTTTGAGAACCCCGATCTAGCCCAAACTGACAATGAATGGTGAACACAAAGTGTCAGTTATTATCAATTTGACACTTTACAACTTGTGCATCAGACTCAAACAGCTAGAGTTTTAATTTGTTATTTTTGATGTAACGGAGCATATTCTGACCCTTAGGTACTTACAGAGGGTTAGCAATACTGAAGTCAAATACGTTAATCTGGATTTACACTGATGTAATTAAAATCAGAATGTAGCCCAGAATAAGACAGAATAAGAATCTGTACTTGAGACAGGCTGAGGTACTAAAACCTGGAGCTGTGCCATTAAATAGCACAAATTATTCCTAAAATAGCCTCCTATTGCTCACATAAAACAGGTGCTGCTCAAATACATAGGAAGACATGGCCCCTGCCCCAAAGAGTGTACACTCTAAAAGGCAAAAACAGACAGAGAGTTGGGGAAAGAGATACAACAGAGAAGCAAAGTGATCAGGGTGATAAGAGACACATTCTTGGTTAATTCCATGCCTTTTCTCCTTAAATAACGTATCCGCAACTGTCCACCACTAAGCAAACTGGCTACATCTTAATTCCTCTCTCCCCCCAAACTTCTCTTCTTGCCCGTCTCCATTACTACTGTCAATTCCATAGTTCTCTGAGCCCAAAGGCTTCCAACCTATGCGTATTTTTTTTAGTCCTCTTTCTTCTCCCCTTATATTGAGTCTGCAGTTTAATCCTGCTGGCTCTTCCTATATAAATCTAAAAAATCTGTCTGTTTTTTTTATCCCACCACCAATAATACCCTAATCCAGAGACCTAATTGCACATACAACCACTGGAGGGGGAAAGCAGGACACCAGTACACTATCCCAGTATTTTACTGTTAACATTTCTGCAACACAGCTTCAAAATATACATTCTTGCTACCTGCAACCCTTTTAATAGTTGCACTGCTGCCTGATTGTCTCCAGAACTGCGACCTTCTCCTTTCTGGAGTCCCATCTCGCCCTTCTTCAATTCATCCAAAATGCTGCTGCTACAGAAATCATCCACTTAGCTTGTTTTCCCAACCAACCCTAGCTCATCCTCAAATCCCTTTGTTGACTTCCCCTTGCCTCCATCCTCAAACTCAAGCTCCTTGTCCTCTCTTTCAAACTCACGCAATCTGGCTTTCCCAAAACTCCTTCTCCTCTTCCCTTCCCTCTCTCACTGTGTCCAGGTGGCAAGAATAACCATCCCTTCACATTCTTCCCCCTCTCTCCTCTCCCAGGCTCACTTCAACATCATCTCTTTTCCTGAAACTCTCATCTCTTACCCAATCCACCATGCCTCTGTCCTCTTCTCCTTCAATTTCCTCTCACAAACTGCACCTCTTCCAACAGACCTATCTGACTCTGGTCTGTCCTTATTTCCCCCTACAGAGAAATGTCCTGATGTTCATAAGCTTTAGATACAATTTAATTATAAAGGTTGTGGGAGAAGGGGAAAACTTGAGACACAACTTGTATAACTAAAAAGGGTTTTAACGTCTCTGCTTAGCCACATTGTCCCTTCCTTTGTTTGTACATTGTCTATTTAGACTGTAAACTCTTTATGGCAGGGATCTTGCTGTCCTGCCTTGCTATACAGCACCTAGTATTCTGCTGGTGCTATACAAGTAATAAACAGTAGAAATAATAATTAATGCACATCCACTGCTCAGTGTTTTTCTTTATGATGAAGACCATTAATCAACAAATGAGAACATTGTGATCCAAGTGCCAGTGTTCCAACATGTTATAATTTAGCCTCAGATGCTTAGAACTGCATAATCCTCCTTCCAAGTCTATAGCCAAATTCCCATTGAATTAATTGGGAGCAGCATTGAGCCTGTAGGATTTTAATGCCTTATGTTTCCACAACTTTAAAAAATGAAATAAAGAAGTATGTCAGGAATCAGCACAGGGTGAAAAAGCCTCTGCTCCAGGAAGTGAATCTATCTGGCTTCAGGGTGGGATATAGAATACTCCTACACTTTAGTTGCTAGATGACAAATGTTGAGACAGTTGTACCTTTAGCATTGTATTAACTGTTATTAGTAATATGTACTCAAAGGCTACATCAAGGATATTTTTCAGAAATTAAGAAGTAGCTTGAGGGAGTTAGGAATTCATGTTGCCCTTTAAATAAAATCTCAGATGTTTGATGTTGGAGCTGTTTAAATCAACTTTAATAGAAATAACATCAGCTTTAAAACTATCTTCTCTGATAGCTTTTGATCTAATCCATAATCTAGAGCCGAGTTATCAACCGGATAAGGATGAAAATTCTTCATAAAATAAATGAGGTAATGAGCAATGCCTCTCTCAGTCCAGGAGAACCAAAAAAAATAGAGTTACATTCAGTCAGCCTCATCTCTCTTCACATCACTGCCTGCTTCTGAAGAAATGTTTCAGAGTAGTAGCCGTGTTAGTCTGTATCCGCAAAAAGAAAAGGAGGACTTGTGGCACCTTAGAGACTAACCAATTTATTTGAGCATAAGCTTTCGTGAGCTACAGCTCACTTCATCGGATGCATAAGGTGCAAAATACAGTGGGGAGATTTATATACACAGAGAACATGAAACAGTGGGTGTCACCATACACACTGTAAGGAGAGTGATCAGGTAAGGTGAGTATTACCAGCAGGAGAGCGGGGGCGGGGGGGGGAACCTTTTGTAGTGATAATCAAGGTGGACCGTTTCCAGCAGTTGACAAGAACTTCTGAGGAACAGTGGGGGGTGAGGGGGGAATAAACATGAGGAAATAATTTTACTTTGACCCATCCACTCGCAGTCTTTATTCAAGCCTAAGTTAATTATATCCAGTCTGCAAATTAATTCCAATTCAGCAGTCTCTCGTTGGAGTCTGTTTTTTAAGTTTTTTTGTTGAAGAATTGCCACTTTTAGGTCTGTAATCGAGTCACCAAAGAGATTGAAGTGTTCTCTGACTGGTTTTTGAATGTTATAATTCTTAACGTCTGATTTGTGTCCATTTATTCTTTTACATAGAGACTGTCCAGTTTGGCCAATTTACATGGCAGCGCAGCATTGCTGGCACATGATGGCACATATCACATTGGTAGATGTGCAGACTGCAATGAGAGACTGCTGAATTGGAATTAATTTGCAAACTGGATACAATTAACTTAGGCTTGAATAAAGACTGGGAGTGGATGGGTCATTACACAAAGTAAAACTATTTCCCCATGTTTATTCCACCCCCGACCCCCCGCTGTTCCTCTGACGTTCTTGTCAACTGCTGGAAATGGCCCACCTTGATCATCACTACAAAAGGTTCCCCCCCTCCCGGCTCTCCTGCTGGTAATAGCTTATCTTCCCTGATCACTCTCCTTACAGTGTGTATGGTGACACCCATTGTTTCATGTTCTCTGTGTATATAAATCTTCCCACTGTATTTTGCACCTTATGCATCCGATGAAGTGAGCTGTAGCTCACGAAAGCTTATGCTCAAATAAATTGGTTAGTCTCTAAGGTGCCACTAGTACTCCTTTTCTTTCTTCTGAAGAAATACACTCAGTTTTAAAAGTCAGTCTGTTATCCAATACAGTATAAATATTTGGCATAATTCTCTTCATAATGAGTGTTACATGCAAATGAAAGAGGGACTTGACTGAGGCAACCTTTTTTCCAACAGACTGAACACCACTGTCTCTTTAGGAGAGGTATCAGTCCAAAGTATGCAGTAAGGTGGAAGGGTTGACTCCTTCATTCCTCCACCATACTAAATTTCTGTTGAAATTGAGGAGACATTTGGGTACACCAGGAATCAAGGATGGGCCCAGAAAAAGGAAATGGCATGTGAATAGAGAAGACTGGGAAATTGAAACTCTTTCCTTTGACTGAAAAGGAGGAAAATTGTTGAGAGACAGAAGTGTATGTGTGTGATGGGGGGAAGGTTGCTATTTCTCTGAAGAACTGTTGTAAATACATAAGGCAGTCCAGGAATAAAAGAAGAAAAAGAATGGGAAATAAGTGAAAGGACCCAAGGAACAATATTTCTTTCTAAGGTTTCAGAGTAGCAGCCGTGTTAGTCTGTATTTGCAAAAAGAAAAGGAGGACTTGTGGCACCTTAGAGACTAACCAATTTATTTGAGCATAAGCTTTCGTGAGCTACAGCTCACTTCATCAGATGCATTCAGTGGAGAATACAGTGAGGAGATTTATATACACACAGAACATGAAAAAACGGGTGTTTATCATGCACACTGTAAGGAGAGTGATCACTTAAGATGAGCTATTACCAGCAGGAGAGTGGGTGGGGGTGGGGGGGAGTGGAGAAAACCCTTTGTAGTGATAATCAAGGTGGGCCATTTATTTCTTTCTAAGGTATTAATTGTACCCCATAGGGAGAGGGGAAGAATCCATCTATCTAAATACAAGTAAATGAGTGAACTGAAAGGGCCTAAATTGAAATTAATGGCAGTTTAGAGGATAGACACATTCATGGATGTTGTAATCCTTTAGGAAACTATTTCAAATTACATTGAGGTAAATAAAGCTTTAACATATACCAGGACATGGGTACTAGTTCTGACCAAATCCCATTTATATAATTATCGGCTGATAGTAAACCAAATTAATGTGTTAACTGCAATACATTATGGACTGACAGTACAGAAAACTCAGTGATAAATTTGAACAGGTGATGGTCCTTGAGAAGGTCTTTGGTCTCATACTGGCTTACTTTCATACCTTTAAAATCTGTGTTTGTTGTACTGCCAGAAAAGTGCCAAATCAGAGCAAGGGTTATTTTGTCCAGTGGCCCAGCTTAAATTTAAAATATGTAGAAGTAGATTTAGTAGTAGTTGTAGCTGAATCTGTTTCATGATATGGTATAATAATTTAACCCAGGAAATGAAAGAAGCCCCCTACAGAAAGTAACACCATCCCCTTCAACGAGAGGCTTTTTCTGCATTAAAGGAGATGATTGCTAATGGTGTTCCCTCATCACGAAAATAAGTAAATATAACATTTGTCTGTGAATCCAATCTATATTTTATAGAGCCTCATTAATTAGGCTATTTAAAATATATTTTGTTGTTATTTATTTGTATTTTGATAACATCTAGGAATCCCAGTCATGGTCCAGGACCACATTGTGTAGGTGCTGTACGGACACAGTGCAAAAATATAGTCCCTGTCCCAATGACCTTAAAATCTAATTAAAAATCAGATAACATCAAATCAATTAATGAATTAACAAAATTTTAAAAAACCCTTCAAAATAGTCATGTCAGTACGTATTGTAAATGTTTTGCTAGGAAAAAAGTTTTCAAAAAATCTACCGTAGATGAGAAGAAGTAAATATGGAACTTGAACATCTTAAATAGATATATAGTGAATGCTTTAGAAGGTATTATCTTAATGACATAGTCTTAATAGACACTTGTATGTTTTATATAGACCTATTAAAATGTGATAAACCAGGATATTTCCAAATTGCCTAAACAATCCTCTTGATTTTGAATCTAAGAGCAGAAAAGCTTTCCCATCACCAGAGTCAAGGAGAACATATTGTTTCTGAGTTTGTATACACTTAGTTTTACTAGAGGACTGAAGCAGCAATATCCATTCTTCTTCAGGTGATGGTCCCTAGGTGTATTCCACACGTGGGTACATATGTGCATCATGCACCTGAGTCCAGAATTATTTCACAAGCAGTGTCCATTGGCCCACAAATGTACTGTTGCTCTCCTTATGCTCTGAACCGGGAGTATAAAGTGTGGTGTGGGCCGACGCCTCTCCAGTTCCTTCTTACTGCCACATGGTCTGAATCAGAATCTTCATTGTCCTCAGCTCCTTTCTACTGCATTATTGCTGTAAATATATTGTATGTGTTAGTTTTTAGTAGTTTTTAATATTTTACAGTATAGTCTATCATAGTATAGTTAGATAGTGTTTTCCCCCTTTTCTTTTCCACTCAGGGAAATTCCCCCCCCCCTCCGCAAGATGTCTGGGATTATGCCCAGGGTCCTAGGTTAAAAACTATGTGTCCTGCCCTTACTCCTTTTCTGTGAGGGACAAATATCAGTGCTGCCTTTACTACCTGGGTGAGGCTCACATGTCTGCCAAGTAGAGCATCTGCTGCTCCTTTCCCCCCAGAACACATGAGGGTTGGGAACTGAGACTTAGAAAATATCTGATGGAGAAGGCAATGAGACCCCAATCAGATCTGGGCCAGGGACCTCATGTACATCACTCTCAGCAAGCAGGCAGTGCCCCCCCAAGCACGAGCTCAGAAACAGAAGCTAAGACTGCTAAGTCCAAGGAGAGGGCTTCCCGTAAGAGTAAGGGGCACTCTCATAGACATAAGGACAACTCCATCAAAAACTGCCCTAAAGAGAAAGGCTCCCTTCCCACCCCCATCAAAGTTAGAGGAGCCTGCAGACATGGGCACTGAGAACTTAGGAACCGAATAAATCTTCTCAGCACGAGAAGGTGACATGCAAGGGTATAGGTCTGATGGTTCTGACATTGGTTCTGATGGTTTTCTTCTTCTTTGTATGGCTGTTGTAAATGTAGAGTAACAACCATAATTTTACATACAGATGGTTAAGCCAGATAATTGTGTCTTGAATAGCAGAGAGTATTGATGTGATGCCTCCTTCGTATTTGTGAATCAGGCATTGAGTTGTTATATGTTTCGTGGTTTGCCTTGTGAGGAAAGGAATCCCCACCCAAACTTTCTCCAGTTTTGTCCTCCAGATGAGAGAGTCCAAAACCTTAGCCGGAGTTGTCAACCTGTAGTTGATGTTGCCCAGCTCTGATGAGTAGACGGAGAGAAGCCAGGCTTGTAGGCAACAAAGATGAAGCCTGGTGAATAGTGTCATGGGTGTCCCTTAATATATCTGGGAATATAAGAATTTTCCTATTATTAAACAAAACATTTCCTTTCCTTTTGGATGTATAAGTTGAGGAATGTTACTTAGGAGTAGGGAGGCGATATGACCACTGTACATGGCATTAATAAGTCCATGACTGGCACACTGTGGCTAGTTCTGGTTCCCACACTTTAAAAAAGAATGTTGACAAACATAGTAATATGTTCATAAAAAATCTTGAAGAATAGTCTGAGGTCTGGAAAAGCTGCCTTACAGAGTGAGAATAAAGATGATCAATCTGTTTGGTTTATTCAAGACGAGGTTAAGAGGAGACTTGGTCATGGTCTATAAGTACCTAAATGGGGAGAAGATTTCTAGTAATAGGGGGCTTTTTAATCTAGCAGTGAAAGGCATAATGAAATCCAATGGGTGGAAGCTGAAACTAGACAAATTCAGACTATAAATAAGGCGCATAAGGGTAATTAACCATTGGAACAACTTGCCAAGGGATGTGGTGGATTCTCCATTATTGAAGTCTTCAAATCAAGTTTGGATGTCATTCTAATAGATATGTTCTAGCTCAGCCAGAAGTTTTTGGACTTGATGCAGGAATTACTGGGTGAAATCCAGTGGCCTGTATTAAGTAGGAGGTCAGACTAGATGATCATAGTGCTCTCTTCTGGCCTTAAAATCTTTGAATCATGCAGCATCATGTGCATCACACATTTCCCAGTTGAAGGGTGATGTGACTAGAACAATCACAGTGACAGAGAAAGAAGCTAAAGCCTTGATCCTATAAAGGGATCCACATGAATGGTCCCTGACCCTGCAAGAACCCTCACTGAAGTCAATGGGGGTACACACTCCTGTGGAGTTTATTGCAGGACAGGGATCTAATGTATCTATTTTAGATATTACCAATTCACTAGATATTTTAAACATTTTGGATTCGTGACAGGAAAGATTAAAATCTTTCAGGGTTTAATAACAGAATAACAGTATCAACTATTTGTTCCCTTTGGATACTGAAGAAGTACCCCATATATGGATGTTTGATGCATGTGATAGGATATGCCAACCTCCCACTCTGGGTCAGCACAGAAATTATTTAAATATCTGGCTTGCAGATAGGTATTACAATCAGTTCTCCCTTGCAGTGTCTGCTATGACTGTCAAGCCTGGAGGGAGGATACTACAGCTGTAAGAAATAAGTAGGTAGGAAAAAGGAGATAAAAGGGATGAAGCAGGTTACAGAGGGTTGACTGTACTAGGATAGGGAGTGTTGCTCTGTTTTAAGCCTGGAAGGAACTGGATGCCTTGGGTCTGAGGCTTGGTCTAAACTTGTATATCTGCATTGCTCAGGTAGGGTTGCCAACCCTCCAGCATTGTCCTGGCGTCTCCAGGAATTAAAGATTAATCTTTAATTAAATATTATGTCATGTGATGAAACCTCCAGAAATAAGTCCAACTAGAATTGGCAACCCTAGATGTGCTTGTGAAAAATCCACACCCGTGAGTGACATAGTTATACTGACCTTTACCCTCCTCCCTCATGTAAACAGCGTTATGTTGGCCGGAGAGCTTCTTCTTCTGACATAGGTACCACTTCTCACGGAGGTGGAGTTATTAAGCCAAAAGGGCTCTCTCCCATCAGCTTAGAGCATCGATGCAGCTGTGCCAATGTAAATTAGTAGTGTAGACCTGCCCTGAGAACGCTAGTGTGCCTGGAAGAAAGAAGGAGGAGTAGGACTAGCTCATTAAGGGGAAGACAAGTTCTTGCTTCTAGGCTTTGATCCAAGAGGTTCCTCTGTCTGGGGTTAGGGCAGAATTATCTCAGGACCTCAATAAGGGTGGTTGAAGCTAGGCTGTCTGTTTTCCTCAGAAAATGACCAGAACTATAACTTGTTCATAAGATTTCATCTAGGATATTATAATTCAATAATTTGGATCTGAGCTCTGATTACTTGATGGGCTGGATGTTGGATATAACCCTAGAAAATGTCTAAAATGATTCATTTATAGCTGCTTTAAGATATAGAAAATAAGACTCAATTTGCCAACTCTTGTGATATTTATCACAAGTCTTGCAATATTTGGTGTTTTTCATAAAGCCCCATCTCCAGGAATCCTGTGATGATATGGGAATCTCAGCTTTCATTTAAAAACACAGGTAAGTTTCTAGCCCTAAGGTTGTGGAGAAAAGCTTGAAAACATGGCCCAAGTGTATTTAAAAGCTCAAAAAACAAAAGAGAAAAATAACTCAATGTTTTTTGTTTTTTAAAAATCTTATGGATTTTAAAGAGGTTCAGTCTTGCTCCCACTAAAGTCAGTGGCAAAACTTCCAATGAATTATAAGGGAACAGATTAGGGTCCGTCCCCCCACCATGTGTGTGGGGGATGGGGGGTGGGGAAGAGTTGCAAGAATTTAGATAAAGAACTCGCCAGCTAGGGAATTAAATGCTTAGACGCCATGGTGAAGAGTGTAATATACATTTCCACCTAAACATTGTTATTTTGCTGTAAGTGAGAAAAGTCTTCTTCATCTTGAATGCTCTGCTTAAGTAGAACTCATGCTTTTTTTTGGAGATTTAAGGCATTTGTTCCCACTAAAATTTCAGCACTGTTTTGGTGCTTCTGGCTCAAAAAGCAAGAGACAGAGACCAGATCTGGGAATTGACTCTAGGGCTGTTGTGTAGTAGTGGAAACAATGCTCAGGACTGGTCCAATTTTTGTGATTAAGGGATCCCAATGATAGAGTGTTGACCTAAAGAATGACTTTTAGGGGTGGCCACTTATAATCCACATAGGGCCAAATAAAGATGAACTTGTGGTTAAGGTTTTGGGCTAGAACTCAGGATATCTGTATAGCTCTGCCACAGACTTCTTGTGTGACTGTGGGCAAGTCAGCTAATCTGTGACTCAGCTTTAAAATGGGGATGATAATAATTCTCTCTCTCATTGTGTGTCTGATTACCTTGTAAGCTGTTTGGGGTTTGTAAGCTATTTGTCTCTTACTGGGGGTTTATCCAGCACCTACTACATTGGGGTCCTGATCTTGATGCGGGGTTGGGTTTTTTTGGCACCACTTTAATGCAAATAATAATAAGGTTTCCTAGGGAGAAGAAAGCTCTGCATTTCTATTGGAGCCCTCAAGGACCTTTCACTTTGCCTCTCCTCATGGCCTCCTGTTACATACAGCTTTCTTCATCCCCCAGTTTGAAGAGGATTGGGCAGGGTTCCCACTCCAAGTACTTCATTTCTATCATGGGATTGCTGTGGAGTGACACAAGGTAGTTACATGACAGTGCACATCACAAATTAAGCCTCTCCAGACCAATTTAGTGTATCTTCTTAATTAAGAGCAATTTGTTCTTAGGCCCAAATCCTTTCTCAGGTGAAAAGCTCATGAGGCCAAGCTGTGCCTTCAAGGGGAACAGTCCTCCCGCTCAAGCTGGAGAGCAGAAATAGTGTCACTCTGCAGCTGTTGCTCCTGCCTCAGAGCTGAACCAATTTCTGTACTACTTGTGCTCCTACCCTACCCACACACACACACGACTGACAGAGCTCACCTAGTGGCTCACTCTCAATTCCCGCTCCCCCCCACCGCCCATTGAACTAGACTCTACAGAAGCACTCATGCAGCATCTCCAGATCCTGATCACTCCCCCTCACGTAGGCTCTCTTCAAGATGACCTGCTTGGGGGATGGGGGAGATTTGTCCCTTGGACTGACCTAATACTGTAGTTCTTTCACTCCTGTGATTCTTTATTATGCTGAGCATTTTAAAAAAAAATTATTCAGAATTCTTTCTCAAATATTGAATTTCATGTTTTGGATGGTTTGAATCAAACTGATACTGAGCTCAGTAAGCTAACAAAACATTTAATCCTGACATGTGATGGTGGTATTACAAATATAGCTCCACAAGTCTGCATGGCACTTTCCCCATTCATAAAAAAGAGACAGTCCCTGTCCCAGACCTTAACTAAAATCTAGAAAATCAAATAAGGATGCCATCAGCAGTGGAAGTTAAGCTGTAAATATATCAAAATGTTATGAATGGCTATGAGTCAACATTAATGATTAGTCCTTTAGCTGCAGGAAGAAATATTAAGACCTTTGATCCTCTCACTTGCATGGAATGAAGTCATGCATTATATGTGCGAGTGTAATAGGTGATTTTTTTTTCTGTGGTGCTGTGTACTGCTGCATGTTCCCTCACTCATCCAAGATCAGAATCAAACCTTTATAATGGAGCATGCCTAACGTTAATACAGATGTTAAATCATCATATTATTCTAATGAATATATAAAATGTTGTGTACATTCCAGACAATACCATCTAATTATTTGAAAATGTGAAATGAAGCAGAACAACATGTAACTGAATTATAAAATAGAGTAAAACCAGAGGACGCAAGGGCTGCTTCCAGTGTTTGGAACAGGGCATTGTATTTTAACTTCGAGTGCTTTCTCTTGTCCTTTCCATGTTAGGTGTGTGTACGCTGTGGGCACTGTTGCCAGAGATTCCTCTCCCCCCCAAGTTTTGCCCGTAGGGCCGGCTCTAGCTCTCCCTGGTGCCCCACATCCATGCGCCCGTGTAAGGGGCACTGCTGGCCTCACACACTGCCAGTTCCTTCTTGCTGCTGTGACAGTTGCTGGAACAACTTTCTCGCATTTGCAAGCCTTCTCCAGTGGTTGAATTTGACTGTTTTTTTGTACTTAGTTAATCTTAGCGTTAGATATAGTTGGTGAAGTTAGATAATGGTCCCATCAGGGGACGTGTCCCAGGGACAGGGCATGCTCCGGTCCCCGGGATTCAAACCATGTGCTGCCTGCAATAAGCCCATGCCAGTGAGCAACGCTCATTCAAGCTGCCTAAAGAGCCTTGGGGAAGCTCACATCAAGGACAAGTGTAAAATCTGCTGGAGCTTCAGGCAATGAACCCAAGAGGACAAGGACATTTGTTTGAAGGCCCTGCTAATGGAAGCTGCATTTGGAGCTGAGCTGCTCAGATTCGGCACCGAGAACGTCGGCCTCAGTGTGCAGTGCTCCTCTGGCACTGTGCCCCCCCCCCGGCACCATTCTCCGTTCTCAGTGCTGAGAAAGTGGCACAAGAAGCAGTGCACTGAAAGGGTGCTCCCCGCTGCTGAAGAGGGACAAGAGGGGAGGGGCTGATGAGGCAAGACCCATGCCAGGCCACTTGTCCTCCCCAGGGCTGCATTCAGGGTGGCGATGAGTCCACCCGTAGTGCGAACCCGATTTGGGACCCACCACCCACTCCTGGGAGTGGCCAGGGCACTTCACATTTGAGAGTCCCCTCCGCACTGGAGGTGTTTCAGGCAGGAAGGGCCCTCATGGCCCTTCCGATGCCGCCGACCCCATGGGACCACCCGCCTGCTCCCTCGGAGCCCTCAAAGGTGACCCCCTCCAGAGGGAAGCCTGCCATGGGCCCTCCACAGTGGTCCTGACCCAGAACTGGTCTCCAACACCATGCCAGTCTCCGGCTGCCCAGCACCGATCTCCAGCACCGGTCTCCAGTGCCAAAGCATCAGTCGCCACGACATGCATCTCCCATCCAGGCACTGCTCTCCGGCCTCCCGCCATAGCCTTGGCCTTCAGGTGGGAAATCTTCATTGGACTTCATCCCTCTGCTGAGGAGGCACCATCATCCAGCCTATGCACCAGATTTTGGTGCCGGGCCATCTGTGAGCACATGGCCTCGGGCAGTGGCCGGTACAATGGCAGTACTGAAACCATAGGGATTCCTGCTGGTATCTAGGCCATATTCTCAGCCCCCATCTTCAGCGGTCTCCGAGAGGCGGGCTGCAGCCCCACCCAAACCAGTTCCGGATCCTGGCTTGGATTCCGACACCGGTGCCAAGACTCCATCGCCACCCCTGGAAAAGGAAGCCCTGGTGAAATTGGAGGAACCCTCTGGTAGTGGTGGCCTCCTCCTCTTCATCCCCAGATGAGATGGTCACAGGTCCCACTAATTTGTTGCTGCCGGACGACTTCAGGTTTCACCAAGAGCTCCTTAAACAAGTCGCTATGAACCTGGGTTTAGAGGTGGAGGAGCTAAAGGAGCCCACAAACAGCATATTCGATATTTTGGCTGCAGCAGCCCCCTGCAAAGTGGCCTTGCCAGTACATGATGGGGTGGTGAAGTTGGTTACAGCACTGTGCCAGACCCCATCATCTCTGCCTTCAATATCCAAGTCCTATGTTCCAGCCAAAGGGTTTGTATACATATATTCCCACCCTCCCCTGGGGTCCCTGGTGGTTTCTGCTACTAATGATCAGACAGACAGGGACAGGCAAGTGCCACACCAAAAAATAAGGATGCTAAACGGATCAATTTATTTGGTAGGAAGGTTTATTTAACAACTTCGTATCTCCAACCAGCAGACATTTTAATGTCTGGAACTCAATGGCTAAGTTTAAGGACTCCGTATGTCAAGAGTCAAAGCAGGAATTCCTGGCCATCATGGCGGAAGGGAAAGCAGCGGCCAAAATCTCAGTCCAGGCCGCCTTGGATGCGGCAGACTCGGTGGCTGTGACAATGGCATCGGCAGTCACCATGAGACATAGTTTGTGGCTCCAATCATTGGGACCCTCCCACAAGGTTCAGCAGTTGGTACAAGATCTCCCCTTGAAGATCTGTTCTCTGAACAGGCAGGCACCAGGCTGCATGGCCTCATGGATTCCAGGGCTATGGTGCAATCTTTAGGTCTCTACACACCGTCGGCCTTGAGGAAACACTTTAGACTGCAACAGCCACCCAGATTCTCAGGGCATCCCAGATATGAGCCCTGTAGAAGAAAAGGGAAAGGTTATAAACACCATCAGGGCCAGCCTTCCTCTTCCACACCTCAGCAGGGCACAAGTCAGTTCCTGAGCAGAAACAGGCAGTCCTTTTGAAAGCACGCTTGGGGATGACCTACCAGTCTCGCTCCCAGATCCATGCCCCCCTTTGGTTTCGAACCACCTTTCGCCCTACCTCCCTGCATGGTCATCAATCACATCAGACCTTTGGGTACTCAGTACCATAGCAGAGGGGCACATGCTTCAACTTTTGTCTATCCCTACACCTTACCCCCCTTCCCTGTCCCTCTTCAGGGGCCCTTCTTACGAGCAACTTCTCATCCAGGAGGTGCAAACCCTCCTGCAGGTGGGGGCTGTGGAGGTAGTTCCCTCAGAATGGAGAGGGAAGCGATTCTACTCTTGTTATTTCCTGATCCCCAAGGCAAAAGAGGACCTACAGCCCTTCCTAGACTTCAGAGTAAGAGCCGTGTTAGTCTGTATTCACAAAAAGAAAAGGAGTACTTGTGGCACCTTAGAGACTAACCAATTTATTTGAGCATGAGCTTTCGTGAGCTACAGCTCACTTCATCGGATGCATGCCGTGGAAACTGCAGCAGACTTTATATATACACAGAGAATATGAAAAAATACCTCCTCCCACACCTCAACAAGTATCTCAAAAATCTGAGGTTCCGCATGATCTCCCTGGCCTCCATAATCCCCTCCTTAGATCCAGGAGACCAGTATGCCACCCTCGATTTAAAGGACACATATTTCCATATCTTCATCTTCCGTGGACACAGGAGATTCCTAAGGTTCGTGGTGAGCCAGAACCACTATCAATTTACAGAGGTTCCCTTAGGCCTGTTGGTGGCTCTGTGAATTTTCACAAAGTGCATGGCAGTAGTTGCAGCCCACCTCAGGCGCTGAAGCCTACAGATTTACCCGTACCTCGACGATTGGCTGATCAAGTGCTACTTGTGAACTCAAGTTCAGGACAGCGTCAGTGTAGTATGAGCCACCTGTTGGGCACTGGGCCTCTTAATAAATTAGCAGAAATCAGTGTTGATCCCGGTGCAAAGATTAGAATTTATAGGGGTAGTACTTGATGCCTCTCAGGCCTAGGCCTTCTTCCCGAGGACTAGGTTCAAAGCTATGGTGGACCTAATCACCCGGGTTATAGCTCACCTATTGACAACTGCCCATGTCTGTCTACAGCTGCCGGGTCACATGGTGGCATGTACCTGTGTGGTACAGTATGCGCAGCTGCACCTCAGGCCACTTCAGATGTGGCTCACATTGGTCTATTGCCTGAGCAGACACAACTTGGACTCTGTTCTCACCATTACATTGCCAGTTCTGGCATCCCTGACAGGGTGGTTAGACCCAGACTCAGTACTGGCTGGGGTACCTTTTGTGACCCCACAGCCCACGGTGACTTTAGTATCAGATGCATGGAACCTGGGATGGGGTGCCCACCTCAGCAACTTCAGGATCCAAGATCTCTGGTCACAGGAAGAACTATCCCTGCATATAAATGTAAAGGAACTCAGGGCAATACACTTGGCCTGCAAGGTGTTCCTTTCCCGACTCTCAGGCAAGTTCATGCAGGTCTTGATGGACAACACGGAGTCAATGTTCTATGTCAACAAGCAAAGAGGGGCTCACTCTGTGGCCCTCTGCCAGGAAGCCCTTGGGCTCTGGGTCTTCTGTGTGAAGCATTGCATTCACCTGGAAGAATCACATTTCCTCGGGGATCAGAATGTGCTGGTGGATCAATTCAGCAGGTCCTTTTCCTCTTGCCATGAGTGGTCTCTCCACCCAGAGGTTGCCAGTTTCACCTTCCAGAGGTGGGAAATTCCCCAGGTGGTCCTGTTTGCCATTGCACAGAATGGGAAATGTCCTCAGTTTTGTTCTAGGCATGGTCAAGACAAAGGCTCCGTATCCAATGCCTTCTTGCTGTCGTGGACCAACGACCTGCTGTACGCTTTCCCTCCAGTTCACCAATTCAAAAGGTCTTCCTGAAGATCAAGAGAAATAGGGCAGAGGTTATCATGATTGCTCCAACTTGGCCTTGTCAACACTGGTTTGGCATGCTTCTGGATCTTGCAGTTCCAGCCCTGTTGGCACTCCCGCTCAAGCCAAACCTGATCTTGCAGGATCATGGATGACTGCTTCATCCGAACCTCGCCTGCCTGCACCTGACAGCATGGCTGCTGCATGTCTAATCCTGAGGAGTGGGCCTGTTTGGAGCAGGTCCAACAGGTTTTGCTAAGTAGCAGAAAATCCTCTAGTAGGGCTACCTAACTGGCTAAGTGGAAGAACTTCACTTGCTGGGCAGCCGAACAGAACCTTGGCCTGGCTCAAGTTTCCCTGCAGTCCATCTTAGAATATTTACTTCATCTGACATTCCAAGGTCTGGTGCTGTCATCAGTCAAGGTCCACTTGGTTGCCATCTCAGCCTTCCATCCTCCGGTCCTGGGCAGACCACTCTTTGCCTATGAAATGACAAGTAAGTTCATCAGAGGGTTGGAAAGACTTTACCTGCAGGTTCACAACCCAATCCTCCTTGGGACTTAAACCTCGTTTTCTCCAGGCTCCTCTCATGGAAGGTTGCATTCAGGGTGGCAATTACTTCTGCCAGGAGAGTTTCAGAACTTCAAGCACTGACATCAGAGCCTCCATATACTGTGTTCTTTAAAGATAAGGTCCAGTTGTGCCCCTACCCAGCCTTCCTACCAAAGGTGGTGTCACAGTTTCATATTAACCAACACATCTTTCTGCCTGTCTTCTTTCCGAAGCCTCACAGCACATATGAGGAAAAGCATTCACATTCTTTAGATGTTAGAAGGGCCCTGGCCTTCTGTATTGAGAGTACTAGGCCCTTCCACAAGTCGACACAGCTTTTCATCACTGTAGCGGATAGAGTGAAAGAACTCCCGGTGTCATCCCAGAGGATCTTGTCCTGGCTCACAGCCTGCATCCAGGCATGCTATGAACAGGCGAAGGTCCCACCCCCGCTATCACAAAAGCCCATTCTACAGGAGCGCAAGTGTCCTCAGCAGCATTCCTGGTGCAGATACCAATCCAGGGCATCTGCAGGGCAGCAATGTGGTCATCAATCCACACCTTCACTTCCCACTATGTCATCACCCAACAGGCTGAAGATGATGCCAGTTGTGGGAGAGTTGTGTTGCAATCAGCACATCTGTGAACTCCTAGCCCACCTCCAAGGGCACTCCTGGGGAGTCACCTAACATGGAATGGACATGAGCAAGCACTCGAAGAAGAAAAAAACATTACTAACCTCCGTAACTGTTGTTCTTCGAGATGTGTTGCTCATGTCCATTCCATGACCTATCCTCCTACCCCGCCATCAGAGTTAACAGCAAGAGGGAACTAGGGAACTGGAAGGGCGTGGGGCTGGTGGTGCCCCTTATACTGGTGCCTGGGCACTGGGCTCAAGGGGGCACTAGAGCCGACTCTACAGCTACCACTGCAGGGAAGATCTCCAGCAACAGTGCCATGGTGCGCACACACCTAACATGGAATGGACATGAGCAACACACCTCAAAGAACAACAGTTACGAAGGTTAGTAACCATTTTTTCCCCAGGCATGTGCACATTCATGATACAAAAGCTAAACTAAAGAGAACAATGGTGAGAAAGAACACATTAAAATATAGGAGATCAAAAAAGATAACGTTAAGGAGATGGGAGAAACTAGTATATAGGACTGTAATTGGAGGGCAAGGAAGTTCAATACATCTTATCTAAGGCCTAGCTTCACTAAAGGACTTAGGTGCCTAACTGCCACTTTAAGCACCTGGATCCCAGAATCAGCTGCCCTTGAATACTGTAGGCACCTAAACTCTCTCAGTGCCTAATTTTTTTCCATAAAACTTCCCTTGCCACAAATATTTCTGCCTCTGAACATGCACTCTGCAGCAGCACAGCTGGCATCCAGACAACTAAGCCCCAGAGCACTGCATGAACCAGGGAAATATAGGCATTGCTCCATCTAACTCAGCAGCAGGGCCTGATATTGTAAGCGGGCTCAGCCCTCGCTTACTGGATCGGGCCCCTATAGGTGAGTTTACACAGAATGCCAGAGGAGGAGGAGAACCAGGGGTCAGTGTACTCACCACACTGCAATTCAAATACCCCTCCACCTGAGGTGTGAGGGGGAGAAGGGAAGGGATTTGAACTGTAATCCGCCACCTCCCTTTGTTGTGGGGCTCCCTCAGTCTCCTGTTACAGTTGTTCCACTTCGGATAAATAATTTTTAAAAGTAATGGGGCAAAGGGGCACTGTCTCATGGTCTTCCCCCCAACCAAGTCATTCTTATGCTCAGGTTTTTCTCGCTGTGGCATAATGTGACATTATTTAGTCACAGTGGAACAGTTTCAGCACCCTGGCTTCTTGTTATAAAACAGCATAAGTGCCTACTGCCAGGAGCGGGTTTGCAGCTGGGACTCCCAAGTGGTGGGAGGCACCTCCCAGCAGCTTGGACTTAGGCACCTGTCACTTCAGCTTGGTGTCCTGCACTGGCTAGTTTAGGCAAGGTGTCACCTAGCGTGCTGGTTTTTGTGAAGCCCATTCTGAGGTACCTAGCTTCCTCCAGTCATTGTACAGCAAGCCTAACTCAGCCTCTGTGAACTCCGATGACTTTCCAGGAGCCTAAACGTTAGGCATGATGATACTGAGCATTGCCACTCCTACGCATTGTGTATCTAGCCCCAAGTGATTTTGTTTTTGTTTTTTTTAATATCACACGCCTCACCATGGTATCTGAGCATCTTAATAATAAACATTACTGATATAGTTATACTAATAATTTACAATCGAGGGCCTCCATAAAGGTTTGGCCACAAGGGCCCTTATTCCTGCGGACCTCAATGGGACGCTGCAAAGCTACATGTGTAAATCTCTTTGCAAGATGAGACCAATATTGCCATCCACCTGGAAGACAAAATTATATAGCAGTTCCAGACAGGTGTTTGGTTATCACACAGCATGTTAGCTCCCAAGAAGTATACAGCCAAATTGAGACTAGCAACTATAATCTCATGGAGCTTCATTGTATCTGTTTCTGTTTCCATTATACTCATACATATGATGTAATACCTTGTCTCATGCAAGAGAGGCGGCTCAAAGTCTCTTCCTGCAGCTTCTGCACTAATCAGTGGCAATTACCGCTAGCCATTCATAACATTTTGATACCGTAACAGTTTTTCCATTGGTAATAGTATTCTTATTTTATTTTCTAGATTTTTTTTTTAATCTGCGCACCTCACAATCTTGAATGCATTTAGCTTCACAACACCCTTGTCAGGTAGGAAGTGCGGTTATACCCAGTTTACAGATGGAGAACTGAGGCAGAGAGACACTAACTGATTTGCCCAAGCTCACACGGGACAACTGTGGCAGAGCAGTGAATTAAATCTAGGTCACCCAATCTAGTGGTCCTAACCACTGGACTATATTTCCTTCCCATTGTTTCTGCAGTATTCCCTGTATACTGAGTCATTAGTGCAGCTTATGCATTAGTGATTTTTCTTGTATGTTATCAGCAATCCCGGATAGCTCTTAGTCCACATCCAAGTGTTTGCTGCAGAGGAAGGACATGGTAGGTGTGGGCTTAAACTGTGGCTAGTTGCTGGTGCCGCTAGGTGTCAGGTTGCATCCTTGGCCTTCTTTTCTTCTGTAGAGGAACATGTCATATGTGTGCTGCCATAGTACGAACATTGATATCAAGGTGTCTGCCAAAAAAGCAAGAGAGACTCAAGGTCATCTTAATTTTTTTTAAAACTATTCAGTTCATAATGGTGGCAACAACAACAGTGTGTGATATTGGCCATGTTCGCTACGTGTGACTGTAATGTACATGCATACCTCAAGGCGTAAACAAACCCAACGGAACGCATTGGCTATAAGCTGAGGTTTTGAGTGAATTACCTCAGAGGGAAATGGTCTACCAAAAGGTCTTGAGGCTGAGAGGTTAGGATTTGAGTGGGTAAAGAGCTGAGGTTTGATCTGATTCCTCCTTTTCTTTTACGAACAGGTTTACCCATGCTTAATAAGATTTCATCTTTCAAAAGAGACAAGTGAAGAAAAGGGGTGGGAGTGAGGAAATGGGAAGTAGTAAAAGTGTTTAAGTAGTAAAAATAAACAAGGAACCCTTAGAGCTAACTTTCTCTCCCATCTGCATAAAGCCAAGTAGGACAAAACTACAGAAGAATGTGTTTGTATTGTGTACACCTAAACTAGCTAAACATTTAAGCAGCCTCAGTCCACTAGAAGCCTCTTTCCCAGTGGCCCTCACCATACTATCACCACCCACTGGGGCAGAGAGAGAAAAAATGAGTCAATAGCCTAGTGTGGCTAGTGCATTTACTTGGGTTTAAGGCCCACTCCTCTCCTCAGCATTTGCTACTGGCTAGTTTAGGCAGCTCCCTGCTTAGCTTGCTGGCTTCTGTGAATCCCAGTCTTAGATGTGATCTACGCCTAAAAATTAGATTGACCTAGCACGCTTGCTCAGAGCTGTGAAAAATGTCACGTGCCTGAACTCTGTAGTTAGGTTGACCTAATCCCTAGTACAGATGCACCTGGAAGAATTCTTCTGTCCACCTAGTTACGGCGTCTCAGAGAGGTGGCTTAACTACATCAGTGGAGAAACCCCTTCCATCAGTGCGGGCAGTCTTCACACCACAGTGGCATAGCTGCAGCTGTGCTGCTCTAGCACTTGTAGTGTAGAAATAGCCATAGGTACTTAGTCCTCCCCTTGCACCATAAAGGGAACCTGGAACCCTAATTCATGGGTGTGAATTCCACTGAGTGGCAGGGGCCCTAAAAATTAGGTGCTGCAATGCTGAGCCTAAGCCTTCAAGTTGCTTATAGGGAATGATTAGGAAACAACCAAAATAGTGCAGGGGGAGTGAAGGAAATCAGGAAGAGGTGCAGAGGTGACTCTTGTTCTAAGAAAAGGAAATACGGATATGAGCATAGAGATCACCACAATCAAGGGCCTTGTTGGAGGCCCCTACAGTGGCCTGGACACTTTTCCTTGCCAGTACAAATATTTCAGTGTTGCATCAAGGACAAAGAATTTATCATTCGTGAACTATGGAAGCGAGAAGAGGAGAACGTAATCTGCCTTATTTAAATATACTTTCTGCCCTTGTTCACATTTTCAGAGATGCTGGAGTAGGTGCCAGTGAATGGAAACACATAACTCTGTGTATACAGAGCCAGAATCTCTGTTGGGGTGTATCTGATTTGGGCTACACCTTTGGCTCTAAAGCTGGTTTGAGCAGCTCAGTGAGGGTAAGTATGAGGCTGATTCTCCCTTTGGATGAGGCTGAGATAGGGTTTGTTGCACCATGCTTAAGGCCCTACCAAATTCACGGTCTGTTTTGGTCAATTTCACGGTCATAGGATTTTAAAAATCATAAATTTCAAGATTTCAGCTATTTAAATCTGAAATTTTACGATATTGTAACTGTAGGGATCTTGACTGAAAAAGGAGTTGTGGGGGCTCGCAAGTTATTGTAGGTGGGATTGTGATACTGCTACCCTTACTTCTGCACTGCTGCTGGCGGCTGCGCTGCCTTCAGAGCTGGGCAGCTGGAGAGCGGCAACTGAGAGCCGGGAGCCCAGCTCTGAAGGCAGAGCCACCGCCAGCAGCAGCACAGAGCTAAGGAGGGCACGGTATGGGATTGCCCCCCTTACTTCTGCGCTGCTGCCTGCAGAGCTGGGCCCTCAGTCAGCAGCCACCACTCTCTAGCCACCCAGCTCTGAAGGCAGCAGTGCAGAAGAGTGGCAATACCATACTATTGCACCCTTATTTCTGCGCTGCCTTCAGAGCTGGGTGACCGGAGAGTGGTGGCTGTTGGCTAGGCGCCCAGCTCTGAAGGCAGCAGCGCAGAAGTAAGGGTGGCAATACTGCAAACCCCCTAAAATAACCATGCTACCCTTGCTGCAACTCCCTTTTGGGTCAGCCTTCCCCCCCCCATTTGAGAAACATTGGTCTCCCCCAGGAAATCTGTATAGTATAGGGTAAAAGCACACAAAAGACCAGATTTCACAGTTCGTGACATGTTTTTGATGTCCATGAATTTGGTAGGGCCCTAACCATGCTGTTTATCCCCCTCCCCCAAGTGCCATAGCAGGCCAAGTGAGCAGGGTTGGGACATCCCTGTATTAGGAGGATGAGGGCAACCACTTGGGAGCTGGGAGACCTTCTCCACATCAGCGGGGAGAAGTGAACCCCAGTCTCCCACATCCTGGGGAAGTGCTCTGATGACTGGGATAAAGGCTAAAAGGGTGGTACCAGCACCTCCTTGGTTTTGCTTGAAAGAGGACGGAATTGCTGAGGCACTTGGAGTGTTCATGCCTCTGGATCCTGAGTAGACACAGGTGGCTAGGTGCCTTAAAGGGGTCGGGCTTAGGCCACACCATGCTCCTTGGCACTTCTTATTAGCTAGATTAGGCAGCTGCTGGCTGGCTTGTAAGAGTTCCATTAGGCACCTAACTTTCCATATATTGTACTTAGGCACCTAACTTAGGGTTGTAAATTACACTAGGCCACAGACTGCCTAAGTCCCCTTTGTGAATTCCACACACTGAACCTGTGCAGATAGTTGATGGGCCTGAGCTAAATTTCAGTGGTATAATTGTCTCCAGATAGGAGTGGTATGCAACCTACACTAGGCATTTCTCATTTGAACATACCAGGAAGAAAAAGATACTGGTATGTTTTTCTCTGCCTGTGAAGGAGCAATCAGCTCCCATGAGGCACATCCGTAGGTGGTGGATAGGGGAACATCCGGTAGATAATAATCCTGTAGAACAGCTGCAAATGTTCAATAAGCAATGTCAGATCAACCCCCATGTCAACAGTGGATGGTGGAGTAGCTGGTGGCGCTGCTACATAGGCCCCATGACAAAGATGTCAAAGCGAATAAAAAACACCTTAAAATAAGTCTTGGTGGGGTTCATCAGGAAAAGGAAAACTGATTTCACACCAAAGGTGTCACTTGATGGCTTGGACATCCAACCTGTAAAGCTCATCCAATAGATATGCTTCACCAGCCTGGAATAGTGAAGTGGGAAGAAAGGGGAGTATGTTTTTCTCTGCTGCACCCTAAATTGTAGCATTGTCGTGTGATGGTAGTTTCTTTTCACAAAGTTTTTGTGGGGAGAGGAGAAGAGAAAAGATGATGTTAGAATTTGATTATGAAATTTTAGTATTTGATAAATACATTGTAGTGGAGCAACTTGAACTAAGCCTTCAAATTCAGTACTGAAACTTCCTTTGGGTTTGAAAATGCCATTAAATACAGGTTGAGGACAGATAGGGAAAATACTGAATTCAGCAAGATTGAGGGATGAATGAATAGCTTTTTTGGGTCACAGTGATGTAGACCTTAAACCTATTCCATCTAGACCAGTGGTTCTCAAACTTTTGTACTGGTGCCCCCTTTCACAGAGCAAGCCTCTGCATGCGACCCCCCCTTAGAAATTAAAACCACTTTAAAAAGTAGTTTTCAGAGTACCACTATTATAAATGCTGGAAGCGAAGCAGGGTTTGGGGTGGAGGCTGACAGCTCATGACCCCCGCCCCCCATGCAATAACTTCATGACCCCCCGAGAGGGTCACAACCCCTGATCTAGACACAACTGAACTAGACACGTGTCCTCTTGAAAAGAGATTACAGCTAAACTGCCCGTAGATGTCACTCTAGCATTGGACGAGCTTTTTGTATAGGAGCATGTTAAATATTACACGGGTATAAAGCACGAAGTGTGCAGTAGGTGCTCAACTGAGAGTACCTGAAAATTCTTTGCCCTCTAACTTTAAATGAAAGCAACCTGATATAGTGGAAGAAGTGTCAACATCCTATTTTTAACATTTAAATTTTAATATATTCAAAAATAAATGTATAAATAGGTCCAATGTTTCCATCTTTTGGAATTAACCCATACTTCAGTCACACCTGACTGTTGGCCATAAAGTTGAATTGTTGTCAGTGTTTCAATACCTAGTACAGAAACTTCCTTTAGAATCAAGGCTAACCATGAAGTAGTTTATATATCTAAATTATAAAACACAGGAAGGAACATTGTTTTAGGAAATATAAACTGATAGATTAGGAAAACTAATGTAGAATTAGAAAAAAACAAACCCATCACTTCCCTCCTCCACCTTGTCTCTGTATGACCATCCAGCTTGACCAACAGAAACTCCCACTGAAGGAAAAACAAAAATGAAGAATATAGACTCCTATTGCAACATACTTGCCAGAAAAGAAGGTATCAAGTGTCTATTTCCTTAAGAAGTGATCACTCAACTTAAACACTTCGAATGTGGTCCAAGCACACATTGTAGTTTGCTGAAGGAAAAAAAAAAAAAAATCAGCGTCAACTTGGAAGGTAAAAAGAAAAGGAGGACTTGTGGCACCTTAGAGACTAACCAATTTATTAGAGCATAAGCTTTCGTGAGCTACAGCTCACTTCCTCAGATGCATATCGTGGAAACTGCAGCAGGCTTTATATATACACAGAGAATATGAAACAATACCTATTCCCACCCCACTGTCCTGCTGGTAATAGCTTATCTAAAGTGATTTCCAGCACAAATCCAGGTTTTCTCACCCTCCACCCCCCCACACAAATTCACTCTCCTGCTGGTGATAGCCCATCCAAAGTGACAACTCTTTACACAATGTGCATGACAATCAAGCTGGGCTATTTCCTGCATAAATCCAGGTTCTCACATCCCCCCCACCCCCATACACACACAAACTCACTCTCCTGCTGGTAATAGCTCATCCAAACTGACCACTCTTCAAGTTAAAATCCAAGTTAAACCAGAACATCTGGGGGGGGGGGGTAGGAAAAAACAAGAGGAAACAGGCTACCTTGCATAATGACTTAGCCACTCCAAGTCTCTATTTAAGCCTAAATTAATAGTATCCAATTTGCAAATGAATTCCAATTCAGCAGTTTCTCGCTGGAGTCTGGATTTGAAGTTTTTTTGTTTTAAGATAGCGACCTTCATGTCTGTGATCGCGTGACCAGAGAGATTGAAGTGTTCTCCGACTGGTTTATGAATGTTATAATTCTTGACATCTGATTTGTGTCCATTTATTCTTTTACGTAGAGACTGTCCAGTTTGACCAATGTACATGGCAGAGGGGCATTGCTGGCACATGATGGCATATATCACATTGGTGGATGTGCAGGTGAACGAGCCTCTGATAGTGTGGCTGATGTTATTAGGCCCTGTGATGGTGTCCCCTGAATAGATATGTGGGCACAGTTGGCAACGGGCTTTGTTGCAAGGATAAGTTCCTGGGTTAGTGGTTCTGTTGTGTGGTATGTGGTTGTTGGTGAGTATTTGCTTCAGGTTGCGGGGCTGTCTGTAGGCAAGGACTGGCCTGTCTCCCAAGATTTGTGAGAGTGTTGGGTCATCCTTTAGGATAGGTTGTAGATCCTTAATAATGCGTTGGAGGGGTTTTAGTTGGGGGCTGAAGGTGACGGCTAGTGGCGTTCTGTTATTTTCTTTGTTAGGCCTGTCCTGTAGTAGGTAACTTCTGGGAACTCTTCTGGCTCTATCAATCTGTTTCTTTACTTCTGCAGGTGGGTATTGTAGTTGTAAGAAAGCTTGACAGAGATCTTGTAGGTGTTTGTCTCTGTCTGAGGGGTTGGAGCAAATGCGGTTGTATCGCAGAGCTTGGCTGTAGACGATGGATCGTGTGGTGTGGTCAGGGTGAAAGCTGGAGGCATGCAGGTAGGAATAGCGGTCAGTAGGTTTCCGGTATAGGGTGGTGTTTATGTGACCATTGTTTATTAGCACTGTAGTGTCCAGGAAGTGGATCTCTTGTGTGGAGTGGACCAGGCTGAGGTTGGTGGTGGGATGGAAATTGTTGAAATCATGGTGGAATTCCTCAAGGGCTTCTTTTCCATGGGTCCAGATGATGAAGATGTCATCAATATAGCGCAAGTAGAGTAGGGGCTTTAGGGGACGAGAGCTGAGGAAGCGTTGTTCTAAATCAGCCATAAAAATGTTGGCATACTGTGGGGCCATGCCAAACTTCAAATCCAGACTCCAGCGAGAAACTGCTGAATTGGAATTCATTTGCAAATTGGATACTATTAATTTAGGCTTAAATAGAGACTTGGAGTGGCTAAGTCATTATGCAAGGTAGCCTGTTTCCTCTTGTTTTTTCCTACCCCCCCCCCCAGATGTTCTGGTTTAACTTGGATTTTAACTTGAAGAGTGGTCAGTTTGGATGAGCTATTACCAGCAGGAGAGTGAGTT
Source organism: Lepidochelys kempii (assembly GCF_965140285.1). Lineage (NCBI taxonomy): Eukaryota > Metazoa > Chordata > Testudines > Cheloniidae > Lepidochelys > Lepidochelys kempii. The sequence continues at coordinate 91,495,217 of NC_136383.1, forward strand.
TGTGTGTGTATGGGGGTGGGGGGGATGTGAGAACCTGGATTTATGCAGGAAATAGCCCAGCTTGATTGTCATGCACATTGTGTAAAGAGTTGTCACTTTGGATGGGCTATCACCAGCAGGAGAGTGAATTTGTGTGGGGGGGTGGAGGGTGAGAAAACCTGGATTTGTGCTGGAAATCACTTTAGATAAGCTATTACCAGCAGGACAGTGGGGTGGGAATAGGTATTGTTTCATATTCTCTGTGTATATATAAAGCCTGCTGCAGTTTCCACGATATGCATCTGAGGAAGTGAGCTGTAGCTCACGAAAGCTTATGCTCTAATAAATTGGTTAGTCTCTAAGGTGCCACAAGTCCTCCTTTTCTTTTTGCGAATACAGACTAACACGGCTGTTACTCTGAAACTTGGAAGGTAATAAATCTTCACATTCCGCGGCGTCAAGTCCCAACAGTTATGGTTAGAAGTGGGAAACAACAGCTTGATTATATTTTTAGTCTGTTGTACTAAATAAAATGCAAAAAATTTTCCTCAATGTTTCTGCCTCATGCTTGCAAAAAGCATAAGCTGCAATTTGATAATATTTTTGTAACAAAGCCACGCACGATAAGGTGAGAAGTTATAGAAACTTTTTACTTTGCATGTGTCCCCCACATCCTTGCATTTTTCACTGTTAGTGATATTTGAATTTTAAAAAGACTAGCTTCAAGAGAGGAACAGATAACTCAGTCATCTTTTGTTTGGTGTCACAATTAGTTGCTCTGTAAAGTCAATCCTGAAACTGTAAAGTCAGTCTCAGTATTGACTTTAGCTTCATGGCCCTGGTCTACACTAGGACTTTAGGTCGAATTTAGCAGCGTTAAGTCGATGTAAACCTGCACCCGTCCACACGATGAAGCCCTTTATTTCGAATTAAAGGGCTCTTAAAATCGATTTCCTTACTCCACCCCTGACAAGTGGATTAGCGCTTAAATCGGCCTTGCCGGGTCGAATTTGGGGTACTGTGGACACAATTCGACGGTATTGGCCTCCGGGAGCTATCCCAGAGTGCTCCATTGTGACTGCTCTGGACAGCACTCTCAACTCAGATGCACGATTGTCTGCCGTTGCTCTGATGGAGGGAGGGGCGACTGACAACACGGCTTATAGGGTTGGCTTACAGGGAGTTAAAATCAACAAAGGGGGTGGCTTTACATCAAGGAGTATTTCAGGCAGGACTTCACGGAGGGTTCCAATAAGAAATGGTGCACCTAAGTTATTGTTCTTATTGGAACAAGCAGGTTGGTCTGGCCTCTGATTGATACATGGCTAGATTTACCTCGCTGCACCTTCTCTGTGAGTGACTGCAGTGTGACCTAGAGGAATGAGTCCCCTAGACGGGGGCGGGGGGGGGTTTGCAAATGAGTACAAAACAAATCTGGTCTATTTCTTGTTTTGATACACTCCATCTATCTTTTACATCTTTGACTGGCAGCAGACGGTGCAGAAGGACTGCATGCCATCCACATCTCATAGCTGCCCGGCAGAAGATGGTACAAGAGGACTGCTAGCAATCCATATCGCCTGCCTGCTTACCGTAAGATGGTTCAATAGGACTGACTGCAGGACTAAAGAGAATGACTTGATCAAGTCACTCCAAATTTAGTCCCTGCGACTATGTCTGCCCAGGCGCTCCTGATTGACCTCACAGAGGCGACCAGGAGCACCTTGGACATGGCAATGACGGCTACCAGTCCTACTGTACCATCTGCTGCCATAAGGCAAGGGGTTGCTGCTGGTTTGTAGCAATGCAGTACCACATTTGCCAGCACCCAGGAGAGATATGGTGACGGTTACCTGAGCGGGCTCCATGCTTGCCGTGGTATGGCGTCTGCACAGGTAACTCCAGAAAAAAGGCGCAAAACGATTGTCTGCCCTTGCTTTCACGGAGAGAGGGAGGGAGGGAGGGAACGGGGGCCTGACGATATGTACCCAGAACCACCTGCGACAATGTTTTAGCCCCATCAGGCATTGGGATCTCAACCCAGAATTCCAATGGGCAGCGGAGACTGCGGGAACTGTGGGATAGCTACCCACAGTGCAACACTCCGGAAGTCAACGCTTGCCTTGGTACTGTGGAAGCACTCCGCCGAGTTAATACACTTAGAGCATTTTCTGTGGGGACACGCACACTCGAATATATAAAACTGATTTCTAAAAAAACGTCTTCTATAAATTCAACCTAATTTCATAGTGTAGACATACCCATGGTAAGATGCAGGAACAGGTCAACTCTATGGAAAGCTAGACAGACACCTACTTTCATTGTAAAAAATGAGAAAGGGACAGTAAACATTTTAGAATGCCTTTACTGACGAGGAGGCAGAGGCGCGATCACAGGGATGGGATACATCCTCCTCCTTGCTGTTCAACTAAATAGCAGTACTCAGTTTTGGAGATAAGTGTAAATAAATGGCCAGTGTTTTTACTGGAAGCACAGAATTACCATGATTCCCCTCAAATAAGAGATTAACTTGTTTCTGTAGTTTTTGCTGTGTTTTTGTATTTCACCATGCAGTATGTAAATACTAGATTAAGGTACCCATGGCTAGTTTATATACATAAGTTACAGAACACAGACCAGATAAAAGTGGGAGAGGTATTCAATTACCTGTCCAGTTTTAACAAAGTCCTTGATTTTTATCTTTCAGTTTCTTAAATCTAGCATTGTACCCCACTAAGTATAAGGTGGGTGGTTGTTTTTTTGACAGCATGTTAAGATTTTTGGAAGCTGGTAGGTGTTAAACCAGCCTGATTCTACAGATAAAAATCCCCACCCCCCAAACTACCCAGTTTGTAGGATGCTGAGTTAAAATTAGCAAGTGGGGAATGCTGTATGAGTTATCATCACTTCTTTACAATCCTCATATAACACTAAGAAGGAAGATCCAACATCAAGCGACTAAATGAGTTGAAGGGACACAATTAGAGGGATAGGAAAATTATTCAGTGGAATGGGGCTAGAGTACTCCGAAGGGCTATAAAGAGTTTGTGCAGTTTAGTAACAAACTGTGGGCTATAAATCAGATATTAGGAGTGTAACATATAGAAGGTAGAGTCCAGCATCATAAACCCTTCCAATAGTTGGAAGACAGTACAACAGTTCTAAGTCACCATTTTAAACACAACTAGAAAAGTGTTGAGGGCAACCTAAATGAGCTGAGTTTTTGGTGTGATGCAGAAATTATGAATGATTTATCACACTTTTGTACAGTGCTGGAGAAAAGATGGAATATATAGGATTTTTCATATACTGATGCCAGAAACAAGGTAAAAAGATGGCATTATAAGGGGAACTTGCATATACCCTGGGGTTCCTGTATTGCATAACTGCAGAATTTGTAACAAAATATACCCAGAGCGCAGCAGAATTGTGATCCAGAACACCCACTTTCATTTTTTAAAATTAAGTTTCTAGTTTTATGGTTGCAAATCTCTGAACTGTTGACTGGATTTATTCCCTGCATCTGCAACGAGCCTGAAACAGCTCTGAGATGTAAATTGCTCCAGTCATGATACTCAGGGCGCTCTGGCTATGGTGGCTGTGCTGCGATGGAATTTGGCATTTTTCACCAGATACCACCCAATTCAGTATTTTTGCTCCAGAATGAGTATTTTCAAATGAGCCATCATTGTGAGTATGTTTAATTGTGGGTGAGATGCAAATGAAGGATATTAACAGTATATCAGTAAATTAACTTTGCTGCAGAGTTTGGTCTTGTACTGTACATGGGGTTTTACGTATGCTCACCTGTACCAGAATGTATAACATGGAGAAAATTCCCAAACTCAGAAAGAAGCCTTAACTGTATGTTGAAGAGGGAGTCACAAATAGGTGGAGCAGAACAGAATAAAGTGGTTAATACATTAAAAAGGATTGTTTGGAACAAGCAGCAAAGATACAAATCAATGTACTTCCTGGGTTTATAAATGTTAGCTCCTGGCTAGTCATCTCCTGGTGCATAAGGTTCCGTATGTTTAGAATTCTAATGTAATTTGGACCTGGTTAACTAAAAAGATATTGGCTTCCACAGCGTGGAAATTGGATACATCTTTTGCCAACCTGGACTATTCAAGGAAGTTCACTAGCTACAAGTTTTACTGCCAATTCAACAGTGAAAATTAAGGGCACACTATGTATTGAAGAACATAAGAATGGCCCTACTGGGTCAGACCAAAGGTCCATCTAGCCCAGTATCCTGTCTTTTAACAGTGGCCAGTGCCAAGTGCCCACGAGGGAATGAACAGAACAGGTAATCACCAAGTGATCCATCCCATCGCTCATTCCCAGCTTCTGGCAAACAGCAGCTGGGGGGTCACCATCCCTGCCCATCCTGGCTAATAGCCATTGATGGACCTATCCTCCATTAGTTTATCTAGCTCTTTTTTGAACTCTTATGGTCTTGGCCTTCACAACATCCTCTGGCAAGGAGTTCCACAGGTTGACCATACATTGTGTGAAGAAATATTTCCTGTTGTTTCTTTTAAACCTACTGCCTATTAATTTCATTTGGTGACCCCTAGTTCTTGTGTTATGCATAGTAGTAAACACTTCCTTATTTACTTTCTCTACACCAGTCATGGTTTTATAGACCTCAATCATATCTCCCCTTATCCATCTCTTTTCCAAGCTGAAAAGTCCCAGTCTTATTAATTTCTCCTCATACAGAAGCTGTTCCATACCCCTAATCATTTTTGTTGCCCTTTTTTGAACCTTTTCAAATTCCAGTATATCTTTTTTGAGATGGGGCGGCCACATCTGCACACAGTATTCAAGATGTGGGCATACCATGGATTTATATGGAGGCAACATGATATTTTCTGTCCTATTATCTAGCCCTTTCTTAATTATTCCCAGCATTCTGTTCGGTTTTTTGACTGCCGCTATACATTTAGTGGATCTTTTCAGAGAACTATCTACAATGACTCCAAGATCTTTTTCTTGAGTAGTAACAGCTAATTTTAGACCCCATCATTTTATATGTATAGTTGGGATTATGCTTTCCAATGTGCATTACTTTGCATTTATCAACATTTAATTTCATCTGCCATTTTGTTGCCCCGTCGCCCCGTTAATTTTGAGAGATCCTTTTGTAGCTCTTTGCTGTCTGCTGAGGTCTTAACTATCCTTAGTAATTTTGTATCATCTGCAAATTTTGCCACCTCACTGTTTACCCCTTTTTCCAGATCATTTATCTGGACCTGCACGTGCACAATTCAGGCTGGATAAATATCTGAATCCAGTTTCATGTGATCTGAAAGGACAATGCATAAGGTCAAAAACAGAGGCCCTCACATTTAATAGAAGTCTAATTTCAATCTTCTGTACTAAAATGACAGATGAACAGGACTGGGGCCAAATATATAACTAATTAGACTCAGTACATTAATTAAGAGAGCCAATAAGCAATAGGACTAGTTACTGAGCCACTGAAATCTAAAGTTAATTTTTAAGAAAGTAAACTACTAATCCCCAATTTTACAACCTGATTTCCAGAGTTTGGCAACTTCATACACTTCTAGAATGCTCTCGAGAGAGTTGAAACTTTCAAACAAATAGGTTTTATAGAAAAACGATCCACAAGAAAAGTGCTTTGTGGTAAGAATTATTTATATTTTTCCCATTTTTACATTTTTATTAACACAAACACAGAAAAATTAAATAACTTTGGAAGCAGAATTCAAGTCTTTCTGCCTACATACATATACAATTCCAAGCTGTTGGCACAAAAAAAATCCACATTCATAAAACCCTTACTACTATATCAAACATAAATTAAGTAAATCATAGGCACTAGTTTATCAAATCCATATTTCCACACTTCCGCAATATATCTGAATCTCTAAACACAGAAAGATCTAGGATTTCCTGATATTGAGAAACTGGTACTGCACAAAGGCTTCCTAGTAAACAGACTGTCTCTTTTCAGGAAATTATTAGCTATATTTCTGTGGGAGTAGAACAGCAGATAAAAGGATGCTTATGTAACTTAAGCACAACATACCTTCAATAAGTGATGAAGGTAATTGCTGGAATTTAAAAAAATAAACAATGAACAATACTCTGATGCAGCCTTTATTTAAAAAATTAACCTGAATATCTTCATCTGAATTTTCTGATTTTCAAAACTAAAAAAAGTCAATTCAATATTTTCATAATAAAAATCACCAATTAAAATTCCTTCTCTTTTATTGAAGACTGCAGCATTGCTTTGTAACATTTTAAACAAATGTTTGGGCTTTGTTAGTGAGGCTGGTTAGTTTTGATCCAATCTTCTGTTCGTCATACTAGTTACATGAGATACCACTAACGGAATACGTTTTCTATGCCAGCAAATGACTGAAGGCTAGATCAGTAGCATGTACTGGTCGAATAGTGCAAGGTAGCTCTTTTATAACCCCTGCTGCAGTTTTCCTGCTGAATTACAGTATATTTGATGCCCTGACTTCAGAGGGTAGTCACACTTGAGAGATCTTAGTCACCATGGTATGAAGTCTTTTCATTATTGATACAAGTTGTGCTTGCAGCTGCTTGAGTAGTTACAGTTACAGTCTAGTCCCTAAAATTTTCTGTTTGGCTTTTCCCATCTCAAGTAGTGTTGCATGGCTTTTCATCCAGTAATGTTAACACTGGCTCCAAAGTCCAGAGTTCTCTGGAATTCCAGGATCAATTATCCTCTTAGTGGTGGGAGTCAAAATGCACTTACACTTCAAAGTGCTGGTACTAATGGGGTTAAAAGCTACCTACCATCCAATCCAATGTAAAGCTTTTAGTGTTCTCCAGTCATTGTACAAAAGATACCATCACGTTAGCCATTGCTGCAAACTACACATCCAGAAATCTTGTACTGAAAAATTCTACACGCAAAAAACAGTACTCCCTGTTTAACTGACCCTCCCAACACATTTTTAGTTTTAAACCTTTATATTACAAATCTTCGAAAATAGAACAGAAAAAGCAGTCTGTATGTTAATTGTAAGAAAGAATTTTTCCACTGAGTAAAATGTTAGCAAGATTGCTAATAGGTGAAAACAATATAAATGTCAATAGGTAAGTCTGAGAGCCACTAGAGGAATTTAATAGTTTGTAAACATATGTAGCAGATTTCATACTCTGTCACCAAACAAGGTAAGATACAGATATGTAAGGCAAAGTACATAGTTAAAACACTAACATGGGCAATATCATCTGCAAAAATATTTACAATTTAAAATAAACCAATTTAAGAAATGGATAAAAGTAAAAAGTAGGATACAGAAATCTTCCTCATACCATGAAATATTACTTAAATGAATATCATTTGGCATCAACAATACAACTCATTTCCTTACAATTTGTATGTTACAAGTGCATAGTTGTCTTTCCTTCTCATTAACTATTAGCATATACAGTTGTGTTCCAGGCTATAAGCATTGTGGTGTGATATCAGAACAAATGGATACTACTAGCTGCTCTTTCCTTTTTAAGGAAACCTGCTATAAAAAAGGTTTCCCTAAATAGTGAGCAGTGTGCTAAAAGTGTGGTACTATAGCAAAGGCCATCTTTCCTGAGCCAGGAACTATAAGGTTTAGAAAGATTGTACAACTGATACTAAGCCCTTTTGGCAATCAAAATATAAGAGCACATAAAACCGATATGTCAAACAAACAAAAAGGATGCAACCTACAGTATCTGAATGTGTGTATGTCTGCTACATCCAAACCTTTAATGATAAAACAATGCCATTACTACTATTTACCAACTCTAGGATACCTCCAGAGAGAACTGCTGGATTCTTTCTGAAGGATATATGTACCACTTTTTCCAACCAGAACCTTCTACAATTGTTTTAAGCAGGTGTTTCATTAGCACTATAGTGATCCGCAATCAGAATGTTGGCTCTGATTAACATGCTCATGTTTAAATAGTACATATTCATCAATGAATCATTCTGCCGAATTAAATGCCTCAATATGAAGTTTTGAACAATTGGAGTTTTCTATTTTACTTGCTGTTTTTCAAGATGGGCATTTCTTTGGCATTTGTTAGGTTTTTTGTCCAAACATTGGCCATTGTCATAAATGCTCAAATTGACAATTTTTAGCAAGCAAGAAAAAAAACCAAAAAACCCTAGAAATGATAGTGATTCCATGTAAAAGTGATTGTATGATCACCAAATATATGATGTTAAATGTCATTAAAGTGCTGCTTTAAAATCTCTGCCAGTTTGTGCTAATTAAAGACAGAGGTCTGGGATTTTACAAATCCTGAAAGTCACATCTGAACAGTCTGCATATCAAGCTGTCTTTTAGCTTGGTGAAGGAGTGTCCATTAACTATTGAACTTTGCATTTTTAAGCTTTGCAGTTCAGTAGCAGCCATCTTTCCAACTCTCGTCTTTCATGTTGCCATAGCTTTTAGGAGCCGGTAACGATCTAAAATAAAATGAGATTTATTTCAGTTTGGTTTGTACTTCATTTGTTCAAGCTTCAAATCATTAACATACATGAACTTAACATAAGAGTAGAATTCTCTTTTCTTGAAAACTAAACTACGTGCTTTAATCATTTTGTTTCAGAAGCATCATTGTATTACATTGCACTTAAAAAAATAAATACTAAGTTCAAGGCTTAACATTTTATATTTTGACAACTTACATTTTTAATATAGGTTTCAGAGTAGCAGCCGTGTTAGTCTGTATTTGCAAAAAGAAAAGGAGGACTTGTGGCACCTTAGAGACTAAGGTGCCACAAGTCCTCCTTTTGTTTTTAATACAGTGTTTAGTCATCTGTAAATGGTTAAATGTAGAGAACTTCATAAAACTACACACTGTGGAACTTTGAATCTGATCTGATGACATGCATCTGTTTTACAGTAAAGCAGGCAAAACCTTATTGATGAAAGGACAACTCCATCCATTTTGTTCAGCCCAGTAATACAAAATTTCAAAAAGAAAATCACCTTCTCACCATAAAAACACTAAAATAATTTTAAAGTGTAGATACAATAAACATTTGATTAGGTAAGGGGGATGGACATCTTGCTGTAAAGTGAGATCAGTTATGCAGTAGTGACTGAGCCATTAAGAAGAGACTGTTAAGACTAGTATTAAGAGTTTGCAGTCAGAAATAAGGCAGCCTTTTATTACGTTTTAAGATTGTTAAATAAATACTGAAGACAGACTAACACAGTCTGACACTTCACTTCCATTGTACCCAGTAGCAGAAATGTATTTTCAGCAAGACAGGTAATTAAATTATTTTCTAACACACATGTGAGGAGACCTGTGCACCCTGACCACAGATTTTAGAAATAAGCAAAAACAGCTGAGGTGTGTTCCTCTTCCTAAATATCTAAATCACTACAGTATTTCACTTAAGGCAGTGTGGCCTGTTGGGGAGGACAATGGACTTACAAGTCGAGATCTCAGTTCTTGGTTCCAATTCTGCCACTGACCTTTGTGAAAACTTGGGCAATTACTTCCTCTTTGTACGTGAGGTTTCCTCTGTTTGTATAGCACTTTGAGATGATTTAAGAAAAGCTCCATAAAAGAGCCAAGTATTAATAAAATCTGCATAGATTGCCCATTCCTTTTAAGGGCTCAATAGTTGATAACTTGGAACTGAATACAAGTCTCTGAACACATTGTTTCTATTCAAATAATTAACTACGATTGGCATCTGAACTTACATAATAGTAAACAGAACTGCACATTCACTGCAGAATAAAAAACAGGTTTAAGAACTGAACTACTTTACGAGCATCATTATGGACATCTTAATGTATTTCACATGATTTATTTGAATTGTTTAGCAGATGAAAATTTTTTGTTTAGCAGAATGCACCAAAAGATCTATCTTCTAAACTTGAACACTGCTTTTGAATTTACCTTTTACTTCTTTACTCATTTCTGAAAGTAACTGTCTAGTGGAAGTACCTTTAATATGTGGGTCTGTCTGTGTGGATAAATACTCACTTTTAAAATTAAAGAACTTCAGTTCTAAACTACATTCAGTAATACAATCCAAGTATACTATCAGCTTTACATCTGATACAAGCTCTTTTTGCAGGGGTGGAAGGGAGTATCATTTATTATGACAGGAGAATGGACTATGCAGAATTTAGTACAGTAGGCCTGGGTTATCTTTATATGTTCCCATTCTTTTTTAAAGTTAATAGTTACTCTAGCCTTCTGTAGTAATGTACAAGATACAAAAATAGAGTTAAGGAAAGTGTTAGTTTCTGAATACAGAACTTAAAATCCTCCCTCAGATTACTCACCTGCGAACAGGCTGTGCAAGTTTGCTGCGAGGCACTGGTATGCCCCCAGCAGAAGGGGCACTTGGTCTAGGCAAGCCACTCCTCACCCCTGTTGTCCCTGCTGGTCTGGTAAGAGTAGTACTATTGATACTGCTGGCAGGGCTTGGAGAGCCTGAATTCTGAGCTGCAAGAGGCCCTGGTGAAGAACTGCTGTGTGTCAGTTGTGTAGCTTCTGGAGGAGCAGCAGCAGAACCAGGTCCATGGTTACTAAATGCTTTCACTGGCTGTCGGAGAGCCAGAGGTGATGGTGCCGCAGGGGAGCGGAATTTACTTGGAGATGGTACTGGAAAATGACATACACAAAACAATCTATCACTTTCACTAGAAGTAATCTTGAGTTATGGCTATGAGTGACAGTTTAATAAAAGGGAATGCAAATTTTCACGTGGAAAAGGTAGATACAACAAAATAGTACATGTATTGGAATGTAGCCAATAAAACAGCATGGAGAAGGGGAGGTCAGATAACCTGCTAGTATCAAGTAATTGCTGCAATTTTTAGAAATTGTAGAATTATAGCAATGTAGACTTGGACAGGGCCTCAAGAGGTCATCTAGTTCGGTGGTTCTTAACCAGGGGTCCAGTGCCCACGAGCAAGTTTCAGGGGGTCCGCCAAGCAGGGCCGGCATTAGACTTGCTGGGGCCCAGGGCAGAAAGCTGAAGCCTGAGTTACTTAGCTTCACAGGGCCCCCTGTGGCATGGGACCCCGGGCAATTGCCCTGCTTGCTATCCCCTAACACTGGCCCTGGCTTTTATATGGAGAAACACAGTTGTCATGGCACAGACAGGATGTGGAATTTTTATAGCATGTGGGGGGGGGCCTCAAAGAAAAGGGTTGAGAATTCCTGGCTCTAGTTCATCTCCTCATGCTGAGGCAGCATTAAGTATATATAGACCATCCACGACAGATGCTTGTCTAACTTGTTCTGAAGCTGCTACACAGATAGGCATTCCAAGCCTTCCCCTAGGTAACTGTTCCAGTGCTTTACTATCCTTATACTTTGGTAATTTTTTCTAATATCCAACCTACATTTTCCTTCCTGCAACCTAAGCCAATTAATACTTCTACCTTAATACCTTCTATATTTGAAGACTTGTCCGCCCTCAGTCTTCTCTTCTCTAGACTAAACAGGACCAATTCTTTTAAGCTGTCCTCATTGGTTAGGTTTTCCAAACCTCAATTTTTGTTGCTGTCCTCCAGAGTCTCCTCTAATTAGTTCATATCTTTCTTAAAGTGTGGTGCCCAAAAGTGGACAGAGATTGCCAAGTAAAGCAGAACAATCACCACCTATGTCTTACAAATGACACTTTTGTTAACACATTCCAGAATGATACTTCCTTTTTTTTTTGGTAACATCATATGGTTGACTTATTCAATTTGTGATCCACTATCCTTTTCTGCAATACTGCTGCCTAGTCAGTTATTTCAGTTCTTTATTTGCATTTGATTTTTCCTTCCAAAGTGTAGTACTTAAAGATCTTGACATCTCAGGCCTGTAACTCCACTCACCTTATGTGAACAATTTTTATTTTGGATTCATGAACAAGACTGTTCTCTTTATCAATCACGGTAAACGCCAAGAAAGATTTTGTACCTGAGTTATGTTAGTTTTGCAAGAGTATTCTGTTCAAAACAATATCTAAAATAGAAGTATCTGTTAAGAATAAATTTATGACAACTCTCAGTTGCTTCAGATTTGTTTAAATGGAAGTGTTGCACTCCTCAGTGAGAAAATTTTAAAAAAGCACATTGCTAAATGGAAGTTCTGAAGATACTAGGTTGCTGTACTATTGCTGAAGGTTAGTTACACATGCATTTCTAATTCTGTATACTGATTTTGATGCAATGAGACTTTGCTAAGGAAAAATCTAAGGATCCTAAAGGTTACTCTTAAGCCTTGCCTCTTAACTTAGTCCGTTAACCACAGGTAAAGACCAAGCATACTGATTTGATAATGTTAAAGTCTGAGCTACCATAAACATAAGAACGTGAGCCTAAAAGCAAATATACTAGAGTATTTAGTAAAGTACAGATAGAAAACTATGATTAACAGCCTTCCTCCCAACAAGATATTTATCAAACTTTTCCTGGGAAAATCTGCAAGCCAAGGAAGCCCCATTTGCAGTTTGTTTCACTTAATCATTTAGACAAGCAATACTTTTATGCCTTACTTCTCTTGGTGTTCAAGAAGCTACATAAAGTTTACACACAGTGGCTTGGTCTAAACAAACTCATGTTGGCATAGTTACGTTGGTGAGGGGTATGAAAACCCCCAGTGCAGGAACAGCTATGCCAGCAGAAGAGTGCTTCTGTTAACATAGCTAACAACGTTGGGAGATGGTGTCCCTTCTGTCAGTAGTCTATACTAAGTGGCTATGCCAGCATAGTGTAGACAGTATTAACATCTGTTAACTTGCTTTTCTGATATGGGTTAAAAAGGGAGCATTCTCCCTGAAACTTCTAGTATAATGGGAGTTACCCTAACAAGAGTTCCCTTGTGCATCATATGACACTAAATAGCATGTTGCTGACATTTAGCAATACATTTTTGTCATCTGCCTTATCGATAGAAAGATACTGACTAAAGGATATTTAAATTACCAGTGTCACCAATGCATGTAAATCATTCTTAGTAGTGCGTTAGTGTACCACCTGTACAATACATCTTAAACTTTAGTCTCCAAATAAAATATTAGAAGCTATTAATAATACAGTCTAGTTTTTATTAAGCCTTAATACTGTTTAAAAAAGTAAAACAGAATATTTGAACCAAATCTATTTTCTTGTGATCTTAATAGAATTCCACTAGCCTTAAAAGTAGCTTATCATCACCTTGTTAGGTGGATTCAGTGATAAAGTAGACATAGGAAATTAACAGATTAAATTTATTCAGAAAAATACAACAGTAAAATGAGTGTTCAAGAAGTGAATGTAGCTGTTGTGAATTTGGTGTTCCACAAGTGAATATACTATACCAATTTGTCATCATTTGTATCTGCTGGAGGTCACAATCAGGGTTGGATCCCCATTGTGATATAGATGCAGTACAAACTTGAAGGAGATAGTTCCTACCCCACAGAGCTTATTAATCTCTCTTTTAGGCAACACTTGACAATTCAAACAAAGGAGGTAAAGCAGAGGGAGGGAACAACTAAAATAATAATAGGGGCATATGGTTGCAAATTAGTTAGATACACAATCAGTAGGTTGCAAGTTGCTGCTTATGAACTATATTTAATACAATATTATATGCACACAAAAATATGATCTCCATATTTCCACCAGCCTCCAGATTGGCCATTTTCCATAGACATCATAGCAGAAGTGGGTCTTGAGGAGGGATCTGAAGCAGTGGATAGTGGCTCTCTCAATAAGGAAGGGGTAGCGAGGAATAAAGCATGAAGCTGCTTATGCAAGAAACTGACAAATAAGTGGTGGAGCCTAGCATCATTAGACATGGACAATGCAATAAGCTACAAGAGCAGATAAACAGAGGAGGTGCTACATCATCATGTACAGCCTTAAAGGCAAGGAACAGATTATAACTGATCAGTGGAGAAGAAGAAACCAGAAGAGGGATTCAAAGGGGGAAAAAAAAAAAAAAAAAGAGTGCTGTGGCCAGAATGACTTGACAGGAAGATTATTTTAGCAGCAACAGTCTGCATGGACCCAAGAAGGGGCACAAATCTGCAGGACTGGGTTTTAACTAATAAAGATTTCTATTTTTTAAAGATGCAATACTGCTAGTAACTTAAGGGTGTTTACTGAAATTGCAAAAGGTCTAAGTCATGCAATAGTTTAAACATAAAATATTCCTACAGTCTTTGATAGATCTCATCCAGTTGTAGAACACATATATGACATCACATTCATCACCTTGACTACACCGTTTTAAACCAGCCAAGGATCATTGCTCTTACATCACACTAAATGGCCTTTAGTTTTGGTTTGTTATGATGTTTGAGGTACTCTCTTGCAGGCACAAAAGGAAGAGGGTTTCTAGGCAAAATATGGGACTTGTAAAGTAGTAACATTCTTAAGAATACGACATAATTAGAGATAGTTTGCAAGTTTCCAGTAGAGATATGTAGCCAATAAAATAATGTAAACCTCCCAATTCTCCAAAGACAGTTTTCTTCTGAACTACAATATTATGAATAGGCTTCCAGTCTGAGCTATGAATTCATAAAATACTTCAGTCACCACAACACTACACTGTCCACTTATTTTTAACAGTTGTATTTGTTTTGAGAGACAGAAGTTCTTAACAAGGCAAAGCACTTGGTTTAAATAATTCATTCTTTGATTAACTCCAAACCACAGCCAGCATGACATACTGGTAATTATTGGCAGATGGCCTAATAATTCTGTTCCATGTAGCAAAAGTACTTTGCCTAGAGAACACTTTTGAACATTGTTCAAAAAAGGTCAGTTTGGCATCTTTAGAATAGAAAGGAGACTTACCTGTAAGCAGAGTTCCCTGAAGAACAAAGGAATAAACTCTTGGATTAATGAATAAGACTTGCTTGTTCTACAATGGTGGGGCATATACAATTCAAGTGCTATATATACACACACACACACACCACTAACACAAGCAGTTAAATTGAACAAAAGAAGAAAGTGTTTGAGAACTCTACTTACAAATAAGTAACTTCATTCCTCTAAAAAAATATGATTAGAACTTCTAACTACAGCACAAGGATGAAGCCACTCCAGTCTGGGAGTAAGGAGACATACTTTTAATTCCAGCTCTGCCAGAGGCTTTTTGTATGACATTAGACAAGTCACTTAGTTTGGGATTCAGTTTCTCCTTCCATAAAATGGGGATAATTACCTATCTCACCGGGATATTGTGAGGCTAAAATTGTTTAAGTCATGCTGAAGTCAAATGAAAGACACTCAGTGTTATATACACTCCAGAAAATTGAATCTAGTCCATAAAGGTAAAGATCAATATATCATAAGAATCTGATGGGAAGAGATTCTGATCAGCATGAAAGAACAGTGTGTCACCTAGTTAGAATAGGAACAGTCAGGAACCTGGGTTCTGACAGTCACTGGCTTGCTATGGGATCTTGAACAAGTTGTATAAACTACTTCAGTTTAACTGTTAAATACAATTTCTTGGCTATTTCACAGGGGTGTTGATTTTATTCTCTATAATGCACTGAGATCATCCTTGCACAAAGAGGTATTATAGTTATGTTATGCACTTTGAAATAACAGACTGTCCTTTTAAGACCTCTGAAGTACAGACAATCAGAAAAGTGATTTAAAAAAAGTGCCATTGTCAGTAAATGTTTCTCTAAACAAAAAATAAGCTCACGGTTGTAATGATTGTTCTGGTTCTGATATTTACATGACAATGATTTATACACCTGTTAAAACTTCCTAAATAGTTATTAAAATAAGTGACATTCTGGGAGGAGAAAGCTACTCACCTTGTGCAGTAATGATGGTTCTTCGAGATGTGTTTCCCTATTGGTGCTCCACTGTAGGTGCATCTGTGCCCCTGCCACCTCTAATCGGAGATTTTAGGTAGCAGTTCAGCCTGCACATGTACTGTCCCTCCCTTGTGGTCTGTCTCGAAGCTATCTAGTCTCACATGCAGGAAAAACCCCTCAGTTCCTTCTCTACTGCAGAGCCCCATATTGAGAACTCCGAAGTAAAGAGGGCAAGTAGTGGAGCACCCATAGGGGGAGACATCTCGAAGGACCATAATTATTGTACAAGACAAGTAACTGCCTCCTCTTCTTCGAGTAGTATCCCTATGAGTGCTCCACTCTAGGTGACTTCACAGCAGTATCCCTCCTGGAGGGCTAGGATGTCAGAGTGAAGTCTGTTACTACAGAGAGAACCGATGAGCTGAAGATGGCATCAGAGGCCGAATCTCCAGCAATTGCATAATGTTCTGTGAAAGTGTGGGTAGAGGCCCAAGTTGCTGCTCTATAGATTCTGAGTTAGGGACATCTTTAAGGAATGCAACTGAGGTAGAAACTGACCTCATGGAGTCCATATGGACTCCAGACAGAGACAACAGGTTGTGCCCTTGATAACAGAGATGAATGCCACCAGAGACCCATTTGGATAGTCTTTGAGGCAATATTGCAGAACCTTTGGCTCTTACCACAAACAAAAGAAAGAGCTTAGGGGATTTCCTAAAGTCCTTAGTCCTGTCCAAGTAGAACGCTAGTGCTCTAACATCTAGTATATGCAGAATCGCCTCCCTGTTGTCACAATGTGATTTGAGAAAAACGAACAGGGAGATGGATCTGTTGATTCATATGGAAAGTGGAGGCAACTTTAGGTAGAAACTTGAGATGTGGCCTCAGTTACTTTATCTTTAAAAAAGTTCTTGAATGGTGCATGTGTCATCAGGGCTGCTATTTCTCCTGTGCACCTAACTGAGGCAATAGTAATTAGAAATGCTGTCTTCATGGACAGGTGTAAGAATGAGTCCATGGCGACATGCTCTAAGGGAGATCTAGTCAGAGGTCTGAGAACTAGGTTAAGATTCCAGGTTGGAGCAAGTGGTCTCACATGCAGGAAGATATTCCCAATGCCCTTAAGGAATCTATGTATCAGCAGGTATGAACTCAGAGTATCTGTCTACTTGATGATGGAAGGCCATTATGGCTGCGAGGTGTACCTTAAGGGAGCTGAGCAAAAGTTTTGACCTTTTGAAGTCTAAAATGTAATATAAAAACAGAGGGAGGAAGAGGCCAGGTCTATGTGCTTAGAATGACACCAAATTTTGAATCATTTCCATTTTTATAGGTAAGTATGTCAAGTGGTTGACTTTCGGCTGTGTAGCAACACAATCTTTCACCTCATCAGAGCATTCGACCTCTAAGTCTTGGAACCAAGAAGGAGAAAAGCATGGAGATGGCGGATCCGCCTGATGCTCTGAGAGAAAAGGTGAGGAATGAGCTGAAGAGGAACCATAGGACGTACTGCCATCTGTGCCAGGTAAGAGAACCAGACTTGTCTTGGCCAAGAGGGGACAATCAGAATAATTCTCACTTTATCTTGTTGCATTTTCAACAAGACTTTGGATACAAGAGGAAACAGGGGAAAGGCATACAAGAGGTCAATGTCTCATGGGAGGATGAGGGCTTCTTCCAGTGAATGTTTCCCCCTGATGGCTCCGGCATTAATGAGGACATTTCTTGTGCCAGCAAAGTAGCAAAGAGATCTGTAGTTGGGGTTTCCCAAAGGGCAAATATGTTGCGAAGCACCTCTAAGTTCAGTTCCCATTCGTCGTCTTCAGAAAAGTTCTGCCTGAGATTGTCAGCTGTCACATTCTGCATCTCTAGTAAGTAGAAGGCTGATATGAGCACGTTGTGATGGATGCACCAGTTCCAAAGCACCAGCTGAGTGCCTCTATGCAGAGAGAGGGAGATCTGGCACCCCCTGGCAATTTATGTAAAACAAAGATTGTACTGTCTGTCCCATTATTTCCAATCTCCCTTCACTTTTGAGAATGAAGGGAGATTGGCAGGCTATTCTAGACCTAAGGGCACTAAACAAATATGTGAAGGCGCAGAAGTTCAATATGGTCACCCCTGCAGCCATTATTCCAGCTCTAGAGCAAGGAGGTTGGTTTTCCGCTCTTGACCTACAAGATATCTTCTTCCACATCTCAATACAACCATCGCACAGAAGATTCCTATGGTTTAACTTTTAGGTAGGACTATCATCAGTACAGAGTGCTCCCATTCAGCCTCTCGTCTGCACCCAGGATATTTTCCAGGGTTCTCTCTGTCATAGCAGCACACCTGCGAACACTGGATATTGTTATCTACCTGTATCTGGACAAGTGCTTCCTCAGGGCTCCTTCATTCGAGGACGCAGTACAAGCCATCCAGGTGAGCATGTGCACATTTGGGCAGCTGGGCCTGCAACTCAACATACAGAAAATCGGTACTGACCCCAGACAGTGACTGGATTCAGTGGCCCTAAAGGATAACAGATCTATTTACTGATGAAGTAGATTCCTGTGAGAAGGGTCCCTGAAGAGGGACGGGGAAGGGAGATGGAAGCGAGGGAGGAATGTGAATTGAATGGCGTAACACTTAAAAATAATCTCCGAGACCCATCTGTCAGAGGTGATATTCTTCCAACTGTTGTGAAAGAGGGCCAAGTGACTTCTGAAGGGACATGACAGGTGCATAGAAAGCAGCTGATATTGCAAGGAATAACTGTTCGGGCCCTCAACCAAACTGTCAAAAGTGCTCAGTGGAGGAGAGGTGAAGGGACGCAGATTGGAGTGCTGACTGCTTCCACTTTTGTACTCTGGACGTTTTGCGATAAGATTCATAATAGTACTGAGGGTGGATTCTGAAGAAGTTGTGACCTGTGATGAGGTTGAGAGCTATATCTTCTCTTTTGTCCCGCAGTGTAGATTCCCAGGAAGCATAATGTGGCCCAGGAATCCTTCAGGGTGCGGAGAGTGGAGTCTGTCTTATCCGCCAAGAGCTTGGGCCCTTCAAACAGGAGATCTTCCATCATTGTCTGCAGTTCTTTGGACAACCCTGAAAGGTGTAACCAGGAAGCCGACCTCATTTTCACTACCTTAGAGACCAAGCAGGCTGCTGTATCGGCCACATCCAGTATCCATAGGGTAGTTCTAGTTACTAAATGGCCCTCTCTGACAAAGGCCTGAAACTGATCCTTTTGTGCCTCAGGCAGATGTTCCACAAACTCATTGTGTTTTCCATAATTAATAAAACCATATTTGGCCTTGAGAGCTTGGTAGTTCATGACTCTAAGCTGCAATGTCGCCAACGAATATGCCTTCCTCCCAAAGAGATCGAGCTTCTTCCAATCCCAATTGAATGGGGTCGACTTGGCATGATGTTTGCCATGCATTAACCGCATCCACTACAATCGAGTTGGGTTGCGAATGTTGAAACAAAGCCTGCCTTTTTGGGAGGGATGTAGTACTTCTTGTTGGCTCTCTTGCAGGTTGATGCGATGGAGGCTGGTGTCTGGCCAGATGACTTTGGCAGGATCTAGAATCACCTCATTAATTGGGAAGGCACTTTTGGACAAGAAAGCAGCATGGAGAATATCCACCAGCTTGTGATGCATGTCTGTTATCTCCTGCAGGGGAATTTGCAGCTCATCTGCCACTCTCTTGGTAAGATCCTGAAAGTTCTTATAATCATCACCTAGTGATGGAGGGGGAGGCATTACAGACTCATCTGGGAAAGATGAGAAGTTTGCTGTAGGGTAGCTTCCCCTTTGAGCCTTTTCTCCTGGTCTTCAAAAGTTTCCTCCACCTCTGGCTCAGGAGCTCTGGACAGTGAGGCTGTAGGGGACCATTTGGTGAACTCTCTCTGAGACACACTGTATGCACTCAGCTTGTGGGTTGTGTACATCACCCAAAGATCCGAATAAGGCCACTAGGAAGGAAAGGACATGGGTAGTGGGGGTGCCCAAGGAAGCGCATACCATGATTGCAGTTCAGCTCAAAGGAAATGGGGAGGCCCCTTGTATAGTGACAGCAGGCCACGGTAAGAGGCCAGGAAAATGACATCCTCCTGGTCACTTTCCAACTCAGCACAGGATAAGGCTGGCACTGACTGGGATATTGGCAGTACACAGCCCAGTGCTGAGGGCGATTCCAGGAGCCAGGATGCAATTGGAACCAAGGCCGCAGTACCAAGTAATGAAGATTGTGGTTCTTCCCTGACCGTCAGGTTTCTAGGGTACCAGAACTCTTGCAGTACTGTTGGCTCACTAGGTCTTCCTCCGCAGTGGACTGTCTGTGGCATATTGTTGGTACCGATTGCTGTAAATGCACGGAGCTTTCCACACACAGGAGCTTTGTCATACCCGGTACTGAAGGTTTACTCGGTGCTGCTCTTTTAGAGACGGTACAGTAATTGTTCTCCTCCTTAGGGGCAGGACTGCTGCCTCAGAACCTGAGCCCTTGGGGTCTCTACACAGTGCAGCTGAGCTCATAGCTGAGGCCCCCTTCTGGGTACTACACTTTGGAGCTGCTGGTGCCATAATGGCCAATCGTGCTGGGGAACCCCTCTAGCTGGTCCACAGCTTGGTTTGAGACCTGGGAGCCCTTTTTGTTGAGCTCAAGGGGAGAGGAGGAGGAGTCTGTGGGTTTTTTCGCGACTCTACCCCTTTTGAAGTAGAAGGCTCAGGGGATGATCCAGGGTTGGCACCAGAGTCTCCTCTTGGCTTAAGTGCCTTTTTCATAAGGAGGAGTTTTAACTTCAGCTCCCGGTTTTTACGAAACCTTGCCTTTAGCTGCTGGCAGAGGGAGCGCTTCTGAGGGAAATGGGACTACCTCAGACACAGTGAGAGAGTCTGTCCGTCCATTACTGGAATCAACTCCTTGCAGGAAAGGCACCTCTTCAAGCTAGGAGAGCTGAGCATTTTCTCTAACAGTGAAAAATACAGAAGAAAGATGTTCTTTCCTCTTCTTCCTCTTCCTTCCTTTTTTTTTTTTTTAACTTGAAAGAAGTTAGAATGTCTTCTAAATACCCTGAGAGAAGAAAGAGGCGGATCCTCAAAAAAAAAGGGGGGAAATGTAAACTAAACCTCTCTCCTTTTTTTTTTTACCCAACAGGGTAATGAAACACTAACTATTAAGAACAAAAGAACCTAAAACAACTACTACTTATGCTAATGAGGCAGATAAAGAAGGGACAACTGCTCGTTCAGTTTGAGGTCAAAGGAAGGAACTGAGGGGGGTTCCCTCGCACTGCACTAGACAGCCTTGAGGCAGACCACAAGGGAGAGAGACAGCGCACATGTGGGTTGAATGGACACTGCTACCTAAAATCTCCGATCAGAGGCGTAGGGGTGAAGATACATCTACAGTGGAGTACCCATAGGGACACTACTTGGAAAAAAAAAAATCTATATTCCAAAACTGAAGATAGCATTTTAGGATCTTTATGCAAAGAGATCAAAACTAACAGACTGCATAAATAACTTGAAGTTTAAAACACTCTAGGGCTTTAGAGTAACAGCCGTGTTAGTCTGTATTCGCAAAAAGAA
The DNA here is from genome assembly GCF_965140285.1 of Lepidochelys kempii. Taxonomy (NCBI): domain Eukaryota; kingdom Metazoa; phylum Chordata; order Testudines; family Cheloniidae; genus Lepidochelys; species Lepidochelys kempii. The sequence goes on from NC_136383.1 coordinate 91,516,579, forward strand.
AAGGAGTACTTGTGGCACCTTAGAGACTAACCAATTTATTAGAGCATAAGCTTTCGTGAGCTACAGCTCACTTCAGGCCCTGCACCCCTCTTCCTGGGATCCACTGAGACTCTCAGCCAGCCAGTAAAACAGGTTTATTGGACAACAGGAACACAGTCCAAAACAGAGCTTGTGGGTACAACCAGGACCCCTCAATCACGTCCTTCTGGGGGAGCAGGGAGCTTAGACCCCAGCCCTGGGGTTCCCTGTGTTCCTCCACCCAGCCCCAAACTGAAACTAAACTCACCCAGCAGGTTCCCTGCTGCAGCCTCTGTTCACATTCCTGGGCAGAGATGTTACCTCCCCCTCCTGGCTCAGGTGACAGGCTCTCAGGTCTCCCATCCCCAGGGCACATTCCCAGGTCAACACTCCCCCCTCCCTGCTGAGTAGCTCACGAAAGCTTATGCTCTAATAAATTGGTTAGTCTCTAAGGTGCCACAAGTACTCCTTTTCTTTTTTCTAGGGCTTTAGAATTTTATTTTTGAGAGTCTAATGAAAAGAAACCACTTCAAACCCAAGCAAGAGAAGCTATTAAATTCCTCTACAGGTTCCAACATTTCCAGATTGATAAGTATTCTGTCCACTTCTCCCTAGAAAATCTGGGAAGTATCCAGAATTAGGACTAAAAGGAAATGGCTAGCCAGAAAGACTGCATTAAAATTTTTTGTTCAGGAGATGTTGGTAGTTTTATTCCAATTCAGGTGACTGACTAAATAGGTCTCGCAAAAAGAGTTCAATTCTTTAGTTATCCAAAAGACTGAGTGAAATTCCTGATATTGCTAGGAAGTGTTCTGAACAGATCAGTTACAGACATATTTATGATTAACCACAAGAATCTGGACCAAATTTTATTTTATTAGGTTGATGAAAGTGCTCTTAATAAGGGGAAGGCAGAAGACAGTAAAATTTCCTGTATACAATGAAGTAACTTGATAGTGGCTTTAAGTTGTGCATTGACTATTAATTATCAGAGATATGTTTTAAGATCAATCTGAGTATTTGGTATGAAAAAATTCCAGTCATGGATATAAAATAAGTGACTTTGCAAGAGAGACTTCTCTAATGTACTTAATTTTAAGGTGAAGACTCATACAATTGTATGTTTTGTTTATACCTTCACAGTGAGATGATAGTGTCTTGTACAAGCCCACCAGAATTTAAAACAACTGATTAGGGCTCAGATATTAAGTTTGGTCCAGTTGGATTAAAGTTTAAATTTTGATTCTCTTCTAGCAAGAATGTACATGAGCCATTAATAGCATAAACAACCAGACACCCTATACTAATTTTCTAGACTATTTTCCTAACTAAAAATGTATAATTATTGTTATTTTTGCAACACATCTAGAATTGCTGCTATACTTGAACTTTTCAGAACTAACTAACTTGCTAGCATCTATTTCTAACATTGACGTGTAAGGTAACAATTTTTCATGCATGATTGTTGACATTTTCCATTGCAAAGGGAGAAGAGATGTTTAAAAAAAAACAATGCAGTGATTAAAAATTAATCTCACAAATGCAGCCTTAATTAATATGGCTTTAGAAATCAGCTTTGCTAATCCAGAACTGATTTTTTATTCATTTCTTATGCTTGAAGTCAAAAGTCCTTGGATCATATCTCAAAAGTTAATATCCATCCCTCAAGAAACCTTTCTGCCCACAGCAGATAAGACATGATTGTGCTATATTGATATATTAAACTCAATTTACTGTTAATCTCTACATGCAATTGTTCATATTTGTTAAAGGTACAAGATTTAACACAGGTGAACAGTTTTCGGAGTTTTGCTGGCACTTGGTAAGAGGCTGGAAGTTAGTTACCTCCTTTTGTAGATGGAGTTTGAAGAAACTGTTTGGTTTTGAAGGCAGCACGAGGCAATTTTTTCTGCCTTTGCATAGCTGTTGAAAGATAAGAAGTGTTATATTTGTCTAGAAAGACAACAACGCAATTCACTTGGGATATAGAACCACATCTGCTTGTGAAGCATCAGGGAACAAGCAGCTAGCAAAGTGAGCAACAGTTTTCAAAAGCTGTTATGGCTCTATAAAAAGTGAAGTGTTTTGTTTTAAAGTGGTGCTTGCTGCATTAAAAGGTTGCAAAGGGAAAGTGTCAAAAACCTTGTAGTGCAAAATGCATATATTTCTTAATAGTAAAGAAGTTTCTTACAGGGCTAAAAACCCAGAAAGGCAAAACAAACACACCAAAGGGAGAACAAGCCACCAGCAAACATGCCACAGCAATCTCAGTGCAAGATTAGATATAAAGTAAAGATAGAAACTAAGACTGTCAGATTTAACTTGATAAAACAAGGTTAATTTTCCTTTTAAAGCAAAGAGCAACTTTCAGAAAAGGTGACTTTCCCTTGAAACTTACACAAACGTATGCAAGCTAATTATCAAAATCAAATTCAAGACTGCCAACTATCAAATTTAGATATGTTCCAGAATTATTGGGCTTTGCTGGCTCTGCAAGAATAGATCTCAGCAAAAAAACTAGTCCTGTTAGTGCCTTAAAGGGTCCCTGTAACCCACCATTTGCCAACAACCAGCCAGCAAAGTTCTAGGAGCACCAGATGCTTGGCAGGAAGGAACATGCCAGGAACTGACAGATTCAATATACTCTCAAAGCAATCTTCACTAGCTGGGAGTAGCCTCTACTGGAGCCTAAGGCCTTGTCTACACACAAAAATTGCACCATTTTCACTGTACTGGTATGAAGTGGTACACTGTGTCCGGCAGTTATACCAAAGTTCTTATACCAGTATAAGTTATATAGGAATGGGAATAAGCTGTACCAGTACATGGCAATTTTACATTGGTGTAACTGCATCCACACTAGGAATTGTATAAGTAACTATTGTGGGGGGTAGGGGAGAAAACACATACCCACCTGACAGTTATACCAGTACTAAAATGGTATAGACCTCAGTTACTATCCTCAGCATAACCCCTGAGGGAGGACAGTTATGAATACAAGGCCTGTCCTGCACACCAAGCCCCACAGCATTCTACATCAAGTCGAACACTAGAACTGGAGGCACTTTGATTGGGGGGGGGGGGAAATTAGCACCTTAGTAACATTTTAAAAATACTTTTAACTTCACCAACTTTACAATCATTCATATTCAATCATAATGTAAGATTATCTCCATGGGCCCTCTTCCACTTCAAAAGGTACAATAGCGCTTTGAGGAGCAGGGAGGGAGAGAACAGAAAATTGCACAATTTTCCTCATCTCAATTTATGGCTGGCTGGCATGTCTGCTTGTCTTGGTCTTAAATGCTATAATAAAAAGTGTTTACTCCGAATTGTTATTCTTTCATAAAATAGTAAAAAATAATGAAGTGCTCATAAATATAACACTAGCTAGCTCTGTAATTTATAAATACAAAGAACAGTGGTGATACTTTGTACCAGATAGAGCCTAACAAGTCTGAACACCATTCTTTGATAGAAGTGTGTAGCTTCACACACCCACACACACCCTCTACACAGTTTCATCACCACTTCTGATGTACAAACTCACTGAGAATCCTTTGCTGAACTTAATTTCTAAGTTGTAAAGCATTTTTGTACAATGTACCCCCACTTACAGCCTATTAAACACAAACAAGAAAAGTGAAAAGATATCAAAGCACACAATGGTTTTAATTGTAGAAATGAACAAAAGCTTCCAAATGATCATATCTAGGAATTACACAGTAACAGACCACTAGTCCAACATGCCTACCTGTGCCTCTGCCTACTGGTTTCTTATTGATTCAGTAACGTTTACTTCTAGTCTCACTGTGCTGTAATAATACCACTCAAAGACAAGAGAGGCTTCTTGTATGCTCCAGAAGAAAGTTTCTCAAGAATGAATTTAAAAGGCAGATTTATTTCTCAAACCCATGTCCCAATATACTATTCAACCTATTTATATTTGGGTAAGGAAGCCACCCATTAATTTTGCTCCAGCATATTTAGCTGATTCTCTGATATTGCTTAACTGATTTGAATGAAGATCTGGTACTAGAATTGAAGTTTTTAAGTGATTTTTCTATCATGACACTTACATTTCATTTGCAAGTGAAGTTAGTGGATCAATATGTAAGATTTTAAAACAGATGTCCCATTTACAGATCAAATTCTCTGCTATACTTCATGAAGATTCTCTAACTACATAATTATTTCCACTAATATCACTGAAAAGAATTTTGGGCATTAGAGGGGAGCAAAGCTGAGGAAACAACTAGTTTCCCTTTGGTGGATATGCAGAATGTAATAGGATATAATATCCAATGCAAATGTTTTAAGATATTTTATCTACTTCTATCAGTTTTGGTTACATAAAGTTGAACTTTAACAATAACACCTACAATTATGCTACTTGTAAAATGCTACGAATACTATTAAACTTACTCTGCCATACAGGGCACACTCTTGAAGTGCAATGCAGATTTATAACAAATATTTTTAAAGCAATATTTCAAATCAACAAAAACTATAGCAATGTAGGCCATTATTTGCATCAGAATGTTTGATTTTTGTTTTTATCCTCTTTCCGTGCTACAGAGCTTCACCTTGGCCATTAATGATTTCAGCCACTTTATCAAAAGATAAGTAGGCAACTAGGCCGTAAATGCTGCCAACTGAATTAATAACAGCCAAGTGTGTTTAACTCCACTTTTAGGATTTCACCTAGTACATCTGAATTTTAATACACTGATATAAGTGAAAGGATATGTATTATGTACTTGATTTAATAGAAGTATCTGTCTTCCATCTGGAAGGTCCCCCTAAAAGTTTTCCCAATAGCTTTTCAGAGATTTGCATGGCTTGGGAGACAAACTCTAAAGGAATGTGTGACACTGTCCATACACTTATATAATATTTGAAAATCCAATGTAACAAAGGTATTTGTAAGAGCTTGTTCTTTGATATATGGAACTTAAGTATTACAATATGGATAGTTAAGATCTAGTAAGAAGAGACTCAAGAGTTCAATAGTTTATCTACATTCAAAGTGATTTTTTACATATCACTCAGGAGTTTCAAATCGCTACAAATAGGAGCATGTAAGTTAGCCAGTTTTAAAAAGAAACTGTAATCCACTACTTATAGATGGACTGATTGAGCAGTGACTTTACACTAGACTGCATCAGACTGAAAATAAGTTCTTAACTGTAATCCAACTGAAAAATTATCACAGTAACTGTCTTTATACCCTATACACTACACACACCGAAGATCATGTCTGGAAGTACATTTCTTCCACTTACACTTAGACTAGACATCTCTAAAGTTGCCTGTTCAACAAATCACACATCCGAGCAGTTGCCAACTTAGAGGTCTTACTGCATTCCCAACTAATTTTCAATTGCCAGCATCCACAGCACATTAGTAATGCAGCCATAGCAAATAAGCATGTTCATTAGCTAGTGAACAGCAGCCTTTGACAAGGAAAAAGCAACAACCTTAGATAGAAATGTAGCAACCTTGCAAGGTTAAGCTCATGCAAGACCAGCAGGTGAAAGATTTGGATCTCAAAACCCAAGAAGTCCTTGCCACAGGAAAATATGACAAACTTCGCAACAATTTAACAATGGCATTTGTCCAAAGTGAAACAGTTAAATACAAAGTCAATGGGAAAAAATGGAGGTTCAAATACAGGAATGGTCAGAATTCCAGGAACTCAATGCTTAACACTGGCTGTTTGTATGTACACATACATAAAACCATCTGAAATAGATTTACTTCATGTTCTAATCTAAATCTTAAAAAAAAAACATTGGTTTGTATATTCAATAGCAAGGATCTGACATCAACAAGAGCAAGGAAACTGTTAAGGGGTAAAAGTCTGGGCTTTATTCATGAAATCCTATTTATCTACAGGAACTTTCATGCTTTGAAAAAATATTCAAGTATTGGATATAATCAAATTCACCTAATGATTTCCATTATTCTTATCTGTCTGTTAATTACACTGTTTAAACAGGGGCATCCACCTACTTTGGATCCTGCAGTCTAATTACCATGCTAAACTTGAAGTCACAATATTATGACTTCATGGCAGGATTAAGCAGTACAAGCTAGGCTGTGAAAAGTTTAACTTTTGTATAGTAAACAACAGAAAGTGTTCTGGCCAAGTAAGTTTTGTTTAGTCTTTCCTTCAAGTTTGCACAATATTAAAACATTTGCCCCCAAGTAACCGATACGGGTTTGCTAAAACCCTGCTTTTGTTTTAAATTATTACGAATATGCAACATTCTTAAGCAATTAAAACTACCATTGAAATATTCCATTAGGAGAGCTGCTACCAAATTGGTTTTTTAACTTACTGTAGACCAATATGATAATACATACTTTAATGGGATTTTATATATAGTTTGTCTGACAGTGGAAGTAGTTCTTAAAACTATTAAAGCAAGAAACTCAGTTAAGTCAAACTATTAAAATCCAGTAAGGATATACACCACATATTTTAGAAGCTTGTATCTAATAGTGTGCTTTTATTGCCTAACAACTTGAAATAATAATTCATGTTTTCTTCCTTAACCATTTGATCATGTTTTGCTTCCTTTAGAATTTCACACACTAAAAATCTACACATTAAAACCTTTAATGCTTAGACAAAGATGGTCATCACATTATCCTAGAAGAATCCAATTGTGAATGAATATTTGAAGACTAAAAAGATACAGGTACAGAACTCCTAGACATCCACCTTAAAATACATTTGCTTTTGTTTTGTTTTTTAACATGGTGAGTCCTTTAAGGAGAGGCCTGCAATATGAATACAAATCTAATCTTGCAGTTTAACTCAGAGCATTAAGTTGGTTTTGCTTGACAGTAATGTATGTGCACATAATAGGGATTTGAAAGTCATTTCATCCTTTACTTGAAAGGTATTGAAACTTGCAAGAATCCTGCATTTGAGCATGGATTTTTACGTTTTTGATATCCTGCATTTCATTACTTCACTGGCTTACAAAGAAGAGACCCATCTGATAGGGCAGAGGAAGAGAGATAAATGACTGAGCCAAAACAAGACAAATATATATAATTTCAGATCAGCTTTCAGCATCCTTTAAAAACCATATTTACCTCATTTTTGTGTACTGCAATATAATTAAAGGGTGAAGAAAACCAGAAAGTTAGTTTTCATAAACTCTTGAAAAGAAAATGCAACAGTACAAAGTAGCACTGTACAAGTTCTCTAATTATAGTAAATAAAAATGGTTTCCACAATACTCTAGCCTGAAGTGTATGTATACTAAACACTTATACCAGAATATACCAAAATATTAAATATATCATTTTAAAAAAAGGGTTGGTCATATTTTGTATACAAGTAACAACTGATGTTTTCTCATCAGTTCAAAGTTCATGTAATTCTTCGCCAGTATTCATTTTATTTTACAGAGGAAAATACAGCACTAATACTGCATTTCAACAATTACAAGCAATCTCACACACAATTAAGGGAAAAAGAGGGGAAAACTCTGTGGAAACTTCAAGAGGGTGAGGGAAAATATTAAGAAGTTATGAAAGTTAACTTGGACAATAGTAGGCACATACATAATTTTAATGGAAGAGAAGTGCTAAACTTGGAAACAATCTGTTGGTTTTTTTCCTGTCAGATTTGGCATTTATATATAACCTGATCTCAGACTTGACTAAACATCAAGGCTAATATGATGTGTAGTTCTTTATGAAATGGTTCTCTTTACCATGAAACTGTAAACACATGCTACTGCTTTCAATCTAATTCCAAAATACGTGTTTACAATATCACCATAAAGACACTTACTGGCTGAGGCCTGAGGTTGAATGCGAGGTATTCCTCCATTTGGCACTTGAAAATTTGAATCACTTCTGCTGTTTTTCACAGACTCAGCATGGATGTTAGATGTCCTGGACAAGTTTGGAAGACTACGCCTTAGTTTTTCTGTATAAAAAACAATACAAAGACAACGTACAATCTGATGCAGAAGACTGACAACATAACTGATGGTCTCACGGTCTTCAAAAACTGACATGAAAATTAATTTTGCTGTACAAAACTGCACTGCAATTCAAAAGCATGCGGTGGCAAAACTAAATACTATTTAGACCAGTGGTTCCCAAACTTTAACAACCTGTGAACCCCTTTCACTAAAATGTCAGGTTTCGCGAACCCCCTCCTAAAAATGAGTATTTCCAGAGATTTTCTCCTTTACTCAAGTATAAATTATAGAAACAGTGTTCTTGGAAATATAAAATTTGTTTTTATGACATGCTTATTACACATTACTTATTATTTATTATTCATCATTACAGTATTTTTATTACATTATGAAAACGGCAACACGCTTCCAAGATCTCACTTTCATAGACTGAATCACTTTGAATAAGCCTGTTATAAGACAAGACTCCTAGGTTTCATCAAGGAGTATCTGATGTGGAACAGCATGAAGGTAGTTAAGAAGCCAACTCAAAGAGTTCCTCCTACACAAGCAATCAGGTCTTGAGCAGTCCAGGCAAACAATGCATGTTACAACAAAGCTTAAACTTGTTCTTCATAAAAATTTTAAAAACAATACTAGCTGCCTATTTAATTTTAAAAACAGCAAAAATATCCACCTCCCTTTCCATTTCTTATAAGGAGTCTTGAAGTTTATATCTCCTCAGTGTGATAGATATGCTTGCTTTGATCTGCTTAGCTCTTGGAAGTCCAGCGGCTCTGGGCTGCTGGCCCTGTGCTGCCTGGCATCCCTAGGGACAGCTCTGTCTGCCATTAGGGAATTTTTTCCCGTGAACCCCAGTTTGGGAACCACTGATTTAGATCATTCTACTGTTCTACAGATTACATAATTATTTTCTTATGCCTTGCATATGAAATATTCTGCATGTATTTTTTTCCCAAATAACTACTTTGCCATTTTGCTGTATGCTATGGAAAGTCAGAAATATAGCCAATTTTGAAACTCTCAAAGATTATCTGCATTGTGAACTGCATTGTGAAAGATTATCTGCATTTTTTGTACTACATATTACATGATGTTTGACCATAATAATTTTACCATCAATTTAGCTTAAGTAACAGTCTTTGAAAAAGTATTATATAATTACACAGTTTTCAATCTCTCGATATATAAATTAAAAAAAAAATTCATTCCACTACTACTGACATGCAATCATCTGAGATGAAACAGTACAGTTTATTTTGACAAGACTCACTGTACCTAACTGAAAATAGTTTTAGGTAGGCACAATTATCCAGAATGGAATTTGTGCCCATATGCCATGGTGAGCACTTGTGTTTTTGCAAAGAGCACCATGGAATCTTTAAAATTAAAAAAACGAAAGTCCAAACCATTAAACACGTTACACAAAAGTGCATATTCTTACACAGGCTTCCAATCTGCATTTTAAACAATTGACAGCTTTCTAAGGTCACATCTACACTGGCACTTTCATCGTTAAAACTTCTGTCGCTCAGGGATGTGAAAAAACCAACACATACACACCCCTGAATGACAAAAATTTTGACAACGAAAAGCACCAGTGTGGACAGCGCTTCGTCAGCAGGAGCCACTCTCCTGTCGACAAAGCTACTGCCTGTTACTGGGGGTGGTTTTATTTTGTAGCTGGGAGAGCTCTTTCGTGGCAACAAAGAGTGGCTACACTGGGCACCTTACAGCAGTGTGGCTGCAGCAGCACAGCTGCACCATTGTAAGATGCACAGTGTAGACACAGCCTAAGTGAGTGTTTATTGTCTGTACATCAGACTCAATTTAACAGGGCCATAGTTTAAGACCGTCTTCTTCCAGGGAATGCCCATACTCACACCGCCGCCAACTTGTTGAATAGAAGGATTGCTGCTTATTTGGGAAAGACCTTCCCTTCCCAACACATGGCATTTCCCTGTTCTGGGGATTCTAGCTAGGTTTTAAATACCGCATCCATTACTTAAGTATCACAGCACCTTGGTTATTTGTCCCTGTGGAGCTTCTGTACCAGAGGTGGGCAAACTACGGCCTGCGGGCCACATCTAACCCGCAGGACCCTCCTGCCCAGCCCCTGAGCTCCTGGCCCCTCCCCTACTGTTCCCCCCTTCCCCGCAGCCTCAGCGCATCTCACCACCAGCGCAACGCTCTGGGTGGCTGGGCAGCGCAGTTGCAGAGCCGCGGCCTGACCCAGTGCTCTGGGTGGCGTGGCTGCAGCACCGCCAGCCACCGGTGCTCCAGGCAGCACGGTAAGGGGGCAGGAAGCAGGGGGGTTGGATAGAGGGCAGGGGTGTGGATAGGAGTCGGGGCAGTCAGAGGGCAGGCAACAGGGGGGCTGGATGGGGCAGGGGTCCCGGGGGGCAAGTCAGGAATGAGAGGGGGGGTTGGATGGGGCGGCGGGGGGGAGGTCTGGGGGTGGTCAGGGGACAGGGAGCAGGTGGTGGTGGATGGGATAGGAGTCCCGGGTGGTCCGTCAGGGGACGGGGGCGAGAAGTGTGGGGGGGTGTCAGATAGGAGGCGGGGGCCGGGCTGCCTGGCTGTTGGGGAGACACAGCCTCCTCTAACCAGCCCTCCATACAATTTTGGAAACCCGATGTGGCCCTCAGGCCAAAAAGTTTGCCCACCCCTGTTCTATACTCTGCAGAGATTAGGACAGAACTCAGTAGCTGCTCCCAAGTAATGCTGGGAGTTCATCCAAGTGAGAATAGCTTTAGATGGGAGTCGGGGGACAACTGTTTTATCAGGATGAGTGGCTGTTCACTGGGCCATCCTGATTTAGAAGAAATACAGTTAGTCAGATGCAGGAAATAGGTATATAATCCCTCATGTCTACTGGATTGAAGTAAAAAAACTTACAAGTGTGAGAGCTCTTAGGGTCTCATTGGTATCCATTAAGAGCCTTTATATTTTCTTTGGATAGCTTAGGTATACCAGGTTTGCCACAAGTTATTGATCACTCACATTGCAAACTGATCACTACATTTATTTACAACACTATACTACTGCATTAGTGCTCAGTGCACACATTTGAGACAGAGCTCTTTACCTTCACTTTTGACATTGCTAGTCTGTAAATCCGTAGGATGGCCTTGAAGCGAAAGACGAGGTTGCTGTAAGCGGCTAATCATAGGCTGGGGTGACACTCTGCTATATTCCAGGCCTCTAGCAGGTGATCGAGAACGAGGAGAATTCCTGGGAGATTGCTTTGGTGAAGGCCACGGCGAGTTGCGTGGCGATGGTGAGAACTTAACAGCTGGATGCACTGCATGATGTGTACTCTCTTCTTCATCCTCTAAACTCTGTGCATCAAGTTCCTGATCACTAAACGTACCCCGTCTTGTAGAATTGCAAGAGGAACCAGAACTACGTCGAGAAGTAGTGGCTGCATACTCCTGCCGGAGACCTGACAACAGTAAAAACATTGTTTACAGATTATCTTAGACTAGACATGGCTAATACTATATAGATAGTGTATACAAATACCTACCCCAAGTTCAAAGTTATATTTAGCAAATCCTAGTCCCTCTTATTTGAGGATTCCATTTCATCCCAGATCTGTACCAACAAAGTTATCTGATGGTTGGTAGCCTATGTGAAATAAGGAGCTGATCTCAGGCCCTTTCCTGTGACGGGTTTCTCAATCTTGTTTTTTCCATAGTGTGGACCACATCTTACATTTTTGGTTGCTCACCTCCCCCTCACATCTGCACCATAACACTGTGACAACTACAGCAATTACTTACCTAGAAAAATAATATTAGGAAGAATATTAAATGTCTCTTACTAGCAGCACCATTAAGCAACTGGAAGTAAGAAGAACTGTATGGTCAGCTTGCTCTACACATAGACCACCAGCAAGTGGTCCACAAGCCAGTTTGAGAACTGTTCTGGTAGATTAGTAACCATGATAATTAGCACCTTTGGCAATCTCCGCAGAAGCTAAAAAACAAAATAGACAAATGGCTGAACAAAGGCTACATCAAAACTGAGAAAGTGTGCATGGCTGCTTTTCTCATCTGTACCTGTTCTGTGGACAAATGAAAAAGTTTATTCTCCAGGCTTTGAGCACTGAGCTCACCAAGACAGATGTATGCTAAAGAATTACTTGTTCCCTGAAGAAGGGACTTAGGATATTAGGTGAGTCCAACTAGCATTTTAAAAAAAAAATCCACTGTGGGCCATCAATTTGCCTCTCCTGTCCGCCAGTACTTCTTCTGCTCCTTACCTCTAAATCCAACTCCTTACAGTAACCTTATCCTCCTCTAACCAGAGAGCAAAAGGGTCAGTCAGTCATGTTACAGAAAGTGCCGAAGTTTGCAGAACTGCATATAACCTGTACCTATTTTCCATCCCCATCCCCTCCAACAACTTAGAGTACAATGCCTCACCCACCTTTTTAAGGACTTCTGCCCCAAAGTACAAGTTTGGGTGACCATTTCAAACCCCTGGTTTTCCCATGTAGTAGTTCATTGCTCTAAATGCTCTAACTTTACTACTAGGGCCATCTATTTGATAAGTCAGCAACTCCTGCTCGCTCCTCTACCATTCTTTCCCCCGTTGCTGCATAAGAAAGTTAAAAATGTCTGCAGCTGAACTTTAAAGGAATTATGTAATCAAAGAAGAGTTGCCTTTCAGTATGCAAAGTACTTACTTTCCTCCTGCATCCGAGCTAGAATTTGCACATCTGTGACATTAGTTAGCTTGTAATTTGATCCAATAGAATCTTCATCCATTTCTGAAGCACTTAATTCACTGTCTATAGAGGACTGTGGGCTTAGTGAAGGATTTCTATCTGCTGAACTCTTAAAATGACCTGTACAAGAATAAAGAAATTAAAGTAAAACCCACAAAATACACTGCACTGTATTTTAATAGCTCAGTAGCTACTAGTGTATCATAGTAGTTCAGTGGCTACTAGTGGATGAAAGGCTGGGTGTCCCACTATCTATCAAAACAGCTAATTCACTAGACAAATTCAGACAGGAAATAAGGCTTTTAAAAAACAAACACACACAGAGGGTAATTAACCATTTAAAGCATTTTCAAGCATTGTGGTGGATTCTCCACAAAACTGGATGTTTTTCTAAAAGATGCCTTCTAGTTTAAACCAGAATTATTTTGGGGAAGTCCTATGGCTTGTGTTATACAGGACAGCACACTACATTATTACAGGGATCCTTGCTGGCCTTAGAATCTATGAATTTATAAACTTCAAGAGACTTGTTGATCCATTGGATAACTGCATATACGTGTTAAGTTACAATCTTAAATATGTAACTGGAATTTAATACTTATGTAACTTAGGTAAAAAAAATCTTTTTTATATATCCAGTAACCCATACTATTTGTTTAAAGTGGTTTTATTAATCAACATTTGCAGAATTATACAAGCTGCTAGAAAGTCTTTCACATTTCTGATGCCTTCCCCATTCCCCAACAGGTCTGCTGATGTCCCAGAGAAACTGAGTCAAAAAGCCAAAGATAAAGGCAAAAAACACTGCCGAAGGTTATTGTATGTGTGTCAGACTGTGAAGTTTCAAGACACACCTTTCATACACACACTTTTCACACCAAGGTTATATGGTTGTTGGTACCACAAGATTCTATACCACCTGCACGGATGCTGGCTATACTGCCTCATTGCATAAGAGAATTGTAGGCTTTGCAGCCATACTAGTGCAGATAACCATTATGAACGTATATTACAAAAAGCTGTACCAAACCTTTTAATAAACGCAATATGACTCATATCCATACAAGTAAGTTACATGCATTATTTGTCCATGTAACATTACTTGACTAATACAGAAAAGACCCAGAGGGAAACAGCATAACTCATGCCAAAATAAGCTGGCCAAATGCTTTTCCTACAAAGTTAGTATCTCACATATGATGCAGGCTTCCTACTGAAACTCAAGTTGTTAGTATAATATCTTCTTATCCACATAAGCTTCAATTCCTTGCCAGTCCATCCTACAACTCAAGAGCACACCGTGTTTTTAGAACAGACACTTACCTGAGCTACCAGGAAATACGAGCTGTTTCACTAAAGGAGGTTTCACTGGTGTTGAGGAAGGCGAGTTGAAACCACTGCTGTAGGGGCTACTAGCATTTGGACTATAAGGGCTTGTGTAACTGACCGCACTGAAAGGGTTACTGTACAAACTTGGTCTCTTGAGGACTGTATGAAAAGGGGAAAAAAGCTACATTGAAGGAATTGGTGAAGTTCAACATACATACAGTAGTATTTAAAGTAATTCAACATGATTAAGTTACTAGACAATTCAAGTAAAACAATTCAGTCACCAGAAAAACATTTGTGTTTTTACATTTACAAGAAGTGCCTATCTTAAGTTCCAGACACATACAATCAAAAAGTACACACAAAAAATAAGAGACCACCACAAGTTTTCCTCACCCAACTCAATAGGACTAAATTCACTTAGTCCACTTAACACCACTTAACTCACCCCCCACCCCACCCCCACTTCAAAAAGAGTAGTAGATAAGCCTTGTAGAGTGCCCTATAGCTCAGACTGTGGGGGTGGAAAGGAAAAGCGAAGCAAACTCCTCCATAAAATACCAAACTCTAGGCTTCCCCCTTTTAAAGGACAGGCTCAAGCACCTTGGCTTTTGTTAACTGCCATAGTATCAAACATAAAAGCAGTCTCTAAGGCATTCAGGACAGAAAACATTAAGGTGAACCAACTTGAATTACACATAAGCACAATGGAAGCCACTGCAGATACCCACACAAAGAGGGCTGCTAAGCAAGAGGCCAACTGCATTTGGTACTAGCTGAGCAGGCTTCTGAAGCAACCATACACAATTTATGATGCACTTGGGAAGGAACAAAGTTATGACTGCCAAAACATGCTCCCATTGACAAGAAGAGTGTGACCTTTTTCCTGTTTGTACTTCGGAAAGAAAAAGTCCTCTTGGTCATTACTCTACAGCTCTACAAAAAACCAGTTGCACGTATATAATAAGACCTTCAGAAGCAAAGTGAGTAATAGGATACCTCAGCTGAAGGAGTCAATGACAGCCTACCAGAATAACCTTCTATTTTCATTCTAGTTGAGCCTCATCCAGCTAACTCTTATACAAGTCCTTAGCTCAGGGGTGGGCAAACTTTTTGGCCTGAGGGTCACATCTGGGTGTGGAAATTGTATGGCAAGCCATGAACGCTCACAAAATTGGGGGTTTGGGGTGCAGGAGGGTACTCTGGGCTTGGACCGAGGGGTTCAAGGGCAGGAGGGGAATCAGGGCTGGGGCAAGGTGTTGGCACGCGGGAAGGGGGCAGGGGTGCAGGCTCCGGATGGCACTTACCTCAAGCAGCTCCCAGAAGCAGCAACATGTCCCTCCTCCGGCTCCTATGTGTTGGGGCAGCCAGGAGGCTCTACACACTGCCCCGCCCGCAAGCGCCACCCCTGTAGCTCCCATTGGCTGCAGTTCCCGGCCAATGGGAGCTGTGGGGGCGGCGCTTGGGGCAGGGGCAGTGTGCAGAGCCTCCTGGCTAACCCTAATGTACAAGAGCCGGAGGGGGGATATGTCGCTGCTTCCAGGAGCTGCACAGAGCAGGGCAAGCCCCTGACCCCACTCCTCTGCTGGAGCACTGGAGCAGGGCAAGCCCCACTCCTTGCTCCCTTGCAGTAGCTCAAGGGCCAGGTTAAAACATCTGGAGGACTGGATGTGGCCCCCTAGGCTGTAGTTTGCCCATGCCTGCCTTAGCTAGTCACTCGGATAGTATATTAATGAAGCCATCTGGGTATGATAAAAGATGTACAGTTGCAAACTATATGCACATTGAGACAACACAGCTCTTTGTCTCCCCTAGTGATGACATATTACTTCTTAAACACAATATCATCGTCTTAAACACGATAGCATCATCATCTGATCTAAAGGGAAAATTCTTCAATCAAGTCTACTTTTGTCTAGGATGCAAAGTGACTTGACTACAATTCAAAACGCTTCAGAAGCGTACACAGAATATTTTAAAAAGTAGTATTTGCATGACCCACACTACAGAACTGCCATTAAATTGTCATCCATGAAGATCTCTACCCTACCTGAGGCTTAAAGTATCTTTGTGTTATAGAAGTGACAAAATAAGGCTGTGGTGACACAAGTGTCACTCAAATCTGGAGAGACCATAAAACTGCAAATAGTTTGGCTGAAAAGCAAGATGATTCACAATTATTCAAATGAGGTCTCCAGAGTTTTGTGGCACCATGTATATCTAAAAAACTAACATGTTAACTCCCAGATGTTTTACTGTAAAAACAAAAAAACAAAAAAAACCACTGTTCTTAGTATTGCTCAAGTCTATCTGAATATTTATTGATTTATTTTGCACAAAAGACAAATGTTTGGATAAAGCTGAATGATGAAGATATTCTACTATTATACCTCAGTATCAGAAACAATATAACCAGGGGTAAGAGACAGATTCTTTGTGGAAATAACTGAAGTGCACTGCTACAGCAGCAAAATTTACATTGAAACATATTGTTTAATTAGAGTGAACAGTCCTCCTTGCTGCCAGCGTTACTTCCTTTGTATGCTGGTGGAGCTAAAATATTAAGAGGAATGAGTGAAAGCCTGTAATACTTTGGGGTGAAATGCTTCATTCAGAGAGGTCAAATGGTTGTTTACCTGTGATCAATATTAGTTTAAATAGCAAAATTGTATAAGCTATTATTCTTGTTTCAGAAAGTTTCTCTGCTTATGAGGGCAAGTAAACGTTTAACATATCAAAGTTATCACACTATAGTTAGCCTACATTAGCTGCTGAACATATTGTAGCTTATAGCGCTACAGCAATATTTTAGACGAGTATGATAAAATTTTTCTCCCAGTAGTCCAGGATTGTTCACTACTGTGTATTTTCTATTGTTTTTAATATTTTGTCCAGTCAATAGGGCTCCACCTCTATTGTTGCAAGGTTATTCCACAACCTAGAAGTTCTTATTAGGACATTTCTTATGTCCCTGCTTTTTAGCCTAATTTTTTCAGTTTTGATCTTAAGTGGCTCCAAGGTTATATTAAGTTCACAGTATACTTAACTACTTTGATAGCACTACATCTCAGGTCACTGAAAAACAGGATGTAAACATCCCAGAGCTATGATTACTTCAGACTGATCTATAATAACTGTTCAAGTGTGTCTGCTTCAAAAGGATAGTCTATTTGTAGTTTAATACATGCATTATACCTTGATTAGGAAATTAATCTTCTAACCTAACTCATCTTACTACACTATGAATGAAAACTCTAAGGGAAAAAAAGCAAATTTGACTTCCCTTATTAAAGCTAGCTCCTTGACTACTGAAGGTATTTTATGTCAAAGTACAACGGAATTATCAACTTTCCTAAAGAAAACTGTTCATTTTGCGTAGTATAGCAGGTGAAGAGCATCTCATCATGCATAGTTTTAAATTAAGTTTAACTGCAACTGAGCTGGCTACTTGGAGTTATGCACCCTTGCCAAAGAAAGGTTACAATCAATTAATTAAAAGAAAAAAAAATCTATATATATATACACTGCAAAACAGCCAAGCAGATGGCCCCAGCAAGCAATGTGCTGACTTGTGAGATCCTAGTACAGTTATACAGACATTAAAATCTTGAAAAATATAGGATCTTTTAAAAGGCATGGGTAAAAGTCCTCATGTCCCTCAAAGATCTAACCATACCATTCTGCTGCTGCTGAAACTGTGAAAGGCAGAAAGGCAGTTGTGATCAATATACTAATATGGCAGTGGTGATGAAGGACTTGGGCAAAGGGTTGACTCTCTGCTGTAATGCACTGAACTGCTTGATTCAGACTTGTTTACTTCCTTTTACTCAATGTCTTGTTTAAGTTAGGAGGCGCTACAAGTGACTCAGTAAGGATTTTCCCATACCTGGTGTCACAGGATTAAAATAGCATTCAAGTCTTTAAAATGCATAAACTGTCAGTTGTATTCAGAATAAGTGCGAGGACACAAGGTTCGTATTCTTAAAAGTTCACATCACAATAGTGCCAAATATCACTTGGAGATTACAGAATTATGAGGCCAATATATCTTTAAATATATTTTTATATCTATCTTTAAAATATTTCCAGTCTATGTATACAAGTTCACAGAATATAATGTTTAGAACAGAACAAATGCAGTTGTATTACAAAAAGCATCTAATTTAGAACAGCATCTGGAATTAGAAGATTATCTTCTGATAACATTGGACCAGAGTTCTCTTGGTACTGAATCTACTCTGGTCCAAGTGTAAAAACTGATCTCCCTTATGTTCCAACTAAACCTTGATCCTCATGCCAAAAGGATGTAGCACAGACCACATCACTTATTTATTTTTTTTATTTTTTTAAACAAGGGTTGTCAAGGTTCCTTCCCAACTCTGAACTCTACGGTACAGATGTGGGGACCTGCATGAAAAACCCCCTAAGCTTATTTTTACTAGCTTAGCTTAAAACTTCCCCAAGATACAAAACTATTTTACCTTTTGCCCTTGGACCTTATCCCTGCCACCACCAAGCGTCTAACAAATATATAACAGGGAAAGAGCCCGCTTGGAAACGTCTTTCCCCCCCAAAATCCTCCCAAACCCTACACCCCCTTTCCTGGGGAAGGCTTGATAAAAATCCTCACCAATTTGCATCAGTGAACACAGATCCAAACCCTTGGATCTTAAGAACAATGAAAAAGCAATCAGGTTCTTAAAGGAAGAATTTTAATTGAAGAAAAAGTAAAAGAATCACCTTTGTAAAATCAGGATGGTAAATACCTTACAGGGTAATCAGATTCTAAACATAGAGAATCCCTCTAGGCAAAACCTTAAGTTACAAAAAGACACAAACACAGGAATATACATTCCATTCAGCACAGCTTATTTTATCAGCCATTTAAACAAAACAGAATCTAACGCATATCTAGCTAGATTATTTACTAAGTTCCAAGACTCTATTCCTTTTCTGTTCCCGGCAAAAGCATCACACAGACAGAGAACCTTTGTTTTTCCCCCCCTCCAGCTTTGAAAATATCTGGTCTCCTCATTGGTCATTTTGGTCAGGTGCCAGCAAGGTTATCCTAGCTTCTTAACCCTTTACAGGTGAAAGGGTTTTTCCTCTGGCCAGGAGGGATTTTAAAAGTGTTTACCCTTCCCTTTATATTTATGACAAGGGTGAACCCAATCCCCCTGTGCATCTGTAAAAGGCCAAAATGGTAAAAACAGGCGTGCTCTGTAGTATAACATATATATACTGTATACACACAAAGATATATTAAAAGAATGTTAAGATTGCAAAAATCAAGAGCTCAAAAATTAGGAAATGTCAAAATTAAGGGTGTCTACACAATCTTAATTTGGCCTTCCTGCGCATATGCATTACGATACAGTCTTTAATTACACAGTCACATACTATTCTTTCCACAGAATCTCTCATTCTGTATACAGCAATGGTCAAACTTTTCAGGGTCGTGCCCCCGCTTATATCTTTCTGCACTCCCCCCTACCCTCAGGCCATGGCTGAGAGCAGGACCGCAGCTCATGGGGCGTGGGGGTGGGGCGCTCTGGGTGCAGCACTGTCAGCTGGGGCCAGGAGTGGAGTTGTGTGGTGGACCCCCACAACCCCTGTGGGGGTTGGACTGGGCACCAGCCGTGTCTCCGCCGACCTGAATGGTCCTCCATGCCCCCTTAGGGAGAGCACGCCCCACACTTTGAGGAACTCTGGTGTACAGGCTGAACCTACTCTGGAGATGTCAGGGTTGGATAGTGAAGGAAACCTGTCTGTAGGGCCCCTGCTTCTTTGGTTATAGAAGCTGAAAGGTGTCAGTGAATAAAACAGGGAACTGCAGGAAGATAAAGGATGATCTCATGGTTAAAGTAGCTGAATGCCACCATGGGAATCTGGATTCTAATGTTACCTCTGCCAGAGTTCCTAGGCAATATTGAGCAAGTCACTTAAAACTTTTCACAGTGTGTTCCTCAATGTTCTGGTGCGCGACTTGAAGACCTAAGGTCTCATATACAGAAGTGCTGAGCACTCAAAGCTGCAACTGACTTGAAGCCTTGGGAACTGTGGTTTGAACACAGAAAGTGCTATATAATGCTAAATATTCTGGTTACAATGAAAACAGTTTTTTATAATGGGAAGTGTCTGGTCACCTTAATAAGCAGTGCTACCAGACCCACCTATAATTCCTTTTTAATACATGTCACAATTTATCCAGGATGAATGATACTGCTCCACATGAACTTTCAGAATATTCCAGAGAACAATCTATAGTCTTTCCCCATCCCTGTCTCCCCAAGGAAAAGAAAAGTCTGCATTTGGAAACATTCATAATCTAATGTACAGTAACTATTTTTGATAGGTAACACTAACAAATTGATCTACTCCCTTCTTCTGGCAAAAATCATGAGGTTCCCAACAGGACTTTTCCAAGTACGTTAGCACTTCATGCCTAAGCTAATTTTTTTAATGGATCAGTTTTCAGAATCATGGCCAACCTTTCTGAAATCCAGAACTTTTTAATTTAATGAAAATCACAGATGGCAAACTTATTCTGGCAGCCTCAGTAGTAATTCAAACTGACTAGAAATAAAACCTGTCATTAAGTGTAAAGCTGGCCCCAAACAAGGTCATTGCTTTACTCAAAAATGGATTTTCCATTCCATCAGTGACATGGTAATAGTTCTTGTTATGCATATATCCAGAGTGATTTGTGCAATATAAGAAACTATATACTAGTCATGCTTTTTATGCCAAATATTTAAGCATTGACAACATACCCAGCATTGTACAAAGCTGACAGACTGCCCCGAAGATTTCACAATGAAAACACAATTTAAGTTGCATCCTTTGTCACCGAACTGCCATACCACCTCTTCCCTGCCCCTTTTTGTTTGTTTTTTTTTGTTTGAAAAAATGTCCCAAAAAAAGAGGCAAAAGTGACAGGTTTTTATAAATGCAAATAGATGCCAACATTCTATTATCAGGCAATGACTCAAGTTTTTTTTAAAATAGAATCAGTTTTACTTCCTGGTTTTAGAGGCTCAGGAAATCACTTAGTAGTCTTAAATTAATCCCACCAGGACTGTTTTGGATTACATGAACATGATGCAAGGACACCTGGATAGCCTTTCCACTCTAGCCGCATGACCCGTTTTAATGAGCAAAGTAATGATAGAATACATTAAACAGAACCATGTTTCAAGAGAAAAGGAGGACTTGTGGCACCTTAGAGACTAACAAATTTATTTGAGCATAAGCTTTCGTGAGCTGTAGCTCATGAAAGGTTATGCTCAAATAAATTGGTTAGTCTCTAAGGTGCCACAAGTCCTCCTTTTCTTTTTGCGGATACAGACTAACATGGCTGCTACTCTGAAACCTGTTTCAAGAGAGAAGACCAAGCAGGTGACATTCATGCAGTGCAGTCATGTAGAAACCCAACAGTGAAACACCCTTGAAACATACACCAGTAAAGACTCCCCAGCCATTTTTTAATTTAAAAAAATCACAATATGTTTAATACACAATGTAGGGATAGATGATTTCACATTATAGAGTATAGGTGAGGCTAGTAGCACTGCCTACTAAGGTTGCTTAACACTTTCCATTATACAACCATTTTCAGTTGCTTATAACTTTATCAAATAAACTGTTGGGGCAGAAGTTGTCCATGCCCGGTACATGTAATCATGTATTATGATAGTCTTTAATCACATGTAATTACATTGCCCAAGGGGGCTGCATTA
Source organism: Lepidochelys kempii (assembly GCF_965140285.1). Lineage (NCBI taxonomy): Eukaryota > Metazoa > Chordata > Testudines > Cheloniidae > Lepidochelys > Lepidochelys kempii. Next base: position 91,538,352 of record NC_136383.1, read on the forward strand.
AAGTTCCACAAGCAACCTTAATTCGAGCATTTCCTAACTTTGGAGTTCTTGATTTTGAAACTCTATAATAATGTTCTTTAAACATACTGTGTGTGCAATTTCCTAGGCTTTTTAAAAAGCAAATGGAATTTTTAATAATTCCATTTTGTGGCACCATATTGACCCCTACCTGGATCATCAGCAGGATTAGAACCTTTAGGTCCACCGCATATAACATTGCTACTAGACAAGAAGGAAATGAGACACACAGTGCCTGAGAGTTTCACAGGTATTTGCTGACAGCAGAGGCATGGAGAGATTCAGCAACCTTGGGTTCCATTCCAGGGTCTGGAGGGGGGTGTGCTCTACTGAACACAGACTCTCCTCCTCCATTACTGCAACCAGTCCCTGACCCAGTCCTGTCTCTTCCTCACAACGAGCTCATTGACATAATCCCCTGCCCAGTCTCCAACTCCACTCCTCCAGATGTCTCATCCCAGTCTCCCTGCTCAGTCAAGCCAGATCTTCCACTCTGGGCTCTGAGTCCCAAGCTTCCCTTTCTGTCCCAACGCTGTGTCCCCAGTCCTTGCTCAGCCAATCCCAGTTCCCGCTCCTGGCTTCTTGTCCAATCTTATCTCTCCTCTGCTTCTCAGTCCTAGTCTCCTTCCCCAAGCCACTGATCCAATCTCAGCCTCTCCAGTCCCTAGCTCCTTGTCCTAATCACTTTGCCCAGCCAATCCTAGTTCCCCCACTACACCTCAGCTCCTTGTCAGATCGGTCTTCCCTCTCTCCCACTGGTTCCTAATCCCAGCTCCTTATAAAACCTGTCTCTTCCCTTCCACTGGCTCCCAAACCCAGTCCCATTGTCCAGTGAGTCCCAGTCACCATTCCCTCCCACACCAGTTCCCAGAATTCCTCTCCCCAGCCTCCTCTCCCAGTCTTTTTGTCCAGTCAGTCTCAGTTTCTCTGCCCACAATTCGGTCAAGTCCCAGTCTTAGACTCTTTGTCCCCATCTATTCCTTTCTGTCTCCCTAGTTCAGCTTTTGTCCCCCTCTGCATTCAATCCAACTTCCTCCTTCATGCTGCCAAGGTGCCAACAAGGGGAGCGGGGTGGGGGAAGAGAAGGGGGTCACTGCGCACATAGGAGATACAGGCTTCCTGCTCTCAGTACCAGTACCAGGCCCTACCCCAGCCCAGAATTGCTGTGAACAGGCACCACAGGAAAAGTCCAGCTGTGCCACTATAGCCCTGCGCTGGAGGAAGCGTGCTCAGTTACTCTGTGGGGATGGAATATGCACAATTCAGTAAGCACTTGGAGCTGTGAGGGGCTCAAGTATGCTCAGTGAGGATAGAATCTGCAGAGATTGTAGTCTCTATTTAGCAAATGTGAACTGACATTTGTCAAAGGTGTGTAACTTGAACAAATAATACTCATATTTTCATGGGGATGACAAAAAACCACATCCCTGATACAAAGGCCACCACCACACCAATTTCAAAATTTTAGCTAGAGGCAGACACCCAGAATGGAAAATTTAAGATCAAATTGTTAAAGTGTAGCAAAGTTAAAGTTTTGGGAAGTGTTGGGCAATATTAGTAATAGGTGATACTAACAGCCCTGCCTATAATTTCACATACATTTGAAATGAGAGTGCAATCAGGAAGATTAAATATTACTATTACATCCCTCTTTTGGGGAGGTTTACATTCTTTTTCCTTCCTGATTTAATTCACTTTTCTTATAAGTATCTCCTATAGAGTCCTCAGCGTCTTCCTTCTCTCCTTCCATCTCTCTCTCTCTTTTTTAAGATACATATACAAAATTTATTTCCCCCACATTTCCTGTTTTTCCTTTCCTCTCCCCTCAAATTTACCATACTTCTCTAAATTACATTAATCTTTCTTCTGCCTATCCCAACAGCAGTTGACATCTATACACAAGACCTGAACACACCAATAGCCACAGACATAAGAAGAACACCTCAAGGCTAGGACAACACCAACAATGGTCCAGTGGTTAAGATGCTAACCTGGGACCTGGGAAATCCAGGATCCAATCCCAGCATTGCAACAGACTTCCTGTGTGACCATGGGCAAGTCACTTAGTCTGTGCCTCAGTTCCCTTTGTAGAACTAGAACAACAGTAATTACCTACCTCACAGGGATGTTTGAGGATAAATACATTCAAGATCGTAAGGCATTTAGAGGCTGTGTAATTAGTCATACAGATGTCCAGAATAGGGAAGCCCACCCTAGCTATTAAGAAAAGAGCAGGTACTGGGATTCCTTGACTCCTACTTCAGGGAGTTCTCCATCTTTTATAGCCTTTTGAGCTAGGAGTTGCCTGAAATGTTATGACCCCTATTCTCCCCAAAACACATTTGACTGCTAAGGGAGAAACATTGTGTGTTCCCCATCCACTCAAGAACCTCCAAATGGGCTGGGAGGAGAGGCCATACTACTCTTCTCCCAGATTCCTGCACATTGTGATGGAGTTTTCGGCTATCCTACTGCTCAGTCACTTTCTGGCTTAGCTGAAGGGTACGTGTCTTCATTACTGTAACTCCTCCAGTTTCCATTTTTAAGCAATGCTCTTCAGTAAATAGCTCTAGTGCAGTGGTTTTCAACCCAGGGGTCCCCGGACTATGTCTAAAATTTCCAAAGGGGTCTGCAAAAGGAAATTTCTTAGGGATCCACAAATGAAAAAAGGTTGAAAACCACTGCTCTAGTGCAAGTCCCCGCTGCTGCTCATGGTTCCCCCGCACACCAAAGTGAAACTGACATGGTTCTTTTGAATTTCACTGCTACCCACAGGGTTCTGATTAGTTTTCACTCTCATAAACTTAGCAAGACTTTAACAGCAGAACTGCCTGGCTGTGTCCTTGGCAAGACAACACTTCTAGCTTTAATGCTTGTTTTATATTGGGAAGGTTCATGCACGCAAGCAGGGCTAGAATTTTATTTATTTTAATGAAAGCTTAAATTCTGTAGCAGTTGATGGTACTTTCACAGGAAAACTGCTTATCACTGGCAAGGAGAATTTTCAAGGCCTGGACAATGGAATTGTGATTGCTTATTCCAGGGCTGAATTTAGCCCTCTACATTCAGCTTAACCGAAATATGTAGTTTCCTGAAAACTTCTTCAATTTGGATCCATGATATGCAATAGCACAAGTTCAGAGATCCCAGTGATATCTGAGCACAATTCAGTGTTCAGAATTTCAGTCTAACCTTTTTCTTTCAGTGTAGGAGGCCTTCCACAAGATATGCACTAAATTAACAAAAGAAATAGCCTTCCTAAATTGCTAAGATGAATATTTAGCTAAAAAGCAAGATAGCATCTGTAAAGGGCAGGAAAGAGGGAGGGGTGAAACAAGACTTTCATATTAAAGACACCAATGGGGATAATGGTAGTATAGTCAAAAGTGACAGAATGCGGAGAACTGAGGAAAGTTATATTGGGTCACAAAGTTTAAGTTAACAGCAACACCTTCAGAAGGAGATGGATGGATGGAGGGAGGGAGGGAGGGAGGAGAGAGAGAGAGAGAGAGAGAGAAAGAAATGTGGGATGTAGTGAGAGAAGACTGTCCAGAAAGGAAAGGTGGATTTGTGAGTTAGTGTTAAGACGGTAGCTGAAAAACAGACAGATCAGACTGCCCCAAATAAAGCGTATAAAAGGATAACGGATAGTAGCTGAGGAAAAAGCTCTGTAGGTCTCAAAGCAGGAAAGACAAGGGCAATGGCCCACCAAGAGACATCAACTATCAAAGGTAGGAAGCAAACAAGGAGTCATAAAAGCCCAGAGAGGACTTGATATCAGGAAGGAGGGTGTGCCTGATTGTAAAATGCAGCAGAGAGGACAAAATGAAATCCAGGCCCCTGAGATTTTAGCCAGAAAGTCAAAATGAAATCAAGAGAGCAGAAATCAGGTTAGAAGAGATCCAGGGTGGAGTTCAAAAAGAGGAACATGGCAACACTAGGGAATGGCACATTCAGTGTGCTTGGAGATGTAGAGGCAAAAGGAGATGAGCTGCTAATTGGAGAGGCAGGTGTGATAAAGGATGAGGATTTTTTGAGGTTGGTAGAGAAAAGAACTTTAATTTGAAGCCGCCAGTGGAAAGAAAGGGAGGGGAGGAGAATGAGTTTAAACTTTGTAAGTGGGAGGGGATGAGGTTGAGGGGGCAGGAGGAAAGGTTTTGGTGTTGTTTTTTTTTTGGAAAATCCCGGGAAGTGGGTGGGCGCAAGCCCACCCATTGCTAAAGGCCCCTCCCCCAGCCTAGCGGGAGGGACCACTGGACGCAGGGACCAACTGATTACGGGGGACAACTAATGAAAAACGGGGCGGGAGTGAGGGTCAAAGGTTCGAAATAAGGATGCCGGATGGAGACACCGAGCAGAGAACCGGCCCGGACAGCGCCCACTGCTCCTCAAAGCTGTCGAGGGAGCCGGTGGACGCTGCCCAGTGGAACTCTGCCCGGATGCATGAAACTAGGGAGGAACAGAAATAGGCCCCGCAGTCGCAGAGCACCCCCTCGTCCAACATCCTCCTCCTGGTACTGTAGATGGAGACTTTGGCCAGATCCAGGAGGAGGTTGACGAGGAGGTCTCGCGACTTCGTGGGGCCACGGATAGGGTGTGCAAAAAGGAACAAGTGTGGGGAAAAGTGCAGCCAGAACCTCAACAAGAAGTTCTGGAGGAGCCGGAATAGGGGCTGCAACCTGGCGCATTTGAGATAGGCGTGTGCCAGGTTCTCCCTCACGCCGCAAAAGGGGCAGGCCTCAGATGTAGGGGTGAACCACGGCAGGTGCACGCCCGTGCTCATGGCTCCATGAAGGAGCCGCCAACTAATGTCCTCGGCAGGCCGTGGGACCAAGGTGGAATAAAGGCTGGCCCACTAGGGCTCCTCACCCTCTTTAGGTGGAAGATAGTCCCACCATTTGGTGTCGGAGCGGGACACAAGGGTGAGGAAATGTAACGTATGGAGCATGAGCATGTATAGATGGTTTCTGGGCGCGGTTCGAAACCAGACTGGCTGCAGGGTAAGCAGCCAGCTCAGAGTGTGGGAATGGAGAGGCCGGGGGGGGGCTCGCGGTACAGGGGCCCAAGAAATATGTCCGGAGGGCCAGGTATGAGGGTTGGGCGGGGAACGCCCTCTCGCAGGGCTCGCTGCAGGAAAGCGAGAGAATCGGGTGACAAGGCGGCCTTCACCTCCCGGAGTACGCGCCCAGGGGTGGGAAGGGTGGAAAGCCCCATGTATTGTCCGAGCACGCGGGGCTCTACCCAATCCCCTGTCGTAGTCCAGGAGGTCTCTGACTCTGGTGGTTTCTGCAAGGACCAACCTCCGACACACCGCGGGAGACTCCACCACCTGCACACGGAGGTCGAGGTTGTGTAGCAGGGGCTCCGCGAGGAGGTCCGCTCCCTCAGTGGCCACAAATGACCTGGCCGCCGAAAAAAGCTTCCAGGTCCAGAGGAGGTCCTGGTAGAAGACCGCCAGCTCGGAGAGGTCTCGCGGAAGGCCTCTCAGATGGAGAAAAAAGAGCTGCCGGTCATATCGGAGCCCTCTGAGGCGGCGGAAGAAGGCGTGCGCCAAGGTACTCCACGCTGGACTACCTGCACTATAAAGGAGCCTCTGCAGGGCCTGGAGGCGGAAGACTATTGTTGTGACCTACCTTTCTTTCTAACTATAGATCTTGTTGATATTTTATTTAAAATCAGCAAAATCCCACATGGAGATAGAAGAGAAAGGAGGAGTTTAGGAGAGAGTTAAAGGTTGCAAATAAGTGCCAAGGGTTATGGTATTCTAATGGAAAAGTAGTGTAATTTGGCAAAGAAGAGAGAACTAAAGACAGACTCAGGCAGCTGAGTACCTCCCTCTAGGCACTGAGTACCTAACTTCCACCAGGACATCAACAGGAGTCATGAGGGGGGACCTCCATCAGCATTTCACAGGACCAGGCACTCAGACATTAGCCAGAGTTTTGAGTGTTAAGTGGCTCCTTTATCTCAGGGCCAATTATATCATTTAAGATATTAGTCTCTATCATCTTGGAAAGGAATAACCAAGATCTCAAATCCACTGAAAAATCCATTCAGTGTCCCAAAACTATTAACTAACTTCAGTCTCCATCTCCTTAGCCAAGAACAACCAACAACCAAACAAAAAAAATTCCCAGCTGATTTAGCACAGTCAAACTACATAGCTAAATGTATTAAGGGTAAATGCACAGAGTTTATCAGCCTGATAAGTTTGTTCTCCCCTCAAGAGTTTAAATGTCTAACTAAGGCAGCAGACAAATTCCAGATTAAGCTGCTGGACTTTTTAAAAAAGTTTTATGGCTTGAGAGGAAGCAGAAACTGGCCAAAATATCACTACTCAGGAGGCATAATCATGATTCACATGGTCTATTGCTTCCTCCTTTCTTCTATTTACCTGGCCCAAAACATAAGTAGAGAGTGAATTGCCATCTGAGAAACGTCAAAAAATCTTAAGACTGAAGAAACTCCTCCAACCCTCAAATCACTAGCAGAATAGAGATATTGTATTATTTATTCTAAAACAAGGTTTTATGTTAAAATGTAAAACACAATGTCAACACACGCGCTGATGCATGAACTCACCTGACATTATCTGTTCAAGCCTGTGGATCAGTGATTTTTTAGCACATTCAATATCAGGACTTGGATAATCAAGTACCTGCCTGCACCAAACTAATGGACTAACAGATTTCTGCACTGGAGTCAGTTTCTTCTTTGGTGATGTATATAACCTAAGAGAGGAAAAATTATATGATGTTAGGTAAGTGGACAGATGATTGGACATTTTAAGAAAATACTAGGTACTATGCAATTTTTGTTCTCAGCTACCAAAAGGGGAGCAAAAGTCAACATTGGTAGACAAACTGCACATTTACTTTGGTCATTCGTAAAGCCAATGTGGTGTTCTTCTCATCAGCCCTCTTCCAAATACTCTAAAGAAAGAGAATCATCCAATACCCAAGAGCACAGCCACTACAATCACAACCAACATACAAATAAATCCGAGGAAAGTTATCCAGCTTACAAAAAAATAAGCAGGAAGAATTTTCAAAAAATATGGTAAGTACTTACTGTACCCCTTAAAGTGGTGTAAAAGGGGTATCCGATAAACCTTCGCCAGGTCTACAGTAGGAGTGCTTTGCTAACTACATTATCAAAGTGCTCCTGGTGTAGACATGGTTTATACCAGCAAAACTGTACTTCTATTGCTTTTTTCCAACCCCTAACCCCATTCCCACCCTCCAAGAAAGATGAGCTATACTGACAAAAGAAGTGCAGTTTTCCCAGTATAGCTGTGTCTACTCTAGGGGCATTTGCCAGCACAGCTGTGTTAGTCCAAGATCACACCTCTTCACACCCATGATCAACAAAGCAATGCCAGAAAAGGTTTGTAGTATAGAAAGTGAAATTCATATTACATAATAGAAGCTCAGTTGATAACATACAGATATACTGGATTTGATTTTCAGATATGCTAAGCACTTGTAGCTCCCACCAATTTCTACCGTTATCTGAAAATCAGAGGCATTGTTACTTTTTATACCAACTTAGTGTACAAGGAATTGCATACAAATTATGCCATTTTATAACCAGGTCAAATTTCCAAATCTTTTAAAAACCAAACACACATTTTCCAGTTATTTTAAAGAAAAAAAAAATCTATCTTTATACCAGGTTTAGTAATGTGGGCATATTAATTGTGATATGGAAATCCTGATTTATGCATTTATGGTTTTGGCCTTAAAGTGGCATTAACTTTAAGAGAAAGGAAAGAGAGCATCAAGGAGTTGCGGAGCTGCTTTTATACATCTCCATACATTAAGCTGCAGCAACTGGTAACCACAAGAATAACCAAACAGTGAGGTTATAAAGTTGGGCACCATGGCACCAAAGGTAAATAGCTAATGTATAAACTATTGTAGTGCCCTTGTACGTAAAATAATGTTCAGTTATGTTTTCATATAAACAAACCTTAACGTTCTCTATTTGAACTGAAGCTACAACTATTCTTCACTGAGGACTAACCACAAGTTTGAATTTTTTAAGTTCAGCCATCTGAGTATTTTCCCCCCCAAAAAAATTCCTAAGGGAAAATGGTATTTCCCAGACATGTACCCCAAATAGTGAAGATTTAAAATCAGACAACATCTCATCTCATCTTTAGGTTAAAACCAAAGTTTGAAAGTTTTAGCCCTAAAGAAAAGAGAAAGTTTGAAGTACAGAATATCGATAGAAGCCAATTTGCAACCTTAACTCTAGCTTTTGATGCTGCAAGAGCTCTAAATACATGCACACAAAAATAAATAATGGAATCAGGGCTTGTATTACCATCAACTACTCATCTAATGATAGCCTTTAAATTCCAACTAAACAGGATTCCAACTTAAGTATTGTAGTTTAGGAACATATGACAAGCTAAGTTAGCCACTCCTCTATACAAAACAGATGGTCAAAAATTCCCATTTCCTTTGTGCCAAACACATCAGCAACACAGTAATTACTTTCCATAGCTCTAGAAGAAGAGTGAAATTAACTGATTTTGACTCAGCCAAGGTTTCAAAACTTGGTTGAATAGAGCTGATGAACTTTACAAAGGTTTACTATCCTGAAATTGACATTCCCTATATGGACCTTCTGAAGGGACATGATTTTCGGGAGGAAGAGAAGGGTACAAAAGACCCTCACTAATGAATGAGCAGACCAATTTTTTTTAAAGCATGCTTTAAGCCACTTCTCCCTCAGAAATGTTTTAATTGTTTTTTCATATACAATAGGGTAAACATCAGTGTTATCCACCAGTTGTTCATAATTTGGGGGGGAAGGGAAGGAGTACTAGGTCCCTTTCCTATGAAGTGATGTTATTTACTACATTTATATAAAACAGGTATACTGCAAAATAGAGAGAGAATACAAAAACTGATTTGACTGTTCTGCTAGTTTCCGAGATTCTAAATGCTCAGTTGGCACTACCAAAAGAGGGTTATTTTTGTAGCTATGTACTACTTGGGCCATTTTATATTCTATTTTACAAGCTCTTTTGGTCTCCTGAATGATTTTGTTCATGATTATACTCAGTGTTTAATTTTAATTAATACCCTGAATACTGAACGTCAAAACTTACATTTCATTTACTAAAAGTTCTGCATCCTGGTGGACTGGTTTAAACTTACAAATGAAGGAACTCAGAGACATTATATTTCTCTACCAGATGAAAGATCAAAAAGGAAAGTCTCTCACATGGCCATGAATGTGTAGCACCATTCAGTTTAATATCTGATACATGCCTTCTCTGGGCATAATCACTGTCAGTAGATTAATCCTAAATTACAAAAGGGAAAGACCGAGATCAAAGTTGCTCTCCATCTAATATCAATCTTGCGACATCACAACTTGATGCTGTGAAGACTGACAATTCAGGCGATAGTGACAAGCTATTACATAAACATTAACGTAAGTCTCAAATTAATTCCTAAGCAAAGATTCTATGTTTAGAGACAACATTTGAGACTTGAAAGCTGTGCCGATATGGGCTGAGAAAATAAGGACTTTTTAAAAAAAAAAAAAAAAAAAGGCTAAACCCTTTTCCTTGTGAAAGAAAGAAGTAAGAGTTAAAATATGCATTTCTAAACACTAGGTGGGATTAAGAGTTTATCACTGATCTTCCTAAAGGTGACAGATGATTAAGGTTAAGGTTCTGTCATGGTTATTTTTAGAAAAAGTCATGAACAGGTCGTGGGCATTAAACAAAACTTCTCAGAAGCCTGCAACCTGTCCGTAACTTTAATTAAAAATAACAGGGCGCAGGTGGGTTTGAGGAGGCTGACCACCGCAAGGGCTGACAGCCCCAGCTGCAGGAGCTGAAGCCGAAGAAGTCACAGAATCCATCAATTCCGTGACTATATGGTATACTTACAGAGGATTCATACTACCCACTAGAGCGGACTTCTGGTTCTATAAATGTAAAGGCATTGGCAAAAGGTTGTTTTTTTTGTTTTGTTTTTTTTTTTTTTTTGAGTTGAGGGCCTCAGATCAGTGATTATTAGGGGTGCAGGAACCACTGGCAGCACTACAGCTGCTGTAATTCTCTGCTAGACAGCTGAGTAGCTAGCACCCACTCTGCCCATAAAGGACACCTCAACATCATCTGAAGCAGCATAGCATAGGACAGAGAACAAAGGACTCTTGTGCTCTAATCACAGCTCTGATTGCCATGAACTGTGTACTACCACCATTCAGTTTAATATCTGATACATCCCTTCCCTGGGGATAATCACTGTAAATGTAAAGACGTTGTGGCCTTAATTAATATCACAAGCTTTTTGCCACTTTGTCAACATGCTTCAGCCAGTTTCCATAAATTCCAAGGACAGAAGGGACCATTGTGATCATCTAGTCTGAACTTCTGTATAACACAGGTCATAGAACTTCCCCAAAATAATTCCTAGAGCACAGCTTTCAGAAAAACATCCAATCCTGACTTAAAAACGGTCAGTGACAGAGAATCCACCATGACTCTTAGTAAATTATTCCAATGGTTAATTACACCCACTGTTAAACATTTATGCCTGACTGCAAATCTGAATTTGTCTAGCTACAACTTCCAGCCATCGGATTGTGTTATACCTTTCTCTGTTAGACTGAGGAGCCCATTATTAAATACATGTTCCCCTTGCAGGTACTTATAGACTGTAATCAAGTCTCCCCTTAACCATCTCTTTGTTAAGCTAAATAGATTGAGATCCTTAAGTCTATCACTATAAAGCATGTTTTCTAATTATTTAATCATTCTCGTGGCCCTTCTCTGAACCCCCTCCAAATTATCAACATCCTTCTTGAATTGTAGACACCAAACTGGACATAATATTCCAGCAGCAGTCGCACCAGTCCCCAAAAGAGAGGTAATACAACCTTTACTCCTATCCAAGAGTCCCCTGCTTATACATGCTGTGACAAAGCTCTGTCCTTGTCTCAGTGGGTCCAGCGCTTCCTGGAGGATTTTGCTAGCCTCAGAGGCTCACTGTGACCCTACACGTAGCCCTTCTCTCTCTAGAGGCAAGGGTCACAGCCTACTAAGCCATTTTCATCATAAGCCAGCAAGGGAGGTGAGGAGAAGCCATCCTCCCTCGCACAGTCTCTGTTGTCTCCCAGTGTCAGTGATTAATCGGGGAGGGGGGAGCCCAGGTCTGCCCTCTACTCCGGGCTCCAGCCCAGGGACTCTAATAGTAGCAGCTATGGTAGCTGACTTTTTGGAAATAGGAAGTATACAATTCCCTGAGCCACTTCCCCACAGCAGCTCCCACCCAATATCTCCCTCACCATTACTTCAGGGCTTCCTTCCTTGCGCCTGATATGGTTTGTACTGCTTAGTTCCTCCAACAGCGGTGACTTTCTCCTACAGCTCCTGACATGCACACCCAGCTGACTAACAGAGAGGCTTTAATTCATTTCAGCCAGCCCCTAATTGGCTTCAGGTGTCCCAATCAACCTGGCTATCTTCCCTGCCTTCTGGAAAGATCTTCATAGAATCATAGAATATCAGGGTTGGAAGGGACCTCAGGAGGTCATCTAGTCCAACCCCCTGCTCAAAGCAGGACCAATCCCCAATTAAATCATCCCAGCCAGGGCTTTGTCAAGCCTGACCTTAAAAACTTCTAAGGAAGGAGATTCTACCACCTCCCTAGGTAACGCATGATCTTAATTGGCCTCAAGTGTCTTAATTGACCTGGAGCAGCTGCCATTTACTTATCCTGGTAACAGGGATTTGTTCAGCCTGGGGCTAATGTATCTGTCTCCCACTACTTTTCTATAGCCATCTGGCCTTGCCCTATCACAATCCATACACCTAAGAATTACATTAGCCCTTTTGGACACAAAGTCACACTGGAAGCACATATTCAGCTGATAGTGATACTTAAAAAAAACTGGGGATCATGGTAGCTGAGTCCCAGGATAGAATCCCCCACATCCTGTCTGATCTACATTCCTTGTTTCTAGATGTATACATTTAATCATATTAAAACGTATACAGTTTGCATGCGTCCAGCTTACCAAGCAATCCAGATCACTCTGTAGCAGTGACTTATCCTCTTCATTATTTACCACTCCTCCAATTTGTGTCATCTGCAAACTACCAGTGATGATTTTGTATTTTCTTCCAGGTCATTAACAAAAATGATAAACAGCATAAGGCCAAGAACGGATTCCTGTGGGACCCCTCTAGAAACACACCTGTTCAATGAGGATTCCCCATTTACATTTACATTTTGAGAACCATGACTTGGCTAGCTTTTAATCCATTTAATATCTTTCAGATTTTTTATTCAAAATGTCAGGCAGTACCAAATCAAATGCCCTACAGAAGTCTAAGTATATTACCTTTATCAACCAAACTTGTAAACTCATCAAAACATATCAAGTTAGTTTGACAACATCTATTTTCCAGAAACCCATGTTGATTGGCATTAATTATATTACCTTCCTTTCATTCTTCATTAATCAAGTCCTGTATCAGTTGCTCTTCCATTATCTTGCTCAGGATCAATGTCAGACTGACAGGCCTATAACTACCCAGGTCATCACATTTACCTTTTTTAAATACTGGCACAACATTAGCTTTCTTCCAGTTATCTGGAACTTCCCTGGTGTTCTAAGACTTACTGAAAAATCAACATTAACAGTCCAGCAAGCTGCTTACCCACATATTTTACAACACCTGGATGCTAGTTATCTGAACCTGCTGATTTAAAAATGTCTAACTTCAGTAGCTGCTGTTTATCCTCCTCCTGAAGTATCATTGGAATGGAAAGAGTATTATCATATGATATAACTATATGATCTGTTTTTTCCCCCAAATACTTCTGGAGAAGCTACTTCTAGGAATGGATGTGGCATTATCAATCAAGAGAAATATGGCAACTGCAAAAGTTCATGTTGTACAGCCTACTGTAGATCTAACTCAAAGTTTACGATGAAAGACCCCATAATCGCATGTTCAAGTGCGTGCCTCAGCACTATGCCTTTGAAGACCTGTCAAACATCTACAGTAATGGGAAAACCCCTTCTGTTACTGTAGAAAGCATCTACACTATCCATTGCAGAGGACAGCTGTAGCTGTGCCACTGTAGCACTTGTAGTGTAGACATGGCCTAAATAAAAAAACAAAAGCTGGAATTAACATCTTAGGGAAGCAAGCAGCAACATAAAATTTCTACTACTTGCCTGATGTCATCTCTCCCTAGCTTCATGTTAGGTTAAAACTTAGCATGAACTTTTGCAGGACAGGGAGCAGTTGTGTGAGACTGTGGTTCAGGACCTCAAAGTGGGTAGCCACCCCATTTTAATGGGGTTGCCAGGGCTGGTGTTAGAGTTACTGTGGCCCGGGGCCAAAGCCTGAGCCCCACCTCCCAGGGCCAAAGCTGCAGCCTGAGGGCTTCAGCCCTGGGCAGCAGGCTTCAGCTTCAGCAGTGGGTGGCAGGGCTCAAGTTACAGGCCCCCTTCTTGGAGCTGAAGCCTTTGGACTTGGGCTCCCCAGCCCAGGGTGGTGGGGCTCGAGCTTTCCCTCCTCCCCTCGCCTGGAGTGGTGGGGCTTGGGCAGGTTCAGGCTTTGGTTAGGGTGACCAGGTGTCCGGTTTTCGACTGGAACACCTGGTCGAAAAGGGACCCTGGAAGCTCCGGTCAGCACTGCCGACCAGACCATTATAGGTCCGGTAGGTGGTGCTGCGGTGCTGAGGCAGGCTAGTCCCTACCTGTTCTGGGGCACGGCGCTGCACCCCAGAAGCGGCCAGCAGGTCTGGCTCTTAGGTGGGGGGGAAGACCACGGAGCTCCGTGTGCTGCCCTCACCCCGAGCACAGGCTCCGCACTCCCATCAGCCAGTTCTCGGCCAATGGAAGCTGGTGGGCGCTGCCTGCGGGCGAGAGCAGCACGCACCAAGCCTCCTGTCCCCTCCTGCCTACTAGCGCCGGATCTGGCGGTCGCTTCCAGTGCACACACAACGTGGCGTCAGGACAGGCAGGGAGCCTGCCTTAGCCCCGCTGCGCTGCTGACCGGGAGCCGTGCAAGGTAAGCCTGTGCCCCAGCCCTCAGCCCCCCACAAATCTGGAGCCCCGTCCTGCACCCAAACCCATCTCCAGCCCCACCCCACAGCCAGCACCCCTAGCCAGAGCCCTCACTCCCTCCTGCACCCCAAGCTCCTGCCCCAGCCCAGTGAAAGTGAGTGAGGGTTGGGGAGAGTGAGCCATCGAGGGAGGGGGAATGTAGTGGACAGGGCCTCAGGGAAGGGACGGGGGTGAGGCCTTGGGGAAGGGGTGGGGCGAGGGTGTTCAGTTTTGTGTGATTAGAAAGTTGGCAACCCTAGCTTCGGTCCCCCCTCCTGGGGTCATGTAGTAATTTTTATTGTCATAAGAGTGTCATGGTGCAATGAAGTTTGAGAATCGCTGCCCTATGCCATACTTGCATATTGTGACATATAGCAGTGTTTGTCACAACTGTATTTCTCTCCTACGTGGTGCTATTAGGTACAGAATATCTCAACTTTTGACACTCATGCCATTCTGGTTACCCTGCCTAAGCATTACAGCTTTAGGATTAAGACCTTAAAATGTTCAACTATCTATTTCTCTCAAAATTTGCCAAAGGCACTTAAACTACAATAGAATAATCACTTGCCATGATTGATTTTAAAATGAAACCTTTTTTGGTTCTTCTTTTCTCCCCAAAACCTGGCAGGGGCATAGGACAAAAAGGAGACTAAGGAGTGAGCTTCATAGATGCATTTTTGCATTAGCATATCAAGAGTTCTGAATTGGGATTCATCAATTTTCTATTCAGTCAATCAGCTGTTGGTTCAGAATACCCAGGATACACAACGCCCAGTTGATCTCTGCCCACTGGAACAAAAGAAGAGTTTATTTCAAGATGGATTTATTCCTGATTACTCCTCACCTGTATATATGCCACCATGACCCAGATGGCTCTTCACAAATGTAGTGGCAGCAATATAGCAATTTTAGGATGAGGGTGGTTGGGGACAAGGGGACAAAGAACGGGAGGTGGAGAAGAGAATGGTCCTGGAGTCAAGTTAGCTCTGTTCAGTCATGTTAACAAACTGACAGCAAAACATCCAAAAGATGTCAGAGAGGCTGAAACATTGGATTGGATTGAGACACAAATCAGGAGTGAAGGTAGATTTGCAAATCACTGGAATAAAATTGACAGTTGACAGTCTGGACAGATAAAATAATCCACACAAAGGATATAGAGCAGGGGTGAGCAAACTTTTTGGCCTGAGGGCCACATCGGCGTTCCAAAACTGTATGGAGGGCGGGGTAGGGAAGGCTGTGCCTCCCCAAACAGCCTGGCCTCCGCCCCCATCCATCCCCTGACTGCCCACCTCAAAATCCCCGCCCAATCCACCCCCCCCGGCTCCCTGTCCCCTGACTACCCACTCCCAGAACCCCCTACCCCAACTAACCCCTTGGGACTCCACCCCCTGCTTCCTGTCCCATATCCACACCCCCGCCCCCTGACAGACCCTCCGGGACTCCCACACCTATCCAACCCACCTTGTTCCCCATCCCCTGATGGCCCCCCGGTCCTTCCCTCTCCCCCCCCCCCCCACTCCCTTACCATGCTGCTCAGAGCACCAGGACTGGCAGCCGCGCCATCCAGCCTGTCAAGGTTCCTTCCCCACTCCGAACTCCAGGGTACAGATGTGGGGACCTGCACAAAAACCTCCTAAGCTTACTTTTACCAGCTTAGGTTAAAATTTCCCCAAGGTACAAACTATTTTACCTTTTGCCCTTGGACTTTATCACTGCCACCACCAAACGTCTAACAGATATATAACCGGGAAAGAACCTGCTTGGAAACGTCTTTCCCCCCCAAAATCCTCCCAAGTCCTACACCCCCTTTCCTGGGGAAGGCTTGATAAAAATCCTCACCAATTTGCATTGGTGAACACAGACCCAAACCCTTGGATCTTAAGAACAATGAAAAAGCAATCAGGTTCTTAAAGGAAGAATTTTAATTGAAGAAAAAGTAAAAGAATCACCTTTGTAAAATCAGGATGGTAAATACCTTACAGGGTAATCAGATTCTAAACATAGAGAATCCCTCTAGGCAAAACCTTAAGTTACAAAAAGACACAAACACAGGAATATACATTCCATTCAGCACAGCTTATTTTATCAGCCATTTAAACAAAACAGAATCTAACGCATATCTAGCTAGATTACTTACTAAGTTCTAAGACTCCATTCCTTTTCTGTTCCCAGCAAAAGCATCACACAGACAGAGAGAACCTTTGTTTCTCCCCTCCCCACCCTCCAGCTTTGAAAGTATCTTGTCTCCCCATTGGTCATTTTGGTCAGGTGCCAGCGAGGTTATCCTAGCTTCTTAACCCTTTACAGGTGAAAGGGTTTTTCCTCTGGCCAGGAGGGATTTTAAAGGTGTTTATCCTTCCCTTTAAATTCACTGATTTTGTGGGGGGGGGTGGAGGGTGAGAAAACCTGGATTTGTGCTGGAAATGGCCCACCTGATGATCACTTTAGATAAACTATTACCAGCAGGACAGTGGGGTGGGAGGGGGTATTGTTTCATATTCTCTGTGTATATATAAAGTCTGCTGCAGTTTCCACGGTATGCATCCGATGAAGTGAGCTGTAGCTCACGAAAGCTCATGCTCAAATAAATTGGTTAGTCTCTAAGGTGCCACAAGTACTCCTTTTCTTTTTTCATCTTAAACCTGGTGCTTTTCCACTGGGGGGGGGGGGGGCGGCAGAGAGAGAAAAGATTCCCGCCTTGTGCCAAAGCCATATAAGGGAGTGGAACAGAACAAAGGGGGCTGCAATCATGAGAAATCCCCTAGCTACTACCTGAGCTGGAACAAGGGCTGTACCAGGGGAAAGGATTGTGCCCAGACTGGGAAGGCATCCAGTCTGTGATGGAAGCTTATTGAAACATCTGAGGGTGAGGTTTTATCTGCATTTAGTTTTAGGCATAGACTTGCGAGTTTTATTTTATTTTTCTTGGTAATTCACTTTTTTCTGTCTGTTACTACTTGGAACCACTTAAATCCTACTTTCTGTATTTAATAAAATCACTTTTTACTTATTATTTAACCCAGAGTATGCATTAATACCTGGGGGGGAAGGGGGGGGAACAGCTGTGCATTTCTATCAGTGTTATAGAGGGCGAAGAATTTTTGAGTTTACCCCGTATAGGCTTTATACAGGGTAAAACGGATTTATTTGGAGTTTGGACCCCATTGGGAGTTGGGCATCTAAGTATTAAAGACAGGAACACTTTTTAAGCTGCTTTCAGTTAAGCTTGCAGTTTGTGGGACATGGTTCAGACCTGGGTCTCTGTTTGTGGCCGCCAAGCGTGTCTGGCACAACCAGGCAGGGCTCTGCAGTCCCAAGCTGGCAGGGAAAGCAGGGGCAGAAGTAGTCTTGGCTCATCGGTTGGCAGTCCCAAAGGGGTTTCTGTGAAGCAACCCATCATGTCGTCTATTGAAGTTGTAGCAGAAGCTAAAGTTTACCAAAAATAGAGTTGCATATTTAAGAAGTCTTTTGTAGAGGTTAATAAATCAATAGTACTTTTGAATGTAAAGTTTGAAGAACCCCACAAAAGTTACCTGATTATTGCAGAAAAGCAGGTGAAATCAATATTTTTCCCATAATAAAACGTATACAGCTTCTTGTAGGCTTAACCTCTTAACTAAGGAGATATTATAACTACTTTCATGGAAATGAAAAGAAAAAGCTGTGAAAGGTTTCCATGAATTTATTTAAACACAGGTATGGGCTCCTCAAGGAGATCATCTGCTTAACTACTGGTCTAGAAAGGAAGCTCTAAATCTACTAAAAAAAATGAGCGCCAATGCAAGCTGACCTAACAGTGTGAAATGCATATTAAGAATTCTATAATTAAGGCAATAGCTAACAATTCTATTTAAAAATTCCATTATGGACTGGACAGCACATTGATAATTTCATGATATATCAACATCAGATGCATTTAGATACTATGAGGGGTGCAATACAAGAACTTAAAGAGAAAAACAGGAACTTGCTTTTACTCAGGATTCTTGCTACAGTCTCCACACATTTATTTTACTCCTAACAAAGTTATAATATTTAGTTAACAAGCTGCAAACTCCCATGTAATATAGTTACTTGGTGGTACTACTTCTTTAATCTGCAATATTGAAAGCAACTATTGTACCCCTCTAAGACCAGCTGTCACAAGTACTTCTTCATACCTTATTACAACTATGGTTTGATTAGCCATTATCTGAATTTGAAAAAAAAATCCCTCTGAAATAGATACTTCTATGTTAAGGCAAGTTCACGTTCCGTTACTGTACCACATATTATCTGATTAAAAGACAAACTGCTGTTTATTAGGTCACAATGCAGAAACTGAGAGAATCAGTACAATTCGATTTTAGCAACTGAATGGGTAGCACTATCAGGTATTGTACTAGTTTACAGTATTATGTCTCAGATTCCATTTGATCACTAAGGAAACTGGGGTTCTACATCCCAGTGAAGTTGTCCAACATGCTTCTCATGATTCATTCCGACACAATTTCCAAATCATAAAGCTAGTGCCAAAGGGAGCTCAGGCCATACAAATTGGAATGTCATAATTATAGAGAGGACATCTGAATATTTGTCTTCTATATCAGATTCAAGTATAGCAGTAACTTAGTTCACTAATCAAAAGGGTAACTTCACTGACTGGACATGAATTGCTAGAAATAGATCCTGCCTTAATCCAAATGACTACAGATTGGCAAAGTGCATTATACGACTTTTCTACATGGTGTGATAATGACTCTACAGGGGTATGATTTCTAAGGCTATGTCTAATTCTTACGGTCCTTAAAGTGGCACTCTAAATTATACCGGAGTGGCACTTCCGCTAAGTTAAGGTTAAGATGGCTTTCTGTTTAAAGCTCAACTGTTCTAAGAGCTCTAAAATTAATATGGTTTCTCAGACTGCCTTGAAATTTTGTGCGCCTCGTGAGGGATCAGGTTTGGTCAGTGATCCAAATTTCGGGCCATTTGACCGAAAGGATTCCTGAAATACACCCCCCACTCCAAAAAAACAAACCCCCTAAAACAGTTTAAGTTAATAGTCACATTCTGGCAACAATTTTTTGATCACAAATAGAGATCAAAGCAGGGCTTAGATCCTCACACCTGGAACTCAAACACTTGAGAGTTACCAAGATGGACTAGATGCAATCCAACAGACCACTGGGGGAAATCAAATGACTAATTATTAACCAAAGATTTTATCTGTTTGGAGCAGTAGCTTTTGAAGTGCTGGTTGGTATGCCAACTGGATTGCACTGAGCATGTGCAGACAGAGAAGTTAAAAGGATTGTTAGCCTTCAATGTTCCACACCAGCTGGATGGGCTCAACAGGCTAAGCAGTACCTTTTAACCTTATACACCCAACCAGTATCAGTTCGAGTTCTACTCTGGGCAAAAATCTGGAAAAGGTCAGAAGGCAGATTGCTAAAATCTGGTGGGGTTTTTCATTTTGTTTTTTTAAATTTTGGCAGAATGCAATTGAAGTATTTTTGTAAAAAATATTAGACATGTAAATGTTTGCTGGCAGGACATTTTAGAGGGTGAAGGAAGGAAAACAGGCAGAGGGGTTCGAGGATGCAGAGGGGGACTGAAGGAAAGAACTAAATGGGGATGGATGATCGGGGAGGTAAGGCATATGTGGAAGAGGGACTGATGGAGAATAGGGCAGGTCACTTGTCTGCCCTACATTCTCCCCACGTGTGTATGTCCGAGGATCTAAAGTGTCCGAGCCTCTCCCCCTACCTGTGTGCATGCACCAGGACCTCGGGGGGTGGGTCGTCTAACCCCCTCTTCTCTAACCCCCTGGCCTTTCTGGGCAGGTCTAAGCCCCCCTCCCTCCCCCTCATGTGAGCTGGGATCCTGGATTTCTTGTATTGCTACGGGGGTCTGAACCCCTCTCTGCACCCCACCTCTGTGAGACAAGATGTGGGAAACCCCTGCCTCTCTGGGTGGGGAACTTAGAACAAACATGCTCAGAGCAAGAATCAAGAGCACACTGTTGACACTGGGACGAGTTGAGAAAAGACATGCTTGATGCATATACATTAACAACACTGGGTTGTGGGGGAAACCCCATTAAAAGGAATGGAGCAGTGCACACATCACAAGCTATTGTTTCAGGCTGTATTCATCCCCTTTCATGGGCATAGGATGAAACCCCTGGCTTAGGGAGACTAGCCCTCCAGCCCCGCCCCTTCCAGACAGCATGGTCTCGCCCTCCCCGGGTCCAACCCCCAGAGGGGAGCGACACCAATCTTTTCTCACAAGCTTGACATTACTGTAACCAACCACTATGTTATACAACTGTCAAGATTTTGGGACACAGACCATGGATTAGATTTCTCTCACTGACCCTGTTAGCAACTGCACATTGGAAAAATTTCAAAGCATGACTTTTAACCCCATTTCTCGATAACAAAATATATAGGAGGGGTGAGGAGCACTTAGTAATCACATAGCAACTGTGCAGCCTAGCGGAAAGGCCACTGGACTGGGACTATTACTAGCTCTGCCACTAGCTTCCTGGGTGACCTCTGGTAAGTCACCACACCTCTGTGCCTTGGTTTCCCACCTGTAAAATGGGGATAATGATGTGAAGTTCTTTGAGATCTACTGATGAAAAGCACTACATAAAACTTAGGTATTTTGATTACCACCTAGCTACAGCAGCATATTAACTGCAAACTCTGGTGAGAACTATAATTGCCTAAATGGTCACTAATTCCTACTAACAAACATTTATTTAATTTTCTAGTTTTTTAAACTGAAATGGCAAAAAAAAGTCTGGTAACACAGAGTTAAGGTTGCCTGGTGAGCTTATACCCTTCCAGAATGTTGAGTTCAGCAAACCTCAAACTTCTGAAAACTAGAAAATACAGAGTTAACATAAATGCTCATGCAACTTTAGCTAGGTTCCCTGTGAGTGATGTTCCAAAACACCTATTACACATTCTCGCACTCTGCCTTTTCACTGCATTACCTGCACCTCCCCATCACTCAAACACTGTGCCTACTTCCTTAATAGAATACCACACTTATAAAATTTAACAGCCACTTCATATCCTTTTACAGCTCCTTCTCACTTCCACATAGGATACTACCTAAACCTATACTTTTCCCTACCCATCATTAAATCCGCAGACTGCTTTCATGTCCCATTTCACTACTGACAGTACCCCTGAGAAGATGACTGTAGTGCCCTGCTATGACACAGCCTACACAATTTTGTACTGAAATGATGCAAACTAGAACCCCAAGATATGAATGCACCTCTTTCCTTTGATCACACTTGTGCGGGGATTCAGACCCAGATCTCTTCATATCACAATCACAGCGCTTTGACACACTTCAAACTAATTCCCTGATGATCTCATATCAAAACAGATTTCTAACAACCTGCTGCACCTATTGCCTCCACCACTCAGTACAGCTACACCTAAAACAGAAAGCAACTGGAGAGCATGCAGGTAATTCCTGTTTGCTACTTCCAGCTCCAGGGGCAGAGTTAAGGCTACGTGAACATTTACCTTAACTCTGTATTTCCTGTTTTTCCCCTGAGTTTTGCTGAACTCAATGTTCTGGAAGGCCATAAGTTATCACCATGCAACCTTAACTCTTAAATTTTTTTGCCATTTAATAACAACTCTGAAGATGTGCAAGGCAATACATCATGGGATAAAAGATGCATGATCAAAGTGATTGACATACCAAAGATCAAGGAATTTAAATAACTACCTTTCCTGAAATGTTGCCATAACTACTGATAGAACTTGTGTGCCCGTTTTGGGTATGTCTACACAGCAACTAGAGACTCACAGCTTGCCTGTTCCAGCTGACTAGGGCTTGAAGGGCTTCAGCTGTGCAGCTGTTTCACTGCTTGTGGACGTCTGGGCTCAGACAGGAGCTGAACTCTATTATCCTGTGAGGTTTGAGGATCCCACGGAGCCTGAAAGTCTACGGAGCAGTCAAACACCCCCACAGCCCCAGTCAGCGGGCACAAGCCAGATGCTGGTTTTTCTTTGCTGTGTAGACATACCCTTAGTGGATCACTGCAGCAAGTTTCTGGACAGGTACATTGATTTACCAACTCTGACCCAGAGACATTAATAGTCTTCATCTCCACTGAGAGCCTGGATAACCCCTTATACCACTTTTTTCATGGCTAAGTAGAGGCGTACAACCCCACCTGGGATTCACCAGGCAGTTTTAAAGTCTGCCCCTGACAGCAGAGAGTTTCCTACGTGTCACTGACTCTAAGGAAGTAAGCCTCTCCCCTCCAGCCTCAGAGGGCGAGACCGCTTTCAAACCGTCGGGGAAGAACGACGCTCACTTTAATCCCTGTTTAGTAAACAAATAGCCTCTCTCAGCTCCCCGCATTTTGTCCCCTGAGCAGCGCAGGATCCCGGGAGGGCTGTTCCCGACAGCGCGCTCCAGGCCCTGGCCCGGGCCCGGGGGGTGGAGAGACCGGGCCCCCGGATGCCCAGCACCTGGCGGCACAGCCCACAGCCCAGGCCCGCCCCCTACCCGCTCACCAGCCTGTCTCGTCCTCCTCGCAGCTGGCCAAGCGCTCCAGCTCGTCCGGCCTCAGAGGCTCCACTTCGTCCAGGAAGCTGCCCCCTTCCCCGGCTGCTGCGGCCGCCGGCCCGCCTCGCGTCTCCTCGGCGGGCGGCTGGCGGGCCCCGGCCCTGGGGCTAAGGCAGCGGCTCTCCAGTCCCAGCGGCAGGTCCCCCCGCGGGGAAGGGGTGGCGGCGCCGCTGCCGCTGGGGAGGCGCTTGGGGCTGGCGGGGGGCCCGGAGCGGCTGCGGAGCTGCTCGTTCTGCTTCTCCAGCTTCTTCACCAGCTCCTGCAGCTTCCGCACCTCCGCGTCCGCGTTCACGTTGGAGTTAATGTCCTCCATGGCGGCGGCGGCGGCGGCGGGACCCTCCGCCCGGCCGCCGGCTCGCTGGCGCGCGGGGCTGGCTACCTCACGGGCCGGTCACGTCTCCGGGATGCGGGGGGGAGGGAAGCAACCAGGGCCCGCCTCTACATGGCCGGGCCTGGAGGAGGCGGCGCCGCTGTGACTGCGCCGGGGCTGGGCCCGGCCTAGAGTGGAGCCGCCGCCTCGTCAGCTGCGCCGGCGGCCCAGGGTGGGAGGGAGATACACACATCCGGCCAGCGGCGCCATCTTGCCCTGCGCCCCGCCCCCAGCCGGGCGTCACGCACGCGCCCGGCACGCGGCCCGGTCCGGGACGGAGGCTCGGGCCGCCGGAAGCGCAGCGGCACAATGGCAGGGGCTGAGCGCACAGCAGGGGCCCGGCCCGGAGCCGCCGCTCCCGCTGCCCCCCGGGCGGGGCTGACAGCCGCCTGCGGAGCCTTGGGCAGCGGAGGCGGCATCCCGAGGCAGCGGCGCCCGGATCAGCCTCGGTTCCTGCCGCTGCCCGAGCCCGCGTCCGCCAGCCAGCCGATGGGGGCGCTTACATCACCCTGTGGCCGGGGCCAGCCGCCCTGGGCCAAGGAGTGTCCGCTGCTGCTGCGGCGCCTCGTTAGTGCCCCATCCCGTCCCTGAGCAGCGGCTCTGCTACCCACCCCTGTGACCCGTCTGCCGGGGCTGGCGGCGGCAGTAAGGGTCGAGTTCAAAGAGCAACTGGCCCGTTTTAAAACTAACAAACGCGACGGGCTTCAGCCCCCACCCAAAACTGTTGGGATCACACAAGTACTTGCCACCTGTCCCCAAGCATTGAGGTTGTGTAGAAAACAAATCTTTATTAAGAGAAAGAGGAAAAAGAAAAGTGGATGGGTGTATCTAAATGAGTAAGTAAAATACATGCATCCGACGAAGTGAGCTGTAGCTTACGAAAGCTTATGATCAAATAAATGTGTTAGTCTCTAAGGTGCCACAAGTCCTCCTTTTCTTTTTACTGGGTGGAGGTAACTTTGGCAGTAGTCTGTGTAACTCAGTTCCACACCCAAGGGCTGAATGTTCCCTTTACCACACATTGCTTCCCTGTCCCCCATCTGGTAAACCACACTCACCATTGGGTATCAGTGAGTAGCATCATCCCATCATCCAGACATGTACTCTGGCACGATGGTCCCTTTCCAGTGCTTTGGGAAATGCTGCCTCGTCCCATCCCGAAGCTCTACTACCTAAACCATCTTTCATCTTTATTTAGAACAAAACTCTCCTGTTTTGCTGAGAATAAAACCACCTCAACAAGAGGCATAGAGCATTTTGTGGCAAACTTAGATTGACAAAGTATCAATGTAGACACTCAGCTTGGTGATGTTGTCATAAATGGCCCACAGGAGGTGTCTCAATACCCATTCTGACTGCTCTGGTCAGCAGTTTGAACTCCGCTGCCCTGCATCCAGGTACACAGGCATCTGCCCCTCCCTCTTTAAAGGACTGGCAATTTTTGAAATTCCACTTTCTGTTTGCTCGGTGTAGACAGCTAACATTGCATATTCCCAGCTGACCATAGCGGCTCCACGCAGCAAAAGCTCTTTGGCCCGGAGCACACCAGAGTTATTAGATCTGCTGGGTCTGTAGGGAGAGGAGACTGTGCAGTCCCTGCTTCACTCCAGCTGTAGGAACTTTGATACCTATGGTCAGATTTCTTGTGGTGTGATGGATAAGGGCTACAAACAGGATATGCATCAGTGCTGTGTGAAGATCAAGGAGCTAGGCAGGTGTACCAGAAGGCAGAGGAGTCAAACCATTGCTCTGGTACTGTGCCGAAGACCTGCCGTTTCTATAAGGACCTGGACACCATCCTTGGCGGCAACCCTATCACCAAGAGCCCCATGGCTACTTCAGCAGGGATGGAGATAGCGGCCAGCAGACTCAACCCCAAGGACGAAGAAGTAGGTTGGAGGATGAGATGGGACAGACAACTGGTTCATCTGTTACTGTGATGAGCCAGGGTCTCTTCTCAATAGTAGAGGGTTTGAGCCAGTCCTAGTGCTCTGTCTGTGATGCACATGATGCAGGAAAGGGGACTTCTGGTAAGTGAACATTTTGAGTTGATGCTGCTCTACATGAGGCAGAGCTGTCCTTTGCTTTTTATATGCTAGAATTGGGTTAAGGGAAAGAAATGTACAAAGACTAGCTGAGTCTGCATCTGCTTCCCATACCCCTGTGCAATACACAGTGGGCCAGGACTCTGTGTTAATACAATGAGAATCCTCCAGAGAGATCTCTAGGAAACTTTCCTGGAGGTACTCGCTCATCAGTCTTTAAACCATGATTTGAGGACTTCAGTAGCTCAGACATAGGTGAGAGATTTATCGCAGGAGTGGGTGGGTGAGATTCTGTGGCCTGCATTGTGCAGGAGGTCAGACTAGATGATCATAGTGGTCCCTTCTGACCTTGATATCTATGAATCCTCTGCCGAAGGTTCCTTGTCAAAGCTGGTTTGTTCCTTCCCCCATTGTAGGAAACTTTCGCACACCAATCAGCAATCACTTGTGCAGGGACCAAAGCGGCATACAGGCGAGGAGCGTAAGAGCCTGCTTTGAAGCCGTACGCATGCAGGAGATGCACCCCTTCAACCTTACCCTCAGGAATGAGATATTGGCTTCAATGACCTCACCTATGGAAAATGGTGGCAGAATTTACAATATTGTCCCTAGTTGCTTGCAGCGATCCCCTTAAAAAAATTCACTGTAACCCTTTGCGCCATCTTGAAACCCTACCCCTGTGTCAAATTTACCATGTTTAGAGCATTTGCTGAGCTGTATGCATGCCAAAGGACAGTGTGAAAGAGGGGTATTTTACTCTTACGATTAGATGCGGTGAGTGCACTAACAATCATGCTTCTGTTTATTGTTTCTTGTGCTTCTGCAGATGTGGGAACTCCCTACACACCAGCAGAACACCTCCACCAGCTAAGGAAGCTGCTGAGGAGAAGCAAGGAGGACATGTTTTGGGAGGTGCTACAATCTTCTGTCGCCACAGAACAAGAACACGGGTCTTGGAGAGAGGTAGCTAATGAAATTTTTAAAATAGCTAGACAGGAGAGGAAAGAGAGCCAGGAGTGAATTTTAGTGGTCCAGGAGCAGATGATAAAAGTGATGGAGGAGCAAACAGAGATGCTGCAGACCCTGATCGCACCTTCCAAATGATAGCTGAAGTTACACACACCTGTGAGAGCCTCCGTCAGGAGAGCGCCCTTCAGTATTATCTCCCTTTCAACCAAGCATTTTTTTTGTGTTTGTTGCTATTTAATGAAAAAATACCCGGTGAAAGATCATCAATCTTTATCTCCTACACGTGGTGGTTGCTGCTGGAATTAATACACAGTGGCAATTGGCACATTTGCAGACTACAACTCACGGTCAGAAAGCAGTCATAAAAATTTTCATGCAAGGTAGCAAGTTAACAAAGCATGGCAGAATGCTTTATAAAAAGACACATGACTGGTACTCATTGTCAAAATGGTGCCTCAAACCTTCCTGATTCAATAGCCCCCCATTGTGCCCCTCTAATATCCCTTGTATCAGACTGCTCAAAATTAGCCACCAAGCAATCCACCTCCATGCTGCACCTGGGGAAACTTTTCACCCTTATCCTCACAAATATCATGCAGCGCACAGCAGGCTTCTATGACCCGGGGAATATTTTCCTCATTTAGGTCATAACCTGCCATAAAGACAGCGCCAGTGAGCTTTTAATCTGCCAAACACACATTCAGTGGTCATTCTGCACCTGCTCAGCCTATTGTTGAAGTGTTCCTTCCTGCTGTCCAGGTTTCCCATGTAAGACTTCATGAGCCATGGGAGTAAGGGGTACACTGGGTCTCTCAGGATCAGTATGGGCATTTCAACATCCCACATTGGAATCTTCTAGTCTGGAGAGAAAGTCCCTATTTGCAGCTTTCTGTGCAGGCCAGTGTTCCTGAAGATCCATGTGTCTGTGATGGGTTTGGGCCCTTTGGGGTGTCACCTATTGTGCTGGCGTTTAACTGAGTCAGCCTATTCTGCCAGCCTGGGTCACCCCTTTGCCTGGCCTTGCTGGATTAGGCTCAAAAGCCTCTTCCAGCCAAGCACACAGGCAGAGCCACACCCAGCTGCACAGAGAGACAGAGATCTGCTCTGGAAAGATTCAGCCTTAGGGGCTTGACCCAATACTCTGGTGCCTACTCCCTTTAAGGGGTACAAACCCAAACATTTTATGAAATTTGCCCTCTCCCTCAATGTGGAGGGAGATATGCACAACTTCTTGCCCCCTCAGTTAGAAATTGCATAAATTGGGTTTTATTATAAACAAGAAATACGTTAATTAACTACAAAAGGTGAATTTTAAGTGAATATAAGAGATAACAGACAGAACAAAGCAGATTACTGAGCAAATCAAACAAAGTACGCAAGGTAAGCTCGAAATACTTAAGAAAGGTTACAAAATGTAATTTCTTACCCTAAACGTTATTTTAGGCAGGTTGCAAAGTTTCTGTGGTTTAGAGTTCCAGTTATATTTCTTTTCAGACTGGACCCTTGTCTCAGTCTGGACTCCTCCCTTGCCTTGCCTTCCCTTCAGGTGGCTTTAGCAGTCTTTCTTCTTGGGCAGACAGGCCATGGAGAGGAGGAGGAGTCCCGTTTGCCTTCCTCCCCACCCTTAAATAGGATTTCCATAAGGCAGGAATCCTTTGTTTCCCAAACTTGACCCCCGTTCCCATCCAGTTACAAGAAGTCCCAGGTAATGTTTAGTATCAGGTGACAAGACCACCTGACTCTGTAGCATCCATGAGTCACAACATCCATGAGTCAGTGGCAGCATGGAGCATCCACACAACTTTTTCACAGTCCATTGTCATCACTGATGGGCCATCAGCCCTGTCTGTCTTTTCCATTGTTGTACCTGAAGTGTTAGCAGTGGGCATCACCCAAAGTAGCATAGCTGAGATACAGATACATAGTCAATATTGCTAACTTCAGATACAGAAATGATACAGGCTGTCATAAATATAAAGGGAAGGGTAAACCTCTTTAAAATCCCTCCTGGCCAGAGGAAAAATCCTCTCACCTGTAAAGAGTTAAGAAGCTAAAGGTAACCTCGCTGGCACCTGACCAAAATGACCAATTAGGAGACAAGATACTTTCAAAAGCTGGGAGGAGGGAGAGAAACAAAGGGTCTTTGTCTGTCTGTATGCTGCTTTTGCCAGGGATAGAACAGGAATGGAGTCTTAGAACTTTAGTAGGTAATCTAGCTAGGTATGTGTTAGATTATGATTTCTTTAAATGGCAGAGAAAAGAACTGTGCTGAATAGAATGACTATTCCTGTCTGTGTGTCTTTTTTGTAACTTAAGGTTTTGCCTAGAGGGATTCTCTATGTTTTGAATCTAATTACCCTGTAAGGTATCTACCATCCTGATTTTACAGAGATGATTCCTTTACTTCTATTAAAAGTCTTCTTGTAAGAAAACTGAATGCTTTTTCATTGTTCTCAGATCCATAAGGGTTTGGGTCTGTGGTCACCTATGCAAATTGGTGAGGATTTTTACCAAACCTTCCCCAGGAAGTGGGGTGCAAGGGTTGGGAGGATTTTGGGGGGAAAGACATGCCCAAACTACGTTTCCCAGTAAACCCAGTTAGAGTTTGGTGGTGGCAGTGGAGATCCAGGGTCAGAGGATAAAATTAATTTGTACCTTGGGGAAGTTTTAACCTAAGCTGGTGAAAGTAAGCTTAGGAGGTTTTCATGCAGGTACCCACATCTGTACCCTAGAGTTCAGAGTGGGGGAGGAACCTTGACACAGGCATACAAATTGGATAATCACATTCAGTAAATTATAACCTTTCCAATATCTTACAGGACCCATCTTGCATAAAGTACATCTCAGTTATGTCATATTCATATCATAAGCATATTTTTATAAAGAATATGGAATGAAATGTCACAGCATCATGTACCTTTTCTGATCACCCTGTGTTGATATCAGTGAAATGACCCTGGTGGTAAGGACATATTTCCTTGTATCATTTTCATAGCCCCTGCTATACTACTGGTGATCCACAAGCACTTGCAATACCATAGAGAAGTGCCCCCTTCCTACTGATGTACTCCATCATAAGATGGTCCACGGCCAAAATTGGGATATGCATTCCATCTATCGTCCCACCGCAGTTAGGGAATCTCAGTGCTGCAAAGCCATCTGCTATTTCACGCACATTTACAAGAGTCACATTCCTTCGTAGCAAGATGCGATTAATGGCCCTGCACACTTGTATGAATGTAACCTCAACAGTGGATTTCCTGACTCCAAACTGATTTGCGACTGTCCGGTAGCAGTCTGGAGTTGCCAGCTTCCAAATAGTGGTTCTCACATGCTTCTCCACCAAGAGGGCAGCTCTCATTTTGGTGTCCTTGTGCTGCAGTGCTGGGGCGAGCTCCACACACAGTTCCAAGAAGGTGGCTTTGCACAGCTGTAAGTTTTGCAGCCACTGCTCGTCATCTGATACCTGCATAATGATGCAATCCCACCACTGAGTGCTTTTTTCCTGAGCCCAATAGCAACGGTCCACCATGTGCAGCTGATCCGTGAATGCCAAAAGTAATCTGATGTTGTTTCTTTTCATGGCACGGAGCAGAGCAGGCACCAGCGATTCCTATTCAGATTTGGAGCTCATGATATACTGCATGATCAGCCATGTTGTGTTCATAACACTGACCACAACAGTAGAGAGCAGTGCAGGATCCATCCTTTCAGACAGAGATGGCGGGTGCATAGTAAACAAGGGCCATTGAAAAGTGGCATGAAACATAGAAACCCCTAGAATGATAGGACAGAAAAAACTGCATCATGGGATGTTGAGCCCACGCTCATGATGGTCTGCAACCCACTCCGCCTTCCCACAACTCCTAGCTGCAGAAGGTGGTGAGTTGTGCAGTGGGTTAGCTACCACAGTGCTCTGCTCTCTATCTGATTGGAAAAGGCAGAATACCAGAAGTACCCATTTTCAGGTTCTCGTTCAGTTTAAAGAGTACAAAGTTATAGGTCATTCTTGACAGGTTTTAGAGTAGCAGCCGTGTTAGTCTGTATCCGCAAAAAGAAAAGGAGTACTTGTGGCACCTTAGAGACTAACCAATTTATTTGAGCATAAGCTTTCATGAGCTGTATCCTCTATCCTTTGAATGAACTCATCAATAAAGTCTTGATCCTGAAATTTGATCTACACAGGTGGACCCTTGTGCCTATGCACAGCCCCATTAATTTCAATGGAGCTCTGCAAGAGCAGAGATCCCTGTGGATTGACAGAGACTGAAGCTTTTGACTATAGGCTCTTGAAGCCAGGAACCATGTCTCCATGTGTGTTTCTAGAGTGCTAGTACAATTAGAACCCAGTCCTGACTAAGGACTCTGTACCAAACTACAGTACAAACATTAATAACATATTTCTAATTTGTATTATATATTTTCAACAATAGTAAGTAGGAGACAGAAGACCACAGGAATGAGAAGCTAGAAAAGAAGAAAGAGTCAAGAGGAAGAAACTGATGAGGAAAAGGTACAGAAAACGGAGAAGAGAATATCAGGAGAGGAATCAATGCTAAGGAAAGAGAGGACAGAGAGTTTCAAGTTGTTCAATCATCTCTCTCCAGCACATGAAGGAGTGGCCTTGAAGGGAACTCCATCCAACCCTACCTTTTCAAAAAATTAATAATATACCAGATTATTACACAGAGAGGAGAGGCCCAAGAGCAAAATGTCTTCCCCCATCCCAGACTACATAGCAGCTCTGTAACTGTTCTGCAGTCTACTTGTCCAATGGCTGATGTTGCCTATATGGTGCACTTAGGCAGCGCCCCACTGAGAAGCATTGGCAAGAGGATCCACCATTGTGTGAATCCTCCAATCCCCATTGTTTGTCGCTGGCTGTAGTTCCCCCACATCCAGCACCCAGTTCCACAAATGGACCCACCACAGCCATGGAGAACAGATCTGGGTTTGTCCCTAACACTCTTTCCCACCCTTGAACGGAGCCTCTTAACAGTCACTTGGAATGATGTAATTTGATGCAGCAAGAAAGGCTGTTTTCAATCAAATGTAGATTAAACTCTATGCACTGTTGTGTTGAAACACAGGGATCACATGCTCCCTTTTTATATTTGGTATACCTATGGTTATCTTTACGGCTGAGTAGGGATGGTATACTTGGGCAACCAGTTAAAGATTGGGCAGCTGATTATAGATCTCACACATGCCTTTATCACTACCTCTACCTACATATTTCAAAGAATTTGAAGTGCAATTCTACTCTAAAAAGTAACTCTCTAAAAAATGACAAAGTAAGGTGTCATGTTTATTTTCTCTTCATGACTCCCAGATAAAAAGTTCTGTGTACAAATAAAACATATAGTTTTGCTAACTATCAGCTCTGCAAACTCAGCGTGGAATCTGGGAGCCAAAATGAGTTCTTTCATTCTTGCACATCATCATCAATAATAAAGTTTGTGCAGGTCAAACTATATCTTTGGTGACACCAACTGAGCAGCCCCTCTCATTGGATACTTTAATACAGTTCTCAACCATGGATACATGTACGTAAAAAAATCTACATAAAAAAGATTAGCAAAGTCAGTACAAACTAAAATTTCATACAGACAAAATGAGAAAGTAAACAACTTTTCAGTAATAGTGTGCAGTGACACTTGTATTTTTATGTCTGATTTTGTATGCAATTAGTTTTTAAGTGAGATGAAACTTGGAGGTACATAAGACAAATCTGACTCCTGAAAGGGGTACAGTAGTCTGGAAAAGTTGAAAACCACTGCTTTAATAGACTCAGTTTTTAAGTCCAGAAGGGACCATTAGATTATCTAGTCCAAGGGTTCTCAAACTGTGGGTCAGGACTCCAAAGTGGGTTGCAACCCTGTTATAATGGGGTAACAAGGTCTGGTGTTAGACTTGCTGGGGCCCAGGGCCAAAGCCAAAACGCAAGCCCTACTGCCCGGGGCCAAAGCCCAAACCCAAGCCCCACCACCCAGGGCCAAGCCAAAGCCTTAGCCCCACCGCCAGGGGCCAAAGTCTGAGGGCTTTAGCCCTGGGCAGTGGGGCTCAGGCTTCAACTTCAGCCCTGGGCGGCGGGGCTCAGGTTACAGCCCCCTTCTTGGGGCTGAAGCCTTTGGGCTTCAGCTTTGGCCCCCCTGGCCCAGGGTGATGGGGGCTCAAGCTTTGGCTCCCCCCCCTCCTGGGGTCATGTAGTAATTTTTGTATAACACAGGGGATAGAATTATACCCAGTTACTCCTTAGTCCTTCAGCCACGCTGGTCAACATTGGTTTAGGGTCCATACAAGGGCGTTGGGTTTTTTTATGTGGAATCTATATCTCAAGACCATACCTTTTAAGAATCAGCCTGATGACATTATCACTGCTGAGCATTTTGAAATATCGACATTTCATCCCTCCCTCACCACCCCAAATCAGTAAGAGTTTGCATTATTTGGGGTATACAGAATGAAGGCAGAAGAATTCTAATACATGAAATATGTGTATTTAAAATTTGAAACGTCAATCAATAATACATGTATGAATAATAAGGGTATATGAGGAGGGTAGGTGTATAGCACAGACCTTAATTTTCATTTGATACAGTGACCATTCTTTTTAATGTGAAAAATATTCAACAAATTATAAATAAAATAATAATTGTAACTAAATACTGCACTATGGAATCATTATAAATGGTTACTAGTGTTCTCTCATCTTCAAAACTACAGCTGAGTGTCCTAATCTGAGTAATGCATGTCAGGGTATCACTGGGTGACTCACCGAGGCCAGGGCAGAGCCAGCTCAGGGAGGTGCAGGTGGATGCTGGTGTAAGGCCAACTGGTGAGAGCAGGCTGGAAGCCTGGGTCAGGGACAGGGGGAGGCTAGAAGCCTGGGGCAGTCTGTAACACCACAAAGCAGAGGGAGCTGAATGGTGATGCTGCACAGACTGGCTCGCTGCTCTTCCTGTAGGAATAAGTAGCTGTCCCTCGGGTCATCTGACCCAGTCCTTGTTCATGGATTGGCTGCTGCAGCACACCTGAAGGATGAGTTATCGGAGGCTCTGGCTAAGGGCTTACCTCACAGTACTTTCCCTTCAAGAACACCTCCCAGGCATCTTCAGACCGGGCTTGTCAGGATGGGATCAGTGAAACTCATGTAGCAGATTCGTAGTATGGATGTTACTAGCTGGTTCCCATAAGTGTTCTTCTGGGTCATACCCCTTCCATTCAACAAGGTATAGGAGGCTTTCCCCAAAGAATCTTGGAATCAAGAATTTGCCTTATGAGGTACTCCTCTTGTCCCTGCACCATGACTAGAGTGGGAAGAGGCTGTGTTCACCCAGGGAGCGAGTTGGGCATGTCCTTCTTCAAAAAGGAGACATGAAACATACGGTGCACTTGCATCATGGGGAGCAGCTGAAGGAAGGTTAGTTTGTTGAACGACCAAAAAGGGAACAAGGTACCAGTAGCTGAGTTTGTGGGAAGCACAAGAAGTGTTCAAATGTTGTGAGGAGAGCCAGACCTTTTGCCCCAATAGTAACTGGAGGTTCAACTTCATGATGACAGTCAGCGAAGTGTTTAGTCTTTCTTGATAGTATCCAACTAGGATTTCGGTTTCTCCTGGAAGTGGTGGAGCTGTTTAACCAGGTCAGAGGCTGCAAGGATGTGGAAAATCAGTTGCAGGTTTGGGTGGAATCAGAAGTGAAAGCCATAGCTGGAAAAGAAAGGACTCTGGAGAGTGGATTCATGATCAGAGTTTTTATAAACGAATTCTGCAAAGGGTAGAAGTTGGACCCAGTAATCCTGATGCTAATTAATAAAACAACACAGATACTGTTCCAAAATTTGATTCACCCATTCTGAATGTCCATTTGTTTGGGGACAATATGCTGTGGAGAGGCACAAGTCAACATCCAAAAGGTGGAATAACTTGCCAGAAGTGAGAGATGAACTGAAGTTGGAGGAGCTTGAAAAAGTGATTGAAGAAGAAATGGGCTGTCATTTCCATGGTGGGCATCTTTCAACAGGGCATGAAGCAAGACTATTAGTATGGCTGTGTGATCCTGGGAATTAGGGAGGTCTACAATTAAGTCCATTGATAGGGACTCCCAGGGTTGGGAAGGACTAGGCAGTGGGACCAAGGTTCCAAGAGGTTTCATGCAGAGGACCTTTGTCCAGCAGCATACCTCGCAAAGTTGATGTAGGACCTAACAGAGGCGTGTAGTATTGGCAACCAGAAATACAACAAAATCAATGTTATTGTCTTCCACATCCCAAAGTGGCTGACTAGGGGTAAGTCATGGCACAGCTGAAGAATTGTGATGCAAGAGGGACCTTCTGGGACATAAACACAGTCTCTGAACAAGAATACCCCATTTTTAATAGAGAATATTAGATTGATGTTGGCACTGAGCCACTTTGCTGCGAATGTGTCATTACATAGCAAAGATCTCACAAGAGCTGGAGGTCAGTGTTCACTTGTACATTAGCAAAATGGCAGGGATTCAAGATAATGGAGGGTCTTTTCCTGATGTCAAGGTACTCCCCTTTGTGGGAGTGTGTGTTGGGCTTGCCATTGCAGCCCCCAGGCCAGTAGTATAGAGTAAACTCAAAAATAGGAACTAAATAGGGACCATTGGATCTGGTGTTGATTAAGGGCTTTTGTGGAATGCAGCTAATCCAAGTTCTTGTGATCAGCGAACACTTGAACAGGTAAGCATATGCCTTACAGATGGTGTTGCCACTACTCAAAAGCAGCCTTGATGGCCAGCAGCTCCTTGTCATAGATTTCGTAGCTTTGTTCTCTGGGTGTCCACAATTTACTACAGGAAGCTAAAGGATGGAGAATACTAGATGCCCTGCTGGTGTGACAGCACAGCCCAGATTTACACAAGCAGATGCATCTACCTCAGCAACGAAAGACTTGGATGGGTCTGGGTGCATTAATATGGGTGCTGAGATGAAGGCCTTCTTCAGTTGTTCAAAAGCCAGTTGGGCCTCTGGCATCCAAAGACAGAGTTCTTTTGGAGCCTTGCATCATCGGGGATACCACTCAGGAAAACGCTTTGATGAACCATCAATAGAAGTTAGCGAACCCCAGGAAGCACTGATATCATGGGTGGTTTTTCGTGTGACCTAGTTTATGATGGCAGAGATCTTCTGGGGCTCCATACTAATCCCATCAGGTGAGATGACATAACCTAGGTTCATTTAAAATCAAACTTTTCAGGTTTTGCATATAAGCTACTTACCTGAGGTGTTCCAGTACCTGTAGGACATGATAGTTTTGCAGAGTTGGGTTTTCAGACAAGATGAGAATGTCGTCCAAGTAGATTATGACAAACTGGTCTAGAACATCCTTGAAGATGTTGTTCAAGAAGTGTTGGAATGTAGTCAGGGTGTAGTGAGGCCAAAGGACATAATGAGGTATTCAGAGTAGCCATATCAGGTATGGAAAACTGTCTTGAGTCATTGTTCTCCTGCATGCAACTAGGTTGTATGCACCATGCAGGTCAAGCTTGGTGAAAATTTAGCTGCATCAACCCATTCCAGAAGTTCATTGACCAGTGGGAGAGGGTACTTGGTTTTTGATGTAATGTTATTCAAGGCCCAATAGTTGACACAGAGGCACAGTGTTCCATTAATCTTCTTGACAAACAGGATGGGAGCTCCAGCAGGGAATGTGTAGGGCTGGATGAAGTCCTTGGTCATGTTCTTACCAATCTGGGTCAAGCTTCCTCTGTATGGGCAGGCAAAGTCCAAGTCCCTAAAGTTGCTAGATGCCCCGGAGTCAATCAAGGTGAGTGAGGCGCATCTTACTTTGGGTAAGGCTGTGGCCTAGCGCCACAGCTGGATTTGCAGATGGGTCTGGAAGGGAACCACTGATGCAGGAGCACACATAGTAGAGAAGGTCCATTTGGGGAACCTGATCCCCTTGTTGCATTTCGCCATGACCCCTATATTGGAGCTGGACAAGGTTATTTCCTGGCACCGTGGCTGGGTTGAACTTGTGGGGCCACCCTGAAACAAAAGGGCCACACCCTCAGCAGTAAAACCAGAGGCCATTCTGGTACCGGCACTCTTTCAATCTGTAAGGTGTCTTTGAGTGGCATTGATTTTAATGGGCTCTGCGCAGGACTGGGCAGAGTGCATGCTCAAGGGGTCACAGTACTAGGTTGGGGTCCAGTGTTAGACCTTCTCTTCTCCGGGTGTCACTTGAGCAGCTGGTTATCAATTTAGACACAGAGCTCCAGGTAGGAGAACAACTCGGCAGGGGAGAAGGGTCAATTGGAGCCAGTTCCTCTTTTATTGCATCATTCAGCCTTCAGTGAAAGTGATAAATCTGCCGTCCCCATTCTAGGTGGTGTCAGTGGCCAAATTCTGGAATTGGGTTGCATAGGCAGAAACGAACTATGAAACCTGCATTAGGAACTGCAAGGCAGCTTTGATGCGATGAACTTTGTTAGTGTAACCAAAAATGAGTGAGAAGGATTGGATGAATTCTTCAAAATGGCCAAGAATTGGGTCCGCCCATTCCAGAAGGGGTGACACCTAGTCCAAAGCTTCTCCTGTCAGTTAGCTGAGCCCCACCTTTGCCTGGAAGTTTGGGTAAATGGCTGGCATATTATGAACAGCAGGTGGCATTGGTTAATGAACCCTCAAAACCTCTGTGGGTCACCAAACCAGTCTGGCAATGGAACTTTCAGACCATGCTCCAGGGTTCCAACTGCAGCCTATCCCACAGGGTGTGAAATGGTCTGGACTTGCATTTGGAGGGAGGCATTTTCCAGTTGCAGCTGGGCAACTTGATTATGAAGACTCTAGAGTAGAGTTGTCGCCTCCAGAGCTGAAGTGCCCAGGAGCTCCATCTAGGACCCAGAGCTAGGTGTAGCAGTTTATGGAAATTGTCACTGGGCGACTCACTGAGGCTGGGCAGAGCCAGCTCAGGCAGGTCTAGCTGATTATTAGTGTAGGGCAAAATGGTCAGAGCAGGCTGTAAGCCTGGGGCAGTTTGCAACACCAGAAGAGCTGAATGGTGACATTGCACAGACTGGTTTGCTGCTGCTCTTCCTGTGCGATTAAGTAATTGTTCCCGGGCGTCATCTGACCCAGTCCTTGCTCATGGTTTGATTGCTGCAGCATGCCTGAAAGATAAGTCATTGCAGGCTCTGGCCAAGGGATGAGTCATTGCAGACTCCAGCTGAGGGCTTACCTCACAATAGAAGTTGTTTCTTGTCATTGCCATTTTCATCTGCAAATGCTGAAGATGATTTTGTCAGGTCACACCTTCTTGCACACACAAAATATGGTAGATGGCAGTTTGGCACCGTTACACCCACAGCTCATAGATTTACAAGGTGCATCATTCCCATAAGAGCACTTGATTAATTTAAAATATCTGGAGGAGCAAGCGTGACATTATCTGGTCCAGTTTTTGGAAACAGAGTTTTGGAAGGAACTGTCATGCATATCTATCCATACTGCAGCAGATCAAGTGGTGGTGCATCTAGAGCCAGTGCACTTTTCCCACACACATACCTGAAGATGTGCTCATTTTATATTTTCTATAAATGCTTCAGTTGTTGGTGGTAAGGAGCTGAGCTTCGGTGTTGATGTGGTAATCTTTACCCATTTTCATTGTCCATGATTTCTGCCATGCTTCCGTCCTGGTGGCACAGTTTGATTGTCCGTAGCACACAGCCATGAGTTTGATTTCCTGTTCAGTAACATCAGGCACTGATGTCACCAAGCAGAGAAAGGAAGTATTCAGCTCACAGTATCTTCAACACAGAGCCTTTGCTGAGGCCAAAATAGAAAGCTAGTGTAACGCAACCTGAAAGTGCATGGGCAGCTAACAGGCCTGGTACAATGTTTTGATGTTGCTCTGCAGTATCACAGATTTCTATTACAGTTCTCTCTCTTGGGCTGGGTTCCATAATCACTGAGGATGTTAAGTCCTGTTCAAGGTAATGGTGAAAGATTAAAGGCAAATATATCAGTGTCATTTCATAATACTGATATTCCCACCAGTTTCTCTTTCGCAATCATCACTAGTTGTTGTGCAAGGATGTTGTTAGTTTCCTCATGCGAGGTGGCCATATCTTCTCTGTTGATTACCACACCTCTCTGGTGTATTTCAACTGGGGTGTTGTCTCCACCTGGGATGACATGCTTTTGTGTGTGTTGTTGGTGAAACTTCTTGTCTTGAATGAGTTCTCTACAAATTATGTCAATCAGCTGCCTCTTATTTTCAGTATATAAGAACATAAGAATGGTCATACTCTGTCAGACAAATGATCCATCTAGCCCAGTTTCCTGTCTTCTGACAGTGGCCAGTACTAGATGCTGGTGGTCAGCAGGGCCAGCCTTACTGGTGGGTGATGTGTGCAATTGCCCAGGGTGTCGTGGTGAAGAGGGCGAGGCTTGGTGCATTTAACTTAATACACTAAGATGGGCCCCAGCCTTCAGCCCTCTTTCCCCCTGACTTCCTCCACCTTTCGCCCCCCAGTAATTCAGGGTGCCAGTGGGTTGGCAGCCCCAGTGGAGCCCTCATTGGTGTGTGTCTGTGCAGTGTGGTGGGAAAATGGGAGCCCAGCATGCAGCATCCTCTCGCACTATGAGATACAGTGGGGGCAGCAGCCCCAGGAGGAAGGCAGTGACAGCTAGACCCCCTTGCCATGTGCAAGGATGAGTTTGCTGGCTCCTGAGCCTGGCCTCCTGTAGCAGTGTAGTAGTGGAGCATCATCCGCCACCGCACCAGGAAGCACCAAAAAAATGGTGGCATCAAGCCCAGCAGCTGCAGCACCTGGTGCTGGAGCAGCCACAGCTCCTGCACTCAGGTCGTCACAGCAGACAGCAGCAGCAGACAGCAGCTGGGACTCTCCCCCAGTTAGCGCCCCCCCAGTACTGGCAGCCCCGGTAATGGTCAGCGTGCCGCAGCCACAGGAGCCCCCACCACTCCAGGTGGGGGGAGAAAGCCAGCGAGCCAGGGAACTGGCTTCAGCATGTGTGAGATGTGCCGTATATATGGGTGGACGCTCAGACACACATGTCGCTGGGTCAGTCCCTCTCACACCCTTCACATTTCTCTCACCCTCACAGATAGGGACACACACAAACACAGGCACATGTGTGTAGACACATGCACAGTCCCACTCACTCTTTCTGTCTTGGCATGACAAGCTACACCAACATAACCAAAGGGGAACAGAGACTGAGTCCTTCGGGCTCTGGCTGAACCTGCCACAATCCACCCAAGAAAGGGTTTCATACTATGGGGTTTGATCCCCTGTGTCCGTCTGTCAAAGGCACATGTACAGGGCCTCACTCAAGAGCTTCTGTTCCTGGCTAGAGACCCTCTGAGAAGGATGGACATTGTGTATTCTGGGTTACACCCTTATGCCAAGATGCTGGCTAGCAAATGATTTGCATTTTAATCCTATCTTCTCCCAAACATCACCACTGTCAGTGGGATGTTTCAACAAGAAGTTGGGTTGTCAGCTACCCTCCATTCAGAAAAAACAAACACACATACACACAGAAATGTGTTAGTTTTGCTTTTTAAGTATTTGGCTTGAACATGGAAAGTGAGTGGGAAAGCACTGATGGTCCTATCGCTTTGTAAAAAAATATCATTTTGATACAATTTGTCATTTTATTTTGTGACTGTATTCATACAGGGTTGAATAGCGATCTGGGTATTGATGTTGCAGTTCTTACTCAAGCAAAGATTCCATTACCTTCACTAATACTACTACATATTTAAACTCAAACAAAGGGTGCCAAAATATAAGTTCACCCAGGGCACCATTTCCCCTAAAGTCGGCCCTGGTGGCCAGTCCTAGTACCTATCAAGACAACTTTCTTTGGAGGTAGCTGTGTACTTGTACTCAAGTGATGCACTCTGCTTGCTCCTGTAGTTCTGTCTTGTGACACTCTTTGTGCTGAAGTTTTTGTACCTCTCAAAGACAAGGTATATATCACCTGCTGCTAGCATGTGTTCAGTGTAGTTTCTGAAATTGGTCACAAATTCCTGGATGATACTACTTACCAGCCAATGTATTATCCAAAGAACTGCAGAACCATCTATGACTGTGCAGGTAACTTCTTGTGAAGTATGTATACTTGACACTCTGTCTGCAGCTGCTTTTTTAGGTTAGACTTGGCCTCAGCAATCCTCATGCTACCACGATCAGTGAATACTGACGGTGGTACAGGAACAAACACACGTGACCAAATATTCTTGGTATCAACCCCTTGTGAACTTGCTTGTAGGCTTATCACTCTTCAACAGGTAAGGTTAGTGCCAAATACCTTTGTTGGAACAACCTAGTCATGCTCTTTTGTCCCAGTCAGTGCCTCTGCTATCCTTGGTGTTATGATATGGCACCCCGTTGGCCAGCTACACTCACATTTTTGCATTTGTTGAATTCTAATTGTAAGTGACTGATGGTGGTGCCACTTTATCACTGATTATGTTTACTATTGCCCCAATGCTTAGTGGAGGTCTAAAGAATCGATGCACAGCTCTAGCTTCTTACTAATGGCTTCTCTGCCCATGGGCTCTGCAGCCACCCTTGACTTGACAAAGTGCAGCTAGATAGTGATAGCTAGCATAGAAAATGAACAATGAGAAGCTTATAAGAAAAACAAAGCTGACTGTGTGTTTGGTTATAAACTGTCAATGTCAGTATTGTCCACTATTTGAAAATTAATTCTCATGAATGAATACATAAGAATCTGTTAAGTGAAGATGCTCTGAGCATACAAGAAAAACATGCATGTGTCCCAGCTCAGAGGGAGGAGAAGGTGTACTGGGAAGGTATACTGCTAATACAGACACTGATATGGACATAATTAACGAGGAGGTACATATGTTACGTTCCATAAAAAAATATTGGTGTGAAGTTTTCATTAAAAAATAATTGAAATTCAGTGGAAGTGGTTTCACCGTTACCTGGCTTCTAAATCAAGAGAGAGGTGGTAATAAGTGCTCATATTTCAAAATGCTCAGGAGTAACAAAGTGTCATTAGGCAGCT
This sequence comes from Lepidochelys kempii, assembly GCF_965140285.1. Classification (NCBI taxonomy): domain Eukaryota; kingdom Metazoa; phylum Chordata; order Testudines; family Cheloniidae; genus Lepidochelys; species Lepidochelys kempii. Next base: position 91,579,476 of record NC_136383.1, read on the forward strand.
TCTTTGAATTTAGCATGTTGAAATTCATAATCCAAAATACAAAACACCACACTTTGTATGGACACTATTTGTACACAAGCCAAAGGAAATCTGAACAATAGAATAAAGGGTGTAAGAATTGAAGTTGGGATTCATCCTTAATCAAAAAGGGGAATTTAGTGGAGTTGATGTTGTATCAGTCTATATTAAAGACCTTATTCTAATTCAGAATATTTATGGTATGAATCTAGAGTGTATTAGAATGATGGTTCATTAATATTTGTAAAATGCTTTGTGATCCTTGGATGAAATGTAATATACAATTAAGATTATTGTAGTAATAGTTACAATACTGTTTGTGTGAGTGGAGAGGTGAGGGAGTTCAGAGATAGAAAGTTAAAAGCAAGGACTGTCAACTTTTGGTAAACATGAAACAAAAAAAAAGTAAAAGACCACTACATCAGGAACAGACCCACAAAGTTGTAATTTAAGGACTGTTAACATTTACTGAGATCTAAATAGTTTACTATTTCTGATGTGAATAAAGGACGTTGAACTCAGACAAAATTCAAGTATTGCCCTTTAAGAATCAATCTATCCTGAATATGCACACACACACAAAAAACAACCAACAAATAACCAAAACACCCTTTCCACTTTGCCACAAGAGCAGGAAGAGTGGATTTTCACATGAAGTGAAAACCTGCTGCTGCAGATATTTTTGAACAGTTGCATTTTGAGTACATGCTTTCTGCCACTATCTTGTAAGAAAGGAACAAAATGTGTCAGAAAAGCCTTCAAACATGCAGTGAGAAAGTAGTGCTTTCAAAGTTTAGGGCAAATTTAGCAGCATTAGATCGATTTAACCCTGCACCCTTCCACACGACTAAGCCATTTACTTCAACTTAAAGGGCACTTAAAATCAATTTCTGTACTCCTCTCCCGACGAGGGGATTAGCGCTGAAATCAACCTTGCCGGGTCGAATTTGGGGTAGTATGGTCGCAATTTGACGGTATTGGCCTCCGGGAGCTATCTCAGAGTGCTCCATTGTGACCGCTCTTGACAGCGCTCTCAACTCAGATGCACTGGCCAGGTAGACAAGAAAAGGCCCACGAACTTTTGAGTCTCATTTTCTGTTTGGCCAGCGTGGCAAGCTGCAGGTGAAGGCAGATCTCGTCAGCAGAGGTGACCATGATGGAGTCCCAGAATTGCAAAAGAGCTCCAGCATGGACTGAACGGGAGGTACGGGATCTGATCGCTGTATGGGGAGACGAATCTGTGCTATCAGAACTCTGTTCCAAAAGACGAAATGCCCAAACATTTGAAAAAATCTCCAAGGGCATGAAGGACAGAGGCTATAACAGGGACCCACAGCAGTGCCGCGTGAAACTTAAGGAGCTCAGGCAAGCCAACCAAAAAAACAGAGATGCAAACGGCTGCTCGGGTTCAGAGCCCCAGACATGCCGCTTCTATGATGAGCTGCATGCCATTCTAGGGGGTGCAGCCACCACTACCCCACCCCTATGCTTTGACTTGGTCAGTGAATTATCACGCAACAGGGATGCGCATTTTGGGGATGAGGAAGATGAGGAGGAGGAGGAGGTTGAAGATAGCGCACAGCAAGCAAGCGGAGAAACCATTTTCCCCCGAGAGCCAGGAACTGTTTCTCACCCTGGACCTGGAGCCAGTACCCCCCGAACCCACCCAAGGTGGGCTCCCGGACCCGCCGGAGAAGGGACCTCTGGTGAGTGTACCTTTGTAAATATAATATATGGTTTAAAAGCAAGCGTGTTTAATGATTAATTTGCGGCCAGTACAGCTACTGGAAAAGTCTGTTAACGTGTCTGGGGATGGAGCAGAAATCCTCCAGGGACACCTCCATAAAGCTCTCCTGGATGTACTCCCAAAGCCTTTGCAAAAGGTTTCTGGGGAGGGCAGCCTTATTCCATCCTCCTTGATAGGACACTTTACCACACCAGGCCAGTAGCACGTAGTCTGGAGTCATTGCATAACAAAGCATGGCAGCGTATGGTCCCGGTGTTTGCTGGCATTCAAGCAACATCCGTTCTTTATCTCTCTGTGTTATCCTCAGGAGAGTGATATCATTCATGGTCACCTGGTTGAAATAGGGTAATTTTATTAAGGGGACATTCAGAGGTGGCTGTTCCTGCTGGGCTGTTTGCTTTTAAATTGCCAACCCAACAGCTGTTTGGCATGGGAAATGAGGGTGTTGCTGTTTGAAAACATTCCCACATGTTATGAAGGTTAAAGAAACCAAAAGACTGTGGCTTACCATGGCGGCCTGCAAGCCGATTTCTGTTGCCCGCCAGCCCTATGTGTGTGTGTGTGTGTGTGTGATCTCTCACACCAAACCGGCAGACCCTCAATATAAGAGGCAAAATGTGACCTTGTACCAAATGCACATGTGCTATGTAATGTTAACAGCAAGGTTCACCCTGAAAGAGTCTACCCATTGTTCTCTAAAATGTGTCTTTTTAACTACTACTTTCTCTTTTTTTTCCCCTCCCGCAGCTGCAAATGTTTCAGCGCTCCCCCATCATCTCCGTCCCAGAGGCTAGCAAAGATTAGAAGGCGAAAAAAACGCACTCAAGATGAAATGTTCTCTGAGCTCATGCAGTCCTCCCGCACTGAAAGAGCCCAGCAGAATGTGTGGAAGCAGACAATGTTAGAGTCCAGGAAAGCACAATATGAACATGAGGACAGGTCGCGGATTGAAGATAATAAGTGGTGGGTTGAAGATGATAGGTGGTGTCAGCTTGCTGACAGAAGGCAGGAGTCAATGCTGAGGCTACTGGAGGATCAAACTGATATGCTCCGGCGTATGGCTGAGGTGCAGGAAAGGCAGCATGAGCACAGACCCCCACTATATCCCCTGTGTAACCAACCACCCTCCTCCCCAAGTTCCATAGCCTCCTCACCCAGACACCCAAGAATGCGGTGGGGGGGCCTCCGGGCACCCAACCACTCCACCCTAGAAGGCTGCCCAAGCAACAGAAAGCTGGTATTCAATAAGTTTTAAAGTGCAGTGTGGCCTTGTCCTTCCCTCCTCCCTCACCCCTCCCGGGCTACCTTGGCAGTTATTCCCCTATTTTTGTGATGAATTAATAAAGAATGCATGAATTTGAAGCAACAATGATTTTATTGCCTCTGCAAGCAGCGATCGAAGTGGGGAGGGGAGGGTGGTTAGCTTATAGGGAAGTAGAATGAACCAAGGGGCGGGGGGTTTCATCAAGGAGAAACAAAGAGAACTGTCACACCGTACCCTGGCCAGTCATGAAACTGGTTTTCAAAGCTTCTCTGATGCGCACCGCGCCCTCTTGTATTGTTCTAACTGCCCTGGTGTCTGGCTGCGTTTAATCAGCAGCCAGGCGATTTGCCTTAACCTCCCACCCCACCATAAACGTCTCCCCCTTTCTCTCACAGATATTGTGGAGCACACAGCAAGCAGTAATAACAATGGGAATATTGGTTTCGCAAGTTTACTGAGTCAGTAAACTGCACCAGCATGCTCTTAAACGTCCAAATGCACATTCTACCACCATTCTGCACTTGCTCAGCCTGCACATTTCCCAGCGCTACAACCCTTCGTAGCAGCAGCTCAGTGATTGCGTTGGCTACTTGGATCACAACAGCCCCACAGTAGATTTGCCCACTCCAAACTGATTCCCGACTGACCAGTAGCTGTCCGGCGTTGCAAGCTTCCAGAGGGCTATCGCCACTCACTTGTGAACTGTGAGGGCTGGTCTCATCTTGGTATTCTTGCGCTTCAGGGCAGGGAAAAGCAAGTCACAAAGTTCCATGAAAGTGCCCTTATGCATGCGAAAGTTTCGCAGCCATTGGGAATCATCCCAGACCCGCAACACTATGCGGTCCCACCAGTCTGTGCTTGTTTCCTGGGCCCAGAATCAGCATTCCACGGCATGAACCTGCCCCATTACCACCATGATGTCCACATTGCTGGGGACCGTGCTTTGAGAGAAGTCTGTGTCCATGTCCTCATCACTCTCCTCAACGTGCTGCCGTCACCTACTCGCCTGGTTTTGCAGGTTCTGGTTCTGGTTCTGCATATACTGCTGGATAATACACGTGGTGTTTAGAACGGTCATAACTGCTATGGTGATCTTGCCATGGTATGGCGTCTGCAGGAGAGCAGAGTGGCAGTGGAAGCGGTGGGTGGATGACGATGCTGACAGCAATATGGTGCCCGCACTGAAAAAGGCACGAAATGATTGTTGGCCGTTGCAAGGGGTAGGCTGGCAGCAAACAGTACAGTACGACTGCTAGCTGTCATTGTTTCCTGGGTGCTCGCGGTGCTGCTGGCTGGGAGAGCAGCCTGAGGTAGAATGGCCCCCTCAGGGAGGGAACTAACAACCCTGGGTTTAGCAGACCAGTGCTCAAACCACTGAGCTATCTCTCTGCCAATATTCCAGGCAGGACCGAATCTCCATTAGACAAAACTTAAAGAAGAGAATGACCTGAGTCACTCCCATTTATGTCCAGGCACCCCTGACAGACCTCTCCGAGGTCTGCCAGGAGCACCCATATCTGCCCAGGTGCCCCGAGTGACCTCACCGAGGCTGGCCAAGAGCACCCAGGAGATGACGAGGATGGCTACCAGTCGTAATGCACCATCTGCTGCCACAAAGCAATGAGCTGCTGCTGTGCAGCAATGCAGTCTCGCGTCTGCCAGCACCCAGGAGACGTACTGTGGTGGTGAACTGAGCAGGCTCCATGCTTGCCGTGGTATGGCGTCTGCACAGGTAACCCAGGAAAAAAGGCGAGAAACGATTGTCTGCCGTTGCTCTCACAGAGGGAGGAAGGAGGGGGGCCTGACGATATGTACCCAGAACCACCTGCGACAATGTTTTTTGCCCCATCAGACATTGGGATCTCAACCCAGAATTCCAATGGGCGGCGGAGACTGCGGGAACTGTGGGATAGCTACCCACAGTGCAACACTCCGGAAGTTTACGCTAGCCTCAGTACTGTGGACGCACTCTGCTGACTTAATGGTTTTAAGTGGGGACACACACAATCGACTGTATAAAATCGATTTCTAAAAAAACGATTTCTATAAATTCAACCTAATTTCGTAGTGTAGACACAGCCACAGAGATTGTGGAAGCACTTCTGTACAAGAACAGCATGGCTGGGGTTCTGTCAGGGGGGACACTGACTGGAGGAACAACAGCTCTCCAGGGTATGCACCCTGCTGAAGTGTGCACATTTCAGCAGTAGCTCGGTGCAGTTGTAATTTTGATGGAACTCGCAGTAACTGGATTCTGAGCTTCAACTGCGTTCCTCACCCAGGAGGGCAGAGTGAGGGAGTCACAGTGGCAGTATGTCTCCTAGGAAAGTCGTTGAACATGAAGGCTGGTAGAACAGATTTCTAACTAGCTTTCAGCTTCAAGCTGAGAAAGTTGGAGTTATTTAGAAGAAGCTTTGTTTTCTGATGAAGAAATTGTTGCCTCCCAACATTCCAGAAAGAGGTGTTCAACATGTCCATACGTGCTCTTGCACATGCACAAGTGTACAGCAAAACCCTTGACAAAATGGAAAGTACGAGTCACCACAGTATACAGTACATACAAATGTTGCTCACACAGTGGAGTAACAGAGACCTCTCTCCTAAAATCCACTCTGAAGCTGTTAAATTAGTTCCAACAAAAAAAGTAAACAATGCAAGTCAGCTGACCATTCCTAAGAGATTCCTCAGCCCTCACCCAGACCTCTTCAATGAGGAAAAAACCCAAATTTCATTGGTGAGAGTCTGGGCCTAGGAGTTTTGATAACTCTGAAAAATTTCATTTTCAGTGATTGCCCTTTAATTAACATGAAATTCATCCTTTCAATGGCAGAGGGCCTTGTAGTAGTGTGAATGCGTTCAGTGCATAATTCATGACTTAACACCTTTATAACTGTTAGGGGAACATTATGGCATTGTCTACACTACAGTAATACACTATAGTCATATGAGGGAGACCTGGCTTCAACATTATGGTCCTCTTACCTGAGTATAATATGGTAGCAATCAGTAGTGTAGATAGAACATAACTGAGCTAGAGCATGGAAGTGTCTTTTAACCAGGCCTAGATTAACCCATCACTGGGCCCTAGTCAAACATACACTTTGGGCCCCTACCTTCTGATATGAATAGCAACAAACAGCCAATAAATGGAAAGAAGGGACTTCAAACTGCACAGTCCCTATGTAAAAGGATAAATGGACACAAATCAGATATTAGGAATGGCAATATACAAAAACCTGTAGGAGAACACTTCAAACTCCCTGGATACACAATAGCAGATTTAAAGATAGCCATCCTGCAGCAAAAAAAACTTCAGGACCAGACTTCAAAGAGAAATAGCTGAGCTTCAGTTCATTTGCAAATTTGACACCATCAGCTCAGGATTAAACAAACAAAGACTGTGACTGGCTAGCCAGCTACAAAAGCAGTTTCTCCTCCCTTGGTGTTCACACCTCAACTGCTAGAAGAGGGCCTCATCCTCCCTGATTGAACTAACCTCGTTATCCCTAGCCTGATTCTTGCTTGCATATTTATATCTGCCTCTGGAAATTTCCACTACATGCATCTGACGAAGTGGGTATTCACCCACGAAAGCTTATGCTCCAATATGTCTGTTAGTCTATAAGGTGCCACAGGACTCTTTGATGCTTTTACAGATCCAGACTAACACGGCTACCCTTCTGATACTTCAGTGATGTTCCCTCCCATATGTGCCATTGCAACAAATTCCCATCCCAGCCTACTCACTTACTGCTATTGAAAAACAAAGCATTTCTTTATCCAGTGCCCTCCCCTCCATTCCCAGCAGAGACAAGGAAAGTAAGGCTCAGCTGTGCGTGAGGTCTATTTTTGCCCACTCATGACTGGTGCGGATTTGTGTACAAACTGAAAGAACATCGCTCACTTGAGTCATCAGTATTGGAATGTGGCACATGGGGTCACAACTCGGAGGGGTGACTGGGCCAACTCTACGTGAGTGGCATCACAACACCAATCAAATTTGGCCCAGCCACCCCTCCATCATGACAAGAGGTGTCCAGGCCAAATTTGAGTAGTAGTGTGACCCCATTTGCCAGGTAGCAATGCCACTCATTTAAGTGAAGTTTACAGTTTGTGTGCAAATCCACATATGTAAATAACACAACAAAAAACATTTTGGGTCCCAAATTTGGGTCCTTGGCACGTGCATAATTTGCCTATGTGTTAATCTGGCCCAGGTTTTAACTCTGGTAGCTATCAAGTCTAATATATAATTCTGTAACTTCTTTTTAATGTGCTTTTTCTTTTCCAGCAAGAAAGACAAAACACAAACAAACAAAAAAACCCAAATCCTATGTTAATAGTTCAGTCACCACCATGTCTAATATGATTATGTAGAAGGCATCTAGACCTTTGGGCTAAAGCATGTTTTAGCACAGTGAGTTCCTGGTCCATGATTGGGGCTCCTAGGCACTATGATTTTAATTAAGTAAGCTAGCTGTTTAGAATAGAGCCATACTGTAAAGTATTGTAATTAAATATTATTGTTATTGAGCCCATGAAGGTTTTTATAGATATTAATCAATTAGTCTTGTTAGAGTTGGTATGGGAACCCCCATTTTTTCATGTTCTCTGTATATGTCTTCCTACTGTATTTTCCACTGCAAGCATCTGGTGAAGTGGGCTTTAGCCCATGAAAGCTTATGCTCAAATAAATTTGTTATTCTCTAAGGTGCTACAAGTACTCATTCTTTTTTCTATAGCTACTAGCATTCACGGCACATCATACTGCCAGTATTCATATGCACATTAAAGTAATCCAATCTTTATCCATTGTAGAATTAAATTCACTGAGATTTATGGTTCTTTTTAAAGATTAGTATGAAGCTGACTAGTTTAACGATTTTTCGTTCCAACATGTCTATTTAATCGCTCTAGGTATTTGCACAGAACTTATAAGTGTGGTATCTAGCACCTTCCACATTTTTGCTTTACAATCTTACTTCTTAGGAGAAGTAATTTTATAAGTCTTCACTTACAGTCCATTAACAATCATTCTAGTGCCCCTTAGTGAATGAGAAATAATTTACCAAGGACAATTTAAGAATTGTTTCAGAGTAGCAGCCGTGTTAGTCTGTATCCGCAAAAAGAAAAGGAGTCCTTGTGGCACTTTAGAGACTAACAAATTTATTTGAGCATAAGCTTTCGTGAGCTGTAGCTCACAAAAGCTTATGCTCAAATAAATTTAAGAATTGTTCTTTGTAATTAACAATTTTTTTAAGATACAGATTCTCCTTTGATCCAGAGCCTTGTATGTTGGACACAAAGAAGACTAGTTAAAAGTTCTCAGATATATTCTTCAAAAAGTTCACTGTTCAGTAACCTGTATAAGGATTCCCTTTTTATTTGATATGTATACGAGTATATTCACACAACAAATTAAAGTTTTTCAGTTTTATCTTGGAGTTATCATTATCATTTACTGACATTCTGAGTGCAGTGTAAGACAAATGTTATGGTTGGAGTCAAGTAAATAAGATCACTGGGAAAAAACTGTTCAGCTGTCAAGAAGATAATGATTTATAGGCTTGTTTGTAGGGTACAAAAATGATTTCAGGCATTGTAATATACAGGGAAACCTGTACAAGACACCACCCTTATGAGGCAATCTCCTCTTATAACACCCCAAAGAGTCTTCAAATATATTAAGTACAGTTCTGTCCCATATTTTCTTAATGAAGTTGATTTTCTAGTAAGAGATTTCATTAGGGTTCTTAAGATAAGTTTCCTTTATTTTCTTTAATAGCAGGAAACGACATCAGATCTTGTATGAAATACACGATACTTGAAAATGAACTATTTTCAACATACTGGGAGTTTCAAATATTGAATTTACATGTATGTTGATAAAGAAAATTCCCAGTTAATTACATTTAAAAACCCTCCAACTAATGAGAAATTTGTATATAAAAAGGGAAGACTAAAAGATATATATGTCAGCATATTTTTAAGTCACCGGCTAAATTAACTTCATACTTTTAACTATTCCCGTGAACTGTACCCAATAAAAGCTATGCTACTGAATGACGAGAAAATGTACAGTACATTGATTCTGACAAAATTCTTACGATTTGTAACCTAGGAGAGAAGGTGTCATAAAAAGTCTATAGGTAAAAATTTAGTGGAGAATTATGACAATGAACACACTGCAAGCAGAAAATAACTAAAAATATATTCTAAAATGCTCCACAAGTATCTACATTTGTAGAAAAATGTATGATGTTGTATTTGAGAATAGTGTGTGATTATATTATTACAGACTTCATTATAAAGCAACCTTACTGATTTTTCATCGTTAAATTCCATAGACTTGTATTATGTAAGCTTCAGAGTAACAGCCGTGTTAGTCTGTATTCGCAAAAAGAAAAGGAGTACTTGTGGCACCTTAGAGACTAACCAATTTATTTGAGCATAAGCTTTCTTGAGCTACAGCTCACTTCATCGGATGCATATATAAGCTGTTTCCACAGGAAAAAAGTTAATAGAATGCAAAAGCAACCAAGCACCATCTAGTGGCTACATCTCATAATACCAGTAATACAATGCTCAGACTATACTGTGTGACTGTATGGCCATGAAATTAATACAAGCATAAAACTTGCTTTCATTTTAAAAAAATTTATTTTGAGCATGAGATATTCTTGGCATCAGTGAGTTTTGGAAATTAGATTATATTGGTTTTGGTGATGGGCTGAATATATTTCTGAAGTAGGGTTTCTGTTATTAGGAGATTTCAAGTAAGGCACTCCCACCTAAATACTCCCATTAAAAAGTGTAAGAGAAGAGAATTACAGAAAATATTGTTGTAAATTCAACATTTAATCAACAGTAACATAAAAAATGCAATTAATATCAGCCTGTAAGTTAATCATATTACCAACATTTACCAGTTACCAAAAAATAATTACTTAAAACCACTTAAATAATAAGGAACTATGGGCCAGATTTTTAAAGGTATTTAGCCTCCTAAAGATGCAGTTAGGTGCTTTAGCTTAAATGCAGCTTTAGACTGTACAGACCCCATGCTGGCTTTGCAATCAAGGAGTTAATACAGCAACCACCAGTCAGCACTGACTGGCAGCCTCATTCCATCTGAGAGAATAAAAGAGCTGGGAAGCAGAGGGGAAGAATGGCTTCCAGAGAAGCAAGCAGGCTGGAGAAAGAAAGTCCTATGAGCAAGCTGGCAAAAAGCCATCCAGCGTATGTGTATACTGCAATTAGACACCTGCAATTGGCCTATGCCAGCTGACTCTGGCTTGCAGGGCTAAGGGGCTATTTAACTACTGGCTTGGGCTTCAATCCAAGCTCTGGGACCCTCCCACCTTGCAGGGTTCTAGAGCTCGGGCTCCAGTCCGATCCTGAATGTCTACACTGCGTTTAAACAGCCCCACAGCCTAAGCCCTGTGAGCCAGCATCAGAGGGCACAGGCCAGCCATGGTTTTTAATTGCAATGTAGACATACCCCCAGAGAAGGGATGACCAGATCTACAGGCTGGAAAAGCCTACAAAAACAAGGGAGGTAGGAAGGAGCTCAGGGCACAGAAGGAGGAGTTGTTAAGGCCTGATTCTGCCTGCCTGGTTTAAGGGCCCTGAGCTGGAACCCAGTGGAGTGGATAGGCCACTGATCTCTCAGACTCAAGAACCAAAAAGGTTTCTAGACCCGTTGAGGACCAGGACCAATTAGTCCTGCCAAGTATAAGGGTAAACCTGTACACTGCAGTGGGACTGAGACTAATACCTTTATTGCTCAGAATGGGACTACCACAGGGACTCAGGCAAGAGGAGATGACTGACTGCCATACTGAGTGGACTCCGTGCAATGCTCCATCTGACCAGAGGGCATGCTTTCATGTTAGCACACCAGCTCACAGGCATGTAACACCCACTTAAAAATCTGGCGCTATGTCATTTTTAGAATGCGAGGCAGTGAATCAGCGTGGTAGAACTCTCTGCTGGCTAATCAAGTCATTATTTGGCCTAGATGCAGAGGAGATAAACCCCAGTAGGATAGTTCCTCCCTGGACCTACTGTGACTTTGCACTCCATAATGTTTTGTGGAAATATGCTTATGAGTGTGAATATAATGTAATTGGAATATGCTTTATGCAAAAGATCTCTTGTAAGGTATCATTACAAGATATAATCTACTGAGTGTGTTCCTCCTATTTGTATGAATGTATCCTTCTTGTACTTTAAACTAGGAATATGTAGAATATGACCCCTCGCTCTCACAGACCTTGGGAGACAAGCCTGTCCTCTCTTACAGACAGCCCCCCAACCTGAAGCAAATACTCACAAGCAACTACACACCACACAACAGAAACACTAACCCAGGAACCAGCCCCTGCAACAAAGCCCGTTGCCAACTCTGTCCACATATCTAGTCAAGGGACATCATCATAGGACCCAACCACATCAGCCACACCATCAAAGGCTCCTTAACCTGCACATCTACCAATGTGATATATGCCATCATGTGCCAGCTATGACCCCCTGCCATGTACGTTGGCCAAACCGGACAGTCTCTACACAAAAGAATAAATGGACACAAATCAGACATCAAGAATCGTTAACATTCAAAAACCAGTAGAAGAGCACTTCAATCTCCCTGGACACTCAATAACAGACTTAAAAGTCGCCATTCTTCAACAAAAAATCTTCAAAAACAGACTTCAATGAGCAACTGCAGAACTGGAATTAATTTGCAAACTTGACACCATCAAATTAGGACTGAATAAAGACTGGGAGTGGCTGGGTCACTACAAAAAATAATTTTCCCTCTCTTGATACTCACACCTTCTTGTCAACTGTTGGGAATGGGACACATCCACTTTGATTGAATTGGCCTTGTTAGCACTACAAAAAGTAATTCCCCCTCTGTTGATATTCACCCCTTCTTGTCAACTGTTGGGAATGGGCTACATCCACCCTAATTGAATTGGCCTTGTTAGCACTGACCTCCCGACTTGGTAAGGCAACTCCCATCTTTTCATGTGCTGTATATTTATACCTGCTTACTGTATTTTCCACTCCATGCATCTGATGAAGTGGGTTGTATCCCATGAAAGCTTATGCCAAATAAATTTGTTAGTCTCTAAGGTGCCACAAGGACTACTTGTTTTTACTGATACAGACTAACACGGCTACCCCTCTGAAATCTAAGGTCCTATTGTAATTATGCAAAGCGTGGGCCATTAATGGTGGCTTAGAATCTTGATGGCTCCCATTGACTAGGACAATTGGTTGTGAATAGGTTTATTTACCTGCAAGCCTTCTGGTGTATATGCTGGCCAGCACATGGGTAATGAAGAATGAGGTCTCACAGGACATGTGGCCATGTCACCTGATACTGGAATCCATCTTAAACCTGGTGCTTTTCCATTTAGAAGGAGGGGTGGGGACCCAGAGAGACAAAAGATTCCTGCCTTGTGCCAAAGCTATAAAAGGGGGTGGAACAGAACAAAGGGGGCTGCCAATCATGAAAAAAGTCCTAGTTACCATCTGAGCTGGAACTAACAAGGACTGTACCAGGGGAAAGGATTGGACCCAGACTAGGAAGGAGTCTAGTCTGTGAAAAGCTTATTGGAACATCTCTGAGGGTGAGATTTTACCTGTAATCAGTTTCTTAATGTATTCGGCTTAGACTTGCATGTTTTTGCTTTATTTTGCTTGGTGACTTACTTTGTTTTGTCTGTTATTACTTAAAACCACTTAAATCCTACTTTTTATACTTAATAAAATCACTTTTGTTTATTAATTAACCCAGACTAAGTGATTAATACCTGGGGGAGCAATCAGCTGTGCATATCTCTCTATCAGTGTTATAGAGGGCTGTGCCCTTATTGACATAATCTGGGACCGTATAGATCATTGTTGCCACCAAGGTCCTGTACTGGCACCAAATCTTGTATAAAGGGGGTCAAATAAGGTGTCTAAGACAAGGTTATGATTTGCTGGTTATGATTATGCTGTCTATATGTGTGTATCATTTTTGTAATTAAAGTTATGAATATTGGCTCTATACTGTCCATATTTCAAACTTATGCTATGCTTCTGGGTGAAACCCCAGACAAGTTGGTGTCAGCTCTGCCTAGCTTGCTTGATGGCCCATTAAGGACCATCAGCTATACAACTGACCCATTGAGAGAAGGCAGATACGCCTTGTGACTCAGGAAAGTATGCAGGGACTTGCCCATGTGACTCCACAGTCCATTTTGCTGTAATTTTCCACAGTAAGAACAAAGAGGTGTTCTTACACCCGGAAAAGACTATAAAAGGCTGATGCCTTATTTCCATCTTGTCTTCAGTCCTGCTTCATACCTCTAGAGGGACTTTGCTACAAACAAAAGCTCTACACAAAGGACTGATGACCCATCCCAGCTGTGGATGTACTCCAGAGACTTGATTTGAACCTACATTTTATTCCACCTCTGCTACAAGCCTGAACCAAGAACTTTGCCATTACTGTATGTAATTGATTCCATTTAACCAATTCTAGCTCTCATCTATATCTTTTTTCCTTTTATGAATAAATCTTTAAATTTTAGATTCTAAAGGATTGGCAACAGCATGATTTGTGGGTAAGAACTGATTTGTATATTTACCTGGGTCTGGGGCTTGATCCTTTGAGATGGAGAGAACCTTTTTTCTTTTATTTGGGTATTGGTTTTCATAACCATATGTCCCCATAACAAGTGGCACTGGTGGTGACACTGGGAAACTGGAGTGTCTAAGGGAGTTGCTTGTGTGACTTGTGGTTAGCCAGTGGGGTAAAACCAAAGTCCTTTCTGTCTGTCTGGTTTGGTTTGCCTTAGAGGTGGAAAAACCCCAGCCTTGGACTGTAATTGTCCTGCTTTAAGCAATTTGTCCTGTACTGGCACTCTCAGTTGGGTCCTGCCAGAACCAGCATCGTTACAAGGGCAGACAATTTATGAATTTACCCTGTATAAGCTTTATATAGAGTAAAACAAATTTATTTGGGGTTTGGATCCCATTGGGAACTGGGTGTCTGGGTGCTGGAGATAAACCAAAAACTGCTCAGCAGGTCACCTAAGTCTGCAGCTTTGGGGGCGTGAACCAGACCTGGGTCTGTGTTGCAGCAGGCTAGCATGTCTGGCTCAGCAAGGCAGGGTTCTGGAGTCCCAAGCTGGCAGGGAAAATGGGCTCAGAGGTAAATTCAGCACATCAGGTGACAGTCCCAAGGGGGTCTCTGTGACCAAACCTGTCACACCTACTCATCAGGGATTCATGTGTGGGGCTGGGAAGGGAAAGTGGGGGGATGGACATTATCTGTATTGTCACTCCCACCAGGCCCACAGGGATTCCAGACTGTTGAACCTGCCTTGAGGGGAAGAGGACAGGGGAGCAGCCAGCAGAAGAGTTCCTGACAGCATGGCTCTAACAGAGCTGTACTGAATTAGAGCTATGGGTGGCCCAGATGGCTGTGGAGGTACAAGGTCCCTGAGGAGATCTTGGGGGATATGGTGGTTTGGAAGGACAACCATAGAATCATAGAGCTGGAAGGGACCTCATCTAGTCCAGTCCCCTGGACTTGTGGCAGGGCTAATTATTAAACCATTCCTGACAGCTGTTTGCCTAACCTACTCTTAAAAATCTCCAATAATGAAGATTCCACAACCTCCCTAGACAATTTTTTCCAGTGCTTAACCACCCTGACAATTAGGAAGTTTTTCCTAATGTCCAACCTAAACCTCCCTTGCTGCAATTTAAGCCCATTGCTTCTTGTCCTATCCTCAGAAGTTAAGGAGAACAATTTTTCTCCCTCCTCCTTGTAACAACCTTTTACATACTTGAAAACTGTTATGTCCCCTCTCAGTCTTCTCTTTTCTAGACTAAACAAACCCAATTTTTTCAATCTTCCCTCACAGGTCATGTTTTCTAGGCCTTTAATCATTTTTGTTGCTCTTCTCTGGACTTTCTCCAAATCCTTCCTGAAATGTGGCATCCAGAACTCCAGCTGAGGCCTAATCAGAGCAGAGTAGAGAGGAAGAATTACTTCTCATGTCTTGCTTACAATATTCCTGCTAATACATCCCAGAATGATGTTTGCTTTTTTTCCCCCAACAGCATTACACCGTTGACTCATATTTACCTTATGGTCCACTATGACCCCCAGATCCCTTTCCACAGTACTCCTTCCTAGACAGTCATTTCCCATTTTGTATGTGTGCAACTGATCATTCCTTCCTAAATGGAGTACTTTGCATTTGTCCTTATTGAATTTCATCCTATTTAGTTCAGACCATTTCTCCAGTTTGTCCAGAGCATTTTGAATTTTAATCCTATCCTCCAAAGTACTTGCAACACCTCCCAGCTTGGTATCATCCGCAAACTTTATAAGTGTACTCTCTATGCCATTATATAAATCATTGATGAAGATATTGAACAATGCCTGCTTGTTTCATAGATGGTGGGGGGGATCTCTGTCCCCTGAGGAAATTCCACAGAGGGAACTTCATAGAATGTGCTGTTCTGTTCCCTCATTATTTTTAACTCATTATTTCTATACAGGAGACAATCTGTTCCTTGGGAAAAGTTACTCCTTGTCTGACCTCCTAGCTGCAGGGCAGGTAAGGTTTTCCATCTGATATGTCATTCTGAAGGGGTATACAAATGCCACACTAGAGAAGGCAGCATTAAAGAGCTGCTCTCGACACGGACGCCCCACCCCACTATATCTGCAAAGCCTGCACAAGCTGGAGATAGAGCTTAAAAAATGGAAGCAGAGTAGCTCAGACACAAACAGACAGGGGACCTGACTTCTGAACTCTGGAAAGGAGCACCACAGGTGCTCTTGCTGTCTGAGGCTTGGAGATACTGACTTGGCCAAGCCTGCACAGGGGGAATGCTGACTTTTGAAAGTCAAACTTTAATTTTGTGTTCAGTTCTTCACTTTACCCTGTGGGAAGAGGGGCCACTGGTAGGAAGTGATCCAGGGAGGCAACTGAATAGCATGCCAAGCTACAGCTCTTAGGTGTCTGCCATTGGGCCCTCCTGCTAACTTCTAAAGTGGAAACAATGACAGAAGTCTTTCACTCAGTGGGGAAACCTAGTTGGGGAAGATCCTGAAGGTGCCAGTGTTCTGGTCCCAAGACTGACCCAAGGGGAAAGCCCTGAAGCCCTTGCTGACTTCTGAGTCCAGTAATGTGGAAGTCTTCACTCTGTGTATCCCAAAAGGGGAGAACTTGAAAGTGCAACCCAGCTGGAGGTCTGAGTCACTAAAAATGACAGACCGCAGAGCAGTGAGAAATACAGTGAGAAAGGGAAAGACCTGGGAGGAAGACAACCTGCCATACTCTGACCGCTAGATGGCAGTGCCAGTGACTGTTCCCTTTCACATTACAGTCAGACTGTTATTAGCAGTATTCTTTCCTTCCTTCCTTCTGTGCCCTAGCATCTCACTTGTGTGCTTTTTGTACTGAACTCCTAACAGTCAGTAATGTATAAGGACCTGATAGAACTCCCATTGTAGTCAATCGGTCTCCCCCTCAGTGGCGCCAAAGAGGAGAGACTGGGAGGGCAGGCAAATGTCCATCCCTGCCCACCCCAAGTTTTTTGCAATTGCTCAAAGTTCCCTTCCACATGCTGAAGAGCAGAGATAGTGGAAAGGGGGGACATGGCAGTAGACCCCAGTCAGTAGCAAGCTGAAACCTCTCTTAAAACTAAGTAATTGCTTTGCCACAAAAATGCCTATTGGGAGGCTGCTCCCGAACCTCACCCCTCTGATGGTTAAAACCTAATTTCCAGCTTGAACTTTTTTCATGGCCAGTTTAAGGTCATTTGTTCTTGTGGCAGCATTGTCCTTTATCTTAAATAGCTCTTCTCTGTCCCTGGTATTTACCCCTCTAATGTCTTTACAGAGAGCAATCATACAATGTCTCAGCCTTCTTTTTCTAAGCTAAACAAGACAAGGTCTTCCAGCCTTCTCTCAAAAGAAAGGCTTTTCATTCCACTTACTATCCTAGTAGCTCTTCTCTGTACGTGCTCCCGTTAAATGATCTTTTCCTTGAACATGGGTGACCAGACCTGTACACAGTATTCCAAACGAAATCTTATCAGTGCCTTTACAATGGCATTAATACTTCTCTCTCTCTACTGGAAATGTCTCGCCTACACATCCTGGGATCACATTTGCCTTTTTTCGAAGCTGCCTCACACTGGTGGCTGAGTCATTGTTTGGTCAGCCCACACATCCAGGTCTCTCTCCTTCTCTATTGGTTGGAACTGATGAGGCCTCAGCTTGTAGCAGAAATTATTATTAGATCCGAAGTGTATGCCTTGCACTTTGTACTATGAATTTTATCTCATTTCTGTCACTCCAGTCTTCAAGGTCATCCCGATCTTTATATATAATAATCTGATCCTCCTCTGTATTGATACTGCCTCCCAACTTAGTATCATCAGCAAATTTCACTAGCATACTCCTACTCTTTGTGCCCAGGTCATCCATAAAAATGTTGAATGAGACTGGCCCCAAGACTGATCCTTGAGAAACCCCAGTAGTAAGCTCCCTCTAGTCTGGAGGACCAGGATTCTAACTGCAGGTTTGGATGGCTTATATAGTAATGGTTTGAACTATTTGATATAGTCAATATTCATTATGAATTTCTCTCATTTTGTGGTTAGAGAACTCTTTGCTCTTTCTTCAAGTTTTATGAGTATCCATCAAATAACTTAGCCAAATAATCTTCAGACAATGGCTTGTTCAGTAACTATTCCCTATACCCTATTTATTATTTATAATGGGTGACTCTGTTCACCAAAATCCTGTGGTACTGTTTCTACTTCATGATTGGATGATTGAACACCCCCTGTATTTGTTTAATGACTGAAGGGACAATATCAGCTTCAAATCACATGCAAACAAGCATATTTCTTTACCTATGTCACCAGTAAAACCTCAGCTTATTAAGAGTGATTTAAAAAACAGCAACACCTGTTCATAAAGTTTAAAAGACAAAATAAGTAACTTAACTAAGGAAAAACCGATTACCTACCTTTCCAAAACAGTTGTTCTTCAAGATGTGTTGCTCACGTTCACAACATTCTAGATGTGTGCGAGCCCACATGCACAGTCATCAGAGATTTTGGCCTTAGCTGTATCCATAGGGTCAGCTGCAGCACCCCCTTGAGTGCTGCACTCATACGCTGGCATATTGGGCGCCGCCGTCCCTACGGCCTCTCA
This sequence comes from Lepidochelys kempii, assembly GCF_965140285.1. Taxonomy (NCBI): domain Eukaryota; kingdom Metazoa; phylum Chordata; order Testudines; family Cheloniidae; genus Lepidochelys; species Lepidochelys kempii. The sequence goes on from NC_136383.1 coordinate 91,597,749, forward strand.
GTTCCTTCTTGCCGGCAACTCCGACAGAGGGGCAGGAGGATGGGTAATGGAATGGACATGAGCAACACATCTCGAAGAACAGTTACGGAAAGGTAGGTAACCGTTTTTTCTTCAAGTGCTTGGTCATGTCAATTCCATTCTAGGTGACTCACAAGCAATATTCTCAGAGGTGGGCTAGGAGTTCATGATCTTGCGGCACTGCTATGTAAAAGCATAATGAGATGTGAACGTGTGGACGGATGACCAGGTGGCCACCCTACAGATGTCCTGGATAGGAATTTGGGCTAAGAAAGCTGCCAGAGAGGCTTGCACCCTGGTTGAGTGGGAGTTACAATTCCAGGAGGGGGCACCTTAGCCTCATCCTAGTAGCAGCGAATGCAGGCAGTGATCCAAGAAGAAAGTCTTTGACCAACCTTTCATCCTGTCAGCCATCGCGACAAACAATTGCATCGACTTGTGGAATGGCTTGGTTCTTTCAATGTAGAAAGCTAGCACCCTCTTGACATATAGGGAATGCAACCTACACTCTTCCTCCGACTTATGAGGCTTTGAAAGAAAGACAGGTAAGTAAATGTCCTGACCCATATGAAACTGTGAGACCACCTTGGGCAGGAAAGCCGCAGCTGGACCTTGTCTTTGTAAAAGACCGTGTAGGATGGTTCTGAGGTAAGCTCCCTAATCTCAAAGACTCTATGGGCAGATGTTATTGCAACCAAGAATGTGACCTTCCAGGAAAGGAGAAGGAAAGAGCAGGAAGCCAGAGGCTTGAAGGGGGTGCCATGAGCCGTGACAGCACAAGATTCAGGTCCCATGGAGGGACAGGGTCCTTGACGTGCAGGTAGAGGTGCTCGAGACCCTTGGAGAACTTGGCAGTCATGTCCTGGGGGAAAACTGACCTACCCTCAAGTGGCGGATGGAAGGCTGAGATAGCCAAGTGGACCTTAATAGATGAAAGGGATAGGCCTTGGAACTTGAGATGCAGAAGGTAATCCAGGATTAGCTGCAGTGAGGCCCGCTTGGGCCAAATGCCTCTATCTGTGGTCCAACAAGTGAACCGCTTCCATTTGGCCAGGTAGGTCACTCTGGTGGAGGGCTTTCTGCTGCCCAACAGGACTTGGACACTCGCTGAGCACTCCTGCTCCTCTGCATTAACCATGCAGCCAAGTCAAGTCAGGTGCAAGTCAAGGTGCAAGTCAAGTAGCAGCCAAGTCGTCAGGTGCAGCGCTGGCAGGTTCGGATGCAGAAGACTGCCATGGTTTTGGGACAGCAGGTCCTGCCAGAGCAGTAGCTGTAACGGAGCAGCCACCGAGAGGTCCAGCAGCATGTTGAACCAGTGCTGGTATGGCCAGCCCGGCGCTATGACTATCACCTTCACCCTGTCCTACTTGATCTTCATGAGGACTCTGAATTAATGGCACTGGAGGAAAGGTGTACATCAGAGCCCTCAACCACAGGAGCAGAAAAGCGTCTGACAGGGAGCTTCTGTCAATCCCCTGAATCAAACAGAAAACATAGCACTTCCTGTTCTGCCTGGCTGTGAACAGGTCCACCCAGGGAGTCCCCCTCATCTGGAAGATGATACTGACCACTTCTGGATGGAGGGATCACTTGTGGTGAGATAAGAAGGACCCGTTGAGGCAATCTGCCAAAGCATTCCTGGCCCTAGGGAGGTCTGCAGCTACAAGGTGGATGTCGTGTTGTATACAGAAGTCCCAGAGCTTGAAGGCTTCCTGGCAAAGGGAAGACGACCTGGCTCCGCCTTGCTTGTTGATATAGAACATAACCATTGTATTATCCATCAGAACCTTGACCACCCTGCTTTTTATGTGAGGGTCAGAAGGCTTGGCAGGCCAGGCGAACTGTTGTGAGCTCCCCGACATTGATGTGTAGGGAGCGATCAAGATTCGACCAACAACCTTCCATGCTGAGATTCCCCAGGTGGGCTCCCCACCTCTGGTCTGAGGCATCAGAGATGAGGGTCACCGATGGGGATGGAGCCATCAAGGAAACTCCTGCCAACACCGATGCAGGATTCTGCCACCATATGAGTGACGACAGTATGTGGTCCAGGACCCTGACTACACAAGAACAGCCATACTGGATCAGACCAATGGTCCATCTATCCCAGTATCCTATCTTCCAACAGGGTCAATGCCAGGTGACCCAGAGGAATGAACAGAACAGGTAATCACCAAGTGATCCATACCCTGTTGCCCATTCCCAGCTTCTGGCAAACAGAAGACAACATCCCTGCCCATCCTGGCTAATACCCATTGATAGACCTATTCTCCATGAATTTATCTAGTTCTTTTTTGAACCCTGTTACAGTCTTGGCCTTCACAACATCCTCTGGCAAGGAGTTCCACACGTTGACTGAGCACTGTGTGAAAAAATACTTCCTTTTGTTTGTTTTAAACGTGCTGCCTATTAATTTCATTTGGTGACCCCAAGTTCTTGTGTTATGAGAGGAGTAAACAATATTTCCTTATTTACTTTCTCCACACCAGTCATGATTTTATAGAACTCAATCATATCCTCCCCCTTAGTTGTCTCTTTTCCAAACTGAAAAGTCCCAGTCTTATTAATCTCTCCTCATATGGCAGCAGTTCCATACCCCTAATCATTTTTGTTGCTCTTTTCTGAACTTTTTCCAATATATCTTTTTTGAGATGGGGCGACCACATCTGCACGCAGTATTCAAGATGTGGGCATACCATGGATTTATATAGAGGCAATATGATATTTGCTGTTCTATTATCTAGCCCTTTCTTAATTATTCCCAACATTCTGTTTGCTTTTTGACTGCCGCTGCACATTGAGTGGATGTTTTCAGAGAACTATCCACAATGACTCCAAGATCTCTTTCTTGAGTGGTAACAGCTAATTTAGACCCCATCATTTTATATGTATAGTTGGGATTACGTTTTCCAATGTGCATTACTTTGCATTTATCAACACTGAATTTCATCTGTCATTTTGTTGCCCAGTCACCCAGTTTTGAGAGATCCTTATGTAGCTCTTTGCAGTCTGCCTGGGACTTAACTATCTTGAGTAGTTTTGTACCATCTGCAAATTTTGTCACCTCACTGTTTACCCCTTTTTCCAGATCATTTATGAACATGTTGAATAGGACTGGTCCCAGTACAGACCCCTGGGGGACACCACTGTTTACCTCTCTCCATTCTGAAAACTAACCATTTATTTCTACGCTTTGTTTCCTATCTTTTAACCAGTTACCAACCCATGAGAGGACCTTTCCTCTTATCCCATGACATCTTACTTGGCTTAAGAGCTTTTGGTACGGGACCTTGTCAAAGGCTTTCTGAAAATCTAAGTACACTATATATACAATATATATACACTATATACAAGGGATCCCCCTTGTCCACATGCTTGTTGACCCTCTCAAGAATTCTAGCAGATTGGTGCGGCAGGATTTGCCTTTAAAAAAACATGTTGACTCTTCCCCAGCAAATTATGTTCATCTATATGTCTGACAATTTTGTTCTTTACTGTAGTTTCAACCAGTTTGCCCCATACAACAATTACAGGCTGGTAAACCTGACTTCAGGGATCACCTCTGGAGCCCTTTTTAAAAATTGGCATCACATTAGCTATCCTCCAGTTATTTGGCACAGAAGCAGATATAAATGATAGGTTACAAACCACAGTTAGTAGTTCTGCGATTTCACTTTTGAATTCCTTCAGAACTCTTGGGTAAATACCATCTTGTCCAGGTGACTTATTACTGTTTAGTTTATCAATTTGTCCCAAAATCTCCTCTAATGACATCTCAATCTGGGATACTTCTTCAAATTTGTCACCTAAAAAGAATGGCTCAGGTTTGGGAATCTCCCTCAAATCCTCAACTATGAAAACTGATGCAAAGAATTCATTTAGTTTCTCTACTATGGCCTGATCATCTTTGAGTGCTCCTTTAGCATCTCTATCATCCAGTAGCCCCACGGGTTGTTTAGCAGGCTTCCTGCTTCTGATGTACTTAAAAAATATTTTGCTATTACTTTTTGAGTCTTTGGCTAGCTGTTCTTCAAATTCTTTTTTGGCCTTCCTAGTTGTATTTTTACACTTAATTTGCCAGCGTATATGCTCTTTTCTATTTTCCTCCCTAGGGTTTAACTTCCACTTTTTAAAGGATGCCTTTTTGTCTCCCACTGCTTCTTTTACTTTGTTGTTTAGCCATGGTGGCACTTTTTTGGTTCTCTTACTATGTTTTTTTAATTTGGGGCATACATTTAAGTTGAGCCTCTATTATGGTGTCTTGAAAAAGTTTCCAGGCAGCTTGCAGGGATTTCACTTTGGGCATTCTACCTTTTAATTTCTGTTTAACTAACTTCCTCATTTTTGTGTAGTCCCCTTTCCTGAAATTAAATGCTACAGTGTTGGGCTGCTGTGGTGTTTTCTCTGCCACAGGGATGTTAAATTTAGTTATATTATGGTCACTATTACCAAGTGGTCTGGCTATAATCACCTCTTGGACCAGATCCTGTGCTCCAACTTAGGACTAATTCAAGAATTACCTCTCCTCTTGTGGGTTCCAGGACTAACTACTCCAAGAAGCAGTCATTTAAGGTGTCAAGAAACTTTATCTCTGCATCCCGTCCTGAGGTGACATGTACCCAGTCAATATGGCGATAATTAAATTCCCCATAATAAATTGAGTTTTTTATTTTTATAGCCTGTCTAATCTCACTGAATATTTCACAGTCACTATCACCATCCTTGTTAGGTAGTCGGTAATATAACCTTACTGCTATATTGTTATTAGAGCATGGAATTACTATCCATAGAGATTCTATGGTGCACTTTGGTTCATTTAAGATTTTTACTTCATTTGGATTCTACACTTGTTTTCCACATATAGTGCCACTCCTCCACCAGTACAACCTGTTCTATCCTTCCGATATATTCTGTACCCTGGTATTACTGGGTCTCATTGTCTATCCTCATTCCACCAAGTTTCCATGATGCCAATTATATCAATATCCTCATTTAATATGAGGCACCCTAGTTCACCCATTTTATTATTTAGACTTCTAGCATTTGTATATATGCCTTTAAAAACTTGTCACTTTTTAGCTGTCTGCCATTACATGATGTAATTGAATGGGCCTCTCTTTCATTTGACAGTTTCTCATCAGAGCCTCTCCATATTTTATCATCTTCTATCCTCTCCTCCTTACTAGGACATAAAGAATCTCCATTAATAGATCCTTCCCTAAGATATGTCTCTGTCCGAGCCATGTGCTCCTCTGAACCTGACTACATGATCCATGCTGTGTCTGTTGGGGACATAGACGGACACTAGCCATGCCTGCAGGGGCCCGAGGTGGAGCTGCATGTGCCGGACCACGTAAGTGCAGGCTACCATGTGGCCCAATAATCACAGGCAAATGTGAGCTGTGGTGAGAGGATGAGCTTACATGCAGGAGATCAGATCTGCCACGGCTTGGAACAAGGTAAGTGGCCACTGGCTCTATGCACTTTGTGAACACTCTTGTAGCTAATGAGAGACCGAATGGCAACACCGTGAATTGGAAATGGCGCTGGTCCAACACAAAAATGGAGGAAGCATCTGTGTTCTGGGAAAATGGAAATATGCATCCTTCAAGTTGAGGGCGGCGTACCAGTCTCCTGGGGATCCAGGAAAGGGATGATGGAGGCCAGGGAGACCATGTGAAACTTCAACTTCTAGAGAGACTTGCTGAGGCAATGCCGTCCAGAATGGGCCCGAGTCCCTGTCAAGGCTGATTCCCCATCCTGGCACTTCGACTGCAGAAGGTGGGGGCCCGCAAGGATTTTTAAATAATTAATACTGGCTGCTCCAGGCTTGTATTAAACTCCCAAGCTTACAGCTTTTTTCTGACCTTGGCTTGGTAAACGCTGCCACCATCCAAATGCAAAACCCCTTTTATTGGAACCCAGGAAGGTGCACTTGGGAATTCCTTCCTGTGGGGTACCCTCAAGCCCTTTCATCCCCACCCTCTCTCCGGGGAAGAGCTGAGAAAGAAAACAAAGGAAATTAGCTGTTGCCACCAGCTAATTAAACAATATATGCAAACTTTTTAGGACACCAAAAATCCAATCCTGTTCTTTAAAAAGGTAAATTTTATTAAAAACAAAAAAGAAAAAATACATCTGGAACTTATGCTTTTCCTAGATTTTAAAAGAGCAATTTCAAAAATTAAGCATCCAAAATAGTTTTCCTGGGGGTTCAGCTTAAAGGTTACAAGCAAACAAAAGCATCTGGGGTCAGCACAGAGGAGTCCACTACCCATAAGAAATAAAACTAATCATGTCTTTCTCAACATTCCTGATCTACTTACACATTTGGGGGTTCCAAATAAGTAGTTCTAGGTATGATCTATGATCATACCTGGCGTAAAGCTTCTCATAGCATAACTGCTCCCTGTTCCCCTCTTTTCCAGAGAACCACACACACAAAGGGGAAGTCCCCCCCCCCATTTTAAAAAGTTCTAGCCCTCCTATTGACTCTTTTGGTCAGGTGCCCACTCCTTTCCTTTTACCTGGGGGCTTGTTAACCCTTTACAGTGAAAATATGTAGAGAACAACCACCAAGAGGGATTCCATAGCCAACTGACTGGCTGAGTATCCACAAAAGGGAGCTATCCCCTCCTCTCATTTATCACAGACACCCTTTTGCTTTTGGGATTAGGAAGTAGTAGGAGTAGAACCCCTTTCCTTTCATGTCCTGAGGGACTTCCTCCATCGCCCCCAGGTGCAGGAGTTCTCAACCTCTTGAACAAGGAGTTGCTTGTGAGAAGAGTCCCTGAAGAGGGACGGGGAAGGAGGGTGGGAGGGAGGGAGAGTCAGCCACGAACTGCAGGGTGTAACCTGAAGATATTATATCTCGCACCCAAAGGTCTGAGGTCAGCCGCGACCAGGCCAACAGGAAGAGGTGCAGGGGTGGCCAAACTGGCTTCAGAGCCGCATGCGGCTCTTCAGATATTAATATGCAGCTCCTTTTATAGGCACCAACTCGGGGGCTGGAGCTACAGGTGCCAACTTTCCAGTGTGCTGGGGGTTGCTCACTGCTCAACCCCTGGCTCTGCTACAGGCCCTGACCTCACTCCACCCCTTCCCGCCCTCTCTGCTGAGCCTGCTGTGCCCTTGCTCCTCCCCCTCCCCCCCCCAGAGCCTCCTACACGCCACGAAACAGCTGATCAGGAGGTGCGGGGAGGGAGGAGGCGGCACTGATTGGCGGGGCAGCTGGTGGGTGGGAGAGGGGGCTGCTGATATATTACTGTGGCTCTTTGGCAATGTACATTGGTAAATTTTGGCTCCTTCTCAGGCTCAGGTTGGCCACTTCTGGGTGTGAGGAAAGAGTAGGAGGGTGGATCTTGGGATGTGACTGGAGTGCCATCCTCAAGTGCACTCTCAAAATGCCTGTTTCTGGCTTCCTTGGTTTCTGGAAGGGACAGGCTGAGCAGACTAACAGGAAGACGAAGGTTGCTGCCACTTAAATCCTTTGTCTCTGTCCTTTTTCCTATAGTTGCTCAGCTGGGGAGTCCCCCAGGATCTAGACTGGGGAGGCGGAGGAGAGAATGGCTTCCTAGCCTGCTGAGGGGTATGAAGGCCCAAGGAGGAGAAGGTGGCCCAGGAGTCTTTAAGGTCATGGAGCTTTGCATCCATGAACTCAGAGAAGAACCCTGCTCCCTCAAACGGGAGGTCCTGTAGGATAGTCTCATCTCCTGGGATAACCTGGAGGACTGTAACCAAGAGCTGTGCCTCATTACCACTGCAGGGGCGACAACCCTGGCCGCCCAGTCTGTAGCATGCCAGACCATCTGGAGGGCACCTTTCACTACCGCTTTGCCTTCCTCCACTAAAGCAGTGAACTACTGGGCTCAGTCCTGCGGTGGTCTAACCACCAGGCCCTGTTCGGCAAGTAAAATTTTAATTTGTGGGCCTCCTTGAATTTGCTAAGGGAGTCCCACAAATTAAAATTTTACTTGCTGAACAGGGCCTGGTGGTTAGACACCCAAAATTGCAGGCTGGCTGCTGCATAAATTTTTCTGCCAAACAAGTTCAGTCTCTTGGCGTCTTTTTTTTTTTTTTTTTTTTTTAAAGCATGCCACTCACCTGTCCATTTCATTAACAGCGGACATGACCAATGACCCCACTGTAGGGTGCATGTACAAATATTCAAATCCCTTTGCAGGGACATAGTACTTCTTTTCTGCCTTCTTAGAAGTAGGCAGAATGGAAGAGGGGGTCTGCCACAGCAACTTTACAATCTTAAGGACCCCGGGTGACCCAGGCTCAGGTGGTGGTGGATATAACGTTAAAGAGGTCATCTGACTCCTCTGCCAACTCCTCAGTCTCAAATTCAGATTGGTAGCCACCATTTTAAGGAGGGTCAGGTGCTCCTTGAAGTCATCATGGGGACTGCCCATTTGGGAGGGGCCCGCCACTACTTTGTCCAGAGACAACAATTGCACCGCAGGGGGAGGGCAAGTTTTCCTTCCCTATCTGGGGATGGCCCCTTATGTGTTGGAGCCTGCTGTGCTGCCCCCGCATTGGATTCAGCATTGTTCTGACTCTGGTGCCGGAAGCGGCTTATCTGAAGCTGCCAGGGAAGACTGGTGGGAATATGGGGCCGGCCTCACGAACAGGCCCCATGGATTCTAGTAAGGCCATTGAGTGGGCCACTCTTCCTGCTGCCACACCGTCTTTGTGGATGCCTTGCTGTTCTTGTGGGTTGGCAGTGATTCACACTTCCTCAGTGAGGGGCTAAGCTCCTGCACTGACTCAGATCATTGCCCTCCTAGTGACCAGAGCAGAGCCATGGAGGACTGAGTCTGCCGACTGACTCTTGTCGGTGACCAATGCGAAGAGGGCTAGGATCAGTGCCTGCCCAACGAGTGGTACCAGGGAGGTGGAGACCAGTGCTGCGACTGGGAGTGATCCCACTCCAGTGGGGACCGACGCCGGGGAGACCATGTAGGCAATGGTGACCTGTGCGGTGGTGATCTCTGGCAGGAAACTCGCTGGTATGGGGCCTGGTGCCTCAACTCCGGTGTCCCATGCCTTGTAGGGGGAGAGTGTGGCGTCGGGGACCTGGGTCTTTTAACTGGAGACTGATGTTGCGGTGCCGGAGTACTAGGCTGCGGCCATGGGGATCTACGCCTCTGGTCAGGGGACCAAGGATGCTCCATTGCCCTATGGGAGGTCCCATGACTGGTTTTCCCTTGGATGTTGGGGTCTTAGCCAAGTCTGGCGCCTGGCACAGGGTCTGTGGTGCTGGCCGGCCTACTTGTTCTTTAGCTGTTGGGGACACTTCAGGTAATGAGGGCCCTAGGAGAAGCTGAGGTCCCCTGCCGCTCCTGGAAGTTGGAGGCAGATGCCTGGCTGGGCTAGGAGTTCTGACTGCAGCAGTACCCCTGTGAAGCTCTGGGACAGGAACATGGCCTGACATAGGTCCTTTTCCCAAAGCCCCCTTCCCCCCTGATGCCAGGGGAGCCCTTCTTCTTTTGCCACTTCTTCAGCACCAGTGAGGGGGAATGGTGCTGGGCAGGGCCCGGTGCTGGTGGTGCGCTCCGCACTGATGCCGAGGTAGGAGTGGAGTGCAAGCAGGAGGGCTCTGACTCAGGACGAAGCGCAGCCTCCATAAGGAGGGCCCACAAGTGGATATCCCGCTCCTTCTGGGTTCTAGGGCACACGTTCTTACAGATCCTGCACTGGTCCTTTCTATGGGACTCCCCCAAGCACTTCACACAGCTGTCGTGAGGTTCACTAATAGGCATTGGCTTATTGCATGACGAGCATGGTTTGAAGCCGAGGGAAAGGGGCATGCCCCGCTCTGGGTGGGAAGTCCCATCTGGGACTGTAATTACCAAACTAACCTCATACTTAAGTTAATGGCTAACTACACACCTAGAATGGAATCGAGACAAGAAGAAACATGCTGTGCTTCACTGCTCATTTGCCCTCTTTTTGTTGCATATCATCCTTTGCTATACATTCTTCTTTAAATTGTAAGCTCTTTGGACAGGTACCTGTAAAGTGTCTAGTGCATTTCTAGCACTGTACAAATAACATTTAGCAAGGACTCAAGGCATGCTGCTGAAAATGGAATGAATTATTGGTTAGAAACTAAGGGCTTTATTCTGATCATTTGAAGTATGAACATGTTTCTCTGACATGTCCAAGCTGTGGGTTCAGTCCTATAAGCTACTTGCCGTAATCCAGCAAAGCACTTAAGTATATGCTTAACTTTAAGCACAGAAGTAGTCAACGGATGCTAACTGTAGTCCCACTGATTTATTAGGGTACTCTGCATATATACAGCTGAACCAGGTCCCGCTTACAAACGCAGTTTGAAACACTGTTTTCAGCACATCAACAATTTTTAAAAGAAAAGAAAAAAAAAAAGGACACTGCTGCTTGGTGGAAGGTCAGAAACAATATTTGTAAGGGGGGGGGGGTATCATATAAAATGAAAGGAGCCAAATAATCTCTGGTGTAATCTCTGCTGTCAGAGGTATACAAGGGATAAATTTGAACCAAGTTAAAGCTGCCCCTGGCAGTAAGTCCCCAAACTGGAACATGAGGAAGATGTGTACCTGCTGGTGGGAGACTGCACTTACCAGTACCAGTCTTTTTGGATCTGTCCCAGTGTTGTACAGCACTCTTAAAAATGAAAAGCATGGTATTAGAGCTAAGTATTGTTATATGTATCTTAATGATGTGCCAAATGACAAAAAGTCTGCTCTCTGGACAATTCAAAGCAGAGAGGGAGAGGGGGAAACACAATCTTATTTTAACCAAGAATGTTGCTGTTCATTTTTCTAGAAGAATTCCCAGCTCAAACAATGTGGCAGGCTGGCAAAAGTGAGATATTTCCTATGGGCTAGGTTCCTACTATTGTTTACAAGTCAAAGGCAAAGCTAGATAGTAATGGGCTGTCCCATTTCTAGTCACATTACCAATGACAGGTCTATATATTGAAACATGTACCATGAGGGATTTCTTGCAGTCTTATTCCTTTCTCATAAGCATTTTGGCAAGAAAAGCTTTTGGAAAACTCTAGGTCTTTTCCAAAAGAGTTTTATTTTTTAGAAAACACCTTTTTACCCTCATCACAATTGTATTTCCTAAGAATCAAACATAGAAGCTACCCTTCAGCTTAATAGCATTTGCTACTATTGTATTACCAACTCTGTTCTCTGAAAATTTCAGGGTTATAATGGAAGCCATTTTGCAGCCTTAACTGCCATGGTTGCTAGGAGTGAAGACCACAACAGAAGCTGTATATTTTGTTAACGCTGCTGCCATCTGAAGTGTTGAGGCAGATGCTGTTTGAACTCTTTCTTTGGAGAGACATAATACATGTTTATACATACATATATGGATGTATAAACATATTAGGCATACTTGTTGGAGGCCAAATACTTCTGAAAATATACCCCAACCGGGTTAGTCATTATTGGAATGGGTGAGGCTACATATACACAATGCTACCATTTCTCTTATTGTTATTATTACTCTAAATATTTGTATTATGGTAGTGCCCAATTGCGCATAGGTCCTATTGTGCGGGGCACTGCATAAACATAGAAAAGAGAGACAATCTCTGCCCTGGATGGTTTACAATCAAAGCCAATTGATGCTGGTTATTCCAGACTAGAACTGTACCAAGTGTTGGACCTGAAATACCCAAGACTCCAAAAATAGCTTTGATTTGAGTTTAACCTACATTCATGAACGCTGAACTAGGGGAGAGTAGCAGGGGGGATAGAACAGGTGGCACAAAACCAGTTACGTTGGTTTTATATTACCAGGGGAGTCCTCTAAAAATATAGTCCCCAGCTTCCCCTTACCTCATCTTTAAAATGACTGAGTACACAAGGAGGACTACACCTGATCTGAGGATCTGGCCTTTAATTTTTAAAATATCTACATCAAGAACACCTGCAAACACAGACTGTATCCACTTTTTATAGGAGGTACAAAATTAATCCCTTTTAATTTCCCTGAAGACAATGGAATTACACCAGGGATGAATTAGGCCTATAAAGTAGGTTTGTTCCTCCTGCTGGCTCTACAGCCACATCTAATTATTTAAAACATTTAAAAGGCAGAGTGGACGTTAGTGAACACTGCATGTGTCACGACCTCAGGGGTTCCCCTGGGAAAGGCAGATCAGCACTGCATGTTGCTAATGCTGTTGCAAGCATCGCAAAGCATTTTGGGGACGGTCAAAGGTGTAAGTGGGGAGTGGAAGATTCTTTTGTAGATTGCAAGAAGCCAAAGGGGGAAGGAGAAAGAGCAGAGAACGGGTTAACTCAACACTGCAGCTAGCAAGCTCAGTCCAACAATAAGATGCTGGCCCCAGTCCAAGGTCTCACAGCCAACCATGAGAAAACCAGGGCTGCAGAGATAGAAAACACAGGCGAGATGACGGGGTGTGGGGGAGCAGAGCTTTGCGTCCCTGGAATCGTTGTGTTTTGGGAAAGCGAAGACGACCACAGAAAGCTGGTTTGGACTGGCACAAAGAGCACCAGGAACAGAGGTCACGGAATGGAACACCCTCAAAGGAGCCCAGGACTTAAAACCCTCCTGAGAGCTGGAGCAATTAGGAGATTGGCAGCGAATCCTGGACGACCTGTGCACACAGGACAGAACTCCCGTCCACCCCTCCCTCTTTCTTACGTTACACCCAGGCCTGGCCAGCCCATAGTGAGAGTATGAATGTGGTTTAGGGCTTGGGGCACTAATGCTTCCTTCCTTCCTCTGAGTGAGGAGGGAGCACCCATCATGCTCTCCTGTTATTTTATTATTTTATCAATAAGCTTTAAAACTCAGTTATGTGATGTGTTCCTTCCTCACCTCCTTAAAGATCCTGCAGCCTCAGCCTGATTACCTGACACCCCAGGCAGATTGGTAACAAATCTGTCACACATGTGCACAAAGGCATTTGGGCATGAAGCATTTTTTAAAAACAAATGCCATTTATTTAAACTCCTTTGAAAATACAAACAAAATGACTGGCAAACAAAAAAGTAGAAACAGAATTATTAGGATGAGCGAAGAGAATCAAAATAAGGACACTGCACCAGATTCTGATCTCCATTAATTACAGGGCAGTTACTTTGGATTTTCATCATATGACTGAGATCAGAATCTGACATGTGCAGAAAAGAAGGTGGTCCCATCTGAAAGGGCTTTGGAAGGAAATCTGATGTTATCAAGGGGATTTACAGAAGTTAGATGCAGATTTCATTCACAGCCTTAGAATTATGCCGAAATGAACGAAAAATAATGAAGTTCCATAACAAGGTGCTGATTTTAAAAGCTAGATTCCGAACAGTTACACCAATGTAAATTCAGAGCAACATCAATGAAATTATTTCAGATATACACTAGTGTAGCTTAGATCAGACTCTGTGCTTATATTAAGATCTGGGGTTTTGGTTTGGCACTCCTAATTACAATGAACCAAATTATTCTCCTATTTACATCCGGGTAACACCTTTATACACACCCCATGTAAATAAGAGAATTTGGCCTATTGAGAATAAAATGTTACATTCAGTGTGCCAGTCATTTCTTTTGTGTGCCAAATCTATATAGCGTTTCACTTGAGTTTGTATACAAGACAAAAATTGTTCTCTGACCACTTTGATTTCAGTTTTATTTTCTTTTTAAGCCAACCACATCCTGGTCCAAATTCTGCTCTCAATTGCACTGTTGTAAATGTAGTTAATTCCACTAAAGTCACTGGTGTAACTCCAGATTTACACTGGTTTAGTTAAGCTTGGAATCTATCCCCTATAATGTGCCTAGCTGTGCACTATTATTCCATGAAGGACATCTTTATCCAGCTGATAATGAATCAGCATGAAGACTGACTCACTAAACCAGCTTTTAAACTGTGAGAAGCCTTTACTCTTAAAATATGTACTACCATGTTTCCTAAGTGGGGGGGAAGGGGAGGGGGAGGGGAAGCTTGTGGCTTCTAAGCCACAGCCCATGCTAGAGGAGTGCTGAAAACTGCACTGCAATGTGACTCAGGCAGAATTCTTCCTAGGGACTCCTGTAACATGCATATTATAGAAGAAGCTCCATGACCCTTTCAGATGCTGTGGCATGAGCCCAGTCAGCTATGCTGGCTGGTGCAGAGCAACCCAATATCCTATTTCTCCTGTCCCCTCCTACTTCTCCTGTCCTGTCTTTTTTGATAGCTAGTACCTACAGGAGCGCTGGCAGCAAAGACTGCCTGCACTCCCCAATAGGATTGCGCTAGTCCCTGCCCAGGAAGAATAATGGATGGGTGAATAAAGGTTCCTTTCACTCCCTATGCTCCATGCCCACATAGACATTAACAAAAACAACAAATAAAAATAGTTACAGTAGCAGACAGAGGCCCCAGTCAGAGCATGGCCCTGCCATACTTGGGACAGAGTCCCTGTCCGAGAATGAACAATCTAAATTGTGAGAAGATGCAACAAGATGGTATAGTAAAGAAACAGTGGGAGTAGGGGAGGGAAGAGGATGATAAGTGACAGGTAGGGATAGTCATGTAGTTATGCCTCAGGCTGGGCACAATCAAGCCCACTGCCTTTTGTGAGAAACTTTATCTTTGAAAGTTTAAGGGGCAGATTCTGCACTCAAATACATGAGCCCATCCCACTGACTTTAGTGGGAATTCCACACGCATATCTGAGGACCAAATTTGGCCTGAAATAAATCATTTCCACTGGCTTTCCATCCTTAGGTCAGTAGGCCATGAGTGTCCCTTACAGAGCCTTGCTAGTTTACCCCTAACATATAGTTATGTAGGTGTATCATCATTCTCAGTTACTTTTCCTTGTACTGGAATAAGACTCTGCTTTATTATGCCTAGGTAGGCTCTGGATATACAAGACCAAATTTTCTGCTGATACAACTCTACATACCAGCAGAGAATTTGGCCCATAGTTGTCTGAGGGTTAACAGTTATTGCTGAAAGGCTGAAAAGTCAGCCAGTTGGAAAATGGAGAGGCCTGAAATCTGAGAGGAGGAGAATACCTGATAGTTCAGAGAAGGAAGAGGAGAACTATCATCTTGCTTCTTAGTGGCAGCTCCTTTCCCACCTTCAACAGCAAGGAGCAGGGTTCTGTTTTTCATAAATTATTTCTGGCAAATCAGAAAAATCTTTGGCACAATTCAAACCCTCCTGATATGAAAAACATCTTCCAAGGTCCTGTGGTTCCAACTGATTGTTCTGTTTAGCCATCTCTGCTAAAGAGATGCCTCTCCTACTCTAGCAGCAGGTTCTCAGGATTTTTTGTTGGATTATTGGATGGCTGCTATTCTTACCTTGAGCTTAGTGTCTCTGCAGCTCTGGCCCACTGATGCTGCACTAAAGCTGGATCTCTAGTAGCTGCTGGATCTTTGAGAGGAGTGTGCACAACTCATTCCGCAGAGAGACATCCTTGGGATCAAGTCACTCAGGACCCACTTCCTTTTGGTAGTGGCTGAAGTTTATCTTCGTGCTGGCTGAACAAAGTGCCTCCCCATTAGTGCTAGAGATCAGACACACACTGTAGATGGGGGTCCACAACAAATAGCCTCTTAACAGATCTGCTCTGCTTCATCATCCGCAGGAAGTCCAATGTTCAGCCCCATGTGCCTCTTCCCATCAACAATCACAACAAATCAAGGTTGTACTGTAACTACTGGTACTTCTCCACTTGGTTTTTACCAACCCATTTCTTTCAAGGCTAACACACCCAGAAATACCTTGGGCACAATGCAAGGCATCCTTGTCTGCTACTCTGGCTAAGCCCAGCCCGTCTTCAGATCCCTCATAAACTTCCTATTTGGCAAATGACAACTCTTTCGTGGAGGAGGACTAGATGAGATTCCTTCTGGAACCAGTCACCACAACTTCTGAACAGGCTACATATGAAGTGTGATGCCAGACACTATTCTCCCCTTGCTGCTAACAATACTAACTCCAGAGCACACTTACACCCTGCTAGTCTAGAGCATGTAAAACCAACATTGGGAATAAAAACATTTTTTGTGTTACGATGAACTAGCTAAACACTTGTTTGTAGCCTTTTTGTCAATAATCTCTGATCCTCTCTAAAATGAACTCAAGATGAATTACTAATATTTAATAAATTAATTTATATGCTTTAATGTACATAGGAATGTAGTACTGGAAGGGACCACCTGGGTCATTGAGTCCAGTCCCCTACCATTCTATATCAGTGCTTATAAACTTATCAAGGTTCACCTGAAAAACAGCTAAATTGTTTGCCCCTGCTGCTCCTAGTGGAAGGCTGCTCCAGAGAGTCACACTCCTTTGATGGTTAAAAACTTTCTAATTTCCTATGTTGGATCATATTAAAGAAGTTCTGTATTAAAATCACAAATGAGTTTGATTCCCCAGAGTTTAAATTCCAGGGTATTACTAATTAAGAGGTCTCTTGGTTTTTGGTACTGTTTCTCTCCCTCTATGTGTGAAACTTGCAAGCTGCTAACTGTGTTAGTACATTCTAAGACAGAGTCTGTTCTCAAAGCAATTCACAAGAGAGAGAGACTCAAAGCAATACTCTAACAACAGAAACAGCACCCAGAGACTCCCCACCCTTTTGTTGTATTGACCATTGTGATTAAAATAGAGATAGAGGATGTATGTGGATGGATGCTTGGTGTGGATAATAACTGAATGATCAGGGAGGTGCCAGCCTAAGAATCCAGTGTCCATCGGCTGAAGAAGGTGTCAAGTGGAAATAACCAGAGGACCCCACCCGGAGGGCAGACTGGAATCCACCCAACAGCCTCAAGAATGGGAGAACCAAAGAACAAGATAACATCTTGGAGCTGTCAGGAATGTGCTATCTGCTGATTGATTCAGCAACAGCATGATGAAGCAATTCCCATAGACTGGCATAGGAAGAAATTCCTATAAAAATAGACTCTAAAAAGTGAGAACTTTGGGGTCTGATTCTGCAAACCAACTTCCAGGAGCATCAGATGAGCATCTGACAAGGCCCTGCTCCCTCCTCATGTCCAGGCCACCTGGCCAGTGGCTTGGCATGAGCAACTCTAAGGCTGGTAACTATGATAACAACCTTGCAGAACCTGTGTGTGTGGGTGTGTATGTGTGTGGGTGTGTGTTTGTATGAATGAATGTGTGAATAAATATGAGATTGAATGGAATGTTATAGCTATAACTAACTGCTTACTATGATTCTTTCTGTATTCACAATAAATGTGGTATTTTGCCCTTTTCCCTTTAATAAGATCCTGCTGGTTTTTATTTTATTGGTACAACACCTACCTAAATTTATTCATGGCCAGTCCATACCCATTTGTTCTTATCCTACCATTGTCCTTTAGCTTAAGTACCTCTTCTCTCTCGCTGGTGTTGATGTCCCGTCCCATGATTTATTTATACAGAGTATTTATATCCTCTCAGCCTTCATCTTAGCCCTGGACTACACTAGGAGTTGAGGTCGAATTTAGCAGCGTTAAATCGATTTAACCCTGCACCCGTCCACACAATGAAGCCCTTTTTTTTTGACTTAAAGGGCTCTTAAAATCGATTTCCTTACTCCACCCTCGACAAGGGGATTAGCACTTAAATTGGCCTTGTCAGGTCGAATTTGGGGTACTGTGGACACAACTAGACGGTATTGGCCTCCGGGAGCTATCCCAGAGTGCTCTATTATGATCGCTCTGGACAGCACTCTCAACTCAGATGCACTGGCCAGGTAGACAGGAAAAGGCCCACAAACTTTTGAATTTCAATTTCCTGTTTGCATGGTCACCTGCAGCTTGCCACACCGGCCAGAGCTCATCAGCAGAGGTGAACATGATGGAGTCCCAGAATCGCAAAAGAGCTCCAGCATGGACCGAACGGGAGGTACGGGATCTGATCGCTGTATGGGGAGAGGAATCCGTGGTATCAGAACTCCGTTCCAGTTTTCAAAATGCCAAAACATTTGTCAAAGTCTCCCAGGGTATGAAAGACAGAAGCCATAACAGGGACCCGAAGCAATGCCGCATGAAACTTAAGGAGCTGAGGCAAGCCTACCAGAAAACCAGAGAGGCAAACGGCCGCTCCGGGTCAGAGCCCCAGACATGCCGTTTCTATGATGAACTGCATGCCATTTTAGGGGGTTCAGCCACCACTACCCCAGCCGTGTTGTTTGACTCCTTCAATGGAGATGGAGGCAACACAGAAGCAGGTTTTGGGGACGAGGAAGATGATGATTATGAAGTTGTAGATAGCTCACAGCAAGCAAGCGGAGAAACCAGTTTTCCCCGACAGCCAGGAACTGTTTCTCACCCTGGACCTGGAGCCAGTACCCTCCGAACCCACCCAAGGCTGCCTCCCGGACCCGCCAGGTGGAAAAGGGACCTCTGGTGAGTGTACCTTTTAAAATACTATACATGGTTTAAAAGCAAGCATGTTTAATGATTAATTTGCCCTGGCATTTGCGGCTCTCCTGGCTGTACTCCCAAAGCCTTTGCAAAAGGTTTCTGGGGAGGGCAGCCTTATTCTATCCACCATGGTAGGACATTTTACCACACCAGGCCAGTAGCACGTACTCAGGAATCATTGTAGAACAAAGTATTGCAGTGTATGTTTGCTGGCATTCAAACAACATCCGTTCTTTATCTTTCTGTGTTATCCTCAGGAGAGTGATATCATTCATGGTCACCTGGTTGAAATAGGGTGCTTTTCTTAAGGGGACATTCAGAGGTGGCCGTTCCTGCTGGGCTGTTTGCCTGTGGCTGAACAGAAATGTCCCCTGCTGTTAGCCATGGGGTGGGGGAGGGGCTAGCCACGTGGTGGCGGGAGGCAAAATGCGACCTTGGAATGAAAGCACATGTGCTGTGTATGTAATGTTAACAGCAAGGTTTACCGTGAAAGAGTGTACCCATTGTTCTAGAAAATGTGTCTTTTTAAATACCACTGTCTCTTTTTTTCATCTCCACCAGCTACATGTGTTTCAAGTATCACAGGATCTTCTCCTTCCCAGAGGCTAGTGAAGATTAGAAGGCGAAAAAAAAGCACTCGTGATGAAATGTTCTCTGAGCTCATGCTGTCCTCCCACACTGACAGAGCATAGACAAATGCGTGGAGGCAGACAATGTCAGAGTGCAGGAAAGCACAACATGACTGGGAGGAGAGGTGGCAGGCTGAAGAGAGGGCTGAAGCTGAAAGGTAGCAGCAGCATGATAAGAGGAGGCAGGATTCAATGCTGAGGCTGCTGGAGAATCAAACCAATATGCTCCAGTGTATGGTTGAGTTGCAGGAAAGGCAGCAGGAGCACAGACTGCCGCTACAGCTCCTGTGTAACCAACTGCCCTCCTCCCCAAGTTCCATAGCCTCCTCACCCAGATGCCCAAGAACGTGGTGGGGGGCCTCCGATCACCCAGCCACTCCACCCCAGAGGATTGCCCAAGGCTGGCATTCAATAAGTTTTAAAGTGCTGTGTGGCCTTGTCCTTCCCTGCTCCACCACCCCTCCTGGTGCTTCTCTCCTACACCACCCCTCCTGGGCTACCTTGGTAGTTATCCCCGTATTTGTGTGATGAATGAATAAAGAATGCATGAATGTGAAGCAACAATGACTTTATTGCCTCTGCAAGTGGTGATCGAAGGGAGGAGGGAGGGTTACTTACAGGGAAGTAGAGTGAACCAACGAGTGGGGGATTTCATCAAGGAGAAAAACAGAACTTTCACACCATAGCCTGTCCAGTCATGAAACTGGTTTTCAAAGCTTCTCTGATGTGCACCGCGCCCTCCTGTGCTCTTCTAACCGCCCTGGTGTCTGGCTGTGAGTAACCAGCAGCCAGGCAATTTGCCTCAACTCCCACCCCGCCATAAACGTCTCCCCCTTGCTTTCACAGATATTGTGGAGCGCACAGCAAGCAGTAATAACAGTGGGAATATTGGTTTCGCTGAGGTCTAACTGAGTCAGTAAACTGCACCAGCGCGCTTAAACGTCCAAATGCACATTCCACCACCATTCTGCACTTGCTCACCCTGTAGTTGAACAGTTCCTGACTACTGTCCAGGCTGCCTGTGTATGGCTTCATGAGCTATGGCATTAAGGGGAAGGCTGGGTCCCCAAGGATAACTATAGGCATTTCAACATCTCCAATGGTTTTTCTGGTCTGAGAATAAAGTCCCTTCTTGCAGCTTTTGAAACAGACCAGAGTTCCTGAAGATGCGGGTGTCATGTACCTTTCCCGGCCATCCCACGTTGACGTTGGGGCAACGTCCCTTGTGATCCACCAGTGCTTGCAGCACTATTGAAAAGTACCCCTTACGTTTATGTACTCACCGGCTTGGTGCTCCGGTGCCAAGGTAGGGATATTGGTTCCGTCTATGGCCCCACCACAGTTAGGGAATCCCATTGCAGCAAAGCCATCCACTATGACCTGCACATTTCCCAGGGTCACTACCCTTGATATCAGCAAATCTTTGATGGCGTTGGCTACTTTTGCATCACAGCAGCCCCCACAGTAGATTTGCCCACTCCAAATTGATTCCCGACTGACCGGTAGCTGTCTGGCGTTGCAAGCTTCCACAGGGCTATTGCCACTCGCTTCTCAGCTGTGAGGGCTGCTCTCATCTTTGTATTCTTGCGCTTCAGGGCAGGGGAAAGCAAGTCACAAAGTTCCATGAAAGTGCCCTTACGCATGCGAAAGTTTCGTAACCACTGGGAATCGTCCCAGACCTGCAACACTATGCAGTCCCACCAGTCTGTGCTTGTTTCCCCGAGCCCAGAATCAGCGTTCCACCACATGAACCTGCCCCATTAGCACCATGATGCCCACATTGCCAGGGCCCGTGCTTTAAGAGAAGTCTGTGTCCATGTCCTCATCACTCACGTCACCACGCTGACGTCGCCTACTCACCCGGTATCACTTTGCCAGGTTCTGGTGCTGCATATACTGCTGGATAATGCGTGTGGTGTTTAATGTGCTCCTAATTGCCAAAGTGATCAGAGTGGTCTCCACTCTGTGGTATGGCTTCTGCACAGAAAAAAGGCGCGGAACGATTGTTTGCCGTTGCCCTGACGGAGAGAGGGTCGACTGATGACCTGGCTTACAGGGAATTAAAATCAACAAAGGGGGTGGCTTTGCGAGAAACTGAATGGCCCCCTCAAGGATAGAACTCAAAACTGGGTTTAGCAGGCTGTTGATTTCACAGAGGGAGGGAGGGAGGAGAAAAGGAATACAAAACAAATCTGGTCTATTTCTTGTTTTGAGCCACTTCATCTATCTTTATATATCTTGATGGCAGCAGACTGTGCAGTACGACTGCTAGCCATCGTCAACACCTGGGTGCTCGGCAGAAGACGGTGCAGTGTGACGACTAGCCATCATCTTCTACTAGCTGCAGGTTAAAGGACAGTGCACTGCCGGTAGGACTCAATCGCCATGAGACAAAACAAGGGAAATGACCTGGCTGAGTCACTCCCATGTTTGCCCAGGTGCCCGGTTAAAAGAGCGCCCAGGACTACGTCAATGATGGCTACCAATCATACTGCACTGTCTGCTGCCAAAAGGCAATAAACTGCTGCTGTGTAGCAATGCAGTACCACATCTGCCAGCACCCAGGAGACATACGGTGACGGTTAGCTGAGTGGGCTCCATGTTTGCTGTGGTATGGCGTCTGCACAGGTAACTCAGGAAAAAAGGCACGAAACGATTGTCTGCCCTTGCTTTCACGGAGGGAGGGAGGGAACGGGGGCCTGACGATATGTACCCAGAACCACCTGCGACAATGTTTTAGCCCCATCAGGCATTGGGATCTCAACCCAGAATTCCAATGGGCGGCGGAGACTGCGGGAACTGTGGGATAGCCACCCACAATGCAACACTCCGGAAGTCGATGGTTGCCTTGGTAATGTGGACACATTCCGCCGACTACATGCACCTAGAGCATTTGTGTGGGGACACACACAATCAACTGTATAAAAACGCTTTCTACAAAACCAACTTCTATAAATTAGACCTAATTTCGTAGTGTAGACATACCCTTACTAGTCTAAAGAAGCCAGGCTCTCTTACCGTGTTCTCCATTCCTCTTCCCTGCACCTGTTCCAGTTTCAAAGTAGTCTCTCTTGAACATAAGTGACCAGAATTGTTCACAGTATTTCAGAGGAGATCTTATCAGGGCCTTGTAAAATGTACCTTGCTTCAGACAAAATAGTTGATACCACAGGACGTGTATCCTGCATCTGATATCAAAAGCACATGCATTTAATGAAGAGAAGTGTAATGAAATACTGACATTTTAACAATAAATGTGGAAAGTATTGTTCCTAGGGCTAATCTCCTAAGAGCCAGTCATAGACTTTCCACCAGACAGTTGCAGAACTGTGTGGGGGTTGGAACTTCATGTGAATGAGCTCCCTGGTTCATAGTCTAAAGAGCAAAGCAATCCTCCATCTGCAGATCTACTGATGTTAGGCACCTCCCCAGTGCCCAGTCTGGAGGGGGTGTGCATGTTTTACAGAAAAGGCATTAATCTGACAGAGAACTCGATCTCTTCCTCACCCCAAATTGCCATAAAAAAAGAGAGTTAATGCACTCCTCTTAATTTCCTTCACTGAACTCTATTTCATAAATGGTAGTGAGGGAGAGGAGTTGTGGCCATTCAAAATTCTTCTAATATGCATCCTCCTCCTGACATTAGAACTTCTGGGGGTTCATGGAGCCTGCTCCCCTGAGGCTGCAGGTGAGCCCCTCTCCCTGCTCCCATAGCTTCTACCCCCACAGCCACCCTCCTGTGGAGCAGCCCCCCTGCAGGGGGTGTGCCAGTGCTGAGCTGCCTGAGTGACTGGCCCTGGGATCCCCTGTTGTTGGGGGGCCCTGTGCCAGGGCAATGTGTGTTTCATGGTAAATCCACCCCTGCTATGGGGGCTATGGTAGAGGTCTATACCAGTGGTTTTCAAGTGGTGGTCTGCTGACCCCTGGAGGTCCACAGACTATGTCTAATGTTTCTAAAGGGGTCCTCATCCTCATTCAGAATTTTTAAGAGGTTCACAAATGAAAAAAGGTTGGGAACCACTGATCTATAAAATCATGAATGGTGTGGAGATGGTGACTAGGCTAGTGTCATTTACCCCTTCACATAACACAAGAACCCAGGCTCACCCAGTGAAATTAACAGGCAGCAGATTTAAAATATACACTAGGAAGCACTTCACACAATGCACAGGCAACCCGTGGCACTCATTGCCATGGGACATTCTGAAGGGCAGAAGTATAACTGGTATCAAAAAAGAATCACAGGAGTTCATAGAGGATAAGTCCATCCATGGCTTTAGCTAAAATGGTCAGGGACACAATCCCATGCTCTGGGTGTCTTTAAACCTTTGATTGCCAGAAGCTGGGACTGGATGACAAGGGGTGGATCACTTGATAATTGCCCTGTTCATTCCCTCTGAAGCATCTGGCACCAGCCACGGTCAGAAGACAGGATACTGGGCTAGATGGATTATTGGTCTGTCCCAGTATAGCCACTCACATTTTTCCTCTTTCTCCATTTACTCTCCATCATTCTTTTCTGTCCCTTTCTTACTCCACTAACTTTGAGCTTTATGTTATGTCATTGCATGTGAGCACAAATTGTACTGAATTTGCAAAAAGAAAAGGAGTACTTGTGGCACCTTAGAGACTAACCAATTTATTTGAGCATAAGCTTTCGTGAGCTACAGCTCACTTCATCGGATGCAGTGAAGCTGTAGCTCATGAAAGCTCATGCTCTAATAAATTGGTTAGTCTCTAAGGTGCCACAAGTACTCCTTTTCTTTTTGCGAATACAGACTAACACGGCTGTTACTCTGAAACCTGCTTGTAAATGATGGTTTCCATGGTGACTCACCACTCCCAGGTCACACAGACCAACCACGGGAAGAAGGAACACCTAAAAGTCAGTTCAAGGAAAAAATACCTTTTTTTAGATGATACAGAGAGGGAAGAGTTTCTTAAAATCCTAGAGTATGTGTGTGTTGGGTTTTTTTTTTTTTTTAAATACACCCCAAACCTCTCTCATATGGAATTGTTTTTTTAAAATGAAGGCAAAAAAGGCAGGAAGAGTAACCCTGCAATTGAATTGTGGACCCAAAACTGCTTCTAATTCAGTACAGGTTTCAGAGTAACAGCCGTGTTAGTCTGTATTCGCAAAATGAAAAGGAGTACTTGTGGCACCTTAGAGACTAACCAATTTATTTGAGCATAAGCTTTCGTGAGCTACAGCTTCACTGCATCCGATGAACTGAGCTGTAGCTCACGAAAGCTTATGCTCAAATAAATTGGTTAGTCTCTAAGGTGCCACAAGTACTCCTTTGGATTTACAAGCAGTAACCCAGGAGGTGAAATTCAACAGCAGCTGCAGAAGTGGCTTTAGAGTGTATAAATAGACTTTTGGAGCAGACCAATGACACAGACTCACCACTTGCATACAGGTCCTGTCTGGTACAACACCCTCACTCCTCCTTCCCTCGCCTCCCACCCAAATCTATAACATGATCTTGAAAAAACACAATTGGGGGCATATGGTGAGTGGCTCCTCTGAATCCCCAAGATAGCACAATCTGAGCTATTTACATAATCCTTCCCATTTGTGGCACACAAGGGATTCTCCAAACAAAATAAAAATGAAAAGGTCCTTTCCCCACTCCTTCCCTTGATATAGAATCAGAGAAAAAGACAAAAGTGGCCAGTCTTTTCATCACCCTTTTGGGGTTTGGCTTATTTCTAGGTTTAAATCAAGGTTAAAGTCTGTCTCCAGCCTCTCCTTTTATTTATCCTAAATTCATACCTGATCCACGCAGTCTCAGGGACAGAAAGGTGTCCCTAGCTTCTGTTTGCCAGAAGCTGGGAATGGGCAATGGGGATAGATCACTTTATATTACCCGTTCTGTTCATTGCCTCTGGGGCACCTGGCACTGGCCACTGTCAGAAGACAGGATACAGAGCTAGATGGACCTTTGGTCTGACCCAGTATGCCTAATCTTATGTAAGGTGTGAGACTTTCTCCTTATTGCTCAATCTTTGTAATCAGCCATCTCCCTAGTAGTCACCACATCTTCCTGGGGAAGGGTCCCCCCCCCCCTTTTAAACTTCCCCCTCCAGGCAGAACAAGCCTATAGGTATCTGGTTAGTGCTGTCTGCTCCCAGAGGAGCTTGCTAGCCTTCTCCTTAGGAGACAAAAGGTGTGCCTGCTCACAAGGCGAAACAGCTCACATTTTAAACAGAGATGATCCTAAATTGTCTACCAGATCCAAAAACCAGTGACTGGGGATCGGGGAAAGAGTATGGATCCAGCTCTGAATTTTGTGGCTCACACCCCTGTTTATAATGACTTGAAACCCAAAACCGAACTCAATGTTGGGGAAGTTCAGATCTGGGTTTGCTTTTACTTCCACACCTCCTGATTTGGGCCAATGTGTCATTTCAAAACACAGTCTCTAACATCCTCCACGTGCCAGCACTGGAGATCTCTGAGCAAGGACAGTTCTAAACTCCACGGTAATTGGAGAGTCTGGTTTTATGGGTGACAGACTGCGAGAGGGGAGGGAAATGATAAACGGTTTGGGAAAATGCAGGGTCACTAGGTGCCCCCCAAATCATTAAACCCTGTTTTCCCTCCTGTCACTGTGCAGTAAGATTTCGCTGCACAAGCCTCAAGAAGCAGGTGGTTCGTGAGTAAATCCAAAGGGCAGAGCAGAAAACTTGGCCGAGGAGGCTGCACCGCGCACAGGATATAGGAAAAACTTGCAGCTTCCTTTCCCTCAGCGTAGCCGCCTTGTAAAATGAAAGTACATAAGCCCCACCAGGGGGCTGGGCTGCCGGGTTCCGCTCTCCGGCGGGGCAGTGGGAGGAGGAAGAGAAGGGGGGGGGGGCATCTAATTGGTCACCTTCCCCCTCTCCCCCCCCCCACTCCGGGAGGGCTAGGCTTCAAGGCAGTCTCGCTCTGCATCGCCAGTTCCAGGGCTCAGCTTCTTGCAGCAGCAGCAGCGCTCGGCTCAAGCCGCGATCGCAGGTACGGGCAGCGCTGCTGGGTTGGGCGGCTCCTCTTTTCCCACCTGCTGGTACAGGGGGTGGCAGCGAGGTGGGGAGGTGAGGGGCTTAGGTGGAGGAAGCGGACAGTTTGCATCCCCTGGCAAACGTGGGGGAGCTGCTCTAACAAGGAAGAAATAGTTCTGCCGAGGCAACTCCCAGGGTGTGTGCTTCTCTTACCTAGAGGTTTCTCTCTTTCCGGCTTGGGGCACCTGTGACACCAAGGCTGATTGATGGCTGAGCCATATCCAGGAGAGCTAAGGAAGGGGTAATTGGCCCTAATTCATATCGTGTAGAATGCGCCTAGATTCTGCAGTGATAGATTCATCTGAAATAATAGTTCATTTTAGCTGTTAATGTGCCCCCCCCCGTTGTCTGCGAAGACAAGGGAGTAAACAAATAAGTACAATAAGTGATATATCCCACCAGTCAGTGGAAAAAGGCAGACAGGTAAATTATCTGCCTGGCCTGATAGACTTTCATGATCATTTCATAAGCGAGCAATATCAAGAGAGTTTTCTGCTTCTGATAAGGGTAACACTAGTTTCACAAATTGGGATAATGTAGATGAAAGGTTTTATCTATGCATTTTTAAATTTGTCTCACTGCAACACCCTCAGCAATCACAGCGGTGTGTATTGTCTCTTATATTACCTAAAATATACCCAACAAATACAGTGTATTTTTAATTTAAGAAATCAGACTTGGATGGTTGTTTACAATGGCTAAAAATGGAAATAAGATAGAACTGATTAACAGTCTTGCTCTGCAACAACATTGTAGTCAGTGGGTGGGATGTCATGATATTATTTTATCTTGTGATTTTTATCAAGTAACTAAGAAAAGAACCAACATCATTGCAGAACCTTTTGGACACACTATTTTTTAAAAAAATCTATATAAAAAGTGATTAAAATTACTAAAGTGTGTAGTTTTAGGATTGGTCAATGTACATTGTTTATAAAATTAAACCATGTAAACACAATAAGCTGTAAAATGTTTTACTTTTTATGCAGATGTTTATATCTTCAAATCTAAAAAGAAAATGTCTTGTGTAAGACAATGCAACTTTGTACTTCATGCTGTCTAGTCAGCGATTGTGATAAGATTCCTAACTTCTATTAGCCAGTGAGGTCTTACTTGTTTGCTGTTTTCATTTGCCTTTATTTTCTTTGGTCCCCCTTCTTTTCTCACTGCTGAAATTTAAGCCTTAGTTTAAAAATGCTAGAGCATGCATTTGTTTGTAACAAAAGTTAACATTAGCATGTAAACACACAAAAAAATTAGCTCTGCTGCAGAAATGAGATAACCAGATAACATGGAAGAAATATCAAGACAATAGTATATTAACGGCTGTTGTGATGAAAAAGGCCTGATTTTCCTGTCTGAACATTTTGAGGAATGCAAATGACTTTACTAAGAGCTGCTGTGTGGTTTGCATCTGTGGCATAAATATTTTCATTACTATGTAGAAGGGCACAAACAATAACTGTTGATTCAAGTAGTCCCAAAATATGGGGTGTTTATATCCTAGAGTTTAGTTCTAGTATATACTTTTCTTAAAAACCTATGGACAAAGTGGTCCAATAGAGTCACGTTGTATAAGCTGTCAACAACCATGGCATGCTGCTACATGTAGTATTTTATGTAATACAAGAGACCAGATCCTTATCCCACTGAAGTAAGTGACAGAGCTGCCACTGACAATAAAGGGACCAAAATTTGGCCCTCTTCTCTTCATCCCAATGGGCCCTGTATACATTTGGGGCCAAATTAATTGGTTGTGTAACTGGACAACCCTCTGGAAGTCAACAGAATTGCACCTGTTTTACCAATGCTGAATTTGGCCTCAAAACTTCATATAAAACCTATTGTTCAATAAATAGGCATTTCCACCTCAGAGTATCCTTCTCATAGCCTGTCGTCCCCCGTCCCCCCCACTCGATTTTTATACACATTTTAGACTAGAAATATAAAAAAGTAAAAAATTATATTTGGTAGAGTGGGAACGCGGAGAGTCAGCTGGAATGTGTATGTCATTTCTGTCTTTTTTGATAAAACAGGAACCAAATAGCAGTGATTGGTATTTATTTGATTATCACCCTTTCATGCTGGGAATTATAAGTCACCCTCTGCCTCAGACTAAGCCTGTCAGACAATTATTTACAGTAAGGATAATAAAAGCAGAAAAAACACCATGCCATATAAAGCTTTACCCAGAACTAAAACGATGACAAATAATAAGGGTTGGTTTTACAACAGGACTAGAGGAAAAGAGGAGGTTCTACACACAAGGGGTGACAGTAGTCAGAATAAAACATGCATTTGAAAAAGAAAAACAATTTCAGGTGTTTCTTGAAAGTAGGGTGGGATGGACTGAGATGGGTATCAAGGAAGATTATAGTTCCTCGCTGTAGAGGCCAATACAGCAAAGAGCCTGCTAAAGCATGATGGCAGAATCCCTAAAAAGTGAGAGGTCTACTGAAATGAGGCCTAGAGAGGAATTCCTGAATGTAGAGAGGGTCTACATCCTTACTGAGGTTGCTCTTGGTAATCGTATTGTACCACCCAACTACCTAGGTACTTGGGGAGAAAAGATGAATCTTTAGAGGGAAAAAGGGTACTCTGGTTGGCATAGATGACCCCCATCAGAGATCCTTTTAGGGCCAAGGTCAATAAACTATCTAGCTCCTGAACATCAGATTGAGGCAATATCAGTTTTATCTAATAAAATATTTTCTGGTTAAGGGGGAGAGAAATATTTATCTTCATCAGAATTAATCCTCAAAAATGACAGAGAGAAATTTAATGTCCTTTTGCATTTCTTGCTTCTTACACATTTATACTAAGTTGTGTGTATAGAGGAAGTTCCTGGCATTATCTTGTTTTTCATCCATGCATCTGCATGATATTTCATTAGTAAATGGTTGGAACAACTGAAAATTGGATAGATTGTTTAGACTCTGAATAACTGTAGATTATAATTTTGCATGGGAGATCCAGCTATTTTAAATAATTTATTCATTATAAGGCTAGAAGGAACCATTGTGATTATCTGACATGACTTCCTGCATAACACAGGCCATAAGACTGTCTTGAATTAATTCCTTTTTGAACTAGAGCATTATCTTCTGGAAGAAAATCCAATCTAGATTTAAAAAAAATTGCCAGTGATGGAAAAAAAAATCTACCACAACCTTTTGTAGTTTATTCCAGTTGTTATTTATCCTTGTTAAAAATTTGCACCTTATTTTTTGTCTGAATTAATTTAGCTTCAACTTCCAGCTGTTGGATCTAATCAGTCCTTTGTCTGCTAGATTGAGGAACCCTTTATTATGGAATTTTTGTCCCCCGTTCAGGTACTTATAAACTATGATGAAATTACCCCATAATATTCTTTATTAAGTTAAATAGATTGAACTCCTAGGCTTAGATCCACAAAGGTACTTAGGTGCCTAAGTCCCAGTTTTAAGTACTATTGTGCAATCCACAAAACCCTTGGCTGCTGCCTACCCCTGTAAGCACCAAAAATTTATTTGCTGCCTGAGTTTTTGCTGTGAAAGTTCCCTAGGTACCCAAGTTTCTGCCTCTGGAAATGTGCACGGCTGCCTCACTCTAGGCATCCAGATGCCCACTTCCCACCTAAGGCCCCATGTGATCCTCAAACCAGATAAGCAGAGGAACATCTATCTGACCCGTAGAGCTTGATCTGGTAGGTAGCCTCTGAGTATGCCTACCAAATTGGGTCCCATTTAAAACTCTCTGGAGGAGGCACCACGGCACCACCCACCTTATTACTTTTAGCTCATGGTTTAGCACACTCACCTGGGATGTGAGAGACCCAGATTCAATACAGCCCTGTGTCTGATGGATTTTAACAGGGATCTCCCACTTCCTAGGAGAATGCTCTAACTACTGAACTATGGGATATTTTCATGTGGGTCTCTCTTCTGTTGAGGCTGTTCCACTTTGGATAAATAGAGAAGGGGAATTGGACCCTGGTCTCCCACCTACTAAGTGGGTCCCCTAGCCATCAGGCCGTAGAATCACTCTCTCTGGCCTAATCTCATAGTGAGTGCTCTAACCACCAGGCTAAATGTTATAAGGTGGGCACCACAACCTACTCCTCCTCTGGCCATTTTGTGTAGAATGAGGTTGGTACCTAACTCATTCTCACTAGAAACAGCTTAGGCACCTGTCTGACTCAGAGAAGGGTTTCTGGTTGTGGATCACTAGCAGAGATGGGCACCTGCCTGCAGTCCGGACTATCTTTGTGAGACAGGTAGGGTTTAGGACACACCCCTCTTGTAGGTATCTCCCCAGGGACTAGCTTAGGCAGATCCCCACCTTGGATACCGGCTTTTGAAGATTGCATTCTCAGGCGCCTATTTCTCCTGTCCCCTTCATTGTGTAGGGAGCCTAGGTGCCCAACTCAGGCTTTGTGGATCCCATTGTTCCAGTAGTTTTCTAGGCACCTACAAGTTAGGCAGTGCAATGATCAGCTTAAGGCCCTTTGTGGATCTGGACCCTGGAGTCTGTCATTATCGGGTATATTTTCCAATCCTTTAATCATTCTTGTGGCTCTTCTCTGAACCGCTCCAATTTATCATCATCCTTCTTGAATTGTAGATAGCAGAACTGGTTTTACACCGGTGCCAAATAGAGAGGTAAAATAACCTCTTGATTCCTACTTGAGATTCCCCCTGTTTATACATCCAAGTCTTGCATTAGCTCTTTTAGTCACAGATTTGCACTGGAAAGACAAGACTGTATCCAGGTAGCTGCTAGAGACACAATTTGGCTCTCTCAAACTATGTGAACAATTTAGAGGAGTGAACAGATGGTACAGAGGAAAAAGCCTATGTCATACCGAAAACTGTATAAAGAAACACCGTGGTAAAATGTGCGTATCGCTGGCACTCTTGCTAGTTTGATATTGCATGTGGTATGAGTTTTTAAAAATATTTGGGGATGTGGTCTGATTTCTGTATAAGAGTAGAAAGATCAGTGATTATGCTGTTTAAAGTGCTGGTCTACAGAAATAGTTAAGTGAAGAGAAGGAAGTAGGGCTTGAGTAAACAGATGATTCAAACAATCTACCTTTGGTAGAAATAATTTTTAAAAAAGTGTTTACAAATAGGGAGTGCCATCCCCATGTCGATTTGAGATAGTGGTTTTTCTGAAGATTTACATCTTGCCCCAAATGTTGCTTCTGGTATGACATTTGTTTGATGTTCCCCAAAGTGTCAGAAAGATTTAAATTGGCCCTTTGTTCTTTGTCAATATAAAATTAGTGAGAAAACCAGCTGTGGAGCTGTTACAGGAAATAACTTCCCTACCTTCCAAGCGTGCAACAAGAATTAATATTGAACAGTAGGCCAATTGCTACTGTGCAAACAGCCTTTAGAATTCCCAAAAGGAACAAAACTGCAGACTCTAGTTTATCAGAGTAGACATTTTTCTAGCTCTTGATCACCAGAGCAGCATACAAGAAAAAGGAACTTGCTACAAAGATCACCAGGTTCTCCTCCCAAATTTCAACATTACCTACTTTTTAAGCCTGTGGAGTGCTGCTCTCCCGATCAAGAGAAACTTGTAGTAGAAGAAACCCTGAGGTAGCAATTCTGTCTTTGATTAAATTGTATGGTCAGAATTGCAGAGCTGATAAATTCTGGCTGCTCTACGCTCAGTAGAATCAATGGACTCTGCTCCCTACCATCTTACGTTTCTCCAGCTCAATAAAGTGCCATTACTGAATGAGCTCACGTCCATATGCATGCTAGTGCTAACAGTCATTCTCCTCTTTTACCAATGAAAATAGGTCCTAGAACAAAATAAATATAGTCTTCCCTTGATTGTGAATGAACAAATAAAATTTACCCACAAATGCAACAAAATCTTCTTACTAGTTCAAATGCGTCTTTCATTTATTGGGTCCTGCTGACAGATATAAAAGGAATGAGCCTCAGCCCCATTTATTCTCACAGCAATTTAACTCTTCCTGCCCAGATTCCTTAACCCTGCAGGCCTGAAATGGAAAACCTGCTTTTGGTCTTGGTTCTACTTGGATAGTCCCTGTCCAGCTGTCCAGGGTTTTCTGCGTCCCAGATGAGCATTTTCCCATCACACAAAGTTAACGTTTGTTAGTAGACAAATAAAAAAGGTGTTGAGTTTGTACTATACTTTGTGTATTAATTAGAAATGGGTCTAAGCTGCAAAGTTCAGATTGAAGCTTTTCCATACTTTGGGAGGGTTTGGATCTGGCAAAATCCAATATGACAAAGTGAACGCATAGCTACTGTAGGAATAAAGCCAACCCCAAAAGTTAAAAAAAAAAAAAATCATAAGTGTGCCTAAAAAATTTAGACAATTTTTTTTTTACTGCCTCCTGATTTTTGAGCTCCCCTGCCCACTTCAAATGTGAGAGAGACAATTAGTATTGACAACTCTCTCAAATTTATAGTGAGTAACATAATTCTGGCCACTGATGAAGGAGATTTCTCTAGAAGACATCAGTGAGATTAGGGCCGCATTGTGCTAGGCATTATATAAACAAAGAGTAAGAGACAGTCCTTCCATGAAAAGTTACAATCTAGTGCAAAATGTTATTTGTGAGAGTTAAAATTTTTTTTATTATATCTCTCTATATATCTATACTGCCCTGCTAATCCTATATTACGTAGTAGACTATTTACTGCTGACACTAAATTACTTTAACAGGATCTTAAAAATTAGTTTCTAGATAGAGACGTGGACTGAAATAACTCTTGTGAATGAAGTAAGATTCTCTATTTGCAGAAGAGGTGTGGCAATGACATGAACAATAAATATAAAATATTTCTTAAGCTATTTTAAAGATTACACACACCATGTATGGTATAAAGAAAAGGAGTACTTGTGGCACCTTAGAGACTAACAAATTTATTTGAGCATAAGCTTTCGTGAGCTACAGCTCACTTCCTCAGATGTATGGTATGCGTCTAAATGTTTCAATGTGTATGATTAATATTTAAATTGATAGTCAACAACTGTTTTCTTTCTTCACTTTTGTGCTCACAGCCATACTAAGGTATTCATGACACCTTTTAAGTGGCAGAGCTTCAGTTCTAAGTTCTTTCCAGTTCTCTAAGGTGAATTGCTCACTCACCAGGAACTAGTCTAAAAGCAGGAACTTATTGAAAGTTATTGTAAACATACTTTAGAACAGGGGCTCTCAAACTATTTTCTGGAACCCCCGTTGAAAATATTTCAGGCTCTGATGACCCCCCCCCAAACGAAAAAAAAAAAAGTAGTGATGACCCCTTCCCCCATACCATTCTTACTTCTGCTGGCAGCAGCGCAGCCTTCAGTGCTGGGCACCTGGCGAGCAGCTGCCACTCTGCAGCCACCCAGCTCAGAAGGCAGTGCAGAAGTAAAGTAGCAGTACCATGACCCCCTCCCTCCTACAATTGGTTGGCAACCCCCTTTTGGGTCGGGACCCCCAGTGTGAGAAATGCTACATTAGAGGAACAGTTCAGGTACAAAAAACAGAGCTATTGGGGTCAGGGGTTATATTGATTCCAAATCTCACATAATCTGTTCCTAGTTTTCCCTTGTGCATGCCACATGACCACTACACAATATACTGTGAATAATGGTCTCTGCTTGAGAAAGACTGGAACAACAAGGGGATTTATGGTTAATCAGGACTAGAGTATGATGCAAGAGTTGTATACCAGCAGTATTTACTACTCCTGACACTACCGTTAAAGAGCCATGATTCCCTCTCTTTCATAAGCACTAGACTCATTCACAAACTCATCTTCTTGAAATAGATCAGCTGATTCTAGCAACCATAAAGAACAATATGATGAGAAAAATGTTGCTAATAGTATAGCTCTCGGGGAATATTTTTCATGCTTCTACTTTTCTATGTACCTGACTGTTTTGTTTGGTTTTTAATTTTTTGCACCAAGTAGGTAAAGAATATCACAAATACAAAAGGGGATCTGATTTGAACGTAGCAGTTAAAGGCAAAATAGTCCGAGTAACTTTATACATATTACAGGGCTTTTACCTGTGAGAAGAAAGCCAAAACTAGGATTGTTTAGCCCAAAGAGAATGAGTAAGAACTCTTTTTTAAAAAAAGATTGAGATAATAAAATCTGATCAGTCCCTCCTTTTTCCATTATTCCATAATATGAAAACAAGGGTTGCTCCAAGTTAATAGCAGGCATATTTAAAACAAAAAGAAAAACTTCATACATGATGATTATTTTCTCTTTATTTTCAAGTGTGGCAATGAGAGTGGTGCTGCAG
This sequence comes from Lepidochelys kempii, assembly GCF_965140285.1. Lineage (NCBI taxonomy): Eukaryota > Metazoa > Chordata > Testudines > Cheloniidae > Lepidochelys > Lepidochelys kempii. The sequence continues at coordinate 91,632,116 of NC_136383.1, forward strand.
AAGGCACAAAATAAGTCACTCAGTTCTCAGCCCAAAGTATTTTCCATCCATGAGGCAAAATGAAGAAGGCACCCTAGGGAGCTGAGAGGAAAGAATAACTTGTAGTCAGCCTGGGGAAATCCTATTACCTATTGCAGGAGGTCATAGTCAAGAGTTGTGGCTTTAACAACAAAGAGTCTGGATAAATTTATGACCATTTGTAATTAAACATGCTAAGATAAGAGGAATCACATTTCACGCTATCAAGTGTAAACTCTTAATTTCAGGGATCAAGAGGGAACCTCCATATTGCTTTTCCCACTTAAGTGTGGATATATTTCACCTTTTATGGAGGCAAGTAATGTAAACCACTGTTAGAGGCAGGATACTGGATATGCTGAATCACTGGTCCAGTCTGATAAGGTGAAACACATCCATGCAGCCTGACTCTTTAAGAGAGACTACCTCTAATTTTCAGAATTGCATTGGCTATTTATCCCCTCTGATAATTGAAAAAGCTCTTTGGCCTGGATCGGATCTTGAGCTATTTTTACTCGATTGTGACTATTGTCTTGAATGGAGTTACTCCTGATTTACACTGAATTAAATGAGAAAAGAACCAGGGCTCTGTGTCCCGTGTACTTCAATGGCGTTCAAAGGCATGTGTTTATCTCCTCAAGTCTGTATATAGCATACCACAAGCTTAAAAAACAAAAAAAGTGTAGTTGTGAAAAACATAGTGCCCCACTCCCTGGGAATGTGTGTTTGCGTTTTGCCATCACAAAGAACAGTGTGGTTTTCACCCTGAAATCCCACTCATCTGAGAGAATCTGCTAGAGGCAAAGTTGCCCTTGCAAATAATGCATTTCATGTGTACTATGGACAATTATATCTAGTAATCCAATTTACACACAGGCCCATTTTCACACAGATTGAGATTTTGCACATCTTTGGGTACAGTTTTGAAGTCTGTCTTAAAATTTGACTGAGTCACATTTTTGCTGTTTAAAATAAAACTAGCACGTGTCAGAGAGGAGTGGGAGTTTGAGAGTCTCTGCTTTCATCAAAAGCAAACCAACGTGTTTCGACTTCTCCTTTCTGGTAGCATTAATACACTTAAAATCTCCCTTTGTGCATTTTTTTTTCCTGTTTCCACTTTTGAAATCATATGACAGACTTTGGTAACAACCAGTTTGTTATATTTATATGAAATTTACCTTTAATAGATTTTTTAAAATTTGTTTATCGGTTTCATACAATATACTAGCAGACTGAGTACAGAGGTAGAAGGCTTACTGCTTTTCACCTCTTAACTAACATAGGACCCAGTTCTGCAATCCTTACTCATAATGAGTGGTAGTTACTCACAGGACTAATCCCACACTGGCTACTCATGAGTAACTACTACTCAGTTGAGTAAGGGCTGCAGATTTGGGATCAGAATTGAGATATCTGTACGTGCTATGAAACTGTACCCATCCCAACTTTCTACAAAATCAATTCTTTAAATTGAAGCAGGAAAGTTAACATGATAAACATAATATTTAGCCTATTATGTAAACAGCAGTCCCAGACTGATGGTACTTTCAAGCAATTCATTTGTCTGACTGGCAAAACAAAGCTTGGAGAAGAACAGTTGTGCAGGATAGGAGGAGGAGAGATTTAAAAACCAGTTTCTGGATGGGAGCTCATCAGTTAAGCATAGTGGCTTTGCTCCACAGAACATGAATTACCAGATAAATAATGAGCAGTACTTGTGGCACCTTAGAGTCTACCAAATTTAGTCTCTAAATCCCCACCATTAACCACAGCCTGGACCAGTCCATACAAGAGATCCACTTCATGGACACTACAGTGCAAATAAGTGATGGTCACATAAGCACCACCCTATACCGGAAACTTACTGACTGCTACACTTACCTACATGTCTCCAGCTTTCATCCAGACCACATCACACGATCCATTATCTACAGCCAAGCTCTAAGATACAACCGCATTTGCTCCAACCCCTCAGACAGGGACAAATACCTACAGGATCTCTATTAAGCGTTCTTAAAACTACAATACCCACCTGGTGAAGTGAAGAAACAGATTGGCAGAACCAGAAGGGTACCCAGAAGTCACCTACTACAGAACAGGTCCAACAAAGAAAGTAACAGAACGCCACTAGCCATCACCTAGAGCCCCCAACTAAAACCTCTCTAGCACATCATTAAGGAGCTACAGCCTATCCTAAAGGACAATCCCTCACTCTCACAGACCTTGGGAGACAGACCAGTCCACACTTACAGTCAGCCCCCAACCTGAAGCCAATGCTCACCTACAGCTACACACCACACAACAAAAAACACTAACCCAGGAACCTATCCCTACAACAAACCCCGTTGCCAACTCTGTCCACATATCTAGTCAAGGGACACCATCATAGGACCTAGCCACATGAGCCACACCATCAGGGGCTTGTTCACCTGCACATCTACAAATGTGATATATGTCATCATGTGCCAGCAGTACCCCTCTGCCATGTACATTGGCCAAACCGGACAGTCTCTATGCAAAAGTGTAAATGGACACAAATCAGATATCAAGAATTCAAACATTCAAAAACCAGTCGGAGAACACTTCAATCTCCCTGGAGACTCAGACTTAAAAGTGACAATTTCTCAACAAAAAAAACCAAAAACTTTCCAAACCAGACTTCAGCGAGAAACTGCAGAACTGGAATTAATTTGAAAATTTGAAGTTTCATGGACACCATCAAATTAGGCCCGAATAAAGACTGGGAGTGGATGGGTCACTACAAAAACTAATTTCCCCATGCTAATTTCCCCCTACTGTTATTCACACCTTTTTGTCAACTGTTTGAAATGGGCCACCCTGATTACATTGGCCTCATTACCACTACAAAAGTGATTTTTCCTCCTGTTGAGAGTAGCCCACTTCCACTTTAATTGAATTGTCTCGTTAGCACTGACCCCCCACTTGGTAAGGCAACTCCCATCTTTTCATGTACTGTGTATATATACCTGCCTTCTGTATTTTCCACTCCATGCATCTGAGGAAGTAGGTTTTAGCCCATAAAAGCTTATGCCCAAATACATGTCAGTCTCTAAGGTGCCACAAGTACCCCTCGTTGTTTTTGCTGATACAGACTAACACAAAACCTACCAGATAAATGTTATCATACCTAAGGTGGGGTCAAAACTTGGAAAAAATATAGAGAGTTCAGTTGGGTTTTATTTTTGGTTTTGCTATTCTGGCTAATGACATTCAGATTTGTGTCAAACATATATCCGGTAACATTTGAGATTGTTGGTGGAAGGTTTATTTCCACTGTTTTTCTGAACCATTCTGTCAGATTTCATCTTGCACAAATGTCTGTATGGTTCATCAAAAAGTGAAAATCCAGTAGGACATTATTTAGATGTAAAAAGGTGCAGGCCAGATTTGGCTGCCTTATCCCCTTGCTATTTATTGGAACATCCACTCTGAAATGCTTATCATCCCTATGAAGCTTAACATTAAACTTTGAAAACATTTCTTCAGCTGGTATAAATGCTTTAAGTTTCATCACCAAGCTCACAGTGAATAATTGTTTCAATGAGAGACTACAATTCAATGTTTGGGAATGGGAGTAGGAGATCTGGGTTCCAGGACCAGCTCTACTTCTGACTCGTAACATGACACTAGTCAGATTTCTCACTCTCTCCATGTCTTTTCCCCATCTGGAAAAGGGGAATGCTGATATGCATCTTTGTAAAGAGCTTTGATCTCTACAGATGACAAGAGCTGTATAATAGTATTTAACATGTATATTGACAGATTTAGGAGTAAGGTTCTCACCTATTGGTATTTGTTATGAGGAACCAAATAAGCATGTTGTGATGGCATGCTAGTACACTTGCATGTCTGCCTCATGTAAAGTTGACTCATTGCATATTGACACAAAGTTTTGACACCTAAAATAAAGTTGGAAGGTATTAATGGCTTGATTTTTCAGAGGTGCTGAGCATTGCAACTGCCACTGATTTCTATGGTAGTTGTGGGTACTCACAAACTCTGCAAATTAGATTATAATTGCTACCACGTGAGATAGGCCTGCAAGAACTGGGGCAGATCCTTGACAACAGGTATTGTGAAAATCGGGAAGGGTGGCAACCTGAAACTCACAACTGGCTGGAACAAGATGAGTGATGTGTCATCGGAGGGCAGTTTCAGTTTCTAAATAATGATTTAATAAGTAGTAGAATGCTTGAACGAAGTTGCAGAAGGAAGAATCAAAACCTGCAGTGATGAAGCACAGGTATTGATATTTTGGTGCCTTACAAGTAAGTTAGATTGTGTGGACTCTTCTAAGAACTATTACTATTCTGAAAAGGAAAGTTTAAAAATAACGTGTGAGGGTTTAGTTATGCTGACTTATTTTTAGGAGTGGAAGTTGTGGATAAAAAGCCCCCGCTGCCTGAAAAATGTACAGTTATGTAATCAGCTACAGATTCTACAATAGATCCTGCTAAGCTCCTCAAATAGTAATATATTGTTAGAATAATAGGGAGTTGGTTCCTAACTATAGGGGTGTGCATTAAACAATGTTTGTGTAAATAATCACCAGTAGCAAACAGGATTGTGTTTCCACAGGGTTGACAGTGACTGATCTTTTTTAGAAAAAATGCATTGTCTTTGTTTAAAGTATTTTTTGTGGTTTAGGACTGTTCTGATTTAGTGGTGGCTGGCAATGCAGTTTTGAAATCCCAGTTAATTTTGCTTTTGTCTTACATGCCTCTGTAGGTTTTAAATGCTTAAAACAGAATAGAATTATGGGATTACAAACTGAGGCAAATATTGATTGGTATCACTTTCACCTGCCATCTGGAACAGCAATTAGTTTAACAGAACACAATGGAGGCGAGAGAGAGAGAGACACACCGAAATTGGGAAAGGGAGGAAGAAATTGTAGACAGGAATATTTTAAGATGGACTGCAGTCAGCACTGAATATTTTTTAAGTCATTGAAGAATTTGTATTTTCTTACCTATCCTTCTCCTATCAACTCTGTGTCTGATCTTTTCTTTTTTAAAAAGGAGTGTCAAACTGATCCCCAAATTTGATGCTTGAGTAAGTGATGTGAGCAGATAAGACGAGTGCTAGCTATAATAATCTTTCTTCACCACAGGAAAGCAGTTTTATCAAATGATCAGCAAAATGAAGTGTGTGTGTGTGTGTCATATATATATATATATATATATATATATATACACACACACACACACACACATATATGACACACACACACACTTTTCATATATATGCCTGTGCATGCATGAGTGAGAGAGGGAGAAAGTTCTTGTTACTCTTTAGCCAGCTATATATTTATAAGAATATAAAAAAGTACCACTTCAACTTTTATCACCGTTTAGATGTAAATTTCTGATCTGTTTTCATAGTTTTTAAATTTACATGTAAACCCTGGACTCATTTTATAGTAGATGCACAAATATACAGTACTTTGAGAGGATGGAATAGCTGCTGTGAGTGAATCTATATCTGTGCAGGTGAGCAGGTAGAGATGTATGGGGAGGGGGGGGTAAGAGAGCTGGTAGAACAAACAACAAGGGACACTCAGTGACAGGACCAGACTAGGAGAAGAGGTGAAGGTTATAATTTCACATGCTGTCACCATAAATGATGTAACATTAAACAATTTTTAAAATTTATTAACTATTTGGGTCTAGATGGAGACTAAAGCAAAAGGTGGACTGGGCAGTGACATAGAAGGCACCCAAATTTTGTTTAAAATTATTATAATGTAATATTTGAGAGGGTTTGTAGCTTTTTGAATATTTTTAGCACAGTATTGAGAGATTGGTCATTTTATCCATTCTATATCTGTATAGTTCACCAAGAATTTATAAGGACAAACTTACATATATTTCCTGAATGAATTTTGAAACATTCAGTTGTGCAATGATGTGCTAATGGACTTGGACACTGAACTCCCTTTCTCATTAATGGGAAGGCCTTTGCCTCCAGGCACATGATAAATAACAGCCATAAATTAGAACCTTTAGAAAGCTGAAGACACCTGTTTATAGGTGGAAGGGAAAAATTCTCACTTGTTGATTTGGGGAACTTTCAGTATTTGCCTAGAGCTTTTTTTTTTTTTTTTTTTTCCAAACTTTGACATTTCCAGTCACTAGTGCCTCATGTGAGAGCTCATTTTTAATCTTAGACCTCACAAGACATTTTGGCCCAAATTTTCAAACACGTCCACTAATATTGGGTGCTTTAGTTTTGGGGCACTCAACTTGAGATATTGAAGACCCAACTTCCAGAGACATTGAACACCCACAACTCCATCTGACTGGTACCAATTACAGTGGGAAGACTATTAAACAGGTCTGATATCTACATAAAGACTGTGTGAGTTCACTGATAAGGATTTTTAAAGGTGACTAGCAATTCTGAGTGCCCCAATTGTTAGGTGCCCAATTTGAGACACTTTTTAAAGGGGCCTGATTATGAGAACCAGGTACTAGGCACTTTCTGAAATTGGACACCCAAAAATTGATGTACCCCAAATCACTAATCATTTCTGAAATCTTGTCCAATATAATTTGAGGTGAATTTTCAAAACATGATCTCTATTACATATTCACTTTTTGTATATTACCATTTATGCATACAAATAATATGCAAAATTACATGTGCACAAATGGAGGCCATTTTGAAAATGTGGCCCAGTGTATCTAAAATAAATGTCAGAACAAATTGGTACCGATTGTGCCACTTTTCTTTTGCCTTGTATCCCTATCTTGAATTCCTGCCTCTGAACAATAGTTTCCTGTTGAATTTATGATGTCTATTAAAAAATATGAACCGTGAGAGAGTTATAAAAATAATGAGCATGAAATTTTTTTTCCCCAACTGCTGAAACTGTCATAGGAACAGTAGGAAGGAACTGTTATTCATATAGACTTCTTATTGTGCAACAGTTTTAAATGGTTATTTATCTGAAGTATTTCTCAAGGTTTATGGGGAGTTATTTAGAGATAACATCTCAGTAAAGCCTCTAGTACACACCAATCCTCTGCATATGATCTCTTACACCAGCCTTGGCTGATTAACAGTCTCTGATGTACAGTCCAAATTTTAAATAAAATTCATGCCTAGCCTTAAGAGTGAATACAGAATTGTAGCTCATGGAGACTGTAGATCTAAGCATGTGATATTCCATTTTGATCCATATGGTATCCATACACAAGATATGGGGTGCTGCAATGAACTTAATTTTTTGTCAGTCAGGTACAGCCCTCAGGCTCCTGGCAATGTGCCAATGTAGCCCTCAGTTGAACAGTGTTTGAACATTCCTGTCTAATAGTTAACTTTTGTTAATTTCCAGGATGTTGGATCAGAGTTATATTTTCCAAAGTTTTCAGGTAGCTTCACTTGCTAGCACCATCCCTTTTCAATGCAACAATACAAACAGTCTATATTAATCTATAGGCCTCTTTTTCACCCAAAAGTCTAATATAGTATAGTAAAGCTCTCTTCTCTCCCCCCTCCCCCTTTACAGGATTTGATATTCAATGGCTGGAAACAGAGATATCAAGTGGCCAAAATGAATGTGAACCCTATCTTAGAGGAGGTTCTGATTAAAAGATCACAACAGAAGAAAAGAACTTCTCCCTTAAATTACAAAGAAAGGCTTTTCGTGCTTACAGAATCAATGTTGACATACTATGAAGGTCGAGCAGAGGTAGGAGATAAGGTTTTATATTCCATTGCCTTTGTTCTTTCTTGAGAAAAAGACTTGCTTTTTTGTATTAATGGTTTTCTTCCTGTAATATATTGAATCTTTTCTGTTCTGGGAGGTGTGATAGCTGTGGGTGCTACTGAATGGGTATTATCCATCACTTCCCTGATGGATAGCACAGATTTATGGAGACTTAAATGATCAATCCATTCAAAAACAAGTGTAAACAAGGATCTAACCAAAGTCTCTGTCAACTATTAATCCATAAAATGATTTTAATACCACTTTCTGAGAAGTATTTAAGCCAGGATGATAATCTCAGCCTCCTGAGTACTGTGTTAGAAAGGCTTGAGCTACAGCAGGAAGTTTAAAGGTACCATTTCCTACAGGGCTGTTGAGTACTACAACCCCTGTTGAGCCTAAGACTCCCACATGTTAGTATAGGCACTCATGCAAGTACTCCCTCCAACCCCCCGTGCACACATTAATATCTCCCACCTGAGTTAGGTGGTGTTTTCAACCTGGGCTAGCAGACACTCCTCAGGATAAGGGTTAGAGCCTGGCTTCTGCCTTTGATCAGGCTGGTAACCTGCCCACTTTTCACTGAGCACGCTAGCTAAATCACTCAAGGGCTGATATTCCTCCAGTGCCTTCCCACAATTTCCACTTTGTGCCCAGAAGGACTGACAAGTTCTCAGAGATCACTGTGAAAGAACTATAGAGTTCAGCACAAAGAACCATGGATTATGCCCCCAGAATCTTAGCAACACACACTGTCGAACACAGCACTAGTGAGGACATAGTAACTTGGGTATGACTTTACAGTATAACTGCTCACACCCAGGCTAACTCTGCAGCAAAGACACACCCAAAGAGACAGGAACCAGTAGCATACACTAAGACAGAGAACACAGTCAGGCTACATTACAGCAACAATATTGTGTTTGCTTCATACATTATTAGATACAAGAGACTACATTACAAGAACATTGAGATTGCAAAAATCTAGCATTTTGCAAAAGTTAAGAAAGGCCAGGATTAAAATTGCTTGTAGCCTTGTCGACTGTACAACCCCATGTAGACCTTTTCCCCCTTATCTGCAGACTTTACTTCCCTTTGAATTTAGTTCATGTAAATGTAAGGAATGTGGCTAAATGGCCAATATTGGGACCCAAGCTTTTCTTGGTGTGTGTGTGTGTGTGGTGGGGGGGGTTAGGACACTACCCCTTGCTGCTGCTCTTGGGGTACCAAGGACCCTGTTAGTGGCCCAGGAAGGTGGTAGAGGAGGGAAGGGGTCTGGTTTGCCCCTCACTCTGAGCTTCAGTCCCTCTCAATCCCTGCAGGTTTCTTACCCTCTTCAGTAGAGTTACCCTCAGTCCTTGACACTGGGGGAGGGAGTCTCTCTGTCCTGCTGGGGCAGAGTCATAGAATATCAAGGTTGGAAGGGACCTCAGGAGATCATCTAGTCCTCAGGAGTCTCCCTTCCTCTGACTCTCTAACCTCTCACCTCTAAGCAACAAACCTCCAAACTCCAGTCCTCTCTCCTTCCTCACAACCCCTGACTGCTTTAATTGACTACAGGTGCTCCAATTAACCTGTAGTAACCTTTCCTAGGCTATAGGGAACTACGCTTTGGTTATCCTAGGGTTTATATGTCACCTCTCTGCTAGTACTCCCTGACCCTGCTGTATCACAGGAGAAACAGTATTTGATGTGAATAACTCAAGATAAGCCAAATTTTTCTCTCCTTTACACTGGTCTACTCATTTAACTGTGGTTACTGAAATGAAGCAGAACACAAGCTTGTTCTTTGCTACACTGGTAGCTGAATCATTGTGAGCACCAATTCAGCTATGGTCAGCAATAAGTAATTTTTGTAGCATAGACAAATTCTCTCACCCTCAAGTGAGCTCTGGAATCATTTTTATCAGACAACCTACACCTGATATGGACAAAAATATCCTCAAAATCAAAGGCTGGATTCTCTGCTCCACTAAGACCACTTTGTGCAGTTTAAGCAGCAGAAACTAGCCTTAAATGGCTGGAGATAGCCAGTGGAGAATTCCTTCTGTGCTTCCACCTGCAGAAAGTTGGTGGAGGTGGCTCTCTTGCCTCCTATGTCAGATGCCCCATCCAGGGCATAAGGGGAAGGAGGGGCACAACAGGGCATGGTGGAGCAGAGTGCCACTGTGCCTGATTCTCTACTGGATAATAGTGTATTACAAAGTTTATACCAGTTGTAGAATTTAGAGTAGGCCCCTTGCTGCTCTAACTTCCGCTGGGGCATGCAGCCAAAGATCAGAGAGATGCAAGTGGATCCCAGTAGCCACCACTCTCCACTAGAGAGCAGAGCTTAGACATAGTGGAGGATCAAGGCCCAGATGTATACTTGTATTACTATATTGACTACAGAGTTCACAGGTGTACTTGTCTTGGGACATGAATTAATCCCTCAATTTTCTGTGCACATGGCTTTGGTTTCAAAAGCTTCTTGGAACAGTTACCTAACCATGCATGTCTTGTCTCAGTTAACTAATGGCTCAAAATAAAGGTGAAGTTAACTAACACCTTTTCACTGCCACCCTGAGGAATCTCTCTTTTTTGACTGAAATTCTTTTGGATGCTAATTGGGCTTCCATTGATTTGACTCAGAGTATTATCTGAAGCAATTTTGCATTCTCTCTCTCTCTGGGTACTAAGTTTGGTGAGACAGGGTATATATTTTTCAATAACTTCATTTTAACAATATTTCTGCTGTATAGTAAATAGAAAGGATTGACACATGAAGGCCTCTCTGAAACACTGATGTTAGTGGTCCTTTGTGTCACTGAATAAGTGAAATGGAAGAGAGTCTGTTTTTTAGATTTCTGGCAGAGGTTGTAGATTTTTATCTGCAGTAAGTTAGTTGATGGTATATCTATGAACTAGATCATGTAGACAAACCTGATGATTCAATACTAAAGTAGTCACAGTGCCTCTGGTTCTTATATCTTTACTGTATTATAGTAGAACAGTTGAAGGGTTTCTGCTCAATCAGTTATCTGGTTGAAGTACAGTGGTTGAGTTTTTGGGCATTGTTAATAAAGGATAGATATGGATATGGCATAGAGCTAAACTGCAGGTTAGGGCTGATGTTTACAGTTAAGGTTGATGAGTAAGACTGGGAAATTATCAAGAGGATACCAGGGTATCTCCTTATACGCTCAGTTGCAGTGGTACCAGTCTCCGTCAAATGTGACATATTTAAGAACTCTGGGCCATCTTCTGCTGTTGGATGCACATGCACAACTCCCCATGTAGCCAATGAAGCTGAGGCCTGAAATTCTGACGCAGTGTTTGCCTGAGGAATAACTGAGTAAAAAATGAATGAGGAGCCCGGGACTTGACCTTAGTTCAATAACTGGGCCAATCCATTAAAATGGACTCAATTAGTTAATATGCACAAGAGAAATGGTGGGTGGTTCATGACTGTAAGTAAAGAAACAAAATTAGATACAGAGTATGTCTGGTAACAGAAGTGGAATATTATATATATTTATAACAACAAAAGGGAGCCAACCATAGAGAAATGTTATTCTTGTAATGCAAGTGTGTATTCTAATGAACTGTACTGTATGCAATCATCAATTGGAGTAGGACTGATCCTTTTCACCATAAGCTGTGCAGAACACAGATTCTGTTCTTGGTTTGACATGTCCTACCTATGATAATGTGTCACAATGCTATTTAAATAATAAAAGCTGTCTAATAGCTGTGATTGAACAATACATTAAAACACTTTTTTTATTTAATAATTTGTTCTTAACCTGCTAATTGTCTCTTTATATCCATCCTTAAGCAACTTAGTCACAACAGACATATCAGGAAGGTGGTATTCATGGTGAATCTGGATTCTGCTGTCCTCTTAACAATGTAAAACTAGTAATGAAGAAGCTTACACTGTGAAATATTGTTGAAACAGAGATGATATGCAGTGCTTAAAGTGTGTGTGTGGGGGGGGGGGGGTCCACAGACCTGCCATAAATAAATAAATAAAATATTGAGATGGTCACTGAAGAGCATACTCAAAGCACTGTCTTACCAAAGCTGCTCCTGCTCCCAGAGAGCCCTCCCCAACTTCACTCATACACTAATCATAAAATGAGTGCTTTATCAGTAAAACAAATCTGTATCACCAGGAAAGAGGGAGTGTTTTGCAGTTTAGTTGCAGCAGCCAGGTTTTAAAAAGGGAAACCACATACAGTACACTGCACGAAACTTTGGGGAGGGAAAATTTGGGCCAAGTACATTGGGGCAAAGCCTCAGACTTAGGAATAGTACCCAGGGAATTTTAGTGTTCCTGGTAAACAGATAGGATCTTTAAAGGTTTAATTTCTTCAAAATATCCTGCTTTTACAGAAAACAAGGAGAACAAAGAGCTTTATAAAAGATAACAAGGGAAAAAGAAGGACACCAAAAAATCTCAACAGTGGAGGTAGATACCAAGGATAACTTTAGCTCAATATGTTGTGGTGAGAAATTTAAGAACTAGTTAGAGAAGAAGGAGGTTATGGTTAAAGATGACTTCCATTTTTGGCTCAGATACTGTGAAACTGTTGTGTGGGTGCTGGAAAGATCGCGTGACTGCCTTACAGGATTGTACTAACAAGAAGATGCACAAGTGAATCAGTGATGGATTAAAATCCCCAAAACCTCACTAAGTTGTTGTGGAAAGAATCCTTACAGTCAATTTTTACATTGCAAAAGTGGCCAGTCAGAGCTGAAGATGATTGATCTAATCTGTAAAGATAAAAAACTTTCCAGAGATCTGCTCATCAAACAGGTGCAGGAGATGGAGGTAGGGAAATGGCTGTTGCCCTCATTTTAAAAACCTGAGTATGTTCACAGCCAGGGATGCCAGATAGGCAGTGCAGAGGGGGCGGGCAGCTGCTCCCCTGAGGAGCAGTCCTGGGTTGCAAATGAACTGTCTACTGGCTCACCTGAGCATGAAGGCAGCCTGCTGGTGCTCTGAGTGGACCCCAGGGTTGCTTCAGAGCCCTGTTCTCACAGAAGAGCTGTGATTGACCCACAGCGCTGTCAGGCACTGCCGCTCTGGGTGGGACAAGGCACAAGTAAATCAGTGCACCCTGTGTACTTGTAGCTGGTGAGTCAGACTGCTTGGAAGAGGGGGTGGAATGAGGACCCCCCTTCATCCCTTGCTCTCTCTATGGATGTGTGATTGAGGGAAGCTATCTGATGGGGGCACTGCCTGGTGATTGAGGTAGAGTATAGCGGTGGGAGGCATTGCTAGGTGATCTGGGGGTGAGTACAGGGGCATTGCTTGGTGGGGGGCACTGCCAGGTGATTTGAGGTGAGTATGGGGTGAGGGCACTTTGGGGTGGGGGGCACTTGCAGGTGATTTGTATGGAGGTGGGAGGCACAGCTGAGTGATACAGGAAATAATCACAAAAAATGCTCCTGAAACAGACAAATTTTTACAGCTTAACCTTCAAAAAATCTTTTTTCAGCAGGAGCCCCTGCTGAAAGTTGCCCTCTCCTATTCAAATGTGAAATGGCAGACCATTTCATGGCTGGGAAGGAGAGCAACACAGCCCAGCTGGCACTCAGGGCCTGCTCTGCAGTATGCCAGCCAGGACCTGCATTGTGCCACATATTGGGCCTTCACCTGCCAGCTGAGGAAACCATGGTGGTGGTTCCTCTTGGCACTGGAGACCAGCCTGGTCTAGGAAGCAGACCTGTCACCCAACGGTCAGGGGCCCTCCAGCAGGGCAGGGAAGGGAAGGAATGGTTGTGTGTGTGTGTGTGTGGGGGGGGAACCGGAGCTCTGTAAGGGGTTGGACTGATGGTGGGGACTTCCTTGAGGGCTGTGGAAAGGTCTGGGGTGTGTTGGGGGAGGAATTTTTGAGATATTTTGGTTGCTTCCTCCTCTTCCGTGCTTCCCCCCTCCCCCCCCTTTTTGCTATCCTTCTGGACCCCAGGGCTGATCATGACTTTGCAGATACAAGAATGAAGGAAAAAGTGCTGCCTTTGCCTCCACCACAGGCATGGCATAAAATCTGAAAAGCTGTTTGGCCAGGATTCAAAATGGGATTTAAACATTGCAGGGCTGACTTTTGCAATGCTTAACTTCCAGACACCTCAAAAATCATAGTAACTATGCTAGGATCCACAAATCTAGGATCCCAATACAAGGCCTGGGGAGAGTTATCAGAGTAACAGCCGTGTTAGTCTGTATCCACAAAAAGAAAAGGAGTATTTGTGGCACCTGAGAGACTAACAAATCTATTTGAGCATAAGCTTTTGTGAGCTACAGCTCACTCTCACGAAAGCTTATGCTCAAATAAATTTGTTAGTCTCTAAGGTGCCACAAGTCCTCCTTTTCTTTTTGGGGAGAGTTAGATGCATAAAAAAATGCAATCCACAAAAGCCAGCATGCAGGCAGGGAGCCACGAAAGCTAGCTAATGGGGAATGCACAGGAGAGGGGTGTGTCGCAATCTGTGCCCTTCTTACAGAAACAGCCACATTCTAGGTTTTGCCTATCTCTGCTTGTCATCCACAACTCCCCACTCTGACTCAGGTAGCTTAGGGGCCTAAATTGTTTGCTGTGAGAATAAGGGAGACACCCCTCTCTCCATGCAAAACTAGTAGGTGGTAGTAGTGGCAGAGACAGCACTGCCTACTTTATAACTTTTTAGCCCAGTTCAATTTCCAGTTTCAATTCCCACCCCCCTCTGCCTGGGAGGAGAGAGGATATTAACAGCACTCTGTTAACTACCCTTATAACAGAGAGGAGGAATAGATCTCCTAGGCATATCAGTGTAATACAGTAAAATACAGTGAAGAATTCAGTAAAACTTTCTGTAGGGAGAAGTCCTTTCTACTTAAATGTTTGCTGTTATTTTATTTAAATAAATAATATGTTAGTGTCAAGGTTCCTCCCCCACTCTGAACTCTAGGGTACAGATGTGGGGACCTGCATGAAAAACCTGCTAAACTTATCTTTACCAGCTTAGGTCAAAACTTCCCCAAGGTACAAAATATTACACCCGTTGTCCTTGGACTGGCCGCTACCACCACCAAAATAATACTGGTTACTGGGGAAGAGCTGTTTGGATGCGTCCTTCCTCCCAAAATACTTCCCAAAACCTTGCACCCCACTTCCTGGACAAGGTTTGGTAAAAAGCCTCACCAATTTGCCTAGGTGACTACAGACCCAGACCCTTGGATCTTAAGAACAATGAACAATCCTCCCAACACTTGCACCCCCCCTTTCCTGGGAAATGTTGGATAAAAAGCCTCACCAATTTGCATAGGTGACCACAGACCCAAACCCTTGGATCTGAGACAATGAAAAAGCATTCAGTTTTTTACAAGAAGACTTTTAATAAAAATAGAAGTAAATAGAAATAAAGAAATCCCCCCTGTAAAATCAGGATGGTAGATCTCTTACAGGGTAATTAGATTCAAAAACATAGAGAACCCCTCTAGGCAAAACCTTAAGTTACAAAAAAGATACACAGACAAATAGTTATTCTATTCAGCACAATTCTTTTCTCAGCCATTTAAAGAAATCATAATCTAACACATACCTAGCTAGATTATTTACTAAAAGTTCTAAGACTCCATTCCTGTTCTGTCCCTGGCAAGAGCAGCAGACAGACAGACACAGACCCTCTGTTTCTCTCCCTCCTCCCAGCTTTTGAAAGTATCTTGTCTCCTCATTGGTCATTTTGGTCAGGTGCCAGCAAGGTTACCTTTAGCTTCTTAACCCTTTACAGGTGAGAGGAGCTTTCCCCTGGCCAGGAGGGATTTCAAAGGGGTTTACCCTTCCCTTTATATTTATGACAGTTAGTAATAGCAAATCACGAAATTCTCAGACCAGTTTTTATTTAAGTGCAAAATAATTTGGCTTGTGGTAGCTGGACACGCCCTTCCTTTGAATCAGGGCTCCTGAGTGTAATAGAACAACAGGGTAAAAGCAAATCTTGTTCTTGAGCATCTTATTAATGTGGAGGCTCAGCTGACATTGAATTAAATACTCTTGGGTAAATTCAGCCCTGGCATAAGTGAAGGAACTTTGCTTCAATGGAGCTGGACTTAGTGATGTCAAGGCCAAATTGGGCATTTTTCAGTTTTAATACCTCATTTCACGGGAAGGTACACTTTTCTGCATGAGCTGAAGTTTTAATCTAGGTCAGGGTTCCCACAGCAAAATTTTTGGTGGCCTCAGAGTGCGGCCACCAATTCTTGCTGCTCACCGCTTTGACAATTTTTCCTAAAATACTCAATTACCTTTAGGGAAAAACAAATAAATATGCACCTGTACATGACCAGATCATTGTAATTTATTCATGTAGAGGTTTTTTTGAAGACTCAATAATAAAAATAATGTACAGTTGTCTATTCTTTACTGGACCTACACAGACTAGAAACACAAATAAGGTACTTTGCACATTCTTGGTTTTTTTTGTTCTTGTTTCTTTTGCTTTTAGGTTGCTTTTTTAAAAAAGACTTGCTAACTAGTAAGTCTGCTGCTGTAAAAAGTAATATTTGTATGTTTGCTAATATCACTTTTCACAAGACTTACTAGCTAGCTGGGAAGCTGTGAAAAGTGCTATTAACAAACATACAAATACCAATTTTCACAGCAGACTTAGTCAACCATTGCATGCCAGGGGACAAACTAAGCCCTGAATGGGAAGGTGGGTAGGAAGACAGTGGGGGCAAGGGGCGATGGGGAGCCACTGAGGCGGGGGTGGGGTGGGGAGGGTTAGCTGAGGGCTGCCACCCCGTGCGGCAAAGCTGGGATCCAGAGCCAGAAGCCCCATGAGCAGAGCCTGCGACCCCTGGGCTAAAGGCCGAGCCTCACCACCTCTGGGAAGGTGGGGAACTCACTGGTGGCCTGCTCCTCCAGAGTTTGTGGCTCCAGAGGGGAGCAGGGTCCAACCCCTCTGGGGGAAGGTCCACTGCTTTGCCACTTCCCAGTAATTGCCCAGGAGGATGTGGCCACAAGAAAAGCTCCTGGTAGCTGCATGTGGCCATGGTGGCTGCATTTGAGAAACACTGGTCTAGACAGTTACTATATTATGTTTTATAGACTGCAGCTGGAATCACTGACTGCTATATATCGTCTTCAGATGACCTGAAAATACAGTATAGCATTTGTACTATAACATGGTTCAAAAAAGAACTAGATAAGTTCATGGAGGATAAGTCCATCAATGGTTATTAGCCAGGATGGACAGGGATGGTGTCCCTAGCCTCTATTTGCCAGAAGATGGGAATGGGCAACAGGGGATGGATCACTTGATGATTACTGGTTATGTTCATTCCCTCTGGGGCACCTGGCATTGGCCACAGTCAGAAGACAGGATACTGAGATAGATGGATCTTTGGTCTGACCCAGTATGGCCGTTTTTATGTGTTTTGATGAGGAAACAAACAAGAGCAACTAAGATGCTTCTATGATGAAAATAGTTAAATAGTCTCATATATATTCACAATCCACAGAGGACTGAAACTCAAAATACTTAATAAAATATTTCATGTATGGTCTTGTTTATTAAGGTAAGCCAATTTTTTTAATCAATCAAAGATTAATATTATGAGTTAGTTAGGCTCTTCTGAAATAATCCTGCTACTCCCAGATAATCAAAGGTGGCAAGAATTAAAATATTTAATAAAACACAAACATTACCAATGTTTTTTATTGCTGACAACTATTTAATTAAATGTTGTTTTAATAAGTCCTTTTCCAAACAATATAGTTAATTTTGAGGAGAGTGGATGGTTGATGTCCCAAGACGAAGCTATGGGAATAGCTTCACATGTGTATAGCCCCAGAATTTTTCAAAAGTGGCCATTGATTGTGGGAGTCTCCAATTTTGCATATACATCTTGAGATATTCTGGATGTGATTTTCAGAGGCACTATTTTCAGTAATTCTACAAATCAGGCCCTAAGATGTCTCAGGTTCAACTCCCAGAAACAAACATCCCCAACTCAGAAGCCACTTTTGAAAATTTTGATCCAACAGTTTAATTTTAGAGGAATAATTACCGTAAAGGATCAAATTCACCAGTACACTGCAGCTGCTTTGCATCACTCTGGTGACGCAAAGCAGCTGTTAACCCTTCTTTGCAGGCTGCACTTGCATTACTCTTCTCAAGATAGTTAAAGCAACCACACTGGAATAACACTCATGCTGCTGTGTGCACACTGGTTCTGCATTGCCCCATGTGTGACACGGAGTCCTGGGGGCCCATTCTATGACTCTTTTGTGCTGCAGTAAGATCAGCAGCACTATGAATTCTTTCCCAGTGAATTGTAGCCAATCCTATAATAAACTAACTCAGGATTTAGGTCATGTCTACACTACAAAATTATTTTGACCTAACTTATGTTGGTATACAGCCGCCACAGAAATTATATGTCTCTTGCATGTCTACACTTTGTCCCTTCTGTCAGCGGTGCCCGTCCTCATCAGGAGCACTTGTATTGATTGTACTGTCAGTGTGGGGCACTGTGGGATGGCTCCCGAAAGCCAGTAACAGTCAACATATGCAACGCAGTGTCTGCACTGACACGGTGTTGACCTAACTACATCAACCTTGACTCTACGCTGCTCATGGAGGTGGAGTTATTAAGTTGGCGTAGCAGGGCAGTTACATCGCTGGAAGCGAAATTTTAATTGTAGACACTTCCATAGTTAGGTTAACGTAAGCTGCCTTATGTCAACCTAACTCTGTAGTATAGACCAGACCTTCTTAACTAAGAAAAAGATATAGTTATTTACAAGGTCAAAACAGGTAAGCATAACACGCACAAATGAGTTATAGTCAGGTTTCAAAAGGTAATAGAAATTTCTACAGTAAGCAAAGTCTGTATATGCTTTAGGGGCTAACTCAGGCAAAACAGTTGGGGACTTCTGGCATATGTTTAGAAATCCTCGCCCCTCAGAGTTCAAACAACAAAAGAATAATAAATTCTCGTTAACAGGCACTTTTATTCCCTTACCCCAGCATTCAAGCTGTGATGGGAGGAGGGCTTGGACACTTAGGGTATGTCTACACTACGAAATTAGGTCGAATTTATAGAAGTCGGTTTTTTTGAAATCGGTTTTATATATTCGAGTGTGTGTGTCCCCACAGAAAATGCTCTAAAGTGCATTAAGTGCATTAACTCGGCGGAGCGCTTCCACAGTACCGAGGCAAGCGTCGACTTCTGGAGCGTTGCACTGTGGGTAGCTATCCCACAGTTCCCGCAGTCTCCGCTGCCCATTGGAATTCTGGGTTGATATCCCAATGCCTGATGCGGCAAAAAACATTGTCGCAGGTGGTTCTGGGTACATGTCGTCAGGACCCCGTTCCCACCCTCCCTCCCCCCGTGAAAGCAAGGGCAGACAATCATTTCGCGCCTTTTTTGTCTGCTGCCAGCCAAAGATGTAAAGGATCGATGGAGTGGGTCAGAACAAGACATAGACCAGATTTGTTTTGGACTCATTTTCCTCCTCCCCTGTCTAGATCACACTGCAGTCAGTCACAGAGAAGGCGCAGCGAGGTTAATCTAGCCATGTATCAATCAGAGGCCAGGCTAACCTCCTTGTTCCAATAACAACGATAACTTTGGTGCACCATTTCTTATTGGAACCCTCCGTGCAGTCCTGCCTGAAATACTCCTTGATGTACAGGCACACCCTTTGTTGATTTTAGCTCCCTGAAGCCAACCCTGTAAGCCGTGTCGTCAGTCGCCCCTCCCTCCGTCAGAGCAACGGCAGACAATCGTTCCGCGCCTTCTTTCTGTGCGGACGCCATACCAAGGCAAGCATGGAGGCCGCTGAGCTCATTTTGGCAATTAGGAGCACATTAAACACCACACGCATTATCCAGCAATATATGCAGCACCAGAACATGGCAACGCGATACCGGGCGAGGAGGCGACGTCAGCGCGGTCCCGTGAGTGATCAGGACATGGACACAGATTTCTCTGAAAGCATGGGCCCTGCCAATGCATGCATCATGGTGCTAATGGGGCAGGTTCATGCTGTGGAACGCCGATTCTGGGCTCGGGAAACAAGCACAGACTGGTGGGACCGCATAGTGTTGCAGGTCTGGGACGATTCCCAGTGGCTGCGAAACTTTCGCATGCGTAAGGGCACTTTCATGGAACTTTGTGACTTGCTTTCCCCTGCCCTGAAGCGCATGAATACCAGGATGAGAGCAGCCCTCACAGTTGAGAAGCGAGTGGCGATAGCCCTGTGGAAGCTTGCAACGCCAGACAGCTACCAGTCAGTTGGGAATCAATTTGGAGTGGGCAAATCTACTGTGGGGGCTGCTGTGATGCAAGTAGCTCACGCAATCAAAGATCTGGTGATATCAAGGGTAGTGACCCTGGGAAATGTGCAGGTCATAGTGGATGGCTTTGCTGCAATGGGATTCCCTAACTGTGGTGGGGCTATAGACGGAACCCATATCCCTATCTTGGCACCAGAGCACCAAGCCGGCGAGTACATAAACCGCAAGGGGTACTTTTCGATAGTGCTGCAAGCTCTGGTGGATCACAAGGGACGTTTCACCAACATCAACGTGGGATGGCCGGGAAAGGTGCATGACGCTCGCATCTTCAGGAACTCTGGTCTGTTTCAAAAGCTGCAGGAAGGGACTTTCTTCCCAGACCAGAAAATAACTGTTGGGGATGTTGAAATGCCTATATGTATCCTTGGGGACCCAGCCTACCCCTTAATGCCATGGCTCATGAAGCCGTACACAGGCAGCCTGGACACTAGTCAGGAGCTGTTCAACTACAGGCTGAGCAAGTGCAGAATGGTGGTAGAATGTGCATTTGGACGTTTAAAGGCGCGCTGGCGCAGTTTACTGACTCGCTTAGACCTCAGCGAAACCAATATTCCCACTGTTATTACTGCTTGCTGTGTGCTCCACAATATCTGTGAGAGTAAGGGGGAGACGTTTATGGCGGGGTGGGAGATTGAGGCAAATCGCCTGGCTGCTGGTTACACGCAGCCAGAAACCAGGGCGGTTAGAAGAGCTCAGGAGGGCGCGGCACGCATCAGAGAAGCTTTGAAAACCAGTTTCATGACTGGCCAGGCTACAGTGTGAAAGTTCGGTTTGTTTCTCCCTGATGAAACCCCCCGCCCCTTGGTTCACTCTACTTCCCTGTAAGCTAACCACCCGCCCCTCCTCCTTTTAATCACCGCTTGCAGAGGCAATAAAGTCATTGCTGCTTCACAGTCATGCATTCGTTATTCATTCATCACACAAATAGGGGGATGACTACCAAGGTAGCCCAGGAGGGGTGGTGGAGGAGGGAAGGAAAATGCCACACAGCACATTAAGCACAGCACTTTAAAAGTTTACAACTTTAAAATTTATTGAATGACAGCCTTCTTTTTTTTGGGCAATCCTCTGTTGTGGAGTCGCTGGTTGGCCGGAGGCCCCCCCACCGCGTTCTTGGGCGTCTGGGTGTGGAGGCTATGGAACTTGGGGAGGAGGGCGGTTGGTTACAGAGGGGCAGCAGTGGCAGTCTGTGCTCCAGCTGCCTTTGCTGCAGCTCAACCATACACTGGAGCATTCTGGTTTGGTCCTGCAGCAGCCTCAGCATTGAATCCTGCCTTCTCTCATCCCGCTGCCGCGACATTTGAACTTCAGCCCTGTCTTCAGCCCGCCACTTACTCTCTTCAGCCCGCCACTTACTCTCTTCAGCCCTCCACCTCTCCTCCCGGTCATTTTGTGCTTTCCTGCACTCTGACATTATTTGCCTCCACGCATTCGTCTGTGCTCTGTCAGTGTGGGAGGACAGCATTAGCTCGGAGAACATTTAATCTCGAGTGCGTTTTTTTTTCTTTCTAAGCTTCACTAGCCTCTGGGAAGGAGAAGATCCTGTGATCATTGAAACACATCCAGCTGGTGGAGAAAAAAAAAGGGACAGCGGTATTTAAAAACACACATTTTATAAAACAGTGGCTACACTCTTTCAGGGTAAACCTTGCTGTTAACATTACATACATAGCACATGTGCTTTCGTTACAAGGTCGCATTTTGCCTCCTCCCACTGCGTGACTACCCCCTCAACCCTCCCCCCTCCCCGTGGCTAACAGCGGGGAACATTTCTGTTCAGCCACAGGCAAACAGCCCAGCAGGAATGTGTCCCTGAAGAAAAGCACCCTATTTCAACCAGGTGACCATGAATTATATCTCACTCTCCTGAGGATAACACAGAGAGAGAAAGAACGGATTTTGGTTGAATGCCAGCAAACATACACTGCAATGCTTTGTTCTACAGTGATTCCCGAGTATGTGTTACTGGCCTGGAGTGATAAAAGTGTCCTACCATGAAGGACGAAATAAGGCTGCCCTCCCCAGAAACCTTTTGCAAAGGCTTTAGGACTACATCTAGGAGAACCGCAAATGCCAGGGCAAAGTAATCCTTTCACATGCTTGCTTTTAAACCATGTATAGCATTTTAAAAGGTACACTCACCAGAGGTCCCTTCTCCGCCTGCTGGGTCCAGGAGGCAGCCTTGGGTGGGTTCGGGGGGTACTGGCTCCAGGTCTAGGGTGAGAAACAGTTCCTGGCTGTCGGGAAAACCGGTTTCTCCGCTTGCTTGCTGTGAGCCATCTACAACCTCCTCCTCCTCATCTTCTTCGTCCCCAAAACCTGCTTCCGTATTGCCTCCATCTCCATTGAAGGAGTCAAACAACACGGCTGGGGTAGTGGTGGCTGAACCCCCTAAAATGGCATGCAGCTCATCATAGAAGCGGCATGTTTGGGGCTCTGACCCAGAGCGGCTGTTCGCCTCTCTGGTTTTCTGGTAGGCTTGCCTCAGCTCCTTCAGTTTCACGCGGCACTGCTTCGGGTCCCTGTTATGGCCTCTGTCCTTCATGCCCTGGGAGATTTTCACAAAGGTTTTGGCATTTCGAAAACTGGAACGGAGTTCTAATAGCACGGATTCCTCTCCCCAAACAGCGATCAGATCCCGTACCTCCCGTTCGGTCCATGCTGGAGCTCTTTTGCGATTCTGGGACTCCATCATGGTCACCTGTGCTGATGAGCTCTGCATGGTCACCTGCAGCTTGCCACGCTGGCCAAACAGGAAATGAGATTCAAAAGTTCGCGGTTCTTTTCCTGTCTACCTGGCCAGTGCATCTGAGTTGAGAGTGCTGTCCAGAGCGGTCAGAATGGAGCACTCTGGGATAGCTCCCGGAGGCCAATACCATCCAATTGTGTCCACAGTACCCCAAATTCGAGCTGGGAACGTCGATTTAAGCGCTAATCCACTTGTCAGGGGTGGAGTAAGGAAATCGATTTTAAGAGCCCTTTAAGTCGAATTAAAGGGCTTCACTGTGTGGACGGGTGCAGGTTTAAATCGATTTAACGCTGCTAAATTCGACCTAAAGTCCTAGTGTAGATCAGGGCTTACCCTCTTCTGGGCTGTAAGGGAAGTAATCGTTCCACAAAACCTTCATTCCACAATGATCCATTTGTATTCAATAGTCTTGCTTGATGGGCAGGAGATAACGCTTTCTGTAGGAATCCAGCATTTTGCAGTTGGTGAAGGGTTTTTCATTTGATTAATTACATAGTTTCAGAACAAACATTTTACAGTTAGAGAGCAAACACTTAAGCACTACTTTATAGCATGGGATATAGAAGTTATAAGTGAGATTAATTCCTGTAGCAATTTACAAGCTTTCCATAAAGTCTAAACAAATTCTTATAACACTAATTTCTATTTTAACTGTACTAACCCACAGGTAAGTCAGACTGGTTTCCAGCTATGCATCTGTCAGTAAAGCCTGAGGCCTTGACATGAGCTGGCACCTGGTCTGCCAGTGTCACACTATCTACCCAAAACATAGGATATATCCAAGGCTGCTTTCTGAGCTGTGTGGACAGAGGGGTTTGGCTGGGGACTAAATGTAAAAGCAGGAGGTAGGGTATTATTTGATGGAGCTGTGTGGACGTGAGAGAAAAGTAGCACAGACACAACAGAAGCAGAGAAAGGAGGCAATAAGAAAACCCCAGAGACAGCCACAGAAGCACTTGTAGCAAGATGTGGAGGAAAAGCTAAGAGAAAGAAAGAGAGCTTTTGGGCTGATTGCTGGTGAGAAAGAGGCTTTGAATTGTGAGCAAAGAAATTCTCCTATTGTCTGATTCCTACTGTGTTCAGAGAAACAAAACATTGTGTATATTTGTGTAAATAAACAGCACTGCATCAAAGAAATACCTGACTCCATTGTCAGTTTCTCCTTTTAACAGGAATAACCTGCAAAACCCCAAATATTGGATAGCTACTCAGGTCAAAAGGGCATCAAACAGTAGGCATCAAGGAAGAGGAGAGTTTTAAGGAGAGATTTGAAGGAGGGAAACAAGGCTTGACATTTGTTTACAGGGAGCTCCTTCCATGAATGAGAGACAGCATAGGAGAAAGCACAAAGGTGCTTATTTAAATATTTAACAAATGGGTGATGAAGGCTGGCATTACTGGTGTGAGGGTAGGAATTTACATCTGAACAGCATATAAGAAATGATAGGCAGGATAGGAATTATTTGAAGAGCCTTAAAAGCAAAGACAATTAGTTTCTGTCCTTTCATTGATTCCCCCTGTGCTCCCCATTCAGCACCCTGTCAAACCTCTCTATTCACACAGCTCAGAGACCAGTCCAGGATATATACTGTAACACATTCAAAACTGCCTTTACCAAAGGAGGACACTCCACCAGAGAAGTAGATCGCATCATAGACTTTAAGGTCAGACGGGACCACCATGATCATCTAGTCCAGCAGTTTTCAAACTGTGGGTTGGGACCACAAAGTGGGTTGGGACCCTGTTTTAATGGGGTCACTGGGTCTGGCTTAGACTTGCTGGGGCCTGGGGCAGTGGGGCTTCAGCCCTGGGCAGTGGGGCCCAGGTTACAGGCCCCCTGCCTGGGGCTTCAGCCCTTGGGTTTCGGCTTTGCCCTCTCACCCCTGCCTTGAGTGGTGGGGCTTGGGCTTTGCCCACCCACTTACCCGGGTGAGCAGGGCTTGGGCAAGCTCAGTCCCCACCCTGAGGTCATGTAGTAATTTTTGTTATCAGAAGGGAGTCGCAGTGCAATGAAGTTTGAGAAACCCTGATCTAGTTTGATGTCCTGCACATTGCAGGCCATAGGACCTTACCTGCCCACTCCTGTCATAGACCCCTAACCTCTGGGTAAGTTATTGAAGTTCTCAAATCATGATTTAAAGACTTCAAGTTACAGGGAATCAACCATTTAAAGTAGTTTAAACCTGCAAGTGATGTGTGCCCTGTGCTGCGGAGGAAGGCAACCTTCCTGTCCCACCCCGCCAGGGTCTCTGCCAGTCTGACCCAGGGGAAAATTCCTTCTCAACCCAAATGTGGTGATCAGTTAGACCCTGAGCAGATGGGCAAGGCCTATCACCTAAATACCCCAAGAGAACTTGCTTCAGTACAGAAATAAACCCCCCTCTGACTGCACATGCCTCGTTGTCACCTACCATCATCTCATGCTGGAACCCATATGGCGTATCAAACAATTACAACCCATATGCAATGAGGACCCTATTCTGAAATAAATCTTTCCTGAACCACCCCCCAACCCCTACTTTCTGGCCTTCAAACAACCCCCCAGCCTCTCCAAGTTCATCATCAGAAGCGAGCTCCCCACACCCCAGGACACACCAACTCAAAGCAGCAGCAGCAGACCCTGGAGAACAACAGATGCAAAATCTGTAGACATATTTCCACTGCTACAATGATCAACACCCCTTTCGGTATCCCTGGGTCTTACACATCCATGTCACAACATGTGGTGTACTGATCCAGTGCGCTAAATGCCCCAATAACAACTATGTGGGTGAAACCAGACAATCACTGTGCTCATGAATGAATTCACACAGGAAAATGATAAAAGACAAAAGCACCCTATCACTTGTGGGTAAACACTGTTTACAAAGTGATCATTCTATGTCTGACCTCTCAGTCCTCATACTCAAAGAAAACCTGCTTAACACTCGCAAAAGATTTTGCAAAAGAGTTTGGGAAATTTATAACTGGTAGACACTAAAAATCATGGACTGAAGAGAGACACTGGATTTATGGCTTATTATAACAATCTATAACCCACTAACAACCCCCCATCCCATCTGCCTTTTTTGCCCTATCACTAGAGGGGTATTAACAGGCCACTTCACCTTGAATAGTTCCTTGAAATATGAGTTAACTACCTTGCTAAACAATCTGTTCCATTTTGTATTTAGTTGTGACACTCTGAGTACATTTCCCAGATCTGAAGAAGGGTTCTGTGTAGCTTGAATGCTTGTTTCTCTCACCAACAGAAGTTTGTCCAATAAAAGAGATTACCTCACCCACCTTGTCTCTCTAATATGCCTTTTGTCTTGCAAGAGGCCTCCAGCCATTTGTACTATCACGCCATGTTCACAGGAGATCTCAGACAGCTTTGTTCTCTACTGTGCCCCTCTGGGAGAAATCATCTGCTCACCCCACCAGGGTTGCCCCTATTGGAGCTGGGCTTCTGCCTCTTAAAGCTCTTCCACCAAGTGTGGAATGCCTTATGGGTGGGGTCAGGATGTCTGAGCTCATAGCCCCTTCCTGTCAAGTTTTGGGGTTTGTATGTTCTATCTCAGTAACCATCAACTAAAAGAATGTGCGGAAGCTAATCCTTCTAAAAAGTTTTCTAAACTAAGGCCATGTGTACACTACCACTTTTGTTGATATAACGTATGTCGCTCTGGGGTGTGAAAAAAAATCCCCCAAGCAACATAAGTTACACTGTCAGAAGCGCCGGTGTGGACTGCGCTATGTTGGCTTGAGAGCTTCTCCCGCCAACATAGCTACCACTGCTCGTAGATGTGGTTTTATTATGTCGATGGGAGAGCTCTCTGCCGTCAGCATAGAGCGGCTACAGAACAATCTTACAGGGGTGCAGCTGCATCAGTACAGCTGTGCTGCTGTAAGCTTGCTAGTGTAGACATCACCTAAAAATCTTTATACACATTGTGACAAAGTTCCTCTGCCTTGGTGGGTCCTGCGCTTATTGGCGGATTTGCTCGCCTCAGAGATTCACGGAAGCCCTCGGTTTGGCCACTTTTGTTTGTGGCTCAAAGCTGCTGTTCACTCAGCTAACCTCATCACTGGCGAGCATGGGGAAAAGGAGAACAAACCCCGCAGTCTCTGCTGGTCCACCTAGTGGGTCGGGGAACAGGCCAGAGACCTTCCCCTCTGGTGGGACCCACATTCCAGGTCAACTCCTCCTGTATCCAATAGGGAGTTGGGGGATAGGGGGAACCCAGGCCCGCCCTCTACTCCAGGTTCCAGCCCAGGGCCCTGTGGATCACAGCTGTCCACAATGTTTCGTGTAACACCTGTGTGATAGCTACAACTCCCTGGGCTACTTCCCCATGGCCTCCTCCCAACACCTTCTGGACCCTCACTACAGGACCTTCCTCCTGATGCCAGATAGCGTTTGTACTCCTCAGTCCTCCAGCAGCACGCCCTCTCACTCTCAGCTCCTTGCGCGCCCTCACTGACTGAAGTGAGGTCCTTTTTAAACCAGGTGCCCTGATTAGCCTGCCTGTTTTAATTGATTTTAGCAAGTTCCTGATTGTTCTGGAACCGCCCCTGTTACCTTACCCAGGGGAAAGGGACCTGCTTAATCTGGGGCTAATATATCTGCCTTTTATCACTCTTCTGTAGCCATCTGGCCTGACCCTATCACATATCCCTCCTCTCTGCTCAACACCACGGGGTTGGGCAACTTGGGATGTCAGGCAGTGTATCCGTGACAAGCCATCTGCATTGCCATGGTGGCTTCCAGCCCGGTGTTGTATGGTGAATTGAAAAGGTTGTAGGAACAGGAACCATCTGGTCACCCTTGCATTCTTCTCTTTATTTCTCTGCATCCACTGGAGGGGTGCATGGTCGGTCACAAGGGTAAACCGTCGTCCCAGCAGGTAATAACGTAGTGTTTCCATGGCCCATTTCACAGCAAGGCACTCTCTCTCAACCACTGCATACTTCTGCTCTCTCGGGAGGAATTTCCTGCTGAGGTAGAGGATTGAGTGTTCTTCGTCTCCAACCATCTGTGATAGGACAGCTCCCAATCCTACTTCAGATGCATCCGTCTGTAAAATGAACTCTCTGTTGAAGTCTGGGGCTATAAGCCCGGGGTTACTGCAGAGGGCTGTCCACAGATCCGTAAATGCTTTCTCTGAGGCATCTGTCCACTTCACTATGTCTGGACCCCGGTCTTTTATCAGGTCTGTCAGTGGACTTGCTCTGGTGGGGAAATGGGGAATAAATTGCCAGTAGTACCCCACCACACCCATGAATGCCCAGACTTGCTTTTTCCGATTTGGCTGGGGCCAATTTTGGATAGCCTCCAGTTTGTTTAGTGGGGGCTTGACCATGCCCCTTCCTACAATGTAGCCAAGGTATTTAGCCTCCGCTAGCCTATAGCACACTTGGCTGGGTTGGCTGTGAGGCAGGTCCGTCTTAGCGGTGTCCAGCACCGCTTCCACCTTTTCCAAGTGGGTCTCCCAATTGGGGGTGTGAATAATCACATCATCCAGGTACGCAGCTGCATAACTGGTATGGGGCCGCAGGAGCTTGTCCATAAGACGCTGGAAAGTGGCAGGTGCCCCAGGCAGTCCAAAAGGGAGAACAGTATATTGAAACAGTCCTTTGGGTATAGAGAATGCAGTTTTTTCTTTTGTGTCCTCCACCAAGGGGATCTGCCAATATCCCTTTGTTAAATCAAGGGTGGACAAAAATCGGGCATTGCCCAGGCAGTCAACTAACTCATCGATGCGGGATGTGGGGTATGCATCAAATTTGGATCTCTCATTCAGCCGGCGAAAGTCATTACAAAACCTAGTGGTGCCATCGGGTTTGGGCACCAACACAGTCGGGCTCGACCATTGACTATGGGACTCTTCAATGACTCCCAAGTCCAACATCCTTTTTACCTCAGCCTTGATCGCCTCTCTTTTTGCCGCTGGGACGCGGTAGGGCCTTTGTGTTATCTTTGCCCCAGGGTTTGTGATAATGGGATGATATGTTTCAGTGGTCTGGCCTGGTTTAGTTGAAAACACATCTTGGTACCGGCTGATCATCTCCAAAACCAACTTTTTCTGGTTTGGTGTCAGATCAGGGGATATCCTGATCTGCTCCTGCAGGTTATTTCCCTGATTCGGGGCCTCTTGGGCCACTACACACGCCTGTCAGGGGTTCCAAAGTTTTAAGAGGTTAATGTGATAAAGCTGTTCTTGTTTCCAGTGTCCGGGCTGCCGCACCTTGTAGGTTACTTCCCCCCCGCCCCCCCAGGTTCAACCACCTCATAGGGTCCCTGCCATTGAGCCAAAAGCTTGCTTTCTGCTGTGAGTACTAATACTATCACCCTATCCCCTGGTTGGAACTGTCGGACTTTTGCCTGGCGAGTGTAATGGATTTGCTGGGCCTCCTGCGCCTTTTCCAAATGTTCCTGTACAATAGGGGTGACCCGGGCTATCCGATCTCACATCTGCAACACATGTTCAGTTATATTTCTCCCCTCATTGGGTTCCTCTTCTCAAATCTCTATGGCGATATCTAGTATGCCACGGGGGTGGTGCCCGTATAATAACTCAAAGAGGGGAAACCCGGCTGAGGCCTGAGGTACCTCCCGGATGGCGAACATAAGGTAAGGTAGTAGGGTGTCCCAATCCTTCCCGTCACCTTCTTTATCATAGCTTTGAGGGTTCAGTTGAACCTTTCTACCAGCCCGTCAGTCTGCGGATGATAGACTGAAGTTCTCAAGGTATGTATATGGAGCAGGATACAGAAGTCCTTCGTTAGCTTCGACATAAATGGGGTTCCTTGGTCTGTTAATATCTCTTTTGGTAGCTCCACTCGGGCAAAGATTCCCACTAGCTCTTTGGCTATCGTTTTAGAGGCTGTGTTCCGCAGGGGGACGGCTTCTGGGTAGCGAGTAGCATAGTCCAAAACAACAAGTTGTTGGTGGCCCCGAGCCATCTTCTCCAGGGGTCCCACTAGGTCCATGGCTATTCGCTTGAAGGGGACCTCTGTGATGGGAAGGGGTACTAAAGGTGCCCTCAAGTGGGGACGGGGACTGTGCAGCTGACGCTCTGGGCAGGACACACAGTATCTCCACACTTCTTCATGTACTCCGGGCCAGAAGAACTGTAGTAGGACCCGTGCCAGGGTCTTCTCTGCCCCCCAAAAAGATGACTATGGGCAAGACTTAATACAGCATTCTGGTGTTTTTGAGGTACTAGGATCTGCTGTACCTTCTGCCCCTGTACTGGTGCAACCCGGTACAGGAGATCCTTCTTCATTATGAAGTAGGGTCCTGGTCCCTGCATTTTCCCTTCCACAAGGACCCCATCTATTTCAGTCACCTCCTTCCTAATATTGTCGTACATTGGGTCTTCAGCCTGGTCCCATCCAAAATTTTCTTTCCTGGGGGTAATCTGCCCAAGATCTAGGGGCCCAGTCTCTGTCGCCTCTACTGGTTCAGAGGCGCTCGGGTGCTTCTCCCTCCTGGGCGGCCTCCTTTTCAGCTGCTCGGGTCCGCCTACCTACGAGAGCTACCCTCTGGCTTTGGGTCAGTATTCAGGTTCCCAAGGCCTTAACTACCCTTCTTTCCCTTTTCGTCTTTCTACCCTGCCTGGGAGTGGAGAACAAATCTGGGGATATTTCAGAGAAGATTGGGGATTGATAGTCTGCTGTGGATGTCTCACTAACTTCAGGGTTTCCCCCTTTCTCCAATCCCCCTCCCGGGAGTGAGTCTCGAAAACCTGGAAAGTCCCTCCTTATGAGCACCGGATATGGGAGTTTAGGGATTACACCTCAGTAGTATTCCCCTGGATTTCAGTTTTTACCGGGATGGTGGGGTAATAACTAAACTGTCCCATGGACTCATGTTACCCCTGTGCACTTTGCCTGCAGCAGCTGACTACGCTTCACAAGCTTCCCTGAAATAAGCATGATAGCACTCCCCGAATCAACCAATGCCGTGGTTTCTGCCCTATTTAGTTTTATTGGTCTGGTGTACATATGCGGGGTTAGTACGACCCCCACCAGGTGAATCAGGGAACATGGGTCTGCCCAGTTCGCCAGGTTGCACTGCATAAGCTCCTTGGCATTGGGACTGTGTGTCTATGTGTCCCCACTCCCCGCAGGCGTAGCATCTGTATGGGGCCCTAGGCATTCCCTGGTCTCTCGGTTTGGGCAGTCTAATGACACTATCCTCTTTCCCCTCAGTGCTCCAACTCTTTGTGGCCTCCAATGGGCCTTCAGCCTCTCTCTTTTTCCACCTGGGCCCTCCTAGGGGCCCAGTCGCCTGAGCTTTGGGGCTTGATGCTGCTAGTTTAACCCAGGGTGTCTCTTCCTTAAGTGGTCGGGTCAGCTCCCTCGCCATCCTTCACCTCTCTACCAGCGCGACAACCTCGTCGTACGTGGAGGGTTTGTTCTGGCTTACCCAGGCATGAAGGTCTGGCGGTAGTCCCCTCATGTATCGGTCGATGACCAGAACCTCTGGTATGTCTTCCGGACTCCGGGACTCAGTTGGTAACCACTTTCGTATGAGATGGATGAGATCATATAATTGGGACCGCAGGGTTTCATTTTCCTGGTACCTCCACTCATGATATCGCTGGGCCTGCACTGCAGTCATTACCCCAGATCTGGCCAGGATCTCTGCTTTCAGCTGGGGGTAGTCTGCCGCAACCTCTTCAGACAGATCATAGTAGGCCTTCTGGGCTTCCCCACACAGGAATGGGGCGAGGATGCCAGACCACTGTTCTCAGGGCCAAGCCTCCCGCATGGCTGTCCTCTCAAAGCCCAGGAGGTACGCCTCTACGTCATCCCCCCGTGTCATTTTCTGCAGCCAATTGCTGGCCCGTATGATATGCGTCCCATCATGGCCGCGGTTCAGCTCTGTAAGGGCCTTTACCTGGTTTACCAGTTCCCACAATATAGCACAGTCTTGAGCAGCATGGTCCATCAAGAGGCAATTGGTCTCTTGCTGCAGCCACACTGCCTCCTGTTGGGAAGTTGCCTGGACACGGGTAGCCTCCTGCTGGGCAGCCATGGCTTGTATCAGTGCCTGCACTACATCATCCATTGTGGTGAAAAAAAATAAACCCTCTTCCTTTTTTTTAAAAAATAATAACACCCTCCTTCTTCTGCCGTGCTGTGCACAACAAATCCCACCCCTGACACCAGTTGTGACAAAGTTCCTCTGCCTTGGTGCGTCCTGCGCTTATTGGCGGATCTGCTTGCCTCAGAGATTCATGGCAGCCCTCAGTTTGGCCACTTTTGTTAGTGGCTCAAACCTGTCATTCACTCAGCTAACCTCATCACTGGCGAGCATGGGGAAAAGGAAAGAGAACAAACCCCGCAGTCTCTGTTGGTCCACCCAGTGGGTCGGGGAACAGGCCAGGGACCTTCCCCTCTGGTGGGACCCACATTCCAGGTCAACTCCTCCTGTATCCAATAGGGAGTTGGGAGAATAGGGGGAACCTGGGCCCACCCTCTACTCCAGGTTCCAGCCCAGGGCCCTGTGGATCACAGCTGTCCACAGTGTTTCGTGTAACACCTGTGTGATAGCTACAACTCTCTGGGCTACTTCCCCATGGCCTCCTCCCAACACCTTCTGGATTCTCACCACAGGACTTTCCTCCTGATGCCAGATAGTGTTTGTACTCCTCAGTCCTCCAGCAGCATGCCCTCTCACTCTCAGCTCCTTGCGCGCCCTCACTGACTGAAATGAGGTCCTTTTTAAACCAGGTGCCCTGATTAGCCTGCCTGTCTTAATTGATTCCAGCAAGTTCCTGTTTGATTGTTCTGGAACCGCCCCTGTTACCTTACCCAAGGGAAAGGGATCTGCTTAATCTGGGGCTAATATATCTGTCTTCTATCACTCTCCTGTAGCCACCTGGCCCAACCCTGTCACAACATTTATAACACCTTGGCATAGTTGCTTTAATAAAAAATAGTGAACCTAAAAAGCTAACTCAACTTGCTAGAGCCACTGCCCAAGATGGGGAGAAGAAATATAAAGAATAACTGAACTAGAATGTTAGCCAAAATGGAGTTTATATAATTATTCCTTCTTTTTTCTCTTTTCTTCTTTTATACAATAGTGCCTAGACACACCCATTGTGCTATGTGCAGAACAAACACATAGCAAGAGAGTCTATGCCTCAAAATGCTGTATTCTTAAAAGGTCAAAGGATGTGAGGGAGGAAGTAAGTATTTTACAGATGGGGAATGAGGCACATTTCATCCCTGTGCAAATGGCCTGCACAAGGGACTACTTAAGAACTCAAAATGGCTTAAGTGGGACATAGAGTGGTACATATTTGCCTTGACATGCACGTCTTCACAGGGATGAGTTTGACCCTAAGTGAGGAAAAATACATTCTGCAGCAAAACCTCCCACTGTTGGCTGTGCATGATTTGGAAAAAGAGTCAAAAAGAAAACTATGGAAATCCTCCTAAAAATTCATATTGTAATTTTATATATTTAAAACATCCTTGGGGTTTTCCTTGTTGCTGTTTATTTCATGCAGCTGCATCCATTTCAAATTGTTGCAGAATTTAGCACAAATGTGCTGGAAAAATCAAGAGGTAAAGGTGCATCTAAAAGTTAGGTCATGCATGACACAGAATAAACAGAGCCCTATTTAAATGCCTTATATGATTGCAACAATGTATGCAGAGTATGACTGTTTACATTTGACTGACTGCCTGGCAGTTACAGGAAGAATAAATTACAGATATCATGCTGCAGCAATGGTTAGGAAATTGCATCAGCCATTGCTGCTTTGAAAATAGGGTGGATATGCTTTTTTCCTTTCTCTTACCTTGGCAGTTGGCCTCCTTCATTCCCATTCAACTGTGCTCTGTCTCTGGTAATGAATGCTCACTTTTATGTTGGACAGGATGAAACCTAAACACTTTCTTTCACTCAGTTTTTTTCTTGCTATTTACCCCATAGAGTTCTACTAGCAAATCCTGTCACTTTTTGTTAGTCATCTTTTATCTTAAACTCTCATTTTTGTCAGCCATTTCAGACGGAAGGGGAAAATTGAGATTAGTTGGCCTTTGCTCTATTTATAATAACACATAAAAATTTTTACTTGGAAGCATTTAGGGTTTCTAGACATTCAGCATAACTAACAGAAACTGACAAGCAAGGAAAGGAAAATGAGGCCACATCACAGGCTGGCTACACCTGGATGATTGTTATAGAGATTGCACAGTTTAAGCACTCATCTGGTTAGGGATTTAGGACCAAAACCTCAAAGATATTTAAAATGGGTAGTTAGGAGCCTAAATGCCTTTGAGAATCTGGGCTTCACAGCCTTTTCCAATGCCTCATCTGAAATCCAATGAAAAGACTCTTGCTGATTTTAATGGGTTTGGATCACACCCTAATAAAGAAGCTGGCTCCAGGAGATACTGGGGATAGCCAAACTTGTCTGAGGTTCCTGAATGTTGCAGACCAGCTGTATAAAAGAAAGGTTAGTTTGATCTAGGTTCATGCTTAGTTTTTGGAACACAAGCTCCATATGGAAACAGGCTGGTGACATGAGATTTCCCAGGTGTAAAGTACAGGGCACAGGCAGGAGAGAACAGACAATACTAAAAGCAAAGGGATAGAGACCAAGGATGAAGGAGAATGGAGCTACTTCCTGGCAACAGGGACTCACGGAGGTTTAGCTGAGGTTTTTGCAACTGGAGTGGCTTGTGTGCAGTTTTTTTTGATACTTTTTAAGATAAGCTGAACTTTTGTACATTTTGTAAGTTAATAAATAGCACAAGAAAATTTGCTGAATCATGAGTTTCTGTTCCAACCGGGAAATGACCTAGTGAAAAGTTCCAAATCTGCTACTATTCACTCACAAGACAATTTCATGTTTATAAAACTGTATTTGTTTGATTGTATCCCTCTTCCTCAACCCTGTGTACATTTCTTGTCATCTTAGATTTCCAGGGTAGGAATTGTGTCTTTATATGAATTTGTATAGCCCCAATCCTGACTGTAGCCTCTAAATGTTACTCACATTCAGTGTATGGAAATTGAATTAGTCACCTAAATTGGATATCTTCTCTATTCCCCAGCAGTGCAGGGAGCAAGACAGTAAACCAAACTCATGGTGTATGGGGAAATACGAACTATGTTGGACATTTTGCATTCTGGGGAGCTTTTTATAGTAGTTCTACATGACAAGTTCACTCCTGTGTTAACTGGACATAATCTGCTTTTAAAATTTAGTTCTGTCATTCTTGAGGAAAACCATCATGATGTTCCTATTACGCCTCTGTCATTTAGGGTAGTGACAAAGGTCCTCCACTCCTGTCTGTTTCTGGCAAGTCTTTCAATGGTTCCCCAGCTGTGTCCCAGGTTTTTCAGCTTGGCTTCCAGAGCTCTTCACCATGTTGTTTTTGGGCGGCCACATTTTTGCTTGCCTTCAGGTGTCCATCTTATTGCTACTCTGGTGATGGAATCAGTTTCTATCCTAAGCACATGATTGATACATCTCCAACGCCTCCTGGCAATGATGGTGCTCAGATCCTCTTGGCTGCACTGTGTCAATAGATCTAGGTTTGAGATTGTTCTGGGCCAAAAGATACAGAGGATTTTTCTGAGACAGGTTGTATGGAATGAAGACAGTTTGGACATGTCATACTGTTTCAGTCCCCAGCATTCCACACCATAAATAGTATTGAAAGTACGCAGCTCTGATAAATCTTGAGTTTGGTTTTGATGTTGTATTTTGATGACTTCCAAACTGTATTTAAGCTCCTGAGGGTGTTCCTGGCTTTATTGATTTTGTTCTGGATGTCCTGGCTTGTTCCACTGTCCTGGCTGATGGTGCTGCCCAAGTATGTGAGTGTTTTTACATTGGTGAGACCATAATCCTCTATCCATACTGGTGATGGTGAGACAATATTAAATGTCATGATATCTGTCTTATTATGGTTGATTTTCAGTCAAATTTGCTGGCTGAATGCATTGAGTTGAGTTGTTTTTTCTTGTATATGGTGTAGGGTATGTGATAGGAGAGTGACATCATCTGCGAAGTCCAGGTCTTCAAGGGAAGAGAAGAGTGTCCATTTAATGCCTCTTGGCATGTCTTCTGTTGTATGCCGCATTACGCAGTTGATGGCAATGTTGAAGAGGACTGCAGACATGACACACCCTTGACGTACTCCTGTTTTGATTTCAAAACTGAGCTCACTGTGATCAACACTACATGTAAAGTTGAAATAGAAGCTTTTGAAGACATTGATTATATGGAAAGGAATTCCATATGCCCGCAGAATGCGCCATAGGCTGGTCCTGTGAATGCTATCAAAAGCCTTCTCAAAGTGTATGAAACTTATGTAGAGTTGCCATTGCCATTCTAAGCACTGTTCTATTATGTTTCAT
Organism: Lepidochelys kempii; assembly: GCF_965140285.1. Lineage (NCBI taxonomy): Eukaryota > Metazoa > Chordata > Testudines > Cheloniidae > Lepidochelys > Lepidochelys kempii. Next base: position 91,668,326 of record NC_136383.1, read on the forward strand.
AGAGTGATGATCTGGTCTGTGCATCCACACCCTTTCCAAAAACCAGATTGCTCTTTTCTGATAATGCTATCAACTGTCTCTGATATATGCTGGACTATGATTTTACAGAATACTTTGCTTGGCATAGATAAAAAGTGTGACACCATGCCAGTTATTACAATCACTGAGAGGTCCTTTCTTTGATATCTTCACTATAACCCCATTGGTCCACTCATCTGGTACTTTTTCCCTTTCCCAGACTGATGTAAATAGAGGGGCCAGGATAGATGCTGCTAATTTAGGATTTACCTTGAACAATTCTGCATTCAAGTTATTCTTGCCGGGAGCTTTCCCATTTTTTAAAGGATTTGATGGCTTGAATGATCTCTTCCTTTGTTGGGGTGTCTGTGTTGATATCAAGATCTTCTTCTGCCTCCTGGATGTTTGCTTCCTCTTTAGGTGGCTCCTTGTTCAGCAATTCTTTGAAATGCTCTATCCAGTGCATTTGTTGTTCTTTTTGGGTTGTTAGTAGGTGGTCCTTGTTTGTTCCTGATGAGAGTGTTTGCTGGTGTCTTCCTTGTTCACCACAAGCAGCTGATTCATCTGCTTGTGTTGCCAGATTATCAATATAACGCCATTTGTCCGCTCTCACAAGCCGTTTGACCTCCTGGTGTGCCTTGCTATTCTGCTAATGGTATTTATCCTTTAGCTTCTGGGATTTTGTCTAAAACTTTTTTCTTCAGGGCTCATCTGGTTTCTATGGCATTCCATGTGCTGGGTGTAATCCACTCTTTCCTTCTCTTCTGCCTGTAGCCTAGACAGGCTTCACTGCTCTGTTTATAAATTGCTGTTACTTTGTCCCACTTCTTGTTGATCTCCTCATCTGCATTCCCCTCCTCTTCATCATGGTCTTCAAGTGCTTGAAACCTGTTCTTTAACTGCAGAACAAAGGCTTTCTGTATTTCAAGCGACTTTAGCTTGTCAATATCATAATGTCTATGTCCCTTGTTTGGTGGACTCACACATCTCAGTTTTAGCTTGATGGAGACTGTCTTGCTGCCAACATCTGCACCCCTTCTCACTTTCACATCTGTCAGTGAGCGTTGCCATTTGCCATTGATCACGATATGGTCAATCTGGTTCTTATCTCTGCCCTTTGGAGAACATCATGTCAGCTTGTGAATTTCACGATGTTCAAATAGGGTTCTGCTGATGACCAAGTCATTCATATTACAGAAATCAAGAAACCTTTCTGTTTTCATTCATAGTGCCACACCCATGTTTTCCCATTGCTCTGCCGTTGTTTGTTTTGTCCTTATCAGGTTTCCCATGACGATAGTTAGGTTGTGGCATGGTACTCTCTCTAACTCCACCTATAGTGCAAAGTAGCGTTTGTCCTTTACTACTTCATCACTGTCATTTGTCGGAGCATAACACTGAATCAGGGTGATATTATGTTTCCCCTTCAGTCTGGCTCTCATAAGTCTGCCGCTGATGGATTTTCATTGAAGCAGGGAATGCTGCACTCCCTTCTTCAAAAGGATGGCAACACCCTCATGGTGTTGTCCATCATCCCATCCAGAAAACAGCAAAGTTTCTCCTGAGGCTGAATTTGCCTGATCCTGTCCATCTGCTCTCGCTGACACCCAGGATGTTTAAGCTGTAGCATCTCATCTCTGCTGTGACCTGAGCTAGCTTCCCTGCTTCATACATTGTCCGTACGTTCCAAAAACCAAGTCTGATTTTTATCTTGGTGTTGAGCACTTCAGTCTTCATGCCAGTGGCTTCCTTTTGGCTTTCACCACTGGCAGTCATACAGGTCATAGACTCCTAAAGGCCATCACACACAGTAATGGTTCATTTCTCTGTCGCTGTTTCCGTAACATATTTTGTTTTTTACGGGACAGGGTTGTTAGCCCTGTGCCTAACCCCCAACCTGGAGGACCAGAGTGTCTGTTTTGTCAGTCCCCTCCCCGACAGACCAATCCGGCATGGTTGAGCCTACCAGGAGCAGAAAGCCCCCGCCGACACAGACTTTGGGGATTGTTAGAGTGTGCAAGCTGTCCTGCCACGACAAGGCATGGACACCAGAGGACAGAGGAAGACATCAGGGATATTGTAAAAAACGTTTACTCACTTTCTTGTAACTTGTTCTTTGAGATGTGTTGTTCACATCCGTTCCAATCAGGTGTGCGCGTGTTGTGTGCACGGTCGTCAGAAACTTTTTCCCTTAGCAACTCACATCGGGTCGACTAGGGAGCTCCCTGGGGTGACGCCTTCATGGCACTCAATATATGACCCTGCCGACCCAATCCCCGTTCAGTTCCTTCTTGCTGGCTACTCCGAAAAAGGGGAAGTAGGGTGGGTATTGGAATGGATGTGAACAACACATCTCGAAGAAAAGCAGTTACAAGAAGGTGAGTAACCCGAGTGCTTGTTCACACTGATTTCAATCAGGTGACTCCCAAGCTCTCCCCTGGAGGTGGGGTTGGAGTTAAGGAATCATTGATTGAAACTGCTAAATCTTGACCTGTGGAACTATTCTGGATAGTTGACAGTCTAACAAACCCTGAGTGTTCTTAGCCAGCTGCAGACCTTTGGACCTCATACTAGGAGGAACTCTCATCCTTCTTCATAAAGGAAGTTAGGTGAAACTGTAGTAGTCTCTTTGCCAAGTCAAATAGCAATCATTCCACCATATGTGATGGAAGTTGGCCCAATGATGGAGGTAGAGGTCTTGAAAACTGAGAGATATTTGTTTCACTACTGTCACCTATGTTGGCAGATAATATTTTACTCCATAATTATCTTAGCTCATTATATCTTACTGGACAGAGATACTGTATATGTACAATAGTACAACAGTCTTATAATGATGTAATATATAGAGCAAATGTTAGACCAGGAAGAGCATCATTAGACTGGCACCAAACTTGGTTAGATAACCATGGAATAATGTCCAGCCTAAAGCCTGGCAATAAAAAGCCCCCTCTCTCACATAATCAGTTCAGTGTGTCCTGATCACGTGTCCCAGAAAGCATCTGTCCCTTATGGCTGTTTGACTTTTTAAGTTCAAGTTACAAAACACATTAGCTATTCAAAACTATTCTTTGAAAATCTATGTTTTTAACATGCATGAGTAATATTTATTTGTATTTTCTTTTTATTTAGAACCATAAAAAGTGCCCATACGCAATCTGAGTGCTCTGCTAATTATTACAAATCTAACATAAATTCCAGTCAGCTCATTACTTGTACCAAACTCTAAAATGAATATTAAGTGGTCCCTGCGATTATCCATTTACAAATGGGTTCTCTAAAATACAAAGTTCACCACTATCACACTAATGGTAGTTACTTTGAGTCCACCTTATGTCTTGAATTAATATTCCTAATGATTCTCTCATACCTCTGAGACAAACTTTGTGACTAGCTTAATGCATGGTTTGTCCCAGCTGAGTTCCTCAGACTAACAGTAACCAGCAATGCTTACTTCCCTCACCCCAACATAACAATACAGATAAAATATAAAGTGGAAATTATTGTGTATAGAAGATGAGAGAATTAAAACTAGATGAATTGGACCCACTTGTGTCCATGATTAGGTTGCCAGTACTGAGAAAAATAAACTCATTATTCTTAGGTCTATGAACAAGCATTTGGCAGTAGTGACTTTTCACTCACTTCCATGATAGGCTGGATTTGACTTGACAATCTAAAAATATTACTTTGAATTTCTGATTTTATTAGAAAGTAGATGTTTTGGTTATTTTAAAATTAAGTTTTTAATTAAATTAATGTTTTTTTCAGGAATTGAAAGTAAGCAGGAAAACAACAAAATCATGAATGCTTTGAGTTCTCTCTACTAGTGAGAGGCAGGTCAGAAGATCTGACTGAATTCTGGTGGAGGATATTTTTGTGGTGAAGGTTGTTGAGTTTTGTGGTGAGAGAAAATTACCAATGTGACCTAGAATTCTTGTTCTCTTGTTTTATGCCGTGGTCAAAGCAGTTAGTTTCTTTAGCCTCATAAATGCTTTCAAAGTTTAGTCAAGATTTAAAAATTTTGGCTGGAAGCATGATAGTATACTGCAGAAGAAAATGGGAGATCAAAGGTGCCGTGAGGTAATGCTCCCAGTTTAACTTATAGGGGGGCTAAATTCTGGCCCCACTGAAGTCAACAGGAGTTTTGCCATTGATTTCAGAGGGATCAAGATTTCATCCAATGTGGTTATAACCTGCGGCTACAGTGTGAGAGTCTCAGGAAATGCATAAGAACATGTCCTGAGGCCTTATCAAGGTATTAATTAATCAAAACTCCCACCTGAAGCTAATGGGAACTTCTGCATAAAAACTAATGGAACAATAGGTCTCTTTTTCAGAAAGTCCATTATCTTATCAGGAGGGAAGGAAAAGGTGTCTAATATTGTCTTTAACTCTGCAGTGTTTTAAGAGTAAGTTTCCCATTTAGATCTAGACGAACAATGATTTATAAGGGACTTATACTGTGGGGCTACTCACGCTGTCTCTGACTTCAGTGAGAGATTTCCCATTGGCTATAACTGGAGACAGATTGCACTCCCTACATTTAGCAACCAGCTTTAATTTTTTTAAGTAAAGCTACTGTTTTAATATTAAAGTTCAATGGACACAGGATTAATTGTGCCAATCTCTAAAAGGATTTTATTCAAATAGTGCAACTCTCTAATTAGAAAACTAATTAAAAGAACAATTTCATTTCTTTTGTAATAGAGGGTCACATATGAAAAGAATGTTCATGAGTGGGTTCTCATGGCTAGGAGCCAAGGAGACTGTGTCTGAAGTATAGCATTATAAAGGAGAGCTTCGTAAGTGGGGACAGGTATAAAATGTAGTAGCCAATTACTGCATTTGTATTAAGTCACTCTCTTCTACTTCACCGCAAAGGGGTTTAGTGGTCTGCGAAGCTGAGGGGAAATAGAGTAGCAAACTTGCACTTTGGAAGTTGGTGGCCACTAATTAATAAGTCTTGTTGTTGAAGGAATATTTTGAGCCAGAGAGGAGGGAATTCAGATTTAATTCCCCACATTTAATTTTTTTCCAGTGTTTTTATCATTTCCAAAACATTAAATTGTGGTCAAGTGATAAAGCAGTGCAAATTACTTGGATTGATTTGGCACACAGTGGATGTGCAAACTGAGTAACCTAGATGCTGAAATGGTAAAATGTGGTAAATGAGGAAATGCAACCATTTATTATAGGTGGCACAGGTAGTGACGTAAGGCGTTTATCTGCAGAGGCAGTTTTCTCTTACCCCGTGAGGTTAGATACTTATCCTGCTGCAGTTGCGTTGACATATCATTTACACTCCTTTTGCACATCCATTGAGTGCCAGATTGGTGTGAAGGAGTTCACAGAAGGGAGGGACAGTTCTCCCGGAAAAGATAATACAGTCTCAGGCTGTATCATCTTCTTCAAGGAATTTCCATGAGGCCAAAGAAGAAAAACAATATATATCCTTCTAGCCCAGGGCTGGGCAAACTTTTTGGCCTGAGGGCCACATCGGGGTTGCAAAACTATATGGAGGGCCGGGTACGGAAGGCTGTGCCTCCCCAAATGGCCTGGCTCCCACCCCCATCTGTCCCCTCCCATTTTCCACCCCCTGACTGCCCCCTCAGAATTCCTGACCCATCCAACCCCCCAGCTCCTTGTCCCCTGACCGCCCCCTCCTGGGACCCCCGCCCCTAACTGCCCCCCCGGGACCCCACCCCCTATCCAACCCAACTGCCCCAACCCCTATCCACACCCCAGACCCCTGACAGGCCCCCTGGGACTCCCACGCCTATCCAAATCCCCGTTCCCCGTCCCCTGACCACCACCCCCAAACCTCCACCCCATCAAACCGCTCCCTGTCCCTTGACTGCCCCCCCCAGAACCCCCAACTCATCCAACCCCCCTGTTTCCTGTCCCCTGACTGCCCCCCCCGGGACTCCCTGCTCCCCGCCCCTTTACCATGACGGAGCCTGCCATGCTGCCCAGCAAGAGCGGCGGGCCAGAGCACTGGCAGCGCAGTGCACTGAGGCTGCGGGGGAGGAGGGACAGTGGGGGAGGGGCCGGGAGCTCAGGGGCCAGGCAGGACAGTCCTGCGGGCTGGATGTGGCCCGCGGGCCATAGTTTGCCCACCTCTGTTCTAGCCTCTCACCCAGATCACCCAAACACCCCTAGCGAGAACCCAAACAGGGCAGAGAGGCCTCTGCAGGGTACAGAAGAATAGGTGTATGGTACCGGGGCCATGGGTAAGCTTCTCTTTCAAAGCGAAGAGACGTGTATGCAAAGAGTCCTTGTTATGCACACACAGATCTAGAGGGGCAACCTAGCCCATTTGTTTCACCAGAATTACATAACATTTTGATCACTATGACTTATAGTGTTTGTAGATTCAGGCCCTAACATTCTAATTTGACTGGTCTGTCAGTTGTCAAGCTGAAATAGTGGTAGTACAGTTAAAACCTGCAAAAAGGACCATTACAAAGTATCTATCAGAGATTGTTTCTGTACCAGGTGTTACATGATTCAACAAATTATTTTTTGTCATTCACACTAATAAACGTGTTCATATGGACAGTACAGTTCAGTGACAGAGAGGGCAGGTGGGATGCTGATATAAATAATAAAGAATTGTTAAAATCAACTTCCTGGTAAAAAAAAAATCCCAGGTTTTGCTAAGTGCAAAGTTTTTCTTAATACTGTAAAGGACACTGGAGTTCGGCAGCTTTGTAGTAAAAAATGTAATAGTGTCACTATCTGTCTTTCTGTACTGAAAGTTGAGATTACTAATGTGCCTAATTCTGTTTTTTTAATGTTGAGAAAAAAACTTGTTTGTCTTTGTTGTAGAATATTTATAGATTTATCTGGACTTAAACATCCTGTCATTCTTCCTGATGCCTGGCCACTGAAGCATAAGCTTTTGAGACACAATTTCTATGCCTGCTTTCTTTGTAACTGTTAGCAGACTAAAAGTAACAGGGTATTAAAAGGGTGTCTTAGGCCTTCAGGTTTTCCATGACTACATAACTGTTACAGTTATCATTTATTGTATGTGGTACAGGTAGTGACGCCTCTATTACACTTCCCATTAAGAGACTGTTTTCAGTTGCTTATAATTTTGCCAAACTTTAATGATTCAGGATCAAATTTTCCATGCCAGGTGTCTGCCTCAGGCTGAATTTGTTGTGAAAGTTTTAGCAAAAGTGTTCCAGCCATTTCTGATAATGAAATTAGGGACAATATGTTGTTTTGCCCATGTTAACAAATGAACTGAATTATTTTTTTAGATGCTGTAACCCCTCCATGCTATGGAACAGGGATTTGAAATTTAGCTGTAGGTGTGGACTCTCTGCTAGGGATGTGCCTTTTTCTGTTCCCATGAAAAACCATCCAAATTTGGCCAAGATATGGACCCCTGAAAAAATTCAGTTCGCACATACTCAGCAGAGACTTAGGGTTTTGCTGCTAAATTCTGAGAAGATTCTGTGTGCACTGAGCATGCTCCAGCCCCTCACAGCTCCTATTTGCAGACCATCCCCACAGACCAACTTAGCATGCTTCAATGGTCAGCCTAAGGCTGCAGGGGCTAAGCAGGACTTTTCCTGCAATGGTTCTCTGGATCAATGTGGTGCTAGGCACCAGAACTGAGAGCAGGGAAATTGTCTCTCCTGTCCTTTCAGTGCCTTCATTGTTGTCACCCAAGCAGTGAGGAAGAATCAGCCTGATTTAGAATGCAGAGAGGTGAAGAATGGGCGGATGTGGACATGAGGAAAGAGGCCTCCAGAAGTTAGACAATGGGAAGAAGCAGAGGGGAGGGGTGGCAGAAACCGTAAGCAAGGAGGAGCAGTAGGAGACAGGAGAAAGTTGGGGACAGGAGCTGGTGGGGTTGGACAGGAGCAAAAGGGGAGGGTGGGGAGGAGTCTGGGGTGTATACAGACAGTGAGTGTGGGGAAGACGGCAGGAACAGAAGGGAAGGGGGCAAGAATCAGGGGGCATTAGTGGTGGATAGAAAGACAGAGGTGTCTGTAACTACCAGATCACATCCCTCTCCAGAACCTGGAATTGAACCCAGGAGTCCTGAGTCCCTATCTTCCTTTGCTGTTAACAAATAGCTGTGAAACCCTCTGGCAACAGTGTGTGTCTCATCCCTATTATTGCCTGATCCACATAGAGCAGTGGTCCCCAAACTGTGGATGGGGGTGAAGAGGAACATTTGGGGGGGCATGGGCCAGCCCCAACGGGGGGCAGGGAGGGAGCACCACCCAGCCCCAATCTGCCCCCAGCTCTGCTCTGGCCGCGGCCCCAGCCTTGACCCCAATCAAGGCCCCAGCTTTGTCTCCCGACTGTGGCTTGGACCCAGCCTTGGCCCTCAGCCATGGCCCCTGCTCCTGGCTCTGGCTCCATTCTCAGCCACGACTCCCCCCCCCCCCGGCTCCTGGCTCCTGCCCCGGCCATAAGCCCCGCTCCCAGCCCCTGACTCCTCTCCTGGCCACAGTCTCAGCCCTGGCCATGATTCCATGGCCCTGGCTGCAGCTCTGGCCGCAGCCCCAGCCCCAGCTCCACGACCCCAGCTGCAGCTCTGGCCGCAGCCCCAGCCCCAGCCCCACGACCCCAGCTGCAGCTCTGGCCCCAGCCCCGGCCTTGACCCTGCTCCTGTCTGCTGCCTCAGCCCTGCTCCCGGGGTGTGTGTGCAGACAGATTACATTACAGGTCAGGGATGCACCACATAAAAAGTTTGGGGACCACAGACACATAGGATAACTGCCTACTACTACTACCAGTTGCTGTGTTAGCTCAAGTGGTAGAGATCTGTGCAGTGAACTTAAAGATCCAAACCTTTGATACTAATTACAAAGAGCTAAACCTGCTGATGATCCAAGAGGGGGATCAGAATTGTTCTATATGACAGAATTTCAGTTTTTCTTTTGTTTGTTTGTTTGTTTGTTTGTTTGAAATTAGGAAATTGCATGCAATAAACTACATTAAGGTTGGTAGTCAACCACACAAAAGTTAGGAAATTCATACCTAAGGTTGCCCATGCAACCTTAAATTGGTCCCCTTGTGCATACGCATAACATAATATTTAATTATATGATAAAAATATTATTTTTTTACTGAACACCTGCCTGTCAGGGCACAGGATGCATCATACTCTGGGAATGAATCAGGGTTGTGCAACAAATGAGACTTGGTATGAGCCCTCCATCATTTTTTTGTAGAAGTTGGAAGGTGTGTAGTGAATGAGGCAGGGAACAGCAGGAAGAGATGGATAGTTTGATGGTTAAGGAAATTTAATTAGATCATGGAGAACTGGATTCTGTCCCTGCCTCTGCCACAAAGTTTCTATGCTGGACAAGCCACTTAAATCAGAACGTTTACAGTTGGCCACTAATTGTGTGTTCCTCATTTTCTGGGTGCCAAATGTGAGAAATGCTGAGCACTCATAACTGCACCTGGAGTCTGTAGACACTGTCCTTTGAATATATGTGTTATAAAAATGTTAAGCACTATGTAAATTAATGTCTAGTTGTTTCATGTTGGGCAAGCAAAATTAGTGGACACTTGAGAATCCAGAAATGCCAGCCTTGCTCTGAGACTTTTAGAGATGTTTATGAAAAAAATTAGGGAAGTTTTTTGGACCAGTGCAAGTGCCAAAGGTGCGAAGCCAAATACAGATAGTTGTCTGGGGTAGGTGCTTGAAAGGTTGCAGTGCATTTCTGTGCATATTGCAGTAATAACAAAAGTGATACAAGCTGAAGTAACTTTTTACTTAGTAACATCAATAGCCATGACCAGTTCCAACCATGATATTGGCAACTCCTTTGCAAGCACCATACAGGTTGCTTGCTTGGCCTTTCACAGCATTATCTTGTCTGGATTTCTCAAGTGGCAGGGTTGACCGAGTATGTCCGCTTTGGTGATCATAAGTGATTCCAAACCTTTATCACCAAGATTTGGTCTGAACTCAGTTTGTTCTTGCACACGAGGGAAAATACTCTTTCCGAGTCAGAGTTCCTGTTAGGTATTGGAAGGGTTACTTTCATTATCCAGGCCAGAACATCATAGTGTCCATTATCTACAATATGATATGCTGCTGTTTATCACAACTGATGCATGTCAGAACAGATGATGGCATGTTATCAACCTGGTACCGAGCTCCTGCTTTGTGTCTTGCTGAAATTGATCCTTCAGCAGAGATGGAAGGTGCTGCACGAAAAATGCAGTATCATTGTATGTAGCCATCATTCTGAATGCAATGTTAGCTACTTCTGCATGTTGTAGTATAGGATCAAGCAGTTTCTGCGCTATGTATGTGTCCACCTCTCGGTGGTACCAATGAACTGAATAGAAGAATGGCTCCAAGTCTATGTCTATCAGCCTCACAGTGTTCTCTGAAAGAGAAGTAGGACTTGATGACTGTTGGGTGTCTGAGTTGTCTCTGATAAAAATCATGTGTCATAATATCCTTGCCAGCCTTCTGATTAGAAGTGAGGTTGTACTCTACTTCACTTTGCTTCTACAATCACTAATGGCTTGGTAATCTGACAAGAAGTTCGTTCAGAAGACTGATCAGCTGTTGTCTTGGTATCTGAATCAGAGATTTCTCTTTTTTGTATTTGATGTGTTTAATGGGATATTAGGAAAGACTTTTTCACTAAGAGGGTGGTGAAACACTGGAATGCGTTACCTAGGGAGGTGGTAGAATCTCCTTCCTTAGAGGTTTTTAAGGTCAGGCTTGACAAAGCCCTGGCTGGGATGATTTAACTGGGAATTGGTCCTGCTTCGAGCAGGGGGTTGGACTAGATGACCTTCAGGGGTCCCTTCCAACCCTGAGATTCTATGATTCTATGAATTTGTCAGAGATCAGGATCATGTAGTCAAAAAATAGGCAATAAAGTTTGTTTGTGAAAAAATCAGTAAGTGTCTTATATTACCACAAAAAATTTCAGTGCCAAGTTCTGCAGTTTGTTTCAGCACAGTGATGGCATCCAGTGTCAGTTTCATTAATTTGTCATGTTTGGCATCAACAGCCTGCTCTGTAGGCTTGCTGTCGTGATGATCTTTTTGGATGATCCATGTTTTGCAGTGATGGTTTTGACATTGATGACTGGCAGTTGATGATGGCTACACCTGATTGGTTTGGCTGGTGTTGCAGATCTCTGCTCTGTGTGATTTTCAAAAGGTTGTCACTTATAGTCTGGTTTTGTTGGCTTGTCACCTTAGCACACGACTTATTGGCACCTGTGTCAGTTTTATATTGCTGCAAAGGAGGATGGTGCAGACTGACAAGCTTAGATTTGCACTTGGTGCTGCATGAATGAACTCCTTTGGACTTAGCTGCTTCAGCCGGAGAATGTGGTCAGTAGTTCCCACTGCTGGATGAGCCGAGTCAGACATAGGCAAAGTGACAGCCAGTGTGTGCTTCAGTATCTTATAGACCTCTATGTAGGACAGCTTCTGACAAAATGAGCTCCGAGTGATGCTTGGTGTTCTTGTCAATATAACAGTAGATATCAATCAGGAGTTCATCTGTGGTGGCAGGTGAGGACTTCACACTTCTCTCAGCCGTGATGTGTACCATGTGACATGGGCAACCCACAAGAAAAGCAGATAATGTTGCTCTCAAATAAATGCTACAATACCCTTGTGCAAGACCATCATGACAGAAGCATTGTCACTTCCAAAAGTCCAACTGTTTAACAAAGGGATTTTCCTGGCCTCCATATTTTAATTCAAAAGCTTTAATTCCCAACCTGTACAGCAACAAGATGATCATTTTATCTTTGCTGTCATCAAAATGTTGAATAATGAGTGGGAGCAGTTTGCTGATGCCTGCTTCATTGCTGCCATTGGTGGCTAGAATAAATGAGGACTGATGCATGCTTTCTGCTAGGCAGTTCATACTGTCATTTGCCATCTCTTTGATAATTGCTGTCATCTTTGTGCACACCTAGGCATATTTCCTGGTGACTTCTGAGTCAGGAAAAGCAGTTTTCTGCAGCTTTTTATTAAAAATATTCCATTTGGTTCAGGGTTTGAATGGTGTGTGGTAAATAATGCCTGGAGCCACACACTGAATGAGGAGGATAAAAATATTTTGAATAACTACTTATTCATTGAACGAGGCAAGGGTTCTGCAGAGAAAATACTATGCGGGGTGAATTAAGACTGCACAGGCACCCTTAGCATTTCATAACTTTTGAATGTTTGACTTTGCAACCTTAAAATTCTTTTAACAAAGTTACATCACAAAAACTTTGTATTATTTTGATGACTATAACACCCAGAGACTCCAAATAGATCAGGTACCCCCACTTTGGTGGGTACTGCACAGATACATATTAAAATAGTTCCTGGTTTAAAGCATTTTAATTAGTGAGCTGGATAAACCAAGCCTGCTCAGATACACGGTAATGAATGACACATGCACATCATGATGTAGTGGGAAGTGCTGAAAGCTCTTCAGCTGCTAGATCCTATAGGCTATAGTACTCTACGAGCTAAACACAGAACCAAGTCTCTGCCTCTCCCAGAATGACATGTGGCCCAATCCTTTCCCTTCAGTTCATACTAGGGTTGAGGATACAGCAGGTTTATATGTGTATACTCTAAGGTCTATAAGAGATATTTCTTAAACTACTTGTACTGAGGCTAGATGCTACTCTTACTTTTACATCAGTTTTACACTTGTGTAACTCTGTTAACTACTCACAATTTACTATAGTAGCAGAATTAAGCCCGGAGACTCTTTTCTTCTAGAGTGACCCTGCTGGTATATAGTTCTTCTGTAAGGAGACAACTTCAAAAAAAAGCATAAATATATATTCTTGCTTTGGAGAGTTGAACTCTTGGAAAGTAGTGTCTTTGAGTTTATTGAACAAATGTCTTACAGAATGCTATAGAGTAAAGTAAAACTTTGAAATTTTTTTTCACTACGGGCTTGTCTACACCAACTCTTAGTTCATGGCAAACTGGGATGTAAATCTATTCTGCACTAACCTGCCCCACACAAAGTGTCCCTGTGACCCCTGCTGCCACACACTAAAAGTTCCGTAGTGTACTTCAGTCTGTTCACGTTTCAAAGCATGGTAGATTTCAATTTGCTGTGAACAGTATTTTCATGTAGACAAGCCCTTAGATTACAGTATCATAAAACTACAGGTGTTTAACCTACAGAGTTTTGCATCTGTTCTGTTCACTGATTGTAAAAATATTCAGAAGGACACTGCCTGGACTGTAATTGCTCTGTGAATCTTTGCTTTCTTTATAGTAGTTTGAATCAAATTATTTAAAGCGAAGAACCTTAAATTTTATATTCTTCAACACAGCTGGCTATGGAAAAGGTCATGTGATCCAAAGAGTACATGATTACAGACTCATAGACTTTAGGACCACCAGGGATCACCATGGTCATATAGTCTGACCTCCTATGCATCACAAGCCACAGAACCTCAGTCACTCCTGCAACAGGTTCATAATCTCTGGTGGTGCAACCCTACAGCACATTTCTTTTTTGCTTCACAATGGATCACATATGGCTTGGTTTTTTTTAAAACAGAAAAAATACAGAAAGGGATCTGTTGATATTGCTAAAATCAAGTGTGTTGAAATTGTGAAGAACGATGGTGCCATTATTCCCTGTCAAAATAAATATCCATTTCAGGTAAGTTAATTTGGTTTATTTAAAATGTAATACTCTGTTTTTCAACATAGCTCAGTTATTTTGTATTTGTTATTTATCTTGTAGTTTGCTTCTGATGATTTTAATGAACTGTCTTCAGATACCGGGCCTGATTTCTCTCTCACTTACACCTGTTTTAAATAATTTCATTGTAGCTAACCCAATTGACACTAGTGTCAGGGAGAATCAGGTCCATTTAGGTTTTTAAATTCAACATATGTTTTGGAATAATTCAGAAAATTTGTTTACTTCATTTAATTTCACAATGGAAGGAAAGGGCTCAGAAGGGAAAAGTTTAAACAAATTATTTTGGGTCAGATTCTCTCTCATTTGCAACAGTGTAAATCCTAGTGAAGTATCAGAGGGGTAGCTGCATTAGTCTGTATCCACAAAAACAACAAGGAGTCAAGTGGCACTTTAAAACTAACAGATTTATTTGGGCATAAGCTTTCATGGGTAAAAAACCCACTTCTTCACATCTTCTTCACATCTGGTAAAATAAATAAATAAATAAACGTTATTTATATTTCATTTGATTTATTTTCAGATTGTATATGATGCTAATACACTTTATATTTTTGCACCCAATGCGCACAGCAGGGATCAGTGGGTGAGGAATCTTAAGGAAGGTAAAGACAACTTCTTAAGGTTAATATGTGAAGCCTTTAAGGTGCCACCGGACTTCTCGTAGTTTTAATCCTAGCCAGATTACTCTGGATTTTAACTAGTATAACTGAGAATCTGGCCTCTTCTGCCTAACAGTAATACCTACTTTTTACCAATGAAAGCAAGAAAAATTAAAAATGCCAATGCAGATGAAGGAGACAGTGCAAGAAGTTATATAGGGCAATATGGAATCATAAGAAGTTGTAAAGTGACATGTACAGAGGGACGTTTAATTACAAAATGACACTAGGTAATTTTTTTTTAAAGAAAACCCCAGGGTGAAGAATAAACAAAAGAAATTGCCAAGCAAATGGTTAAAGGAACACTGTGACTATAACACATAATTTAAAATTCCTTATTTGTCCTAACAGCAATTTAGATTATTAAAAGTGAAAGAATTTTTAAGTCTAATTTTTCACCATTTATGTTTTTTGCTTTTTTTTTTGTTTTTCACTCATTTTGGCTGATGAATACAGATTTGTTAGTTTTGCTGAGCCTGTTAGCCAAGAAATATATGTTTTATACTAGATGGTATTTACTAAGAACCAAGTTTAAAATTATTGCCATATAAACGTTATTTATATTTCATTTGATTTATTTTCAGATTGTATATGATGCTAATACACTTTATATTTTTGCGCCCAATGCGCACAGCAGGGATCAGTGGGTGAGGAATCTTAAGGAAGGTAAAGACAACTTCTTAAGGTTAATATGTGAAGCCTTTAAGAGGCAAGGCAATTGCTTGAACTAGAAAATATGAAGCACAAACTTGTATGCTGTTTGTTTAATGGCTTATATATGTATTGGGACAAATTCTGCATTGGTTTATATCATACACTACAACATTCTGCTTCAATCATGCCTCTGTAAATATGAAGTAACCTCAATGACGTCACTGAAATTATTCTTGATTTGCACCGTTGTAATTGAACAACGTGTAAAAATATCTGATTTATTAAATATTTCTTAGCCACAACATCAGTGTACATCAACATAATACTAGTACTAACATAATTTAATACCAAACAAGCACACCGTGGTAACTCCTGTGACTCATATTCTGTGGGGCTGGCTGGGTTTGGCTCCCTGCTCTGGGTGTTCTGACCTCCAGGGTTGCGGCATAGCTCAGGTTTGGCCCAGCCCCAATGGGGGGCCATCCCGGTAAATGTGAGTGGCAGTGCAACCTGGCGCATGGGGTCACAACACCACTCACTGAAATTTGGCCCAGATGATCTCTCATCATCATGACAAGGGGCAGCTAGAATAAACCTGAGAGGACCTGCAACTCTGTGCACCAGGTCCCAATGCCTGGAGTGGGGAGCTGAACCCAGCCAGCCCTGCAGGAGTGGATCCACAGGAATGGTGAGTGTAGTGTGGGTTCTGCAATCACCTCCCCTACATGCTTCCAGGACCTTCCATCCTCTTTGGCAGGATCCCTCCCACCCCGGGCTTCCCATATGACCCTTTGACACATTCTGGCAACCTAAATTTGGATCAAGAGAAACCCCAGTTCATTTGAGAAACCCTGGACTAAGATTTTCAGATGTACCCCCTTAGTAGGATTACAGTCTATTTTCTGTAGGACCTTACCAAATTCACGGTCCGTTTTGGTCAATTTCGTGGTCATAAGATTGTAAAAATAATCAGTTTCATGATTTCAGATGTTTACATCTGAAATTTCACAGTGTTAGAACTGTGTGGGTCCCAACCCAAAAGGGGATCGTGGGTATATGTGGTGCAAGGCTATTGTAGGGGGGGTCGTGGGATTGCCACCCTTACTTACCTCTGTGCTGCTGCTGCTGGCAGGGGCGCTGCCATCAGAACTGGGCAGCTGGACAGCAGCAGCTGCTGGCCAGGTGCCAAGCTCTGATGCCAGTGCCACTGCCAGCAGCAGTGCAAAAGTGAGGGTAACTCACCGGGTATGGGGGGAGGGGTTACCATATGCCCAGGTTTTCCCAGCAGCGTCTCCACCTGGGTCAGGGGCTGACAGATGGAGTCACAGCCTCCCGCCCAGGTTGGGACTAACAACCACCCTCACTTCTGTGCTGCCTTCAAAGCTGGGCTCCCATCTAGCAGCTGTGGAGCTTCCTGCAGCCGGGGGAGGTTCCCAGAGATGGGTCTGGCCTGGCTCCAGGAGCGACCCCTGCAGGGGAACAGGAAGTCTAGTCCCTCCCCAGCCCGGCTGGGACTAGCAGCTGTAGCTCGTCCCATGGTAGAAGCCCCCAGTTGGGGCACATTCAGACTTGCTCCTCCCCTACAGTAGCCAGATTCATAGATTCATAGATATTTAGGTCAGAAGGGACCATTATAATCATCTAGTCTGACCTTCTGCACAATGCAGGCCACAGAATTTCACCCACCGCTCCTGCAAAAAACCTCTCACCTATGTCTGTGCTATTGAAGTCCTCAAATCGTGGTTTAAAGACTTCAAGGAAGAGAGAATCCTCCAGCAAGTGACCCGTGCCCCATGCTACAGAGGAAGGCGAAAAACCTCCAGGGCCTTTTCCAATCTGCCCTGGAGGAAAATTCCTTCCCGACCCCAAATATGGCAATCAGCTAAACCCTGAGCATATGGGCAAGATTCATCAGCCAGATACTACAGAAAATTCTTTCCTGGGTAACTCAGATCCCACCCCATCTAATATCCCATCACAGGCCATTGGGTCTATTTACCGTGAATATTTAATTACCAAAACCATGTTATCCCATCATACCATCTCCTCCATAAACTTATCAAGTTTAATCTTAAAGCCAGATAGATCTTTTGCCCCCACTGCTTCCCTTGGAAGGCTGTTCCAAAACTTCACTCCTCTGTTGGTTAGAAACCTTCGTCTAATTTCTAGTCTCAATTTCCTGGTGGCCAGTTTATAACCATTTGTTCTTGTGTCCACACTGGTACTGAGCTTAAATAATTCCTCTCCCTCTCCGGTATTTATCCTTCTGATATATTTATAGAGAGCAATCATATCTCCCCTCAACCTTCTTTTAGTTAGGCTAAACAAGCCAAGCTCCTTGAGTCTCCTTTCATAAGACAGGTTTTCCATTCCCCGGATCATCCTAGTAGCCCTTCTCTGTACCTGTTCCAGTTTGAATTCATCCTTCTTAAACATGGGAGACCAGAACTGCACACAGTATTCCAGGTGAGGTCTCACCAGTGCCTTGTATAACGGTACTAAAACCTCCTTATCCCTCCTGGGAATACCTCTCCTGATGCATCTCAAGACTGCATTAGCTTTTTTCACAGCCATATCACATTGGCGGCTCCCTATGATCAACCAATACTCCAAGATCCTTCTCCTCCTCCGTTACTTCTAATTGATGTGTCCCCAGCTTATAACTAAAATTCTTGTTATTAATCCCTAAATGCATAACCTTACACTTCTCACTATTAAATTTCATCCTATTCCTATTACTCCAGTTTACAAGGTCATCCAGATCCTCCTGCAGGATATCCCTGTCCTTCTTTAAATTGGCAACACCTCCCAGCTTTGTAGCATCCGCAAACTTTATTAGCACACTCCCACTTTTTGTGCCGAGGTCAGTAATCAAAAGATTAAATAAGATTGGTTCCAAAACCGATCCTTGAGGAACTCCACTGATAACCTCCCTCCAGCCTAACAGTTCACCTTTCAGTAGGACCCATTGTAGTCTCCCCTTTAACCAATTCCTTATCCACCTTTCAATTTTCCTATTGATCACCATCTTATCCAATTTAACTAATAATTCCCCATGTGGCACAGTATCAAACGCCTTACTGAAATCTAGGTAAATTAGATCCACTGCGTTTCCTTTGTCTAAAAAATCTGTTACTTTCTCAAAGAAGGAGATCAGGTTGGTTTGGCACGATCTACCTTTTGTAAAACCATGTTGTATTTTGTCCCATTTACCATTGACTTCAATGTCCTTAACTACCTTCTCCTTCAGAATTTTTTCCAAGACCTTGCATACTACAGATGTCAAACTAACAGGCCTATACTTACCCGGATCACTTTTTTCCCCTTTCTTAAAAATAGGAACTATGTTAGCAATTCTCCAATCATACGGTACAACCCCTGAGTTTACAGATTCATTAAAAATTCTTGTTAATGGGCTTGCAATTTCATGTGCCAATTCCTTTAATATTCTTGGATGAAGATTATCTCAGCCCCCCGATTTAGTCCCATTAAACTGTTTGAGTTTCTCTTCTACCTCAGATATGGTAATATCTACCTCCATATCCTCATTCCCATTTGTCATGCTACCGTTATCCATAAGATCCTCTTTAGTCTTATTAAAGACTGAGGCAAAGTATTTGTTTAGATATTGGGCCATGCCGAGATTATCCTTGACCTCCACTCCATCCTCAGTGTTTAGCGGTCCCACTTCTTCTTTCTTTGTTTTCTTCTTATTTATATGGCTATAGAACCTTCTACTGTTGGTTTTAATTCCCTTTGCAAGGTCCAACTCTACTTGATTTTTAGCTTGTCTCACTTTATCCCTACATGTTCTGACCTCAATAAGGTAGCTTTCCTTGCTGATCCCTCCCTTCTTCCACTCCCTGTATGCTTTCTGCTTTTTCTTAATCACCTCTCTGAGATGCTTGCTCATCCAGCTTGGTCTACAACTCCTGCCTATGAATTTTTTCCCCTTTCTTGGGTTGCAGGCTTCTGATAGCTTCTGCAGCTTTGATTTAAAATAATCCCAGGCCTCCTCTGCCTTTAGATCCATACGTTCTTCAGTCCAATCCACTTCCCTAACTAATTTCCTTAATTTTTGAAAGTCAACCCTTTTGAAATCAAAAACCCTAGTCGCAGATTTATTTTTGTTAATCCTTCCGTTCAGTTTGAACTGAATTAGCTCATGATCACTTGAGCCAAGATTATCCCCTACAACCATTTCTTCTATGAGGTCCTCACTACTCACCAAAACCAAATCTAAAATGGCATCCCCTCTAGTCGGTTCAGCAACTACTTGATGAAGGAATCCATCAGCTATCGCATCTAGGAAAATCTGAGCCCTATTATTATTACTAGCACTCGTCCTCCAGTCTATATCTGGGAAGTTAAAGTCTCCCATGATCACATAGTTTCCATTAGTATTTACTTTATTAAAAACATTAAAAAGGACTCTATCCCTATCCAAATTAGATCCCGGCGGTCTATAGCACACCCCAAGCACTATCCCAGGGGAGGCTCTAATAGTTTTCTTCCCCAATGTAATTTTTGCCCAGACGGACTCTATCTTATCCATTTCATCGCTTCTTATTTCTTTACATTCTACCTCATCATTGATGTACAATGCTACTCCACCACCTTTACCTTATTTTGGTCTTTCCTAAACAGCACGTACCCTTCAATACCCGTAGCCCAGTCATGACGACTATCCCACCATGTTTCTGTTATTCCTGTCATATCTCGTTTCACTTCCTGCACCAGTAGCTCTAGTTCTAGCACGAAGGAGATCAGGTTTCATGATCGTTACGCATTTTTCATGGCCATGAATTTGGTAGGGCCATAATTATTTGTATTGAGGTAGCACCCGGGAGCCCAGGACAGATCAGGACCTTGTTATGCTACATTCTGTACAAACACAGAACAAAAAGATAGCTTGTAAAGTCCCTGGGGGCAGAAATTAAGAATACCTTATGCTACAATCCTGTCATTTATCACAAGATAAGAAGGGTCAGAACATGGAAATCTTATAATAAACAGCTACTGTAGGAAGTGCTATTTGTTATTCAATGTATAGCATGCTTATCTCTAAAAAGAAGAGGAGGACTTTTGGCACCTTAGAGACTAACAAATTTATTTGAGCATAAGCTTTCGTGAGCTACAGCCCACTTTATCGGCCACAAGTACTCCTTTTCTTTTTGCGAATACAGACTAACATGGCTGCTACTCTGAAACCTATGCTTATCTCTGAATCACACTGAACCAATTCTTCAATAAGATATCAGGAAGCACTGTGCTGCTGTAGGTGCTATCTTTTGGATGATGTGTAAAACTAAAGTTTTGACCACTTGTGATCATTAAAGACCTCAAAGCTACTTTTTTGCAAGAAAAGGATTTGGTAACGTTGGTGGGTTGGCCCACATTCTATCTTTGGCAGTTACGTCTTGCCTATCTAAATTTCTCCTTGCAGTGTCATTGATATTATGTATAATTTCCTGTCCTAAATTTTGTTTAGCTTTTCTGTGTACTGTGTAAGAGTTGCTGCTTTCATCCAGCAGCAGACAATTTTGGTGATAGGTGATATGATCCATACGAGTAGTTTGGATATCAATTTAAATTGCTAAGGCGCTTTGAGACCTTTAACGAGCAAATCACTTTGTAAATTAATTACTGCAGTGCTACTGCTTTCTTGACTTTGCTACTTCAAGTTCAAATAGTTTTTCTCTACAAATCTACTGCTGGAAATATTTTAGTAGAGCAGTAAAGTACTAAAAAGCAGATATATCCCTGTAAGCTGGACACGCTGGGGCTGATTTGCTTTAGTGTGCAGCTTAAACTATGCACTGCAGCAGTATGTGCATGTGTTGGAGGAACAGTGGGGGCTGTAAACAAGATGATTCTTTGCCCCAGCTTCCAAGCATTTGAGCTATACCAGCTGTGTCTAATGCTTGTGCATTCTCTCACTCTCTGGCCCAAATGACATGAGAGAGAGAGAGAGAGAGAGAGGAAAAACCAACCAACCCATGAGCACAGGGATGAGAATGACTCCACAGTCTGGTGGTTAGCGCACTCAACCAGGAGGTGTGAGACCTGGGATCCTGTCTTCCTGCTCTAGACATTCTAATTATTTATCCAGAGTGCAACAGCTTCAACTGGAGAAATAATGAAGCCTCTCATCAGAATATCCTGTAGCCAAATGGTTAAAACACTCCCCTGAGAGTTGGCAAATCCTTTTCTTCCCACCCACCCCCCTCAGGTGGAGCATGGACCTGAACCATGGATCCTCCATATCCCAGGTGAGAACCCTAACCACTGGGCTAAAAGATATCAAGAGGTCTTCCCCTCCCACAGCTGTTTTGTGTGAACTCACCTGTGGGGCCCAATCCAGCAGGTGGCTTCTCAAACATATACCGGCTTGGACCCCATATGTGACTTGGGTGGCCAAACGAAAAGCCTATCTTCCCCTTTTTTTTAAATTACTCTTGGACACAGGCAGGGAGATAGGTGCCTGAATACCTAGTGGGAGGCAGCAGTGTGTATGCCCAGAGACAGAAACATAGGTGCCTAGGGAACTTTTACTGCAAAAACTTAGGCAGCAACTGAGTTTGGGTGCCTACAGGGTTTGGCAGGTAGTTTTGTGCATCGAACTGGTGCCAAAACCAGGTCTTAGGCACTTAAAATAGTGAATTAGGTACCTAACTTCTTTTGTGCTTTCAGGTCTATGTCATTCCATGCACTATAATCACAATTACTGTAGGTGCAGTAAAACATATGACTATCTAGAGGTTTGTGTAAAAGGCCTGATGAAAAAATCAGCTTCTGCAGAATGTTGTCAGAGGGGCCACCAATTACCCTGTGTCCCTGTCAATGCAGATATGAGTTGGAATATTACATTTGTAATATTATGTCTTGCTATTTTTTTAAAGGTAAGCAGAGCTATTGATGGTACAGGTTAACTACGTTCAGACTTAGGTCGATAAAGTAGGTTCCTGTGAGAGCCGCTCACATTACATCATGTTTGGCCTTTCTTCTGGGCTATTTGCTAGCTGTACATTTCTGAAACTGAACCCCTCAGATTCAGAGCTTCAGAAAAACTGGTGGCAGCAATACTTTGCTGATTAGATAATGCACTCAGCGGCATTCACTGTGTCACATATCAGAAAATCTTGAGATAGGCAATGTTGTTACTTTGATGCTCTTCATAATAAAGCTATCCTAAAATGCTGGAATGCTTCACCTAGCTCCATTAAAGTGAATTCTTAAACAATAGTCTGGGCCCCCAAAAGCATTCTTGTGGAGAAGTCATCCTGTAGCTTGATGAAATTATCACCTACATAATGACTGTATGACATCCACATTAACTTGTAATGAATCTCTCAAGAGTAGTAACATTGCAATAAGTACCAGAAGTAGTATTGATTATGCCCTTATGTTCAGTGTTGTAGTATTTATGAATTAATAACATGAAATTATTATTAGAGCTTTTTCGTGCCTTAAACTATTTACTATTTACCTTTTATAGAAATAAAGAAAAATAGTAATATAATGATAAAGTACCATCCTAAATTCTGGACAGAAGGAATTTATCAATGTTGCAGACAAACAGAAAAGTTAGCACCTGGCTGTGAAAAATACAATCTTTTTGAAAACAGTAAGTACATATGTTTTTCCTATATTATCATTTTAGCTTGATTTTCATCTATCTACTTATATGACCCTTATTATCATAGTATCTGAGCGCCTTCCTTATTAAACAAATCTAATAAATCATGAGTGAACAGTGTAACACTGTTGCAAAAAAAGCAATCATTCTGGGATGTATTAGCAGAAGTGTTGTAAGAAAGACACAAGACTTCTGGCTGATTAGGCCTCAACTGGAGTATCGTGCCCAGTTCTGGTGGCCACATTTCAGGAAAGATGTGGACAAAGTCCCTTTAATTGGAGAAAGTCCAGAGAAGAGCAACAAAAATTATTAAAAGTCTAGAAAACGTGACCTGTGAGGGAAGATTGAAAAAATTGGATTTGTTTAATCTGGAGAAGACTGAAGGTAAACATGATAACAGTTTTCAAGAACATAAAATGTTGTAACAAGGAGGAGGGAGAAAAATTGTTCTCCTTAACTTCTGAGGATAGGACAAGAAGCAATGGACTTAAATTGCAGCAAGGGTGGTTTAGGTTGGACATCAGGAAAAACTTCCTAGCTGTCGGGGTGGTTAAGCACTGGAATCTCCATCAGAGATTTTTAAGAGCAGGTTAGACAAACACCTGCCAGGGATGGTCTAGATAATACTTAGTCCTGCCATGAGTGCAGGGAACCGGACTAGATGACCTCTTGAGGTCCCTTCGAGTCCTATGATTCTATGAACCTGATATTTTTATCACTTAAACCAGTGGAAATTAAGAATAACTATGTTGGAGTCAGTATAATTACACCAGTGTAAAAATGATAGAAGAAGAGAATCAGGACCAATAGATGTAGGGAAATAGGACAAAATTTCCATAAATGTGTACACCAGACTTTGTGTGCCCAAACCTAGCTGAACTCTGATTTCCATATACATGTTGCTGTTTGCAATCACAACCTATGATTTACATGTGCACAACAGTATAGATGCAATCTGGCATGCAAACTGGCCCCAACTATAGTAAATACTACATCTGTATGTATAGAATTAAGTTAGACCCTGATTCAGGAAAGCATCCATATTAAGGAAAGCACTTAAGCACGTGCTTAAGTCCAGCTGAAGTCAGTGGACTTATTAGGGCCTTAAATGGCAACAGTGTGGTCTAGCATATTTAGAAATGTGTAAGGCCTGATTAATAAATTATTATTATTTATACTGTAGCACCAAAAGGCCCCAGTCAGGATCATGGTCAGCCTGATTCTGCTAGGCACTATACAAACAGGAAGATAATAATCCCTGCCTTGACATATGTACAGTGGTGTCCTCCAGGCTAAACAGGACTGAGTGTTTTTTTTACATTAAAAAAAGAAAAAAATGCCTCTTTTTGGGTGAAGGAGCAGTGGCGGTGAACAGACAAATCTTTTCAAGCCTTCTCTATATATCATAAAGACACTAAAAAAGGGCTCAAGTACCGAGTTCTTCCAATGCCTCTGAGTATCTCCTGAGGTCTTCAGGAGGGAGATCATCTCCTATTCACCACCTAAACTGTGCAGGCAGGAAGTTTCTTTTAAATTTAATTTTGAATATTCTTTTGGTGGGTTTTAGGCTTTTAAAAAGAAATTCCTTTTAGTTTTTATCTTCAAATTACTGCTGTATACTCACAATTTTAATGTCAACTTTTTTTTTAATGTCAATGATTTTTTTCCTGAGATGGACTTTACATTTTCTGTGGATAGATGTAGACTTCAGTCTTTAGGTCTGCCAGGCATACACTTTTCCACTAAGTTCAATTTACATTTTGTCATACTAAGTATGGGTTTACAGAGCTTTTTGTCAGAGCTGTTTTTGTTTTCTAGGAGTTAAAAGTTTGTACTAATTGGAGGGCTGGTTAAGATGTTAAAAATCTTGTCTGAATTTTAAAATCTTTTATATTATTATCAGTATATTTATAAATGTAACATAGTTACTTCTACTGCATTGCTTTTAGGCATAAGGAAATCACCCTCTTCATTACCAGATACAAATAAGGTAGGTGGAATCTTCAGAACACTGAGTAGTTCACTGCAATTGACTGAGAAGGGTTTTGTATACAGTACTTAGGCTCACTATAATATGTTTCTTTCAAGGATTAGGGTCCAATCTTGCAAGCACTGCCAGGCATAGAGCCTGATCCAGCTCAAACTGACATCAATGGACTTTCTATTAATTACAGTGGGATTTGGATTGGCCCATAGTGATTATTACTTTGAATAGCCCTATTGACTTGAATTAGAGTACTCACCATAGTAGCCATTATGGTTGGGGATAAATGTTTATAAGATTGGGCCCTTTTATAGTTCATCTATTATTTAAAAAAAATAAGCCAGTATGTAAAATGCTAAACAAATTTGCCTAAACTGTTCAATACCATACATGTAAAGAGAACCCTCTTCTATAACAGGACACCTAAATATTCAGCTGTCTGTTAATAAATAGAGAGTTGTGCACTTTGTTGTTTCTTTAGGCCGAGTTTATTGCACATACCAGGGGCTCCTTGCATCACTCTATTCTCTCCATAAGCTTCCAGTGTGCCACCCACTCATCCCCCTCTATTTCAGGGGCTTGCTGCAAGCTCCACCCCTTCTCTTATGCCAGGGACTCCGCATTACACCCTGCATTCCTCCTTTCTCCCCATGCCACAGCTTCTATGTGCCATCCATTCCCTTTTCCCCCATGCCAGGAGTTCTGTGTGTACCCCATTCCCCCTATACCAGGGTCCTCCATTCTCCTCCCACCCCATGCCACGGGCTTGATGTGCATCCCTTTCTCTGCCTGCCAGAGTCCTTCAGTCTTCCCCTGCCAAGGGCTCAGTATCCCTCCATTCCTCCTCTCCTTATACCAGGGTCCCCTATTTCCCCCTTCTACCCTTGCCCCCATCTTTCTTTCCTCTCATGCCAGGAGCTCTGTATGCTCCCTCTTTCCTCATGCTCCTGCATTCCCATCATGATAGTGGTTGGGTGCCCCCCATTTCCCCCTCACCCAATGCCAGGATCTCCCCTAATTCTTCTTTCCCCACCATTATTTTTTCTCTTCTTTCTGTGTGGAAGATAAGTCACTGGGGGACCTGGGGTGGCAATAGGTTAAACTCTAATGGGAGGATAAGCAGAACTGAGATTAGAGTATTGTTATGCTTAGAGATGTTTAATGGGTGACATCAACCAGTTTTTTGCTCTCTAGAGAGTTGCAGAGGTGCTTGAAGCTTTGGCTGTGCTGAACAGATGGCAGGGGCTACGTTTCCCCCTTCAAATTTTTCAATTTTCCCCCAAATCAGCAGGGCTCTGCTCATCGACGTCTACAACATTTCCCTCACATTTTGGAATTGATCACCTCTGGCATTCAGAAGTTATGATGTTACACCCAAATGCCTTCAAGTTGAGTGTAGGGCCTTGCAGCTCAGCTAACTAGTTATTGAACGAGCTCAGAACTGACCCGACCTTCATCTTCAATGTCTTAATGAGTGTTTTGCTTTGCTTGAATGGAATACCAGTAATTTTATCTCATTTTCAGCGAAGGCCTCCACCACCTGTTCCCCCAGCTGAGGAAGATGAAGATGAAGATGAGGAAATAGTAGTAGCAATGTATGATTTTCAACCCACAGAGTCTCATGATTTGAGACTAGAGAGAGGTGAAGAATATACAATAATTGAAAAAAATGACATTCATTGGTGGAAAGCAAGAGATAAATATGGGTGAGACGCATTTCCATCCTTTTTGCACCCACTGCACTATTGAGCAAGACTATTCCCTTGTTGCAGTAATTTATGTTGATTATTCCTACTAAATAACAAGAATAATGTACCTAAAAACTAGATGTGTTTAGCTGCCCATATCTGATTTTGAGCCACAATCCTACAGTCTGATCCATGTTCATCGACCTTTATGCCCACACGGAATCCCTTTAAACCCAGTGGGGCTCTGCACAAACCAGTTTGCAGAGCGGGGGGCTTTTATGAGTAAATTTCCTGCGATATGTCAGAATTTTTAAACTAAAATGTACTCAATTTTAATGTTTATAGAAAAACAAACACCCCCCCACACCTTTTCCCTTTATTTTAAAGGTGTTTTAGACATCTCACATTGTCTTAATGATACTCTTCATGCTCCAACATTCACCGCTTCAATATTGCAAATTGTTCAGGGTAATTTTGAGTTAGTGAAAGACAGCAGGGTTGTTGTGGTGATATATTTTGGGGAACAGCAGGCATCTCAATTCTCCTGACAATCTCAGTCAGAGTATATCCCCAGGGTTGGAGCTAGGACCACCAAAGCACAAAGCTGGCATGGAAGCATAGGGCTTCTCATTTTGTCCCCTCCTGCTGCTTTTTCTACAGGAAGAGTGGCTTGGCTCAGTATTTTAACTTTGACCCTTCTGCATTCAGTGTACCCTCATTAGATGCAGGGAAGATGAGTCAGAATAAAAAAACCCACAACCCTCTATATAATGAGAATCGGAACTGGTCAATGATAAGGTAAAAGAGTGCTGGTGACCTTTACTAATTAGCAGTGTGAAGAACTGTGTTTTAAGCATGCATTCTGTATTTTGTTACCCAGATTGTATCGTGATTAAAGTTTATGGCGCAATGTTTCTCTTATTCTTTCTAGAAGTACAGGATATATTCCAAGCAATTATGTAACAGGAAAGAAGTCCAACAACCTTGATCAGTATGAGTAAGTGAATAGTAGCATAAAAATGGGGAATAGGATAAAATAAACCTTAAGCTTTAGCAATTGCAAGAATATATTTTAAAAATAAATCTGTATAAATTTATAGAAATAAATTTAAAAGATTCGAAATACATTTTTTTTTCTGATTTCTTCTTTCTCTGTCACTGTTTCACAGTGGTGAATATCCTGATTTACAATGATAGAAATGAGAGGAGATTCAGGCTTGTACTTTTGAGTCCAAATTTGAGCAACAGCAAAGAAGTATTGCTAGATCAAGGGAAACATTTAAGGAACTTCATCTGTTATAAGTCTGTGTTGAATTTTTAATGTGAAGTGGTATGGTCATCTGAAAGGAATCTTGACTGTAAAAGAATAAAGTAGAGTCCTTTATTCTCCACTGTACCCAAGCAATGAACATAAGCAGCACAATGAATGTAGATGACCAGAGAATCTGGACCAATAAGTCCAAATTTGAACAAGAGATATCCGTGTGCAGTTTAAACATTAGTGCATTCAATCAGCTCATCAACTATAAACAACTTGAAATACAACAAGCATTTTACTAACAATATGGGTGATTATGAACTACTTATGAGAGACTTGAGAGGATGGAAGTTATGAAGCTCTTCTGTAAGCCTGTTTCTTCAAATTAAAGTTTTGTTTTAAAATATCAGGTTATGAACAAGAGCAGGCATAAACTACTGTGCTGATCTATTAAAAACTTACTAAAGTTTCATATGAACTTATACTAAATAAAATCAAACTGCAAGAAAAGATATGTAAAGCAGTTTATAAAACCACATTATTAATTCCAAAACTTTGGTAAAAATTATTTATGACTCACATTTCTATTTTTTGGCCAAAGATAGATATTCTTTAGGGATTCATTTTCTCATCTTTATTAGATGTTACTCATTCTTTTCCAATGTTACTTCCTGATCTTTGAGACTTTTATTGAGAGTCTTGCCTTGCTCTGTGCTATGAAATTAATAAGGAGAGATAGGAAGAAATCATGCTGAATTCTCTGGTGCAACGACTTTGCACCTCGTCACCTGCATGCTGTAGTCTGGTTCTAACCAGTTCAGGGAGCATTACTCTGGTGCAAAAGATAGAGCTGTTAGAGATTTGGCCTTGTAGTATTACTTTCTAGTTTTGCAGAGCTGATGTAGGGGCCAGGCTTGTTTGCTACTTTTTCCCCAACCTATTCCCAGTGTAGCAGAAGAAAGGGGGCATAGTCGGGACACGCCATACCATGCCAATCCCCAGCTGTGTTTTTGACTGCTGTGGACCATCAGTTACTGGCATAAATTTGAACAGCCCTTTGGCTGTTCTAACCTAGCACATAGGATTGGCTGTGCACCGAGCTAACACCAAGATCAAGGTATGCAAAAGGTAAACTTTGATTCACTCCTGACTTGCACTTTGAATAGATCAGTCACCCTCCAAAATCTAACCAACAGACTCATACAGTTGTTGAATTAAAAAAAAACTTACTAATAAGCCCAGTTAGTAACTAGATGATTGGTGTGTAAACAGCCTGTTCAAGATTTAGTTAAGATTTTCAGTTGCTTACGGTATGTTACTGAAATGACAGCTGTTAATACACATATTTGACAGGTATTCTGGTTGCAAAGTGAGTTATATTAACTGAACGTTATTGCGCTCCATGCTTTTGTGAGAGCCTATTGGGTTTATTTCAGAACTGTTCTGTCTATAAACTACATAATGTAATGATGACTGAACCTTCTTGTAAATTCACTATCGTTCAATAGATTCAGTTCTTGTTCTCAAGTACTGCAAAATATGTTGACTCTGTTTGACTTCCTGTCTTAGTAACTTCATAACACTTTGTTTTTTGTAAGTTTTTTTAATTGCTAATATCTTTAAGAGTTTAGAATTTTTTTTTCAGATGGTATTGCAGAAATCTGAACAGAAGTAAGGCAGAGCAACTTCTCAGAGATGAGGTAAGTATTTGTATTATTGTATCAATCCAGCACAAAGTTGTTAACAAGTGGAATTCTCTTAAGCTGGCTCCTCTTATTAAAAATGAAATGATCAGTTAATTCTGACTCATGCAAATATCAGGGAGCACAAGTAAAAAGAAAGGCTTGGAGCCAAAATTGTCATTGTGCTTGGATTTCAGGATAAAGAAGGTGGTTTTGTGGTGAGAGATTCTAGTCAGCCGGGTCTGTATACGGTATCCCTTTACACAAAATATGGAGGGTAAGTTACTGTTGCCACTAATTACAGTTTCTGTTGTTTGAATTTGATTTGCATAGATACACGAGCTCATAAGTTACAAAAAGGAGATTAATTTGTTCAACAAAGAAATAAGACCAATATTTTAAAGGGTGAATGCCTAAAATTAGCCCCCTGAATCCACAGTTAGGCATCTAATTGTGTAACCTGATTATCAGAGGTGCTGAGCACCCACAACTGTTATTGAGATCAGTGCAAGTTGAAAGTGCTCAGCACCTCTTAAAATTGGACCATTTGTTGAAGTGGCTAACTTTAGGTATCCAACTTGGAAGTTTTGGCCTAAATTTTATAGCCTTGATAGTGCCTTTAAGACAAAGCCCCACTTTGGGAGTGGTGCAAATTCCTACTGCGCCAGAAGGGTCTCTGAGACACATTGTGCTTAAAAGCACTGCAGTGCCTCCAGGAGCTTCAGGGAGGGCAAGGAGAGCACAGCCAGTGATACCTTTGAAGTGGGTACACGTGCTTTAATCCCAAGGAACCAGTGATACTGAGCAATACATAGGGGTGAGCCCACTCATCACTGCTTCTTCTGGACACAGTACTGCCACTGTGGGTGCTAACTTTACACAGTCTTTGAGCTCCATGACCAAAGTGATTGTTTCCGGCTGCTGTATGGGGGGACAAAGCAGGTGGCCATTTGTTCTCTCTTATCCATCTGGCAGGGATAGATACAGTTTTATATGTATAGGTGATTTTATTTCCTATTTACCATGTACTTCTCTTCAGGATTCATTCCTAAAAATGCCATCATATTTTAATTCTTGTTTTTTAGAGAAGGTTCATCAGGAATAAGACACTACCATATAAAAGAAACAATGACATCACCAAAGCAGTACTATCTAGCAGAAAAACATCTTTTTAACACCATTCCAGAGATAATTGAGTATCATAAACATAATGCAGCAGGTAAATGCATCTGATTTTTCTGTCAAGTAAATAGAAGCAAATTGAATAGGAAGATGATGCGATCTTAACATAGGTTTCAGAGTAACAGCCGTGTTAGTCTGTATTCGCAAAAAGAAAAGGAGGACTTGTGGCACCTTAGAGACTAACCAATTTATTAGAGCATAAGCTTTCGTGAGCTACAGCTCACCTCATCTGAGGAAGTGAGCTGTAGCTCACGAAAGCTTATGCTCTAATAAATTGGTTAGTCTCTAAGGTGCCACAAGTACTCCTTTTCATCTTAACATAGTCTCTCTTCAGACCATAAATGCCCTTTAAAGGGACTATGGGCCTTTTACAAAATTTTCTGTTTATCGTGTCACTCGAAAATGTTTGTTAAAAAAATTATTCTTTCCGGTTCATGAATAACCTCTAAATTTTACACATTGAACAAACTCCTCATAATTAGGGAGTGTTCAGAACTATATAGTTGTTTCTTTTTACTGTACTCTCTTTTCATTAAATTTTGAATCCATCCAATATCTTTCATTAACTTACTACACAGTGGACTAGATCCCTGGCTAAGGTTTAGGAACAGACCGATAAGACAATGGAGGGGCTCCAAATGTGTTGTAAAGCTCACCTTTGCACTCCCCTGATCCTGACGCTGCTCTGTGCAATATTAGTACCCCAGAGTAACCTGAGGGCTTCAGCCAACACGAGGTACTAACAGATTCAAGGGTCTGAATAGGCAGCTGGGAATTGGTATATACATATCCCAGCAACACTGTCTATGCCAGCACTCAGGAAGGGGTGGTTTAGGAACCTGTACACCAGCCATATGGCACCAGACGATCCTGCTGGCACTGTGGTGATCCTGTAGCTGGTTATGCTAGCAGACAGAATCCACTGGCCATTTAGCGCACACTCCAGAATCTTGACCAGTGTACAGAAATTAAAACAATACAGTGATTTTCCCTCAAGTCCAGACAGTGGTTGATCCCATCTCAAAGGATGCTTACATCTTGCAAAGGATGCAAGATGCTTACATGAAATTTGAAGGGACCTGGGATCCCCTGAGAATTATCTGAGGAAGTTTGGTTATATTATTTGAATATAAATAATTCTAAAATAATAAATCTGGAAGCAAGATAAGTGCAAATTCCTCTCCTCCAAAACATAAAAATGATTCTTATTTATCATCATAATTTTAGTTCATTTAAAAAAAATTATTGACTTGGTTATTGTTCCCTCTATTTTATCCTTTATTCATTTAATGTCATTATCTTTTCCTAACCAGGTGTTAGGAGAATATTTAGTCAAAACGGAGTTTGAATAAAAGGGATTTTATGTGAGTGATTCCTGTTGTTATAAATGGGAGCTGCATGCACTACTCACCAAACATACTGATGAGACTATACCTTTCCAACTTGAGCTACAGTAGGTGCAGTCCCTCCTCAACAGCCAGTGGTGTTCAATTTATTAAGCTAATATTAAACATTCAAATTGATTTAAGAGTGTCCACATGCTAGATGCTAAATGTACATTATTTTAGCAATAAAAAATACAGAGAACTTGTAGGCCACATTTAAGAGTTCTTATTTTCAGAGGGGATGAATGCTGACAGATTCAATTTTTAAGAACATAAGAACGGCCATAATAGGTCACACCAAAGGTCCTAGCCCAGTATCCTGTCTTCCGACAGTGGCCAATGCCAGGTGCCTCGGAGGGAATGAACAGAACAGGTAATCATCAAGTGATCAAGACAAAGCGAAGATGTATACAATACATCAAGAATAAGTTCAATTCTTTTTTTTTCTAGAAGAAAGTACTGTCACTATATTCTCACTTTTATTTATTTATATATTCTATCCACCCACTTGCATTGACCTGTGACACAAAGTACCTTTTCTAGACTTGAAGAAGAGCTCTGTGTATGCTCAAAAGCTTGTCTCTTTCACCAACACAAGTTGGATTAATAAAAGATATTATCTCACCCACCTTGTCTCACTAATCCTGGGACCAACATGACTACAACTACTATATTCTCATGGTTATCCAGTATTATAATGCACAATAAAAATATGAGTGACTTGCTGCCTAACACTATTTTGGGGTAGACTATGTTCCATTTATAAATTTTCTCCAAATTTTAGGTCTTGTTACACGGTTGCGATACCCAGTGACTCCAAAGAAGAAGCCTGCACCAACTACTGCTGGGTTCAGCTACGGTAATAACACACCTTCATAAATATACACTAATTTCCTAGAAAGTGACATTGTGTAAATCTAAATTGACAAAATATATACTAAAAATGATGGAAATCTCTAATTTTATATTGTGACTGCCTGCATTAATGTTTTAAAGCCTCACAGGAAGAGTAGATATGGAATCCAGGTGTGTCAGTAAATGCAAGGACTACAATGCTCCTGAAGAAAGTGGTAGGAGGGTCTGTTCCTCCACAAGAATTCATTGCCCCCCTCTATTGCCCCTAGGGATGCCTGGAGATCTGCATGGTTAGAGGGTCATGCCCTTTCCTCCTTTGCAGGCCCTCAAACTCTTTCTACTACTTAAATTTGGCCATCCCATATTTTGTTTTAGCTTTCCATGGGGTGGGATGGAGTAGAATGATCTGGCTCATACTTAGCACATCAGACATTGTGCATCTCTAGTTTATGATGCTTAGATGAATTGACAAAATTTTAGTTTAGAGCAGTTTGCTGATTCAAGTCTAATACAAGTGATAATTCAATGTCAATCTATATAATAGGAGTCCAGGATTGGCACTCTGTATCACTCTGAAGCCTGTTATGTCTTAGAGAGTCAGTCTGAAACAATGGAAGCAGCTACAAGCATGGTTGAGGGTTCTTTTTGTTCAGAAAACCATCAGGTTCAATCATCACTGGATTTTGCAGTCTGCTACCATCCAATTTTTAAGTTCTCAGTCACTTTAACTTTATGAATTCCACCAGTACATCTATGCAGAGCCATCCCGTCCATAGGACGGACCGGGACAATTGGCTCGGATCCCACACTTTGGGGGGCCCTCACACTTTGGGATGCAGGGTCCAGGGTGGCATAGGGGGATAGAGGGGGGCATGGCACCAGCAGCAGTGAGCAACCCAGCCCCAGCCTGCTCCACCCTGCCTGCTCTCGGCATCGCTTGTGGGAGGGGGTGGAAGCTGGAAAGAGGCGGGCCGGAGGCTTGGGGAAAGGGATGGAGTGGGGGCGGGGTTTGGGCCAGAGGGTGGCGGGGCTGTCCTGGGCCCTGCACCCCCCTAGGTATGGCCCTGCACCTATCCCATGCCAACCCTCTTAGACCATTGTGATGTCAGAGGTAACTCAATAGACCACCATCCTTACTCTACAACTAATTTGCATGCCTCAGTTTCATTGGTTGTATGAGGGAGATTGCACAAATGGTGGATTAAGGTCATAGAATTTAAGGCCAGAAGGGATCACCAGATCACCTACTCCGACCTCCTGTATATCACAGGTCACCACACCGCCCAGCACCCACACAATAATCCCAATAATCCCTGAAATTAGAACAAGATATTACAGCCCTCAAGAGACTAAACTATGTGGATTACTTGGTCCAACTGCCACAGCTGTGTACCTAACTGCCACCTGCACAAATCAACACATCGCCCAGCACCACCCAAGAAATCAAAACAAGCATCCACACAACACAACCAGCATACACGATAAACCCAAACACACACAGCCCCTCTCTTCAGCACATACCCCTCATTCGCCACAAATCCACACAACTCTCCCAATGTAACACAACCCCCACACAAATCAATGCAGCCACCCACACAGCAACACAACCACTACACACAATAACCTCAGACACCACCCTGAAGCCTAGAATGTCTGTTTGAGTCAGTGTGAAGTGATGGAAACAGCTACAAGCATGGTTGAGAGTTCTTTTTGTTTAGAACGGATTTATGAAAAATAAACCCTGTCAAGCTAACGTGATCTTTTTTTGATGAGATTACAAGTTTGGTTGTACAAGGTAATAGTGTTGACATAATATACTTAGACTTCTGTAAGGTGTTTGACTTGGTACCACATGACATTTTGATTAATAAACTAGAACAGTATACAATTAACATGGCACACATTAAATGGATTAAAAACTGTCTGATAGGTCTGAAAATGTAACTTTAAATAGGGAATCATCATCAAGCTGCTTGGTTCCCAATGGGGTCCAACTTGGATCAATTCTTGGCTAATTAACATCTTTATCTATAACCCTGAAGAAAACACAAAATCATCACTGATAAAGTTTTCAGATGACACAAAAATTGAGCAAGTGGTAAATAATGAAGAGGACACTGATTCAGAATGAACTACATTGCTTGCTAAACTGGATGCAAGCAAACAGTATGCATTTTAAAAGTGCTAAATGTAACTGTATACCTCTAGGAACAAAGAGCATAGGCCAGGTTTACAGGATAGAGGACAGTGACTTTGAAAAAAATGCATGAGTTGTGGTAGATAATCAGGTGAATATAAGCTCCCAGTATGATGCTATGGCCAGAAGAGCTAGTGCAATCCTGGGATGCATAAAAAGGGGAATCTCAAATAGGAGTAGAGAGGTTATTTTACCTCTGGGTTTGGCACTGATGCTGGAACACTGTGTCCCGGTCTGATGCCCACAATTCAAGAAGGATGTTGATAAATTGTAGAGGGTTCAGAGAAGTGCCACAGGAATGGTTAGAGGATTAGAAAAATGTACCTTATAGTGACAGACTCAAGAGGTTCAATCTATTTAGTTTTACGAAGTTAAGATTAAGGAGTGACTTGATTATAGTCTATAAGTATCTCCCTGGGGATATGTATCTATATAGAAATATAAGTATCTACAATATTTAATAATGGGCTCTTTGATCTAGTAGAAAAAGACATAACATGATCCAATGGCTGGAAGTTGAAGCTAGACAAATTGAGACTGGAAATAAGGTGTACATTTTTAATGGTGAGAGTAATTAACCATTGGAACCATTTATCAAGGGTCACAGTGGATTCTCTATCACTGACCATTTTAAAGTCAAGATGAGATACTCTCTAGGGATTATTTTGGGGATGTTCTATGGCCTGTGCTATACAGGAGGTCAGGATAAATGATCACCGTGATCCATTCTGGCCTTAAAATCTATGAAAGAATATGACCAGGTTTAATCATCACTGGGATTCACAGTCTGTTACCGTCCAATTTGTAAGTTCTTGGCTTTTTTAAGCACACAACTTTATGAATGACACCCATGCAAGAGCATGAACTTTCGGTGACTAGTATTTAATTAATGGTTTAAAAAACAGAGTCTGATTTTGACCTCTGTTTTGGTTAAAATTTGTTGTAGGCTGTGGCTGTTTCACAATTTATGAGATACAAAGATTTTTAAAGTGGTTTTAAAGTACACCTAACTCTCAAAATTTACTAGTAGTATTTTCACACACTCCTCTGTCACTTTAGATCTAATATGTTCCCTATTATATTTTAACAGTCATTGTCTTTTCTTTCTTATAGAGAAATGGGAAATTAATCCATCAGAGTTGACCTTCATGAGAGAATTGGGGAGTGGTCTCTTCGGAGTGGTGCGCCTTGGCAAATGGAGGGCGCAATATAAAGTGGCCATCAAAGCAATCCGAGAAGGTGCAATGTATGAGGAGGACTTCATAGAAGAAGCTAAAGTAATGATGTGAGTTGCTATATAGTACTTAGCACTTATACCACAGGGCCCAGGTTTCTGGTACATATGCACTTCTTTATAAATAAAAAATTCTAGCCAGGTGAGATTTGTATAACTTCTTGGAGGGATGAAAGCTACAATAATGATATGTTTTAAATCTTTTCAGGAAGCTAACCCATCCTAAATTAGTCCAGCTCTATGGGGTCTGTACACAGCAGAAGCCTATTTACATAGTGACAGAGTTCATGGAACATGGGTGCCTACTGAATTACCTTCGACAAAAACGTGGACACTTTAATAAAGATACCCTGCTGACAATGTGCCAGGATGTATGTGAAGGGATGGAGTACTTGGAGAGAAACAGCTTTATCCACAGAGATCTGGTAATATCATATCAGCCTCTTTACTACATTTCTGATTTAGGCATTAATAGTTAAGGGTAAGAAACTGTTTCTATTCGAAACATATCTCTGTTTCAGTTACTCATAACTTTCTCAAAAATATATGCTATTGTTTAACTGGTTGTGTTAATATTAAGCAAAATCCACAAAATTGACCCATCTGGGACAGGGAGGAATGATTGAATCTGCATGGGCAGTGTATTAAAAACCTCCTAAGTGTTTTAATAAAATTATTATTGTCAATTCTGCACAGAAAATTATGCTTTCTAGTATATTAATTTCATTATTCAGAATTCTTACTAACCACAAAGTAATTTCTCCTGCTCATTTTATAATATGTCTGTCTCAGTAAGCAAATATATTTGCACTTAAAGAATTTATTTACATCTTTTCTGTTTCATCATTGACCTCGTGACTGATCTTAATGAAACATGTACCTTGGTGAGCAATGGGATGAGGTCTGGAAAGCTCTCTATATTAGTGTATCTTACACAGTGGTTCTAATAGGACACAGATTTAGATAACATGTAGGAGTCTAAGATAAGTAATATACTACTGTTCCTCTAAAACAGTGGCTCTCAGCCTTTCCAGACTACTGTACCCCTTTCAGGAGTCTGATTTGTCTTGCGTACCCCCAAGTTACACCTCACTTAAAACTACTTGCTTACAAAATCAGACATAAAAATACAGAAGTGTCACCACATTATTACTGAAAAATTGCTTACTTTCTCATTTTTACCATATCATTATAAAATTAATCAATTGGAATATAAATATTGTACTTGCATTTCAGTGCATAGTATATAGAACTGTATATACAAAGTTGTCTGTATGAAACTTTAGTTTGTACTGACTTTGCTAGTGCTTTTTATGTAGCCTGTTGTAAAACTACGCAAATATCTAGATGAGTTGATGTGCCCCCTGAAAAACCTCGGCATATCCCCAGGGTTACACGTGTAACCCATCTGCCTGTCAGAGTTGGCAGCAACAAGGGCCGGGTTCAGTATCTAGGGGTTCCGTTCCAATAACGCAATGCAAAACCGGCTCAAGCCCCCACCCAGTGACCTGGGACAAATATATACCACCCAACCGGGGCGCCTCTCACAAGCACAGAGTCCGAGTGTAGCAAAAGCCTTTTAATAACAGAGAGAGAAACAATGTGGCATTATGTTGGGGAAACACCACCAACAGGACTCATCACACAAACCATGAGCAAAAACCCACCCCAAACAAATTGCGCCATGTCCTTTCCCTTTGGTTCTTGAGTCCAGCAACCCAAAAGTCACCCAAAGTCCCAAAAGTCCAACAACCCAAAAGTCCCTGGTAAGTGCAGCCCCAGAGTTTGAAAGTTTATCTGCAGAGTTTTACCTCCCAGCCTGGGTGGAAATGGGGGTGTGTGTGTTAAAGAGTACCTTATGTGATCCAAAGCCAACTGCCCTGCCTCTCCGTGGGGCTCCGCTCCGCCAGCCGTCCCACAAGTTGCTCTGCTCCGCTAGCCGCTCTGCTCCATGAGCCATCCCGTGAGCCACTCCACCTATCCTGTAATATATCTTCAGACCCCCCCGCAACTTAACACAGCACTCAGTAACTTCAGCTCTTAGTAATTTTAGCTCTTTAGTGATTTCAGCTTGTAGTAGGGGAGCTTCAGTGCTGGTGCACCATTAGCCCAAAGTGAATTCAGCTCAGCATCCTGTAACAAGACTCCTAATAGAATAAAAATTAGCTCTGATATTCCACCATGGAGAGAGGAGAAGGTGCAATTGGTGTTTCAGGCCCTTACCAGGGGCTCATACCACCAGGTACTAATGCCTGTCCCCAGCCTCTTTCCATTCACTGGGAATTTGAACCCATGACTGTTGCCTAGCAAGTGCTGCTTAGTTGATGGCGAGTCCCTCCATCATAACAAAAGGCCAAGTACAGTTCCACTGTCCTTGATTCACATAATCAGGATAATAACAGTTTATTCTTTCTGCCTCTATAACAGAGAAACTGGGACTCCTACAGCAGCCAAAGTGACCATCTAGGCAGGGTGGGTGTGCCTATGCAAATGAGATCAGCCCCTGAAGTTCTTTTCCACAACTCGCCACCAGATGTCAGGAAGAGCTCATCCTGACTCTGCTTACACATGTACCCCTGGTTGAGAACCACTGCTCTAAAAAACTGTTGCATTTGAAACACTGCTTGCTTTAATAAAAGGGAGAATCAGATCATTAGAGTTGGTCTTCCTTTGTTGTATACTGTATGAATATGAATGACAGCTATACTAATGGTAATTTTCACTGGAGGCAACAAAATTATGTGTTTCTCAGAATGATGAACTTTGCTATATCATTAAGATATTAGGGTCTGATTCTCTTCTCACTTATACCCATAAATCAGGTGCAACACCACTGAAATGAGTTAGAACATGTGGCAAAAGAGACTAGGGCCTGAAAAGGTTCTGATGCACTAGAAATGAACAAAATGCTAAACAGCAGGGGTCCTGATTGTGATCATCACATTGAGTTTATACCTATGTAATTCCATTGCTTCAGAGGAACTATTCCTGCTTTACACTGGTGTAAGGGAGAATAGATTCATAGATTCATAGATATTTAGGTCAGAAGGGACCATTATGATCATCTAGTCTGACCTCCTGCACAATGCAGGCCACAGAATTTCACCAACCACTCCTAAAAAAGACCTCACACCTATATCTGTGCTATTGAAGTCCTCAAATTGTAGTTTGAAGACCTCAAGGAGCAGAGAATCCTCCAGCAAGTGACCCGTGCCCCATGCTACAGAGGAAGGCGAAAAACCTCCAGGGCCTTCCAATCTGCCCTGGAGGAAAATTCCTTCCCGACCCCAAATATGGCGATCAGCTAAACCCTGAGCATATGGGCAAGATTCATCAGCCAGATACTACAGAAAATTCTTTCCCGGGTAACTTGGATCTTACCCCATCTAAAAACCCATCACAGGCCATTGGGCCTATTTACCATGAATATTTAATTACCAAAACCATGTTATCCCATCATACCATCTCCTCCATAAACTTATCGAGTTTAATCTTAAAGCAAGATAGATCTTTTGCCCCCACTACTTCCCTCGGAAGGCTATTCCAAAACTTCACTCCTCTGATGGTTAGAAACCTTCGTCTAATTTCTAATCTAATAGACTCAGCCCCCATAGTTTTAGTTAAATGAAGTAATAAAATAATAAAGAATATAAGCAGATAAATCATGTCACCCAGTAGGTGTCTAATTTCTGAGCAAATTCTGATTATTTATACTGGTGTAACTCCACTGACTTCGACTTTGATTTATGCTAGCATAAGTGAAAAGAGGATCAGGCACTACATAGAGAAAATGAACATGCAAATAATGCAAGCATTGTGTTTATTTTCTCACTATAAATTATGATTGGGCTTCACAACAACAGACCCAATTGTACAGTTATTATTCATGCAGAATTCCTATCAAATTCAATGTGAGTTTTCTCTGAATAGTGATTGCAGAATTTATCCCAATATACAATAAACAGAATTTCATCTAATCATGTTCTTATTTTGATTTTTCCTCATCATTAATATACATAATTATTCCCTTTGCAGGCTGCCAGAAACTGTTTAGTGAATGAGTCAGCAGTGGTGAAAGTGTCTGATTTTGGAATGACAAGGTATAGCCAAGTTGACATACTTATTTGCAATGGTTTTTGAATGGATTTGGCATAACATGTGTTCTTGCACTTGAGACATTACATCACTTTAAAATTACAGACAAAAGTGACATTTCTTTCTCCAGGTAACTAACTTCTCTTATTTCCAGTGGTTTGTAAATTTCTCCCTCTCAAAAACTTACTTATTTTGTGGTTGCAGTGTGATATTTTCTTACTTTTTAAAAAAATAGGAACAGCACTATGATGCAACTTGTTTTATGGTGCATTATTGTGACATGCAGTTTAGCACATCTTACATATAGATGGAGGAAGGAGTTGTAGCTTCCACCCTGCTCTGAACAGAATATACAGACTAGGCTCAACCCTTTGTTGTGCATCACTTATGGAGACTGGGCTTCTTAACAATGGGTATAATGGGCCATAATTGGTTGTAAAGTGTTTTGAAATTCTTGAAGTATTGTTATTATGAGAACTCAGACACATTTGGACAATTAGGCTCTCTCTTCTTGCACTATCTCAAGGAATAAAGTTGGACAAAATTTGTTCATGAAAAAAAAAACAGAAAAAAAAAAAGAAAACCTTCACATTTCTGGCTCCTGCCATTTTCCAAATCTTCTTATGACAGAAGATTCTCTAAACAGAATCTGAAAATTATGTTGATGATGCACAAAGCACAATAGAATCTAGTCTTCAGTAGATGTAGTCAGACTGGAGGGTTAGCAGTTGTAACACCTTATTTTTGCAAATAAAGAAAACAGGACACACTGGCCCCAGATAGCCTGGATCTGAGTAAACAGTGACGCAGGAATGCTGGGAGGCACAGTGCCACAGGGTGGTACAATTTCTCTTGGAGTTTCTTTACACTTCTTGCCAGCTCCACTGACGGGTCCCTGTGGGGGCACTATGAGGAAGCAATCTGAGAACAGGGACTTTGCAGTTTGACAACAACTGGCACTCTCAGTGTGCCTGGCTCCTTTCACCCTTCCCATCTACTCAACCTGTGCACCCACATGATATCTGAACACAAACTGTCCCATGAGCACCAGATCTCTGTTGAGTAAGAAATTGGCATTTTACAGCAGTGGTTCTCAAACTTTTGTAGTGGTGACCCCTTTCACACAGCAAGCCTCTGAGTGCAACCCCCCTTACAAATTAAAAAACACTTTAAAAATATTTAAACACTATTATAAATGCTGGAGGTGAAGTGGGGTTTGGGGTGGAGGCTGACAGCTTGCGACCCCCCAGGTCATAACCTCACGACCCCCTGAGGGGTCCTGACCCCCAGTTTGAGAACCCCTGACCTACAGTATGAAACTAATAACTACAAGGGAAGACTATGCAAC
The DNA here is from genome assembly GCF_965140285.1 of Lepidochelys kempii. Taxonomy (NCBI): domain Eukaryota; kingdom Metazoa; phylum Chordata; order Testudines; family Cheloniidae; genus Lepidochelys; species Lepidochelys kempii. The sequence goes on from NC_136383.1 coordinate 91,709,897, forward strand.
AATGAGAAAAGTTAACAGAGGCATAAATAAAACCTTAGCACTATTACTGAAGTTATTTTCAAATATACTTTATGATAATAACAATCACTAACCACTAGGTGGCAACGTGAGCTCCTTGAAATAAATGGTTTCAGAGTGGTAGCCATGTTAGTCTGTATCAGCAAAAAAACCGAGTACTTGTGGCACCTTAGAGACGAACAATTTTATTTGGGCATAAGCTTTCGTGGGCTAAAACCCACTTCATCAGATGCATGCAGTGGGAAATACAGTAGGAAGATATATATACACATGAAAAACTGGGTGTTGCCATACCAACTGTAACGAGACCAATTGTTAGGATATAGATATTCAGGCCTGTCCATAAAGGCCAAACTCTAAGAATTTAGGTGTATTCTTATTACTTGGCTAGTTAGAGGTATGAAAGAAAGAATCAAAATCACTGTCTGCCAGTGTAAGGTCCTTCTCTTACTGTGACAGTCTGAGGCCCTGTTCTTAGGCTAAGGCCTTTGGCTAAGTAACAGAGGCAGCCATAAGCTGGGAAGCGACTGGTCACCTCCTCACATTCCAAACTAGTCACATTGAAATAAGGTGCTATTGGGCTGTTAGGAATACAATTCTGTGAGCTGTAGCTCACGAAAGGTTATGCTCAAATAAATTGGTTAGTCTCTAAGGTGCCACAAGTACTCCTTTTATTTTTGCAAATCCTGTCCTGATAATGTTCATTGCCTCCAGAGAAAGGGAAGTGCCTAGAAAATGTAAGAGGCAACTTAGTTTGATAGCATCCTGTCTGGCAAGAACTCACTTATCAATAGCTGGATGTGAAATCCTCACTTCTGTATTTGTCATTATAGTTCCCACTTTGCTATTGTTTGTCTGTATAATCTCTGTCTGGTTCTGTGATTGTTCCTGGCTGCTGTATAATTAATTTTGCTGGGTGTAAACTAATTAAGGTGGTGGGATGTAATTGGTTACATAATCATGTTACAATATGTTAGGATTGGTTAGTTAAATTTCAGTAAAATGATTGGTTAAGGTATAGCAAAGCAGAACTCAAGTTTTATTATATAGTCTGCAGTCAATCAGGAAGTGTGGGTGGGTGGGTGAAATGAGAACAGTGAATGGGGGTGGGGAAATTGGAATCATGTTTGACTAAGGGCAGGAATGGGAACAGGGACACAGGTGTAAGGCTCTGTAGTGTCAGAACTGGGAAGGGGGACACTAAGGAGGGAAGCTGGAATCATGCTTGCTGGAAGTTCATCCCAATAAACATTGAATTGTTTGCACCTTTGGACTTCAGGTATTGTTGCTCTCTGTTCATGCGAGAAGGACCAGGAAAGTAAGTGGGTGAAGGAATAAGCCCCCTAACACCAATTAATTAAGGTGGGCTCTTATCAGCAGAAGAAAAAAAAACAAACCTTTTGTAGTGATAATCAGGATGGCCTATTTCAAACGGTTGACAAGAAGGTGTGAGTAACAATAGGGGGGGAAATTAGCATGGGGAAATAGTTTTTACTTTGTGTAATGACCCATCCACTCCCAGCCTTTATTCAAGCCTAATTTAGTGGTGTCCAGTTTGCAAGTTAATTCCAATTCTTCAGTTTCTCATTGGAGTCTGTTTTTGAAGTTTTTTTTTTGTTGGAGAATTGTGACTTTTAGGTCTGAAATTGAGTGACCAGGGAGGTTGAAGTGTTCTCTGACTGGTTTTTGAATGTTATAATTCTTGATGTCTGATTTACGTCCATTTATTCTTTTGTGTAGAGATTGTCCAGTTTGGCCAATGTACATGGCAGAGGGGCAATGTTGGCACATGATGGCATATATCACATTGGTAGATGTTCAGGTGAACGAGCCTCTTATGGTGTGGCTGATGTGATTAGGTCCTATGATGGTGTCCCTTGAATAGATATGTGGACAGAGTTGGCAACGGGCTTTGTTGCAAGGGTAGGTTCCTGGGTTAATGTTTTTGTTGTGTGGTATGTGGTTGCTGGTGAGTATTTGCTTCAGGTTGGGGGGCTGTCTGTAAGTGAGGACTGGCCTTTCTCCCAAGATCTATGAGAGTGAGAGATTGTCCTTCAGGATAGGTTGTAGATCCTTGATGATGCGCTGGAGAGGTTTAAGTTGGGGGCTGAAGGTGACGGCTAGTTGCGTTCTGTTACTTTTTGTTGGGCCTGTCCTGGAGTAGGTGACTTCTGGGTATTCTTCTGGCCCTGCCAATCGGTTTCTTCACTTCAGCAGGTGGGTAGTGTAGTTTTAAGAATGCTTGATAGAGATCTTGTAGGTATTTGTCTCTGTCTGAGGGGTTGGAGCAAATGCGGTTGTATCTTAGAGCTTGGCTGTAGACAATGGATCATGTGATGTGGTCTGGATGAAAGCTGAAGGCATGTAGGTAAGTATAGTGGTCAGTAGGTTTCCGGCATAGGATGATGTTTATGTGGCCATCACTTATTAGCACTGTAGTGTCCAGGAGGTGGATCTCTTGTGTGGACTGGTCCACGCTGAGGTTGATGGTGGGATGGAAATTGTTGAAATCATGGTGGAATTCCTCAAGGGCTTCTTTTCCATGGGTCCAGATGATGAAGATGTCATCAATGTAGCGCAAGTAGAGTAGGGGCTTTAGGGGACGAGAGCTGAGGAAGCATTGTTCTAAGTCAGCCAAAAAATGTTGGCATACTGTGGGGCCATGTGGGTACCATAGCAGTGCCACTGACTTGAAGGTGTATATAGCAGCACTGCTATGGTACATCAGCCACACCTAAGAGGCTCGTTCACCTGAACATCTACCAATGTGATATATGCCATCATGTGCCAGCAATGCCCCTCTGCCATGTACATTGGCCAAACCGGACAATCTCTACTCAAAAGAATAAATGGACGTAAATCAGACATCAAGAATTATAACATTCAAAAACCAGTCGGAGAACACTTCAACCTCCCTGGTCACTCAATTTCACACCTAAAAGTCACAATTCTCCAACAAAAAAACTTCAAAAACAGACTCCAACGAGAAACTGAAGAATTGGAATTAATTTGCAAACTGAACACCATTAAATTAGGCTTGAATAAAGGCTGGGCGTGGATGGGTCATTACACCAAGTAAAAACTATTTCCCCATGCTAATTTTCCCCCTCCTACTGTTACTCACTCCTTCTTGTGAACTGTTTGACATGGGCCATCCTGATTATTACTACAAAAGGTTTTTTTTCCCTCCTGCTGATAACAGCCCACCTTAATTAATTGGTCTCGTTACAGTTGGTATGGCAACGCCCATTTTTTCATGTTCTCAGTGTATTTATATCTGTGTGTTTTCTGTGTATATATTTTCCTACTTTATGTTCCACTGCATGCATCCAGTGAAGTGGGTTTTAGCCCACAAAAGCTTATGCCCAAATAAATTTGTTAATCTCCAAGGTGCCACAAATACTCCTTGTTTTTTTATTAAATAAATGGTGATTTCAGAAACGGAATCAGACTGGAAATATCACATGCTTTTGTTTCTTAGGTATGTCCTTGATGACCAGTACACAAGCTCTTCAGGTGCTAAATTTCCTGTAAAGTGGTGTCCCCCAGAGGTTTTTAATTATAGCCGATTCAGCAGCAAATCAGATGTCTGGTCATTTGGTAAGACACTCTTTAGCAATTAAATAAGAAAATTATTTTTTTCAATTCACCAATAAGCAATTAGTGTCCAGTTGTTCAAGGAGAATCTAAACCTCCTAGGAGATGCTCAGTGAAGTCATTGGTCCTGATCCTTCTCTCATTTGCCCCAGTTTTCCACTGATGTAATTCCATTGAAGTCTGTGGAGTTACTTCTTATTTACACAGATGTTAGGTGAATTAGGCCCATTGGGTAGTTAGGGGACTGAGCTTTTTCAGGATAGGGCCCTTACTGACCACACTTACCATTAAAAAAACAAATCCACAGTTAGTGGCATACATGTATTTCAAAGTAGTATTTGTTAATTTACTTGACAATCTATTCATGCCTTTCATTTTCCAGGTGTTCTAATGTGGGAAGTATTTACTGAAGGTAAAATGCCCTTTGAGAAAAACACAAATTATGAAGTAGTAACTATGGTTAGCCAAGGACAGCGTCTTTATCGGCCAAAATTAGCTACCAAGAATGTGTATGAAGTGATGGTGATGTGCTGGCATGAGGTACATTTCTTTTTCTGTCCTTTCTTTACCACCCAAAAGCTGAGTTTTGTTACCAAACCTAATTACCAGTGTAAAATTCTGATTGCATTTTATTCAAAACCACCCTGCTTAACCATTAATTAGCCTTGAGGATCCCTCCTTGTATTCTTTCCTCCAGAGGAACTCAAAGTGGAGAGAGTAGTGTCTTGGTGAATCAGAATAGGCAGGGCATTCTGTGCATACAGGCACTATGGAAAGAAACACGGAGAAAGGTGTGTGTGTGTGGGGGGGGAAATGAACAAGGCAGGGAAGCTGCTATTGTTGATAGGTTTCAGAGTAACAGCCATGTTAGTCTGTCTTTGCAAAAAGAAAAGGAGTACTTGTGGCACCTTAGAGACTAACCAATTTATTTGAGCATGAGCTTTCGTGAGCTACAGCTCACTTCATCGGATGCATACCGTGGAAACTGCAGTAGACATTATATACACACAGAGACCATGAAACAATACCCCCTCCCACCCCACTGTCCTGCTGGTAATAGCTTATCTAAAGTGATCATCAAGTTGGGCCATTTCCAGCACAAATCCAGGTTTTCTCACCCTCCGCCCCCCCACCACACACAAACTCACTCTCCTGCTGGTAATAGCCCATCCAAAGTGACCACTCTCTTCACAATGTGTATGATAATCAAGGTGGGCCATTTCCTGCACAAATCCAGGTTCTCTCACCCCCTCCAAAAACCACACACACAAACTCACTCTCCTGCTGGTAATAGCTCATCCAAAGTGACCACTCTCCCTACAATGTGCATGGTAATCAAGGTGGGTCATTTCCAGCACAGATCCAGGCTCTCTCACCCCCCCCGCCCCCCCCGGAACACACACACACATAAACTCACTCTCCTGCTGGCAATAGCTCATCCAAACTGACCCCTCTCCAAGTTTAAATCCAAATTTAACCAGAATGTCTGGCGGGGGAGGAAAAAGCAAGGGGAAATAGGCTACGTTGCATAATGACTTAGAGACTGGGAGTGGCTATTTAAGCCTAAATTAATAGTATCCAATTTGCAAATGAATTCCAATTCAGCAGTTTCTTGCTGGAGTCTGGATTTGAAGTTTTTTTGTTGTAAGATAGTGACCTTCATGTCAGTGATTGCGTGACCAGAGAGATTGAAGTGTTCTCCGACTGGTTTATGAATGTTATAATTCTTGACATCTGATTTGTGTCCATTTATTCTTTTACGTAGAGACTGTCCAGTTTGACCAATGTAAATGGCAGAGGGGCATTGCTGGCACATGATGGCATATATCACATTGGTGGATGTGCAGGTGAACGAGCCTCTGATAGTGTGGCTGATGTTATTAGGCCCTGTGATGGTGTCCCCTGAATAGATATGTGGGCACAGTTGGCAACAGGCTTTGTTGCAAGGATAGGTTCCTGGGCTAGTGGTTCTGTTGTGTGGTATGTGGTTGTTGGTGAGTATTTGCTTCAGGTTGCGGGGCTGTCTGTAGGCAAGGACTGGCCTGTCTCCCAAGATTTGAGAGAGTGTTGGGTCATCCTTCAGGATAGGTTGTAGATCCTTAATAATGCGTTGGAGGGGTTTTAGTTGGGGGCTGAAGGTGACGGCCAGTGGCGTTCTGTTATTTTCTTTGTTAGGCCTGTCCTGTAGTAGGTGACTTCTGGGAACTCTTCTGGCTCTATCAATCTGTTTCTTCACTTCCGCAGGTGGGTATTGTAGTTGTAAGAAAGCTTGATAGAGATCTTGTAGGTGTTTGTCTCTGTCTGAGGGGTTGGAGCAAATGCGGTTGTATCGCAGAGCTTGGCTGTAGACGATGGATCATGTGGTGTGGTCAGGGTGAAAGCTGGAGGCATGTAGGTAGGAATAGCGGTCAGTAGGTTTCTGGTATAGGGTGGTGTTTATGTGACCATTGTTTATTAGCACTGTAGTGTCCAGGAAGTGGATCTCGTGTGGATTGGACCAGGCTGAGGTTGATGGTGGGATGGAAATTGTTGAAATCATAGTGGAATTCCTCAAGGGCTTGTTTTCCATGGGTCCAGATGATGAAGATGTCATTAATATAGCACAAGTAGAGTAGGGGCTTTAGGGGACGAGAGCTGAGGAAGCGTTGTTCTAGAAACTGCTGAATTGGAATTCATTTGCAAATTGGATACTATTAATTTAGGCTTAAATAGAGACTGGGAGTGGCTAAGTCATTATGCAAGGTAGCCTATTTCCCCTTGCTTTTTCCTACCTCCCCCCCCCCAGACGTTCTGGTTAAACTTGGATAGTGGTCAGTTTGGATGAGCTATTGCCAGCAGGAGAGTGAGTTTGTGTGTGTGTGTGTTCTGGGGGGGCGGGGGGGGTGAGAAAGCCTGGATCTGTGCTGGAAATGACCCACCTTGATTACCATGCATATTTTAGGGAGAGTGGTCACTTTGGATGAGCTATTACCAGCAGGAGAGTGAGTTTGTGTGTGTGGTTTTTGGAGGGGGGTGAGGGGGTGAGAGAACCTGGATTTGTGCAGGAAATGGCCCACCTTGATTATCATACACATTGTGAAGAGAGTGGTCACTTTGGATGGGCTATTACCAGCAGGAGAGTGAGTTTGTGTGTGGTGGGGGGGCGGAGGGTGAGAAAACCTGGATTTGTGCTGGAAATGGCCCAACTTGATGATCACTTTAGATAAGCTATTACCAGCAGGACAGTGGGGTGGGAGGGGGTATTGTTTCATGGTCTCTGTGTGTATATAATGTCTACTGCAGTTTCCACGGTATGCATCCGATGAAGTGAGCTGTAGCTCACGAAAGCTCATGCTCAAATAAATTGGTTAGTCTCTAAGGTGCCACAAGTACTCCTTTTCTTTTTGCTATTGTTGATGGATCAGCAGGGGCAGAACGTAAGAAGAAATGAGATGAGAAATCTAGGCCAGGTTGGAACTTTGTTTATTCTTGAAGGTGAGTCTTAAAATTTGAAGAGTGTCAAAGGAGGAGCCAATGGAAGAAGACTAAGACAGGGAGAGATCAAATAGGGAATAAGAATAAGATGGTTTTAGTGGCCATGATTTACATGGAGGATGGAGAGATGGGTATTGGAGTGACCACATAGGAGCACTTTGAAATAAAGAAGGTGGTTAGATGCCCAGAGGTTGTTACACAGGTAGGGAAATAAAAAGAAAAAAGTGATGAGAAAAAACATTAACATACAGTTATTAACAGAGAGCAGAACTACTAAAAGGTGAAAACAGATCAATAAGGGTACCAATGAGAATAGAGAGAAAAGTAGGAAGAAATGACAAACAGCAGCAAAATTAAATGTTGTAGTTCAAAAGATATGATGTTCCACAAAGAGCGGTTGAAGGCACTAAAGCCATATGTTGGGATTTTCTGCATCAACTGATCACACACATTCCTGAAATCGCCCCACCCATGCAAACTGAAAACTTTCTTTCATTGACTATGGGCCCCATCCTGCTCCCACTGAAATCCATATGAATTTTGCCATTGATTTCACTGAAACCAGGACTGGGCCCTGTGACTTGGTAACTTTTAGTATTATTCCAATGACTTTCTGACACAGTTTGTCTCACTCAACTTTTCATGTTTATTTCTTAGGGGAAAAGATCTCTTTTGCTTTATAATTGATCGAGAGCAGCGACAGGAAAAGACCAAAGGGGAAACATCAGCAGAGCGTCAGTGTCAGGAATTAAATAAAAACAGGCAGCTGGTAAAAGTTACAAAATCCATACACAAATGCAAAAAGCATAAAAGCAAAAATAGTTGAACTAGAATGCCTCACAGAAGAGGAGGACCTTGATGTATCAGGCATTACAGAAACATGGTCAAATGACAAAAATCAATGGGATACTGTAATACCTGGCTATAAATAAGGCTGCAAGTCTGTCAAGGAGGTCACGGAAGTCATAGATTCTGTGACTTTTCATGACCGCCATGACTTCTGCAGCAGCTGGTGCTGGCTCAGGGCTGCTCAAGCCAGGCAGCCCCTGTCCCAGCAGCAGCAGTTTGGGTGTGTGGGAGGGGGTTCAGGGCTAGGGTAGGGGGTTGGGGAGTGCATGGGGGGCGCTTAACTGGGGTGGGGAACTCCCCAGCTCCCACTGGCATGGCCCCCCTGCAGCTCCTAGGCAGCAGAGGGGTGGGGGGTGGGGGTCTCCACACCATGCACTGCCCACACCCACAGGCCCTGCCCCCGCTGCTCGCATTGGCTTCAGTTCCCGGCCAATGGGATCTGCGGCAGCTGGCGCTTGTGGCGGGAGCAGTGGATCCCCTGTCCTGGCCCCTGCCTCCACCAGCTAGGAGCTGCAGGGATGGGGAACCAGGTAGGAAGCCCCAGCCAGCCCCCCATAATCTCCCACAGCACCAGGAGGGGTCCTGGGCTGCGTGCCACGGCCTGGCTTCCTCCTCCCCCAGTACTAGCAGGCGTCCTGGACCATCCCTGCCAGAGCACCTGCTGCCCCCTGCCCAAGTTTTAGTCAGGGCGGCATTTTTAGTAAAAGTCATGGACAGGTCACAGGCACCTGAATTTTTGTTTATGGCCCGTGACCTGTCCATGACTTTTACTAAAAATACCCATGACTAAAACATAGCCTTAGCTATAAACTATATAGACAGACAAGCAACGTTGAAGTGGTGAGGGTGTAGTGCTGAATCCAAAATATTCCATAGAATCCAATGAGAGGACCATGCAGTTGAATCTATGGATACAAATCCCAAGCTGTAAGAATATAAATATATTAGTATGCCTATACTAACAATCTCCAGATCAAGAAAGGGATATTGAGTGCATAACATTGAAAGAGATCAGAGGCAGCAACATCGAACAAAATGCTTTTGAATAACAACTAGCCAAAAGGTATTTTAAAAAATGACAAGACATTCTTCAAGCATATCAGAGTCAGGAAGCCTGATAGAGAATCAGTCGATTTGCTGGGTATAAAATAATGCATGGTATAAAAAAGGTAGGTCAAGATCTTCTGTTTTTGCTGTCTAATAACACTAGAACAAGGGGACCCTCAATGAAAATAAAAGGTGGTAAATTCAAAACCGATATAAGGAAATACTTTTTCACACAATATATAATTAAACGTGGAACTCATTGACACATGATGTTGTTGAGGCCAAGAATTTTTCCATTCAAAAATGGATTGGATATTTATAGTGATAACAAGAGTTACAATAGCTAAGGCTAACAAATATTAGAAGGGATGTTAAATTTCACACTGCAGAGTTTAGGCCAATCTCTAAAGGATTTAGAAGGAGGGGCAAATTCTCACTTCTGCCTAATGAGAGGCTTCTGGCACCTTCCTCTGAAGCATCTAGTGCTTTTAGATTAATAAGAAATAGAATAGTATACAACATCATTTTATGGCTTTACCGGGTCTGAGATGTCCTAGCAATACTTTAGGTTAATAGAAATTTACCTGTCACGTTTCTTTCTGCTACCTCTCATCTGCTTAAATTTAACGGCATTTTTATCTTTTTGCACATAAAGTTTTCCTGCTATTTTATTTTGTAAACATTATAGCTTCAGCAAAATAAAATCTTTCTGATGTGACTTTAGTAACTGACAGTACAACAAAGCATTTTAATTCCTAGAAACCTGAGGGACGCCCTACATTTGAAGATTTGCTGCATATAATTGATGAGATAGTGGAGAGTGAAGATGCTTTCTGAAGAAGAGGAACAGAGGCACAAGAATGCTATAGTACAGCAAAGAATCAACATTCAAGAGACATAGCATTGTTCTTTAAGAGCATGATCCTGCAAACTTCTGAGTGTTGCTGAATGAAGTGTGGAGAGCCTAAGCATTAACACTTACCATTTTCTCAGCAGTCATGCGGAGTAAGTTCCATGTAATATAAAGAAACATGCACAATATATTCACCAACATGAGCTGTGCGTGCAGCCCCATTCAGAGAAGCCCCCCCCCGCCTGCGCTTTCTGCTCAAGGCCCTGCCCCCACCCAATGCCTTGTTCTCACCGACCGGCTGGTCGACCTGGCTGGTGCCCAGAACAGTCCTGTGCCTGGGCTGGCCTGCTGGCACCTGGAGCAGTCTGGAGGAGCCCTGAACCCTGGCTGGCTGGTCGGGGCCGAGCCCTGAGCCCGGGCCTCCCAGAGGAGCTCTGAGCCCCACCACAGCCCAGTCCCAGGGCTGCGGCAGGGAGCATTAGCAGAGGATTGGGGCAGCTTAGCCTCCGTGACACACTGCCCATGCCTGTGCCCTCTCTGAAGAGTTACCCTGGGGTTAGTAAAAAATTGGGATTAATGCATGGAGCAAATTATAGGACACAGCAAAAGTGCAGACACTTAAGTGCAATCCAGTAAATGCAAATGATGTATGTAGTTTCTATGTTTATGAGTTTCATTTATTCTTGCTGCCAGACAGTAGTAGGAGCTGCTTGTGTACGTAAGAGTTTTGCTTAAAAACTAAAAGCAAAGTCATTTGGTGAGGGCCACCTACTCCCATAGGAATGCTTCCAAAGGTTCTCCTGAAATATTTATTTGTCACAGCCTGTTGATTAATGCTTTATGCCAGAGATGAGCAACCTGCAGGCACATGCTGGCCGCCATTTCCCGCAGCTCCCATTGGCTGGGAATGGCGAACTGCGGCCACTGGGAGCTGCGGACAGCTGTGCAACTGTAAACAAACAAACAGTCTGGCGGTCCGCCAGCAGATTATTCTGATGGGCCGCATGCAGCCCATAGGCTGCAAGTTTCCCACCACTGCTTTAGGCCATATACTGGGGCCAGTATTCTTGCTATGTCATTAATCTGTTTTACCCACTCCCCTCATCTTACTTCTCTCATCTATGTGTAACAAAGCACCATGGTCATCAGCCTAGACCAGTGGCTCAAGTGCAGCACTCAAAGCCCTCACTGTAGGATTGAGCCCTAATTTATTTTATGCCAGGAAGTGTTTCTTGGGAATTTTTCACCCAGAGAGCATCTGGGGCCAGTCCTGAGGCCAATCATAGCGATAAACAACATGCACAATACATCACAGCTGACTTTCAGTGGACTATAGCACATTGAATTTGATTAACTGTTAAGTAATTTATATACTAAATGTACTATAATTGTATACTGTACACATTTATTTATGAAATGTAAGTGTTTTGTTCCTGAAAATGTTAAAGAATAACAAGTTGCTCTATATTATATGTTACACATACAATGTGACATATGGCATCTGTGGATGAAAGAAAACATACTATGAATTAGATTTTCTATCATTCTGTCCTTAGTTATTTGTGAAATAAGCTTTATAGTCTTAATAGCAAATGTTATACTACAGTATGTATATAATAAACCAAATGTTAATTGTTTGGAAACTTGAACAACAGTTTGTCATTGATTTGTTGTAGGATAATGATTTCTGGCCAAACATATTGCTGGTATAACTGTTGACATCCATGAAGTTACGTCAGGGATGTACAGGACTGAACATATTTAGATATGTATGTTAATTTACTTACAGCAAGACTCAGTATCAGAGGATATATACAGATGGTACATACAGCCCAGAGCCACATTATGAAATATTACATATTTAGACATTTTATTTGAATAAAAGTAAGGATTACAGCAGATGTACAGCTGATATGGTTTGTGGGACGTGGTTTACAAAAGCATGATGCGTCTGATCATGCAAAATGCTGAGGGCTGCTATATAGGGTTGAGCTCCTTTAACCCTCACCAAAGGTCCCCATATGCAAATTATATGTAATATGCATACAAGGTGATAAATTGGTGGGGATTATTAATTAAGGCCTAATGCAGCAGTCCTTCCTATTGAAGTTACTGAGAGTTTTCCATGTAGAACAACAGTATGGTCAATTACATTTCAAACCAAGTCGTTACAGGGGAAGTTGGTAGTGAACCCCGTACTTAGGTTGCCTCACACTTACCTTATAAAAAGATTCTTGCAATGGGTTTCTTGTGTTGTTTTTTTTTAAGTCTAGCCCCCCCTGTTGTTTGCTGAGGGCCTTTACATTTGTTAGGGAGAAAGTCTTTGGACTAGAGAGGAGGCTTTTCTTTATCCCATGAAATTCCATTCAGGTTTAACAGAGTTGTGAACTGTTGAAAAACTTCTCTTGTTACCATTGCTCAGAAAAATTATGGCCGCATGAAAAAATAATAAGCAAAACACAAATATTCTAAAGACCCAGCCCCAAACAGCCACCAAAATAGGAGCAACAGCACATACTATACTGTGAAAGCCTGGGAGCTGCCAGAGCATCTGTAGCAGCTGGGCTTACCCTGCCCTGCAACCACCCCCAGCACATGGCCCCCATATCCCAAATCCCACCCCTTCCATCCTATGTGATGAAGGCATCACATGGGACAGGAGCGCCTCCAACTCTCAGGGCAGAAGAGAAAGACAGTGCATTCAGTAGGCCCTTGTAAATGTCCCAGACCCAGTACATAGTGTCAGTTGCCATCTCCTCCCTGGGATAACATCCTTTGGGTGCTGCTTGCTAAGTGACAGTAGTCTGTGTTGAAGGTTTGGAGCTTGTAACTCGGCTAACTGTATCTCATGCGCTCCCTTGTGGCCAACAGTCATGCTACAGGCAACTTGTCTCAGTTTCCCCTCTTGGACTGTTCAAATAAACTTAAATACAAGCTTTTTCTTGGTCTACAATAGCCCTCCTTGGGGACTGTGTTTATTAATATAAAATAAACTGTAAATAAAACTCAAAACTCTCATATGAAAGTCAGTTTATAAATCCACACAATCCCATGTTTCTCTTCCTTCTCCCAAGCCGAGCATTCCTGCCTGGGGCCTTTGTAGTTAACCTCCTGCTTGATTTGGGGTTCTCCCAGGCCTCCCTGCCTGGGGAGCTCTGCAGTCCCCTTCCCTACACAGAGAGCTTTCAGACTCTGCCACAGCTTCCTAAACTGCCCACCCCCCATTCTTCACTGCAGTGTCCTACTCCTTTCAAACTGCAATCACCTGATTCCTCTCAGGCAGCTCATCCTGTAAACCGCCAGCCCATAGAGGCAAATCACTCTGTTACAGGGCTCAGACCCTTCAGATGATGCATGATAGGGGAGTTTTCCTTTTTTAAAAATAAAAAACCCAGGAAATTACATACAAAATACCAAGTTAAAAGAAAGTTATTTGGTTGCAAAGTCAAGCATATGAAAGTTGGAAAATGCTATATTTAGTTAGTGCAGAATTAGAGTTGTTGGGGAATTTCCAGCAAAATAGGGATTTGTCAGACAATATCAAATCGTTGAACCTGAAATGTTTTGTGAAAACATATTGGGTTCAATTCACTTTTGATGAACTGCAGGGCCTCTAGGAGCCACAGCTCTGAGGTAGCCCTGCCATATGGACAGTCTCTAGGCGAGGGAGCCCCAGGACTTCCAGGGTCTGCAACTTCTGGGCTACCCCACCGGAATCATGACAATTTCATTTAGCACCTGCCATGATCCTGGGAGAATATTTCATATCATTCTGGGGTATATTAACAGGAGTGTCCTATGTAAGAAATGAGAGGTAGTTGTCCTGCGCTACTTGGCACTGGTGAGGCCTCAACCGGAGTAAAGTGTCCGGTTCTGGATGCCACAATTAAAGAAACAATTGGACAAATTGAAGAGAATCCAGACGACAGCCAAAATTGTGGACAAACTGACAAGAGGCCACAGGAGAGCAACAAAAATGATAAAAGTTTTAAAAAACCTGACCTATAAGAAAAGGTTACAAAAACTGGGCATGTTTAGTTTTGAGAAAAGAAGGATGAGGGGGAAATCTGATAGTCTTCAAATATATTAAAAGAACAGTGATCAATTGCTCTCCACTGAAGATAGGTCAAGAAGTATTTTGCTTAATTTGCAGCAAGGCAGATTTAGGTTGGCTATTAGGAAAAACTTTAACTATAAGGATAGTTAAGGACTGGACTAGGCTACCAAGGGAGGTTGCGGAATCTCCATCTTTGGGGATGTTTAAGAAAAGGGTGGATAAACACCTGCCAGGGATGCTCTATGTATATTTGGTCCCGCCTCATTGCAAGGGGCTGGACTAGATGACCTCTCGAGGTCCCTTCCAGCCCTATATTTCTGTGATTCAATTCAGAAACACCATGTGTCAGTTTTCTAAATGAAAATTGTATGGAATTTCCATTTGTCAGGAAATTTTTAAATGTTGAAATTTCCCGCAAATCAGAAATTCTGTATTTTGATTAGCTTTTGTTTTGATAGTCTTTAATTACATGATCCCATACTATTTTCCCCACAGGATCCCTGCCAAATTCAGGGCAAAGGATGGACACAAAGGAGTAGACTTAAGGTTTCATAGGAAACTGTAGATCTGGCATTTCCTAACTTTTGATTTGTGACTTTGCAATCAAAGTTATGTTATTTTAACGTACTTTAAAATATGTATTTTTACTGAAGTTTATCTAAAAAGTAAAGATTTAATTCCCAGTGCTGTCCTCCGTCAAAACACTTGATTTAAATATAGTCTGGGCTCCAAATTGTTAATTTTGGATTGGGTCAGCTTGTCATTATAGTCCGTTGCTTTGTTCAACTTTTTAGTACTCTGAAAGGAAATCTGTAAATGATGTCTTGTAATTTTCCCTGGACAAGTTTAATCACCCTCAGAAACTCCTTTCTTATTCTTTTTATTGTTAAAACTTAGTTTAATAGAACAATAGGCACAGAAAATCTGCCTGAATTGCACTGAATCCTCTGGTATATGTCTGCTCTTCTTTCTAGTTTCAGACTTTTTTTAAAGTAGACTAGATATCTAGATTTCAGTTGAGTTATTCTGTTGTAGAGCAAAATGTGATACAAGAACAAGGCTTCAGTGGAAATACTTCTGGTGTGAGGTTAGTATCAAGCCTCTGAATTTTTTTTTAAAAACAGGAAAGTAGGTGGGGTTAAATTTTGCCTGTGCTAAACCATACCTCTTTTGAGCTAGGATTTCAGTTAGAGAGATTTTACTGTTACCGACACAACTGAAGAAGAAAGGATCAAATTTTTATTTGAATACAAGCAGACAATCAACTATGATTCTTTCTACCTGTAAGTAATGTGGGCCACGTATTTTATGCTTTATGTTCTGTTTTGTACACTAGTTAGCAATGAGCTGCATAAATATCACCATATTTTCCAATTATTCTGCTCTTAAATTGTCATACTAATACGCATGTTAAAATTGTTAGTTTTAACTTTCCAAATTACTTCACAAAATTGCTATGATGGCTTCAGCAAAGCTACTATTGTTACCAACATACGGACTAGCGAACACAACAAATGGGGAACCCAAGAGGATCAGGAACCAAAGGACTGTCCTTAAGAGTGTGTCATGCATAGACATGACAGGGAAATTTAACAGAATTATAGGCAAACGTTCTGATTATGAAGAGTTCAGCTCAATAAAGAGCTAAGTGATAAAACTTCAGGAATTTCAATATTTTTCTATTAGTGGAAAAACAACATTTGGTTTGGAAAAAAGTATGTAGTTTTAGGAGCAAACTATACTGTTGATTTCCAACAGGACATGATTTTATAATTTTTTTCAGTCTGGATGAAAGGCAAGCAATTTCTAATCAATTGTCAGGCATTCTATATGTCACAAATGAGATGTTTTTGATGAGCAAAGATAGGTTAGGTGGGCGGACTACCCCTCAATGTGCCAATGTACACAAGTAACTCAATCTGCTTGAAAAACAAAGTGTTGTTCAGAATTTGGTACAAGAACACAATTGCTTAGAATCAGACTAATTATCAACATTTAGCATCAATCTATCAGAAATAGCAAAACAAAATAAAAAAAATCTGAGTATTAGATTATAAAAGACAAGTGACAAGAAAAACAAATTTCTGACTTGGCTGTTGGTTTTGTCTAGCTAACAGATTCCATTCTAATTAGAGCAATTTTTATTAGGAGATAGGAAGGAAGTGGTACACATTCTTATGCGTACATCGGCCACATATGTGGGCAGCTATATCAATTTAAAGAGCACCCATGGGTCCTAAAATTTTGTGCAGCACCTATAATCTTAGCTTGTGGTTCCAGTGTAGAATTTAGCAGCAATGGGAACATATCAAAGATCAAAGGGTTCCTGCACTTTCATTATGCCACCTTTAATTTTCACAGAACTGTCTCTCTAGCATCTCCTCAAGCAACCTGCCTCTCCTCCTCCCCACAGACATCTTTTTCTTCCCTCTCCCTTCCTCTGGCACCCAGCACACCACTCTTCTGCTGTGCATAGCTAGAGCCAGTTGCAGGTCCTTTCCTAGATTGTTTACTCTGATGGCAGCTGCTCAGCATGTCAACTAACTATGCCTTAGGGTACGGTTACTCATTTCCCATTATTACATCTCCTGCACCTATCTCTCTTCAGGTATTTTCATATAATATATAGAACATACATATAACTAGTCACTGTTTTAATGACAGATGTTTTCCTTCCAGCCACTTCTGGGGAGGAGAGGGTAAGCTATAAGACTGGTTGACTTTCCCCTTGTGATTATTTTTATCTGGGAGCAACACGGAGCTTTGTTTCAGACTACCAACTACATCATGGCTGGAGAAATGAGATTCTTAACATTACCACCAAAGACAAAATGCATGACAAGATGTAAAGCCAAAGGGCTGGATCCTCAGCTGGCATAAATTTTAAATCATTGACTATGTTTTGGTAGCTTAAGTGAAAGCCCAGCATTCAGAGAAGTAAGGATTGAAAAGTGTGCTGTCACCACAGCTGCTTTATGCAGACATATTCCCAAACAACTACTTACTGAAAACAAGTCACACGCAAAATACATCTTCGTATTAACAGCAAAAGGAGTAAAGGGCATTTTCTTTCCAGTGCCCTGTCCCATTTTGTGTGTGAGCTACAATATTTCAAATCTCAACAGCTACTACACGTTCCCTTTGGAAAATGCATTTAGGACCAACTCTTGGATTCCTTACTGAGGCAAGACTCCCACTGAAATCAACAAAAATTAGTGATAAAAACTGTGAAATCTTGGAACCACATAACTAGGGTAGAGGCAGGCAGGCAGCATGTATGTGAGTATCGCTCATTACTGTTCAGCAACCTCCTCTGGTATATGCAAAGGGTTTTTCCAAAGGGCAAGCTACTCCATTAGGGGCCTGATCCAAAATCTTTGCATTGACTTCAGTGGGTTTGGCTCATGCCCTAGCACAACATGAATTCAGGAAGAAAATGTGTAAAAACAATGTTTAAACTATAAGAGTCAATGGGCAAAATTCAATTTCAGAGATCCACAGATTCCAAGGCCAGAAGGAACTGTTCTGATCATCTAGTCTGACCTCCTGTATAACACAGGCCATAGAACTCCCCCAAAATAATTCCTAAAGCATCTCTTTTAGAAAAACATCCAATCCCAATTTTAAAAGTGTCACTGATGGAGAAGAAATCTGCCATGACACTTGGTAAGTTGTTCCAGTGGTTAATTACTCTGTTAAAAATGTACACCTTATTTCCAATTTTGTCTAGCTTCAACTTCCAGCCTTTGGATCACATTATACCTTTCTCTGCTAGACTGAAGAGAGCATTATTAAATATTTGTTCCCCCTGTAGGTACTTATTGACTGTAATCAAGTCACCACTTACGTTCTCTTTGTTAAGCTAAAAAGAGTGAGCTCCTTCAATCATGATAAGGGATGTTTTCTAATCCTTTAATCATTCTTATGGATCTTCTTGGAACCCTACAATTTTATCAACATCCTTGACTTGTTGACACCAGAATTGGACACAGTATTCCAGTGGTCACACCAGGGCCAAATACAGAGGTAAAATAACCTCTTTACTCCTACTCGAGATTGTATCCAAAGATTGCATTAGACCTTTTGGCCACAATGTCATACTGGGAGCTCATGTATAGTTGATTAGCCACCATGGCCCTCAAATCTTTTTTAGAGTTACTGCTTCCCAGGATAGAGTCCCCCATCATGTAATTATGGCTACGGCTATGATTATGTCACAGAAGTCACATTGACCTCCATGACTTTTTCTGCCCTGGAGCTGCAGCTCCAAGCCAGCCCCGCCCATGCATCTCCCATCCCCTGGGTTGGTGTGGGGGGACTTTGCAGTTGCTCAGCTGCCGCAGGCAGACGGCAGACCCTCACAGCAGCCCAGCCCCACAGGTAGGGGGGCCCCAGAGTTCCCAGGCACCACAGCAGTGGGGGACCTGGGAGCCCCTGCAGCAGTGAGCGCTGAACCAGCCTACCCCTTTTGTCAGGGATATTTTTAGTGAAAGCTGGAGACAGGTCACAGGCTTCTGTGAATTTTTGTTTTTGCCTGTGACCTGTCCATGACTTTTACTAAAAATATCAGTGGCAAAAACTTAGCCTTAATTATGGCCTACAATCTTTGCTACCAGATACATACATTTACCTTTAACCATACTAAAATGCATGTTTGTTTGTGCACAGTATACCAAGCGATCCAGATTGCTCTGTATCAGTGACCAATCCTTGTCATTATTTATCACAGCCCGAATTTTTGTGTCAGATGCAAACTTTATCAGTAATGAATTTGTTTTCTTCCAGATCATTAATAAAAATGTTAAATAGTGTAGGGCCAAGAACCAATCCCAGTAGGACCCCACTAGAAATACACCAGTTCGATGAGGATTCCTCCTTTAGAATGGCATTCTAAGACCTGTCAGTTAGCCAGTTTTTAATCCATTTAATGTGTGCCATGTTAATTTTATTTCATTCTAGTTTTTTTTAATGAAAATGTCATGGTACCAAGTCAAATGCCTTACAGAAGTCTAAGTATATTACATCAGTACTATTACCTTGTACAACCAAACCTGTAATCTCATCAAAAAAATATATGAAGTTAGTTTGACAGGATCTATTTTCCATAAAACTATGTTGAGATTGACATTAATTATATTACCCTCCTTTCATTCTTTATTAATCAAGTCCTGTATTAGCTGCTCCATTATCTTGCCTGGGATCCATGGCAGAAGGACAGGCCTATAATTACCTGGGTCACCCTGTTTACCCTTTTAAAATATTGGCACAATATTAGCTTTCTCCCAGTCTTTTGGATCTTCTCCAGTGTTCCAAAACTTATTGAAAATCAACTTTAATATTCCAATGATCTACTCATTAGCTCGTCTAAAACTCTTGGATGCAAGTTATCTGGACCCACTAATTTTAAAATGTCTAACTTCGGTAGCTGCTGTGTAACATCCTCCTGAGATATTAGTGGAATGGAAAGAGTGTTATCATATGATATGACTACATCATCTGTTTTTTTCAAATATAGAACAGAAATATTTATCGAACACTTCCTTTTCTGCATTATTATTAATAATTCTACCATATCTATCTATCTAGTAATGGACCAAGACCATTGTTAGGATTCTTTTTGTTCCACATATACTTGAAAAACTCCTTCATATTATCCCTAACTCTGTTGACCATAGATTTCTCCCTGTGTCTCCTTGCTTCCCTTATCAATTTTCTACAGTTCTTACTTTCTGATTTATATTCATTACTATGAACTTCCCCTTTCTTCCATTTGTAATATATTACCTTTACTTTCCTTCTAAACCATGTCTGTTTTTAATCAATAGGGGCTTCTTCCTCGATTGTGGGATTATGGCTTTTTGGGCATCTAGGAAAATATTCCTAAACAATTCCCAATTATCATTCATATTTTTATGATTAAATTCTTCCTCCCAGATGATTTGGCTCATAATTGTTTTCAGCCTTGTGAAAGTGGCCCTCATAAAGCATGAAGGATATATATATCGCAGGTGTGGACTTGATTCTGTTTGCACATTATAAATGTGATCAAGTCATGATCACCTGTACCTAAGTTACTGTCAAGATGTCTGTAGTGGCTCAGGAGTGTGAGTACCAACCCCAGTGCACACTATTGAGAAACAGGGCACTCACCGCAAATTGCTTGTGAGTTCTATACTTAAATTTCCCCAACCAAGTTTCAAGTGTGAACACCTCAGGCACTATAGCTTCCTTAACATGGTGTCACAGACAGTCCTCTTGGGTATTCCAACCTATCTTGCCACCCAGGTAAAGCTTGCCTTTCTGATAGATGGTCCCTTACATCAAAAATCACAACAATGTTCACGTTATTCCCAGTTCCAAAGGACCAGTCACTTATCCCAGATCACTTGCACTTTAGATCCTACACCAAAAACAACGCTTCTAGCCAATTCTGTAATAAATTAACTAATTATTTATTATCCAAGAAATATGAGTTATTTACAAGGTTAAAGCAGATAAACACACACACAAATGAGTTACAGTCTTAGGTCCCAAAAAAGAATAGAAGCTGCTATAATATGCAAACTCCATAAGTACTCCTAAGGTTCACCCAGGCCAGGCACTGGGGATCCCTTGTTTATGCTTAGAAATCTTGCTCTCTCCAAGTACAAGCAACATAGACATACAGTTCTCCCCCAGAGTTCAAACTGATGGGATAAGTCCACCTGCATATCTCCTCTTCATGGGTGTGTGCGGTGGGAAGAGCAATCAACAAAGTCTTTGTTCTTTGATGTTTCACAATGGTTCATTTGGTTCCAATGACCCTTCTTAGTGGGGAAGACATAACACCCTCTGTGGAAAACTAGTATTTCACACTTGGACATGCTTCTCTCCCGACTGGTGGTTTCAGAACAAACGCACACTTTTGCAGTCACAGAGCAAATACTTAAATATTACCTTATAAATGGGATACAGATATTATAAGTAAGCCTATGATTTAGTCATGGGTATTTTTAGAAAAAGTCATGGACAAGTCATGGGCAATAAACAAAAATTCACAGCCCCTGACCTGTCCATGGCTTCTACTATAAATCACTTTTGTCACCTTTGTCTGGCTTGTCCTTGTCCATCCCTCCACAAACGCAAGTCGATGCCACATCATTCTATTTAATTGCGAGGCATGTTCTTTCCATTTCTGGCCAAAGAGTTTTGTCATGGGATTGGCACAGCGCATTTTTGGTCTGTCCAGTGGTCACTTGTGGTCTCTGGAGATCCAGTCACTGGTGCGGTTGTCCACCTATTGTCTTGCCTGTGCACTAAATGACCTGCCCATCTTTGTTTTGCGTCGTACATTGCCTGCACTACATCGGTAACCTCTGTACGCCTTCTGATCGCATCATTCGGTATGTGATCATGGAGTGATATCTTGCACATTCACCTTTCCATTGCTCTCTGGGTGACAGCAAATTTTTCTTCCTCTGTGTTCGTCGTTGACCAGCTTTCTGCTCTGTATATCATTGCTAGCAGAACAGTGGAGTTAAACAGTTCTTTCCTTTCCTTCACGGGCAGTTCATCATCCATTTGAGACGTCTTTATCTTGTTGAAATTTGCCCACCCCACCTTTCTGCAGCTGAGCAGAGACAACCCTACTATAAATACCCCTGATTAAATCTTCGCTGTTCTGGCAGCCCTGGGGTCAGCCACACTGGCCACTGCAGAAGTCATGGAGGTCATGGGAAAGTAATGGAATCTGTGACTTCCACAACCTCCATGACAGACTCACAGCCTTAATTATAAAAGTGAGATTAATGTATGTAGCAACCTACTAGCATTTCATAAATTTGAAACACATTTTTATGAATCTAATATATATTTTAACATTACTAACACTCATGAGAGCCAGACTGAATTCCAGCTATGCATTTGTCAATTGAGGCCAAGAGGCATGGGCAGTAGGTATAATACGCCAGGGAAAGCTCTGCCTTCCCTGATGATGACACCGACCTGCCACCAGACACCTGGCCCCAGCCCTTCCCCGGGACCCTTACTGCCTCCTCCACTCCACACGCCCCCCCCCCAGGTCCCTGCTGCTTGCCATGTCCCCCCTCCTCCTCGGAACAGGAGAGTGAGGAGGGATACAGAGAGCCGGCAGACTGGTGAGGCTCTGCTGAGCACTGGGGCCAGCAGCTCGATGGGGGGCAGGGTCTTCAGGGGCAGGAGGAACTGGCTCTAGGGGGATGGTGGCTCAGCCTGGCCTGACTCTGGAAAGGGGATGGCGACTTGGCTTGTCAGGCACTTGCGGGCTGGGGGGGCACGGAGGGGGGGAGGCGGTAGCTCTGCCCAGCGCCATGGCTGGCCTGGCACTCAGGGAGACTGGTGGCTCAGCCCGCACCTGGGGCCGGCAGTGGGGGTGGGGGGAAGGGGAGGAGGGAAGATGGCTCGGCCTAGCGCTTTCGGGGGGCGGGGGGTCAGGAGGGCCGGCAGCAGCGGCTCAGCCCAATTTATGGCTTGGGCAGACGGGCGAGGGCTCCTCTGGTCGCGGGAGCCCCTCAGAGTCAGGGCTTCTCCTTTTACACAGTAGAAGGGGGATTTCAGGGGTCTGGCATGAGGGGGCGGGGCCTTGGGTGGAAGGGGTGGGGCTGGCAGGCTAGCCTCCCCAAAGCGGTATGCATTTGTGGTTATAGTCAGGTTCACCTGCCGCCCATGCCAAGAGGCCTTGACATAGGCTGGCATCTGGTCTGCAAGCATCACAGTTACCATTAAATGTTTAGTTCTGTGATCAATTCTTTATCTCGCAAGTATCTCATGTACATTAAAGAAAACCGAATTTGGCTTTTTGTATCCAAATGAAGTTATTTTTTTTTAAATCCCTCCATTCAAAAGAAAGAAAATTAAGTAATAAAGAGTGTGGAGATGTTTATGTGAGGCAATATGCTGCATGAGCTTCTGTCAGGAAGTGCAGGCTTCCTGTACCACTTTAATAATCATTGCTACAATACTTGGAGTCAGCTCTGTGTGTATATAACTTCCTGTCTTGCTAGTACAAGATTATGATGTGAGCAAGTCTAATTGAGTTATTCACACGGAGAGCCAAGCAATTTGACATTTGTGGTGGGTACTTTAGATGTACAGGTATGGGTCATCTTCTCTTCCTGATAGAGGCTGCAGAGTCACTATGAGTTATTCTGTCACTTTAGTGGTCTGTGATTCTCTAATCAAGGACATCAGAATGAGAAAGTAGTGTCACATGTATTGTATAAATAGCAGGCTCACAAGTAAATTCACAAGATGTGACAGCCTACAGACCACCTGAATAGGCCCCATGGAATCAAATCCTAAAACCTGCAACTCTCAGTAGTCTCTGAAGAGCTCTCACAGTACTTCTTATTTCATGATGCTGTCCCCTGCTGATTTGTCAGATTTCCACACAGAAATATGGTGTTTCAATAATACATTTCAGAGCTTTAACTCCCATTGAGTCTTTCTACAGCTGCTACTGAGCAGCCAAAGCAGGAATCAATGCAAGGACAAAATAACTCCTTCAGAAGCTGTGCTGCAAGGGAGAGACAGCCAGCCAAATCAGGAACTATGCATGCAAACAGATCTGCCTCTACAAAGCTGGGGATGTCCCTTTCCTAGGACCTCACGCCCTGTGAACTCCACAGAACCAGAGGAGAACATGGTAGGGTAGGAAGAAAAAAGAAGGGCAGCAAACCTCACAGAAACACCCTGCGTCTCAGAGTCTTTCACACTCATTTCTCTGCAAGAGATGGTAATCTTCTAGGTCACAGTTATTGGATTATGGGTCATATTCTGCACTCTTTTACAGTCAAAACACTGAACTCAGTGAAAGTGTTGCTCAAGTAAGGAGTGCAGAACAGGGACCTACACTGCATACCATGAAACACCCTAATTACTGATTCAGCCCAAAGTTTGTTATGATTCCTTAGGCACTATAAGAAACTAGCTGGTAAATATATGATTAGGATATATGTAAAATGCATTACAGACATTTCATTTACTGCTGGTTTCTTTTAACCTGGCAAAGTAGATTCAAGTGTGGAAAGTGCCTATACTTTACAGAAAGAGTTTGAAATTCAGTGAAGGCAGAAAATTCCTGGGTTGACATTCCACCTTTATTCAAACCAGCCTGAACTCTGAATTCATTTGCATTTGTGGTTATAGTCAGATTTTCAGTGTACTTAAGAATGTTGTTTTAATAATACGTGAAGTTCTACAGCACCTGATCTAAATATCTCTGGTAAGTACTTAACAAATGTTCATTGAGGCTCACAGCACTAAGGCAAGATATACAGGGATTATGTGACCCATCACTGAAATGTAGACACCTTTGTAGTGGAACGCAGAAGCTCTTTAACAGTGCATGGTTGCAATACACTATCTAAGTCAGGGGCAAACACTGCTCCCAGCTGAAACACCTCGGGTAGTTTTGGTAAGTAGTATGTAATTACCCAAGTTGGAATTTAAACATCCTTCCTCTAATGAAAGAGACCATGAGATCGCTAATAGCCAAATGTCAGTTCACCTCATTCAAAAGTCAGCACCTGCAATTTCAACTGCCATCTAATGCCATTCCAGTAATCAATTCAGTACTATTTCAGACTTTCCCTCTGAATTTCTTCTTTTGCAGGTAAACATAGACCAGTGATATTAAGATACTGAAAGTTGAAAACACTTTTCTTTTTTCTTGTTTATAGCTCCTTGTCTGGAAAATACAGTAAATGGACTAGAAATTACAGCAAGCACCAGTAGGAGAAAGCACATTCTGGCAAAGCTAAACAGTAACAATTTTATATGGCGAGGTGATAGCTTCATGTACAATGGAAAGTAATGCAGCAAACTGATCACACTGCACGTACCTTTTTTAGTCTGGCTTCTTTAAAAAAATTGTTAATGTCAGCTGGCTTGGGCATTTCCAATCCTCATATTTTCCATAGCCGTCACTGGAAACTTTTATCAAGCGGTTTATGATATCTTGTGATTTAAAATGGGCTTGTCAAAGTCCCACACCATAGGCTCTTCACAGGATGTCATGGTCGATGGCAAATTGCCCCCACAAGCTTCACTGGTAACTTTTCAAAGCAAAACAAGCATAAGCCACAGGTTTCTTCCTCTTCTGACTAAGAACTAATTTTGATCTTATCTCCCTGAAGTTTGCCCTTCTCTTTCCCTTTTTATAGTGTGAGATTTGTTAAATACTGTATCTTTCTTTATTGGTCAAATAATTCAAGTTTCACCAGGTGTAATAAGGCCACTTAACCTTTTGAATGCTATGCTACACAGATTCTTAGTAAACTTTGTTGCGGTGCTATGCTAACATATACTCATCTTTAAAATGACTCCAACTCAAGCAGCTCCCTCCAGTTCCAAAACAGCTGCCTAACCCACCCACAACCTTGTGGTTATGGGAACATCCCAGCCATATCTCAGCTGCCTAACTTTTTCTTCTCTTTCAGCTGCCTAAAGGTCATGCAACCTCCACCCAAGAAACCCAGCTAAAGCCCCTTTCCCACCCCAGGTGTCATCCATCCAGAAATTAGGTCAGAGTAAAGGTCAGTTGTCTTGCTGCAGCTGACCCCATTAGGTGTCTTCTCTCCACTTGTTCATTTGCAAGCAGCATATGAGGAATTGCATAAACACAGCAACTGTGATACAAGATAAATAGGAATGCATGACTAACTCTTGAGATCAGATTTGAGCTCTTGTTTTTGTAAAGCTCTTTGTTTTGTTTTTCTATACCTGAAAGACTTATAATAATGATTTGCACTGAGATTATACAGCAAAAGATGCCAAAGCTCTTTTACAAACATTACTTAATTCTTACAATGTCCTATTTCCATTTTAGAGATGGAAAAAATGAAGCAGAGAGAGGTTAACTTATAAGTAACTTGCTCATGCTCACACAGTGAAAACATGGTAGAGCTAGGACTAACACTTAAGAGCTCTAACTCAGAGGCCTATGTGCTAACCATTATACTATACTTCCTCTCTTATCTAGACTTAGACTACATAGAGAATGGATGTTCTTATTACTTACACCGAAATATTTCATCCAAATCCCTCACATGTTAATTAAATGAAACTGGGTCATCATCCCAGATAGGGGGTATAAACAAACCAAAAATGGTGAAGAGGGAATAAAAAAACTGAACACGTTAGTGTGACTTTGAAAAGAACACGCATGAAAAATAAACTTGGAAAAATACTCAGTCCTAAGGGAGGGACACTACCTAATATGTGTCTTTAGAGAATCTTCTAATGACAAGAATGTAGTGTTCACTGTGGAAAAGAAGAGACAGGACTCACTTGTGAAGGATATAAAGGTTGCTGCTGCATACAGAAGGAACCTGTAGCACTCCTTGGATATCTAGCTACCACACTGATTAAAACAATCGAGTATCATCACACAGGGTTTCTCTTAAATCTTAGCCAAGAACGGTGACTACACTACAAGCAAAACATGGCAAAACATGAATAGGGAGCTCAACATAAAAAATGTGTAGGGATGCCAGGTTGGTTCTTCAGATTTTTCACACCTCACAAGAGGACATTTGTAACATCAGAGGCTCTTCTGGTGCTATGTATTCATTAAGAAAAAATATCCTAATCAGTATTTTATTATTGTACTGCTCACTGTGGTTAATAATTTATCCATCTGTAAATAGGAATAATACTTAGCACCTGTATAGTGTTTTTCATCTGTAGATCTCAAAGTGCTTTACAGAAGTGGGAAAGCACTGATAACTTCAATTTTAACAGATGAGGAAACTGAGGCACAGAGAGATTAGGGGTTCGATTGTGGAGTCCTTCCTTACACTGGCAAGCACTCAAGTAGTTCCACTGGTTTCAGTTGGACTATTCCCATGAGTAAATGTTCCACAATCTGGTCCAAAGTGACTAGCCCAGAGTCTCACAGCAAGTCCACAGCAGAGAACCTATTACACACTTCAGTGTAGTAAACCAAAAACAGTACTAAAAATACAGAAATGTTCTTCTTTTCAGATCACACCATCCAGTCTGCTTTTTGCTGCTGCTGCTGTTCGGTGCAGAAAAGGTAACTCAAAGTTTAGCTTCAACTCGCTAGTAATTAAGCTAATCAGAATAAGTCATTTGCTTTCAAACTAGTCACATATAAAAGCTTCTAAAACCCCTCAGTTTTCAGTAAATCTGCTGAAATTTTAAACATTTACAGACCTTTTCCCTCTCCCACAGCTAATCTGTTTGGTGATATATATTCTCATAAGCACTGTTTTTATTCTCCAAAATTAGAGCAGTGAGGACAAAGTTGAGCCTGGACAATGATGAAGACTTGATGGCTGGATACTCAATGTCACAACAGCTCTCCTATGTGTCTACCCAAAAGCACAGAGTAAGTAAAATCATACAGATTCAGGAAACTGAAGGACAAAGAGGTTAAATGACGTATCCAAGTCCAGACACTGAATATATGCCAGAGCAGGCACGAGTGCAGAGGTTCTCAAACTGTGGTCCATGGATAGTGGTCCATGAACTCCATTTAGGTGGTCCATGGATAGTTCCTTCTAAGGTGCATGCCTGGGTGGCTGCACACAAGAAAATGAAGGGCCACCCACCAAATTAGTAGGTGCCTGGACCCTGGAGAAGACACACATGTAAGGTGAGGTGGTGGCCTTGGAGGAAATGGGGGTAAGTGGGAGGGGGCAGTGGGGTGAATAGAAGGGGTGGGGGGAATTTGGGACGTGCAGGGCTGCGGCGGCCAGAGAAAGAGGCGACTTTCCTCAGCTCCAGGGTTCCAGCTGCCGGAAAGAGACGGCCCTCCTTCCCAGCCTCAGCTGTGTGGCTGCTGTGGTGGGGGAGAGACCCCCCTTCTTCCCAGCCCCAGCTCAGGGGCTGCCATGGCTGGGGAGAGAAGGCACATCTATTGCAACAGAAAGGTAAGACTACTGATGTTAAAATATGAGTTGTGTGCTTTTATTTGTAGAACAAAAAAAGTTAATTATTATTAAGGGTTTTTTTATATAGTCCTTTTATCCAAAGTGCTTTACAATAGTTAGCTAACGGTACAAATAACATTTGGAAAGATCATTAAGTGGTCCACTGAGACCCTCCACTGAGATCACCTTCAAGTGGTCCGTGAAAAAAAAGTTTGAGAACCACTGCACTAGTGTAACTAACTCCCTGCCAAATCTTTAAAGTTGCAGTAATACATACTTCATATAAAT
The DNA here is from genome assembly GCF_965140285.1 of Lepidochelys kempii. Classification (NCBI taxonomy): domain Eukaryota; kingdom Metazoa; phylum Chordata; order Testudines; family Cheloniidae; genus Lepidochelys; species Lepidochelys kempii. Next base: position 91,737,993 of record NC_136383.1, read on the forward strand.
ATTGTAAAGAGTATTTTAATAAGAGTGCAAAGATTTAGAAGATTTACATTGTTATGTATTTTTTCCAGACACGAAAGACCTGAGTATGGTCTTACTTTCATTTGGCCTAACTCTACGGACTTCAATGAGTTCCTCCCAACTTTACAACAGTGTAACTGAGCGCAAAACCAGGCCCTATGTTCATGCAAAACAAAATGTTTGTATTCCTGCTGATATGTTAAGCATGTATGCAGTGTTCTCCAAACCCAGCTGGTGTAATTCAATGGAGCTATTCTGATTTACATCAGCTGAGGCGCTGTCCCAGAATTCATACCGCATTAATGTAACTGCAAGCACTTTGGTGGGGGAAATGCTCTACTTTGGCTACAGTAACACTACATGCATATTATTTATTTATTTGTCAGTGTAACTTTGGCTTGAGTAACAGTTATCCAAGTGCAATCAACAGTACTCTGTTGCCTTCTTGCAAGTGCAACTGACCGGACGATAAGGCGTAGGGAGGAAGGAATCGTTATCAGTTTCTTTCAGGAACAGAGACAACATAAAAATAAAATAAAATACTACTACTAATAATAATACTAATAATAAGCAGGGAAAGAAATGCAAACCAATTATGATACTTTTTTCTCTCAACAGCATGACAGGCAATTTGTTCAGCAATCAAAAAGGAAGCCACCACCAGCGTTACCCCCACAGATCCCTGGAGAGTATGAAGAGAAAATCAGAGTCATTGCACTCTATGATTTTTTTGCCAAAGGACCCTGTGACTTAACACTCAGGAAATCAGAAGAATACATTATCCTTGAGAAGTATGACCCCCACTGGTGGAAGGCAAGAGACCAGTACGGGTAAGAGAGGAGGCATGTTTGGACCCATTTGTTTCTATTTATCTTCCTAAAAAAACCCCCAAAAAACAAAAATACAAAAATTAGAGGCATAAATATATTTTAGGGCCCGATTTTAAAGTGTTCAGCTCCCAGTTAGGCATCTATATGAAGCAGCCAGATTTTGAAAAACATTCAGCACACAGCATCTCCCATTGAGAATAATGGGAATCTAGAATCTAGACAGACACACACCAGGCTAAACAAGAACAGTATTTGGGAATTTGAGAAGAGAGTGAGTTGCTGGCTGCTGAGCAGTTCTGGAAACCTGGCAACTTCATTTAGGACCTGTTGGGTGCCGAGCTCTTTTGAAAATCTGGTGCTTCATACTTAATTTGTAAAGTATTTTACAATACAGTGAATCAGAAGAAAGTTTATGTGAGTGTGACGGAATGGCATTCAGATAAAATAGCAACTACAGTCATATAGGTAGCTAGATCAGGGGTGGGCAAACTTTTTGGCCTGAGGGCCGCATCGGTTTTCTGAAATTATATGGAGGGTTGGTTAGGGGAGGCTGTGCCTCCTCAAACAGCCAGATATGGCCGGCCCCTGCCCCCTATCTGACCCCCCTGCTTCTTGCCACCTGACAGCCCCCCCAGGACTCCTGCCCCATCCAACCCCCCGTTCCCTGACGGCCCCCCGAGGACCCCTGCCCCACCCCCCCTGCTCTCGGTCTCCTGACAGCCCCAGGACCCCCTGCCCCAACTGCCACCCCATCCAAACCCCCTCTCCTTCCTGACTGCCAACCCCGTGGAACACCTGCCCCACCCACCCCCCCGCTCCTTGTCCCCTGACTGCCCCCTGCTGCCCCATCCAACCCCTCCTCTCCTTCCTGACTGCCCCCCTGGGACCCCTGCCCCCATTCAACCCCCATTCCCCACCCTCTGACCACACTGACCCCTATCCATGCCCCTGACACCCCCTGAACTCTCCTGCCCTCTATCCAACCCCATCCCTACTCCCTGCCCCCTTACCGCACTGCCTGGAGAATCGGTGGCTGGCAGTGCGGCTGCACCAAGAGAGGCAGCCGCGCCACGCAGCACAGAGCATTGCACCGCACAGCGGCGTGGCTGCAGGGGAGGAGGGACAGCCTCCCGGGCCAGGAGTTCAGGGGCCAGGCAGGACAGTCCTGTGAGCCGTAGTTTGCCCACCTCTGAGCTAGAGAGATGAACGACAATTAAGCAAATTTCTGCTCTCAGTCACACTTGTGCCTATCTTCCCATCTAGTTTCATACAGTGATATATTGAAGTTACTAGGGTTGCACCATTGTGGCTGAGAGCAGAATTGTAGAAAGGGTATGTAATTCAGTAAAATATTGTTTTTGGAGTTAGGTCTGCCTGAACCAAAATCCTAGATCCAAATACCCCTGAACTTTAAAAAAAGTCTGGATCTGAACTTCACTTATGGTCCTCTTCCTACAGTAATGCTTTCATTGTGTCCCCCTTCTCTCAGCTTAATGTCTTCATCCACACCTCCTCCCCTTATGTTTGGAATAGCTGCTTTTTTTTTTATGTGCCAAATAACCATCCCCTCCTAATTCAAATCCCACCTCTAAACACACTTCTTCCTAGAGGCTCAGTGATACTCCACCAGATACATAAAAAGAATTTGCCTTGTTCAGAGATTAGACAGTTATCTGGTGTACTGTGCATCTGAACCGCAGTGTATGTCCAAATTAGGAACTGTACAGTGACAAGCTTGCTGAAATACATAATAACCTTGAACGCACTGGTTGTTTTTGAAGGTGGGATTTAAAATAATTGGCAATTATGTAAAATGTAGGTATATATATATATATATATATATATATATATATATATATATATATATATATATATATTACAACTCAATCTACTTTCTAATGTGTGCACTGGCCATGCGTATGCGTTCAAAGGTAGAATCTAGGCTTCAGTCCCACCTGGTGGGTCTTATGCAGAGCTGGCAACACAAATTCACCCATTTTCTGGTTTTCCAGAGAACAGTCCCATACTGAACAATTCATACAGTCAGTATTTGCCCATCATCTGCCCTTTGAAAAATCACCAGGTTGATAAGAAGAATCTTGGGGTCTTCCTTCAATGACTGTCTGAATTCACAGAAGCATAACTCATACTTAATATGTGGCCAAAGCGTTAGTTGCCTTCTTCTTAAGTGAAAGGAATATTCACATTTTAATCCCAGTAATACTTTACATTGTGTTATATCTTTCATTTGTATTTATTTTAGTAATGAAGGCCTAATTCCCAGCAATTATGTAACTGAGAACGAGCGAAATAATTTAGAAGCATATGAGTAAGTACACTTGAAAATGATTATTGTGTCTCCTCCCTGAGAATTGGTTAGGACTGTACATTTTTAGGTCCTGATCTTTCAGTCCTTACTGGAAGTCAACAGGAATTTGCCTGAGTAACGACTGCAGGACTAAGTCCCTTATTTTTTCTTATAAATCATCATCCTAAAAATGAATTCACCATTTGTCTTCCAGTTTTCATGATTCTGCTCTATTCAAATCAATGGCTGTTTGCTATGAGACTAGAATGTCATAAACACTGGTAGCTCATAAACAATAAATAGTATAACTGCATCTGTTTGCATAAGTCAAGATGTCACAATCTGGATGTTTCCTATTTGCTAGCACTCACAGCCAGATACTATTATACTCTGATCTTTTCCTGTTTTGTACATTTCAATGAATAGCCAGTACTCACTTCAACATATTTAAGGTTCATTGACTGGTGAGGAAGAGTAAAATTCTCAAATATTCTAGCCAGAGATGGGCCTGAGACACCAAGTGTAAATGCAAAATTTCCCAAACTTCTGGGTGTTTATATCCAGGATTTTACTTAGTCTCAACTTTAAACACAACAAATGGGAAAAAATATTGAAAATCATCAGGCTAGACTTGACACCAGTAAAGCTGCCCTCTTTTCCCAACCACAATCCCATCACATATTCAATTATGAGACACTATATGAGCAAAAATTCTACACATTGGACTGTAAACCCGCCAATTTATCAAAGGCAGAAGACTGGACCCTCTAACAACTCTTATGGCATGTGCAAGAAACCACCACACTTCACATTGTTACTGTGTAGGAGTTTTTAAAATAAATTAGCGAGTGAGACCCAGAATGCTGGATAGGCACATTTTAAAAATATAACTATGAAACAGGAAACACTTATTTTATGAGGAAGCTAATGGGGTTCTTTCACTAGTTAGGGCGAGCTGAGTGATAGTAAGGGGCAAAGTTAAAACTGGTAGTGGAACTTTAAATATTTCCAGACTTTCTGACATTTTGATTTTTTAAACTATGACTTTAACATTTTCACTTTTCAACATTGTTTTTTTAACCTTAGCTCTGAATTTTCTCATTCACAAATATCTTGTTTTTGTTTGTGTTATTATTATAGCGGAGATGGTCTTATAAAGTGGTTTAAAATTAATAGCTGTTTGTTTACAACCATAGCTTTATATTAACCACGTTTTTGGTTTGGGAATAGTATAATGGTTAAGAAGTGTTGCTCTTTACAATAGAGTCGATAAGTATTTTTATTAAAACAGCTTGAAATCAGAACATAATTTAGCTGTCTTTTCTTGGTCATTTATTGTAGGTGGTACTGTAAAAACATAACCAGAAATCAGGCAGAACTTCTACTAAGGCAGGAGGTAATTCAGTTGGTTTATAAACTTTCATTGTTTGTAAAGTTACCCACAATCTAAATTATTCTGTCAGTATTACAAGACGCATCATGAAGAGTTCAGCCATTAAATCCAGAGCTAACTGTACAATAAGATAGAGTACTTTAAAATGAAGGGATGTCTTGGTGGTCTAAACATCAGGTATGGAATACTTAGACTCCGTAGAACTTGTTCTGTTTAGGTCTCTAACTTCCATATTAGATAAACTGAGTTCTATGCAGTTTACTGTGCGTGTCTTTTGAGTGAGACTTTAAAAACTGAAATCTGTCTGCTCTGTATGAACATTAAAAATCTCACAGTCTCTTAGTTAACATAGAGGTTTGCCCCAGTATCCTTAACTAAAATTTCTACTCCTCTTATTGTCATGCAGCATGTTGTGGCCCACTTAGTCCTGCCCATAGGCAATTGTGTTTTATTGGTGCTATTTTATATATTTTGTGTGAAGCAATGTGGAACCCTTGGGAAGAAAAGTGCATGTCAATATAAAATACAACTGTATCTATGACTTCAAATTGTTACTATTTTAGAGAGAATAACAGAGTTTTGCTCAGGGGCCAACACAGGGATTGGATAAAATACAGCTCAGCCAGAGGGAGTGCACAGAAACATACAGAATTATAGGTGTTAAAGAGGAAAAATAACAGCTCTTATATAATCCAGTCTACCACCCTGCTTTACAGTATATTTTCTAGTGATTTGTGTGGTCTATTTTTCAGTGCTCCAAACATGGAGCTTCCAGCACTTCCCATGGGAGAGTATTCAAATATATTTAACTCTGAGAACTCTTCTGATATTCAGTCTAATTTTTCCATTTCCATTTCTCAATTTCATTCCATTACTATTAGTTATAATCCCATGAATCACTCTAAATGATTCCTAGTCACCATGGCATTATCACCCTTCAAATATTTATAGATTTGTATGTCCTATCTTTAGTTTTGGGTTAACCAAGTCAGATATTTAACTCTGCTCCTCCAGCCAATGGCATGGCTATGACTACAGCACTTAAACTACACTGTACAGCTAAAGCTTACTGCAACCTGCTACACAGGGTTGTGACTACAGGATTTACACAGGTCACACTCCAGCTAGCCAGAGGTCTATCATGCAGATGTCCCACTCACAATTCCCCTTCCACATTAATATGAAGATGAACTGCCAGGGTTTATGGCCTTTCTCCTCCTGGTCCCCTGAACAGAAGCACGAAGCACCACAGTGGTTCCACTACATTTTGGGCCTTCCACAGATGCCAAATAGCCATGAAGTTTTAGCTCTTTATTCTTTAATTGTTTCAAGGGTCTGTATCGCATTAGAGCATAGTGAAGTATAAACATTCACAGAAACAGTGGACTGGGTTAAATGTAAATGTTCAATACATTTAAGATGTTAAATATGAGTTATCTTCAACTTACCACTGATAGTCACCTGTATTTTAATGAATAACAGTGAATTATATCCATGGTGTTGTGCCATTCATCTGGTGTACTGAGTGTATAAGAAAATGTACAGTACAGCACAAGTAGTCTCCAAACACAGTGTTACAAACATAACATATAATATCACCAGGCTTGTGTACTTAGTTCAATGATATAAAGCAATGAAATAGCTCCATATAGGAAAAAGACCCCAATAACTAGAAATAGTAAATAGCTCTATGGCTGTAGAAATTAGGAGGTTAGGTAGAGATCATTAGAGTATTATGTTACTATATAAGTCTTGTGTTCTAATATCATAAACCATGCTAGTAAAGTTTGAACAGTTTGAACATCAGTATCCAACAGTCAAAAGGCATCAATGCTTCTCTTGCATTAAGTAATATCCTTGGAATCACCCAACAGTGATCCACACACAGGTGAATGACTCAGCATTTATATATTCATATTTACTCTAAGATGTTCTCAGAAAAGTACTTAGCTTCCTGCTGTAAAAAAGAGATATCACCTGCATTGTACAATACACTACAAGTGTTAAGTACATTACCTCCTTTTAGAAGTTACTGTTCTTTTAGTCATACAGTTAAAGGCCACAAGGAACCACCACATCATCTGCTCTGACCTCCTGACCTTTAGCTTTCTTTGGTTCCTTTATAAAACATTGAACAGTATTTTGTAATCAGCTGAATGTCTTATCACATGTGAATTTTCTGTCAAACACAAAAGAAAGGATAAACTAAATCTGAATTGCTTTTCAGTCCAAAGAAGGGGCATTTATGGTCAGAGATTCAAGTCAAAAGGGAGCCCTCACAATGTCTGTGTATTCACGATCTAGTGGGTAAGTAATTGCTGCTCTGAATGGTTAAGAATTTAAATAAACAGATGAAAACATATCTTAATTACAATTCTTTGTGAAAGTGGCTTGCTTGCTGCACAATATACATGTACAGTACAATATTGTACAGCATTGTCCATACTGTGTATAGGGAATACTGAAAACCTTGTTGCAAATTACAATCCTTCCAGTTAATTAAAAGGTACATACCAATACTAATGCTCAATGGAGTAATTTTGCCCCAAAAGTTGTGGGGTGGGGACGGCAGATGCAAACGTTCCCATGCAGCACGACAAGATCACCTGCATTTTCCTGAAACCCAAAAGGTTCCAGCATAAGTCCCTTTCATCCATCCAATTAAAATAATAAGCAAACAAGACTTACTGTAGCATCCTCTTGCCTCTCGTCCTATGGTGCAGTCCTTGACTGGCTGGCTCCCATGCAATGCTGTAGCCAGCGCACTGACCTCCTGCTACATCTCCAACCACTCCTCCTTCCCCTTCACGGGAAGCCCCCACCCAGCCTCTCCTGCTACCCAAAAACACCTCTATAGCCTCCTCCCTCTCTCACAAGCCTCTCCTCTCCAAGAACCTCCCAATCTCTCCTTTCCCCAAACTTGCCTCATTCCCTCCCTCACCCCAAATCTCTCCTTCACCCCCTCCCCACGCTGCCTCTCTTACCCATCCCCTCAACCATGCCATCTTGTCTCTTTAGATAGATTCCCCTCATAGCTGCTCCCTAGGGCCTGTTTCCTCCATAACCCTGCCCTCCCCTTTGTGTCTGCCCCATCTATACCTGTGACTCCAATTTGTGCCTGTTCCCCACAGAGGTATCCCCTTGCTTGTCCCTGCCACCCTGTGGGGAGGAAGGGGAGACAGACGCTGCTGCTCCAGTCCTGCTGCTCCCTCAAGCCCCCACCAGCTGGAAAAACCCTCAGAGCCAGCAAGCGCAGGGCCCAGGCAAGGAAGGAGAGAAAGTGGCTGTGCACAGTAGCCATAGCAATAGCAGCAGGGAGGACATAGGGCTCCCCTGCTGCCAGGAGGATGTAATTGCAGTTCTCTGAGGTTCAAAACAATGGCACATTCACCTGCCCCCTATACCTCATCACATATAATCCTGGGCACTGCCTTCCCATCCCACCATGGGAGAGGGCACCAGCCCCTGTGGAGCTCCTGTTCCTGGGGGCACCAATCTCGTGAAAGAGACTGGATCTACCCTGCTCTTGCCCTATGGCAAACCCCGCAGCAGTTACTTGCATGGTGGTGACTGGGCACTGCCAGCCCCAAACTCCCCCTGTCCCACTTGATGATTCCGAGCCACTGATTCCTGGAGTTCCAGACACTCTGGAGTGATAGCTCCTTCTACACAGGCCTCGCTGTACCCCAGCTCCCCCCACTACAGCCACTAGGGACTGGGGAATCAGAGGGTGTGTGACTAATAAAAACCAGGACTTTTAATGTCCTGGGAAGACTTACAGATTTCCTGGGACAGCTACCTAAAAAAGGGATGATTCCAGGAAAACTGAGACAGGTGGCAACCCTATAGACCAGGGGTTCTCAAACTGTGGGTAGGGACCTCAGAGTGGGTCGCAACCTCATTTTAATGGGGTCACCACCCTTTTTAATGGGGTTGTCAGGGCTGGTGCTAGACTTGCTGGGACCTAGGGCCAAAGCCCAAGCCCCACCACCCAGGGCCAAAGCCAAAGCCTGAGGACTTCGGCCCTGGGCAGTGGGGCTCAGACTTCGGCTTCAGCCCTGGGTGGTGGGGCTCAGGTAACAGGCCCCCTTCTTGGGGCTGAAGCCTTTGGGCTTCAGCTTCGGACCCCCCACCCCGGGTGGTGGGGCTCGAGCTTTGGCTCCACCCCATCTCCCAGAATAGCAGGGCTCAGGCTTCGGTGCCCCCTCCTGGGGTCATGTAGTAATTTTTGTTGTCAGAAGGGGGTCGCGATGGAATGAAGTTTGAGAACCGCTGCTTTAGACAGCCCTGGAGGAGTGAGGATGGCTGCTGACAAAGCAGCCTCAAACTTTCTTCTCCACTTCCTCAGCTGCCACCCCTCTTTCCTCTTCACAGCCAACCAGAATTAGTGGTTGTTATTGGTAGGGTTGCCAACTTTCTATTTGGACAAAACGGAACACCTTCGCCCTACCCCGCCCCACTTCTTCTCCGAGGCCCCACCTCCTGCTCACTCCATCCCCTCCCCCCGTTGCTTGCTCTCCCCACCCTCACTCTCTCACTCATTTTCACTGGGCTAGCTCAGGGGGTTGGGATGCAGGAGGGGGTGAGGGCTCCAGCTGGGGGTTCAGGCTCTGGTGTGGGGCTGGGGATGAGGGATTTGGGGTGCAGGAGGGTCTCAGGGCTTGGGCTGAGGGGTTTGGAATGCAGGAGGGGGTTCTGGGCTGGGACAGGGGGTTGGGGCACTGGGGGGTGACAGCTCCGGCTGGGAGTGCGAGCTCTGGGGTGGGGCTAAGGATGAGGGTTTTGGGGTGCTGGAGGGTGCTCCGGTCTGGGACCAAGGGGCTTGGGGGCCAGAAGAGGCATCAGGACTGGGGCAGGGGTTGGGGCCCAGGTGGGGGGAGGTGAGGGGTCTATGCAGGCTCTGGGGTGGGGCTGGGGATGAGAGGTTTGGGGGGCAGGAGGATCCTCTGGGCTCAGACCGAGGGGTTCAGAGGGTAGAAGGGGGATCAGGGCTGGGGCGTGAGGGGTGAGGGCTCTGGCTGGGGGTGTGGGCTCTGGGATGGGGCTGGGGAAGAGAGGTCTGGGGTACAGGAGAGTACTCGGGACTGAGGAGTTCAGAGGGTGGGAGGGGAATCAGGGCTAGGACAGGGGGTTGGGGCATGGGAGGGGATCAGGGGTGCAGGTTCCGGGCAGCGCTTACCTCAAGCAGCTCCCGGAAGCAGTGGCATGTCCCCTCTCTGGCTCCTATGTGGAGGTGCAGCCAGAGATCTCTATGCTCTGCCCCATTCATAGGTGCCACCCCCACAGATCCCATTGGCTGTGGTTCCCAGCCAATGGGAGCTGCAGAGCTGGTGCTTGGGGTGGGGGCAGCATGTGGAGCCCCCTGGTTGCCCCTATGCGTAGGAGCTGGAGGGGGGACATGCCACTGCTTCTGGGAGGCTCACAGAGTCATGGCAGGCAGGGAGCCTGCCTAGCCATGCTGCGCAGCCGACCAGACTTTTAATGGCCCGGTCAGCGGTGCTGACCGGAGTCACCAGGGTCCCTTTTCAACCAGGCGTTGCAGTTGAAAACCGGACACCTGGCAACCCTAGTTATTAGCCACCCCATTCCATCTGAAAGTTGGGGTTGGGGAGATGCCTCCTCTCCCTCCCTATAACTAGACCTATACTAACACTTGGAGTGTATTGCCAAAGTTCAGAATCCTCATTAGTTTCACCATTTCTAAAACAAAGTGTAAACCTCATTTGTCCAACTTGGCTTTCTCACAACCACAACTAAAATCAGTAGAGACCAGTCCTACTGGAGCAATACTACCCTTAAAATTGGTGGCAAATCAGTGTGGATGGATTGGATGGACAGTGGAATTATGACTGTATTGAATCTAATTGATGATAAATTTAAACACTTTGTAGCTCTTCAGCAACAATTTGGCTCGCCCTGGTACATAGCATGGAAATATCTCCAGCTAAAGCATTGACTTATAAATTTATTTGGACTGGATGCACTGGAAGTTACAGAACCTCCAGAACGTTTATTATTTTGGAGGAAACATTCTGGATATACTTGGCCAGCGGTATCCTGTTACAATTTTCTGGCCCCAAAAACTGTGCTAAAGAATGATAATTTGAGAGCTGCTTGGAATAGATATATGACGATATACAACGATTTCTGACCCAATGGAATACAATTGTATCTAATATTTAAAAAGCAACTATAGACATGACACTACAGCTTATTCACCAAAAGACACTTTTTCCCCACATAAGCTAATAGTAATAGACCTCATAAATGTTGACTGCTGTTGGCAGTCCTTTGGTGCTACATTAGCTCATATGTTTTAGGAGTGTCCCTGTATTAAGAATTTCTGGTATGAGGTGGGTCAAAGATCAGTTTGATATTGGATGCTAAAATGGATTTCATTCTCAGATATATTCCTGATACCTGGAGATTACCTGGTAACAAGGCAGCATGGTTCCAATGTGCAGCTTTGGTCCCTAAAAAATTAATCCTTGAAAAATGCAAAGGTTGATCCCCACCAAATATTGATGTCTGTCTCTGTAATATGGATGATACAGCTAATAAATGACTGGCATTCCACAGAAATGGAATGCCCAAAAAATTCAAAGCAATTTGGACTGCCTTTTTAGGGGTCTATGATTAAAGTAAACCCTGAAGATAGATATGACACTTCCCAGCCCCCACTTTTGTCCTAAACCCCTTTAATTCCTTTGTGTATTATGATGAATCTGAAATTTTGGTATAGTGGTTGTATTTGGTAAAATTAATAATTTAAAAAACAAAAACAGTACAGACGAGAGGAGGTGGAACAGGAGAAAAAGCAGTGAAGAAAAAAGAGGGGTGGGTAGAAGAAATGAAAGAATAAAAACTCAAATGAAAAAAGTCTCTTGACTGCCTTTGGGGAAATAGAGAGGAAATTTGGGACTTGGACCATTTTTTATGGATTAGTTTTTTAATTCTTTGGGAGGTGCTCAAATACCTGGTGATAGGTATCATTAGAAAAGCCTAGATAGATGCAAGGAAACTAGAGCATTACATAGTTTACCTAGTATATCATTCAGGTAATTTCTATAGATACAGTGATAAGAAGTGGTATACTAGATACAGGTTTTATGGGAAGTGCTTAGGCCACAGAGAAACTGGAAGGATCATGCAAGGACACCAGTGACAGTGAATGGGGCTGATGCTATCACATGTTCTCCTGAAGTGACAGAATAGTATGGGTGGCCATGCCATTTGGACCCCCTGAAATTTGGGGTTTAGGAAAAACACAGAAGAAGAAATTACAGGAGTTGAGGTACGGGGGGTGGGGGAGGGACAGGAGTTGTTCAGAAAGGAATTTATTAAAGAATGAATAAAGATTTCAGCAAACATAGGGCATTTGTATCTATTTGCACTCTTGCCTAGGTATGGGCAGTGGCACCTGAATTTATGGAAGTGTTCCCTATATCTATTACTCCCATAATGCAAGAAGAGGTACAATCTCAGAGGATACATATTGATTGAGAGACTAAAATAAGATAGAATAGTAGCTGATTTTTCATATAGGTTCCAAATTCTAATCCTGTTGGAGTCAATAGTAAAAATCACTCTTGTCTACAAGTTACCACGATTTGGCCATCAGAGACATCTAGGATGTCAAAATGTTTTAGTTAGTGGTGGGCAACCTGTGGCCCATCGGGGTAATCCGCTGGCCAGCTGCCAGACAGCTTGTTTACATTTGCATGGCTGTTAGCAACTCCCAATGGCCACGGTTCGCCGTTCCCAGCCAATGGGAGCTGCGGGACATGGCGGCCAGCAGGTCCCTGCAGCCCAAGCTGCTTCTCGCAGCTCCCATTGGCCAGGAACAGTGAACCGCAGCCACTGGGAGCTACAAGCAGCTGTGCAAATGTAAACAAACTGTCTGGTGGCCCACCAGTGGATTACCTTGACGGGCCACGTGTGGCCCATGGGCCACAGGTTGCCCTCCACTGGTTTTAGTAAATGACTGCAGAATGGTTACAAAAGGGATGTCTGCTGTAGGGAGGAAAGGGAGCAGAGGAGCTTTTGGTTCGCATCCCTGGCTATTCCTATTTCTTTATTTTATAAATTTCTTTAACTCTGAGCCCATAGATCTCATCCCCAGAGGTCAGAGAAGTATTCAGATAAGCTCTGTTTTTTCCACCTGAAACATTATCCCAATCATAATTCTACCAAGCAATTTTAAACAGGAAAATTGTATTTCCTCCCCATAGATCTTATTGTGTAATAGTAATTCTTGTCCAAAATATTATTTAAATCAGGCAGCTTTATATTATCAAAATATGGTTATTTTCAAGTAACTGATGTTTTGTTGATTTCAGAAGCCACAGTGGAAATATCCGACATTATCAAATTAAGCAAAATCATTCAGAACAGTATTATGTAGCAGAAAAGCACCTCTTTCCATCCATTCCTGAACTCATCCAGTATCACCAGCATAATGCAGCAGGTAACAGCAGCTAACCAAATACGGATTTAATCCTGATGATGATTGGAAGCTCATTGCAGATACGACTTTGAGAGCTCAGGAATAACCCTTCCTGGAATCAAGTTCTGTCTTTTTAAAAAGAGACAGGTTTGCAAAATGTTGAAGAGAAAAGTTCAATTTCTTAGCCATCCCTTGTGCCAGATCAGTAGTTTTGTATGGTGCAAAAACTGGGGTTGAGTCTATATCCATCTGTTGCCTTTTGTCTTTTATTTAGAGTGTAAGTTCCTGGGAGCAGGGATGATCTTTTTGTTCTGCGTTTGAAGAACTCTTAGCACAATGCGGTCCTGATTCATCACTAGAGCTCTAAAGTGCTACAGTAATACAAATAATAAATAATTACTACTACTACTAATAAACAAGCTGAATCCTGTGGGCCTTTGGAAACTGTGTAATATATTTGTCCTCCTACCTATTAACTTATCTGGCAAGCTGCAAAATGCCAGTGTTCTCACCCTATCTATCCAGGGACTGAGTATGCTTTTCCCTCAGTTACTCCTTTTCACCAGGGCTACATCTGAACAAGTCATAAATAATATAGAAAAAAGTAACTTCAGTGAGTAAGAATGAGGAAAACAAAATAGGTTTTGTTTTAGGAAGCTAAGATGGATGCATAGGATAACAGGATAATTGTTCTAAAGAATATTATCACTTTGTCACCCATAGGTCTCATCACTCGCCTCCGACATCCAATTGGATCAATGGGAAGTTGTTTACCAGCAACGGCAGGATTTAGTTATGGTAAAGTTTGAGGTATTGTTTTGGTAGAGTTTTAGACATCTTCCTAGGTTTTTATACCATGCTTATCATCTTGGTATCTGAGGTATGTTAAGAAATTATCCCTGTAATAATTAATATATGAAAACACATGTCCATCAATAGGAATTATCCATTTCTTATTCAGGATCCAAAACTCAGTGAAATACCTGACTGGGCATGTATCATTTAGAAGAATGGTCTCATTCACATTACTAACATTGCTTCTAAATTTTCTCACATTTTGTGAACAAAGACCTAAGACTCCATAGCCTTTTAAGGGCCATTGAAGCCTATTTGAATGTATATCTCAATTAATGTTAACATCAATTGAGATCAAGACTGTTCTTGCCAATCATGCAACTATTAGAAATAAGAGTGGCATTTAACAGTGCATAAAAGAGCAATACAAATAATTTTGGTTTATATATGATAGTAAATGAAGTTCACCTGGCTGGCGAATACACATCTAGAATGAGTCCCTCCAAAAGTGTATGCTGAGAATTAATATATTTAATATATTTCCTAGAACTACTACTTGTGAAAGGCAAAAATCATTGTGGATGTCACAATAGAGCCAGCTAATCAATAATATCACATCGCTGTCTGGAGGTGGATGAGAGTGATGGACAACGCATATTGAAGTGTTCCCATGATGTTCTCAGATGTAGTGGATAATTAAATATCTGTCCTACCTTCAAGCCCCAAACATTCCTGTGTTAGATGATTATCCCATATCTCAAATAATAGGGGTGATGAAAATTTTCATAGCAAATAACAGGCGATGGATAAAATTAACAAACGATTATCTGTTCTGTGTATATACTACAGAGAATGGGGCATTTTTCCTGCACCATAAATAGGGGTTAGGGCAGCTGGCATGTACCATGCTATTATAACATGTTGAGCTCACTTTCACAGAGAAGTGGAAGATAAACCCATCTGAGCTGACTTTCATGAAAGAAGTTGGGCGTGGCCAGTTTGGAATAGTTCATCTGGGTAAATGGAGAGCACTTGTCAAAGTTGCCATTAAGGCGATCAATGAAGGTGCAATGTCTGAAGATGATTTCATTGAGGAAGCCAAAGTCATGATGTAAGTACTATAGCTGTTTCATGCCTGGTGGAAAGGGTTAAACTGAGATGTAATAAGAAACAAATATAGTCAAAGATGTTTTCATAAGGTTTATTTGATGGGTATTATGATTGTGCTTGACACTGTACAATGCACAGAAGACAACATAGACCATGCTCCATGAGTTTACAATTAAAACTGTACTAACTTCATAGTACACACACATTGTACACTGGGTGCAACACTGTATCGTTAGGTCACTTCCATTTTTAATTGAAGGCTGAGTAGGGAAAGTACACTGATAGCTGCTCCTTTCTATCTATTCAACTGCACAAAGCCAGGCATAATCTAGTTTGGGAAGACAAGGAATTGAAAGGTCCAATCTTGATACAGTGCCTATTATATTTAATTTCTCAGTGGACTATCACTAAAAGAATTCATACAGACAGGTGATTTAAGGAAGGATTTGAATTAAGAAATGGTAGTAGATGACATAACAGGTCCTATGTCCATTGCAGTTGAATATCATACACTTAAATATCATATTAACATTTCACAAAATACTTTCTAAAATCATCCTAATAATCAAAACTTCTTTAACTGTTTGTCAGTGGCAAATGTCTAGTTACTGACATGCACCTTGTTAACAGGAAATTATCCCACCCAAAGTTGGTACAGCTTTATGGAGTGTGCATACAGAACAAGCCTCTCTACATAGTGACTGAGTTCATGGAAAATAGCTGCCTGCTCAATTACCTTCGGCAAAGACAGGGGAGGCTTAAGAAAGAAATGCTACTAAGCATGTGCCAGGATGTCTGCGAAGGGATGGAGTATCTAGAAAGAAATAGATTTATTCACCGTGATTTAGTAAGTACAGCAGGTCCTCTGTAATTTGTAGTGACAGTAACAAAATACATGTCATTATACCTTATGGGCACTAATGTATTTTGTAAGTGTGGTTTAACTACTGCAGGATCCGATGGACCAACAGTGTGTTATTTTGATGAAGGTTGTATTCTGACAGGGAAACATTTCTGATGCTCACTCATTTTTATTGTGGTTTGTGGATTTTGTAACACTCTATTTAAGGTATTAACCCTTAAAATGTGCATATGTGTGTGATGTGCTGCATAAATTAATGTATTTGAACTGTTTACTATAAATGTTCTTAAGTTCTGTAGGCAATTGCTGCTGCTGAAAATTTACACACTATTTACTGTATTACAACTCCCTTTAAACAAAAGATATTCATGCATGAAGAGTTAGAGAACACTTAGTGACTGAATGGAGTCAGAGAAAGTAACCATGTTATCTGAAAGTGATGTCCAAATATTGTGTTGTCTTAACACCTCCTTATCATCAACTGATCTTGTGCTATAACAGAAGACATCTTAGTGCAACATCAGAACATCCTGCCAAAACTATTTTGGCTCAGTTTTAGCTTTGCTTTAGTTTGGGCTATGTTTGATGTGAGACATCTAGAGGAACATTTAAGCAGATAAACACTGTATGAATAAGAACGATAAGGAGGCGATGTAATATTTTTAATTGGACCAACTTCTGTTGGTGAAAAGAGACAAGATTTTGAGTATACAGAGCTCTTCTTCAGGTCTTGGAAAGGTACTCTAAGTATCACAGCTAAATACAAGATAGAACAGATTATTTAGCAAAAATGGTTAACATGTATTGTAAGAGACCATTCATAGTGAAGTGGTCCCTTAACACCTTTACAATCATAGGACAAAAATGTGGGATTAGTGAGTTACAGGTTGCTGTAATAAGCCATAAATCCAGTGTCTGTATTAAGACCATGATTTTTAATATCTAGCAAAGTTATGAATTTATGCTCCCAGGCTCATCTTTTGAAGGTGTTGTGCAGGTTTCCTTTAAGGACGTGGACTAAAGAGGTCAGATATGGAGTGATCATTTTGTGAAAAGTGTTCACCCACAGGTGATATGAAGTTTTTGTCTTTGATCATTTTTCTGTGTGAGTTTGTTTGAGAGCATAGTGATTGTCTGGTTTCACCCACATAGTTGTTATTGGGGCATTTAGTGCACTGGATGAGAGATACCACATGTGATAGGCATGTGTGGGACCCATGGATATTGAAAGGCATGTTGTGGGGGGTATTCAACACAAAATTTAGTCTCTCTGATATCCTGGGACCAACATGGCTAAAATAACAAGGCAAACTGTATGAGTAAAGTACTAGTGAGCAGTTGCATTTTTATCAGGATGCTTTAGTTAGATTTCAGATATGTTTTTCTCATTTTCCTGCAGGCTGCAAGGAACTGTTTAGTCAATGCCAAGAATATAGTTAAAATATCTGACTTTGGAATGACAAGGTATGCAGCAATTGTGTATAACAACAGTGTTGAATCTTAACTACATTGGAAATATTTTCAACTAGCAATAATGAGGCCTTGAATTAACCTCCTAGTTTACAAAACTGCCAGTACCAGTTATTTTGCATGTAGATACTGCCAATGGAATTACCTCTCATCTCTTTGATTCCCTTGTACTTTGGTGCACACACTAAGGAGCACATTTTCTAAAAGTTACCTCTGTTTGTGCATACATAGATCCGTGCATGTGCATTCTTCAAGCGTTAATATTTTGCTCACAGGTATTATAATCTTTCAGCTGCTCATGTAGTTTAGTGTTGGAAAAGTTAATGCAATGGTATTCGCACACAAATTTGTGCACACACAAAAGCTGGGTTGAGGGCCCTTTTAAAATTTGGTTTTATCATAAGTGTCAGATACTAAAAGCTTCTAGCTAAGACAATCTTAGCACAGCTCCTGTGGGCTTGTCTACAGGGAATCACCCTTCCAGCTCACCTGGCAGGGCTGTTGCATGCACACCATAAAGGTTCCCATTCAAGTCTAATTTGCAGGGCTGTCTGTGGGGTGAGGGGAGGGCAGGTAATGAGGAGCAAAAGGGGCAATTTGCTCTGGGCCCCATATTTGAGGGGGTCCCAAAACTAGTGACATTGCAACCTGGCCACACCTTTGTTATGATGGAGGGGTGGCCAGTCCAAAGCTAAGCGGAGCTGTGCTGCCCTGTGCCAGGTTGCAATGACCAGAGTGGGGAGCTGGGCCCAGCCCCATGGGACAGAAGCCACTGCTGCAGGGTGAATGTGGGGCAGGCTCGCTTTCCAACCCGACCACCCTGGGGCCTCCTCTCAGTGTTTTTGCATACTTGGTTTAATGATTTGTGAGTATTCTTCTTAAACTCTTTCATCGCCAAGGTCATTTTCTGGAAGGGTGGCAGGCCTGAGTTTCAGATTTTGCTCTGGGCCCCCCCCCAAACCGCATCTGCAATAATATACAGAACTCACATACCTTACAGCTAACTATGAAACTAGGTAGAGGATTTCACTAACAAGTTGTTTATGTCATGGTCTCCTGCCACCCCTTGTTAGGTACAACAAAGTCTATTTAAAAAGAGACAGAATAATTAATTTATTATTGACTTGCTTGCCAAGAGTACAGGGACTACTTCTAGTATTGCATAATCAGGGGGATTGAATTACACCTTTCCTGGTGAATCTCATAGGCTGTATTGGCACTTATTTGGACATGTGTCCATGTGCAATTCAATTCACACATTTAATATAAAGCTTTTTACTCACATGATTTATGTGTATATCATGTATGATATGATTTGGTATACATTATTTTCTAAGGGATTTTCACCATTTTATTTCGAGTCATTGACCAAAAAAGTGCTACTGTAGTTCTAACTAATCTATCTGGGAATTTACATCGTACTTATCTCTGTGGTATCTGTAAGCTTAGTTAGCTGTGGCGGTAAACATGCACAATTCTGCTCACAGAAAAATTAAGCACAGATGGCTAATAGTGAATCTTGTTTGAATTAATCCAGAGTTCTGACACCAGGAAATCACAGATTACGAACCCGATTCTTCATTCATTTACACAAGTATAAATCACATGTAACTCCATTAAAGACAATGGAGTTATTATAATAAAACAATTATAATATTTTATATATTGTAATAACAATTACAATATATAAAGTGTAAGGAGAATCATACTATGTGTCTCACTGGTATGGCAGCTGGTATCAATGAGATCCGGGAAGTGCAATATCTAAAAAAAATTTCCAGAACATCTTTGTGATTATTGGTCGTGCATAATCTGTGTCTTTAATCCACTCTGGAATTCTTGGAAGAAACAGGTATTTCCATATGGACACAATATTTCTGAAAGTGTTTTTTACATAATCATAAATCTAAGGATATGTCACCTAAAACATTTACCCAATACTTTAGATTAAATATATTTGTTAACTGGTTTCTTTAGATATGTTCTAGATGATGAATATATCAGCTCTTCAGGTACCAAATTTCCAGTCAAATGGTCATCTCCTGAAGTTTTTCATTTCAACAAGTACAGCAGCAAGTCTGATGTCTGGTCATTTGGTGAGTGGGTCAGTTTAAACTAATTTGCCACACATCACTTTGCTCATAAAAACTGCAACACATAACTTTTATAGTAAATTATTTGTTACACAGTTACAACTATCATGAGTTTTAATGAGTCCGTTTCATACTATCAATCTTGTCTAAATTGCAAGAGTCTGTCCATTTTGAATAAAGCAGTGCTTCTTGGTTGGGATAGGGAGGCAGGAGGCCATGATCCAAAAATTGAGAGGATGGAATAACCAGCCTTTTCCACGAGTTGGAAACTGAGGACTCCCAATGGAAGGATTCCCAAGAAATTCCATGAGCTGAAATTTGATGTTTCCACTCCTTTATACAGGATCCATGGTTCTACAGTTCCGTTGTTATTGTCTACCAGACCACAATGCTTTATCTTAACCTCTTGTTACTTGAATTTAGCTTATGACTGCAATGTGCATTTTTTACAGTCAGAAGTCTCCACTTATCAAAATCCACATTCATCTCATAAATCCATAGATTCCCAGGCCAGAAGGGGCCATTTTGATCATCTAGTCTGAACTCCTGTGTAACTCAGGCCATAGATCTTTCCCAAAATAATTCGTAGAGCATATTTTTTAGAAAAACATCCAATCTTGATTTAAAAATTGTCAGTGATGAATAATCCACCATAACCCTTGGTAAATGGTTCCAATTATTAATTACTTTCACTTTTTAAAATGTATGCTTTATTTCCCGTTTTTGTCTTGTTTCAATGTCCAGCCATTAGATCATGTTATACCTTTCTCTGCTAGACTGAAGAGCCCGTTATTAAATATTTGTTACC
The DNA here is from genome assembly GCF_965140285.1 of Lepidochelys kempii. Lineage (NCBI taxonomy): Eukaryota > Metazoa > Chordata > Testudines > Cheloniidae > Lepidochelys > Lepidochelys kempii. Next base: position 91,758,126 of record NC_136383.1, read on the forward strand.
CAGGTAGATCTTACAGACTGTAATCAAGTCTCCTCTTAACCTTCTCTTTGTTAAACTAAATAGATGGAGCTTTTTGAGTCTATCACTATAAGTCCTGCTTTCTAATTCTTTAGTCATTCTTGTGCTGAACCCTCTCCAATTTATCAACATGTCACTGGGACCGTGCCACAGCTGCTATAAATTGGTGCCGCTACATTTAAGGCAATGTAGTTATTCTTATTTACATCATCTGAGGATCGACCTGGTCCTCTCTCTCAATACAGTTCAGATGTACAGTTGTCTCCTGTATTATCCAGGACACAAAATCTCTAGTGTTCATGATTCTTAATATTATGGAATAGTTTTGTGAACATTACATTTTCTGGATTATTCCTAGGAGTTTTAATGTGGGAAGTTTTTACAGAGGGCAAAATGCCTTTTGAAAATAAGTCAAATTCTGAAGTTGTCCATGAGATTTCCGAAGGTTACAGACTTTATCAACCATATCTGGCATCGCTCACTGTGTACAAAATCATGTACAGCTGCTGGCATGAGGTGTGTTTCTCTTATTTTCCTGTTCTGTATATTGATATTCCATCGCCAGGATCCTCATTCTAAATGTGGAGTTAAAGACAATCATTGAAAGCAGGGAAATTAAATACCTACTTTACATTTGTGATAGCCTCAGAATCTTTAATGTGTTTTTCATATATCCCGGCTAAGATTAGAAGCTTCTGTTTCTTTTAACCATTAAAACCAATAAATATAAATAATGACTTGCATCACATCATTCACCAGTCAATCTGATTGCCTGACCCTCTGTCTGAATCCCTCCATGATCTTTCCCTTCTCCATCCCCTTCTCCCTATTCCATAGCATCAAGGCTTTATATAACTATTTCTCTGCTTATATGTTGAACCTGGGGCATGGTTCTCTGTTGTCCAGTGCATTGTACAGTCATTTATGTGAGTACAAAACATGTGCAAAGTGTGCACAGACAACTACCATTCTGATTTAGTAGTGTTTTACATCCACTTTGCACAGTTGTTAATGACTGTACAAGGTACAGGGAAGCAAAGAACCTGGCTCTACTCTCTTATTCCATCCCCTCTATTCTGCTAATGTTTCCTGATTTGAGGCTATGTTTATCTGCTTCTCCCACAATTGTCTGTGCCTTTTTCTAGACTTGCTTCTTTATGTGGAATTCCCTCCTAATATGGCCCACTAAGCCACTAACCTCTCGTAATTTGAATCCCTCTGTAAGACCCACTTCCCCCATGGTGCCCACAGAAGTCTATCATTTTAAATATATAAAATCTTTTGCAGGTGTACTTTTTACTATTCCATCTAAATAGGCATATGCCTAAAGTGAGTAACAGTGTGATCTTATTGCTATAACTCTGTCCTTCCTTCCCACATCTCCTCTCTAATGTGTATCTAACAGCTTATAAAATATCTGCTCTAGGTGTTTGATAGCTACAGTACTTCTAAGTTAAAGCTACTATATCTTAAGGGATTTAGACAGAAAATGCATAGTTTGCTCTCTTCTAGGATGCCTCCTGGGATGCTAGCCACATGCCATCCTTACCTTCCCTATATCAGCCATTGGAGCTTGCTGGCTGACTGTGCTGGGAAACATACACTGCATCCCTTGCAATGGTGTAGCTCTGAGTGTGGGAGCACAGTATTCCAGAGAGCGCTGGTAGACACTGTGATTCCGAGGCACACTGCTTCTCAGAGCCCTATTGGAATGGTGTGGCTATAGACAACCCCCAATGCAGGGCTGAAATGAATATCACCTAAACAGGCATTAGGGCTGGTCTACTCTAGTGCTTAAGTCAAGTAGCTCAGGGGTGTGAAAAATACACCCCCCCGGAGTGACATAAGTTACATTGACCTAAGCACTGTCCACACTGATGCTATGTTGGTGGGAGACATTCTCCCGCCAACATAGCTTCCACCTCTCACGGTGTAGTAGCGCTGATGTAGGACTTGAGTGTAGACTTGCCCTTAGATTTACATTTAAAGGTGTTTATGCTCATGATGCTGTTGTTCAGAAAGCACCCCCATCAGTTAACATACTGACATGATGAAGCCAGGATTTTTCTTAAAATGACAAACATACAACTTTTCTTTCTGCAAACGTACATGTGTAACAGTGTTCTGGGTAGTCTGCTTCTAAAAGTCTATTCTTATGTTAGATCAGCCTGTACTACAGAGGTGCCCTCTGCTTTGTTTTTCAGAAACCTGCAGGTCGCCCTGCTTTTGCTGAGTTACTCCAGACCCTCACAGATATAGCCGAGACTGGATAATCAGACTTTCCATACATATGTATTCTCATTGCAGAGATCGTATGAAGTCCCTCATGTGGTAATTCTCAGTCTTTTACAGTCTTAGCTAGTTACATCAATCAGCAGCACTGTAAATATTGAGGAATCCGTGCGGTTTAGTCTGTTTTCATTTTCAGGGTTCATCACATTTTTAGTGTTTTTGGGGAAATGGATAGTTCAGGGGACTGGTGATAGGCTCTTAACCTTTTTGCCTCAAGGTTGCTAGTTCAAATCAAGACCAGGTTCATGATGATCAAGTCTATGCTGGAGAGGAATAAGCGAGGTTCCTTCTAGTACATGGCACATAGGTCTAAACTGCACAACAGATGCTTCTGCTTTAGTTGGGGATTGGGCCTGCTTCGAGCAGGGGGTTGGACTAGATGACCTCCTGAGGTCCCTTCCAACCCTGATATTCTATGATTCTATGTGGCAGATTTAAATTCTGCAACAATGCCATTGATTAAGAAATCATTTGATAATGGTCTGGCTCATAGATTGGGGAATGGGGACAGGTGGCAGCAAAAGAGACTTAAGCACCCATAATGGACTTCTATATGGGTATTAGAAAGACAAGGTGAGTGAGGTAATATCTTTTATTGGACCAACTTCTGCTGGTGAAAGAGACAAGGTTTTGAGCTACAGAGAGCTCTTCCTCAGGTCACTATATAGGTCGTCAGACACATTTGAAAACAGGACCTTAAGCACTGCAACACAGACTTCTGTCATTTGAGCTAAAAGAGCAACTTAAGACTGTAGAAATAGTAAGCTTTTGTCATCTAGCAGACCAGCCATTAAAGGGAGACACAACCTACTTTGCCTGTGTGCTATACATTCCTCTTAGAGGAGGGGTGGGAAGGCATGCAGGAAGAGGAAGGTACCCTACAGGCTCTTAAATCCCATCTGAATGGAATGCCACTCTATAACAATTTAGGAACTGCATAGCTGGTGAAGGTGCCTGCCTGTGTTCCTTAGGAGCACGAGAAATCAACCACCATCTCCGGCAAGCCTGTGCCTGCTTTCTCCAAGCAGTGTTTCCCATGCTGCCCTTCTGCCTCTTGTTGCCGCATACTTAACTAATGCCCTCCTTCAGTCAGCTATACTGAGCCCCCTCCTGTGGTGTGCCAATAGACAAGCTGAAGAGATGGAAAATGGCACCTTTTTCTATATGTGTGCCATAAGTAGTTTTTTGCAAAATCATGGCAAAAATAAGTTATCCAATTTGTGTAACTAATACCTGTTATAATTGGAACCCTGCTGTGAACAACAATTGCATAGGTAACTTAACTTTTCCTTGTTCGTCGTATATTTGTGGTGACCACTGTTAGTGTGAGAAAAGGTTATTGTTTGTAGCTGTACCATCTGTTAAATTTATAATATGGAAGAGAAATAGCAGAGCACTAAAGAAAAGGAAAACTAAATAACTCACATACTGCATACATAATCATATGTATTATTTATACATAGATGTATGTATATATTTGTATTTTACAGCAACTTGTAGGGAGACAAAATATTTAAAACCTATTGATTGAAGAAGATTCTGCATGACTCCTACAGTTTTACCTTTTTATTCTAAATATAAACAAACTGTCACAATTTTTGGAATTATGCCCAATGATAGAATCCTGGACTAAATTCAGACCTGACGTAAGCCTGGGTAACTCCCACTGATGATAATAGTGTGAGATATTTTTAAGCAACGTAATTACCTGCAGTTATTTGAAGAATGTAAACATCAACGAGGAAGAGGAAATGTTTAATTACTTCGTGTACGCCTGTGGAAAGTTGCCAGCTCTTTTGGCTGCATTGTGAAAGCATCTCAGTTTCAAGAGAAACTAGATTTCCTTGTTCCTTTATATAACCTTTTAAAAGAATTTTAACCAAGTTATACCACTGTTTGCTCTTAGAATTGACTCATAGTACATATTTCATTCCATATCAAAAGTATGTCTGAATACAGATTGGTACAATACACTACAGTCAGGAGAAAAGAGTAGTGTGCCTGTAAGAGCACACTGGGTGCAAGTTTTCCATTTAATTATTGCAACCCTTCTGCCCACTCCAGTGATGTGCTACTCTTTTCAGCAGGTGTTGCTGTATAAACACAACAAATAAATGATATCCATAGTGCAAAGTATACGAATATGTTGCAAATTGCATGAGAAGTTCTCTAAGAGATTGTATTGAAGTGGTTTTGCTACGTGTTTGTTACTGCATGCCAATATGTAGCTAGGAGACATCACTCAACTATGAAAGCAAAGAAGATAAGCAGTGGGAGGGCTGTGAGCTGAAAGCTGAGCCTGTGATTGCTCCACAGTGAATACATACAAATTGCTCAAACGTTTCCAAGCATGTTTCTCTGTTATGCTGAACTATAGTTTGCTTAGTGGTCCTTAGACCCTTTCAGTATTGGAAAGTAATGTAAAAGGTGACTATTGTTGCAGAAAGAGAGAGCCTGAGCCGTGGGGCCTGGTATAAAAGGCCTAGTGTAAGGCCTAAGGCCCAAACAGAGCCAAGCCCTGCTAATACAAAGCACAGTTAGCAAGAGTCAGGCCAACTCAGGCCCTGCCCAGTTACAAAGCAGATGCTTGCTTGCAGGTTCACTATCCAATACATGAACTTGGCAAGAACAGGGCTGGCGTTGCAAAAACACAAGAACTCCTACGCACTAAGTATTCCTGTAAATACATTCCAGAAGGGTAGTGCCAGAACACCCCGATACAGGTTTATGGTGTAAACACACTCACCAAACGCACTCTACAAGGACACACTGACCCCTCTTAAAGAAAAGGTCAGGATGACAGGGTGATGGATAGAGACGTTTTGATTGAACCCACTGGTACAAGGTAAAGGGTGGTAATTAACCATGGTGGAGGGGCAATATGTAACATGTTTGTATCAGTGTATAAAAGAGGGGTCTTTGTCCAGCCGAGGGGGGAAATGGAAAGTCCTGTCATTCTCTGAGCTGAGTCCATTGTCATGGGCATACATGTGTTAGTGTAATGTTAGACATTGATCCAAGGAGCTAGTACTGTGCTTCGTCGGCAATAAACCTGTCTGAGTGCTTTCACTACAGAACTGAGACTGTGGTCTTTTGGGGCAGTTCAATTGAGGTCAGCTAGGTTTGCTATCTGGACAGAGCCAGCACAGCAAACAGGAAGAACACACATATGCAGCTAATAACTGACTACAACTATCTGTCCCTTTATTTATTCTGTTTTACTTTAATTTTGTATTTATGTTTAGCTCATGAAAATGGGTAAAGTGAGTTTTGAAAATGCTAGCAATATAACTTTAAGGATGTATTGGAAAGCCATGTGAAGTTTGGAAATCCCCTTTGGAAATCTTAGACATGGTCTGCGGACCCCCAGGTGTCCGTGGACCACGCGTTGAAAGCTACTGATCTACATCTTCTAAATGACCACAAAGGAAAGAGTCAACAAAGGCCCCACTTATTGTCATTTGCAGCATAACTCGTCACTACATCTGAAGCAATTGAGCTTTGCCCACAGATGGTGTGGAAGGTCAAAACCAGGTGACTGGACTGCAAGGGACTAGAAGCAGTTAAATTGGAGAACAAGTCCAAGCTAACTTTAATATGAGAGGCTCCCATATTCACAACTCAATGAACTTGCAATCATTTTCTGTGTGAGAGCTGATCAGGGCACACCCATCCTGAAACTTTGGAGGGGAGAAAGTAGTTGTTTAGATAAATATAACCAAATTACAGTGTGTGATTTTAGCAACTACTCATCTTCACTTGTCAGCCCCTTCCCCCACCATCTATCATATGCTATTAATATGTCAGTTCCAGCCTCCCTTTGGCAAATACCAACTGACACCAGCTTTCATTGTCCTCTTGTTAAAATTTTCAGATAGGCACCTTCCTGGTTTCTCCCATGTTTCTCCTCTTGCATGGGAAGAGTTCCCTGTAAACATCCACAGAACTTATTGTTTTACTTAAAACTCCCCTTTGCTGTGATGCCTACCAACCTCCCACCCCCAAAAAAACCCAATGGGTAGACAGCTGATATAGCAAGACCATTGCCGATCATGCTGACCAGTATTGTCTTGTGCTACCCAGTTTGCCTGCACCGATCTGTTGTCTCATATCTTCTTAGATTTTAAGATCCTTGGGACAGGGACAGTCTGTGTTCTGAGTTTGTACAGCGCCCACCACAATGGGGTCCTGGTCCATGACAGGATCTCCTAAAAGCTACTGAAATATCATAGAATATCAGGGTTGGAAGGGACTCCAGAAGGTCATCTAGTCCAACCCCCTGCTCGAAGCAGGACCAATTCCCAGTTAAATCATCCCAGCCAGGGCTTTGTCAAGCCTGACCTTAAAAACCTCTAAGGAAGGAGATTCTACCACCTCCCTAGGTAACGCATTCCAGTGTTTCACTACCCTCTTAGTGAAAAAGTTTTTCCTAATATCCAATCTAAACCTCCCCCACTGCAACTTGAGACCATTACTCCTCGTTCTGTCATCTGCTACCATTGAGAACAGTCTAGAGCCATCCTCTTTGGAACCCCCTTTCAGGTAGTTGAAAGCAGCTATCAAATCCCCCCTCATTCTTCTCTTCTGCAGGCTAAACAACCCCAGCTCCCTCAGCCTCTCCTCATAAGTCATGTACACAAATCCCTCTTACCTAGTTTATCACAGTTAAGTGACAGTACAAGTGCTAGAGTTTTTGCTGTCAGTATCTTCCTCTGACCATTAACTTGTGTCTCAGAAACCATCTCAATATACAAAAACTTTAATTTGGAAGCAGCTAAGGTTGCCACACTCATTCTACTTGACAGAAACCCACAAAAACAAGTAAATGCGAAGTAAAACCACCTAACTGTACACACTTTCATCTCATTTCCTCCACACTATCAATTCTGCAACTGCTGCTCACCATGCTCCAAGTACCACACCCTCCAGGCTCCCCCCTCAGCCTGCTCTTCTGTACACACTCCTTTACCAGATTATTTCCTGCCCCCGCAAAAAAAACTAGGAGTTGGAGATGTTTGGTGCAGCAGCTGGTTGTGGAAGGAGAGGGTTGTTTTGTAAAGGGATGTGTGCAGAAGGGCAGTTAAAGGGGGTGATGGAAGAATGGCATTCCTTTGGGGGGCCAGAGTTAAGGATGCAATGTGTGCCTGTGCTGCATAGTAGTTGTAGTAAATGTGTGCTTGTAATTGAAGGGGTAGAAATTATTACTGTCAAGGTAGCATAACTTTTCATGTCCTTGCTTTTGTGTCAGATACATTATGTGTATAGGAACTCTAAGTGCTTCACAACCAACCAATTTTTGTGTGTGTATTATTTGTTTGTTTTAAAAAAATTGAGGGCGGAAGAGAAGCTGAGCAAGAGGTGGACCATCAGGGCCAGGGCATGGGTGGCCTGGCCTAGGGGTTAGCATCAGGCACGGGCTGAAGGGTAAGGGGCCAAGAGCTAATTGCCAGGAATCAGGCCGGGCTGGAATGCTAGAAGGTGAGAATCAAACCTGAAGGGCAGAGATCAAGGGTCAGTTACCATGAATCAGGCCAATTGAGGATATTAGGAGGTCAGGTTAGGGTGACAGAACCAGAGGGCAGGCACCTGGAGACAGTTACTAAGAGTCAGGATACCAGGAGGTCAGGATCTGAGGGCAGGAACCAGTAAACACCAGCCCAGCGGTCCACAGCAGGATGAAGTCCAGTTGAATGCACAACTTAGTGTTTTGGCATAAATAGGACTGTGACCCAATCAGGAGCCTTGGAGCTCCCCCAGTCAGAGACTAGAGGTGAGGCTTGTACCTCAGTTGGGCTTCATGGACCTGGCTCCCAGCTGCTGTCTCTGAGCTGCTGGGCGGAAGATTGGAGTATGGTGACTCTCAGGAACCCCACAAACCTGGGGTTTGAGATCAGCAGGGCCTGATATGGATGGATCTATGAGGAGGGAGAAATACAGCTACTGACAGGGAAGATTTTATCCATCAGCAGTTCCACATGATGCTTAGGTAATTCTACTGTAGGGAAAATTCTAGCTCCTGACGGAGGAGGAGCTATGTGCACATGGCCCAAAACAATCAGGTTTAGGTGCACAGCATATATATATTCAGCTGTAACTAATAATTGCTGAAAGTCACTTGAAATCCCAGTTAAAGAAAAAAACTTCACCAGTTGCCCCAGTTCTGCTCAGGATTCACTTCTCTACCAGGTTTTGTGTAGATAACATTTTTTTTAAAACAAGTCAGTCAACAATGAGAAGTAGAAATGCCACAGACAAATTTCATCCAGAGCCCAATTTTCAAGAGTTCTTATTAAATACTATAAAGAAAAACCAAACAAAAGCTACTCAGAAAATTCAAAGGGCATAAAAACTGTCCCTGGGTGAAATTCCACAGATAGGTTATCTACTTTTAGAGAAAAACATTAATTTATATCCCATTTTAGAATGAAATCCTAACTATGGAGTCATATCCATCACCTCCATAACATACTTGGGTAGAAGTTATGTATAAGTGCCAATCTGCATGTCTATTTATGGGATTTTGAGGGGGGAATGGGTGCATCCATATTTTTGCAGCTATACCCATTGTGTCCTCCTTTGAAAAATATGCCTTTCAAGGCTGGTCTATTGTTGAGGGGTATTTTCAGGTCCCTGAAAATACTAAAAGGATATTGAGTTTCAAAATCATGGAGTATAAATATTTATAGTTATCCAGAACCATTTAGGGGCAGGACTTCTAATTTATGAGAGTCCAGTCTGTGGGAGAGCAGAGCCATTGTTCCAAACAGTGGTGTATGAATAATTCTCTCTGGTTTAATCTCTGGAAACATATCAGTTACAATTAATGTAGGAAATTCATTGATTTGGGTTGTTTCAATGTCAACTCCATTCCAGGAATGGGCATTTTCTGCATGACCACTAATATGTTCTGAAGTCCCAGGACCATTTGAGGTGTTCTTACACTTCTTGCACCACATTCTAAGGCATCCATAGAGCAGTACAATGGCTAGTATGATAAAAAGGACACTGCTGATGAGCCAAATAACCATAGCCAGGTCAATCATCTTGCTGGCTGGAAACACAGCATCTCTGGCCATTGCATGAAAATTGGTACACTGACCTCTAGAAGGCTCTATCCCCTGGCAACGGAACACACAGGATATAGTTTGTAGATGGTGTTTGCCTCTGCAAGGTCAAGAAGTCATGGCTCAAAAGGTATAAGTTCCTCCTGGTGAAAATTCTGTTGCAAAACACCAGACAAGATGCTGTTCCAACTGGGCCAATATATTACCCTGTAAAATTCGTTGGGACAGGTACAATGGTCATGTGACCATATTACCGAAGCTGAAGTACGGGTGACATTCTTAATGTTAATTTTATCATCATAATTCTTTTACATATATATTAGACCTGAAAAGAAGAAACACACATTTGGTATTTTAAAATGTTATACAATACACATTTATTTCTATGCAGATACAGTAAAGTAATTTATCTAATATACATTTTAAATACAGACTTAAATGTATTTCAACACTGGGAACAGAAATACCATAGACTATTTGTAACACTTAGCTGGCTAATGAAAAGTTCTTCCCAGTTATACAAAAGACACAATTTAATGGCCACGTTGGGTTAAGATTTAGTATTACATTGATACCAATCTCATTTTATGCTACCTATTATATAAGAAAACATATGTTTTGTGGAAGAAGCAGCTAGCTAATCCATTTCTGGCTGTCTCCTTTGTGTAAGCAGTTCTATGTCATAGCATCTTTTCACATTAAAAAATACATTTAACACCTTTAAAGGTGACCTATTTTTGCCAGTTATTTATACATTAGTAGTTTCACTTATGAAACAGGAAAAACACAGCTGTGGCATTAATGCAGGAAAGTCCCCAACAGTCACATTCACACTTTAAAGCAAGCGCTACTACAGTGTTTTGTTGTGAGCCACAGTAAGACTGTTTAAGGTTTGTTTTTATTAGGAACTAACAGGTGCTATTGTTATTGCTTTCCTGTTGTCTTAGAAACTCCCCTCTGCCCTAACATAGTCCGTATCAGTAAAAAGCTAAACCCTGGAATGGATTGTGCCAGAAGCTGGGAATGGGCAACAGGGGATGGATCACTTGGTGATTACCTATTCTGTTCATTCCCTCTGGGGCACCTGGCACTGGCCGCTGTTGGAAGACGGGATACTGGGCAAGATGGACCTTTGGTCTGACCCAGTATGGTCATTCTTATGTGCAGTGAGCTGGACTGGAGGCGTTTGCATCACACTTACCTTGGCACACAGGCACCACGTAAAGAGGATATTTATCTCCATACAGCAGAGAGAGAGTGAGTGTCACAGAATAATTCAGAAGAGCAGGTTCCTTTTTCCTGGGTAGAATTCACGTCCCTGAGAGGAAAAAACAAAAAACAAACTAGGTTATTGAACATTTGTGGCTCAGTTCTGCCTTTCAAAAAGATGACATCCCTCACTCTACAGATTGTAAAACCAGCTGCCATATGCAGATGTTGGCACTGTAGCTGACTTCACAAGCTGCAGGGCAATGGACACTTATATGCTAGAGAAAACTGCTGTGTTAGGACCCCCTGTTTAAGTACTCTCTTTTTTCTTTTTAAGTCTTGGTCTAAGTCCATATTTAGAGACCTAAATAAGTGACTTAATTTTCAAAAATATTGAGCGTCCAGCAGCACCCTCTCAGCACCCTCTGTGGATGAAGTGAAAGCAGTGGATGTATTGTTTCTTGACTTTAGCAAAGCTTTTGACATGGTCTCCCACAGTATTCTTGTCAGCAAGTTAAAGAAGTATGGGCTGGATGAATGCACTATAAGGTGGATAGAAAGTTGGCTAGATTGTCGGGCTCAACGGGTAGTGATCAATGGCTCCATGTCTAGTTGACAGCCGGTGTCAAGTGGAGTGCCCCAGGGGTCGGTCCTGGGGCCGGTTTTGTTCAATATCTTCATAAATGATCTGGAGGATGGTGTGGATTGCACTCTCAGCAAATTTGTGGATGATACTAAACTAGGAGGAGTGGTAGATACGCTGGAGGGCAGGGATAGGATACAGAGGAACCTAGACAAATTAGAGGACTGGGCCAAAAGAAATCTGATGAGGTTCAATAAGGATAAGTGCAGGGTCCTGCACTTAGGACGGAAGAACCCAATGCACAGCTACAGACTAGGGACCCAATGGCTAGGCAGCAGTTCTGCGGAAAAGGACCTAGGGGTGACAGTGGATGAGAAGCTGGATATGAGTCAGCAGTGTGCCCTTGTTGCCAAGAAGGCCAATGGCATTTTGGGATGTATAAGTAGGGGCATAGCGAGCAGATCGAGGGACGTGATCGTTCCCCTCTATTCGACATTGGTGAGGCCTCATCTGGAGTACTGTGTCCAGTTTTGGGCCCCACACTACAAGAAGGATGTGGATAAATTGGAGAGAGTCCAGCGAAGGGCAACAAAAATGATTAGGGGTCTGGAACACATGACTTATGAGGAGAGGCTGAGGGAACTGGGATTGTTTAGTCTGCAGAAGAGAAGAATGAGGGGGGATTTGATTGCTGCTTTCAACTACCTGAAAGGGGGTTCCAAAGAGGATGGCTCTAGACTGTTCTCAATGGTAGCAGATGACAGAACGAGGAGTAATGGTCTCAAGTTGCAGTGGGGGAGGTTTAGATTGGATATTAGGAAAAACTTTTTCACTAAGAGGGTGGTGAAACACTGGAATGCGTTACCTAGGGAGGTGGTAGAATCTCCTTCCTTAGAGGTTTTTAAGGTCAGGCTTGACAAAGCCCTGGCTGGGATGATTTAATTGGGAATTGGTCCTGCTTCGAGCAGGGGGTTGGACTAGATGACCTTCTGGGGTCCCTTCCAACCCTGATATTCTATGATTCTAAGTCATATGTGACCACTGTGATACAGCATAGCCAGAAGGCAGCAGGAGAGTGATATAGGAGAGATATGTAAGTCCCAGGATGAGGAGAAGCCTTATTCCCTGTAGAGGGAAGAAAGGTTTCTATAGATTAATTAAAAGCACCTGAAGCCTGTCACCTGATAAACCCCCCCTGCTTCAATCAGCCAGGGGAAGGAGTTGAAGCAGAGAGCAGTTTGAAGGAGTTGAAGTAGAGGAGAGTTTGGAGAAGTGCTGTGGCTGGCTAGAAGACCAAGACCCTAGGTAAAGAGACACCCAGGTTGTGCAGAGAGGGGGAGGTGGGCAGGAAGCCCCACAAGCTGAAGAGCAGGAGAGGGAAGTAGCCCAGGGGAAGGAAGCACTAGTTCAAGTGGTTTACCACTATCCCTAGGGACCCTGGGCAGAGACCCGGAGTAGAGGGCAGGCCTGGGTCCCTTCCTCTCCACTACCCTTCTCTGGGTTACTAGTGGGACAGTAGATACCCTAGTTCAGGGGCAGGAAACTGCACCCTGAACCCCCTGCCCTCAAAGAAGAGGAAGCGTGGGACCCATCATAATCGTACCGGCAATTTGCCACACCACTGAACTCAGTGAGAGTTGGATCAGGGACCAAACAACAACTGAGAGAGTGAGAACCCAACCACATGACTGAAACTTACTTCCAGGGCAAAGTTAAACCTATGCATGAATGACAGAATGCAAAAGGTTACAAAAGGCAATATCACACCAAAAGATATGATCTTGAATTCATATGCCTTACATAGATTAGAGTCATTATTTTCAATGGGAGCTGGTGACATATGAAAGTGGATAGGCAAAATAGAAATAGGTACACTCAAAGCCAGATCACAGCATTTGATAAAGGTCTATTTGTCTCAGAGTCCAAACTATGTAAGGAATGGCTATTGATTGCTATAACTTTTATTATTTTTATTTATATTCAGACTAATGGTTCCTGGATAGGTCATCACTTCTTTTGACTCTACTATTGTATCTGTTCCTCCAGTATCTGTTTTACAAAGCTTTAAGTGTAGTATATTAAATTTGTCTGTTCAATGCCCCTTTGTCAGGGAGGGGGATTCATTATAAAAGAAATGTTTTGGAAAAACATCTTGTTACAGGAGGGTTGCAATTGCCAAATAATGTGAGTCCAGAGTACATAATATAAAGCTACAAATGTAATTGGTTAATGGTAGTGAAATGGATATGGATGAGTGGACAATCAGGGTCCAGACACCCTAGGAGAAAAAACGGGCACTTGAATCAACTGATCACAATACAATAATATTGTACTACAAATGTGTATTGAGTAAGGTCTTTTATGAAAACTGATGAAATGCTGGTCATGAATATCATTGCCTGGGGTATGTACAGGTAGCGTATAAATGGTTATGTATGTTTGCTGCAAATATGTTTCTAAAATATGTTGTGGAGTTGATAAACAAGCCTGCCTCAGACAAAGGAATGTGGATGTACTTGTTGGGGTCAAGCTTTGTAAGCCAGAGGACAATGAAAATACATTCACATATAAGGTAACAAAGCAATCAAGCTAACTAGTGGCAGCTTGGTGATCACACCAGGGGACAAACTGAAGTCTGAATCTCCAGGAGGTCTTCCTGGCTCTTGAGGTAAAGGCAATGGACTTTGGGAAATATAAGGGGAACAAAAAGACATTCTGATTATCCATTGCTTAGGAAACAAAGGGGACAGCACCCTCTGAGTTTGTGAAACTTGGATCTTCTGCCCTGGAGGGCTAGAGATGCTGGTATCCTGGTGTAAGTGAAAAAACTGCATAGGCAAAGATTATAACTTGCTAAGATTAAGTTTTAGTCACCAGAAAGCATATTATGTTTTGTTTGTAAACATACCCCTCTTTTTCTCTTGGTTAGTATCTTAAATCTCTTTTCTTTATTAATAAACTTATTCTTAGTTTTACTATGTACCATCTCAATGCTGCTATATTGAAGAATGGAGTGAGTTCTCAGCTAAACTGGCAGACTGGTGCGTGCTCTCTTACTCCGGAGGCAGAAAACAATTTCTGTGAGTGTCTAGTGAGAGGAACTGGATGCTGCAGTCAGACATCTCTGGGGAACTCTCTGACTAGAACTTGGGTTCACTGACTGTTACCTGCAAGGCAAGGTTTAGACTGGGAGAGTCTCGAGCAGTTTGTTGGCAATGAAGACAGACTGGTGTGTCAGGGAGATGACAGTCAAGCCCCAGCAAAGCTCTCCCTTGCTGAGGCAGAGGGGTAACACAGTGGCTTACAGTTCTTGGTGTCCTGAGAAGAGTTGTCAAAAATGAGTTAAAGATTACAAGCAGGAATACCACTTTAATACAAAGAAGGGCCATCAGAGATTTCTCACAGGCTGTTCGCAACAGTGGAAGTCAGTGATTTACTTTTGCATTTTATGGCTTTTATTGCCCTAAGAAACTTATTCATATTTCACCACTTAAGGTGAATCAGACAAGCATAGATGATAGAAACTAACATGGGAAAATATACTCTAGCAGCCATGTTAGTCTGTATTCGCAAAAAGAAAAAGGAGTACTTGTGGCACCTTAGAGACTAAAAAATTTATTTGAGCATAAACATATATTTGATGCATCCGATGAAGTGAGCTGTAGCTCACGAAAGCTTATGCTCAAATAAATTTGTTAGTCTCTAAGGTGCCACAAGTACTCCTTTTCTTTCTACTCTGACAGAATATCTTTTCTATATGCTTCATTAAGGTAAATTATTTAGCAATTTAATTTCTCTTATGGCTCGTGGTTTCAGAGCAACCTGGGAAGCAAAATCACTGATCAGCCAGTAAGGATCAAGAAAAAGCAGGATGGAAAAAAGTTAAAATGAAAAACATATATATTCTCTCATACCTTTGAAATTTCCTTGTTGTAAATGTCCGCCTTTTCCTCCTGGGCTGACGATTTCCAGTTATACTGAGATGTCTTAAAGGAAAGAAAATTCAGTCGGCTCTATATTTATCAGAAACGTGTTTTCCCCTTTTTCTTTGAAAATAAGATCTCCTACCCTGTCTGAAAGGCTGGAATGGAACTCTAGTTACTGTGAGAGATGCAGATGTTTAAACATCCAAGACCTGCCTTTGGTGATATCACACAACAGCAACTTAATTCGATAGTAAAAGCTCTACTGGGGGAGGTGGAAAATGACTTATTCATCCAGGTTGTCATTTACACAGAACATGCAGTAAATATAGACTTGAAATAAATACATGGATGATTATTGCTTCATAGGGGAATGAATCATTTTGATTTCCGTAGAAATGGCACAATTTCTTCAACATTCTTTTAGATTCCAATATGAAACCAAGTTTTCAGTGAATTCTTCTGAATTCTGATTCTAAATAAGACAATATACAGAAAAAACATAGTATGCCTATGCATCCTCTCTACTCACTGTAGATTTGGAAGAGAGGTTGATTTTAAATTGGGATTAGGCAACCCTGACCTAACCACAACCTGATCAACACATACCCTTAAAATACGTAGTGTGTCCTTACTTCTGTTGTCAATGCCTTCACTTAACAATGATTTCAGATTTTAATAGGGCAGCAGTTGAAGAAAAGATAAGACATGGGGGGTGAGGGAGAATAAAAATGTCCAGACAGGAGCAGCAGAAGCTCTCTAAAAGTGGGGGGGCCCTGGGCGCCCAAACCATGGACTCGTCCCCTGCACCACCCCTTTTCCCCAAGGCCCCGCCCTCACACCATCCCTTTCCCCTGAGGCCTTGCCCTCATGCTGCCCCTTCCCCCTAGGCCCCTGCTCCCGCACTGCCTCTTCCCCCTAGGCCCCTGCTCCCACGCCAGCTCTTCTCCCCATGACCCCATCCCCTGCTCACTCCTCTCCACCCTTTCCCCCCCGTCGCTCACCCTTACGGCAAATAAAAGGGGGGGGGGGCATGGCCCCCTAGCCCCCTTTGTTCTGACGCCCTGTGTCCAGACACAAAAATTACTCATGGAATGGAGACATACAGGATGACTCATGGGACAAGCTGATCACCCATGGCTTATTCATGGGTGCACTACAAGCTAAGAAATCATAATTCTACAGTGTTTGCCCTGATGCTGAACTTTACCAATCTATTAGTTACAGCTACTCTCTTCCAATGATATACTACTGTTATCTTGGGTTTCTTGTGGAAAGGTCCTCTTAGCCATAAGGAGTATGTACATTAAGGTGAGGTAGTAATAAAGAAGATTATAATGGAACTCAAGGGAGCTTTGCCTCCTCTATCTACAAAACAACAATTTTCTTAAACTCAGTTACAGTTCAACATAGTTATATAAAAATGTGCTTTGGACCAAGTATTATAATTATTTATTATTATTTTTATTACCATACTGCCTAGGAGCCTTAGTCATTGATCAGGAACCAACTGTGTTAGGCACTGTACAAACAGAACAAAACAACCTTCCCTGTCCCAAGGGATTTACAATCTAAGAATAAGACAAGAGACAAAAGTTGGATATAGACATATGGGGGAGTACAAGGAAACAATGAGACAATACTAGTCAGAATGATGAGCTGTGATCTTAGCATACCAGCAACCTAACTGTTGTCAAGTTTGTATTTGTATGTGTCACACCAAAGGAGAGTTTTGAGGAGGGATTTGAAGGTGGATAATGAGGTAGTTTTTTGGATGTTTACAAGAGTGTGAGGCAGCCTGGGATAAAGCACTGAGGTGCTTGTTTGAAAATTTAACAAGGGGGCAGTAGAGACTGGCATTATGGCCCAATCAGAGGCAAGCATTGGCAGCCTGATAGCAAATGAGAGAGGATAGGTAGCATGAGAATTGACTGTGAAGGAACTTGAAGCTAAATACAAGCAGCTTATGTATGATGCACTAGAGAAGGGGGAGCCAGTGGAAGGATTCAAAGAGAGGAGTGATAGGGTCATAGCAACAGGCTAGGAAAAAACCTGTTAGTAACCTGTTCCATAACTGTTGTTCTTAAAGAAGTGTTGTGCATAGACTCATAGACTTTAAGGCCACAAGGGACTACCATGATCATTTAGTCTGATATCCTACACATTGCAGGCCACAGAATCTACTCAACCACTCCTGAAGTAGGCCCATAACCTCTAGCTAAGTTACTCAAGCCCTCAAATCTTAATTTAAAGACTTCAAGTTACAGAGAATCCACTGTTTTCTCCAGTGCAAACCAGCAAGTGACATGGGTTCCATGTTACAGAAGAAGGTGAAAAAGTTCCGGTGTCTCTGCCAATCTGCAATCCTTCCTGCCTCTAAACATCGTGATCAGTTAGACTCTGAGCATATGGGCGAGACCCCCCAGCCAGATACCTAGAAAATAATTCTTTGTAGTAACTTGGAGCCTTATCCATCTAGTGTCCCATCTCTGGCCATTGGAGATATTTGCTAATAGCTGTCATCGATGGGCCATATGCCATTGTAGGCAGTCTCATTGCACCATCCCCTCCAATAAAATTATCAAGCTCAGTTTTAAAACATATTAGGGTTTTTGCCCCCACAACTCCCCTTCGAAGGCTGTTCTAGAGCTTCATTCCTCTGATGGTTAGAAACCACCATTTAATTTCAAACCTAAATTTACTGGTATCCATTTGTTCTTGTCCATTCCACTCTTGGTGTCTGTGTTCTGTGACAAGATAGCCAGTGCTAGTATGGTCGGTCCTGTGCTTTTCTTGGCAGGGGCTAAGATGCCACCCCTTTCCCCCTGCTCTTTGGGGCACCAAGGGCCCTGCTAGTGGCCCGGGAAGGTGGTAGAGGAGGGAAGTAGGGGAGGGTTCTGGGTTTGCTCCTCACTCTGAGCCCCAGCCTCTGTGGGTTCTTACCCTCTTCCCCCTTGGGTGGGGTACCTTCAGTCCTTAGACACTGAGGAAGGGAGTCTCCCTTCCCTGCTGGGGCAGGGTCTCCCTGGTTTTTCCAGTTCTCTGATTTTTCAAAACACACCTCCAAGTTCTAGTCGTCTTCTTCTTCCCTGAAGCAGTGGGTTTTATTAGGTTCCTGACAGGTCCTTAATTGACTACAGGTGCTTCAATTAACCCGTAGCCACCCTCCCTAGTCTACAGGGAACCACGCCTTAATTAGCCTAGGGCTTATATATTTCCCCTCTACCACTGCTCCCTGGCTCTCCTGTATCACAGTTCCTAGCACACAGTTGTTGGAAACCTTTTACCCTCAGTGGTACCCATTGGGTGCCTCGAGTGCCCTCTGCGGCCACACACCACTGTGTGCTGGTAAAAAGGATAAAGCTACCCCCAACCCCCTTCAGTTCCTTCTTGCCAGAACTCCAGTGCGGAGGACAGCAGGGTGAGTCATGAAATAGAAATGCACAACACATCTCAAAAATAACAATTATGGAACAGTTCAGTAACTGTTTATCTTCTTTGAGTGGTTGCACATGTGCAGTCCACTCCTGGTGACTTACAAGCCATGAATCAGACTCTGATCCCACCTCCTATCTAAATAAAGTCAGGAGCTCAATTCATTCAACTCCAGCATTGTCTCTTGAGTTCTGAGTGACAGCTTAATGAGAAGCAAACATGTGGACAGAGGACCAAGCTACCATTCTACAAATGGCCAGAATTGGAACATTTGCCAGAAAAGGCACAGAGGCTGACTGTGAGCTCATCAAATGAATTGCAACTCTGCTCGGCGGCATGACATTAGCCAGGTCATAGGACATGCATATACATGAAACTATCCAAGAAGAAATTATCTGAGTAGAGACTGATTGTTTTTTCATTCTATTTGCAACTGCCACAAAGAGTTGAGAGGACTTATGGAATTGCTTCTGTCAAGGTAGAACACCAGTGCTCTTATGACGTCCAGAGTGTGCAAATGTTCCTCTTCCCAGATCAAGTGTGGTTTTGGGAAGAATACAGGTGAGTAAATTGGCTGGTTGATATGGAAAGAGGACACTGCCTTCGGGATAAGCCTCAGCTGAGGGTGCAGGTAAACTTTTTCCTTAAAGAAGATAGTATAGGGAGGCCTAGACATTAACATGTGCAGCTTTGCCATTACCTCTATCAGAAAGCTGGGAACCAAAAATGCCACCTTCACTGATAGATGTAGCAGACAGCAAGTGGCCAAAGGCTCAAACAGGGGGACCCATAAGCTTGACAACACTAAGTTTAGGTCTCACGGGAGAACAGGGTCAAGCACCTAATGATACAATTTGACTAAGCCTTTCAAAAAACCGTACTAGCATGTTGTTAGAAAAAAACAGAGTGATTATCCTTCTGAAGGATAGCTGAAATAGTTGATAGCTGTATCTTGATAGAATTAACAGTCAATCCTTGATGTTTCAGATACTATAAGTAATTTAGTATGGGCTGAATTGAAGAACAGGACAGTGAGATTCCAGAATGGCATGACCAGATGGAAAAACGTCTCCACTTAAAGAGATAAGTAACCCTACTAGCTTTCTACTATTTAGCAGAACTTCTTGAATCTCTTTTGAGCAAGACTGCTCCCTAACGTCTAGCCATGGAGCATCCATACATTAAATGAAGAGTGTGCAGGCTTGGGTGGAATACACAACCATGATTTTGGGACATTAGGTCCGAGCCCAGTAAAAGTGAAATTGGAGGTTTCACAGACCATGCCAGGAGAGTGGCAAACCAGTGTTGACAGGCCCACGCTGGGGCTATGAGTATGACTCTGGCCTGGTCTCCTCTTATCTTCAGTAATTCCTTGTGAATGAGTGGAATTGGTGGGAAAGCAAAGAGGATCCTGTCTGACCATGGTAATAAGAATGCATCTGTCAAGGAACCCGGGCTGTGACCACGTAGAGAACAGAACTGCTGACACTTTCTGTTGATCCTTGTTGCAGGTAGTCTACCTGGGGAGACTCCCACTATTCGAAGGTGAATCTAGCCACATCCAAGCAAAAAGACCACTTGTGGTGACTCATAAATGATCTGCTCAGGTAGTCTGCAAGATTGTTTTGGAACAGCAATATGTAAGAAGCTTCTAGATCTATTGAGCTGGCAATGCAGAATACACAAAACAGAGATGCCTCTTGACAGAGCAAAGCAGGGTGGGCTCCTCCCTGCTTGTTGAAGTACAACATTGCCACTCTGTTGTCTGTGAGGACTAACAGGCTGCTTCCCTTGATCTGCGGCAGAAATACCTGGCATGCCAACCTCACAGCGTTCAGCTCCCTGATGTAGATTTGTTAAACTAAGTCCTCTGCAGACCATAGTCCCTGAGTCTGTAGAGAACTCAGATGGGCCCCCAGCCCAGGGCAGAAGTGTCAGTCACTAAAGTGAGCATTGGTTGTGGGTGGGCAAAGGGAACACCGATGCATACATTGATGGCCACTTGCCCAGCAATCTAGGGAGGCAGGACATGAGAGAGCACCCTCACCACTGAACTAGATGGTGATGGTTTGGTGAGTAAACTGAGGCTAGCCAATCCTGTAGCATTCTGAGGTGCAGACTGGCATATTGAAGCATATGTGTGCACAAGGCCATATGCCTCAGGACCCTCAAACAGTTTCATGCTGTCATGACTGGATAAGCTTTGAGAGCTATAACAATTGATTGAATTGCCTGAAACCTTGAGTCTGGAAGAAAAGTTCTGACTTTAATCGAGTTTGTTACAGCCCCCTATAAACTCTATTCTTTGCTCACAGGGGAGGAGAGGTTTCTCTGCATTGATTAGCAGTCCCAGAACAATGAATGTTGATTGGATCGGAGATACAATGAACAACACCTGCACCCTGAATTGGTCCCTCACAAGTCATCCAAGTAGAGGTAAACTTGCTCTCCTGATCTTCTGAGGAAGGCAGCTACCATTAACTTTCATAAAACTTCTGAGAGCTGCTGACAGGCCAAATAGTAGCATGGTGAACTGATAATGATTTTAATTTACCAGAAATCTGAGCTACTTCCTGTGAGCATCTTTGAAGTCAATGGCAGCTACTAGTCTCCAGA
This sequence comes from Lepidochelys kempii, assembly GCF_965140285.1. Classification (NCBI taxonomy): domain Eukaryota; kingdom Metazoa; phylum Chordata; order Testudines; family Cheloniidae; genus Lepidochelys; species Lepidochelys kempii. The sequence continues at coordinate 91,779,266 of NC_136383.1, forward strand.
AAGGGGATAATAGAAGCTAGGGTGACCATGCAAACCTCTCTCTTTTAAGAATTTGTTGAGTTGACTCAGGTCTAAAATTGGTCTCAGACCCCCTTTTGCTTTCAAGATTAGGAAATTGCAGGAATAAAACCCTGTCCCTCTATGACACTGTGGAACCTCCTCTATGGCACCTGCCTGAAGGAAAGATTGTACCTCCTGGAGAAGGAGCTCCTCATGAGAGTGGTCTCTGGAGGGGCAGGGAGGAAGGGTAGGAGTGAGGAGTAGAAACAAATTGGAGGATATAGCCCACCTCCACAGTGCTCAAGTCCCATGGGTCTGAAGTAATTTGGGAACATACACTGTGGAAGTGGGCAAAACTGTTTTGCAAATATGGGGGAGATAGGGTTTGGAAGCATGGAGACTGGCATGGTGTCCTTGACCGACCCATCAAAATGATTGCTTAGCACTTCCTGTGTGTCTAGAAAGCCTAGGAGCTGGAGCAGATACAGAAGGATGGATGAGCCTGCACCTAAAACCCCTGCTCTTCTTTTTTGACAGGTCCTGATGAGCAGGGCAAAGTGGGATCACAATGTATCTGCTGAGGCTGACAGTGCTTTCTGACCCCAGGATTTCAAGGTCACTCATGAGTCCTTAAGGCCAAGGAAAATGCTGTCTGTCTGCTCTGAGAACAGAGAAGGACCCTCAAAAGGCAAGTCCTGCATAGTAATCTGGTCTGCATAGAGTAGACCAGAAGACTGCAGCTATAAGGATCTGTGCATGGAGACCGCAGAAGCCAGGGTCCTGGCAGCTGAGTTGGCAGCACCCAGCCCAGCCTTCAATGAAGTCCCCACCACTAATCTGCCCTCGTTCACCCATGAACAGAATTGCTGCCTCACATTTGCAGGGAGGAGATCTTTTAATTTCTCCAGTGGTCCCCACAAATTAAAATCATAATGCCCCAGTAGAGCTTCGTGGTTGGCAATTCTAAGCTGCAATCCCCCAGTCAAATAAACTTTTCTACCAAATAAATCCAGTTCTTTTGCCTCTTTTGATTTGGGGGTCTCAGCACGATGCCTCCGGCGTGCCCTCTCATTAGCTACTGCGACCACTAGTGACCCTGGAGGACCTCAGGTGATAAGAGGAGTCCCTGTCCTCCTTGACCCGAATGCAAAAGTCCAAAAAGTTACTCTCTTTAACAATTCCTGATAAATCTTTTAGTTGTCAGGAGGCGGTGATGTTGTCTCCGAGGAAACCACCTCATCCAGAGAGGACAAAGGTGAAGATAAAACTGGTTGTGGTTGAACCTCTTCTGCAGAAGGCTTCTTCCTGATGCTCGGCTCTGGGACCAGTACTGGACATTGGGGTCAGGGCAGCTTGATGCAAGGACTCACCCCATCTGGACTAGGGCACTTTGTAGGAATGAGAAGGGGAGGATCTAGAAGCTGGGGGAAATTCTTTGTGGTTCCAAAAGAGCCACTGAAAGGGGCCAGACCACAGTGACCTCCTGGCCACATTCCCCTCGAAGCTCCGATTGTGCAGTTGCGAGGGTACCTGGAGAGGAAGGATCTAGGTGTGGAGTGGCAGGTCCTATTCAGAGGTTGAGACACATATGATCCCATCTCAGAATCCGATGAAGACAACTCCCTTTCTGTCAACCCCGGGGACTAGTTCTGAAAGCCTGGTGGCTGGAGACACATTGCTGTTTTTCTCTTAGATGGTACCAATGGACAGACTGTCCAGGAAGTAGGTAGCTGGTGCGGTATCAAGTGCTGCACTGCAGTTGTTGGTGTTGGGTGGTCTGATAATACCAAGGGAGCCGATTCCTGTACAATTAGCAATACTGGCACTGATGAGTAAATGCCTTGCCACTGTAAATGACTCTGGCATAGTTAGCAGCAAAATTGTATCTGATCGATGCAGAGCCACTGATGCTGACAATTCCGTTTCTGGAACCAGACTCAATGATGCCTGTTTTGGCACTGGATTCAATGGTGCCGTCTTAGGCAACAATTTGGAGGAGTGCCTCGATCTCGGTTGCACTCTACTTGACTCCCCTTTACCGCCCTTTCCTGACTTGTGGGGTGGAGATCTTCCTCTTGATGGTGCCTTTGTGGAAGGCTTATGCTACTTCCTTAGCACAGGCGAGGGTAACCAGTGCCAGGACTCCCAACAGTCTTGAAGGCACACTTCTGACTGAAACTGCAGCACTCGGCCCCAGCTCAGACCAGCACAACTCCCAGTGTGCTCTCAGCACTGCCTCAATTAGCAGGAGCTTCAGCCTAGCCTCCCTATCTTTTTTCATCCTGGCCTTGAAGTCCCAACAAATCTGGCACTAGTCCTTCATGTGTGCTGTGCCTAGGCACTTAAAATAACTGCCATGTGGGTGGCTCACAGGCATAGGGTTTGAGTAGGAAGCACATGGTTTGAAGTCCAGTGATCGAGGCATGCCCCAGAATGGGCAACAGAACCCCAAAATAGGAAAAAAACAAACATTTTGCTTTTACCTACTAAAACTAACCTACAACTAGACTGTGTACACAAAGGCTGAGAGAAAACTGCTCTAGCAATTGACAGAGGTTCCCGTGACTGTCCTAGGCAGTAAGAAGGAACAGAGGGGGAGGGGCCAGCTCCGCGCTTTATACCTTCACGCAGTGGTGCAGGGAGCACTTAAGCCACCCAACAGGTACTGCTGAGGGAAAAACTTTCCGTCAGTTATGTGCTGGGCGCACAGACACCAAGAATGGAATGCACATGTGCAGTCACTCAAAGATAAGAATGATCTTTGCAGCAGCATTCTGAGTGGGCACAACTGCATTTATGAAGGTCACGGAGAAGGATGTTGCAGTAATTCAGACTATTATTATTTTTACTCTCCTACCCCAAATGACTATCATATTCTTGTAGAGTCCAATTCTTTCAGCACTTCTTGTTGCTCTGGCCTTTAATCCTTCACCTTTACTGTCCCATCCAGAAAAATCTCTTCAAATATTTAGTACCTCATGCGGAAACTAGTATGTAGAGTCTGATTGTGCAACCCATATTAATGTTTAGTAGTACCTTAGGTTTCAGAGTAACAGCCGTGTTAGTCTGTATTTGCAAAAAGAAAAGGAGTACTTGTGGCACGTTAGAGACTAACCAATTTATTTGAGCATGAGCTTTCGTGAGCTACAGCTCACTTCATCGGATGCATACCGTGGAAACTGCAGCAGACTTTATTTATACATAGAGAATATGAAAAAATACCTCCTCCCACCCCACTGTCCTGCTGGTAATAGCTTATCTAAAGTGATCATCAGGTGGGCCATTTCCAGCACAAATCCAGGTTTTCTCACCCTCCACCCCCCCACACAAATTCACTCTCCTGCTGGTGATAGCCCATCCAAAGTGACAACTCTTTACACAATGTGCATGATAATAAAGTTGGGCCATTTCCTGCACAAATCCAGGTTCTCTCACCCCCTCACCCCCCTCCCAAAAACCACACACACAAACTCACACAGCAGGATAGTGAATTTGTGTGTGTGGTTTTTGGGAGGGGGGTGAGGGGGTGAGAGAACCTGGATTTGTGCAGGAAATGGCCCAACTTTAGTAGTACCTTAGTGACTCATCCCATTTTCTTCAACGAGACGTCTCACAGCATAAGATATTACTCAACATGCATAAATTTTGAAGAATCTGACCCTTCAGAGGGATTTTTTTCAGTTTCATATAGAGCCCAAACTAATACAATTATTCTTTTTGTTGTTATTAGAGAGATTAATTTCACAACCATTAGCAAATCACAGAGTTGAAATTCTGATCTGTATATAATGAATGATGCACAGACTCAATCTGCATAGATAATACATCTTTGACTGCCTCACCTGGACTCTACCTACTAATCAGGCTCTCACATCACATGTTCTAAGATTTCAAACTATTGAACATCTTCAAATACCCAGCAACAATCACTCAGAGAAAGTAGCGTTATTTTTGTCATGAAAGAGAGCAGATACACACACAAAGCATTTTCCCAGATGGAATCTTTTTGTCATTGCCTGCCTATGTTTCTAAACTTTTCCCAGGATATTAGGTATTATTCTGGTCTTCACTGGACATCTGTTTCTCTCTCTCTCTCTGTTCAGACCATGCCATTCCTTTCTAGGAGTCGCTTTCCTGACTTCTTCCATATTAAATTCAAGCTCATTATTGTCAAGGCTTCACACAGCTCCACTTCAGCCTACACATCAGATCTTGGATCCTTCTATCCTCACTCTTGTGTTGTATGCTTCATCTGCCCCCTCACCAGTCTGCTCCATTAATATCCTGCCTGTGCTCATGACTTTGTGCCTTTTTCATATTGCACTCTATGCTTGGAATAGACTAAACCCCTCCTTTTGGTAAAGTGCCATCCTCTCTCTCCCTTCCAACTAATTTCTTTCAGCTTCTGATCATTACTTATGTTACAACATTCCACTTCTTCTCTTACCCATGAGTATATCAAAGAGGGAGGGAAATTGCAAAGCAACCATGGTGTCCCTAGCCTCTCTTTGCTAGAAGCTGGGAGTGGGCGACAGGGGATGGATTACTTGATTATCTGTTCTGCTCATTCCCTCTGAGGCACCTGGCTTTGGCCACTGTCAGAAGACAGGATACTGGGTTAGATGGACTTCTGGTCTGACCCAGTATGGCCATTCTTATGTTATCAAGAAAAGGAGTACTTGTGGCACCTTAGAGACTAACCAATTTATTTGAGCATGAGCTTTCGTGAGCTACAGCTCACTTCATCGGATGCATACCATGGAAACTGCAGCAGATATTATATACACACAGAGATCATGACACAATACCTCCTCCCACCCCACTGTCCTGCTGGTAATAGCTTATCTAAAGTGATCATCAAGTTGGGCCATTTCCAGCACAAATCCAGGTTTTCTCACCCTCCACCCCCCTGTTACTCTGAAACCTGTCTTATGTTATGTTCATCCACAATTTATCTGTAAGAAGAAAAGCTTGAAAATCCAGCTCTACATTAAACAATGTTACCAACAAAAGCAGGTTTTCCTTCTCTCTTGGTTTTCTGTTGTCTCTCTCCTCCTCATTGTCTGTCAATTATTCATTTGATTTAGATTGTAAGATCTTTGGGTCAGGGACCTCGCCTTGTTACTTGTCTGTAATCATCCCACATACGTTGCTTACCACATAGTTTTCAGGACAAATTCGGGGGGGGGGGGGGAGAACGGGACCGACGTGGTCTGTGTATATAATGTTTGCAGTAACTTCCATTCAGTATAATCTGCAAGTTTGATTAGCATGTGCCTCTCCTCTCCCTCTAATTGAATAGTGATCACTGCAGCCCCCCACTAGATGCGTCCCACAAACACGCTACAATGCCATTTACCTTTTGTTTGTGGTTATTTAACCAGTGTTCATTCTGTGTGTCAGTGGAACCATACTTATCCTGTCCTTACATGGTCCACATCACCATGTCATCTGTGTGTCCTTGTGCTGGTGAATGTTATTGTAACAATATAAAAGGCAGTAGCCAGCCTGGCATGATGGAATGATAACGTAGTGAAGGAAGTTTTACAGTATGTACTAATAAAAAGTAAGTTGTTGACTCATTCTGAATCATAATACTTCATTGCATATTTAGTGAAGCAGGCTAATGAATCTGATTCATCATTCTCAATATTCTGTATTGAGTAAACTTAAGCAGAAGAAATGCTTTTTCCTTGTCCTTGTACTACAAAGTGTAATTAAAGTGCTGTGGATAATATACAAAAGCAATATCCAACTGTTTTATCAGCAAGTTTTATGGTAAGATTTATAAAAAAACTGTAGAACATATACTTAGTGAACTTTAAATTTAAAAATAATAGGCAGGTGAAGGAGAGATCAAGTTTTTTATCCTCTCTTTTTAGAGTGAATATATATTGCCCTGATCCTGGAAGGTGCTGAGTGACCTCAACTCCTATTGACCATCTTTGAAGGTGTTGCGTGTCTGAGTTAATGACTCGAGGTTGTCAAAATAACAGGCTCAAATGAAATTATTTAATCTAAGATTATTAATCAGAGATTAGTACAGCACTATACAGAACACAGACATAGATACATTACCACCCTTTGTTGTCAGACTAAGAACTGGATGTGTGTCTGACCTGCATCTGAAAGGGACATGCAGTTTTCATTTCCCCAAACCCAAGTTTTCATATCATTATCTTTATATAGGGTTTCAGACAAAGGAAACCTAGTTGCCAAGAATATTCTCCCAGAAACATGTGTTGTGATGACATTTTTATACAGTCTCAGTTTACCTGACTCATGTGAGAAGGCATGATTATTTGCAGCTCAGAGGACTAACAATTCTTCAGGTTAATATCTCTGAGTCTACCCCACAATCATTCTTCCATGTTGACTTCCCCAACAGAAAACATCTGCTATAACAATAATCTCTTATTAGTTTCCCTAGTCTATATATGCTAATGTTAGCATTTTATATATACATTAAGGAGATGGTTTCCAAGAATATCTAGAGTTTTATAAACATAGACATAAAGGTGCCCTAGAGTTATTAAATACAGCATAATGAAAAATTCCTGAAAAGGATTACACATTGGTCAAGACCCGTGTTTTGGGCCTTAGACTTCAGACATAGTCTTTGTTGAAGATAAAGATTCTAAAGAATAATTAATACCTATAAATGAATCAAATATACGGAAAGAAAGAATTAAAGATATTACTATTTACTAACAGGTACTGACAGAAAGATCAGCTCTACGGTGCCCTTGGAAAACAGAAGACTAAAGTCTGTTTTGCTAGCCCTGTTGTGTGGGTGAATAAAGATCTCATTTTTTCGATGTACAGAATGCCTAATTACAAAATGAGAACACTCAACCATTTAGCATTACTCACAGTATGAGTAAAGGACTCGTAGGAGGACATAGGAGGCATACCAATATTTTGGATGTAAGTTTTATATTGGCTTTGCTGGGAAAAAAGCACATTTAAAGTTACTATTGAAAAATATCTCAGCTGTAAATATCTAATATTCATATGTACAGGATTTTCATAGTTGCCTGGTAATAAGTGAAAAGTATTTTAGAGAGTAAATTGAATCTATGTGACAAAAATCAGAATCATTAGACATTATTTTCTGACAAGGCAGATACAGCTTATTATTAGATTGCATGCCTCAGATGATTAAATTACTTATTGTTAACTTTAGCATATGGGACATAGGGAGTGCCTAATATTACCAAGAATTTATGTTAAAATTTTATTTTCCCTCTTTTTTGTTATATTTTATCATTTTGATTGACATGGATCTAATCAATTTCTACTCACTCACTGCTGTCTGACATATCTGAGTTCCCTCAAAAAGTCTATAATCAATATACGGATATATTTTCCTTGTAGCTTTAGATCCTTTAAACATTAGTTACTGCAAATCCCAACACAATGCACTAAACCATAATGTATAAAATTTTCAAAAGTGCCTAACTGACCTAGGAGCCAAACTTAGGACCCTATGCCAGTTGGGTGTTTTTGAAAATTTTACCGGATGTGTTTATCATGAAATCTGTTGTACTTAGCTAACAAGTTTTATGTCAATAATAACAAAGTCTGCACTATCATTCACTAGCTGGATATATAATTTACTAGTTAATTGGCATTTGGCACCCTGACACTGTATTACCCTATGAATACCTTGTATATAGATTAGTTTACAGCCAGGTGATATCTGACTTCTTTCAAATTCTGACACAAACCAAGATATCACCTTTTGAACTCTTTAACTATCCCCCACTCCTCAAAAACACTTCATGTTACTTTATAAATAGCATTCTTGTGTTTATTGTATTAGGCATTTGAGGAAAAACAACTTAAAACTCAGGAAAGAAGAATCACAGAAGCCAGAGGTGGGAACGACTTATCAGATCATCTCACTAGTCCATATCCTGCTAATGTTGGGTTGTTCCCATGGTGCATTTCCAGAGTTTTGCTCAGCTAAGTTTTCAGATGTTTTCCATGCAAATGATAAAATAACTTCAACAAAATTACCCTGACCTAACAGGGATCTTTTGAGATTTGCTGCTTAGTTAAAGGCATTGTACCTCCTCAGGTCATTAGCCAACATGCTTTTTAGACGTGGTTTGTTTTTCTCTTTCCCACTCATGCCACCCCCCAATTATCTCTATAGCATTATAGAATTTTATAGCATTATCTTGCTAAATATAAGTATCAGTTAGTCTAACAGCTGGCTTGCTTTCCTTGCAGAGCATATTTGACCTTCTTCACCATCTCAACAATACAGTCAAGTTACTAAAAAGAAAATTTGAGGCCATCTTCTGTGAATACAGTCCTTTTTGTAGTATTATTTGCCTATCTTGTAGTACCAAGAGCAGAGATTCCATTCCCTTGCTGCCATTGCAGCAAGAAAGTTGCAGAGTTAGGGAATGGATGGTAATTGCTACCACCTCATGAATTTCCATTTTATTTTTACTGCAGACCAAGAGAGGACTCCACAGAATGGAGCGTATGTACAGACTGAATACAGTGCCAAGGAAGCAACTGAGACCCCACCTCCACACACAGGAGGAGGTAACTCTCTATGTGTGGATGTTTGGGGGTGTGATCTGGCCCTGTTTCTATCCTGTTTTGGTCCATCATCTTCTGTATCATTCAATCTCTTTCAACTGTTGGTCTTCTGCTGTACAAAGTCCACAGTAAACCCCTACCTTATCCACAGCATTTCTCAGACCTGGTCTCATTTTCTAACTCTGTCTGCTCTGGTGCTAAAAGCAACTTCACTACCTTCTTTGGCGTTTTCTCTCCACCCCTTATAGCATGCTGCTCCCTTAAACCTTGGAACTGTTCTCATCCCTACACCTATATACCAACCTCCCTTACCACATACAAATGGTTCCCCCCCAAAAAATCTTACTTTTGCCATCTTGTCTATGAGAAACAAGAAGAAAGTTCCCTTTAAAAAAAAAAAACCAAAACAAAACACAAACCTACTAAGCTATACATGTGCCTTGCTGCAAAACTATATGAACTTGTTACTGTCACCCTCTTTTTCCTCTCCTTGTGCCATTTTTGTCTGGAGGGGCCTGTATTTAATCTGTCTTGGAAGGTGCCTTGCACATCTTTGGGTATTCAAAAATAGAATTATAATAATGCATGAGTTATAATAGGGTAATTGTACTGATTAAAGCTTATAGGCTAGATTCTGATTTCAGCCGTTCTGGTCTAAATGCAGACTGACTCCCCTCAAGTCAATGCAGTTAACACTGCTGCAAAATTGATACAGGTGAGTTCATGATCAGGCCATTATCTACACTGAACTCAGCCTAACAATCTCCTTCATTTAGATGGGCATGTATATAAATGATACATATGATGGGATACCACAGAGATAATACAGTTCTGTTCAGATTAAACAGATATGTTTGATTTTACTATAGCATTTAGCCTATTTACTGCATTTTCTCTTAAAGAAAACATGATCTAGCACAAAATTAATATATACTTTTTATTACAAGACAAAACAGTGGAATATCTTTATACTCAAATTAAAACTTTAAAACCCTTCAAGGGAAGCAATCACTAAATATAAACCTTTCCAACAAAATATAAAATCTCTTTTAGTTAAGTAATTCATTCAAAAGTATTTTAAGAATCAAATCTCATAATAAAAACAATTATTTCCTTTATTGACATTCTAGTGTTCTTGGACATAATGAAAATAAGCATTAACTATGGGGTTTTGATACTTTAGGAAAAACAAGTTTTACATCCATTTTTCTTTATGGAAGTTAACTTTGTATGATTACAAACTAACCAGGTTCATCAGGAAAGACTTATTTCATACTTATTACAACCACGCAGATTTTGTCAGAGCCAGGTTTAAAAATAGGTAGCCCATGTGCATATGCAAAAATGTACAAGTAGGAGTTCATTTAAAAAATAGTAATACATATACAAACATGTCTAACTGGGCATTTGTTCATGCAAATAACCATTTGTGCATACAACTATGATAGTTATACATGAAAACATAGGCAAGCCATATGCCAATAGACTTCCTTTTAAAAAAAATACAAACTTTGTTCTAAACGTTACACTGTAACCAGCATAATTAATTTCCACTGAGAAGCAATGCAAGTTTTTATTAAAAGGCCAAACTCTCTAAAGTTAATGGTGTAAATTTACAGTAACGTATTACCCACTTTTTGTGCTGAACAGTTTGATCTTACACACCTGACTAATAAAACCCCAAATAGTCTCTGTACATCCCCTGTATTGCTCATTTGGAATGTCTGAAGAACATCTAAAGCTATATGAATGCTCGTATTTAAAAAGTGAGAAGAATTTTTGTAAGTCTCTTCCTGTTGCATGCAACATTGCTGCAACTATTCCAGCCTTATTCCACATGCTTCTCAAAAGCAGTTGTAATAGGCTATGATCCTGAACTCTGAGTGAAGAAAGGATCTGATGATAGCAACATTTCCCTGTAATACCGTATTTACCTTACTGAGGATTACAGCTAGACAAACCACTTCAGTCAAACTAGTATTTCACAGGAGGGTGGTTTAAAGGCAATCTGCAAATGATTGCTATAACTGATAGTCTGTGTCAATGTGTTCCAACTACCCTCATAACCAAGCTAAAAAAGGTATATTTAGTTTAAAACTTGGGATTAAAATGGTTTTACACTAGTGTTCTGAACACTATTATCAGTCTGGTTTTTGGTGGTTTCCAAATAATAAGGGGAAACAATCATCATTAGCAAATAAGACACATTAAGAATACCTCCCAAAAATTAAATAAAATACACAACCTTATAAGTTATGCAGACATACAAATACTTGTGAAACATGGCGGTCCATTTTCCTCTTGTCAGGAACTCTTCAAAGTTAAAGAAACTTTCTTATGCATCTAAACTAAAGTGAACTTCACAGCATAGGCTTACTTTGTAAAAGTAGAACGAGCAACATTTCATTTTCTAAATTGCAAAAGATTTGTTTGTGTTTCTTTGTTACACACTGAAAATCCCCCATCTCATGTTTTACACATCACTTTTGAGCAAGGAAAGTGAATTGATTAAATCCTAAAATCACCTCTTGCTGAAGAGGCTCGGAATTCAGTAAGGGAGCCACGCTGTGTGGTGATGCTGTGCTGAGGAGACACTATAGAACTTGACCATCCTAGTCTACTGGACCTACACATTTGATAGCTGAAGTCACTTTCTGGCTCACAATATGGCAGGGAAAGAGGTGTCAAATTAAATAGAAATTATGCAATAAAATATCATCTGTGCATAGATCAGCTGTCTTTTATAGGTTTCATGGCCAACACTGTGACCTAGAGGTTCTTGCAACACAGGTGATAGGCCATCAAGACATAATTTTAAAAGAAGTTGACACATTTGTGAGGCAAATACTAAGTAGTTGTAGAAAATAAGGGCTAGACAAATCACTTAATGCAATGATTTGATGCTCCTTGATCACTCAGTACAGTAAAGGTAAATTATGGTATTCTCTTTGCTTAATATACAGTCAACACTATAGTGCATTAGAAATAGTTAAAAGCTCCATGTATAGCTTTTATATAGGAAAAAAATCCAGACTCAGTTAGAAGAACTGGACTTTAACATCAAAAAACAGGAACTAACAAAGGAAAAAAGAAAAAGCTCGAAGAGACTAGATACCAGAAAACTGCTACAAAAGTATGCTGTTTATGTTTCAAAGTATCTGAACTGGGCTCAATGCTCACAAATGAAGTTCTCATTTAAACAAATTAAGTTTTAATATAGAACTGTTAATGGGGGAAAGCTGTGTTTCCTTCAGGACATCTGCTAATTGATAGGCTTCAAAGTTGAATGTTATATATGCATTAACCGTGACAATATATTAGCATTTCAATCTTTGAAATGGTCATCATATTCTTCTAGTAATGCCTTTATTAAGATACCTATAAAGAGCCTGTTACCTTAATAAAGTGTTTACTACCCCGTATCATGAAGGAAAATTGCACTTTATCAATATATATTGCACATATTGCAATTCTTCAGCTGAAAAAGAAAGTCTTCCAATTGACAAAACCACAATAAGGAGACTGAGGAAGTCATATACTGTCAGAGATATGGGCAATGAAAAAGTCTCAATGGCAGATTTCTATTTGTGTCATTGATTACATACAACAGTTTTCCATTCAATAACTAACATCATAGTGACTTATCTATTTCTCCAAGCACACACTGTTGTTGCCAACATTTATCTCACTTCATAAAAGTTTTTTTTTCCCCCCAGGAAAAAAGCAGAGACCGTTCTGATTGATGTAGGTGGATCTGGTTTGCATGTCAAAATTTTAATGGCAAATAGCTCCCTGTGCATTTCCTCGACTGAACAAAGGATTGTCCTCCTCATATGCCAGCGTGGGGCTCTCCATGTTCTCCAATAAAGTATGATGAGCATCATATCCATGCAGAGGCAATGAGGGTTCTTTTATAGCTGTAGATGTCAATTGCTTCAGGGTGATATTAGTATTTTTAAAAACATGCAAAAGGAAAATGCCTATGATTATGGTGAAGAATCCACTGAGGCTGCCAATGATATCACCCAAGTCCATGCTATTCCATTCTTTAAACAGGATAATGGAACATGTCACAACTGTAGTAGTGAAACACACATAATAAATAGGTGTCACTAGAGATGTATTAAACATGTCCAATGCTTTGTTAAGATAGTTGATCTGAGTGCTGACCGAGAGCACTAAAGTCCCCACCAAAATATAAACCAGCGGATGTTGGTAAACTGGCTTCTGCTCCAGTATTTCTTTAATGGCAATGCCAAGGCCCTTGACTGATGAGACAGAGAAGGCACCAATCACTGAACAAATTGATATGTAGACCAGTATATTCGTCTGACCTTTCCTTGGAGCCACAACAAAAATCAGCACCAGGGAGACCACAGTTATAACCACAGCAAATGCAATGAACACTGTTTGGGAAGGAGAAAAAGAAGTTACACACAATTAATGAGGTACAGTTTCAAATCAGATTCAGTCAGGTACAAAAAAGTTATACAGCTTTTCTAACTGCAATATAAATACTGGCACAAATTCACAAGGCACAGTGCAGTCAATTCCAGTGCAATCAATAGAGTTACACCCACTTACTCAAACAGTGAAATTAGCCCAGTATTTAGGTATAAGAATCTAACCTGCTTTATGCTTACAGTATTCTGATACATTAAGACATTATTATATTTGTAAATGAAGTTATGCATTTTACTAGGCCATTTAAAAGACAACTAATGAAGTATATCAGACTATATATACACACAGCCCTATAAAAATACTGGTGCTCTTTCTCAGCCCCCATGCGTGGTTCCATTGCATTAGCCTAACCAAGGGATGCTCACTTCACTGAAGCAAATTCATAGTTTTTGGTTGGCCTTGATAGTCTCAGTTTTTCAAACTCTCACTCTGGGCAATCCTCTTTTCCACACTATAATCTGTCAAGCCCTCCTACCCTCTTTTTCACAGCGGTGCTTGAATATAACGGGGTTCTGATAGCTACTTCTGTGCTTATTATATAGTATTTATTATTCCAGAACACCTCCACTCAGTCTAGATGTTAGTCCTAAAACTAGTCCTGAACCCAAAAATCCTTTGTGGCTTCAGACTGTACCACAAATTTTGGAGAGTTCACAACACACATGCTGATTAATTATTATGAACATAAAGAATGAACATATTATTCATTAAATGTTCCAGATTGACAACCAAGAAGAGCAAAAAGCTCTAATTTGACCCAAGAACAGGTACAATGCTGGTAGCAGCTGTGCAAGTTTCCCCCACGCATACATCAATTTTTGGGCTGTCTGCTAAGTCAGACAGCGATGGACCAGTTTGTGACGTGGCCATGTTTGCTTTAAATTAGAATGAAACCAATAATTCATTTCACATAGGCCAAGAATCAGTCACATGAGGGCAACAATTTCTGGTCATTGCCATCCAGATGGCTTGGAAGTGAAAGCTTTATTAGTCAGATTTTTTCCTCCCACGGAAAAACCTACATGAGTTGGCTGAAAGGGCAGAAGAAAAAAAAAATAGACTTACATAGTGTCTTAAAGATCAGTCTGGGCCTCTGCCCAAGACAGGGCAGGGGATTCTATCCTCAAAATTGGCATCTCCTGGAGAATATGCCAGAGGCACAGTGCCATGTATATGGAAGCTTTGGGTTCCTACATTAACTGCAGGGGATTCCTGGACCATGCAGCCAAGGCTTCCCCAATGACTCGGATCTCAAAAGGTAACCCTGAGGGATAATGAAGTTCTATATGCTGTGTATATAGTAGGCATTTCTAAAAGACTTCTTGTGTTAAGTTTCAGCTTGTACCCGACAAACAGGTGAGTTTGTTTGCCTGGTTTTAATACATAGGAAAAGGAAAATCAGGCAAATGAGGATATAGTAAAGAATAAAGGAACATCAGAAGTAGGGGCAGCTAAAGGACTATACCTAATCCAGCTAGGAAATTGTGTGAGGTCAGACAGAAACAACTGAGATCTTTGTATACTAATGTGAGGAGCATGGGCAACAAAATGGAGGAACTAGAACTACTGATACAGGATGTGAAACTAGGTATTCTAGGGATAACAGAAACATGGAGGAACAGTAATCATGACTGGACTACAGATATTAAAGGATATGCACTATTCAGGAGTGATCGAAATAAAAGGCAAAGATGCTGGATTGATATATGATGCTACCCCACCCTTTTCCTTTCTGATTTTGTTCACTATTCAGAGAATTAGAGGCATCAGGGGAAACACAAACAGCTTTTTCATATGAGTGAGGAGGAAGGGATCCCACAAGGAATGGCAACCTCACTCTCCCCCACCTCAGACAGATGCGATGGCATTTTGTGTGTGTAGCTGTGCCAAAGAGGTCCACTTCTGGAAATCCCCAAGTCTGAAATATGTCAGCAAGAATCTGGGAAAAAATACAGCTGACACTCTCAGTGTCATTTTACCTGCCCAGAAGACACATTGCCAAAATTCTTATGCAATGTTTTATACACCAGTTCCATGACCTTATTGCATTGGTACAGAGAAAGGGGATTTTGCTCCTCCCTGCCAATATATATAAAACTGGCAGGCCACATTGTCTGATAGACCAGTGTCTGATGAGAGGCAGAAAATGAAGGCAGGCACTTCTAACTGCTCTGAGCTCCAACACGTTGATGTGAAGTGTGGTTTCTTGGGATAACCATCTGCCCTTTACCATTAGAGTGTCAAGATGTGGTCCCCATCCGAACAGAGATGTATCTGTAGTTATAGTTATCGTGGGCATCAGTTGGAGGAAAAGAACTCCCAACCCTACATTGCGATGAACCTTCCACCAGTCTAGAGAGTGTTTCACTTGTTGAGACACTGACATTCCTCGTCGAGGTTGTGACTGTTTGGCAAGTAAACTGATCTGAGCCATCCCTGGAAACAGCAAAGATGTCATCTAGCATGTTTAGGTCATATGGCGGCTTGCACATTTGTAACAGAAGTTGAACACAGCTTCTGATTCAACTCTGGGGGCTACCTTGAATAGTTCTGACAAGGTTGATAGTGTCATGAATCTGTCCACAGGAAGAAAGGCTCTGGATGCCAAGAAATCCAGGGATTCCCCTATAAATTGTACATTCTGTATAGGAATCAATGTGGATTTTCCCAGTCAACTGAAGACCCAAGTTTAAGAATGGAGAAAGTGCTTTCTGTCTGGTGGTCAACACCTCCTGCTATGACCAACCCTTAACCAGCCAATCATTGAGGTACAGGAATATTACAGTTGCCTGATGACTATTTGCTGCGAATTTGGTAGGGCCCTACTGATGACACAGGTAGGCAGCCACTACTGATAGAACCTTTGAAAACTCTTGGAGCTGAGGAGAGACCAAATAGGAGTATCCGGTACCAAAAATGATCCTGGGCTATGGTAAAATGCAGGAACCTTCTGTGGGATGTGTGTATCACTATGTGGAAGTATGTGTCTTGAGGGTAAAGAGCTGAAAACTAATCCCCTGAATTTAGAGAAGGAACTATAGCTGTTAGAGTCACCATCCTGAACTTTTGAGACCTCATAAATTTGTTCAAGAGTCTTATATCTAAGATTAGTCTCCACCCATCCATTTTTATTGGCAAAAGGAAGTACCTCAAGTAGAAGCCCCTTCCCTGGTGCTGAGTGGGGACCAGCTCTATTGCTCCTATATGAAAAAAGAAGTGTATTTCCTATCTTAGTAAGAACTCATGAGAGGGGTCCCTGAAGACTGATCGAGAGAGAGAGATTAGAAGGAGGGAGGGAGGGAAAATGGATGGTGTAGCACAATATTATTATTTTCAGCATCCATCTGTCTGAGGTGGTATGTTCCTATGCTTGTCAGAAATGGGAAACTTGGTCTCCAGATGTGGAGAAGCGTGCAAATCGTTGCAGCTGACAGGCTAAAGAGAGCAGAGGGTCTGAATCCTCAGCTATCTGAAGTGATAAACCTCCTGAAGTGATGTTCTGGCCTATAACTGCCCCTCAGCAATATAAGCCTGATATTGCTCCCTTTGGTCTGGAGGAAAGTGTTGAATAAGAGAATCACATCTTGCATAATTTGTTAAGTTATATTTGGCCATCAGCACCTGATAATTCACAATGTGAAATTGTAGGTTTGCTGATGAGTAAGATTCCAGGTGTTTCTGGTCACTGTTGTATGGGGTGGATTTATATCAATGTTGTTTGCCCCATTCATTCACTACATCCACTACCAGACACATTTGGGTGGAGGATGAGAAAATAGGAACTCTGAGTCTTCGGTGGGAACATAATACTTTTTAACTATTACATATAGGTGTTATTGTGCCTGAGGTTTGCCAAATGGTTTTTGCAGATTCCATAAGAGCCTCGTTGTCAGGAAGGGCTACTCTAGATGATATCTCAGGAGTGAAGAATATCCAAGTTTGTGCTGAGATTCTTTGACTTTGTCAAGAGGTATCTGTAAGAAGTTGGCCACCTGTCTAATGAAGACTTGAACCTGCTGAAAATCGTCAGCTATAGATGGAGAAGGCATTACTGCCTCATTTGGTGATGAGGAGGAGATAGTAGTCTGAGGAGTAGCTTCTCTGTCTGCCCTAGCCTCCTGATCATCAAATGTTTCCTCCTGTAGCTGGAAAGGAGAAGCTTGAGTCTCCTTATCACCCTGATGGGAGAGGGTTGGGGGCCTGGAGAACTGTTGGTGATAAGCTGCCCAGGGATCCCAGTATGGCCATTGAGGGCCATAGTGGGAGAAGGTGGCATCCCACCAAGAGTGACAAGTTCCCTGGACATCCTCCCTGGCTTTGAGAAGTGGGATTCCTATATGTGTATGTGGGAAAACCCTGGACAGAGACTGAAGATACTGAAGGTAGGTCTCCATCATCATCATCCTCTTCTTTCTCTAAGAGGGGAGCTCCAACCAAAAAGGGAGGTGAATTAGATGATACCAAGGATGCATAAGAGTTTGGAGACTGAGTGGTTCTCAGTATTGAGACACATTTGGTATTTGCAAGCAATGGTCCATCTGGTTCAGCAGTCACCAATAAGTTTTTCAGGTACCTAAGGTCTTGTGGTACCAAGCAGAGTTGCGGCACTGAGTGAGGTTGAGATATTGGCAGACCAATATCCGTGTCCCTGCAGGATGGTTTTGAGTGCTTCACAGATGCTGCTGATATAGCTGGAGGTTTAGCCTTACATGACCAAACAGCCCAACAGGGATACCAGAAGAGGGGTTGAGCCTGACAGTACCAGTCTTCTGTGTTTGCTCTGACCATCTGAATGTACTGGAGCCTTCTCAGAGCCATGATTTCTCTTAGAAGATCTATGGGATTTTCCCACCTTGCCAGTACTGGAGGAGCCCTTCACCTTTACGATACCAAGCCTTGAGGTCGAAGTCTCTGAGGCTGTTGACAAACTTGGAGAGCGAGGTCTTTTTGAAGTGCATTCCTTAAGAGGCAAATTAGAGCGCCTCTTCTTGGGATCTTGAGAAAAGGTCTGAGGCTTTTCTCTTTTAAGGAGAGTGCTGTGCTGAAGTTGAAGGGGCACTAGATATGCCCAGAGATTGGTGTACAGTTGGGTTCTCCTGACCTGGTTCCAAACCAGGGTGAAGGGAGGATTTCCCCACAGGAAATAAAACAAACAAGCTATCTAAACTAAAATAAGTTAGGCCAAAGTCAGCAAGCAGCCAGGGCATGCACAATGTGGACACATGAACATCCGTTTCAGGCCAAGGGAGTTGAGAAGAAACGGAGGGCGGTTCACCTTTTCAGCCTGATATAGCCTTGGTGTGGGCACAAAGATATCAGCAGCATATGCACAAGCCAAACAGACACTGCTAATGAAAATCTCCAATTAAAGATGAGCAGGGTGCATGTGTACCTGAAGTGGAACACACATAGGGACGCTACTTGAACAGAAGTTTCTGCTATAAGCTACCATGACCCGAAGAACTCCTCAATGCCAACTAGCAAAGGGTTTACTGTTGTGTAACTGAAACCCCTAACATGCCTGACAAACTCACAACACCTAGCACACAGCTTTAATTGTATTTATCCATGAATAAGGTCATGGGAGGTCTCTAAAAAAACCCAAACAACTTATATCATGCTGAGTCTCATGATTGTCATGCGATGTATGTATGGGTGATATTTAGGGAGCCGTGACTTAGTCCTGGGCATCCCCAGAACTGTCACAATTAGGGGCTAATCAACTGGAAATGACAGAAGAGGACAGAGACTTGGGTGTACTACTCAATCAATGTGATATGGCTGTGAAAAAGGCAAATGGGATCTAAGATGTGTCAGTCAAGGTATTTCCAATAGAGACAGGGAATTGTAATGACATTGTACAAAGCACTGATAAGACTTCATCTCAAATACTGTGTACAATTCTGATCATCCATGTTTGGAAAGATGAATTCAAAACTAGAACAGGTGCCAAGAAGGGCTACTACAATGATCAAGAGAATGGAAAGTCAATCTTATGGGAGGAGGAAGACTAAGTGAACTTGGCTTCCACCAAAATTAAGGCTGAAGGATTCATAGATATTTAGGTCAGAAGGGACCATTATGATCATCTAGTCTGACCTCCTGCACAACGCAGGCCACAGAATTTCACCCACCACTCCTGCAAAAAACCTCTCACCTATGTCTGTGCTATTGAAGTCCTCAAATTGTGGTTTAAAGACTTCAAGGAGCAGAGAACCCTCCAGCAAGTAACCTGTGCCCCATGCTACAGAGGAAGGCGAAAAACCTCCAGGGCCTCTTCCAATCTGCCCTGGAGGAAAATTCCTTCCCGACCCCAAATATGGCGATCAGCTAAACCCTGAGCATATGGGCAAGATTCATGATATAATTGATGTATTTATAGAGATCATAGGGGCAAATACTAGGGAGGAAATTAGAAGACGGTTTCTAGCCATCAGAGGAGAGACACTCTGGAGCAGCCTTTCATTAGCATTAGTGGTGGCAAAACAACCTAACCAGTTTTAAAAATGGGCCTTATGCTAACAGGAGGTGGGATACCTGATGCAGGAAGTGGTGGAGACACCTCTGCCAGCTTTCCCTGGCAGACAGTTCCCTTGCACTGGGGGTACCAGCTACCTCTGGATGCTCTGTGCGTAAAGAATCTGGCTTATGAGAACTTTAAGTTTTGGTTTTTTTTAAAGAAATACCCTAGATAAATTGAAAAGTTGCTCCTGAAATCTTACTAATGTGGAGTTACAAACGGACAGAGAGAAACACAGACCACTTAATGTGCATGTCTGTTCTGAACAGTGACTCTGGAAATATGGAGTTGTGGGGTTCCAGGATTATTGCCTCTCAATAGGTTTCCATACCATTTTATTTTCAATTTACTAGAAAAAAAATCAAAAGTTTTCCTTATCTCAGCTTCATTTTCAGATGTGCTTAGCCCTCAACTACTCCACTGAAATCAATGGAAACTGCTGGGCACTTCATTCTTTTGAAAATCAACCCAGGTGCCTAGCTTTTGGCATCCATTTTTAAAATCTGGGGCTAAATATTTATTTCTATTACTCAAGTGAGCAGATATGAGTGAATTTTGCTTAATTCATTTTCAGAGTAGATCTGCACTCTGTTGTGTTTATGTAAAAAAAATAATAATAATTTGAGGAGGTATAGGATGGGTGGGATATGGGGCTACCAGGAGCATCCAGCCCTCTGCACAGGAATAAGACCCACCCCTGCTCTGACATCTGGGAGGCAGTCCCCTAGGGACTTCTCAGTGGAACAACATTAGGGAATGCAAAGGAGGCAACTTAGCTGTTAAATAAAGAAGCTGCTCAGCAGTTATGGGGCATGCTGAAGCAGTACAAGGACCACCCACTACTAATGGTAGGAGCGGGGAAGCAGGAACAGCCAGCACCACTCTCAAATCCTGCATTACTGGTTGACAGGACAGATGCCAATACAACACTCCCTTCCCTAGATTCTCTCTCTCTCATGGTCTCTCACCAGAGAGGGGTAGACAGGAAAAGGAAAGACAAGTATTCCTCCCCATCTCCACCTCCCCAAAATGACTCAGCTGCCTGGGCCTGGGTGCAAGGAGGCTAGTGAAAGGAACAGAGAGAGTGAAGAGCCTCTGGAGACTGACCACTAGACCCTTAAAGTCTTTCCCACTCTCCCAATCTTTAAGAAAGCATATATAAATATTAGCTATTCTGTTTAAATAGGTAATGCAAGGATAGTAATAACTCCCCTGCTGCCAGCATAGCACTAACAGAATAGAACTCTGGCTGCTGTCATAACTGGCTCACAAAGTCTCATCACAAATGGCCCTGTGCCTCCCGCATATTCTCCAAGATCTGCAGATTGGAAACCAGGAGCACCAGGCAAGAATAAGAAATTAACTACAGCATACAAACGACAGGCAGTCCTCGGACTTACAACACAATCGATTCCTGAAAATTACATCATAAGTTGAAACGTCATAACTTGGAACCGCAATCCACTCCATTCCGAGACCGAGCATCATAAAATTAAATTAGGGTGTCAATTCAGAAATGTCGTAAGTGCCGTTCGTAAGTCGAACCTCGTAAAGTCAAGGACTGCCTGTATTATCGTGGTCTTCATGTGATAACAGACACAGCATTTTTAGTTAGCCATGCTTTCTTGTAAATGCTGATTTTTCTTTGTTTATTTTTTAACTACTAGTGTAAAGATGCTTCAAGTCAGTCTTGCTTGCTTACATTCACAGCCTGATTTTTGCTTTCAAGGTATGCTATAGTATAGTAAAGCACCAAAGTGATAACAAATTCCATTTCATCTTCAGGTGAAAGTGAATGGGGTGATGGTAACATATAACACAGGAAAACCCTCCAATTATTCACTTATGGACAGGTCTAGTGCAAGCTGACATATCTATAAAAATAAGAGACATTGAAAGGCATTTTTTCATTAAATACAGATGATTTAAGTTACAGACCTGGATCTTTCAGTTTTATTTCCATTTCATCTAAAGAAGTGACCTCCTCTTCTTCAGGGGCATGAATAACCATCACCGTTGACCCCAAAACGCTCAATATGCAGCCTAATTTCCCATGAACATTGAGCTTTTCATTTAAAAAATAGGAAGACAATATTGCACTGTGGATTTAAAAAAAGGTAATTGATTTGTGCAGCTGAACCTCTTTATAATATAGTCATAATGCTTTTATGTATAGTGATACTAATTAAAAAAAAGTTTGGATTTGGGGATAAGGAAACCAGCTGAGAGTAAATAAAAACCAGCCAAATCAACCTTTTTCCAAAGCTTTTAAAAATTCTATAAAGGTCAGATAAATCTTGCCCCATTTTCTATGGGGCTTTCCAACAGGCCTTGACTCTTCCCCCAACATCCTTCCCCATAACTTTACAAGGTCAGACAGAGCTCCAGTTTTTCCAGTCATTTTTCCTTTTGGATACCTATGAATGAATACAGAGGCAAGCCCTACTGACACACAAGCCACAGAACAAAAGACTTAAAGAATCCATGGCCCCCAGGTTTAGAAAGCTGGAGACTGGCTTTTCTGGAGCTAGTGTGGCAAGGAAAACATAGGATTGTAGAGTAGAAGTCAGGATGTAGTCCTGTTGGACTGCAACCATTTGGGATTAGAACTAGGTCATTTTCACATGGGATCCGAGCAAGACTGGTGCCTGAACCAGGCATTTGCCAGCTTTTTTAAATTTACCTTTGTTTCAGCACAATATCATTATACTACTTTAGCATCTAACACATCACACATACAAAATACCAGTGCTTACAAACTGATAAGCATCTCAACTCTCTCATGAGATTAGGGATTTATATCTACTCAGATAACACTGTGATGGACTGCAATATTCAAACATAGATACATCTAGAAATTATTTCATCTACTTCTGAAACTGTGCACGCACAGTAACATTTACAATAAATTTGGACAGAAAGTGATATGATTCAGTTGAAATGGCAGAGAGACATTTTAGGTAAATGGAATGTAATTAACTGAATTGGAATCTGGCCAGGTCAGAGAGGCAAGCATCTCTACTCTTACATAAAGTGCCATGAGATCATTTAACATTTGTGTGATTACAAGTGACCAGGATCCATACCAGAGCGTCTTCCCACACAATGCTGAGGAACTAGTATAGTACTGATTTGGAAGGAAAATCATCACCTACTTAATCACTTCTTGTATCACTTAAATATTCCCTGGAGTCTCCCATCCAAGTACTGACAGCCTGATGCTTCTAAGCTTGTCAGATCCAACAGGATCATGGACCAAAATGGTATGGTTGCAGACTACAATGTATTAATTAGTTATACCGTACAACTTTGAAACATCATGACTAGATGAAGTGATATAATATTAGACAATTGCAAAACATATATTAGGTGAACACAACAGCTTATTTTAAGTACACACTAATGCAAACAAGCAAATTGAGAAGCGTATGGCTATATAGAAACTGGAAGCTAAGAAAATGGATATAATAATTGCTAGATTTTAGGGCCACAGAGAACAATTTGATCATCTAGTCTGATCTCCAATATATCACAGGCCATTACATTTCACCCATTTATTCTTACCCTGATTAAAGTAACTTGGCTTTGAATAAAGCATACCTTTCAGAAAAGCATCCAGTCAGGATATGAAAACATCAAGACATGTTCCACTACAAGACATCATCTCCACTACTACCCTTGGTAGCTACCTTCTTCCAATGATTAATCACCCTCATTGATAATTTTTGACTTATATTTAATCTGAATTTGTTTGGCTTTAACTTTGAGCCACTGGTTTTTGTTATGCCTTTCTTTGCTTGATTAAAGAGCCTTTAGTACCCAATATTTTCTCCCTGTAATCAAATCTCAGACTTTGAGACCAAAAGGGACCATCATAATAATCTAGTCTGACGTCTTGCACAGCGCAGGCCACAGAACTTCACCTACCCACTCCTGTAATAAGCCCATAACCACTCGCTGAGTTACTGAAGTCCTCAAATCTTGATTTAGGACTTAAAATACAGAGAATCCACCATTTATTCTAGTTCAAACCAGCAAATGACCTGTGCCCCCCGGTGCAGAGGAAGGCAAAAAAGCCCTATGATCTCTGTCAATCTGACTTGTGGGAAAAATTCCTTCCCAACCCCAGATATGGTGATCGTGACCATGTGGTGAGACCCATCAGCCAGACACACAGGAAAGAATTCTCTGTAGTAACTCAGAACCCTCCCCATCTAGTATCCCATCTCTGGCCACTGTAGATAGTCCTCCCAGATGGGCCATATGACATTGTAGGCAACCTCCTCATACCACCCCCTCCATAAACTTATCAAGCTCAGTCTGGAAACATGTTAGGTTTTTTTGCCCCCACTACTGCCCTTGGAAGGCTGTTTCAGAATTTCATTCCTCTCATGGTAACCTTCATCTAATTTCAAGCCTAAACTTGTTGACGGCCAGCTTATATCCATTTCTTCTTGTGCCAGCCTTGACCCTTAACTGAAATAGCTCCTCTCCCTCCCTGGTTTTTATGCTCCTGATATATTTATAAAGAGCAACCATATCTCCACTCAGCTTTTGTTTTGTTAGGCTAAACAAGCCAAGCTCATTAAGTCTCCTTTTGTAAGGGAGATGCTCATAAGAATGGCGATACTGGGTTAGACCAAAGGTCCATCTAGCCCAGGATCCTGTCTTCCAACCATGGCCAATGCCAATCCAGAGGGAATGAACAGAACAGGTAATCATCAAGTGATCCATCCCCTCTCGCCAATTCTCAGCTTCTTTTTCTAAAATGTATACTCTAGGAATTATATGGGAGAAGTTCTATGGCCTGTGTTATTGAGGAAGTCGGACTAGATAAGAGGTTCTCAAACTGTGGTCCGCAAGCTCCATTCAGGTGGTCCGCGGATAGTTCCCTCTAAGGTGCGCACCTGGGCAGCCGCACACAAGAGAATGAAGGGTCACCCACCTAATTAGTGGAGCCACGCCTGTGCAGCCGCACTAATTAGGTGCCTGGACCCTGGAAAAGACGCACATATAAGGTGAGATGGTGGCCTTGGTGGGAAGAGAGGGTAGATGGGAAGGGGCAGTGAGGTGAGAAGAGGGGGTGGGGGGAATTTCGGATATGTAGGACTGTGGCGGCCAGCAAGAAAGAGGCAAACTTTCCCCAGCTCCAGGGCTGCAACTGCCAGGGAGAGACAGCCTTCCTTCCCAGCTCTGTGGCAGGGGAGAGAGGGAGAGATCCCCCTCCTTCCCAGCCCCAGCTCTGGAGCTGCCACAGCAGGGGAGAGAGAGCACAACCATCGCATTAGAAAGGTAAGACTACTGATATTAAAATAGGAGTTGTGTGCTTTTATTTGTAGAATAAAAAACGATTATTAAGTTTTTTTAATATACCACTTTTATCCAAAGCACTTTACAATAGTTAGCTAATGGTACAAACAACATTTGGAAAGATTAAGTGGTCCGCCAAGACCCTCAGCAATTTTCAAGTGGTCTGCAAAAAAAAAAAAAGTTTGAGAACCACTGGACTAGATGATCCCAGTGGTCCCTTCTGGCCTTGTAATTTAGGAGCCAAATTTTTATCTGGATTTGCCATACAGAGTTTTCTTTTAAAATCCTCCCTGTGCAATAAAAATACAGTATTTTCTTATATAGTAAAAGGCTCACTTCTCAGTGGCTGCTTTTGACTCATACTAACCTTATAAGAACACTCAGTGCACCCAATGGGGTAACCAAGGTTGCAGGTGCAAAGGCATAGGCAGCAAAGTTGGCAGCCTCCCCTACTCCCACTAGAAGAGAAACAATATTAGTACAGAAAAAACTGCTAGAAGTGTTAAGATGATGGGCGCTAGACAGAAGATAAGATGTTTGACAAGAAAGGTAGGTAGTAAAATAATATTTCTTATTATCCACACTAATGTCCAAACATATTCAAAATTATACATATCTACCAATTACTGCTGGATGTAACCAAAATAAAGATATTACAGAGTTAATACACACACAGGAACAGTTTTCAAATTACTGTATTGGTATATTAAAATGTAACAGTAATGGTAGCAGTGAGGACAGCTTTTCATGTACTACTATTTTCCTCTTTCCACACAACTCCAGTTTGTATTCCTAGGTTTGTTTTTCATGTACTACTATTTTCCTCTTTCCACACAACTCCAGTTTGTATTCCTAGGTTTGTTTAACAGGATTGGGGGCAGGAGGGAAGAGAACAAAAATCAAACAAGTCTTTTTTCCCTTGAAGTCTTTTTATTAAGATTTTTAACATCCTGTAACGGGGTCAGCACCCGCCTCTCATGGGGGCCCCTTTTCTCTGGCCAATATACTTGCAATCACTGCCCTTTTTATGGAGGGCATCCTTCTCTTGTGGATGGCCCCCTTTCTCTCTGTTATATATGAGCTTGCTTTTTCTTTTGGTCTTACGTAAGGGTGGGGCCTGCCTCTCTCAAGCACCCCAGCAGCTGCTGATTCTCTCGGCTGGTCTTCAACAGTTCAGCCCTCCAGCCAAGCTGCACACACTGTCCCCCCCTTTTGGGATACACAGTCCCAAGTTCTTATCACAGCCCTGGTATGGGACTGCAGCTCTTAAGCTTCTTCCCAGAGGCACTGCCTTCTTCAACCACCCAGCTGGGGCCCATCTCAGTACCCACAGCTGGTGGTGTTTCAGCAGGCCTCCCTAGGCTCAGTCTTCAGCCAAACCAGCAGAGCCCATCTCGGTACCCCCATTGGCCTAGCCGGGTTCTGTGCTCAGTTCCCCTGCATTTCACTGACCTTCCACTGGTCCTGCTGCTCTTCCCGCAAGCCAGGCACATAGTCTTCAAAAACCTTCCCTGGGCTTCAGTCCTGTCTGCTGTGAGCTCTCCACAGTACTACTGTTCTTTCAGCCACCCAGTCTTCACTCCTCAAGCTCAACCCAGCAACTGAACTTCTCTGCTCTGCTGCTTGTCTTATATAGGGCCCTTCTGGCCCCTTATTGGTTGCTCCAGCAGCCCCTCTGATTGGCCACTCTTCTGCAGCCACTCTAGGCTGCCTGGAGAACTTCTCACTGCTCTGTTCTGGACCAGAGTGATGTAGGGCCATGAAGCCTTCAGCAGGTGCCTCCAAACCTAGTTCTCCCTGCCACACACCCCTTTTAAAGTTACACACATTGCTCTGTTTTAGATGTACTTTAACAAAGAAAGGTAGAAACATTTTTACTGTGACTCACTTGAAAGTAATCCTGCCCACCAGAGCCATTCCTTCAAGTAAGAATATCCACCCTGTCCTGAAAAGATAATTTTTAATATTAGAAAAAAAAAGTTAAAATGATGCTTCAAAATTCTGATTTGTCATTAATATTTCAAATTCTACAGATTATAAAACTTATTCAAATTGAAGTAGTTAAACTTGAATGTGCAATGCTTAGTCTCTATGGGATATGGAGTCAGCTACACCTAATTTTGAGTTATTCTTAAAAATATAATTGTTTAATATTAAATTCTATTATTTCAAGTCCTGTATCTTGAACTTTCAGTAGACACAAGAAGGGATAATAAGACTTCATTAATTAGGATTACTCATGTGCTTAAAGTAAAGCATATGTTTAAGTTATTTGCTACATCAGAGCCTACATAGCTATCTATACCAAGACACATCTGGAACACGCTTACAGGTCCGTAAAACTTGTTTTTCTACATAAAAAATAAAGCTGCTAGTTATCCAAAGCTTTCTCATCCAAAATACAAACAAGTTATATGTTGAGAGATCCATTTTTCCTCAAATACTGAGAGCATCCAGAATGGTAGGGTATTATATTTTGCAGGAAACATTGCAAACAAAAGAAAAATAGCAAAGCAAAACTAACTCAAAACCTTCAAAAAAGGATTTAAGTGATAATTCTAATACCAGCATCCTACTGGGATTTTCAAAAGCACTCCAAACTAGTCTAATTCTATTCCTATTGACTTTGATGGGCCAATTCACTCTTACTGCAGAGATAATTCCTGTACTACACAGTTGTTAAAAATACTGCCAGCAAGTTAGCTAGTAAGTTTTTATTAATACTCTGTTTTGCAGTGACTTTTCCTGATAGCTTTTAATTTACAAAAACAGAGCTTAGTTATCTTCGGGTAGTGGGGCAGAGGAAGAACTTTTTATCTAGCTCCTAGGTATTATTGTGGTGGGTGCATTAGAAAGACCTTGGATACATATAAAACCCACTCCCATCTGCATCCCCCTAAAGGTCCTTAAATCCAATATTACCTGTAGTCAACTACAGAAAACATCAGTTGGCTTGAACCTTGAACTTGCTGACTTATGATAAAAAAATAGACAGACATTCTTTCTGTCAAAGATAAGCAAGTAAATATTTCTTACCAGCTCTGGTGACTCCCTTGTCAGCCAGTTGCAGAAGGCCCTTCTTTTTCAGTATAAAACTGGAGCCGACAAAAATACTAGAACCTATGGCCAGGGCCACACCCACATAGAGCCTATATTTGCTTCCCGCAGATGTGGAAACACTCAGGTTTGTTTCACTGGAATGATTGTCTGGATAGGTAAAGAAAGGGGCCTGTGTTTCTGACACATTGATGATCTGGCACCATGCTTCGTAAGAGTCACGACAAACCAAAGAAAGAACAGCACCTGGGGAACAGGGGGGAGGGGGGGGGGAGAGAAAGATACTTTTCCTCTGTAAGATGCACGACAAAAACAAATGTAGAAAGCATAATACACAGCATTTAGAAAACCATCTAGTCCTCATACTGGTATTTATATATAAAAGTAATTTTAATAAATTGTGACCTGGTGAATGCGCACTAACAGGCCACTAACAAACAAAAGTTTAATTGTAGCTTGACTTACCCCACCCTTAGGAAAAGAATTAGTGGGGGCTGGAGGCTGCTGGCCAATCACATTCTCCAGCAAGGAGGACTCCACAGGTAGCTACTACAGGTATGTCTATACTTCAATTAAAAACATGCACCTGGCCTGTGCCAGCTGATTCGGGCTAAAGGGCTGTGAAACTGTGCTGTAGACATTCAGGCTTCGGATGCAGCCAGGTGGGAGGATACCAGAGCGAGGGCTGCAGTCCGAGCCTGACAGTCTACATTTCAATTAAACAGCCTCTTAGCCCTAGTGCTGTGAGCAGGAGTCAGCTGGGCAGGGGCCAGCCGCGGGTGTCTAACAGCCATGTAAACATACCCTACAGGACAGGTGGTAGCCCTGTTTTTCTATTTTGTTTCCTGGTAATTTAACTCCAGTTTATTTTGGGATGGGTTTTAACATCCAGCAGATGTTAAACTAGGAGAGTTTATTGTTAGCAGATCCCTTTTTGAAAGAACAGAGACATTTTTATGCTGATGGATCCTTATTTTTCATACAAAATAATGGAAAATTACTTTTGTTCATCCTATTATAAAATTCTAATGCGTAGTAGCTCTCATCTAGCTAATTCATTTCTCTTTAAATTAATCCTAGTCCACGGGTGGCCAACCTGTGGCTCCGGAGCCACATGCGGCTCTTCAGAAGTTAATATGCAGCTCCTTGTATAGACAGCGACTCTGGGGCTGGAGCTACAGGCACCAACTTTCCAGTGTGCCGGGGGTGGGAGGGGCTCACTGCTCAACCTCTGGCTCTGCCAGAGGCCCTGCCCCTTCTCCACCCCGAGCCTGCTGTGCCCTCACTCCTCCCCCTTCCCTGAGCCTCCTGCATGCCACAAAACAGCTGATCGGGAGGTGGGCAGGGAGCGGGAGGCGCTGATTGGCAGGTCTGCCAGTTGGTGGGAGGCGCTGGGAGCGGGGGCGTGGAGCTGACATATTATTGTGGCTCTTTGGCAACGTACATTGGTAAATTCTGGCTCCTTCTCAGGCTCAGGTTGGCCACCCATATGCTAGACTGTTTATAATGAAATACTTTTTGCTTAATTTGTAAGAGACCTAGAATTTACTATGATTTGATGAAATTAATCAATTTATTCCCCGCTTCTCAACTTTTAAATTAGATAAAGAAAGCCCAGTTGTTATTGTATTCATTTATGTCATTTTATCAGTTGGATACTTTCCCAAAGCTGAAGAAAATTATGAGCAAAACTAACTGTGAGAAAAAAATTAGACAAAAAAATGTGAATAAAAACTGGGGGTTCTTTAAGAAGAGTTTATTAGATGGCCAAAAAGCCACGATTCCATAACGAAGAGAGAGAACAACTTTGGCTAAAAGCCCATCCAGATTCAGTGGCAAAGTGAAGGCAGCAATTAGAAATAAAGAAGCAAGATATAACAAGTGGCGAAAAAGAGAAATAGGTAGCAATCAATATAAATTAGAATTTATGAAGCGCAGAAAATTGATAAGGAAAGCTAAAAACATAAATGAAAAAAAATCCATGGCCAGCAGGCCTATGAACAATAATGAGCTTTTTATGTATATTAAAAACAAAAGAAATCCTAAACATTGTATAGGCCCATTAGTAGATGGAGATGGTAAAATTGTTAATAATTCTGTAGAAAAGGCAGAAATATTCAATAAATATTTCTATTCTTTATTTGGAAAGAAGTATCACATAAGAATGAGGAAGTACTTTTTAGTCCACTAGTAACTAGGGAGCATGTTAATCATCGTCGATTAGGGATAAATATTTTAAAAGTAAGCAGGCTTGGATAACTTGCACCTAAGACTCCTAAAAGAATTGGCTGAAAAGATCTCTGACACACTGTTGTCAAATTTTGAACAAATCTTGGAATACCAAGAAAATTCCAAAATACTGGTAAAATGCTAATGTGCCAATATTCAAAAAGGGCAAGCAGGATGACACGGGTCACTAATGACTGGTTAGCATGACATCAATCCCAGGCAAAATAATGGAAAAGTTGATACAGGATTCAGTTGATAAAGAACGACGAACATAATTAATGCCAGTCTACATGCTTTTGTGGAAAACAGATCTTCTCAAACAAACCTGATTTCATTCTTTGATGAAATTACAAGTTTGGCTGATAAAAGTAAGTGTGTAGATGTAATATACTTAGACTTGTGTACAGTGTTTGATTTAGGACTGCATGACATTCTGATTAAAAAAGTAGTACTATAGAATATCAATAAGGCACACATTAAATAGATTAAAAACTAACAAATCTCAAAACATAAATTGTCACCGGGAATCATCACAGAAGAGGTTTCTAGTGGGGTTCCAGAGATATTGATACTAGGTCCAACACTATTCAACATTTTCATCAGTGATCTGGAAGTAAATATAAAATCAGAGCTGACAAAAATTTGCAGATAACACAGACTGGTACAGTGGTAAATAATGATGATGAGAGGGCAGTCATAGAGAGCTTCATAGATCATTTGGTAGACAAGGCCTATTCAAACAAAATGTGTTTAAATACATCCAAATGCAAAGTTATACATCTAGGAATAAGGAATGCAGGCCATACCCACAGAAGGGGGGATTGCATGCAGGAAAGCAGTGACTCAGAAAAGGATTTAGGGGTCAGAGCTCCCAGAGAGTAAAGCTATTGCAAAAAAGGCTAATGGGATCCTTGGATATATAAACAGGGGAATAGTGAGCAGGAGCAGGAAGGTTTTATCTGAGAGTCATGTACTGGAATACTGCATACAGTTCGAGGGTATGCTCCATGAAGGTACTTAGGTGCCTACATCCCATTTTTAAGCCCCACTTAAGATCCACAAAGCTCCCGCTCAGCTGCCGCCTAAACCTGGAGGTGCCTAAATTCACTCAGCGCCTAAGATTTTGCATCTGGGCATGCACACTGCAACCTCATTCTAGGCACCAATTTCCCACCTAAGCATTCCCACTGTTGCCTCTCTCTAGGTGCTCAGGCACTCATCTCCTGCCTAAGAAGACCCAGAGTGATCCACAAACTGGAGAAGACAGGCGTTTGGCCACCTAAGTTGCATGTGGAACCCAATCTAGCATGTACTTTCAGAGGCCGCCTAGCCCCACAAAACAGCCAGGGAGTTGGGGGAGAGTTGGAGGCTTCCCCTTATAACCTTTAGCTTAGAGTACCCACCCAGCATGTGGAAAGCTCCTGATTCAAGATCCTCTTCTCCCTGAGGGGGAAAAAGAATCTAAACAGGGATTTGCTACCTCTCAGGCTATTGCCCTAAACAGTAGGCTGTAGTGTCATTCTAACTTTTTCACTGGCCCAATTAATATTTAATGATTCAGTTATTTAATAGTAGAACAACTTCAATAGGAGAGACAGAGGGAGACCCACATCAGAATATTCCATCGTCTAATGGTTAGGGTGCTCACCTGAAATATGGCAGAGCTCTGTTCAAATCCCTTCTAGGGAGAAGACTAGGCTTCAGATCCTGAACTGCAATATTTACACAGCTATTTTCAGTGTGGTAGCTCAAGCCTGACTTGACTCAGACTCTGAGATTTCCTGCCATTCATTGAGTAGACGCAGTGTAACGTGCCTTCCTCTCCCCGTTCACTGTATAGGGAGATTGGCTTTGTGAATCACAGTGTTGTTCCTGTGATTTTCTAAGTGTCTAAAAGTTAAGTGCTGCAACACTCAGTGTAGTAATGCTTAAGTCCTTCTATGGATCTGGGCCCTGGTGTCTACAGTTTAAAAAGGAGGTTGAAAAATTAGAGATGGTGTAGAAAAGAACCACACAAATGATTCAAGGGCTAGAGAAAATGCCTTACTGGGAGAGGCTTAAAGAGCTCATTCTGTTCCATTTACCATAAAGAAGATTGAGAAATTAGTTGATTACAGTGTATAAGTACCTACATAGGGAGAAAATACTGGGTACTAAAGGTCACTTTAATCTAGAAGAGAAAGACACAACAAAAATCAATGGCTGTAAGATGAAGCCAGACAAATTCAAATAAGAAATTTGGCACAAATTTTTAGCAGTGAGGATGATTAACTATTGGAAAAAACTACCAAGGGAAGTGGTGGATTATGCATCTCTTGATGTCTTCTAATCAAGACTAAATGCCTTTCTGGAAGACATGCTTTAGCCTAATATATGCTATACTTTAGCCAAACAAGCCTTCAGCCTCAATTCTAGGTGACTGAGTGAAACCTGTGATGTATAGTCCAGACGAGATGGTCTAATGGTCTATGCTGACCTTAAACTATGAATCATTAACAGCATGTCCCTCCTTTTGAACCATAAGATCAAATTGGACTAGATCAGGACTTTTTTTCTTTTCAGCCAACCCACCTGAAAGTCTATGGATTTAACTATTTAAATTTTAAAATCAATTCAATAGATGTTTGTATATCAGATTTGCTTGTTGTTTAGAAGTTGGTAGAGTTTAAACATATTAAAATAGCCTTATTAATGTTATTTAACAATCCTACGTTCAAAAAACAGAATTTAGATTTACATGACCAGTTTGATGCCTAACTTGCCTAAATGGGAAAAGGAAATCAAATTAGAATAACATCACAGGTAAGAGAGGAAATTTGGAAAGTAACAAAAAATATTCCATCATCTTACAGGGAACAAATCAAAATTCAGCCATTGGAAAAGAATGTTACTTGTAACAAGCTTGTAAGATTGCTTGTTAGAGCTAATTGTAACATGACTTACTTGTGCTGATATTAACATGATTATTTTTTTAAAACAAGTTTAAAAAACAACAAATGTAGAAATAGACTAAGTGAAAATAGCAGGATAGATACAGGGATTTAAAAAGTTTTATTTAAAAAAGTAAGGTGAGAAAGAGGTAGATAATTCAGGAAGGGGGTCTCATTTGTTCACATACAAAAGTTTCTTTTCCTGTTCCTCTGTCCTTTAATCCGTTCTTTGACCCTTTTCCTAAACATACAGGAAATGGATTGCTAACTGCCACGTACAATTGTTTATTGTACTTTGTACAGGTCAGGTATACTGCCAGTATCTGTTTATACAAACACAGGCAATGTTTATATTAGTTCAGTTGAAAGTGATGACTGAATTATAAAACAATGCAAGACTAAAGGTTTAGTTGTGAGAAGTGAATAAAAATTTAGTTCCCAATCCTATAAACGCTTACACATGTGGGCACTCTCATGTAAAGTTGAGCATTACCGTTTACAGCAGTGTTTTTCAACCTGTGCTTCACAGACACCTGGGAATCCACAGACTATGTCTAAGATTTCCAAATGGGTCCACATATCCATTCAAAAATTTTTAGGGGTCCACAAATGAAAAAAGGTGGAAAACCACTGGTTTTCAGGATTGGGTCCTTAATATTCAGTTTCACAACTACTTACAGTATCTAACCAACAAATGCTGCTGGGCAGGTCCTTCTGCTATCTGGATTTTGATCTACAGCTTTGAACATGCTGTATGGAAAAAAGTAAAAGCCATTGAAGAAGAATAATCTTTATTCTGAATTAAGAAAAAAAAAAGACATTAATCAGCTGGGAGGTAAAGAAAATCAGAACATTTTAAGTAGAGCCTGTGGATTGATATCAAACACCAGAAGTGGCATTCTTTATCAGTAAGGGGAAGCACAGCCTCAGTAAGCACTGCACATCCAAGCTGGTCGAGTCAAAGTAGGAAACTTTTAAAACTACCAAAAGCAGCAATGAGGGCAGGAAAAAAAAGTGGGAGAGAGTGGAACAAAGTTGAAGAAGAAATGATTTGTTACCTCTCTTAACTGTTGTTCCTAGCGATGTGTTGCATTTGTCCATTACACTACATGTGTGCATGTCTTGTACACTGGTGCCAGAGAGTTTTCCCTAGCAGTACCCATAGGGGCTGCTACACCTGTGCGTTGGTGTCCCTTGTTCTCTGAGCTGAAGGTAGAAAGGGGCAGAACCAGTGGTGAGCTGGAGCCAGTTGTTAAATTTAGAAGGCCTTTTAGAACCGGCTGTCCCGTAAGGGACAACCGGTTCTAAAAGGCCTTCTAAATTTAACAACCGGTGAAAAGTGGCGCCTTAGGTGCCGACTCCGTGGGTGCTCCGGGGCTGGAGCACCCATGGGGAAAATTTGGTGGGTGCAGAGCACCCACTGGCAGCTCCCCGCCCTGCCCCAGCTCACCTCACCTCCACTCCGCCTCCTCCCCTGAACACACTGCCCCGCTCTGCTTCTCTGCCCCCACCCCCCCAGGTTTCCCGCGAATCAGCTGTTTGCGTGGGAAGCCTGGGAGGGCTGAGAAGCAGGCGGCGGCTTCGTGCTCAGGCCCAGGGAGGCAGAGCGGAGGTGAGCTGGGGCAGGGCGGCGTGAGGAGGGCCACCCGCACCACAGCAGGTTACTCGGTGGGCGCGCAGGGGAACCGCTCCCCGCCCCAGCTTGCCTCCACCTCCCTGGGCCTAAGTGCGAAGCCGCTGCTTGCTTCTCAGCCCTCCCCAGCTTCCCGCGCGAACAGCTGATTCGCGGGAAACCTGGGGGGTGGGGCGGAGAAGCAGAGTGGGGCAGCACATTTAGGAGCGGAGGCAGAGCAGAGGTGAGCTGGGGCCAGGCGCGGGGTGGGGAGCCGCCGGTGGGTGCTCTCCACCCACCAAATTTTCCCCGTAGGTGCTCCAGCCCCGGAGCACCCATGGAGTTCGTGCCTAAGGCGCCACTTTTGATGTGATCAGTAGGAGAAGTGGCCACTCCCCCGCTCCCCCCCAGCTATGCTACACCACCTCTTGGAGCCAGAGGGACCTGCCGGATGCTTCCTGGGAGCCGCCCCAGGTAAGCACTGCTGGGACTCCCCACCTCGCCCCCCCCAGCAGGTCCCTCTGGCTCATAGGGGCGGGGCACAGTGGGTACCCACTATGGTAGCCCATGAGACCCTCCTGCCCGGTTCTGGGGGCAGTCAGGGGACAGAGGAGTGGGGTGGATGGAGCAGGGGTCCCGGGGGGCAGGGGCAGGCCACAACCCTTTTGTGGGGTGAGGAGGGAACCGGTTGTTAACATTTTGGCAGCTCATCACTGGGCAAAGCCACTTTGCCCATCCTTCAGTACCTTCTGACCAGAGTCTTAGATGAAAGACTCTGATGCACTGGGGAAGGAGGGTGGTTCATGCAATAGACATTTGCAACACATCTCAAAGAACAACAATTATGGAGAGGTGAGTAACCATTTTTAATTCTTCAAGTCATTGCATATGTCCATCACAGTAGATAACTCCCAAGCAGTTTCCAATAGAAGTGGGGCTAAGAGTCTCATCAGAAGAGGGACTACAGGACTGCTTTCCCTAAGTTGCTTCTTCTCTTGATGCAGTGGTAATCGCATAATGTTTAGCACAAGCATACACTCAGGGCTGGATTACCCAGTGGGCAGACTAACCACGTGCTTAGGGCACCAGCAAAGCAGGGGGCACCAAAAAAAAAAAGTTTTTTTTAAAATATTGATATTTGATATTTCAAAAAAAGCATCGAAGTAGTCATCATGAGAAAAATCAGAACTTTGTTAAACTTCCTTACACTCCACTACAAACTCTTCCCCCATTTTTCTCTTCTCTTTTTTTACTTATCCCCACCTAAACCAGCGGGGGTGTCCTACTAACATAGATCGAAATAATGTGAGGAAATCAGATCCTGTCATGTATTGTGACTCAGTTTGACCCATTTTTAGCAGGCCATATCTCAAAATATGGGAATGCTGGCAAAGGTAATCCACCACACTTATCCAAGACAATATGTGATGAACTCATTGGTCTAATGAGTGACAAAGTTCGTTCAGCTATTGTGGATGAAATAAGTACTGCTGGGTACTTCAGTTTATCTGTCGACTCTACACCTGATCTTTCACATACTGATCAATTGAGTATTGTACTAAGATATGTGTCTCCCACAGATGGAAAACCAGTTGAACGATTTATAACATTCCTCAATTTGAAAAGCCACACTGCTGAAGAAATGGCAAATCAAGTACTGCATTATCTGTGCCAAGTTTGCAAAATAGGTTTCTCAAAGTGCAGAGGTCAATCTTATGACAACGCTGCCAACATGTCAGGGCGTTATCAAGGAACGCAGAAGAAGCTTTTAGAACAGAACAAATATGCCATATTCATGCCATGTGCTGCACACTCTCTCAATCTTGTTGGCCGCAGTGCTGTTGATTGTTGTCCAGTGGCAGTAAGTTTTTTCTCAACAGTCCAGTTACTTTATTCATTTTTCTCTGCCTCAACACATCGATGGGCAGTTCTTAAAAAAATATTTGGGCAATGATGATGTGTTGAAATCTCTTTCTAATACTCGCTGGGAGGCACATGCAGTGGCAACAAGTGCAATTCTGGAGTCCTACTCAAAGACTGTGGATGCATTAGAAAGTATAGCTGAAGACCAATCACAAAAGGGAGAAAAACTACACGAGAGGCAGAAAACATTGCAAACAAGATGCAAGAACTAGAGTTTGTATTCACATGGACCATGTGGAATGAAATTTTACAACACTTTTACCACACAAGTCAAGCTCTCCAAGAAAAAGAATTGGATTTGAAAACATGTGCAGACCTCTGTCAATCATTAGCAGACCACTTACACACTTTGAGGAATGATTTTGAAAGATTTGAAGACATATCAAAAGATATCTTGCCTGATACTAACTACAAAGAAGCCCAGTCCCGCAAGCGAATCAGGAAAAAACAAGCAAATGATAGCAGTGCAAAAGAAACAGCATTGAATCCTAGAGACAAATTTTGCATATCTACTTACTACACTATAATTGATACACTTGAAGCTCATATGAAGAGAAGAGGTGAAGCGTACGAAGAAGCACCAAGTAGATTTTCTTTTCTAAACAATATGGACTTATCTGACTAACAATATTCACAAGGTTCCCAAAAGCTAGTTGACTCATACCCTGTTGACTTGAACATGAATCTCTGTGGAGAAGTATAGCAGTTCCACTGTTATTTGCACGCAAAGTTTAATGAAACAGAAAAAATGAAATTCAGTCACATTGATTTTCATGACACAATACTGAAAGATGGAATACAATGTGTATTTCCAAATGTAGAGACTGCACTACGCATTTTTCTAACATTGATGATTACTAACTGCTCTGCAGAACGCTCTTTCTCTCAGCTGAAAAGAATAAAAAACCGTCAGAGAACAACAATGTGTCAGGACAGACTTGATTCACTTTCCCTATTGTGTATGGAAGCGGACATGCTTCGTCGAGTCAGCTTCGATGAACTTATCCAGAATTTTGCAGTCAGAAAATCTAGAAAGAAGCTATTTTAATTTCAGCATACATGTAAGTTTTGTGTCATTTCGAAAACTAAAATTTTATTTTACAGTATAGTATTGTTTTTATTTTGAATTACATATGGGGGGAGCACCATAATCTTTTCAGTGCTTAGGGCCTCTAAAGGTTTTAATCCGGCCCTGCATACTCTGAAGACCGTAGTGCTACTCTGCAGATGTTCACAACACGGACATTTCTCACAAACACCGTGGAAGCTGCGTGATATGGCTGAATGTACAGAGTGCTTTTCAGGAGGTGCGATGCCCTTCATCTTGTAGCACATGACATTACTGCTGGTGATCCATCTGGATGGTCATTGTGCTGTTCCACGATTCCCTATCATTCTTTCTACTTAGGAGACAAGCAGCTGTGAAAAGACCCAAAAGGGCTAATCTATCTAGATCTAAAGAAACCAGTGGCTCAGCGAACATCCAAAGTGTGGAGCTTTTGTTCATCTTTATAACCATGTGGCTTTGGAAAGACGACGGGTAATATACTGACTGGTTGAGGTGGAAATCTGATGCTACTTTGGAGAGAAATTTAGGGTGTGGCCTAATGCTTTACCTTGTCCTTGTTTAAAACAAAAACAAAAATTGTGTATGGAGAATCTGTTAGCAGGTGTGATGGGGTTTCCACCCCCCGCACTTGCCTTGAAGGGGTTAATGTAGACTAAGAAGCAGGGGGCCAATTAAGCAGACAGGCTACAGCTGAGGGGGATCAGGTGGCTTAAGTAATCCCCTGAGTGAATGAGGGAGCACAGCTGAGGAGGAAGGAGCTGGGCTGGGTTTATAAATGCAGGAAGCTGATGACACAAAGGGCTGTGTCACTCCCTGGGAGAAAGAAGGAATGTTTGGGGCTATATAGGGAGGTAGCCCACAGTTACTCCCTGGGGAGGAGAAAGTGGGGAGGCTGGCAAACCCAGAGA
Organism: Lepidochelys kempii; assembly: GCF_965140285.1. Lineage (NCBI taxonomy): Eukaryota > Metazoa > Chordata > Testudines > Cheloniidae > Lepidochelys > Lepidochelys kempii. The sequence goes on from NC_136383.1 coordinate 91,817,847, forward strand.
GGGTGGGAGAACCAGAAGTTAAAGAAAGGGCTTAGGAAAAAGGCAGTAAGGTCTAGGAGGCAACAGAACTTGACTGCTGACTAGAGGGTCCTTGAGCTGGAACCTGAAGTAGAGGGTGGGCCTAGATTCCCCTGCCAATCACTGGAGAAGGACTTTGAAAAGCCACACTGGTGAAGAAATGGCAAATCAAGTACTGCATTATCTGCGCCAAGTTTACAAAATAGATTTCTCAAAGTGCAGAGGTCAATCTTATGACAATCAGGGGCAGTGACAGGGAAGACAACCAGAGACTGCTAGTGAGGAAAGACTTTGATACCCTGGAAGAAGGAAACACATATAGTGACTTGGCTGGAGGGCCAAGTTGTGACAAAGAGGGAATACCCAGAGTTGCAGAGAGAGAGAGAGAGACTGGCAGCAGTATGTGCAGTGAGCAGCAGAAGGGGGGGCCTCAGACCTGGAAGGAGCTAACAGCCATAGAGGCCAGGAGGAAGCACCCCTAACAGTGGGCAGATCCTGTGACATCAGGGCACAGAGGTCTCCTATTGTCCTGGAAGAGGTGATGGCTGTTAAAAAAGCCACCTTTGCTCTGAGAGGTGTAACAATGAACAGGAGGCTAGTGGCTTGAAAGGGAGACCCATAAGGGCTGAGAACACTAGCTTCAAATCTCACTGTGGAGTAGGGTCTCTGATTGACCTAGAAAGACTGTTTCCACCTTTTAGGAACTTGGTAGTCATAGGAATAGAGAATACAGTCCTGCCATGATATATAGGAGAGAAATGCTGAAATTGTAGCCAAAAGGACTTTGATGGAGCTGACTGGCAAACTTGACTTTTTGAAGTGAAACAAATAGTCCAAGATATTTTGAATCATAGAATGAGTAAAAGAGATATCACATGGCTAGCCTCTCAGATGGAAAAATACTTCCACTTATTAAAGGTAAGTAGCTCTTGTTTCCCACTATTAAGCAAGACACTCTGGATGGCTTCTGAACAGTGAGCCTCTTCTGGTTTTACCCATTGAGGAACCAGGCTGAGAGGTGCAGTCACTGAACATTCAGGTGCAACACCAGCCAGCGATTCTGCAATATGAGGCCCTTGACTAAAGGCAGGAGTAAAAGTTTCCTGATTGACTTTTTGTGCCAGTCTGAGAGCTATGGCTGCCTTGCCCATGCTGGTGCAATGAATATCATTTTGCCTTCCTCTTGCCTCAGCTTAAAAATGCTCTTGGGAATCAGGAGCACTGAATGGTAGGCATAGAGCAGGCTCCTATCTCGGAGGAAGAGAAACATTTTCAAGATGGACCTGGGGTTATGGCTGCCCTGGAATAGAAAAGAGGGTATTTCCTATTCTGAAGGGTTTGCAAATAAGTCCACTCTTGGGACTCCCCCTACCTGAAGTACTAATCTTTGAATAGCCATGTTGAGACACAGTTCCTGATCCAAGATGAGCAACTTGCACAACAGGTCTGCTAATCAATTTTGAACTATCAGTAGGTCCGATGAGAGTCAGGGAATTCCATATACAAAAGTGCCAAAGCCTGACTGCCTCCTGGCACCCCTGCTCTCTCCCCAACTTGTTGGCACAGAACATTGCTGTACTGTTGTCAGTAAGTACGTGGATAGTTCTGCCCTGCACATGAGGCAGAAAACGATGGTGCACTGTGGCGACTGCCTGTAACTCTAAAATGTTTATATACAGCCCAGCCTCCTTGAGTGGACAAGACTTGAGCTTGCAGATCTCTCAGATACACTTCCCACCCCATGACTGAAGCCTCTGCTACCAAAGTCAAAGGGGGGAAGGGTGGGGAGACGGGGACCCCTCCTGCAAACATTGTCTTGGTTCATCCACCAATTCAAGGATAATAGGACATTGTCTTGAATACATACTAGTCTGTCCAGGTGATGTATCTGAGGGGCTACACCGACTTGAGCCACATCCATAACTCTCTGAGATGCAGCCTGGCATACAGGCAAGGAGTCCCATAAGTGAACACTGCCATATGCCCCAGGCTCTTGAAGCAGTTCTTCACTGACGTTTGGGGATGTCCCTTGAAGGATGCACGGAGGCCTTGTATAGATAGAAACCTTGGTAGCACTAGAAAACCGCTGGTCAGGGTTGAATTCAGGACTACCCCAATAAATTCTTTTCTCTACAGGGGTGCGAAGATCAATTTCTCTCCGTTCGCCTCCAGTCCTAAGCATGTAAATAGACAGTGTTTGATGGATATTTTCCTCCATCTGCTGATGGGAGTGACCCCACATCAGCAAGGGTATATCAGTAAATACCAGTGGCAGAAGTGGGCTGCCACTACTGCCATACAATTGGCAAAAACCCTCTGTGGATGATAGGCCAGAGGGTTATGTCAGCTGGAAAGGGTCTCTTCCTCCAATGAACTTTAGAAATGTTCTGTGGCATAGGTGGATCATGACATGGAAATACACATCCCTCAAGTCAAGGGCAGCATTCCAATCTCCCTGGATCTAATGAAGGTATAACAGTTGTGAAGAAAACCATATAGAACCGTAGCTTCTTCATGTACTTGTTCAAGATTCAAAGGTCCAAAATGGGACTGAGACCCCCTCATCCTGTTATGTCCTTTAGGGCTAACTCAGGCTAAGCAGCTGGGGATCACGTACTTATGCTTTAAAATTTTGCCCACTCCAAGTCCAAGCAGCATAGATACAAAGTTTCTTCTTGACAGGGATTTTTATTCCCTCCCCGCAGAGTTCAAGATGATGGGACGAGTCCTCATGCATATCTCCTCTACATGGGTGTAAGGGGAGCAATCTACAAAGTGTTCTTTATTTCACAATGGCTCATTTCACTTCAATGGACTTTTTTGTGTGCAGGGTCAAACACCTTCTCTAGAAGGCCCGTCTTTACATTAATTAATGCTGCTTTCCTGTTTGGAAAGTTATAGTTTGCATTGTAAACTTCTAACACTTAATATAATCTTAATATCTGTACCCCAGGTCATAAGTGAGATGAATACATGCAGCATCCTACAAGCATTTCATAAATACCAATATAAATCTAATGCCTATTTTAATAATACTAACACACAGGTGAATCAGACTGGTTTCCAGCTATGTATTGGCCAGTGCTCAGATGAGGCCTAGGGTCCTTGGCATGAACTGGCACCTGGTCTGCCTGCATCACACCCACATCAAACTCTGAGAAGGAGTAGGAGTATTCCAAAGGCCCAAGTAAAATGGTACAGAGTGTCATCATCAGAGATTAGGACTGTGATTTACTGCAGTACTGGCAGCAACATCAGGGAGTTCTTGGCTATCAGTACCATGCACTGAGTTGGAATAGTTACTCTTGGTCTCTGAGTTGGCAGCAGGCACAATGGAAATGCTACCGCACCTGAAGTTGCTGGCAGTGCAGCAGGCCCCAGTGTGGAAGCCAACATGTACACCACATGTGATGGCCTCAGCAAGGCACTGTCAGTCAATGTTCAATGAGGACTCTACCAAGAGGCTCACCACTTTCTTCACAGGTGTGTAGGCTTATGGAGGAAGAGGAATATCCTCTGACTGAGGTGGTTCTGATGCTAGACCTCCTTGAAGATGTACCTGAGGTTCTTCATTTTGCTCCCTAATTCTTGTCTTGAAGCCCCTGCAAATCGAACACTTATGCCTGACGTGACCCTCACCCAACCACTTCAGGCAGTGGGAGTGAGGGTCACTCACAGGCATCAGCTTGTGACTCCTGGAGCAGGGTTTGAAACAAAGGGACCTTGGGCAGAGCCTGGAGTCCACTGATTACTGACAGTCAGAACAACAGGTAGGTAGGAAAAGTGTTATTCAATTTTGGGTCCTTGGACCCCCCTTTTCTTTCTAAGTACTACTAGCAACAACTAACTAATGGTATAGTCACAGAAGGAGTGACCTGACAGCATGCTCTGACCACTGACGGTAAGAAGGGACTGGAGGATGGGCAGAACAGCTCTGCCCTTTTATTGCCTTGACTCAGAGCACCAGGGACATTAGGGTGCAGGCACAGAGACCCTATAGGTAGGGTGACCAGGACTGTCCCTATGATTTCATAGGGACAGTCCTGACTTTTGGGCCTTTTTCTTATATGGGCTCCTATTAACCCCCACCCCCGTCCCGATTTTTCACATTTGCTGTCTGGTAACCCTACCTATAGGTATTACTAGGGAAGACTCTCGAGCACTGGTACATGAGACATGCACACACTTAATGGACATATGCAATCGTTTAAAGAACTGAGGCATTTAAAAAAAATCTTTCTGTACTATTTCTCACTTTTTATTCCACATATTAAAAATGTCCGTGTGGATCTCCAACTATGCTTGACACAGCAAAAGATTTTTATTCAAAATGTACTGGATGCCACAGAGGTTGCACAAGAAAGACTTTATCCTCTGATCTTTGTGGGCACTGTAACAAAGAAAGAGGAACCCTGATCCATATGCTATACAACTTTTCAACTGTCAGGAAGCTGTGGAAAGAGGCAGCCACAAAAAATAAAATGGTGCTTGGCTTCAGCAGCCAAACCTCAACTGAAAATCATATCTCAGATTATTTACCTGCTAACCTGTGTTTAACTCCACCAGAAAGACTCTGGTTCTTGACGGCTGCAATGATCACCAAGCATAAAATGGAAGAGTGGGCTTATGCCCAAGAATAGAACAGTGGTATTTGGACCTGTTTGAGTTAGCAGCCAAACAAAGAATATCTTATCACTGTAGACCCCATACTTTTTCAACATTTTTTTAAATCCAAATGTATCTAATAGTTCAAAAATGCCAGACCTCCATTCCACTAACCTTGTCCTCTTTTCCCTTCCCTCCCCAGTGTTCTACTCCCATTCACAGACATCTCTTACTTTATTACTGACCCTAATATGTTCTTTCTATGTAATAGTGTCTGGTTTTACAGATTTGACAAGTTGTAAAATTGTGTAATTGCATAGAATCATAGAAATGTAAGACTGGAAGGGACCTCCATAGCTCATCTAATCCAGGCTCCTGCACTGAGGCAGGACTAAGTATTATCTAGACCATTCCTGTTAGATTTTTGGCTAACCTATTCTTAAAAACCTTCAAAGACAGATATTCCACAACCTCTTCAGGTATTTTGTTCCAGTGCTTAATTATCCATACATTTAGGAAGCTTTTTCCTAATGTCCAACCTGAAACTGCCCTTGCTGCAATTTAAGCCCATTGCTTTATGACTTTCTCCAATTTGTCCCCATCTTTCCTGAAATGTAGCACCCAGAACTGGACACAATACTCCAGCTGAGGCCATATCTGCACAGAGTAGAGGGGAAGAATTTCTACATGTCTTGCTTACAACACTCCTGCTAAATCATCCCAGAATGATGTTTGTGTGTGGTTTTTTTTTCTCCCCCCGCAACAGTTACACTGATTCATATTGAGCTTGTGATCCACTATGACCCCCAGATCCCTTTCTGCAGTACTCCTTCCTAGGCATCATTTCCCATTTTGTATGTATGCAACGGATTATTCCTTCCTACATGGATTACTTTGCATTTGTCCTTATTGAATTTCATCCTATTTATGTCAGACCATTTCTCCCGTTTGTGCAGATCATTTTGAATTTTAATTTTATCCTCCAAAGCACTTGCAAGCCCTCCCAGCTTGGTATTGTCCACAAACTTTATAAGTGTACTCTCTATGCCATTTTCCAAATAACTGATGAGGATATTGATCAGAACTGGACCCAGAACTGATCCTTGCGAGACCCCACTCGACTTGCCCTTCCAGCTTGACTGTGAACCACTGATAAACTACTCTCTGGGAACAGTTTTCCAACCACTTATACACCCACCTTATAGTAGCTCCATCCGTTATATTTCCTTAGTTTTTTTATGAGAAGGTCATGCGAGACGGTATCAAAAGCCTTACTACAGTCAAGATATACCACATCTACTGGTTCCCTACTATCCATAAGGCTTGTTACCCTGCCAAAGAAAGCTAATAGGTTGGTTTGACACAATTTGTTCTTCACAAATCCATGTTGACTGTTACTTATCACCATATTTTCCTTTCAGGTGTTCACAAATTGATTGCTTAATTATTTGCTCCATTATCTTTCCTGTACTGAAGTTAAGCTGACTGATCTGCAATACCCTGGGGTTGTCCTTATTTCCCTTTTTATAGATGGGCACTATATTTGCCCTTTTCCAGTCCTGTGGAATCTCTCCCATCTTCCTTACTTTTTGAAGTTAATCATGAATACCTCATATCTCCTAAGTCAGCTTCTTGAGTATTTTTGGATGTATTTTATCGGTCACTGGTGACTTATCCTCCTCTTTATAACAACTTTTTACATACTTGAATACTGTTACAAATCCCCTCTCTTAGTCTTTTCTTCTCCAGACAAAACATAGCCAATATTTTCAATCTTTCTTCATAGGTCATATTTTCTAGACCTTTGACTATTTTCACTGGAGAAAGTCCAGAGGAGAGCAATCCATCTGCCTCTTTCCTGAAGTGTGGTACCCAGAACTGGACACAGTACTCCAGTTGAGGTCTTTTCAGTGCTGAGCAGAGTAAAAATTACTTCTTTTGTCTTACTTACAACACTCCTACAAAATTCTATTGGCGATCCCATGAAGTGTGTCGTATTTGGCAACACCCAAGCTGTAAGTGATTTACCACTTTGTACTTTCATTGTCTTTCTTTATGAAAATTTAAAAAATCATTCAGATCCAATAAAATGTCTCTGGAATAATGACCACCTTGACAGAAAACGAACTCAAAACACCCTACTTTATACTGTATTATGGTGGGTGCATTTAAAAAGTTGTTCAGTAGTAGGTCACTTTAAACACACCTCATCCTGCCATGTGTCCTTACCGTTCCAATGTGACCTCCTATACTGTTTAAATATTTACTCTTTACAGCCACCTCATCACTCATAAAACCAATCTCGTACAGTTCAAACCTGATGCCCTACTCTATTCTAACTATAATCTTACTACAGTGTCCTACTCTGTTGTTTTGGGTAAGTGAAAGCTGATTAATTACAGTGGTTCTTTTTATTCAGAGCATATATAATTCTGCTTTTGTTAACTAACTTTAACAGCTGGAAAAAATACTGCTTTGTTAAAGTTTCAATTACAAGTAATATACATCTTTGATGGTAGGTTTACACTTCAAGTCTAAGGTGTAAATTCCATCTTGAGGAGACATAGCTGCACTAACTGGGATCAAGCTAGTGTGCTAAAAGCAGAGTGCATCTGTGGTAGCATGAGTGGTGGGAGAGGCTAGCCACCCCAAGTAAATGCCTAGCATTTCAGATAAGTACAAACAAAGGGCAGCGAGCTCCTCCTGCTGCAGATACTACCGCAGCTATCCTCTGTTTTTGGCACGCTAGCTTGTTCACAGTGAGCCTAGGTATATATCTCCTCGAGATCACATTCACGCCTTCCAGCTCTAGTGTAGTCATACCCCTGGGTCATCCAACATGTTCTCTTACAAGAAGAGAGAAGTATGGATTAGCATTTCTGATACTTTTAAGGGTTTTTTTTTTTATTTTTAAATCACTGCCACACATCGTGCAAGCCTCTTTCACACATCATGGAAAAAGTAGGGTATAAACCCAATTTCCCTCTTCTCCTGCAACTTTACAGGTCACCTTCAAATATGCAAAGAAATTAATCTAAGCTTTTCACAGCACAAGTCCTTACTCATTTCAATGTGCGAATATCACAGGACCCTCAAATTAGTGAGTATTCTTACATAGTTCAACCTTTGGTGAGATGGATCCTCTGTGACGTCATCTTTCCCCTCTGCTCTCCACCCATTTTATTTCTCCCTTTGTGACAAGGGCCCTGAATTCTGGCAATTTTCACTTTGGTTGACACAATTCAGTTGGAACCACTCAACATTACTTGAGCTTTGATCAAGAAAAGTGATGCAGATGATACTAAACTGCTCAAGATAGTCAAGACCAAAGCAGACTGTGAAGAACTTCAAAAAGATCTCAAAAAACTAAGTGATTGGACAACAAAATGGCAAATGAAATTTAATGTGGATAAATGTAAAGTAATGCACATGGGAAAAAATAACCCCAACTATACATACAATATGATGGGGGCTAATTTAGCTACAACTAATCAGGAGAAAGATCTTGGAGTCGTCATGGATAGTTCTCTGACGAAGTCCATATGGTGTGCAGTGGCAGCCAAAAAAGCAAACAGGATGTTAGGAATCATTAAAAGCAGGATAGAGAATAAGATGGAGAATATCTTATTGCCTTTATATAAATCCATGTACGCACACATCTTGAATACTGCATACAGATGTGGTCCCCTCATCTCAAAAAAAAGATATGCTGGCATTAGAAAAGGTTCAGAAAAGGGCAACTAAAATGATTAGGGGTTTGGAACGGGTCCCATATGAGGAGAGATTAAAGAGGCTAGGACTTTTCATCTTGGAAAAGAGGAGACTGAGGGGGGATATGATAGAGGTATATAAAATCATGAGTGGTGTGGAGAAAGTGAATAAGGAAAAGTTATTTACATGTTCCTATAATATAAGAACTAGGGGCCACCAAATGAAATTAATGGGTAGTAGGTTTAAAACAAATAAAAGGAAGTTCTTCACTCAGCGCACAGTCAATCTGTGGAACTCCTTGCCTGAGGAGATTGTGAAGGCTAGGACTATAACAGGGTTTAAAAGAGAACTGGATAAATTCATGGAGGTTAAGTCCATTAATGGCTATTAGCCAGGATGGGCAAGGAATGATGTCCCTAGCCTCTGATTGTCAGAGAGTGGAGATGGATGGCAGGAGAGAGATCACTTGATCATTATCTGTTAGGTTCACTCCCTCTGGGGCACCTGGCATTGGCCACAGTTCAGGGCAGAACTTCACTTTAGTGTATTTATGATTGTATTGCAGCAGCAGCAACCAAAAGTCCCACTCAGGATCAGAGACCCAGGATGCTAACTTCTGCTCTGTGTGTACCTGTGCTGAAGGGAGTCTGTTTAAATTATGGGACAACTGCAAAAACAGCGGAGAGAGAGGTAAGCATCAAATTAGCTACTCTTGATTTCTCCGCACACAGTTTTTGCACCAGTGTAACGCCTGTGGGCACAGGCTGTATCACTGAGCCCTGGTCTACACTAGGACTTTAGGTTGAATTTAGCAGCATTCAATCGATGTAAACCTGCACCCGTCCACACGATGAAGCCATTGTCGACTTAAAGGGCTCTTAAAAATCGATTTCCTTACTCCACCCCTGACAAGTGGATTAGCGCTTAAATCGGCCTTGCCAGGTCGAATTTGGGGTACTGTGGACACAATTCAATGGTATCGGCCTCCGGGAGCTATCCCAGAGTACTCCATTGTGACCGCTCTGGACAGCACTCTCAACTCAGATGCACTGGCCGGGTAGACAGGAAAAGAACCGCGAACTTTTGAATCTCATTTCCTGTTTGGCCAGCGTGGCAAGCTGCAGGTAACAATGCAGAGCTCATCAGCAGAGGTGACCATGATGGAGTCCCAGAATCGCAAAAGAGCTCCAGCATGGACTGAACGGGAGGTACGGGATCTGATCGCTGTATGGGGAGAGGAATCCGTGCTATCAGAACTCCATTCCAGTTTTCGAAATGCCAAAACCTTTGTCAAAATCTCCCAGGGCATGAAGGACAGAGGCCATAACAGGGACCCGAAGCAGTGCCCCGTGAAACTTAAGGAGCTGAGGCAAGCCTACCAGAAAACCAGAGAGGCGAACAGCCGCTCCGGGTCAGAGCCCCAAATATGCCGCTTGTATGATGAGCTGCATGCCATTTTAGGGGGTTCAGCCACCACTACCCCAGCCGTGTTGTTTGACTCCTTCAATGGAGATAGAGGCAACACGGGAGCAGGTTTTGGGGACAAAGAAGATGATGATGATGAGGTTGTAGATAGCTCACAGCAAGCAAGCGGAGAAACCGGTTTTCCCTGACAGCCAGGAACTGTTTCTCACCCTGGACCTGGAGCCAGTACCCCCCGAACCCACCCAAGGCTGCCTCCTGGACCCGGCAGGCAGAGAAGGGACCTCCGGTGAGTGTACCTTTTAAAATACTATACATGGTTTAAAAGCAAGCACGTGAAAGGATTAATTTGCCCTGGCATTCGCAGCTCTCCTGGATGTACTCCCAAAGCCTTTGCAAAAGGTTTCTGGGGAGGGCAGCCTTATTGCGTCCTCCATGGTAGGACACTTTACCACTCCAGGCCAGTGACATGTACTCGGGAATCATTGTACAACAAAGCATTGCAGTGTATGTTTGCCGGCATTCAAACAACATCTGTTCTTTATCTCTCTGTGTTATCCTCAGGAGAGTGAGATATCATTTATGGTCACCTGGTTGAAATAGGGTGCTTTTCTTCAGGGGACACTCAGAGGTGCCCGTTCCTGCTGGGCTGTTTGCCTATGGCTGAACAGAAATGTTCCCCGCTGTTAGCCACGGGGAGGGGGGAGGGTTGAGGGGGTAGCCACGCGGTGGGGGGAGGCAAAATGCGACCTTGTAACGAAAGCACATGTGCTATGTATGTAATGTTAACAGCAAGGTTTACCCTGAAAGAGTGTAGCCACTGTTTTATAAAATGTGTCTTTTTAAATACCGCTGTCCCTTTTTTTCTCCACCAGCTGCATGTGTTTCAATGATCACAGGATCTTCTCCTTCCCAGAGGCTAGTGAAGATTAGAAAGAAAAAAAACGCACTTGTGATGAAATGTTCTCTGAGCTCATGCTGTCCTCCCACACTGACAGAGCACAGACGAATGCGTGGAGGCAAATAATGTCAGAGTGCAGGAAAGCTCAAAATGACCGGGAGGAGAGGTGGCGGGCTGAAGAGAGTAAGTGGCGGGCTGAAGACAGGGCTGAAGCTCAAAGGTGGCGGCAGCGTGATGAGAGGAGGCAGGATTCAATGCTGAGGCTGCTGGAGGATCAAACCAATATGCTCCAGTGTATGGTTCAGCTGCAGCAAAGGCAGCTGGAGCACAGACTGCCACTACAACCCATGTGTAACCAACCACCCTCCTCCCCAAGTTCCATAGCCTCCACACCCAGACGCCCAAGAACGCGGTGGGGGGGCCTCTGGCCAACCAGCCACTCCACCACCGAGGATTGCCCAAAAAACAGAAGGCTGACATTCAATAAATTTTAAAGTTGTAAACTTTTAAAGTGCTGTGTGGCATTTTCCTTCCCTCCTCCACCACCCCTCCTGGGCTACCTTGGTAGTCATCCCCCTATTTGTGTGATGAATGAATAAAGAATGCATGAATGTGAAGCAACAATGACTTTATTGCCTCTGCAAGCGGTGATCGAAGGGAGGAGGGGAGGGTGGTTAGCTTACAGGGAAGTAGAGTGAACCAAGGGGCGGAGGGTTTCATCAAGGAGAAACAAACAGAACTTTCACACCGTAGCCTGGCCAGTCATGAAACTGGTTTTCTTCTCTGATGCGTACCGCGCCCTCCTGTGCTCTTCTAACCGCCCTGGTGTCTGGCTGCGCATAACCAGCAGCCAGGTGATTTGCCTCAACCTCCCACCCCGCCATAAACATCTCCCCCTTACTCTCACAGATATTGTGGAGCACACAGCAAGCAGTAATAGCAGTGGCAATATTGGTTTTGCTGAGGTCTAAGTGAGTCAGTAAACTGCGCCAGCGCGCCTTTAAACGTCCAAATGCACATTCTACCACCATTCTGCACTTGCTCAGCCTGTAGTTGAACAGCTCCTGACTACTGTCCAGGCTGCCTGTGTACGGCTTCATGAGCCATGGCATTAAGGGGTAGGCTGGGTCCCCAAGGATACATATAAGCATTTCAACATCCCCAACAGTTATTTTCTGGTCTGGGAATAAAGTCCCTTCCTGCAGCTTTTGAAACAGACCAGAGTTCCTGAAGATGCGAGCGTCATGTACCTTTCCCGGCCATCCCACGTTGATGTTGGTGAAACGTCCCTTGTGATCCACCAGAGCTTGCAGCACTTTTGAAAAGTACCCCTTGCGGTTTATGTACTCGCCGGCTTCGTGCTCTGGTGCCAAGATAGGGATATGGGTTCCGTCTATGGCCCTACCACAGTTAGGAAATCCCATTGCAGCAAAGCCATCCACTATGACCTGCACATTTCCCAGGGTCACTATCCTTGATATCAGCAGATCTTTGATTGCGTGGGCTACTTGCATCACAGCAGCCCCCACAGTAGATTTGCCCACTCCAAATGGATTCCCGACTGACCGGTAGCTGTCTGGCATTGCAAGCTTCCACAGGGCTATCGCCACTCGCTTCTCAACTGTGAGGGCTGCTCTCATCTTGGTATTCATGCACCTCAGGGCAGGGGAAAGCAAGTCACAAAGTTCCATGAAAGTGCCCTTACACATGCGAAAGTTTCGCAGCCACTGGGAATCGTCCCAGATCTGCAACACTATGCGGTCCCACCAGTCTGTGCTTGTTTCCCGAGCCCAGAATCGGCGTTCCACAGCATGAACCTGCCCCATTAGCACCATGATGCATGCATTGGCAGGGCCCATGCTTTGAGAGAAATCTGTGTCCATGTCCTGATCACTCACGTGACCGCGCTGACATCGCCTCCTCGTCCGGTATCACTCTGCCAGGTTCTGGTGCTGCATATACTGCTGGATAATGCGTGTGGTGTTTAATGTGCTCCTAATTGCCAAAGTGAGCTGAGCGGCCTCCATGCTTGCCTTGGTATGGCGTCCGCACAGAAAAAAGGCACAGAATGATTGTCTGCCGTTGCTCTGACGGAGGGAGGGGCGACTGACGACATGGCTTACAGGGAATTAAAATCAACAAAGGGGGTGGCTTTACATCAATGAGTATTTCAAGCAGGACTTCATGGAGGGTTCCAATAAGAAATGGTGCACTTAAGTAATTGTTCTTATTGGAACAAGCAGGTTGGTCTGGCCTCTGATTGATACATGGCTAGAGTTACCTCACTGCACCTTCTCTGTGAGTGACTGCAGTGTGACCTAGAGGAATGAGTTCCCTAGACGGGGGAGGGGACGGTTACAAAACAAATATGGTCTATTTCTTGTTTTGATCTACTCCATCTATCTTTTACATCTTTGGCTGGCAGCAGACGGTGCAGAAGGACTGCAAGCCATCCACATCTCATGGCTGCTCGGCAGAAGACGGTGCAGTAGGACTGCTAGCCATCCTCATCTCTTGCCTGCCTAGCAGAAGATGGTACAGTAGGACTGCTAGCAATCCGTATTGCCTGCCTGCTCACCATAAGATGGTTCAATAGGACTGACTGCAGGACTAAAGAGAATGACCTGGTCAAGTGACTCCAAATTTAGTCCCTGCGCACGTGTGGCCAGGAGCACCTCGGACATGACGATGACGGCTACCAGTTGTACTGTACCGTCTTGCTGCCACAAGGCAATGGGTTGATGCTGCTGTGTAGCAATGCAGTACCACGTCTGCCAGCACCCAGGAGACATAGGGTGACGGTTACCTGAGCGGGCTCCATGCTTGCCGTGGTATGGCGTCTGCACAGGTAACTCAGGAAAAAAGGCGCAAAACGATTGTCTGCCCTTGCTTTCACGGAGGGAGGGAGGGAGGGAACGGGGGCCTGACGATATGTACCCAGAACCACCTGCGGCAATGTTTTAGCCCCATCAGGCATTGGGATCTCAACCCAGAATTCCAATGGGCAGCGGAGACTGCGGGAACTGTGGGATAGCCACCCTCAGTGCAATGCTCCAGAAGTCGACTCTAGCCTCGGTACTGTGGAAGCACTCCGCCGAGTTAATGCACTTAATGCACTTAGAGCATTTTCTGTGGGGGGACACACACTCGAATATATAAAACCGATTTCTAAAAAACCGACTTCTATAAATTCGACCTTATTTCGTAGTGTAGACATACCCTCAGTGTGTTTATAGCGGTATAATACTTGCCTTGCTTGTTTAACGTAACAGCTATAGTGAAATCAGTGCTACAACAACCGTTGTAGAACAGAATCTCAGATCGCTAGGTGCTGCCCTAGAGACGGGATCTTTCTCAATCCGCCCCACTGCATTTGCAGGCTGCTCTGTTCCCAGGAAGGTCGCACCAGCGTCAGGCCGCTACTGCTGTGGAGACACAGCCCACCCCAGCCCCACTCCGCCCAGCAGCGCCTCCTGCCGGCTGTCCGCGCTCTTCTCCCCATCGCCTCCCCACAGGCTGCTCTCTCCCGAGTCAGCCCGTCCGCCGCCGCCTCCCCAGCCACCTGCCCGCTCCTCTGCCCTCCCTCAGGCCAGTGCCACCAGCCAGAGACACCCCAGCCCCTCTCGGCCCTTCACTGCTCCCCGCTCCCGGGCGGGTGCGACTGACCTGCGCGGCAGGGCTCCCGGGCTGGTACCATCACGGGCTGCTCCCCCATGCCTCTGGGCTCTCACGGAGTGCTGGGCGCAGCGTCTCCTCACAGCCACATCCCGGCCTCCAGCCCCGCCCGGCGCTGCACCGGCCCCCACCTCCCTCAGCCACTCCCCGCCCAGGTGCGGAGGCCGCGGCCGGAGCCCTGCCCCCGCTCGCCTCATTGTGGTGTCACGGTGACGGGGCCGTGGGGAATCCAGGGCAAAGGGGAGCTCAGAGGGGATAAAAGCACTGTCTGTAGCGGCGCTTTTCAGCGCTAAAACTTTTGTCGCTGGGGGGGTGTTTCTTCACACTGTTTTTAGCGCTGAAAGTGGCAGTGTAGACACAGCCTATGGCGGCTTCCTGCCCGCCCGCGCCGCGCCACTCCGGGAGGCGGCCAGCATGTCCCTGCGGCCCTGGGGAGGGGGGTGGAGGGAAAGTCTCCACACGCTGCCCCGGCCCCGAGTGCCGAGCTGCTGCAAGAGGGGTCTGCGGGTCGCTTTCAGGAGCCGACACCGCATAAGGTAAGCGTGGACCCCCTGGCCCCCTCCTGCACCCCTGCCCCAGCCCAGAGCCTTCACCCAGCACCCAAACTCTCTCCCAGAGCCTTGAGGGGGAGACCTTGGACCTGTTCTGGGCACCACCAAAAATTATCCAAACCTGCCTCCTCTGCCAGCATCTCTGGAATATAAAGGAAGTTCATAGTCTGTTCATGACATGTCCCAGGCCTCCTTCTCAGGCCCTGGCTGTGCTGCAGGGATGTTGCAGGTCAGACACTTGCTCTGGTGGTGGCCATATGCATACAGGCTCTACGTGGCAGGACCCTTCTTCTCAGTGTCAGCCCCCACTGTCGGGGTTACGATCCCCTTCCAAGTCTGGCCTGCCAGGCCTCTTGGCTGGGGGCATCTCCCTGCGCTGGGCCTGTTGCCCAGGGTCCCCTGTCACTTCTCCCCAGCTGCTCACTGCACCTGGCTTTGGACTGCTCCAGCCCCAGCTCCACTCTGCCTCAGCACTGATGCTGCTCTGGCTCCTGCCCCCTGGGTTGCTTTTTCTGGCCCCTCTGGCTCTGTGCTGCAGTTCTCCTCCCAGCACAGGGCTGCTCTCTGGGCTGCTTCTGTGGCTCTGCTCCCAGCAGGGATCTACTTCCTCGGCTGCTTCTCTGGCTGGTGTAGCCCTGCTCTCCAGCTCAGTTTGGGCTCCTGCTCTCTCCTTAGGACTGGCCCCACTCTGTCCCAGGTAGTTCCAGCTCACATGGAAGATGGGACCCCCCCCCCCCCCCCGACTCCCTAATTAGCCTGCCCACCCTGTCAATGAGGCTAACCTAGAGCATTGGCCTCTCCCTGTTGTTCCTGCGGACTGTCAGTCTCAGGGTCCTGATTTTGCATCGACCCTTCCCCTTTCTTTTGGTACTAGGAGGTGGCCAACCAAAAAAAACACACTGAGTTTTAGTAAGGGGCCAACAGCCCCTTACATAAGTCATTATGAACCCTAAGCCTCACATAGGATAGACCACATGAGGGTACAGCAAGCATGCAGAAAGAGGGCCTGTGGGCCTCTGGAATGCCAAATAAAGAGTCTGTGTTCTGGCTCTGCATAGACTGACACCACAGGCCTTGGTAGGAGTAACTTTAGGGACTGGGGAGGGCCTTTAGTTTCCACAAAACATTCACCACAACTGGCATGGAGAGGCTGTGGCTGCATTGTAACAGTAGTAACATGGGAGGTGTGCTGCAGCTTTGGGTCCTGCCTCTTTGTTGTGGTGTGTGACTTGATCACTCAGGCTCTATGCGGGTGAAATTTTCACCCCACAGGAATTTTCTGCACATGCCAATGAGCAAAATGGGTGCAGCGTGTACCCACCCGCAGTATGATTTACTGTGTTTGTTCTTGCTATATGTAATCATAAAAAGATACTAACTTTGTTACCTAGTGGTTTCAGAACAGATCTTGTTTTTCTTGTTTTGAGCTGATGAAAGTGAAGTCAAATTTATTTGTCAATGACATACAAATCCAATGCTTTAACTTTTTTTAAGACCTTGATGCAAAGTTCAATTTGCTAGATAAGCTATATCAATTACAGATATCCCATATTATTCAGACTGATAATGTATTTGGAGTGTTGTTTGATTTCTGCCTCAAAGCTGAGAATTATATTCCAAATTTTAAACATGTCCATTTTAAACAGAGATTCTTACTACAAGAGATATGCAGTTTGTTGTTAACTTTAAAGCTTCAAAACAAACTTTAAATATTTGGGAACAAACTCTTTTTTTCTTATAGTGTAAGCATGGTTATATGACTAATTCAATTTAAAGGAGCTTCTTGTTCAGAAAATACTAAGGCAGCTACCTGGATAATCATTGGAGTGTATTGTGAAAAGAATCATCATTTTGATAACTTCTCAGGCAAACCCCAGGAAGGGGTAAGTTTGGACCATATTCAATGTCCAAGAACTGCGTAAGGACACGGTGCCCCTATTTATGAAAAGAAAAAAATTGTCCCTTGAGAGACTGATGATCCAAAGCACTACGGGTGCTATGGGGATAGTAACAGAAAAAGAAATAGATATAAAGAAATCTGAGCTAATAATTAAAAAAACGTAAAAGCAGTCAAAACAATAGCAATTATTTAACTACAAAGTCTTGAATAACGTAACCACATAATTTAGAGCAATGCTGCCAGCAGTATTTATTAACAAACCTAAACAATTTGTCTAGCATCCAAATAGATATTGGCCATCATATAATATGTTTTCTGTTCTTACCTTTTGCTTCTAAAATCTGGATGTTTGGGTAGATGATTGGCTCATTTGGCTGGTAAACATCAGCATTCTTCATGACTGGCTGAGAACCCGCTTTGATTGCAAATTTGTACCAAACCCTTTCATTTATATTAGGGCTGTCAATTAATCGCAGTTAACTCACAAAGTAACTCAAAAAAATTAATCATGATTAAAAAAATCAATTGCAATTAATTGCACTGTTAAACAATAGAATACCAATTGAAATATATTAAATATTTTTGGATGTTTTCTACATTTTTAAATATATTGGTTTCAATTGCAACACAGTATGCAAAGTGTACAGTGCTCACTTTATATTTTATTACAAATATTTGCACTGTAAAAATGGCAAACAAAAGAAATAGTATTTTTCAATTCACTTCATACAAGTACTGTAGTGCAATCTCTTTATCATGAAAGCTGAACTTAAGTTTAGAATTATGTACAAAAAACCTACATTCAAAAATAAAACAATGTAAAACTTTAGAGCCTACAAGTCCACTCAGTCCTACTTCTTGTTTAGCCAATGACTAAGACAAACAAGTTTGTTTACATTTACGGGAGATAATGCTGCCTACTTCTTATTTAAATGTCACCTGAAAGTGAAAACAGGCATTCACATGGTACTTTTGTAGCCAGCATTGCAAAGTATTTACATGCCAGTTATGCTAAACATTCGTATGCGCCTTCATGCTTTCGCCACCATTCTAGAGGATATGCTTCTGGGCTGATGATGCTCATTTAAAAAAATGCATTAATTAAATTTGTGACTGAACTCCTGGGAGGAGAATTGTATGTCTCCTACTCTGTTTTACTTGCATTCTGCCACTATTTCATGTTATAGCAGTCTCAGATGATGACCCAGCACATGTTGTTTATTTTAAGACCACTTTCACTGCAGATTTGACAAAACACAAAGAAGGTACCACTGTGAGATGTCTAAAGATAGCTACAGCACTCTAAAACTCAAGGTTTTAGAATCTGAAGTGCCTTCCAAAATCTGAGAGGGATAAGGTGTAGAGCATGCTTTCAGAAGTCATAAAAGAGTAACACTTTGGTGTAGAAACTACAGAACTCAAACCACCAGAAAAGAAAATCAACCTTTCTGCTGGTGACATCTGACTCAGATGATGAAAATGAAGATGCGTCAGTCTGCACTGCTTTGGATGGTTATCAAGCAGAACCTGTTATCAGCATGGACGCATGTCCTCTGGAACAGTGGTTGAAGTATGAAGGGACATATGAATCTCTAGTGCATCTGGCACATAAATATCTTGCAGTGACAGCTTCAACAGTGCCATGTGAATGCCTGTTCTCACTTTCAGGTGATACTGTAAACAAGAAGCGGGCAGCATTATCTCCTGCAAATGTAAACAAACTTCTTTTAGTGATTTGGCTGAACAAGAAGTAGGACTGAATGGACTTGTAGGCTCTAAAGTTTTACATTTTTTTATTATAATGCAGGGTTTTTTGTACATAATTCTACACTTAAGTTCAGCTTTCACAATAAAGATATTGCACTACAGTACTTGTATGAGATGAATTGAAAAATACTATTTCTTTTGTTTGCCATTTTTACTGTACAAATATTTGTAATCAAAAATATTTTTAAAAAAAAATGCTTGACAGCCCTAATTTATATATAAATTTTCCTCCATTCTTTCTGTTTCAAGTCCAGGCATGACAGGAAAAAATGCTACTATGGAATGTATTTTTTTAAACAGCAATACTAAGAAACAACAAAACCTGAACACACAGCTAGCAAACTTACTTATGTTTCAACTGTGCCATTTATCCACTGGTTCCTGTGTTCTGGAGACGAAAGATTGAAGAGCAAAAATGCTAAGCACAGTAGAAATGAAGACGGAGTATAACAGAGCAGTAGCACTGGCAGTACGCCGGCTAGCAGCAGAACAGACTGCACAATTTAAACATTTGGGATCCAATATTGCATTCACTTTTTATAAGGTTCAATTTACTTTGTAGCAAACTTGATGTAGCTATTGCATCAAGGTCACTGTGGCTAAGGGGCTCTAGCAAAAGGGAGAATTGGACTCAAGAAAAGTGAGGTAACAAAAAGTTTGAGGTAACATGACAATTGCAGTGAGTCATGCTCACTTTTAGTAAAACTGACTATTGTAAAAGCTACAGTATATCAAGGGACCATTACAAAAGTCTGCCCCCTTACTCTGTGGAAGTCATGTGGATATTGGGTTTGGGTGAGTTATCCCAGTTACTTAATCTGGCCCTGAGCCTGCAATGATTTATACATCTGCTTAACTTTTTGCGTATAAATAGTCAATGGGACAACTCATGCCAAATAGGCAATTGGATTGGGACCCTTAGTCTCAATGTAATAGTTAAAATTGAGGTAATTGGATATGTTTGTACAATTTTAAACTTTCCAAGGTTTGAAAATGCCTTTTATCTGAAAACACAACTTTCCTTCTAATATTATATGAATGTAGAGCTTTTTCTTCGGTGTAACTGCTTTTGTAATCATAGGGGCAAATTCTCCACTAAAGTCAGTGGAGTTATGTCGGTAAAGAATTTGGCCCTTCTTGTGCAATCCGTTGCTCATCTTGATGGTTTTAGTTCTATAACTTCAAAATAAGTCCTACTAAAAGATATAATTAATAATCCACTTTGGAGTGAAAGAACAAAAATAAATTCACTTCCCCAAAACAGTAAAGAAAGCTGTTGTAGCTAAGTCAGAAAACATATCTCTCTAACTTTGAAACCAGAAACAAACATTCTTGACAGTGTATTAACATGTACATCAAATTTTTTTTAGGCCCTGATCCATCAGTAAGTTCTGCATAGGGAGACCTCCTCATTGCAAGAGCAGGATCAGAGTCCAGACACCCTCTTTAGACTCTTACCAAAAAAAACCCCACCTAATGTGCTGCTCCTTCAGCAGCCCAGGGAGAATAGGTTATTTTAGTTACAGAATGGAATGTTTTAATCTGTGTTGTATAATATCTTTAACTTTGGATCAGTTGTTCCTTGTGTTTATTAAGCCACAGAAGGAGCTGTAACAATAATTTCAAACTTTTCTGTCTCTAAGAAAAAAAAATCCAATGAATAAAAATCCAAAACTAAAAATCCAGAACTTCAGAAAGACATAATTAATGTTAACAAATTATTTTAGAACATATAGTATATGGGATTATCATGTAAAGGTGTATGTGAGTAAGTGTATTTGTGATTCTATGTGTACTGTACTTGTGACGGACTTTGGAACTATTTAAGAAGAAAGGTGCCATATAATAGTGATTTATTAACAATGTTATATTTTTATATATTTTGGGCGAGAGCAACTGGTATAAGTTGTTGTAGCTCTGTTTACTTCAGTAGAACTATGCTAATTTATACCAATAGAAGATTGGGCCCTGTGTGTAATGTGACATTTATTATATGGACTAGGGCATACCTAAATGATCAATTAATGTGTGGCATGCTGGGGTGTAAATTTGCAGTGCTCCAGTGTGCTGTACGCTAACTTTCTGGGTGGACCCTCCTGCTGTGCACTAAAAGTTCCTTAGTGCACACTGATACACTGCTGTTTTGAACTGCTTTCACTTCTTTATAGGGGTATTAATGTTTGTGATGTACTCAGTTGTTATAGCAATGAACACTGTGTAAGTACCAAGAGATTAGATGCATCATGGGCAGCATGGGAAAAGGTATTGAGATAAGAGAAGAACGAAATAATGAGTTAGATTCTGATTTACACCAGTCTGAATCAGGATTAGCTGAAGTCAGTAAAATCAGTATCCGTGAAATGAGAGAATCTGGCTCAGGCCTGGTCTACACTACAAAGTTAGGTCGACATATGCCACGTTAGGTCGAGTTAATAATGTATGTGTCTACACTACAGCGTCCCTTCCGCTGACCTAAAGGGCTTGTAAAGTTGACTTCTGTACTCCACCTCCACAAGAGGCACAGTGCTTCAGTCGCCGTCCATGCATCGACATGGGGACAATGTAGACACTGCACAGCAATTCGAACGAATTGGCCTCCAGGAGCTGTCCCACAGTGCTCCACTGTGACTGCTCTGGAGATCACTTTCAACTCCACTGCACTTCAGTCAGGTACACAGGAAGCAGCTGCCCTCCTGTTAAAGCCCCAGGAACTTTTGAATTTTCAATTCCTGTTTGATCGGCCTGGAGAGTTCATCAACACAGCTGATGGTGGATGCTCAAGGCCGCAAATGCACTCTGGCATGGAGCACACAGGATGTAGTAGATCTTATTGCTGTGTTGGGGGAAAAGTCTGTGCAGGCAGAGCTCCAAACCAGCAGAAGAAACACTAACATTTATGCCAAAATCGCACAGGGCATGGGGGAGAAGGGCTACACCAGGACACAGCAGTGCTGTGTGAAAATAAAGGAGCTCCGGCAAGCGTATCAGAAGACAAGGGAGGTGAACAGTCACTCTGGTTCTGCCCCACAGACATGCCTCTTCTTTGAGGAGCTGCATGCGATTCTCGGCATCGACCCCACAACTACCCCAAAACACTCCGTGGATACCTCCCAGGAGCCCTGGGTGACCTTGGGCAACAACGAGGAGGACATTGTTGACAAGGAGGAGAATGCATGGCAGGCAAGTGGAGGATCTATTCTCCCCGACAGCCAAGAACTTTTTTTAACTCTGGAGGCCATCCCCTCACAGGATCAGTTGTCGACGGAGCATGATGCCAGGGAAGACACCTCTGGTGAATACACATTTTCAGTCAACCTGTAGGGGTTACATGCTACTATTTTTAATGTTGAATCGGAATTTAAAAATTGAGATAGAAGTTATTGGTGGCCACTCCAGCTACACAGAGAATGTTCTCCGAAAAAAACTGTTTATAAGCCCGGGGATGGTCCAGGAATCCTCCCTCGAGATCTCTAAGAAGCTTTTATGGAGATACTCTGCAATCCTTTGCAGAAGGTTCTGGGAAGGGCTGCCTTATTTCGTCCACCACGGTAGGACACTTTCTTGCGCCACTCCAGTATTAACTCTTCTGGCATCATTGCAGCACACAGCATTGCAGCATAAGGACCAGATCTGTACCCAGACTCTTGCAGCATCCGCTCCCTTTCTGCCCCTGTTACCCTCAGGAGAGTGATATTGTATATGGTCACCTAGAGAAAACAGGGGAAGTTTTATATGCTAGCCCTTAAACTGCAAGCAATTCGATAAGTAATCTGTCCCTGTTTGGTGAATTCTGGGTCACACAGCCACACTTTCCTGAGCGTGCCATGGTTGTGGTTAGAAGGAATCACTGTGTATTGCAGCCAACATTTAAAAAAAAAAAAGTGTGTGGGGGGGCACTTCCTATTTGTCTCCCTTCCACCTCAACCCGGTGCCGCTTTTGTAACAATCAAACTATTTGTGGGGCTTTACGCTAGTGCCTGTCTCAAGTACCATCCAGGTTGCTATGGGAAAGGGGGTTGTGCTGAGGTTGCAACCATTGATTCCAAGGATGTCTTAACAAAAGCTGCAGCATAAGGCCTCATGGCCTGACTCACCATGGTTGGAGTAGCAAACTGACTCCTGCAGTAGCCTGCAGTCTGCTTACATTGTGGCTTGCAGGGAAGTGCATTGAGGGTTGTTTCTTTTATAAAAAGATTTAATCTTGCACCAGAAACAATGATGCACTGTCAATGCTACCCTTGTATTTTGTATTCTTTGCAGCTGAAACCTTGTACATAGGTGCACCCTCCACAATGGGACAGAGACTTTTCCAGATTAGAAGGTGGAAAAAGAAGACTTGGGAGGACATGTTCAATGAGTTAATGCGTGCCTCCATGAGTGACAAGACGGAGCTCAGTGCATGGAGGATTGCATTGTCTGAGAACCTGCACAATGACCACGAGGACAGAAGAGCATGCAGGGAACACAAGTGTGATGTGCAGGACAAGATGGTGTGGATTATGGGGGAGCAAACAGACATGTTAAGGCATCTGGCTAAAGTTCAAGAAAGGCAGCTGGATGCTGGTGTCCTTCGGCAGCCTATGCTGAACCTGCTACCATCGTTGCCAAGTTCCACATCCTCTTCTCCCAGACATCCTAGGATGCACCGGTGGAGGAGAAGGGGGCAGGGAAGGGGGAGGAAGTCCAGTATCCCTTGCACTCAACTTCAGGGGAGGTTACAAGGACCAGAAGACACCCATTCCCACACCTTTGATTGTTATTGCAGTGCAACTGTAAGCAAACTGTCCTTGTTTCTCCCCCACACACAAGTGTTATCAGCCCTTTTGCTCCGGTTATCTTTCTTTTCTGTCTCTCAGTGTTTGTGAGCATAATCAAAATTAATGGATTGAAGAGAAAAGGCTCTTTATTCATTCAGCACACAATGGTTAGCAGGGGTTTAGTTTACAAGGGGATACATGCAATGAAGGGGACAGGTAAGTAAGGAACTGTCATGGAGTGTGGGGGAGTCCAGGCCCTGCACCCCTCTTCCTGGGATTCATGGAGACTCTCAGCCAGCCAGTAAAACAGAAGGTTTATTGGACAACAGGAACACAGTCCAAAACAGAGCTTGTTGGTGCACCCAGGACCCCTCAGTCAAGTCCTTCTGGGGGAGCAGGGAGCTTAGACCCCAGCCCTGGGGTTCCCTGTGTTCCTCCACCCAGCCCCAAACTGAAATTAACCCCCCCAGCAGGCTCTCTCCTGCAGCCTGTCTTCACATTCCTGGGCAGAGGTGTTACCTCCCCCTCCCGGTTCAGGTTACAGGCTCTCAGGTCTCCCATCCCCAGGGCACATTCCCAGGTCAACACTCCCCCCTCCCTGCTGCATCACATCGTCACAGGAACAACACACATAAGTGTCACATTACTGTGGGTCATTGATGAAACTGGTTTTCAAAGCCTCACAAAGATGCAGCACGCTTGGTCTGCTCTTCTTTTTGCCGTGGTGTCTGGCTGCTCCAAATTGGCTGCCAGGAGATCTGCCTCCACCTCCACCCTACCAGAAACTTTTCTTTCTTTGTTTCACAGATATTATGGAGCATACATCAGCCAGCAACAACAATGGAGATATTGCTTTCACTGAGGTCTAACCTAGTAAGCAAACTTTGCCAGCGGGCTTTTTAACTCCAAAGGCACATTCCACCACCATTCCGAACTTGCTCCGCCCATGGCTGAACCGCTCCTTACTGGCATCCAGGCTTCCTGTGCATAGCTTCATGAGCCATAGGAGCAAGGGGTAGGCTGGGTCTCCCAGGACCACGACTGGCATTTCAATATCGTCAACAGTTATTTTGCAGTCGGAAAAGAAAGTTCCTGCTTGCAGCTTTCTGAATAGACCGGAGTTCCTAAAGATGCGCTTGTCATGCACCTTTCCCAACCATCCCCAAGTTACTGTTGGTGAAACGGCCCCTGTGATCTACCAGCACTTGCAACACAATTGAGAAGTACCCCTTTTGATTTATGTACTCTTTGGCAAGGTGGTCTGGTGCCAAGTTAGACAGAACCCATATCTCTATTGTCCCACTGCAGTTAGGGAACCCCACCATGGCAAAACCATCCACTATGTCCTGCACATTTCCCAGAGTCACTATTCTTCTTAACAGAAGTCTATTGATTGCCCTGGCAACTTGGATCACAGCAGATCCTATGGTAGATTTACCCACTCCAAATTGATTCCCCACTGACCGGTAGCAGTCTGGCGTTGCAAGCTTCCATAGAGCTATCGCCACTCACTTCCCAACTGTCAGAACAGCTCTCATTTTAGTATCGCTGTGCTTCAGGGCTAGGGAAAGCTCTTCACACAGTTCCATGAAAGTGCCTTGTGCACTGCTTGTCATCCCATAGCTGAATAACTATGTGGTCCCACCAATCAGTGCTTGTTTCCTGGGCCCAGAAGTGCTGCTCTACCATGTCAAGGTGATGCGCAACTGTCGCCAGCATCTGCAAGTTGCTCTGCGCCATGGCTTCCAGCAGGGCTGCTTGCATGGCATCACACTGTTTTGTGTGGTGGCTCCTGCTTCAGCTGAGCAAATACTGCAGGATAAAGAGTGAGATGTTTGTAAAATTCACAACAACAGTATATAGCTGAGCGGGGTTCATGCTTGCTGTGCTATGGCATCTGCAGGGGTAACCCAGGCTGAGGAAAAAAGGCACAAAAAAGACTTGGTTTGTTTGCTGTTGATTTCAGGGAACGAGGGAGGGAGGTAAGTGCGTCATGATTATTCGATGCAATCAACCTAGAAAATTAAGTAAAGTAGTAAATGAGATTAAGTTCCGTGATCCTTTATTAAATTAAAGCTTCTTTAAGGTAAAGTCATATAAATTAAAAATATTCTGAAATATTTTTGTCAGATGTTATTGTAGACCCAAGTTTTAATGACAGTAATATTGTTGAAAGACAGAAATTTAGAATTATGGTACTCTTGCCCCTTTTGACCTAAGTGGCTACTCAAAGTTCAGGACCCTGGAGATATTCCACTTGGAAGTAGAAATTGATAGAGTGGTATTTTCTGTGATGCAGTTTTGTTTATTTACAAAGAATATTCAGAGTCCTGTGTCTCTGAACACAGAAGGAATCAAATAGCAGGAAACAATTTTTTGTGCGCACAAGACTGTGGGCACTCTCTTCAGCCTGCACTCTTAATGCAAAAACAACCATCCAGGTTTCTTCCAGGGTCAGCCACTGTGCTTTCAACTACTCCTTTTCGCTATTTCTTTCACAGCTATGTCTACACTTACAACACTGCTGTGGCACAGTTGCAGCTGCATCACTATAATGCTTCACTGTAGACAGTGCAGTGATAGGAGGGGTTCTTCCATCACTGTATTTAATCCAGCTCTTCAAGAGTTGGTAGCTAGGTTGGCAGAAGAATTCTTCCGTTGATCTATACTGGGGGTTAGGTCAGCTTAATTATGTTGCTCAGGGATGTGAATTTTTCACATCACAGAGCAATGTAACTGAGTCAACCTAACTTATCAGTGTAGACCACCCCTCACTCTTTCTTGTCTGTTCTCAGTTTCTTTATGTTCTGCCATCACCCGCCCCACATCTACCCAAAACAAATGTTCTAAGTTGCAGGAAATAAGGGGGAGGTCAGACAATTATTTAATGACAGGAGACACTAAGATTCAAAATGTTAAAGCTTCATAAACCATTAATAGAAATTATCAACATCACATGTCAAAATATACAAGGTAAATATCCGTAAATCATACCTGTTTTCACCATTCATTTGTCCATTTGTAACAAGCCTTATTCAAAAGTCTAAATCACTGGATTTGTACTCTAATAGGTCAAATAAAAATGCTGCTTGAAAACCTATCTGTAGATTTAGAAGATTATCAATGGAAATATTTTTTGTCTGTATGTATACAGTGAAATCAAGGTTTACAGACACTGATAAAAATTTAATCCTTGCAAGCCTATTTATCATTGTGTCTGAAGGAATTAATCTTCTTAAAACCACCATCTTTTGTATGTATTGTCAGTTCATTGTTATATGAATAAACTAATAAACAAATATGCTTAATAGGTAGAGTAATTTTAAAAGAAAAAATACTGTTTCAGTAACATTTATGGACTAACATAACCCAGCAATATCCAGGAAATTCAAAGCTGAAGTTACAGTTAAAAACAGGGATGTTTACATGTACAAAATTTCAGATGTTTATGTGTATTTTGGAAATCTTTTGTGTTCAGTTCCTCTTGTGAGATTTCCAGAACTTCATAATTTCAGGAGATTGGAATTATGAGAACAGCCTCTCATTACATTTTATTCAATCTATTTCCTGCAAACATTACAAAATAGAAGAAATTTTAGAGACTCAAGCCTGTCTACACTAGGAAATTAGGTTGGTATAACTATGTCACTCAGGAGTATAATAAATCCCCATCATTGAATGATGCAGTTAAACCAAACTAACCCTGGTGTAGACAGCACTAAGTTGATGGGAGAATTTTCCTGTTAACCTTGTGTCATAAATATAAAGGGAAGGGTAAACCCCTTTGAAATCCCTCCTGGCCAGGGGAAAGCTCCTCTCACCTGTAAAGGGTTAAGAAGCTAAGGGTAACCTCGCTGGCACCTGACCAAAATGACCAATGAGGAGACAAGATACTTTCAAAAGCTGGGAGGAGGGAGAGAAACAAAGGGTCTGTCTGTCTGTCTATATTCTGTCTTTGCCGGGGATAGACCAGGAATGGAGTCTTAGAATTTTTAGTAAGTAATCTAGCTAGGTACGTGTTAGATTATGATTTCTTTAAATGGCTGAGAAAAGAATTGTGCTGAATAGAATAACTATTTCTGTCTGTGTATTTTTTTGTAACTTAAGGTTTTGCCTAGAGGGGTTCTCTATGTTTTTGAATCTAATTACCCTGTAAGGTATCTACCATCCTGATTTTACAGGGGGGATTTCTTTATTTCTATTTACTTCTATTTTTATTAAAAGTCGTCTTGTAAGAAAACTGAATGCTTTTTCATTGTTCTCAGATCCAAGGGTTTGGGTCTGTGGTCACCTATGCAAATTGGTGAGGCTTTTTATCCAACATTTCCCAGGAAAGGGGGGGGGTGCAAGGTTTTGGGAAGTATTTTGGGGGGAAAGACGCGTCCAAACAGCTCTTCCCCAGTAACCAGTATTAGTTTGGTGGTGGTAGCAGCCAATCCAAGGACAAAGGGTGGAATATTTTGTACCTTGGGGAAGTTTTGACCTAAGCTGGTAAAGATAGGCTTAGGAGGTTTTTCATGCAGGTCCCCACATCTGTACCCTAGAGTTCAGAGTGGGGGAGGAACGTTGACACCTTGCTACCACCTCTCAGGAAGGTGGAGTACCTACACTGATGATAGAAACTCTCCTGTTGGCTTAGATAACCTCTTCACTGAAACACAACAGCGGTACCCCTGCATTGCTGCAGCGTTTTAAGTGTAGATAAGCCCTTAGTCTCCCCATCAAATCCTATGTGTAGCCTCAGAATAGTGAGTAGGTGACAAGGGGTGTTGTGAATGATGAACAGTAAGCCCTGGAGACTGCTATGGACTAAAAATGGCATGAAAGATGCTGGTTCTTGTTGAAATCAAGTGGCCTGCATGAAAACTGAAGATGATGGATTGTTACATGATCCTGATAAAATACTGAAGCAGTTTTATCACAATTTGTGTAGAAGGAGACAACCACCTTGACAATGTTGAACACCACTGATGAAAACCTTGTCAAAATGCCAGATGTTCAACTAGAAAAAGTCAGTGCTGTGCTCAACTCCATAAAAAAAGGGCAAATCCCCATGGCCACTTTGAGTCATGGTTGAAACACTGACTGCTGGAAGATATTACTAGAACTGATCCAATTGTTCATTAAATGTCAAAAGAGCAGTGATGTCCTTGCAGTGTGGAGAGTGGCAACCAGTGCATTGTTTTATCATGTCATGTGCATATAAAATGTCAAGAAGGTCATCACTGACTGACAGATTGCACAACTGGGTGCAAACCAGTCAAGAGAACGAGGTGAGCTATTCTGTCAGAGAACATGTGCTCACAGTGGGTGGAGTGACACAGAAGAATTGAAAATACAATCACCCCTCTTATACCTCACTTTCATGGACTACAAGAAAGCTTTCAACAGTGCTCCAAGCATGGCAGAGACAAGGTGTGCCTACCACTTACATCAAATTGCTTAACAACATTTATATTGATTTGTTAGTCCAGCTCAGTCATTCCAGATTGGAAGAAGAGAACAGAAGGGTCACATTATATTGGTTTATGGCTGTATTAGAATTCTTCAAAGAGTTTGTCTGGTAGGACAAGAGTCTAAACATTAACAGGAAATGAGTGAACAATCTGCAATTTGCAGGTAATATTGTTCTATTAGCAAAGACTGCAATTGGCTTCAAGATATACTCCCTGAGCTCAATGAGACAAGCAGGAAGATAGATCTGCACATGAATCACAAGAGGACAAAGACCCATATCAAATATACCTGGTGCACAGATACTTAACATCTAAATATAAGGCTGTCATAAAAATAAAGGGAAGGGTAACCACCTTTCTGTATACAGTGCTATAAAATCCCTCCTGGCCAAAGGCAGAACCCTTTCACCTGTAAAGGGTTAAGAAGCAAAGATAACCTCACTGGCACCTGACCAAAATGACCAATGAGGAGACAAGATACTTTCAAAGCTGGAGTGGGACAGGGAACAAAGGGTCTATCTGTCTGTGTGATGCTTTTGCCGGGAACAGATCAGGAATGCACTCTCAGAACTTCTGCTAGTTAGTAAGTAATCTAGCTAGAAATGCGTTAGATTTCCTTTTGTTTAATGGCTGGTAAAATATGCTGTGCTGAATGGAATGTATATTCCTGTTTTTGTGTCTTTTTGTAACTTAAGGTTTTGCCTAGAGGGATTCTCTGTGTTTTGAATCTGATTACCCTGTAAGGTATTTACCATCCTGATTTTACAGAGGTGATTCTTTTATCTTTTCTTTAATTAAAATTCTTCTTTTAAGAACCTGATTGATTTTTCATTGTTCTTAAGATCCAAGGGTTTGGGTCTGTATTCACCTGTACAGATTGGTGAGGATTTTTATGAAGCTTTCCCCAGGAAAGGGGGTGTAGGGCTTGGGGGGAATATTTTGGGGGAAGACATCTCCAAGTGGTCTCTTCCCCTGTTCTTTGTGTAACACGCTTGGTGGTGGCAGCATAGGGTTCAAGGACAAGGCAAAGTTTGTACCTTGGGGAAGTTTTTAACCTAAGCTGGTAAGAATAAGCTTAGGGGGTCTTTGATGCAGGTCCCCACATCTGTACCCTAGAGTTCAGAGCGGGGAAGGAACCTTGACAAAGGCCAATGCAACAGAAGATATGGAAGAGTATGTCTACCTGGGAGAGATGGTTTGCAGAGATAGTGACCAAGAAGGAGAAGTAGTAAGAGGAATGAACAAAGGCTACAGGGCATTCAGCAGGCTAAACTAGTTTAAGGATGCCACTTACCTTGAAGCAGAAATTATAAAACATCTGCATTTCTCTGTTGTCACCTATGGTGCAGAAACTCGTATGGAGACTACGAAAATGGAAAATCTCTTAGAGATGAGCCAAAGAAGAATGGAGCAAGTGCTGCTGGATATCATGTTGAAGGTCAGGAGAATCGGCATGTGGATTTGGCAACAGACAAAAATTGTCATCAGTGTGAAGAAAAGGAAATGGTAGTTTGCTGGCCATCTTGGGCATAAATGAGATAAAATGAGAATCATCCTGAAGCCTTTTTAAAGTGAACGTTATATCTTGTTTACTGTCAGCGTCCCAGCAAGGGCACTCAGGATGAAGGATCAGAGCAGAGGCAAACCTGAGACTGGGAGTACTGGAAGCATTCTTAGTCTGGTTCCAGGCTGGAGTCAATACTAAGGCTCAGAGTCCGAGTCATGAGGTGTAGTCCAAATCAATCCAAGGTCATAGCAGCTACAGAAAATCCATCTTTTACCTGGACGCTTCCCGGAACACTCATGTTTATCTATGGCGGGGAACCAATCAAGAGCCATGAGGCTGCGCCTGTCAAACCCCCTGAGGCAGGATTTCCTGTGATCTGTCTCCACAGTGGGTCGTGAGCAGTGACGCACAAGTTGGTTACAGTTACTGCTGGGTGGCAGTTTGGAGATATTCGCTACCTGGCAGCTCTGTTCTAGACTCATGAGGCCTTAAATTTAACTACAAACTAGTTCCAATCCTGCTCTCATTTAGTCAAAGACAAAAATGCCAATAAACTCAATGGAACCCTTTATTGTGTGTGTGCTGAAAGTGTTTTTATGTGAATTACAAATACACTTTAGTTGTCTTAAAATGGACTTAACCCTGCAGACGTTATTCAGTCAAAATTGCCATTTGACTTCAAATGGAAATTTTTCCTGACTAAGGAATGAAGGAGTTGGCTAGTATTATTGAGTTCTGTTCCACATCTCATGTACAACCGCAATGCTACAAAATACAAAATCATCTTTACTAACCCTTTATTTTCAGTAAAAGACAGTTTGTTCATGGCACAGGTTCAAGTTTTCTGTGGTCATTCATTCACTTTCCTGAATAAATAGATGAAAACTCCTTTAAGATGTGACTATGTCAGAGCTGAAAAATATAACTGCCTGTAGTATATTAATATTCCTGTTCTTGCTACAGATATTACCCTGGCCACCTTAACAAATTAATTGTGATTCTATAAACAGTGCTTCTGACGCTGCCTGTGTTTTAAGTTTGTTTCTAATCTTGCTCAGAGAAGGCCTAAATGATATAAGATTTAAAATGCTAGGAACTGCGGGAGGCTTTTCTATGCTGGTGCTCCTACCATTGTTGGAACAGCACCAGCGCCAGGAAAAGGCGGGGAATATTTGCAAAAAACAAACAAACATACCTACAGTGTAGACAAGACCTAAGCATTTATCCACCTAGATAACTACAACAAAATAGTAAATTTCCAATTTCCTTTGTGACTACAAAGCAGAGCCCTTCCTTTCAGAAACTAATTATTTATAAATAAATATGTATACATGTCATGTAAATGAGAGCTTGCAAATAGAGACAGCCTTAATAGGATTGAGAAGAATTATAAAGGAGCTGACAAAGCCACATATGGAAATAGATTAAAACAAGCCTAATAAAACCATAATCCAGGGCTTCTATCTTCCTCCCGTCAGTCAAGGTTACTTGATTTAAATACAAAACAATGTAAGAAATCCCTATGGGAAAATATTGACTCTTGTATAAACACTGGAACTAATTGAGCTCTCCCTGACATTAATGGGATTTCTGATTTTGACTTAAAAGGGAGCAGAGTTGTGCCTATTTGTCAAGTCATTCAGCAAATATAGGGCTTGATCCTGCAAACCCCTACTCATAAGAGTTGGAATTATCCCATTGACTCCAATGGAAATACTCATGAATAAAAATTACTCACTGGAGTAAGGGTTTGCAAGAACAGAACCACATATTTAAAGCAAATCTGACCCTTCCCTATCTCAGTTAAGATATAACCCCATTGGATTTTAGATGGAATTCAAAATTCCTTTACATAAAACATAACCAAATTGTTGAGAAAGAAACAAATAGATTTGGTCCACAGTACTTGTGGACCAACATGAAAACAACATGAAATTTGATATTTTTAGTAATAAAAGACCACGTTCTATAATACAGGCACAGGAGCAGTTAAATAAAAGATTCAAGAAAAATCATTTAACTTGATAGAAGTTGAATTTTCAACCTTGCTGAAACAACAATAAATTATGTCCTGAAAATTTGCCTGAATTTGACATGTGATTTGCATCTGATTTCATTTGATATTCTGGATGCCTTTTACTTATCTGCATATTTGGGTATAACATTAACTATGAATTTACTGGGTTTCTAATATGTGGTGTTTTGCTTGTTTCTAATAGCTACAATGTTCTTGTAAATGCAGTATTGTTGTAGCCACATCAGTCCCAGGATAGGATATTACAGAGACAAGGTGGGTGAGATAATATTTTTTATTGAACCAACTTCTGTTGGTGAGAGAGACAGGCTTTTGAGCTACACAGAGCTCTTCCTCAGGTATGGGGAAATTATTCAAAGTATCACACCTACGTACAAAATCAAACAGATGGTTTAGCATAATACTCCTGGGAACCTTCTGCACCAAAAAATTAAAAATTCTGTGCCCAATATTTTGAAATTCTGCATATTTTATTTGTCAAAATAACACAATATAATCACACCAGTTTGAATTATTTTGGTAATTTATTTCAAAATACCTTTCAACAGGTATGTCAGTAATAATACACACAACAAAATAGATTCCCCCAGAAGTAGAGAGTTAAAGAAATCCCTGTGACAACCCAGTTTCTGTTTCTCTGTTCTGTTTTTGTTGGGTGCCTCAGTCTGGGTGTGTCACACGTGCCAGCTGGGCACATCTTGGGGGAAACCTCTTCCTTCTGGTCTCAGATACCCCCCCGAGCCCAGCTTTGGGGAACCCCCTACCACACCCAGACACCTGTACCCCCATCCCTCAGAACCCAGCTGCAGGATGTCCCCTGGCCAAGACACCTGCATCCCCTCCCACCCAGAGCCCATCTGTGGGGCGCCCTCCAGCCCAGACACTCACACCCCCTTTCCCAGAGTCCAGCTGTAGGGTGCCTGCAAGCGCACACACCCACACTCCCTACCCCCAGAGCTCAGGGATCCAGAGAGAGAAACAGCTTGATACTGGGTCTGGGGTTTGTATGGAGTTTCCTGCACACTGCCTCTTTCCTTCAAGATGTGCTGAGAGCTGCAGCTGCCTGGAACCCTCCAGCTCTCCCTCCCCCTTCCACCAGCAGTGTCCTGTATTTGCGAGCTGGAGAGCTGGGCTCTGCTTGGTTCAGCAGCCCCAGGTGGTGGCCAGCAGTTCTGTTGCACCAATTCTGTGGGGAAAAAATGAAATTCTATGCAGAACATTAATTCTGTCCAAATTCTGCATTGCGTAGTGCACATAATTCCCCCAGCAGTAGTATAAATAGTTAGCATATATTATAAGGGAACATTGAAGGTGATGTGGCATGTTAACACCCTGATAGAACCTGCTTCAATACAGAAATAAAACCCCCTGTGACCACACACCCCTAGTTGTCACCTACCACCCCACACTGGAACCCATACTGGGTATCATCAAACAACTACAACCCATACTCACTGGGGACCCCATCCTGAAAGAAATCTTTCCTGATTCCCCTCATCTGGCCTTCAAACAACCCCCCCAAGGTCATCATCAGAAGCAAGTTACCCACAGACTAGGTTTATGTACTTGTGCTCCTAAGAGGGCAAACTGTGGGCACATGAGTCCCATCAGTCGTGCTGGTGCAGTTTGGAAACCACATTCTTTCAAAGCCAGCAGTTACGTCAGAAATATCTTTTATGCCCACCACTTTGAGGTAAACCTGATTGCCTCAGAAACCTCTGCCACCACTTTACCTACAGTCATCTTTCCAACACCAAACTGGTTGGCAATGATGTGTAGCAGTCTGGGATAGCCAGCTTTGAGAGGATTATAGTAACCCATTTCTGGATCAGGATGGTTGCCCTCATGCGTGTGTCTTTAACTGGAGGCTTGGGGCAAGCTGCTTACAAAGCTCCAGAAATGTAGCTTTCTCTATGCAAAAGTTCTGGAGCCACTGTTGGTCATCCCCCACGGCAACTTGTGACCACTGCTTCTTGTTCTGTCATGTGCCACCACTGAGAACAGTCTAGCTCCTTCCTCTTTGGAACCCCCTTTCAGGTAGTTGAATGCTGCTATCAAATCCCCCCTCACTCTTCTCTTCTCTTCTGTAGACTGGAATGGGTTACCTAGGGAGGTGATGAAATCTCTGTCCTTAGAGATTTTTAATGCCCGGCTTGACAAAGCCCTGACTGGGATGAATTAGTGGGTGTTTGTCCTGCTTTGAGCAGGGGACTGGACTAGATGATCTCCAGAGGTCTCTTCCAATTCTATGGTGCCAGAGTCCCAGGTTCAAGCCTGGATTAGAAAATTCTTAATGTAGGGTTAAAAATCAATGTAGATGCTCAAGACCTGGGTTCTTTAACCGAGGCCCAGATGACTCAAGTCCCACTTATACTGCAGTGTAGACTTACCCAAAGTGCCCTCAGGGAAATTGTGAATTGAACCCTAAGGGAAGGACAGAAGGGAAACCTGTGGCAAAGCTAGGATCTGAACCAAATCTCCTGGCATCTATCTCAGTGCCTTAACCACAAATCATACTTTCTTGTCAGCTTGTGATTAATTCTTTGCTGTTTTATGTTCTGATGCAGTTTTATGTTCTGACACACACAACTTTTCTGACACAGTTTGTCCTTTTTCAAAACCTAAGATAGAGCAAGGAGATTACTACTAATAGGTTTTCTCTCTCTCTGATAGCTAAAATAATACTTTTTCTTAGAATTGGCAAGAAAGATGTTATAAACAATAACATTTTGAACTAAACATATATGAAACATTTTACAGGTATTTTAAGCATCACAATGGGAACATTATAGTCCCTTACAAAGCTGTATTAGTTTGGCTGAGAAGTTTCCAAATTGACTAAAACTGTAATTATTATTATTCTAGGCTGTATGATAAAATATGAAAGAACAAACAGTAATCCATACCTATTCCAGTGAAAAACTCTAGTACAATAATAAGGTATGAATCTGCAATAAAGTAATACAAAAATACCACCAATCAATATTGCTATGTAACGCTTTTCCAATATCTTCCTTAGTTTCAGAACAGGAATTGTTCAATAGTCTTTGTCAAATCCCATGCATATTCATAGTATTCATAAGCTTCTGCTCAGGTGAGGGATAAAGGTGACTGTCACTGTCACTTTCATCTGTCTCTAAATCTCAAAATCCAGCACTAGGTCAAGGAAATCCTTGTCTAATGACCATGCCCTGGTCTTGGAATAATACAGAGAAGTACCATTAGACTGCCCATTTAAGAAATTCAGCAATAAGGAAATTAATACCCTGACATGTTGATTATTTTTGGATTTTCATTGTGGCTGTTTACATTGAGCGTGGAAATGCTGACAACTTAAAGGACTGCAATCATTACTAGGAGTAGATTACATTACCAAGGTAAGCACCCACAATAGCAAAGCACCCTTGTGACAGCAATAATATCGGTGTCTTTTTTTTCCCCACTTAGGTATTTTTTTTTTAATTTGCTTTATTCTAGATGTATCCTAGAGGGCAAAATCTAGAGATTTTGTAACAACAATCTAGAAATTTTGTAACTTTTTTTAAAGTAATGTAACTGAATATTTTGTATGTTGTTCTTCAATAATTAAAAGTAAGCAAATAGACGTACTGGGCCAAATTAATCCCTGGTGTTTCTCTGTTGAAGTCATTACATCCCTGAAGTCAGTGTAGATACAGCAGGGGTAAATTTGGACCATTGTGCCAATAGGAAAGCGAGAACTGGCTAATGTAAAAAAGCACAGCAGATGGATCTGCTAATCCTCCATTCATTACAATTCTGTACATGAATAATGCTCTCTTTTGTTTTCTTGCATCCTAATGCTCTTGGCTTATCACTGGTAAAATAGTTTTTTTTAAAAAAAAACAGTAAGAGTTTGAACATTTAGTTGTTCTTCATAACTCTCTTATCTTTTTAAAAAGAGAATACATAGAGCCAGATTATTTGTGAAATCCATGACCTGATAATAATTGTGTAATATTTCTAAAGCAAAAGTTCATTTGCATTACCTTGAAGTCTAACTTCCTAAATATTGTAATCTGCTGTTGTGG
The DNA here is from genome assembly GCF_965140285.1 of Lepidochelys kempii. Classification (NCBI taxonomy): domain Eukaryota; kingdom Metazoa; phylum Chordata; order Testudines; family Cheloniidae; genus Lepidochelys; species Lepidochelys kempii. The sequence continues at coordinate 91,854,201 of NC_136383.1, forward strand.
AGTGGGCTAGAAGATAATAATCAGTATGATAGTTTGTGCTAATATGATATTTTAACAAAACTGGTGTAGCTAGAGAATAAGGAAAAGCTATATTAACATAATTAATATAGTCCAAAAATATTTTGCTTAACATAACTTCAGTGGGGCAGGGATTTTGACCCACAAGTGCTCAATAAAAATACCACGCTCACAGGTCAGGCACATATAGGCAGACAGTTGTGTTGTCATTTCTACAGGACAATTTTGGGCTTCTGAGTTTAAAAATGTGGCCCTTCACATCTGAAATTATCAAATATATTCTTTAATGCTAATAGAATTTGAAGACAGGAAAAACAACCTGATCCTGTACTCTTTACTGAGATCCAAATTGTGACCCACTAATTTGGAACTATGGGGGGGTCAAGTCCTTTCCACATCTGTGCATAGGAGTTCCACACCAGTCTAATCAGAACTATCAGGCTGGGGAAGAAGAGGCCTCAGAGTGGTTGCTCCACAGTCTGAACCAGTGGAACTAGGGTTGCCAACTTTCTAATTACACAAAACCAAACACCCTTGCCCCAGCCCTGCCCCTTCTCTGAGGCCCCACCCCCTACTCACTCCAGACCCCCTCCCTCTGTTGCTGGTTCTTCGCCACCTTCACTCACTTTCACGGGGCTGGGGCAGGGGGTTGGGGTGTGAAAGGAGGTGAGAGTTCCAGCTGGGGGTGCAGGCTGCAGGGTAGGGCCAATAATGAGTGTTTCAGGGTGCAGGAGGGGGATCTGAGCTGGGGCAGGGGATTGGTGTGTGGGAGGGAGTGATTGCTCCGGCTAGGGGTGTGGTCTTTGGGGTGGGGACAGAGGTGAGGGGTTTGGGGTGCAGGAGAGGGCTCCAGGCTGGGCCAAGGAATTTGGAGTGTGGAAGGGGGCTCGGGGCTGGGGCAAAGGGTTGGGTGTGCGGGGGTGTCGGGGCAAAGGGTTGGGTGTGCGGGGGTGTCAGGGCACAGGCTCTGGGAGAGAGTTTGGGTTTGGGAGGGGGCTCAGGGCTGGGGCAGAGGTGTGGGATGTGGGAGGAGGTGTGGGGTGTGGGCTCTGGGAGGGAGTGTGAGTGCAGGAGGGGGTTACGACCAGGGGTACAGGGTTGGGGTGCAGGTGAGGGTGCAGGGTCTGGGATGGTCTTAGAGTGTGGGATAGGGTTCTGATCTGGGGCAGGGGGTTCAGGGTGCAGGCCAGGTGGCGCTTACCTCAGGTGGGTCCAGGTCGGCGGTGCAGTGCAGCTAAGGTAGGCTCCCTGCCTGCTCTGGCTCCACGCTGTTCCTGGAAGTGGCTGGCATGTCCGACCCCTAGGTGGAGACGCAGCCAAGCAACTGCGTGCTTCCCGGCCAACGGGAGCTGCAGAGCTGGCTTTTGGGGTGGGGTCAGCATGTGAAGCTTCCCTGGCTACCCTTGTGCCTAGGGGCCCGCAGGGACATGCCGGCTGCTTCCGGGAGCTGCACGGAGCCACAGCAGGTAGGGAGCCTGCCTTAATCCTGCTGTACTGCTGACTGGACTTTTGATGGCTCAGCAGTGCTGAGCGGAGCTGCCAGGGTCCCTTTTTGACTGGCCATTCAGGTCAAAACCAGGGCACCTGACAACCCTACTCACAGGGCCTCTATAGATTCTGGCCCATCTGTATCTTTGGTGGAGTGATGTGTGGGTATGAGACCAAGGATCTTAGGGGAACATGCGGCTCAGTCAAAGCCTCCAAATTCCAGTGCTTGAGGGCGAGGGAGGGTTTGAAGAGTCTCTACTGTCCTCTTTTCCAATGTCTTGGGGGAAGGAATGCTTCAGTCCCATTTGTTCCCTGTCCCCAGCTGACAGCTCCTTTTAAAAGTTCTAGGCCAGGATTTATATTGCTATGATTGTCCCTTAGGCCGATTGGAAAATCCTTATGGGGTAGTTCCATTTGAATGAGAAGTCAGTGACAAGAAGTTGGAGTAACCTTGGTGTAATCCATTTATTTACTGAAATATACACAAAGTCCTGTTTCTCTGAACAGCAGAGGAATATACAGCAGACCAGCTTTTGCAGAAATTCTAAGCTAGATATTCCAGCCTGGTATCCAAGAAGCCTCTGTTTTCTTATGATGTCCCACACAACACTTTTAAGGCTCTTACAGAGACCACAAACTGTCTCCTGAAGCATAACACAAAGTCTCTCCAAATATTGTTTGCTAGATGCTTAACACTGTTTTGGATTCAGTGCCCTGCTCCATATGTGCAGCCTTACAACACAAAGGGGCTTCAGCTGAGTGCTTGACCCACACCAGCATCAGTGACCCTCTGGATGCAACAATTTTACACCATCTCATCTTTCTGTGGACAGATTAGTCATATGTGATTATATCAACAACCTTTATTGGGCAGCCCTTAGCCCCTTTCATAGCTAGGGGGTTGCACACTATATAGCTTCTATAGGCTGAATGGATTGCACACACTGGTGTTCCTTACATTCCTCCAATCCTCCTCCCCACATCCACCAAGTAACCTGAATTCCACTCTCCCATCCCCTGCTGCAATTCCCCTCTGACTCATGCCAAGGGCTGTGTGTGGCCCATCTCCCACGCCCCCTATCATTGTTCCCCATTCTCTCCCCCATGCTAGGGGCTCTGAATGCATCCCCAATCCTCCCACCCCCGCATTCCCTTTTTCTGCCCCCAGTCAATTTTGTTAGAAAAGAGATTTCCCCTGTGAAGGGTAAACAGTGTTTCTGCCTTTGTCCAGTATTGAGTTTTGACCAGGAAGATGACCAGCTTTAATTTACACTAATGTTCCAAATTGGATCTTTTTAATAGCTTCTTCAGGGAGTGGTTGAATCAGGGTGGATCTGAGCTGCCTTTGGGTGCCAGCATTACCCACTTTTGATATTGCTCCCCATTCATGTGTAGAGATACAACCGCTTAATAAAAGCTGGTGTAGTTTCAATCCCTAAGGCCCTTGCTGAAGCAATCCAGTGAAAGTCCTCCTTCCAGCACCTATGCCATGGTTGACTCATTGGTTAGGTCTTAAAAATATGTTTCTTATGTGCCTGCCTCCTTATAGCTAAGCCATACAATTAGCCATTTTAAAGGCAAGATATAATGGAATGATACTTGTTAGTATTCAATCTTAATCTTTTTATTTTATGGACTGTGGTAGATGTCTGCATAGCCTGCATGCACTGCCTGTTTGCCTGTTGGAAACAGAGTTTCCTCTCCGCTCTCCCATATGAAATGAGTTAGGCAAGTGGGAATGGTGCCTTCAGTTTCACTGGCTAACACAAAGACATAATCCACCAACAAATACATCATATTCCTGTTTAGTTTAGTAGACACATGCTGTAGCAGTATCACAATGCTTCTTCCATCATCTTCCCAGCCGCAGGCTGGATTGAACGGCACAGGTATTTTCATCAAAAGTGATCCTGTCAGTGGCATTTTATGGCACTTCTCAGCAGCACAGCAAATCATGAATGGGCCTTTTTTGAAGTAATTCCTGTCAGTTACTGGCAACTTCAAAACTGTCATCTTCATGCATCTTCAAACTGACAGGCTGATTGAAATTGTGCCTGTTGGCAAATTTGAAAATACTCAGGACAGGCAACCGAATAACATGCTGGGTATAGTGACTCACTTTTACCAGCATTTCTGAAAGGATTTTATAAAACACCTACCTTTATTTTGTAACTGAACACTGAGATTGCATATTAACCAGAATGCATTGGGCAAGGGCTAGTGTACCAAATTTAGTTCATGATTTGCTATGAAATTCTCTCTCCAACAGTAAAACTTCATGTCAGGCACAGGCCCCTTATTTATGTGACCGCATGGTACTGTATCTAAGGTACTTATATGGCCTCCATCAACATTATATCTGAGTGCTTCACAATCTTTAATAATTTTATCCTTACAACCCTATGAGGTAGGGAAGTGCATTTAACAGTGGGGAACTGAGGCAGAGAGACTAAGGGTTGTGCCCAAGGTCACACAGGAAGTCTGTGACAGAGCAATGAATTGAACCTCGGTCTCTCAAATACTAGGCTAGTACCCTAACTACCCTAAACCATCCTTCCTGTCTTACTCAGCTACATAATGGGCCATGTTTGAAAAACCTAAATGATTCCACATGGAGGGCCCCTACCATGGTCCCTGTCAAAGTTCCTTCCCCCCTCTGAACTCTAGGGTACAAATGTGGGGACCTGCATGAAAACCTCCTAAGCTTACTTTTACCAGCTTAGGTTAAAACTTCCCCAAGGTACAAATTAATTTTACCCTTTGCCCTTGGATTTCCACTGCCACCACCAAACTTTATCCGGGTTTACTGGGAAACGTAGTTTGGACATGTCTTTCCTGGAGAAGGTTTGGTAAAAATCCTCACCAATTTGCCTAGGTGACCACAGACCCAAACCCTTGGATCTTAGAACAATGAAAAAGCATTCAGTTTTCTTACAAGACTTTTAATAAAAATAGAAGTAAATAGAAATAAAGAAATCCCCCCTGTAAAATCAGGATGGTAGATACCTTACAGGGTAATTAGATTAAAACATAAAGAATCCCTCTAAGCAAAACCTTAAGTTACAAAAAAGACACACAGACAGGAATAGTCATTCTATTCAGTACAGCTCTTTTCTCAGCCATTTCAACAAAACAGAATCTAACACATACCTAGCTAGATTACTTACTAAAAGTTCTAAGAATCCATTCTTGTTCTGTCCTCGGCAAAAGCATGACACAGACAGAGAGAGAGAGGCTTTGTTTTTCCCTCCCCCCAGCTTTTGAAAGTATCTTGTCTCCTCATTGGTCATTTTGGTCAGGTGCCAGCGAGGTTACCTTTAGCTTCTTAACCCTTTACAGGTGAGAGGATTTTTCCTCTGGCCAGGAGGGATTTTAAAGGGGTTTACCCTTCCCTTTATATTTATGACAGTCCCATTATATTGGGAGTTTTGCTGTTGACTTCATGGGGACCACCAGAGGGCCCAATGGAGCAAACTCTCTCAGCTGCTACTGTCTTTGTGAATTCCTGGAAAAGCATTAAGAGTGAAATAAATCAATGGCAAAGTTTTCTTTGAAAGGACCAGGATTCCACCCTACATATTTAGTAGGCAAAGTTATTGGGCCTGATTCTCCTGCCACTGACACCAGTTTAAAACTAGTGTAATTCCACTGACTTCAGTAGAAGTGTTCCTGACTGACACCAGGGTGAGAGGAGAATTAGCTCCATTACATTTATTCTAAAGTTATAGTACATAGGTGAGCTGAACTGCATTCAGTTTTGCAATTTGCGGCTTGCACTCAGACCTAGAGTCTAATCTCATATCTCCTTAATCTTACAGTGTCATATTTTATAATTTTTATTACTTCTTAGTTGTATTGCAGCAGCAGCTAAAGGCACCAATCAGGAGCAGGGCTCATTTGTGCCAGGCACTGTACAAACACGTAGAAAGACACAGCCTTTGCCCTGACATGCTTGCAATCTAACCAAGGGCAAGATGCGACAAGTGGCTGTGAAAAATAACTGGAAGAAGAGGGGAGGGAGGATGAGGGCAGTACGCTTCAGCTAGAGTGCCTTTGCCATTTGTTGTTGTAATAGGGGAAGTAGTTGACATATTTTATACTTAATAATACTTCATATTTTTTCTACTTTTATTGGGGTAAGTCACATATTAAGTCTGAAGCCAAATTACTGACATACACACAACTTCCACTGACCTCTGAGAGAGCTACACACGTGTAAAGAACTACAGAATCAGGTACATTACATAGAGCTAGATTTTAATGCTGTAATACAAGTATTGTGAATAGAGACAATGTGTTCTATGTGTTTTTATTGAATTGTACATAATAAATTTAAATTTGCTTAACATTCTTAAAACACACAATTGTGTCTTATTACATTTATATTTTTGTTTGGTTGAATGGTCCCATTTTCTGGTATTGTGGAAGACATTCTGGGTGGTTTGTTTTTTCCTGATTCTACCTCCTATTTTCCAGATGTGTAATGATTGAATCAGGAGCAAAGAGATCTATGTTTAAATTGCATATCTCTAATTTCTATAATCAATTTTCTACTCTTTGCCCTAGAGCATGTAACATGCAGATGTTAGCCATTCCGGTGTTTCTTTTTGTATAGAACCATAAAAGTACTTTTTTTCATTTTGAAATGATTCCTCCCCTCTCAACCAAGGAGTACCAATCTGACCATGAAGGTTGGTGTGATTAACACCCATCGCTCCTATATAAATGTTCCCAGACTGGCAGTACAGAATGCTGATGCGGGCGTAGGAAGGATAGAGAATAGAAACAGGAGGTAAGTCAAGTATACTAAGTAGGTCAAATTCTGCTCTCGGGATTTTTTAATTTTTATTAGTTTGCATGAGAGTGACAGGAGACAGATGTCTGTCCCTGTCTTAGTGTCTTTCCTCTTCCATTCATAAGAAGTTTAGCTTTTAACCTACCTGTGATACATTGCTCATTGTAATTAATTAGGATAAGGTAAAATGTGACTATATTTGTTAGTCAAATTATTTGGCTTCCTTAAAAATGAGTTCAACTAGTCAAAAAATAACTTGGTAATGACTATTTGAGTGTTTCACCATCCTGCAAAGTGGCTCATGCCTTGCGTTGGGACAATACTGTAAAAAATATAGTTGTGAGTAAATCCCACTTCGCTGGCATTCACAACCCTTTTTATTGGATTATTTGTAGACGTTCAACTGAGCCACTTTTTATTACCAAGAAAGTCCACTAAAAGCTAAGCAAGATGAATACTATTCTGAATAAATATTTGTGAGCATTAAACACTGGGAAAACCATTTTGAAAAACTTTTTTGCAGAAAACCACTACACAGTTACAAATGTTTGTAGATAAATTTTTCACACAGAAAAGGGGATTCTTTCAAGTTTCTAAAGCTTAGTTCATCAAATCAGGGAACTGAAATAATATCCTGTGACTCAGATGATTGATCATATAGCAAAAAAAAAGTGAATAACAAGTTGTGACTGCTCAGTGGCTAATACTTTCATATTTGTCTGTCCAAATTTAGACTACTCAATCCATGTTTTGGTTTCTAAATAAAAAGTATTCTGATATTCCGAGGTGCTGAACACCCAGAGCTCCCACTGAAGTCAAATTGTAGCCTAATGGTTTGTTTACAGACTGGTCACTGTGGCCACATTTTTCAAACCTGGGTGCCTAAAGTCCAGGCATCTAAGTTTAGACAAATAAAAGTGGCCTGATGAGCACCTGCAGAAAGTCCTATTGATTTCAATGGGAGTTGCAGGTTTTCAGCACAAAATTGTGCTTGCAAGTTTTGCTTGAGGAATATCTAACTAGACAATTTGCATGTACAATGCACGTCTGGAGTATCTGCAATTTTGGAGGCTGGTTTAAAAAATTGGCTCACAAAACAGGTGAATTTTAAAGTTAAATGAAAAGTGTGCTAAAGCCAGAAATGTGTGTTCAGAGCTGCCATTTACAGGCTGTAGCATTCAACAGACATTCAACAGGGCATTCAACAGACATGTTAACTTAATTTGGTAAAACTGCTATTCCCTCTGTTATGAAATCCACTTTCTAGTTCACTAAAGAATGCATCATGGATTGCATGGGAACATCCTATATCCAAGTAACGTACACTGATACAGGGGTACATTTTCCTTAATCCTTAACCCTGCAAAGATTTTGTGTGCGCTTAACTTTACACATGTGGGTAGTCCCACTGACTTTCCAAGGTTGGGGCCTTAGGTTTGTTCATTTCTGCAGGGTCAGGGACTATGTAGGGACAGGTACTGAAAGTTCTTCTGTGTTTTGTAGAGTTCCCAGCACAGCACACTCTCAATTCTTAACAAATAACAAAAGTCCATACCAAAAAATAATGCAACTTTAAGGTTTAGAGATAAAACACATAAGTAAATCATGCCTGGGAACCACTATTTATGAATTGTTTCAGAGTAACAGCCGTGTTAGTCTGTATTCGCAAAAAGAAAAGGAGTACTTGTGGCACCTTAGAGACTAACCGATTTATTTAAGCAGCTGTAGCTCACAAAAGCTTATGCTCAAATAAATTGGTTAATCTCTAAGGTGCCACAAGTACTCCTTTTCTATTTATGAATTGTTGCTGTAGTACAGTAGATAATTTCTTCATTGTACATACTGTTTAATTATAGGTCTCTGGCTGAAGTGTATGATAGTTCATCCATATTACAAACACAGGAGCATGGGGACAGCTGCCCCGGTTATTCTTCCACAAACAACTCACAGGCAGTGAAAGGAGTGCTACAGAGGTGAGGTACATCCCAGGAATCCATGTTTAGCACAGGGTACCTACATATTTATGTGTTTACCTCTCCATGGATCCATTTATTTACACAAGTTTAGTGGTGATATTTTGGTAATCTTTCTCACGTTTAAAACATCGATTTTAAGGGGACATTCTTGAGTTTACGATTAAAACTTGACATATATACATTATTTTTGGAAGGAAATGCCCTGAAATCAAAGCAACTGAGAAACTCTCAGCAATAATCACTAGTTATATGAAGTTTATGGCATGGTGCCAAATTTGTTTCTGATAATTAATTATACCAATAATTATTGTATTAGCACCTAGAAGCCCCAACCCAGGTCAGGGCCCCATCGCGTTAGGCACCATACATACACATCATTAGTAAGAAACAGTCCCTGCCCAAAGAGTCTCTTCACCTTTGTCTTTTCCCATCATTTGGGGTTGGCAGCTCTTGTTCTGTGTTTCCAAATATTTTTGTAAAGTGTGTCTTCCAAGCTGACACCAACCTTCTTCATATCTTCCTTCAGCATCTCAAACCACCTTTTTCGGGGTCTTCCTTGTGGTCTTTGTCCCATCTCTAATAGCTCTTCTACTCTCTGGTCAACATATCCCACATCTCTGCCCCCAAAAGAGTATACAATCTAAAGACAAGACAGACAAAGTTTGGGAGAAAGTTGGGAAACTGAGACACAGAGAGATTAAGTGACTCACTCAAGGTCACAAAGTCAGTCCATGATCGCACTGGAAATCGAACTCTGATTTCTTTTGTCCCAAGATTTGGGGCAGGGACTGTACAGTACTTAGCACACTGTGGTCCTGCACTATGATTGGGGCACCTAGGTGCTGCTGCAATACGAACAGTAAAATAAATAATAATAATGCAGTACCTTAATCACAAGACCATTCTTCTTCTCTCTAATAAGGACAGTTGCTCCAGGGAGGATTTTGGCTTGTGATTTTTAAATATTTTGTTTACTGCAGAATCAGCCAGTCAACAAAGGGAGCACTAGTTAACCAAAGGCAATTAAAAAAACAAGCAATCTATCTGATTGCTGTGGTGAGCTGACATCACTGTTATTATCATCAGTGATGCTGATACACAAATAAGGAACAAAACCCACAATTTTTTCCCACTGAAAATACACAAGAAAAATATGTATTCCAACTGTAAAAGGGCAAAATTCATAGGACAAGTAATCTTATTTTCAGGCTTTTAAGTGAGAATTACAATCAATGCAATATAATAAAACAGTGTGGAGTGACTTAAATCAAAGTGAGTTAAATCACAGATTTTAATCAGCAAGAAGAAAACCTTAATTTAAATCAGTTGTCATGTTGTTTTGAATTTAAACTTTTTAGTTATTTTCTTAAAGAAAGGTTGGTAACTATTAAAACATGTTGATTTGCAACTAAATATAGGTTTTACACTAAATTTGATACTTCTTTTTGCTAACCAGGAGGATACATTATATCTAAACAAATTAATGTAAGCAATTATATAGCATAACATACATATATACATATAGCTTCTTAATTTTTACATTTTTTACTATGTTAGAAATAATGAATAACGTTTCTTATTTATTAGATGATTAACTTTTTTTTACTTGTGATTTGTATCAAGCTGAATTTGGATGGAAATGATAATTCAATTAAAATTTACAAACCAGCATTTTAAAATGGTTTGATAGCTAACTGAAACTACCTTAAATATGGTTTTCATGATGAAAGCTTATGCTCTAATAAATGTTAGTCTCTAAGGTGCCACAAGTACTCCTTTTCTTTTTACCTTAAATATGTTGGATACATAATAAAAGTTTATCAAAACATATTTTTGCATTTAAAACTAACTGATTTATTAAACAAAGGAAGTATTATCTGCTGTTCGTGAACTGAATTAATTGTTTCTGGTCATCACATCCTCCACAATTTTAGAACTAGTATATCTCATCCTCTCACACATCATAGATTGGAAGAGAAAAAGAAGCTTTCCTGCTCTTTCAACTCCTAATCTATTTCTCAATTTTGATTCAACTAGTCATTAAACTGAACTAGTGGAATAAACTGAAATGAAGAAAATATTCTCCTTGCACTTGCAGAAGAGGCTATTGCAGTCAAAAACTGGTTTAGCACTTCAACAAACTTTGGTTTCAGGTGCTTAACCAATGACTTTCATCAGTTCAGTGGTTTGACTTTCTTTAAAATTTTGGCAGCAAACATGTACTGCTTGATTTTTTTAAAATAGAATTTTAGCAACTTTAACAGATTTTAGTAAATTTAGGCCATAATAGAGGATGAGATAATTTCAAATTTAATTTTAAGTAGGTTTAATTTGAAAAATTAAAATGTATTAATATACATTTTTTAGAAATCAGAGTTTTTTTAATTGATTTGTATTCAGCCTGTAAGAAAAGTATTTAAAAACTGAAATAATGAAACTATACTCAGATCTCTCTATTTAGTTTTCTCTAAGCCTATCCTGTCACTGTGATATCTAAACTAGACAGTATCAATTTAAAATATTTGTTCATATAAGGAGAAAATTAAACTTAAGCTGATATACTACTGACAGATTTATTTTCAACTTTTCTGTTTTAGTTGCCATAACATTTAACACAACATGGAAAAATTACTGGAGAGAAACGTTGCTCTGATAGTCTTCAAGCTAGTAATATTGAGTGCAAGGGTCCTATGTTATTCAACACTTGATCTATATTATGTGCCAGGGTCCTTGGTATCTTTGGTGCATAGAAGAATAAAATTATACTATTATGGCATGGGAAATTCTGACTACTATGGCATGTAAAAGTGTTCACTGAATTAAAAATTAAAATAACAGCATCAACACCATTATACTTAGTTCAATAACAATTAGAATGTTTAACCATGTATTTCATACAGTCACAAAATTTACACCTTGCCTCAGAATTCAGGGCTAACACATTGGAGATACAGTAGAATCTCAGCGTTATGAACACCAGAGTTACGAACTGACCAGTCAACCATACCTCATTTGGAACCAGAAGTACACAAGAATGCAGCAGCAGAGACACCTCCCGCCCCCCCCCCCCCGCCCGAAAAAAAGCAAATACAGTATAATACTATCTTAAACATAACCTACTTAAAAAAATAAAGGAAAAACAGTATTTTTCTTCTGCATAGTAAAGTTTCAAAGCTGTATTAAGTCAATGTTCAGTTGTAAACTTTTGAAAGAACAACTGTAACATTTTGTTCAGAGTTACAAACAACCTCCATTCCCGACGTGTTCGTTCTTTGAAGTTCTCTAATGGGGGCCTTGTTTTAGGATGTAAGTCCAGTGTGCCACCCACAGAATACACTGATCTACACTCTGCTCCCCTAGGTGCTGGTAAGGCAAAAGGCTCTACAATCTCTCCTGCTGATGGAATGAGGTGTTGTGGCTCTCTTTCCCCTCCTACTGGTAAATGAGGCAGGTGGGAGAGGACTCCACCTTCTGGGAGCTGTGTCATCCATCAACCTGGCTTCTGGGAGGAAGTTATGAAATTCTCTTTTACTTAAAAGGAATTTTTACTAAGTGAAGGAGTTTGTGTGGGTTCTTCAGGTCCCACCCCTGCAGCTGGTGACTTTCTCTTCTGTGTATGTGTGGGGCAATATTATTAGCTCATCTCTTGCTGTCCCCCTGAATTCAGTGATTTTTTCCCTGTCCCATAGGCGCAAGGAAGGATGGAGGTATTGTGACTCCCCACTTCCACAGTCTGGCAGCTCTTCCTCTTCTGGATCTGTCTGATTTGTACAAAGCCATCCATCCTCACTCTGCATGGTGAATGAAATCTACAGTGAAAGTTACATATGTGCAAATGCATTGTGACATTTCGGTTTCCTACAAAGGTTTTTTTTTCCTCAACAAAGAAATTAAGCTTTTTAAAAATATTAACTAATATTTCTATCTATTTTTAGTATATCCAACTTTTTGGTTACTTTAAAATACTGGAAGAAGAGGGTTTCTGATGAAGGCTGCCAAACCTCAGACTCTTTCTTGGAAAAAATTCAAGGTCCACAGCTAAGATGGAGCAATAATTTTAATAATCAGAATCTCTGTGGTGAGATATCAGAAGAAATCATGTGAGTTTTGTGCTCCTTGTATGGGGTATATGTCAAATCTTTGACTGTGTCCATATGGTCCTGTTTATGTGGATTTTTATCTGCTTGTTTTTGTATCTCACTTTATGCCACAAAACAATTTTATTTTATCTAATTTCAGTAAAATCTATTTTGATTAGGGGCAACATTAATGTTCACGGCCTAGATTTAAAACGCAGGCACCTTGATAACACAACCAGATTCCCTACCTGAGCATTCTGTATGCTCAGTCATAAAAATATGGTTCAGTTTGAATGTCTAAACATGAAATACCCTAGGAGGCTATGAAGACACCTGCAGTTTAAAACCAAAATCCATGTGATCAGGCATTTAACAGGGCAAACATCAACGGTAAAATCCTGATTCCACTGAAGTCAATGGCAAAATTCCTCATGGCTTCAATGGCACCAAGATTTCACCCCTTTTCTTTTCAGAAGTGTTGAAACTCCAAGAAAGGAAAACAGAGACATAACCAACATTTCAGTGGTTTTCTTCATCTCTGTACTTAACTGGTGAATATTTTCATTCTAAACTTATCAAACCAGTTAGGAAATCTTAACTAACTTATGCAGCTGTAAATCTTACATTAAAAGACTGGTTTACAAGTACTAGCCTATTTAGTGTCATGCAGCAGATATAACTTTTATTTTGCTGTTTCTTAGGGAACATTACCTACCTAGTGCCATTGCACAGTACAATATCAACAACAACAGTAATAAAGATGAGTAAGTACTCTACAGTTTCACTATAAAGTTATATATATTGTAGAGAATAGTAAGAAAAAAAGCAATATACCTAGTTCTTTCCTTGCAAATTATTGCAGCATCATACAAGTAATCCAATAAGAAATTACATGTACATCTGAACTATATGCACAGCAAATGTTTTTCAAACACAAAAGTTCTTAGTGTCCTGTTTAATCATGTAAAAATGGAAATAGTTGAAAACTATAAACAAAGGTTTTATTCAAAGGCCAAAATCTTAAGCATAATGTTAGACTTATAGAACTCAGCTGATTTTAACAGGAAAAATAGTGGAAATAATAGTTATATGCATCCCAAGAGCCAATCACAGAGATATTGTTTCTTTTTTAGGGAGAAACAGAAAAAAGAAAAGAAGGGGTAAGACAATAATATTACATTTTAGAAGATAGCTTGTAAAGAAACTATCATTCTAGTTTTTCCGTAAAACCATAACATTTTAATCCATTGTTTCAGCAAGTCTGATGGTAAAAAGGAAAAGAAAAAGGACACAGAAATGCAAAAGAACAAGGAAAAAAAGGAAAAACACAGAAATAAAGATAAGCATAAGAAGAAAGACAAGAAAGAGGAGTAAGTGTTCTTCATTTGGTTTCAAAATAGTGTTATGTTCTTCTAGTAAAATTGCCTTGCCTGCACAACTGAATCCAGTCATGGGTATTGTCATAAATATAAAGGGAAGGGTAAACACCTTTAAAATCCCTCCTGGCCAGAGGAAAAACCCTTTCACCTGTAAAGGGTTAAGAAGCTAAAGGTAACCTCGCTGGCACCTGACCAAAATGACCCATGAGGAGACAAGATACTTTCAAAAGCTGGGGGGAGGGAAAAACAAAGCCTCTCTCTCTCTGTCTGTGTCATGCTTTTGCCGAGGACAGAACAGGAATGGAGTCTTAGAACTTAGTAAGTAATCTAGCTAGATATGCGTTAGATTCTGTTTTGTTGAAATGGCTGAGAAAATAAGCTGTGCTGAATGGAATGGATATTCCTGTTTTTGTGTCTTTTTGTAACTTAAGGTTTTGCCTAGAGGGATTCTCTATGTTTTGAATCTAATTACCCTGTAAGGTATTTACCATCCTGATTTTACAAAGGTGATTCTTTTTATTTTTTCTTCTTTTAAGAAACTGAATGCTTTTTCATTGTTCTTAAGATCCCAGGGTTTGGATCTGTGGTCACCTATGCAAATTGGTGAGGATTTTTATCAAACCTTCCCCAGGAAAGGGGGGGTAACGTTTGGGAGGATTTTGGGGGGAAAGACGTTTCCAAACGGACTCTTTCCTAATAATACTGGTTAGACGTTTGGTGGTGGCAGCAAAAGTCCAAGGGCAAAAGGTAAAATAGTTTGTACCTTGGGGAAGTTTTAACCTAAGCTGGTAAAAGTAAGCTTAGGAGGTTTTCATGCAGGTCCCCACATCTGTACCTAGAGTTCAGAGTGGGGAAGGAACCTTGACAGGTATACTGCAAGCATGTTGTGTATGTTAGCCCTAGATAAGTGAATATGCTGACCACTGTTAGGTCTTGTATGTTCATGAAGTTGTTCCTGATTAATTCCATGTGTGGACACTCATATTCCAGAATAAGAGTGCCTTGTCTCTGTTAAGCTTAAATCCTAAACAGGAACAAGGCACAGGCTATGTCTACACTGCCCACCTTATAGCGGCACAGTTGTGCTGGTACAGCCGCGCCGTTATAGTCGCTCCTTGTCGACGGGAGAGAGCTCTCCTGCCAACAAAATAGAATACCCCCAATGGAGGGCGGTAGCTTTGTCACTGGGAGAGAATCTTCTGCCAACATAGCGCTGTCCACACTGGCACTTTTCCTTAGTAAAACTTTTGTTGGTCAGGGCTGTTTTTTTTCCACTCTAAGGTCTCCTGTGTAGCCTGCTCTATGTCGAGGGGAGAGAGCTCTCCTATCAGCATAATTAAACTACCCCCAACAAGTGGCAGTAGCTATGTTGGTGGGAGAGTGTCTCCCACTGACATAGCGCTGTCCACATTGGTGCTTCTGTTGGTGACATTTATGTCGCTTAGGGGGTGTTTTTTTCACACACCTGACCATAGGCAGCACATAATGGAGGCTGGGGTAGGCAATATCTCCCCAAACCTTGCGCCGCCCGGGGGGGAAGTGGGGAGCAGTGACAGATTACTGCACGGGCCTATAGAACCCATTCCCAGGGGCCCCAGCCAATTTGAGGCCCCCAGAAAAATCTCCTCCCACCACAGCCCCAGGACTGGAGGAGATCTGACTCCCTGCTAGGGCCACAGAGCTTTTCCAGTCTTGGGGCTGCAGCGGGGTGTGTTTGGAAAGGAGTGAGCTGGGGGCAGGGCCTTGGGGGGAAGAGACAGAGTGGGAGTGGATTGGGGGAGGGACTGAGAGTGGAACAGGGACAGGATGGCAGGAGAAGGAATGAGATGTGGGAGGGGCTTGGAGCTCTGCCGTTGCGGTCCCTGGCCATGAGGGAGGAGCTCCACGCTCTCAGCCCACCTGTGAGAAGTGAGAAGGGGTGTGGCCTTGGCCAAAAGATGTAGGACAGGTTGCTAGCCCATGTCCCTGCTAGCCCATGTTCACCTGCTGCCCATGTCCCTGACTGACAGAAGTGCTAGTGTAGACATAACCTTATTCTAGAACTGGAGAGTCTAAGTGTGTCTTGTTTCTTTTTAGGGGTTGAGCTAAACGGAGACAAGGCACTCTTATTCCAGAATAAGAATGTCCATACATGAAATTAATCAGCAGAACCCCATGTGTAGAATCTCTTGTGTATAGACCAAGCCCTTTATGTATTTAAATTCTTCCATCCACTTAAGTCAGGCCATTTTCATAGCTATTACCACTCCTTCTGCAAGACAGAGTGTTACTGTTCCACTTAACAGCAGGGTGTAATTTCAAATCAAATGAAATTTGAATATATGGTATATAGATTTTGGTAACCTGTTTTAGTTTAAAAGTCTAAATATCCCAGTACTGTATTTTCAGAATCTTGATAACTTCACTATTACTAAACTCAACAGTGAATAGATATTCGTACACGGAGATACATGCAGTAGATCTAATATACCAGGATTTCAGTTAAGCATTTGATACAGCTCCACAGGAGAAATTAGTTAAATTGGAGAAGATGGGGATTAATATAAGAATCAAAAGGGTTGTAAGGAACTAGTTAAAGGGAAGATTGCAACAGGTTATGCTAAAAGATGAAATGTCACGTGGGAAGGAGGTTTCCAGTGGAGTTCCTCAAGGATCAGTCTTGGGTCCAGTCTTATTTAACATTTTCATTAATAGCCCTGGCACGAAAAGTGGGAATGTGCTAATAAAAATTGCAGATGAGACAAAGTAGGAGGGTACTGCCAATATAGGAGGAGGACTGGAACATCATATAAGAAGATTTAGATGACCTTGAAAACTGGAATATTAGAAATGGGATGAAGTTTAATAGTGCAAAGTGTAAGGTCATGCACTTAGGGAAGAACAAGAAGAATTTTTGCTATCAGTTGGAAGACCTGGGAGTACTAGTTGATCAGAGGATGACTATTAGCAACGAATTTGATGTGGCTGTGAAAAATGCTAATGCTATCTGAGGATGCATCAGTCAAGATATTTCCAGGAAAGATAGGAAAGTGTTATTACCATTATACATGGGACTGATGAGACATCATCTGGAATACTGTGTACAATTTTGGTCTCCCATGTTTAAGAAAGATGCATTCAAATTGGAACAGGTGCAGAGAAGGGCTACTTGGAAGATCAGAGGGATGGAGAAGACTTAAGGGGCTTGGCTTGTTTAGCCTAACAAAACAAAGGCTGAGGGGAGATATGGTTGCTTTTTATAAATACATCAGATGGATAAAGGCCAGGAAGGGAGAGGAGCTATTTCAGTTAAGGGCCTGTGCTGGCAAAAGAACAAATGGATATAAACTGGCCAACAATGAGTTTAGACTTGAAATTGGACAAACCATCAGAAATTTTGAAACAGCGTTCAAAGGCTAATATTGACCAAGAGGAAAATCAAGAAAGAGAGACTACAGGAATGGAGAAAGGAACACCAGTGGGTAGGATATTAAGAGGAAAGACAGTGCCAATACCAATGATGCTAATTGTCAGGCAGGTGATACCGGTACTAGAATGACTGTACCTACTCAGTTGAGGAATCTGGGTGAAGCTAAGCAGAAACAACTAAGATGTCTGTGAACCAATGCAAGGAGCCTGGGTAACAAAATGGAAAAACTAGAACAACTGGTGCAGGAAGTGACACCAGATATTATAGGGATAACAGAAATATGGTGGAATAGTGGTCATGACTGGAGTACAGGTATTGAAGGGCATGTGCTGTTCACGAAGGCAGAAATAAAGGTCGAGGTGGTAGACCGAGTATTACAGAAAATACAAACCTATACACCATTCTGATAGCTTTGCAAAACTGTCTTTGTTTGTGTTTGTGTATGTTTTACCACTTAGTGTTATCATTTACCTTTGCATGTGTTTTTACTATTGTATTGTATATAATGAATGTACTGAAATTTCTCTGCATGTCGTGTAAAGAATAATTGGGCCAGTTTCTGGCTGCTGTTGTGTGAGTGTGTAAAGGGGGAAGAGAGCACCTCCACTTGCTCATTTGTGCAGGGGGCAGCCAAAACTGTGATGCTTGTGCTCCTGAGGGAAAGTAAGAGAGCTCCAAAGGAGGCATGATGGAGTATGGCTATACCCTTGCTCCTTTTCCACCAGTAGCTGGACAACCAGGGTGAGTGGTGGGAGAAGTACAAACTGCACCATTAAAGGATGCACTAAATGCTGCTCTATGGTGCACTGTGGCAATGCCCTCAAACAGTATTTTTATCTGTTTGTGTTTTCCACGGGCAAAATGCCTCCAGGAACTGCAACTGGTGCAGTGTCCAATTACACTTATTATGGAAGTGGCTACTAATGCCACTCTGACTCTTTATTGTTTTACATTTATCTATTAATTAGATTTATATAAATGCTGAAAAGGGCACCTAGCTATACACCTAAAAGGCATCAAACTATCTCAAGAGAACTGAAGTGAAGCAGTACAATTCAGTATGACCGAGCACCAGCAAACCACGCAACTTAAGAACTCAAACCCCCTTCCCCTCCGGTCCAGCAATTACCTTCTTTTCAAATACCTGGGGAGTAGAGAGGAGCTTTACAGTATGCTCTGAAGCTCATCAGATTCAGGCTTTCCTGAAGCAACGTGGGGAGTGAATTCCTAAGCTGTGGGTCCCTCAGAGAGAATGACCTATCAGCAGCCCAATATATAACACCAGGCTTCAGTTCTGGCACTTCTGCTGTTCTCTGCTATGGTATTTTAGCATGAGGAGAGAAGTGGTCTCTCATGTAGGTAGCGCCTGAGACATAAATGTTCACTGGTCAAAACCGATTCCTTAAACTTCACCTGAAGCTCTACAGGCAGCCAGTGCAGAGATTGGAGCACTTGTCAAATTATTACAATCCCAGTGAGATCCTCCACTGATCAAACAGGCTGCTGTATTCTCTACAAGCTTCAGCTGATATTGAGTGCAGTGCAGTAATTCAGTCTTGAGATGATAAAGACAGGAATGACCGTCACAATGACTTCTTCCAAAAGGAACATGCACATTCTCCTGACTATACAGAAATGATAAAAATGTGATTTGACTCTTGCTGCTACCTGATTTTCTAGTAGCAGTTGGAAATCCAGCCAGACGATTGGAAACCTAACCAACAGGTAGAAGAGGTGCCCTCCATTAAAAGGAGAGGTATTCTTGCCACATATTCTTGTTGCTTCTTCCCAAAAGTATCACCACCTCAGTCTTGACTGGGATGAATGTCAACTATCTAGCTGTCATCCATGCCCCAATTTCACACACATATTAAACTCATTGAGCATTTTAATTGGTCACATGAAATGGTGACAAAGCTGCATGTCATCACCATACTGGAAATGATGCAGTCCTTGTCTCCTTGTTAACCCTCTCAGTAATGCCACACAAATATTGAATAAGAGCGGTGATAAGATGGAACTATGCAGAGCTTCATATAAAACTTCATCACCATCCTTGTGAAAACTCACTGCAAGGATGTACTTGGGCCACAATAAAGCAGCCTCATCCACTCATATTGATCCAAAGGCGAGTTAACAGCACCTACAATGTAAAGAGTCTTTTTTTTCCTCTTAGTATGTTTAGGCATTTTACTTTGTAAATAAATAGAATTTGGGGGGCCAGGAGGAATGTAAAGCAATGAAGTGCCCTAAGGTCTACATTAGGGAGTGGGATCGACCTAAGATATGCAACTTCAGCTACGAGAATAGCATAGCTGAAGTCGACGTACCTTAGGTCGACTTACCTCATGTCCTCATGGCGCAGGGGTCGACTGTCGCCTCTCCCCCGTCATCTCCACTTCTGCCTCTTGCCATGGTGGAGTACAGGAGTCGATGGCAGAGCGATCGGGGATCAATCACTACCCACCAATCCGGTAGGTAGTGTAGACAGTTTCTTTTGTAATCCTTTGCAGTGTTTCATCTTTCACAACCAGTCACTCCCCTAATACTGAAGGCATGATCTGTTCAACACATTCAAATACTAATGGCCACATAACCATTTTCCTTCTGAAAAAATGAGGCATAGATGCTTTGAGTCATTTATCCTACAAAGAAGAAAATTAAACTTAGTGGGAAACAGGTTATTTTGAAAAAGGGTGAAACTACATGTGTCAGTATTACTTTGTGTTGAGGCCTGCCATTTTAATTTCCCTTGTGTCCTAGGTTCTAGAATCCAAACCATCTTCACCAACTAGTTCTTTATCCAGGCATTCAAGAAAGGAGGCTAATTTTCATGTAAGGGTGTTCTTGCACAAATGAACTGCCTACTAAACTAAATGACCAGCATATGTTAGTAACCATAGAACATCTTTTGTGGTTCCTAAAACCCATTTCCATTTTTATAAGTTTCTCACTAATATTCCCTTTCCTTTCTGCTTACTGCTCAGGGAGAAGAAAGATCTTTTTGTTATTGATCCATCAGGAAACTTGTATTACTACTGGCTGTTTTGCATCACATTACCCGTCATGTACAACTGGACCATGATCATTGCAAGGTGATGTATAACAGTGTGTATTTTCCCTATCCTCTCTCTTTCCCCATTAAAGTAATGAAATCCTCACATCTGGTTGCCACAAGGAAAGCCTTGTTTTTATCAGATAGAATGGATACAAATAATCTATTGACCTAGTACTTTTACTGCGTTTATCCTTTCAGTCTGGTATTGAATACAGTCTACAGTCTTTTAGGTTCAGTAGCAGAGATCACACACATTTATTTACAATCTCTAAAGTTCTTTCCATCATGTCTTTTGTCCAGTTCAATAAAGGACTTTCATTAACTTAATTTCATTATATTTTTCTGTCTGAAGCTTCAATATTTTATCAGTCTTATGCTCCCTGATAATGAAATGCGTACACATTAATGGAGGTTTGGAAAAGTTAAAAGCAACATAAAACAGGATCTTATAAAGGAAAGTGTTAGGCAATCTTAACCATTGGCATAACTATCAGCTCCATCTACAGTTACTCAAATTAATTTTTCTCAGTTAAATACTTTAAAAGATCCTTATAATCTGAGTTGTAAACATTTTCTGAAAGGAGATCTGAAAACAGGTTTTTCCACAAAGCTTTAAAATACTTGTTTTTATGTTATAAAAGTTTTGATAAAAATATTACATTTTCCAAAGTTTGATCAAGCATAACAGAGATCCTTTAAAGACACATTAAAAAAAATGGTAGGGCCTCTGAATATATGGCAAATTTACTGTATTAATTACTGGTCTCATGGGACTATTTAAATTGTGTGCTTTTTTTCTTTTCCTATCCAGAGCCTGTTTTGACGAACTTCAGAACGACCATTTAGGAATGTGGTTCATTTTTGATTATATATCAGATCTAATCTATATTGCTGATATGTTTGTGCGGACAAGAACAGGTAGATGTACTCACTGTTTAGTTATCTACATTTATCTGTGTTATGCACTTTAAGGTGCCCATCAGTATATGATTTAGGGGCCAAATACAACAATTAAAGAAGAATTGGCTCTCTCCTAGTTAAATTGACTTTCCAGTTACACTTTATGTCTATGAAATGACGAAGTAAAGAAGTATCTTGCTGACAATGTTCCCTCAATAAAGGAGGCCGGAAGGACTTCACACTGAAATATATCTTGACATACAAGGTCATCCTGATTTCTAGCAGAAAGGAACTGAAGTCCTTCCATTGCAAACATAATTTCTGCAGTTTTAGAGTTACACTTCAAATATTTCACCCACACACACACTTGTTTCTATCCTGTGATGTACTTCATCATGTTTTATAAATCAGACATAAATTTATCTGTATTCTACTTTAGTGTCCTAATTTAAATATTCCATAAAGCAGGGACCAATCCAGCAATCCCTTTTTAGGCACAACCACCATTGAAATTCAACTGGAATTTACCTGAAAAAGAAGGGCAGTGTCCAGCTGCTTATGCTCAAAACAGGGCTTTGGTAGGAAATGTGACGTGGTAGGTGAAATTGCTAAATAGAGAACAACATTATACATATGGTAGGGATGTGCTGATTTGTATTCTCCACTGACAAAACTCCTAGAAAGCCCCAATCACTGAAACTATACTCAAACTAGATATGCTGCCTAATCAAACTAAAGCTAGAAGTTTTATCTTTTTTTCCCTTTGTTAAAGATTTTAAAATATCTTTATAATCCAAGTTGTAAACATTTTCTAAAAGAATAGAAGAAAACCCCAAGGGAAGAGGAACCATTTGCCCTCTTTTGTGGTGAATCCCTGGTGTGCAAGGGGTCATATTGGTGGAGGAAAAATAAAATTATACCTCCTTACCCCAGGTGTAATGAACCTACCTTATGAACTGCAAACCAGGATATATCATGTGGATAAAACCCTGCACCACCTTTATGAAGTAGTAAGGAATATATAAATCTCTTGCCACCATTTAAGCCACCTGCAACCTTTGCTGGCTGAACTTGAGACCCATCTGGTACAGGACAAGGCAGAGAATCCACTTGCTGTCTGCATGAGTTAGGATCAAGATTTTCAAAAATGTGTTAATAAAATTAGGTTCCTAATTCCATATTTAAGCACCTAAATCAGTAGCCTGATTTTCGAGAGTGATGACCACACAGCAGCTCCAGTTAGCTTCATTTTATTCATGTATCCATTTTTACAAATCTTACCCGAGAAGGAGAGTTGTTTGTGGGTGGGATGGGTGAACAAGGAATGGAATGAGTGCATGAGCACTGCCCTCACTCTAACTCTCTCTCTCCCACACAAGGGCCATGGAGGTTACTAGGTGCTAGGGCAGCACAAACTGTAGCAGGAAGAGGGTGAACTTGGGAGGCTGTAAGTGTGACACTTCCACCATGGGGGATGGTTCCTCCCTTCAGGATTTCCATAAGACTCCACAGAGCCCAGCCAGGCCAGGCAGTACAGATGGCTCTGCTTAATCAAGTCAGCTAGGTCCAAGATTTGGCCCCAATTGCTTAGCTACAAAAATTCAACATAGGGCCTTAAAGTTCAAATCCAGTTAAAATATATAGCTGTTAAAACTATGCATCTTAATAAAAAGTTGGAAAATTATGTACAGCCAGAAACTCTATAGCCAAAATCATTTTAAAGATTAATTTGAAATTCACATATAACAGAATGCAATAGATGATAAAGCAACAAAAAAGTCCAAGTCAAAGAATTTTAAAGATTTTATATTTTATTTTAGGTTATTTGGAGCAAGGTTTGTTGGTGAAAGAAGAACTTAAACTTAAACAGAAATATACAGGCACTTTACAATTTAAACTAGATCTACTGTCAGTCATACCAACTGATCTACTGTACTTTAAATTAGGTCTGACCTATCCAGAATTAAGAATAAACAGAATACTTAAAGTATCTCGTATGTTTGAGTTCTTCCAGCGAACAGAAACAAGGACAAACTATCCAAATATCTTCAGGATCTCTACTCTTGTCATGTACATAGTGATTATTATTCACTGGAATGCATGTGTGTACTATTCTATCTCCAAAGCCATTGGATTTGGGGCAGACACATGGGTCTATCCAAACACCTCTGATCCTGAATTTGCCCGTCTGGCGAGAAAATATGTATATAGCCTCTACTGGTCGACGCTGACCTTGACCACTATTGGGGAAACACCTCCTCCTATAAAGGATTCTGAGTACTTCTTTGTGGTTGTTGACTTCTTGGTTGGGGTGTTGATTTTTGCTACTATTGTTGGTAACATTGGTTCTATGATCTCCAATATGAATGCAGCCAGAGCAGAGTTTCAAGGAAGGATTGATGCTATCAAGCAGTATATGCACTTTCGAAATGTGAATAAAGAAATAGAAAAAAGAGTTATTAAGTGGTTCGACTACTTGTGGACAAATAAAAAGGCAGTGGATGAAAGGGAAGTTTTAAAATATCTACCAGATAAATTAAGAGCAGAGATTGCAATCAGTGTTCATCTGGACACATTAAAGAAAGTTCGAATTTTTGCAGATTGTGAAGCTGGCTTGTTAGTTGAATTAGTCTTGAAACTGCAGCCTCAAGTCTTCAGTCCAGGAGATTACATCTGCCGAAAGGGGGACATTGGACGAGAGATGTACATTATCAAAGAAGGTAAACTTGCTGTAGTAGCTGATGATGGAATTACACAATTTGTGGTCTTAAGTGATGGCAGCTACTTTGGGGAGATTAGCATACTTAATATTAAAGGCAGCAAAGCTGGCAATCGAAGAACAGCCAACATTAGAAGCATTGGATACTCAGACTTATTTTGTCTATCTAAAGATGACCTCGTGGAGGCTTTAATAGAATACCCAGATGCAAAGGCCCTGCTGGAAGAGAAAGGTAAGGAAATCTTGCTGAAGGATGGGTTACTGGATATAGATGTTGCAAATACAGGAAGCGACCCTAAAAACATTGAAGAAAAGGTCATTCAAATGGAAGGAGCAGTGGACAACTTACAAACCAAGCTTGCCAGGCTTTTGGCTGAGTATGATGCCACACAGCAGAAACTGAAAAAACGACTGACAGAGGTTGAGAAAATACTGAAATCAACTATGCAGTTTGAATTCTCAGATTTAGAAGAATTAGATAAATAAATCTGAAATGTGTCAACACTAGAATAAAACACTGGGGACTGCCACTAGCAGTTAAGGATAAATCTTGTAAGCTACCGAGTGCCCTCAACTCTGATCCTTGAGGATGTGGCCCTTTATTATAAGCTACTACTTAGTCATGAAACATCACTTATTTCATATTAGGCAATATACATACACAGTAAACGTCAAGAAAAAAATAAGATGAAGAATCAGGCATAAGAAAGGAGCATAAATATCATTGTTTTCATGCTACAAAATGCTACTCAGTCCTGGGCTTGCAGTTATATTTATGAAGTGCGTACATAAATTTAGTGTTTTGATATTTAATCTCAGTGAAAATGTTACAATAAAAACCTATCAATCATTTTGTCTTTAACAATTGTAGGCCCTTCAGGACAAGGACTGTGTATTTGTATTTCCTCTGTATTTTGAAAATAGCTGGTATATTTGTTAGGCCCTAAAGCAAAATAAATAATAAATATCAGTAATATAAAATGTTTGCTAATGGGTTATTTATATTATCCTTTATGTAACATTGTTGTAAAAACAAGTGCATTTAATCTACATACTATAATATGTTGATAGCCATGCAAAGTTGTACTCCATATTATAATTTTTTATAATTTCCTTCTCATTCACTATGTAAATAAGGAAACATTTGGTAACATTTTTATTGGTTATCTGAAGTCTGCATAGGTATACAGTAAAACCTCAGAGTTACGAACACCTTGGGAATGGAGGTGGTTCATAATTCTGAAATGTTCCTAACTCTGAACAAAACATTATGGTTGTTCATTCCAAAGTTTACAACTGAACATTGACTCAATACAGCTTTGAAACTTTATTATGCAGAAGAAAAATGCTGCTTTCCCTTTATTTTTTAGTAGTTTATGTTTAACACAGTACTGTACTTGCTTTTTTATGGGGGGCGGGGGGTCTCTGCTGCTGCCTGATTATGTATTTCTGGTTCCAAAGGAGATGTGTGGTTGACTGGTCAGTTTGTAACTCTAGTGTTCATAACTGAGGTTATACTATAAATGTAATATGGCCTTTAAACAAGCCCCTAACCTCACCAACCTCATTGCCAGAAGCAAGCTCCCCACAGACCAGGACACACCAACTCAAAGTGGCACCACACTCTGCCAGTAGATGTACAATAGGTGTAAAACCTGAAGACATATTTCCACAGCTACGATGATCAATACCTCCCACAACACACCTTTCAAGATCCCTGGGTCCTATACATGCCTATCACAACCTGTGGTGGACCTCATCCAGTGTATCAAAAGCCCCAAAAACAAGTGTGTGGGTGAAATCTGACAATTACTACACTCTCAAATGAACTCATAGAAAAATGATAAAAGACAAAAACAACATATCACCCATGGGCAAACACTTTTCACAAAGCGATCACTTCATCTCTGACCCATTACTCCTCGTCCTCAAAGGAAACCTGCACAACTCCTTCAAAAGACAAGTTGGGGAACTTAAATTCATAACTTTGCTGGACACTAAAAATCATAGTCTCAACAAAGACACCATGATTTCATAGCTCATTACAATAATTGTAACCCACTAACCCTTGTTTGGTCCTATGAATGCAGAGGTGTTACTTGCCCACTTCATTTTAAGTGGTTTCTTGCAATGTGTTTAACCCTTTATGTTTAACATGCTGTCCCACCATGTACTTAGCTGAGACACTCTGGTTACTTTTTGCAGACCTAAAAAGCAGCTCTATGAAGCCTGAAAGCTTGTCCCTTCCACCAACAGAAGTTGGTCCAATAAAAGATATTACCTCACCAACCTTAATTTTGGCATTTCCTAACTTCTTAGTGTTTGGCTTGGCAACCTTAAAAAAAACCTTATAGTAAAAGAATATTATGTAGTTTATTATTTATATTGCTGCAGCACTTACAGGACCAAGTCCTGTTTTGCTAGGCACTATACAAATATTTCAGAAACAGATTATCCCTGCCTTGAATGGCTTACTCTAAGAGTCTAAGTAATAAAACTCATGATTTGAAGAAGGGTATGAGACAGGTATCGGCAACCTTTGGCCCGCGGCCCGTCAGAGTAAGCCCCCCGGTGGCCCAGGCTGGTTTGTTTACCTGCTGCGTCCGCAGGTTCGGCCAATCAGTTTGCTGCTCTATGCCAATGGGGGCTGCAGCAAGCGGTGCAGGCCGAGGGATGTGCTGGCTGTTGCTTCCCGCAGCCCCCATTGGCCTGGAGTGGCAAACCGCGGCTAGTGGGAGTTGCGATCAGCTGAACCTGTGGACATGGCAAGTAAACAAAACGTTCCGGCATGCCAGGGGGGCATACCCTGGCGGGCTGCGTGCCAAAAGTTGCCAATCCCTGGTATGAGAAGTTATCTACAGTAGTGAAACTTGTGGTTCAGTGATAGTAACATGAAGTAGCTGCCAGATATCACTGTTACGGTGTTGATGTGTTTTAGTGAAGAAAAGTGGATATCTATTGTCATAACCACAATTTTTGGCTTATTTTAATTGGCCCATCAGGCTGTAACATCAGTAATAGCCACTAGATGCCACTGTTATTACATGAACAAATTTTCTTGACAATAGAAATCTTGAACCAAAAATCATTGAATGCAAAACAAAATGCTGTATTTCTAATAGAAACACCAAATCATACGCTGGTGTATTTCAGACAGAAGTTTTATAATGTAAAATATTGATATTTTTAACTTTAACAAGCATGTATTTGCTAAAATAAAACTATGTTTAAAGTTTTCTTCTGACAAAGGAAGTAGTTTGAAATAAAAATGTAGGGGTTATGCGTACACTCCAGTCACATTCATTAAAATTCTTCCACATTGTTTATCTGTCAACATTTTAAAAAATGTTTCAAGTTTCATGTTAAAGACACTGTAGCTCTTGTAAAACATCCTAAATACCTTAATTCTGCAAAATTTTAAGTGCATGCATAACACTACTTCCGTGAGTAGTTCTGCTGAAGTCAATTGGACTTCATAGATGAGTCAAGTTGTGAACAAGCTTCAGTATTTGCAGGATCAGGACTTAGCAATTGGGGTTCTAGTTTGGTCCATTATAGACACAGATCCTACTGTATTCAAATGTGGGTTTGGATTTCAAAGAACCCCGCAAAACTGGAGTGTTTTATTTCAGAATTCTCAACTCCAGAGTTTACCATTAAGAGTGAAGCAACTGTCAGTCACAAATGTATACAAATATGGTTAGGAAATCTTGTGTATTTAATAGATTAAATCTATGGTGTATGAAATAAATATCTACAGTATTGCAACAATTTTTAAGAACTTGTCATTGAAGTAAATCCCATCGATTACAAACATATTCTTCAATTCCTGTTTTGTGAAGTAAAGATCTTCTGAGACATTCTTATAGTGAAGTTGCTGAGTATGGATAGTGGTTGATTTTTTTAATCTCACAACAGACTAATTATTTATTAAATAACATGTTCTATCTAGATTGTAATCTACTCTGTTTAAGCGTAACAGTTCAGTATGGCCCTTCTTTTCTATCCATAACTCAGAATACCCTGACTTACTGGCCTGACACTTAAGATTTTTTTTTCTGTCCTCTTCACATATGTCCTGAATTACTCCAGTAAGCAGTTTTCATTCTTTTACTTAGGGCTTATCTACATGGAGACTTGGGGCATGTCTACACAGCCCTGCAGTTCAAGCTCTGAGGGTGTGAAGAGCAGTGGGCACCAGAGTGCTGTGCTGTAACTTCCCTGTGTAGAGGCTGTGGGCACAAACTTAAAGGTTTCTCATTCGCATTAATATAATCCTATCTGAAGAGGATTAAAAAATCACAACTGATTTTCATATTTAAATTTGGCTCATTCCTATTTTAACAATCCTTTCAAACAGACATAAAAAACCCTCCAAATAGCAACACTCTTCCCCCAACTTACTTACTTTATAGATAAGGGTGCATTTATTCCCTCAACAAGAATTAACAACACATATATGCGTAGCAGAACCTGAGAGTTACGAACACCTCAGGAACGGAGGTGGTTCGTAACTCTGAACAAAATTTTATGGTTGTTCATTCCAATGTTTACACAGCTTTGAAACCTGTACTATGCAGAAGAAAAATGCTGCTTTTAACCATCTTAATTTAAATGAAAAAAGCACAGAAACAGTTTCTTTACCTTGTCAAATCCTTTTTTTAAACTTTCCCTGTTTTTTAGTAGTTTACATTTAACACAGTAATGTATTATCTTTGCTTTATTATTTTTGTCTTTGCTGCTACCTGATTGTGTACTTCTGGTTCCAGATGAAGTGTGTGGTTGACCAGTCAGTTTATAACTCTGAGGTTCTACTGTAATATCTTTATGAGGGAATTTCAATAAAAAGTCAGCATTAGAAAAGTAAATACACATTAGTACTGAAAACACAAGCATGCTTACCAACCAAAGACATCTACTATTTACTTGCCAAGAGGTTATACATCTATTTTGCTAGTTATAGAAAACTAAAAATAAGAATCCAGTCAGGCCTCTTTACAAGATGATCCTTTGTTAGTCATAACCTAAAGTAAGTTAAGAACAACAAAAACAAATGAATATTATATACTATGCACACTGAGTTCTAGCATTTGATCCTAATTATGAGAGGTCTTATGAAGTTTAGTTTATAAAGTGTAATTAAAAAGATGTAATAGCGCCTGCTAATTTGCACTAACTAAGAGACCTATTATGACTGATTGAATTTTGCAAACTAGCAGGTAAATGAGCAATAAAAAAGGAAGGACAATAAATATCAATATAATTGGAACAGCCTAGTTTGGACTCAATTATTTATTAAAGAACACAAACAAAAACACCCCGACACTGTTAAATTACAGTTGACCTTGCTACGTGCAACACCATAAAAGATGAGTAAGGTAACCATGCCCCAGAGCTGCGATCATGTCTCCTGCCTTCCCCCTAGCTGAACCGCCTCCGGCGTAACCTCGATGAGGGGCAGCCCCTAAAGAACTGGTCGGATCATGCTCGGGCCGGCCGGCGGCTCAGCCAGGGCGGGGCCTCCGGCGGGCGGAAGGGGCGGAGCTTCGGGCGGAAGGGGCGGGGCTAATCTCCCGCTGCTGGCGCTGCCCGGATAGAGGAGCGAGCGAGCGAGCGGGCGGAGGAGCCGGGCGGACAAGGGGTCTGCTCGGTGCCTGGCCAGAGGGATGGAGGCGGCGTGGCGCCAGGCCGGCCGGGGCAGGGGGCGAGCCCGGG
Source organism: Lepidochelys kempii (assembly GCF_965140285.1). Lineage (NCBI taxonomy): Eukaryota > Metazoa > Chordata > Testudines > Cheloniidae > Lepidochelys > Lepidochelys kempii. The sequence goes on from NC_136383.1 coordinate 91,883,737, forward strand.
CCAGTGGCCAGGCCGGGATCGGGCTCTGTGCCCGCGGGGGAGCTAACGGCGGCGCCGCCCGGCCCGGGTCCGGGTCCGGCCGGGGGAGAGGAGGAGGCGGCGGCGGCGGCGGCGGCGGCACTCCCTGTATCCCGCTCACCGGCAGCAGCAGCAGCTCCCTGGGAGCCAGAGGTGAGTATCCTCCCGGGGCGGCGCAGCCGGGGGAGGCAGACGCCGGGCTGGACTCTCCGGCAGGCTCCACGGGGCGCCCTGAGCCGCTGGCGGCCCCCGCTTGTAGGGCAGCGGCAGCATTGGCCGGCTGGGGCCAACGCAGAGGGGCTTCGTTAATAGTGGGGGGCGCAGCCTGAAGCCCCAGCCACGCAAGCCAGAGGTAGCCGACAGCCCAGGGCTGCGGGTCGGGAGGCCTGAGTTAATTCCCGGCGCTGCCGGGGTGTCTCTGCCTTGCCCGCGCTGGTGAGCCTCCGCTCCCCTGAGTGGCGCTGTTGATTTCCCACCCTTCTGTGCGAGGGTCACAGCCTGCACCCTTGTAGTGATTGTTCCCAAACACGTAAGACATTGCAGCCAGCGAAGTCTAGTCTTGCCTCTGGTGGGGCTGCTCACCTGAATACGTGCTCCCCAGTGTGGGCAAGGGCCCCATAATCTGGCCCCTAGTTTCTGCCGCCGTTTCCTATTCGTAAAATGGAGATTATCAGTATCTCACAGGAGTATTGTGAATATACATTCTCTGTTTGTGAAATACTGAGCTGCTATGTTGATGAGGGGCATGGAAAAATTTGTAAATAAATATTTAACCCCTTAAGTTTAACAATCTGCTTTACCTTGTATTTAGCTGTGACACTCTGGTTACTTTCTCCAGACATGAATAAAAGCTCTGTGAATCTCAAAAAGTTGTTTCTTCTATCAATAGAAATTAGTCCAATAAAACACATTGCCTCACCCACCTTCTCTTTATTAGTAAACTCCTCTTTATTTACAGCAAGCTGAGTTAGGTCATGGTATAGTCTCCCAAGGAAAGCAAGGAAGACTTTTGTTAAGTCTAGTTTTAAAGCACTTATAAATACATTATAGGGAACAAACTGCACGTGGCATGGGGATGAAATGACTGGCCTAAGAAATCCTTTGCATCTCTAATTCTATAGTATCTGATCTTATGGTTACTATACTTTTATGTTGGACTCTTAACCAGTTTGTGATTTTATTAGTATTCATTTATATTATTGTAGTGCTTGGGAGCCCTAGTCATGGGCCGGGATTCCATTGTACTAGGTGCTATACAAACACAGAGCAGAAAGATGGTGCCTGCCCCAAAGAGATTACAATTTAAATATAAGTTAAGAGATAATAGATGGATACAGACAGTAGGGAGAGTACATATGAGCAGTGAAACAGTATTGGTTGACAGGATGGGCAGTGGGCTCAGTATATCAGCAGCCTAACCATTACCAAGCTTTTTGTATGCATCATGGCAGATGAGAGTTATGAAGGTGGATATGAGGTAGCTTTGCAGACAGTTATGGGGACCTAAGTTCCCTCTAAGCTGCACGGCCATGCAGCTGCCTATTAAGCCCTGTGCAGGGGTTCAGGGCTGCCAAGGGGAGAGGCGCTTCTCCCCCAGCATAGACATGCTGCGGCGGTGAGAGAGAGCTGGGGGAGGGGTCCTCTCTCCCCACTGTAGCCCCTGGGCAGCCTACACCCCAAACCGCTCATCCCTGGCCCCACCCCAGAGCCCTCATTCTCTTGCACCCTGAGCCCCTCTCTCACACACCGAACCCCTCAGCCCCAGCCCCACCACATTAATTTTATGTGCACCAATATGGAAGTGATGTGTGTCACGTCACATCACTTCCATGTTGGTGCATATAACAAAATTCATTCCATACATGCATGGGAAAAATTAGAGGGACCACTGATGTGGCCATCCTCCCAAGCAAGAAAGTATGGGGAAAGTATGGAAGTTCTTGTTTGAAAATTTAACAAGTGCCTGATGGAGGCTAGTATCATCGGTTGATCAAAGTTAAGAATCAACCTTTTGATACCAAATAAGGGATTAGTAGGGTAGGGATAGGTTGTGATGGGCTTTGAAAATGAAAGCAGGTAGTTTCTTTGCAGTAAAAAAGGGTGACCCAGTGGAGAGATGCAAAGACAAAGAGATGACATGGTCAAAGCAATGGGCTAGGAAAATTAACTTTATAGTAGCATTCTGAATGAATATAAGTGGCGCAAGATTGGAGAGAGACTAATAGTCTTAATAAATGCGAAGGAAGGAAGTGAGACTTTGCAGTAGAGTCCCAGCTGCAGATCCAGTCTCCCGCTACATCATACTTGGTGGTCTAACAAATTATCTATTAAAATGACCATATGGAGGCTACTTAATGTTTTCAAATGAAGTGGTGGCATGGATCCATTACTGCAGTAGCGATGCAATGGACTGGTGAGAGAGCCCCAAAAGTCACAATTGTCAAAGTAATAGAAACAATTAAATGTACCTCCAAAGTTTCCGCAAAATAGCACAGATGCACTATTACAAACAGTTGTGAAATTTTATGTGCCTGACCCAACAAAAAGGAATAGTGTTTTTAATAGCCTTTAGGTAAAGCAGCAGTATGTACTGTCTAGCCAGCATACTTTGATAGGATGTGTGTGTTTGGTTAGATTAATATTTCTTTTGAAATAGTGATACTGGTGCATCAAATGCAATTAAGTACTCCCAAAACTGAACATTCATGCTGATGCACAGTATTTGGGGGGAGGGGAGGGAGGAGCCATATTTACTTGTCCTGCATTAGAAACACTAAAATGCTGAACTGGCTGTAAGGAGAGAATACTTATTGAGAACATTAAGTTTAAAAAAAAACTAAAAAGGACAGTGGAGTCTTCAGAATTTAATATGGCATTAAAATTAATGTATTTTTTATACAGAATTATCTTCTCAGAAGAAATTTGATGAAATTAAGAAGGCTAATCAAGCGGCAGCAAAAAAGTTTGTTGAAGACCAGTTTAGTTCCTCTTCTGAAGAAGATGAAGATAGCGAAGGAAAACATGGAAAGATATTGGCCAAAACATTCACAATTTATACTAATCAAACTGGTAAAATATTTTAATATATTGACATCTCTGTTTGTGGCATAAAAAAATTGGCAGCATTGTACGATCATCTTATATTTAAAAGCTTTGATAATTAGAGATAGATAATTCTGATATTGTAATGTTCTTAACATACGATGTTAAGTACTTAATTTTCTGTGGTGGTCAAGATTGGTAGAAGATTTGTCACAGGGTATCTCTGTCACTACCTGGTGTGCTATGCTGTCTAGAATGTTTCTGTCACCTCACAGTTACAAACACTCCCAGGCTGTTTTCCTTTCACTACATGTATCTTTTATTCCTCTGCTTTTTTTTAAATGCACAGAATATCACACAGGTATTGTGTAGCAGAAGCTTTCAATATAGCCTCCCTCCTTAGTACAGCTCACTCTCTGAGCTTCCCTTCTGAGCTCACCCTTGTTTCCTGTTCCTTCTATTTATATCCTCCCAATGATGTTGTCAGCCCAGTATTACCACCCAGGTGCTCATAATCCCACAACAGAAAGTGTTTAATTGTTCACAGCTGAGCTTGCAGTAGACTTCATACTGCAGCAATTGATAAGGATGCTGCTGCTAGCACCTTATCACAATTGCATATGCCACTTATACACCAGGCCAGCTAGTTGAGGAGAAAAGCTGGCTGATTAGGCAAAGGGGAAGAAAAGTCTCAGGTTTGCAAAACAAGGCTTCAGAACTGTGTGGTTTTTCATAGGTTTGTATTGTTTTGTTTTTGGAGAGAGGATACATGTAGGCATTTATTCTAACTCCTTATGCTGAATTGTTATAGCCCTGCAACTTGGGTAAGTTAGTCCCATGCATGGGAGATGTAGCATCTGGACCTTTCCGGTTCTTTAGTTCTTTCATGTCTACATTTTTGTTTTATTTGGTGGGGCAAGGGAAGTGGAATGGTAGTGGTGGAAGAGCTCCTGAAAATTGAAGGAGAGGAGATGACAGGAGTAACAGAGCAGAACTGGTCAGGCAGGGCTGTGTTTGGACTGGTAGGGTATGGATAGGTAGCAGCTGAGGAGTGGGAAGTGTGCCATCTGAGGCAGAAGTTGGCGAGGGGAGATGGGAGTAGCAATTTTGGTATACTTGCCACCACTTGATGGGGGGAAGAAGAGATCTGGTGAGATGCAGGTGAGGAAGAGGGCTGCAGGATTTAGCCATTTGGTCCCAAGAATTGAAATGAAACTAACTAAATCCCTGTGCACCTGCTGACTATTTATACTCAATTATATGCTGGGTGGACAGACTTGCCATCTTGATTAGTGTGATTTTTTTTTTCCTTTCCTCTTCTAAGCTCAGTAAAACTCTAATGTGACATTTTCTTTGACTTGTGCTTGGAAATAATGCTACACAAATGAACATTTGATTATCTTTAAACGTGAGTGCTCATCTTTGGGTGCTCAGATATAAATAGAGGATCAAACACTGTTAATGGTCTTACAAGAAGGCTTTGTTTTTTGTGTATTAAAGATGGAGATGCAAGTGAACTAGAACGTACAAGACAATATGTGAATGAAGCATTTCAGTCTGGGGCTTTGACATGCTTGATTTGCATTGCTTCAGTTAAGAGAAACCAAGCTGTAAGTATTTTACAATAGTCTTCAAGGTATTAAACAGCTAAATTGCTTTTTATTAATATGTATCAAGCAAATGTTAAATATTTAAATATGAACACTTGCCTGACTTATTGGAGTGTTGAGGATTAATATGAAAGTTTCTAGGAGTGCTAAATACTACATAAAAATTATAGTTCACTTTCAGCTAACTGTCATGTTTGTGCAGTATCAAAACTTGTGCATACATAACTTGAAATCGTAGTGGTGAATTTTGGTTTTTGTTCTGTGAGGTTCCTGTCAAACCTGTGGTCATGGTACAGTATAAGTAAGCTTGACATAATTTGATTTTTATTTTAATATAATTTTGATGGATAATATCAATATTTTTAACTATTTACATTTTCACAGTTGTAGGAAATTAGGGGAGGGGAGTCAGACATTTAGCTAATAACATTGAGATTCAAAAAGGTAAAGCTTTATTACTGTTAAAATACAAATTGTCAATATGTCAAAACATACAAAATAAATAGCTTTAAAAGTTTTCAGGAGGTACATTTCTTAAATTTGTAAATTTTGATTACTATCTAGGGAAATATTTTTTTCATTGGTTTGTGTGTATAAAGATAAATTTATTTGATATTTATCAATAAAAACTTAGGCCTTTCAAGCCTAATTAGAAGGATCACATTTTTAAATTTTAGAAAGTCACAGATACAAAAAGCCGCAGCAATAGGGCCTACACTTCAAAAGGATACGGTTGTTGAATCTTGGTTAAGATATTGTTACAGTCCGCAATAGGGGAGTATCACAGTTGGATCATATAGTAAGGGGAACCAAAATTAAGCTACAGTATTGCAGAATGGGTCAGTAAGGTACAATGAGAGAAGAATGTGGGATTTTGCTTGTCTGGGTTTTGAGATCTGCATGATTGAATAAATATAGCTAAAATGACTTCACGTCCCCTGACCCACGTCTTTTTCGTTTCATGCAGCCACATTTTTCCATAACCCAACATATCTCAAGCCAAATTTTACTCCCACTGAAGTCAGTGGAAAACTCCATTTAATTCAATAGGTTCATGACTGGGCCCATCATACTTCACTGTAGTAAATATTGTAAGGGGAAACAGACTGGCTATGCCCTTGGTTTGCAATAACAAATCTTGCTGCAAAAGAGGTAGTGTGCAGAAAAACTTTCCTTTTTTTTTTTAAATGGTGGATAGTTGTTATACATACCTAATAAAACTGAAGATGTTAACTTGTTCACAGAAGTCTCATACAACACATGGTATGTGATTTTTATATTAGACCTTTTGGTTCTTACAAATGAAATGCATTTTTAATGTGTCAAGGCCAGGTTTTTTGTGTTTTTTTTAATTATTTTTTTAATATGATTTGTCCTGTGACAGTTGACTTATAGATTCATAGATATTTAGGTCAGAAGGGACCATTATGATCATCTAGTCTGACCTCCTGCACAATGCAGGCCACAGAATTTCACCCACCACTCCTAAAAAAGACCTCACACCTATATCTGTGCTATTGAAGTCCTCAAATTGTAGTTTGAAGACCTCAAGGAGCAGAGAATCCTCCAGCAAGTGACCCGTGCCCCATGCTACAGAGGAAGGCGAAAAACCTCCAGGGCCTTCCAATCTGCCCTGGAGGAAAATTCCTTCCCGACCCCAAATATGGCGATCAGCTAAACCCTGAGCATATGGGCAAGATTCATCAGCCAGATACTACAGAAAATTCTTTCCCGGGTAACTTGGATCTTACCCCATCTAAAAACCCATCACAGGCCATTGGGACTTGACTTATGAGTAGACCTAAAATCATTTGGAAATTTAAATGAAAGTTGTTTGTGTTTTGTTGTTTTCATTTTTTTTAAATCAACACATTGTTACTCATCTTGGATCCTTAACTGTTTTTTCCATTGAGTATTTTAATTCAAATTTAGTAAATCTGTCAACTGTTTATAAATGTTAGTTTTGGAAATGAGCAATTGAGCTGTTAGTAACTTTTAGTGGGTCTGGGGTAACACACTTTTGACGTTGTCAGAAGATTGGAAATGTTTTCTCTCTTGCCTTTCACAAGCTAAACATAAAATAACCTGCTTCCATTTTAAAATGTCCAAGGGTAAATCCAGAGAAAAAGGAAATTCAGACTTAAATCTTCAGCTGTTTCACTTACCCCATTACGTCTGGTTCCTGCAACACACAATCTTTTAAGGTGTCTATGGAGATCATGGTAGTGAGCCTCCCATTCTGGGATGACGGACTCAGGTTTGTAGGGCTCATGCTACCGTGCTAAAAATGCCGTTGCAGCTTAGGCTCTGAGCCCTGGGGAGGGGGGTAGACTTCAGACCTAGAGCTCCAGCCCAAGCCATGACATCAAAGTGCTGCGTACACAGTTGGTTTTGTTTTGTTTTTTTAAGCACAGTAGAGCGAGCCTGGACTGGGAGACTTTCTGCCATGGGCTGTGTAGACATACCCTAAAGGGCGTCACATCATAAGTTAGACTATAAACTTGCAAACAAGGACATTTTAACTTAAAGGGCTGTGACATAGGTGTGTACAGACTTGCCTTCCTTGGGCATTGCACAAGATTTGCATACATACTTACGTATGTTCACAGACCCTGATTCACGTTTATGCACTGGAGGCTGTGTGCCTAAATTGGATGTATTTTTGTATATTTTTGCTTATAATATTGCTTTGAGATAATTTTCATAGTAATCTTTCAAATATCAGACTGACAGTACAAATTTATTCACCATTGAGGTGTTTTCATAACACCTTTTATGTGTTTATCCTGTTTGCAGGTTTCCAGTTCTCTTTTTAGACAAAGTATATTCCTTCACCACTCACCTTCTATTTCATCTTGTAGTGAAATCATAAAGCTACATTTATTCTATTTCACTTGATTCTCAACTGACGTACTGAGCATACGATAATGATTTCGCTTCAGGATCAGCAAAGAAATACAGCCAGGAGCAAGAACATACAACTTCAGTTATGGCAAGGAGAGCACAGAAGGAGACTGGCTGCAATAAATTACTAGTTTTTTTTTTTTTTTTTTAAGTTTGTCAGTTATGAAAGTACCTGCTTTAAAAGGGATACTACATTTAAACTGACACTTCTGCATGAGTCTTTGGTTTATTATTTTTGCACGTAACACCTAAGATTAGAGAGGTAAAAAATGTTTTACTGTTTCTTTTGTGTAATTAGGCCCACATAAGCAACAGGAAAAACTTACACAGCAATAGAAGAGAGAACAACATTTTACAACAGTATGAAGCTGTAGTAGTAAAATCATCAAAATTGGCAGGTGAATACAGGAATACATGTAGTATATGAAACTAGTTTTACCTTTTTTTTTTTTTTTTTTTTTAATTGAGTAGATTTAAAGTTGGTATCCCTTTTAGACACTGTTTTTTTTTTTCATTCATTTAATCAGAAGCAAGCCTAATAATCATTTCTTTTATGTTTATCTTTTAGGTCTGGAGCTGTTCTGGATGTTTCTGTATATTTCACATGCCATGTATCCAAAAGTGGGCTAAGGACAGCCTTTTTCTTATATCTTCTCCCTTGACAGATGATGATTTTGGGAAGAAAGATTATCCATGGCCTTGGTAAGCTTTGCATGTTACATTTAAAAAGATGCCTTGATTGAGGAGTAAGTGAGAACTGACTCACTTTAAAAAGTAACAGTACTTGTAACTGGAAAATGTGTACTCCATACTTGCTTTCACATTGTTCTGTGAATTTGTTTGAAGTTCACACTGGCACAGTTTGTGTTTAGGAAGCATTAAAAAAAAAAATCACTGCATTGAAATTTCAACATGTGAAGACAGTAACTTGACTGTTGTACAGATATCATGTTTTGCCCTCAGTTAAAATGTGGTTTTGATGGGTTTCCCCCCTGGTGTACCACCTGGAACTGGAGTACCACTAAGCCTTCCTGACCCACCAGTCTGGGCTCCTTTTTGCACTGTATTGCTGTGACAAGTTGCAAAGCCCTCTCCAGCCTGCACTTTCACCTGCATACACACAGATAGGGACACACCCAGCTCCTGTTACGCAACGGCTCTTTGACCGGCCCTTGCATGGGAAGGCTACAGCTAGGGAAACTACCAGCTTCTCAAGCATGCACCGACTCTGGAGTATAAACCCAAAATTATAGCATCTTGTGCTGCACAGGGAGCTGTACAGCAAAACTCATAAAATTCACTCTCTCCCTCTATGTGGAGAGGAATATGCAACAGCTTTTTGCCCTTGAGTTATGATTTCCACACATTGTTTTAGATAAAGCAAAAATAAGTTTAACTACAAAAGAGAGATTTTAAGCAACTTAAAAAAAACCCTGTGATTAAGCATAATAAAATACCATCTATTTAAATATTTTTGGATGTTTCCTACATTTTCACATATAGATTTCAATTAAAACACAAAATACAAAGTATACAGTACTTGCTTTATAGTTTTGATAAAATATATTGACCAATCACTCTCACAGATCTTGGGAGACAGGCCAGTCCTTGCTTACAGACAACCCCCCAACCTGAAGCAAATACTCACCAGCAACCACACAACAAAACCACTAAACCAGGAAGCTATCCTTGCAACAAAGCCCGTTGCCCACTGTGTCCACATATCTATTCAGGGAACACTATCATAGGGCCTAATCACATCAGCCACACTGTCAGAGGCTCGTTCATTTGCACATCTACCAATGTGATATATGCCATCATGTGCTATAATGCCCCTCTGCCATGTACATTGGCCAAACTGGACAATCTCTATGTAAAAGAATAAATGGACACATATCAGACGTCAAGAATTATAACATTCAAAAACCAGTTGGAGAACACTTCAATCTCTTTGGTCACTCGGCAATTCTTCAACAAAAAAACTTCAAAAACAGACTCCGAGAGACTGCTGCATTGGAATTAAATTGCAAACTGGATACAATTAACTTAGACTTGAATAAAGACTGGGAGTGGATGGGTCATTACACAAAGTAAAACTCTTTACCCATGTTTATTCTCTCCTCTTTCCTCCTCCTCCACTATTCCTCACATGTTCTTGTCAACTGCTGGAAATGGCTCACCTTGATTATCACTACAAAAGGTTCCCCCCCGCCGCTCTCCTGCTGGTAATAGCTCACCTTACCATACACACTGTAACAAGAGTGATCAGGTAACACCCATTGTTTCATGTTCTCTGTGTATATAAAATCTCCCCACTGTATTTTCCACTGCATGTATCTGATGAAGTGATCTGTAGCTCACAAAAGCTTATGCTTAGATAAATTTGTTGGTCTCTCACGTGCCACAAGTACTCCTTTTCTTTTTGCGGATACAGACTAACACGGCTGCTACTCTGAAACCAAGTATTTGCACTGTAAAACAACAAAAGAAATAGTATTTTTCAATTCACCTAATACAAGTAGTGTAGTGCAGTCTCTTTATCATGAAAGTTGAACTTAAAAATGTAGAATTATGTACAAAAAAATCTGCATTCAAAACCAAAACAAATAGAGCCTACAAGTCCACTTATTCCTGCTTCTTGTTCAGCCAGTCACTCAGACAAACAAGTTTGTTTACATTTGTAGGAGATAATGCTGCCTGCTTCTGATTTACAATGCCATGTGAAAGTGAGAACAGGTGTTCGCATGGCACCGTTGTAGCCGGCATTGCAAGATCAGGCTTGACAAAGGTCAGGCTTGACAAAGCCCTGGCTGGGATGATTTAATTGGGGATTGGTCCTGCTTTGAGCAGGGGGTTGGACTAGATGACCTCCTGAGGTCCCTTCCAACCCTGATATTCTATGATATTTGTGTGCCAGATGCACTAAAGATTCATATGCCCCTTCATGCTTCAACCACCATTCCTAGAGACATGCATCCATGCTGATGACAGGTTCTGCTCATTAACCATCCAAAGCAGTGCGGACCAACACACCTTCATTTTCGCTATCTGAGTCAGATGCCACCAGCAGAAGGTTGATTTTTTTTTTGTTTGGTTTTTTTGTGGTTCGGGTTCTGTAGTTTCTGTATCGGACTATTGCTCTTTTGAGACTTCTGAAAGCATGTTCCACACCTCGTCCCTCTGATTTGGAAGTCACTTCAGATTCTTAAACCTGTGGTTGAGTGCTGTAGCTATTTCTGGAAATCTCACATTGGTACCTTCTTTGCATTTTGTCAAATCTGCAGTGAAAGTGTTCTTAAAATGAACATGTGCTGGGTCATCATCCAAGACTGCTATAACATGAAATATATGGCAGAATGTGGGTAAAACAGAGCAGGGGAAGACAATTCTCCCCCATGTAGTTCAGTCACAAATTTCATTAATGCATTTTTTTTTTAATGAGCGTCAACAGCTACACATTTTTAGCATAAATACCTTGCAATGCCAGCTACAGCAGTGCCATGAGAATGCCTGTTCTCACTTTCTGGTGACGTTGTAAATAAGAGGGCTGCATTATCTCCTGTAAATGTAAACAAACATGTTTGTCTTAGCGATTGGCTGAACAAGAAGGAGGATTGAGTGGACTTGCAGGCTCTGAAGTTTTACATTGTTTTGCTTTTGAGTGCAGTTATGTAACAAAAAAAATTTATAAATTTGTAAGTTGCACTTTCACAACAGAGATTGAACTGTAGTACTGGTATGAAGTGAATTGAAAAATACTATCTTTATCGTATCTACAGTGCAAATATTTCTAATAAAAACAATATACACTTTGATTTCAATTACAACACAGTACAATATATGTGAAAATGTAGAAAAACATCCAAAGTATTTAATAAATTTCAATTGGTATTCTGTTTAACAGTGCAGTTAAAACTGTGATTAAAACTGTGATTAATCGTGATTAATTTTTTTCATTAATCGCGTGAGTTAGCTGCGATTAATCGACAGCCCTAATTTTAAGTGATTATAAGGGATAGCAAACAGATCAAAGCTGATTTTCTAGTCAATAAACAACACAAACTAAGCTTAATATACTAAATAAATTGCATATGAATAGCAGATTCTCACTGTAAGAGATGATAGAAGCAGGCTGCAGATTCTTAGGGGGCAAGTTGCGCTAGCTTACAGCTTGGAATCCCCAGGTGTTCTATTCACAGGCCAAAAATCCCTTTAGCCTGGCTCCAGCACTTCCATCAGTTCAGTCTTTGTTCCTCAGGTATTTCCAGGAATCTTCTTGTGTGGGGAGTGAAGAACCCCAGTTGATGTCACTTCCTGCCTTATGCAAAAAGAAAAGGAGTACTTGTGGCACCTTACAGACTAACCAATTTATTTGGGCATAAGCTTTCATGAGCTACAGCTCACTTCATCGGATGCATACTGTGGAAAGTTTAGAAGATCTTATTTATATAGCTTTTGGATAGGGCAGGAATCCTTTGTTTCAAAGCTTGGTTCCCAGACTGGTCTGTAGGAAAACACTGATATCCCAAGATGGAGTCTAGAGACTAGAGTCTAGAGTAATGGTCTCATTACATGTCCTTGCAGAGTCCTAGCAGCCATTCTCGGAGGCTGTCTCTAGTGGTCTCAGGAAGACGCCCCAAGTGGGAGATAAGCTTCTCCTAAGGCCTATTGTTTTCCTAATGGCCTATTCCCCACCCACTGGCTAGACTGAAAGCATCTTGTCTAATGGGAGTTTCCCAGGTGTAACTACATTTTGAAATACAGAGACATAGTCAATATTCATAACTTCAGATACAAAAATGATACAGGTATACAAATAGGATGATGATATGATAGAATCATAGAAATATAAAACTGGAAGGGACCTCAAGAGGTCATATAGTCCAGTCCCCTGCACTCAGAGCAGGACTAAGTATTGTCTAGACCATTCTTGACAAGTGTTTGTGCAACCTGCTCTTAAAAATCCCAAAGGATGGAGATTCCACAACCTCCCTAGGCAATTTATTCCAGTGCTTAACCACTCTGCCAGAAGTTTTTCCTAACGTAAAACCTTAACCGCCCTTGCTGCAATTTTAGCCCATTGCTTCTCGTCCTATCCTCAGAGGTTAAGAACAACAATTCTTCTCCCTCCTCCTTGTAACAACCTTTTATGTACTTGAAAACTGTTATTGTGTCCCCTCTCAGTCTTCTCTTGGCCAGACTAAACAAACCCAATTTTTTCAATCTTCCCTCATAGGTCATGTTTTCTAGACCTTTAATCATTTTCGTTGCTCTTCTCTGGACTTTCTCCAGTTTGTCCACATCTTTCCTGAAATGCGGCGCCCAGAACTGGACATAATACTCCAATCGGGGCATAATCAGTGCGGAGTAGAGCGGAAGAATTATTTCTTGTCTTGCTTACAATATTCCTGCTATTATATCCCAGAATGATGTTTGCTTTTTTTGGAACTGTGTTACACTGTTGACTCATATTTAGCTTGCGGTCCACTATGACCCCCAGATCCCTTTCCGCAGTACTCCTTCCTAGGCAGTCATTTCCCATTTTGTATGTGTGCAACTGATCGTCCTTCCTAAATGGAGTACTTTGCATTTGTCTTTATTGAATTTCATCCTATTTACTTCAGACGATTTCTCCAGTTTGTCCAGATCATTTTGAATTTTAATCCTATCCTCCAAGCATTTTTAATCCCTCCCATCTTGGTATCGCCTGCAAACTTTATAAGTGTACTCTCTATGCCATTATCTAAATCATTGATGAAGATATTGAACAGACCCAGAACCGATCCCTGCGGCACCACACTCGTTATGCCCTTCTACCATGACTGTGAACCACTGATAACTACTCTCTGGAAACAATTTTCCAACCAGTTATGCACCCACCTTATAGTAGCTCCATCTAGGTTGCTTTTCTGTTTATGAGAAGGTCATGTGAGAGAGTATCAAAAGCCTTACTAAAATCAAGATATGCCACATCTACTGCTTCCATATTATCCACAAGGCTTGTTACCGTGTCAAAGAAAGCTAGTAGGTTGGTTTGACACTATTTGTTCTTGAGAAATCCATGGTGACTGTTACTTATCACCTCATTATCTTCTAAGTGTTTGCAAATTGATTTCTTAATTATTTGCTCCATTATCTTTCCGGGTACAGAAGTTAAGGTGACGGGTCTGTAGTTTCCTGGGTTGTCCTTATTTCCCTTTTTATAGATGGGCACTATATTTGCCCTTTTCCAGTCTTCTGGAATGTCTCCTGTCTTCCATGACTTTTCAAAGATAATTGCTTATGGCTCAGATATCTCCTCAGTCAGCTACTTGAGTATTCTAGGATGCATTTTATCAGGCCCTGGTGATTTGTAGACATCTAACTTGTCTAAGTAATTTTTGACTTGTTCTTTCTCTATTTTAGACTCTGATCCTACCTCATTTTCACTGGCATTCAGTATGTTAGACGTCCAATCGCCACCAAGCTTCTTGGTGAAAACTGAAACAAAGAAGTCATTAAGCATCTCTGCTATTTCCACATTTTCTGTTGTTGTCTTTCTCCCGTCGTTGAGTGCCCAGCCTACTCTGTCCTTGGTTTTCCTCTTGCTTCTAATGTATTTGTAGAATGTTTTCTTGTTACTCTTTATGTCCCTAGCTAGTTTGATCTCATTTTGTGCCTTGGCCTTTCTAATTTTGTCCCTACATGCTTGTGTTATTTGTTTATATTCATCCTTTGTAATTTGACCGAGTTTCCACTTTTTGTAGGACTCTTTTCAGTTTTAGATCATTGAAGATCTCCTGATTAAGCCAGGGTGATCTCTTGCCATACTTCTTATCTTTCCTATGCAGTGGGATAGTTTGCTCTTATGCCCTTAATAATGTCTCTCTGAAAAACTGCCAACTGTCTTCAATTGTTTTTCCCCTTAAACTTGCTTCTCATGGGCTCTCCACAGTGGGAGGGGCTCTCCCCTCAGTGGGCTCTCCCCAGGCGAACTCCCAGTCAAACTCCCTCTGTAATTTATAGCCCTTGTGGTTGTGAATTGTCATTGGTCCCTGAGTCTACCGATACATTTCAAGGACTGATTACAGCAAGTCCCAGCTGTAACTTGAAATCTCTTGTAGACCTATATTTTTAATGTATTAGCATCGCTAAGTTTTTATTTGAATATCTTAGGAGTCTAGTCCAGTAAGAGTTCCCAGTTTTTAATGTCACTATTCGTGGTCCTATGCAGAGGAAGTAATAATTTTGTTACAGGTACTGTTTTGGAATAAAATTGTAGTATTTGGATATTACTTGAGGTGTAAAATATTATTCTCAAGGTTTGCTATACTAAATGCTCTCAAGTCTTACACTTTTTCATGGAAAAGGTATGGTGGAGCTGGGAGCATGAAGAATTTGTTATGGTGAAATTGTGCATTTAAAAATTAGTATGTAGCAGCCACCCTGGTGTATTATAAATTTAACTATATCATTAACTAAAACAGTTGTAGAAAAGCAGTGTGGGTTGATTTTAAATCAGCAAGTAGAAAGCCTCAATTTGAATAATTGATTTTAATCAACTTTTCCATTTGTACTTCAATTATCTTCTAAAGAAAGGTGTGTTCTCATTGGTTAACATAACCATTAAAACATAGAATCCTAGAAGTGTAGGACCTGAAGGGACCTCAATAGGTCAACACATTGATTTACAATTAAATAGAGCCTTTACACTATATTTCACACATCTTTTTGCTACCTAGGGGGGTACACTATAACTATATACATCTATTTAAGCAGTTACATAGTTTAATACTTTCAGAGTCTTAATTGTACATTTTGGTATGTTAGAAAATAGTGAATGACTTATTGCTTTATTAACTTTTGGCTCATGATTTGTATCAAGCAGCATTAGGGTGGTAACTGGAATTTAATTAAACACACAACAGCATATAACATTTTATTTTTATTAAACAAAAGCTTAAATATTTTTTGGATACATGTGCTTATCAAAATATATTTCACATTTACAACTATATGAATTCATTGACTGTAGTTAAGCACTCAGTTCGGTTAATAAAACTGATTATTTCTGTTTAGCCTGGGAAGATTTTTCAAATATGCCTAAGTGGAAGTGACTGGACTGTAAATTCCTGAAATGAGACAGGCTCCTAAGTTACTTAAGCTGACCTGTTGTGCCATATTTGTAAAGCTTAACCTCAAATGTTAGATGTGTTTTCTCTGATACTTTGAGTCAAAGGCTGCTTTTCTATATAAAGTTTCTGATAGAAGCTAATTTCATCATATTTTTTTTATTTAAATGTTTTAAGAGATTATAAATTTAGGCCTTAACGTATTTTATATTACACTTATATTTTAAACAGCTTTATTTTTTAAACAAAATTATTTAAATATCAAAATAAAAAAATCTAAATAAAATGATTGTATGTATGACTTTTAAAAAAAAATCATACAGCTTTTTTTCAGGGTGGACAAAAATCTGTGTAGTTGATAACATCAGTGTTGCTTTGCCGAATAGAATTAGTAAAACTGTCCTTTTTCTTTTCTTGCCCATATCAGTCCAAAATGTAGGTTTGAGTACAAACGTTCTGAAACTCCCACTAGATACTACTGCTACTGTGGGAAGGTAGAAGATCCAGAGTTGGACCCATGGCTGGTACCTCACTCATGTGGCCAAGTATGTGAGAGGGAATTTAAACCTCCATGTGGACATAAGTGCCTACTGCTCTGTCACCCAGGTAAGTCCTTTCTATGCTATTGATTAACTGTTCACAATTAGTCATGAAAACTATCATGCTTAAAATCACTTATGACACTGGACTTAAAACTTTAATAAATAGGAGAGAGTGAATATTTTTGGGAAATTGCATTATTAAAAGTTATAAGTAAAAGTTATTGAACGCTAATAAAAGGAGAATAAAATGAGTTATGGAGCTAGTGATGAAATGTTAATTTTATTGTTTCCTTTTAACCATTCTCAGGTCCTTGTCCTCCTTGCCCAAAGATGGTAACAATAGCCTGTTACTGTAAGAAGGCTAAACCAGTGCCGAGAAGGTGCAGTACCAAAGAATGGTCATGTCAGCTGCCATGTGGTCGAAAACTGCCATGTGGACAGCACAGTTGTGAGAACCCTTGTCACCCAGGTAGACCTGATCTTCTTAATTGTTCAGAGAGTAGTTTTGCATTAGTTACGAAGAGTTGAAGCTTGCCTGTATGAACTAATTAAAAGGAAAAAATTATTGTAATTCTTCTCCCTCTGTCACCTCACAATTAAGTCTATATTAATCACTTATTTTTAGGAGATTGTCAGTCTTGCCCACGAGTCAGTAAACAAAGGTGTGTCTGTGGTAGACAAATAACAGAAAGACTTTGTGCATGTCCATTTTGGCAGTGTGAGCAGGTATGTTTCAGAAGTCTCTTTGTATTGTCTTTATCTTAAAGAAAATGGGCTACTTCCTATATTGGAAAATTGAAAAGTGTTACCTGTTAAGAGTTTATTATTATTTAATTTTTAAGGTACGTGGTTTTTAAACATACACACGCAAATCTAAGCAGCGGTCATTTGAAGACGAATACATTACATGGGTCCAATTCACTCTTGACATTAGTATTCACAGCTTTGACTATGTTGGAATTCTGCATGCTTATGACAGTAGTAAACTTTACTTTCAGTCCCCATCATTTTGAGTAACTTTTAGATTCTTTTGAGAGAAACTTCTGTTGCCATCTTAAGCAAGTATGAAACACAGCTTAGTATGTGCTCTAGTGCTTTGTTTGTTTACTAGTATCAACTATGAAAAGCTTAATCAATTTTCTAAGAATGATTCAATATTTGTGGCTCAGAGCTACAACTGACACTGTAGATCGTAAAAACCTTAAATTGAAGGAAAGCAAAAGATGAGTGCTCTCATAAGACAGCGCAGAACCTCTGATTTTAATTTGTAGCTTAAGTCTACTTTTAAAGCTCAGGGAAAAAACTCCCTTCTCCTTCACAATCCCATTGGGTTTTGTGTCCTTTTATCTTGTTAAATTGCTCACTGTCAGCTGTTGAGGTATTATAGTTTTATTTTTTCTTTAAGGTATGTGGGAGAACTTTGCCTTGTGGTAATCACACATGTGAACAAGTTTGTCACTCTGGTCCCTGTGGCGAATGTCCTCGATCTGGGAAAAGGCCCTGTCCGTGTGAGAAATCAAGTAAGGATTTTTTTTCTCTCATTGAAGCACATCTGTTTGCTGTAATAGGATTCAAACATTCCCCAACTAGTATGAATTTACAGGAGAATGTTGTAGCTCAGGTTTATAAATGTTTTTTACGGTAGTGATGGTCAACGGCTTACTTCTGCAGTGCAGTTACTTAGCAGGTTCCAATAAGCAATGAAAGCTGCAAGTTTTATGTAACTTTCTTGCTTGATTCTTTACAAGTTTGATATTACTTAATTTAACTATGATTTTATGATAGAGGTACTAACTTAATTCAATATATTTGTATATATTTTCTGTAGAGTTTCTTTAAAAATGAGAGGGTGAAGCTAGAAAATACAAGTCAAATTGTCAACTGCATATCTAGATGTATCTTTGTGTTTTCTTTAGTACATGTGCTGTCTTTTTTCTTTTAGTGTTTTTTTTGCCCTGTACGGAAGATGTACCTACTTGTGGAGATAGTTGTGACAAAGTTCTTGAATGTGGAATCCATAGGTGTTCGCAGCGTTGTCATCGAGGTCCCTGTGAAATTTGTAGACAGGTTAGTTTTAATCTCTTCCAGCATGTGGCTTTTAAATACTTTGTAACTCTAATAAAGGTTTTTTGCCTCCTAAGAATCTGGCATATCTGTCACTAAAAGCACCCATCTAAGACAAGATTCTTGGGGTAAATGTGTTCAGAAAAATGCATTACACCCTGTCTTGACCTAACCAGTTTCTAAAGGCCATGTTAAAGGCAAGTTTGAACTGGTAGTTGAGCAAACTTAACTGGAAGTCCCTGTGTGGGTAATGTACATCTTCCACCATAAGAAAAGGAATATAGGCTACTAACATTGCTAAAGTGATGCTGAGAACTTTTTTAGGCCAAAATTTTAAAATATGTGGGTGGCGAAAAGGCTTTATTTTTTGTAAGTTTCCAGTATTGAATTCTTTTTTTAGGCATTCCTTGGGAGTGTTAACCCAAATAAAATTTTTCCCAAGACATGAGAATGTAGAAGTCAAACTGACTTCTTATTTTAGTCCAAGCTGAGTTAAATGTGAAAAACGAGCTGCATAAAAGACACAAGTTAATAAAATGAATTTTTTTTAAAACTAGCTATTCGTAATAGTAAAGTTTTAATTAACATGACCGAGAGGAAGGACTGTCTAGTGGTTAGGGCATTGGCTTGAGTACTAGGGACCCAGGTTCAGTTCCCTGCTCCACCACTGACTTTGTGCAAGTCACTTAGTCTGTCTGCCTCAATTTCCTATCTGTAAATTGTGAATAATAGTATTACCCTGGAGGCTTGTGAGGATGAATACATGAAAAGATTGTGAGGTGCTCAGATACTATAGTAATGGAGGCTATATAAGTACCTAAGATGTATGTTCGTTGTCCCTTTTATTTTTGGCACAACCTGGAGATCTGTGGTTCTGTTTAGAATTCTAGTGATAAGTTGGCTTGAAAACACTTTATGGCAATTTGGAAGGAGGTTTCCCTCCAACTTGCCATTGAAGGCATGCCTTCCCAACAACTGTACTGTCTATGATGAGGCTAATTGGACATGGCTCACTCAGAGCCACTTGGCATTGCTTCTGGTCTAGCAGAAGCACATGAGTTGAGGGCATTCCAAGGGACTAATTTACCCTCCCTTGATGTGTGTGTGCAGCACTACAGCTCAGAGAGCATGGAAGTGATTTGTGTATTGAGCTCAGTGCCATAGTTCTGTGCATGGCATTTTGCTGCAACTAGAGACCATAAGGCCCACATTGTGGCTTTCAAAGAATATTCAGTTCTGCCTCTTAGTCATAGATGATTATGTTGAATTGCATTCCTTGAATTAAGCTTAAAAGTCGTGGCATCGGGAAAGAATCTGTTGGGACTATATCCTCTGGGTGCTGGGGTCTTTCACTCTGTCCTTTTATGCATGGAATGCTCTCTCAATTGATCTACTCCCCATCCTCTTTCCATTATCGCCTTCAGATAAACTCAGCTACAATGCCTGTGGGATACTAGCTAATGTATGGTAGTTGGAAAGAGGGTCAGATAAGCTTGTTTATTTAATTTATACATAAACTGTGTATATTTGTATCCCCTTTCCTCACATCTTTGAGTCATTTGTCTTTTTGGGTTGTAAGCTGAGCAGAGACAGTGTCCTTATATGTTTCTATGGTGCCTAACATAATGCAGTCTCTGGGTGATACTGTAATAAAATTAGTCAGTTTGCCTTATGGTTCTTAGTAGAAAACTCTTTTTAGCTTCCAACTATAATGTTGTCATTTTCTCCCCTCCCCCCCACCCCAGGAAGTTGAAAAGCAGTGTCGTTGTGGAAAGCATACTAAACGCATGCCGTGTCATAAACCGTATCTGTGTGAGACAAAGTGTACTAAAATTCGTGATTGCCAGAAGCACCAATGTAAGAGAAAGGTGAGTGTTAAAATGTGTATTAACAGTACACTTACACAGCAATCATTAAAGTTCTAAATGTGACTCTTTCAGTTTTTGGTCCAATTTTATATTCTTGTTGTACAAATGTAGCATTGCATCAACATACCTTTGTTTTACATTTGGAAGGCTTTCTTTCAACTGTAAGGGCTAGCTAATTAATAAATAAAAGCTCAATCTGCAGCATAGGGTAGTTTCTGTGGCAAATTCCAAAACCGAAGAACACAGGTTGCTTTAGCTATGCTGCTGGGAATATATTTTGATATTAACTATCTCCGTTTTTCTGAAATAACTTTCCCCTTCTATTTCAGCATATGTTTTTGAAGGTTTAAATTGACGGTAAAGTTGTTCAAAAGTCTCAAACATCTATAGCCTTTGCAAAAAGTTTCTCTTGTTGACCTGAGGGGCTAATTTGTTGGCAAGTTGTCTTTAGAGGGTACCTAGTAGATTTTTGCAGCTTACTCAGCTTTAAGGGAGCTAGTCACCAAGTAGATCAGCTTTTGCTTTCATTGGGACTTCAGTGCCTAAACTACCTTTTGTGACTTAAAAAATCTTCATCTAAATGTTAATAGAAATAATATCCTTCCCACCTCCCCCACAAGCCTCTTTGAATATTAAAGAACAGGGTAGCAGCCTATCTAAACCTCAACCCAGCTGTATTCCTTTTGTTAACATAAAGGAAGAGCTCATGTCTGAAAAGAATGAGGGGCGTGTGTGTAGTGAAAGTGTACAGCATACTTAATGATTTTTCTTTTGTAGTGTATCTCTCGGCTCTTTTGTAACATGTTAGTAGGTACAGAATGTGTACCTAGCCCACCAATATTAAAATCTATAAGAACACCAGCAGTGCTGGTGTTATAGATTTTAATATTGGTGGGTAAAATACACATTTAGTAATGAAATGGTCAGAGATCATTCAGAGAATTTTATTGGTTTACAATTTTAGTGTGGTTTAGGTATTAGGAAGCTTCACAATGGAAAAAATCTACAGTATGAGTTGAATAGTATGCTCATGTGGCAGCATTACCACAAAAATTTGCTGTAGAAGTTTTAGTCTGTGCTCAACTCTGAAAAAATTTCATATCTAGTAAACTTAAACATGAAAACTCCCAAATTATAATCATTGTTGCAGTTGGAGTACACTTTTATACATCAGATCATCCATTAGAGAGATTCATAGCTCCTGACATTTGTGTTCAGGGTATGCGGGTGCGGCACTAAGTGGCTGTACTAGAATTTGATTATAAAAATCAGTTTAGGCAGTCCGTTTCTCAAAATTCTCCTTTCTTATATTTGCTATATGTAGATCCATGAGGCCAAATTAAATATGCATAGAAGCATAATTTCCAGTTTTGTATGTAGAGAGAGCACTAATAGTCAGTCAAGAGGCTCCAAGTTGCTTTTTGCTTGATTATTGCTTGCTTCATTATTATAACTAAAACTCCCAATGTTCCTCTATATGCCAAGGCAAACACCTCAGCCCAAATGGGAACTGACTCTTTTTAAAGATTTGACTGCTGCAAATAAGTGTAACTCTACCCCCATTGTATCATTCATATTTGGAAAGAGCAACATTCAGAAGTGGAACCTGAGGAAAGCTGTAAGGGGTCTGAAATTGTATCTTTTCCTGTTCATTGTTTGTTCTTTGTCATCCTTAAAAATGTCCTTGAATGCAGCGCTAAGGGAGCCATAGGATATTAGAGAGGAGAAGAAGCAGTCTTTATTTTTCTCCCTTTTTTTGGTAGCTTGCCTGTCAGATGTCCTCAGAAATCTCAGTTGACCCAACCAGTCATTTTTAACGAAAATGACCAGATTGACTGTGTGTTTGAGTTGTGTGGGTGAATTTCTGGCTTGATTTTGGTTTATGGGTTTCTTTTCAGCAGTCTTAGTAGTAGTATTGTAGTATCCAGAATCTGTGAGGTGTTAGACAAACATAGGAAGGTGGAGTTTCTGACTCGGAGTCTACAAGCTGGTGTTTGTTTTGTTTTTTATTTCAAGCACACTTATTTTAATGATGGTCTGCTGAGCAAAATTACTGTCTGCACTGCTATTTTATGCTATACAAAGGCTGCCTCAGACACTTCAAAACTTTTTTCTAACACTTGAAATATAAGGGGTTAATTCCTCTTTTTATTGAAGGACCGGAATAATGTCACAAAAAGTTGTCATCTGAGCTGCAGCCTTCCCCTTCCTTCATTCTCCCAACGAAGAGGAGATGAGATGCTGAGTCTTTACTTCTAATGTAAAAGACAAACAACCTTCATTCCTCAAAGTAAAAGAAAAATTTTAAGATTATCTATATGCATCATAAATGACGAAGGTACAGACATTTTTCAGCTCTGCAGTTCAGTTTTAAAAACTAGACTAGACAAAGCACAAGTAAATGTATTGTAAGGAGCAATCTTGAATTTTCAGTGGGGTAGACTAGGTGACCTAGTAATTCTCTTCTTTCTCTAAAGACGAAGAACAAGAAATGTTGTAGTTAGCAGGGAGTTCCAGTTCCTTTGGGCCCTTTTCCTACCTTTGACTAGTTATCCTCTAAATGTTAAAAGTAAATATTTCAGAAATAGAAGAGGGTATTTTAGTATTGACATTTTTTAAGATGATGTGGGTGGGAGAACATGGAATAGCTAATGTATACCAATTACACATTTGGGTATTTGAGCCCAATTAAAAAGAGATCCGTCAGGCAAAATTTGAAAAATCTTTTTCATTTGAGTTACTTTTTAAAAATTTGGATTTGTCACACTGAGGTAAAGAGAACTGGTTTTTAGTTTTGACTAAAAGAAAAGGAGTACTTGTGGCACCTTAGAGACTAACCAATTTATTTGAGCATGAGCTTTCGTGAGCTACAGCTCACTTCATCGGATGCATTCTGCAGTTTCCACGGTATGCATCCGATGAAGTGAGCTGTAGCTCACGAAAGCTCATGCTCAAATAAATTGGTTAGTCTCTAAGGTGCCACAAGTCCTCCTTTTCTTTTTGCGAATACAGACTAACACGGCTGTTACTCTGAAACCTCTTAGTTTTGACTGGCACACTCTTGAAGCATTTTAAAAATTTCGGTACAGTGAAGAGAACAAAGAGTTGCCATTTTTCAGTTGAACAAAAAAAAAAAGCCCAAGTTCCTTTTGCTAATCCCTATCCGTTCGTTCTTCAGTTCTTTCACAGGGGGAGCGATTTCTGTCTCCTACCCTGGAGTCCATTCACTTGTTCTGCTTGATACATGTGTACTGGGCAGAACGGATAGTATTACACACTTGAGAATAAGCACCGTGAATGGACCACAAATCCCACAGGAGTGTAAGCAGTATTCCCATGCTGCAGGCACAGAGATGGTGGAAAAACAGATCTTGGAGAGTGCTGCGGGAGACCCAGGTTAATGATGATCAATCACACAAACTGTGCAGTAATTAAGTCTAAAATGACTTCACAAGTCAGCCATGTGCAAAAGTATTCTAGATATTCATCTTAATAGGTGTGTGGGCTTTTTTTACTAGAAGATCTGTATCTTCCTAATGTATTGAAATGACACTAGAAAGTCATTTGAAAGTGTCATCTTTTATTACAAGCGCTCAGTTTCTGTACTTCTACTGTCTCTCATATGAATGGCATTGTAAGAAGATGTCATGTTGGAAATTATAAAATAGCCACTTCCTTGGAATCTTTTGTGTTTTTTTTATTTTATAGTGTTGTTCTGGAAACTGTCCACCTTGTGATCAACTCTGCGGACGAACTTTAGGGTGTAGAAATCACAAATGTCCTTCAGTTTGCCACAGAGGTAAGACTATGTTGAAAAATTCCTGTTGTATTGATGCCTTTTTGTTGGAATATTGTTTCTGTTGGCACTAGAATGGGTTTTTTCCAACCATGCTGCCTGGAAGAATTGTCTTCCTTTCCTGGATGTCTGTCTGCCTCTTTGGGTAGGGATAAGTAAGGAACTGGTATTTGGATCTTCTCATTTTGCACAATGACAGCCAAGTTTCAGGGTTTCTTACCTGGTAACTTTTGTTTGACAAAGTTCCACTGAGAGGGAATACCTATCGTAATAACTGTTTTGGTCTTTGAAAGAAAAACTAACCTACAAAAGTAACTGTTTATTGAATATGCAATGTGTGAGGCCTAGTTATATCTACATATTGTTCATGTGGTCATGTTTGGTGGTTTCTGAAACACAATATGCAGTGGTTTTCAACCTTTTGGGGCTCATGAGCCATTTGTAAATGTTTATGGCCTGTTGAGAACCAGTAAATAGTCTGGGGGTGGTTTTGTTCGGATCCTGCCCTCCAGTGGGGGTTGGGTCCTGCCTGGCACTCACTCTACAATGGCAGATCCTACGGCTCCTGTGCTGTGGGGCTGGCTGGGTGTGGCTCTCTGCTCCAGGCATTGCAAACTCCAGGATTGCAGTGCTTCTCGGGTCTGGCCCTGTCCTCCTGACTGGACTTGTGAGAGTGGAATTGTGATCTGGCTCATGGGGTTGCGGTCCTACTCATTAAAATTTGGCCTACCTGGACTCCTGTCGTCATGACAAGTGTGCTAAATGTGAGTGGCGCTTGGATTCCCATAGATTTGCAATGCCAGGAGCAGGGAGGCAAGTCCAGCTAGCCCCATGGTAAAGGAGCTGCCACATGATCCTTTGAAACATTCTGGTGACCCCATTTTGGTTCTTGACCCATAGGTTGAGAAATCCTATGCTAGAGGGCTCCAATTTTTTATTTTTATTTTTTTTATTTTGATAAAAGATGAGTGTGTTTGGTATTTTGCCGGTTAGAAAAAATAAAAACTAGTTACTAAACACATGACAAAGGAACCTAAGAAAAGTTCCCTCCAGCAGCCCCAGATCCCAGTTACAAAGGAACATGAGATTGGCCACACTGGGTCAGACCAATGGTCCATCCAGCCCAGCATCCTCCCTTCCAGCAGTGGCTGGTGCCAGATGCTTCAAAGGGAATGAACAGAACAGGGCTATTTATTGAGTGATCCATCCACTGTTATCCACTCTCAGCTTCTGGCAGTCAAAGGTGTAGGCTTGGTCTACGCTATATACTTACTCCGGTGTAACTACATCGCTCAGGGGTGGGAAAAATCCACAACCCTCAGTGATACTGACCTTAATCCTGCATGTAGACAGCCCTATGTTGACAGGAGAATTTCTCTTTCCAGTATAGCTACTGCCTCTTGTGGAGGTTGACTTATTAAGCCGATGGGAAATCTGTCTCCTGTTAGCATGGGGTGTCTTCACCAGACACACCACCACTACAGCAGCGCCAATGTAAAGTTGTAGTGTAGACCTGCCCTTCGAGACACCCAGAGCATGGAATTGTGTCCCTGACTATCCTGGCTAATGCCATTGAAGGACCTATCCTCCATGAACTTATCCAATTCTTTTTTGAATGCAGTTACCCTTTTGACCTTCACAACATCCCCTGGCAACAAGATCCACAGGTTGACTGTACGTTGTATAAAGAAGTACAGTAACTCTTCGTTTAACATTGTAGTTATGGTCCTGAAAAATGCGACTTTAAGCAAAATGATGTTAAGCGAATCCAATTTCCCCATAAGAATTAATGTAAATAGGGGAGGTTAAGGTCTTGTGAAAAAAAATTTCCTGGAAAAGACTACACACACACAGTATAAGTTTTAAACAAACAATTTAATACGGGTACACCGCGATGATTGTGAACCTTGGTTGAGGTGGTGAAGTCAGAGGGTTGGATATTTCCCAGGGGATGCCTTACTGCTAAATGATGAACTAGCAGTTGGCTGAGCCCTCAAGGGTTAACTCGTTGTTAATGTAGCCTCACACTCTACAAGGCAGCACGAGCTCAGTGGTTTGAGCATTGGCCTGCTAAACCCAAGGTTGTGAGTTCAATCCTTGAGGGGGCCATTTGGGATCTGGGACAAAAATTGGGGATTGGTCCTGCTTTAAGCAGGGGGTTGGACTAGATGACCTCCTGAGGTCACTTCCAACCCTGGTATTCTATAATTCTATGAATGGAGAGAGGGGAGACAGCATGGCAGACAGACACACACCGTGTGTATGTCTGTGTGAGAGAGAGAGAAATGTGCATTGCTCCTTTGAGGGTATGTCTACACTATGAAATTAGGTCGATCTTATAGAAGTAGATTTTTAGAAATCTATTTTATACAGTTGATTGCATATGTCCACACTAAGCGCATTAAGTCGGCAAAGTGCATCCTCACTACCGTGGCTAGCGTCAACTTTCGGAGTGTTGCACTGTGGGTAGCTGTGCCACAGTTCCCTCAGTCTCCGCTGCCCATGGAATTCTGGGTTGAGCTCCCAATGCCTGATGAGGCAAAAAGATTGTCGCAGGTGGTTTTGGGTATGTGTCATCAGTCGCCCCTCCCTCCATGAAAGCAACAGCAGACCATCGTTTCGCACCTTTTTTCCACACAGACGCTGTACTGCTGTCAGCAGACAGTGCAGTAGGACTGCTAACCGTCGTCATCCACAGCTTCCACTGCAACTCTGCTCTACTGGTGCCATGAATCCACCTCCCAGGTCCTCTTGTCGTTCTGTATAAATATCTATACTTGTGGCATCCGTCGTCATCACGGCTTCCGCTGCAGCTCTGCTCTCCTGCAGACGCAATACCAGAGCAAGCATGGAGCCCACTCAGCTCATCGCTGCTGTTATGAGCATTGCAAACACCTCGCACGTTATCCTGCAGTATGTGCAGAACCTGCAAAAGCAGGTGAGGAGGCGACGACCTCACGATCACGATAGTGATGAGGACATGGACACAGACTTCTCTCAAAGCACAGACCTTGGCAATTTGGACATCATGGTGGTAATGGGGCAGGTTCATGCTGTGGAACGCTGATTCTGGGCCCGGGAAACAAGCACAGACTGGTGGGACCACATAGTGTTGCAGGTCTGGGATGATTCCCAGTGGCTGCGAAACTTTCGCATGCGTAAGGGCACTTCCATGGAACTTTGTGACTTGCTTTCCCCTGCCCTGAAGCGCAAGAATACCAAGATGAGAGCAGCCCTCACAGTTGAGAAGCGAGTGGCGATAGCCCTGTGGAAGCTTGCAACGCCAGACAGCTACCAGTCAGTCGGGAATCAATTTGGAGTGGGCAAATCTACTGTGGGGGCTGCTATGATCCAAGTAGCCAATGCAGTCACTGAGCTGCTGCTATCAAGGGTAGTGACTCTGGGAAATGTGCAGGTCATAGTGGATGGCTTTGCTGCAATGGGGTTCCCAAATTCTGGTGGGGCGATAGATGGAACGCATATCCCTATCTTGGGACCGGACCACCTTGGCAGCCAGTACATAAACGGCAAGGGGTACTTTTCAATGGTGCTGCATGCACTGGTGGATCGCAAGGGACGTTTCACCGATATCAATGTGGGATGGCCGGGAAAGGAGCATGACGCTCGCATCTTCAGGAACTCTGGTCTGTTTGAACAGCTGCAGGAAGGAACTTACTTCCCAGACCAGAAAATTATTATTGGGGATGTTGAAATGCCTATAGTTATTCTTGGGGACCCAGCCTACTCCTTAATGCCTTGGCTCATGAAGCCATACACAGGCACCCTGGACTGAAGTAAGGAGCAGTTCAACTATAGGCTGAGCAAGTGCAGAATGGTGGTAGAATGTGCATTTGGATGTTTAAAAGCTCGCTGGTGCAGTTTACTGACTAGGTTAAACCTCAGCGAAACCAATATTCCCATTGTTACTGCTGTGTACTCCACAATATCTGTGAGAGTAAGGGGGAGAGATTTATAGCAGGGTGGGAGGTTGAGGAAAATGGCCTGGCGGTCGATTACACACAGCCAGACACCAGGGTGATGAGAAGAGCATAACTGGGCGCCCTGCGCATCAGAGAAGCTTTGAAAACTTTTCATGACTGGCCAGGCTACGGTGTGACAGTTCTGTTTTGTTTCTCCTTGATGAAAACCCACCCCCTTGGTTCACTCTACTTCCCTGTAAGCCAACCGACCTCTCCCCATTGATCACCGCTTTCAGAGGCAATAAAGTCATTATTGTTTCAAAATCATGCATTCATTATTAATTCATCACACAAATAGGGGGAAAACTCGCAAGGTAGCCTGGGAGGGGTGCGTGAGGAGGGAAGCACTGGGTGGGGTGGTGGATGAGGGGAGGCGGGAAGGACAAGGCCACACTACAGTTCAAAACTTATTGAATGCCAACCTTCTATTGCTTGGGTAATCCTCTGGGGTGGAGTGGCTGGGTGCCCGTAGCACCTTCTTCCCCCCCCCCATGTTCTTGGGCGTTTGGCTGAGGAGGATATGGAACTTGGGGAGGAGGGCAGGCAGTTATACAGGGGCTGCAGCGGCGGTCTGTGCTCCTGCTGCTTTTCCTGCAGCTCCACCAGATGCCTGAGCATGTCACTTTGCTCCCCCATTAGCCTCAGCATTGCAACCTGTCTCCTCTCATTGCGCTCCTCCCTCCTCTCATCGCGTTCATTTAACGCTTTCCTGGACTCTGCCTCCACTCATTCTGCTGAGCTCTTTCAGTGTGGGAGAACTGCATGAGCTCTGAGAACATTTCATTGCGAGTGCATTTTTTTCACATTCTAATCTGCGCTAGCCTCTGGGACGGAGATTACAGGGGGAGCGTAGAAATATTTGCAGCTGTGGGAGGAAAAAGGGGAGAGTAATATTTGAAAAGATACATTTTAGAGAACAAAGACAAGACTATTTCACACTGAATCAAGCGATTCACATTACATAGCACATGTGCTTTTGGTACAAGGTCGCACGCATATTGCCTCTTACATTGAGTGCCTGTCGGTTTGGTGTGAGACATCACACACAGTTGGCTGGGCAACAGAATTAGGCTTGCAGACAGTCATGGTAAGGCAAAGGGTTCAGCCTCTTCAACCTTCATAACATGGAACGGTTTCAAACAGCAGCGCTCTCCTTTCCCATATCAAACAAAGTCCATTGGGTTAGCCATTTAAAAGGAGGGGCTGCTGTTTTAGGGTGAATGTGCAGCACAACTGAACTCCCCCCAATTCTCTGGGATAATCTCTTCACACCCACACCCCGCCCCCCCCCAACCGCATGGCTAGTATCAGGGAAGATCCCTGTCGGCCGAACACGAACAGCTCACCATGAACGGGCCTTCTCCCACTGCGTGGCTAACAGCGGGGATGATTTCTTTTCAGCCAAAGGCAAACAGCCCAGCAGAAACAGGCACCCTCTGAATGTCCCCTTAAACAAATTTCCTGTATTTCAACCAGGTGACCATGAATGATATCACTCTCCTGAGGCTAACACAGAGTGTACCTCCGGGAGAGCTTCATGGAGATGTCCCTGGAGGATTTCTACTCCATCCCCAGACAGGCTTTTCCAATAGCTATACTCGCTGTGAATGCATCCAAAGTCTTCAGAGCAAATTAATCATTAAACATGCTTGCGTTTAAACCCTGTATTCTGTTTACAAAGGTACACTCACCAGAGGTGCCTTCTCTGGCTTCATGGTCCGGGAGCACACCTTGGGAGGGTATTGGCTCCAGAGTGATGAACAGTTCCTGGCTGCTGGGGGAAAAGAGATTCTCCGCTTGCCTGCTGTGCACTATCCTCAACCACCACCACCACCTCCTCATCTTCCTCATCCACACAATCCTCATCCCTATTGCGTGAGACTCCCCCCTTGCAGGTGTCCACGGGTAGTGGTAGGGGCCCACCTAGAATTGCATGCAGCTCATCATAGATGCGGCATGTATGGGGCTCTGACCCGGAGCGACGGTTTGCATCCTTTGGTTTTTGGTAGGCTTACCTCCGCTCCTTAATTTCACACGGCACTGCTGTGTGTCCCTGTTGTAGCCTCTGTCCGTCATGCCCTTGGAGGTTTTGGCAAATATATTGGCATTTCGTCTTTTGGAACGGAGTTCTGCCTGCATGGATTCTTCTCCCCAATGGTGATCAGATCCAGTACCTCCCGTTCGGTCCATGCTGGAGCTCTTTTGCAGTTCTGGGACTCCATGGTCACCTGTGCTGATCAGCTCGCCATGCTGGCCAAACAGGAAATGAAATTCAAAAGTTCCTGGCCCTTTTCCTGTCTATCTGGCCAGTGCATCTGAGTTGATAGTGCCGTCCAGAGTGGTCACAATGGAGCACTCTGGGATAGCTCCCAGAGGCCAATACCATCGAATTGCGTCCACACTACCCCAAATTCGACCCAGCGAGGTTGATTTTAGCGCTACTCCCCTCGCCGGGGAGGAGTACAGAAATCAATTTTAAGAGCCCTTTAAGTCGACAAAACAGGTTTGGTCGTGTGGACAGGTGCAGGGTTAAATCGAACTAACGCTGCTAAATTCGACCTAAACTCGTAGTGTAGACCAGGGCTGAGTACGCTGACCCCACTCTTAAGTAAACTGCCCTTTTAAGATAATCAGCAAGCTGAGACAGCAGTTGCTGCTAGGAAGCGCCCTCCGTCCTGAGCCCTGTCGTGTGTGTCCCCTTGCTCTATGGAAGAAAGGGTAAGCAGGGTGCAGGAACAGGACAGAGGGGAACACCCTGACTTTAGTCCCTCTTCTCTCTCCCGCCCCCTTCGCCCCTCCCCCCCCCACACACAAACACACTCTTCCTCCCCCACACGGCAAGCAGGAGGTTCTGGAGAGCAGCTCCAAGGCAGAGGGCAGGAGCAGCACATGGCAGTGCGGAGAGGGACAGCTCAACTGTCTGCAATTGATAGCCTGCTGGGCCCGCCCAGGGAACTTAGGGGAATGGGGAGCTGATGGGGGGACTGCCTGTCCACCCTGGTTCCAAGCCCCCACCAGCTAGCTGCAACGGGCTGCTCTTCCTGCAAGCAGTGGACAAAGCAGGCTGCTGCCGAACAACGTTATAAGGGAGCATTGCACAACTTTAAACGAGCATGTTCCCTAATTGATCTGCAACGTAACAAGGATATTGGATATTAGGAAAAACTTTTTCACTAGGAGGGTGGTGAAGCACTGGAATGGGTTACCTAGAGAGGTGGTGGAATCTCCTTCCTTAGAAGTTTTTAAGGTCCGGCTTGACAAAGCCCTGGCTGGGATGATTTAATTGGGGATTGGCCCTGCTTTGAGCAGGGGGTTGGACTAGATGACCTCCTGAGGTCCCTTCAAACCCTGCTATTCTATGAAACAATGTTAACCGGGACGACTTTAAGTGAGGAGTTACTGTATTTTTGTTTGTTTTTTAAATCTGCTGCCTGTTAATTTAATTGGTTCTTGTATTATGTGAAGGGGTAAATAACACTTTCACTTTCTCCATACCAGTCCTGATTTTATTGGTCTCCGCTCTTAGTCCTCTCTTTTTCAAGATGAAAAGTGCAAGTCTTTTTAATCTCTCCAAATATGGAAGCTGTTCCATACCCCTAACCATTTTTGTTGCCCTCCTCTGTACTTTTTCCAATTCTAATGTGTCTTTTTTGAGATGGGGAGATCAGAGATGCACACCGTGTTCAAGGTGTGGACATATCATGCATTTATATAGTGCCATTATAATTTCTGTCCTCTTATCTGTCCCTTTCCTAATGGTTCCTAACATTTTTAGCTTTTTTAACTGCTGCTACACATTGAGCAGATATTTTCAGAGAACTGTCCACGATTACTCCAAGATCTTTTTTTTGAGTGGTAACACCTAATTTAGAGCCTATCATTTTGTATGTGTAATTGGGTTTAGTTTTCCAACATGCATTACTTAGCTTTTTCAACACTGAATTTCATCTGCCATTTTGTTGCCCAATCACTCAGTGTAGCGTGATCCCTTTGTAACTCTTCACATTTAGCTTTAAACTTAATTATTTTGAATAATTGTCAAAGGCTTTTTGAAAATCTAAGTATACTGTACGCACTGGATCACCCTTGTCCACATGCTTGTGGACACCCCCTCCCCCTTAAAGAATTCTAAAAGATTTCCCTTTGCAAAAGCCATGTTGACTGTTTTTTCCACATATTGTGTTCATCTATGTATCTGGTAATTCTGTACTTAAGTATAGGTTTCCATCAGTTTGCCTGGTACTGCAGTTAGGATTAATAGCCTGTAGTTGCCAGGATCCCCTCTGGAGGCTTTTATAAAAATTGGTATTACATTAGCTATCTTCCAATCATTTCATACAGAGGCTAATTTAAGTGATGGGTTGTACAATTCCATATCAGAGCTCCTTCAGAACTCTTGGGTGAAAGAAAAAGACAAGAACAATAACAAATGATCTGGCAGCTTTTATCATTATTAAGCTGTCTCTCTTATATTGACTAGAGTCTGCAGTCTGTCAGAGCTATCTCTGTGTGTGATGTGCCTCTCAGAAGGAATATAGCATTAGCCTGAACTTCAGCTCAGTTATAGTTCAGCTTGCAGGTTCATTGTTATGGTGTGCTGCTAGGTTCCAAAACTGTGGAAACCCTAATTTTGTTCTGTGGGGGAAAAACAGGGTGTTACTGCTACCTCAGTAGTTTGTACTAGTGCAGCCAAATTGCAGAAAATAAGTTGTGCAAACCATTTTATATTTTTTTTAAAACAGTAAGCGAATAATAGTTAAGGCTATGTTTTAGTCATGGGTATTTTTGGTAGTCATGGACAGGTCACGGGCCGTAAACAAAAATTCATGGACCTGTGACCTGTCCATGACTTTTACTAAAAATACCCACCCTGACTAAAACTTGGGTGGGTGGAGGCGATCCGGGGGTGCTGTGGGTGCTGGGCGGGGTGGCCTGGGACTCCTGCTGGTGCTGGGGGGAGGGGTTGGTGGGGCTGGCAGGGGCTTCCTACTCGGTTCATGTCCCTGCAGCTCCTAGGCGACGAAGGCAGGGGCCATACAGGGGCTCCGCTGCTTCTGCCCCAAGTGCTGGCTGTGGGCTCAGGCAGCGCATGGTGCGGAGACCCCTCCGCTGCCTAGGAGCTGCAAGGGAGCCATGCCAGTGAGAACTGGGGAGTCCCTCACCCGAAGGTAAGCGCCCCCTGCAGTCCTCCGCCCCCTGCAGTCCTCCGCCCCCTGCCCCTAGCCCTGAGCACTCGCCCACACACCCAAACTGCTGCTGCTGGCCCTGCGGCTGCCCAGCTCAGGCAGCCCTTGAGCCGCACCAGCCACTGTAGAAGTCATGGAGGTCACGGAAAGTAATGGAATCCATGACAGACTCTTAGCCTTAATAATAGTGCATACAATAATTAGTCTGTTATGTTATAGACTCTTTAACTTTTGGCTTAAATTGAATAATAAAAATCCAATGTGACTGATACGTCTTGCAGCCTGGTTAAAATTATTTTATACTAATATCATATTCCACTTTCTATTGCCTGTCATCACATAGTATGTGGATGTCCAGGGAAAAACACATGAGGCAGAAGCGAAACTTTGAGATCTGATCATTTATAGGTGCTGTGAAATAAGAATAAAATTCATATGCCAGTTCTGATTTATCAGAATAGTATCGTAGTCACATGAACACATTCGTGTCACATGTTAATGTCTTCTACTATAACTTAGTAATTGTTAAAACAGCATATCTAGATTTACTAATATATGTGCATACACTAAATTTTATACACCAAAACCTCTAAAATATGTTAGTAAAAAAGTGTGTGTGTATGTGTGTATACACACACACACACACACACCCAATATATATTTCCATAATGGCCACTTCCTTTCAGAAAGCCTTTGAACTCCTTACGTTTTTACAGCAATGTCATAAAATGAGGTTTGGCCTTAAAGTTTTATTGTTCTCTGGATGGCTAAAACACGGGTTGTTTAATTTATGAATTAAGGAATGTTGTGAGATTACTTCTTAAATTAATTAATTCCTTTGCACATTAAGAGATGCATTAGTGGCTGTGTTGGGACCAATAGTGTTTGCTGAAAGATGATAAATTCTCCAAAACAATTTTGGAGACGTTTATTTTGCAGACACTTGGGTTTATGGTCTCATTTTGCTGTCCAAATTTAATTGTAGCTTCTTTATGTGGGAAAAGTTTGTTCCTTTTAGTATTATTTGTGTAGGTTTCTCTGTCAATGTGTAGCTGCTTCTGTGTCACAAATTGAGAGCTCTGTTTTGATACTAAGTATATTTTAAGACATTTTTGGAGCGTTAAATCTTGTTTCCAACTTTATTAGTGTAGTGTTTTAACACAGACTTATTCAAAGTGTTAAATAGAAATATAAACAAAGAGAACTGGGAATAAAGAACAGGAGGCCATTCATTTATGGTTTGGAATGTGTGGAGACTTTAAGTGGCCTTTTCTTTTTCTTGCCTGACAACCATGCATTTTTGTTTGAAGGGAACAAGATAACATTCATGTAGTTAGAAAACTGCTAGTTCAGGATGCAGGGAAGGATATTAAAATGGTTTAGAACATTTTCAGTTGAAAATAACTTGGTCTAAAATCAGGTCTTCAAGTTTTAATGCATTATTCTAGTGTAAGCTATTTCATAGTATCATTACCTTATAACTGCAGAGTAAAAGAATATCAGGATGTCTATTTTGCTTCAGTTTTCACTAAAGAAAGGTTAATTGTGAATATGACCAGATAATTAACACAATATGCATTAACAAAGGGAAAGGAAAGCAAGTCAAAATAGGGGGGGAATAATAGGTTAAAGAATATTTAGGTAAGGTAGATGTATTCAAATTGGCAGAGTCTGATAAAATTGATCCTACAGGACTTAAGGAACTAGCTGAAGCAATCTTGGAACCATTAACAATTGTCGTTGAGAACTCAGGGAGAACAGATGAGTTCCTAGAGAACTAGAGAAGGGCCAATATACTACCAAGCTTTAAAAAGGGGAACAAAGAGGACCTGGAGAATTATAGACCTGTGAGACCTGGAAAGATCTGGAACAAATTATTAAACAGGTCCGTTTTCTAGCACTGACAAGAGGTAGTGTTAAACAAGTGTTAAACATTTGTGCTGGAAATGGCCCAACTTGATTATCATACAGATTGTAAGGAGAGTGATCACTTTAGATAAGCTATTACCAGCAGGAAGGTGGGGTGGGGGGAGGTATTTTTTCATGCTTTGTGTGTATAAAAAGATCTTCTACACTTTCCACAGTATGTATCCGATGAAGTGAGCTGTAGCTCACGAAAGCTTAAGCTCAAATAAATTGGTTAGTCTCTAAGGTGCCACAAGTACTCCTTTTCTTTTTGCGAATACAGACTAACATGGCTGTTACTCTGAAACCTGTTAAACAAGGAGTGATTCCTCGAGTATTTTTTGTTCGTTCTTTCTTTTTTACACTGTTCCCTAATGTAGGTGTGTTCTTCCTACCTAAACCATGTAAACTTTATTTTCACTTTTAAATTATAAAAACATCATGGTGCTGAATGCAAGAGTAACTGCAGAGTTAACACTCTTGATGCTCTGTGCACTGAGAGAGGGAGGAGCACTGACCTCAGGAATACCACTGTTTTAATGAGTGCAAGACAGATGAGAAAATGCTGCAAACCTTGGCAAAGTACTTTTTATGCATTAGCATGGTACTGTTTGCTGCCCTCTTTTGTTGACAGCAAAAATGTCCTTCCCAAAGAAAATGGCACTGGTCCCTTTCATCACTAACTTGGGTGTGTCCGTTTCTGCTGCTGCATAACTGATAGGGCAGTTCCAGAATCTTTTGCATGCACAATGGCTATCACCTGTTCTTCATGGAAAGGTGCATTTGTCAGCTGAAAAGTGACGGAAGTAGGCAGAAATATGAATGACCCTCTGAAGTATGTATTAAACATAGGAATGCAAAATGTGGAAAGCCCCAAATGTGTCAAATCTCGTATCTGCCCCTTCCATTTTTCTAGAAATGCTAGTATTTGTCCCCATTGATGCAAATATTTAAATAAGTTGTACACGCATTATCCAGAGTCTGAGGTGTAGTCTTGCCATAGAGCTTTTAATTTTTTATAAAAACTGGACACTTGCATATCCTTTTTGGGCAGTTTGTGTTGTCAGTGAGAGGACTCCTGATTCTAGAAATATTGCATCTCTAATACCATTGAGACAGCCAGGATTATCCGCAAAGTTATATCCCCATTAATGGTTTTAAACTATACATATTTTTTCATAAACTTAACAAGAAAATGGAGTTACAGATATTGGGTGAAAACCTGAATCTTTCCATCTCTGCATCTGCTTTCTTATGCAATTGATGTCAGGAGTGGCACAGACAATAAAACTTTACATTTGGTATTTGATAAATAAAATGAGTGGAAGAGTCTTAAAAAAAGATGTTTTAACCTTTTCTGATCTTTACCTTTTTAATTTTGAAATATTTATTAGTATTTCCTAATATGAATCATTTAAAAAGGAGGAAGACTTATTAGATAGGTGCATTTTATCAGCCTCTGTGCAGTTAAGCAACAAATTTGCATTTTTGTCAAGCATGATAAAAGTTGCAAAATGGCATCTTATAAATGTCAGAAATCTGATTTTCTTTGTTGACCTTTCAGAAATTGATGAAAGGCTATAATCTGTCTTCACATTCATAAGAGTCTGTGAAATATAAATAGCATTATGTAAATGCCATTTGGTCAGGATGACTTGTCTTGCATTGATAATACTGCCTTCCATTTTAAGTCTACAAATTGAACTTTTCTTTCTTGGATAGTAGTTATATCACTATAGAACAGTCAAACTTAATGTTTGTTTCAAACATCTGAAATTGTCTCTTCAAATTAGTTCTTGAAACTTTGAATCGAGATGCAAGTGTAACATCAGGTTTTTTTTCTTCAGACCATGCAGCATAGACAGATTAGTACAAAAAGGTTCCCAAATTCAGAATTGTGGTGATTACCATTTTAGAAGCAATGGGATATTTTGACTATCACTCTGTTCATGTATTTGTTTTAGGTAGTTGCTACCCATGCCCAGAGACTGTAGATGTGTTGTGCAATTGCGGTAAAACTGTTCTCAAAGTACCCTGTGGCAGAGAACGTAGCACCAAGCCTCCAAAATGCAAAGAGCTGTGCAGGTTGGTACAGAAGACTTATGCGCACACATTAATTTCCAGTTCTTTGGATGACTTGAAGGATTTGAATGCATCTAAATACTTACTTGCTGCTATTTCTGTGAGGGATGCATTATGTCAGATTTATGGTATGTAAGACCATTGTCTTCCCAGGATTGTTTTTGTACTCCTCTGTACCAGATGATTGCACCAATGTCCTTTGCACTCTGATTCCCCCTTTAGTTGGCTGGCTCTTATTCTTCTGTCCTCAGAAGACTGCATCTCTTTGGAGCTCAACAATTCTCCTTCTTAATTGGTCAGAGTTGTTGATGTTGAGGAGTAAAGGCCTTGTTCTCATTTTTACAGTTGAAGTATGGTTTTAGTGGCTTATACTTTGCACTACTGAAATCTTTTCATTTGCCAATAGAGCTGGCATTTAAAAAAAATCTGTATATGATATGAAAGTACACTGAAATCAGTGGTCTTTGGGTATGGGAAGAGGAAAACACACTGAAATCCATAGAAAATGTATTTTATTGATTTGAATGTGCTCGTTTTAAAGCTTAATAGCTTGATAGGCTTTTGTGTGGCATAGGCCTGAAAACAATTTGGTCAGCTATCTTTGTTCAAGGAAAACAGTTTTAATAATTAAGTACATGTATATTTAAATGGTTTAATGGTTCTATTGAGTTGTTAAAGATCCAGCTTGACTGTCTCACTATGAAGTTAAAATAAATAATGTTAAAGGAAAATTATTTGCTTGCAGTTATTTTTTTCAGTCCTCTTCTACCATTATGGAACAGTGCAGGACATACAGTGTCATGGCTCTACCTCAAAGAGGCAAAGAATCTGTCAAACTATAAATAAGGTCACAGTCCTGCCTTCTTAGGAAGTGTCTTTCTGCAGGAGAGTTAGAGAACTGAAGGGAAGAGATTTAAGTATATAAGGGAGCATCTCATCTTATGGAAAAAGAGTGAGATGTAGTATGGGAGAGACAGTGACACAAGAAATTGCCAATGAGTAACTTCTTTTGTACATCACTCTTCTTTTACCCCAGCAGTAGGGACAGTCACTGACACACAGCAAACTTTATAGCACTACCATATGAAAGAGATCTTAACTTATTACCCTGTGAAGAACTGCGTCTGAAGGAACAGTTTTCAGATATGGACAGATCTGGATTGACAGCACTTTACCACTTGTAGAGAAGACTGCACTGCTTCTTAAACACCTTTGAAATGAGGTCTTCAACTCTGTCTGGGGAGTGGCGATGACTAGCAGACTGATCTTTGACCAGTTTGTGACCCTGGTGTTTTACTTGCTCGTGGGCAAGCAAGATGCTGTCTGGTGGTGATGGATTTATGACCGTTCTCAAAATAATTGCTACACTTCTCTGAATGCTTGTGAATGAGACACAAAGAATGTCAACCTGTTTATCTGGGAAGTGAAGTCTGTCTGGGAAAAGCAGAATTTGGCAGAGTGGGAAAATGATAGTTTGATGTGATTCAAAGGTTGACCCAATCTGCCAACAGGCTCATCAGCTCCTGAAACCAGGGGTGTCTGTCTCACGAAGAGACTAACAGTATTATCTCTTCTTTGTCCTGTTTCACCACCTTAAGCACTGAGGGGAGCGGGAGGAGTAAGGTTGTGGGGAGCAGAATCTTGGCTCTTTGCCTAGTACTTTGGGCTAAAGATTAACATATTTGTGTGAGGCCCTGAGTGTACAGAGAGCAAGGAAGATAGATCAGTTTATTCTGTAACAGTCAATCACTGAAATTCCAGGATGCAGCATATTTGCTTGAAGCTGAGGGTAATGAAATGTCATTCACTGATTGTCAGTTGGTGTTAGCTGAACTGCCCTTCCAATTTTCCCCTGCAAATAGACTGCCTGAAGTGACAAGAAGTGACACTCTTTCCCAGATCCAGGAGAGGGATTCTGAAAGTAAGCGTGCACTTGGTCCCTGCTTGCTCAGCCTAGTTGCCAGGCTGAATCAGAAGGTACTTGTGAAAGTACAATACCTTTTGTGTCTGAAGGGCTAAGATGGTCTGAGACTCAAGTCAGCTGATGATCAGTCTCTGTGAAGGAACCAAGTCTGCTAGAGTGTGCGGGAATGCTGGTGCAAGTCATATCCTCGGACTGGTATCCATAGTCAGAAACTAGAAAAGGGTAGCAAAAGAAAGGTCCACCATGTTATCGGGTAAATTGGAACATCTAGAAAGGAAGGAAGAGACAGCTGGTGGAAAAGGAGATTTTTGGAGGAAGAGGCAGAATGCCATCTGGCCAGAGGGTAGTATTGTAGATGCTGAAAATAAACCCAGGATGTAGCTCACCACAGGATACAACGTGGTTCAGAAGAAAAAGAGAGGTTTTGACCAGATTATTTCACGTCTTGTGTCTTTTCAGTTGAGCCCTAAAGCCTATCTGGAGAAGTGTGTCCATTTGCCACTCTACTGTCCAGGATCAGAAGAGCCTGAAAGAAGCAAATGTGAACTGTCCTGATTGATTAGGAAGCCCTGGGTTACATGGTACTACAGAACCTTGTCCCATAACTGCTTCAACAGGGTTCTGATCAGGATGCCTTTGAGAGGGGGAAACAGGTATATCCTATACTGATCAAAATTGGCCACTAGAATTGCCAGGTTCTTGTGAAGCTCCAGGGGGATAGATGAAAAACTGAGGATTGAGAACAAACCACATGTGACAGATGTTAATCTTGTCATATAGTGCACTACTGGAAAGTGCTTAGATGCTACAGGGAAGAGGATGGTGTAAAAAACCTATATAGAACAGACTGAAGGAGTGAGGGACAAACTGGTAGTGTTTGTCAGTCGCGAGGTAGAGAACATTCCAGTGGCCCAGGTGGATGGGGACATGGAGATAAGTATCCTGAAGGTTAGCTGAGCAATGGAAACTTTCCTGTGGGGGTGGGGGGGTAGGAGACCTAAGGCTTCCATCCAAACCTTTCATTTGCACAAGTTCAGGAAGCAACTGCAAAACCTCATATTCCTGTGCTTGAAAGAGTAATGAAAGTAAAATACTGAGCTGACCTACCCCGATTGCCTATGGCAACTGATTGAATGGCTCTCTTATCCAGAAAATCTTAAATTTTTGATGGTTCATGAGGGTTTACAGGGATGGAGAGAAAGCACTAGTGAAAGTGCCCAAGAAGAGCATAACACTTTCAAGTTAATAGCTCATTCGGCTGTCCTGAGAAGAAGTGGCTGAAGTCCCTGAAGTGCCACGTTTGACTTTTCACTTAAAGCAAAGGTGGAAGCTGAGCCAGCCTGATCTCAGTAGAGCTGCTTACGTTGGTAGGCAGCAGAGGAGGTGATGGGGCTGCTGAAGTCTCTTGGGTGCAGCTTGTCTTGAGAAGAAGATGGTGGGGAAACGATGAAAGCAAAAGGCTGGTTTGCAAAAATGTGAGAAGTAGGCAGTGTCTAAATTGGAGTGGAAGGCGGAGGAAGATTGGTGATTAGAGTACTTGAGTGACAATTGAAATCTGCATTCAGTTCGTGTATCTCATTTTCTGTGGACCTTCCATGTCTGTTGCCCATTTATAAATTGGAGATCATTCTTCCCAATCATTGTGAGGATGAACTCATGAATCATCAGTGTTTTTTTGTGAGGTGCTTGGCTTCCACAGAGTTTGAGGCCATATAAGAACATAGTGGACAAACTGGGGTCTTGTTAGATTCTTTACCTTCTTGCTTCCTAATAGGTGGAGCTGGAAAACACTGTATGTGCTGGACTGTCTGTCTGTATTGGTATGGATGTTCTACAATGGTTAGTGCATCTTGGAACATATGTGAGAAGAAGCATTTCCCTGCAGTGTTTTGTTGGCCTTTGGAATTCACTGCCACAGGGGGCCCAGAGTCAAATATTATTGCTGGATAATTTTATGATTACTAAGCTCAGTGTAAATTTTTAATCCTGCTCAAGGTATAACGTGAAGAAAGGCATTTCCCTAATACATAGTTCTTTATAACTGGGTAGGTACATACATTCACTCACGCGTGCGTGTGTGTGTGTGTGTGTGTGTGTGTGTGTAAAAAAAATATTTTTTTTTAACCTTCCCCTGAAGTGGCTAATGGACTTGGTGGACCAGTGGTTTTTTCTAGTATGGCAAATCAGACATTATGTGTTTAAGGTCATTTTGAGTTAGTGAAATACATTGTGTGTGTGTGTATGTGTGGCTTTATATAAGCATATTAAAGCACTGCTAAATATAACTGATCGGTTTTATTTAAAATTATTAAGTACAGTAAACTGTGCTCCCTAATTTTTTGTGATTGTATTAATGCATATACCCAGGGACTGCAGTTACATGTTTCATATTGTATTTGTTCTTGGTTTTCTACTTTAGTCGGCCACCAACCTGCCATCACCCCAGCCAAGAGAAACACAGTTGTCACTTTGGCCCTTGCCCTGCATGTCGTCAGTCCTGCCAGAAAGTGTTAAAGTGCGGTCACTTGTGTCCTGCTTCTTGCCACGATGAAGCTCTTGTGAAGCAAACTGGCTTGGTAAGACAATAGCCAGAAATGTATTAAGTACTAGCACTCTGCTTAACAAGAAAATGAACACTTCTGTCCCTGATTTTATGTTGGAAAGTATAGCTACTAGGAGTAAATATTTAGGGATCGATATGCTGCGTGATACTTAATTGAAAAATTAAGGTTCTGCTTCTACTTGCCTTGTTTAAAATCTAATTGCTTTTTATCCTGGCCATAACTGATACTCGATTCTTCATATATTTCCACAGGTAAATCTAGTCTTCCTTTTCTTTCCTCTTCCTCCCCCCACCCCATATTGTTTAAGTTTTTGTCAACAATTTTATTTAATATCTTGTTTGCTTTTAATATCAGCTGTCAACTTAATTTTTATTTGCCTCTGTTTAAAACTGATGGTTAGCTGGCAGGTATTTGCTAAACTATCATATTAGGAAGCAAAATAGGAAACTATGTTTCAAAATAGGAAACTCTACGTTGAAGCTTTCAGACCTTAAACTTCATGTGCAAAGTATAGTAAGAACTTCAAAGTAATCATACTCCTGGAGTAGAGTATTTTGAACAGGTGAGAATGTACTGTTAATTTTACTTGCCTTTCCTCTGTTGTTCAACATTTAGAATGATTTTATTAATTTTTGACTTGTCCTTGTCCTCAGGTTAAACAGTAAGGGAATGAAATCGTGACTTGTGGTATAATAAAGCCACTTGGCCTTCAGTCTCCTATTCTTAGCCATGACAGAAAATGAAATGATTATCCAGGCATGTACTGCATTCATGTCTTAGTTCTAGTAATAGAATTTCTTCAGTTGGGGGAAAATAGACCTGTTAGAACTAAGATTTTACCAGGCATTGTGGATATTTATAGCTAAACAGTTGACTCAGAGTTGTCGCCACAATTTATATAATGCAATAATATAAACACAGCAATGTATTTGTTTTGCTCTCAGCACCAACCTGCCGGGCCCTGGGAACAGCCATCTGAGCCAGCTTTTATTCAAACTGCATTACCTTGCCCCCCATGTCAGATTCCTTTACTAACGTAAGTATAAAAGGAGTTTTGCTTTGAAATTGTATCAAATTTTTCATTGCTATGTAATGTGTTTTTGAAGGCATCACTTTTTGTGCTTCAGAATTTTACAAGGTTTTGTACTGATGCAGCATGTCTGACTTACATTTTTGGTGGAAACATAGTATCTCTAAAGGCAGGGAATTTCTTTCGGTGGCCAATAGGTAGCATCTTAGAATGGTCTGCTCGATGCACTAAGGGATGGATAGGAAGAGTAAAATAAGTGCCTGATTTTAAAATCTGTATAAACAAATGCACAAAGCTGTGTTAAAAGAACATTTTACAGATAGGAGACTGAGGCACAGAGAGAGCAAAAATATCCACTAATTTTGGGTGTCCCATTTGAGACACGTAAGACTTTATTTTTCAGAGTATATAACATTATATAGCACTTCATGCTCAAAGGACTTCTCCCATTGACTTCACTTGCAGCTTTGAATGCCCAGCACTTCTGTAAATTAGAATCCAGTATCTTGTGTCAGTTACCCACAAAATGGGGAATTAGTGACCACCTTTGAAAAGTCTGGTTTAAATGATTTGACTAGCATCACATAGGAACTCTGTTGCAGAGGCTCTGATGATGTAAAAGATAGTACAGATACATTCTAATTCTCTGTGAAATTATGAACCTTCTGTATGTATCTTTTGACTCAATTTTGAATGTACATCCTCTTTGTCCTTCTCTATCAGTTTACCTCCATGTTGGACTGAAATTCCAACAGCATAGTGGGATAGGATTGCCAATAGAAGGTCATTAAATCTGAAGTGCCCTTCCATTGAAAAGGAATATCCCTAAACAGTACACTGTATCCCCATCAGGAGTTGGTTTATTGTGGGAAATGTAGTCTGGAAGTTACCTGGCAGGGTTCTGTGATCACCTGAGGAGTCTGATCCTGGGAGTCACCTGACGGGGACAGGAAGGTTATAAAAATACAGGAACTGCTCTCTTCAGGGTTCTCTTCAGCCATTTTTACTACCTCAGGATGATGGAAGCTACTGCAGGCTCTGGCAGAGGCAAGGGGACTGGAGAACCACCAATGCAGGTGGTCACTCCCAAGGAAAGGGTGAGCTACAGTGAAGGGAAATGCACGTAGAGTTTATTTTTTAAAGATCCATATATTTTTCATCTGAGTAATTAAAGAGCAAATAATGTCTTTGTGCAAAACGTGACGCATATAACATATACACAACTACAACATGCCTCTATCGAAAGTTACACAAGCCTTCTGGGTTATAGTTTATTTGATGGGATTCTGGGAGAGTATATTTTCCAGCTGTTGGGGTATCTTGGGGGGCCAGCATGGTCCTGGGGCCTAAGGCAGGTGGGCTACTCAGTAAGGTGTAGCAGACTGAGAATTGGTGTGCAGGAAATGTGCCACAGGGATGAAGGAAGGAAACAGTGATGTAACTTTCTGAGACCCAGGGAAGCTTAAAACACACAGGGATCCAGAGGTTGGGATTTCCTTCGTAGGAGTTTGGGCTCTCCCCGCTGGCAACCCACCACCAATCAGATACGTGATAGAGGCCAGGATAGAATCCATTTCTCCAGGGCAGCATTTAACTGCCTTTACCATGAAACCCTCCTTTGTCTTCCTGTAGTCTCCTGCCTCTTTCAATACTCACTTTCGAGTTTCTGGAACAAATGAAGCAGGGTCCTACAGACAACAGCCTCCTTCACTAAACAAGTATGATTTTTTTTTTTTTACCTAGAGCAGCTCCATTTTGTGTGCTGAATGAGGCAGGGTTACAGTGGGGAAAAAAATAGTATGTGATTACATAGTGCATACACCCAAGGAGGGCAAATTCAGGTGGCACCAGCAACCTTAATTCTGGCATTTCTTAGTTTTTAAGCACTTGACTTTGCAAACTTAATGTTCTTTTAGACATTTTGTGTGTGTAATTTCCTAGCAAACTGGAAAACAAATCTGATCACGTGGCATCATACTGACACCAGCATGGTTCATCAGGTGGGTTGGAGCTTTTATATCCACCACACAGACGTGGCACTTGAACTATTGGAGTAATTAATAGTCATAAGGTAGTAATCTAAATGGACCAGCACTAGAGGGCGAATAAACACTTTTGTTACACCTTTGCTGATAGCAGAGAAATGACAAAACTCAGGAAAGTTGGGTTCCTTTCCAGGCTGGGGTAGAGGGCACACTACCCATGTCCCCCCAG
The DNA here is from genome assembly GCF_965140285.1 of Lepidochelys kempii. NCBI lineage: Eukaryota > Metazoa > Chordata > Testudines > Cheloniidae > Lepidochelys > Lepidochelys kempii. The sequence continues at coordinate 91,928,577 of NC_136383.1, forward strand.
TCTGACCTCTTCTGCCTTGTCCCAGTCTTGTCTGTTTCCCACTCCAGTTCCATTCTCTTCACCTAGCCAGTCCCACTGTCCACTCTTCAGGGTTCTCATCAAATCTGTCTCCTCTCACCACCTTCCACCACCGCTCTTTATCCCCAGTCTTCTTGCCTAGCTAGGCCCAGATTCTGTCCTGTCCCCCTCTCCAGGCTTCTAGTTCCAATTTCTTTTCCTCCCCACATTTTCAGAGGTTTATGACTTGGCCAAATTTGGATGGATTTTCATGGGGACAGCAAAATGCACATCCATGAAACACAGGTCACACCCCTGCAAAATTTCACATTCCTTCTCTAAAGCATGGGTCTGCAAGTGCTTTTCAAATAAAATATCAGAATTTTTTTTAGCATGGACAAAACATATTTTCCCTTTTTTCCATAGCCCTGTCCTTGAATTTCCCAGATTTCACGTGAGGCAGACACCCCGCATGGAAAAATTCAGCCTGATTAAAGTTAGGTAAAGCTATAAGCCCCCTAAATACACACACAAGAATATAGCAGTGCTGTATTTGAGGTTGATATAGATGTCGTTTCTGTGTTAAACTGCTGTGTAAGACAGTTTTCTCTAGAGTACAGTTTTGTGCTGAGAACAAGAATAAAATTAGCTAAATTTTCTCCTTAAAAACTCACCTGTCCAGTCATTTTGAATAACCATGCATGGAAAGTAAATACCTATCCTCCTATTTAATATTTTACTTTTTTGTCAATTCTATTGCTGTTGTGTAACTTGAACACTTGTTTCATTTCAGATTTGACGTATATTGTAGCCCGATCTGTGAATTGTATATTGATTACTTAAGAATTCACAATTATCACTCTGAGATTTGACAGGTTCTTGTCCCAAGATCAGGACCAGTATTAAAATTACTGTTTAGTTGAGAACCCCGATGTGCAGTTACAACACGCTCACTTTAGGAACTCTTCTATATTTGCAAAGTCACAAACACTCTAACCTAGCAAGGTAGATAGAGATAATACAGAATGTATATCTGAACATCCATATACTTGCACCAGATCTTGCAGAACAACCTGAAATGTTAGTCAGTATTTTCCTCATCACCACCAGTGGCCATCATCCTGGCACCTCCCAAGGATATCTCTCTCCTCCTGCCCGCAGTGTGGGATACGCTTTTATAATATGTTACGCTGAAGCCTCTGTGTCTGATGCATATTCAGTAGGAGTTTCTCCCCTCTTCCTTATTTGTATTTCCTCACCCTATTAATTTTGGGGTGCCCTTCTCCTATAGGTTAGTATATTAATGATCTCAATTTATTATCCTATATGTCAGACATCTGCAGAGGTTCCCATCCTACAGTATCCAAAAGCTGGTGTTAGCTCATGTTCCTATTGTTGGCTGGTGGTGTTATGGACAAACTTCCCCCTTAAGCACTCTAGTCCAAGTTCCCCAAAACTGAGAGGTGACCATTAGGCCATTTATCTGTGCCAGAGTTAACAGGCTTCTAGCCTGATGTTAAATGCTAAAGCCAATGTCTTACAGGAAACAGGCCTGTAGTTTCCTTGCATTACTGCTGAATAAAATAAATGCTAAAGACCACTCTGTGAGCTACAGTATATAGCTCTGAGTGAACAACACATGCTTTGCTTTGCTTGAAGACATTTACAGATATCTAAAGGTTGGATATTGAGCGTTCAGAGTTCACTAAAATACTGCAAATATGTAAGCATGTGCTTCACTTTAATCATGTGAGTGTTCTTACTGATTTCATTGTTACTACTCATGTGAATAAACATTTGCAGCTTTGGGACCTAAATAAGGAAATGACCATTCTCAAAATAGAATGTTGTTAAATTGTCTCTGAGCTCTTGTTTATGATGTAATATGAATAGTAATATTATAAATATTAATATTTCTGCCCTGCTTAGTCAATGTTCCAGTCAAGTGCCTTACCACAAAATATACATCTCCTTAAATCAGATATGGTACATTCCTAATGGTATCCTGGAATGAATAGTTTGAGGTTGGGAGAAACTTGCATTTGAAAAGACAATGGCTAAATGCAAAATATTTTGAAGAACAGCTGATATTAGTCTGATGAACATACATGATCTCATCTGGTTTTAAAAGTTAATCAGGGTTGGGCCTGTTCAATACTTGAGGTGAAAGGGACTTGGAGATGTAGAAAGCACACTTCAGGATAAAGCAAAACAACCATGTTCATAAACAGTTGTCAGTAGTTCTGTTAATCGTTATTTGACAACTTTAGATAGGTGAGAGGCCAAAGGGCTGGATAAAAACAAATTTAATATCGGCCTTTATGAAGAGTTTAAAAGGAATGTCTGGAAAGTTAAGTATTGTGAACGTACTGGGCCAGCTTTTTCCTCCTGCACTAGGACAGATTTTGTGCTGATATGAAGGACAAAGATGCTGTAAACCAGATTAACTGACTACTGGTGAATCATCTCAGGATATGGGGATTCCTCAATGATGTAGAGCCCCTCGAAGGTTCCTGTGCTCCCAACTCTTTCTTGTAGCCAGAGGAAAGTAGCATCAGTGGGGTGTCCCTGTATCTTGCTGTTTTGTGGCAACTGGAAAAGCCATTTGGAGTTGTTGGTAGCTGCCGTATGTCAGAACAATTATTGCCACCCCCGCCTTCTAGCCTAAATTCCTCCATGTTCTTTAGCCAGATCTGAGGATTGGGGTCATTGTACCTGAAATTTAGTGAAGCTTTCAATAGGAGGCTCCAGTAGAGGAATGAGAAGGATACTCTTTGGAAAAGATACTGCAGATCTGAACCTGGTACTCAACCAAAGGTAGAAAGTAAGCACCATCAACACACAAACTGAGCAGAAGATTGATTTAGGCTCTCCTGGGTTCCGCCATTGTTTTGTATCTTTGACCATCTGAAGGAAGAAATAAATTTCTACAGGAGTAGACCACTTACGAAAAAGCCTCTAAAATTGTGAAATAGGGAAAATAATGCCTATTAAAAGACTCAAAGGAGTATGCTTAGAAAACAATAATTCAGAAGTTTCTGCAATAAAGATAATACATTTCTTTATACAGCCTTGCTGAGTCTGCAGTTGGAATACTTTATTCTGTCTATAAAACTGATAAATTAGAATCCAAGTAAGAATGGAAAATTAGAGGTTAACACATTGATCTAACAGTGTAGTTGTGCTCCAAAAGCAGCATGAATGTTGGACCCACCCTTTGACCTTGATGTGGTGCCATGTAGAGCTGCCCTCCATGAGACTGTTGCTGAAAGGGGGTGGTGTTAGGGGAGAATTAGAACAAGTGGATTAGGGAGCATCTTTGCTAAAAGGTACTGGTCACTCCTACTAACTGAGGCCATATCTAGGAATGCCCTTAAATTCATGTGAACTCTCAGACTTAAGCTATGTCTACACTAGCACTTTTGTTGGTATAACTTACATCTCTCAAGGATGTGAAAAAAACACCCCTGAGAGCGACATAAGTTGCACTGACAGAAGCACCAGTGTTGACAGCTGCTGCTGCTTGTTGAGGTGTTTTAATTATGTTGACTGAAGAGTTCTCTCCCATCGGCATAGGGTGGCTATGGAGGAGACCTTGTAGCAGCACAGCTGCATCAGAAGTTCTATGCATTTGTGGAACTGATGTTTTATAACTGATTATTTCCCACAGCAAAACATTGACATTGCTTCAGATGCCTTATTGCTTTAAGGAGTACACCTGTTTGCAATTCTCTCAATATTTTTTTTCCCTTCTTTGCAGGGAATGTCTTGGGCAGCATGAGGTGAGTCACAGAGAAATGACCATTTGAGTGAATATGAAGTGTGCATCATTTTGTTTTGATTAATTAGTTCTTACAAAATATTTTTTGCATTAAAATCTATGAAATGTTTTTATTTGAGTGCTGTCGTGTTCATTAGGACAGTATTATAGCATTTTGTATTAGAAAATGTATAACAGTTGAATTTTAGGTTGTTTGATCAAAGTTTAAGTTCTTGGCTTTTGAAACGACATTTTATACAAGTATTGGGGTAGCCGTGTTAAAATGTATCCACAAAATTATTGTTGTTTTTGTACATTTTATACAGGTTATAATGGTGAAATGCTCTTGCACTAGTGAGTGTATTTAATTGCATGTTGTCTGTTTCATTAAATATTTCGCTCGGCTTATATGTAAGCAATGTTCCTCCTCTCCCCCATCAAATTTTCTTGTCCAAGTAGCTGCCATCACTACACTATTCCTCAGAAGGGATGGAGGCTTTGCATTGCATATGCGACAGTAAATGGTAATGCCACTGTGTGATTTAGATGCAGAGTGGGAAGATTGGACGTGGGGTGGAGACTCTCCTATGAGAGATCCAGAGAATTAACTTTTCATTTGGTGCAGCCTTCTATAATCTAGTAGTAGAGATTTTCTCTAGAGCAGTGGTTCCCAAACTTTAACAACCCGTGAACCCCTTTCACTAAAATGCCGAGTCTCGCAAACCCCCTCCTAAAAATGAACATTTCCAGGGATTTTCTCCTTTACCTGAGTATAAATTAGAAAAGCAGTGATCTTGGCAATATAAAATTGGTTTTTATGACATCCTGATCACACACTATGTATTTATTATTATTTATCATTATAGTATCTTTATTATATTATGAAAATGGCAACACTCTTCTGAGATCTCACTTCTGTCGCTTGTATCATTTTGAATAAGCCTGTTAAACAACAAGGCTCCTTGGTTTCATCAAGGAGTATCAGATGTGAAACAGCATGTAGGGATTTAAAAAAGCCAACTCACATCAAGAATTCCTCCTATACAAGCATTCAGGTCTTGAGCAGTCCAGGCAAACCACTCAGGTTACAACGAAGCTTAAACTTGTTCATCATCATTTTAAAAACGATACTAGCTGCTTGTTTCATTTTAAGAACAGCAAAAAAATCTACCTCCCTTTGTATTTCTTATAAGGAGTCTTGAAGTTTAAATCTCCTCTGTGTGTTAGATATGCTGGCTTTGAACTGCTTAGCTCTTGGAAGTCCAGGGGCTCTGGGCTGCTGGCCCCGGGGTCCTGAGGGACAGCTCTGTCCGCCGTTAGGGAATTTTTTCTTGAGAACGCCCTGTAACATTTCACAAAGCCTAGTTTGGGAACCACTGCTCTAGAGGAAAATGTAATTAATTTTCACAATCATTTAACAGTTAGAAAAGTAATCCAAAAATCATTTACCACTTTTTATAATTAATTTTTCACTAATTTTAAAATTACAGCTACATTTTAATGATAGTATAAGCAGGTGTTTTGTTAGGCTTATTGCAGACTTTTCACTAATATGTCAAGTTTTTTAATATCAGTTTTCAGAGTAGCAGCCGTGTTAGTCTATATTCACAAAAAGAAAAGGAGTACTTGTGGCACCTTAGAGACTAACAAATTTATTTGAGCATAAGCTTTCGTGAGCTACAGCTCACTTCATCGGATAAATGCATCCGATGAAGTGAGCTGTAGCTCACGAAAGCTTATGCTCAAATAAATTTGTTAGTCTCTAAGGTGCCACAAGTACTCCTTTTTGTAATATCAGTGACATTCTAATTTAGAGCTCTTTTAAATTAGACAATCGAGATGTAAAGTTTATTTGTTAGCGGTCATTATGATTCATAATTCACATAATTGTTGTAATCATAACCATGAGGTTTTTAAATCAGATGTTCATTGTTCCCATATAACTTTCCTCAATATATTTCCAATTTATGCTGGAATGTTTTTATATAAAATGAGTGTCTGCATTTTGGTACACCATGTACTGTTGGCTTGATGATGTAGATATCATGTAAGTGCATCTACAAATTAGTTTTGAAAGTTGAAGTAGAAATGACACCATCTTGTATAATAATATGGAAGGTCAAATGTTACAAAGATGTATGTAGTCTTTAAAAGACTAAGTAAATATTTAATACTGGCAAACAACTGTCCTAATCTTGTGCACACATTGTTCTGTAGCGTGAATGAAAAAAAATATGTACGGTATGTCTCCTTTGATTTAAATGAAATTGGTGGGTTTTTTTTTCCTTGGTCATTTAGTGCTTATCTGTGGAAACTTGTGAAGTATGTGAGAGTCAAGATTTAGGTTTATGGTTTTGTGTGTGCATAATTTCAGTGGGAGGAAAAGTTTCAGAGGTTAGATAAAAGGTATACACTTCATATGTGCTTTCTTCAAAGTATTAGAATTTTTTTATAGAAATTGCCTTCTGTACAGATAGACTTAATGTGTGCAACCAAAATCAGTATTTTTTACTGACCTCGGTAATTTTATAGTTGATCTAAATAATTTCTTCTTTGTGGTAAGTAGTCTCCTTTTCAACATCATGTATGCACGCCTTCTTTCTATCTGTTTTACGTCAACCGTTTCTCAGACTTTCTCTCTGTTTTACTTCAACCACTTCAAGCTATTTCTCAAAGATTGCAGTGAGTCTGTACTCACTGCAGTCTCAGTATAGTGGGGTTTTGTCCACTCAGCAGGATGAAAAGGGGTTGTGGCTCCTTTAAGTTTCCCTTACTGCCTTTAAGTTTCCCCTATGCAGGGAGAGCAAAGGGGACAGTTTCCAAAGCCAAGGGCAACTGGAAGAGGCTGGCTCAGGTGGGACACTGGCCATTGTTTGTACTGGGGTAGGTAATGAGGTTAGATCTAGTTGTCTCAACCTAGCAGGTAGCAAGAGTCCAGTGCAGTTAAGGAGTCCAGTTCCCTCATAAAACTGACATTGGAAATGGACTTTGGGAAAGGCATCCCTTAATGAAGCTGGGAAAAGGGTTTGGTTCTCTTAATGTCTGGTACAGTAGGGAGACAACCCCCCTTTTCCAATTGCTTCTCCTACCCTCGTATGGTGGGGTGGTATGGTCACAACAATGGGCAAGGATCAGGTTAGGATGAGTGAGGGCTGACAACAGTACTCCCAAATAGGTGGGAATGATTAAGGAAATAATGGTGGCCTGTGCTGTACAACCGATTGCAGAGTATTTTCCAGGTGAGGTATGTTAATAAAATTGCCACCTAATTAAATCACATCTGCTGCATTTTACCTTCCTTCCTGCATGGCTGGGACAATCCCACTCATTGGATTTTGGAATTCGTGTGTCCTTTTATATCTCATTGCTGTATAGGATTGTGTTCTACGTATGTGCTACTTATAGCACAGACCCCTTTAAGACAGTGTCATCCTTCCTCCCCCTGCCCCATCCACATTAGAGATATTTGTGGGCTTTGGGATAAATTTATAGTACTAAGTCATGTAAGTTGTACTCTGTCATGAACTCCAAAGGTGTGCCATAAATAAATCCTCATGAACGTATTTGAAATCTGCATGATACTGCACCCCTTTGATTACGTGACTTCTAAAGGCTGGTGCATAGACTTCTAAAATACCCACTACAGAAAAATACATAAGCTAAAACTTCCCCAAACATATATACAGCAACTAAACACAATCTAATAAATTATGTAGATAAACCTGACATGATAGAGTAGTATTTAAGTGCTTTAAGAAGCTATTTGCAGCTATCTTTAATGAATAATTCTATGGAATTACCTTGTTTAATGAAAAATAAACTCAAAGATAGACTCTTCCCATTGTGAAGATGTTATGCCATCATACCATCTCCTCCATAAACTTATCAAGTTTAATCTTGAAGCCAGATAGGTCTTTTGCCCCCACTGCTTCCCTTGGAAGGCTATTCCAGAACTTCACTCCTCTGATGGTTAGAAACCTTCGTCTAATTTCAAGTCTAAACTTCCTGATGGCCAGTTTATATCCATTTGTTCTTGTGTCCTCATTGGTACTGAGGTTAAATAATTCCTCTCCCTCTCTGGTATTTATCTCTCTGATATAGAAAGCAATCATATCTCCCATCAACCTTCTTTTAGTTAGGCTAAACAAGCCAAGCTCCTTGAGTCTCCTTTCATAAGACAAGCTTTCCATTCCTCGGATCATCGTAGTAGCCCTTCTCTGAACCTGTTGCAGTTTGAATTCATCCTTCTTAAACATGGGAGACCAGAACTGCACACAGTATTCCAGATGAGGTCTCACCAGTGCCTTGTAGAACGGTACTAACACCATCTTACCTTTACTGGAAATACCTCGCCTGATGCATCCCAAGGCCACATTAGCTTTTTTCACAGCCATATCATACTGGCAGCTCTTAGTCATCCTATGATCAACCAATACTGCAAGGTCAGTCTCCTCCTCCGTTACTTCTAATTGATGCGTCCCCAGCTTATAACTAAAATTCTTATTAATCTCTAAATGCATGACCTTACACTTCTCACTATTAAATTTCATCCTATTACTATTACTCCAGTTTACAAGGTCATCCAGATCCTCCTGTATGATATCCTGGTCCTTCTCTAAATTGGCAATACCTCCCAGCTTTGTATCATCCGCAGACTTTATTGGCGCACACCCACTTTTTGTGCTGAGGTCAGTGATAAAAAGATTGGTCCCAAAACTGATCACTGAGGAACTCCACTGGTAACCTCCCTCCAGCCTGATGGTTCACCTTTTAGTATGACCTGCTGTAGTCTCCCCTTTAACCAATTCCTTATCCAACTTTCAATTTTCATATTGATCCTCATCTTTTCTAATTTAACTAATAATTCCCCATGTGGCACGGTATCAAACGCCTTACTGAAATCTAGGTAAATTAGATCCACTGTGTTTCCTTTGTCTAAAAAAATCTGTTACGTTCTCAAAGAAGATCAGGTTGGTTTGGCACGAGCTACCTTTTGTAAAACCATGTTGTATTTTGTCCCATTTACCATTGACCTCAATGTCCTTAACTACTTCCTCCTTCAGAAAATTTTCCAAGATCTTGCATACTATAGATGTCAAACTAACAGGCCTGTAGTTACCCGGATCACATTTTTTTTCCTTTCTTAAAAATATGAACTATGTTAGCAATTCTCCAGTCATATGGTACAACCCCTGAGTTTACAGATTCATTAAAAATTCTTGCTAATGGGCTTGCAATTTCATGTGCCAGTCCCTTTAATATTCTTGGTTGAAGATTATCTGGGCCCCTCGATTTAGTCCCATTAAGCTGTTCGAGTTTCACTTCTACCTCGGATATGGTAATATCTACCTCCATATCCTACCGTTATCCCTAAGCTCCTCATTAGCCTCATTAAAGACTGAGGCAAAGTATTTGTTTAGATATTGGGCCATGCCTAGATTATCCTTAACCTCCGCTCCATCCTCAGTGTTTAGCGGTACCACTTCTCTCTTTCTCTCTCTCTTTTATTTATATGGCTATAGAACCTTTTACTATTGGTTTTAATTCCCTTTGCAAGGTCCAACTCTACTTGACTTTTAGCCTTTCTCACTTTATCTCTACATGTTCTGACCTCTGTATGCAAAGAACAGCCAGGCTTTTGTTCATTTTTTTTTTTTTTTTTTTTGGTAGTATACAACCATTTTGGTGGTGTCTTCCATTGTGGTTTTATGTTCTGATTTTGTTCTAATTTGTTTTTTCTCATAATTTTAATTTCATTTTTGAATTCTGTGGCAATAGATTATATTAATCTGACTCTGCATGTGTACATTCTTTTATGCTAGCTCCTGTTTAGATGTGGTTCAGTCTTAGCCTAAAGTACAGTTATTGTGGTTTTAGTTCCCTAACTACCTATTTAAAATTTAAAATGTAATCAAATACTAATTTTAAAACCAAAAACAAACAGTCCATCCACTCCTAAATCCTCCATGTCTAGAATCATAGAATCATAGAATCTCAGGGTTGGAAGGGACCCCAGAAGGTCATCTAGTCCAACCCCCTGCTCAAAGCAGGACCAATTCCCAGTTAAATCATCCCAGCCAGGGCTTTGTCAAGCCTGACCTTAAAAACCTCTAAGGAAGGAGATTCTACCACCTCCCTAGGTAACGCATTCCAGTGTTTCACCACCCTCTTAGTGAAAAAGTTTTTCCTAATATCCAATCTAAACCTCCCCCACTGCAACTTGAGACCATTACTCCTCGTTCTGTCATCTGCTACCATTGAGAACAGTCTAGAGCCATCCTCTTTGGAACCCCCTTTCAGGTAGTTGAAAGCAGCTATCAAATCCCCCCTCATTCTTCTCTTCTGCAGGCTAAACAATCCCAGCTCCCTCAGCCTCTCCTCATAACTCATGTGTTCCAGTCCCCTAATCATTTTTGTTGCCCTTCGCTGGACTCTCTCCAATTTATCCACATCCTTCTTGAAGTGTGGGGCCCAAAACTGGACACAGTACTCCAGATGAGGCCTCACCAATGTCGAATAGAGGGGAACGATCACGTCCCTCGATCTGCTCGCTATGCCCCTACTTATACATCCCAAAATGCCATTGGCCTTCTTGGCAACAAGGGCACACTGCTGACTCATATCCAGCTTCTCGTCCACTGTCACCCCTAGGTCCTTTTCCGCAGAACTGCTGCCTAGCCATTCGGTCCCTAGTCTGTAGCTGTGCATTGGGTTCTTCCGTCCTAAGTGCAGGACCCTGCACTTATCCTTATTGAACCTCATCAGATTCCTTTTGGCCCAATCTTCCAATTGGTCTAGGTCCTTCTGTATCCTATCCCTCCCCTCCAGCGTATCTACCACTCCTCCCAGTTTAGTATCATCCGCAAATTTGCTGAGAGTGCAATCCACACCATCCTCCAGATCATTTATGAAGATATTGAATAAAACCGGCCCCAGGACCGACCCCTGGGGCACTCCACTTGATACCGGCTGCCAACTAGACATGGAGCCATTGATCACTACCCGTTGAGCCCGACAATTTAGCCAGCTTTCTACCCACCTTATGGTGCATTCATCCAGCCCATACTTCCTTAACTTGCTGACAAGAATACTATGGGAGACTGTGTCAAAAGCTTTGCTAAAGTCAAGAAACAATACATCCACTGCTTTCCCTTCATCCACAGAACCAGTAATCTCATCATAAAAGGCGATTAGATTAGTCAGGCATGACCTTCCCTTGGTGAATCCATGCTGGCTGTTCCTGATCACTTTCCTCTCATGCAAGTGCTTCAGGATTGATTCTTTGAGAACCTGCTCCATGATTTTTCCAGGGACTGAGGTGAGGCTGACTGGCCTGTAGTTCCCAGGATCTTCCTTCTTCCCTTTTTTAAAGATTGGCACTACATTAGCCTTTTTCCAGTCATCCGGGACTTCCCCGGTTCGCCACGAGTTTTCAAAGATAATGGCCAGTGGCTCTGCAATCACAGCCGCCAATTCCTTCAGCTCTCGGATGCAACTCGTCCGGCCCCATGGACTTGTGCACGTCCAGCTTTTCTAAATAGTCCCTAACCGCCTCTATCTCCACAGAGGGCTGGCCATCTCTTCCGCATTTTGTGATGCCCAGCGCAGCAGTCTGGGAGCTGACCTTGTTAGTGAAAACAGAGGCAAAAAAAGCATTGAGTACATTAGCTTTTTCCACATCCTCTGTCACTAGGTTGCCTCCCTCATTCAGTAAGGGGCCCACACGTTCCTTGGCTTTCTTCTTGTTGCCAACATACCTGAAGAAACCCTTCTTGTTACTCTTGACATCTCTGGCTAGCTGCAGCTCCAGGTGCGATTTGGCCCTCCTGATAACATTCCTACATGCCCGAGCAATATTTTTATACTCTTCCCTGGTCATATGTCCAACCTTCCACTTCTTGTAAGCTTCTTTTTTATGTTTAAGATCCGCTAGGATTTCACCATTAAGCCAAGTTGGTCGCCTGCCATATTTACTATTCTTTCGACTCATCGGGATGGTTTGTCCCTGTAACCTCAACAGGGATTCCTTGAAATACAGCCAGCTCTCCTGGACTCCTTTCCCCTTCAAGTTAGTCCCCCAGGGGATCCTGGCCATCCGTTCCCTGAGGGAGTCGAAGTATTTAAACTTCCTCCTATATTTTTCTTTGGTTTTAATTCCGCTTTCCAGTTGCAGGCAGGTCTTTAGGTTGTTCTGTTGCTGATATCAAAACCACTTTTCATGCAGAAAAGACTGGGATGAACTGCTCAAATTTAGAAGGTTTTGTACTTCCTCTTTTAGCTCTGTCCCTCTGCAGTCTCCTTCTGGTAGATCTGTACTGGGAAATGGTGAGGCTATATTTACTTGTTCCTAATCAGTTTCTAAAAGTGACCTTCCACTCTCATCAACTTTTTTCCTATTATCTCCACCCCATCAGCCTCCTTGAAGCTATGGATTTCTTGTGCTGATAATGATAGTGAGATTAATTATATTAGTCATTCTAGTTTAGTCTCCTGCTGCTGGAACACTATAATGTTTTCTTTAAGATGCTCTTTTGATCTGTCACTGACATTCACAGCAGAATGACTAATACCTGCCTGAAGTCAGGAAGTGGAAGTGAAACCTGAGAAGAAAAGGAAGCAACTTAAAATATTAAAGTGTAATTTTTTTACCCCAAAGAGCCACATACTTCTAGGTATTTGGGAAGATGGCTCACGCTTCAGCCAGCATAGTTAGCTTCAATTTCCCCATGATACTGTGGAGAAGTGGAGTAATTTGGCAATGACAGCCTTCCACATGTCCCATGCCACAATCATATAACCAACCTGCCATCCAGAACACTTCTCAGATTCCCTGTTGAGGATATCCTACTTCAGTTCCATCTTCTGTCTTCCCAGCCCCTGAAAGGGCTGTCACCAAGTCCACACAGCCACAAAAATGTATTATTATAGAAATTAGGTGTATGTGAGAGTTGGAGGGAGAGCCCAGTTATATGGGGCAGGGGCAGAACTTTGCATAAGGCCCACAAAATATTTGGAAGTGTCAGTGTATAGGTAACAATATGGAGCCTTTAGTCTCCTAACTTCTCAGTTGGAGTCTAGCCAAAATGAAAGTAGTTACTGAAAGTTATCCTAGTCTGACAAAATTTGTATTCAGTGCTCTGTGAAATTATCAATTTTCAATTCCTAATGGATGGGTGACAGCATCACAAACAATTTTGAATGTGAACATGGTGCATTAGTTAAAGGAGGGGAACTGGGAGTGAATAAGTTTAAATTCTAGTTCTGACACTGACATGCTGTTTGATGTTGGACACCTTTCTGCGTTCTGTTTCTCTGTGGAGTTACAGTGGATATGCTTAAAGTTCTGGTTTTAGAGATGATGTATCCGATGATATATCCGATGTGTAGGGAGATTCTGGAGCTTAATTCTAGAACTAGAATGGACTTTGAGTGAGCTCACTATACATAGTGTCTCCACGGGGTTATTGTGAGGCTTAATTCTTTAACAGTTGTAAAGCACTTAGAAAGTCTCTAGCAAAAGGCACAATAGATGTGCAAAGTATTACTAAAACACACTGAAAGTCTGCAACTGATAGTCTGTTTTCCAGATATTCAGCAGCTGTTTTCAGAAAGCAAGCTTGTTAGTTTTTTTATTTACTTAGGTATAATATAAAATCAAGTACATAAACTTAATTGAACTTTTCTTTTTACTGTGTTAATTAAGGTTATTTGTCAGACATTCAGAAGCACCAGAAGTTCTCTATCGTGGTACTAATGCCATACGTTGGGTCTTTTTAACCTTTTAGGCGAGTCCTTTACCATGTCACTCTGCGGGCCCCTACTCATGTAAAAGATTTTGTGGACGGCTGCTTGATTGTAAGAATCATACCTGCATGAAGGAATGTCATAAATTTACCAAAGTAAATGGTAATACTGACAGGCAAAAGGTAAGTTTTAGAGGTTGTATTTTTCTTTCGTCTGTTCTTGGCTCAAGAGCACAAGATTTGCGGTCAGGAAACAAAGGTTCTGTTTCCAACTCTATCAGTGACTTACTTGGCGACCTTTAGCAAGTCACTTAACCTTTCTGTGTTTTCATTTCATCTTTAAAATTGGGATAGTTGTTAATTAGCTATTTTGTAAATATTAAGCACTGTTATTATTTCTGTTGTAACATTTAAACCTAAGTAGTCACGTAGATTTCCCCCCCCCCCCCCGTCCAGTATCACTTTTTTGTATATTTATAAACTTCCTCCAAAGTCAAATATGACAACTCTTCCTGGGTTGTGTGGCCTACTGATGTAGTGTTGGGAGGAATCCAAGTTTATCTTGAGGGGTGAGGTAAGGGGGGTTCACAAACCCCATGATAGTTTGTTGGGGAGAAATTGCTCACCAGTCAAACTTGCAGTACAGAAAGCCAGCAAACCCTTTAACAGTAGAGAAATTCTACCTCGTCACTAGAAGTATGTCAGAACCACAAGGCTGAGATTTCCACACACAAAAAAGTAGTGAGACTGCATGTTAAGATCCATCAAGAGACCACTAGAGACTATTTAAAAAAAATTCCTACACTATAAGATTATTTGCTTGTTGAGTACGTGAAGCCAGGGGCTAGAAGATTGTAGTTGCTGGAGGTACGATGAAACAAAAATGAGAGATTGGGTAGGGATGAAGAACTGCCCTAGTTTTGAGTTGACAAGGTGGGTGAGGTAATATCTTTTATTGGACCAAATTCTGTTGGTAAGAGAGACCACCTTTGAAGCTTACACGTAGCAGTTCTTCAGGTCTGGGAAAAGTATTCAAAGTGTCACAGCTAAATACTAGGTGGAACAGATTGTTAAACATAAGTAGGTAACACACATTACCAGGGCCCTTTCAAGGTGAAGATGGTCCACTAACACCACCATAGTAATAGGACTAAAAGGGGGGTTAGTCATCAGAACTGGCATACTCAGTCTGATCAGATCCAGCAGGACTGGAAACAAAACTTACTGTAGCCAGTAAAGGCAACTAAGGTCACGGTGTCTGTCCTAATCTCACTTAAGGGTCGGTGGTCCTTCCTGGGTCTGCCTAGGTTTGAGAGGCACCCTGCTACCGCCAGCTCTTAGCATGAGGAAGCCTTGTTTGTGTCTGTTGTGGGTCAGCTCTTGGCTCCATTGACCACAGGCAACACAAACACTTCCCTCTCAGCCTATGCAGGCTCTAATGTTTCTCTGCAGGCTAGTGATGGGCACACTTCAACCCCTGAGCCCTCCGAGTGTCCAGTCCCTGTTCCACTGAACACTTACAGTAGTTACAGATTCACTGCTCCCAAAGAAGCAGTACTCCCCAGCTTGTCAGTTACCACTGAGCTCATCGCTCTGCTTATCTTGTAGCACTTAAATAAGGTTAAAGTATAAGTTTAAAAGTTCATTTAACAAAGGAAAGAGATCCAAATGGTGGCAGGTAGAAATATTGGAAATAAATGGTTGCATATAAAATAAAATCATAACATGCATTCTAAAACCTAGACTTATGTAACTAATGCTTACCCCCAAAGTCCTTCCAGCATTTTACAGCCAGGTTGGCTGTAATCTTTCATTCATGAGGCAAGTCATGCTGTCTGCTTCCCTCAGTGGAAAAGCTCTAGGGCGTCTCCCAGTACCCCCAGCAATACTCCCCTAAAACATTAATGTTACTCATAAACAGGAAGTCCCGCTGCTAATTGCTTTTTCCTGTTTGCCTCTTTCTTGTCGACTTCACAATCTCTTGTTTGGCATTTGGCTCAGACTGCAGATAGGCCTCTGTTGTGAAGTGTACAATACATGTGTGACCAGACAGAGGAGAGATGAGAATCTCCTCCCTACTACCTGAAAGGAGCATGTTTATCACCTTCTGGTGACCTGCCTTATCTCATATACCTTAGGAACATAATTTTCAGTACAGATACATAATTCCTTAGACATTATCTGTTCATACATTTTGCAATGATTATGATGCCAGTGGGCTCTTGGTAGATGCCATTCATAGTGAAGTATTATGCATATATCCAATGCAGGGGATCCCTTTAAAACTAAGCACTCCCTGTGCCCTCTGCCATTTGGCACTAGAGGTCCCTGGGTCACAGGGTCAGTGCGCCTGCAAAAATTGGAGGAAGAAAAAGTGTTTGAACCCTCATACTGCATGGAGAAGAGTGTAAATCTTTTGCTGAGGTGTAGCAAAGGTTCATCTTGATTGTCTCAGTTCACAAAGGATTACATTTCCTTCTTGATTTGGGAACCACTCATGAAATTTTCTCATTGAACATTTCGGTCTGTTAGATGATCTGTTCCTTCCTCGCAAAGTATGTTACAACCAAGATGATTTTGGACACTAACAAGTTCCAATTATTAGGGCCTTCCAAATAGAGGATTATTGACTTGGGCAGAGTAAAATTCTAGTTAGAACAAAGGCACGAGTTTTGGGGCTGACTGTTTCAGCAGTTCCTTTGAGCCATTCATGGGTATGAAAAGACAACTTTACAAGCTCTTCAGATACAGGTTCTGTTAATTCCGGTATGCTTAACCTCAGTTGAGCAGCTCACCAAGAAGGGTTTCATGTCCAATGATTAGTCCAGAGATCTTGGATTTACATGGCATGCTAGAAATTTGGACAGTTGAGCAGCATTCAGTTGGGGTACAAAATATAACTTTAATTCTGAAAGTTGTATCTTATACTCCCAACAGCATAAGGAGGTAGGAGGACTCACTGTAAAACTTGATCCTAACCACCATTGAACCCACCTACCAGTGTAGGTTTCTTCGTGCTCTGTAAATTGGACATAAAAATGCACCCTGGGTTTTCTCTGAGGCAGACTTATAAAAACCCATCATCTTCCTTGGCTAAATTGATGCTAGCCAGTCGTACATTACTTGTTTGTCAGTTGACTCTTGAAACAGTGCCACCACAGAACAAGAGGTAGTTAGAGCCTGTCAGTGATGCTAACCAACTGGTCACCTCGTTCCATGAGAGCTATAAGGCCAACTGCATGGAACCTTTTTCACCTAAATTTTTATCACCACCAAGTCAGCGATTTGAGGTTTTAGTGTAGATTTTCCCGATTCTCTGACAAGCTTCTTTCATGCTGCCTCCTGTAGATGGAATGTCCTGTTTTAATTCCATGTTACAGAATTCTGGCTTTTATTTGTTATGGCAGCATCCAAAAGTCTCATTCTGGATTGGGGGCACTGATGTGCTAGGCAATGTACTAACACGTTACTAGACTTTAGGATAGGTGTTGGTTCTTACTACTTAATTTAAGACAAGATGCAACAAGCTGATGTAACAATTATTATGTCTTCATTCCATTCCCTAAAATACATGGTTGCTTTGGCTAGCTGTGCTCAATTAGATGATGGTGAATTGCTTTGTTTTTTTTTTTAATCATAAGGTATAAACAAAATCAATATCTCTGATCCCTGCTGGCCCTCTGCTTAGCCATTATGAATTTGCATTTTCCTGTCAGCAGCATGGTAGAAGTGTGTTTTGAGGAGGAGTTTATGGGCTAACTCAAGAAGATCATTCCACATTTAAGAAGCAGCATGGAAGAAGTGTGAATATGCTTTTTGGGGACATAGACAAACTGGTGATCTTGCATAGCATTGTTGGAGTGGAAGGGGCAGAACTCATTTAAAATGGAAAAAAGGGAGGGGCAGAGTTTCAAAAGGCAATAATGATGAGGATGTGCAGAATTTGTTGTAAGTATAAAACAGGGAGCCAATAGAGGTAATGGAATCTTAGTTTTGTGGGATACCTGTAAGTTTTAAATAAATTGTCGTCTTTCTTAGTTTTATGTCTCATCAAAGAAATTATTATAAAGGTTATTACTCTATTCCTTCAGTTACTCTCTGTTCTGAGTCTAGCTTAACTATATGCATTTCATGGCTCACTGTAAAATTTTAATCTTCACAAGTGGAACACTCCAACAATACTTGCCTCTTGGAGTGAGGACAAATTACTTACCTGAAATTGTGTGTTTCTGTTTGGAAAGAAACAATCTGTATAGGGCCTTGTATGTGCTCATAAGTTACACTGATTTAACTAAAAACTGTTTTTTAAAAAAAAAAGTAGGTTAAAACTGTGTAAACCCCTATTTGGACACTCCCCAATCTGTATAAAACTGGTTATGTAGATGTTTAGCTTGCAACTGCAAATTCACCAACACAAGGTAAACCCCAACGTATGCCAGGTTTAAACTGATTGTAAGAGTAGTGGTTTGCACTAGTGTAACTAAATTGGTCTATAATAACACCCTTTATTTGATATTGTGTGTATAGATCAGGCTTATGTCTCACTAGCCCAGCTCAAAATTGAGCTGATGGTGAGAAAAAGCACCTTATTACTCACCATTACTCAATTTTGAGCTCAGCTGGTGAGACATAGGCCCCTCCCTGAGATCTACTTGCCACTGGATAGGGAAGGCAGCTAGGAAATTATATGGTTTGAAGTGCTCTCTGGATGGCATGTTGATGGCCATCTGAATAAGCCTAACTGGAAGATATCGGCGTCAGAGAACAATAGAAGTAAATGTTGCCCTTTTTATCAGTCAAATGTTGTTATAAAATTCTGAAGGTTAAATATTAACTGTTTGTTATATTCAACAAATGTTTTAAAGTAAATGTTTTAAAGTTAAAAAAAAAAAAGTGGCACATTTAGTGTATGAATGAAAGTAAAGCTGTTGCTTTATGTGCCCATCTCTATCTGTTCAGTAATGAGATTTATATTAACCACTGAAGGAAATAGTGCTTGTTTCCTTGACTCTGTGCTAACGTGGATTAGAATTTGCTAAGTAAATAACCCTATTGGAATAAATTTAAACCTCACTAAAATACAGACAAAAATTTAACCTTTTAAAGATTATTCTCCATGTCGTGTGGAATTGAGTCTTTGTCCTTTTTCTGAAATGCATACTTTAATCATACAATAATCCTGATGTACTAATTTTTCAGCCTGCTATATAGTAGGTTTCCATCCCAATGCTGTTCAAACTGCTGTTTGAGGGGGGAGAAATGCAAAAAGTGCAGAATATCAGTAAATCGTAAAGATTGCTTTGAATACTTTTTTAAATAAAGTTTTTAACCCCTTACTTTTAGGACTTTTTCTCTGCTCTTTGGCAGATACAAAACTACAGACTTATTATAAAAGCCTGGTTAGTTTTATTTTTCTGATCTCTGAGCAACGACTCCTTCCTGCATCAAGTTAAAGTTTGTTCAGTACTTTGCAGGTGAAAAGCACTGTACTAATATCTGTTCTATTCGTTAACCTGCTATCATTAAAGAAGGCTGTTATGCAACCTTACAACCTGTTTTCAGAAAGTTAAGAGTAACTGGAAGGTGCACTTCTTGGGGTGACACTTTCCATGCTTAGTCACCACCCAGAGGTGCCTACTTCTTTTAAATGTTAGTGAAAACAGCTCAACCGTGTGTGAGCAGAATGAGAGGGATTGGAGGGAAATGGCGTTTTCCTTATTGAATGAATGAAAAAATCTTATGACTTTATTTTGAACAGCCCTGCAGTCAGAACATTATGGAGTTGAAATGTGGCTTGAAGATAGTCCTCCTGGAGGAGCAATGCACAACCTAATTCTTTAGGAAATTCTTTAATTTGGTTAACTTATGAACTGGAGTGTGATCATGTGTAGAAATATTTTGCTGTGCTCATTAAGGCCCCATCTGTACAGTCAGATCTGCTCATCCTGTGGATCTGATAGCACAATCAAGGGCTAAATGAGCATCTAAGGAACGCGAACTCTGTGATCTGCCCTGTTGACTAGGGCTCTTGTAGATTTTGTAACTTGTACATAGTTGAGGCAGTATTCAGCAGCCCTCAAAACGTGGTACTAAATCAGTAGTTTTTGGACCATAATGAAACTTACATTAGTACAAGTGTATTTTAAAGCTGTTGTAGAAAAAATAATGTATTTAAGAAGTAGTATGTTACAAGATTACTGCATCATGATGAATATACACTGGGGGTGCAGAGTTAAAGTTTTATATATGCTGTCTTAACTTTAGCATTTCCTGATTAACTACTTTTAATGATGCAAACTTAATATAGTAGTGCTGAGTGGCAGTTTTTCAAAGTATTAATCTTAAGTGGCCCTCTTTATGTCTGGGCGGGAACGTAGGAGCCTCTCTCTTTGACTACCGATTGCAGGCATTCCTTCCATTCTATTAAAAACATATTTTAGTATTTAGTTTGATAGACATCTCATTGAAGAACAAAGCTCCCTCTTTACATAAATTTGTCCCTAGATGTAATAGTTCACTAAAATGATGTTTAGCAAAACAACTGTTTGGTTCAATAATTTTTCTTGTATTGTTTTATTAGGCTAGTCCAGAATGTTCTCACTGTGAGGAGGCGTGTACCAAGCCACGACCACCAGGCTGCCCTCACTCGTGCATTTTGCCCTGTCATCCTGACCAATGTCCACCATGTGTCCAAATGCTTAAAATAAAGTGTCACTGCAAACTCACAAACCTGTATGTTGAATGCATGTAAGTAGATAAAGGGGAAGCTTGAATTCAGAAATATGACTGCTTGGAAGGAGGCATTTAAAATGTCTCTTGGTCAGGTCTTTTAATTTTTTATTTGAAGATTACACAATTGGTGGTGGCTCAGAAAAAGCAGCACTAAAAAAAATCTCCATCTCTTTTTCTGTCCATTCAGATCTGTTTCACTATTGCCAGTTAAAATATTAAGACTCTACAACAGTGTTAAGAGCATAACTGGTTTGTGGATGTAGTTGAATTTTTGGTAACATATGCCAGAAATGGACTTTATTCTCCTGGGTAGTTTTAGAATGAATGTAGTACACAGACTTACTAGGTTCTGTAAAGATCTTTTCAATTAAAACTCTGTAATTCATAGATTATAGTCATAATACAGGTTATAGAACTTTCTCGAATTACCGTTTAAACTAGAGTTTATATTTTAGAAAAACTTCCAGCATTGATTTTTAAAATTGCCAGTTGTGGAGAAGCCATGATGTCTGTGGTGGATTGTTCAAATTGTTAATTATCCTCATTGTTAAAAATGTGTGCCTTTATTCCTAGTCCGAATATGTCTCTCCAACTTCCAGTTACTGGATCTTGTTATGTGTTTCACTCCTAGGTTGAAGATCTCTTTATCAAATTTTTGTTCCCCATGATAGGTACTTATAGGCTGTGATCAAGTCACACCATAACCTTCTCTTTGCTAAACTAAATAGATTGAGTTTCTGGAGACTATCACTATAAAGTATGTTTTTCAATCCTTTAATCATTCTTGCGGCTCTTCCATGAACCATCTCCTATTTATCAACACTCTTGTGGCTTACTGCCTAGTTTTTGCATCTACAATTTGAGTAGCACTCAAATATGTCCTCTCTACTCTTACTCGATATTCCCCTGTTATACATCCAAGGATTGCATAAGCCTTTAGGTGACAGCATTGCCCTGGAATTGCACTTGGGTTCAGCTGATTATCTACCATAGTCTCCCAGGTTTTGTTCAGTTACTGTTTCCCAGGATAGCATCCCCTGTCCTGTTAGTATGGCCTTGTATTCTTTGTTCCTAGATAGGACTTTATATGAGGCTCCATTAAAACACACGTTGTTTGCTTGTGCCCAGTTTACAGGGCAATTTGGATTGCTTTCTGTCAGTGACCTGTCCTCTTCATTATTATTTACTACTCCCGCAACCTTTTGACATCTGCAAACTTTATCAATTATTATTTTGATTATTTTTTTCTCTGTCATTGATAAAAATATTAAATAGTGTGGGGCCAAGAACCAATCCCTGCGGGAATGGTGTTCCTAGCCTCTGTTTGCTAGAAGCTGGGAATGGGGGATGGATCACTTGATGATAACCTTTCTGTTTGCTCCCTATGGGGCACCTGGCGTTGGCCACTGTCGGAATACAGGATACTAGGCTAGCTGAACCTTTGGTGTGACCCAGTATGGCCATTTTTGTGTTTCTTATGACCCCACCCTGGAAACCTATCCACTCATTGATAATTTCCCATTTACAATTACACCTTGAGACCTACCAGTTAGCCAGTTCTCAAGTCGTTTAACATGTGCCTACTTGATTTTGTATTCAAGTTTTTTTAATCAAAATGTTTTGTGATCCAAGTCAAATGCCTTACAGAAAGAAGTCTGTTACATTAATACTAGTTACTTTATCTACCAAACTTGATGTTAATTTGACAGGATCTGTTTTCTATAAACTTTTGCTGATTGTCATTAATGTAACCCTCTAATTCTTTTGTAATTGAATCCTATGGCAGCCATTCCATTTATTTTGTGTGGGATCGATGTCAGGCTGATGGGCCTGTAACTAACTCATCCCATTTACCCTTTTTAAATATGGGTGTATAAGCTTTTTTCCCAGTCTTCTAGAACAACTTCTTCAGTGCTCCAAGCATTATTGAAAATCAACAATAATGTTCCAGTAAGGTCTTCAGCCAGTTGTTTTCAAAATATTGGATGACCTTATGCTGCAGAGGAAGATGAAAACCCTCTAAGCTACCTGCCAGTCTGACCTGGGGGAAAATTCCTTCTCAACCACAAATCTGGTGATCAGTATAACTAGAAGTTGGTGAGCAAGACACATCGGCAAGGCACCTGCAAAGGATTCTCTGTGCCACCTCAGAGAACTGATCTGGCATGTCCCTTCTCCAGCTATGGCCAGTCTTTGATGCTTCAGAGGAAAACTGGGTGGAGGGGGAAATGAAGAATAAATCTAGCCAATTGTGCATTGGAGGAAAAAAAAAAATCTTTCCTGACCTCTGCAAGTGACCAGCTGAAGCGTGAGATTTGATTATAGTGATTACATTAATGCAGAGTCTGCAAGTGTTACAGTTATGATGAGGGCAATGCAGATAATCCTGTTCTGTGGCCCAGAAAGGAATGGGATGAACAGGGAACCCACAGTTTCAGACACCAAGGATAGAAGGAGATCACCACGACTACCCAGCCCAAGTGCATGCATACAAGCTGCAGAATTTTCCCCAGAAGCTGAATTAAACATAATTTTTAAAACTATATCTAATCTCATTTTAAAGACACCAATCAATAGTGAGCTGAGCTCTTCAAACCTCACATTATAAAGTTTGTTTTCAACCCCCAGATCATTTTTGTGTCCCCTTCTTTGATCTCTCTCCAGTATCTCCATACCTTCTTGATATTATATTCGGTTGTGATGTTGGTCTTACCAATGCTTTGTACAGAGGCAAGATCACTTTCCTACTCTAATTGATATTCCCTTTTCTTAATCCAGCTAAAGATTGCATTCTCTTTTTTTTTTTTTTTTTTTTTTGCCATAGCCTTATACTGAAACATCATTTTGAGGCAATTTATCTATGATGCTTCTAAGTCCTTCTCTGAGTTACTGCTTTCCAAGGCAATCTTCTGTCCTGTGGTATAACCTGCATTCTTGGTTCCCAAGATATATTAATTTGCATTTGGCTGTTGGATTGTGATGATTTAATCAAGCAATTCAGATCCCTCTAGTGGTGACCTGTTATATACTGCCCCACCAATCTTTGTGTCATCTGCAAATATCAGCAGAGATTTTTATGTCATCCTCTAGATTGTTGATTAAAATATATAGTGTTGTACCAAGAATCAATTCCTGGTGGACCCCTCTAAGCCAGTTTTTAATCTATCTAATGCATACCGTGTTAATTCCCTACAGTGCAATTTTTTATCAAAATGTCATGTGGTACTAAGTCAAATGCCTTGGAGAAATCCAGATACACTGTATCAACACAGCTGCCTGTATCAACCAAGCCTATGGCCAAGGGTGGTTTACAAAAAAAATAATAATCAAAAAAATACCTTGTATGAAACCATGCTAACTGGCATTAATTAATATTTTTAGCCTCTAATTCTTTGTTAATAGAATCCCCAATAAAGCATTACTTTATTTTACATGATATCAGCATCAGGCTAACTAGTCAGTAGTTCCTTGGGTTATCCTTCTTTGCCCTTTTTAAATATTGGAACTACATTTGCAGTCCTCCATTCCTTTGTAATTGCCCCAATTTGCCAAGATTTATTAAATTAACTAGCCATTCAGAGAGCTTCTCCATTAGTTCCTTTAAAACTCTTGGATGTAAGTTATCTGGGCCTGTTGATTTGAAAATGTTTAATTTTAACAAATGCTACCTCACATTATTCTTTGTTACAGATGGTAAACTTTCTGTTCCATCCACAACATCCTGCTTCATTCCAAGTATAGAGCAAAAATATCGATAAACATTTCTCTTTTCTACATCAACATTTATTATTCCACTGTCTATATCTAGTGATAGACGTAGACCAGACCAGGGCTTTTCTGGTTCTTAATGTTTTTTAAAATGCCTTTAACTTTCTTGGCCACTGATGTTTCATTGATTCCTTTAGCTTCATGTGTGTGTCGTTGTTTCCACGTATCCTTTTAACCAGTACGGCTTTTTTTCCACATCTGCTGAATTGGGTGTTTTGGGTATCCAGCAGGATATCTTTGAACAATTCCCTGTTTTTGTTAACACTTCGCACTTTAAATTTAAATGTTCTCAGTCAGCTGCGTCAACAATTGCTTTAAGCTTTGACAGTGAAGAAGCTGATTGCGTTATTAAATTGCCAGCATAATGGTGGTGATCTGAGTTGTCCATAAAGTCAATTGATCTTAAAGAATTTTTATTTGAGACAGTTTCTCTTTGTACAACATGCAGGCAGCTGAAACTATCTCTTTGCCACGCAAAAATATATAGTTAAATGTGTTCATAACTATACTTGATTGAATTAGTTTTAATTTGGCCTTGTTAAACATTTTCTCTTTTTTAATAGAAAAATAACTTGTGCTGACTTAAAAGAAAAGGATCTTCTCAGTTCCTGCAAAAATCAGTGTCCAAAAGAGGTAAGCTGTATTGGTAAATTAATGCTTACTTTGATTCTTCTTTGGTATTCCCAGGAAGCAATTTATTCTTTTCTGTTTTCTGTCCACCACCTCTCTCTGGGTTATCATACCCTTGTTCTTTGGCTAGTGCCAAATTAACTGGAGGGGCTACAAATAGCAATTTCTTCCTTCCCTTCCCAAATGCAGGTAGGATTTTCAAGAAGGGAAATAAGGATACTGCAGTCAGAGAGATTACAGAAAAGCCATCCTCTTGGGAGATAGGAGGAGGAGGTTGGATATGAAGAAGGAGCAATCTTTTCCCCACTTGAGAGTGAAAAACTGGGACGCATTTTTACATTAAAGGGTAGCAGGGTGGGACAGGAGGACAATATTTATCCCTCTACCGAACTTTCACTGTTTTCTCCTAGCCTCAGGCTGTCCCTCTCCAATCTACCTCTGCCCCACAAATTCCCTTTATCTCCTACATACGCCCGCCAGTTCACTTAAATCTTCATTCATCAGTTAACTCCATTTCCTTTCACACAACCCTGCCAGCTCAGACTCCAAATTCCCCCAGCTCCCCTCAAGCGAGCCTACTCAGAAACGCGATACATCTATATATAAACCCCAGACTGAGAATCCCTCTCTTCCTGCCTAACCTCTTCACAGCTCTGATCCTCCCATCCAATATTTCCAGGCTCACAAGAAACACATGACCAGCCTTCCAGGCTCAGAATTATTTTTCCTCTTACTTCCTTCCCTCTGCTGCTTTCAGCCCTGTTTGTGCCTTTTAATGACTCTTCCCTGTTCAGTCTCTCCTTATCTTGAGCAAGTAAATAAGTAGATTTATCACAATTTCCTTAAGCTAGGTATCTGAAAGTGCTTTCTTGGGGGCAAGAGGAGCATTCTCAAACACAGTTTTATTCCCTCCATCTACCTCCTTAACTCAGTTCTTTCATTTGACTTTCTGTAATCTTGGAGTCCTTTGCTCTGAAATTTCCTCCTCCTGTCTACTAATGTACCTGTCTCTCTGCAACATTTACTGAATAATCCAGTGCCTCAACTCCACCTCTTCTGAAACCTCCTCTATATCTCATCTTGACTATTGTAACTCACTTCTCTGACTTCAATGACCCAGCTTCTCACACACACACACAGAGACAAAACCCACAAAAAAAAGCAAGACCACATAACTTGCAACCTTAAAAATTCAAAACCCACATTTTAGGATCCAGTTTAAAATTGTTCTTTTTGTTTTAAGAACTTTCTTGGATTATTCCAATCTACTTCACTGGCACTGGAGAAGGCCACAAATCTGCAAAGTTAATTAAAAGACTGCCATTGACTTAAATGGGAGTTGAATAAAACTTAGTCTGTTTTTATTCCTGTCACTCTGTCATATCTTACCATTTTCTAGAAAATCTTTCTGCAGCTCTTGCAACCTTAAAGGAAATATTAATATGTAAAACAGGTGCAAAATACGAAGGAACAGGCTCAGAACATATTTACCTTTTGCAGTCTGAAAAGACCAAGCTAACTGTGGCCCCCTTCTGGCAAGGATTAAGTGACTTGTTCAAAGATTAGGGGATATAGATAGGACTGCACACTGTGGGAGGCTTTGAAAGTAGCTCTGTCAAGTTTGTGGGGTTTTTTTGTTTTTTTTTAAAAAGAACCAAGTTGAAAATATTCTAATATATGGAAGTAGGACCTGGACAGGCACAAAAGCCATTAG
This sequence comes from Lepidochelys kempii, assembly GCF_965140285.1. Classification (NCBI taxonomy): domain Eukaryota; kingdom Metazoa; phylum Chordata; order Testudines; family Cheloniidae; genus Lepidochelys; species Lepidochelys kempii. The sequence goes on from NC_136383.1 coordinate 91,954,921, forward strand.
AGGAATTTTAGGTAAATTTGAAAATCAGAGACTGACAATATAATGCAGATCAATCAGCTACTGAATATGGCAGAGAAATCTTTCAGAAACCAGAAATTTTAATAGACAAGCCACAGGTCAGAATGGTGATATGGATAGTGGGAGCTGAATGGTTTAGGCTTACAAAAAGGGCCAATGGTAAATGGAAAGATTCTTTGAAGAATAGTGTGAGAGTTTCAGGGATGAAACTCACTTCAGCCTTAACAATGGTGCTGCAAACAATGCCTCCATAATATGTAATTAATACCATTGCACCATGAGTTCACATACTGTTTTGACAAAGTCAAAAAAAGCTAATCAGTGCCATGTTAACTTGATTGTTTTCTTTCATCCAAATGTAATTTTCCTTTTTATTGTGAGAGCAAATCTTCATATAAGTGCCAGTGACTGGCTCCGTGTTAGTATGGAAAAGCCTAGTGACCTTGTTACTTGTTGTTGCACGTTGCACATTGCTTTGTAACGAAACCTCCACCGAAGTCCGGAGTAATAAAAATTTACTTCTCTAAAATGTAATAAACTGTTTTATTTCTTAAGTCATAGCCTTTAGACACTACTGTTTTTTTACTTGAATTGATGCAATTTGTAGTAGACAAAATCATGCAATATTTGAATTGTAAGTCTGATATTACTGTTGGGAATTGTGAAAGACCCTTAATTACGTAGACTGGTGGCTTAAAAGATATAGCAGTAACTGTAAAAGTTTTGCCAAGTTTCGTAGTTGTGTTTTGGCTATGGTTATACAAACTACTCAGAGGACTTCCATAGTCTGATACAAATGGTACTCTCTTATTTCAGATGTCCTTTCTGCTTTAGGGAATAGCAAAGGCTTTGATTTGCCAGAGATGCTAGTAAAGTTAAAACATTTTTAAAGTGCTTTTTTTATTTGGCAGTAAAACCAAATATCCTGAGGAAGGAAATTATAGATCAGTAATGACTACTCAAATTCTTATGCAGAACACATTTTGTAAATGTTTAGGACAATTCTAAAAGGGAAGTGTTCACAATTTAGAAACTTTCCCAAGTTTGTATGTCCATATCAATCTTTGCTTAAACATATTACTCTTTGTACTCTTCTGTGTTCTCTGTAATCAGAATTTACTATTACAAAGGAGATTGGTTTTCAATTTAACAGTAATACGTGACCTGTGATTTGGCATAGTTTATTTTAACGTTCCAGCACTGTAAAGGTAAAAGTCATACTTGAAAACCTGTAGTAGCTCTAACTTTTACCTGCTGATGTACAGCTATAAAATTTCTCCTTCTATAGTTTAATTACTGGAGTTGTAACATAAAATATTGACAGTTTAGGCAGCTTGCTGTAAATTTTTTTAAAAGTAAATGCAGTACTTGTGAAATAATTTCCCGCGGATAAAGGCCACACAGAACAAGGTATGGCAGGAGGAATATAAGCTTTCCCACATACCCCACATAATAGGTCTTTTAACGTTTAAACTAGAGGGCCCACAATTCGGGTTGAAAGGAATATTTTTGTTTCCATTTGTACTTTGCCTCTGAGGCTGCCAAAAATAGTGCCATTCAGGAGTGGTGGTTTTGTTTAAGAGACAGACATCTGTTCACTAGAACTATGGAAACCAGTGAACACCCAAAAATGGTAACTGTTTCAGTCAGATTACTGCTGATTTTCTCACACACAGGACCCTGACAGGGATATGCACATGATGGACTAGTTCTTTTCTATCTCTAGTTTCTTTATCTTATTTATTTTTTAGTATAATATAAGATAAATTATTTCCCTTTTTGTTTGTTCTTTTAAAAATCCCTTCATCCAGCTCTGACAGTTCAGGTGCTCTGACCCTGTGGGAAACAACCAGCTGCTTCCTCCCACTGTCCACCTTGACCTATGCATAGTATAGTTAGATCATGCACTTGAGGAAAAATTTTAGAATCAGCCAACCAAAATGATCACCTCAATTCCCAGTATCTAGATCTGTATGCTAATCCATGGGCGGGGACCCTGGTGGTGTGGCCTCACTCTCTGCTGAGGCAGCAAACTGCAGTAGCCCTTCTTCCACTCCTTATGAAGCAGAGAACAGGATTTGAACTGGGCACCCAGATGAAAGAAGTTTTGGAATTTTGTGTTTTCATACTTGTAGCTTTTGGTTTATTTGGTTTTGGTGTTTTTCATAGAGGATTTTCTTTTTAAAATGTTTGGCATCTGTCAACTACCTAGTCAGATAGGTGCAGCATTTGGTCTAGTTGCTATGGACTACTGAGAGTGTGATTTTGCATAGTGTAAAAGGGAGCTAATGGAATGTAGACATTGCATTCTTGATTGATCTGAGTATATACACTAAGCTTTTTTTTAAAAAAAAATTCTTCCACAGTTGCACTAGTGGTGATCTAATTCGGCGGCAGCAACAGTGAGATCTAATTTAAATTGAAGGCACAGGGTTTTTTACCACTGTTATCTAACCCGGCTCATGTTAATTGAAATGCCAGCAGGTGGTCTACACTAGCAGTCCCACCCTGATGTTACACTGGTGGCAGTGCAACAGTGGGAGACTTTAAGAAAAAACATTGTAGGCCTTGGAGCTTGGTCCTGTAGCACTTGTGTGTAATCTCACTCACTTCAGAACTATTTACGTGAGTAAGAACTGCAATATTGGGGTACAAATATTGCTGTGCCATGCAGTGTTTGTTAGATATAATTTGACATTTTATTTCTCTGTCTTGGAGGCAAACACAGTTCCTTCTGCTCTTCCTTAAGACTCTTGCACTGCTGAGCAGTGCAAGGAAACTTTGTCAGAACCTGTAAAAGACAAATTTTATGCTCACCAGCAGGTAAACACAGTCAAACACTGTTGCATAATGTCAACTGTACTCCATTCAAAAAGATAGGTACATTAATAGTATAGTGATCGACATTGCTAGGGCTACCTACTTACACAAAGAAATTTTGTCTGAGACATAGTAGGAACAGGTATGTGCACAAACTTTCTATCTAAAGATCATGCAAGTTCTAAGCATGTGCTCTGTATCTATAGACTCTTGGCTAAATCAGTTAATCAATACTACTTTTAAGTCTGTGAATCTGAATTTACTAACATATATATGCACTTCATTGGGTTATTTTATAATAGTACATAATGTTAAATTCTTCTGGATTTATTCATGTAATATGTTATAAACTTACAGTTACCAGTAAATGTGAAAAACATACATCCTAAATATTAAAATAATTGTGGCTCCCTTTGACATTTTCCAGAGTGTATTAATCACTTGACTACAACTGAAAGTTTACTTTAAACTATGAGTATCTCCAGATAAAATTTTTGAACAGTTTTGGGAATTAAAGTTCATTTATAAATCACTTAATCAAACATGCTACCTTTAGGTAGCAGCTTAGGTTATTAAAAGCATGTTTAGCAGTTGAGGGGCGAAAAAAGTATTTTCATAGATATGTAAAGGGTTATGTGAAGCTAAGTTCTTTACCTTAAATGAAAAATGTCTCTGTCCTCTGGCATTTTATATCTAATACAGTGTTTGGTGCATCCCTAAATTAATTATAATCACCATACTGTTGTAAGAAATTAATGAAATCTTCAATGAGCACTTACAAGAACAGGCATAGTTAACATTAAAAAATGTCTGTCATATAGGATAATAAAAATATCGTTTTTAAAAAAGCAGTTGAATTGTGTTTTTTGTAGTCTTATTTAAAGGATTTCTACTTATAATAGGAAAAAAGTTTGTAGTTCCCCATATCCCAAAGACAAGAAATGGGATAGTCCTTCAAAGACTCACACTTAAGATTTTCTGAATTTGAAAGGAGGCTAAAAAAACCTTTGTAGTGTATCCTTATTGTACAGTTTATGGTTCAAAATACGTCATAGTAGAAACTTCCATTTCCTTCTGTTTTTGTTCTCGCCCATTTGAAATATAACTTGAAGATATGGAATGCAGAACAGCTTCTAATTTTTTCTTTCCCTCCTTTTCCCCTTCTTCCAGACCTTATTCCCTCCAAAATATACATGGCTGGACTTGTATATTGTTGTTGTGTGTGTCATTTTAAAGGAGATATTGTACTTACTGAAAATTTGTATTTAAAATAACTGGATCTTGTTTTCAATCAAACTGTGAAAATGAAGTTCATAAAGAGAAATCATACTTTGCATGTTGCATAGTTTCTAGTAATAGGAACTAAAAATGCTGTGAATAAATAAAAAGCAAATATTAATGAACAAGCTAAGAACCTAAGAATGGGCCATGCTGGGTCAGACCACAGGTCCATCTAGCCCAATATCCTGTCTTCCGACAGTGGCCAATGCGAGATGCCCCAGAGGGAATGAACAGAGCAAGTAATCAAGTGATCCGTCCTCTGCTGTCCATTCCCAGCTTCATGTAGTTAGTTACTACATGCGTGGGAAACTGATACATTAATTGCGCTTTCGTGACTTTAGTTCTGTTTAAATGCTGTGTTTGAAATAGAAACATTTTATAGTCCAGTTGCAGAGAACCGGTCTCTTTGTTTCTCAGTTGCCCTGTGGTCATCGATGTAAAGAGATTTGCCATTCGGGTGATTGTCCTCAAAATTGCAACCAGAAGGTTAAACTCAGATGTCCATGCAAGAGAATGAAAAAGGTAAATTCCATGTTGTAATTTTGAGAGAATTGTAGCTGTAAACTTCCTTTTTTGCTTTATCTCTGCATCCACAGGGCACGATCATCACTGGAGTAAGTTGGTATACAGTAGATCCAATTATTTTAATGGAGCTAAAACACTTATGTCAGCTGAGGAGCCTACCCTTGGTATCAAAGTATTCATTGAAGATGTAAAATTGTTCTGTAACCTACAAATATTGTAATATTGCAGTGAATTGTTTCAAATACACTTAGATTTTTATAGCTCCACTGGGAGACTAGTATATGATAAGTCTCACTCAAAACTATTTCAGATAAAAGAAACAAAGTACATTTTTCTGACCAGAGATCAGGGAAGTGCATATTTAATTACATAAAAAATCCATTGACACAGCTAAGTTTCTGTGTAAATCTGAATGCAAATATGGTGGCATCATCATTAGGTTGTAATAGATTGATCCATTCATGTGGCCTTTCCCTAGCCAACAGACATAAAAGGGCATCTGCTGGCACCAGAGCATGCCCCTTCACCCAAACCAACACAGAGTTGCTTCACCACTGAGGCCCAGCAGTGAATTTCCAGCATGAACCGGCCACCTACCTATGAGTCAAATGCAGTGTTGTGCCCAAACATCCCGTCACCAACTCCTGTGAGGGAAAGAATAAATAGGAAGAGTTTAGTACATACAAGGCACTAAATATCCTCCCTGATGGGTCTCCATGCCCCTTTCTGCATTTGGATGCCACCATTGATAGAGATACCCCCTTTTGCCCCTATTCCAGCCACTCCAGTCATGAACAAATGGGATCCCAGTTCAATAGGAGAACCTCAGAAATACAGCTTCTTTGACATCACTGTGAACTGAAACTTCCTTTTCTGAGGTAATTTCTTTCCCAGTGAGGGAAGAGCATCCTGGCACCAGCAGCCTCCATGCGCAGCAAGTTTATACTGCTTTGGTTGGCCAAATCCCAGCCTCCCAACACTCCTAGTATAATGACTTACCTTGTCAGCCCTTAATTGGTTTCTTTGACACTCTGAGATTCAGGTTGGCAGATCTCTCTCCTAACCCATTACAAACCCCTAAACCAAAGTCCCCGTCTGAATCTGCCCTTCTGTCTCCTTATTAGCCCTGGTAGATTTCACCCCTGCAATAACCTAGCTAGAACCTGCTACGGTTTCTGGTAGTCTGATACCCTGTTGCAAAGTCTGCTGCTCAATAAACAACGCAATAAGTGTCTGATGCCAGCCCAGGATGACACCCCGAATGACACAATCATGACACCCAAGATTGTAATGTCAAATTGAGAGAGCTTTCACTCTGCTCTCAAATGGAGTGGAGTAAATGCTTTCACACCCCAGTCTATACCTGAATGTTCAAGGTGCTAGTTGCATTACACTTAAGGATGTAATTCTTTAAAAGGGCCTAGGATTTTCTTTTCCTTGCTGGCCCAGACAAAGGCCTCCACCCACCTCTGAGGCTGTGTGGGGTGGAGGAGACAATGAAAATGGTGAAATATAAACATAACTAATTAAAAAAAATCACTTTGCATGGTATTAATTGTATTGATACTTTGATCTTCACTGAATTACAAAAATAAAATTATAGACTTGAAAATGTTCTAATTAGCTTTTTTCCATTTTATAGCATGTTTTATCAAATAGAAATCTGTCATCTTTTATGTTGATAATTAATAAACTGTATACTTTATGTAGAGAAGTGGTTTTTAAATTTGAAGTTTTTTCATACCTACAGGAATTACAGTGCAGCAAGGTACGAGAAGGCCAGGTTTCACTAGAATGTGACACATTGTGTAAGGAAATGAAACGGAAAGCATCTGAGGTAATGTGTCTCTTGTGGTTATAATATATTCTCACTGCTTCAGAAAAAAAGAAATGAATACAGTTTTATTTTCCAAGACAATACCAGCAAGAAATATCATGTAATCAAATCAAATGTACATGTTTAACAGCTGCTGCTTCAGACTGTTGGTTTTGGTTAAATGTGGAAAAATAGTTCTTTTGTAGACACAATGCTAATACTTAACATAAGTATGAGTTAGTGAACTTTTGGGTTATGCTAGAATAATACTCCGGTAATTTTTTCTCGTGTGTCGTAGCCTGTCTCACGAGCTAAATTGTGCCCTATACTATGGCAAAGCCTTTGAGGGGAGTGAAAAATGCTTCAGTCTGTACACAGTTGACCTTGTGGAGGACCCATTTTTATACTATTGTTAGGGGAGGGTTTTGTATTTTTGTGGAATGGGAACAGGACGTGCCCTTGAAATCCTCAAACTATATAGTTATTCAACTCTGATTCTGGGGCACCTCTTAACTGTCCCGCAGGAACATTGCTTGCTCAAGGTATGTTACCACTGATTTTCAGTCATGTCAGAGAATAAATTTAACTCAGAAACTATGAATGGCCAAAATTATCCCTCTTTGTCAGAAGCAGTGCAAGGTAGCCATATGGTTTCTATATACCCTGTTGCAATTAGTTAGAATAGCTGTTTGGGAAATCGTAGAACTTTCTCAATAGCTGGTAGAAAATACATTGGGTTAAACTGGGATCTCATTTATTCTGACCTTAATCTGGAATAACTCTGAAATCAGTGAAATTATTCTGGATTTATGAAAGTGTAAATGATGGATGAGTTTGGCCCATTCTCTGTATAATGAAGGATTTTGAACAAGTCTTGTTAGCTACAGGTGCTTTTCAATTAAAATGTTTCGATAAAGATTGCCAGCGTGACTGCAACTTCTAAGGAGACTGACATCCTTTGTCCTCACATGTAGTTGTAATACTAGCATCCTCATGCTATCAATAAGCCTCCACCTTGCTCTAGAAATCAGTCACTAGGAATAGAAGAATTTGTTTGTTCAGTCCTTGGCACCTTTGCTAAGACCACAATTTGTGATCGTAATTTTAGTGATGTGGGCACATGTTCACTAGAGACTGGACTGAAACCACTAACTCAGTAGCAGCTGAACAGCAATCGGATGACGACAAGCAATCTGGCCACTTATGTCCATGGCTTAGCTGAAAAATATTTCGGTTATCTTACGAGTCATTTCAACAGTCTCAGACTAGACCTTTTCTGTTTAAGAACTGAGATTTTCAGACTCAAAATTAAACACTAGCAAGTGACAGCATAAATTGGCTGTACGCCCTCTGCTGTTTTTTGCAATCTTGTTGTAATCTGCAGGGAAGAATTGTCTAGTGCACAGAGCATAAGACTAGTAGCCAAGCACTCCCAGGTTTCACTGCATGCGTTGCCACAGACATGTTGGGCATGGGATAACTGAATACCTGCCTCAGAATTGAGTGTTCTGTGCTTTGAAGTTGAAAAGTGTTGTACAAGTGCTTATTATTAGGCAATATTCTGGAACATGTGAAGGCTTGATAATGACAAACTAGAATTAACTCCTATTATGTACACTCCACATAATTACAGTTCAGAGCAGCATATCAAGACTGAGCAGCATTTTGATTAAGACTGCAGACATTTACAAAAGAAACCATCTTGCAGTGTTACAAGGTGACCATCAGTTTCCAGAAATCACTGACATTTTAACTGTACAAGCCAGTATAATAGTGCCTAATGAATGCGCACTGCTGAGTAGTTTGAGATTTCTTTTAATGCACATTCTTTTCTTTTTAAGAACATTTTTTCTACCGACTCTACCTCATTTTCTCAGTGGAACATAACACTGATCATTTTGGTTAATCCTCTCCCCCTGGTTCAAATTCAACCACAGTAGTCTGCTGCTCTCTTTCATACTGTTAGCCATCCATGATATAACACAGCTAACTCATCTTTCAGAGCTGATGCCTTACCAATAGGTGGCGGTAAAATATCAGACACTTGGAATTTGTACACTTATTCACGCCACACTTTTTGGGTACAAGTATATGTGGTTGAAATATTTTTCCAATAAAGTCTTTTTTATTTCACTTTGCATTTTGTTGCAGTTCTTAATTCTGTAAGCCATTTTTGTGGCTTTTTAAGCTTCCTGCCTCAACAGTTTAAAAGGGTACATGAAAATCTACAAAGGTTATTGGGCTGCTTATTAAATTGCCTTCAGTGATGAGCGTGTACATGGTGTACTATATAGTGTAAATTTCTGAGAGTTCCACTTTGTCTTCAACATTTCTTCTTGGATTATGAGCTATTTGGGACAGGGACTTGTCTATGTGGACAATGTTTAGCACATTGTCACTGTCCGAATGCAAATAAATAATTGAAATATCTATTCAAGTTTAATGTTGGGATCTAAATGGTGCTTGCTTTCAGGTTATTAAGCAGATTTTGAATGTAACTTTATCAGAGTAATACAATAGCTAAAAATATTAAAGGTCTAGAAATGCCGTTGCTTTCAAGAAACACTGCCAAGAGCTAAAGCTAAACCCTGACTTCACATTAGTGAGTGAGATTTTTTTTGCTGATTTCAGGTACAAGGAATAGTTTCATTTTATATATATTTAATGTTTTATTTTTCCTACTTGCTGCTAGTTCACTGTTTACACTATAGTATTCTGAGAAATGGTGTTCCAGAAGTATATGTGTAACAGGAAACGCAGTGCATCTTTGAGGAACTTAGAGCTGTTGAACGTTGCTTGTGTCAGATCTGGTTGAGTGCCCCTGGTGGCCACCCACAAGACTGCTGTGAAGGGAGTCCAAGCCTCTGGGTCACTGGATCCCCAGGTGTGTTAAGCCTCTCGGCCTGAACAGAGTCCAGTCACTGTCCTAACCTCGGGGTCCATAGGCACACTCTGTAGGGTTCTGATCCTTTGTCTCACCATCCTGAGGACTGAAACCTGCTGTTCAGCAGCCTAGCCCCTTTAGATTCGTGGCTGACCATTCGGACTCCCCTGTACTTAGACACCCTCTCACAGAATCCCACCTCAAGGTTTGAGCCTTCTGCTTTATCAGTGAACTCTCTCAGGGGGAAACAGGATAGTTGTAAAGTATTTACTACTTTACCAGAGTCTAATGTCATTTCTCTTTTATTTCATCATTTAGAAGACTAAAAATGTCCTAACCCCAATGCCTCTCATAGCTTACCCTTCCCATGAGAGTGGGGGGAACTGGGCAGGGCCCCTACCTCCTGCAGGTACCTACATGCTGGGATGCTTCTCTCTCCTCTTTAGCTGGAGACAAAATGGCCAAAGGGCCCAGAAAACTCCAATCCCCCCATTTTTATAACTTTTGGCTCCCTATGTCAGGTGACCCTGCTGCCAGCATCCCCAGGTGATCAGAGAGCCCTGCCAATTGACTTTGTAGTCAAGGCAATCTCTCTCCTGATCTTTGTCATTTGGAAAGCTGAGCATCATATTTTAACAACTCTGTTGTTCTTTTGCCACCAGCCTTTGAAATTTTCAGTCCAGCATGGAGGCAAACAAGTAATAGAGAAGGCAAAAGGCTGCACGCTGAAAATGGAATTTGCAGTCTGCCACAGATATGTACAAAGCCCCCAGTATCAAACACAATTAATAAATTGTATAGATGGATTCACAAATTATCACAGCATGCTATTATTATTTATAAACCAAAGGCACCCCGCTATGTGCTAGATACTTCCCCAATATATGACAATGCAATTTCTGCCCTGAGTATCTTGCAATCTAAGTAGTAGATTAGAAGCTCACCCAGGAGGAAGTTTACACTTTTTTGGTATTTTTGTAATGAGTCTCATTCTGTGAAAAGCCAAAATGATCCTGTGAGAAATCAGAAAACAGAATTTATACTATAATCAGTAACTTACAATGTCAGTTACCCATTATTTTGTATGTGTTTGAACAGATAAAAGAGGCAGAAGCCAAAGCTGCTATTGAAGAAGAAAAGCGAAGGCAACAGGTACCAACCCTTCTTCCTCTGACCCCAGCATCTCTCCCCAAGTCTTAGGGCAGGGCTACACTAGAGAGTTTACAGCTGCGCCACTGTAAGCTCTCCAGTGTAGCCACTCTAAGCTGATGGGGGAGAGAGCTCTCCTGTCAGCTTAACTACTCCAGCCCCTGTGAGTGGCAGAAGCTGTGCTGTCAGAAGAAGCTCTCCAACCAGCATAGTGCTGTCCACACTGGCGCTTATGTCAGTGTAACTTACATTGCTCCAGGGGGCTGATTTATTCACATCCCCGAGTGATACGTTATGCCGACATAAACTGTAGTGTAGACATGGCCTTAATTCTCTTGGTAAATCTGTTAATTTATGCATAGCTAAAGGTTTGCAGTACATTGTCTTCAGATGCTAAGGGCCAAGATTTTTCACACCAGCTAAGGATTCTGGCCCAAAGAACTCAGGCCTGTGTTATGAGTGACTTATAATAGTAAAGCCGAAGTGTTCTTCCACATCACCAAACATCTATAAGTATGTGCAAAATCATGTATAAATGATTAACGCATTATTCATGTTTCATGAGTTAAAATATCTTAAGTATTGTATTAAATTAGTATTTTTATATGCAATTGCTCTTTTACATTTTGCCAAACCTTTATAAAATAAGAAAAATAAACTTTGGGAAAATGTAGTTTTGGTTGCAGAAACAGACCCTGTAAGCATTTAAATGGAGGCTGCAATTTTCTTAGGGACCTTGTAGTACAATAAAACATCCCCTGTTTGTGCTTTCTCCTTCTGACAAGGTAAAAGTTACATATTTTATTAAAATAAATGCCTATGCTTGATTAGCTATATTGACGTAGCAACCCCTCTAACACTTCACACTTATAAAATATTCTTAATTTGAGAACTTCGCACCTCCATTATTTTGCAGCAGGCCTGATAGCACTCAGGCTGCAGAAGTGCCTTTTCTTTTTCTTCAGTGAAACCTTGCTCACACTTTTGGAGCTTGAAATTGTTTAAAATTGCAATTTCTCTTCTCTTGTTCACATACCCCAGGAAAATCTTGGTAGCCTTCCAAGATAACTGGACAAAAAAATTCTAAGGTTGAGCTGATGCCAAAATAGTGGTAGCAGCAGATTGTACTGTAGCAGGAGAGAGCTGGCCTGTGTACCACACATGGCCGCAGTGCCCAAGCCCCTTTGAGGACATCACATGGGGGAGGATCCCCCATTTTCCCAGTGGAGGGGGGGGAAGAGTGCCTGGTCAGGTTCCCTGTCCTCACCATAGACCACCCTTAGACCCAGCACCTAGATCCAGCAACCCATCTTCCTTTCCTCTCCTAACACAGCGGCATCACATGGGGCCGGAGTTTCTTAGTGCTCTCTTCCTCCATATAGGGGCAATGCCAGGCTGGGCTGCCCAACCCTGTAGATCCAGCTGTCCATCCCTCATTCTGCGTTAACAGACTTCTGCAGCTGGCAGTTAATGTATTTAGTTCTGAAGCGCAAGTGGTGGTGGTCTTTTGCTGCAGTCTTGGAGGGTCAGGGTTCAAACCCTGCTGATGATAGGTAATTAAATGTTTTTATGTAGCAAAAAGATTTTAAAAACATTTTAGAAAGGGTGAAAAGTCAAGCCCTAACAAGTTAGGATTTATAGTTGCTCATGCAAACTTAATTTGCCCCAGCCCCCCGTGTGTGCGCGCATTATGATTCCATTTTTAATGACATGATCACATACTATTTTTTTTCTACAGGACCCCGTCTCATTTAGTACACAGGATGAATAGAGCTCACTTAGTCAGCTGCTATTCAATATTTTGTTTTAACCTCCCTTGCTGATTTGACTGTAGACTTTATTTACTGTGCGTTAGTCAAACCCAGCTCTGACAATAAAATTATTAATTTCCTTGTGGGCTTTTTTATGGTGCCTATCACTATAGAATCACAGTGCTTCATAAATGTTAATTGGCTAAGCACAGTGAAGTCTAAGGGCTTGGCTATACAGGGAGTTATTCCAGAATAGCTATTCCTGATTAACTCCATGCCATTATTCTGATTTAAGGTAATTTGAAACATAAGAATGGCCATACTGGGTCAGACCAATGATCCGTCTAGTCCACTATCCTGTCTTCAGACAGTGACCAATGACAGATACTTCGGAGGGAATGAACAGAACAGGAAGTCATTGTGTGATCCATCCCCCGTCATCCACTCCCAGATTCTGGCAACACAGACTAGAGACACCATCCCTGCCAATCCTGGCTAATAACCATTGATGACCTATCCTCTATGAACTTATCTAGTTCTTTTTTGAATACTGTTATAATTTTGGCCTTTACCATATCCCGTGGTAACAAGCTCCTCAGATTGATTGTGTGTTGTGTGAAGAAGTACTTCCTTTTGTTTGTTTTAAACCTGTTGCCTATTAATTTCATTGGGTGACCCCTGGTTCTTGTGTTATATGAAGGAGTAAATAACACTTCCTTTTTCACTAACTCAACACCAGTCATGATTTATGTAAACCTCTTAGTCATCTCTTTTCCAAGTTGCAGTCTTTTTATTCTCTCCTTATATGGAAGCTGGTTCCTATCCTTTATTTTATTTTTATTTTTATTTTTTTTTGCTCTTCTCTGTACCTCTTCTAATTCTAATATATAAACAAGTCACTCTGCCTCTGGAATTAGACCATTCCACCACTCCTAGAATTAATCAGGAATAGTAAATTTGCTTTAAATTCACACACTACCTTTTTCTGAATTAATTTTCACGTGTAGACAAATGTTCACACTCAACTCAGATAGAGAAGTGCCCCGGTAATGTGATAACTTCTGAACACATCTGCTAAATCGCAACATTTATGGGAATATTTTAGGCATCAATGGACAGGATCCTATTGGTGGGTTTTGGTGTGTGAGAAAAACTGGAAGGGGGAAACAGGTGACATATGGAGCCTTTGGCATCTGGCTAGCAGGCCCAGCAGCTTCATCCAGGTCTGCAGTTGTCTACAGAGCAGCAGTTTCCAAACTGTGGAATGCAGCCCCAAATAGGGTCATGCTATCAGCAGATGGGGTCATGGTGAACCTTAACATATGGAAGATGTCCTTTTGCTTTGCACAACATGACCTTGCGTGTATGGTTAATGTGAGAAAACAATGGATGAAGCGTGACCTCACATGCACCATATGTACAAGGTCACATTCTGCAGAGGAAAAAGGTGTCCTCCACACAATAGGGATCGGCATGACCTCAACGTACAGTGTGTGCAAGGCCCCACTGGACTGAGAATGCCATTTTGCTCTTCAGAATAGTGTCCTCCATGTTGTCTGGGGGGTCCTGGCAGGAAATACTTCATTAAAACAAGGTCATGGCAGCAAAAAGTTTGTGGACCCTTGCTTATAGATCAAAGAACCCGTTAACACTTTCCAGCATAACAATACCCCATCTCAGCTCTGCTGATCCTCCCAATACACTTGACACCATGAATGATTTATCTCCCAGAAATAAAATAAATAAGAATGGTGGAGGGGCAGGAGGGAAAGGGCAAGTGTGCATAACCCCTGGCATAGTGGGAGGGATGGGAACTGGGACCCTGGCGTGAGGGCAATGGGAGTCGCATGAAATCCCTGACAGGTGGGGCAGGTCTGGGGAGGATACAGACACCATGTAATGGAGGGGATGAGGGCATGGGAAGAATAAGGGCACACCTACCCCCTGGCATGGGAGGGAAATGGGGGACAGTAGTGTGTGGGAAGAGGGACATGGAGGGTACACAGAGCCTCAGCATATGCTGGAGAGGGGAAGGGGGGTGCAGAGGTCCTGGAATGTGGAGGTGGGGGTTTCAGGGTGTCCCTGAAATAGAGGGTGATGGAAGGGTTGTGCAGAGAAACCTTGTGGGTGGGAGATAGAGGGCAATGAGCTCAGCCTAGAGAAGCTACAAAGTGTACAGCACTTTGGTTAATTTAACTTTACAACATCTTGCTAGGTGAGGGGATGGCTCTGTCCCCATACAGATTGGGAAATCAAGGCACAGAGAGAGTAAGGTCAAGTTTCCACTAAGTTTTGAGTGCCCCATTTTAGACATGTACAACCCAGTTATTTAGAGGACTTAGGATTATATAGCACTTGTTCAAACCACAGCTCCAGATGACTGAAGTTTCAACTGTAAGTGCTCAGCACTTCTTCTGTAAATCAGACCACAGGGAATCAAATTGGACACCTAGAAAATGAGGAATGGAGTTTGTGGCCACCTATGAAAAACTGAAAAGTTTTGGTTTAAGGGGCTTGACTAGCATTACATTACTAGGGATTTTGTGGCAGAGGCAGGGATAGAGTGCAGCATTCAATTGCCCCTAACTGTGAAACCCTCCTTTCTCTTCCTGCTCCCTGTCTGATGTGTCTCTGCCCTCCCACTGGCTCATAGACCTAGTCTGCCTCCCCAGGCTCCTCATCCAATCTGTCTTTCCCCTCACCCCCTTTATGGCTCCTTGTCCCTGTCTTCCCACTCTCCTTGTCTGTCTTTTTGCCCAGCCAGTCCCAGTTTTTCTCCCGTGTCCAGGTCATTATCAGGTCTCTCCTGTTTCCTCCCCACACCTTCACACGTCCTGGGTCTGAATCCTGATCTCCCTTCTCTAATCTCATCATCTCCCCACCCCATTGCTCATTTGCTTCCCTCGCTCCTAGTCCTAATTTTCTTGCCCAACCAGTTCCAGTTTCAGATTCCTTTTCCCAGTATACTCCTTTCCTTCCCCCTGTCTGGCTTTTGTCCCCTTTGCATTCAAATCAGCTGGTCCTCCTCTTGCTGCCAGGGTGCCAGGAATGGGGTCGCGGAGAACATAGGAGAGATGGGCCTCCTGCTGTCAGTTTGGGTGCCCAGCTCCACCATGGCCTGGAGCAGCCATTACAGGGAAAATCTGGCTTCACCTCTGTTTGCCTGGTCGGAAGCATGCTCAGTTGCTTTGTGGGATGGTGCATGTGCAGTCTAGTCAGCACTTGGCGAGGATGGAGTCTTCAATGATTTTTAGCTATTAAAATCTGAAAAGTCTCTACTGAGCATGTGTGAACTGTGATTTTTTTTCCAAAGGATTTTTTTTCCCAAATATATAATTTGGAGCAATTTGAGCGTTCTTTTACAGAGATGGCAAAAGGCACATCCTTGACACACAGGTCACCCCCTATAAAACATCAGGTCTGTGCTCTAGAGCCGTTCAAAGAAGAGGTCTCCAGAATTTTTTAATCTGGACAAAATGTATTTTTCCTTTCCCTGAAATGACTGAACAGTTTTGGCTTAAATTCCCCTTTCCCTCTCCAAAATAATAATAAAAATTAATTAATTAATGAGGCAGACATCTGGCATGTAAAAGTTCAGCCCTAATGGTTAAACTTTAGCTATGTTATAAGCAACTGACAACAAGGTCTTAAAAGGGGAAGTTCGGGGCAATCTGAATAGTAGGTGGTGCTACCAACCCCCCAGTCGTATACAGATCTATTTCATAAGCCACTGACTTGTCATAAATTGACATTTAAAATATAAATGCATTTCCAAGTTTTTAATGCTGAAAACATGTCAACTATTTGTTTTCTGTCCTACCTAGGCTGAACTAGAGGCTTTTGAGAACAGGTTAAAAGGACGACGAAAAAACAAGAGAAGAAAGGATGACGTAGAAGTTGAGCAATCGGTGTGGCAAAAATATAAGAATTTTATCATGCTGCCAGTATGTGGAGTTGCTGTTGTGATGCTTGCGTGGCTCATGGCTTACAACAACTGAAATAATTTGATCTATTGTAATATTCCTCAGTTGGGCTTTAGGTACCTCTTATTGCTAGAATGTTAGTCTGTATATACTAGAACTTCATGTTCATAGTTCAGTTGTATATTTAATTGATATCATGAGGGGGAAAAAAAAAGCATGTGAAGCTTTTAAATCTTAGTTAACAGCACAAAAATATGAATTCAGAGTAGAATGATTTAAAGTTGTACAGTGCATGTGGTCATGCAGTTTATCCTGCATAGTTTCACCATCTGTTTTAATATATTGTATTATGTCTCATTAACTCCACTTTGCAATATTAAGCATAGGTTTTTTAATTTGGTTGTACTGCATACCAGTACATTTGTAAAATAAGGTTAAATTGAGCCATATTTGCAGTAAATCAACGTTGTATTTTTGCCACTTTAATAAGCAGAGGCCGCTCTGTGTATGGCAAGCTAGGCAGCTGCCTAGGATGGCAGATTTCTGGGCAGCTGCCTAGAAAGGAAGATTTTAGTCCAGCTGCTCCTCTGTCATGATGGGGGACAGTCAGGCCAAATTTGAGTGACGTTGTGACCCCATGATGACAAAAGAGAGAGCCAGCCCAAATTTGAGTGGTGGTGTGGCCCTAGGTTGCAATACCACTTTCTCAGATTTGGCCTGGCCACCACTCTGTCATGATGGAGCAGTGGCCAGGCCATATTTCAGTGATGTGAAGGCAGTGCACTGAAGCGTCGCCTAGGGCAGCAGATTGCCTTGAGTTGACACTCTCTTAATAAAGATTAGTATTTTTAGTCTTTGATTTAGATAAATCATAATTCATACAAAACAAAATAGGAAGAACCATCCTTCAGCAGCTTTTAATCATCATTTTATTGAATATAGAACTTCAAAGGGTCTAGAAGACTTGGGCTTTCCACAGTGGAAATGTCAGGTTTCCTCACAAAAGGTTTATTTACTTCGCTTGCGCTATCAAACAGTACAGTGGGTCTCACATCGTTACTTTTCAAACCCTTAATTTTTCTGTGCCTCAAAAAAATAAAAAGCCTAATGGAATCGCAGACTTGTGCTGATCATATGGGAAGTTGCTTGACAATGAAGTGAGCTCTCAAAGCTGTGCTGTCTTGTGAGACTTTTTTTTCTTGAACAAATTTCCTTTACAGTATAAGGAAAAACCCACTTTATTTTTCTGCTTTCATATATTCCTTTAGTGATAAGTAGAGGCTTATTCCAAATCCATGCCATAAATGCGGACTTTGCTCTTCCAGGCCAGAGAGCAAACGGTATTTTTTTGTGAACACTTATGCCAAGTAATCCTCCTTTTGATGAAGAGAGGAGAAAAGAGGAGATTTTCCTTAAACAGATGTATGAAGATAGTCTGTTCCATTGTCAAGTAATATGTTGCGGACCAATATTCATATCAATGTGAGCAGGGCTTTGTTGAAGCAGTTCTCACCTTACTTGAAACGAACTCATTTTTTTCTATGACCGTGTTGGCTATTTCTTCATTAAAACAAATACATTGTAAAGCGTCTGCCTGCTTAGCTCTACTTCTGTTGCCAAAAGAGAAGGAATCCATCTCTCCAAATAGAGAAACCACATGAAAATGGTCTGCTCTTGCAGCAGAAGCTTTGTGTAGATTGCTTTGAGTATTTTTTATCAACTTGATGTAAAATATTGGAGGGAAATACTGGCAACTTCATTGATTATGTTAAATATTTGTATTTCTTGTTTGGCAGGAAAACACATTGCCATTTTTAAATTATTTCTTTTCATATGTAAAAGACACATCCTCTTATTAAAGGGACTAATTATCTCCTGATCTGTTGGTATGAGAGAAAGATAGAACTTAAAATAAACAAAATATCAAAACTAGTGGTGTATAATCCAATCACAGAAAAGCATCTTAGTCATTTGCACTCTCTAAAGTTGGTAGGTCTGCTACAAGCAGTGCTTGTTGAATAAGTATTCATGAATCCTAGCATCAAGGAATGTGAGTGGGTTAAAACAATCTGCATCTTAAATGCAACAGATTACTAACTTCTCTTCCACTTATGATCTTATACATTTGATTACTTACATTTTAACGTTGGATGAGGAGGCTAGTCAGTTTGTTTATAGATGCAACAAAGTATTTGGAAGTACAACATGCAAATAACACATTTTATGATTTACTCAGTACTTGAATTGTTTATAACTTGTATAGGGAAAATATTGAAGCTTATTTGCAATCATTTAAATAGTATGTTTCTACTACATTACAGCATAATGAAAAAACATTCAAATATTAAGAATTTTATTTTGCAAAGAAAGTAAGAATGGAGAAGTCTATATCAGCCCAAGTGACATAAGTACTAGAAGGGAAGTGTCTGATTAGCATACATACTTGTTAGTCTTAAAATACAGTATATTTAGCTATATATTTAAGTACAAAGCATCTTCCAAATCTGAATAACTCCTGCAAGGTGTTAAGCAACCTCATCTCCCACTAGTATTAATAGGAGTTAAAGGTGCTCCCTTACCTTTCAGGGGTCACTCAGCATTTTGGAGGATTGGGCCGTTAGATTATAAGCCCCTTGGCAGCAGGAGAACTGTCATTTATCTGTAAAGTATCATGCATACCTTTTGGCACTGTATACTTTACAGTCAGCTGTTAAAAACCCAGCCAGACAATAAACATGGAATAAAATCTAGATCATGCATTTGTTCTCAAGTAGTAATATGATAAAGGAGCGCACAGTACTTAAACAGTAAACTTTGATATGGATCAAAATGGAAAAACTGTTAATTTCCTACTTGTCATATCCCCCTTTTTGATGGCTACTCCCCTGATTTTCTCTTTGCCCCTCCTGAAGATTCATTTCAGTCCCTGAGCTATAAATAGGAGGAAGGAGATTAAATTTATTCTAGGAAAAAATTAACTGAGATCTATTAAACTGTGGAATTACTCTCTCAAGTGAAGTGGTGGTAGCTCCCTTGCTTGTCATTTAAAATTATATTCCCCAGAATTTTATCCAGTCTACTGTAGACGAGAGAACAATGCTGAACTATTGCAAAGTTAGAGAAGGTGACTTAATAGGTCTCTCCTATCTCAAGCCTTTATAATATCCATTCTCTGTCAATAAAGTTAATTTGATGGTTTTGCTTAATAACTAAAAGGATGAAAAGGGGAGAAAGGGGGGGAGAGGAGAGAATGTAGATAGAGCAACAAAGTAGGCAACTTTAACATTGCAATTATTTATTCATATTTCTTCATTTTCATGCACTGGCAAAAGTGAAACCTGAAAGAGGGGGAGTCCACTCAAGTAGATCGTGTGGGAGGGAATTAATGGTCTTCAGCTCTCTTTGACCAACATGTTGGTATATCAGCACTGTTATCCCTATCCAGGCACTTTATTCAAATATACATCCAACTTAAATACAGTTTTACGGTAACTGCACCTGTATCTGCCCCGTAGTCCATGCCAGGAGCACCCAGTCAGGTGTCAGGACTCCAGCCATTACCTATCTCTGGGGTGGGACCTTTCTCACACTTTCTTTTGACAAGGGGTTTTAAGGCTGCACAGCTCCCTGCCTTACACGGTGGTATCTCCAGCAAGCCGGTCTGCCTAATGGCCAGGGCCCATGCATTGCTCTGTCTCCAAGGGCTATGAACAATATATTAGAAACAGGTTCCAGTTGACACGCAGCTCTAAGCAAGCATGTTCATTAAAGCATTACAGAAAAAACATAAAAGAGGAAGTTCCTATATACATGCTAAAAGCTTACCAGAGTCATTCAGTGTTACGGGGCCCGAGTAGGCCAAGATCTTTCCCACCCTTCCAGAAGGATTGGGGGCTTCCCTTGGACAGAAGGTCCATGTGCTGGGTCAGAGAGAAGGCCCCTGAGTCGGTTTAAACCCAGCCTTTTTATACCACATGCCTTGTCTGTGTCTGAGAATCCACGATATGCAACCCTCCCTAGGGGGGTGTTACTTCTCTGGTGGGGTTTGCATCCTGAATGAGCCACCTTAATCACTGACCCACTGTGTTTAGCGCCTTTCAGAGCTGTGATAACCCTCCTTCTTGGAGTTGCACACAGTTCCTGGCCCACCGTGATACATTAACCATAACCTTAATAAAATATGGTCTCCAAAGACAGTGCATGGGATTGCAATATCTGTCACACAGACATCCCATCATTCCTCCTGCATTAAATAGTCATGGTTAAAATCTCACTATGTAGACACACTAAAACTATTTGTACAAAGTTTGTGGGCTCAGTTGAAGCTTTAAAACACTGCTCTATATTGGATAATGTACAAACATGGACTGTCCCAGTAGGGGCACCAACAGCCATGCGTCAGCCACGATGCCTGGTGGGGTGCAGCTCATACATCGCTCTTTTAGATTTTGTGTGTGTGTGCTCCTTTCTGATTCCAGCTGTATCTGGCTGCTGGGGTGCGGGACGGAGACGAGGGCAGAGAGCTAATTCCTACCACTTGTAGGATGGCTAATACTCTTAGCCAGAAGTAATTGTGCCATAGAGCCTAAGAACTACACTTCTTGTATGGCTGCTGTTCTGCGATGCACAGGTTGGGAGAAGACTGCAAAAGCAGGCAAAGGTCAGGCATAGTATAGTCCCATTTTTCCTCTTAAATATTGTTTACTCCAATCTCTTCCTCTTAAATTATTTTTCATGCTCTGGCCATTTTAGACGTTTCTCCCTCTGGCTGCACTGAAATGCAAGTATATACTTCAGTCTTTATCTTCTGGCTCCAACCAAACTAACCAGTTGCTTTCAATACATATAAATTTAACAAAATTATTCTGCACTCTACCAGGCAGTGGAAGCCAAGCATATGGTTGAGAACAATAAAATCAAAGAGAAATTATCTACATTAGTAAATCAAATTTGCTAGGAGACAATAATATGTATGTGTATTCCCTTGTTTCACTATTCTCAGTAACAGTTTTTTTAAAATGTGTATTGTACTATAAATTTATACAGATCATTCCACTGGAAAACAAGTTCTGCTTTCCGCTGATAGACTAATGTCACCAACTGTGTGTGGGTATCTAGTTAGTGTGAAGACAGACTAAATGGCAAGCTATGTTCCTGATCTGGAAACCACTAATAAGCGAAGCGATGGGGGAGGGGAGCATGTTAAAATAACAGAACACTTTGTTAATATATTAATTTCCAAAATGTAGTGGTCTCAGTAAAATAGCTGCTAGAAACAGAACTTTGCTTAGGTTTGCCCTGGCTTCCAGACCTTACAATAAAAATGTGGATAGTTTTCACAGAGGCTTCAGCAACTGGAGTGGCAACATAGAATGTGGGTGGAGTGAGGTGTCCAGGTGATCTAATTCCAGCTCCACTACTGACTTGCTGTGGGCTTTGAGCAATACACTTCTCCTCTGGGCTTCGGTTTCCCTATCTGTAAAATGGGGTTAATGCCACTATTCACCCTCTTCCTAATGTAGGCGTTTGAGAGGAATAGTTAACATACTTTACAAAATATTAACCAAGAAAATCACTGTGTAAAGGCTAATTCCCTGTCTGACTACTGTTGAACAGCCAGCAGTCGCAAAGTCTTTTAAACCGTTTGGTTCTCTGTTTCTTATTCCACACATTTGCTGTTATTTGTGGAGTAGCAGCAACTTGTTCTACTTTTCATTTTCTACCGGGGGATTTTGCCCAAGTGAAAAATGCAAGATTGGACCGTAGCATTTGGATTGGAAGCATTTATGTACAGTTTGGTGTGCATGGCATTTGAGAAACAAAATGGCCAGTCCCTGCCCTAGGAGCTTGCAGGTAAATTAGGCGTGGCATAAAGCAAGGGATGGTGACACAGGAGGGCTGGGGAAGAGTATGGGTTGGCAGAAGATCGTGAGATGTGCTTATTTAAGTATCTTGGTGGTCTCTCTTTTACTCTAAAATATGGGGTAGTGTCTGGAATGAGAGCCAGGGTGGAGATCAGTGATGGAAGTTAGGTTCAAGTCAAGGGTTTTTTTAGTTGGAGCTAGATTCTCACTTTTTTTCTTATGATCACTACAGTGACATTGCACTAGCGCTAAAAAACATTCTTAAAGTACAATAGTAGAAGCTTATTTGTTTTAGTAAGTAGAGCTGAAGCATATTCTCATAATCTACTTACACAAGATGGTGTCCTTTCTAAGTGAAGGGTGACTGCAGCTCCTGGAAAAGTACTGGATCCTTTTATATTCTGGTAGCATCCACAATGTAGTAGGCATTGTCCGCAAACACAGGTACTCCCTGCCTTGATCTTTGGCTGAAGTCCTGCAATCAGATGCATATATGTGGACACTGGGAACCCTGCAGAGATCCACTGACTTCAGTGAGGCTCCACCTGGCTATAAGGGTCCTTCTGTACGGATCCAGTTGCAGGATTGGAGCATGAGCCAACAAGCAATGTACAAGGAGAAGGGGAACCAATCAAAATATGTGCAAATTTTATATGGATTCGCAAAAAGAAAAGGAGTACTTGTGGCACCTTAGAGACTAAGCTTTCCTGAGCTACAGCTCACTTCATCGAATGCATCGAATGCTGTAGCTCACGAAAGCTCATGCTCAAATAAATTGGTTAGTCTCTAAGGTGCCACAAGTTCTCCTTTTCTTTTTGCGAATACAGACTAACAGGGCTGTTACTCTGACACCTGTTTATATGGATTGTAATCATTGTTCAGTGTGTGTGAGGTTTCTCCCTGTGCCTGACCCACAGCGATACCAGTCTGGCACAGCTCTGAGCTTGAGCACCTGGCTCTGTGGTTCAAGCTGTGGAAACTCCCTCACTTTCAGCTTTTGAGGTCCCGGGCACGGTAGCTGTCACACTATCTTTAAATTTGTTTTACATATTTCTTCGGCCTTGGAGTTTAGACTATGGGTTGGGAAGGCTGTATATGAAATCATCCATCTGTGATTTGCTCTTCCCCCTTCCGGGATTTCGAGTCCTTCAGCAACATGCCACTTTTACCCCCTAGGAAATAAAGTGAAGAGATGGATCTTGCTCAGGTACTTGAACGAGTTGGGATTGGAGGCCCCTGATAGGGTGAAGGGAGCTCATTGGCCCTGTTTCAAGCTCCCAGGAGTCTATTCCTCCAGCTTTCTTCTCTCCTTGCCCAGGCTGGGCTCTCCTTTTATACTGGCAACGTCTAACCCATTTCTCTGTGGAATTCTAGCCTCAATTTCACCTAGTCCATAGGATCAGAGGACAATCATTAATTTTAAATGTGCCCAGATAACTTCCCCCACCTGCCATCTTCGGTGGGGAATGTGAATGGTGTCTTAATCAGCACTTCCCTGGGGCTTAATTTCCATTCTTCTCTAGTCCCTCAGGAGGCTGCAGAGCGGGCAACGTACTTGTACTTTGTCCAAGAGCCTGTAGAAATAGAGCACAGCATTCTGTCTAATCAAATATGATCATCAATTACCTCCCCACCTTTCATGTTTCCTTGCACAGAGGAGTAAAAGCCCTTGTGAGAAGAGCTTTGCAACCCCTGCTTCATCAAACTGTCAGCGACAAGACCATTAAAACAAAATAAACCCAGAAGCCAAATATTCTTTGCAGCCAGTAGTGGCATCCTATTCAAGATTGCCTGAGTGAAATAAACCTGGGTTGGGGGAGGGATCGATTCCACCCTTCCCTTTACTTTGTGATCAGCCGGGGAAGGAATGGAGGCTAGCTCCTCTGGGCGAGCTGTGCACCTGGCTGACCCCGGAAAGGCTACCGGCCAGCCGGCCGAACTTGGTAGGGCGATAGGATCGTTTTATTGGCAGGGAACCAAAGGGTGGAGGGGCAAGGCAGTGCTGCCACTTTTCTCCAGGAGAGCCCCTGTAGCCCGGATAAGGCGAGGACAGGTCAGAGTGACAGAAATTCATCTACACAAGTGGGGTGAGCTACGTGACCAGCCCCTGTCCCTTAGCTTTAGCGAGTGATTAGTGGTGGCCGGGCATAGCCTCGATCCCTTTGCACGTCACCTGCCATGGGGGTAAAAGCTGGGGCTGATCTGCCTGACTCTTAATCTTCCTGCCTTAGTTTCCTGCCCCCGGTTACCTCTCCTCCCAGTAAGATGAGTTCGGGGAGTTGGCTCCCAGCCTGTTCCCAGGGAATCGAGTCCTTGCGAACAAAGGGGGGGAGGGGGGAATGGTGGCTTGCGCGTTGAGGTTTATTATTATTGGGTGGGAGAGGGTGGCGGGGGGAGCAGACAAAATGCGGAGCCCCCTCCCGCCCCTGAGCCCAGCCTGTGGGTTTAGGAGGGAGGCAGGCAGTCGTGGCACTTCCGTGTGAGATGTAGAAAGGAGAAGGGGTGGGGGGAGGAAGGTGGAGAAGACTAAGCAGCAGCCAGAGCATGTTCTCGATGCAACCGTTCCCTGCCCTGCCTCCGGAAGAAGAGAGTTACCGCCAGGTCCTCTCCACTGACCGGGTAAGGCAAGCGCAGCTCCCCGGCCACCCTACGCAGCTACCGCATGGGTCCGTCCCCTTGGCACCAGCGGTGGCCACAGGCTCCTGGCGCGCCCGGGGCTGCGTTCGTAGCCCATCGGGTCCCGATGTAGTCATCTCCACCTCCCGGGTGAGTAAGTAAGCCCCAGAGCGGCTGCCAGCCAGGGGTCTCGGGCTGTAGCAGCCGGGGGTCCCGAGGACCGCGCCGAGAGGCGCGCAAGATGCGCAGCAGAAGGGGGACGAGAACACCGCGGTTCCGGCAGCGCTCTGCAGCGAGGCTGTCTGGGCAGCGCCTAGCGCTCTCCTCGCTGAGTCGCCCGCAGACTGGGGCGAGGGGCAGCAGGGTAGGAATCCACATGGTTCGGGTTAGAGGAACCCACGGTCCCAAGGAAACCAGCTCAAGCCGAATTAGCTTTGCAGAAACGATCCCCTTTAAAGGGGGCATAGTTCCTTGGGGGCAGAAACCGGAGTGTCTCATTCCGGCCCGACGGGTGTGTTCGAGAAGCGCTCTGGGGAAAGGAGAAACTTCTTGAGCGGGTCCAGCCTGGTGGCCGAGCCGCTGCACCTTGCACAGCAAGCGTAGCAGCCCTCTGCCTTTCCACCGCCCGCTTTATATTTTGTAAAGGGGCAATTAACTTTAGCTTACTTCAGACACTCGAGAAAGTTCAGCCCGTCACCGCCGAGACACCACAATGGCACACCAACTTACAGCGGCGAATCATTGGCAAGGAGAAACCGCCCTGCTGCCCTTTAATGTAACCAGGGAACGTTTCGTTTCCTTTCATTGTCAAGGGAGGACGGTGTGTAATCAACAAATGCCGCCAGTGGTTCTGTCCCCAGCCTCCCTTAGCAATCAGGGAAGTGATCAAAATGAATGTGTTCCAATAGCCAGGCCCTTTAGGGCTGAAATAAAATATCACCGCATCTGACTGGCCCCAGACAGGACTGACTCCCTGGAGACAGGCGCGGGCTGAGCCCCCAAGTTGAACAGAAGTCCAGGGTAAGACTTGCCCTACAAAGGATAAATCCGCAGTCACCTTCCTGTGCCCAGCCCCGCCGCGTTCTGTTAGCGGCCCGGGCTCAAGGAGAACAGCAAAGGGGGTTAATTTGGTTTTAATCGGATCCATTTGCGGCCGGTGATTGGCGAGAGCTGAGAAAAGTCATGCGGAGCGCAGCAGGTAACAAGTTCGCTCCGCGTGTCTGGCCATGTGTGCGCGGAGCAGCTGCTCTCCGGCGTCTGTGCTGCGCGCTGTCCCGAGTGAGTGTCAATGTGATTATTGCCCTTCCTCAAGGGCGAGGCGGGGGAGAGGCAGAACTAGACGCAGCACGGCCAGGGTTAGAGCGACGCTTGTGCTTTTCTTCCCGGCTGCCGCGGGGCAGCGCGCGGAGCCCATCTCGTGCGGGCTCGCCGAAGACGCAGGAGTGAAATGCAAGGCGGAAACGGGCAGTTAATCGCGCTCTGAGGGGCAGCGCGGTTGTGATGAATCCAAACGGGAGGATGTGCCGAGTACGGGTGTTCCCAGTCCTCTAGGCACGTTCCCTGGGCCGGAGAATGCTGGGGCCCGGGCTACGCTAGGAAAAAGAGAGACAAGGGGACAGCGATCACGTGTTAACTAACACGTTGTAAAATCCTACTGTAGACAGGGCAAAA
Source organism: Lepidochelys kempii (assembly GCF_965140285.1). NCBI lineage: Eukaryota > Metazoa > Chordata > Testudines > Cheloniidae > Lepidochelys > Lepidochelys kempii. Next base: position 91,981,239 of record NC_136383.1, read on the forward strand.
TCCTAGTGTTAACTCGCTGTCGCTCGCCCAGGTGCACCCTGGACCCCAGACTAGGGAAGCGGGCGCGTGTCGGAACTATGGTCTCCTGCACCAGCCCCAGACTCCGGGTACTCTGGGGTAGGGGCGGGGAAGGAAGGGTCGCCAAGTCAGGGGCTGCTGGGCAGACTAAGGGGAAGTTGTGAACATAAACGTTTGACAGGTTTCAGAGTAACAGCGGTGTTAGTCTGGATTCGCAAAAAGAAAAGGAGGACTTGAGGCACCTTAGAGACTAACCAATTTATTTGAGCATGAGCTTTCCTGAGCTACAGCTCACTTCATCGGATGCATGCTGTGGAAACGGCAGAAGACATTATATACACAGAGACCATGAAACAATACCCCCTCCCACCCCACTCTCTTGCTGGTAATAGCCTATCTAAAGTATCTAAAGTTGGGCCATTTCCAGCTCAAATCCAGGTTTTCTCACCCTCCCTCCCCCCACACACAAACTCACTCTCCTGCTGGTAATAGCCCATGCAAAGGACAGTGGGGTGGGAGGAGGTATTGTTTCATATTCTCTGTGTATATGTAAAGTCTGCTGCAGTTTCCACAGCATGCATCCGATGAAGTGAGCTGTAGCTCACGAAAGCTTATGCTCAAATAAATTGGTTAGTCTCTAAGGTGCCACAAGTACTCCTTTTCTTTTTCTCTTTAAAATGTGTATGATGATCAAGGTGGGCCATTTCCAGCACAAATCCAGGTTTTCTCACCCCCCCCCCCACCTCACTCCAAAAACCACACACACAAACTCACTCTCCTGCTGGTAATAGCTCTGATGATCACTTTAGATAGGCTATTACCAGCAGGAGAGTAGGGTGGGAGGGGGTATTGTTTCATGGTCTCTGTGTATATAATGTCTTCTGCGTTTCCACAGTATGCATCCGATGAAGTGAGCTGTAGCTCAGGAAAGCTCATGCTCAAATAAATTGGTTAGTCTCTAAGGTGCCACAAGTCCTCCTTTTCTATAAACGTTTGAGCTTCCTAAAGAGCAGCAAGGGAGATGTATAAAGGGTTCCCGACTCGGCACAGAGCTCAGATGTAATATACCGCCACTGGGGCAATAGCTTGAACAGTGCGCGTGTGACGTTCAGAGCCTTTCTCCCCACGGGGTGTTATAATGTCCTGCTCTAATGAGAAGACCAGAACTCCCAGCGAAGGAATGAGCCCTTCTGGGGGGGGGGCGGCAACATTTCAAAACTCACTTCTAGCTAAGTAGCTAATGGCTTCTTACACAGTGTCTAGGAAGGAACCGCAAAACACCGACTTTACATTTTGGCGCTGTACAGCAATAGCGTTTAGTACACTTTAAAAACATTTTATACACTGCATACAATAAAACACGATAAACAATTAACACAGCCCATTATTTGAAACGTTTGTAAATATTGTCCTATATTATGTTGTCCCCATTCTCCACTTGATTTAAAATCCAGGTCCTTTAGTCACATCTCAGGGCAGAGCAGCCATAGAGTCCAAGGCTAGAAGAGACCACTGGGATCAGCCAGTCCCGTGGTTCTTACCCAGGGGTACATGTACCCCTGGGGGTAGACAGAGATCTTCCAGAGGGCACATCAACCCATCTAGATAGTTGTCTGGTTTTACAACAGGCTACATGAAAAGCACTAGTGAAGTCAGTACAAACTACAGTTTCATACAACTTATTTATACTGCTCTATATACTATACGGGGGTGGCCAAACTGCAGCTCATGAGCAACATGTGGCTCTTTTACAGTTAAAATGCAGCTTCTGGAGCCCACCATGCCCCCCTTTCTCTGCCTAAAAGACTGGCAGGGAAGGGAGCTTGGGGCTTCTGGCCTCTGACAGGGCTCAGGGCTTCAACCCGGTGGGTGCACTTGCTGGGGCCCTGAGCCTTGGCATGTGCCTCCTATAAAGCGGAAGCCTCAAACCATAGCACCCTGCTGCAGGGCAGAAGCCCCAGGCCCCAGCAGGTGAGCCCCACAGGACTGAAGCCCTGAGCCCCAGCAGGCATGCCCAGTTCTCCAGGTTATGAAAATTGTCGTATGCAGCTCAGAGGGTCAATAAGTTTGGCCACCCCTGTACCACACACTGAAATGTACAATATTTATATTCCAATTGATTTATTTTATAATTGTATGGTAAAAATGAGAAAGTAAACAATTTTTCAGTAATAGTGTGCTGAGACACTTTTTGCATTTTTATGTCTGATGTCCTTGTAAGCAAGCAGTTTTTAAGTGAGGTGAAACTTGGGAGTATGCAAGACAAATCAGACTTCTGAAAGGGGTACAATAGTCTGGAAAGGTTGAGAGCCACTGATCTAGTCTAATGACAGGTTTCAGAGTAACAGCCGTGTTAGTCTGTATTCGCAAAAAGAAAAGGAGTACTTGTGGCACCTTAGAGACTAACAAATTTATTTGAGCATAAGTTTTCGATCTACAGCTCACTTCATCCAATGCATTCAGTGGAAAATACAGTGGGGAGATTTATATACGTAGAGAACATGAAACAGTGGGTGTTACCATACACACTGTAAGGAGAGTGATCACTTAATGTGAGCTATTACCAGCAGGAGAGCTGGCGGGGGTGTGGGTGGGGGGAACCTTTTGTAGTGATAATCAAGGTGGGCCATTTCCAGCAGTTGACAAGAACGTCTGAGGACTGGTGGGGGGTGGAATAAACATGGGGAAATAGTTTTACTTTGTGTAATGACCCATCCACTCCCAGTCTCTATTCAAGCCTAAATTAATTATATCCAGTTTGCAAATTAATTCCAATCCTGTTGGTAATATCTCACTTTAAGTGATCACTCTCCTTACAGTGTGTATAAATATCAGAATCATTACAAACAGTTATGCTTTTGTTTAAAGAGACATTATACAGGAATACATCATCAGATCTTTCTATTTAACAGGGTGTTACTATATTACAGATTGAGCATCATTACAACACCTATAATACGTAATTTCTAGTAATTTTATTAAGTGACATTTCAATATAAACATATATATAACATACCAGGCATATCTATCAAATATTAATATTTAAAAAATTGGACAGGTGTGCTGGGGCTTTTTTTCAGGTGAGTGTACTTTGTGTGAGTAATGAATAAAAGGTCTAAATATAAATATCTAAATATCAAACTGTCCTCTATTTTGGTGGGTACATAATTGGTGTGTTAATTTTTCCATAAGCAAAACCTCTCATAATATTGAACCATTCCTTTATGGTGGGACTATTTTTTTTCCCCAGAGAGAGGCTACCAATAGTCAAGCAGCTACTAGCATATGGGAGATTAATTCTTCATTTCCTCTTGTGTGACCATGTCCACTAGGAAGCCCCAGAAGGATTACCAAAGGATCATATGGTAATACGTTTCCAACAATTTGGGATATACTGTTATGAATTGCATCCCAGTACTTTCTAATGTCCAGGCATATCCACTATACATGCATAAAATCTCTTATTTCACCACAGTTTCTCTGACTTTTATCCACATTCAATCTCTATATATTTTTTACCCTGACTGATGTGAGGTACCATTGAAACAATATCTTAAAGACATTTTCTTTTATTATTCTACAGATTGAGGTTGCTGGTCCTCTTTTCCAGGTCAAACCCTATTTCTTTGCAGTAATTTATCTATCCACATCCTTTCCCCAGTGTGTCATATATGGAGACTTTTTTGTGATAAAAGCTGTCTGAAAAGACGATATAAATTAATTAAATAAATTAATTAATAAATTATTTTGTTTTCAAATTGACCAGACACTATCACTTCTACAGAAAGTTGAGAAACATAACTTTTGACCTGAAAGTACTGGTACCAGGGTAGAGTGGGCCAATTAAAGTTAGTTTTGATCTCTAAATAAATTAGAAAATTGTCTTTACTGAATAGCTGGCCAACCATGTGTATTCCATAACTCTTCCAATGTGTGCAGCTTTCTGGTTCACAATTTGGGTTAAGATCTGGATTATTTGCAATGAGTGTCATTGGTGAGGGGAAAGAATTTATCTTATCTCTAGTTCTGTCCCAAACCCATAGATTACACTTTGCTAAAGGATGTGTGTAAATTTCTGGAGGGCACAATATTTTATCAATCCATGGTAGCCTAGTGATGTTTACACTGTTACAATTTTCTTGTCTAAAAAAGATCCAGTATTTGACTGGGTTAGAGCACCCCAACTCCACTACCGCTTTGAGCTGGCTGGCTTGATAGCACCACAGAATATTTGGAACAGCCAGTCTACCCTGTTTAATGGGTCTGTACAAAATAGCTGCACTCACGCTTGGTCTTCTCTTGTTCCATATAAATTCTAACAACATCCTCTGTATTCTTGCTACGGTTTTATTGGGGATAATCACAGAAGGATTTTGAAACAAAAAATATTGGCAGAATATTCCTTTTGATGTGGCTATCCTTCCCAACCAAGAAATTGCATACTTCTCCCAGCATTCAGATCTTGGCTCGTTTGCTGAAGTAGTAGTTTGATATTTAAATCATAGAGATCTTCTAGATTGTTTGAGATTTGAATTCCAAGGTATTGTAGTTGCTGCCTATTTGTACCCAAATGTTTTCTGGAGGAGTGACTTTTCAGAACCTGACTTTTCAGAAATTTATAACTAGCATTTCAGGTTGGGCATAGTTTACTTTAAAACCAGATGCTTTCCCAAAGTCCTGGATTTCTTTAGCAACTAATTTTAGGGAAATATTTGGTGTAAATAGAAATAATATTATATCCTCTGCATATAGCATCATTTTCTGATGTATTTCTGTAAGCTTTATTCCTGTGATGGATTCATTGTTCCTTATCCTCTATGCAAAAGGATTCATGGCCAGTGGGAAAAATAAAGGGGACAATTCAAATAGGAGAGGTTTGACCCTATTAACTCACACAGCTGCTTTTGGGCTCCTGTAAAGAGCAGTTATCCATTTCAGGAACTGGGGGGTCTAAATCTATATGGAACAGGCCTTGAAATGAACAGTTCCACTCTATTCTATCAAAGGCTTTCTCTGCATCTAGTGATAACATAAGAAATTGATCTTACTTTGATCTGGCATTATGGGTGATTCCAAGTACTCTCCAACTATTGTCTGACATTTGTCTATCCTTAATTAATCCACTTCGATCTGGATTTATAAAAGCTGAGAGCAAAGACTGTAATAGCTAGCTAGTATTTTTGCTAAAATGTTCATGTCATGATTTAAAAGTGTTATGGGCCTATCGGAGCTGCCTAAGGTAAGGCCTTTCCCCATCTTTAGGGAGGACAACCACAACAGCTTCTTTCATCGGTTGTGGAAGTGCCTCCAGAACATATTCCTAACAGAATAGTATTGAAGTATTGAAGGTATCTCTCAACGGAGACACACTAATACTTCCTTAAATACCTTATCAAATTTAGCTGGAAAGACAGCAAGTCCTGGAGTTTTGCCGCTTTTCATACTTGCTATTGTCTCTAGAATTTCTTCTGTTATTTCTTTATCTAAAGTTTCTTTATCAGTTTCGCTTATCTTTGGCAAGTCTTCTACTTCCAGATATTTTTGAATAACTTCAGAGCTTGCAGTATATGAGGTGTAGAGATTTTTATAATAAGCAGCAAAAGTTGCACTTATTGCATCGGGGTGTGTAACTATCTTTTGCTGATTGCTTTAGAATCCCTTTAAGTTTTTGAGCCAATACTCTATCACTTTTATTTTCATTTTCATAAAACTTCTGCTTTGTATATCCAAGGGCTTTTTCAGTGGCATCTCTCCTGCAACATATTCATCTTCCCTCTAATATTAGTTAATTGTTGGTATTTTTTTTAATTTGTGTTTTTGTGAATATCTTATAACTTTTTATCTCCTGTTCTAATTCTATTTTTTCTTGAGCTCTTTCTTTTTTCAGTTGAGAGGCATTGCTTGTCAACTGGCCCCTAAATACTGATTTACCTAACTCCCAGAAAAGACTTTTTTTTATATTGTCTGTATTATTTATTTGAAAGTTTTGAACAATGTCATCTTTAATTGCTGGAACCCGGTGATTGTCATGGAGAAGCAAGCAGTTCATTTTCCCCAAAAAAATTATCTTTAGAACCCAACCAATATTACTTCCAAGGGTGCATGATCTGACCACATAATGTTGCCAATTTCCACATATCTTTTCTGCTTCATTAAGGATTTAGATATTAATATTAGGTCTATTCTAGTGTATAACTGATGAGGGTGTGAATAAAATGTGTAATCTTTTTCTCCTGGGTACAATTCTCTTCAGCAATCTGAGAGATGAAATTGTTGTCAAGAGAAGTCCATGCTTCATCTGCTTCCATATCCCCCTTTTCTTTTTTTATCAGATTTGTGCCGATCCAACTGAAGTCTCCTCCAAGTATAGTTTCCCCTTCCCCAAAGTGTTGCAGTGTTTTAAAGATGTCCTTAATACTTATTATTTATTTATTCTTGTTTACTTAGCTTTTGGTTGGGAGCATACACTAAGCCCAGTGTTGTTATTAACCTAGCAATTGTGCTCTTCAACAATATAAATCGTCCCTCCTTCTCCTTAAATTGATCCTTAATTTGAAAAGGCACATGTGTAGCAAGTGTAATGCCCACTCCCCTTTTCTTTTTGCTGAAGCAAAAAAATGCGTGCTGAAACCAATTACTTTTCATGCTCATAATTTGTTCTTCCTGAAAATGGGTTTCTTGGAGTTGAATAATCTGAAAGTTTTTTAAAAATAAATTATACCTAGATTCCCCCCCTCTTTTAATGACATTATTTAGCCTTTGACAAAGATGTCACTTTAAAAGGAATAACCATTGAAAGTAACTATTTAGCTTATTGAAAAACTTGAAATTATTGAGATTCTCTAGCTACCTGATGGCATGAAACCTTGTGTTGTCAATGTCTCTCTTGTTTTCAATAGTTGCATTCATGACTGTGTGCCTGAATATAACTTGGTTTCTGTTTGTAACCCCCTCCCTATCTCCCCAGTTCCCTCTCTTCTCCTGTGATCCTCTTACTCTAACACCAAATCAAAACTTAAAACGCTGCACTGGTGCGGCTGCACCAATGCATCTGTGCTGCTGTAGCTCTTTAATGAAGACTCTCTACACCAATGGGAGAGCTCTCTCCTGCCAGCCTACCACCTCCCCAAGAGGCTGTAGATATGTCAGTGGGAGAAGCATGGGGACGAGGGGAAGTTAGGTCAGTATAGCTGTGTTGCTCAGCGGTGTGGATTTTTCACACCTCTCAGTGCCGTAGTTATACCGATATGTTTGTAGTGTAGACTAGACCTAAATCCAACCACAAATGAATTACCAACATAATATGTGAAATGAAACCCAAATGATTGTGTTTTGTGAATCCTAAACTCTCCCTAAGAACACTTGGCCTGCTTCTCTTGCAATCCAAATGAGGTGCAATTTCTACCTATGGGACCTTGCCCTTAGGGATGGATTACTGTCTGGTCATTTGAGTTATGAGAAGAATTTACAGAGAATCCCTAAAGGCTCCTCGCCATTCCCTCTCTGTTTTTTCCAGTCTCCTCCATCCTCTCCCCCTCCTCTGTTATTGTCCTTTATTTCCTCTATATTTTAAAATACAGAACACAGCTATTATTGATCACGGCAATTAAGGCAAATTTTATGCTATTTTCTTTATAACAGTAACATATTCATCTGTTCACTCCTGGTGACTACCAGAAAGTCACTTCTGGTTGGTCTTTAGATTACTCATCGGGTATCCAAATTCTTTTGTTCAGCTTTACTTCTGCCATTGCCAATACAGTTGCTAGAGACCTTTGTCTTTTCCTATCTTCTTTTTCCTGTATTTCACCATTTGCCAAGAGTTTTTCAGAAACTTATCTGGAGTTCTCCTTCTGGACAGTTATTTTGTACATCAGCGGTTTGGATTTCTATTCCAAGCCACTGGAGTATGTTTTTTTCCTTGCTTAAAGTCTCTTACTGTATAATATTGATTTTGGAAGCTGATTGAGAGTTTAAATGGGAATACCAATCTGTAGCAGATATCTGCCCACCTGAGTGCTGCTGTAATTTCTCCCAGCTCTCTTCTCCTTTGTAAAGTTAGGACAGAGTGTTCATGGAAAAAAATGCAGCTTGTGGCCTTTGAGTATGAGCTCAGAGTGCTCTCTGGCTTTTTCATAATTAAATTTTTCTGATGATAAATTATGAAGTTTCACAAGTAGGTCTCTGGGTTTTTATTACTGTATTATTATGAGGTCAAGGCAGGGGGAGTAGCGTCCTATGGGCTCTCTCTATTTTTACTTCTTCCAGGGAGCTCGGATGTTACAGCTGCACAATTAAAGTTTTTACAAACCAGACTGGGTTTTCTCCTTCAGTATTTCCAGGCAACCCCTTAATTCTGATGATGTGTCTTCTGAATCTGTTTTCTGTATAGTCCACTTTAAGATGCAGCTCTGTCAAGGTTCCTCCCCCACTCTGAACTCTAGGGTACAGATGTGGGGACCTGCATGAAAAACCTCCTAAGCTTATCTTTACCAGCTTAGGTCAAAACTTTCCCAAGGTACAAAATATTCCACCCGTTGTCCTTGGACTGGCCGCTACCACCACCAAACTAATACTGGTTACTGGGGAAGAGCTGTTTGGACGCGTCCTTCCCCCCAAAATACTTCCCAAAACCTTGCACCCCACTTCCTGGACAAGGTTTGGTAAAAAGCCTCACCAATTTGCCTAGGTGACTACAGACCCAGACCCTGGGATCTTAAGAACAATGAACAATCCTCCCAACACTTGCACCCCCCCTTTCCTGGGAAATGTTGGATAAAAAGCCTCACCAATTTGCATAGGTGACCACAGACCCAAACCCTTGGATCTGAGAACAATGAAAAAGCATTCAGTTTTTTACAAGAAGACTTTTAATAAAAAATAGAAGTAAATAGAAATAAAGAAATCCCCCCTGTAAAATCAGGATGGTAGATATCTTACAGGGTAATTAGATTCAAAAACATAGAGAACCCCTCTAGGCAAAACCTTAAGTTACACAAAAGATACACAGACAGAAATAGTTATTCTATTCAGCACAATTCTTTTCTCAGCCATTTAAAGAAATCATAATCTAACACATACCTAGCTAGATTACTTACTAAAAGTTTTAAGACTCCATTCCTGGTCTATCCCCAGCAAAGACCCAGCATACAGACAGACACAGACCCTTTGTTTCTCTCCCTCCTCCCAGCTTTTGAAAGTATCTTGTCTCCTCATTGGTCATTTTGGTCAGGTGCCAGCGAGGTTACCTTTAGCTTCTTAACCCTTTACAGGTGAGAGGAGCTTTCCCCTGGCCAGGAGGGATTTCAAAGGGGTTTACCCTTCCCTTTATATTTATGACAAGCTCTTTCTCCCTCTCTCTGCTCCATCAGTGTCATGCAGTACTGTGAGAAGTTTGGTTGTCAGATCATCTCTCATGGCCTTAAGCTGAGCTATCATCTACAGAATGTTTGCTTTGTTAGCCATTTGATTTTCGTCGACCCTGGCACTTCTGCCTGATTTGGCTGCCACGTGTTCACATAAAGTGTGAGAGGTCTCTCCATGCTGTGAGCCAGAAACACTCATCTTGGTGAAGTACCTTTTTAAATGTTCAGATTTTCTTGGAGAATCCATTCTCTGTAATCCTGTGCTCTTGTTTTTGGCTATTTTTTTGGGAGGAGTACTTTAGTAGGTTTTGGAAGTCAATGGAGGCAGATTGCTTCAGGTACTCATGTTATTCCAGACTCTGCTAGTCTGCTGTTAGGCATGTTTTCTAATCCTTTAATCACTCCTGTGGCTCTTATCTGAACCCTGTCCAGTTTATCAACATCCTTCTTGAATTGTGGACACCAGAACTGAACACAGTATTTCAGCAGTGGCTGCACAAGTGCCAGATAGAGAGGTAAAATAATCTCTCTACTCCTACTTGAGATTCCTGTTTATGCTTCCAAGGATTGCAGTAACTCTTTTGTCCACAACATCGCACATGTTCTGCTGATTAGCCACCACAACTCCCAATTGTTTTTGAGTCACTTCATCCCAGGATAGATTTGCCCATCCTGTAATTATGGCCTTTATTATCTGTTGCTAAATAGGTAACATTTACATTTAGCCATATTAAAATGCACAGTGTTTGCTTGCCCCATCTTACCAAGTGATCCAGATTGCTCTGTATTGGTGACTTGTCCTCTTCATTATTTACCTCTCCCACTTTTGTGTCTGTGGTGAACTTCCCCAGGGTTCAATCTGGAACAGGGGTAGTGCTGAGCCCTCTATCTCCCCAGCCTGGGCTCCCTCTCCCACTGTGATGCTGTGACAAGCTGCAGACCTCTCCAGGTCCTGCACTCACACAGCCTTATACAAACAGGGACACACCCAGCTGCAGTTACATGAATGCTTCTCCTAGCCACTCATGAACTAACAACAGAGAGGCTCCAGCCAACTTCCCCCAGCACCCCAGCCTAGGACTCCAGATGTGTACTGTCCTACCCTGGTCAGAAGCCTAACCAGTGTAAGTTATTACCCAGTCTGCCCCTTCCTCAACGTGGAGAGGACAATACACCAGCCCCTGTTCCTGAGCAGATTTCTTTTACACTTCAAACACCACACTGTTTTTAGGTAAAAAATGTAAAACAGGTTTATTAACTACAGAAAGATAAATTTTAAGCGATTATAAGTAATAGCATACAGATCAAAGTTGATTACCATAGGAAATAAAATGTAAGTTCTATACTCTAGACAGGATTTGAATCAAGAAGTGTCTCACTCTGATGGTATAAACAGTCCATCAATCTTCCATACACAGGCTGGGATTACTTCTTTCCCACCTGGGACTACATTACCAGTTCAGTCTTTGTTCCTAAGGTGTTTCTAGGTGTTTAGTTGTGTGGGGAGTGAGGCCCAGTGATGATGTCGCTTCCCCCTTTTATAGCTTCTTCCAGCTTGCTGGAAAGATCTTTTGCTGTGACATGATTCAAGCAGTCTCCATTGTGTATGTTATCTCTGAGAGGTTTCCATTGTACACAGTTCTTGGGGTAATCCTTGTGAGTATGTGTATTTCCCTCAATGGGCTATTAATGCTGTTTGGCCTTTTTGTTGTTGTACCTGAAAAGCTGTTTTTGGGTGTTTTTAACCTCACAACGTATTTCAGTAACAAACACATAGCAAAACTTCATAACACCAGATACAACAGCAAAAACAATCCAACAGGATATGAATATACAACAGACCAAGACTTGTAAAATGATACCACACAAAAGCATACTTTATACAAAATATATATCACCATGGTACATATGGGGGTGCCAGAGTGTTGCTTTGGGGTACAGAATGTCAAAATGTCATCTGCAAACTTTAACAGTGATGAATTTGTGTTTTCTTTCAGGTCATTAATAAAAATGCTAAATAGTGTAGGGCCCACAACCAATCCCCATGGGACTCCACTAGACACACACACACACACACACACACTCATTCAATGATGATTCCCCATTTACAGCTACATTTTGAGACCTATCAGTTAGCCATCTATTAATCCATTTAATGTTAATTTTATATTGTTCTATTTTTTGTCATGCGTTCCCAAGTCAAATACCTTCAAGAAGTCTAAGTATATTACATCAACACTATTTACCTTTATCAACCAAATTTGTAATCTCATCACAATGATATAAAGTTAGTTTGGCAGTATTTATTTTCCATAAACCCATGTTGATTAACATTAATTATATTACCCTCCTTTAATTCTTTATTAATTGAGTCCTGTATCAGCCTCTCCATTACCTTGGCCAGGACTGATGTCAGACTGACAGGCCTATAATTACCCAGGGGAGCTCATTTACCCTCTTTACATATTGGCACAACATCAGCTTTTTTCCAGTCTTCTGGAACATGTCTGGTGTTGCAAGACTTATTGAAAATCAGCATTATTGAGTATTATACGAAGGGTTTTCTCCCCTCCAGCTCAGCTTCTCTTTCTGAAGGAAAGTGATCGAGCCCAGCCCTGCAGGCTTTGCTACACCTCTTAGATGATTAGTTCCATTGACTACAGTGAAGCTACTCATGAAAAACGTTGCAGGATGGGGAATGAAGTGGCCAAATTAACTTTTCCAGACTAGAAAATCTGTGTTCATGCTACTACATTAATATCTGATAGAGCCATTTTCTGGCAATTTGCCAGTTAGTCTGTTTTTCATCCATCTGTTGGACACTGGAGATATGACAGATTCTTGATTTATGTTCTATGATCTATACACATAAAATCTCATGACACTTTTAGCAATAATATGGGTATTAAATCCAGTGTTCCAATTTGTTTTCTAGTGGGATGTGGATTTTCACCCCAATCCCCTTTGTAGCTTCAGTGGAATAAAGTATTGTTCATTTCCTCTCCTAAAAACTGCATTGGCACTGAATGGCTTGCGTATTCCACCCCACAGGTAATTCCATATCTATGACATAACTATGTGTGTAGGGAATCAAAAGAATAAGGCACTTTGTAATTCTTCAGGATGTGAGGTGCTATATAAATACAAGATTTATAGTACAATTTAACAAATATCTATTACTGTTTGATAATATCTCAACATACGAATGGAAAGTCAAGCCTATGGTGAGATTCAGCAATTTTTTTAAAAAATGCTGCCTTATATCAATATAGTATGATGCATTTTACTAGTAAAAAGGATATACAACAATGGTTTTAGCCCTTAGCACTTTGTTCCTCCTCTGGTTGTTACCTTTGTCCTAAATCCACATTTTACAATGCACATAATCTGATCATTGCTTACATGGCATAAACTGAGAGCTACAAATGGGCTGGTAGACTAAGGCAGAGAGAAACCTCACAGTTGTAATTAACATTATAAAAGCATCAACCAACTTCACTCTTCATTACTTTGTCTGTGGTTTAGTGAAAATATCAACACACTGTGGCAGCTAGCAGAATCCAGGGGTACTGAGATCTGGGTCATCCTCCAATTAGGATTAGGAGATTTAATCAATAGCAGCATTAGGATCTTGGGCAGGAGCACCTTTGGTGTTGAAGTGGATCCATTCAGGGATTCAAAAGAACTGATCAGGTCCCAGCAAAGTACAAATTCTGCATTACCAAATGAATCCTGTATTTCCAGCAGTGTGTACACACCACTGGGTGGCCCTTCACCCGATCATTAAACTTCAAGTTTTAATGTAAATTCGGCCTGGTATTTTGAAAAAATTCAAGGTTACTGTCTTTAGGCATAAGACTATTTATGTGACTAAACTCTGGTTTCCTAGAAAACGCTTTAATCACAGATTCATTATCAGTTCAGAGTAGCAGCCGTGTTAGTCTGTATCCGCAAAAAGAACAGGAGTAATTGTGGCACCTTAGAGACTAACACATTTATTTGAGCATAAGCTCAGTGGGCTGTAGCCCACAAAAGCTTATGCTCAAATAAATGTGTTCATCTCTAAGGTGCCACAAGTACTCCTGTTCTTATTACCAGTTCATTGCATGCTCATCCAGGAGGGTTCAGACTTTAAGGCCAGAAGGGACCATCATGATCTAGTCTGACCTCCTACACATTGCAGGCCACAGAACCTCACCCACCCACTCTTGTAACAGACTCACAACTGCTAGCTGAGTTACTGAAGTCCTCAAATCATGACTTAAAGACTTTAAGTTACAGACAATTCACCATTTACTCTAGTTTAAACTTGCCAGTGATCCATGCTAAAGAGGAAGGCAAAAAACCCCAGCGAGCAAGCCCCTCCCCCAGACAGAAATGACTCTGGTAATTAGCAGGTATTAGGAGCACAACTATGAAACCCAGGTGACAGGCAAGTGGATGATATCACCTTGTACCATTTGGCAGTTTCCCCGGTAGGGCTATGCTTTTAAAGTTCAAATCATCTGCACCAATTTTCTTACTAGCAGTCAGCTAACCTCAAAAAGGCCATTTCAGACAAGCCCCCCCAACTCCTTGGGGGGGGGGAGGGTATCCAGACAGTTGTAGCCTCCTCTATAAGTGCCCCAAGGCTTGGCCCTCCCAGCCCCTGACCCTGTCACCTTCCAAGAGCTTTGTGAGGGGCTTTGCTAGTAGGAGCGTGATAGGAAGTCTCTAGGCTGCCCTGGGTTAGCAGGTTAGCATTTCGCAGAGCCTGCCAGGAGGAAGAGCGGAGAACGGGGGCCCACTTTCCTGGAGCGGGGCAGCGAGAGGAAACTGGGGGAGAGGTGGGGAAGGGGGGCTGCCCTGTTGCACCGCGCGCCTGAAACCCCACGCTCCGGGCGCCTGTGAGCGGCTCCCCTGCTGGGGCTGCCCCTGCAGCGCGTGGCGGGAATGCAGCGCGGCGAGCCGAGGCCATGGAGCACCGCGCGCGGCGTTCCACGGGGACTCCCCGGCCGCCGCAGCCGCTTGGCCCAGCCGCGCTGAGGGCCAGGGCCGGAGCCGCTGCCAAGGGCCCGGGCGGCCGGGGCGGGGTGCTGTTCGCTGCCGTCTCGGGTTCCCACAGCCGGCCAGGAGCTATGCAGAGTCCGCAGCCCCGCGCTATAAATAGCTCCCGCCCGGCTGAGCTGTCAGATTCCCCTGGCGGAGCGGGACCCCTGGCCGCGGATTAAAATACCGCGGTAAAAATAAAGTAGTCGGGCGGCGCCGCGGCAGGTCCTAGCGCCAGCGGACGGGAGCCGCTGCCCTGGCGAGACCCCAGAGCGCGCCCCCAGCCCTCCCTCCAGTTTAGCGCCGAGCAAGGGCGCCAGGGCCCCTCCCGCCGCAGCCCGCCCCTGTGCCAAGGGGCCGGAGTCCCAAGTGCTTGTCTGCAGGGAGCGGTTCCTATTGGTTACAGGACCTGGGCAGATTTTCCACTTGGGCCAAGGGGCCGCTGCGGCGAGCGAGCCGGGCCGCGCAGGTGTGGTGGGAAAAGCCCGGGTGGGACAAGCGCGCGGCTGCCTCCCGCGTCTGTTCCCTTAGTGCCCCGCTCGGGCAGGCGCAGCGCCACCGGCTCCGCTGGCGTTACGGGGAGTCTCCTGTGCGTGTCCCAAGGCCTTGGGGGAGCGAAGTAAGTGCCCAGCGCTTGGGACGCCTGTTAGCTCCGCACAGCTGAGGGAGAGGGAGCTGGGTTCCATCCCGTGCGTTAGCACCGGGCGGCTTGGTAAGGGCCCATCGCAGAACATTTCATACTGTGGGACTGTGCAGGAGTCGGAGTTCCTTTTCGGTTCCCAGCTTGAGTTTGCAGAGCTGGAGCCGGAGGTTAGGAGGAAAACCTCCTTTTTACTTGTGGACTGAACGAGTTTGAATATGGAGCCATTGTCAGATAAAAAACATATCAGAGAGACAAGGTGGGTGAGCGAATATCTTTTATTGGCCCAACTTGGTGAGAGATACAAGCTTTCCAGACACACACAGCTCTTAGTATACTGGTGGTGAACACATAATTCCTGTCCAAGTGTGATTGTTTTTCATTTAGATTTCTGATGTACAAACATGAAAGAAACAGACACCCAAGCTCCAGGGTTTGCTCTTCCTCCAGAAGTAGCACTTTTGTACTACTGAACAGGAAGGGCACCTAAGCTTTTGTCCACCCAATTTTCAGAGGAAAGGGGTAGGAAAGATGACCACTCTCAAGGTGAAGGCACAAACACAGTCTTCTCACACTTAACAGTTGCTTGATTCCTCAAGTTTCAGAGTAACAGCCCTGTTCGTCTGTATTTGCAAAAAGAAAAGGAGGACTTGTGGCACCTTAGAGACTAACCAATTTATTTGAGCATAAGCTTTCGTGAGCTACAGCTCACTTCATCGGATGCATACTGGGGAAATCCCAGCCTATCAGATTTCCATAGCTGATGGGAGAGGCTGGGATTTCCCCAGTATGCATCCGATGAAGTGAGCTGTAGCTCACGAAAGCTTATGCTGAAATAAATTGGTTAGTCTCTTAGGTGCCACAAGTACTCCTTTTCTTTTTTTGATTCTTCAAGGGTGTTTATTCATCTTTCCTTTTGTTTGGGATATTCCACCCTCTTGGGACCTCAGTGTCATGTTATCAGGTTTCATGGGGCCCCCTTTGAACTTTTAGGAGCCTGTTCTCTATACCAGTAGTTCTCAACCAGGGGTCTAGGGCCCCCTGGGAGGCCACAAGCAGGTTTCAGGGCTCCAAGCACGGCTGGTGTTAGACTTGCTAGGGCCCAGGGCAGCAAGCCAAAGCCCCACTGTGTAGGACTGTAGCCTGGGGCCCTGAGCTCCACCAACCGAGGCCAAAGCTGAAGTCTGAGCAACTTAGCTTTGTGGGGCCTCCTGGGGTATAAGGCCCCGGGCAATTGCCCTGCTTGCTACCCCCTAATGCTGGCCCTGGCTTTTACAAGCAGAAAACCAGTAGTTGTGGCACAGCTGGGCTGTGGAGTTTTTATAGCATGTTGGGAGGAGGGCCTCAGAAATGAAAAGGTTGAGAACCCCTGCTCTATACCACCTATTTGAAGGCTGCCTTTTAGTGGGTATACCTCTAATTTTATGAATAGGAGAGAGCCAAATCCTCATTGTGGGTCCATCTTATGTAGTATTCCATCTGCACAAGGTGATGCAAGCAGAATGTCTTCACTGCAAAATTAACCTGGGTGACTGGCACCCAGGTCTGAGATCCTGAGTTAGCCTCACCTGGGTGTGAGTGTTCAGACAGCAAAGCCCAAGCCTGTATTACAGTGTCCTCACAATTTCTACAATCATCTGTGTGTGTGTTTGGGGGCATATCTCATGGTTCTTTGTGTTGAGATGCTCTAGGAGTCTTTCCCTGGCAGTTGCAGGAGAACTTGTCTGTTCTTTGGAGGGAATTGCGGGAAAGGCATAGGGGGACTATCAGCATCAAAGTGATTTTGGCTACATCCTCACTGAAAAGTGGGCGAGTTCCAGCCTGAGTTAAATTAGAGCTCAGGTTCTAATTTGTACCCTGAGCAAGTAAGCTAGTCTGGGCTTAAACCACTTGCCAACTCCATTCTGGAAGAATCACTTACTGTAGAGTAAGGAACCATTCTTTTTCTTCGCTATTTGAGTTTCAATGATTATGTGTCACTGTAACCATGCCTCAGTGGGTCACAACTGAGGATGCCAAATTCAGGATGATCTGCTGAGAAATAGGGCAGATACACCCCAAGACTAGTGGCTAATCCCCCATAGGATATACCAAACCAGCAACAAAAGTAAACTTCTGTTTCACCACACTGGCTAACAAGAAAACATAAAGGCAGTTTCCTCAGCCATTCCAGTTCTTATATCACCACCAAAAACATTGGATTCAGAGATGAGTGGTTCTTTACAACCAGTCTCATCAAATAATAGGTTCTTCTGATCGTAAAGGACCAGCCACACACCCAGGTCAATATAAAACTTAGATCTTACCCAAAAATCACGCTGATGCCAATCCTTTAGTATCTGAAATCTAAAGGTTTATTCATAAGAAAAAGAAAGAAAGGTGAGAGTTAAAATTGGTTAAAGGAATCAATTACATACAGTAACAGCAAAGTTCTTGGTTCAGGCTTGTAGCAGTGATGGAATAAACTGCTGTCTTAAGTCAAGTCTCTGGAGTACATCCACAGCTTGGATGGGTCATTCAGTCCTTTGTTCAGAGCTTCCGTTTGTAGCAAAGTTCCTCCAGAGGTAAGAAGCAGGATTGAAGACAAAATGGAGGTGTTTCCAGGGCCTTTTATAGCTTTTGCCATGTGGAGGGCATCGCATTGTTCTTACTGTGGAAAATTATAACAACAAGATGGTGTTTGGAGTCACATGGGCAAGTCTCATGTTCATGCCCAATTTCGCTCCGTCATTGCAGGAAGCCATATTTAAATGACAGTCCACTCAGTGTAGATGGGTGTCTCCCATGGTCCATTGTCAACCAAGTGTTTCTTGATGAACCACTTAATTTGAATAATCCCTCCAAGATGTGCTGGCTGTATACCTTGTGGGTGGTACCCCAGGAGCAACATTTGAAATCCAGGTATAGAGCCAATACTTATAATTTCAAATACAAAAATGATACATGCATACAGATAGCATAATCATAACCAGAAAATCATAACATTTTCATAGACACCTCACTTGACAACCTTTGTACAAGATTTCCTGCAAATATATAACAGTGGTTGCAACAATGATCTATATGGTCATATTTTAATCAGATAACATCATGGATCCACAGGATCTGTACTGTGCCCAGATGGTTTTCTTTTGCTTCCTCCTCATCATATGGTAGGGGTTTTATGTGGGCTGTTTGTAGATCCCAGAGAAAGTGTGAAAGGGAGGAAAAAATGTTTTCTATGGATGAAGTTCAGATCAGATAGTTTTTTACTTCCTGACTCAAGCCATAACAGCAGTAAGAGCTTCCTTTATTGAGAGACTGATTTGTTGAATTTTTCTGGAAACTTATATTGATGGGCTTGTAAGCCTTGTAATGTCATTCAGGTGACTTTGGGCAGATGTTTTTTCTCCTGGGGATCCTGTACCAACATTAAGACTTTGATATAATATCAAAGTGTCAATTAAAAAAAATTACAAGAACATAAGTGCATTATTAACCCATTTAACCTTGAGCTTCGTTTAGCAGCTCATTATTACCTGACTCATGAAACAGAAAATAGATTTGCTTGCTAGTCATCTCTCTTAATTACTTTTGTCAAGGTATCTTTATAGTTTAAAAATTTTCCTTTCCTTTCTTTCTTCCGCTTCTACTGAAGCAAAATGATCAAGGTCTAAATATTTCTGAATGGAGGATCATGGAATCCTAATGAAAAGTGAATTATTCACCTATCTCAGTTTTACAGTTAATGAGTTAGCAACATACGTGTCATTGTATGCTTCCATGTTCGTCTCTGGGAAGAGGCCTAAATGTAATAGGGATTCTACTACCCTGAGTTAGTAAAACTATCACTTTGACGCTAAATAAGAGCCTTCCTTTTAGACAGCAGATGTTGCTACTGCCCATCCCATCCCCATAGAACAATGTCTCATAATTCCCTCTAAAGAAAAATCAGTAGTGCAAAGCTAATATATCAAGTCAGAAAAGTCATACTTGAATCCTAAATTTTAATTTTGCATTAACGAAATTTTATGGCAGAGGGACTAGTACTTACATAGTTTTCTTATTTCGTCTTCTTAAAAAAACCCACAAAGCATTAAGGGACAAATGCCCCAAAGATGATTTCTTCCTCTTCGTACAGTCTTCCACCTACCCTTCCTGACAAATGTTCAACCCATCTCTCCTTTGAGATGTTTGATTTCCCTTAAATTATTGTATTCATATAGCTAGCTGGTGTCTAATATGTTTAAAGCTGTAATCCTAAGGGCAGAAGGCAACTTGCTGTCTCTTCTTCCACTTCAAATTGTCCTAGCTGCACAAAGTGGAGGAGGGTCTCTGCTAATCTGTCTCTTGCCTGCTTCAAGTGGGGAGTGTTAAGAAATCTCTGCTACTTTTTTTTGCCTGCAGCCTCTGTTTTCTTGTGTTAATAGCTCTGCCACCTGCTTCTGCTCATCAAATTCCCAAGGAGCAGAAATATTGGAAGAGCTTCAAAGAGATAAAATAATAGCTATAATCTGGTGCATAAAAAATTTCTACAGGCTCCTCTTTTCATTTTATCCTTGGAGGTCTCCCATCCTATCTAGCCAAATCTTTTTTATCTCTCAGTATTACATCATGGAGATTTTTTTCCCCCTTTTTAACCTTCAGAACATTCAAGATCTTTAAGCATAAAAAGGGGAAAACTACTGTCTAAAATATATTCCCTTGAGTCACCAATAAATCCTGATCACAAATGGACTCCAAAGATTTGGGTAGTCAGGACTTTAGTTAAACCTCTGCAGAACTCCAGCATTTTAGGTGCTCACATTCTCCTTTGACTCGTCTTAAAATTCACACAGTGCTTAAGAGCACTGTTTTCTGGAAGTCACTGATCGTGTTGTGTTGCATGCCTAATGTGTTCTTGAGCTGCTCTTTCATACCCATAGGGATGATCTTTGTTCTAGTTTTCCACAGCCATTCCACTTCATAGCACCGTTCTTCATACTTCACTATCTTCTCTTCTTGTTGCTTTTTGATGTTTCTGTCTGCTGGTATGGCAATATCAATTAACATGGTCTTGTTTGTCTTTGTTTCTACAACAACTATGTCCGGCCCATTTGCCTGCACTGTTCAGTCTGTGACAGTTAGAAACATAGAACTGGAAGGGACCTCGAGAAGTCATCTAGTCCAGTCCCCTGCACTCAAGACAGGACTAAGAATTATCTAGACCACCCCTGACAGGTGTTTGTCCAACCTGTTCTTAAAAATCCCCAATGATGGAGATTCCACCACCTCCCTAGGCAATTTATTGCAGTGCTCAACCACTCTGACAGTTAGGAAATTTTTCCTAATGTCCAACCTAAACTGCCCTTGCTGCAATTTAAGCCCATTGCTTCTTGTCCTAACCTCTGAAGTTAAGAAGAACAATTTTTCTCCCTCCTCCTTGTAACAACCTTGTATGTACTTGAAAACTGTTGTTATGTCCCCTCTCAGTGTTCTCTTCTCCAGACTAAACAAACCCAGTTTTTTCAATCTTCCCTCACAGGTCATATTTTCTAGCAGGATGGATTTGATTTAAACCATGATTTAAATCACTAGTCAGGAAGACTCAATTTAATCATGGATTTCTACATAAAAGTGCATTCTTGTTGGTTGTTATAACCTTAATACATAATCTTCACAGCTCAGAGATAGATGTTTATTTCATTTTTAGAAGGTTCACACTATACATTTTTAAGTGATTTATTTTGAAAACTTTTCAGATTAGTTTTACACTATATCAGAAAATGAATGATTGATTATTTCATTTTCCAAAGGTAACTGAAGCAGATATTTATGAAGTCATTGGGAGGTGAAGTATCTCCAATTCAACAGGTTAATCATAAATCTTTGGAGGATTTTCTTGCCATGCTGTATTAGGAGGAGAACATCAACAGACAGACATTTAAATTGTTTTATTTAACTAAAACAACAATGTTATGTAGTCTGGATTTTTTCTTCAACAGCAAATATATATTATTTTAACAAAACAAGCATATGAATTTTTGAATTTAGTTAAACATTCAAGTTTTTTAAAATCAGGTTTGTATTTGTTAAAAAAGTGTTTTAGTAAAATAGCTAAATGAAATATTAAAAGAACGAAACAAAAACAAAAAAACAACAAAAATTAAATAGACTATGTCAGCCAAGTCAACATGAGAAACTTAAAATATTGGCTTCTGCAGCTAACTCAGTTGTGTTCACCTTCATTTTCCTGTTCATAATCTGGAAAAGAAAAACAAGCTTTCCTGCTTTTTCAGATTCCAAACAATTTCTCAATTTCGAACGAATTAGTCCAAAGGAAGAAAATATTCTTTCTACACTGGCAGAAGAAGCTACTGCTGTTAAAAGTGAGCTTATCATTTCAACAGTCTCTGAATCCAAGTGCTTAAGTGACTTCCACCCATTCACTGGTGTGCCTTGCTTTAGAACATCATCAGCAAACATATGTTTCTTGAATGGTTCACTCTTAGCTCTGAAGTTTATTATAGTTGGCATTATGGAGGGATGATTGCTGGATGTCCATGTCATAGCCAACTCCTCTTCTTGAGCAGTTAAGGTTTGACCCTCGTATCGAGTATTGAGAATATTTGCATGACAATGAGCTGAAGATATGCTTGTCCCATTCATTTTTTTTAATGCTTGTAATTTAACTCTGTCATTGCATATTTCTCTTTTTAAGATCTCACTCAGTTCCTTCCAAATTTCAGCAGTGTCAGCAAGAAAACAGCTATCTCCCTGCATTTTGTTCAAGGCTACAGAAATAAGCTTCAGGGTACTCAGCATGTGTTCAACATTTCTCTTAAGCCCAATGTTGAGAACTTTGGCTGTGACAGTACCATCTATTTTTTCACAATTTTGTTCACAAACTGTCATCAGATTAGGCCAGTTCTTGATATAGTGCTCAAAACAGTCCACTACTGAGTTCCATCGCATGTCTTGTGGGAGAGTTAGCTTGGTTCCTCCCACTTTTTTCAGAGCAGCTGCTGCAAAGTGGTTGTTACGGAAGTATTTTGCAATTTCAACATTAGTCTTTATTTCTGGAACACTGAAGTCTTTGGCTAGGAGGTGCATCAAATGAGCACGGCAGCCGCATGTTATTAGCTTGGGACTCTCTTCTATATAATTTCTTCTCATCTTGGATACATTTGCAGCATTGTCTGTGACCAAGCTGTGTACTAGACATTTGAATTTTTTTCACAGTTTGTTCTAGCTTTTACTTCTGTTTCTTGTAAGTATTCTGCTGTGTGTGCATTTCCTGATGGATCAGTTGTTTCTGTAAGGAAGACATTCCCTTCTTCTGTTGTCACACAAGCACATACAACAGGATCATTATGGACATTGCTCCACCTATCAAGACTCAGGTTAACAATTTCACCCTCTAGACCTTTTGCACACTGCACATTTTCTCTTTCATACACTTTATCCAGCAATTTGCCTGCAACATCTGCTCTGCTGGGTGGACTGTATCCTGGTCTTAATGACTGAACCATGTTAATGAAATGTGGGTTCTCAATCATATGGAAAGGAGAGTTTCTTGCATAAACAATCCGGGCAATTTTTTCATCAATTACCTCTTTTTGTAATCTGCTGGCTCTTATCACAAAGTTATCTGTGGTTGTTTTGGGATGATGGAGATTTTTTTTCTTTTTGCTACAGGTGATATACTGTGGCCATGTTACATACTTGATATTACTGAAACACTATCGCTGGCAGATAACTCTGAAACTATAGGAAATGATGGTGATCTTGAAGATCGATAGTCTTCAGAATCCTGTATGTTGAGGATGGATTCCCCGAAACAAAATAAGTCAGTGCTCATTTAGTGTTATTCATTGCATTCGCTGACACTCAGTACTACTTTAAAGGTGAAATTGTAAAAGGAAAATCTGCCTGTGACGTTGCACTCCATATGTTTTATGGAAATATGCTTTTGAGTTTGACTGTGATGAACTGGAATATGCTTTATGGAAAAGGTCTCTTGTAAGGTGTCATAACAAAGGTTATAAATTACTGAATATATTCCTCCAATTTGTATGCATGTATCATTCTTGTATCTGAAGCTAGAAATATGAAGTATAACTCTGAGGTCCTATTGTAATTATGCAAAGTATGGGCCATTAATGGTGGTTTAGAATCTTGATGGGTCCGGTCCCGTTGACTAGGACAATTGGTTGCAAATAGTTATTTACCTGCAAACTTTCCTGTGTACGTGTGGGCCGACCCAGGAGACTAGGTGACATGTGATCATGTCACATGATACAGGAATCCATCTTAATCCTTGTGCTTTTTCATTGATGCAGTGGGGGTGGGGACAAGCACAGACAAAAGATTCCTGCCTATTGCCAAAGCTATAAAAAGGGGTGAAGCTAGAAATATGAAGTATAACTCTGAGGACCTATTGTAATTATGCAAAGTATGGGCCATTAATGGTGGTTTAGAATCTTGATGGGTCCGGTCCCGTTGACTAGGACAATTGGTTGCAAATAGTTATTTACCTGCAAACTTTCCTGTGTACGTGTGGGCCGACCCAGGAGACTAGGTGACATGTGATCATGTCACATGATACAGGAATCCATCTTAATCCTTGTGCTTTTTCATTGATGCAGTGGGGGTGGGGACAAGCACAAACAAAAGATTCCTGCCTATTGCCAAAGCTATAAAAAGGGGTGGAGCAGGACAAAAGAGGCTGCCAGTCATGAGAAAACCCCTGCTTACCAACTGAGATGTCTGCTGGAACTAATAAGGACTGTACCAGAGGAAGGGATTGAGCCCAGACTAGGAAGGAGTCCAGTCTGTGAAAGAAGCTTATTGGAATATCTCTGAGGATGAGATATTACCGATAATCAGTTTCTTAATGTATTAGGCTTAGACTTGTGTGTTTTTGCTTTATTTTGCTTGGTGACTTACTTTATTCTGTCTGTTATTACTTGAAACCACTTAAATTCTACTTTTGATACTTAATAAAATCACTTTTGTTTATTAATAAACCCAGAGTAAGTTATTAATACCTGGGGGAGCAAACAGCTGTGCATATCTCTCTATCAGTGCTACAGAGGGCGGACAATTTATGAATTTACATTGTATAAGTTTTATACAGAGTAAAACAGATTTATTTGGGGTTTGGATCCCATTGAGAACTGGGTGTCTGGGTGCTGGAGACAGGTGACCTGGTGAGCTGTTTTCAGTTAAGGCTGCTGCTTTGGGGGCGTGGACCAGACCCTATGTCTGTGTTGCAGCAGGCTAGCGGGTCTGGCTCAACAAGACAGGGTTCTGGAAGTCCCAAGCTGGCAGGGAAAACAGGCTCAGAGATAATTTCAGCACATCAGATGACAGTCCCAAGGGGGTCTCTGTGACTAACCGTGTCACACTGCCTATTTCAGCTATTTATTTTTTAATCACAACTGCATCTAAAATGATAGTACCACAGAGTAACAACTATATTTTTTGCTCAAACATGAGAGAATTCAAGAATAGTCCAGAAGGAAGACAGGCAGCCCTTAAGAAAGAAGTATGAAATAAAAAAGTTCCTGCATGTTCAGACATGTTCTTTCATCATCTTCAACACAGGTTCCTCCTGAGAAGGAACACTGCTCATGATGTTGTTTCGTTTGGGAAACCAGGCCTTGTATTTCTTTGTTGTACTGTTTGCATTTTGCACACATGCCTGTCTTACCCATAGGAAGAGAAACTTCACTAAAATATTCCCAAACTGGGTCTCTTTTACAGCCTGCTGCCATTATAGGTTTTCCCTTCTAGTGAGAGAAGGGTATGGTAGATCTCAAATCAATGAAGGCTACACTCAAAGACCTCAAGAATTCTGGAATACGCTGCTCAAACAGTTTCACTTTTGTTTCTGCTGCCTGTCCCTCCCTTCTTACATTCATCTCCAGACTTCTTCTCCTTGTCCAGTTCTATTCCGCCCCCAACAATCTTCTATTCATTGAACTTTTTGAAACTTTGCACTTTTAGAGAGAGGTAAGGGATTGACTCTGTGTACACAAATTTGCAGAGGGACAATAGGGTTGAAGTCTGTTATTTCTCATCTCTATCTCTTATTTAAAAACATTTTTGCTGTTAACAAGCATTTTATCTTTGAAGACACAAATCAACAGTTTGAGAACTGCAAAACTAAGCATCTCTGATGGTATCTTCTAGACTGAGCACTGAGTCCCATTGGGTAAATAGAAAGATTAATCTAAATCTATACAGAAGCCCCTGGAACCCCATCAAATTGGGTCCTTAATCCATGAACTATTGGAACTCATTTACAAAACTTTTCTTAAACGTTATATGAATATATTGTCTCAGATTATAGAATTAGAATTTATAATCCCTATTCCATGGTGAGATATCTTTGAGCTATAATGTATCTTAATTAAAAAACTATCTTTAGAAAGGTTTTTTCCTCAAAAAGCATTTTATCAAAAACATCTGATTTAAAAAAAAATCTGTGTTTTTTTATTTTTATCCACTCTGTTTTCTAGACCTTTAATCATTTTTGTTGCTCTTCTCATGACTTTCTCCAATTTGTCCACATCTTTCCTGAAATGTGGCCCCCAGAACTGGACACAATACTCCAGTTGAGGCCTAATCAGCGAGGAGTAGAGTGGAAGAATTACTTCTCATGTCTTGCTTACAACACTCCTGCTGATACATCCCAGAATGATGTTTGCTTTTTTTGCAACAGGGTTACACTGTTGACTCACATTTAGCTTGTTATCCACTATGATCCCCAGATCCCTTTCCGCAGTACTCCTTCCTAGGCAGTCATTTCCCATTTTGTATGTGTGCAACTGATTGTTCCTTCCTAGGTGGAGTACTTTGCATTTGTCCTTATTGAATTTCATCCTGTTTACTTCAGACCATTTCTCCAGTTTGTCCAGATCATTTTGAATTTTAATCCTATCCTCCAAAGCGCTTGCAACCCCTCCCAGCGTGGTATCGCCTGCAAACTTTATAAGTGTAATTTCTATGCCATTATCTAAATCATTGATGAATATATTGAACAGAACCGGACCCAGAACTGATCCCTGCGGGACCCCACCTGTTATGCCCTTCCAGCATGACTGTGAACCTGTAAAGAACCTGATAACTACTCTCTGGGAATGACTTTCTAACCAGTTATGCACCCACCTTATAGTAGCTCCATCTAGGTTGTATTTCCATAGTTTGTTTATGAGAAGGTCATGGGAGACCGTATCAAAAGCCTTACTAAAGTCAAGATATTCCACACTACCAGTTCCCCCCTATCCACAAGGCTTGTTACCCAGTCAAAGAAAGCTATCAGGTTGGTTTGACACGATTTGTTCTTGAGAAATCCATGCTGACTATTATTTGTCACTTTATTATCTTCTAGGTGTTTATAAATTGATTTCTTAATTATTTGCTCCATTATCATTCTGGGTACAAAAGTTAAGCTGACTGGTCTGTAATCCCCCAGGTTGTCTTTATTTCCCTTTATGGAGATGGACACTATATTTGCCCTTTTCCAGTCTTCCATGACTTTTCAAAGATAATTGCTAATGGTTCAGATATCTCTTCAGTGAGCTCCTTCAATATTCTAGGATGGATTTCATCAGGCCCTGATGATTTGAAGATCTCATAAAATCTTAGCCTCTTCATGTTCTATAGCACTTTCAATTCTGAGGTCATAATACTGTATGGTTTGTTTAAATCCATACTTCCCACAGAGGCTCCAGTTCAGACGCTTGGTGCCCTCATTGTGTCTGTTCATATATTTTCTCTCAGGGTATGTCTACACTACGGAATAAGGTCGAATTTATAGAAGTCGTTTTTTTAGAAATCGGTTTTATATATTCGAGTGTGTGTGTCCCCACAGAAAATGCTCTAAGTGCATTAAGTGCATTAACTCGGCGGAGTGCTTCCACAGTACCGAGGCTAGAGTCGACTTCCGGAGCATTGCACTGTGGATAGCTATCCCACAGTTCCCGCAGTCTCCGCTGCCCATTGGAATTCTGGGTTGAGATCCCAATGCCTGATGGGGCTAAAACATTGTTGCGGGTGGTTCTGGGTACATATCGTCAGGCCCCCGTTCCCTCCCTCCCTCCATGAAAGCAAGGGCAGGCAATCGTTTCGCGCCTTTTTTCCTGAGTTACCTGTGCAGATGCCATACCACGGCAAGCATGGAGCCCGCTCAGGTAACTGTCACCCTATGTCTTCTGGGTGCTGGCAGACGCGGTACGGCATTGCTACACAGCAGCAGCAACCCCTTGCCTTGTGGCAGCAGACGGTACAGTACGACTGGTAGCCGTCCTCGTCGTGTCCGAGGTGCTCCTGGCCACGTCGTCTGGGAGCGCCTGGGCAGACATGGGTGCAGGGACTAAATTTGGAGTGACTTGACCAGGTCATTCTCTTTAGTCCTGCAGTCAGTCCTATTGAACCGTCTTATGGTGAGCAGGCAGGCGATACGGATTGCTAGCAGTCGTACTGTACCATCTTCTGTAAGCTGTGTCCTCAGTCGCCCCTCCCTGCATCAGAACAACGGCAAACAATCGTGCATCTGAGAGTGCTGTCCAGAGCAGTCACAATGGAGCACTCTGATGGGGCTAAAACATTGTCGTGGGTGGTTCTGGGTACATATTGTCAGGCCCCCGTTCCCTCCCTCCCTCCGTGAAAGCAAGGGCAAACAATCGTTTCGCGCCTTTTTTCCTGAGTTACCTGTGCAGACGCCATACCACGGCAAGCATGGAGCCCACTCAGGTAACCGTCACCCTATGTCTCCTGGGTGCTGGCAGACGTGGTACAGCATTGCTACACAGTAGCAGCAACCTACTTGGCAGCAGATGGTGCAATACGACTGGTAGCCATCCTCGTCGTGTCCGAGGTGCTCCTGGCCATGTCGGCTGGGAGCACCTGGGCAGACATGGGCGCAGGGACTAAATTTGGAGTGACTTGACCAGGTCATTCTCTTTAGTCCAGCAGTCAGTCCTATTGAACCGTCTTATGGTGAGCAGGCAGGTGATACGGATGGCTAGCAGTCGTATTGTACCATCTTCTGCCGGGCAGGCAAGAGATGAGGATGGCTAGCAGTCGTATTGTACCATCTTCTGCCGGGCAGGCAAGAGATGAGGATGGCTAGCAGTCGTACTGTACCATCTTCTGCGGAGCAGCCATGAGATGTGGATGGCATGCAGTCCTTCTGCACCGTCTGCTGCCAGCCAAAGATGTAAAAGATAGATGGAGTGGATCAAAACAAGAAATAGACCAGATTTGTTTTGTACTCATTTGCCTCCTCCCCCGTCTAGGGGACTCATTCCTCTAGGTCACACTGCAGTCACTCACAGAGAAGGTGCAGCGAGGTAAATCTAGCCATTATCAATCAGAGGCCAGGCTAACCTCCTTGTTCCAATAAGAACAATAACTTAGGTGCACCATTTCTTATTGGAACCCTCCATGAAGTCCTGCCTGAAATACTCCTTGATGTAAAGACACCCCCTTTGTTGATTTTAGCTCCCTGAAGCCAACCCTGTAAGCCGTGTTGTCAGTCGCCACTCCCTCCGTCAGAGCAACAGCAGACAATCATTCCGCGCCTTTTTTCTGTGCGGACGCCATACCAAGGCAAGCATGGAGGCCGCTCAGCTCACTTTGGCAATTAGGAGCACATTAAACACCACACACATTATCCAGCAGTATATGCAGCACCAGAACCTAGCAAAGCGATACCGGGCGAGGAGGCGACGTCAGCGCGGTCACGTGAGTGATCAGGACATGGACACAGATTTCTCTGAAAGCATGGGCACCTGCCAATGCATGCATCATGGTGCTAATGGGGCAGGTTCATGCTGTGGAACGCCGATTCTGGGCTCGGGAAACAAGCACAGACTGGTGGGACCGCATAGTGTTGCAGGTCTGGGACGATTCCCAGTGGCTGCATAACTTTCGCATGTGTAAGGGCACTTTCATGGAACTTTGTGACTTGCTTTCCCCTGCCCTGAGGTGCATGAATACCAAGATGAGAGCAGCCCTCACAGTTGAGAAGCGAGTGGCGATAGCCCTGTGGAAGCTTGCAACGCCAGACAGCTACCGGTCAGTTGGGAAGCAATTTGGAGTGGGCAAATCTACTGTGGGGGCTGCTGTTATGCAAGTAGCTCACGCAATCAAAGATCTGCTGATATCAAGGGTAGTGACCCTGGGAAATGTGCAGGTCATAGTGGATGGCTTTGCTGCAATGGGATTCCCTAACTGTGGTGGGGCCATAGACGGAACCCATATCCCTATTTTGGCACCGGAGCACCAAGCCGCCGAGTACATAAACCGCAAGGGGTACTTTTCGATAGTGCTGCAAGCTCTGGTGGATCACAAGGGACGTTTCACCAACATCAACGTGGGATGGCCGGGAAAGGTACATGACGCTCGCATCTTCAGGAACTCTGGTCTGTTTCAAAAGCTGCAGGAAGGGACTTTATTCCCAGACCAGAAAATAACTGTTGGGGTTGTTGAAATGCCTATATGTATCCTTGGGGACCCAGCCTACCCCTTAATGCCATGGCTCATGAAGCCGTACACAGGCAGCCTGGACAGTAGTCAGGAGCTGTTCAACTACAGGCTGAGCAAGTGCAGAATGGTGGTAGAATGTGCATTTGGACGTTTAAAGGCGCGCTGGCGCAGTTTACTGACTAGCTTAGACCTCAGCGAAACCAATATTCCCACTGTTATTACTGCTTGCTGTGTGCTCCACAATATCTGTGAGAGTAAGGGGGAGACGTTTATGGCGGGGTGGGAGGTTGAGGCAAATCGCCTGGCAGCCAGACACCAGGGCGGTTAGAAGAGCACAGGAGGGCGCGGTACGCATCAGAGAAGCTTTGAAAACCGGTTTCATGACTGGCCAGGCTACGGTGTGAAAGTTCTGTTTGTTTCTCCTTGATGAAACCCTCCGCCCCTTGGTTCACTCTACTTCCCTGTAAGCTAACCACCCGCCCCTCCTCCCTTCAATCACCGCTTGCAGAGGCAATAAAGTCATTGTTGCTTCACATTCATGCATTCTTTATTCATTCATCACACAAATAGGGGGATGACTACCAAGGTAGCCCAGGAGGGGTGGTGGAGGAGGGAAGGAAAATGCCACACAGCACTTTAAAAGTTTACAACTTTAAAATTTATTGAATGACAGCCTTCTTTTTTTGGGCAATCCTCTGTGGTGGAGTGGCTGGTTGGCCGGAGGCCCCCCCACCGCTCTTGGGCGTCTGGGTGTGGAGGCTATGGAACTTGGGGAGGAGGGTGGTTGGTTACACAGGGGCTGTAGTGGCAGTCTGTGCTCCAGCTGCCTTTGCTGCAGCTCAACCACACACTGGAGCATACTGGTTTGGTCCTCCAGCAGCCTCAGCATTGAATCCTGCCTCCTCTCATCACGCTGCCGCCACCTTTGAGCTTCAACCCTGTCTTCAGCCCGCCACTTACACTCTTCAGCCCACCACCTCTCCTCGCGGTCATTTTGTGCTTTCCTGCACTCTGACATTATTTGCCTCCACGCATTCGTCTGTGCTCTGTCAGTGTGGGAGGACAGCATGAACTCGGAGAACATTTCATCGCTAGTGCATTTTTAGAACATTTTTTTTTCTTTCTAAGCTTCACTAGCCTCTGGGAAGGAGAAGATCCTGTGATCATTGAAACACATGCAGCTGGTGGAGAAAAAAAAGGGACAGCGGTATTTAAAAAGACACATTTTATAAAACAGTGGTTACACTCTTTCAGGGTAAACCTTGCTGTTAACATTACATACATAGTACATGTGCTTTCGTTACAAGGTCGCATTTTGCCTCCCCCCACCGCGTAGCTACCCCCTCAACCTTCCCCCCTCCCTGTGGCTAACAGCGGGGAACATTTCTGTTTAGCCACAGGCAAACAGCCCAGCAGGAGTGGGCTCCTCTGAGTGTCCCGTGAAGAAAAGCACTCTATTTCAACCTGGTGACCATGAATTATATCTCACTCTCCTGAGGATAACACAGAGAGATAAAGAACGGATGTTGTTTGAACGCCAGCAAACATACACTGCAATGCTTTGTTGTACAATGATTCCCGAGTACGTGTTACTGGCCTGGAGTGGTAAAGTGTCCTACCATGAAGGACGCAGTAAGGCTGCCCTCCCCAGAAACCTTTTGCAAAGGCTTTGGGAGTACATCCAGGAGAGCCGCGAATGCCAGGGCAAAGTAATCCTTTCACATGCTTGCTTTTAAACCATGTATAGTATTTTAAAAGGTACACTCACCAGAGGTCCCTTCTCCACCTGCTGGGTCCAGGAGGCAGCCTTGGGTGGGTTCGGGGGGTACTGGCTCCAGGTCCAGGGTGAGAAACAGTTCCTGGCTGTCGGGAAAACCGGTTTCTCCACTTGCTTGCTGTGAGCTATCATCTTCTTCGTCCCCAAAACCTGCTTCCGTATTGCCTCCATCTCCATTGAAGGAGTCAAACAACACGGCTGGGGCAGTGGTGGCTGAACCCCCTAAAATGGCATGCAGCTCATCATAGAAGTGGCATGTTTGGGGTTCTGACCCGGAGCGGCTGTTCGCCTCTCTGGTTTTCTGGTAGGCTTGCCTCAGCTCCTTCAGTTTCACGCGGCACTGCTTCGGGTCCCTGTTATGGCCTCTGTCCTTCATGCCCTGGGAGATTTTGACAAAGGTTTTGGCATTTCGAAAACTGGAACAGAGTTCTGATAGCACGGATTCCTCTCCCCAAACAGCGATCAGATTCCGTACCTCCCGTCTGGTCCATGCTGGAGCTCTTTTGCGATTCTGGGACTCCAACATGGTCACCTGTGCTGATGAGCTCTGCATGGTCACCTGCAGCTTGCCACGCTGGCCAAACAGGAAATGAGATTCAAAAGTTCGCGGTTCTTTTCCTGTCTACCTGGCCAGTGCATCTGAGTTGAGAGTGCTGTCCAGAGCGGTCACAATGGAGCACTCTGGGATAGCTCCCGGAGGCCAATACCGTCGAATTGTGTCCACAGTACCCCAAATTCGAGCCGGCAAGGCCGATTTAAGCGCTAATCCACTTGTCGGGGGGGAGTAAGGAAATCGATTTTAAGAGCCCTTTAAGTCGAAATAAAGGGCTTCATCGTGTGGACGGGTTCAGGTTTACATCAATTTAATGCTGCTAAATTTGACCTAAAGTCCTAGTGTAGACCAGGGCTCAGCCAAGCTCCTGTAGGCACTCGACACATGCTCCATCATCTCTTCCTTTTCAAAACACATTCTGCAGTTTGGGGAACAGTTCTGTTGGTCAATTGTGTTTCAACAGTAGTTAAGCCTGAAGAACTGCTCTTGTGCACTCATAATGAGGCTCTCTGTCTCTCTTTTTTTGAGGTATCTTTCTACAAGCCATGAGTTTGTTAATCTTCAATCATGAATGCATTTGATCTCTCTCCACCACTGTCTGTGCACTGATTTCTGCATAAGTCTTTCAAGTCTTTCTTTGGTGATTTGCTTTCTCCTTTCTTGGACTGGGATGTATGCTCAACCATTGATTGTTACTACAACCAGATGATCTTTTACTCTGGTTGACTCCTCGTATATTTTGATATTATATTCTTCATTGTCAGTTGTTTCCTCCACAGATAGCAGACCTTTTCAGATTGTCAAATCTTGTTCACGTCTTGATTAATATTCATTATTCTATAAGTAACATACAGAGAGGGGAGGTAAGTAAACTTACTTACCAATTCTGTGCTACAGAACTCCTCTATCTGACTTAAAGTATTTTCACAGATCATGAATTCATATTTTTGCAAGAGACTGGATTTTCTATGGGAAGCCTCTAAATACTAAGTGGAAATTATAATAGGATTCACTTTCTTTCCCTTCTTATAAATCCAGTACCAGTCTTTCTTATAAGACAGTTATGCACGTGCGCACACACACACATTTAGTAGTTTCAAAATTTCTTTTTACTGAATAACGCTCCAAAGATAAAGTGTTACAGCACAGCAGTTTCAATGTACCCTAGCTAGACTAACATCACTAACTACAGATGTGTTATTTCCCTTTAAAATGAAGAATATAACCTGTGGTCTAAGCCCTAATTATATATATAATATATATATTAAAATACCTTCCAAAATAAATACAGGGGTTGGGACTTCTAACAATCTGAGACCTTCTGGTTTCACATAAGCTCACCCTGGATATTTTGACAATTAAATAAAGCATTTAGTTGTATTACATAACCAATTGTTTCAGCATCCACACAATTGAGCACAGACACAACTTTAAGAAAAACTGTAAATTACTGTAGTTGTTAGGCTCACACACTGTCTTTGGTTCAAAGATATAATACACCTCATGAAGACATTTGGCCTCCAGTGTACAAGTCTTCCTTCATGGTGTTTTCTTAGTCTCAATCTCACTGACTCCTGCAAAGAAACTGTATTGTGATCCAACCCACAGATTCAATTTGGGTTACCCTGTAAGCTTTGTCTTCTCCTTGAAGAGCTGGGCTGGATCTGACTGGTGCTCAAAATGGCTGCAGTTTCGTACCTCTCACAGGACTCACTACTGATTGGCCAGGAGCCTCCAGCTTCTAACTCAGGGTGTTACTCCTGGGGGAATTCTGTGCCACTATGCAGTGCAGAATTTGTGTAAAATTAATGTTTCGCATAGAATTTCCTTTTTCCCTTGCTGAAATGAGCTGCAGAGCTGCTGGCTACCACTAGAGGTTGCTGGACCTGGCCAAGCCCAGTTCCCTAATTTGTAAATTAGGAAGAGGGGGAGGAGGAACTGGAGGGTTCCCAGCAGCTGCAGTTCCTGGCATGCTCCGAAGGAAGGAGGTGGTGTGCTGGAAACTCCATACAAGCCTGGGACCTAGCAACGGGCTCTCTCTCTCCCTCTGGATCCCTGGGCTCTGCGGGGATAGGGGGTGCGGGTGTCTGGACTAGGGGGTGCCCTATGGCTGGGCTCTGGGGATAGGGGTGCGGGTGTCTGACCCCCCAGATAGGCTCTGAGGAAGAGGGGGCAGAGAAACAAGAACTAGGGTTGTAGGGGTTTCTTTAACTCTCTACTCCTGGAGGAATTTTTTTGTTACCTGTATTGTTACAGATATAGTTGCTGACAGGTATTTTGAAATACATTTACCAAAATAATTGAAACTAGCATGATTATATAGTATTAGTTTGACAAATAAAATATGCAGATTTTTTCAGAATTTTAAAATATTGTGTGCAGAATTTTTTGGTGCCGAATTCCCCCAGGAGTAGGGTGTATGTGTGTTCATGCAAGAATGTCTTCCCTTAATGAAGCCTTCCATACCAGCTTCAGAACAGCTCCTGAGCATGGTGAACAATTTCCTGCACTCAGTCTAGTGTGCTGAAATAGCAACTATTTGTTTGCAGTCACTGCCACCTTGCCTGGGAGTGTTTCCATATCAACTCAGAGCAAGTTGGAAGAGTAGCTATAATTACAGCAAGAAGGTTTTTGGCTGAACACCAGGAAATAAGAAACAGAAAAGGGGGTCACATATACATCACCAGGAGATTTCTTGTTTAGATGTCAATTTTTTTCTTTCCTCTTGATCAATCCAGCAGTCTACCGTACAACTAGTTACCGCCCACATATTAATGGCTTTGATCAAATTCTTCAAGTTGTTTTGTCCTTAGAGTGGTTTTTATTAACCTGTAATAGTCTTTCTTTGACTTATGTTGAACTCAAACAGTTCCCTGATTCCAAGGTACTTGTAGGGGCCATGCTGAGAGATCTTGGATAGTATCTTCATTAACTTGTATGTTATCTGATTGTACAAGTTTGCCCCTCTTCTGACGCACATTTAGTCAAGCCAACTAGTAGCTTTATATCTTCACTAAACTTTTCTACATGTCATCAATCTCTGTATCTCCTTTTGTGGCTGTCCATGTAGTTTCAGATCATCCACGTACAACAATTGGTTAACTGGTTGTTGCTCTTTGCTGATCTGCAATTTATATTCTTGAACATCCATGTCAGCAGCAGCATTGCTATCCTGAAAAGCGTTGGTGATAAGGAATCCTCTTGAAAGATTTTCTTTTTCAATTTGGATCTCATCAGAGTCCCTTCCAGATAGAGTCAAGTAGGAAGGTGGGAAACTACAGCATGAGTCCACCCGATTTAGCCTTAGTCAATTTTCTCCTTTATTTATACATTTTCAGACTGAATTGTTGTCACTTATATTTTCTGGTTATAAACATATGACATACAATAAGACAGATAAGATGGAACAGGTAGGGGCCCAAATTACCAAGTTCTGGGGTACTGGGAAGCTCTCCAAGATGGTTGTCTCAGTCTCTGGACTGGGTCCTCCAACTTGGGCCTTCGTTCACTTTTCCTTTTTATACATTAATTTATCCTTCTATATCATCTAACATTTCATGTACCCGGCAGTACATTTACTCAGTCTTTCATAATTTGATGTTGTTACAAGTCCTTAACATTATATCAACTATACTTTTACCATTTAACATACATTGTCATAAACCATTAACATTTAACTAACAAAACGTAACACTTCTTTTCTACCATTCAGCTGTTTTCTTCATATTTTAATATCTTTGTTCAGTATACCTGTAACATCCTAAATTATTCATTAACATAACCTTTATTTTTCTTATTTGAATAGGAAAGTTATGCAGAACAACATGCCCTAACATCAGCATATGCTTAACTTTTTCAAGCGACTTTTTGCTCTATGTTGAGCACCATGTTTGTAAATCACATACAAGCCTTGTTAGCAATTTTGCCTGTTGCATTTTGAGGGACTTTATTCACTTTAGGGACTTGTCAAGGTTCCTCCCCCATTCTGAACTCTAGGGTACAGATGTGGGGACCTGCATGAAAAACCTCCTAAGCTTATCTTTACCAGCTTAGGTCAAAACTTCCCCAAGGTACAAAATATTCCACCCGTCGTCCTTGGATTGGCCGCTACCACCACCAAACTAATACTGGTTACTGGGGAAGAGCTGTTTGGACGCGTCTTTCCCCCCAAAATACTTCCCAAAACCTTGCACCCCACTTCCTGGACAAGGTTTGGTAAAAAGCCTCACCAATTTGCCTAGGTGACTACAGACCCAGACCCTGGGATCTTAAGAACAATGAACAATCCTCCCAACACTTGCACCCCCCCTTTCCTGGGAAATGTTGGATAAAAAGCCTCACCAATTTGCATAGGTGACCACAGACCCAAACCCTTGGATCTGAGAACAATGAAAAAGCATTCAGTTTTTTACAAGAAGACTTTTAATAAAAATAGAAGTAAATAGAAATAAAGAAATCCCCCCTGTAAAATCAGGATGGTAGATCTCTTACAGGGTAATTAGATTCAAAAACATAGAGAACCCCTCTAGGCAAAACCTTAAGTTACAAAAAAGATACACAGACAGAAGTAGTTATTCTATTCAGCACAATTCTTTTCTCAGCCATTTAAAGAAATCATAATCTAACACATACCTAGCTAGATTACTTACTAAAAGTTCTAAGACTCCATTCCTGGTCTATCCCCGGCAGAAAACCAGCATATAGACAGACACACAGACCCTTTGTTTCTCTCCCTCCTCCCAGCTTTTGAAAGTATCTTGTCTCCTCATTGGTCATTTTGGTCAGGTGCCAGCGAGGTTACCTTTAGCTTCTTAACCCTTTACAGGTGAGAGGAGCTTTCCCCTGGCCAGGAGGGATTTCAAAGGGGTTTACCCTTCCCTTTATATTTATGACAGGCCTAGATGTTTATTTTTTCCCCAACAGAATGTTCCTGTTGTTAACCATAGATCGCTGCAGAAAGGAAACGATCTTTGGATGAATCTTGTGCATTTTCAGTGTCTTGATGATCCACGAATGTCATATGCTTTTTGGTAGTTTATCCACACTATCTCTAAATTTTTCATTTTGTTTTGTATCTTCTGTGATTCTCTTGTAAAGCTTGATGTGATCTTTTGTCCCTTGAATGTTTACCTTTTTGCTCAGGAAGCAGCATTCCATGCGAGCTAGCACTATCTGGATCTCCTTTGCCAAAATTGCTGTTAGAAGTTTCCACATAGTTGGTAAACACATGATTGGCCTGTAATTCATAGGATCACTGTGTCCTTCTTTCTGTTTTTGCATGAGGATGATTCTCCCTGTCACTATCCATCCTGGGCATCTGTTCTTCAAACATTTATTAAGTTATTCAAATAAACAATCATGGAGAGTTGTTAGGTGTTTCAGCCAGAATCCATGCACCCCAGCTGTCTGGGTGCTTTCCAATTTTTCATTCCTCTCAGTACCTCATCTGTTTATTTCTTTGATATTCCTGCATCGTCTTCTATTGTGTGATTTTTTAATTTCTCACATTTTTAATCCAGCCCTTTGTCTGATTATGTTGTACATTCTCATACCAGATTTCCTTCCAGTAGCTTCCACATTACTTACTAGCTTTCTATTTTTTCCGATTTTCCTATTCCGCTTTTAATGCCCATCAGATCAAAGAATCTCTTAGGGTCTCTCATGAAGAGTCTGTTCTCTGTCTGATACTGAACGCTTTGTGATGAATATCTTTCAAGTCTATGACTAAGTGTGATCCCTTTCTGTTTACATTGTTCCTTCACAACACTCGCATCCCTTTCATTCAGCTGATATTTCATCTCCAGGGTTGTTCGCTTCTGTCTTCTCTTCAAATGATGTTTCTTAAATTCACCCAATAGGATGATATCTTGATGTTAAAGCTTAATCTTATCACCATCATCTTCTTACTATTAGTGTTACTGTAGTGCCTAAGACCCCTAATCATGGTCCAGGACATCATTGTGCTAGGTTTGGTGCAAATATACAACAAGGTCACACACCTTTACCTTTCAGAGGGGTAAGCCGTGTTAGTCTGTATCCGCAAAAACAATGAGTCTTTGTGGCACCTTAGAGACTAACAAATTTATTTGGGCATAAGCTTTCGTGGTATATAACCCACTTCATTAGATGCATGGAGTGGAAAATACAGTAAACAGGTATAAATATACAGCACATGAAAAGATGGGAGTTGCCTTACCAAGTGGGGAGTCAGTGCTAACGAGGCCAATTCAATTAGGGTGGATGTAGCCCATTCCCAACAGTTGACAAGAAGGGGTGAATATCAACAGAGGGAAAATTACTTTTTGTAGCACTAATGAGGCCTCTCTAAGGTGCCACCAGGACTCCTCGTTGTTTTTACACCTTTACCTGCAGCTGTTACAGACAAGGAAAGAGCCTAGAATTTGAGTTAGTTTATCACCAATTCAAGTACTTTGTAGGCCAAAATTGTGTTGAAAATTCAGCAAGATCAGGTTGTAAGACTTTTGAAGCATCCATGGCTATCTGTCTAACTGCAAGTTACTCTGACTCCTACAATTTACTGATTCCATGACACACGTGCATTGTACAGTGTTGAGGAAATCATACTTAACAAATCATTGCACTTTGTGATAAAAGGTGTTCAGCAGTGCTTCCCTTGAGAGGAAAACCAATTCCCAAGTTCTCTGATAAATGTCCTCTTTCTTCCTTCTCCATTATAAATTTTGGAAAGGGCTGAGTAATTGGATTTTATGGAAATTAGGAGATATGCCTGGCTCACAGTATAAAACGTATGGAGATCATGATAGTCATTAGTACAACCTGGCGCTATTTACCATGGAGACTGCCACACTGAGATATATAACTAGGTATAGTGATTCTAATTCTAGCCTATACTATGGGATTATAAACCAGTTAGCCTAACCTTGTTACCTGGAAAGATACTGAAACAAATTATTAAACAATCAGTTTGTAAGCACCTAGAAGATAATAAGGCAATAAGTAATAGTCAACGTGGATTTGTCGAGAACAAATCATGCCAAATCAACCTAATTTTCTTCTTTGACAGGGTTACTGGCCTAGTGGATGGATGCGGGGAGGAGGGGGGAAGAAGAGTAGTAGACGTGATATATTCTTATTTTAGTAAGTCTTTTGACGCAGTCCCACATGACATTCTCACAAGCAAACTAAAGAAATGTAGATGAACTAAGGTGAGTGCATAACTAATTGAAAGACTGTTAAATGGTTCACTGTCAAACTGGGAGGATGTATCTAGTGGGGTCCCACAGGGGTCTGTCTTGGGTCCAGTGCTTTTCAACATATTCATTCATGACTTGCATAATGGAGTGGAAAGGATGCTTATAAAATGTGTGGATGACACCAAGCTGGGAGGAGTTGCAAGCACTTTGGAGGACAGATTAGGATTTAAAATGACATTGATAAATTGGAGAATTGGCCTGACATAAACAAGATGAAATTCAATAAAGACAAGTACAAAGCTCTGCACTTAGGAAGGAAAAATCAAATGCACTACTACAAAATGAGGAAAACCTGGCTAGGCAATAGTACCGCAGAAAAAAGATCTGGGATTATAGTGGGTAACAAATTGAATATGAGCCAAACAATTTGATGCAGTTGCAAAAAGTTAATATAATTCTGAGGTGTATTAACAGGAGTGTTGTATGTAAGACATGGGAGGTAATTGTTCTATCCAGCACTAGTGAGGCCTCAGGTGGAGTATTGTATCCTCTTTTGGGCTGCACACTTTAAGAAAGATGTGGACAAATTGGAGAAAATCCAGAGGAAAGCAGCAAAAATGATAAAAGGTTTAGAAAACGTGATCTATGAGGAAAGGGTAAAAAACTGGGTATTTTTAGTCTCTAAAAGAAGGCTGAGGAGGGGCCTGATCAAAGAGGACAGCGATCAGTTGTTCTCTATGTCCATTGAAAGTAGGACAAGAAGGAATCAGCTTAATCTGCAGCAAGGGAGATTTAGGTTAGATATCAGTAAAAACTGCCAAATTATGAGCGTAGTTAAACACTGTAATAGACTTCCAAGGGAGGTTATGGAATCCCTATCATTGGAGGTTTTGAGGAAGAAGTGGGATAAACACCTGTAAGGGATGGTCTAGGTTTACTTGGTCCTGCCTTAGCACAGGGGGCTGGATTAGACCTCTCAAGGTCCCTTCCAGCCATACATTTCTATGATTCTGTCTTGCACTATGGCTATACTACGCTACCAACTCATTGTTGAAAAGGAGCAGTTAAAATAGTGGAACCAGTGCAGAGATATTACTCCTGGAAAAGGGGGTTTCCCAGGGGGCAGGGAATTGGCAGAACAGTTCTATGCCATCCACCCTCACAGCTCTCAGTGTAGAGCAATGATAGGGGGAGAGGTGCTGCATTCCTCAGGAGGGCTGCTCTAATTTATAATTAACTGCAGCAGCCTTCCTGAGGAATGTAGCACCTCTCCCCTACTACCTCTCTACACTGAGAGCTGTAAGGGTGGGTGGCATAAAGCTGTTCTGGCTTTATCTACATTGGAGACCAGATTAAACCAGTGCTCTGCTGGATACCCAGAAACCAAGGAAACTAAAAACAGGGCAAATAGCCATCCTCCTCCCAGCCCTTTGCCCTATTTCATCCTGAGCTGTGCTGAGTTTAGCTTAGCTTCAGGTCAGATTTGAGGCCTGTAGTTTGAATTTTAATAACTTTCTGATTTCTAAACCAAGCCTTGGCATACATGCAGTATATTTGGGGTTTTTTTAGGTTTTTGTAAACATAAAATAGGTACTTACCTAAAGCTCTAAGAAGGCACTTACCATATATTAAACATACAGAAATACAGCAGCCTCTCTCCAAACCAGAAGGTAATGAAAAGAAACAGACTATAGCCACAGTTCAATAAGGATAAGTGCAGGGTCCTGCACTTAGGACGGAAGAACCCAATGCACAGCTACAGACTAGGGACCGAATGGCTAGGCAGCAGTTCTGCGGAAAAGGACCTAGGGGTGACAGTGGACGAGAAGCTGGATATGAGTCAGCAGTGTGCCCTTGTTGCCAAGAAGGCCAATGGCATTTTGGGATGTATAAGTAGGGGCATAGCGAGCAGATCGAGGGACGTGATCGTTCCCCTCTATTCGACATTGGTGAGGCCTCATCTGGAGTACTGTGTCCAGTTTTGGGCCCCACACTTCAAGAAGGATGTGGATAAATTGGAGAGAGTCCAGCGAAGGGCAACAAAAATGATTAGGGGTCTGGAACACATGAGTTATGAGGAGAGGCTGAGGGAGCTGGGATTGTTTAGCCTGCAGAAGAGAAGAATGAGGGGGGATTTGATAGCTGCTTTCAACTACCTGAAAGGGGGTTCCAAAGAGGATGGCTCTAGACTGTTCTCAATGGTAGCAGATGACAGAACGAGGAGTAATGGTCTCAAGTTGCAGTGGGGGAGGTTTAGATTGGATATTAGGAAAAACTTTTTCACTAAGAGGGTGGTGAAACACTGGAATGCGTTACCTAGGGAGGTGGTAGAATCTCCTTCCTTAGAGGTTTTTAAGGTCAGGCTTGACAAAGCCCTGGCTGGGATGATTTAACTGGGAATTGGTCCTGCTTCGAGCAGGGGGTTGGACTAGATGACCTTCTGGGGTCCCTTCCAACGCTGATATTCTATGATTCTATGATTCACAGACTCCAGCCTCAGTGAGCACTTCCCAGCCGTCAGCTCACTTCTTCCTCAATAACAACCTGGGAAAAGCGATGCTCCTACACTGTTCCCTGACCAAAGTGTGGGGTGGTGTGCAGTTGGAGTTAATTCCAAAGTCTAAGGTCCCACAAAGAATAGCATACCAGCAGTTACCTCCCTTTTAAAAGGAGGGAGCTCCAGTTTGATTGCCTCTTCTCACAACAGGTGTAGCAGTATGGCATGGGGAGAGGGCCTGTCCCTTAAACAGGAAGATCCCAAGCCAGTTAGGACTTTATAGGTCAATATTAACACTCTGAGCTCAATTTGGTGATCCACAGGCTGCCTGTGCATATCACAGAGCACTCTTGTTACGTGCTGGTGGTGGGAAACTACTTAACAAGCAAGTTACTGCCTTCTGAACTATTTTACATTTCTGAGTTGATTAAAGGTGTAGCCCTGTGTAGTGTACATTGCAGTTATGTAATCTTGAGGTGACAAAGGCATGGAAAATTGATGGCTAAGTTGAACATATGTTCTAACCCATGGAGTGGTCCCCAATCTTGCTTCCTGGCTGGAGCGCTGGAGTGGGGCAAGCCCCAGACCCCACTCCCCAGTGGGAGCTCAAGGGCTAGATTAAAATGGCTGGCGGGTTGGATTTGGCCAGCAGGCTGTAGTTGCCGAACCCTGCTCTAACACATAGTGAACACTGTATCACTCAAATGTCCCTCATCATAGTCCCAAAGTTACCTCTGTGACAAACACATTTGTTGAAAATTGTTTACATCAGAAATAAAGAATTTTGAAACTGAGTTTACGGGAAAAATATTTCAACTGAAGGAATGACTCCCACAGCATTTTGATTTTTTTGATGTCCCCCATTCTGTATGTATCTTGTGCATTGTCCCCCACATTTTGTTCACAGTGGGCTGAGATCAGATGCAGGCAAAGTAGCAGAATGGGACAGAATGAGCCTTTCTCACTTGAGAGAGCCAGCTGCGCTGTGGACAGTGGGGATTAAAGGAGTGTTTTGGCTATCATCAGACTAGGTTTTTCTTGTAGACTGAATTAAAATTAGCTCATGCTTATTGCAAGTTTTATTTTCTTTATAGCAATCAATACAGGAAGAATGGAGCTCAGCTAAGTAGCAGTTAATAGCAGTTCAGTAGGAGAGAATGTTTTAGCCTGCAGTTTGATGTTTTAAGCATGCTATATATTCACAGCTGACACCTGTTTTGATATGGAAACTGATTAGGTTAAAGAAAAATGATTTTTATTACCGCACAAAATGAAGGTTAAGTTTTCAGACTACCAGTGAGCCCATAACTTAATTGAAAGAAACCCTCATTGGATCAACTTTTTATGACTCTTTGGTATTGTCATTACGAGTCTATATCTGTCTTATTTATACAGGGAAGTTTATGTACTCTCATGCTACAGGAGGCATTTACAGTACTACTTCTTGCTACAACACCCTGTCCATCAGGTCAGCAATAGTTAAACAACATAACTTTGATCAGGACATGCAGGAGAAATAAACGCAGGCAAAGTGATGAATTTTTAAAGTGGAAGGCTGCAACTTTATTAGCTGTAGTGTGGGGAGAGACACCAAAACAAAACCAGGCATTTATTTGGGTCCAGTGCAGCGTTAAATGGTCTCCCTGTCAAATAACCAATATTCAGGGTCAGCCCCCTTCATCCTCACTGCTAGGATTCAGCCCATCCCCCAGCCTTCTCACCCTTTTCTCAGAAGGGGGAATGAATCATAGAATATCAGGGTTGGAAGGGACCTCAGGAGGTCATCTAGTCCAACCCCCTGCTCAAAGCAGGACCTATCCCCGACTAAATCATCCCAGCCAGGGCTTTGTTAAGCCTGACCTTAAAAACTTCTAGGGAAGGAGATTCCACCACCTCCCTAGGTAACCCATTCCAGTGTTTCACCACCCTCCTAGTGAAAAAGTTTTTCCTAATATCCAACCTAAATCTCCCCCACTGAAACTTGAGACCATTACTCCTTGTTCTGTCATCTGCTACGACTGAGAACAGTCTAGAGCCATCCTCTTTGGAGTCTAGAGAACAGTCTAGAGCCACCCCTTTCAGGTAGTTGAAAGCAGCTATCAAATCCCCCCTCATTCTTCTCTTCTGAAGACTAAACATCCCCAGTTC
Organism: Lepidochelys kempii; assembly: GCF_965140285.1. NCBI lineage: Eukaryota > Metazoa > Chordata > Testudines > Cheloniidae > Lepidochelys > Lepidochelys kempii. Next base: position 92,024,897 of record NC_136383.1, read on the forward strand.
CCTCAGCCTCTCCTCATAAGTCATGTGTTCCAGTCCCCTAATCATTTTTGTTGCCCTTCGCTGGACTCTTTCCAATTTTTCCACATCCTTCTTGTAGTGTGGGGCCCAAAACTAGACACAGTACTCCAGATGAGGCCTCACCAATGTCGAATAGAGGGGAACGATCACGTCCCTCGATCTGCTGCAATGCCCCTACTTATACATCCCAAAATGCCATTGGCCTTCTTGGCAACAAGGGCACACTGTTGGTTCATATCCAACTTCTCGTCCACTGTAACCCCTAGGTCCTTTTCTGCAGAACTGCTGCCTAGCCATTCGGTCCCTAGTCTGTAGTGGTGCATTGGATTCTTCCGTCCTAAGTGCAGTGTTAGTCTCTAAGGTGCCACAAGTACTCCTTTTCTTTTTGCGAATACAGACTAACACGGCTGTTACTCTGAAACCTGTCACATGTATTCTGAGTGGGAAAGCCCTGAGCAGTCAAGCTTGCCCCTCCCTTGACCCCTTCTCTCAGGACTCCAGGGTTTGTCTTTCCCCTGTTGGTTCTATTGGATATATACCCCTTGCTGTGATGGGGGTGGCATTTATTCCTGAGGGTCAAGTAGTCGAAAGTTTTACTTTAGGACAAATTTTGGTGCATGAATTGACTAGATTGCCTAGGTAGGTTGTGGAAGCTCCTTTGCTGGAGGTTTTCAAAAGGAGGCTGGATAGCCATCTGTCTTGGATGGCTTACCCACAACAAATCATGCATATTGGCATGGGGTTAGACTAGATGACCCTTGTAGTCCCTTCTGACCTTATGATTCTAATTTCTGGCCCATCCCAAAGTTTGGGTGGTGGCAGGGAAGATAATGGCGTCAGGGATTCTATAATATAGCAAGTGGAATGCTTTTATAATTAACTCTATAGGACATAAGAACATAAAAATAGCCATACTGGTTCAGACCAATCCTCCATCTAGTCCAGTATTCTGTCTTCCGACAGTGGCCAATGCCAGGTGCTTCAGATGGAATGAAGAGAACATGCAATTATTGTGTGATCCATCCCCTGTCATCCACTCCCAGCTTTTGGAAGTCAGAGGTTAGGGATACCCAGAACATGGGGGTTGCATCCTTGGCCATCTTGGCTAATAACCATTGATGGACCTATCCTCCATCTACTTATCTAATTCTTTTTTGACCCCTGCTATAATTTTGGCCTTCACACCATGCCTGGGTAATAAGTTCCACAGGTTGACTGTGTGTTATGTGAAGAAGTACTTCCTTTTGCTTGTTTGTTTTAAACCTGCTGCCTATTAATTTCATTGAGTGACCCCCTGGTTCTTGTGTTATGTGGAGGAGTAAATAACATTTCCTTATTCACTTTCTCCACACCATTCATGATTTTATTGACCTATCATATCTCCTCTTACTTGTCTCTTTTCGAAGCTGAAAAGGCCCAGTCTTTTTAATCAATATCCTCAAGTTTTCTCATTTGTGTTAGAGAATGGCCCTCTGTCAGAACAACCTCTAGTTATTTCACATTTTCCATATATGTGGGTGAATAAAAAACATAAAGATGCTCAACTGAAAGAAAACAAGTTTATTGAGTTTATTCCTGATGATTCACTGATGGTAATGTTAAATTAGTCTAGTGTTTCTGCTTGAGTAATAAGAACTCCTTCTGCAAGAGGAAAAACAGAACAGTCCTTTTTAGTTGTTTTATAAATATTTGCTTTGCTGTTATCACTATGCTAGCAATTAAGGGTCTTTTATAAAATTATCTCTTCAGCATTCAATTCCTGGGCAGTCACTGGATACAAATTTATATCTAATAATTCCGTAATATCCCATTAACATCTGTGAAAGTAGATTGTCAGTGAAATAGTTAGGATGTACTTTGGTTGCCTTTAGCAACTGAATTGTAATAAAGAAAATATCTAAAATATGTATTAGCAATAGGTAGATACGAAAACTATTAAATCAACATTTAAGATCTTTATAACCATTTTGACCATTACTGGTCATGCTTTTAAATATTTCTGATTCCTGTGATACATCTCTAGTACACAGATTCTTGCATACGATGGCTCACAAAGATGTCAGTAGCACTCGGGTAATTGTCTCTCACAGAGACTGAGGAACACATGGTGAAGGGCTTTTAGAAGTTCATGTCTGCACTGGCATGACAGGTATGTCATAACATGTTTTAGGTCTCGCCTTACATGACTCTTCAGGCAACTGTACTATGGTGGCTGCAACTCTATTCTCATATTTTCACTTATATGCCACACAGCACAGAATAAAGAATTAAGATCTCATGTAGGACCAATGTTAAATCTCCTTTTCCCCATAAGGAAGAAAATTGAAAATTAGTTAAGTAAATTGATGGTCCTACACTGCTGGCTGTTTTCTCAGTTCTGTACGTGACTACAAAACTTTGTTATGATGTCTGATATTATATCTCCATTATTCTTAAGCTCAGCTTTTGGTACTGCCATGGGTCAGCATTTACACTGACTGCCAGTTACTTTTAGCAATTGGGCAATAGTTCCCACCATTGTCAGCTATACATGAAAGGTCCTTTATCTCCTGGAATAGCCGTAGTGAAGGACTTTATTACTATTGGAATACTATTCCCTCTTTGCCAGGGGATGATGTTGTGAAGTCCAAAACTATAACAGCATTAAAAAAAGAACTAAATACATGTTCATGGAGAATTAGGTGTCCGTCAATGGTTATGAGCCAGGATGATTTCAATAGGCTTTGCCTGGGACTTAAAAACTGAAATGATTAGTTTTTGAAGTGCACTTGCTGAACATTAGACTGCAAGTTCTGCTCATGGACTCTCATTGGTGAAGAATCTTGTGCATACTGTGCAGTAGATACAACCTAAAGAGTGCATTGCAGTAATTTAGCTGAGAGGTCACAAAAGCCTGGATTCTGGTCTTAGTCCAGAAAAAAGATTGCAACTTCTGAATATTTTGGGGTTAAAAAAGTACTCCTGGCAACTGATGAAACATTGGTTTCCATATTCAGTTTGTTGTGGCCTCTAAGTTGGGAGTCCTGTCAACTCACTCGGGAAAACCATATCAAAAGCTAGCAGTACCCTGGCCCCAAAGTGACAGCTTCAAATGCTCTCCTTGTCATGAAAGCAATATCTCTATCATCTGTAGCTTGACCTGCAACCTGAGCCAGACAATGCAACTGTGCTGAGACTGAATAACTGTGATAAGAAGAGGTAGCAATGCTTATTTGGGTATCATGAGTTACTGCTAATAGCGCAGGCTATGCTGCTGCCATATCAGTTTTCGATGTTACTTTGAACAGCAATGGTGACACAAGAAATCTGTGTGGGATTCCATACTGGAGGGTTCTCAGTGCAGATGAGTAACATTACCCAGTGATGTTCAAAAGAAATAAATGGAACCACAGTCATGAAATCCTGGTAATTTCCTCCTGTCCATACAATTTGGTCACCCGCAACTCATAATCAATCGTATCAAAAACAGATGATAGCTCCTATGTTATTTGGATGGGGAGTTGTCTCGCATCCATCTTGCACACCAGTATTGTTTGTGCCATTCTAGGACTGGATGGATTGGATGATGCCAAAGAATCCTATTCTAGATACTTGTCATCTGCAATCTTCTCAGCCACCTCCATAAAAGGGAGGGCTAAGCCTAGGACATAAATAAGTAAGACCTCTGTGTTAAGAAACAGTTTCTTAAGCAGCAGTCAAACTTTGGTTTATGTCAGACAATCTGGTATCCTGTTCTCCACAAAAAGGCATTTATAACAGAAACTACCAGTGGGAGAACACTTAACCATTGGCATTTATATGGTGGGCAAAGATCCCAGTCATAGGTTATGGATTTCAGCTTCCCAGAGTCCCTTTCTATGTGTTTGGGGTAAGATACTGTCATGGTAATGGATGCATTTGTACTCTTGTGTCCTGTCACTGTATCCCTCTATCAAGTGCAAAAGGGACAAACTTCAGTATGACTGGTTTCAGAGTAGCAGCTGTGTTAGTCTGTATCCACAAAAAAAAACATGAGTACTTGTAGCACCTTAGAGACTAACAAATTTATTAGAGCATAAGCTTTCGTGGGCTACAGCCCACTTCATCGGATGCATAGCATGGAACGTATAGTAAGAAAATATATATAGATATATACAGATAAGTTGGAAGTTGCCATACAAACGGTGAGAGGCTAATTAGTTAAGATGAGCTATTATCAGCAGGAGAAAAAAACTTTTGTAGTGATAATCAAGATGGCCCATTTAGACAGTTGACAAGAAGGTGTGAGGATACTTAACTTAGATTTTCCTGACAAAGAATTTAGATAATTGCTCATATCACTCAACTGATAAGTCAGCTTTAGGGGAGACAAAGTCTGAAATTAATAACTTTACCATCCTATGACCTTATCAAATGCATGTTGTTCACCCTAGAGTCTTTCAAGCAAAAAAAAAAAAAAAATGTGTAGAATTTTAAATTTTTTAAAACCAGGATTGTGTATGTACTTTTACAAAAATTGAATGACAATAAATCTACTCTTCCTGTTAAACATGTAAATAATTTGTTTTGTCTCTGTTTAAAAAGGACAGTATTTTTTCTAGTAGACTGAAGCATAGGCCTGAATACAGTTCTGGCATATAAGGACTTTTTTTTTCTGGGTACATCATGCATTCTAAAACTTGATCCTTCAAAGACTTTTGCACATGTTTAACTTTATGCACATTGAGTAGTTCCACTGAGTTCAGAAAATTCAACTTAAGATCCCTAGTCCTTCATGTCCCCATTTGTAAAGTGGAAATAATATTTATCAGCTTCAGAGTGTGCAGTGAGGAATAATAACTTACAGTTTGTAAAGTGTGTTGAAGATGTAAAAGCATCATGGTGCTTAAGAGCTGAGTATTATTATTTAAAACAGGATTTATAACAGACTGACAGATTCCTTAATAATATATCCTTGAAAAGATGGAGTCAGTTATGCAGCCATTAATAACTGTTTTTTTAATGGACTACTTTCTGCACATCTGGGTAAGGTGGGCAGAATTTAGCCTCTATTGTTTAAAATTTTTATGTATTTTATGACTGTCAAAATGCAATGACGTTCACTCAGCCTAACCATTTAAAAAGTTCAGCAAACAAGTTTCTGAAATGCTGGTGGTGGAGCTATACATTCTGACACATTGAAGAATGAGTTAAACATGTAACTTATGTGTACTGCTTATTTGTTGACAGGCCAGTTTAAATTTTTATATTACCTTTCATTCATGACCTAAATATATTTATGGCATATATTTCTGCAGTACTGCTGTTATGTGTATCAGATAACACTAGTCTTAAAATATATCATTGGAGTTTCCGAGTTACATCAGAATGATAAAACTGAACTCTTCTGTGTTTCAGGTCTTAGGAACAGATGAAGATAATATGGATGGTTGCTCTCAGAAGCTGGCTTCTGCCAAATACCTTCGACTTTTGCTACTAATACTGATTCCATGTATCTGTGCTCTCATCCTCCTATTGGTGATTCTGCTTACCTTTGTAGGTGAGTATTAGTCTTAACTAAAGAGAAGGAAGCTGAAATATAGTTGTATTTTAACAAGATGATACAAATAAGCACTATAAACTCACAGTGTAGTCTACTTGTAGAATGTAAACAAATGTCTTAGAACATCCACATAAAACTAAGTAAATTATGCTTTTTTTCAAGTTCTGCTATGCTGCTTCAGTTGCAGAGAATACCTGATTTTGACTGTTTATGTTTAAAAATAATTAAAAAGTAATTGGGGGAAACAATTTTTGAGTCTCTGAAAATTAATTTTTTATATACTTGCTGCCTTGGACATACATTATATTGATTGTTTTCAATAGTAACTCTTACAAGCACTTTTTGATAAGTTTTTAAATATATATATTTTATATATGTGTGTGTGTATGAAATAAATATATTTAAATATCTCTAAGTGGCACAACATATTGCTCCTTTACCATTACACACACCAATTTATAAACCTAATATCTATTTTCAGGAGAAAGTTAATGTACAAATAGCAATAAAACTTTCTGAACAGGCTACAAGATCTCCTCTCCTTCACCAATAAAATATAAGTGTTTTGTTATTAACTTTAAATACACATGATTTCAGAACCACAATCATATTTCACTGAAGATAGATTTGCAGATATACTTAATTTGTTAGTTACTCAGTCCATTAATTAATTGCAAATTTGATGTGGAATTAACACATTAATGATTTATTAGAGAGCAACAATTTAAAAAAAGCTAGTTCTTGGTTACCTTCACAGCAAAGTTGACGTGCCTGCAATTAAATCATACCTGTGATGAGAGAGAAAGTAGATAGCACATTATATAACTTTTTGCTTTTAGTTGTGTACAGTACTGTAGGGTTGTAGTTGCTTGTGTACTTTTGGGGGGTTTTTTTGCTCTTAAAGATTTTTTTTTTTATTGAAATGCATTCAGTGGTTTAGCAGCATAGCTGTCTCTTATTTCAGTGCTGGATGATACTGCCTGCCTTTTTCACTTGAAGTATGTATCTATGAAACAGCGTTTTACTTCTCTTAGGGAGACTAAGGAATGTGCATTTTTTGCCAGTTCCAGAAAGATAGTAAAATATACAAAATTATCAGCTCTTTCCCTATTAAAAAATCAATCAGTCTAAAGAAATACCATATAATTGAAGCAGTTAGGATGTCTGGAAATAAAACTGAATCTGTATCCAGGTGACAGCTCTGCCTCTGCCAAATTCAAGTCACATTGAATCTTTATATTCATTTCAGTCTGTGGAGGATGACCTGCAACAAGACCCATAATGTCTGGTCTTCTCATTGTGCTTAGGATGGGTGGCCAGAATAAAAACCTAATGAATGTGGTGACTGATAACTAAGTCTTGGGATCTATCTTTAAACTGAGAACAGACTGAAGTGGATTAAGATCATATAAGTCTGACAATTAGGAAACGTGATACCCCACCCCCAGTTCATTTCCTGGTGTTTAGCATTCCATCTGAATCCTTTATATCCTTTGCCCTAGATTTTCACTATTAAATGAGAAAGTAGATGAAGAAAGGTAGGTGTGTTTTTCTGTCATACTCAATCTATTCCTTAGAAGAAAGTGTCTACATAATACATACTGAAATTGTACTGCAAAATGCTCAGGCAAAAGGGGCCTGATTCTGACCTTACTTAGCCAGCATAAACCACTAAAATCAATGAAATTACACTAGTGTAAAACTAGTATATGTGTGAGGAGAATCAGACCCAATGTTATTGGTTAGGTCTAATGTATGGGACACCCATAAATCAGTAAAACTGTCTCCAGCATCCTTTAAGATTATTCTGATTATTCTGATTATTATTTATTATTCTTTTTTCCTAGAGCAATTAGAACAGCTTTAGTTTAAAGCACACTGATGACACAAGTAGACCTCTTTTCCAGGCTGTCTAGAAATAAATGGATAATTCTAAGGGCATCCTTAAAGTGTATGTGATGTCAGAATAATGTAACAGGCTACATCCAGGTCATTAATTCAAATTCAGATCAGATCAGTTTCCAGTGCTGTAAATCTGATATCTTTCATCACTTCTAGATTTGTGTGTTTTTTAAGGAATGAAAAAAAGCTTTTTTGTAATGGAAAGGACAAAATCTTTTTAAGCTTTGTTAGTCTGTGCTCACATACTACACCTTGGTGCCCTAGAAAGAATAATAGATGCTTGAAACATGAATGGACAATTCCAATGTGTCATTTGGAACTTTACATTCTATTGCTGAAATTAACTTTCTCTTCTTAACTTTGGTTATTACGTCTATTAGAAAATTGGGAACATTTTGGCTCCATTTTGCAGGCAAAGAGTTTCATTTCTTATTGAAAACTTTTAGGAAAATGTTCTATTACTGCTGCTGTTTTCAATTATTTTCATAAGATAAGGCAGGTACACACACGTATGTGCACACATAGTATTGAGCTGATATAAAATATTTCCATTCACCCTGCTAAATATACATGTATCAACCTTCTGACTTTCTCCTTATCCTAATGCAGACTTCTGGATAGGCTGTTCTCATCTTCCTAGTTCTGATGTAAAATAAATCTGGAATCCAGTATGAGGCAACTGGGGCTGTACAGCTCTATAGTCTAGTGATTTGAGGTATCCTACCTGAGATGCTTTAAAAAGCTGATGTTCAGAAAATGCTGAGCACTCACTCCCTGAAAATCAGGCCCCTCTATGGTGTCTAAAGTAAGGTACCCCAAATCACTAGTCACCCTTGAAAAATTGGGCCATGAAATTTTATTAATCTGTATGCAGAGAAGAAAAGGCAATGTAAGTAATGAACAAGGAGGTGCAAATTAATATGACTATCTGGCAAAATTATGTTAAAGTAGATATAACAAGGGGCTTTTAAACTCCATACACAAAAGTCACACTTAGTTTAAAATCTCACTGCAGAAATAAGGAATATATTTCTCTGAAAGCTTTTGCATTCTTTTATATGCGTATGCTTCTTGATTCTGGCTGTTCTTCTATCCCTTACTTGCCAGAAAATATGGCACATTTCTGAACCTATCAAGAGGATGCTTTGTTCTTCTCATATGAAGTGAAAGCAGTGATCTCAGCTGCTGTTGAGGAAATTTGGCTTTCAGAACAAACCTGACACTCCTACTTTATTAAGTGGCTGGGTCATATCACAGAGGAGAGAAAGAGAGAGTGGGGATTGGGAATCCTCCTTCTTTAAGGGCCATAGGCTAGTTTGTGGACTGCCTAAATAATTAAACTTTGAAGGAAACAAAGGGGTGGATTTTACAAGGTTCTAATCTCTTACAACTCCCCTTGATATTGATGGGCATTGAGAATAATCAGCACCTGATGAGATTGGACCCTAATTTCTTGCTCTCCTGACAGAAGCATAGTTGTGAGCTAGTTGTTAGAGTGAGTGTGGAGGTTCATAAAATGATCCATTAAGGCCCCTTCATACAGTTTAAATTTGTCTGGAGTTACAAGCTACAGAGAAATCATATTATGGTGCATCATAGCCTACATAGTCTGCTGATATGTGATGGGGGAAAAGAGGCAGAAAGGGAAGACATTCTGAAAATTTCAGATGTCATAAAAATGAGAAATAAAATGAATAGGCTCAGTTTAGAACAGCTCTCTGATTTCTGTGTGGCAGGGGGCAATCTCTAAACTAACTCTTGTTTAATAGTTATAAAAGGCACATCCCCTTTTTTATTTTTTTTTTTTAATTTTTTGTTAGGACATTACAGATTTTACTTACAAATGTGCTTACATTTTAAAATATGGTACGTGTTAAACTTACAGAGTTGTCTTCCTTTTAAAGAAAAGGAGCAGTTGATAGAAATACAATAAGTTAAAGTAGATTTCATTTCATTATTTAAAAAAAAACAATAACTGACGCCATGGTTTGAATAGCCCCTTAGAAGAGGTTAAATATAAAGCAAGAAGACCATCTTGAACGTAAGCTTGCATTTATAATCTATGGGCCATGTTCTACAATCATTACTCACATTGAGTGGTACCTTGCTTCTTGAGTAATCAAGCAAATATTACTGGCTTTAAAAATAAACCTTTTCCTAAAAAGGCTAGAAAACATCGCTCACTACTGTTTTTGGCTTGAGAAGTTAATTATCCTTCACTTTTGAATAATTTTTAAAACAACATTGAGTCACTTCTGAATTAAATAAAAAAAAATTTTCGATGGGGCACAGCTGCTTAGCAATAGCAAACTCTAGTAGGGAAAACAAAACTATTTGATATTCATTGGAACATAATTGAAAGTCAGTCAGTTATTAAAAAAGACCAAGAAATAGGATCTGGAGGATCTTGTGTAGATACAGCATTTCACTTTTTATATACTTACTTCTGTGTGGTCCTCTACCATAAACAAAGGGAATCTTGAGTAGGAGGAGAGAGGTTATTTTACCTCTGTGATTGGCCCTATTGCGACTGCTGCTGGAATATGGTGTCCAGTTCTGGTGTTCACAATTCAAGAAGGATGTTGATAAATTGGAGAGGGTTCAGAGAAGAGCCACAAGAATGATTAAAGGATTAGAAAACATGCCTTACAATGATAGAAGCAAGGAGCTCAATCTATTTAGCTTAACAAAGAGAAGGTAAAGGGGTGACTTGATTACAGACAATAAGTATGTACGTGGGGAACAAATATTTAATAATGGGTTCTTCAATCTAGCAGAAAAAGGTATACCATAAGCCTGTGGTTAGAAGTTGAAGCTAGACAAGTACAGGCTGGAAATAAGGTATACATTTTTAACAGTGAGAATAATTAACTATTGGAACAATTTACTAAGCGTCATGGTGGATTCTCAGTCACTGAGCATTTTTGGTTAGCGTGCACAATATGAAACCCCTACATTTTTTGAGGAAGCTAGCCGTACTGGTACAAAATGAAATGCCTTTTGGCTGCACAGATATAGTGGAATGGCTTGCTATAACTGAATTAAGGCCGCAGAAAATTTGCTTTTTTTTTTTTTTTTTTTAAGGAAACCATCTTGAGCCGTGAATAATGAGACGTTAGAGAGCGTAACATTTTATGTTCACCATGCCCTAAGGGCTACTGATATTCCTCCTAGTCTCAGTGTTATCAGGCCTCCAGTTTCCAAAATATAACACAACCTCAGAATCCACAGTAGCTCCTGGCATAGAGGCTTAAAACTTGACCTTCTGGAAGCAAGACAAAACATCAGCAATGCCATTGTCAATACTCAGTCTGATTTGCTATAAACAGGTGTTCAGAGTTAGGAACTTTAACAAAAAAGTGTGAACAAGCCACTTGTTCCTGGGAGATAGTGTGCAGAGGGATGTGGCATTGGACAAGAAAATTATCTGCTTATTCTTGAATCTGTCTCTCCATATGCAAATAGGACAGGGAAGCATTTCAAGAAGATAGTATCCAGAACCAGCCTCCATGTGTCCTAATCTGCAAGCCTCCACTCCATGTACTAATTCCCTTTAAAGAATTCCCCATCACTGAATTCCCTGGAAGCTTGGAACAATACATGTAGCTCTGAGCCCAGTTCCCAATCAAATTGCCAGAACATGACACCATTGTATCTAATGCAGAATGGTTTCTCCATCTTCAAGAGACTTCTGCCACCCAAAAAATAAATGTGGCAAGCCGGAGTGCATGCACACATAGTGTGATGGCTGAGACATGTTTTCAGCAAAAGTGTTGCTGGGGAGCCAATCAAGCAACACTCAGTGGCCAGTGCAAAGGGATTGATTAACGTTGTTACAGACTTTCAGACTGATTTCTGAGATGCTGTGGTGGCTTTAGGTCAATGTTATATTCATTTAGGTTTATAAGAGCCCCAATAGGTACCTATGCTATGTTGTCTTGGGCAATGCAGGCAGAAAGACAAGACACCAGAAATGTGGTTTAGCAAGGCCACAGCTTTATTAAACAATACATCTAAGAACTACTGGGCAATAACTCATTCAGTGCAGGTCATCCCTCCTATTGCAATCTGAATGGCTGCCATCATCCTCCCCACCCCAATAAATTGGTCCCAGCACCATTTCATGCTCCCTATCACTCTCCCCTTGTATAAGGGATAAGAGGGTAGAGAAGATGGGGTTGTCTCCTCATTGTATCAGACATTAGGAGCTCTGCCCCACCTTCTTTAGGGGATACCTTCTCCTAATCCACTTCCAATTCCAGTTGATCAGGGAAACAGACCCCTTACTGAACAATCTGAACTGGGCACCTGCCAAGTTGTGCCAGTTGTGACAAAATGAGTTTTACAAGTGAACCTACCCCACCGAGTCCCTGCACTGCTGAGAGGAAGGTAAAAAACGCACCCCTCCCAGGCCACTTTGGCAGTGAGGGCAAAATTCCTTCCTAGCCCCATAAAGGTAATTAGCATAATACCCACAGCAAGGCTGCCACACTGGATCCTACTCTAATTTCAAGAGAGGAAGGAGGGGGAAGCTCTTCTTCCTAGCACAGAATGGCACCCTTGAGCAGGCAGAAGGGCTTATAAGACCTCCCCACTGAGTATGTGGGAGTGAATAGGCTTATGTTGCACTCTGTCCTACCAATCAGCAACAGAGTGCCATCCTCCTCCTCTCTTCAAGCCCATGAGGAAGGGAGGGGATGCAGCAATCCTTAAAGGGGCAAAGGCTTTTTCTTTCCCAGACAAAGCCCCCCACCTCTGAGGCTGCAGAGGGGCACTCTGGGCTCTATTTACATTACAGTAAAATATACAACTATTTAGTGCTTTACAGGCTTATAACAAACACCTTGAATGCACCCTAGAAGCCTGTTTGCAGAGAGTGCAGGTCTTGGACAATTGTAATGTGCTCCTGATAAGAAACTCCTGAGTAGTAAACCAGCCACTGCATTCTGCGATTGCTTTAGTTTATGAGTGATCTCAGTGTATATCCCAAATTAAGCACTAAGCATATTACTGTTACCTACTCATTTCAAAGGGCCCAGTGCTGGGTCAGTTCCTGGTTGAGATAAGGACTAGAATGAGCTGTGATATCCAGTGGTTTGCCTATCCTGGCAGGATTGACCAACACCTACTCTCCCACCACAAATTGTCAAAACATCAAAGTCCGGTATTCAAATTGCCTTCCACCTCCAACCCTATACGTTTCAGTATCTGCAATAGGACGAGCCTCGGGCTGAGCCTGCTGAGGAGGTACCAGTAGATATTTGCTAACTAATTACAGAAATATTTTTAACCAATCATAAACCAATATTTTGTTCTCTCTCTAACTGTTTGATCTGTTACATACTCTTCATTAGGCTCTTTGCTTTGTTTGATCACATTTTTAGACTAGCCTGACCTTTCCTGCTGTAGGAATGGCCTAGAAGTCACCCTCACTACACATAGCCAAAATTGCCATTTAATCCTCTTTGTTTGGCTTCTAGCTTAGAGTATGTGAATCTTTTTTTAGATCTCAGCACTGTCTGTTGCACATCTTTAAATAAAATATTAATTTTCCACTAGCAAATAACAACTGGAAAATGATCAGTAAAGTTTGGCATGGTATTGTTGGCATGGTATTGCTCTGAACTGAATGAGCTTAGCGCATATCTCTCATTTTTATACTGAACATACTGATTGCCAGTGTGCTATACGCTTCCATCATCTGGTCATCTCCAAATGTAGTTTGAGACACAAATCCAAAACAGATACGTTTATTAACTTTGATATTTGGCCGCAGTTATGATTTACTATATATATCTATATATGCAGACACATGTCTGCAGAGTATTTTGATACAACACACATATGTAAATGAATGAAATCCATAGTGTATCTTTTTTATATAATGCATGTTGTAGTGTATTGTTTAAGACGTTGCAGAGACCCAGCTCTAAGTACCTTGGAGATATATAAAATATTGTTTTAAAGCCTCATGGTGGAGCTCCTCAAGGAATCTCTAATCAGTGGGAGTTAGGTGCCTAAATACTTTTGAGGATCTGGGATTGTGCTCTTTTCTTATGAGCCTTGAAATTAACTGGTTCCGCTAGACTTTCTGGAATGTTGTTCCCAGATAAAAAACCATTTCTGTTAAAAATAGGTTAAAGTTTAAGGGTATGTAGCTGTAATTTAGGGATTAAAATCCTTATAAGAACACTGGAGTTATACAAAACCAAAACCAAACAACTGCTAGAAACCTATGAAATTCAAATTTAAGGTCAAATTTAGCATATGCCCAAAGGTTTGAAAGTATGGTAATATCCCAAAAGCCATAGCTCTGCCTCCACAATGACACCAGCCTCTTAGTTTCCCTTCTTTGCTACCTTTCTACCTTCTTTGAAAGATTTATTTTATTCTAAGGACTTTTAAAGGGCTGAGAGAGTGGGGTGGAGAGAGTTGTATTAATTTAGATGTAATATATAGGCTAAAGGTATTAAGGTAACTTTGTTGCTGTCTAAAATTAAATTGTATTAAATAAGGTCTCTGAGGTTTAGTATATGGAGACGTTAGCCTGCCTAGTACTATTTAGCAAATACACTATTAAAAACGCTTTTAACTTCTTCTTAAAGATAAAGAAAAGAGGGAAATACAGTTAAAATATTTGAAATTTAAAGCATTAAATTAAGCTTTTATTTTAACAATATTTTTTTCCTTTTAGTTGGAGAGAATTTTAGAGGGGAAAAAACCCTGGGCTTGACTGTATTTTTTAGATGGTATTGAAGATGGTAATAACTCTTTTTGAGTAAAAGAGACGAAATTAGTTGAGATGAGCTGGAGCTGTTAAAGTCTGATCCCATGTCATCTCAGATTGTGTTTGGGATTCAACTGGAGGCAGCAGAGGTGACAGTGTCAATTGGGTGCCACTTTGTGGCCTGGTCTGGTCAGGACATCTCAGGATTAGGCTGACAAAGGCCCAGAGTCCCAGGAGACAGTGGTGATGGCAGTCATAAGGCTGACACTTGTCTTAGTAGCCTCCATACTGTTTTCTGTTTTCTCCCCCCAAAGTTAGGGTGACCATATGTTCCGTTTTGGTTTGGACAGTCCCTTTCTTAAGCCTTGTCCTAGCCGTCCTGCCTTTTTTGGCAAAAATGGGCATTTGTCCCATTTTCTCTTGCCAACTTGATCAGGGGTGTGTGTGCCCTCTAGGTTATTGTGATATTTATGAACATTTATATACTTTTTACAGTTGACTCAGAGTTAGGGTCAACTTATGCCTACAGTAGTTTTAAGCCATCTTTGTGCTCTCTGCAGATTGTGGGTTGTTTCTTCTTCCCATCTTAACCTGGCTAAAGCAAGCCACACTTTTGCTTTAGATGTTGATTAAGAAGAGTGGTGGTGTATTTATGTTTAGTCCCTCAAGGAAAAGTCATTCTTTGCATTTACTTTTCTGTTTATATAATAATGCACACCAGAAAGTGTTTAAGCTCATGATAGGAGTAGAATCCTGTCAAGTTCCAGTAGCCTTAAACATAGCTATTACATGCTCGCTTTTCTTTATTGAGGTAGAAACATTTTGAACTTGGGAAGTTCAAAGCAAGAAAGAGTGGTGGTCTGTGTTCAGAAAGGCAGTGCAGTCCTAGCAATTGTAGCATACCTGAACAATAAAAGCAACTGTATACAATTAAGATTTCAGCTTAACATTTGCTATTGGGTGTTCTCACATTCCAGCATTTGGTGAAAAGTCAACAGGGTTGGCTATTAATAATACTGATCTCTACTTGTGGGGTGTTTAAGAACAGCTGATGAAATGTGCTGAGGAACTCCCTTTTAATTATTTGTAATGGAATATATCTATCTGTCTAGCTGTTACAAGTAAATTTATGTCATTATACTCCCTTAAATGATTAACTAGAAGCAAAAATAATTCCTATTTACCATATAGTTCATATACTACAGTACAGAATAGTGCTTTTTATCCACTGTGTAAATAGCCCTTAAATATAACTCCTGATCAAATAACAAAGCTATTAGATAAATGTGCCCATACCCATTTTTAAATGTAATAATTTTCAGCAAGTTAATTATTCCTATATGTAATTCATATGTCTTCATCATGTTCTACAACAAATTAAATACCTTTATAAACAGCTATGGTTAAGCACAGACTATTTTATCATTTGGGCTGAATTTTCTGAAGCATATAGAACCATGTCATCTTCTGAGTTATCACAACGTTAAGCTAGGAAGCAGCTGTATATCTATTTTGATTTATGATCTAGTAATAATTTGTAAGTGTCAAAAAACATACAGATAAACCCAATATATGTTTGTTTTACTCTAAACCAATAAAATACAGTACATCAATTGTCTAGAAATCTAGATATAAATATATTTTAAAGAAATCTTCTTAAGCACCAGAGTAGGAAGCTAAATAATTCTTGAATCTATTTTTTAGCATTTAACTTTAAATTGCATCATGCTATACATAGAAAACAATGTCTACTTTCCATTTTAAATGTTACTATGTTTAAAATATCTTATTTGAAGCTGTAAAGTATCCTTCTAAAGATACAGCTGGCAATTTGTAGACTAGTAGTGATGCAATGGAAAGAAAATTATTTCTAGTCTTGTTAATAAAATGATGCCCTAGAACAACTATACATCACATCTGCTCCCATTCTAATCCACAGTTTAAAAAAAAAAAAGTAAAAGCCCAGTGACTTCATTCTGGATAAGGCCAAAATGTTTTTAGTTTGTGTTTTGTGAGGACTACTTATTTGTGTTGGGTGATGAATTAATATATTTATTGTGGCTTTTATTTGGCTGCGGCTTTATTTTACTTGGTGGCCCTTTTGAAAATTCTGGTTTTAGTTCTATTCTATCTGACCTATGAAACTTTTAAAAAGTAAAAATACATTTCTGGTGGGTTCTCCCTGGGGTGCCACCTGGAACTGGCCCACCAGACTGAGCCCCCTGACCCACCAGCCTGGGCTCCCTCTCACACCGTACTGCTGTGACAACCTGCAAAGCCCTCCAGCCTGCACTTTCGCCAGCATACATACAGGTAGGGACACACCCAGCTGCAGTTACAGGCATGCTCTCTGACAAGCCCTGCATAGGAAGGCTACAGCTAAGGCAACTCCCAACTTCTTAGGCACGCATCTCCTCTGGAGTGTAAACTCAAAATTATGCTGTCTTGTGCTGCACAGGGAACTGTACAGCATAAGCTCATAAAAAAACTGTACAGCGTAAGCTCTGTCCCTCAAGGTGGAGAGGAATATGCAACAACCTTTGCCCCTGAGTTATGATTCCCACACACTTCACTCCAATGCACTGGTTTAGATAAAGCAAAAACAAGTTTATTAACTACAAAAGATTTTAAGTGATTGTAGGTGATAGCAAACAGATCAAAGCAGATTACTTGGCAAATAAACAAAAAATGCAAACTAAGCTTGATATACTAAATAGATTGGATATGAATAGCAGAGTCTCACCCTAAGAGATGATACAAGCAGACTGCAGATTCTTAAGGGGCAAGCTGCACTTGCTTAACAGTTTGGAATCCCCAGATGTTTCATTCACAGGCTAAAAATCACTTTACCCTGGGTCCAGCACTTCCCCCAGTTCAGTCTTTGTTCCTCAGGTGTTTCCAGGAGTCGTCTTGTATGAGGAGTGAAGAACACAGACCAGATGATGTCACTCCTTGCCTTATATAGCTTTTGCAAAGCTTTGTTTCCAGACCAGTCTGTGGAAAAATACTGACATCCCAAGACGGAGTCCAGAGACATGTGGTCTCATCACATGTCCTTGTAGGGTCATAGCAGCTGTTACTCGGAGGCTGCCTGTAGCGTTCTCAGAAAGGCACCCAAGATGGGAAATAAGCTTCTCCTAAGGTCTGTTTTTTTTCCCTAATGGCCCATTGCCCTGAATGGGCCCTTCCCCACTCACTATCTAGACTGAAAATATCTTGTCTAGTGGGCGTTATCCAGGTGTAACTACATTTGAAAATACAGATACATAGTCAATATTCATGACTTCAGATACAAAAGTGATACATGCATACAAATAGGATAATCATAGTCAGCAAATCATAACTTTTCCAATGACCCCTCACATGACTGATCTTGCATAAAATACATTATAATTATGTCACAATCATATTATCATAATATCACTGTGAAGGATATGGGGTGCAGTGTCACAACATTATTTTAACAATTAGTGTGTTAGAAGTAGTATTAGCCTTCAAAAACTATTGGGTCAAATTTCTGTCCTTCCTAATAATCCTGGTGAGTGTGTTGATTGTAAGTGTTGAACATTTTTTTTTCTCTTCCAGGTATATTAGAAAAAACATGTTTTTATTCAAATGGGAGTGAACTTCTAGCTGCTGGTGGCAACATTCAAACATCTGACATTCCTTTTCCAAATATTGTTGAAAATGGTTCGGATGTGGTTCCCACTGTGGATCTCAAAATGCTGCCATCATCCTGGACCCAAAGTCCTTTATCTCATGTTGATCAAATGAACAAAAACTTAAGTATGTTCAGGCAGGGCTTACAGGAAGATTCCTTGGCTCCTACTACACCAGCCCCACCACTTAACCGCACGACTACAGATGTTGGTATTTTGACCAGAGCCCCTGGAGACAATACATGGTCATTTTCCAGTACAGAGGAGAAAACTCTTTGGTCCACAGATACATCCATCAAGATCACAGACAGGATATCCTCTCTACCTACGTTAAGTTCTATCCATCCAGCTGCTGTACAAGAAATGAATCTGAAAAAAAGTAAGATGATATTTTATTTGACTCTATAACTAATTATGACACAAAAAGTACAAAAAATATACAGGTGGTATTGTGATTGGAATACTTTCCAAACCCATGAATTCTCAGGAATAGAAGTCAGTTCTAGATAGTTTTCAACATGCAGGTTCTGTATCTTAAGGAATCAATTTATCAGAATACATAGTCAGCCCTGATGAGGAAGAGACATGAATCTCCTTTATGGTTAAGTAACTCTTACTGAGACTGCTGTTTGGTTGGTTACATATTGCATATTGTGACAACTATGCATGTTTATCTTGTCTGAAAGTGAGTTATTGCAGATTTTAACCCCGTGTTTTAGACTGAGTTCTTTCATATTTCAGTGATTTTGAAAGTCAGTTTAGGCCCCCATTCAGTAAGATGGATTAAAAACATGTTTAACTTTAAGTGCATAAGTAGTTGCATTGAAGTCAATAGGCCTACTCACATGCTTAAAATTAGGCACAGTGCAGAATGGGGGCCCTAATGTTAAGGTTACATTTTTTCGTATCTTATTGGACAAATACCTGCTCAATTTGAAGCTAATAGAATATGTATTTGTAAAGAACCTATCACATTTGTGGGGACTCTAAAGAAATAAACAACAAAAAATAATACTGAAGATAATGGTGGTCAGGTTTTACCATTATGACAGCAGCTACTGGTGCAATACCGTAACGTTATGGTAATTTTATTAGCAGAGTTTGGCGGGTTAGGGGAGGGACTCCAAGGTATCATTTCTGCATAGTTTTCTAAAACACAGTGGTACAGTATTAAACTGACATTGAATGCTTCCTTTTACTTTGATACCACTGCCTTGCTATTGATCACCTGATACCACAAAGGTATCTTCACAGAACTGGAATAAATCAGCTATCATATTTCATCAGAGATGAAATGATAACCAGAATGATGTGAGAATGGCAGTCTTTTAGTAATGCCATGGTATTTTTGAGAACTTCTGTAGTGGGAATAGAGAGACAGTGTCTCATGGTTGTAACTGCTTCAGAAAGATCTATACTACTGGTTATTTTGAGGAGAATGATGTGTACCGTACTCTGGTGCCAGGCATTGTGGCTCGTTAAGCAGTAACATCCGATACTGATTTATCTGAAATTTTTAATCATTGTTGTATTATTCAAGCTGAGCTGATGTGATTTTAGAATGTCACATCAGAAAACCTTTAGTGTAAAATTTTCATGTGAGATACAATTTATATCTTCAGCACTGAGGGCTCCTTTATCTGCTTTTCTCTTCTTCAGCACAACAGAGGATAAACCCTTGCTAAATCCAAAGAGACATTTTCAAATCCTATTTCCCTTTTCCTCCTACAATGACATAAAAACAGGGAAAGCTTCTGAAAAAGATGGTTGTAGTAACCTCTCCTATGGAAAGGGGTGGATGGCTGGGAGCTCTTATTTTTCTTCTTGAGTAAGTTTTAGGAATATATTACACACTGTTGTCACAGTTCAGAGCAAATGCACCTATATTTCCCCCCTCGTGGTCCACCAAGGGCACCCACTCTAGGCTCCTGGCTCCTCTGCTCTCATAGAATCATAGGACTGAAAGGGACCTAAAGAGTTCATCTAGTCCAGTCCTCTGCACTCATGATAGGACTAAGTATTATCTAGACCACCTGGACCTGTCACCTCTCTTGGGTGGAGATCAGCATCTTTCTCCCTCCTGACTGGGTTTTTGGCAGCCTGCACAGTTCCCTGCCTACACTGTGATGTCTCCATCAAGCCAGAGTAAATGGGACAGAGTCTAAACTTTGCTTTCTTTCCCAGGGCTATGAACAGCTGTAACTATCAGCAGTTACAAGTGAGCACGTAGCTCTTTATAATCAAACACATTTATTCTTGAGGTGAAAGCATTGTAGAGAAAACTTATTAAAACAATAAAAGAACCTACATGCGGGTCACCCCAACTTCAGCCTCTGGCTCTGGTTGGTGTCAGTCCTTCAAAATGCACAACTGGGGTTTTCCCCATGGTCATAATTTCATAAATGTCTCAGATTCAGGACCAGAGCAACCATTTGCTTTATAGTGCTTGGGCCTTTGATTTTGGACTCATATTACAGGTGATCAGCAGACAAAGACCCTCTCCTCAAGGCATAGCTTCAAAAGGCACAATTCTTGCATAAAGAGTTTGGGAATTTGCATTAACCTCTCCTTAGGTATTTCCCAGCAAATCCACTTCACACATATTGTCCCTCAAATCCATTCTATTCATGGCAAACAGACTAGCAAATTGTTCACTATAGTCTTTTGATCATCCAGGCTTTACATCACATCTACCCCTCTAGAGAGGTTACATCAATCCCAAGTCACAATAGTACATAACCTTTGCACTTAGAACAATGGACCCCAAAGATACTTAAACTTAATTCAAGAAGGTTTCTCAAGGATATTGTAGGAAATTGTCATATCTGTCACAACTGTCACTCACAAATCATTCTTGTGGCCTATTTGCTTAACTTTTCCCAGGGCTAACTTGCTGTAGAGAGGAGATGATGCAGATTCTTTTCTGTTGTATGGATAGTGGTTGTGTCATGAATCTGTGGTAGAGCTCCTCCTTTAGGAACTAAGTGGGGAGCACATATGTGTGAGTCCAATTACTCCTACCCCAGTAGGTGTATAGAGGTGTGTCTTTCTAGTGCAAGGGTGGGCAAACTACGGGCCACATTTGGCCCATCTGCTATTCTAAACCAGCCCTCGAGCTCTTGCCGGGGAGCGGGGTTGGGGGCTTGCCCTGCTCCACATGTGCCGTGGCTCCCGGAAGCAGTAGCATGTCCTTCCTTCGGCTCCTACATGTAAGGGCAGCCAGGTGGTTCTGCATGCTGCCTCTTTGCCCCAAGCACCATCCCCACAGCTCCGATTAGCTGGGAACCACGGCCAGTGGGAGCTGAAGGGGCGGTGACTGCGGATGGGGCAGCATGCAAAGCTGCCTGGCCATGCCTCCGTGTAGGAGTCGGAGAGGGGAACATGACGCTGCTTCTGGGAGCTGCAGGGGCAGCGCCTACAGATGGGGCAGCGCGCAGAGCTGCCTGGTTGTGCCTCCGCGTAGGAGCTGGAAAGGGGACATGCCGCTGCTTTTGGGAGCTGCTTGAGGTAAGCACCGCCCAGAGCCTGCACCCCGTCCCCCTTCCACGCCCCAACCCCCTGCTCCAGCCCTGATCCCTCTCCTGCCCTCCGAACCCCTCAGTCCGAGCCTGGAGAACCCTCCTGTATTCCAAACCCCTCAGTCCGAGCCTGGAGAACCCTCCTGTATTCCAAACCCCTCATCCCCAGCCCCACCCCAGCGCCCGCACCCCCAGCCAGAGCCCTCACCCCCTCCCACACCCCAACCCCAAATTTGTGAGCATTCATGGCCCGCCATACAATTTCCAAACTCAGATGTGGCCTTGGACCAAAAAGTTTGCCTGCCCCTGTTCTAGTGGGCTGGCTCTCAACCCTCTTTCCAAGACCTCTTGGCTGTTTCTTCCCCTCTCAGGCTCCAAGGTGAAACAACAAAACAGCCCACAGTCAGCTAACAGGGTTAAATAAAGGTATGAAGGAAAAGCAAGGGGGAAAAATCTGTAGGCAGCTGCCATCAGGATATGGGCCTCTCTTATTGCAGAGGGCCCTGGGTGTATCACAGTTCACTTCAGATTTCAGAGTAACAGCCGTGTTAGTCTGTATTCGCAAAAAGAAAAGGAGTACTTGTGGCACCTTAGAGACTAACCAATTTATTTGAGCATGATAAGGTGCCACAAGTACTCCTTTTCTAGTTCACTTCAGAGTTCAGCACAAGTATCAGTCTTTTTTCTCTTTGTTAGTTCTGTGAGGGCAGAGGCTCTACTGGCTGTCAGCCCGTTCTTCAGGGCTGGAGAAGCTCAACAGCCTGTTCCCTCCCCAGGGTTGCCCCCATCAGAGTGGAGTTCCCTCATTTTAACTCCTTCTACAATACTGGCATGATTTGAAGGTGTAGAGGGGCAGGGCCACTTCAGCCCAAAGCAACTCCTTAGCCCCTTCTGTGCTACTGTGGGGTTTCTGTAACCCGTGACAGGTTGTTTCACAGGTAATCTGAAGGACACAGAGCTTCTGTAACACACTGTCTGAGATCCTGATTACTTTCTGGATGTAATATGTTCTCCAATTGCTAGTCTTCTCTTCCCACAATTGAAAACACACATGTGCATGCCCACACTTGCATCCTATGGGCCATTTTACTGATTTACTTTATTTTGCTACTATGTCTCTGCACTGATCAAAAGCATAGAAATATACTGGGCCATTACAGATTTGGAATGAGATATTTCTTACAAATGCCATTATTGACAGTTTAGCAACAAAACAAACAAACCAAAAACAAACTTCAAACATAGCAGCTTCTAATTTAACATAGAGCAAAATCATAGTTTTGCTCTTCCTTGTCCTTGAACATTACCTTTTAAAGATATATTACAGGAGCTGGTTATTTCTTTTCTGGGTCATGATGTCTTCATGATTAATTTTCATTGATTGGATAGATACAGTATATATCATATTGCACAAGACAGTGTGTAAATGTATTGAAATGCCTGGGCTCAGCAATATCTTTGTGGCCTAATCCTCAAATTTGGGATACCTGAATTAACTGGAAATATGGAGTCTGGCTAATCTATATAATAAGATTCCAGGATTTGTCACTCTGTGTATCACTCTGTCTGTTGAATCAGTGTGAAGTGATGGAAACAGCTACAAGTATGGTCGAGAGCTCTTTTTAGTCAGAATATCTCCAAGTTCAATCATCACAGGGGTTTGTGATTTGTTACCATCCAATATTTAAAGTCTCAGCCATTTTGACTTTACAAATTATATTCATGTGACAGGTTTCAGAGGAACAGCCGTGTTAGTCTGTATTCGCAAATGGACACAAATCAGATGTCAAGAATTATAACATTCATAAACCAGTCGGAGAACACTTCAATCTCTCTGGTCACGCAATCACAGACATGAAGGTCGCTATCTTAAAACAAAAAAACTTCAAATCCAGACTCCAGCGAGAAACTGCTGAATTGGAATTCATTTGCAAATTGGATACTATTAATTTAGGCTTAAATAGAGACTGGGAGTGGCTAAGTCATTATGCAAGGTAGCCTGTTTCCTCTTGTTTTTTTCCTACCCCCCCCCCCCAGATGTTCTGGTTTAACTTGGATTTAAACCTGGAGAATGGTCAGTTTAGATGAGCTATTACCAGCAGGAGAGTGAGTTTGTGTGTGTATGGGGGTGGGGGGGATGTGAGAAAACCTTGATCTATGCAGGAAATAGCCCGACTTGATTATGTAAAGAGTTGTCACTTTGGATGGGCTAGCACCAGCAGGAGAGTGAATTTGTGTGGGGGGGTGGAGGGTGAGAAAACCTGGATTTGTGCTGGAAATGGCCCACCTGTTGATCACTTTAGATAAGCTATTACCAGCAGGACAGTGGGGTGGGAGGAGGTATTGTTTCATGATTTCTGTGTGTATATAAAGTCTGCTGCAGTTTCCACGGTAAACATCTGATGAAGTGAGCTGTAGCTCACGAAAGCTCATGCTCAAATAAATTGGTTAGTCTCTAAGGTGCCACAAGTACTCCTTTTCTTTATTCATGTGACAGGAAGGCATGTATCCTAGATCACTGTGATATCAAAGGTAACCAATCATCAACCTTACTGTACGGCTAATTTGCATTTCATTGGTTATATGAGGGAGACAGATGATGGATTACGTGGCCCAACTGCTACACCTGTGTGGTGACGTGGACTGTCAGTTACTAGTGTAAAGTAAAGCATTTTAAATTTTTGTGGTAAGTCATGAGATGAACCTGTATATAGATGGATACGGGTGTTTCTTTCAAAGTGTGGGATTTTTTTCCCCCTCAGGGCATTAATGGCTTGTTTAGCCTAACCAAAAGAAGGCTGAGAGGAGATATGATTGCTCTCTCTAAATATATCAGAGGGATAAATACCATGGAGGGAGAAGAATTATTTAAGCTCAGTACCAATGTGGACACAAGAACAAATGGATATAAACTGGCCATCAGGAAGTTTAGACTTGAAATTAGATGAAGGTTTCTAACCATCAGAGGAGTGAAGTTCTGTAACCACCTTCCAAGGGAAGCAGTGGGGGCAAAAGACATATCTGGCTTCAAAACTAAGCTTGATAAATTTATGGAAGGGATTATATGATGGGTTAGACTAATTTCGGCAATTTATTGATCTTGGACTATTAGCGGTAAGATATGCCCAATGGCCTGTGATGGGAAGTTAGAGGGGGTGGGATCTGAGTTACTACAGAGAATTTTTTCCTGGGTGTCTGGCTGGTAAGTCTTGCCCACATGCTCAGGGTTTAGCTGATCACCATATTTGGGGTCGGGAAGGAATTTTCCTCCAGGGCAGATAGGAAGAGGCCGTGGGGGTTTTTTGCCTTCCTCTTTAGCGTGGGTCATGGGTCATTTGCTGGAGGATTCTCTGCACCTTGAAGTCTTTAAACCACGATTTGAGGACTTCAATAGCTCAGACATAGGTTAGGGGTTTGTTACAGGAGTGGGTGGGTGAGATTCTGTGGCTTGCGTTGTGCAGGAGGTCAGACTAGATGATCATAATGGTCCCTTCTGACCTTAAAGTCTATGATTCTATGATTAATGCAGGAGCAGGACTAAAATTGGTTTGGGCAATCTGAACTGTGTATTCCTATACTTTCAGATCTTTGAATTTCTGTAATGTATAGGAATAGAATAGTACCCCTTTAAATAGTTTGTGAGCCCCCTCGTGTTGTTCTATGTTTTAGAAGCTGAAATAAACCAGGCAGAGCAGCAATATGAATTTAGGTAGGCCTGGCATGTTTGTGTATATTTAGTAAACATGGTTATTTGGGACGCAACTGTGATAGTATGGTTTCTTCATGCTTTTGTTGTGTAAAGAGAAAATAACATACACTTTTTTTAAACCTTAAATCTGAATTTCCTGAGTTTCAAATGGTGGGCTTTCTGTTGATGATTGCAACATTTTTGTAAGGGTTCCCCCCATCCCGACCTAGTAAAATACTGATATGTTACCTCTCAACCTTAATTCTAGCTTACTGGTGGGTGCGAGGGGAGGCAACAGAGGGACAGTTGGTTTGGGAATTACCTTAGTTTCACATTTAAAATAAATGTTTGCCATATATTGGCAGGCAGGAGAGTTTGGCTGCAAGATCTGAGAGTGCTAAAGGAGTTGGCGGAATCTATTGCAGAGCCATTGGCCATTATCTTTGAAAACTCATGGCGATCAGGGGAAGTCCCGGACAACTGGAAAAAGGCTAATGTAGTGCCCATCTTTAAAAAAGGGAAGGAGGATGATTCTGGGAACTACAGGCCAGTCAGCCTCACCTCAGTCCCTGTAAAAATCATGGAACAGGTCCTCAAGGAATCAATTCTGAAGCACTTAGAGGAAAGGAAAGTGATCAGGTACAGTCAGCATGGGTCCACCAAGGGCAAGTCATGCCTGACTAATCTAATTGCCTTCTATGATGAGATAACTGGCTCTGTGGATGAGGGGAAAGCAGTGGACGTGTTGTTCCTTGACTTTAGCAAAGCTTTTGACACGGTCTCCCACAGTATTCTTGCCAGCAAGTTAAAGAAGTATGGGCTGGATGAATGGACTATAAGGTGGATAGAAAGTTGGCTAGATTGTCAGGCTCAACCGGTAGTGATCAATGGCTCTATGTCTAGCTGGCATCCGATATCAAGTGGAGTGCCCCAAGGGTCGGTCCTCGGGCCGGTTTTGTTTAGTCTGCGGAAGACAAGAATGAGTGGGGATTTGATAGCTGCTTTCAACTACCTGAAAGGGGGTTCCAAAGAGGATGGGTCTAGACTGTTCTCAGTGGTACCTGATGACAGAACAAGGAGTAATGGTCTCCAGTTGCAGTGGGGGAGGTTTGACCGTGTCAAAACTTTGCTAAAGTCAAGGAACAACACGTCCACTGCTTTCCCCTCATCCACAGAGCCAGTTATCAAGAAGAAAGCTTTCACTTTTCCACAGGTGCCTATGAATCATGGAATCATAGACTATCAGGGTTGGAAGGGACCTCAGGAGGTTATCTAGTCCAACCCCCTGCTCAAAGCAGGACCAATCCCCCATAGTTGCCCCAGATCCCTAACTGGCCCCCTCAAGGATTGAACTCACAACCCTGGGTTTAGCAGGCCAGTGCTCAAACCACTGAGCTATCCCTCCCCCCATAAATACTGAGGATTTGTCTAAAAGGCAGTTGTTCATGAAAATTTGGAATTTCAACAGTAAGGTTTTAATAAGGCTCCAAGTTTCAGCGCCATATAGTAAGATCAACTTTACAATGGTGTTAAATATTTAAAGTTTAGTTTGGAGGGCAAGCTTGTTGTTACTCCAGTTCAGCTTTAGAATTACAAAGGTATGTCTGACTTTCCCTTTTCTGGCTTTGTCTTTGTCTATTCCATCTGTTGTACTTACAGTGCTGCCAAGCTATGGGAAATATTGGACCTCTTCTTTGTAAGTCTCAGAAAGTTTTATTGGTGTTTCTTGTGTTGATTCTCATGGTTTTAGTTTTCTCAATGTTGATTTTCAACCCTACTAATTGTGCATAAGCCTAGAGATAATTTTAGCTTGCATGTCTCTCTGGGTATGGGATAGTAAGTTGATGTCATCTGCAAAGTCAAGGTCCTCTTACTTTTGCATGAAAGTCCATTGTATGCCCCTTGGTTCTGTGGTTTTTCTCATTACCGAATTGACTCTCAGTAAAAAGATATGGGTGACAAAAGACATCTTTGCCTGATGCCCATAGTAACCTTGAATGGTTTAGTCAGTTAGCTGTTATGTGTAATGTGGCATGTCATATTTTCATAAAAGCTCTTGATGTTCAAAAATTTCTGAGGTATTCCATTGTGGCAAAACAACTTCCATAAAACTGCTCCATCCACTGTGTCAAAGGCTTTCTGGAAATCTATACAATTCAAATAAAGTAGTGATTGCAATTCAATCCACAGTTCTATGATGATACATAAGATTATCATTTGATCTATATGTGATTCCTCCTTCTGAACCCTTGAATTGACCACTCTCTTTATTTTGTACAGAATAATACATGTAAATACCTTACTTGGAATAGACAGCATATGAATGCCCGTCCAGCTTTTACACTGACTGAGTTCTCCTTTCTTTGGAGTTTCACTGTATGACACGTTTCGATTTGTTTGGTATTTTTACTTTTTCCCATATCTTTTGTAAGAGGCCTATAAAAATGACTAGAAGACCACAGTAGACTACCTTAAGAACCACTGTCAGAGTGTTGTCCAGAACTGGTGCCTTTTCCATTTTTAACTGATTGATGGCCATATTACATCTACTCTGGTGATTGGCCCTCGTCTGACATACAGATTGTCTCTGTCCTCTATAACGGGAGATTGGCCACAGCCTCACCTTTTAGTAGTTGACTAAAATACTGCCTCCATATATTTAATGGTTCTGATGTCCTTGCTGTAAACTTTGCAACCTCAATGTTCTCTTAACATTGCTTTTTTTGTATGGAACTTCCTAAGTTTTCTCCTTAGGTTGATTCATATCACTGGCCTATGTCTGTAGTAAACATTCCCTAGTTGTCGCCACAGCAATAAACCAAGTACAGTAAAATTGTTACTATTAGATGTAATTTTTGTTATAACATAGTGGAAGATAGGTCACATAAAACAATCATCAAGTTTTAACTTTTATCCCATAGGTCGGAGGTTTTGAAACAAAAGATGATTTTCACTGAGAGAGGTTTTGGTTTCTTCTCTGTTAAATAAGAGGTGACTGAAAATGTATTTTAAATAAAGGAAATTAAATTCCTTTAAAGCAGTTTAGTAAAGGAATACTCTGAGTTACATCTGTGTTGGAAGGAAAGGGGAGAAATGTGTTTTTCAGTCAAGAAGTTTGAGTTAATGTGGCTACATTTCTGGTTCATTGTTTTGGAAACAGAGTGTGCTCTATAGATTTAAGTCACTGGCATAGGTCAAGCATAGTCCATGTGCGTGTTTTCTAAGAACAAAAATAGCAATAGGGAAAATTGTTAAGAATTCAGAGGTCCAGTAAAGTATATTCATTTAATTTAGAAACCTTCTGTGTGATATTCTGTTAAACCACTAATTGACAGTAAATAGAAAAAAAAGAATACTTTTACATGTGTTGGTTTATCTTAAAGGACACGGAGTGTTTCTTCAAGATAAAAATCAAAATGGTTTTTACCTCGAACTGTTTTGACTTTTTATTGAAACACAAATATGTTGCAGCTGTATTATAAGGAGGGAGGGAGACTTTGATGTTGCTGGGGGAAGGAGAGGAGGAGAGCTCTTAAGTGCATCAGATTTTGTGGGATGTTCTGCAGTTCAGCTGAAGCAGGCTCCCTGATCCGAAGCACTGTTGAGTCAGAGAGCGAGAGAGAGAGAGAGAGGAAGAGTCTTCTGAATCAAAGTACCCTTTAGCGTAAGTAAAGGTACACAGGGGTGGGAACGAGGAGACTATAGGGCTTGTCTACACTGGTAATTTACAGCGCTGCAACTTTCTGGCTCTGAGGGGTGAAAAAACACCTGCCCGAGCGCAGCAAGTTTCAGCGTTGGAAAGCGCCAGCTAGACAGTGCATCAGTGCTGGGAGCTGCGCCCCTCGTGGAGGTGATTTTTTTTAGAGCACTGGGAGAGCTTTCTCCCGGTGCTGGGCCGTGACCGCACAAGGCACGTTAAAGCGCTGCTGCAGCAGCTCTTTAGCGTTGCCAGTGTAGACAAGCCCTATGAGGTCACCTTTCACCTCTTCTACTCACTGATGCTTATAATTTTTCTTATTGAGTAAGGTCTTGTTCTTCTACGTTAGGAGGCAGTCAAGTATCAGCCCTCCATTTTACAAATAAGTTAACTTCACAGAGAGTTTGGAATAATAATACAACCTTCTCTTTCATTTCAGTTTGTGTTCAAGAGGAAAAAGAGACTTACTAACCTTTCACTTTTTCCCCTCGTAGGCAATTAGAAGTATACAAAATAAATAAATATCCAACGTTCAAGGCACAAATTTTAGTAAGTTTATCAGTCCCATCATATATTGTCCCTCCAACTAAGCTTGTGACTTTAATTCACTACAATTATTGTGCTAACTCATGGCTCCTTATTGTGCTTATTTAGTTTCTAGATGATCATCTACCTAAATATATAGTAGTGAAACAATGCTCAGAATAATATATTTAACAGACTCAGATGTACATTGGAATTAATACTATATGTAGTATTATGAATACATAATTGCATACACCCCCTCACAGTAACATTTTCACTTGCTCATGTGTCTACGCTCTTCAGCTTTTTGGCAGTGTGCTGTGCTGCTGAGTGGGAGACTTTCCGGTTAGAACAAAGCTGGTTTTGTACCTGTTGTTTTCCCTGCCTTTATATGACATCTGTGTGCATTTAGAATTATAGATGTAGCACCTTAACACCAATTTTTATGTAAAGAACAGAAGTCCTTTTCAGCCTTGAGCCAATCAATGTTCCTCCTATGTTGTACATTTTTACATTTTGTGGCTTATAGTTTAAACAGATGCTCATTAACAAAATATTAAACTGCCAACTGGCCAAGTGGTTAAGTATGAAGTAATATGCCAACGGTGGCACAATACTCCCTAGGAATGGCAGGACTGAATGCTAGTGGTACTGTAAATTAATTGGCTGAGAATGGTATTATTTCCTTTTCAAACTTGCCACATTCTTTCTTTCTCTCTCAAATACACAGGTAAAATGAATTATCTGTTTGTTTCAGTAAAGAGTATTTGTGGCTATTGTGCTAGAGTACCAGGTAGATTAGGGTTGTCCTGTTGTATGCTTATTTTTTTGGCCTTTATACCAGTTTACTAGATATATGCCTTGGCTTTATTAGCTAGTGTCTGCTTCTGGCAATTGGATATTTGTGACTTACAATAAGACTTGGTCTACTTCATGCTTTTGCATGATCCACTGTAGATTATAGCACATCCAGTAAAGTAGGATGTGGACATAGACTCATCATTAATGTACCAAGCAGTGGCGGATTAAAGATTTTGCCACCACTAGACCCTGAAATAATTGCTGCCCCCCCTCCCCCGCTCACCTCTGATCCACCTCTGCCTCCTCCCCTGACCGCACCGCCGGGTCCTGCTTCTCTCCGCTCCCTGCCAGTGCTTGTGCGTGAAGCAGCTTCGTGAAGGAGGGGGAAGAGGGGGGAACGAGGCTTGCTAAGGAGAGGAGGCGAAGCCGGGGCGGGGATTTGGGGAAGGGGACCAATAGGAGCAGCGAGGGGGCGGGGAATGGGTGGAGTTGGGGGGGAGGGTGCGAACTGGCGCCGGGGAAAGCAGCCTCTGGCTGCTATTATAAATTTGCCGCCCTAGGCCTAGGCCTTGTCGGCCTAGGCGTTAATACGCCACTGGTACCAAAGTAGAATCCAGAATATCAGTCACAAAGCCTGAAGTCTTAGTATTGATACATCAATTTATGGTTCATAACTACTGTCATGTTGCATAGAAGTATTTGGAGAAGACAATATTCTCATGTAAACAGCAAAGACAGGTCATGTCTTTCAATCTGAATCTCTTGCTGTTTCTAACATTTTTTTCTTTTCTCACTGAAAACTTTTGAAGTCCAAGAACAAAATAAAAAGTAAATACATTGTAAATAAGAATAATTTGGGGACAGGAAATTTGAGGTGATGATAAATTAGCCATAGCAGCTGAAGCTTGAATATCTAATAAATGGAGCCTTGCAAAATTATCATGAAAATTTACTAACCCAAGCACAAAATCTATTTACGTGAACTTTGTCATGATGATTGATAAAAACGAAAAAATTAATGGTTCTATTTTCTTATAAAATAAAAAATTCTTTGTCTTGGGATATGGGATAATTAGAATTTTCATGTCTGAATAAATGCATAACATATAATATGGGGGCCTGCTTAGATGTACTGAAAGCAGTCTTGGCCTGATTTTATGGGAATATATGTTTGCTGTAATCTGCATAACTAACATGGAAAGATCTAAAAAAGCCAAGACTGAGGAAAGCTGTCTCTACTCTTTAGACAAATGACATTAAAGAAATAAAAAGACTTTCTGTTTGAATGCTCATACTTCAACTACTTCACTCCAAACTCCTCGAGGTTTACAAACCTCCAGCCTGCAAATTATTTGCACAATTTAAGTGTGGCTCTACTCTGAAAAGTGACTGTGTAAAATTTTTCATATTTATTGTTTCTCAGTGACATCCAGATTAAATCTACTCAATATACATGTAAAAAGAAGGTTTTCCTAACTGCCAGTTCCTCAAAGTCTGAAAGCCAAGCTGTATTCTCTTTGGCTTGCACATCACCAATAATAAATATTCTGCAAATAGAACTTTAATTAACAATTCCTGTTGTTGATATGAGACCCAGAAGAGAGCCCAACACACTATCCCACAGAACTGAATTGGCTCTGTGGTACTAACGAGTGATAAATATTAAATGTTTTTTGTCAGTGAATAGATAAGATCCAGAATACACACAGGTCTTTCGAGTGAGAAAATATTGTTTTCCAATTGCCACTTTTTTCATCATAATCACATTTTAAGTTTGAAATCCGCTATTAATATAGATATATTCTAAACAGTAAATGATCCTTATAGAAACTGTTCAAAACAGTTATGCGCGTCTCTCTTTATATTAAAGCATAAGGTGACAAAATAGAAAGAACAGCGTATCCTATCCTGCAAAACATTTGCAAGAGATTTAATCCCCAATCTTGCAAACTAATATGTTTGCTAACCTCTTAATTGCTATGCCTGCACAGAGCCCCATTGACTCCATTGGGGCTTCATGTGGGCAGAGGGGTCAGTTTGCATGAATGAGCTTGCAGGATCAGGACCTTAGTGTGAACCTGTCAAATATGCTTGCATATTGTTGTGCACATAACAACAGTGTGTTATGTGAGATTTTAATTTTACATTTACAATGGCTTATAAAAGGAGATGTTATCTAATAAATCCTATCTTGAATGAGACTAAGTTATTTTTTCCAATCCCTCTCCTTCCTGGGAAGTATTGGACATTGCAGTTTGTTTTTATTTTATTTATTGTATTTTATTTATATTTATACAATTGAAAGGGTAATTATTTTACACTGTAGATGCCTCTGATAATTAAGGGTGAGATTTTCAAAAGTAATCAGGGTTGGTGAAAACTCTACTCCTGCTGAAGTCAAGGAGAGTTTTACCATAGGCTCATTCAGAGGAGAGTAGGCCACCACTGAGCACTTTTGAAAATATCACCCTAGAAGTACAATGTAAAGTATGGTTTCAGAGTAACAGCCGTGTTAGTCTGTATTCGCAAAAAGAAAAGGAGTACTTGTGGCACCTTAGAGACTAACCAATTTATTAGAGCATAAGCTTTATGTAAAGTATGTAAAAGAAAGTCAGCAGCAGCATCACAACATTTGCCCTGAAGATCAACAGATCTGGGCTACAGTATTGTGGGCCAGTGGGAAGAATGTTCCAAAGGAAAAGGTCTTTCATAGAAACTTCTGTTAGCAACCTCCTCTTGTTTTTTTGTTCAGTGGAGGTCCAGATTGAGTGCTTCTACAGAATTCAGTTATGGAATTATGGCCCAGGGAGGGTGATGATTGGTGAACCTCAGGCCATTTAGGAGTTTGTAGATCAATACCAGGATCCTAAATTTCTCCTGAAAAATCCAAAGGAGGCATTGCAGATTACAACATCCAGGCTGAATGTATTTGCAGTGCTCCAGTTCCCAAGCAGGCTGCTGCATTCTGCCGTAGATTTAGTTTCTGAATAGATTTAAGGTACCATCCCAGGTAGAGCACATTACATTAGAGTTGTTTAGAGGTAAGGATGGCATGAATTACAGTGGTAAGGGTGCGTCCCAAAAGAGAGGTCATGACATCCTCCAAGACATAATTATAAAAAGTACCCTTGGCTACTGGTAAATGGTGACCAACCCCTGGTAACTGGGAATCCAAAAAGACTCTGTTTAGACAGCTCACTCCTTCCCTACTTGTAGCCTTTATGTCTCTACTGTGAATCTTTATGTTGTTAACAAAATATTTTTCTTTGTTATTCTGACTATAAAAATATGAAAACACATTCAACTTATTCATAAATGATCTGGAGAAAGGGGTAAACAGTGAAGTGGCAAAGTTTGCAGATGATACTAAACTGTTCAAGATAGTTAAGACCAAAGCAGACTGTGAAGAATTTCAAAAAGATCTCACAAAACTAAGTGATTGGGCAACAAAATGGCAAATGAAATTTAATGTGGATAAATGTAAAGTAATGCACATTGGAAAAAATAACCCCAACTATACATACAATATAATATGATGGGGGCTAATTTAGCTACAACTAATCAGGAGAAAGATCTTGAAGTCATCATGGATAGTTCTCTGAAGACGTCCACACAGTATGCAGCAGCAGTCAAAAAAGCAAATGGGATGGTAGGAATCATTGAAAAAGGGATAGAGAATAAAATGGAGAATATCTTATTGCCCTTATATAAATCCATGGTACGCCCACATCTTGAATACTGCGGACAGATGTGGTCCCCTCATCTCAAAAAAGATATACTGGCATTAGAAAAGGTTCAGAAAAGGGCAACTAAAATGATTAGAGTTTTGGAACGGGTCCCATATGAGGAGAGATTAAAGAGGCTAGGACTTTTTATCTTGGAAAAGAGGAGACTAAGGGGGGATATGATAGAGGTATATAAAATCATGAGTGGTATGGAGAAAGTGAATAAGGAAAAATTATTTACTTGTTCCCATAATATAAGAACTAGGGGCCACCAAATGAAATTATTAAAACAAATAAAAGGAAGTTCTTCTTCACTCAGCACACAGTCAACCTGTGGAACTCCTTGCCTAAGGAGGTTGTGAAGGCTAGGACTATAACAGGGTTTAAAAGAGAACTGGATAAATTCATGGAGGTTAAGTCCATTAATGGCTATTAGCCAGGATGGTTAAGGAATGGTGTCCCTAGCCTCTGTTAGATGCCCCAGAGGGAGTGAACCTGGCATTGGCCACTGTCGGTAGACAGGATACTGGGCTGGATGGATCTTTGGTCTGACCCAGTGTGGCCATTCTTATGTTCTTATGTATACATTAAATAATTAAATTGTATTAATATAACCCAGTCCTCATTTTAATTTATTGGAAACATATCCGTAAGGCATTGCATTTGAGTATCTGTGTCTCTTCTTCAGCAAACATATTTGTAATTAAAAAGTTTAATTTCTCATGCAACAGCTTTAAAAATACCTTCAACACTCAATCCAGCTTTCTGTGGTGCTGGAAATAGACCCCCAGCTCCTTCAGAAAAACACAGAATGAAATGAATCTTATAATTTATTTCTTGGAAATGTATCCCCATATATGGCACACTAAAGACTCGTAAAATTAGGCTGTGGCTAGATGAAATACAAGGTATGGAACAAATTACAGCTCAAATCAGCCAATCTCAGGATCAGTTTGAGGAAAGATGAGATTTAACAGATCATCTGCTCACAACATATAAAAGAACAAAAAAAAAATTAGGCATAAAACCTCAGCCCTGAACTAAAATATGAATACAAAATAATTCTAGTCTTCAAGGAACATACCCATACCAAGTATCTGAAGGACCTACTCACATATAACGATACTGCACCAACTCTGCACATAAAAACTGAGTCGTCTGAGTGTCTGCCTTTGTGATGTGCTCCCCAAATTTTAACAAGGTGCTGCTTCGCAACTTTTCTCCAAGCAAGATATGTGACCTATGGCAGGAAGGGAGTGCCACGCAGCCTTTCTCCACCCCCATTCTGCTCCAGTCCTGGTCCTGCTCCCAGCTGCATCCCTGGCTCCCGGCCTTGTGCTTGGCCCTATCCCCAGCCTCAGCACATCTCCCAGCCCTGCACCAGCCCCCAGTGTCGGCCACTGGACACGGCTCTGTTCCTGGCCTGGGGCCGAGGCTGGGAGGAAGGCAAGGAGTGGACCTGCACCTGGCTGTGGGCCTGAGTGACAGCCTACACTGCATCCTGGCTGCGGCTCCACTCCCACACGCAGCCTTAGCCCCTGGTCCCGGCCCCCTTACTCCTGTCCACATTCCCCCTCACGAGCTGTGGCCCCACTCCTGGTTTCAGGGGTGGTGGTGGCTTGGACAGTGGTAACTGTTGCCATAGACAGTCTCTTTACTTTGCTTATGACTGGCAACACTTTTACAGTACCAATCTTTCCTATTTGGACTATCCACAGAGCCAGAGTCTTTACCAGAGTTCTACTGGTCACAGTAGCAACCTTCAGACAGGAAGAGAAACATATATACCCTTTTTA
This sequence comes from Lepidochelys kempii, assembly GCF_965140285.1. Lineage (NCBI taxonomy): Eukaryota > Metazoa > Chordata > Testudines > Cheloniidae > Lepidochelys > Lepidochelys kempii. The sequence goes on from NC_136383.1 coordinate 92,060,474, forward strand.
GACAATCAGCTGATCATGGTCCTGTCAAGAGGCAACATGGAAATGAACATCCTGAGGTCAATAAAGGTTTTGGAGAATTACAGATTTATAATAATTGGAGTATAAAGTTAAATATTCACTGAACTCTACCTTCACCACCAGATAAATAATAGATACCATCAGGCATAAGGATATTAGGAAAAACTTTTTCACTATGAGGGTGGTGAAACACTGGAATGCGTTACCTAGGGAGGTGGTAGAATCTCCTTCCTTAGAGGTTTTTAAGGTCAGGCTTGACAAAGCCCTGGCTGGGATGATTTAACTGGGAATTGGTCCTGCTTCGAGCAGGGGGTTGGACTAGATGACCTTCTGGGGTCCCTTCCAACCCTGATATTCTATGATTCTATGATTCATCTCCATGGAACATCAGTGGAATTTGGATAGTATAAGGGACATAAGAGGGAAACAGAAGTGACAATTCAATCTCAAATTAATTTTAGGGATGCCAGTTTTGTGTATGTGCATGCTGCAGTAGTTCCGATCACATTCAAGGCTTATCCATATCTCAACGATCAATGAGGGTAGAGATCCCACAGGCTGCATCTAGCTCTCTGAAATAGTGTCCAGAAAAGGACAGATTAATAATGTGGTACTCAATCAGCAAAGCTAGACTAGATGGTCCTTGCAATATATGCCAGTCTGGGAGGATGGTGAACACAGTTGACCCTGCTCCAGTAAACATGGTCCCAAAAGAGAGATTATAATACTGCATCTACTTGTTGGAGCTCAGAGCAGTCTGATATGGCCTAAGAACACTAGCTCACTTTGTGCGAAATGAGTCTTACTAGACAATGTTTCTGTCATAGCCCATAAAAGGAAACAAGATGGCATGTGGTCTGCAGCACTTTTAAAACAAGCTCCTCTCTTACTGACTTGAGTGGCACAAAACCTTCTGCCATTTTGCACCCTTCATGTCAAAGTCTCTGACGAGGAGCAGGGATACTACCATAAATCAAACTGTGATGAGGTGTGCATACCCCACACTGGACAAGAGAGAGTTCACTCTACATTATGGGTGGTGGAAGTCCCACCCCTCAGACTGGGTTGGCCATGCTCCAACTGCTGCCTCAGTATAAAAGAGCCCAGCTCATTCTAGGCTGACCACCACGGGGAGAACATGCTTGTGGGAGGCTCCAGGCCAGGAGCTGCTACAGCCACAGACTGCGGGAAACCAGAAAACTTGGGGACCAGACTGGTGAACTGCTATCTCCAGTGGATCACTGGGAGTCAGACTCCCAGGGATTTACCGCCGCAAGGGAATCTGGAGACCCTGACGCTGTATGGACTGCTACCTCAGGAGATGTGGTAGGAAGTGGTCCAGGGAGGTGGAGGGAGTGGTATCTACCACTCAAACAAGGTAAGTGTGTTGTTGTAGGATTCGCCACTGACTGGATGACCATCAATCCTGTTGCCGACAGGGCCCTGGACTGGGACCTGGTAGAGAGGGAGGGCCCAGGTCCCCCTAGCCGGCCGCCACCCACTCATAGGCGGTGATCCACTTCCCTCTGGGCAGTAGGCCACGCCAGCCCTGACTCCAAGGGCAGCTGCATAGACTCTGGTCATTAGGCTGCACAGCCCTGACTCAGAGGGCAATTGGATAGACTTTGGGCACTAGGCCATGCAGCCCTGTACTCGAAGGCTGCCATGTTGACTCCGGCCTCTGGGCTGTGCTTCTCTCAGCCTAAGGACAGTTTGATAGACTGTAACCATGGTGGCATCGCTGTCCCTACCCAATCCTAAGGAGGATGGGGTGTGCATACCACATGACACGAACAAACGTAGGAATTGCCTTACTGGATATGACTTGTGATTCATAATCCAGTATCCTGTCTCCGACAGTGGCCAACACCCAGTGATTCACAGGAAGCTGTGAGGAAACCAGGAGCAGACAGAGGTGGGATAATCTGCCTCTCCTGAAATCTCATCCTAATCTCTAATAGTTAGAAATTGGTTTCAAATCTGAAGCAATAGGTTTTATATCCTTTGCAAAAAGGATAGTGGTACTATCATAACTCTAATGCTTTTGTGCTAGGTTCACCGGGGGAAGGAGACCAAAGCCCTCAGGTAAGTGGGGAAGTGGGATACTGGGAGGAAGCAGGAGCGCGCGAGAGGGCAGGGCTCCTGCCTCATACTGAGAAAGAGGGATGATCAGTGAGTTATCTCAAGTGCCTATACACAAATGCAAGAAGCCCGGGAAACAAGCAGGGAGAACTGGAAGTCCTGGCACAATCAAGGAATTATGATGTGATTGGAATAACAGAGACTTGGTAAGATAACTCACATGACTAGAGTACTGTCATGGATGGATATAAACTGTTCAGGAAGGACAGACAGGGCAGAAAAGGTGGGGGAGTTGCACTGTATGTAAGGGAGCAGTATGAGTGCTCAGAGCTCAAGTATGAAACTGCAGAAAAACCTGAGTGTCTCTGGATTAAGTTTAGAAGTGTGAGCAACAAGGGTGATGTCATGGTGGGAGTCTGCTATAGACCACCGGACCAGGGGGATGACGTGGACGAGGCTTTCTTCCGGCAACTAACGGAAGTTACTAGATCGCAGGCCCTGGTTCTCATGGGAGACTTCAATCACCCTGAAATCTGCTGGGAGAGCAATACAGCGGTGCACAGACAATCCAAGAAGTTTTTGGAAAGGGTAGGGGACAATTTCCTGGTGCAAGTGCTGGAGGAACCAACTAGGGGCAGAGCTCTTCTTGACCTGCTGCTCACAAACCGGGAAGAATTAGTGTATGCTAAAGTGGATGGGAACTTGGGAGGCAGTGACCATTAGATGGTCGAGTTCAGGATCCTGACACAGGGAAGAAAGGAGAGCAGCAGAATACGGACCCTGGACTTCAGAAAAGCAGACTGACTCCCTCAGGGAACTGATGGGCAGGATCCCCTGGGAGAATAACATGACGGGGAAAGGAGTCTAGGAGAGCTGGCTGTATTTTAAAGAATCTTTATTGAGGTTACAGGGACAAACCATCCCGATGTGTAGAAAGAATAGTAAATATGGCAGGTGACCAGCTTGGCTTAACAGTGAAATCCTTGCTGATCTTGAACACAAAAAAGAAGCTTACAAGAAGTGAAAGATTGGACAAATGACCAGGGAAGAGTATAAAAATATTGCTTGGGAATGCAGTAGTGAAATCAGGAAGGCCAAATTACACCTGGAGTTGCAGCTAGCAAGGGATGTTAAGAGTAACAAGAAGGGTTTCTTCAGGTATGTTAACAACAAGAAGAAAGTCAAGGAAAGTGAGGGCCCCTTACTGAATGATGGAGACAACCTAGTGACAGAGGATGTGGAAAAAGCTAATGTACTCAGTGCTTTTTTTGCCTCTGTCTTCACGAACAAGGTCAGCTCCCAGACTACTGCACTGGGCAGCACAGCATGGGGAGAAGGTGACCAGCCCTCTGTGGAGAAAGAGGTGGTTCGGGACTATTTAGAAAAGCTGGATGAGCACAAGTCCACGGGGCCGGATGCGCTGCATCCGAGAGTGCTAAAGGAGTTGGCGGATGTGATTGCAGAGCCATTAGCCATTATCTTTGAAAACTCATGGTGATCGGGGGAAGTCCCGGACTACTGGAAAAAGGCTAATGTAGTGCCCATCTTTAAAAAAGGGAAGAAGGAGGATCCTGGGAACTACAGGCCAGTCAGCCTAACCTCAGTCCCTGTAAAAATCATGGAGCAGGTCCTCAAGGAATCAATTCTGAAGCACTTAGAGGAGAGGAAAGTGATCCGGAACATTCAGCATGGATTCACCAAGGGCAAGTCACGCCTACTAATCTAATTGCCTTCTATGACGAGATAACTGGCTCTGTGGATGAGGGGAAAGCGGTGGACGTGTTGTTCCTTGACTTTAGCAAAGCTTTTGACATGGTCTCCCACAGTATTCTTGCCAGCAAGTTAAAGAAGTATGGGCTGCATGAATGGACTTTAGGGTGGATAGAAAGTTGGCTAGATTGTCTGGTTCAATGGGTAGTGATCAATGGCTCCATGTCTAGTTGGCAGCCAGTATCAAGTGGAGTGCTCCAAGGGTCGGTCTTGAGGCCGATTTAATTCAATATCTTCAGAAATGATCTGGAGGATGGTGTGGATTGCACCCTCAGCAAGTTTGCAGATGACACTAAACTGGGAGGAGAGGTAGATACACTGGAGGGTAGGGATAGGATACAGAGGGACCTAGACAAATTAGAGGATTGGCCAAAAGAAATCTGATGAGGTTCAACAAGGACAAGTGCAGAGTCCTGCACTTAGGACAAAAGAATCCCATGCATCGCTACAGACTAGGGACCGAATGGCTTGGCAGCAGTTCTGCAGAAAAGGACCTAGGGGTTACAGTGGACGAGAAGCTGGATATGAGTCAACAGTGTGCCCTTGTTGCCAAGAAGGCCAATGGCATTTTGGGATGTATATGTAGGGGCATTGCCAGCAGATCGAGGGATGTGATTGTTCCCCTTTATTCAACATTGGTGAGGCCTCATCTGGAGTACTGTGTCCAGTTCTGGGCCCCACACTACAAGAAGGATGTGGAAAAATTGGAAAACGTCCAGCGGAGGGTAACAAAAATGATTAGGGGACTGGAACAGATGACTTATGAGGAGAGGCGGAGGGAACTGGGATTGTTTAGTCTGCAGAAGAAAAGAATAAGGGGGGATTTGATAGCTGCTTTCAACTACCTGAAAGGGGGTTCCGAAGAGGATGGCTCTATACTGTTCAGTGGTATCTGATGACAGAACAAGGAGTAATGGTCTCAAGTTGCAGTGAGGGAGGTTTAGGTTGGATATTAGGAAAAACTTTTTCACTAGGAGGGTGGTGAAACACTGGAATGGGTTACCTAGGGAGGTGGTGGAATCTCCTTCCTTAGATATTTTTAAGGTCAGGCTTGACAAAGCCCTGGCTGGGATGATTTAGTTGGGGATTGGTCCTGCTTTGAGCAGGGGGTTGAACTAGATGACCTTCTGAGGTCCCTTCCAACCCTGATATTCTATGATTCTATGATTTTAATGCAGCCTTTTGTCAATTATTTGCCAATGGAAGATCTGTTACCTTTTTGCATCACTGAAAGCTGCACATCTTTTGGATTCTCTATTAAATTACTGAAGCATGACAGCAAAAGATATACTATCACAAGACTGGTATCCCTAAGCATGTTGTTTTCACTCTGAAAGGCATTAGGGCAGTGTAAATATATTGTAACTACTTCCCGTTACAGGGCTACCACCTATCTCAATTTTTCCAGATAGTAACAGTTTTGAAAGGACAGCTCTGTGTTGCATGCAGAACCATTAGAGTATCCCAAAAAATATTTTGGGCAACATCATCACAATTTATGCTGAGTGAGCATGAGCTGATATTTTGGGGGAGATTGAAGTGAATGCTGGAAAATCCTTATTAATGTATTAAGTATTTATACATTGCTGTAACTATACTGAGTAATTGAGAACAGTTCTACGGTGAGATGGTTCTTGTTTTTGTTTTTGTTTTTCTTTGTAAATCAGGAATTCCAAAGCAGTGGTACATAGACTATTAGAAGTCCACACAGTATTTGGTGATGTTTTATGGAGAGCTGGTTAGTCACATGGCACTAACTCACTGTTAGCAGTATTACTATATTACACCTAGAGGCCCCAGCCAAGATTTGACCCCCATTGTCCTAGACACTCTTAGATCAGTCACAAAGTCTCCACTCAGGAAATATTCCAATCTAAATAAATAGGTAGAAGGGGAAGAGACTTTCCCAAAGTCACACTATAGGTCCACTGCAGAGTGAAGAATGGAATCCAGGTCTTCTGACTCTCAGTTCACCATCATACCCTTTAGACCACAGTGCCTCCCTGTTTCTAGCTGCTTAATCACATTAAGGGAAGTGAAACATACATTCAGTACTTTTCCACGTAAGCAATTGGGAGTGGGAGGGGATGTGGTCTGCACAATAACGAACGGGAGACAAGAACATCTATATGACAATCTAGTGAGATATGATCCATACTATGAAAATATTTGTGAGCCTCTCTTCTAAGGGAGAGTTTCCCCTTAAATATATTCTTATTTACTTGTTGTGGTATTTATATGCCTAAACTGCTGTGGAGCAGGATGAGGAGAATTGTTTGAATTGATTATGAGGATTTTGCAACAACTCTGCCTTTTCTTGTGCCCATTAGTTATTCAGTCATCGTGCATAGGCTTTTATCTAAAGTGTTGTATTTCTTTATCATCTTCCACATTATTTAGTCATTCCTACAACCTCACAGAATTTGGAACCTGCTTGGAATGCCCTCCCTTCTTCAGCTACAGTCACCTCTTCCATGAACCTCTTTATTCTTCTAAATGTTGACTAATATTGTATGTTGGTGCACACATTACATTTCAAGATACCTGCAAATAACATAGGCCAAGATTTTCAAACTTCGCTGCCTATCATGTAAGGTGACTGTTCAGGAAAACACTTGTGCATGGTCTAAAGCGATCCCTACTCAAAACAGCACTTAAGCATATCTAAAATGCTGTCCTGGGTAGGGATACTTTCTTGAACTGGGGCCAAGCATATCCTGGTTACAACACACATTCATTACGTCAGTTAAATAAGTAAAAATCCATCTGCAGTGTTTGTATTCTACATGTTCCAGCATTATGCCTGAGAACCGAAAATTAAATTGAGTAGAAACTGACCATAAACATAAGTGAAACTATTTAGGTTATTTTCATGGTCTAAGATGAGAAGAATGCAAAAAGTAAATAAGCAGCATAAAGAGGAAATCGTACATTTGATTATTTTTAAGTGATGTGTGTTTGAATAATCTAATATGTATAAGTAAGGCCATTTTTAAACTGTAATTTGAAACATTACTGTATCCCTTTTAACTGCAGGAAACGAGTGAAATCTGAATTGAATAAATTAAAAAAGGAATGTGATGGAAGTGAAAAATATTGAAATATAAATTATATGTCCATGGATTATGAGTACTAGTCACTTTATTCGAGGGGGGGGCGGAAATGTATGAACAAGGATATGTAAACAGTAAAGGAAAATAAGAGACCTATTCAAGATACAAGAGGACTGTAAAAAATTAGAGAATGAAGTTGACATAAAAAAGGAAATGATAGAAAAGGCAGAGATGGAGAATGAAAAGAAATATATTTACATAAGAAGATAAGTTATAAAAAGAAAAATTCCCACCACTTACAGAACAAAAAAAAGCCTGGGGAGGAGACAGCAGGGGTATCTAACAGATGGCAAAAATAATTTAAACACCAAAGCACTTGACATTGCTGAAGAAATTAAATGTATTCTTTTTCTCATTATTTTACAATGGCAAATGCAGGGCAGATGTCAGAAACACACACATTTTCTAGAGTCTGAAGTGGAAATACTAGAGGAAACCCAAACAACTAATCAAGATATTACAGTACCCTTTCAGTGACTGACAAAACCAGACAGATGGCCTCCAGGGAGGAGTATAAAAATATTGTTCAGGCATGCAGGTGTGAAATCAGGAAGACCAAATCACACCTGGAATTGCAGCTAGCAAGAGATGTTAAGAGTAACAAGAAGGGTTTCTTCAGGTATGTTAGCAACAAGAAGAAAGCCAAGGAAAGTGTGGGCCCCTTACTGAATGAGGGAGGCAACCTAGTGACAGAGGATGTGGAAAAAGCTAATGTACTCAATGCTTTTTTTTGCTTGCTTCTGTCTTCACGAACAAGGTCAGCTCCCAGACTGCTGCACTGGGCAGCACAGCATGGGGAGGAGGTGACCAGCCCTCTGTGGAGAAAGAAGTGGTTCGGGACTATTTAGAAAAGCTGGATGAGCACAAGTCCATGGGGCCGGATGCGCTGCATCCGAGAGTGCTAAAGGAGTTGGCGGATGTGATTGCAGAACCATTGGTTATTAGCTTTAAAAACTCATGGCGATGAGGGGAGGTCCTGGACGACTGGAAAAAGACTAATGTAGTGCCCATCTTTAAAAAAGGGAAGGAGGAGGTTCTGGGAACTACAGGCTAGTCAGCCTCACCTCAGTCCCTGTAAAAATCATGGAGCAGGTCCTCAAGGAATCAATTCTGAAGCACTTAGAGGAGAGGAAAGTGATCAGGTACAGTCAGCATAGATTCACCAAGGACAAGTCATGCCTGACTAACCGAGTTGCCTTCTATGACGAGATAACTGGCTCTGTGGATGAGGGGAAAGCAGTAGATGTGTTATTCCTTGACTTTAGCAAAGGTTTTGTTAGTCTCCCACAGTATTCTTGCCAGCAAGTTAAAGAAATATGGGCTGCATGAATGGACTATAAGGTGGATAGAAAGCTGGCTAGATTGTCTGGCTCAACGAGTAGTGATCAATGGCTCTATGTCTAGTTGGCAGCTGCTACCAAGCAGAGTGACCCAAGGGTCGGTCCTGAGGCTGATTTTGTTCAATATCTTTATTAATGATCTGGAGGATGGTGTGGGCTGCACCCTCAGCAAATTTGCAGATGACACTAAACTGGGAGGAGTAATAAATACGCTGGAGGGTAGGGATCGGATACGGAGAGATCTAGACAATTTAGAGGATTGGGCCAAAAGAAATCTGATGAGGTTCAACAAGGACAAGTGCAGAGTCCTGCACTTAGGACAGAAGAATCCCATGCACTGCTACAGATGAGGGACCGAATGGCTCGGCAGCAGTTCTGCAGAAAAGGACCTAGAGGTTATAGTGGACGAGAAGCTGGATACGAGTCAACAGTGTGCCCTTGTTGCCAAGAGGGCTAACGGCATTGTGGGCTGTATAAGTAGGGGCATTGCCAGCAGATCGAGGGACGTGATCATTCCCCTCTATTTGACATTGGTGAGGACTCATCTGGAGTACTGTGTCCAGTTTTGGGGCCCACACTACAAGAATGATGTGGAAAAATTGGAAAATGTCCAGCGGAGGGCAACAAAAATGGTTAGGGGGCTGGAGCACATGATTTATGAGGCAACGCGGAGGGAACTGGGATTGTTAAGTCTGCAGAAGAGAAGAATGAGGGGGGATTTGATAGCTGCTTTAAACTACTGGAAGGGGGGTTCCAAAGAGGATGGATGTAGATTGTTCTCAGTGGTGGCAGGTGACAGAAAAAGGAGTAATGGTCTCAAGTTGCAGTGGGGGAGGTTTAGGTTGGATATTAGGAAAATCTTTTTCACTAGGAGGGTGGTGAAGCACCGGAATGGGTTACCTAGAGAGGTGGTGGAATCTCCTTCCTTAGAGGTTTTCAAGGTCAGGCTTGACAAAGCTCTGGCTGGGATGATTTAGTTGGTGATTGGTCCAACTTTGAGCAGGGGCTTGGAGTAGATGGCCTCCCGAGGTCCCTTCCAACCCTGATATTCTATGATTTTATCCCCAAATTGTGGAGGAAGTGAAAAATTATCTTCATAGGAACATTTTGAGCAGATATAGTTAAAACTTCTTTGAAGGTTCCTCTCAGGTATTGGACTATCTATGGTACTCATGTCTTCTTTACCTCTGTGCAGGGCTACTGTAATGTACAGTATCTGGGATAGGAGCCCAGTGGCAAAGTAAACTGATGAAAACACGTCTCAGTAGTACTGCTCACTCTGCACTGTCTCCTGGTCAACTTGTGGTTCAATTTAAGTGCTTGGCTGCAGTAAACACCAGAAATCACTAGGATAATTGCAATCAAATGGGACACTGCTGCAGGATGGAAGTCTTGAGGCTGGAGAACGGTCATCCTTAGCAGTAAGCCATTGGCTATGGTATTCTTTACCAAAGGAGGGCAGGTTTCTAACACCTTTAATGTGCAGTGTAAGATGCCAGTCTTGGTACAAGTCTTCCGTGATCATGTCAACTGCTGCATAGCCCAGCAGAGTGCTTCCTGGAGACAAGTCAGAACATGACATGAAGAAATCAGTACAAACGATGGAGAGGTGAAGATTACACTTGAAAGGAACTGAAGATTTTTAATTTGTGACTCCTAGATATCACAGTGACAAGCACATTAAAAATATCCAGGACAAACACTAGGAAAGAAGATGTACCAGTTTATCTAGACATTAGAAAAAAGGTCCACTAGAATCTGTGGATGAATTTAAATTTCATCTGCTTTACAGAAGTATCTCATATAATTTTTGTAACTATTCTTTTGTGCATTTGAATTTGTGTGTGTGTTTCAGGTTTCTTAAAATCTGCTCCTCCTAAATTCAAATGTTTGTACAACAGTTCCATAATTTACCTTTCCGAGAGAGTAAAAAGAATGAAAAAAGCGTTCTCTCTTACTTAATTATGCAGACATTGGCCATTTTTCTCTCTAAAAGGCTGCACGTGTTTTGTCATTTCCCCCTTAACATTGTATTGGGATTGTATGCTACTTTTTAAGATGGCTTGGTGTTTCTGCTATGGTGTTATATGCATCTTAAAAGGGAATGAGTGCACAGATTTGTTGGGATTCTGAAATAAACACAGGAAAACATATGAAAAAGTATTCAGAGTTTAATATCAATCGTACATTCAGCCCAGCAACCAACTTCTTTCTTTTGTTAAGAAAGTGAGGCTACAGTTTCTGAGAATTCTGGAATGTGAAACTCTCATCTTATTTTGAACTCAAAGCCCATATGAAAAAAATTGTATAGAGTACACTTTCATTGTAATATAGTTGATCTAAACATTGCTATTTTAATTAAGGGAAAAACAGTTTGCAGATTCCCCTGATGGTAGTGTAATAAATTTTAATCTCAGACAAATGGCATGCATTGTGGCGCATGACACAAAAATCACACGGCAGGGGCTTTTCTTGAGTTATGCAGCAGGCATCTGAAATGAGAATCTGGTCCAAAATGGACTGCACCAAGGGAAATTCCAGACTGGAAATAGGCCAGGAGGGCTGTCTGTCTTTTATTTTGACAGGTATGAAAAATGTACAAGATATCATAGAGATCCAAATGAAGTACTATAATTTGGGAAGAAGAGAATGAATTTTGGAAAGTAGTTTTGTTCAAAGACCAGACCCTAGCTAATATGTCATACTCCTAGTTGATCTGGGCACCAAAGGTAAAATCCCTGCAAGCTGCATGGAAATTTTTTAAAGACACCATAATAGAGGCTCACCTTAAATGTATATCCCAAATTAAAAAAACATAGTAAGAGAACCAAAAAAGAGCCACCATGGCTAAACAGCAAAGTAAAAGAAGCAGTGAGCGGCAAAAAGGCATTGTTTTAAAAAGTGGAAGTTGAATCCTAGTGAGGAAAATAGAAAGGAGCATAAACTCTGGTAAATGAAGTGTAAAAATATAATTCGGAAGGCCAAAAAAGAATTTGAAGAACAGCTAGCCAAAGACTCAAAAAGTAATATCAAAATATTTTTTAAGTACATCAGAAGCAGGAAGCTTGCTAAACAACCAGTGACGCCACTGGATGATCGAGATGCTAAAGAAGCACTCAAGGACAATAAGGCCATTGCGGAGAAACTAAATCAATTCTTTGCATTGGTCTTCATGGTTGAGGATGTGAGGGATCGTCCCAATCCTGAGCCATTCTTTTTAGGTTACAAATCTGAAGAACTGTCCAAGATTGAGGTGTCATTAGAGGAGGTTTTGGAACAAATTGAGAAACTAAACAGGAATAAGTCACCAGGACCAGATGGTATTCACCCAAGAGTTCTGAAGGAACTCAAATGTGAAATTGCAGGACTACTAACTGTAGTCTGTAACCTATCATTTAAATCAGCTTCTGTACTAAATGAATGGAGGATAGCTAACGTGATGCCAATTTTTAAAAAGGGCTCCAGAAGTGACTCTGGCAACTACAGTCTGGCAAGTCTGACTGCAGTACTGGGTAAACTGGTTGAAACTATAGTAAAGAACAAAATTGTGAGACGCATAGATGAACATAATTTGTTGGGGAATAGTCAACATAGTTTTTGTAAAGGGAAATCATGCCACACCAATCTACTAGAATTCTTGAAGGGGTCAATAAGCCTGGGGACTAGTGGGATCCAGTGGATATCGTGTATTTAGATTTTCAGAAAGCCTTTGACAAGGTCTCTCACCAAAGGCTCTTATGCAAAGTAAGCAGTCATGGGATAAGAGGGAAGGTTCTCTTGTGGATTGGTAACTGGTTAAAAGATAGGAAACAAAGGCTAGGAATAAATGGGCAGTTTTCACAATGGAGAGAGGGGTCTGTACTGGGACCAGTTTATTTAACATATTCATAAATGATCTGGAAAAAGGGTTAAACAGTGACGTGGTAAAATTTGCAGATAATACAAAACTAATCAAGACGGTTAAGTCCCAGACAGACTGCAAAGAGCTACAAAAGGATCTCTCAAATCTGGGTGAGTGGGCAACAAAATGGGAGATGAAATTCAATGTTGATAAATGCAAAGTAATGCACATTAGAAAACATAATCCCAACTATACATATAAAATGATGGGGTCTAAATTAGCTGTTACCACTCAAGAAAGAGATCTTGGAGTCATTGTAGATAGTTCTCTGAAAACATCCACTCAATGCGGCAATCTAAAAAGCTTACAGAATGTTGGGAATCATTAAGAACAGAGTAAATAATAAGACAGGAAATATCATATTGCCTCTATATAAATCCATGGTACGCCCACATTTTGAATACTGCCTGCAGCTGTGGTCATCCCATCTCAAAAAAGATATATTAGAATTGGAAAAAGTTCAGAAAAGGGCAACAAAAATTATTAGGGGTATGGAATGACTGTCATATAAGGAGAGATTAATAAGCCTGGGACTTTTCAGCTTGGAAAAGAGACGATTAACGGGGAGATAAGATAGAGGTCTGTAAAATCATGACTGGTATGGAGAAAGTAAATAAGGAAGTGTTATTTACTCTTTCTCAAACACAAGAACTAAGGGCCACCATATTAAATTAATAGGCAGCAGATTTAAAAACAAACAAAAGCAAGTATTATTTCACACAACGCACAGTCAACCTGTGGAATTCCTTGCCAGAGGATGTTGTGAAGGCCAAGACTATAACAGGGTTCAAAAAAGAACTAGATAAATTTATGGAGGATAGGTCCAAAAATGGCTCTTAGCCAGGATGGGCAAGGATGGTGTGTTAGAGGGCTTATTCCTTCACCCGCTTTCTTCCCTGGTCCTTCTCTCATGAACAGAGAGCAACAATACCTGAAGTCCAAAGGTGCAAACAATTCAATGTTTATTGGGGTGAACTTCCAGCAAGCATGATTCCAGTTTCCTTCCTTAGTGTCCCCCTTCCCAGCTCTGACACCACAGAGCCTTACCTGTGTCCCTGTTCCCATTCCCCCCACTTAGCAAAACATGATTCCAATTCCCCCATTCCCCATTCCCATTCCCCCCTTTTCTTTCTGATTGACTGCAGCCTATATAGTAAAACTTGAGTTCTGCTTAGCTATACCTTAACCCAGTGGTTCCCAAACTTGTTCTGCAGCTTGTGCAGGGAAAGTCCCTGGTGGGCTGAGCCAGTTTATTTACTTGCCGCGTCCGCAGGTTCGGCTGATCGCGGCTCCCAGTGGCTGTGGTTCACCGCTTGAGGCCAATGGGAGCTGCTGGAAGCAGCACGGGCCGAGGCATGTCCTTGTCACTGCTTCCATCAGCTCCCATTGGCCTGGAACAGCGAACCGTGGCCACTGGGAGCTGTGATCGGCCAAACCTGCAGACACGGCAGGTAAACAAACTGGCCCGGCCCGCCAGGGGCTTTCCCCGTACAAGCGGCGGAACAAGTTTGGGAACCACTGCCTTAACCAATCATTTTACTGAAATTTAACTAACCAATCCTAACATGTTGTAACATGATTATTTAACCACTTATATCCCACCACTTTAATTAGTTTGCACCCAGCAAAATTAATGATACTGCAAACAGAAACAATCACAGAACCAGACAGAGACCATGCAAATAAGCAACAGCAAAGTGGGAACTGTAATGACAAAACAATACAGAAGTGAGGATTTCACAACTACATCTATAAAGACATAAGGGTTTCCCAGCTGTGTCTATAGATAAGTGAGTTCTTACCGAACAGAAAACTATCAAACTAAACTTCTTTTTACATCCTCTAGGCTCTTCCCTTTCTCTTGAGGTGATAGATCAGATCACCTTTCTAACAGCCCCAGATTGCCTTATTTCAATGTGACTAGTTTAGAATGTGAGGATGTGATCATACACTTCCTAGCTTATGGCTGCCTCTGCTGTTTAGCCAAAGATCTTAGCCTAAGAGCAGGCTATCAGACTGTCACTGTTATACCTCTATAACTAGCTAAGTGATAAGAATACACCTAAATTCTTAAAGTATAGGCCTTTGCAAACAGGCCTGAATATCTATATCCTAACATGTCCCTAGTCTCTGTTTGCCAGAAGCTGGGAATGGGCAATGGGATGGATCACTTGATGTTACCTGTTCTGTTCATTCCCTCCAGAGCATCTGGCATCAGTCACTGTCAGAAGGATACAGAGCTAGATGGACCTTCGGTCTGACCCAGTATGGCCATTCTTATGTTCTTATCTTAAGCAAAAGAAACCCAGAGTCTTAGGCGTGTAATTGTAACAGAACAGAAAATAATGGGTTTATATAGCTGCTTTCACACTGTAGATCCTTCAAAGCTATAAGGGCCAGATTTTTAAAATGAAAGTATGAGGTGTTTTCAAGTTACTTTAAAGATTCAGATTGAGAAACCTGTCTCTATGGTGGTGGTAGAGCTTCATTTTATGGAGGGTGAACAAACACCCTCTTCTCTATTTGGGGTTCAGCAGATATGCTCCTCTGAGGCTCCAGAGATACTAGGGGATTTATGGGCTGCCGCTCATGAGTTACACTCAAGTGGTGAAGTCTAGTGAGGAAGTGCTGGGGCCACTACTGGAGCTGGATGTCCTTCCCATTCATTAGGGAGAGCTCTGCTCAGGCTGCAGACCCATTTCTCTTTCAAAGATCGGGGCTGAAATCTTGGCCCTATTGAAGTCAGTGGAAGTTTCTCTCTTGATTTCAGTGGGGTCAGGATTTCATCCAGGGACACTTTTTTTCTTAAGTATAGTTCTATACTGAAAAGTTACTAAATAAAATAGCATTGTGCTGTTCCATGTTTGCCTCTTAATGACTCAGTGTAAAATTTGCTCAATTTACAAATAAAAATATGATTTTTTCTGACACCCCTACAAACTACACCTGTGATTTGAAAATGAAGCTAAGTCCTTTCATTTTCAAGCATCATTACCAGTAATAAAAATCCTTCATGCCAAATTATGTGTACTCTTACAACTCTCTATTCTATTGCAATTGTGTACCTAAGACTGATGTGTTTGTTTGCTGCTTATCAACTTGGAGCATAATACTACAATTAGGATCTAGGCCTCTGAACACAACGGCACACACCAATAGCTTTAATGGGTTTCTACAGACATAAATGAGGGCATAATCTGACCTGCAGAATCTTTATTACTGATAAAGATGCATGAAGAGGAAAGAGTTTAGTTTCACTTTCAGATCCTAGGTTATGTTTGCAGGATGGCAATTGGAAAATTCATAATTTTATTTGTGAATTGAGGACATTGATACACAGTCAGTCAGATGCAATAAACACAGAACCACACCAACTGTACACATTCAATTTTTAGAGTAAAATTGTTCTTTTAATGTCTCATCTGAAGGACAGCAGCTCTAACAGTGCAATTCAGCTGTCCTAACCCTGCTGCACTGCAGTGTGTAGTGTCTGTAATGATAGTAGGAACTTTGGAGGAGAAACCAAAGTTACCCATAATGTTGTACGGGGGAAAATCATTATGTAGTGAGTCTTATCAGCAGAAGCACATTGCATTTGCTACATCACTTGGAGCCAGGCAGGCAAGATAGGAATACTTGTCTCTACAGTTCTCAACAATAATTTAAGTGTTTACCGTTATTTAAAGTCCCCGATATCTTTTTTATGGTATAATAGCTGCGTGGCAACAGCTATTACATGGTGTCAGAACAAAGCTAAAAGTAAGAAAAGAGTAGAAAACATCTGAAAAATGATCTGACTTAAAGCCTCTAGGAAAGTTAGTATTTGAAGGAAATGCAGCAGAAAACTGGAGAAAGTGGAAGCAAGGGTTTGAGCTGTACAGCACTGTGAGTGGTGCAGACAAAAAAGATGAACAGCTGCAAACAACATTATTTCATCTTGTGGCAGGTGAAGAAGCAAGAAAGGTATTTAACACTTTTCAATTTGACAATTCCACAGATAAAGAAAAAACACAAGTCTGAAAGAATAAGTTTGAGGCCCATGAAGAGAGGCACACATTTTTCACTAGAAGTCAGTCAGAAGAGGAAAGCATAGATCAATATGGGACTGATTTAAAACTGGCAGCGCAATCCTGTGAATTTAGAGAACTGTGTGACTCACTCATTAAAGACTGCATTTTGTGTGGTAATCAGACTCGGTGCAGGTTATTGATGGAGACAATTTAACCGTTGAACGTGCATGGACATATGTCATGCAGATAGAATGACTGCAAAATTGTCTAATGAACTGGGTGAACCTGAAAAACGTGCACAAGTTGCAGCATAAGCCCACCTTTTAGTAAGCACCCAGATATGTGGTCATGGACTGGAAGGCATTCTGCTGCTAATAAAAGCCTGCAATCAAGTGACATGAAAAAAGAGCAGTCAGAAGTAACTAAGGGTTGTTATAGATACAGTGATAGCCATGCCATAAGGAATTGTCCTGTGTATGGGCAAGAATGCTGAAGATGGGGCAAACACAATCATTTTGCCAAAATGTGCAACTCTGGAAAGGTAACGTCCCGGTGCAAACAGATGTTTATCCTCACAGAAACGGACGAGCACTTGCAGGATCTGTTTCTCAATATGCTGAGTACGGAGCCTCCCAAGAATGAGTGGATTGTGAATTTGCTCATTAACGATCAGAAAACTGTGAGTTTTAAAATTGATAATGTGGCATAGGTCAATGTGATGGTCTGTACTGTCAAGTTATACAGCACTTTAAAGACCAACCACTTTGCAGCTCAGTGATCCAGCTGTTAACCTGCTCAAGGGACAAACTGCAAGTATGTGGTAAATGCAGCTTATATTGTGAGTATAGGGATAAAAAAGCATTGCTGGAATTTCATGTGATGGAATTGATTCACAAGTCATACTGGGCTTACGGGTTGTGGCAAGTTTAAACTTCGTGCAAAGAGTCAATATTGGTAAAGAAAGTGCCATAAGGTAACTGGGATACATTTAAAGACTACAAGGATGTATTTGAAGGTGTAGGAAGCTATCCAGGTATGCAAATCATAAAGATGAACTCACTAGTACTATCGGTAATTCATGCGCCTTGTAAAGTTCCAGGAACTTTTAAGGAACAAAGCAGAAAAATAATTGCACCATATAGAACAGCTGCAAGTAATAACGAAAGTGCAAGAACCTACCAAATGGTTTAATTCTAGAGTAACTGTAGACAAACCAGGTTGAGATGAAATAAGAATATGCTTGGATCCAAGAGATATGAATAAAGCGATATAAAGGGAACATTTCCAATTGCCTACAGTAGAAGAAATCACCAACAAGTTAGCAAAAGCTACAGTTTTCACTCTCTTCGATGCCAGTAGTGGATTTTCTCAAATATAGCTGGATGACAAAGTTCTAGACTCTCTACATTTAACCCACCATTTGGCAGGTACCGATTCATTGGATTTCCTTTTGGCAGCTATTCAGCTCCTGAAGTGTACCAACAGACATTTTACTCCTGGGGGAATTCTGCGCCACTGCACAATGCAGACTTTTCCAGAAATTAACGTGCGTGCAGAATTTCCTTTCCCACACAGAAATGGCTGCCATGTTGCTAGCTGCCACCAGGGGCCATTGGACCCGGCAGAGCCCAGCTTGCACATTGAAGACAACTGGAAGGTTCCCAGCAGCTGCAGTTCCCAGCACGTCCTGAAGGAAGGAAGCAACGGTGCCCAGGAAACCCAGGTGTCTGGGCTAGGGGGCCCATGGCTGGGCTATGAGTGGGGAGGGGGTCGGGTATCTGGGTCATGTGGGCCCCACAGCTGGGCTCTGGGGGGAGGGGTGTGGGTATCTAGGTAAGGGGGGGCCCTGTACCTGGCCTCCTGGGGGGAAGGGGAGCAGGTATCTGGGCTGGGGGGGCCCCGCAGCTGGGCTCTGGGGGGAAGAAGGTGCAGGTATCAGGGCTGGGGGGGCCCTGCAACTCAGGGTGGGAAGGGTTGTGGGTGTCTGGCTCCCCAGCTAGGCTTGGGGTAGGAGTAGGGGTGGGGAAAGGGGCAGAGAAACAGGAACTGGGTTGTCAGAGGAGTTTCTTTAACTCTCTACTCCTGGGGGAATTTGTGTGTGTCTGTCTGTATTGTTACAGACATACTTGCTGATAGGTATTTTGAAATAAATTACCAAAATAATTGAAACTGGCTTGATTATGTAGTGTTGTTTTGACAAATAAAATTTACAGAATTTTAAATTATTGTGCGCATAATTTTTAATTTTTGGCACAGAATGCCCCCAGGAGTAACATTTGAAGGTCTCAAAGGTGTTGAATGAAAGGCAAAGGCTCAAGAGAGTTCTAGATAGGTGTCAAGAAAGGAGCCTGTGACTGAACAAAACTAAATGCAAATTGTCTCTGACAGATACAATATTTGGGGCATCACTTGACAAAAGAAGGTCGAACATCTGACAACTCAAAAATTGCTGCTATAACTGAAATGGCTGCACCAACCTGCAAAGCTGGATTGCAAAGATTTCTTGAAAAGGTTACTTCCCTTGAGAAATATATCCCAAACATGGCAACAGTAGCAACTCCTTTAAGACAAGTATTGGGAAAAGATGTTGAGTTTGCCTGGATGCCAGTACGTTAAGTGGTATATAAACACTTGAAAAAATTACATATGGTACACTTGTGCTGAAGTACTTTAATGTCAAAGAACCAATTACTGTGTCAGTGGATGCAAGTTCTACCAGATTAGCAGCTATGTTGGTACAAAACAGGGCTCCTGTTGCTTTTGCCTCGAAAGCTCTGACAGCTGCACAACAGAACTATGTCCAAACAGAAAAAGAAATGCTGGCCATAGTATTTCGTTGGTTTCATCAGTTTTTCTATGGGGAAAAATTAGCTGTGGAAACAGACCACAAACCTCTGGAGGCCATTCAGAAAACCTCTTGTACAGTTCTCCACCAAAGATTCAAAGATGATTGCTAACACTCCAGATTTATCAACTGGAAGTTGGATACAGACCAGGGAAAGAGCTAGCAATTGCTGATGCTTTATCCAGAGCATACATGTTGCATGGCGAAGGAGTAAATTTGTAGGAAGATGATGATGCAGTACATCTCATGATATCTTATTTGCCTATTTGAGAACATAAATTGAAAGAATTTCTTGCTGCTACTGCAAATGATGTTGTCCTGCAAACCTTAAGACAAACTATTTTGCAAGGATGGCCAGACAAGAGAACTAAAGTACCAGAGGATATCTATGCTTATTGCTCATATAGAGAGGAACTAAGTGTGCAAGATGGACTTGACTTTAAAAATGACAGACTCATAGTATCAGCAGGTCTCAGAAAAGAGATCTTGTCTGTTATCCATGAGAATCATCTGGGAGCAGAGCTATGTAAAAGAAGAGTTTTAGATGCTGTCTATTGGTCAGGCAGATGTTGTGAAATTGAGGGCATGGTACAATGTTGCAACACAGATAGAACTTCAGAAACAAAAATCAAAAGGAACCAGTGCTACCACATGAGGTCCCTTGGTAGAAACTTGGCACTGTCCTGTCTGAGTTTCAAGACGCAGATTATTTTTAGGGTTTTCGATTAATCACAATTAACTCACATGATTAACTCAAAAAAATAAACTGCAATTAATAGCAGTTTTAATTGCACTGTTAAAACACAGAATACCAATTGAAATTTATTAAATATTTTTGGATGTTTTTCTACATTTTCAAATATATTTATTTCAATTACAACACAGTGTACAAAGTAAACAGTGCTCACTTTATATTGTTATTTATTACAAATATTTGTACTGTAAAAATGGCAAACAAAAGAAATAGTATTTTTCAGTTCACCTCATACAAGTACTGTAGTGCAATCTCTTTATGGTGAAAGTGCAACTTACAAATGTAGATTTTCTTTGTGTTACATAACCGCTCTCAAAAACAAAACAATGTAAAACTTTGGAGCCTACAAGTCCACTCAGTCCTACTTCTTGTTCAGCCAATCGCTAAGACAAATACCTTTGTTTACATTTACAGGAGATAATGCTGCTCGCTTCTTGTTTACAATGTCACCAGAAAGTGAGAATGGGCATTTGCATGGCACTTTTGTAGCTGGCATTGCAAGCTATTTACGTGCCAGATAAGCTAAACATTTGTATTCTCCTTCATCCTTCGGCCATCATTCCAGAGGACATGCTTCCATGCTCATGATGATTTTTTTTTTTTTTTTTTAAACAGAGTTAATTAAATTTGCGACTGAACTCCTCGGGGGAGATTTGTATGTCTCCTACTCTGTTTTACCCTGTTTTACCCACATTCTGCCATATATTTCATGTTATAGCAGTCTCAGAGGATGACCCATTGTGACAGGTGTCGGTCGGTCCTCCGAGCCCCTAGGGGCGATGGAGAGCTATGGTCTCCCTGGCAGGCCTCAGCCACACCTTCTGGGCGTTGGGGAATTAGCGGGGAAGGTGCGCTGGCACGAGTCAGTAGCGCGCCCCTCAGGCAGGGGAGCGCCGGCACAAGTCAGTAGCACGCCCCTCAGGCAGGGGAGCGTCAGGGTAGGGGAACGCAGGCCCACCCAACTCCACTGCGTTCCAGCCCAGGGCCCTGACAGTGGCAGGAGGTGAGAATCCCGCCACTGGGTCAGCGGGGCTGTCCGCGCCCACTGACCAAACACACCCACCCCACGGTGTAGTTCGGCCCCTGGGCTACTTCCTACCCAGTCTCTCAGGCAGGTCACTCCGGTCCCTCCATCTCCTCCGGGCATTCCGCTGTGGGCCGTTCCGGTCCCTCCATCTCGTCCGGGTATTCCGCTGTGGGCCGTTCCGGTCCCTCCATCTCGTCCGGGTATTCCGCTGTGGGCCGTTCCGGTCCCTCCATCTTGTCCAAGTATTCCGCTGCGGGCTACTCCCGCTCCCCCTCGGTATCGGACTCACGCTGGCCCGGGCTTCAGTCAGGCCCCTCCAGGTCCTCTGGGTATTCGGCGGCAGGCAGCCCTGGTTGCCCCAGGTCTTCCTCATGGTCAGGCTCCTCCTTGCCCAGGGCTTCGCCTGGGTCAGCAGCAGGATCGCGAGGGAGCAGCCTGTGTCTGTCTCCCTCCCTGGTGCTCTCCTCACTGGGCAGAGGGCCCTGCCCTTTATACTTCCTGTCCCACCCTTCCCCTTCCGGGGATTGGCGGAAGCTTGGTCTGGCCCCGCCCACTCAGGCTGAGAGGGTGGCTCTTTACCCTCTGGTTCGGAGGGGAGCCACCCTGGCTCCCTACACCCATACATGTTGTTTGTTTTAAGAACAATTTCACTGCTTTCAGTGCTTTTCAGAATCTGAGAGGGCAGGGTGGAGCATGCTTACAGAAGTCTTAAAAGAGCAACACTACAATGCGGAAACTACAGAACTTGAACCACAAAAAAAGAAAATCAACCTTCTGCTGATGGCATCTGACTCAGATTTTGAAAATGAACATGCGTTAGTCCACACTGCTTTGGATGGCTATTGAGCAGAAGCCATTATCAGCATGGATACATGTCCTCTGGAATGGTGGCTGAAGCATGAAGGGACATATGAATCTTCACTGCATCTGGCACATAAATATCTTGCAATGCCAGCTACAACAGAGCCATGCGAATGCCTGTTCTCACTTTCAGGTGTGTCATAAATATAAAGGGAAGGGTAAATATCTTTAAAATCCCTCCTGGCCAGAGGAAAAACCCTTTCACCTGTAAAGGGTTAAGAAGCTAGGATAACCTCACTGGCACCTGACCAAAATGACCAATGAGGAGACAAGATACTTTCAAATGCTGGGGGGTGGGAGAAACAAAGCCTCTCTCTCTGTCTGTGTGATGCTTTTGCCAGGGACAGAACAGGAATGGAGTCTTAGAACTAGAATCCTAGAGGGATTCTCTATGTTTTGAATCTAATTACCCTGTAAGGTATTTACCATCCTGATTTTACAGAGGTGATTCTTTTTACTTTTTTTTTTTCTCTAGGCAAAACCTTAAGTTACAAAAAGACACAAAAACAGGAATATCCATTCCATTCAGCACAGCTTATTCTCTCAGCCATTTAAAGAAATCAGAATCTAATGCATATCTAGCTAGATTACTTACTAAGTTCTAAGACTCCATTCCTGTTCTGTCCCTGGCAAAAGCATCACACAGACAGAGTGAGAGGATTTGTTTCTCCCTCCCCCCAGCTTTTGAAAGTATCTTGTCTCCTCATTGGTCATTTTGGTCAGGTGCCAGTGAGGTTATCCTAGCTTCTTAACCCTTTACAGGTGAAAGGGTTTTTCCTCTGGCCAGGAGGGATTTTAAAGGTGTTTACCCTTCCCTTTATATTTATGACAAGGTAATATTGTAAACAAGAAACGGGCAGCATTATCTCCTGCAAATGTAAACAAACTTGATTGGCTGAACAAGAAGTAGGATTGAGTGGACTTGTAGGCTCTAAAGTTTTACATTATTTTATTTTTTAATGCAGTTATTTTTTGTACATGATTCTACATTTGTAAGTTCAACTTTCATGATAAAGCGATTGCACTACAGTTATTGTATAAGGTGAATTGAAAAATACAATTTCTTTTGTTTACAGTGCAAATATTTGTAATCAAAAATAAATATGAAGTGAGCACTGTACACTTTGTATTCTTTGTTGTAACTGAAATCAATATATTTGAAAATGTAGAAAATATCCAAAACTATTAAAATAAATGGTATTCTATTGTTTGTTAGTGCGATTAATCGTGTGATTAATCATGATTAATTTTTTTAATACTTTGACAGCCCTAATTAGTATTCAAAATACGTAGACATTTGCTTGACTCAGGATGCTGTGTCATCAGACGCAGCAAGTCTATATTTGCAAGGTATGGCATCCTGAAGAACTTATTAGTGATAATGGACTACAGTTTTTCTCCAGGGACTTTTGCAAAGCAATGCAGTTTTAGTCACTAAACTTCAAGTTCATTGTTCCCACAGTTGAACAGAATGGCTGAGAGAGCAATTCAAACTGTAAAAAGAATTCTTTAAAAAATCTAGCTTGGATAATACAGATCCCTATTTTAGCTTGGTGTACTATCAGAATACACCTCTGAGAGGATGAGGATTATGTACTCAACTCCTCACGGAAAGATGACTAAGGACCAGATTACAAACTTCATCACAGTTGTTACAACCCAAGCTGATACCAGGAGACCTACAAAGTAGCCTAAAATTGAGACAAGCAAAGCAGAAATATTTCTTTGACAAAGGTGCAAAATCTTTTTCACCTCTGGAAAATGGAGAGACTTTTTGTATTTGTCAAAAAGGAACATGGAAACCTGCAAAGGCGGTTGACCAACACACTGCTCCAACTGCTTATCTTGTTAAGACAGAGGAAGGAGATGTCTATAGAAGAAACAGAATTTGATAAGCATAAAAAGGATTGTGCAGGAGTATGAAAATATGGAACAAACAGAAACTGTGTCAACATAGAACTCAAAAATGCAAGCAATACCAGACCAGTCTACTGAATCTACTGAGTCTCAAATTGTCAGTTCAAATACGGGGGAAAAGCTCTGATACTCCTGTTACTACCTCTAAAGGCAGAGTGCTAAGAGAGCTGGCTAGAGAAACAGACTAATTGTTCTAGATTTTTAAGGATTCAAATTAGATTTATGAGTGCTGAATTAAGGTGATATGGTTAAGTAAAAAAGTTGAAATTCAGTTACACTGTATGTATTTAATTTAAGAATAAAAGAGAGATGTGATGATAGTAGGAACTCTGGAGTAAAAACCAAAGTTATTACCTATGGTCTTGTATGGAGGGCATCATTATGTAACCTTATCGGCAAAAGCACACTGCATTTGTTACAGCACTTGTAGCCAGGCAGGCAAGCCTGGAATGTCTACCTGTATGGTTCTCAGTAATAAATGTACCATTTACTGTTATATAAAGTCCCCAGCATCTTTTTTTATGTTATAACAGCTAGTTGGCAACAGCTATTACAATGTCAGTACTGTACATGAGCTCAAGTCCTCTAAGACTAGACCTCCTGATTATCTGGCTTAGATCATATATGTTAGAGATGGAAAAAATCACCAGCTCAGTAAATCCATTCTCCACCAGCCAGTGAAATATACAGAGTAACCCTAATTCATCTCAAAAAGAAGAATGAGCCATATTGGTACAGAACATAGAGAGCCGATTAAACACTTTCCCCCATTTTATCATCCTCACATCCACTGCCCAGTCTTCTATGTATAATTGAGATTCTTTTATGTTTCTTGTGTTTCCTATAATTAAAGGATCTTTAGTGGAGAGAGGAAGCAACTGGGATTGCTGGAACAGGGGAGGGGAGATTAATAAGACGACTAAAGGGAGATATGATAGAGGTCTATAAAATCACGACTGGTGTGGAGAAAGTAAATAAGGAAGTGTTATTTACTCTTTCTCATAGCACACGAACTAGGGGTCATCAAATGAAATTAATAGGCAACAGGTTTAAAACAAAGAAAAGGAAGTATTTTTCATAAAACGCACAATCTGTGGAACTCCTTGCGAAGGCCAAGACTATAACTGGATTCAAAAAAGAACTAAAGTTCATGGAGGATAGGTCCATAAATGGCTATTAGCCAGGATGGGCAGGAATGGTGTCACTAGCCTCTATTTGCCAGAAGCTGGAAATGGGCAATGGGATGGATCACTTGATGATCCCACAGTATTCTTGCAAGTAAGTTAAAGAAGTATGGATTGGATGAATGGACTATAAGGTAGATAGAAAGCTGGCTAGATTGTCAGGCTTAACGGGTAGTGATCAACGGCTTGATGTCTAGCGGGCAGCCGGTATTAAGCGGAGTGCCCCAGGGGTTGGTCCTGGGGCTGGTTTTGTTCAACATCTTTATTAATTATCAGGATGATGGGATTAATTGCACCCTCAGCAAATTTGCAGATGACGCTAAACTGTGGGGAGAGGTAGATATGCTGGAGAGTAGGGATAGGGTCCAGAGTGACCTAGACAAATCAGAGGATTGGGCCAAAAAAATCTGATAAGGTTCAACAAGGACAAGTGCAGAGTCTTGCACTTAGGAAGGAAGAATCCCATGCACTGCTACAGGCTGGGGACTGATTGGCTAAGCAGCAGTTCTGCAGAAAAGGACCTGGGGATTACAGTGGACAAGAAGCTGGATATGCATCAGCAGTGTGCCTTTATTGCCAAGAAGGCCAACGGCATATTGGGCTGTATTAGTAGGAGCATTCCCAGCAGATTGAGGGAAGTGATTATTCCCCTCTATTCAGCACTGGTGAGGCCACACCCCGAGTATTGCGTCCAGTTTTGGTCCCCCCACTACAGAAGGGATATGGACAAATCGGAGAGAGTCCAGCGGAGGGCAACGAAAATGATTAGGGGGCTGGAGCACATGACTTATGAGGAGAGGCTGAGGGAACTGGGGTTATTTAGTCTGCAGAAGAGAAGAGTGAGGGGGGATTTGATAGCAGCCTTCAACTACGTGAAGGAGGTTCCAAAGAGGATGGAGCTAGGCTGTTCTCAGTGGTGGCAGATGACAGAACAAGAAGCAATGGTCTCAAGCTGCAGTGGGGGAGGTCTAGTTTGGGTATTAGGAAACACTATTTCACTAGGAGGGTGGTAAAAGCACTGGAATGGTTTACCTAGAGCGGTGGTGTAATCTGCATCCTTAGAGGTTTTTAAGGCCTGGCTTAATAAAACCCTGGCTGGGATGATTTAGTGGGTGTTGGTCCTGCTTTGAGCAGGTGATTGGACTAGATGACCTTCTGAGGGCTCTTCCAACCCTAATATTCTATTCTATTCAAAAAAACAAAAACACAACGATTAAAGGTCTAGAAAACATGATCTATGAAGGAAGATTGGAAAAATTGGGCTTGTTTAGTCTGGAAAAATGAAGACTGAGAGGGGACATGATAACAGTTTTCAAGTATATAAAAGGTTGTTACAAGGAGGAGGGAGAAAAAGTTGTTATTCTTAATCTCTGACGATAGGATAAAAAGCAATGGCCTTAAATTGGAGCAAGGGAGGTTTATGTTGGACATCAGGAAAAACTTCCGCACTGTCAGGGTGGTTGAGTGCCGGAATAAATTGCCTAGGGAGGTTGTAGAATCTCCATCATTGGAGATTTTTAAGAGCAGGTTAGAAACATTTCTGTCAGGTATGGTCTAGATAATACTTAGTCCTGCCATGAGTGCAGGTGACTAGACTAGATGAGCTCTTGAGGTCTCTTCCAGTCCTATGATTCCGTGATTACCTGTTCTGTTCATTCCCTCTGGGGCACCTGACATTGTCCACTGTCAGAAGACAGGATACTGGGCTAGAGGGACCTTTGGTCTGACCCAATATGGCGGATCTTATGTTCTTATTGGATTGAGGCTTCTGCTGTACCCATACCTGATTTTTTCCCATCTCTGGTTCATTCTACAATTGATTTGTAGTGTGTTTGGTATTAGTATGTTGTAGTGTTAGTCAGATTCACCTGGTATTATGTTAAAAGTTTGAGTTTGTAAGGTGGATTTAGACTTTATATGGGATATCATGTTTTGTCATTTGTTATTGTGGCAACTCAGTGGTGGATTTATTAATAAATTTTGGGGTTTACTATGTTCTTATTTAATTCGGTGTCTATTTGTTGGTAGGAAGTTTTGATTTAATTACTTTGAGTTTACCCCTTTAGTTTTAAAATTATTGCCTATTATGAACGGGTTTTTCCAAACAAAAAAATATAATGCTTTTGATTGAAGTCCCAATTCCTGATTAAATAAATGTTTTCTCTTGAGAGTTTTTAAGTGGTTTTTCCTGCTACTTGACATTCGTTACAAAACTGTGGTCTAAAGTAATTCCTTAGGAAAAGCACTGGAGTAGCGTCAAAGAAGAGAGCAGTACACATAGACATTAGAGACGGGGAAGACTCATTGAGTCCATCCTGCTGCCAATCCAGCATAGATTCCTACAGAACATTCTCTAGTTCTTTGAGAAGCTGAGGAACCCTATGCAATCTGATAGTGCTTTTTCTGAATCAGAATCTTTACAAAATCTGTATCTGATGGAGGTGTACATTGTATTTCTTACTGGTGTTTGAAGGCAAAATTTGGATCTTAGGGAAAAAAATTATTTCAAGCAGCTGCAGGCCAACAGATTTACAGTGTTCTTTTTCTCTCTCCTTCCACCACCTCATTGTCTGCCTCTGTTTGAGAACAGAAGTAATTTTTCCTTTAAGTTCTTAGGAGCAGGGACCATGCTTTTCTATTGGTACAGCACCTTGAAAAATAGGTCTTCAGTCCTGATAGACACCTTTGGGCACTATTATAATATCAGTAATAAATAATAACTCGGGGCTAGTCTACACTGGCAATGCTAAAGCGCTGCCATGGCAGCGCTTTAACGTGCCTTGTGTGGTCGCAGTGGAGCGCTGGGAGAGAGCTCTGCAAGCGCTCTAAAAAAACCCACCTTCACAAGGGGCGCAGCTCCCAGCGCTGGTGCATTGTCTACACTGCTTTACAGCACTGAAACTTGCTGCGTTCAGGGGGATGTTTTTTCACACCCCTGAGCAAGAAAGTTGCAGCGCTGTAAATTGCCAATGAAGACAAGCCCTTTGTCAGTAGCAGTAGCAGATGTGGAGAGACTTAATTCTGTTTGGCCACCCACTAGATCAAGTACACAACTGCAGCATGCAAGTGAAATAATGAATCACAATGGTTGTGGGAAAGCTTATCTGAAAACCTCAACCAGTAAAAACATGGAGATTCCAAATGGTTTGAAAATTGAAAAATATGATTCCCTACCCACCCCAGCCTGACTGCCTTAAATTCTACCAAACTAGATATGATATAAACAGAGTATGGCTATGGACACTGATTATCCAAAGTGAAATTCTTTCCAGCCATTTGGGCCTTTTGGATGATATCACTGCTGTGCACTGACTACCATCTGTGCAGCTGGAATATTTCATTACCAAAAGAAAAAGTAAAATCTCTTTGCCCTTTATATTTAATGGCAAGTGCTCCTCCTGGTGGCAATTTAAAGCACAGCTGCTGTTTCCCCTCAGAGCCTGGCCTCAGAGAACTGCAGTTTTCCAGAGGTAGCCAGACTTCTTTGAACTGCACATTGCTTTAAAAAAAACTGATCAAGGAGCAGATTTAAGGAGCTGCTTTCCTCAGATGAGCTCAGCATCATTGACTATAGTTTAGCACCAGTCCATGGCCCGTCACCTGATTTTAATTCACTTGGTGCTGTTTACCCCCAAATCATTTTTTGCAATAGAAACTGAGTTGAAAGTGGCTGTTGGGCCCTACACCACTGCTGAAAAGTGTAACTGGGCTCACAGAAGAAAGGATCTGATGAATACAGGAACTGAAGTATATACAAAAAGAGAATATAAGAACAAACATATTCAAAATAATAGAGAAGGAGTTTATAAGCTTTTCCCTAATATTTTGATTAGTCCTCTACTAGAAACTATTTTTCTTAGTGGAAGGATAGGCTCAATAAATCCTTCTCTAAAATAAGATTAAAAAAATTTTTTTAAAGAAATGTAAAATTAAGGAGCCAGATTCTAATAGCAATTAGTCATGCCAGGCTAAGATTAATAGGCTATTGGGGCACTTCTCAGGATGTCCAAATTACTTTTACACATGTTCAGTAAAATACATTAAACTGTCTGGTATGGTGGCCCTGACCACCAAGCTAGATGTTTGACTGATTACATCATATCCATATTTGAGACTCTGTTATGATGTTTTTTAAAAAATTCCATGCACTTGCAAGCATTTCACTTTTGGGCCCAAAATAGGCATCAAAATAAGTGGCCAGATTTTCAGAAGAGCTAAATATATTGAATATAGAGATGTTTTGAAAATCTGTCCAGAGGTGTCTCAATGGGAGCAACTGGGTGCTGATCACCTTTGAAAATCTGGCCTTTATTTATGTGCTTTTCCGAAAAATTGCCTTTGTTTAAGGGCACCGAGCACTTGAAAATCTGACCCTAAATTCTTCTGAAAAATTTGGCTCTGTGCAAATAGACTTGGCACTCTATATGCCAAAAGGTGCTCAGCATGGGACTAACAGGGAATTGAAGATCAAGAGTGGTGTGCACTCCTGTGCAGTGGTATGGGAAGGCTTGTGTAATGCCCACCTGTACTATGCCTCCCTCAAGTCAGTGTTTTACTCTTACTTTCATTAGCAGTATGCAGAGGAGAGGAAATGTTAAAAACCCTTGGGTGAAACTGCGGCCCAAATAAGTCAATGGGAGTCTTGCCATTGACCTCAATGGGTCCAAGATTTTATCCCTTGATTTTTACTAGGTCTTCTGTGGGCCTCTGAGAACCTTCAGTGTATTGCAGAAAAATTAGGGATGGGAGAACCAATCTGGATAAAATAAAAAGAGGACAGGAGAAGCTTGTGGAAGGCCCAACTAGCCTTAATTGATCTCTTCTGCTTCCTTCCCTCTTTCAGCCAGAACAGTTTATGTAAAAATACCACAAGAGGGTATTCTCATGGTCTGTCTATCCTAACTTTAACGTAAAATTCATGAGGGAGCCTGTTATATATAGTTTCCAATCCAGTTTTGAAGAACCAAGAGGTTCAGATAAATGTGAAAGCCAAACTTTTGGCTGCATATCCAAACTAAACCCCAAACTTCTCCAGGTTCTTCAAGCACTAAGAAAATGCTCCTCTTTCATGGTGTGAAGTGATAGTGTTTAAAGTTAACTATTCAATTCAGCAGATACTTACTGTCACCATATAAGATTTTAATTGGTTCATATGTTCTAAATTTAACTGTTTTGATTTCACAGGTGCCTGCATAAATATCACCTACAGCCAGTGCCAAATGCTGCCATATAACCACACCACTCTAACATCAGTTCTTTCCATTGTCAAAAGCATTGAAATGGAAAAGTTCCTCAAGTTCTTCAGTTATCTCAACCGACTCAGCTGCTATCAACACATCATGCTATTCGGCTGTAGCCTTGCTCTTCCTGAGTGCATCAGTGATGGTGATGACAGGTATTTGGGAACTAAAATCAGTCAGTGAGTAGAGCCAATTGTAGCATAATACTGCATATCTAATCAGAACAAAACAGTCCTGAGCTAAGCCTATGGCCTTTTCATTGCAAAAATCCTGCTAGTCAAAGCTATCCCCCCCAGCATTTCTGCCTTACTAAACTGTCTTCAAGCTCTTCTGTTAGAACAAGCTTAGTATTTTTGCTGGGAAGAAATTAATTAGTGTCATTATAATAGTTTGAATAATTTGTGCCACAAGTTAGAACAGAACTGCAATGCAGTCAGGGGTTGCTTTCTTAGCACAATCAATGAAAAAGATATAGTAAGGGAAGCCTATCTAGTGGTCATGTGCCCAAATGGAGTGATATATGAATATATTTTAAAAACATACGTATTACATATATGTAATATGTAATTAAATGCATAAAATGTTATGAATAATCAAAGTAAAATTTAATAAACAAGTCAGGGTAAACAAAATTTACGGTTTCTAATGCAACAGTAACTCAGCCATGTACTACGTTTGTAGTGTTTTCTATTCTACTAATTTAAGAAAAATAAGATAAATATATTTATGTCTTGTGTATTTTATAGTGTATAGTTTATTTAGCAGCATGTATGGAATGGTCCTGAGTTAATATTATTTTAGGAACTTCAGCAATAGCATGTCCTGATTTTTACAATTAATTATGCAACTTTAATGTCCCATTCATGTAATTTTGCACTGACTTTCCTTTTTTTAAAGGAAAATAATGAGATCATTCATGTTTAATAATGTTGAAAATTAAAAGTGACATAAAGGGGGAAATAGGCTGGTGCCTTTTTTGTTTTTGATAAATACAGAAGGTCTGTAAAGTTGTTTTAGTTTTCCTTTTTAAACTAAAAAACAAACAAACAAACCAAAACCACAAACCATGTTTCTTACTCCTGTTTTTTTCCATTTGAAATTCAGGTCTTTGTACCAAGAGTCTGAAAGCCCAACAGTTGAGAAGGGATAGGATGTTTTGTCAGAGAGTTTAAAACTCTTTGGTTTTTGTTAACACCTATTTAACTTAATTGCCTAATGAATGCTTGAGTGAAAGGATGTCTGAGGGCTTGCCTACACTGGCAATTTACAGCGCTGCAACTTTCTTGCTCAGGGGTGTGAAAAAACACCCCCCTTAGCACAGCAAGTTTCAGCGCTGTAAATTGCCAGTGTAGACAAGCCCTCAGACATCCTTTCACTCAAGCATTCATTAGGCAATTGAGGGCTTGTCTACACTGGCAATTTACAGCGCGGCAACTTTCTTGCTCAGGGGTGTGAAAAAACACCCCCCTTAGCACAGCAAGTTTCAGCACTGTAAATTGCCAGTGTAGACAGTGTACCAGCACTGGGAGCTATGCCCCTCATGGAGGTGGTTTTTTTAGAGTGCTGGGAGAGCTCTCTTCCAGTGCTCTGCCGTGACCACACAAGCCACGTTAAAGCGCTGCCACAGCAGACCAGCACTTGGTTAAAGATTCCGCATTCCTGTTCCTCCACTTAAGGAGTGAGAGTTCGGAGGATACACCTCTGACACTCCTTCCCCCACAAAAAATCATCCAGCAATACCAGGGAAGGCTATGTTTAACTTTCCTGATAACGTTTAACAAGTAGAAAAAAGATCCTCTTTATAATGTTATAAAGAAGTGAAAAAGGGCACAAACCCAACTAAAACAACATGTTTGCAGGTCACTTTTAAATGTTCCATTTAGGATTTGAAGTTCACACCCCTTTCTGAGAGTGAATGGGATGGGAGAGGGGTGCAAAGTTCGTAACTCAATGAGGTGGATGGAGTGGAAGGAGAATAAATTCACACGTTATTCTTTGTCTGAAGACAGCTTTCTGTAAGATTGGGGGCTTTTCTACGTGGGTGATTTAGCCTGTACTAACTTAAAGGCATGTCTATGATGGCAGAGTTACAGCGCTGGGAGTTACAGCGCTGCTCAGAGAACGCTGAAGAGAAACTGCGGTTGTGTGTTCACACAGTCAGCTGCCTGCGCAATAGCATGGTCACACTTGCAGCAGTATTCGGAGCTTTGCATTCTGGGCAGCTATCCCACAGAGCACCTCTTTCTCTTCTGCTGCTAAGAGTTGTGGGAAGGCGGAAGGGGTCATGGGGTATCCTGGGTCCTGTTCCAGTGCCCTGTGATGCATTGTTTTGCATCCCAGCAATCCCAGTGCTTCTGTCTGCATTTGGCGCCGTCTTTCAATGGTTTGTGTATTGCTCACCCTGCCTCTTCGGGGTGCAGGAATGGATCCCGAACTGTTGACCAGTATGCTGCTCGCTCTGACCAACACGTCATGAATGGCAGTGGAGTTATTCCTTAAACTACAAGGCAAGAGCAGTGTGACATTGATCTCACCACACACAGTAGCTACGACACGAGATTGTTTGTGGCATTCACGGAGGTTCTGACCACAGTGGAACGCCGCTTTTGGGCTCAGGAAACAAGCACTGAGCAGTGAATCACATCGTGATGCACCTCTGGGATGATGAGCAGTGGCTGTAGAATTTTGGGTGAGGAAAGTCACATTCATGGGACTGTGTGATGAGCTCGCCCCAGCCCTGTGGCGCAAGGAC
The DNA here is from genome assembly GCF_965140285.1 of Lepidochelys kempii. NCBI lineage: Eukaryota > Metazoa > Chordata > Testudines > Cheloniidae > Lepidochelys > Lepidochelys kempii. Next base: position 92,093,288 of record NC_136383.1, read on the forward strand.
ACGAGACTGAGAGCTGCCCTGCCATTGGAGAAGCGCATGGAGATTGCACTGTGGAAGCTGGCTACTCCAGACTGCTGCCGATCACTTGCTAACCAGTTTGGAGTGGGAAAATCAACCACTGGACTCAAGTTGATGGAAGTCTGCAGGGCCATCAATCGCATCCTGCTCCGAAAGACGGTGACTCTTGGCAATGTGTGTGACATTGTGGATGGCTTTGCACAAATGGGCTTCCCGAACTGCGGAGGGGCAATAGATTGCACACACATTCCAATTCTGGCACCAGACCTCCTAGCCACCAAGTACATTAATCAGAAGGGGTATTTCCCAGTGGTTCTCCAGGTGCTTGTGGATCACTGTGGGCATTTCATGGACATTAATGCAGGCTGGTCTGGAAAGGTGCATGATGCATGAATCTTTGGGACTGTCATAAATATAAAGGGAAGGGTAACAACCTTCCTGTATCCAGTACTATAAAATCCCTCCTGGCCAGAGGCACAAAATCCTTTTACCTGTAAAGGGTTAAGAAGCTCAGGTAACCTGGCTGGCACCTAACCAAAAGGACCAATAAGGGGACAAGACACTTTCAAATCTGGGGGCGGGAGAAGGCGGGAAAGGTTTTGGTCTGTCTGTTCTGTGTGCTTGCCAGACACAGATCAAGGAAGCAAGCAATCTAACTCCATTAGAATTAGTAAGTACGAGCAAGGGAAGCTTATTTTTGTTTTGGCTTGTGATTTTTTCTGTCCTGAGAGGAAGGTGTATTCCTGGTTTTCTTTTTGTAACTTTAAAGTTTGGCCCAGAGGGAAATCCTCTGTGTTTTTGAATCTGATTGCCCTGTAAGATTATCTTCCATTCTAATTTTATAGAGGTGCTTCTTTTACCTTTTTTCTTTATAATAAAGTTCTGTTTCTTTTAGAATCTGATTGGGTTTTTTTTTTAGTGTCCTAAAAAAACCCAAGGTTGGTCTGTGCTCATCTTGTTTATTCTCAAGCCTCCCCAGGAAAGGGGGTAAGCTGGTAGAAATAAGCTTAAGGGATCTCTCATTCGGGTCCCCACATCTGTACTCTAGAGTTCAGAGTGGGGAGAGAACCCTGACAGGAACACTGGCCTGTTCAGGAAGCTGCAAGCAGGGACTTGTGGCACGGAAGGCACATACCAATCTACCTAGTTTCCTTTTCTCTCCCTGCATCTGTCCTGCTCAGTGAATGCATGGCCCTGTGCCCCCCCCAACAACAAAATAAAGCTGCCTGCTCAAAATAATAGCCAGCAGCATGGCACAGCTGTCACCTCTGTCCCACCATTCTTCTCCTCCCCTCATGGCAGCATACCCAAATAATGAAAACATTCAGTTGTGCATGAAATTCAACAGGTTATGGAGACAGTGGTGACAGGGAAAAAAAGTTTAGTTAGTGTTTTCATTTTACATGAGGTAGACATGGGCATTGTATGCCCATAAAGGTACAAAGACTACAGCTCCCTGCTGAGGTATATGTGTCCTGTAAGATGCATTCATATAGGATAAGAAGTTTACCTTAGGGATAGCATAGCCATGTAGCTCTTAATGGCTTTTCACAGGCTCACATAGAAAAAGAATGGGAGCAGTTATGGTTCTGCACTGATTTTCTGAAGCCTTATTTGTTTCTCTGTGTACTTTCAGCATGTCTGCAGGGAAGATAAAGCAGAATCTAATACTAAGAAATAGCACAGGTTTGGTCCAAACATTCTGTGGAATAGCTGCACTCTTTGCTTCTGGCAAAGCACACAACTCCCTTCTACTCCTGCAGCACTTCTGGGGGGACCATCTTGGTGAATAACTTCACAGCATAACTCACTGGTCTGCCCTCTGCCTTTTGGAATAACACCATTCTCTGTCTCCTTGTCACCTGCCTCAGTGTAACATTATTGAGAGCCAGGGCACCTAAAGGGGATATAGAGGGGATTACTTTCCCGTTCTCTCCCAGATGGCCCTTATTAGTCCCTCTGATACCATAAAATCACCTCCAAGGCACTGCCTAAACTGCAAAGCCAAACTGGGAATATAATTCCTAACCATCTGTATCTTGTAAAGCACAACTGCAAATCCACACAGCATATATGCACACCCAGAAATTCCCAATCAAGCCTCCATGCACACGCCACTGATCATCTCTGAGGTCCCTTTAAGTCTGGAAAAGAATCTCAGGGAGGGGAAATGAGAAATACATGTTTAAAAATGCTATTCTAGCCTCTCTGGAATATGAACAATAACTGCTTGTTTTTCCCCCTACTCTCCTATTCTATGGCACCTGCAGCAGCCAGACCCTTAAGGACAGGGTCTTCATCAACAGTTGAGTGGCTGGCTAACTTGAAGAGGAAGAAACGGAGAAGTCAGGATGAAATGTTTGCAGACCACATTTCTGACACACCCCTGCCCCCAAATTGAAAACATTAGAGAGAGCTGGAGGTTGTATTTGGGGTCACAGAGGGAAAAAGACAGGAAGCTCTCCAGAGAGGGTGTTGAAGTGGCCAGAGACAGCATTGCCATGGCAAAAAACACTGTAGAGAAAGACAGGGACATGTAAAAGCAGCCTCTGGAGGCAATACAGATGCAGAATGATTTGCTGCAGACAATGTAGTGCCCCGGACACTACAGGGTACTGGGAATACCCTCATGTGTTCCCCTCTGTACCCCTGTAGCCATGCTCCCAGATGCCAGTCCACTCCCTGGCCCAAGCTCAGGGGAGCGAGAACAATTGCACCTGCAAGCCCAGCTCTTTCAAGACCCCACACTCTACACCAGGAGAGAGAAGAACAAGAAGATGTAGAGGCAAGGCATAAACTCACCTATGAACTGGAGACCTCCCCCCACCCACATTCTTTTGTTGTGCCCTCTGCTGCAGTGTTTCATTGTTGTTTTAATTAAAGGTTTGTTTCTGGTTGTTATATAAAATTGTTGTTTAATAACAAAACCATTAAATTCATTCATAAATAATCTGTAATCATAAATAAATGAATAAATTTTGCATGTTATAGGATTTTACAATCACAAAATAAAATAAGGAATGCCACAATGTGCCAGATTATCACCCCATAAAAGACACTGCAATGATCTTAATCCATTCACCAACCCTCTTCCCTGGGATAACGTGGATGTATAGCTGCATATTTTGAGGCCTGAGACTCAAAGATGGCCAAATGCGTGCTCCACTGTCATTCTGCAACTATTGAGGCCACTGACTTAAAGAGTTCCTTTCTTCTGTTCAAGTGCCTTGTGAATTGCTTAATTAGCTAGAGAAGCAAATTATAAGATGAGTGTTTCAGGATAACTAGTGTACTCTCCACACGATTAATGTCCATAGTAATCATGGGGGAAAAGTCTCATAAGAACATAAGAATGGCCATACTGTGTCAGACCAAAGGTTCATCCAGCCCAGTATCCTGTCTACCGTCAGTGGCCAATGCCAGGTGCCCCAGAGGGAGTGAACCTTACAGGTAAAGATCTAGTGATCTCTCTCCTGCCATCCATCTCCACCCTCTGACAAATGGAGGCTAGGGACACCATTCCTTACCCATCCTGGTTAACAGCCATTAATGGACTTAACCTCCATGAATTTATCCAGTTCTCTTAAACGCTGTTATAGTCCTAGGCTTCACAATCTCCTCAGGCAAAGAGTTCCCACATGTTGGCTGTGCGCTGAGTGAAGAAGAACTTCCTTTTATTTGTTTTAAATCTGCTACCCATTAATTTCATTTGGTGGCCCCTAGTTCTTATATTATGGGAACAAGTAAATAACTTTTCCTTATTCACTTTCTCCACACCACTCATGATTTTATATACCTCTAGCATATCCCCCCTTAGTCTTCTCTTTTCCAAGATGAAAAGGCCTAGCCTCTTTATTCTCTCCTCATATGGGACCCATTCCAAATCCCTAATCATTTTAGTTGCCCTTTTCTGAACCTTTTCTAATGCCTGTATATTTTTTTTGAGATGAGGGGACCACATCTGTACACAGTATTCAAGATGTGGGAGTACCATGGATTTATATAAGGGCAATAAGATATTCTCCATTTTATTCTCTATCCCTTTTTAAATGATTCCTAACATCCCATTTGCTTTGACTGCTGCTGCACACTGCGTGACTGTCTTCAGAGAACTATCCACGACGACTCCAAGATTTCTCCTGTTTGGTTGTAGCTAAATTAGCCCCCATCATATTGTATGTATAGTTGGGGTTATTTTTGCCAATGTGCATTACTTTACATTTATCCACACTAAATTTCATTTGCCATTTTGTTGCCCAATCACTTAGTTTTGTGAGATCTTTTTGAAGTTCTTCACAGTCTGCTTTGGTCTTAACTATCTTGAGCAGTTAGTATCATCTGCAAACTTTGCCACCTTGCTGTTTATCCCTTTCTCCAGATCATTTATGAATAGGTTGAATAGGATTGGGCCTAGGACTGACCCTTGGGGAACACCACTAGTTACCCCTCTCCATTCTGAAAATTTACCATTTATTCCTACCCTTTGTTCCCTGTCTTTCAACCAGTTCTCAATCCATGAAAGGATCTTCCCTCTTATCCCATGACAACTTAATTATTCATTAAGGTACACAGAGCTGAGTTCTGAAAGATGCTAGCATCATGGATTCTCCACACCACCCTGCATTTATGTTTGTGAATCTACCATGGCAATCAACCATGGAACACAATGGAGAAAGACCCCTCTCTGTTTATAAACTCCGAACCCTGCTGTTGGGGGCAAGCAATAGACAGATGGATCATACCAGTTTCCCCAATACAGTTTGGGAACCCCATGCTTACAAAGCCATCAACAATCTCCTGAACATTAATAAGGTTTATAACCTGGTGCAACAGTACCTTATGTATGGCATCACACCCCTGTATGGCAATAGCCTCAACAATTGATGCCAAATTGTTTGGCTCTGGTCTGTTAACATTCAGGGGTGGCCAGCTTCCAGATGGTAATGGCAACCCATTTGTCCTCAAGTACAGAGCACCTCATGTTGATACACTGCCCCTGCAGCTCCAGAGCTAGTTCAGCACAGATCTCAAAAAAGGTTGCCTTCCCCATTCTGAAATTGTCCCTCCAGTGCTGGTCATCCCAGTTCTGCAGAATGACCCTTTCCCAGCAATTGACATTGGTTTCCTGAGCCCAGAAACACTGTTTTCCTAGACTTCCACTGGCTTCTGCTATGCATCCCACAATGCACAGCAGGAAAAATTGCAGACCACACACTGCTCAGCAGCAAAGCAGAGATCATGGGATACCCTCCCAGAATGCCATGCACATAGTATATACCAAGACCTTCCCATGCATACACAGTGATGAAAATTGAAAGAGGCCACAGTCATCCAGTGTGTATGCTACTGGTGCAGCTTACATATTGCACACCAATTAGTATGCATCAACTGTGCGAGAACTAAACCTCCCAGGTAGATGAGGCATGGGATAACATGGCAGTAGCTAATCTATTTACACTATAACAGTTATGTCTTGGCAATTAAAATATAAAAATTAGGAAAAAACTTTAGTATTTTCAGGTTATTGCCACATTTGAATAGAGACCAAAAACTTGAAAGATAAGCAATTTTTCCGTGGCCACAGTTTTCTCCTGTTCCTACTGTCAATGTAGTGCAGGGGGTTTGATTTTCATTTTACTGATATATATTTGGAGGGATGTACTACATGTTCCCATTAGGCTGGGGAGGCAGAATGTGCCTAAATCATAAAGGGCTACATAAGATTCTGCTAAAAAAAGAGAAACCTTAGCAGCTATCTACTTCTCATGGCAGCGGTGTCAACAGAGATGGATGCTGACAGATTGTGGAGTAGCAGGGAGGAATTGAAATGGTGGCCTGTCAAAAAATATTGCTGGTTTTCCAAACCTAAATGTGTCACCCAAATCCAACTCCTAATTCTCAGTAATCTTTCTTTGGGGGTAATTTTTGGTTGCTTTATATGAATCAACCTTTTAAGTGGGTATCCGGTAGATAATTTATCTTGCAGATCCTCTGCTTACTTGCAGATAGAGAGATATCTTTTAGATCTGATCTATCAGAAGCCAAGGTCATTTAGGATGTAAAACTTTGAGACTATATTTCTTATAAGATTTAGTTTTTAAAATAAGACTGCATTAAATTTTCCATTAATTAATAATACATCATTCAAATGGTTCATTGGATGCATAACCTGAAACCCCCACCCAAATATCTTGGTATTTATATTTGTGTTTACTTCATATATTTTAATGCCATAGGTAGCTATATGTGAGGTGAAAACAACAAGAGATTTAGTATTCTTGCAGTATTTCAAGCAAATAAGAAATAAAATGTAGCAAAATCAGATTTTAGATTATTTGAGCCCCTTAAATGACTTCCTAAGACATTAAAAAGCCTGTGAAAAATGTAAACAAATACTTGAAATAATTATACTAGACAATGTGCAACTTCCTACCACATAAAAGTGATGATATCAAATAAGTTCTAGAAGGAGTTTAAAGAGCATGGAAGAAAATGCGTTGATAAAATTTTCATTGTTTCATGACTTGGTATCGCACAACATTTTGATTAAAAACAAAATATAAAATGAGCATGGCACACAATAAATGGATTAAAAACTGGCTAACTGATAGGTCTCAAAATGCAACTGTGAATGGGAAATCATCATCGAATGGGTATGTTTGCACAAGGGTCCCACAGGGATTGGTTCTTGCCCTATGTTTAACATTTTTATCAGTGACGAGGAAGAAAACATAAAATCATCACTGATTAAGTTTGCAGATGAGACAAAAATTGGGGGAGTGGTAGATAATGAAGAGGACAGGCCACTGATTCAGAGTGATCTGGATTGCTTTGTAAACCGGGCGCAAGCAAACAAAATGTCTTTTAATACAGCCAAATGTAAATGTATGCATTTAGGAACAAAGAATGTAGGCCAAATTTCCAGGAGGGGGGACTCTATCCTGGGAAGCAGGGAGTCTGAAAAACTCATAAATTCATAAATTGTCTGCCCTCTATAACACTGATAGAGAGATATGCAGAGCTGTTTGCTCCCCCAGGTAGTAATCACTTACTCTGAGTTTTTCAATAAACAAAAATGATTTTATTAAGTATAAAAGGTAGGATTTAAGTGGTTTCATGTAATAACAGCCAGAACAAAGTAAGTCACCAGCAACATAAAGCAAAAAACACACAAGTCTAAGCCTAATACATTAAGAAACTAATTACAGGTAATACCTCACCCTCAGAGATGTTCCAATAAGCTTCTTTCACAGACTAGACTCCTTCCTACTTTGGGGCCAATCCTATCCTCTGGTGCAGTCCTTGTTAGTTCCAGCAGACATCTCAGGTGGTAAGCAGGGGTTCTCTCATGATTGGCAGCACCTTTTGTCCTGCTCCATCCCCTTTTATAGCTTTTGCACAAGGCAGAAATCTTTTGTCTGTGCCTATCCCCACCCCCTCCTTATCAATGGAAAAGTACAAGGATTAAGATGGATTCCACTATCATGTGACATGGTCACATGTCACTGTAAGACCTCTAGTCTCCATTCTTCCTGGGTCGGCCCACACATACACAGGAAGGTTTTCAGATAAATAAACCATTTACAACCAATTGTCCTAGTCAATGGGAGCCATTGAGATTCTAAACCACCATTAATGGCCCATACTTTGCATAATCACAATAGGACCTCAGAGTTATACTTCATATTTCTAGCTTCATATACAGGAATGATACATACATACAAATAGGAGGAATATATTCAGTAGTTTATAACCTTTGTTATGATACCTTACAAGAGACGTTTTGCATAAAGCATATTCCAGTTACATCATATTCACACTCATGAGCATATTTCCATAAAACATATGGAGTGCAATGTCACAGATGTGTCACATGGTTTGTACCTCACCACAGTCACAATTTGATTATTCTTTGATTTTTTTTCATTTGTGGAAGAAATAGCCACATCTTCCGTGCATTTTCTGAACGTGGTTGAGTGCAGTCCACTGCCTATGGGAAAGGAAGAATCCCAGGACTTCTTTCCTTGGATCTTCACTCAGGTGTTTGTTTGGGATGTCACAAGTGGCCCGCTATTTGAGCCATTGAGTGCTGCGTCCTTTCTGTTGGCCTGCAGCATTGATGTGTGGATCAAGAAAGGATTCCTGGATTTGAATTGGGAGAGTTGCAGTGGATTGAGGTCTTGATGTAGTGACAGGTCTGGAGCAGCCAGGCTCTTATTGCACTGTGGAAGCACCGCAGCTTCTCATCTGAATGTTGGCTGGCCCAATGTCCACCAAAACTGAGAGCCACGGGATTGGTGTTGATTTAAGAGAGTCGCTAAGAATCCTGAGCATGGCACTGATTTCAGTGTCAGCAAGACTGGTGTGGGAGCTTTTGAACCAAACTGGTGCATACCACTTTGCTGTTGGCAAGACCAGGACTTGAACTGACATTCGAAGCATGCATGTATCACATGTCAGCAAGCTTCTGGTTAATGTTAATCCCTGTTTTTATCTTCTTTTTGGTGTTGTCAAAATGTTGTTGATAGCTCAGCGTCTGATCAAGGGTAACACCAAGGTACAGTAGATTACACTCATGCAATTGTGTCAGCTCCACCTTTTATCTGGAGACTTTCAAAAAAGGGATGTATTTGCCCCTGTTACCCAGTGGTGCTACCTAGCAGAGTGAAAAGTCTTGGATAAAATAATGCTTCCAAATCTGAAATACATGATTATTCATTTCCACCAATCTCAGCTACTTCTTCTACCATTGGTCAAAGGTTAGAAAGCAGTAAAAACCTCTGGATTGTTCGTTATTCTTCATCTGGTAATATCTACAAACTTTTCTGGTGTCAATGTAACATGCTTTTTTTAAAAAAAATTGATTATAAGTTTAAAAGACTATTTAAATTCAGTATCATAAGGGTCCAAAAAAATCAGAATGACTTAGAATAAATGGATTATATTTTTCATAAAAAGAATACAGTCTTGGCAACTGTGCAAGATAGACAGCTAAAATATATGATTAGATAGTTGAAAAACAAAACTAAACTCCTCTACTCAGTCAGTCGGGTGAAATGTTATGCCTAAGAAATACAAAACTGAAACCTATCAGTGTTTCTGGAGTGGCAGGGAAGGGCCACTTCTAATATGTTGATATGAAAAGCTCTTTGAGCAATATGGGGAAGTCATTCTGGAGATGTTGAAAGAAGAATGGGAAGAAGGTAGAGGCTGAGTTGGGAAGGGAAATTGAACAGAGGAATTTGAGGAAGGTGAGATACACATAAGAGGTCTGAAGAAGCAGAAAAATCACTGAGGAATTGATTTTTTTAAAATGATAGTGTTTTTAGCTTATTGTAAAGTTGACTAGAGCTGAAAGCATGCTTTAAAAAATGCTCTTTACACAATTGAAAGAATTAAAAGAAATACATAAAACGATCACAGTTACTGTTGTTTATTCTTATACATATTTTATAGTTTCTGGTGACAGTTTAAACCATGATGGTAAAGTTCTGACAGATTGTACATTTCATGAGAACCAGCCAGAATGAAATGTGCAGCCATTAATCGCTGGCATCCAATGTGTCATTATTACATACACCAGACCCTCACTAGAATGCGCGTCTACATAGTGCGAATTTGCATATAACACAGTCGTGGCCATGGATCCCAAATTTAATTACTTTAATTGCAATTCATTTTAACGCGGTCCCCGCAGTTAACGCAGTACTGTGCATGGATCCCAAATCCTGTGTTCTAGCGAGGGTTGGGTGTAGTTTTAATTTACTTTCTGTCTATGTTTACTTACTAGTTTCATGTTCTATAATTTTTTCTTGTGTTTGTAAAATAGTCTTTATTTATTAATACTTTGAGGCAGGTGTAATCTTTTAGTTGTGTGTTTGTACAGCATCTGGCACAATGTGTTCCAGGTCCAGGGCTGGGACTCCTGTATAGACTACCACAATACTGTTACTTCTAATAATAAATATGAACAATAAAATTGTCTTGATATATCTGGATACAATTTAAAACATTATACAGCAGCAAGATCAAATGCAGTTTAAAAATTTTATTCAATTTCCAGCATACAATCAACCTATACTGCTAGTTTTGTGTAAAGTAGAAAGGTCCATAGAATCATATCACAGAGTGACATTGGTAAGGCGAAGCCTTTTTTAATGCTGGTTTTTCTATAATGGAAAGATAGAAAAGTCTAAATTGGTGGGGAGGGGAAGGAAAGTTAGAACTCAGACAGACCTGTCAATGAAGACTGTGACTGTCATTTTAGGTGAGTTCATAAAGTATCTTTAAGTTATCTTTCTTTTGTGATTCAGAGTTTGGCTGGATGTGTTTCAGTAAGATTTTTTTAATCTTACTTCACAATTTGTTTTTAAATCTAGCTATTTCAAATTGTCACAGTTGAACAGCCCTGGAAAGAATGAATGTGAGAGTCAATGGGGAAAAGTAACACCAAGGTTACAATGCTATAACAATGTAAATATTAGTTAAAGCCAGTTTACCTGCGTAAATTTTAACTTTATTTTAAACATTCAGAGATCAAAGATCAACATAGACCTTGGTAGCTAGCATTAGTTTGTGACATCATACTGTAAAATACAAGGCTGTAATTTATAAGATTGTATCATATACTGTACTATAGTAAGAAGGAAGAGCTGTTGGTCAGGACTGATTTGTAACTAAATCATAGGTTTTTACATCAATGCACAAGATCACAAGAAATATCAAAATAAAATGCATAATTTATGTAGATTTGTAAGCAAAAGTCTATCTTGAAATCTTAGGTGCTTAAATATAATTTAAAAGATACAAAACTAATAAGAATTAAAAAGTAGTCCAACATGGATCAATCCCTACCTTCATAATACAAACCAGCCAGTCAGCTGGTCAAAATAAAACCCCAAACCCTGCTCTCTGTAAAGGTGAAGTAAAAAACAAGGTGAAGTAGAATGGTGTTGCAGCATGCCCTAAAGGCATGGATTATTTCTGACCTCAAGTGCAGGGAGTGAATTGCAAAATCAAGGACCCATATGTAATACACGCTGTCATGGTCCTACTCTATTCTTCTAAGCCAGGAACTGATAGCTCAAGTGCCTCCACTGATCTCCTCTGTGGAAGTAGCTCCCAGGGAGAGAGGCAGTCTCTTATGTAGGTAGGTCCCAAATTGTTTAGGCCTTAGGAGGTCAAACTCAACAACTTCAATTCTACCTAGAAACTAATAGGCAGGCAGAGCGAATTATTAAGCATAGCCATAATGTGCTCTCAGTGTGAAATACTTAATATAGCTGTTCATCCATGTATGTAATATAGTCCACATGCTATAGCTGTTTGTATATCAACCGTATTTGCAAATAATCTTGTGAAATTACTATTATTTATATTATACGTGTGCCTAAAGGCCCCAGTTGAGACCATGGCTGTTGTGCTAGGCACTATACAAATACTTAACAATCCTAATAGACAATCCCTGCCCTAAAGAGTTTACAAACTAAATAGACAATATAGACAGAGAATGGAAGAGAGGAAGTAGTATTATCTTCTTTTACAGATGGAAAACTGAGATACAGTGCAATATGACTTGGTCATACAGGAAGTCTGTTGCAGAACTAGGAGTTAAACCTAGATCTCCTAAATTCAGAGTCTTAACTACTAGATTATCCTTCCTCTCGAATAAAACTTATGTATTCACTTTGCTGGTGATCTGCTTTACTCACTTTGGGCTTTATCCAATACCCACTGAAGGAACAAAAACATGTTTCCCCACCAAATTTGTCTTTTTAATTTGAAAAAGATTATTTCCCCTTAAGATGATAAAGAAGCTGAATTAACATGGTTTCTTTTGTTCATCAGCTACTCCCACAAAGCATTTCTGTATGCAGTGTTGTAGCTGTGTTGTTCCCAGGATATTAGTGAGATTAGGCAGGTGAGGTAATATCTTTTATTGGACCAACTTCTGTTAGTGAGTGAGAGAAGCTTCTGAGCTCACCGGAGCTCCTCTTCAAGTCTGGGAAATGAACTCAGAGGGTCACAGCTAAATACAAGGTGGAACAGATTGTTTAACACACATTTCAAGAGACCTTTCAAGGTGAAGTGGCCTGTTAACATCTCTCCAGTCATAGGGGAGAAAGGAAAAATAACATTGGAGGGTGATTAAGTGGGTTATAGATTGTTGTAATAAGCCATAAATCCAGTGTCTCTATATAGTCCATGATTTTTAGTATTGAGCAAAGTAAAATATTTATGCTCCCACGCTCATCTTTTGAAGGTGTTGTGCTGGCTTCCTTTGAGGACAAGGACTGAGAGGTCAGAGGTAGAGTGATTGCAGTGAAAAGTGTTCACCCACAGGTACTATGGTGTTTTTGTCTTTTATCGTTTTCCTGAGTGAGTTCATTTGAGAGCGTATTGATTGTCTTGTTTTACCCATGTAGTTGTTATTGGGGCATGTAGTGCACTGGATGAGGTAGACTACATGTTGTGACAGGCATCTGTAGGACCCAGTCTTGAAAGGTGTGTTGTGTGGGGTGTTGGTCATTGTAGCAGTGGAGATACGTCTGCAAGTTTTGCATTTGTTGTTCTTCCACGGTCTGGTGCTGCTGTGAGTTGGTGTGTCCTGGTCTGTGGGGAGCTTGCTTCTGATGATGAGATTGAAGAGGCTGGGGGGTTGTTTGAAGGCCAGAAGAGAGAGTTCAGGAAAGATTTCTTTCAGGATGTGGTCCCCATTGAGTATGAGTTATAGTTATTTGATGATATCCCATATGGGTTCCAGTGTGGGGTGGCAGGTGACAATTAGAGGTGTGTGATCAGAAAGAGTTTTACTTCTGTGTTAAAGCAGGCATTCTCAGGGTGTTTGGGTAGCCCATCCCATGATGCAATCTACTTCTATGATGAAGTGTCCTTGTTTGGCGAAGTTGGGTTTAAGTGTTTTAAGGTGTATATCCCGGACTTTCTCCTCAGAGAACATTCTGTGGTATCTGAGATGCTGGCTGTAGATAACAGATTTCTTGGTGTGTTTGGAGTGATTATTGAATCTTTGAATGCAGGTTTGGTGGTCTGTGGGTTTCCTGTATAGAGATGTCTGTATGGTTCCATTGTTGAAACTGATTGTGGTGTCCAGGAAGCTGATGCTAGTGTGGGAGTGTTCTAGAGAGAGTTTAATGGATGGATGGTGGTTGTTGAGATTAAGGTGGAAATCTATGGAGGGGTTAGGTCGGCTCTCCAAAGGATGAAAATATCATTGATGTATCTCAGATGTATCATTGGTTTTGTGGTGCACTTATCCAGAAATTCTTCTTCAAGCTGACCCATGAAGAAGTTGGCATATTGGGGAGTGATCCTAGTACCCATGGCTTTGACAAAGAGTTTGTTGTTGAATGTAAAATTGTTATGGATGAGGATGAAATAGATGAGTTTGGTGATGTGTTTGAGATGGATATCGGAGTGTTGTCCATTATCTTATAAATATTTGAGGCAGGCAGGGATGAGGGATGTTGGTGTATAGGGAGGTGATATCCATGGTGGTAAGGATGATGTTCTGAGGGAGGCTGTTAATGTTTCAGAGTTTCTGGAGGAAGTTGGCCCTTTGTGTGGTTAGTTGGTTGAGGATGGTTTCTATGAGAGTCCTGATATTCCTTCAGTAAGAGTGCTGTGGCCAGATATGATGGGTCTGTCTGGGTTCCCTTGTTTTTGTATCTTGGGAAGTCTCTGGGGTGGGTTCATGGGGGGATGAGGTTGTAGAGTTTCTCTTGGAGTTATTTGGGGAAGGATTTGATGATATTCTGAAATTCCTGCATAAATTGTGGTGTGGGATGTTCTTTGAGTTCTTTATAGTAGGAGGTGTCAGAGAGTTGTCCATTGGCCCTGTTAATATAGTAATCACATGTGAGGACTACGATGGCACCCTCTTTGTCTGCTGGTTTGATCACTACTTGGTGGCTGCATTTCAGGGACTGTCCTCTCAGCTGATCTCTCAGCGGTGGAGAGATTGTGATGTTTGTTAAGTATTTCACAATCAGTTGTTTTTCTGAAGTAATCAATGTAATGATCAAGAGTGTGGTTTCGTCTGCTGTGGGTAGTCAGTCAGACGATTTGTTTTTCATATGACTGTCTGGGGATGTGGTAAATGTCAGTGTGTCTTCACTATGAAAGAATTCTTTGAGGCAGAGTTGATAGAAGAATTCTTCTAGTTCTCCACATGTTAGTATGCTAATATGATCAGGTTCTGTGGTGAGGCAGAAGTTCAGTCTTTTGGGAGAGTACAGATACTTCAGCTCTGGTTGAGGACAGTCTTGAAAAATTGATGATGTTGGGATGTTATATACTGTTCATGTGGTCGGCCTGGTGCCATGGTTTCTCCTGGACGTGGTGTTCTGTGGTTTGTGGAGTTGTTGTAGTTCGTTCCACTTTTTCTTGTTGTACTGGATGTCTGTCATCAGTCTACTTTGTATTTAGCTGTGACACTCCCATGACCTTTCCTGAAGAAGTGCTCTGTGTAAGCTCAAAAGCTTGTCTCTCTCACCAATAGAAGTTGGTCCAACAAAAGATATTACCTCACCCATCTTGGCTCTCTACAAAGCATTTTGTCATGTCAAACTGTCTAAGAGCTTGTCCACATGGAAACTTAGTGCGTGGCAAAGTGGGACAAGAATTTACAGTGCATTAGCCTGCTGCATGCTAAGTCTCTCCGTGGACCCTGGTACTGTACAATAAATGTTCCATACCTGTGCACTATCAAACTTTTAGTATGTGGTAGCAGGGTCCACACAGAGACTTAGCATGCAGCAGACTAGTGTGCGAGGTTTATACCCTGGCTTGCCATGTAGTAAATCTCCATGTGGATGAGCCCTTAAATTAAGTACTAGTATTTACGAAATAATGTGCACTGTAGAAACAGCTGTGGTCAGTTAAAAACTCTTGGAAAGCTAGCAGAAGGGGATCCAAATGATGTATTTTTGTGGTGCTATGAAATTAAGGATAATTCAGTTTTACTAGGAGAACGGTTGTTTTAATTCTTAGTCATCTTGTATAGATCTGTTATTAATTTAGAAGAATTTTTAGAGTTGTTCTATCATGATTGTGAGAAATGTACTTTTGTTTTCTTCCCATTTTTCTGGTTCTTGGATTTCATCTATCTTCTGTCATTTGTAAAAGCAAAAAAAAAAAAAATTAATTTCTGTTTTCTGTTTGTAAGTGTTTAAAACATTTTTAAAATGTCCTGTGCTGGAGTACTAGACTTCAAAAACAAACAACAACAACAACCAACCTGAAGCAGATGATAACCAAATTTAAATTAAAATCTTTTCAATGTCCCTTTTTAAAATATGAAAAACAGCCCATATTGAATTAGATGGCACCATCTATTTACAGAAGGTCTTATTTTACAAGACATGTGCAAGTTCATTGACTTGGTCATTCTCTGCAAGTTAGAATTACATAGTGCTCACACCGTAGTGGATTTTGTTTGGATTTTTTAATAAGACAGTTAGTGAGAAATCCTACTTAAAACTAATCGTGGCTAATAGAAACTTTAGAGAATTGCTCTCTTTGCATCATTTTCACTGTATTGCCCAGGTCAGGGTCTAAGATCATTTTTATTTTAAGACAGTTATCTACTTATGTATACAAAGCATAAATGTTCAGTATTGGTCAGCAAAGCATGTAAGCACTTGCCTAAGTCCAGCCCTATTGAGGAAATATATAAGCACATGTTTAATTTTAATCATGTGCCTGAGGCCCTTTCGAGTAAATGAGACTTCAGGACTTTGCTGAATAAGGATGGTTTGCTCAATAGAGGCCAAACTGTGCTTGGTACTTTACAGACAAATAAAAGGCATAGTAATCCTTACCCTAAGGACCTTGTAATCTAAAGCACTGATCCTGCAAATACTTACACATGTCCTTAGATCTACCTATGTACCAGTTCTTGCAATTTTATTGAGTTTTGTGATATTTGGTGTTTTTCTTAAAGCATCATCTCTTGGAGTCAAGTGGTTACATGAAAATCTCAGATTTTTTTTTGAAGACAAGTTTCTAGCCCTTATGGTTGCGGAGAAAAGCTTGAAAATGTGACCTCAAAAGGCTCAAAACCCAGAAGGCAAATAAAAATACGTCAAAATTAAGGCGGTTTTGCTTTCACGTCCCGGCCCAAATCCTGTCTGAGCCAGGTCTAGAAAGTTAGTTTCAGTTAGATGAACTTGTAGTTGGTCTTTCTGCTAGCTTCTGTATGAACTTGCTCTGAAATGGGAGGTTTGACATGGGGTAGTTTCCTAGGCAAAAATATCTAGGGTAGGTTTCTTCAGTATTGGTCATACTATTATGTGTCTGAAGGAGGAAGAGAAGATTCCTTCTCTAAAGGAGGCATTGGCTGTTTCAGTTAGGAATGGCACTTGTTGTTCATGACTTTCTTTCACAAGAAGGAAGTCTGATTCACAAGACTTGGGTCAAGACTCCTTTAGGGTATCCAGGACTTCTGATAAGTGAATATTGTGAGTTTTGGGAATGCTGGTGTGCTATCTGTACCATCCCCAAAGCTTGATGCTCCAGTTAGCTGCAAAACCATCTTGAGCAATAGTCATTCCATGGTCTGGTTCCATGGTGGGATGAAGTCTACTGCAGTGAGGGAGATTGTTAAAGTGGTTGTGAAAAGGTTTGTGGATGATTCCGTAAGCCTGATTCTGCACTCACATTGATTTATATCTCATGTAAATATGAGCAGAACCCATCCCTCTGTCTCAAAGATTGCTAAACTTGGGGTCATCATGGGACTTGTGGCTAAGAAACTAGATAGGTAAGATGTGGTCCAACCCATCTTGTAGAAAACCTATATAGACTGCAATAATGTATATTTGTGTAATAAACAATGTAAGGTATAACAATGTATAATATGTAAGGTACATATTAGTGTATGTTTATTGAAACGGAAGGATATAGACTTCAGTTAGCCAAAACACCCATCCATGGATCTAACAATTTCTGATCCTGTGAATATTGTGCTTGTGACATTCAGTGATGATACTTTAGAACAACATGCCAAGAACATGATAAAGCACTCAATGTCCTGAAATGCTTGACGACATACCATTTAACATTAAACAAGAACAGATTTTATTTTTTAAAACAGCTTAAATTGTTCTGACATACATTTCCAGACAGATGTGGCCGGCCCAGTTACAATAGACATTAAAGAATTTAGACGATTGCCCAAGACAGCAATGTTGCAAATATTTAGTAATTTATTGGCATGGTGCATTTACTGCACAAGTTATCTTAAATTTTGCCTTTTCTTCACTCTGAGCACTTGCAAAACATGACAGGCTGTTTATGTGGAAGAAAATATCTTAAGGCATCAAAGTCATACAATCTATCTTTGAATACATAACCATGTCATAATTCCTCTCTGAGTTTTCACATGCGCTTGTAGTTCACGAAAGCTCATCTAGCTGATAAATAACATGTCATAGCCCTTTCAAATTGAATCCTGACAGATGCTGAAAGCAAAAATTCTCAAACAGGGAGAATCTTTAGGGTGAAGTGTGAGGTTGTGAACACTTTCATATATACTAGGGGTGGGCAAACTTTTTGGCATGAGGGCCACACCTGGGTATGGAAATTGTGTGGCAGCCATAAATGCTCACAAAATTGGGGGGTTGGGGTGCAGGAAGGGGTGAGGGCTCTGGAGAGGGCCAGAAATGAGGAGTTCATGGTGTGGGAGGGGGCTCCAGACTGGGGCAGGGGATTTGGGTGCGGGGGAGGTGAGGGCTCCAGCTGGGGGTGCGGGCTCTGGGGTGGGGCTGGGGCTGAGGATGAGGGGTTGGGGGTGCAGGAGGGTGCTCTGGGCTGGGACCGAGGGGCTCAGAGGGCAGGAGGGGGATCAGGGCTAGGGCAGGGGATTGGGGTGCAGGAGGGGGTCGGGGTGCAGGCTGCGGTTGGCGCTTACCTCAAGCAGCTCCTGGAAGCAGCAGCATGTCCCCCCTCTGGCTCCTATGTGGAGGCACAGCCAAGTGGCTCTGCATGCTTTCCCATCTGCAGTCACCACCCTTGCAGCTCCCATTGGCTGTGGTTCCTGGCTAATGGGAGCTGCAGAGCCGGCGCTTGGGGCAGGGGCAGCATACAGAGCCCCTGGCTGCCCCTACGCATAGGAGCTGGAGTGGGGACATGCCGTTGCTTCTGGGAACCACGCAGAGCGGGGCAAGCCCTGGATCTCACTCTCTGGTGGGAACTCGAGGGCTGGATTAAAACGTCTGAAGGGCCGGAGTTTGCCCACCCCTGAGCTATATGTATAAGGTGCCCTAGTCACCATTGTTACTAATCACCAAACACTATTAGCTTGGTTTGGCTATTGTAAAGTCAAAGAGCTATCCAGAATTGAATGGTGAGGTCTACAACTTGAAGCATACTGTTTTAATATAGAGCCTAGCAGAGAGCAACTTCACTCATTCCATAACCACCAAAATAACTTAATCACTAGAGGATCAGTATGCCAATCACATTTGGTATCAATGGAACTGCAAAATCTTTAACGATTAGGGAAGTTGTAGACACAGTTAAGAGACCTGTATTGACTGCTGTAAACTGCTGACAAAATAATGATGATTTCACTCAGAAACCAAAGAACGGTAATGATAATACCTAGCTCTTATAAAGTGCTTTTTCTTGAGTAGATTTCAAAGCACTTTGGAAGTATCATTATCCCCTTTTTACAGTTGGGAAACTGAGACATAAGGAGGTAAAGTCACTCAACCAAGGTCACCCAGCAGGCTAGTGGAAGAGCCGAGAATTCAACCCAGGTCTCCTGAGACCCAGTCTAATGATTTAGCCGCTAGGCCACACTGCCTCCCAGCAGTTTATTCCCAGTAATTATAACTACATGAGGATTCTTTTGTTTTAGAAGTGAGCTCTCAGGGAGAGAGGCATTACTGATAAATACTCAAGATACTGTCTTCTAGAATAAGTAAAATCAGATGCAGCCAGAGCTATACTGCCAGTGCTAGACAAAATATTCACCATCATTGCCAGTCCCAACAATGTCAAAACTGACCGTGGGCTATTTCAAGGTCAGGACTTCTAGCAGGGGTGCTGTCGTGTTCCTATAGTACCTAGCACAATGGGACCCCAATCCTAATTAGGCATTTGTATACTACCATAATATAAATACTACACCAGCATACAACCTATGTATGGCAACAGGAAGATAGAATGGTTGAGAGGCTTAATGTACTTTTTAAACAAAGAGATTAAAAACAAGCAAAAATTTCTGATCAAGATAGCTGTTAAATAGTACTAAACCAATTATTGTGACCAGTTGTTATGGAACTACTTTACGTATTATGACACATGCCATACAAACTGCCAGAGTAAAATGGTGTTGTGAACATGACATTGCCTGAATCCTCAATCTAAATGAACAGAGGACAAATAAATATAAAAATTTCAGGCAAACTGAAAATGATAGAAGCAGAACTGGTGGCCCACTATAATGAACAAAGGAGAGCTATCCTATGTGATCTTGGGGAAGGAGCAGAGTATTTGTATAGTAGCCATTTACTAGCAAACTACCATGTTTGATACAGGACTTTATCAAGAAAGGAAATCTTATCTCTGCTGACACTGATCATATAATCACCTAGAAAGCGTGAGAGAATGCTCTTGAAAAACAAAACAAGCAAACAAAAAACACAGACTAGAGTCTACGTATATCTATATTCATAAATACAGGATTGCTTGGGAGAAAAATGGAAGAACTATTGCTGAAAATAATTTAAACTAGATTGAAGGAGATTCTGGAATACATATTATAGGGGAAAAACAGCAGTGGCTGTGGGTGCTGTTGGGGGGGGCATTAAATAATCTTGTAGGTCTAGTGTGTGAGGAAATTTACATTTATTAAAGCAGTAGGCAACAAACTATGTATCCATACTCCATTATGATCTTCAAAGATTCTCAGTCTGTTTGTTATCATCCATGAAAGCTTTTCCACATCACAGAAGCACTTCCTTCCACAGTGGAGAGAGAGAGAGAGAGAGAGAGAGTGTTGGGATGACTTGGGGGAGAGGATGGAGATGTATTTTTATTGAGCAGGGGAAGAAATTTATTATACAATTTGGACATGGGAACATCCCTTTGAAAACATTTCATAACATTGCCCCCACGAGTTATGGGAGGGAGGCATAAATGGAAATCAGAAAGACTGGTTATTTTATGAACTTGCACTTGGTTGGTTGGTTGCTCCAGCCCCAAAATATTGTATAATATTTTACTGATGAGTGTGCACAGTACATATAATTTATTATGTGTAGTTTCTGGTCTACAAATTGGTATGTTAACTAGGGATCATAGGCCACCTGCTCCATCTGATGCCTGTGATTTTTATATAACTTAGAACAGCATCAAGCCATCTATAATAAATAACGGGAGTTTATTCTAAGTAATTAAAACCATTATTCACATTATATCAGGAAAGGAACATAATAACCCCCTGTTAAGATTGGTCTAAAGATTTGTTTAAATATTTGAATTTGTAGTTTAGATAAACAAACCATTGTTCTTAAAACAAGGGAGGGAAATAGACTTATTTTGTGTAATGAGTTGGAACACACAACTGTACCTGAGCTTTGAATACCTCCTTAGATTTTCACAGGCAGTAGGACACAATGAGTGCAGAATTCGCACTGGATTATTTAACCTGTCAGACTTGTGCCAATCAGACTCAACAACTGAAGAGACATAGTTGGACGAATATATTTTATTATATAGCAAAACTTTAATAGTAGTTGTACATATTTTCTCTTTTTGCAGGTTGTAATAAAAAAAATGGTTTCAAGTCATACAGTAGCTAGGTTAAAAGGATTTTTGGAGAGTTCCCACACTTTTTAGTGGATGTTCCAGAATGTACTTAGTTTCTTCTAACACCTAGTTTATCACTAGTAACCTTTTAAACCATGTACAGTTCCAAAACAGTGAGCTGAGTCATTTAGTGAGATAGATATGAACATTCCATAAGCTGATCCTTTTCACACCCACAACAGTTTGGTGACTGTTAAAACTTGGGTCCTTTCCTGTGGTGTTATATACAAAGTTTTGTATATTCTATCACTTTAGAAGAAATTAAAGAAACAAAATAATTACAATTTGCCCCATTACTCACACACACATTCCAAAACTTTGTGGGCCATGGGATAGGTGTTCTATAGGGTTAAATTAAATAGTGTATGGAAGTCTAACTAGAACAATCCATTTGATACTTTGTTTTATAGACATAAATAGTGTTTCCTGTGTTTATTTTTTTCCAATTCTGGGGTTTATTCTCATTTTAGCATAAACTTAATATAATATAAAAACAATGTTTTTGGGTTGTTTTAAAAAAGGCCATCAAAAAGGCCATTACCAGTCAGTTTCATTAACGGTCTTGATTATTTTTAAAGAACTACTTAAATATATTAGATGTTGATTTTTTAAAATGGTTTTAAAAGTCAAATATAGCGTCACACAGCTGCATAAAAAATACTAGTGTTATCATAAAAATCACAGTACCTTACTGGAGTCCTTAGGCATCCTAACTCTTTTTCTTAGATATGGACATCTTAATTTCAGAAAAGGATTGCATGGTATTGGTACTTGGTACAGAAAAAGCTAAGCTTTTCTGAACACAATCTGCCATTTTTTGCCATTATTTTATCTTGCCTTTCCAGTAGCAAAGAAATTGCAGTTCAACACTGTTAGGAGAAGGCTTATTATGATATTTATAGAAATCTGAGGACAACCCATTAGACGCATTAAAGTGATATAGGAGAAAGGTACAATATCCGAACTTTCCTTTCCGAAAGGTGTATTATAGAGATGAGCAAAGTGCTACAAGAAGGCTTTGTTGACATCAAAGGAAATGGTGTATTTCTTTGCACCACTGCTTGCCATTTAAAAAGATGCCTATCAGAAGCCATTGCTTCTTCACTGGCAAGCAGACCATTGAAAGCTCACATTGCTGAATCAAGCCCATGCAAACTGTCCTCAAGTTTCCTCTCTAACTATAGAGTAGTGTTCACCCTAATAATAATAATTGGTGTAAAATCCTGGCTCCACTCAAGTCAATGGCAAAACTCTCATTGACTTCACTGGAAGTAGGATTTCACCTTTGGTACAAAGGTCTTCTGATTATAGCTGCTTTATAATATGAACAAAAATACAGTCAAGGATTAGGTTTTGAGTTTTAGAATACAATAAATAATGTGGGTGCTGCCCCCACTTCACAGATGAGCAGAAGTGCTGTGAGGGCTGGCCCTGCCCCCAGAGCCCTGATCAGCTGGGGACTGGAGAAATTGCACTCTCCACCTGTACCCCCTCACTCCATGATCCCCAATTGGCTAGAGAGCTGGCTGGAAATCTGGCCCCAGGGTCCTGCTGCCAGCTCTCTTCTGATTGGAGGATGGGATTATTGTGATCCAGAGGGCACAGAGATATAGGGATCACCTGTGTTCACCAAAAGAATGTCATGTAGGGTCCCAGTGAAAGCATGTGTCACACTGGTCAACATAATAATTGTAAGATATATACATGGGAAATATATGAAGAGTTATGTTTATGTACTAAAAATTATGTTCTCTGGGTCTGTGAGTTAAGACAGGTCACCAGAAGGTAATCCACATACACCTGACATGCTTATCTCACTTTGGCTGGTCACATGCAAATTCAGTATTGTATCATTCACAATGAATGTCCTGTCTGAGCAAAATGCTAATCAATAGATTATGGGGGATGGAGGAAAAAACAAAAACAGCAGGAGTTATCCTGCTTAGGAGTAAGACAAAATGACCTTCTGAAACTCTATCTAGGGTACAGCGGAAACACTAGATATTCCTTCAGTCTGTGAGGACGAGCTGCCTGTGGGCTTGGTTTTCTGAGAAGGGGTCTCAACCAAACTGGTTGAAAAGGCTGGGGAAAAACTTGTGGTGAACTATCTTGTTGGAGATAAGGGAATGCCTTTTTAGGTAAGTTTAGTGTCTAGAAAGCATGTTATGATTGTGTTTTGTTTATATGTAACTATTTGTTTAGAATATTCTTATCACTGTCACTTCTTCGATGATAAACTTATTCTTGTTTTCACTATATATATATAAAATTAAGTGCTGTGTACTATGCAAAGTGGTGATCCTGAATTGAATCTTACAAGCTGGTATGTACTGTTGCTTTGGGAACAGTGGATGTAAGAGTTCTGGGAGAGTTCAGTGGAACAGGCTGAATGCTCCAGAGGGACACCTGAAAGACTCGGGGGTTGGTATGTGCTTATACGAAACTGTACAGAGAGAGCGAGGCCTGTTTGTGTTGCCAGAGACAGATGGTTTCAGGGAGCTGGTCACAGACAAGGCTCTCTCACTGGACTGGTGGTTGGGCTGGGCTGGTGGTAGTAAGGTGCCTCATAATCCTTAGTACCCCTGGGAAGTGTCACATTACTGTTTAAGAAGGGACTAGGTGGCCTGCAGGAGAGGGCATATGCTGCTGCTGCAGAGACACAGCAGACAGAGTCTGAGCTCAGGGCAGGGGGATGGGACCATGGAGCTGCCTGAGTGTTTGGTTCCTATGAGTGAGCACTGCACATGAGAATTGGACACCAAAGGGAAGGAAGTACCTTAATCTGGGACAAAGGAGTGGAGGCTGGAGGGGCCCTGGAGACTGTTTGTGATTGATGGAGGTAGAGTTCCTTTTAGGCATCTTGTATTTATGTTGTACTTCCATGAAGTGACTGTGCTTTACAATGGCACCGGGGTTCTGTACATGCTAATAAAGGGGATAGGGTAGATCAGTGTGTTGGAACAGCTCTGGAGTGAATTCTTGACTTTCCAAAGGTCGTAAGTGTTTGGAACAAACTAACAAAGAGTGGAGTCCCCACCACGTCTTTTGCTGGGCTGCACATAGTACAGTCTTTGCATCTGAGCTCATGTATGTACTTGGGCTTAGATTTTGACTCAGGTAAGGAAGCAAGGGCTTGTCTATCTGGTGATTTAGTGTGTGGCATGCCGGGATGTAAATCTATAGTGCTCTACCCTGACATGCACTAAATGGTCATATGAACCCTGCTGCTGTGTATTAAAAGTTCCATAGTGTGCTCTGAGGCACTTCTGAAACAGCAGTATGTCACAAAAGAATAGCACAGGCATGTAGGGACAAAATCAGAAAGGCTAAGGCACAAAATGAATTATACCTAGCAAGGGACATAAAAGGCAATAGGAAGAGGTTCTGTAAAACACACTAGGAACAAGAGAAAGTTGAAGGAAAGTGTAGGTTCACTACTCAACGGGGAAGGAAAACTGACATGAAGAAACCAGAGGTGTTTAATACTAATTTTGCTTGTGTTCCCTAAAAATGTTAATTGTGACCAGATGCTTAACACAATTAATAAGAGGTGTTAATTATGACTGTTAATTAATGTGTAAAGCTAACATTTGCCACTGTGGATACTAAAGCGATGGGTACTATAGAAACACCTTAGATAGAACACCTTAGTGCTAGGATTAACCAGAATGCACACATAGTCCTCTAATGACTACTGAATGTGTGGTGTCTTCCAACCCCAAACCTATTTGGACAATTATTGCCTGAACATAAAATAAAGTTACCAAAATTTGCAGCAGAAGGCTGATGGTTGCCCAAAGATCTTGTCCCTAGTTTTTGTATCAAATAAGTCTGTTAACTTTTGGGGTGTCTGAAATAATAATTCCATTGCCTCTTCTAAAGTCCATAAGCCAGTGAGCATGCACATAGTGGTGTGATCCCAATGGAGAGAAGGGATAGCACATGGAAACTCTTTTTAAAGGTCCATTCAAAAATGGTAAGGTTACCTGTTACTTCAGTAAGTCCTAAGCAATCATCCTTTGGGCAGAAGGTCAAAGTATTGGCCCGAAGTGAATCAGTCAAGTATTTGATCAAGAAAAGTACTTGAAATTTCAGCATAAAATATGTAGTTGGGAAAACCTGAATTACATCTTTCCCAGTTTGTATAAAAGCAATCCTGTTTGCACATGCCACATTATAAATCCATAGAATTTGAAAAATGTAAATAATTATAAGGAAATGAAACTGTATTCTTTTTCCTATAAGTTATCATAACATCTCTTGCAGAAACAAAAAAAGTTAATGTAAATTTCTGTTCACCTTGATAATAAGCCCTTTTCCTGCCATTGCCACACAATTCACAATGGAGAGGCAATTACAAGGGGTTTATAAAGAAATAACTGAGATATGAATTTCAAGGTTGGGGAAGACAAACCACAAAGTTAGAACTGGCACATGATAATGTAATTACCTTCACCTATCTTCAATGGGAATTTTTTTGTAGACCAGTGGGAGCAGAATTGGGCCCTAAAACTGTGTAATCTTATTCTGTATCCTGTGTTGGTGCCAAATAAATTGTGAAAAGATTCTAACAGCACTGCCTGTTTATTTTAAAAAGCCTGGTCTTCATGTAGTCATAAATAAAGAGTAATCAAGATGGGAATGCTTAATCATCCTTTCATCCTTCAGGGGGTTAAGCAAATATGTCCATGATAAACTTGATCACTGTCCAAAAATATTTATTTTTATGGAGCACAAATGACTGAGTATTGTAACTGGGCCAAATATTACAGTCATTGTTGGATAATCCTACCATTTCCTAGTTTGTCAAGGTATCTCTAGAGACCATACATTCTGTTGGTTTATTTAATCACCATGCCATTTTCCTTTAAAAGACTAATAATTTTCAAATTATTATCAAGATATTTGTATTACCCGTACATGCATACTGCATTGTAACATTTAGACTTAGAATTGCATAAGATGACCAAATGAAGCTGAACTTTTCCCATATGCATGGTTTAGAAGATATAAGTCCATTTATTTGTAGATGAGTTTCCTGAAAAAATTACCCAGCCATGAAACTTTTAATGTATCTTGTGTGCATAAATCCCACCATTCTTATGCACCTGTGATGAATTTGGACTAATATGTTGTAGTTATATTTGCAAAGATTAGGATAGCCGCATCACTATCTAACAGGGTTAATGTCACGTTCTTCACATCACTTAGAAGAAAAAAAATGGCAGAACTGCCAGAGTGCTGCAACATAGCAATTTGTAAATTATTTTGAGGACTGTAGATTTAGATAGTGAATGCTAAGACCAAATAGGGACACGATGCATTTCAGTAATGCTTTTCATATCAGATTCTCAGAGTACTTTATTTTTAAAAATGTGTCCCTTCATTTGTCACTGTGTGTTTGTGCAAATCTTAAAAACAATACAAAATTAGTTAGCCAGTGTTAACTAAAAATAAATAGACCCAAACCACAGAATTGTTAAACATAACAAATAACCCTGTCATTACCCCGTCAGGCAAAGGTTAAAAGAATAGATGGATTTTTAACTGTGCCTTGAGTCCAACAGAGGGGCTCTATCAGACTAATGGGAGAGGCTCAGAGTTAATGAATTAGTCAATAGTCTTATTAATTATGCCCCTTACATCCTTCCATTCAAATGTAGTTGTGCATTGTAATTTACATATTTTCTTAAATTTGAATGAACAGTTGGGACTTTAAAAGATCAGCCTATATAGATTGTGGCTAAATTCAGTAAATTTATCTCTAGTTCTGTTTTAGATTCATGGCATCTCATTTATTGCTGAGATATTGGAATCGTTCAGCCTCACTTAACTTCACCACCATTTTTAAACATCTATGAAACGATTTCTTCTAGAATTTTCTGTATACATGCACTCACATTATGGACTTAATTGTTCAACCCTTACTCATGCAAGTCAATGGGACTACACATGTGAGTAACTTTGCCCAGACATGATCATGCATATATAGCCTTTCATAAGCATAAGTAACTTTGCCCAGACATATATAACCTTTTATGATCATCCATATATAACCTTTCATAAACACATAATTTCTGTTGGTTTATTTAATCACCATGCAATTGTCCTTTAATAGCCTAGTAATTTCTAAATTATTATCAAGCTATTTGTATTACCCATACACGCACTTTGGGATACAAAAATTAAAGTTCCTGAAAGAAAATTGTTAATTAATGTTGTGCCATATTCCCAGAAATGAGACAGGGACTGTGTTAACCCTGTTCTGCAGATAAACATTGACAGGCACTGAAAGGCCCCATATACACATGCTTCCTCTCATATTTTCACTGTCTCTGTCCCTCCAAAAATAGGCTCCATAAAAAACAGGAAAAGTGTTTTTTGAATGACTTTATCTGAAGAGGTTTTACTGGTTCTGATAGTGAGTCTTTAACTGCCAGAACAGTGTGCTGGCAACATCAAAAGAATATGAATAACCAGCAGCTCTTACTGTCAACAGGAGAATACAGAAGCCATTTGTTTTTATTCTGCACACAGCCAGACCTTTTACATGATATCGAAACTATCTGCCTTCAGCATGACAAAGTCGTGGTGAAAGGTACTATTTTAGAATGTAAGTGCTTATTTCCAAGCAACAAACAAACTGCCAACTACAGATAATCACTCAGGGAGCCACAAGAGACAAGTTTAGAGATACAGATCTTTATCTCAGATATGAGATAATTCCCACACTTCAATGTGTAAAGTGCATTTAGCATTGTGTGAAAGTCCTTAGCGTGACTTAGGAACATATCTCTAAATACAGTTCCATATCCAGAACATATCTCTAAACACCAATTCCAGTTCCACAGTCAATCAGGATGCCCTGTAAACATGATAAGGGTACTGGTTGTACATTCACCTCATTAGTGTTTAAAGCAAAGAAATGCCATCAGACTGATTTCAGAAACACAAGCCAACACAATAGGTCAAGAGGGAAAACTGAAATCTCCTCAGGCTCCTGTGATTTTGAGCTAATACAAGTTTTATATTTATAAAATAGAAGGCTCATTCTCATAAACATGTGAGCTGATTCATCTTTCTTCCCTTCACCACTAGGTAATCTGACAGCTACTGTAGCTTTTTGATCCCCAGCATAGTATCACTTTGTTATTATTGACCCGTTAATTCACTTTTCCACTCAAACAGGAAAACACAGTGAAGTCAGCAGGAGCTGCTGAGTGCTCAGCACCTCTAAAAATCAGGCCACTTATTTAGGAGCCTAAATATGGACATGAAAATCTTGGCCTATATAGACCCCAAATTGTAGTCAGTTAGGGCTGAACCCTTATTGCAATGCTCACTCTGAGTAGCCAGACTGGGTTGTGAGTAGATGAACAAGAGGGAAGAATCCTCTCTCACAGGCCTGGAGCATATGCAGAGCCCCTTCATGGGGGCTCTGCTAAATTAGACCTCCATGCACCTTACACATCCCTTCTGTGGGGTGGAGGACCTGCATGGTGGCAGATCCTCTGGCCTGGCCCTTTCCTTCCCCACATCCTGCACTCTGCCATGCAGATAGCTCCTAATGAGTAGGGGTTCCCAAATGAGGCACCTGGCCTTGCAACCGAGAAACTGCACTTCCTTTGCTTCCAGGGGACCCGCCACAGCTTTAGGGGAAAGGACAGGACTTGTCCCTTCGTGATAAATAACCACTCCCAATCACGTACATTGTAAATCGCTGTGAGGTTATTTCTGCTAGAATGGTTGGTGTGGGGAAGTATAAGGGTTTTACTAGCATGAGTTTAGCTCACTCATGACAGATATGCAGGAGTAATGCTGGTCATCCCAAACCATTCAGATATGTCCTACTAAACCATCTCCCCAGAACTTACTCTAATATTCCAAACCCTGGAGTGGCTTTGAGCAGAAGCTGGTTTTATTTGAATCGGCCTGTCAAAGAACTGTTTCCTTGTTCCCACAAACTTGGAATTTCTCCTGTAAAAATTACTCCCTTCCTGGGGACTGAGGATGAGCAAGACTCAGTTCTGGGCTGACACCAGCTATTGCATATGCTTTAGTTTCTGACATATTATGGTACTAGACTTTATAGAAATATGAACTTTATACTATTGAAGATTCCCAGCTCTCAACCAGGATACACAGCACTTGCTTTTAACCCTGGAAAGGTCTGAGATCCTACTCTAAAGCCAGGATATTTCATAGGTTCATAGAAATTACCATATTGGATCAGACCAGTGGTGCAGCTAGTCCAGTTTCTTGTCTTTGAGATTGGCCAGTACCAGCTGCTTCAGAGGAAGGTGCAAGAAACCTTGAAGAAATGAGTTATGGAATAACCTGCCCACAAGAAAAGTTTCTTCCTAATCTCCATGAGTTAGAAGCTGCTTTATTTCCTCAAGCAAAAGAGTTGATAGCCCTTCAAAACTCTGGGCTATTTTTAATCCTTACTATAATAATTTGGGATATTCTTCTAATCCATATAAATAATCCTTTTCTGAATCCTGTTAAACCATTGCCCTCAATGGTATCTTGCAATGAGTTCCGCAAGCAAAAATTGGAGATTGGTCCTGCTTTGAGCAGGGGGTTGGACTAGATGACCTCGTGAGGTCCCTTCCAACCCTAACCTTCTATGATTCTAAGCTAGTGGTGTTGTATGAAAAAGTATTTCTTTTATCAGTTTTATATTGCCAACTTTTAATTTAATTGAATCTCCTTGTTCGGGAATTATAATGAAGGGTGAATAGAATTCCTGATTTACCTTCTCTGTATCATTTACTATTTTGTATATATTCATCATTTCCTTTCTTGTTTGTATCCCTTGTAAGATAAATAGTTCCAGTTTTTTCAATCATTTATCATATCAGAGTTTTTCTCATCACCTGTCTCTAAACCTAATCTATTGTTGCTGATATGCTTTTTCTGAGATAGGACAAAGTATTCCAGATGAGGGTATACCACTGGTTTATATAACGGTGTTATCATATTTTCAGTAGTATTCTCCATCCCATTCCTCAGACATTTTGTTTGTTTGACCACTGTTGCACACTGAGCAGAGTTTCATTGAGCTGGCCACAATGATAGATACTTCTTCCTGAGCTGCTAATGTTAATTTAGAATCTAGTAAGGTGTATGAACACTTCACATTATTTCTTCCCATATGTATTATTTTTGTATTTGTCAGCACTGGATTTCATCTGCCATCATGTTGCCCTTTCACGTAGCTTAGTTAGGTCCCTCTGATGCTTATCACAGTTTACTCAACTCTTGACTAACCTTACAAATTTTGTGTCATCTGCAAATTTTGCTACCTCACTGATCACTTCCATTTCCAGATCATTCATAAATGTATTAATATATAGAAATAATAGAAAAAATAGAAAAATCTAATTAGGTTATTATTAGAGGTGTTTCACATTTGAGTTGTAATTTTTCTCTTGTTCTGATTTTATATATATATATATATATATGTGTGTGTGTGTGTGTGTGTGTATATGTATGTGTATGAATAGGGAAGACCAAAGGGAAGCAGGTGTATACATACATGTGACAGGTGTCGGTCGGTCCTCCGAGCTCCTAGGGGCGATGGAGAGCTATGGTCTCCGTGGTAGGCCTCAGCCACACCTTCCGGGCCTTGGGGAATTAGCGGGGAAGGTGTGCTGGCACGAGTCAGTGGTGCGCCCCTCAGGCAGGGGAGCGCCGGCACGAGTCAGTGGCACGCCCCTCAGGCAGGGGAGCGCCGGCACGAGTCAGGCCCACCCAACTCCACTGCGTTCCTGCCCAGGGCCCTGGCAGTGGCGGGAGGTGAAAGTCCCGCCGCTGGGTCAGCAGGGCCATCCACGCCCACTGACCAAACACACCCACCCCACGGTGTAGTTCGGCCCCTGGGCTACTTCCTACCCGGTCTCTCAGGCGGGTTGCTCCGGTCCCTCCATCTCGTCCAAGTATTCCGCTGCGGGCCACTCCTGCTCCCCCTCGGTATCGGACTCATGCTGGCCCGGGCTGCCGTCAGGCCCCTCCAGGTCCTCTGGGTATTCAGCGGCTGGCAGCCCTGGTTGACACAGGCCTTCCTCCCAGTCAGGCTCCTCCTTGCCCAGGGCTTCGCCTGGGTCAACAGCAGGATCGTGAGGGAGCAGCCTGTGTCTGTCTCCCTCCCTGGTGCTCTCCTCACTGGGCAGAGGGCCCCGCCCTTTATACTTCCTGTCCCACCCTTCCCCTTCCGGGGATTAGCAGAAGCTTGGCCTGGCCCCACCCACTCAGGCTGCAAGGGTGGCTCTTTACCCTCTGGTTCGGAGGGGAGCCAGCCTGGCTCCCTACAATACATATATGTCAGAGTTAGAAAATGAAACAGACAAGTACAATTTCTTTAAGCCTGTGACACTGTTTTTTTCAATCAAGTTCAAATCATGTTTAATCCTCATTGCCAGTCTGGTTTGTAGGCTATTTTGGCTACTCAGCTTGGATGGAATTGACCTGAATAAGAAATTGGTTTGAATTTAACTTGGATTTAAATTTATTTTAAACCACAGTGTAGATGGGACCTTTGATGAATAATGAAGACTTAGTTTCAGATCATTTTATCCACTTTCATATCACTGCATAGTTTTGTTGAACATGCAATTACTCAAAAACGTTGATTTTTTTTAAATTAAAAAAAATGTAGAAAAAAGTAGAAATAATTTCATGAGACAATAGGTTATTTCTTTTTCTTCTTTCTTTCTTTCCTCCAGTCGAGGACTCCTGCCCTGTCAATCATTTTGTGAGGCAGCAAAGGAAGGTTGTGAACCAGTTCTGGGAATGGTAAATTCTTCGTGGCCTGAGTTCCTCAAATGTTCCCAGTTCCAAAACAGAACTGAAAATGACAACACCACGAGGGTCTGCTTCTCACCATGGCAAGAGAGAGGAAAACAATGTACGTTACTTTGTTTTAATCACCAAATTGTATTTATTAGGTTTTGCTTAATAATGCATCTTTGGGTAAATTTAGCCTACAAAATCAAAGCTTCCAGGGGATGAAATTGTGATTACAAGATGAGGTTGGTAGCGTGGCCTATTATTAAGATTGCCCAACACTTCCCATTATAAGAACCTGATATGAGTTGTTGTTTTGACAAACGTTAACCATTTGGGCTGAAATTTTCCATGCTGCATGCATGCTGGAGGCTGATATTTTGAGGGGGAAATTTCAGCCAAAACAGTACAGTTGCTTCCAAGAACAAGGCTAGGGAAAAGTAATAAAATATGGTGACCTTTTCTCTGAAAAGCTCTAGCACCCCCATACTTTGGAGCAAGATCTTGAAATTTGGCAGAGGTGCAGCCTTTGTGTCAGGAATATGCCTTTTGCTGTTCCTGTGAAAATCCACCCAAATTTGGCCAAATTTTTAAGCCTTTTAGGAATTGCAGACTGCACATGCTCAATACAGACTCAGACTTTAGGAGCTAAAACCTCCAAAGATTCTGTGTGCACCGAGTGTGCTCCATCCTAGTACTGACAGGATTGTGTATACACCATCCCTACAGAGTGACTGACTAATTTCCATTCCCAGGGGGAGCCATACACTGGAATTGAAGGCAGGGAGTCTGTCTCCCTTTTATTCTTAATCATACCCCTCCCTCCCGCTTGCACCAAGGCAGCATGGAGAAGGAAGGTGCCAGACTCAGGTGCAGGGAGGACAAGGACTGTACTGGGAAGGAAAAGAGTGAATTTGGATAAGTAGCTAGAGAGACTTGGGATCAAGTGGGAGGGAGAGAAACTGTGTCCAGAAGTTGGGAGGGGACTTGATTTGGAAGCTGGGGTGGGAGAAGAGGACTGGCTGGGTAAGGAGATGGGGACTGGGAGGTGATGGGGGTGTTGGAAGGGGAGCTAGAGACTGGTTGGGGATGGAGATAAGGGCGGGGGAGGCTGGGACTGGTTGGATAAGGAGACTGGGAGATGGGGGTGGAGGAGACTGGGACTAGGAACTAGTGGGGGGCAGGGGAAGGAGGAGACAGATCTGGATGTGGAGGGGAGAACAAGGATTGGAAGGTCAAACAGACTGGAAAAAGGAGTCAAGGAGTGGGGAGACTGAGATTGGCTGAAGAGCCAGGTGTGTGTGTGGGGGGGGGGGGGGGGGGATTGGGACTGGAAGCAGGAACAGGAGAACAGGAAATTGTGGTAGATGGTGACAGGAGGCTGGGGGATGGGGAAGAGACAGATTAGATGAGGAGCTGGGAAGGAGGAACTAGCACTGGCTGGGCCAGGAGATTAGGACTAGGAGCGTGAGATGGGAGATGCTCGGAAGGGGAAATACTAGGTTTTGGACAGGGAACCCGAAAGGGGAGACTTGCACTAGCTGGGCAAGATGACTGGGATGAGAAGCCTGAGGAGAGAAGACTGGGACTGGTTCGGCAAGATGAATGGAGCTCGGATGAGAAGCCAGGTGGGAGGAAGAGAGAGGATGGGGCTGTGCAAACTGCAGTGATCTTGGTTTATTATTTGCAGTTCTGACATGCTACCAATTAAAGCAAAAGGTAATTTAAATTGTGTTTTTGCTTGGACATGCACAAATAATGAGTGTGTGCTTATGTGTATATGAAGAGATTCCATGTAGAATGTGTGATGGAAACTACAGAATACTGAATATTTTTCATTTTTAAGAGTATTTCTATTTTCACTCT
Organism: Lepidochelys kempii; assembly: GCF_965140285.1. Taxonomy (NCBI): domain Eukaryota; kingdom Metazoa; phylum Chordata; order Testudines; family Cheloniidae; genus Lepidochelys; species Lepidochelys kempii. The sequence goes on from NC_136383.1 coordinate 92,126,795, forward strand.
CTCTTCTTACAGATGGTGTCTGACTATTGTGTGTTTTCATACGTTAACTATGGTCCTCAATGTTTTGCTCCTAAGGCTTATGTGGATCTTATGGATTCTAAGGGGGGGGTGTCCATATACCTGACTTTATTTCTATTCGGTTTGCCAGGACCACAAACACTTATCACAATGGCCAATTACCAGGCTCCCTAATTTTTGTCTGCCAGGCAGAACGAGGGGTGCCTAACAGACAAACATATCCATGTAAGAGGTATTGTTATCTGTCTCCAAGCCCCATTTTCCCACTACAGGTAAGAATGGAGCTCACATCCAGAAAAGGAGGGGAAAGGGCAGAGATACGACTCTCAGTTGCCAGGAGGTAGGGAGAAAGAGAGAAGAGTGCCAGCAGCTGAGGAGATGAGGTTGAAAAAGAATGCTAAAGGTATCTCTCTGTAGCATTTAGGCTTTTCTGTCTTAAAGACACAATGTCAAATATAGATGCCACTGTGACCAAAACAACACAATGCAAAGATATCACAATGCAATAATTTCATGGTTCTCTACAACTTTAGTCAAAAGACAAAATGGCTTCTCTGCTGTTAAATGCTACCAATAAAATACAGGAGAGTTTTAAATCAAAATGCTATTTTTTTAGTTGCAAGTATCACAAGAGAACCTGGGTTTTTGAAAAATGTTAGCAACTTCTGAGGCTGGTATTCTGTAGGTCTTGTGTGGAAATGAAAGCATCACTGAAGACAAGGCCACTTAGCACTCTCTCACTGCCTGGCAAACGTCTCATTATGCAGCCTATTTTCTTTTCTATTTTCCATTATTATGCAGAATGTGCCCACTAAAGGCTGAAAGAGAAATTGGCTGATACAAAAATACAGAGCTCTGGGAATTCAGCTGCAGAGGTTTTAAAAAAATATTTGCATTAGTTTCCACAGATGAGTTGTGAGTAAGGGAGTGAAGGTCGAGTTTTGTCAGTCTTTCCTCCCACTTGATCCCTCTAACCTATCCACCACCTTGTCTGCATACTTGGAAAAAATAATATTTAAATAGCATTCCTGTGGGTCTGAAATGCACCTCCCTAACCAGTTAGGAAATACTTCAGTTATTTTCCTTTCTTTTAGCTCTCTCTCCACCTCCCTGGTATCTTTATTTGCCTTGAGTAGCCAAAGCTGATGATAGTGTACTTGAGAGAATAAATAGTATGTGGTAATTTAAGTAAGAAGTAAAATGAATGCAAGGAGCTGGCTTCTATAAGCTTGAAGCCTATCAGGGAGCCCTGGAATTGTGTCTTAAGTAAATAATCTAGATTGCAAAATGTTTTTAGAACCAACAGTGAATATAGATGCTACTGTACTTCATACAGTGTGTGAAACGTATACAAGATACAACCATGACTAGGCAGCAGCTGGCAAGATAGCAACCACAAACACCTGCAAATAGTTGAACATGTGCAGCTAGGTTCCAACTTCCCCATGCCTGGAGGACTCCTGTAGCCCTGTGAAGATCCTAAATTCCCCAGGTTCCCCTTGTACCTCTAGTTCAGAGGGCCCAAAGAGATCTTATTCTGTGCCACCTTTTCCCTGGTCCTGGTATGTTTTACAGCCCTCCTGGCTTCTCAAAGTCATCTTCCCACTAATGCCCTGACTCTGCTGCTCTTGCAGGTTCCACACCTAGATTCCTGCTTCTGTTCCCATATTTGCCTCCCTGTGGACATGTTAAAATCTGCACTAGTTGTCGTGGCCCTTAGTAGAATGCACTTCTGGTCCACTCCTCGTGCTGACTTCTGTTTGCAACACATCCTGGGGCCTTTAGAAGGTCTGCAGGGAAGCCAACCTGAAAGTGGGAGCAGGAATCAAAGTTTAGTGTCTCTAGGGCTAATAGGAGCTGACTCATGGAAGCTGGGAAGCATACAGCTCCTGATTGCTACAAGAGTTACCTGCTCTCTGCTTTCCCCCTCATCTCCAGTGATCTGCAGATTCTCTCCTGTTGTCTTTCCCAGTTCCAAAACTCAGGAGTACCACAGGGTATCATGCTTCCCTTTTCCCAATGCAAGTAATGAACGTTCAAAATTGTAAAAATAACCCAGACTAAAAAAAGACAGTTTCCAGACAAAAATTTCATTTAGCTGGAACTCAGACTGAGAGTGCCCCACTTTCAAATGTTTAGGTTTCTTTTCTGTTAAAATTTGAGTTTCCTAGGTTGCTAATGGTTGGTGTTTTTGATAACTACATCTGCTTTTTAAAAATTTTACTCTTATGTTATTGCTATGTACCATCAGCTTTAACCTCAGCTTAATGATGTTTTTGTCTGGGATGCTGGTTATTGTTGACATCCTGCAATTTATTTTGACTGTGAAACAATAACACTGAATTTTAGAATAATGATTGTTATTAAGCATTGAACATTATTGCAAATACAGCAATGTGGAGCACACCATGGTGGGGTGAATGCCAGATGGTCTTAGACTGTCTTTGTTTTTCCCATTTACACAGCCTCCTTGCTCTTTGCCCCCTAGTGGCTACTCTAAACAGTCACAATTAAGACCACCAGGAGGATCCTGACCGGTCTTATTAAAGGCCTTCTTCACCATCACTCCATTTCAAATGACAAAAGATGAATATTATGCTGTTAGTATTCCTACAATCGGTATTGGTTTCAGGATGTGAGCATAAACATTTCTAGCAAGGTGCCAAACAATATATGTTGGTTTGCGAAGTGGTGCTGCCTCCTCCTTTGGTTATGGCCAGGAGAAACCTTGTTTGTTTGTTTAAATGAAAAGAAGTGTATGGATTTCCTAGTGTCTCTCCAGTACTCCAGAGCACATGGACCCATCGTGTTGGGTTTAACAAAGGCTCAGCGGGAAAATGTTTGTGGAAGCCCTTTGTTAAAATACTGGTTACACATGTCTGCTTGGACCACTTCTAGAGGGCTTTAGTCCTATTCTGTTAACCACGTAGAAGTTGTATAGAGAAATTTTAATAATTTATTTACTTCTGCTTTACAAACTTTTGCAAGAGAGATTAACTGGGATCAAGGCCCTTGATAACTGAGATATCCATTAATGGATCTTAGCAGGTAAGCTGGCAAAACAAGACTGATTATCTACATGGAATATAGTACATTAGACATCTTTTCATTGCATAAATTTTTGTGAAGTTAATTGATTTTTAATTATCAGATATTTGAGGGGAAAAATTTCATTTGATGTGCAGAACACGGACTGTGTAGCACATTTGCTCATTAGGCATCTAAGTGACAACTCTCCCTTTATTCCAGTAGGGCCATTATTTGCAATGAGGGACAACTGTAGAGAACTGTTCTATTACTGGGTAGCCTACAGAGCACAAGGGCTTAAGAAGTGTATTTGTATAACAGGTCTGATTGTTACTAAATGAGTGAATGCAGCAAGAGCTAGTACAGCAGGGAAGACATTTGATACATGATAAACTGGTCTATAGCCTTCTGTTGGTGCTGCTGTACTCTTCATGATACTGTGGTTTTCCTTTTGTATGCTTTTAGTAATGTTCTTCATTAATGCTAACAATCAGTCATAAGTTTCTCTGTCATTAATGTCCTTTTGGAATGGGCTACTAAGCTTGTCTGAGGACTCACTCAGTAGCTTCAAGGTTGTGGCGGCTGCTAAGTCATCTCTTTCATGGTGTCTAGCTGACAGCTGTATTTCTGCATCATCACCATTTGTACATTTTAGTTAGACTGTCATCTCTTCAGGGTAGGATTGTGTTTGCACAGTGCCTAGCACAATGGAGCCACGGGCCCACAGTCATTACTGCAACAGAAATAAGATTACAGTATGGATTATAGAGTCACAGCTTGCTTTCAAGATTATGGTTGTGTGTGTGCTGCTTTCTGTGGCCTCAAACACAATTATTTTTTGACAGAGTGCTGACCAGACCTTGTGGTCAATGTAGACCAGGAATAATCATGTTCAGCATGTCATAGTTGTATTCAAACACGAACATTTTGTAATGTACACAAGCCCTCAGTGTATCTTGTATTTCCTTCCTTGATACCAGTCTTTGATTGCTGCCTGGTAATTAGCACTCTCCTCTGGCTCTTTCTGCTCACAATACAACATGCTTTTGTCCTTCCATTTTAACCCACCCACCCCCACCCCCGCACTCTTCTTGCCTCTCCAACTACAGCCACATCTCCCTTCCCCATTTCACCTCTAAGATCATTGAGCAAACTGTCAACAACCACTGTCTGGAGTTCCTCTCCTCCAATTCCATCCCAAACCTTCCACAGTCCTGTTGCTGTCTCTTGCACTCAACTGAAATTTCCCTTGCCAAAATCTCTAATGACCTCTTCCGCGCCAGGTCTCAGAACCAGTACTCCATCCTCATTCTCCATGACCTATCAGCACCATCAACCATGCTCTTTATGAAATCTTGTCCTCCCTTAGCTTCTGTGCTGTTGACTCTCCGGGTTCTTGCCTACTTCTCTAACTATTCCTTCAGCATGTTCTTCGGAGGATCCTCCTCAATCCTTTCTAGCTTTCTGTGGGGCCTCCACAGGGTTCTCTCCTTGGTCTCCTCCTCTTCTCTCCCTAGACTATCTTTGGTAATCTCATTCGCAGACACAAATTCATCTATTGTCTTTATGCAGATGACTCACAGATCTACCTCCCTACTCCATACCTGTCCTCTTCTGTCTAAACTAAAATCTCAGCATGTCTCTGACATATCCTCATAGATGTTTAGCCATCAGCTCAAGCTCAATCTCCCTCTAAGCTCTCACTGCTACCTCCTTTCTCAAGGACTGTGAACCACCTGACCATCCTTCCACTCAGGCCCATAATCTGGGCATCATCTTTGATTCTGACCTCAGTCTAGGTCTTTACATCCCGGCTACATTTAAGTCTTGCAAATTCTTTTAGAATCACATCTCTAAGTTGTGGCCTTTCTTATCCATCTACATGGCTAAAATTCTCATCCAGGCTCTCAACTTCTCATTTCTTGATTACTGCAACATCCCTAATTTTGACTGGCAAAATGCCATCTTGTCCCATTCCTCCATAAGGATCTTTTTCCTAGCTTGTCACTTTGACCATACCACTTCTCCTTTATTGCATCAAACATACATTTATCTTCATGTTCAAGGCCCTTCATGGCCTATTCCCACCCTACCAATCATCTCTCCTTTGCAATTGAGCTGTCGACTCCTGCCTCTTTTTGCTTTCTCTCATGCTGCCCCTCATGCTTGTGAGGAGTTTCTTATAATGTACATACTTCATTATTCTCCTTCAGATCCTTAAATCTCTTCAGAACTCTCCTGTGCTGTAATACCTAAAAAAATATAAAAAAAATTGACAACAGTTAGGCTGCTGGTGTGCTAAGACTTCTGCCTGCCACGCTGACTGATATTATGTCATTGTTTCTCTGTACTCCCCTGTCTATATCCATCTGTTGTCTCCTTTCTTATACTTAGATTGTAAGTTGTTTGGAGTTTTTTGTTCTATGTCTATACAGTGTTTAGCACAATGGGGTGCTGCTCCCTGGCTATGGCTCCTAGGTGCTACAATAATACAAATAAATAAAAAATAAACACAGCTTTTGAGGCTATACACCATGTGGCGGGTTGGATAACAGAAACCCCCTTGGGACTTGCCACCTGATGTGCCAAGACTACTTCTGCTCCTGCTTTCCTGTCCTGTCAGCTTAGGATTTCAGTGCTGTCAAGAGAAAAGGAGTACTTGTGGCACCTTAGAGACTAACCAATTTATTTGAGCATGAGCTTTCGTGAGCTACAGCTCACTTCATCAGATGTTTACCGTGGAAACTGCAGCAGACTTTATATACACACAGAAATCATGAAACAATACCTCCTCCCACCCCACTGTCCTGCTGGTAATAGCTTATCTAAAGTGATCAACAGGTGGGCCATTTCCAGCACAAATCCAGGTTTTCTCACCCTCCACCCCCCCACACAAATTCACTCTCCTGCTGGTGCTAGCCCATCCAAAGTGACAACTCTTTACATAATCAAGTCGGGCTATTTCCTGCATAGATCAAGGTTTTCTCACATCCCCCCCACCCCCATACACACACAAACTCACTCTCCTGCTGGTAATAGCTCATCTAAACTGACCATTCTCCAGGTTTAAATCCAAGTTAAACCAGAACATCTGGGGGGGGGGGTAGGAAAAAACAAGAGGAAACAGGCTACCTTGCATAATGACTTAGCCACTCCCAGTCTCTATTTAAGCCTAAATTAATAGTATCCAATTTGCAAATGAATTCCAATTCAGCAGTTTCTCGCTGGAGTCTGGATTTGAAGTTTTTTTGTTTTAAGATAGCGACCTTCATGTCTGTGATTGCGTGACCAGAGAGATTGAAGTGTTCTCCGACTGGTTTATGAATGTTATAATTCTTGACATCTGATTTGTGTCCATTTATTCTTTTACGTAGAGACTGTCCAGTTTGACCAATGTACATGGCAGAGGGGCATTGCTGGCACATGATGGCATAGATCACATTGGTGGATGTGCAGGTGAACGAGCCTCTGATAGTGTGGCTGATGTTATTAGGCCCTGTGATGGTGTCCCCTGAATAGATATGTGGGCACAATTGGCAACGGGCTTTGTTGCAAGGATAAGTTCCTGGGTTAGTGGTTCTGTTGTGTGGTATGTGGTTGTTGGTGAGTATTTGCTTCAGGTTGCGGGGCTGTCTGTAGGCAAGGACTGGCCTGTCTCCCAAGACTTGTGAGAGTGTTGGGTCATCCTTTAGGATAGGTTGTAGATCCTTAATAATGCGTTGGAGGGGTTTTAGTTGGGGGCTGAAGGTGACGGCTAGTGGCGTTCTGTTATTTTCTTTGTTAGGCCTGTCCTGTAGTAGGTAACTTCTGGGAACTCTTCTGGCTCTATCAATCTGTTTCTTTACTTCTGCAGGTGGGTATTGTAGTTGTAAGAAAGCTTGACAGAGATCTTGTAGGTGTTTGTCTCTGTCTGAGGGGTTGGAGCAAATGCGGTTGTATCGCAGAGCTTGCGATACAACCGATTCTTCCTTCCCAATTCTGAACTCTAGGGTATAGATGTGGGGAACTGTATGAAAAACCCCCTAAGCTTATTTTTACCAGCTTAGGTTAAAACTTCCCCAAGGTACAAACTATTTTACCTTTTGCCCTTGGACTTTATTGCTGCCACCACCAAGCATCTAACAAATATATAACAGAGAAAGAGCCCGCTTGGAAATGTCTTTCCCCCCAAAATCCTCCCAAGCCCTACACCCCCTTTCCTGGGGAAGGCTTGATAAAAATCCTCACCAACTTGCATAGGTGAACACAGACCCAAACCCTTGGATCTTAAGAACAATGAAAAAGCAATCAGGTTTTTAAAAGAAGAATTTTAATTGAAGAAAAAGTAAAAGAATCATCTCTGTAAAATCAGGGTGGTAAATACCTTACAGGGTAATCAGATTCAAAACATAGAGAATCCCTCTAGGCAAAACCTTAAGTTACAAAAAGACAAAAACAGGAATATACATTCCATTCAGCACAACTTATTTTATCAGCCATTTAAACAAAACAGAATCTTACGCATATTTAACTAGCTTACTTATTAAGTTCTAAGACTCCATTCCTTTTCTGTTCCTGGTAAAAAACAACACACAGACAGAGAGAACCTTTGTTTCTCCCCCCTCCAGCTTTGAAAGTATCTTGTCTCCTCATTGGTCATTTTGGTCAGGTGCCAGCGAGGTTATCCTAGCTTCTTAACCCTTTACAGGTGAAAGGGTTTTTCCTCTGGCCAGGAGGGATTTTAAAGGTGTTTACCCTTCCCTTTATATTTATGACAAGTGCCCTGCCTGGTTTGAGCCAGGCCCACTAGCCTGCTGCAAACCCAGACCCAGGTCTGAACCACGTCCCCTAATAGCTGTAGGCTTAATTGAAAGCAGCTGAGGAAGTATTCCTGTCTTTGACACTCAGATGCCCAACTCCCAATGGGGTCCAAACCGTAAATAAATCCGTTTTACCCTGTATAAAGCTTATACAGGGTAAACTTATAAATTGTTTGCCGTCTATAACACTGATAGATATGCACAGCTGTTTGTCCCCTTCCCCCAGGTATTAACACATACTCTGGGTTAATTAATAAGTAAAAAGTGATTTTATTAAATACAGAAAATAGGATTTCAGTGGTTCCAAGTAGTAACAGACAGAGCAAAGTGAATTACCAAGCAAAATGAAATAAAACACACAAGTCTATGTCTAATCAAACTGAATACAGATAAAAAACCTCAGTAGTTCCAGTAAGCTTTCTTTTACAGACTAATCTCCTTCTAGTCTGGGTCCAGCAATCACTCACATCCCCTGTAGTTACTGTCCTTTGTTCCGGTTTCTTTCAGGTGTCTTTGGGGGAGGAGAGGCTCTCTCTTTAGCCAGCTGAAGACAAAATGGAGGGGTCTTCCAGGGGTTTAAATAGACTCTCTTGTGGGTGGAGACCCCCTCCTCTCTCCTTGCAAAGTCCAACTACAAAATGGAGTTTTGGAGTCACCTGGGCAAGTCACATATCCATGCATGACTGAGTTCCTTACCAGCCAAGCCACATTCCTGGGAGAACCCAGATGTGGATTGGCGTCTCCAAGTTCATTGTTGGTTTAAGGGCTTCTTGACTGGGCACTTACTAAGAATAGTCTTTTCTCAGGAAGCTGACCAACTGCTTCACTAAAACCTACTTGGAATCAAACAAGTATGCAGTCAATATTCATAACTTCAAATACAAAAATGATACATGCATAAAATAGGAATAGATTCAGTAGATCACAACCTTTACAGAGATATATTACATGGCATATGTAGCATAAAACACATTCTAGTTATGTCATATATTGTGCAGGAGGTCAGACTAGATGATCATAATGATCCCTTCTGACCTTAATATCTATGAATAAGCATATTTTCTTAAAGCCTTATGGGGGGCACCGTCACACACCACTCTTGCTTTTCACTCATACTTCTTGCTTTGGTGAGTCTAGATATAGAGGTATCTTCATGTAGTTAGCTCATTTCTGCATTGTCTGTTCTAAACAACATTCTCTGGAAAGGTAAATCCCAAGAATAAATTACCCTTTGGTCACACATTCTTGCCAGTAGCTAGAAAATCATTTGTAAAATTGCATAATAATTGCAGACAATTTCTAAATATAAATTGTGTGACATTAAAAGAGGCTAGCTCACATGGTTGAGGGTGGCTTTCCTGCTGATCAGCACAACAGATGAGATGCAGATCAGAGACACTCATAGTTCTGTTGTTACCCTAACACACAAAGCTTTGAATTTTTTTTTTTAACTTTGAAAGCACAATAAATGCATTTTAATTCTGAGGTTATTCCAGAGCAGCGTTGGCATTGTTGATTTGTTTTAAGTTCTCTCCCCTAAATGCCCCACAGGAAAACAAAAATAAAGTTGATTCACCTCAAAAGGAGAGTGCTGTATATTCATTTTGCTGAACAGCAGAGGCTCTATGTTTAATGTTGTTGTACTGTTAAAAACTCATGCACAAGTGGCTCATATGACAGGATGTGGGCAAGATTAACATTTCAGAATTATATGCCATTTCTTGCATGAGAAAACAGTTAATTTTTGGACTTTTAAAATTTTACTTTGTAATTATAAAAGATTCTATATTCCATTAGACTGTCACACTTATTTATTTATACTTTAGTAGTGTCTAGTGGCCCTCTGCTGAAATGGTACAGGAAGATCAGATAAATCCTGTTTATTGCTATAGTAGAATAATTTTTTTGTAATTAGCAGTAAGACTGTCACGTTGTTAGCAACATTTTTCCTGGACACTTCTGCAGTTTTGTCTCAGGTGATTTTACTTCCCCAAGGTTGGGTTTTTGTGATATTTCAAAAAGTGTAGGTTTTGGATTAAAACACTCTTCCTGCTCCCATGGTTTATTGCAAATCTTCTTACAATCATAATTTCACTTCTGTTAGAGTGAAAGCTGAAGGCTAAAATCATGGCTCATAACCCAGTGCAGAAACTACACTCTGGTTTTTTCCCCTCCATAATTTTTCTGTTTCTCTCCATTCCCCTGACTCTGATTTCTCACCCCTACTCCTGCTAGCCCCAACCCCAGTAAACCTCATCTCATCCCCCACTTCAGTCCATCCAAAATATTACCACAGAAGTGATCTTCCTAGTCCATTGCTCTGACCATGTCCAACCCTCTTAAGGTCCCTTCACTCGCTTCCCCTCACACACCAGGTACAATTCAAGTTCCACGTCCTCATTTTTAAGACCCTGCACAATGTGGCTATCATCACCTACCTCTCTGTTCTTATGTCCTCCTTTTCCCCTCATTGCCCCATATACTTTCCCCAGTCTGCCTGGCTCACCACCTCCTTTGTGTTACATTTTGATTTCTGCACCTGTGCCCCTTCCATTTGGACTGCCCAGGAATCCCTTCCTGACCTTGTTTGATATGCCTCCATTTCTTCCTCCTTAGGTCTCTCCTTAAAACACACCTCTTCTTACAAGTCCTAATCTTCTCCTCAGGTGCTCATCAGATGTTAGTTCATCAAGAATTTTTGAACAAAATTACATATGCACAAGTGGAAGCCTGGGTCTGAAAATCAGCCTGCCTGATACATCACTAGGGTTACCAGATGTCCTGATTTTATAGGGACAGCCCTGATATTTGGGGCTTTGTCATATATAGGTGCCAATTACCCCCTCCCCCCCCCGTCCTGATTTTTCACCTTTGCTATCTGATCACCCTACACATCACTGGGATGTGATGTACATACCTCACACCCAGTCTGGAGATTCTAATCCTTAACATTTCCTGTTAGCACCTAGCCTTCCTTGTGGTTATGCTGTTGTTCTTAGAGACATAGATAACCAAACATGATACTGTCCGGCAACCTGACAGCCATCACATCATGATGATTTCGTTGACTGAAATGTTATAGAAAGTAGAATACATGTTTGTAAATCAGTGCAGACTTACTTTTAATAACAGATGTTTGCAGGCAGATCAGTTGGGTCCTAAGAGCAGTGAGTGATCTATGGATAAATACTGTGAAACTTGTGTAATTAAAAGTAACTTGGAGACATTAACCGTTCTATAGAGGAGATTTATTTTTGTGAACTTTTCACTGCATGCTTATCTGGATGCAGTATTTTAATTAGATTTGTTTCTGGCCGGGAGTGTTATAGGAGTTCTCCAGCAAGAAAACCACTGCAGATAGCCTAGATAAGCTCCCTTCTTGGAAAAAACACAATATTGGTTATTGTGCAAATACAGACTCTCAGCAATGTTCAGGGGACTGAAAGGGGCTACAGATCTGAATAATTAGAGTGAGCTCTTTAGTCGGTTTGTAGATGTCACCACAGGAGTCCTTAATACATGTTAATCTGGATAAGGAGTTTTTAATAGGAACTCCACATTAAGAAGTTTTAGCAAAGGGTACATACATTTATACTACTCAAAAGTCCTACAAAAAAACAAAAAAAGCTGTTACATACTGTAATGCCATTTTAAGGGTCATCAGTAGTGAAACAGGAGAGCCCCACCTGGAGCATCCGCTTGTGGCACAACAATTGCAGCTGCCTCAATTTCCCTCCTTCAGAGACCCCAGAAATAGTCCTTAAGGCTTTCCATGTGTATGTGTTATCATATCTATCTAAAACCATTGCAGAGTTAATTTATTACAAGAATCCCATGCACAAATCATAATAAAAGTTCCATAACCATAGTCTGGAATTCCCCAGCATAGTCCAAACAATACATATAACACACCCAGTACAGCAATAGCATCTCTCACCATTCCTCACACCACACTGGTCTTTGCTGGCTTGCCCTCCTCAGGCTTCCTAGCCCTCTGGCCTTTCCAGCCTCTCAGCACTGGCACAGGAAACTCAGCAGATTAGCCTTCCACTGGCTTAATGACATTCCTCTTTCATCCAGGGAGGGGCTGCAGAGAGCTTTCTGATCTGTGCAGCATTCCCCAAAGACACACCAATCACCTGACTGACCCCATCTGTTATCAGGGTCTCCCATTTATATGGCCCAAGATCCCTCTCTTAAAACCCAATTAGGAGGCAGCTGACAAGTCACAGGTGCACTGGACCCACTCCCTCTTAAAGATGACAGTCATCCTGTGCCATAGCACTTGTTTTCCCCATACAATAAAAAACATTGTCTGAGGCTAGGGGCTCCTTTGAGCTTTCTTTTCCAGTTTGAACTATTCCATCAAGTTTCCTCTTGATAGCTGATAGCATTGTACATTATTTTGTCATGTGCAAGGCACTGCACTGCAGACAATTCTAAAATCACTTTTTAGTCCAAAGTATTTTCAAACAGAAAAAATCCAAGATGTGCCAGATAATGTCAGTTGCATAAAGCTGTAGAAACAAGTTACTTTCCAAGTCAAATACATATTGAACTAGTTCAAGTTTTTATTGTCTCTGACATCCAATCTGTCTTCCTGCCACTGGGCCCATATAAATGTAAAACATAAGCAGTGATGAGCTGCCAAAATCTTAACAACCGGTTCCCTCCTCACCCCATGAGAGGGTTGTGGCCCGCCCCACTCTCCCCCCCAGACCCCTGCCCCATCCACCCCCTCCCCTGTCCCCTGACTGCCCCTGGATCCAGGCAGGAGGGTCTCGTGGGCCACCGTAGTGGGTGCCCACCCTGCCCTGCCCCTAAGAGCCAGAGGGACCTGCCGGGGCGCGAGGTGGGGAGTCCCGGCAGTGCTTACCTGGGACGGCTCCCAGGAAGCATCCAGCAGGTCCCTCTGGCTCCTAGGGGCAGGGTAGTATAGCTAGGGGAGGAGCAGGGGGAGCAGCTGCTCCCCACACTGATCACATCAAAAGTGGCACCTAAGGCGCTGACTCTGTGGGTGCTCCAGGGCTGGAGCCCCCATGGGGAGAATTTGGTGGGTGCAGAGCACCCACCAGCAGCTCCCCGCCCCACGCCTGGCCCCAGGTCATGTCCCCTCCGCCTCCTCCCCAAACGCCCCCCGCCCCGCTCCCTGTGAATCAGCTGTTCGCGCGGGAAGCCAGGGAGGGCTGAGAAGCAAGTGGTGGCTTCGCGTTCAGGCCCAGGGAGGCAGAGGTGAACTGGGGCAGGGAGCAGTTCCCCTGTGTCTCCCTACCCCGGTTACCTGCTGAGGCACGGGAAGCCCTCCTCGCGTGCCCCCACCCCAGCTCACCTCCACTCCGCCTCCCTGGGCCTGAGTGCGAAGCCACCACTTGCTTCTCAGCCCTCCCAGGCTTCCTGCGCGAACAGCTGATTCACGGGAAGCGGGGGATGAGGGGGATGTGGAGAAGCGGAGTGGGGCGGTGCGTTCAGAGGCTGAGTGGAGGTGACCTGGGGCTGGGCGCGGGGCAGGGAGAAATTTTCCCCTTGGGTGCTCCGGCACGAAGTCGGCCACTTTGGCCGGTTGTTAAATTTAGAAGCCCTTTTAGAACTGGTTGTCCCTTGCAGGACAACCGGTTCTAAAAGGGCTTCTAAATTTAACAACTGGTTCCAGCGAACCGGTGCTAACCGGCTCCAGCTCACCACTGAGTGTAAGTATAAATTTAGGGAATGAACTGGTTTCAAACCAAGAGTGACTGGCAGTAGTTGGCTGTGGGCAGGTATTTCTTATTCAAAATTGTGACTTTGTTTTGTATATCCAACAATAAAAACTGTCTGATAAACATTGTCTAAAATCAGGAAAACATTATCTTTCCTTTTCATCTTTGCATTAATTTTATAGAGAGAAAGTCAGAGAGCGGGAGAAAGATATGATGTGTGTATCTGTAATATTGCTATTTTGTGGCTGGAAGAATGATATAGTAAAATACTGCCTGGAGGGAGATAAAGTAGTTCCTGAGATTGTGGTCTGTCATGTGAAGCTGAAAGCTGAGGGCAATATTCACAAACAAGGAATTCCCAAAGAGCAATTCTCTCCATCAATGACTCATACTTGATTATGTCCCTTGATTTCTTTCTTTCCCCACGTATGCCACCCCAGCCGTTTGTCTCTCTCCCTTCTCCTGCTTTCCTACTCCTTGTCTCTCTTATTGTTTCCATTCTGTGCCTCCCTAGTCCCTTGCGTCTTTGTTTTTTTAGGCCACCATCATCCTAATACTCTGCCCAAGAGGAAGGGAGAGATCCACTGTGCCCCTCTCCTATAATAGCTTTGTAGATTGAGGAGAGGGCAAATGGAGGAGTGCACAGCGGCTTGAGGGCCGGATTAAATCGGCTGGTGGGCTGGATGTGACCCACTGTGGGCTGTAGTTTGCCCATCCTTGCTGTAGGATCTATAGGGGGTTTTGCCCCAGGACACTGAAAGATAGAGATAAGCACCTGAAGATCCTAATGGAAGTGGCACTCCGGCCCCAGTCTGATCCCGGATTGGAGGACCCGGTGTTGAGTACCTCCTCCTTGGTACGCAGTGCCCTGGCACCGTCGGTACGGGGATCGGTGCTGAGTAAAGACAAGGACTCCCGGCACCATCATGGCTCCACTCATAGCTCACATGCCGCAGGCACTGGTCTCAATCACCGGTTCTGCATAAGAAGAGGAGGTCGGAGACAGGTCATTCCCCCCCGGCTAAACCCAAGGAGCCAGCTGTTGTGAGACCTGAGTTGGGCCACACTACTTCAGCCTCACTGCCAAAGACGGTCATGTCGACTCCTGCTCCCATGGAAGGGCGGTTGAGTCCGGACACTTCTCGCTCACTGAGACCGAGCCGACAACTTCACCTCCCATTGACCCCAGAGGCTTTTGAGGCAGCACGGGACCTGCTCCAGCTTACGGCACCATTCTCCTCACCTACATAGGAGAGGTCGCTGTCACTGGTTGCTCCCCCAGCACCTTCAAAGGGAAAGCACACAATGATGGCCTGGTAGTCTCCATCCCCGGTGCACTGCTCCCCGGTGCCGGAACAGGGTCAGCAGTCTCGTTGGTCCCCGAGCCCTCGGCGCAGACCCTCGGTGCCTCAAAGTGCTGCCCCTCCATGGTCCTCCTTTTCAGAGGCCTCGGAGTCGGACTCCTATCGATCTTGTAGGAGCAGAAATAGACAGTCCAGGTCATCATGAGACCAGCACCTCTACCCGGCACCGTGGTGTGCGCAGTAGCAGCCCCTGGCACAGCGGCCCTTTTGGATCCCCTGGGCCTTTCACCAAGGGCCTTTCAGCCACTTTTGTACCGCCTCTGGCATCAGCAGGATTGGGGGTAGCTCCATCACTCTCTGACGCTACCATCCCAACCCCTGCAGCATCGGCGTCAGCTATTCCAGCTCCAGCGATATCAGTGCTGACAGCCTCAGCACCGACAGCCCCAACACCATCGGTTCCAGCTTCAGCACCAGTGGCCTCAGCACCAACGTATACAGCTCCAGCACTGAGAGCCATGGCACCATTCACGTTGGCTCCCGCCCAGAATCCCCAAGTGCCACGGGACCCCTTGGGCATGGAGGGAAGAGAGCAACCATTCCTTGAGGGGATCTCTTCCTCCTCCTTTCCAGACAAAGCACTGGTGGGCACTTCAGTAGCCCTGGCCCTGGAGGACAACAGGGTCCTACAGCAATTGCTGAGGAGAATTGCCCAGGGCCTGGGCATTCAGGCAGAGGAGGTAGTGGAGGACACAGATCCAGTGGTGGGTATCCTCGCCCCCTCTGGACTGGTATGTATTGCCCTACCCCTCATAAAGACCATTGCCAACACCACAAAACCTCGTGGCAGACATCTGCTTTGTTGTCCCCTAGGGCTAAGAGCAATGAAAGATGCCATTTTGTGCCGTCCAGGGCCTACGAGCACTTGTATACTCATCTTCCACCAGATTCCTTGGTCGTGGATGCTGCTAACCAAAGCAAGTGCCAGGGCTACCAAGGCCTCTCCCCAAAGAATCGGGAAGCGAAATGACTCTACCTTTTTGGTAGAAAGGTCTACTTTACCGGTGGTTTGTAGCACTGCATTTCTAATCAGCAGGCCATTATCAGCAGGTACTGCTACAATACATGTGAGACAATGGCAAAGTTTACAGAGCTGCTGCTGCAGGACTCTCATGCTGAATTCTCGGCTCTGGTGGAGGAGGGCACGCTCATTTCCCGGGCTTCGTTGCAGGCCGCTTTGGATGGGGCTGATGTGGCCACTTGGGTGATGTCTACCATGAGAGGAGGCTCTTGGCCCGGCGACATCATTTGAAGTTTCCCACCACCACAGCAAGGAATTGCCTGAAGCTTATAGGACACAGGGCCTCTTGTACCTATGTGGTGCAACACGCCAGGCCCAGATTCTGGCGTCTCCAGTCATGGCTAGCCTCAGTGTACTGGCTGGCTCAGGACAGTTTGGACAGGGTCATGACTCTGCCCTGCCCAGTCCTTGACTCCCTCCAGTGTTGGCTTGACCCGCAGGTAGTGTGTGCAGGGGTCCCCTTCACTGGTCCTCAGCCATCCCTCTTGCTAGTGAGAGACATGTCAGCCTTGGGCTGGGGAGTATATCTGGGAGACCTCAGGATAAGGCCTCTGGTCTCAGGCGGAACTTGCTCTCCACATCAATGTCAGAGAGCTGCGTGTCTGGCATGCCAGACTTTCCAAGCCCGCTTGATGGTGAGATGTGTATCAGTCATGACAGACAACACCACAGCGATGTTCTGTATCAAAAAACAGGGGGGTACACTCTCCTCTTCCCTGTGCCAGGAAGTCATCATGCTGTGGGACTTTTGTGTAGCTCATTCGACACACCTGCAAGCATCGTACCTCCTGGGAGTACAGAATGAGTTGGTGGACCATCTCAGTAGGTCCTTTCATGGCCATGAGTGGTCCCTATGCCCTGATATTGTAAACTCCATCTTCCAACAGTGTGGCTTTCCCCAGATGGACTTGTTCACCATGCAATGCAATAGGAAGTGCCAACAGTTTTGCTCCTTCCCGAACCACAGCCCAGGCTCCATCACAGACATGTTCCTCATCCCATGGGGAGGCCATCTTCTCTACACGTTCCTGCCCATCCTTCTCATTCACAAGGTGCTCCTCAGGATATGGAGTGAAGAGGCTTCAGTGATATTGATAGCTCCAACCTGGCCCCGCCAGCA
Source organism: Lepidochelys kempii (assembly GCF_965140285.1). Classification (NCBI taxonomy): domain Eukaryota; kingdom Metazoa; phylum Chordata; order Testudines; family Cheloniidae; genus Lepidochelys; species Lepidochelys kempii. The sequence goes on from NC_136383.1 coordinate 92,143,840, forward strand.
TTGGTACACAGCTCTCCTGGAAATGTCTGTGAAAGCCCCAGTTACCTTGCCACTCCTCCTGGACTTAATAACGCAGGATCACGGCCGTCTCTAGCACCCGAACCTTGAGTCATTGCACCTCAAGGCATGGAAGCTCCATGGCTGAACCCCCCCGGAGCTCTCTTGCTCGGTCCCAGTTAGACAAGTCCTCCTTGGCAGTAGGAAACCCTCCACCAAGGCTACCTACCTTGCCAAGTGGAAGAAATTCTCATTCTGGTTGGTGCAGGATCACTCGTCCCAGAGGCTTGCCTCTATACCACTCATACTGGACTACCTTCCCCATCTCAAGCAGCAGGGACTGTCCATGTTATCAATAAGGGTTCACTTGGCTGCCATCTCTGCCTCCCATTCTGGCTTAGAGGGCTGATCGGTGTTTGCCAACCCCATGGTCAGCCATTTCCTGAAAGGTCCGACAGGCTATAGCCACACGTCTGGCAACCGACCCCAACCTGGGACCTCAGTCTGGTCCTTTCCAAATTGATGTATCTGCCCTTTGAACCACCACCAACTGCTCTACCTGTCATACAAGGTGGCATTTCTGGTAGGAATAACCTCAGCCAGGAGGATGTCTGAGCTCAAGGCCCTAACATCAGAGCCCCCTTATACCGTGTTCTAGAAGGACAAGGTTCAGCTCAGGCCACATCCAGCTTTTCTCCCAAAGGTTGTCTCCCAGTTTCACATCAACCAGGACATATTCCTCCCAGTATTCTATCCTTAGCCGCACTCAAGCGGCAGAGAGCAGAGGCTTCACTCGTTGGATGTCTGCAGAGTTCTAGCCTTTTACATTGAAAGAATGAAACTGTTTAGAAAGTCCATTCAACTGTTTGTGGCCATGGCAGACAGGATGAAGGGTCTTCCAGTCTCCTCCCAATGAGTTTCCTCATGGATCACGTCCTGCATTGTGAATGCTATAACCTGGCAGAGGTACCTGCCCCTCCACTCACAGTACACTCCACTAGGGTACAAGCTTCTTCAGTAGCATTCCTGGCGCAAGTCCTGACCCAGGAAATATGCAGAGCGGTGACGTGGTTCTCGATACATATTTTCACGGTGTATTATGCGATTACCCAGCAGGCCAGAGATGATGAGGCCTTTGGTAGAGCAGTGCTCCAGTCAGTGGACAGCTCTGACCCTGCCTCCTGAATTGAGGCTTGGGAGGCACCTGATTGGAATTGACATGAACAAGCACCGAAAGAAGAAAAAACGGTTACTCACCTTCTCGTAACTGTTCTTTGAGATGTGTTGTTCATGTCCATTCCTATATCCACCCTCCTACCCTCCAGCAAGAAGGAACGGAGGGGGTGGCGGGTCGGTAAAGCCCTGTATTGAGTGCCATGATGGCGCCACTCCAGGTGGTACCCATACTGACCCGACGGATACTGCTAGGGGAAAAATCTTCTGGCTGCCATGCAGGCATGCACGCATACACCTGATTGGAATGGACATGAACAAGACATCTTGAGGAACAACAGTTACGAGAAGGTGAGTAACCGTTTTTTTCTCATTCTCCACTCTAGTGGCTGGTGCATCCTCGTAGACAGTAAGAGTCTGCTATTTCTACCTATTACTTTCTTAGCTCAAATGGTAGAGGTCTGTATTCTGGATATAAAAGTCCCAAACCTGATGAGGACCCATATAGGGGTCAGTATGGTTCCATATAATGGAATTTATTTTTCTGTTTTATAAAAAAAATTAGGAAGTTACATAAAAACCTATCTTAAAATCATGTGAAGAGTGTAGTGATTATCTGGTTTCACCAACCCACCTGCATTTTATCCCAACAACAACTATATGGGTGAAACCAGACAGTCACTATGTTCTCAAATGAACTCACACAGGAAAATGATAAAAGACAAAAATATCACGTCTGTGAGTGACTGCTTTTCACAAAGCAGTCACTCTGTATTTGACTTCTCGGTCCTTGTCCTCAAAGGAAACTTGCAAACGCTTTCAAAAGCCATGCCTGGGAGCTTTAATTTATAAGTTTGCTAGACACTAAAAATCATGGATTTATGGCTTATTACAACAATCTGTAACCCACTAACTCCCCATTTTTGTCCTATGATTGTGAGGATGTTAACAGGACACTTTTACTTTGAATGGTCTCTTACGTTATGTGCTAACTACTTATGCTAAACAATCTTCTCCACCTTGTATTTAGCTGTGACACTATGAGTATCTTTCCCAGATATGAAAAAGAGCTCTGTGTAGCTTAAAAGCTTGTCTTTTTCACCAACAGAAGTTGGTCCAATAAAAGATATTAGCTCCCCCACCTCATCTCTTTATGATTACATACTGCTATTTTAAAAGGATTCTTCCCTCATTCAGTGCATAGCATAGACAGTGCTCTGGGAATGAATCAGGGTCATGGAGTGAAGGAGACTGTTGTCTGTATGACCTTTGCCTTATTTGTTGCAGAAGTAGGAAGGTGTGTAGTGAATGAGGCAGGGGATAGCAGGAAGAAAGGAAAGTTAAGAAAGTTAAACATCAGCTGGAGAATTAGAGCCTATCCCTGCCTGTGCATAGATTTCCTCTGTGATCCTGGGCAAGTCATTTAAATCACATTTTTCCACACGTGGCCATTATTGTTGTGTTCCTCACTTTCTGGGTGTCTGTAAAGGGGTGGGCCACACTCTGCACCTGCTTCTGGCCGGGTGTGGCACACCTTACTTTCCCCCACTGGGTGTCAATAAATTCACATGCACAGATTAGGGCAGGGGTAGTTAATTGATGAATCGTGAGCCAAATCCACCAGGTGCTTTTGAACAGACCCCAAAATCTTTTTTATTTACTTATTGCTATCATTATAGTTTATTTTTTTAATTTTCTCTGGAGTCTGGACCTTGAATATACCTTGACCAAGAAATTTGGACCTTGATAAAAATAATTGACTACCCCTCGATTAGGGAAATGAGAACCTAAATACATCAATGAAAAGAAGATATGTCTGCTTTAATGAAGCCCATGGAAACTCAAAGGTCCTTATCTCAGGACCCAAGTCCAGAGATCCTAAACCTAAGGTCCAAAACAAAGACTTTGTGCCTGGACAGGCTACCCTTCTGGAGCTGGAGGGAGATCACTATTGTAATTGTAAATGGGGAATCATCACTGAACAGGTGTGTTTCTAGTGGGGTCCCCCAGGGATCATTAAGGCATATGCTATTAACATTTTTGTTAATGACCTGGAAGAAAACATAAGATCACTGATTAAGTTTGCAAGTTGCACAAAGGAGTGGAGGGAGTGCAAAACAATGAAGAGGACAGTTCACTGTTACAAAGTGATCTGGAAAAACGACGAGGAGTCCTTGTGACACCTCAGAGACTAACACATTTATTTGGGCATAAGCTTTCGTGGGCTAAAACCCACTTCATCATTTTAGCCTACGAAAGCCTATGTCCAAATAAATTTGTTAGTCTCTAAGGTGTCACAAGGACTCCTCGTTGTTTTTGCTGATACAGACTAACATGGCTACCACTCTGAAAAGTGATCTGGATCACTTGGTAAGCTGGGCTAAAATGCATTTTAATATGTATACATCTAGGAACAAAGAATGTAGGCCAGGCTTACAGGGAAGCAGTGACCCTATAAAATATTTGGGGTCATAGCAGATAATCAGCTGAACATGAACTCACAGTGCAGTGCTGTGGCTGAAAGAACTAATGCAATACTTGGATGCATAAACAGCAGAATCTTGAGTAGACATAGAGAGGTTATTTTACCTCTGTATTTGGCATAGGTTTAACTGCTGCTGGAATACTGTGTCCAATTCTGGTGTCTACAGTCCAGGTAAGATGTTGATAAATTGGAGAGAGTGCAGTGAAGAGCTGTGAGAATGATTAATGGATTATAAAACATGCCTCATTAATAGACTCAAGAAGCTCAATTTATTTATCTTAACAAAGAGAAGGTTAGGGGGTGACTTGATTACAGTCTGTAAGTACCTATGTGGGGAATAAATATTTAATAATGACATTCTGTTCCTCTTTAAATAGGTCTGTGCTAGACTGGGGAAGGGAGTCTCCTTGATTATACCCAAGCGTTTCTGATTGTGAGTCCTGGCTGACTTTTAAAGGGGTAGTAGACTCCTTCACAGAGTCCAGTTTGAGACATCTGGGATCATTTGCAGATGGGTTGGGCTCTCACAACTTCAGCTGAAGCAATGGGAGCAGTGCTTTGAACAAGTGATATAAATAGGCATGGAAGCACTAGATTTATACTGGTAAATGTTGGTAAAGGTCAATTTCACTGCACACATACAAACCGACAAAAATATTTCCATTTATAATAATCAAAATTTACAAACAGGCAAAGTAGAAAAAATGATGCTTAAGAACTTTTTAGTTTGATTTAAGGAATTTACTTTGCCCTGGTCTACACTAGGACTTTAGGTTGAATTTAGCAGCATTAAATCGATGTAAACCTGCACCCGTCCACACGATGAAGCCCTTTATTTCGACTTAAAGGGCTCTTAAAATCGATTTCCTTACTCCACCCCTGACAAGTGGATTAGTGCTTAAATCGGTCTTGCCGGCTCGAATTTGGGGTACTGTGGACACAATTCGACGGTATTGGCCTCCGGGAGCTATCCCAGAGTGCTCCATTGTGACCGTTCTGGACAGCACTCTCAACTCAGATGCACTGGCTAGGTAAACAGGAAAAGAACCGCGAACTTTTGAATCTCATTTCCTGTTTGGCCAGCGTGGCAAGCTGCAGGTGACCATGCAGAGCTCATCAGCACAGGTGACCATGATGGAGTCCCAGAATCGCAAAAGAGCTCCAGCATGGACCGAACGGGAGGTACGGGATCTGATCGCTGTACGGGGAGAGGAATCCGTGCTATCAGAACTCCGTTCCAGTTTTCGAAATGCCAAAACCTTTGTCAAAATCTCCCAGGGCATGAAGGACAGAGGCCATAACAGGGACCCAAAGCAGTGCCACGTGAAACTTAAGGAGCTGAGGCAAGCCTACCAGAAAACCAGAGAGGCGAACAGCCGCTCCGGGTCAGAGCCCCAAACATACCGCTTCTATGATGAGCTGCATGCCATTTTAGGGGGTTCAGCCACCACTACACAAGCTGTGTTGTTTGACTCCTTCAATGGAGATGGAGGCAATATGGAAGCAGGTTTTGGGGACAAAGAAGATGATGATGAGGAGGTTGTAGATAGCTCACAGCAAGCAAGCGGAGAAACCGGTTTTCCCGACAGCCAGGAACGGTTTCTCACCCTGTACCTGGAGCCAGTACCCCCCAAACCCACCCAAGGCTGCCTCCTGGACCCAGCAGGTGGAGAAGGGACCTCCGGTGAGTGTACCTTTTAAAATACTATATACATGGTTTAAAAGCAAGCATGTGAAAGGATTACTTTGCCCTGGCATTCGCAGCTCTCCTGGATGTACTCCCAAAGTCTTTGCAAAAGTTTCTGGGGAGGGCAGCCTTATTGCGTCCTTCCTGATAGGACACTTTACCACTCCAGGCCAGTAACACGTACTCGGGAATCATTGTACAACAAAGCATTGCAGTGTATGTTTGCTGGCGTTCAAACAACATCCGTTCTTTATCTCTCTGCATGTGTTTCAATGATCACAGGATCTTCTCCTTCCCAGAGGCTAGTGAAGCTTAGAAAGAAAAAAAAACTCACTCAAGATGAAATGTTCTCTGAGCTCATGCTGTCCTCCCACACTGACAGAGCACAGACGAATGCGTGGAGGCAAATAATGTCAGAGTGCAGGAAAGCACAAAATGACCGGGAGGAGAGGTGGTGGGCTGAAGAGAGTAAGTGGTGGGCTGAAGACAGGGCTGAAGCTCAAATGTGGCAGCAGCGTGATGAGAGGAGGCAGGATTCAATGCTGAGGCTGCTGGAGGACCAAACCAGTATGCTCCAGTGTATGGTTGAGCTGCAGCAAAGGCAGCTGGAGCACAGACTGCCACTACAGCCCCTGTGTAACCAACCGCCCTCCTCCCCAAGTTCCATAGCCTCCACACCCAGATGCCCAAGAACGCAGTGGGGGGGCCACCGGCCAACCAGCCACTCTGCCACAGAGGATTGCCCCAAAAAAAGAAGGCTGGCATTCAATAAATTTTAAAGTTATAAACTTTTAAAGTGCTGTGTGGCATTTTCCTTCCCTCCTCCACCACCCCTCCTGGGCTACCTTGGTAGTCATCCCCCTATTTGTGTGATGAATGAATAAAGAATGCATGAATGTGAAGCAACAATGACTTTATTGCCTCTGCAAGCGGTGATCGAAGAGAGGAGAGGAGGGTGGTTAGCTTACAGGGAAGTAGAGTGAACCAAGGGGCGGGGGGGTTTCATCAAGGAGAAACAAGCAGAACTTTCACACCGTAGCCTGGCCAGTCATGAAACTTGTTTTCAAAGCTTCTCTGATGCGTACCGCGCCCTCCTGTGCTCTTCTAACCGCCCTGGTGTCTGGCTGCGCGTAACCAGCAGCCAGGCGATTTGCCTCAACCTCCCACCCCGCCATAAACGTCTCCCCCTTACTCTCACAGATATTGTGGAGCACACAGCAAGCAGTAATAACAGTGGGAATATTGGTTTCGTTGAGGCCTAAGCGAGTCAGTAAACTGCGCCAGCGCGCCTTTAAACGTCCAAATGCACATTCTACCACCATTCTGCACTTGCTCAGCCTGTAGTTGAACAGCTCCTGACTACTGTCCAGGCTGCCGTGTACGGCTTCATGAGCCATGGCATTAAGGGGTAGGCTGGGTCCCCAAGGATACATATAGGCATTTCAACATCCCCAACAGTTATTTTCTGGTCTGGGAATAAAGTCCCTTCCTGCAGCTTTTGAAACAGACCAGAGTTCCTGAAGATGCGAGCGTCATGTACCTTTCCCAGCCATCCCACATTGATGTTGGTGAAATGTCCCTTGTGATCCACCAGAGCTTGCAGCACTATCGAAAAGTACCCCTTGCGGTTTATGTACTCGGCGGCTTGGTGCTCCGGTGCCAAGATAGGCATATGGGTTCCGTCTATGGCCCCACCACAGTTAGGGAATCCCATTGCAGCAAAGCCATCCACTATGACTTGCATATTTCCCAGGGTCACTACCCTTGATATCAGCAGATCTTTGATTGTGTGAGCTACTTGCATCACAGCAACCCCCACAGTAGATTTGCCCACTCCAAATTGATTCCCAACTGACCGGTAGTTGTCTGGCACTGCAAGCTTCCACAGGGCTATCGCCACTCGCTTCTCAACTGTGAGGGCTGCTCTCATCTTGGTATTCATCGCCTCAGGGCAGGGGAAAGCAAGTCACAAAGTTCCATGAAAGTGCCCTTACGCATGCGAAAGTTTCGCAGCCACTGGGAATCGTCCCAGACCTTCAACATTATGCGGTCCCACCAGTCTGTGCTTGTTTCCCGAGCCCAGAATTGGCGTTCCACAGCATGAACCTGCCCCATTAGCACCATGATGCATGCATTGGCAGGGCCCATGCTTTGAGAGAAATCTGTGTCCATGTCCTGATCACTCACGTGACCGCGCTGACGTCGCCTCCTCGCCCGGTATCGCTTTGCCAGGTTCTGGTGCTGCATATACTGCTGGATAATGCGTGTGGTGTTTAATGTGCTCCTAATTGCCAAAGTGAGCTGAGCGGCCTCCATGCTTGCCTTGGTATGGTGTCCGCACAGAAAAAAGGCGCGGAACGATTGTCTGCCGTTGCTCTGATGGAGGGAGGGGCGACTGACGACACAGCTTACAGGATTGGCTTCAGGGAGCTAAAATCAACAAAGGGGGTGTCTTTACATCAAGGAGTATTTCAGGCAGGACTTCACGGAGGGTTCCAATAAGAAATGGTGCACCTAAGTTATTGTTCTTATTGGAACAAGGAGGTTAGCCTGGCCTCTGATTGATACATGGCTAGATTTACCTCGCTGCACCTTCTCTGTGAGTGACTGCAGTGTGACCTAGAGGAATGAGTCCCCTAGACGGGGGAGGAGGCAAATGAGTACAAAACAAATCTGGTCTATTTCTTGTTTTGATCCACTCCATCTATCTTTTACATCTTTGGCTGGCAGCAGACAGTGCCGAAGGACTGCATGCCATCCACATCTCATGGCTGCTCAGCAGAAGATGGTGTAGTAGGACTGCTAGCCATCCTCATCTCTTGCCTGCTCGGCAGAAGATGATGCAATAGGACTGCTAGCAATCCATATCGCCTGCCTGCTCACCATAAGACAGTTCAATAGGACTGACAGCAGGACTAAAGAGAATGACCTGGTCAAGTCACTCCAAATTTAGTCCCTGTGCCCATGTCTGCCCAGGCGCTCCCAGTCGACGTGGCCAGGAGCACCTCGGACACGACGAGGACGGCTACCAGTCGTACTGCACTGTCTGCTGCCACAAGGCAATGGGTTGCTGCTACTGTGTAGCAATGCCGTACCGCGTCTGCCAGCACCCAGGAGACATACGGTGACGGTTACCTGAGTGGGTTCCATGCTTGCCGTGGTATGGCGTCTGCACAGGTAACTCAGGAAAAAAGGCGCGAAACGATTGTCTGCCCTTGCTTTCACGGAGGGAGGGAGGGAAGGGGGGCCTGATGATATGTACCCAGAACCACCCGCGACAATGTTTTAGCCCCATCAGGCATTGGGATCTCAACCCAGAATTCCAATGGGCAGCGGAGACTGCGGGAACTGTGGGATAGCTATCCACAGTGCAACGCTCCGGAAGTCGACTCTAGCCTTGGTACTGTGGAAGCACTCCGCCGAGTTAATGCACTTAATGCACTTAGAGCATTTTCTGTGGGGACACACACACTCGAATATATAAAACCGATTTCTAAAAAACCGACTTTTATAAATTCAACCTTATTCCGTAGTGTAGACATACCCTTAGTATATTTTGACATGTGATGTTGACATTTCGTGTTTAACTGATTATAAAATTTTAATTTTTTCAATTTCAATGTCTAGAGTCATTATATAATTATGGCCTGATTCCCCCTATTGCCTGACCTCCCTGTAATTTCCCTCAACCAAAAATTGAAAAAATGTTTAAAAATAAACATCAGTATTATCTATCAAAATTATATCTATATATAAAAAAACAAATTCTGCCAAGCCTACAAATAAAAAACCTGATTACTCTGAAAAATAAGGGCCTCGGAGACTCAAATTGGGCACCCAAAATTAGTGGGCACTTTGACCACTTGGCCATAATCTCTCTGTGCCTCAGTTCCCCATGTGTAAAATGGGGCTAATGCCAGCTAATGTTACAGGAGTACTTTGAAAATAAAAATATGAAGCACGGTGATGGGGGATGGTGTAAGGAGCTATCCTGCTGCTTGTAGAGGCCTTTGGAGAGTGTTGGGGGTCTTCCATCCCTTCCTACTACTTTGGGGTGCATGGGGCCTCAAAAAGGGCAGTGAGATGGTAGGACTATAGCTCCAAACTCTTCCACATGCACCAGCTAGCAAACTTGACTGGCCACGCAGGGAGTAAAAAGGTGTGCCCTCACAGGAGAGTACAGGAGTGCACTGACTAGTGGATGTTCAGAGGCACCTTGCTGTGTTCCCCAGTGGCACTGGCTCTTACTAATGTTTGTGTTAAAATGGCACAGTATAGTCCAAAACCCGTGTTTTAACATCTTTTATATTCTGGTCACCTTGCTGCCACCAAGCTTGGAGCTATAGACATTCATTAAGACAGATGTCATAGTCTATTAACTGTCTCTTATTGTAGTATCTGTGACCCCATTACATAATTTTGATACAATGTTCTGCCCCTCAGTAGAGAGTGCAGTGACTAGTGTGTGGGGTGGCGGGTATATGACTGTATGGGAAGTGCACCTGGGAATGTGTAGAAGAGATTTTTGAATTATTCAGATACATTTTATCATAAACACATTTTTCTATACAAGTTTGTAGGTTGACTTACTAACTCTAAGACTGATTTGTTTCTTGTGGAGGATGTAATCTTCAGGATTGTGTAAGTAGGCTTTATAAGTAATTTCTTGCTGTCAACAGCTAGCTCTAGACAAGTGGAAGTACTGTAGAAGATCTTTTTTGATACTGGAATAGTGCAGTAGGATGAGCAACTGTGTGCCAGGGCTGCAAGACAGTGGAAACCTAGGGCTTAATTTTCAGAGGCCTTGAGCCCTGTAATTCCAGTTGAAGTCTATGCTAACTGTAGGTGGCTGACACCTTTGAAAATCACAGCCTTCCTTGTGTGGGTGGTCCAGCACTCGACAGTTTATCAGATCCATCCATTGTTTTGCAGCTGATCAAAATAATTGTGGAGAATAGATATCATGCATTCCTATATGGCAACGCCGGTCCTTGTCAGAAATCCAGTTTTTCTTTCTTAAGCACATTAAAGGTTCCTTATCCTGTACAAGACAGGATTACCCGGTGTACTGATCTCTTAAGGCTGCCCATTGAAGTCTTTCAAAATATATTATTCATATTGGGCAGATTTAATTGTTTTGTTCTATCACAAAAGTTATATTGTTTCCATTAAGATTTATCTTATAGCTTTTCTCTTTGTTTGCAGAGTTGTTGTAGCCCTGTTGGTCCCAGGATTTTTGAGAGACAAGGTGGGTGAGATAATATCTATTATTGGACCAACTTCTGTTAGTGAAAGAAACATGCTTTTGAGCTACATAGTGTTCTGCTCCAGGTCACCTTGCGCACCTTGTCTCTGAGCTTTTCTCTTAACTATCATTGAATTAGGTATCTTCCATTGTGAGCTGTCCTCATGTTTCCTGATTGGACATATATTTCTCAGTTCCCAGGAGAAACCTTCAATTTAATTTTTTTCATCAGAATGAAAATAACTGTATAGGCTTTCCAATGTTGCCCACCATTGTATTATCCCAATACACTGACAGCTTTTATCCTCAGAACACCTCTGTAAGGCAAGGAAGTATTATTATCAGGGCTTAAATTCAGCCAGAGCGGTACAATATTTTAAACCTGCAGGAGCCCCGGCACCTCTTATGGGGCAGAAGCCCAAGCCTTGGCACACCCTGCAAGCGAGCCCCAGCATCTCCCATGGGGCTGAAGCCCCATGGCTTTGGGAACTATTCAGTGAGTATTTAAGCCCTGAGTATTATCCTCATTGTACAGAAGGAGAACAGAGGCCCTGAAAGATTAAGTGACTCCTCCAGAGTTCACACAGAGAGTGTGTGCAGAGCAGAGAACCGAACATTCATCTTTCGAGCCCCACTACAGTGCCTTAACCATAAAATCCTACTGCCTCTCCTAGATTTCCCTAGTTTTTCTTATGTAGTGTTGTCTGCTGATCTCGGATGCGTAAGGTCACTTTACAGTTATTTTTTCTGAATATTCACCATAGAATCATAGAAGATTAGGGTTGGAAGAGATCTCAGGAGGTCATCTAGTCCAACCCCGTGTGCAAAGCAGGACCAATCCCAACTAAATCATCCCAGTCAGGGCTTTGTCAAGCCTGACCTTAAAAACCTCTAAGGATGGAGTTTCTACCACCTCCCTAGGTAACCCATTCCAGTGCTTCACCATCCTCCTAGTGAAATAGTTTTTCCTAATATCCAACTTAGACCTCCCACACTGCAACTTGAGACTATTGCTCCTTGTTCTGTCACCTGCCACCACTTTGAAAAGCCTAGGTCCATCCTCTTTGGAACCCGCCTTCAGGTAGTTGAAGGCTGCTAACAGATCCCCCCTCACTCTTCTCTTCTGCAGAATAGTTCCCTCAGCCTCTCCTCATAAGTCATGTGCCCCAGCCATCTAATCATTTTCGTTGCCCTCCACTGGACTTTCTCCAATTTGTCCACATCCTTTCTGTAGCGGGGGGCCCAAAACAGGACACAGTACTCCAGATGTGGCCTCACCAGTGCTGAGTAGAGGGGAATAATCACTTCCCTCGATCTGCTGGCAATGCTTCTATTAATGCAGCCCAATATGCCGTTAGCCTTCTTGCAACAAGGGCACACTGTTAACTCATATCCAGCTTCTTGTCCACTGTAATCCCAGGTCCTTTTCTGCAGAACTGCCACTTAGCCAGTCGGTCCCCAGCCTGTCGCTGTGCATGGGATTCTTCCATCCTAAATGCAAGACTCTGCACTTGTCCTTGTTGAACCTCATCAGATTTCTTTTGGCCCAATCCTCCAATTTGTCTAGGTCACTCTGGACCCTATCCTTACCCTCCAGCATATCTACCTCTCCCCACAATTTAGTGTCATCCACGAACTTGCTGAAGGTGTGATCCATCCCATCATCCAGATGATTAATGAAGACGTTGAACAAAATCATCCCCAGGTCACACCCCTGGGGCACTCTGCTTCATATCAGCTGCCAACTAGACATCGAGCTGTTGATCACTAGCCGTTCATCCCAATGATCTAGGCAACTTTCTATCCACCCAGGGATGGCAGGTTTGTAGAAATTTTGGTGGTACCCAGAACCCGCCTCCCCTCAAACTCAGTCCCCGACCTGCCTAAGGCTCTGGAATGGAGTTAGGGTGCGGGGAGGAGGTCTGGGGTGCAGGCCCTGGGCTGGGGCAGGGAATTGGGGTGCAGGAGGGGTGCAGGCTCTGGGAGGGAGTTTGGGTGCAAAAGGGGTGAGAGGTTGGGCTCTGGGAGGGAGTTTTGGTGGGGAAGGGGGTCTGGGGTGCAGGCTGTGGGATGGAGTTTGGGTGCTGGGTGCAGGTTCTGGGCTGGGGCAGGGGGTGAGGAGTGCAGGCTCCAGGATGGAGTTTGGGCGCAGGCTCTGGGCTGGGGGTATAGGAGGTGGTTAGGGGTGCAGGCTCTGGGAGGGAGTTTGGGGATGGGAGGGCGTGTGGAGGGAGGGGGTGCAAGCTCTAGGAGGGAGTTGGGGTGGGAAGGGGTGAGGAGGGAGGGGGTGCAGGGATGAGGGGTTTTGGGTGTGGCTGGGGATGAGGGGTTTGGTGTGGGGGGGCTCAGGGCTAGGGCAGAGAGTTGGGGTGAGGGCTGGGGGGTTCATGATGCAGGAGGGGGCTCAGGGCTGGGGCAGAGGATTAGGGTGCGGGGGGATGAGGGCTCTGGCTGGGGCCAGGTATGAGGGGTTTGGGGTGTGGGAGGGGCTCAGGGCTAGGGCAGAGGGTATGGGGGGGTGAGGGCTCTGTCTGGGGGTGCGGGCTCTGGGGTGGGGCAAAGCTGGGGATGCATTTGGGGTGCAGGCAGGCTGCCTGGGGCCAGAGAGCAGGACTCCCCCCCAGCCCTCTCTCCGCCAGCAGCAGTGAGCTCTGGGGGAGGGATGCCCCTCTCCCACCTGGCAGCACATTCACCTCGCACCACTGTCACTGCACGTGCTCCTAGGGTCCCTCTCAGGTCCAGGAAGCCCCCTCACCTTCCCTGTGGGGGGGGGCTGGGGGGGGGCTGCCATCACATGTGCTCCTCCTCCCCTGCTGCTGCCCCTCATTGTAGTCTTACTGGAGGGTGGGGGATGGGGCTGCCCCTTGCCCAGCATGGGGCAGGAGCGGTGACTGCAGGCAGCGGGGCCCCCTGTACTAGTGTAAGGTTCCATTGGAAAAGGGAAGGGTCCTAAGTGGAAGGACCCTGCGGCAGCAGTTGATGCTGGGAGCCAGCAGAGCGGAGGCAGCATGGAGCTGCAGGGGAGAGGCAGTGATGCTCCGGGACCCAGGGGAGGTGTGCGGGGGCAGCAAGTGGGGGCCTGGGGACACTTGGGGGAGGTGCGGGGGGGCAGGCATGGCCTGGGGAGAGACCCGGCCCCAAACATTGGTGGAGCTGGCTTCCGGACCCTGAATATTGCTGGAGCCTGGGCACCACGGGCCCATACAACTCGCCGTCCCTGGATCCACCTTATAGTGCATTCATCCAATCCATACTACTTTAACTTGCTGGCAAGAATACTGTGGGAGACCGTTATCAAAAGCTTTGCTAAAGTCAAGATATATCATGTCCACTGCTTTCCCCATATCGACAGAGCCAGTTATCTCATAATAAAAGGCAATTAGGTTGGTCAGGAATGACTTGCCCTTGGTGAATCCATGTTGACTGTTTCTGATCACCTTCCTCTCCTCTAAGTGCTTCAGAATTGATTCCTTGAGGACCTGCTCCATGATTTTTCCAGGGACTGAGGTGAGGCTGGCCAGTGTGTAGTTCCCTGGATTCTCCTTCTTCCCTGTTTTAAAGATGGGCACTACATTTGCCTTTTTCCAGTTGTCTGGGACCTCCCCTGATTACCACGAGTTTTCAAAGATAATGGCCAATGGCTCTGCAATCACATCAGCCAACTCCCTCAGGACCCTCAGATGCATTAGATCAGGACCCATAGACTTGTGCATGTCCAGCTTTTCTAAATAGTCCTTAACCTGTTCTTTCACCACTGAGGGCTGCTCACCTGCTCCCCATACTGTGCTGCCCAGTGGACCCTTTTAACTAACAAAGGTTTATAGTATAAAAGGACATAAGGTGTAATTTAATGTTATCAGATAAAATACATGATTATTTTAATTGTACTTTTTCTAACTATCCCTGAACCATAACTATAAAAATAATTTAAAGAAATATTTTATAAAGAAGCAAATGTAAAAGGAAAAAATGTGCTGTTTTTCAGTCAAAATGGCAAGATGTTCATGTTTTCTTCTTTCGATATTCTAGTAATTAGTGTGTGGCAGACCATATCTCATTAAATTCCTTCATTTTAAAAGACAATACTAATTGTGATGGGTTTTATTTATTAGTCACCAAGTTTTTAGCAGGAATGCTAGCACTTCTTGAATAGCATGAAAGAGTTTGATTGCCATGAAATTTGATTGGGTGTTAAATATTTATTCTAAGAAGCAACTATTTTTTCTTGTAGTTTTGGAGCTGTCAGCCTATCGCTTCATTACCTAACGTGCTGTGTTCCAACCCTGACCCAACTGTGATATAACATAGATGTAACATAGGTCATTATGATAAATATAGTTTATGAAAAACTTAGCAAGCATGGTAAGGTCATATTTGTTTGTGCTATCTGTTGTATGTGTTGAATAAGACATTATTGCGTCATTTAGACTGAGTCAAATCACCAGATGTTGGAAGAGATTTGGAGCTTAGCTGTAAATCTCACTAGAAAAAGTTAGAATTTCAAGTTTTACAGTTTTTTGCAAATTCCTGGGGCATAAATCTCCCCATAGAGGAGATGAACTATTTCCACAGAAGTCAATGTGGCTCATTGAAACCCCATGGCAAAACTCAGGCTCTCTGGCACTAAGCCATTGGCGTTCTCAAGACTGCAACTATAATAAAGACAATGCCTGTGGCAAAAATTCTGTGCCAAAAGGAAAAAAAAACAAACTTTCATTTGGACACTATAATAAAATGTATTTGTGATTTCAAAAAACCAAATGCCAGATTTTTTAAAATTTATTTTCGTTTCCTGCCTCACCTGTCTTTCCCTATTTTGTTTCACTCCTTTTCCTTTATCCATTTTGTCACTGGAAATGGAAAAAGGAAAGAGTGGAGGGAAAAAGGAAAAGTAGAGGGAAAAACAGGAGAGTCAGAAAAAAACCCATGAAAAATGAATACCAAAGCTCAACAATGTTTTTGTTTTTGTAATGGGGCGGGACTCACCACCACGACTCCTCCTGCTGGCCATCCTGGGAATTAGCTCTCGGGCCTTCCAGTCCTCCTTCAGCTAGTGATGTCACACCTGCTGTCACTGCTGTCACCACTCTTTGGACCCACATCACTCCCCGGACATCAGCGTCCTCTTCCAGACACAGCCCTCCGGCTGTGCCTCCACTCTGCTTTCTCCCCCCATTCCTGGGAGACCAACAGTCCTTAATCCCGCCACTTGCCTCAGTGGCCAACTGCAGTCCAAGGTCCAGCCCCTTGCCTCGGGGGCAAACTGCAGTCTGGATACCGGCCACTCTCCTCATTGGCAAGTAAGGTGAAAGGGGGGGGCAGGTCCCCCTGCTACTCTGGGTTCCAACCCAGGGACCCTATAGCTGGCAGCCACCTATTGCCCTCCTCCACCCTGCTGCCTATTTTCCCTGGGCCACTTCCCCCATAGCCCTAGCACCCTCTCAGCCCTTTTAGCAAGGGCCCAGCCTGGCAGTGGTCAGACAGCAGCTCACCCTCACACTCTGCTGCCCCTGCCCCTGCCCCTGCCCCTGCGTCAGGCAGCTAGACCTCTGCCCTTGCCTTCCAGGGAGAGACTCTCCTCTGTGTTGCTGAGCAGCCCTTTATATATGGCCCTCGCCGGCCCTGATTGGCTGCTCCAGCAAGCCTTCCCCCTATTGGTGGGCTCAATAAGCCCTTTCCTCATTTGTGGGTTCTGCGCAACCTCCCTGGTGCTGCTTTTAAGCCCCTTTCTTCTCCCTGTGTGGGGCAGCCGGTACTTTTCAACAAATGAATAAACGGTACAAATAATTAATGATTTGCTTACGTGGATATTAATGCTGAATCTATGACACTATTTAAGCAAAATGTTAACTTTAGAGTATATTTTTTTCCGAGATTCTTACCATTTTAACTGTTTTTTGTTTTTAACTTTAATTCTGAGCAACATTATGCTTAGGCTCGGAAGGATTCAATTTTTATCGGTAAATATTGGTCAAGTCGAATTCTCTGTACACACACACACACACACAAACTGATGAAAAATATTTTCATTGATAATCAAAATTTGCAGATAGGCAAAGTAGGAAAAATATTGCTTAAGAACTTATTAGAGTTTGATTTAAGGATATTTACTTTGTACATTTTAAATATGTGACGTTGACAGTTTGTGTTTTAATGGTTATCCTCTTGAATTTCAATGTCTGTCATTAAATAATTATTGCCTGATGCCCCCC
This sequence comes from Lepidochelys kempii, assembly GCF_965140285.1. Lineage (NCBI taxonomy): Eukaryota > Metazoa > Chordata > Testudines > Cheloniidae > Lepidochelys > Lepidochelys kempii. The sequence goes on from NC_136383.1 coordinate 92,160,639, forward strand.
AATAAATTCCCTCAAATTAAGTTTAAAAGACCCTTAAAATCCATAGTTTTGTACAACTGTGAAAATGTAAATGGATAAAAATTTTAAAAGATGCTTAAAATAAACATCAATATTATCTGTTGAAATTATAAAAAAAAATTGAATTCTGCCAAGCCTATTTATGCTAGAGCACTTTCAGCACCTGATCTAGCTGTCCTGACTCAGTCATCTCTCCCATTGTAGCCAATGGCAATTTTGCCTATGGGTGAAATCATCCTGTTGCAAAATATCCTTGAAGTGAAGGGGACTTGTACAAAAATGGGCACCACTTCCCATCATGGTAACTGGGTTTGTTTCCCTGCAGCTCTCAGCTCTCTGTGATTAGCTGTATTATATGGGCCTTTTCAGGCCACATCCCCTTCTGACCACTCTATGACAATGAAGATGAAGGGCAAGCAGTATGATGTGTAGGAAAGTACACAAGTTAAAACTCATTAACTTTTCTAGCCCTAATACAGGATTTTATTGTGTAGGACATGATTTGTTTCAGAGTAAAGAGGCCAGTTTTAGGCCCTTAATATGATTTAATGTTGAGTTTGGAAGTTCTGAGGAACCATTAATTTTAATTTCTGTTTGTTTAGCATGCAAGAAGCTGCTGCTTATGTTAAATTATTTCCATGTTCTCTGAATTATTCTGGGTAGCACTTATGCACGCCTACTGGTAAAAAATGATAGCTATAAATTAATTCTTGCTGATTTTTCTAATCTGTGCGTAGGGCAAAAATTATTTAGAGTAAGTGTTTTCATTTCATAATAGGTATTTTGGAGGTCTAGTGAGCTTAGTGTTATGTAAGCTAAAATATTGCTTTTTTGTTCATGGACATCAGTTTGTAAATCTTCACATAATGGCTTGCTTGCAAAACTTCACCTAATAGACAGCAAGCTTTAAACAACTGCTTTAAATTAACAACACATTATTCCATCAATTAAAATATGCCTGAAGAACTTTCAGAACCATTTTTCACTGGCCGAGGCACACTGTTATATAAATATGTCATAAAATGCCTAGTTGTTCTTTGAAAATTGTGTTTGATATTCTGGATGTTAAACCCATCATTCATAAGCCTGTAAATGTTTAGAGACTTTTGTTAGCACACATTGCAGCCAGTTGTCTGGATACCAGATGGCTCAGTATAATAAATTCGATCTTTTGACATGTGGCTTGTAACCACAGTAACATCCAAAGCAGAAATTGACAATCCTGTTTCATTCATATGAATGAGAGCCCTTTGCGTTATTAAATGGGGTTAATTTTTGACAAGCTTATGACAATATATGGTACAGTGCAGTATTCAGTGTGTTTCATTTTAGGATAATAAAAAAACATATGAAAGCTATCCTATATTAATTTTACTGAAAATTAATCTTGGGGGAAGAAGGGTTAGGAGAAAGTCTAATTGTCCTGTATATGTTACCATATGTTGCTGGTAAAGATCACAATAGTGCATTATTGTCTTGTACTATTGTATTTTAGAAGATTGTTCCAGAAGATGGTTTCTGGCTTAAGAAGACTCGGATGAGCCACTTAGCGCTATTGTCAGGAGCCATTTTAGAATTGAAAAGTAGTGGGGCAATGTGAATCTTGGCAAGGGGAGGATAACTAGAGTTATGAATATGGTGATAAGAAGCAGAAATTTGTTGCACTGGTGGATTGGGAACTAGTGGAGTGACTCAGAGAGGGGAATGACATGATCGTATTGATAGGCAAAGTAGATGACTTTGGTAATTGCATTTTGTATGGATTGAAGGAAGGCAATGTATATGTGTTTGGAGGCCGGAGGGAAGAATGTTACACTAGATGAGATGGGATGTACTGTCCATCATAAAGTAGTATTTATATACAGCTGTGAAAAGATTATACTGAATTCTGAATCCAAAGGAGACAAATCCTTTCAAGGATTTTTAAAGAAATTATTTTAGGAAACAAGCATGGAAGCTGTCAGGTGTTGCCTCCGGGTAGTCCGTCCTAGTGTTTGGAGCAAAGGTCAAAGCTGGATGTCGGGTCAGGATTGGGCCAGGGGTAGCACTGGAACCAAGGACCAGGGCCAGGGCCAGGCTGGGGTCAGAACTGAGATCAGAGTGCATAGATTAGCCAAAATTTGTACTATAGTCAGAGTTCAGGTGTGGGCCAAAGGTTGAAGCTGGGTGGTCAGAGTCCGAGGGGGTCAGGAGCTAGAGGCAAGACTGGAGTGGGTCGGTAACAGGGCTGAGGCAAGATCAGGGTAGGGCAAGTACAAGAATGGAACTCATGAAAGGCTGGGGCAGGAACTGGATCAAGAGCAAGCACTGAATCTAGAGAGTCTGTTACAGTGTGGGGTATCAGAAAGATTTTCTGGGAAGGTAGTTTTGTTGCACAGCAGACTGACTTGCAGCTTTGGTGGGGTTGGGAAAATACTTGAGCATGGGGATCATCTGACCCAGGCTGTGCTCAGTGATAGGCTGCTGCCGCATGCCTGAAGATTGTCACTGAAAGGTCTGTGGGAAGGGTAAGTCAGTGCAGCTAAGTTGTTGCTGCATGCCTGCGTGATGACTCACTGCGGCTCTGTTGGAGGCTCTGGGGATAGGTGGGTGCAAGCGGACTCATATCTAAAGGTCAAGTCAGCCTTGTCACTAAGTCAGTGTGTGTAAACACTCTTTGTCGGTACTTTGTCGGCACTTCTGCTGACAAAACACTTCCAGCCCCATGAGCAGCGTTAGCTTTGTGGGCAGGAGAATGCTCTTGCTGTCAAAGCCACATTCACACTGCCGCTTGTGTCTGCAAAACTTTTGTCTTTCGCGGGGGGGCTTTTTAAAGTACCTGTGAAAGACAAAAGTTTTGTCGACGACTTCGCAGTATAGACATGACCATAATATCTGCATTCTTTGGGTCAGTGTGTATACTGTAGAAAGCAACATGAAAGACAGAAACAAAAATGCTCAGTCTGTGGCAAAAGGGGTGGAAACAGAACCACTTTCTGTCCCGATTCCACAGCTAGCTCAGGAAGAAAATAGTGGTTTTGTAGGCTGTGATGGAGAACATACAGACTTCCAGTGAAGAGGAGGAAGTCTGCAGTGTGATTTTAGTAGACACAAAGACTCTCAATATACATGCATTGCAGGAGAAGGCTGCCAGCCATTCAGTTGCCACTTTGTAACTATGCTATTAAATCTATGACTAGTTTGATTCCAAATGGATTGTGGAGCCAGCTGTAAAAAATCCCAGTAACACTGACAAGCAGCAATATAATAAGACTGGAGAAATGTGACTGAGTGCTGGTGATGTACAATAAAACCATTATGAGGTGAGTGGGCTAATGCAGACTGTTGATAAGAAGCCCATGAAACAACAGATATTATTGCTTGGCGTTCATAGTAGTTGACACACAGGAGTACAACCATTGCTGGGCAACAGGCCCCTTGGATTTCCTCACAATAAAAGACCAGAATATCTTCAACATGAAAGAAGAGGGAGAACTGTCACCATGGGCTCTGTCTAGTATTCTAACAGAATATAAGGACATTTTTCAAGGAGACGGCCACCTAGAAAGGCAGCTGAAGTTAGAAATAGACCCCAGTAAGCAGCTTATGAGACTATTGAAACAATGAGTTTCATGTGCTCTAGTGGAGCCACTGAAGAAAGAACTGGCAAGCCTGTAACGAAGAGGCATCATTCTACCCACTGAAACTAGCACGGAGTAGATCAGCTACCTAGCAGCAGTGAGAACACTTTCAAGTAAACTGGGGATCTGCACTGACCTGAAACCACTGAACAGATCATTGAAAAGAAGTCACTCTCACCCATTACCAATGACTGAGGACGTACTGCTCAATTTATCCAGGGCAGAAACGTTCAGTTTTTGTGATGTCAAGAATGGGTTCTCGCATATTGAGCCATCCAGCTGCTTGACACCTTTTGCCATACTTTTGGCAGATAGCTCTGGGTACAGATGCCTAAGTGCATCAGCCTGGCCCCAGTGTAAACTGAACTAGGCACAAGATGTACTCCCCTGCATCAAGGTTATAGCTGATGACCTTCTTATTGGAGGAGGAGGAGATGACAAGGGAGACAATTCAGGAACATGATACCAAACTGTGACCATCCCTAAATAAGTGCTGGGAGCAGACTATTAGGCTGAATGCAGATGAGTTGGACCCCAAGAAAACTGAGGTTCCCTTCCTCAGATACCTACTGACTTCTGGGGGTCTCCAGATGAATCCTGAGACACAGAACCATTAAGGAAATATGAAGACCAAAGGATGTGAAAGCGATTTATAAGGATGACCACCTGTCTTTCCGGATTCTGTGCACACAGAAACTTATGAACCCTTGAGACCATTAACACACGATGAGTAGTCAGACCCCAAAACAGACATTTTAAAGAAAAAATAAAATTGTAAGTAAGGCACCAGTACTACAGCACTGGGTAGCAGCTAGATGCCTCAGAAGGAGGCCTTGGAGCAGCACTGATACAATGCCAGCTGATTATAGCATTTGCTAGTTGAGCTGTGACAGACACAGAAAGGGGATATGCTCAGATAGAAAAGGGGCTACTGACTGGGCTCTTTGGAATGGAACAATTCCATCAATTCACCTTTGGGCACAAGGTGGACATGCAGTCAACTCACAAGCCATCAGAAAGCATCACAAAGAAGTCACTGCTGAGTGTATCCAAGTGGCTACAATGCATGTTATTGAGAGTCCAGCACTATGATTTGAGGATAAGGTACTGCACAGTGAAGTCACTACTGGTGGCAATTACACTGAGCAGGGCAAACCTACTACAGTACAACACAGGTGGCTCTTTGGAACAGGAGAAGTCTGTCAACATGCTACCATCCCTCTGATGGGAGGCTCCTGGCAATTCAACAAAGTACTGAACTGTTTGGGATACTACAAGCAAAACAACAGTTCATACTCTAGAGTTGTCCAGATCGCAAGCAGCTGTGCCCCAGGAGATTGACCATATGAGGGATGAACTTTGTATGCAAGACAGTATTTTGTTTAAAGGTGACCGAGCAGTAATCCCAATAGATTTAAGAGCTGGCATTAGAAGATAGAAACATGCTTCACATCTGAGGACAGAGACATGCCTGAGATGAGCCAGGAATGGTATCTGCTGGGCAGACATGGATGCCGAATTGACAGCATGCATGAAGCAGTGCATGGTGTGTAAAAAGTACAGTGATGGATAACAGAAGGAGACTCTACAGCCTCATGAAATCCCAGCCTGACCCTTAGAAAAGGTCAGAACAGACTTGTTTACTTTTAATGGCAGACACTACATGATTACTATTCTGATTTCTAGGATGTGGACTATCTGGAGGATACCTACGCAAGAAATGTGATCAGGAAACAGAAGGTGCATTTTGCAAGGTATGGCTTAGCTGACATGGTATGCTCAGACAATGGAACACAGTACTCTGAAGCAGAATTCAAGTGATTCAACACTAAATGGAAATTTGAGTACAAGATGTCTTCTTCTGAGTATCCATAAAGCAATGGGAAGGCAGAGCTGGCAGTAAAGACAGCCAAGAAACTCATGGCAAAGGCATAACAGACAGGAAAGGATCTCTACCTGGTAACGTCAGTCTATCACAGTACACCCTCCCAGGAACTAGGTAGTAGCCCAGCACTGATGGGTGAGAGGATCAAACCTCGGCTGTCCACAAGGGGTACTCTGCTGCAGCGGAGGAACAACAGACAGTAAACAGAAGCAGTTAAGAGAATGCCAGGCTAAGCGGGCAGCCCACTATAACAAAGGAGCCAAGGACCTGAAGATGCTACACACAGGTGAGCTGATCTGGGTACAGTCCTCATATAGCCATACAAAGCACACAGGCTGTGTGAGGTAGCTACAGATTCAAGATAGTAGTGGAGACAAAACCAAAGGCAGCTGTGGAGCAGTAGAAGACAGTTGGCACACCTGGACCAATGGGGCCCGGCCAGGAGCAGGAGAACATTGAAAGAGCCTTAGCCATCAGCTGGCCTGACACAGGAGAATCAGAAGAAACAAGGTATGTGAGCAATACAGGGAGCCAACAGAATACCGCTCCACAGAATGAAGGCAGCAACAGGGTTGAAACAGGTCCCCACTAGTGGTAATAACAGACAAGAAGTGGGAGGCTGGTTTGAACAGCATGTCAACAAACTCTTGCATAAAAGACAGAACAAAAATTGTTATAAGGAAAGATGTAGTCACCTGCATAGAACTTGGATGGAGGAACATAGGCTGCAGGAGAGAATTGTGTGGAGGCTGTGCCAGGAGGTCAGTCTGTATGCACATGGTTAGAATGCTACCTGCAGTTGCAACATCTCTGCAAATAGTTCTCTTAATAAAAGATCAGTTTAGCTTTAAAAGCATGGAGTCTTTTCATGTTTTTCACATTCCACATGCTTGATAATGAGTGGTGATAAAAGGAAAATTGATTAAATCTAGTTCTTTTAAGTATTTGGATGCTGTGAATGCAACTACACCTGGGATATAATTCTCATTTGTGAGCACCACAGTACCAGAAAGATTGAAAACCTGGAAAGAATTCTGAGGTAAGTGACAAAAATGATTAGGAAGTTAGAGAGAAAGACTTATAAGAAAAGTCTAATCAAAATGAAATGTTTATAGCTTGACTAAGATGTAAAAAGGAGGATAAGAAACAGAAGAAAATCCATATGGGGTCAGACCAATGGTTCATCTAACCAGTATCCTGTCTTCCAACAGTGGCTAATGCCAGATACTTCAAAGGGAATGAACAGAACAGACAGTCATCGAGTGATCCATCTCCTGTTATCCTGTCCCAGTTTCTGGCAAGGGAGCATGGATCAGCATTCACGTTGCACTCCCTGTCGGTACCCAGCCCGGGCCAGGGAAGCAAATGATCCAACCAGCGGACCAAATTTGGTGATGAATCCTTGTCACATGCCACCTGAGGCATGTTGCACGTACACTAAGATGAAGTTTCTGGCAGTCAGAGGCTAGGGACACCCAGATCATGAGGTTGCATCCCTCACCATCTTGGCTAATAGCCATTGATGAACCTATCCTCCATGAACTTATCTAATTTATTTTTGAGTCTTGTTATACTTTTGGCCTTCACAACATCCCCTGGCAACAAGTTCCACAGGTTGACTGTGTGTTGTGTGAAGAAGTACTTCCTTTTGTTTGTTTTAAACTTGCTGCTTATTAATTTCATTGGGTGACTCCTGGTTCTCATGTTATGTAAAGGAGTAAATAACTCTTCCTTATTCATTTTCTCCACACCATTTCTGATTTTATAGTCACCTATCATATCCTCCCACCCTGTAGTTGTCTCTTTTCTAAGCTAAAAAGTTCCAGTCTTTTTAATCTTTCCTCATATGGAAGCTGTTCTATACCCTTAAATCATTTTTGTTTCCCTTCTCTGTACCTTTTCCAATTCTAATATATCTTTTTTGAGATGAGATGACCAGAACTGCATGCAGTATTCAAGGTGTGGGCATACCATGGATTTATGCAGTGTAATAATGATATTTTCTGTCTTATTATCTATCCCTTTCCTAATGGTTCCTAACAGTCTGTTAGCTTTTTGACTGCTGCTGCACACTGAGCAGACATTTTCAGAGAATTATCCACAGTGACTTCAAGATCTCTTTCTTGAGTGGTAACAGGAAATTGAGATCCCATCATTTTATATGTATATTTGGGATATGATAACAGTTTACAAATATTTGAAGCATGAAGGAGTGAGAGAAATTATGTATTTAGTGTGACACATTGGGTTATAATGAAGAGTAATAGGTTGATGTTAAGAAAGAGAAAACTTAGATTAAATATCAGGGAAATCATCCCGACAGTGAGATAATGTATAAAACTGTGGAATAGTATCTCAAAGGAAGTAGTGGAACCTCCATAATTTGAGACATTTAAAGTTAATCTGGATAAAACATTAGAAGTATAGTGCAAGGAACAAAAACCTCCCCACACTCCAATTTTCATACAAGTATGTGTTTGCAGCAAGAATGAGAGACTGGGGATCCATTCATTTTTTTAAAAAAATTAGATTTTTCTCAAACAAAACCCAGGGAGGACGCAGAATTTAGTAAACCTATATAAAGTTGTACTTTCCTGAAAAAGTTTATACGTGGATCCCAAAAAATATACTGATGAGTTTATCATTAGGATAACAGTGTTCAGTTTATGTAATTTGAAGGGTCAGGTCTAAAGACTCCTTTAGGGCATCTGGACTTTTCAAGGGGGTTTACGAGTATTTCCCAAGAAATATTTTAAAAAAATCTGCAGTTCTGTGCAATGTGGTTTTCTAAAAGCAAAAGTGTCTGCTCTTCAGAGGCATTTTCATAAGCTCTTGCAATAGATCCTATCTGACAGCAATGCTGAAGAAGGATTGAATGAGCAGGTGAACTCCATCAGAAGCAGGGAAATTGACAAAACCTTTCATTCAGTTTGGGGGTAAAATTTTACCAAGGGACTTCCATGAACCCTCTTTACACTGCCACTGATTCCTTATGTGACCTTGGGCAAGTCATTTTACTTCTCTGTGCCTTAATTTCCCCATATGTAAGATAACACTATCATTTTGTAAAGGCACTTTGAGATGTTTAAGTGAAAAATGTGTGTTACCTTTATATAAGGGTTGATTTTGTTTAACTGCCAAATGTCGTTCTAGAATTTCCTTATGGTTGGGACAATAACAAATTGTTTTATAATTGTTTGTATGTGCTAAGCATCTCCAGCACATGAACGTTTCTGCAGAAACCAAATTAATCCTCCTTTGGAGGTTCCAAGAAACCTCTCCCTACTTTAGAAAATTCAAGTTATGTTTAGTGTCTCTGATTGCAAGATAGATGTCTGCCACACAATTTTTAGATCAAGTTTATGTATGCTTAAGTTTTAAATGTGATTTTGTTGTTGTTTAACAGGAAACTGTAAATAATGAAAGCCAGAAGTGCTTTGTTCTTCAGTGAATTTAAGAACTGTTCCCTAATTGGGGTATTGTAAATCATTTCCTCCGGTTTAGTGCATACATTAGAATCTTTCAGTTTTTGAATAAAGTTTTTGAAAACTTTTTTTTTCCACAACTAGTTTTGAGAAGCTTATCAAGTTTCATCAAATATTCTAGATTTATGATTCCCATTAATAGCCTTTTCTCCTAATGAATTATTCATTTTGATTGATTAATTACTTCCAAATGCAGTGGACGCCTTTAAAATGTAAACAAATACTCTAATGTGGTATTGACTTTACCCAAAATACTTCCTGAATGTAGAATATGACACTACTGGGAAGTATTTATACTGTACCAAGATAAATGTTGACTTCTTAAAAGGGTGACCAGATAGCAAGTCTGAAATAATGGGACATTTTTTTTTGGACGGGGGATGGTGGTAGTGGGAGGGCATAGTTGCATATATAAGACACAGCCCCTAGTATTGGGACAGTCCCTATAACATCAGGGCATCTGGTCACGCTACTTCTTAATGACACCAAATATACAGAAGATGCCATTTAAAGAGGCATCATTTACTAAAAGCAATCGTATCTCCGAATCTTAGGCAGCACTGTCTTTCCTTATAGATAAAAATAACTTAGAATAGGAATCGGAATAGGAAGTGACTAGTGTATCTCACACATCTTGGTATGGAAACAGTTGGTTAATGCTGACTTCTTAATAATGACCTCTACAAATCCTCTTGTGTGTTTCCATGGATTTACTTATAAATTTGAAAGGCTATATTCTAAATCTTCCACGTATCACAGGTTTTGTGTGAATTGCAGGTGTTTCTTAGTTTTCAAATATAAATATGTTAGTGACGCTCTATTGTATGAGGACAGAGCAAGTTAAAGACTAATTAATATTTCTTCAAGTTAGTTAATCAAAGTCCATTATTTTAAAGGTGCAATATGCTGTAGTTTTAACAAATTTCAGTTTATGCTTTTGATTCTGCTGTTTAAAATCTATTTTTTTTTAAAAAATATGGAAATGAAATCACTTTTAGAAACTATAAATCAGTAGAGTTTGAGAGGTAACATGTCTGAGAATAGTTGGATATTAGGAAAAACTTTTTCACTAGGAGGGTGGTGAAACACTGGAATGGGTTACCTAGGGAGGTTGTGGAATCTCCTTCCTTAGAAGTTTTTAAGGTCAGGCTTGACAAAGCCCTGGCTGGGATGATTTAGTTGGGGATTGGTCCTGCTTTGAGCAGGGGGTTGGACTAGATGACCTCCTGAGGTCCCTTCCAACCCTGATATTCTGTGATTCTATGATTCTATGAGTTGGAAGAAAAAATTAGCAGAGACCCTAATTTTGGTTGTTATGACTCACACCCCATGGAAGTTGGCTTGGAATTACCTTTGTTCATGATTTATGTTTATCTGGTATTCTTCTGCCATTTTGAAAGTGAAACTTTTCTTTTGTTTATATGCATCTTATATATGTACACCAACATTGCTTCGGGATACACAACATTGCTTGCCAATCAGTATGTTACTGCAGGCCAAATTTCAGTTTCAACTGTTTTCTATTGATTTCACAGGAAGGACACTGCATTTTAATATAGTGGGACAACATATCCTGTACTGACTTTGATATAATCAGCATTAATAGAATGCTCTGGTATCAGCCTTCATCAGGAAACCTTTGAAGGTCATAAATCCACACCGAGTAGAGGTCAAGCATAGGAGTTTATTACGTACAGCGCTGACAGAGTGTCACCTCGCTTATTAGGCTCGGAGACACTGTCAATCAATTGATTACAGTGGAATATATGGATTTTCCATGGGCAGGGAAAAATGATGGGGTAAGCAGTCCCACACCCCCGCATAGGTGTAGCATCAAGACATGATAGCACAGTAGCCAATGGTCAAAGATTACATAATGTTTCCGCCCATGGTCTCAAGTTAACAAATTAACATTTAACATTTAATTAGTACTTTAATAAATGTATTAGTATAAAATATATGTTGAATTTTGATTTGCGGTCCATAGGAATGAAGTAGCTCCTTTGATTGCCCAACAGATACATACCTAGGGGTAAAAGCAAAGAAACAGTGAAAGTATATGGCAATAAAGATTGTCTTTCAAGTTGCTTATTTGTGTTTGGTTCCTGGAAAAGGGAGGTGGGAGGAGGCCATATCTTATACTGATATGTTCCAACCTTTTCATAAACTCAGGGTTGGATGTGTGGGAAGAACATCTCCCTACAGAAGAAACTAACACAACGGAAACGGGGCTTCTTTGTTCTATTCGCAACTTTGAATAAGACACAATTATTGCCCCCAACATCTGGTGTTTTGCTGACCAGGCATATCTTAACACAAACAAGGTTATCTTTTGGTTATTCTGCTTTCTCTTAGCTAATCACTATTTGCTAGGTCTCTGACCTTTTGACCAAACTCTGGATTTTGGGCCTGTACACAAATCCATATACCAGGTTATTACATCAGCAATGGATTTTAACCCTTCACCTTCACCAGACCACCAGTCTATGGATGGGGTTCTGGGTGTAAACTTTTTTGGGGTATGGCTTTCAATTACGGGATGATCAGAAATATCATATTTTGATAACCTGGAACTCCTCATATATGAGGAAACCCCTACCAAGTTTGCCAGTTTCAGAACAGCCTCAGCATAGTATGCAAGAACATGTGGCTGGCTTTGGACAACAAAATTGCCACCAAAGACAGTGCTGCAGCTCCTTCTGCTAATCATATTGTTACTACTTCTGCTTTCCAAAGAATGGAAATGGAATAGCATTCTTTGCTATTGATGCTACCACACAAATGGGGAAATAGATCAAGAATGCCCATTAGATCTAATTTAATCCATAATAGAGACATCTGTTGCTGTAGGAGGGCATTTGACACTGGAAGTGATTTTAGAAAACTGAACCTGAAAGGAAAACCTATTTTAAAAGAATGGGTTATGAGGGCAGAGCCAGCCATTTCCATCAGTGATCTGGAATACACTTGAGAAATAGTTATGCTCAATGTGCTGAGGCTATCACAACTTCTTGGTATTTGGAGAAGGAAACTAAGTCAATGCATGTTACGTTTGGAGTATTCAGGTCAAAAAAGGGATATATCCCCAATAAAGACAGGTTTCAGAGTAGCAGCCGTGTTAGTCTATCTTTGCAAAAAGAAAAGGAGTACTTGTGGCACCTTAGAGACTAACCAATTTATTTGAGCATGAGCTTTCGTGAGCTACAGCTCACTTCATCGGATGCATCCGATGAAGTGAGCTGTAGCTCACGAAAGCTCATGCTCAAATAAATTGGTTAGTCTCTAAGGTGCCACAAGTACTCCTTTTCTTTTTGCTATCCCCAATAAATAGTCAGTATTACTAAAATTGGATTAGTTGTTCATCTATTACAGCCACCTATTGTATAAGGTATAAATGTCTTTAAAAACATTTGATTTAAAAATATATTTGAGATTAACGTTTGTGTAACAGTGATATTTGTGACTGTATACCCATTATTCTTTAGTACATTATTTTAGTTGGGATTCAAATAAGTGATTGGAGAAAAAAAAGCATAAAACAAAAAAGAGATGCTCTTTCACTTGTTCTTATTTCATCAAACCCCATATGTCTATATTACCCATTTGGATACCAAATCCTGAAATTGCCACTTCATGGGCAAACCCCTACATCCTTACAGAGTCCTGTTGAAGTTAATGGGGCATTGCATAGATATAGACATCTGCCCATGCTCTGGAAGTTGTAAGATCAGGGTCTTATATTATAAATGCTTCGGGCAGGGATGCTTTCCTCAGATTTGTCTGTAAAATGTATAGTACACATTTGGCACTTCATAAACTTGTTATTACCTTAAAAGGACAGCGTGGTTTGGTTAAGAAGAGCACCCAGAACTTCAGATCTGAACTACAGAACAGCAAAAGTGAGCTGTAATTATTCATGTGGATATGGAAACAATGAGACACAGACAAAATAGTATGGTTAAATGCAGAGACTGCAATTTTATTTAAAACTGTTAACCACCCCAAACTGCCTGCCAGGGTTATTCCAGTGCAGACCTGAACAGGCACCTAAGCCTGAGCCCAGGTATGAAAGCAATGCCCCTTCAGGCATGCCCAGGTACCCTGACTGGAAACCAGTCTCCTCCACCCCAGCGATAGGGGAGTTAAGCTGAGGGGAGCCGCAAACTGCATGAGACATAGAGGCACACCTCTCCACCCTGCTTCCAAAAGAATCTGACTTATTCTACAATTTTGAAAGATGTCTTCTTGAAGAGATCTCAGATGCTAACTGAAAAAATAAAACCACATCAGCATTTTATAGAGACTGGAGTTTATAAAGTTTCCTGCTGTGTGCTCACAGTCTGTGAAGGATTTGAGTGAAATTTGAATAGAAAAAATTATCGAAGCTTGTCAGGAAAGCAGATCAAAGATTGATATGAAGACCTGATCTTTCCTTCAGGGGAAAAATATTGCAGGATCAGGCCCTTAGTTAGTGGAGTTAGATAAGTTCTCTTATTTTATTCTTCATTTGGGCTTGATTTTTCAAGGTGAGAGCCTGCAGTTGGAGTTGTGAGAGGGCTCAGCATTTTTGAGAACCCAAATTATCAGGGGTGAGTGATATTCCTTCTTGTAACTATACCTCAGATGTGGCAGAGAAAAAACAATGAAGATACCTTTCCAAATCAACAGATAACCTGCACATCTCGGCCTGCAAGTCAGACTGTCTGTATTTCTTCAAAATATGATCAACATGCATCTGTGAAGCCTTTCAAACTATTGAAGAGCTTAATTTGGACTTTTCTTCCTATAAAATGAAGTAATTTCTGTGGGACTAAAGGCTTTAAAGCCATAGACTTTTCTTACAAGTATAGATGTTTATATACAGGAAGTTTTTAAAAACAGGTTGGACAGACACTTATCAGGGTTGGTGTAGGTTTACTTGGCCCTGCCACAGCCCAGTGTGTTGGATCCAATGACTTCTTGCAGTCCCTTCCAGCCCCACATTTCTATGATTCTGTGAAGCCAAATTGAATCTGACTACCATTTCTCTCACATATTTAATAGTAGCAAACAAATTCAGTATGGTACTGACTGGTATAGGTCTTGAAATAAGAAGTTTATATTTGGAGATGCAAATAGTTCTGTGCACCACAAGACATCTGCATTTTCAGGTATTAGAGATAAGTGAATTTTCCTTGCCAGAGATTACAAATCTGTTTGTGATTTAAAGTATTGGGCCACGTTCATTGCTGGTGTTACATTGATTCTATTGGGTTGATTCCAGTGGAGTAAAATCAGGGATGCATTTGGCTCATGTATATATTATTTCACATTACACACTTCTTTAACTCCATATTGTGCACGAAAAGGGAAGGTACCTTCATATGCCAATCTCTTCTTGTCTTTAATTAATTAATACACTCAAAAATTAAGGGATAATGAATAGCAAAACATCACTTTCCAAGCTGCACCTTAACTCAATATTGCAAAAACCCAGATACAAAGCTAATTGCAGTGAAGACATCTAAAGGGTGACAGCCCTGGCTCGGTTTGGGTAACCATGTTGGTAACAACCAGAGAGACTTTTAAAACACCAAGCATGATTTCAATAGTGGACATTCCTCTGCATGTTGATCCTATCAAAATAGTTTATTTCAGGATCAAAAGACTCAGGCACTAGCAATGATTATTTTGTGTTTCATTACAGCAGTTAAGAATCTGAATCTTGTTTAATATTCATTATTTATATTTATCATGTATCATTATATTCCTTCAGTATTTATGTTCAGACTTCCATTGGCTTCAAAGCATTTGTATCACTCTCACCCCAGCCCTCATAAGAAGCTAAATAGATTATTCACTGAGGGCCCAATCCTATATTCATTTCACACCCCAAGTCCCTATTAGCGTCACTGGGAGTTTGGTGTACACAAGGGAAGTAGGATAGAGTTCCAGGGCTGTGTATTAAGGAAACATGGATGATGTTTAGCTTCCCAGATTTGATCCTTGAATGGATTCTAAAAAGCTTAAAAATGTTCCAAGCAATCTTTCAAAATTTGGTGTCATTTCACAGAATCTGATCTGTTAAATATTCCATAACTATAATAGGATCATTCAAGGTGTGCTAGTGGTGGGGGGCAGGGCAGGAGATTAAAATGATTTAATATTTTATGGCAAATGAGACAGACCCCCATAACTTGTTTAAATACAGAGGCTGCAACTTTATTTAAAACTATCTCATTGTAATTAAAATGTAAGTAATTTCAAATAAAATTTACAGTTGGAAACATGATCAAATAAAAAGAAAGCTGGCCCTCATAATTCATAGGTAGGGCCTACCAAATTCATGGTCCATTTTGGTCAATGTCATGGTCATAGGATTTTAAAAATCATAAATTTCATGATTTCAGATATTTAAATCTGAAATTTCACAGTAACTGATGGGGTCCTGACTCAACTCTGAAGGCAGCAGCACAGAAGAAAAGGTGGCATGGTATGGTATTGCCACCCTTACTTCTCCTTTGCTGCTGGCAGGGCGCTACCTTCAGATTTGGGCACCTGGCCAGCAGCTGCTGTTCTCCAGCCACCCAGCTTTGAAGGCAGCGCAGAAGTAAGGGTGACAAATACTGCCCTACAGTAACCTTGCAACCCCCTCCCGCCTCACAACCCTCTTTTGGGTAGGAATCCCCATTCTGAGAGATGCTGGTCTCCTCATGAAATTTGCATAGTAGAGGGTAAAAGCACACCAAAGACCAGATTTCATGGGGGAGACCAGATTTCATGGTCTGTGAATTTGGTAGGGCCCTATTCATATACATCAGTCAAGTAAGAGGGGTTAAATCATAAGTCTCTTCCCCTTTAAATGTATAAATATGAAAATACATAGCAGCATTGCTGGGCTAATTGGTGTGGATGAAACACTGTGGAAAACAACATTTTGGTTCCATATGTTTCCAAATAAATTTTCCCTCCCCTCTTTTGCTAATGTAATGTATAGCACAGACCCTAGGAACTGAATATAACTCTGACTAGATAGAATAGCATAGAGCTGGGTAAATACTACCTACCCCGACCCCAAAAAAGTATTCATAGACATTTGAATAAATAAAAATGCTGAACTCCCTCTGCATGTATTTGAATTGCAGAAAGAGAAGGGTACCTATAGTTGCTTAAATGAGACTTATAGGCTTTAGGTCTGAGTCTGCACCATAGAAGTCAATGGAAGTTTTGCCTATTACATGCCTAAAATACAGATTACTCAGGTGGTTCTCCATTTCCTATAGACAACCTGTACATCTGCTGTTTATGGGCTAACAGAGGTCAAAGAAATGACTGATCTTGGTTATTATATGCAGTGTTGTAGCTGTGTTGGTCCCAGGGTATGAGAGAGACAAGGTGGGTGAGGTAGTATCTTTTATTGGACCATCTTCAATTAGTAACAGACAAGCTTTTGAGCTCCCAGAGTTCTTCTTTAGTTTGGGATTTTTTTTTTTTTGGCCTTTCTCTGTAGCCTGGAACATGGGTCATCAGCTGGGATCATCTGGGCATATCTCACCTAATCCATTCTCTATCACCTCGAGCTTTGGTGGAACCTCAGTCGTTCCTGTTCTTGGCCTGAGGCACACACTTCAGTTTCCCATGCCCTGAAATGTTTTGGTCTAACTAAAGTCTTTGGGCTTAATATAGGAGAACTTTGGTAAATGTCATGACTGTGATATAAGGGAGATCAGTTTAGATGATCTCATGGTGCTTTCTGGCTTCAAACTCTATGAAATATAAAACTCCATGAAAACAAAACAAAAATCTGAAGCAAACTTACCATAACAAATGTGAACTGTTAGTGATTTACAGTGGGGACTTTAAGTGGTGTGTTAGCATTGTTCTGGCCCTCTGTGCAAATGTGAATTTCACTCAGGAAAACTCAGGATGTTATTAAAGTTTGTAAAAAGAAAAGGAGTACTTGTGGCACCTTAGAGACTAACCAATTTATTTGAGCATAAGCTTTCGTGAGCTACAGCTCACTTCATCGGATGCATGCAGTGGAAAATACAGTGGGGAGATTTATATACACGGAGAACATGAAGCAATGGGTGTTACCATACAGACTGTAACAAGAGTGATCAGGTAAGGTAAGCTATTACCAGCCAGAGAGTGGGGGGGTGGGGGGGGAAACCTTGTGTAGTGATAATCAAGGTGGGCCATTTCCAGCAGTTGACAAGAATGTGTGAGGAACAGTGTGTGGGGGGGAAATAAACATGGGGAAATAGTTTTACTTTGTGTAATGACACATCCACTCCCAGTCTTTATTCAAGCCTAAGTTAATTGTACCCAGTTTGCGAATTAATTCCAATTCAGCAGTCTCTCGTTGGAGTCTGTTTTTGAAGGTTTTTTGTTGAAGAATTGCCACTTTTAGGTCTGTAATTGAGTGACCAAAGAGATTGAAGTGTTCTCTGGCTGGTTTTTGAATGTTATAATTCTTGTGTCCATTTATTCTTTTACGTAGAGACCGTCCAGTTTGGCCAATGTACATGGCAGAGGGGCATTGCTGGCACATGATGGCATATATCACATTGGTAGATGTGCAGGTGAACGAGCCTCTGATAGTGTGGCTGATGTGATTAGGCCCTATGATGGTATCCCCTGAATAGATATGTGGACACAGTTTGCAACGGGCTGTGTTGCAAGGATTGGTTTCTGGGTTAGTGGTTAGTGGTTTTGTTGTTTGTTTAAAAATCGTATGACCATGACATTGAAATTTCACAGTGTTGTAACTGATGGGGTCCTGACTCAACTCTGAAGGCAGCAGCACAGAAGAAAAGGTGGCATGGTATGGTATTGCCACCCTTACTTCTCCTCTGCTGCTGGCAGGGCGCTACCTTCAGATTTGGGCACCTGGCCAGCAGCTGCTGTTCTCCAGCCACCCAGCTCTGAAGGCAGCGCAGAAGTAAGGGTGACAAATACTGCCCTACAGTAACCTTGCAACCCCCTCCCCCCTCACAACCCTCTTTTGGGTAGGAATCCCCATTCTGAGAGATGCTGGTCTCCTCATGAAATTTGCATAGTAGAGGGTAAAAGCACACCAAAGACCAGATTTCATGGAGGAGACCAGATGTCACGGTCTGTGAATTTGGTAGGGCCCTATTCATACACATCAGTCAAGCAAGAGGGGTTAAATCATAAGTCTCTTCCCCTTTAAATATATAAATATGAAAATACATACAGCATTGCTGGGCTAATTGTTGTGGACGAAACATTGTGGAAAACAACATTTTCCATATGTTTCCATATAAAATTTTCCCTCCCCTCTTTTGCTAATGTAATGTATAGCACAGACCCTAGGAACTGAATATAACTCTGACTAGATAGAATAGCATAGAGCTGGGTAAATACTACCTCCCCCGACCCCAAAAAAGTATTCATAAACATTTGAATAAATAAAAATGCTGAACTCCCTCTGCATGTATTTGAATTGCCACATGGTGGCATATATCACATTGGTAGATGTGCAGGTGAACAAGCAACCATAGGGCTAGAAGATTTGTTTTGTTTTAAGTGAAAGTTGATATTCTCACATAATCACTTGACTCAAACAGAAAGAAAAAGCCTCAAATATTATGAGACTCATGAAAAAATTGCCAGGGTTGTTGGCACTGCTTCAGGGCTTAAATCTTCTCCCATTATTTATATTATTTTAATCTGATCATCTTTTTATTTACCTCCCTCATTTTCTGTTTTTTTTTCCTGTACATAACCCTCCAGAATCCCCCCCTCCCGCCCCCGCCATTCACATTCTCCTTCTCTCAAACTCTCACATTAAAAAAAATAGTTTAGGGCATGCACTCTTCAGTCCTCATGCTCCATTGAGAAGGCACATAAGGGCGAGATGTGCCTGCCATTATTCAGTTCCTCTCACTGCTTCCCAGTTTAGGGACAGAGCCTGACTGTCCAACAGACTGTCAGCCTTTCATCTGTACTTCATAGCTAATTGGTTTTTTACAGTTCAATTTCGTTTATTGTTTTAGTAATTTATTCATCCGGTTGCCTGTTGCAACCTTTAGTTGTTAGCGGGTTTATTTGTCATGGGTATGGTGTCATCCAGTTCTCCTGAGTTCAAATGCTGCCACTCCTGCAAGGGAACTATTCCAACTTCATGCAGACACTCAAAATGTCTCTATTACTCCAGGAGAACTGCACATTCCTAATAAATGTGCCATTTGTAATTTCTTCAGCTCCTGGGCTAGGAAAGACAGTGAGGCCCACCTTCAGGTCTTCTGAATGACTAAATCCGTGAGACTCATTTCTGAACTGGGCTCATTGAACTCCCCTGTACAGGGACCTTCACAATCCAAGAACATGAGCACAGGCTCATTGCTTTCAAGGGCCCTGGATCAAATGATGAAGAGAGCATTGTCCTCAGACAGACCACAAGCATCTAGAAGTTCCAAAGGTAGATCACCTACCAGGGCTTACTCTAAGAGGAAAACCACCCCACAGTAGTGAACATCATGTGAGACTTCACAGCCCCGCCCAGTCTCATCACCAAATCTCAGTCCCAGACCAATTCTGACAATATGGCACCAAAACACCTGGCACTGAAATCTGAGACTTCGGGAAATAGTTTGGCATTGACCCCAGCACCGTCTGCCTCAGTGGCCCTGGCATTGACTCTCTCAGCACCTGAACCAGGTTGATTGCAGTAGTGCACCATCATCATGGCAAAGACTGTGGTACTACCCTAAGAAAACTTGGTTACAGCTCATTTATACAACCCCACACAGCATTCTTCAGGTGATCCATACCGATGGACCTGCACAGACGGCACATCTGGAGCCACAGTCCCCTTTTCTGTCAACTTCAGCACTACAGTCAACACTGACTTTATCCACTAGGATGGCACCATCAGCCCGAAGGCCACAGCACCACCTGAATCTGGGTTATACATTCTTTTCAGCTTTATCTTCAGACTCAGGGGGTGAGGAAGATTCATACCAGCAGCATCTTTACTCACCCAGATTCTCACCACAGCCCTCAACATCTTATAGCGAGTCCAGACATTTCTCACAAGAGAGATACTGGGACCCACAGAACCTGGACTCATGAGTCCCTACACCCTGGCCACTAGACTCTTATCCACCAGTTCCCATGTCGCCCTGTTGGGGACTCTAGTTGGCTCAGAGGAGTCTTGGTGTGAGTGAGCAACTGTACCACCAGAAGACTATCTGCTCCATGGCACTGCACACACAGAGATCCCAACAGTGTCCCTCCCCTGGGTTCCAGTACAGCCATAAGCAGAAGAGGAAGAAATGGAAGAGCAGGCACCTTCCAGCACTGGTAATCCTTTTCTCTTTGTCCCCGATGAGGCTGCTGTAGTGCCACAATTGGCCTCAGAAATGCATGACTACAAGGCTATCCAAAACCTATTAAAAAGGATGGCCTAGGCCCTCCAAATCCCTGTTGAGGAAGTAAAGGAGTTGGTGGATATACTCTGCAGGAAAGTAAGCCCTCCCGTCAATGAGCACCACATCGGAACCCTGTGGCAGATGCCTGCTTTGGCACTGCCTATATCTCACAATGCATGCCTCTTACAGGTGCGAAATTCTTTTACACCCCTTCCTGCTGTGTGGTCACAGTGGCAAATGAAAAGACAATTCTGGTTCACAGGTCTATTGACCTGTCAGTATCCCATCCCAAGACTTACCTCTGCTCCCAGACCTGCTGTGTCAGAACCAGAGACAGATCCCACATCCAAATCTACTGTCCCTGCACTTCACAGCATGGTGACTAGATGGATGTCATCAATGCAGCAGTCTCCATTCATTGATTCCACTTCACTCATTGATTCCACATTACTCCTCGATCCTGCAGATTCTTCACTAGTTACTTGAGCTAAAAAGAAAGAATTTGTCCCTCAGCTCTATCAAGGTTCACATCTCAACTTACGACGCGCTGGCAGAGAATCACAAAATCTTCTCATTTGACAGTGATTAGGTTTCTGAAAGACCTAATTATAGTGTTCCTGCCTGTCAGGGAACCTGTTCCGCCATGAGATTTAAACCTAGTAATTGCAGATAGTAATAGCTGGCAGGGTAGCAATAGGTGCGAAGATTTGCTACACCTTTTCTAAAGATGTAGGAAGAGCTGCTGCTCACTACTGTACCAATGTCCTCTGGATGCATAATGCACTGCTTCCACTTTTCCAGGCAGATCTGCATCTAGGTATGCCAAGAACATTGGCCCCTGACTGGGGCCTTTAGACATTACTGCAAAGTAAATAATAATTGTCACAGTTTTGGGATAACTGCACCTGTGGCCCCCTCCTCTGTGGTATGCTTAAGGAATGCCCTTTCAGGTCTGAGGCCTCTAACTGTCACCTCTCTCTGAGCTGGGACCTGCATCCCTCTCCCTTCTCACCAGGAGTTAGGCTGTAGCTCCCTGGCAATTTGTGGAGATTATCCTGGCAGGAGTGACTAATATCCAGCACCTGTGCTTTGCTTTCTCTCCAAGGGTTCTGATCAATATATGCTAGTGGTTATCAGTAACCAAACAGCTCTCTCAAAGCAGAGTATATATATTGAAGGACAGAAGCCTTACAAAGAAAATATATAAAATAATAACAGGTCTAAATGCATCCTAAACATACAGCAGGGTTTGGCTCCTGCCTTGGTCAAAGGGTCATGGCTGTTCATTGGATTAAAATGAAGCCCTTTCTGTCAATTCAATCTGGCTCTTGATCCCCCAGGTTCTTTCTTTGTCTCCCGTGGCTTTTGAAACTGACCTGAAGCAGTATATGCCAGTCACTCCAGGGGGTTGTACTTCTCTGGAGCTGTTTTCAGTCCCAGGACAGCTATAATCTCCCCGGAGTGGTTTTTGTTCCTGAAAGACCAGTGATGACCCTCTCCCATGAAGCAGAATACAATCCCTAGCCTACAGTAACACATATGACATTCATAAAGTTAATACAATAGTCCCCAAAGACACTGCATGTGGTTGGCATACCTGTCACAGTAATATTATCAATTATAAACATAATTTGGCTCTAAACCTAATTTGGTTTGTACTTTGGGATACAACAGAAGTACAGCTTTTGGAAATGCTTTACCCAAGCATACAAAATTCAATTTAGTGAACTTTTTCTTCTAACATTTCTATGGCTCCTTTATGTGACCGTAAACTTTGGTGACGTGTCATATTAAGCTTCAGACTCTATTATATGGCCAGCTGCATTTCTAATACAGTGCAAAACTGACCTGGCTAAAAATGGTTAAGTTCCACTATGTGAACAGAATTTTGAATTTTAATGAAATTGCCTGATGGAAATTTCCCATTTTCACAATTAAATTTAATGACTTTCTAGCTGCAAAGTGATAGTTTTCTGCTCCTGGAAACTCTCTCTCATTTTCATTTTTATAACTATATTTTACGGTTGCTGAGAATTGCTGTTTTGCTTAAGTTTATTGAGTACTGCTGTAGTTTTTAAAAAGAACAAAACCACACAATGCAGGTCAACCCCCTGTACCTGACAGCCTTTAGAATTGTACCCCTGTATAATACTATTTACGGACCTCACAAATTTTGTCAGCGTAGGTGTGCAAGGCCTTTGGGTAAAGCATGTACGTGGGCATGTGGATTGTATTCCTAGCTTTGTCTGGGATCTTATACATGTCAATTAGGTTAAGATTTTTGTGAATGACCGGTGATTTTCAATGCCTCCATTTTTGAATGCCCAGCTTGAGACACCATAAAGGGGCTGCGTTGTCAGAACATTTTGAGTACCCACCCTCTAAAAAATCAGGCCCTCTTTAAGGTATCTCAAGAGGGGCATCCAAAACCACTAGTCACAATTTGGGTGTGTCAGTTCACAATCTGTCTACTGGGGATAATAATACTTCCCTAATACACCGGGGTATTATGAGATAAATTCATGAATGTTTGAGGGGCACCCACACTATGGTGAAGTGGGGCATATAAATTCATAGAAAGAAAATCTCACTTTGGCACTACTGAGCTGGAACCTTAGCCCTGATTGTCTTGCTCCTGAGCGCCCAGTTGCTGGCCTAAATTTGGTGTGCATCTGAACTCCACTTTCCCAGCCCATCTCTAATTAAGACTGATTAATCATGAGTTTGTTATTTAAATACACTTTTAATGGATGACACACGTTCAAAACAGATATTGCTTATGATGTTATTTTTTAAAATCTGAAAGGCTTATCCTGTGTTTTTTCCTTTCCCTTCCCTTCCAAGTGCTGTGCGGAGGAGACGAGAGCTTCTTATGTGCCAGTGGAATCTGCATCCCTGGGAAACTACAATGTAATGGCTACAATGACTGTGATGACTGGAGCGATGAGGCACATTGCAGTATGTTACTTTATATCCTTATAGTATTTGTCTAGACAGAACACTGAGTCCAGGGGAGCCTAGAAACAAAAGTCAACTATTGTAACAGGAAAAGAGCTTTGTGTAGCTTTTGTGTATATTCGCTTCTGGCCTCTCTTTCAGGTGCCTATGAATATGTTTGCCTTTGCCCAGCCTGACCACAGATTGTCTTTGTAGACCTTTTAAAGTTTATGTTTAGAAGCTTGATTTTATTGGCAGTTGAACAGCTAAGATTTCAAGGACCTATGGCGGTTAAAAGTATTATTGGACAGGACTGTGGTTTTTTTAATCGATAAGTAACTTGCCATAAAGACCATTTTTGTAAAGAGATAACCAGGTTACAAGTTTTGAGTGTATACTCTTCTGGTACTTGGCTTTGATTCTACAGCAGATACAAAATCATCTGCTTAGAAAGTTGTTTCTTCTCCAGCCCTGAATGTGTCTTTTATAAACAAATTTTACTATGAGGTGCCATGGAAAAGGAAAATATATATGCCCATTAAGTATCTTCATTTGTCATTTCCCTTCTCCAGTGTAGTATATATTTCAAAGCTCATACACATGATCATCTGTTTAGATGACTAAATTCTAAAACTAACCCCTGTGTTCAGAGACTCTGAAAAAATGAACAGTAGACAAAACAGTGAAAAGGGTAAAATAGGAAGAAAGAGGGGCGGTTTGGGGGATAAGTAAATAGATAGGGAAAATTATCAGAGAGTCAAATCAAAACTCTGGATCCAAATACACCCAAACTTTGAAAAAAATCAGATCTGGATTAGGATCTGAACTATGTAGCTTGGGCTCACTTCTGAAAATCACTTGCCTCTTATGGATTCCCAGAGGGAAACTATGTGTAACATGCATAAAATGCCTAAGTGAGTTAGGATTCTGAGTCACATTGGAGGTCCATAAATTAATGTGACTTAAATTCACAAATAATTTAGCTGCTTTGGGAAATTTTTACACATAGTTTTTATCTGGGAATCTATTAGAAGCAAGTCATGGCTGCCATCTCCTATAAGTCTCAATAGGAGTAAGGCTACAGGTTGCCAAACCTGTTGTGTTTTTACCCTCAGTGTTAACTCCAGTTTAATTTAGAATAACATTTTCAAAAGTACCTACATGATTTAGGATCCTATATCCTATTGAAAGTCAATTGAAAGGTTGAGGGCATAGAAGTAATTTAACAGTAAAGCATTACAGGGATGTTGTAATTATTAAAAAACAAGCATTACAAACTCAGAAAATTCAGAATTAAGATTAGATTGAAAAGAAATCCAAACATGTGAAGGTATGGAAATGCACAGTTAACATTAACTTGCATAACACTGTGCAATCAATATACAAATATGATTAGTGCATCAGTGTTTGTAATCCTAGATTAAATTAAATTGAATTTTAAAGACACAGATTTTTTTCTATTTTCTCCCCTCATAGTGGCACACAAGGGAGAGGTAAGGTTATTTGGTTGCCTTAACCATGCATTGTCCCCTGTTCTGACAGGGAGTACCACCTTCCCTTGAGGGCAGCTTCGCTTTTACTCTTATTGGAATAAGTAGCTAAGGGCAGGCTGTGGCCTCACTCTTATGGACAGCAATAACAGAGTGGCAGCCAATTTGAAATGGAAGAACATTATATGTCAGCCCCTGCTGAATAAGAAACTTTCAATTATGAAGAATAATAGCAAAAATTACTATTAATTCTAAAACAAATCTTCAAATATAGCTAATGTGTGGGATTTGAATGAGTTTTAGCTATGTGGGTAGGTTGAAGAGTCTGCATTGTTCAGATGCTGAGAGGCAAAAACATGGTCAGACACAGGGTGCTGTGGGATAGAAAGAGGTTGGGCACCAGGTAATTTTCAAAATAAAATTACCTAAAGAAAACAAACAATTATCAGACTTGATAATTGGGAGAACCAACAGTCAATTACATGGAATTACTAATTAATTGCTTCTCATATGAGGAGTTCAGGATAACCAAATCAAAAGATGGAATTATTGATTATGATTATTAATGAGACTGCACTCAAGGATTAACCACTTACATTTTACAAAGAATTCTTTTCCCTATACACTAAAGGATGTCCCCAAATAAACAATTGAATGTGACTTTGAAACATTTATTTAAACATCAAAATGAAAAAAGAAACTAATAATTAAATCAATAGGGATAATGCAAATGGGATACACCAGATAAAAACAGGTAAATAAAAGCAGTGATACAATGTAGCAATATTTAAAGCAATATGAAATTCTAAAATATAAAGTACATTGAAACAAAGTTGGTTAACTTTAGTGAATGAACTAGTATTAAAAAATTGAGTATAAAATTTGAAAACTATGAGCATCAACCAGTATGGTAAAAAGAAAAGGAGTACTTGTGGCACCTTAGAGACTAACAAATTTATTTTATTAAATTTCTGTAGCTCACGAAAGCTTATGCTCAAATAAATTTGTTAGTCTCTAAGGTGCCACAAGTACTCCTTTTCTTTTTGCGAATACAGACTTACACGGCTGCTACTCTGAAACCAACCACTATGGTATTCACTTGATTACCATAGACAAATTGGAGGATTGGGCCAAAAGAAATCTGATGAGGTTCAACAAGGATAAGTGCAGGGTCCTGCACTTAGGACGGAAGAACCCAATGCACAGCTACAGACTAGGGACCGAATGGCTAGGCAGCAGTTCTGCAGAAAAGGACCTAGGGGTGACAGTGGACGAGAAGCTGGATATGAGTCAGCAGTGTGCCCTTGTTGCCAAGAAGGCCAATGGCATTTTGGGATGTATAAGTAGGGGCATAGCGAGCAGATCGAGGGACGTGATCGTTCCCCTCTATTCGACATTGGTGAGGCCTCATCTGGAGTACTGTGTCCAGTTTTGGGCCCCACACTTCAAGAAGGATGTGGATAAATTGGAGAGAGTCCAGCGAAGGGCAACAAAAATGATTAGGGGACTGGAACACATGAGTTATGAGGAGCGCCTGAGGGAGCTGGGATTATTTAGCCTGCAGAAGAGAAGAATGAGGGGGGATTTGATAGCTGCTTTCAACTACCTGAAAGGGGGTTCCAAAGAGGATGGCTCTAGACTGTTCTCAATGGTAGCAGATGACAGAACGAGGAGTAATGGTCTCAAGTTGCAGTGGGGGAGGTTTAGATTGGATATTAGGAAAAACTTTTTCACTAAGAGGGTGGTGAAACACTGGAATGCGTTACCTAGGGAGGTGGTAGAATCTCCTTCCTTAGAGGTTTTTAAGGTCAGGCTTGACAAAGCCCTGGCTGGGATGATTTAACTGGGAATTGGTCCTGCTTCGAGCAGGGGGTTGGACTAGATGACCTTCTGGGGTCCCTTCCAACCCTGATATTCTATGATTCTGTGATTACTTAGGATACTAACAGCATCAATAGGTTGTTTACCCTAATTAAGACTAACTAGTAGCTAAAAAATATTAACATAATTCAACAGCTAAAGTTAAAAAAAAAGATATAAGAACATAAGAATAGCCATGCTGTGTCAGACCAATGATCCATCTAGCCCAGTATCCTGTCTCCTACAGTGGCTAGTACCAGGGCTTCAGGGGAACTGTACTGAACAGAGCAGTTGCAGTGAACCGCTTTGTCTTGTACTCTCAGCTTCTGGCCGTGAGAGGTTTAGGGTTACCCTGAGCATGGAATTACATGCCTGACCATTTTGGCAAATAGCCATTGATAGACCTATCCTCTGTGAACTTATCTAGTTCTTTGTTGAACTCAGTTATACTTTTGGCCAGCACAACATCCTATGGCAATGAGTTCCACAGGTTAATTGTGTGTGTGCACTGTGGATTTATATAGTAGCATTATGATATTTTTAGTCTTATTTTCTATCCCTTTCCTAATAGTTCCTAACATTCTGTTGGCCTTTTTGACCGCTGCTGTGTATTGAGCTAAAGTGTTCTTGAGACATAATAAAGTTTTTCAATCCCTGCTTTAAGTGTAAGACAGTAACTGGAACCAATACCAGTGCTTTCATAATAAAGAAATGTGCTAGTTACCCCAAATATTTTGATGTGTTGTTGATAGTTGAATTATTACATGGTTGATGATCTGTCTAAGAAGATAACGGAGAGGAAAAGAAAATGTGCTTTTCTCTAACTTTCTGTGCTTTAAACTAGTTTGCATAAACTAACAGTGCTGATACTGATATGTGGCATTCCTGTATTTAACAGGATCCAGAACAACACCTGGGAAACTTTTTACACTGGTGTAATTTAACAAAGTCCAAACTTTATTAGATCTTAGATAAGTTTGATCTGGAGTGAAGTTTGTTTTAATGCTCCAGCTGTAAACTTTTGGAGAGAAAAAAAGAGGTTTATGGAACAGCAGATGCAAACTTAACTACAGAATCAGAGATAAGGTTCTGGTTGTGTTAAGTAATTTGACCAGTTGTAAAACATCTGGCTCAACTCTGATCTCATTTACACTGGTATAACTTCACTTCTATGGAACTGTTCTCTGAAGATCAGTAGGTGGAAGCAAAGGCTTCTAGTAATGTAGATGGAGAAACAAATTTGAATCCTGATCCTGCAAACAATTAAGCACTTGTGTAACGTTGCTGACATGAGTAATCCTGTTGAATACAATGAGGTTGCTAATGTGAGTGACAATGAGATTGCTCAAGTTACCGACATGCTTGAAGGTTTGCAGTATCAGAATCTTGGTAGTCTTTTCTAGACCTGTTCATTTATTCCTGGCCCAGGGGAGGATTGTTTGTCCAGAGTGTTTTCTCTGGAGTGAACAGAATGAGGCTGTGGTGACAATGATGAATAATTTGCTGTGGAAGTAGCTTTCTCTTGGTTGTACACTGTGTTGATGTTTAGCCGTTCAGTTAAATTGATTTGATGTACTGTAATTAAGTCAGTCCTCAGTGTGTCTAGACAGTGATGCTACATAACTTCATAAAACTAAAAAAAGATTTTATTTCTTTGAAATGACGTAAAAGGCTTTCTGTAAACTAATTAACCAACAAACTCTATCTGGTTTCAGATCAGTAGACTTTAAAATGTAGTTAATTGTATCTTTGAAGGGGCACTGGACTGATTTAGGGTACATCTATATTTGAACTGGGATGTGTGATTCCCAGCTCGCATAGACATACCCATGCTAGCTTTGCTTGAGCTAGCTCCTAAAAATAACAATGTGTCTGTGGTGGCATGGGTGGCTGCTCAGGCTAGCTGCCCCAAGTACTGTCCTGCCTGGGACAATCCTACCCCCTGCGTGCACGCTTGGTGTGCCGCTGTGGACACATTGCTACTTGTAGGTGCTATCCCAAACACTGCTAACATGGGTATGTCTATGCAAACTGAGAATCGCACCTCCTAGTGCAAATGTAGATTTACCCTTAGGTTCAAAGGGCCAAATTCTGCTGTTGTAAACTGGCACAGCTGTATGGAAGTAAAAATATGGGATTATGTAAAAACACAATGGTTATTAAATTAAAGATGAAAAGAAATACTTCCATGAATATGTTTTGTGATTTAAACGAAAACATTTTTGTTAGTTTGTTTTAGATTTAAGCATAAGAGCATTATGATTTCTCCAGCATGTGACAGATGAGGAGGTCAAATTGTTGGCAAACAAGTACAGCAAAGTACTTATTTTTAAACAATTATGTAATCACTTCATTTAGGGTTGTTGTTTTTTTTAAATGTTCAAAACAATCATTGTTTTCTACTAATGTTTTGTTAAATTAAATAATAATTCCAAATGGCTGAAGAAATAGGGAGCTACCCATCTTGCTTGTCTGCTAACTTGTGGCTACACCTGGATTTTCTCAGGTGGACTCCTGCAACTGCATACAGCCCCATTGTTCTGCATGGGTGTAAGTGTCTGCTCAGGTGGACCCAGTTGCAGGATCTGGCCCCCTAGGGAGACAAATTCTGCTTATCTTCCTTGCATAAAAAGTGTCATTGACTTCAAGAGGACCACTCATGTGAAGAAGGTGAGTGAGATTTAGCCCATAGTCTGCAACAAAGAAAGGGCTTCTCAGCATTTGAATGCATGGGGAAGGCTAGAGATTTTCACAGTCAAGATCTATTATTTATTAGAACTCTTTATTAGTTCAAAGAATGTTTACATATTTTCCATGCAAACTTTTCTAATACATAATAAAAGTTACCTTAAAACAACTAGGGAGCTCTTCAGCCTCTCCTGAATTAATCTACTGGTTAATACTTCCATTATTTTGGATTATGTCAGAACACAGAATGTCTTTCTGGGAAATACATTAGTAGTAAAATCGCAGCTCTCATTGAGATGTCTTTTGTTATTTGTATTGCAGTAACATCCAAAGGCCTCAATCAAGATACTTTTATTTTTGAAAATAATTTATATCGCAAATGCAGGCTCATGAAATAGAGGTTATAAAAAGAATTACTGATACTAAAGAGATGAATCCCAGAGTGTTTTAAGTGGCCTGCATCAATAAATTATCAGTATTATATTGCACAGTGAATTATCTTCCTTTCCTCTCCTTGGCTTCTTCTGATACACCAAATAAATTATTTAGGTAACTTTTAGAGTCTAGACAATTGTAGAATCCAATGAGCCGTTTGCAATGATCGTTTCATGTTTTATGTGAGATACTGTCGTTTCTTTATTTTCAGGCAGATATTACACACACACACACACACACGAGATTAACATAGCAATTTTAATCATGAAATGTAAGAGACTTTTAAGTTATTAAGTTTACAAGTACAGGGGCAATTTCTGCCCTGACTTACACACTGTGCAACTTTACTGACGTGGATGGGTGTAACTGGAGGCAGAATTTGTCATACTGCATATAAGATTCCTTATACCCAATTTTACTAAACAAATCCAGTGAAATTATACAAACATATTTTAAAACAAATGACACAGAAGTTGCTGGAACTTAAAATTATCTTTAAGGGGTGGGATGGGGAATTGACAGACAGAAGAGTGTGTATTGCAATAGGGAAATTGAAAGGGCAAGTACGTTAATAGAGGTCAAAGGGCTGGTAAATCTGAAAGCTTGACCAGCCTTAACCAAACTGATATGAAACTTAAAAAAGATTTGGGTTTAATAGAGATTAGGAACAGGAATGAAGTTCAACTAATTTTTATTTTATGAAAACTGGCTTTGGCCCATCCCTAATGAAAATTAAATTCTACCAGTTAGAAGTGGTGGTTATGAAGTGGGATTTGTATAATGATGAGAATAAGTAGCTGTCTAATATATTATTGCCAAAACCTTAATGAAAACGTTAAGACATTTAGACTTGCATATTCACTTATTTCAGCCCTTGCAAAGACATCTGTGTGCCTTTGTTTAAATTACACTGTCTGAGTTTCAGAGTGCTGTTGTCAAGCTGTGCCATGCTCTAAATGTCATTTCTGTAGCTATGAAAGGATGATTGTAAATATGTATTAGGGCATGAATGCAGATCAAACAGTTAACTTAGCCAGAAGAGGGACCATGGGGAAAAGACAGCTTTGTTTTGTTTACAATGAGGAATACTAAGAAATAGATACAGTCAGAGTTACATACCGATGGGAAAAGATAGAGGCTTGCCAGGGTAGTTCATGCTGATACAGATTCAAGACAAATAATGTTTTGAATTTTAAACCCAGCGGGGTGCTGTTCTGCTCATATGAAATATACACAGAAGTCACATATTTTCATTTAGTTTTATGGTTTTGGAATTTGCCATTTCGTTCCTTTTCTCTTTTTTTATACACTGGTCTGAAAAATTCAAGACAGTGACATTATTTTATTACATTCTCTTACACACAGTGCTTGGCTTTAAGTCATAAGTTCAGATCTAAACTTCTGAAATAATGCAAAATTAGTAGAGAGAACAAATCTTTTTGTGGGGGTAAGAAGTGATTAATATACATAGTCCAAAATTAAGGTTGTTAAGCCTGGGGAAGCTCTACAAATTTACCAAACTCTCCCAAATTTGAGACCACTCCCTTAGTTCTATTAACAGAAGTGCTAATACTAAAGCAGTCAGGCCAAGCCTGAAGACTGTCAAGCCCCATGTCTAAGGTTGGGAAGAGGAGACCTGCACCCTCTGTGTGACTGGTTACTGCTTAAAGGTTTAGGAGCGCATGTTAATGAACTCCCTACCCTTTCTTCTCCCCCAAACAGTGCCATGAGCATTTCCAACCCCTTCTCTCCATGCAAAGAAGTGCAAAAGTGCTACAGTGATCTTCATGTGGCTCCTGTGTGCAAAGACAGAGGGTTTGAGGATGGATATTCATCTTCTAAAAAGAGTAATAAAAGATGTTACCATGTAGCAATATGTGTGGGAGTGTAGTGGCTGCTGGAGTTCTGGCCATTTTCCCTCCCGGATTACCAGGAATCATAGTTTCTTTATCTTGGTGAACTTTCTCCTCTTCCCTTGGTTGGCTGATTTGCTTTGGAACTCTCTGCCAGGAAGATCAGAAGTACATCAGAAGCAGGAAGCCTGCCAATCAGTGGGGCTACTGGATCATTAAGGTGCTAAAGGAGCTAATGCTGTTTTGGAGATGCTAAATTAATTCTTTGCATCGGTCTTCACTGCAGAGGATGTAAGGCAGATCCCACACCGGAGCCATTTTTTTTTGGTGACAGAGCTGAGGAACTGTCCCATTTTGAGGTGTCAGTAGAGGAGGTTTTGGAACAAATTGATAAATTAAACAGTAATAAATCAGCAGGACCAGATGGTCTTCACCCAAGAGTTCTGATGGAACTCAAATATGAAATTGCAGAACTATTACTGTGGTATGTAACCTATCACTTTAATCAGCCTTTGAACCAGATGACTGGCGGATAGCTAATGTAATGTCAATTTTTTTAAAAGGCTCCAGAGGCAATCCTAGCAAATACAGGGCACTAAGCCTAACTTCAGTACCAGGCAAATTGGTTAAACTATAATAAAGAACAGAAATATCAAACATATTGATGAACACAATTATGTTGGAAAAACGTCAAAATTGCTTTTGTAAAGGGAAATCATGCCTCACTAATTTATTAAAATTCTTTGACGGGGTCGACAATCTTGTGGACAGGGTGGTACAGTGGATATAATGTACTTGAACTTTCAGAAAGCCTTTGACAAGGTCCCTCACCAAAGGCTCTTAAGCAAAGTCAGCTGTCATGGGTTAAGAGGGAAGGTTCTCTCATGGATCAGTAACTGGTTAAAAGACAGGAAACAAAGGGTAGGAATAAATGGTCAGTTTTCACAGTGCAGAAAGGTAAATAGTGGGGTCCCCCACTGATCTGTACTGGGACTAGAGCTGTTCAACATTTTCATAAATGATCTGGAAAAAGGGGTAGACAGAGAGGTGGCAATGTTTTCTGACTATGCAAAATTATTCAAGATAGTTAAGTCCAAAGCTAATTATGAAGAGTTACAAAGGAGTCTCACAAAACTGGGTGCCTGAGCAACAAAATGGTAGATGAACTTCATTGTTGATAAATGCACTGGAAAATATAATCCCAATTATACATACCAAATGATGGGGTCTAAATTACTGTTACCACTCAAGAAAGAGATCTTGGAGTCATTGTGGATAGTTCTCTGAAAATAACTCCTCAATGTGCAGTGGCAGTCAAAGAAGCTAACAGAATATTAGTAACCATTAGGAAAAGGGTACATAAAACAGAAAATATCATAATGACACTATCTAAATTCAGGGTATGCCCACACCTTGAATACTGTATGCAGTTCTGATCCTCCCACCTCAAAAAAGATATGTTAGAATTGGAAGAAGTACAGAGAAGGACAACAAAAATGATTTGGGGTATAGAACAGTTTCCATACAAGATTTTAAAAAGCTGGAACTGTTCAGCGTAGAAAAGAGATGACTAAGGGGGGATATGATAGAGCTCTATAAAATCATGAATGACATAGAAAAAGTGAATAAAGAAGTGTTATTTACCCCTTCACATAACACAAAAACCTGGGGTCACCCACTTAAATGAATAGGCAGTACGTTTAAAACAAACATAAGGAGGTACTTCTTCACACAATGCACAGTCAATCTATGGAATTCATTGCCAGGGGATATTCTGAAGGCCAAAAGTATAATGAGGCTCAAAAAAGAATGAGATAAATTCATGTAGGATAGGTCCATCAATTGCTATTAGCCAAGATGGTGAGGGATGAACCCCCCTGCTCTGAGTATCCGTAGTTTCTGACTGCCAGTAACTGGGACTGGACGACAGAGCATGGATGACTCGCTGATTGCCTGTTCTGTTCATTCCCTCTGAAGCATCTGGCATTGGCCACTGTCAGAAGACAGGATACTGGGTTAGATGGATCATTGATCTAACCCAGTATGGCCGTTCTTACATTTCTTATCTCTCTTTTTATATTGTCTCTCTCTGGCCGGCATTAAATAAGCCTAGAGAAATCCTGTCTTCTCTCTTGCTGGTATGTTGGTGCTGTCTCTCAGATTACTGGGAGCTCTTTGAATTAAAGCACTGAGTCTCAATATGGAGGTGCACATCTCTCATGTTTACTGGACATATCTATATTGCATGAAAGTCTACATATTATACTGACTAATCTCATTGTGTCTTAGCCCAGCATGCTTTGGGGGAAGTGTGAAAATAGAAGGATTTTGTGTGGTAGATTGAGAATTCTTGGGTTGTTCTTAAATCCAGGTCAAGAATCAGGGAGAGATCTTTCTTGTGTGTGTACTTGTTATAGCTGCTCCATGCTGTGGTACACCAAACCCCTAAGTAGAGCCCTACCAAATTCATGGCCATGAAAAACATGGCACGAACCATGAAATCTGGTCTCTCCCGTGGAATCTGGTCTCCCCTGTGAAATCTGGCTATTGTAGCGGAGTCATGGTATTGCCACCCTTATTTCTGCACTGCCTTTAGAGCTGGGTGGCCAGAGAACAGCATAACCTTATCCTTTCTATCAATGAATCAATCTCTTATCTCTAAATTACAATTTGGCAGGTACTAGCATCAATTTACTACTGCCATCAGATATGACAAAACAAAACAATGTACCTGTTACGGTTTTGTTAATTATGCTACCCCAAAAAATTAATTGTGAGTAATTTTCTGTACTTTAGTGTCTCACACTATAACAATGTGGAACAACACTGAATTAAGAGGATAGTCAGTATTTTAGACTGAACACAAGAGTACTTACTGGCAGTGTTCCCTCCAATTTTTCCCACCTATATGCGGAATGAATTTTGTTATGTGCACTAATATGGAGGTGATGTGTGACACATCACCTTCATATTGGTGCACGTAAGAAAATTAATGTGGTGGGGGTGGGGCTGAGGGGTTCGGAGTGTCAGAGGGGGCTGGAGTGCAGGGGTGTGAGGGCTCCGGCTGGGGGTGCGGGCTCTGGGCTGGGGCAGAGGGTTGGGTGCAGGGGGTGAGGGCTCCTGCTGAGGGTGCAGGCTCTGGGGTGAGGCCAGGGATGAGGGGTTTGGGATGCAAGAGGGTGTTCTGGGGCTATGCCAGGGAGAGAGGACTCTCCCCAGCTCTCTCTTCCCACAGCAACACCTAGGCTGTGGGGGAGAGGTGCCTCTCCACAATGTGGCAACTCCGGGGCTGGGGCCGCAGGATTGGCACCCCTCCCCTGGCAGGACTGGGCTGGGGCTGGGTTTGGGCCAGGGGATGGGCATTGTGGCAAGTCTGCGATGGGGCTGGGTTTGGCACGTGGGAGGGCCGCCCTGGCCCAGCTGATCCAGGCACCCTGGCTGTGGCAGACTTGGGGCTCGGGGAAGGGTACCCCACACCAGTCCGGGCTGCCCCAGATGCAGCAGGTTGGGGGCTGGGCTAGTTTGGGGCGGGGGGAGAGCCTTCCCTCCCTTGGCAAGTCCCTGGACGGGTTCTCTGAGTGGTGCTAGGAAGGCTGCTGCGCGGCCACGCAGCTTACAGGGAACTTAGCCTACTGGGTCCTTTGTCCCATCTGCCACACAATTGACAGTCATGGAAAGAAAGAATAAACCCACTTGGGGATGTCTGTATTAGTAGATCATTTGGAGAGAAAATAGTGGACCAGATTCTGTGCTCACACCAGTGTAAACCCAAAGTTATGCCTTTGAAGTCATTCTAGTAAGATCAAAGTCAGGCCCACAAGTTCTTATAAGTAAAAGATTTAGGGTCAGATTTTCAAAACAGCTTACTCTTTGTTTAGCTGTGGCCCTTGAAAATCAAGAGTGATCCTGGGTGGTCTAGAAGTGAGGATGGGAGTAGGGATAAGAAGTCACAATTGCTATAATTTCTGAGCCCCGGAGAATAATTCATGAGCACAATATTGGACAGTTCCATGCTGTTAAAATCATTGGATACAATGAGAAATTGTTATGCATGTGCTATTTCACAATAGGTTAAAATGATTTTCATAATGTAGCCCTAGCTCCCTCTGCTTTGGGTCTATAACACAAAGTCAGGCCAGATGGCTGCAAGAGAGTCTTGGTAGGCCGATATGTTAGCCCCAGAATATTAAAGGCTCTTTTCCCTATAAACTGAGAAGTGGTTACCTCAGGTCAATTAGGGACACCTGATTCCAACTAAGGGCTGCCTGAGGCCTTTAAAAACCCCTTCTCTGGGCAGAGAAGAGGGGAAGAGAGAGAGAGAGAGACAAGCTGTTGCCAGGCTAGTGGCAGCAGAGAAATAAGCTGTTCCAGGGTGAAAGGCTGTGCTCCTTCCGTTAGGGAAACAGCCAAACCTGAGCGCCTGCTGGAGGGAGGACTAACACCCCAGGACAATCAACAGGACGACACCCTGCACCAGTGAGGGGCAGCGAAAGTTACCCCCCTGGGGTTTTTTTTGTTTATGAGACTGTTTCCTTTTTGTTTGGTGGAGGATAACCCCAAAGGCCAACCCTCAGCCCTGAAATTGGGACTAAGGGAGCACAGAAGGGGGAAGGCAAACCCTGCCCTGAGAAGGGTTGCCCACCTCAGGCCCACCATTGCCAGAGGGGGCAGCGCTAAATCTGGCGAGAGAAAGGAGGTGCCTTGCCACACCTGGTGTTAGGAGTGGGATAGACTTCGTGGCAAACTGTCCCACGGCAAGGTAAATCACTTCCACCCCCAAAATGGACGATGTAGTGAGGGCACCAGTACAGGCCACAGCAGCAAAACAAAAGACTACCAGGGTCCAGATGGCTGCCCAACAGGAGTCGGTATAGCTACAGCAGGAAACAAATCAACTGCTGATGTGCCAGCAGCCCAGGATCGAGCCACCCTGAAGGAGGTCATGAACCAGCTGAAGGCCCTGACCGCTCTGACCCATGGCCATGATGGGACATGGTCCCTAAGGGCAAGTAGTTACCTACAGAAGATGACAGTGGAAGATGATGTGGAGGCATATCTTCTTGCCCCCAAGAGAATGGGCCAACGTGAGGCCTGGCCCCAAGACCAGTGGGCCAGCATCCTCGCCCCTTTCCTGTGTGGGGAGGCCCAGAAGGCATACTACGACATGGCAGTGGAAGCAGCTACAGTTTACCCCCGGCTGAAGGCTGAGATTCTGGTGAGGTCCGGGGTGACAACATCTATAAGGGCCAGAGGTTCCATGAGTGAAGGTATCGGGATGGCAGAGCACCGAGGTCTCACCCGTTCGACCTGATCCATCTGATGTAGAAGTGGCTGTGCCCCGAGATCCACAACCTGGAGAAAATTATGAAAGTCATAACCTTGGACAGGTTCACAAGAGGACTACTGCCAAACCTACGAGGATGGGTCAGCCAAAGTGACACCTCCTCCTGTGATGCATTAGTTGCCCTCGTAGAGAGACACTTAATAGCTAAAGAACTTTCTTGGACTACCAGGGAAGAGATGCACTGGGGCAAGAGGTCAGTCCCCACCCCAAGGGCCCAGGCTTCTGAAGCACTGGGCAGAACTATATTGGGTGGGGGAAGGAGGCTGAAGAGTGGCCTGAGGCTGCAAAGGGACTTGGGGACCTGGGGAGAAAGGGTCATGGGATAAGGCCCACTAGCCCAAAGAATACAGGGATACCTCGAGTAGGATATAGGTGTTATGCTTGTGGGGGAATGGGGCATATAATGATCCAGTGCCCTAAAGTGGAGGAGCCCATGCAGTGCAATCTGGGGGATCATGAAGATCTGGCTTGATAAACCTCTTGGGAGTAGCGATGGCCCCCCATAGATACATGTGGCCACTTAGGATAAATGGCATACAGACCATTGAATTAGTGGACTCCGGAAGTGCCATCATGCTGGTCTCAGGGAAACTTGTGGGTCGGGACCAGTTGTCTCGGGCCAAGCACGCTGGAATAACCTGTGTACATGGTGCTGTCAATTATCCAACCATTCCTGTACAAATTGAGGTCTAGGGGAATACCACCAGAGTGATGGCGGGGCTGGTCCCGAAATTCCCATATCCAGTCCTTATAGGATGAGACTTCCCAGGGTTTGGAGGTCTATTCCCCATAGATGAGTCAGAAGAGAGTAGTGACCCCGGGATGAATACAATGGCCCCAGTAACTAGCCCTCTCCCGGTCTTCTGTGAATTAGCCCAGGACTTGTTCTCTACAACTGGGAAGCCTTGGAAGACTAGGTGAGAAAGGAGGGCAGACAAGAGGTTGGGAACCAGGATCTTGGCCCAGAACCAAAAGGCTGCACTCATAGGGAAGAAATCATGTCCAGCTGGCAAGGGGTGATGCAGAGAGTCAACAAGTTAGAAGCTGGACCCAGTTCCACGGAGACCAACCCTGAGGGGGAAGCAGAAGTAGGTCCCTTGAATTTGGACACATTGGACCCTCATTTGAGAATTTTGGGCAGGATCATGCCAATGATCTGCTATACAATAATATTAGAAAAGAGATAGTTGAAGTGAATGGGGTCCCAGTGGAGGGGAAAACCCAAGTCCCAGGGCTATATTTCATGATAAAAAGGGACCTATTATATAGAGTAGTCCAAGAGCAAGAGGTGGAGCAGCTCTTGGTACCTTGAAGGCACCACAGGGCAGTGTTAGACCTAGCTCATAGTCATTTATTTGGAGGACATCGGGGGGTAGATAAGACCCTTGATTGAATCCTACAGAGGTTCTTTTGGCCAGGAGTTTATACGGAGGTATGACGATATTGTGCCTCCTGCTCAGACTGCCAATTGCATGTCTCCCAACCGCACCTGACATCCCTTTAGTACCTCTGCCAATTATCAAAGTTCCATTCAATAGGATAGCCATGGACCTGATAGGCCCACTGGAGAAGTCTCAGGCCAAGAAAGCCAAAGAGAAGACTGCCTTTTCGACACCAGAGGGATTGTACCAGTAAACAGTCGGATTACGTGGGGCTCCCGCAACCTTGCAGTGGCTCATGGATAAGCTGTTGAGTCCACATGGCAAGTATGCGGCCACTTACCTTAATGATGTCATCATACATAGCCCAGACTGGGAGAGACACCTAGAAAAGGTGGAAGCAGTATTGGATAACCTGAGGAAGGCGGGTCTCACTGCGAATCTCTCCAAATGTGCAATAGGGCTAAGTGAAGCCAAATACCTCAGGTACGTCGTTGGGAGGAGCATAGTGAAGCCCAACTGAACAAGTCAGAGGCGATACAAAGTTGGCCCCCTACCGATCCGGAAGAAACATGTCAGGGCATTCCTGGGGATAGCTGCGTACTACAGGCGATTCATTCCCCACTTTGCTACCAGAGCATACCAGTTGATGGACCTAATAAAAGGCTGGGACCCAGACATAGTGAAATAGACCAGCTTAACTGAAGAAGCTGTTACAGATCTGAGGACCGCCCTCTGCAGTAACCCAGTGCTAGTAGCTCCGGACTTTGAGAAAGTGTTCTTGCTGCAAACCGATGCCTCCAAGGTCAGGTTGGGAGCCATGCTTTCTCAAATGGTAACAGAGAAAGAATACCCAATCTTATTCCTTTGTTCTCTGGGCAAGAATTTCCTACTAAGGTATGCCATGGTAGAGAAGGAAGGCCTTGCGGTAAGGTGGGCCATGGAACCCCTCCGATACTACCTACTTGGACGGAGGTTTACCCTTGACGCTAACCATGCCCCCCGTCACAGGGTCCCCGCAGGTTTTCTCCCTCTTGAGCCTGCACCCT
The DNA here is from genome assembly GCF_965140285.1 of Lepidochelys kempii. Classification (NCBI taxonomy): domain Eukaryota; kingdom Metazoa; phylum Chordata; order Testudines; family Cheloniidae; genus Lepidochelys; species Lepidochelys kempii. Next base: position 92,200,060 of record NC_136383.1, read on the forward strand.
GTGTTTAGGCTGGTATAATAAAGACTCTTCCATGCCTTCTTTTGCTGGATCACCCAAGTGTCTGTCTTTATTTACAATGTTCATTTAGTTCCCAGATCCCCCAACAGCTAGTGCCCCACAGACCCTCCCCAGGGTCTCCTGGCTTTTGAGGCTTCCTTCTTTGGTAAGGAGACAGCGATACCACCCTCTTGCCTCCTCACTGAGGTTTGCCCAGCTGTCACTACTTAGCTCAGAATGTTCCTCTGAGCCAGCCCTCGTTAGGGCTTGCAGCTGTGCTCCCTGCTGAATACCTGTGTCTCTACCCCTGGCCTCCTGGCCAGAGAGCAGGCTGCAGCCATCATTTTGGCAAGGCCTTAAAGGGGTTTACTCCTGCCCTGGCACACCCCCTGAAATGGATGCACTGGAACAAAGAAAGAAATGCAAGGGTAATAAGATAGTTCCTGTCATTACAACCCTTCCACTTCAGAGTAGCAACACAGGTCAGGGACCAGGCATGGCAATACTGATGGCCTGTCAAGGGTGCACTGTTTTTTGACTCAAGTAGCCCAACCCCATGGTGTTGAGCAGGGGTGTGTGTCTGTGTGACAGAGTCAGGCTGGATGGCTGCAAGAGGGTTGCGGTAGGCCGATATGTTAGCCTCAGAATGATAAAGTCTCTTTTTCCAACAAACTGAGAAGGGATTACCTCAGGTCAATTAGGGACAACTGATTCCAATTAAGGACTGCCTGAGGCCTTTAAAAACCCCTCCTCTGGGCAGAGAAGAAGGGAAGAAAGAAAGAAAGAGAGAGAGAGAGAGAGAGAGAGAGAGAGAGAGAGAGAGAGAGAGAGAGAGAGAAAAGCTGCTGCAGCTGCTGCAGCTGCTGCCAGGCTAGTAACAGTAGGGAAATAAGCCACTCCAAGGTGAGAGGCTGTGTTCCTTCCCCTAGGGGAAACCTGAGTGCCTACTAGGGGAAGGACTGACACCCCAGGGCAACCAACAGGATGACACCCTTCACCAGTGAGGCGGCAGCTAAAGTTACCCCCCTGGGGTTTTTTTTGTTTATGAGACTGTTTCCTTTTTGTTTGTTGGAGGATCACCTCATAGGCCGATCCTCAGGCCTACCCTGAAAATAGGACTAAGGGAACACGGAAGGTGAAGGCAAACCCTGCCCTCAGAGGGGATGATTACATCAGCTCCGCCATCGCCAGAGGGGAAAGCGCTAAGTCTGACAAGAGACAGGAGGTGCCTAGCCACACAAAGCACTGTATCATGCCTTGGAAAATGTTAAAATTTGCTTATCTATGTCTTGATAACATTGTTATTACAATGACAGATGTGATGTGTAAGATTTGTGAATGCTTGATCCAGCCCATCAAATCAACAAAATCTTTCCATTTGCAGATTTCCAGTGCTTATACTTATCTCTAACTTTCAGGAGAGGTGTGTTGTATCTTAAAAAAGATACAGCAGGCCCAGACCCTTGTCTTCAGCGAAGGAACATGCAGAACAAATCAGGCCTAATTCTGGGGTCACGGTATGAAGGGCTGGTCTCTGGGCATACAGTAGGGCAGCTTGAGGCTTCTGCTAATTTACTGCTGCTACCAATTCCACAAGGGGTAGAAACCATAGCCAGGTTTTGGAACAACCCATGAGTTTCCCAGCCATACACACTTTCCTCCAGTCACTAGCAGAGAAGGTAGGGTAGCAATCTTTATGTAGACTTTTCATCACCAGAGAATCTCCGTATGCTGGACATCTTTCTTGGGTCAGATATGCTGGCTCAATGACCAGGTTATGTGTGCAGTATGGTGCAAAGGGACTTCACTGTTTCGGAGGATTTGGCCAACGCATTTCCCGAGGATGGTAGGAAGAAGTGAGAATTAACCTTATCACCATTTTCAGGGCAAAGACACATACTTTCTGAGCGCGAAATACAGTGCCTTTTGCTTAATAGCAATCCGTAGACTAATGCCTTTCATTTAATGGCAACATTTTGCTGGGAACCGATCCTGTTCCATTGACTTTAATATTAATTGGATTCGGATATTGGCAAGAGGCATGCCGCTTACAACTTTTTTTTAGGAAGACAGTCCCTGGCCTCAGGCAGGTCTGTGGGGCTGTAACCAGGGAAGTTCTGGGGCTGCACACTATCTTTCCATGTGCTTTCTGGACTGCATCCTGCCCTGGCGTGGGAGCGCTGGGTTGTGCCGAGCCCTGGCCTCAGACAGGTTTGTGGGCTGGGGAAGGAATGTCCCAACACTTCCTTCTTGGCTGCAGCCAGAAAGGTCCACAAAGTGTCTTTGATCCTTCTTCTTATATTCAGTATCCATATTGGATTCTAATGAACTCATGTGCTTATCAAATATAGTTGTTGGCTTATATGTGTGTTTACTACTATAATATAGCTACTGTGTGTAGCTATTAATGTAGTTTAACTTGCTCTATCACTGCTGTGGTGTTATAAAAATAGAACACAATGTAGTGTTTTGTTGATGTGCTTTACAAATATTTGTTTTGCAGACTGCAGTGATGATGTGTTCCGCTGTACTACCGGGAAATGCCTCAATTACACCTTTGTTTGTGATGGATATGATGATTGTGGAGACCTGAGTGATGAACAAAACTGTGGTAATTGGGAGTGTTACATTTTTCAAAAGGCTTTAATATAATAGCATTGTCTAAACTGACAGAATCTTTTCCCTTAGACTTATCAGAAACAGTAATATACCCATGCATTCCACTTTATTTAGCAAGGAAGTGAACACAGATTAAAGTTTGTGGCTCTCTGTAACTAATTTAAAAGATTTGGAGAATTTTATTATTCAATGCTTTTTCAGCAAATGGTATTTTTACACAATTTTTATGTTTTATACAAATCAGGTGCACATTTTATTGAAGAAATGTTAACTTTGTTATTTATTGTAGACTTGTTCAAGATGTGTTGTCAATTTTCCAGCTAATTCAGCAGCTCATATGAGACAAAATAGAACCTAAAAATGCTGCATATCATTGGTGCCAGCAGAGCATTATGACTAAATTCTTCCTGTATTAGCATCAGGACAGACTTGTCCTCCTTGACCATCAGCCATTCACTGCTCCTTAAATCCTGTTCTCCATTGAATTTCAAGGCTCTTTCCACTAATAATTATCCTCCCACCTCTCTGATCACTTCTTCAATGTCTTGTTTGGCAGATCCTCTTCCTCTCACAATCCACATTACATGTATGACTGGCTTGAAAATGGGAATTTTTCCCGTAGAAATTTTCATGGGGAAAAAGTCCCCATTTGGAATTTTGCCACCAGGAAATAAATGGTTTCCTGAGGCAAAATTTAAAAAAGTTAGTGTGGAAAAATCTTATTTTTCCAATTTTTGCCAGAGAGAAAAAGTTAAACAAAGTGAAAGTGCTACTTTCTCTCTGAAAGAGATGCCTTTAAACATGTAAAATAATATTTTGTTAAAATAAAAAAAACCCTGTTCCTTTTTAGCTTTTACTTTCCTCCCACTTTTCTGGGAGTGAGAAAAAATAAGAGAAGGTGTCCATTTTTTAACAATTTCAAAACAAAAATTTTCAAAAATACTGAATACATGTTTTTTTTCTAAAAAATTTATTCAATATATTTAAATGAAAAATGTAATAAAAAATGAGATTTAATTGCAAAAAATCATTTACAAAAGCTTTTTTTATTAAAAATCTTTTCATTGAAAAAAATTTCCATCCAGTTTTGATCACATCTTGTCTTCCTAATATTACTTTATCCTATATAACGTCCATAAGATTCAACCTTTTCTCTCTGTATAGACTACCTATGGCTTGTTCAAGTGTTTATTGTCTTGTGCATTGGTTATTGTAATCTCCTCCTTTCTGGCCTGGATACTTCTAATCTTGCCTACCACAAGTCTGTTGCTGTTAGGCCAGTTTTGAGTAGTAGGCAGTAATAGCTGCATTGGTGGACAACAGGCATTCGTAACCTGCAATAACAAAAACTCTCCACAACTGTCCCACCCATTTTTTCTTTTAATTTTTTTCCCCATTGAATCTGATCACTTTTACAGTGAATAGGCCCCAATCCTGCAAGCACTTAATCTTGTGCAGAGCTTTCTTCATGTGAGTAGTCTTCATATGACTTATGAATTTACTATTTTGAAGACTTCAGTGGGATTTCTTATGTGAACAAAGTTATGCATGAATTTAAGGACTTTAAGTATGAATTTAAGTAAAAAGCTGTACTGCTTCCACTATACAAGTATAGTTAACCTCCCAAGTGCAGATGCAGTTGCTTCACAAGGGTGTAGCTATTCCTGTATGGGAAGGGAAATAACTATTCAGGTATAAGTCACCCTTCTACTGATATAATTATTTTGGGAGAAAAAAATCACACCCCTAACGAAAAGATTATTCCAAAAAATTTTAAGTATAGACCAGACGTTAGGGTGTGCCTGCACTTAAACCACTGCAGCTGCACTGCTGTAGCACTTCAGAGTAGACGCTTCCTATGCTTATGGAAGGGGTTCTCTCATTGGCATAGGTAATCCACATCCATTAGAGACAGTAGCTAGGTTGATGGAAGAATTCTTCCTTCAACCTAGCACTGTTTACACTGTGGGTTAGGTTGGCATAGCTACATCTCTCGGGGTGTGGATTTTTCCTTATTCCTCAAGTACTTCCATTGGAATCTATCAAAGGGACTACTTGTGCTGTAAGGTATTACTCCTTGTGAGCTAGATTGGCAGAATCAGGCCCTTACAGTGAAATCCTGGTCCCATTAAAGTGCTCAGTTGTGTAGCATGGTTGGTAATAATTTTTGAGAACAATGGAAACAAGTTAAACTTCCTAACTTAATAGCCTACAGAAAACAGTGACATAAAAACAGTGTTTGACAGTGATTACTCCCAGATTTGTTGTGTCCCATTCTCTTTTCCTCATCTTTAACATACTCTCAAGTACTTTTTATACCAAGTGTATTCTGTATATTCAACCTTTCCTAAGGGTTTGACAAAGAAAGTTTCATTACTGGAGGAAAAAGAATGATGAAAGGGCAAATAAGGCTAAGATTTCTGTCTCTTCTTGGAGCTTTCTTATGGAAAATTCTTGGCCTCTTCCAAAGATTAGCAGGGTAGTGGGATCATTATGTGTCCCATAATGCAATGCAGATCTTTCTTTTTTTACTTCTGAACAATTTTATGGTGGGAGTGAAGAAAGATTTTTCCTCTACCTTAGCCAAGAAGGCTGGCAAATAAATAGCTGTGTCTATAATAGATATGATCGCAAGAGCTTTAGCCTTCTGAAGAATGCTTTGTTTATCTGGGAATCTTAGTTATTTCCATCTGGGAACCCATGTTTGATGTGTTCATTCCAACTCTCAACTGATGTCTCCATCTGGGTTTGTAATGGGAAGAAGTAGTGTTTACACAAACACAGTATCATTGCCTCCTGCTGTGCCTTATGGCAGCCTAAAATTTTTACATCGTTACTTCTATGTCTCTGTTCATAATCCTTTATCTTATCTTTCACTAGGGACAGATAGATCTCTTTGAAAATCTTTTACCTCACCCACTTTTTGTTGGTGCAGCTTCTTTGGCCATCAAAATTATTTTTTCAGCATGAACTGTTTTCTCTGCAGTGTTGGCCACAGATACTGCAGATCTCCAAATCCTTGTTGGAGATCACTAGTGATTCCAGCAATCCACTTGTTGGAGTTTCCTCCAAGACTCTTTTAAAATAGGTGGCATCCAAGGTGGTGTCTCTTCAGTCCTCTGAGCCAGACTATAGTCTATTCCTTATATACTATTTGAGTCTTCAGTTTCATCTTTTACCTCAGAAATATTTTATTTCTTCCGGTCGTATTATCTATTAGAAATTGAATGTAATGTCAAAAACAAAACAAAATTACCAGACCAGTGGGTTTTAGTAATTCTGTGGGACCTCAGCACAGTTACTCACTCTACTCGCATCCCATGGCCATTGGACACATCTTTTCTCAACAGGTATTGATATGCTACGAGAGATACAGTTCTGCAGACAATTTGAGTGCTCTGTGAACTTCAGTTTGGGAACAAATACTCTATCATACAGACATCCCTATGTAGGAATTGCAAATTAAATGGATGTACCTGACATTAAATTTCATATTCAGAACTGTCTATGAAATAATATGCTAAAATATATGGATAAAGCACAAAATTACATGTAGTAGTTGCTTAGTTTCTCTATCCAGGCTATTTCCCATTTGTTAATATAAAACTAAATTACTTTAATAGGAAAAAAGATATTGGTCTATACTATGGTAGTCACCATTGGAAACTTGGCAATTGCCTTAGGTAACATTGTGACAGCTCACAGCTGCTGTTCCCCCACCTCTTTCACGAACACAGACCACTCTGAGACCTTCCTGCTTGTGAACACCAGCATGTACTTTATTTACAGTGTCTCAGTCCTTCCATCAGTACATATCAGTCAGGGGCGAAAGTGGGCCGGTACAGCGTACTGGTGACAAATGGCCACCGGTACCGGCCCTTCTGCAGCCGACACGAAAGTGCTGCTGCAACAAAGGACTCTGCTTAAAGTGCTGCCGCCGCAGCGCTTTAACATCATTGCCCCTTTTGCGCCCCCCGGGCCGCCGATGGGGGGGGCAGCAAAAGGAGCAGCTCCCCCAGGGCCGGTGATTTAAAAGGGCTGGAGGGCAGCAGCAGCTGGAGCCCTGGGACCTTTAAATCGTTGCCAGAGCTCCGGGTGGCATGGGCCAGGGCCAGAGCTCTGGGCAGCATGGGTAAGCTGGCTGGGGGAGGCTGACCCCCCCCAAAGCCCCACCCCTCCGCCCGCAGCCCTGCCCCTTCCAGGGGTCCAGAGCCAGGGTCCCATACTGGTAATTGTATAATGTTACTGTCACCCCGATAGCAGTGCAACCACACCATTGCACTGTTTTCCAACTTTCTGGCCCTTTCTTCCAGGGGTGAGTGGCTGAGATGTCTCTACTCCAAGAGCGAGCGAGCGAGCGAGCGAGCGAGCTGGCTGGCTGGCTGGCTGGCTCTCCTCAAGCACTTCCTTCCTGTGCTCCTTTTTAACCACTTGCCTGCTAATGGGTTAATTAGCTCATTAACATTGTTAACCCCTGACTTAATCTTATGATCTATGGTCCTCTCTCACGTCTTGTGGGTGATTTTATGCTTGCTAGAGGTAAAATGACATTGTAGGAGTGAAGGGGTGTATTGCTTATTAGCTTCGAACTTGCATGGGGTGCAAATAGGTGAACATAGGTAAATGGCTAATTAAGGTGGCTAGAGTTAAGGGTCTGTTATATTAGGTGAAAGCTTTGTGCAGGAGTGTGGTGGGGTGCCTGCCCCACACTGAGATCTAAGGGGTTAATAGAGCCCTTGGGAGGCTGCGCAGGAGGCAGCCAATCAGAGGGACTGTGATGAGCAACCAGTCAGGGCCGGGTTGGCCCATATAAGAAGGGCTGCAGCACAGAGTAGCTTCAGTCACTTCCTGGAGCTTGAGGAATGAGGTGGATTGGCTGCCTTGCAGGCTGAAGGCAGCAAGCACCCTGGACAGTGCTTCAGGCAGAGACCCAGGGAGCTAAAGGCAGCTCCTGGTGGGCTGCTGCAATCTGCAGGCTGTGGCTCTGAGGCAAGGGCAAAGAGGGTGCTGGGGCCATGGGGAAATGGCCATACACAGGGTGCCTGGTCTGGGACCTGTAGTAGTGTGCACACCTGAGTCCCTCTCCCCCCACTCACCACTGAGGAAGTGGTAGTACTAAGGGACTGCAACATTCCCCTGGAAGCAGGGAGCACAGAGTGCAGCACAGCCCGAGGGTTGTGTCACTGAAGAGGACACCGCAATCCTGGGAGTGATGTGGGTCCCAGAGCAGAAGTGATTGTGGCAAGGCACCACCAGAAGAGGGTGCACTGGTGAGAAGACCTAATTTCCCATGACAGCTGGCAGGAAGCCCCAGACCACTGCCCCTGGTACAAGGGGAGTTTGAAAGACTATTTAAGGGACACTTGGGGGTTTAGGGACTATGGGGCTGCCATGTTTGGAGGCCTTTTTGGTAGAAGGCAGGTGTACCTTCCCAAGTTGGACTTCAGAGTTGCTGCTTCCACTGGAGGGGGTTGAAGAGCAAACAAGAGGGATTCAGGTCCTGGTGGGGTAGATCCTGGAGAGCCAGAGGCAACAATGGGAGGCACAGAAATACCTACACAAATCCCTGAGTCAGTTAGCGGAAGAGAAGCGTTATTTGCTCAAGACCCTCTAAGGGGTGATCAGGGGCCCAAGAGCAAGAAGCAAGGTCCCAGGGTCAGGCCAGAAGCACAAGCAAGGCAGTGTTAGGCCTGTGGGCGGAGGGGACACTTCAAGAGAGGGTGCCCCTATCGGGAAGAGAAGAAGTCTAGCCCCAAGGGAATGAAAGCAGGGAAACTGCAAGGTCCCTGACCTGGGAAGAGAACAGGAAGGGGGGATGCTTGTTTTGTCTGTGGGGAACCAGGGCATGTGAAGAGGCAGTGCCCTCACAGGCAGAACAGGAGCCCAGGGAAGGGCAGCGTCCTGATTGGTGATGAGAAAGGGGACCCAAGCCAGGAGAAGGGCAAGGGAGCCAGAAAGGAACAGAAAGAGGTGCCAGATACCCAGAGGGGGCTGCACCGATATGGTAGAGAAGGCCAAAGGGGCTGAACCAGAGAGACAGGAGGGAAAGAAGAGTCCCTTAGACATCCAGCTGAAGGATGTGGGCACTTATATAGAGACCAATTGAAGGGAGCTGGAAACTCAGACCCTAGGAAAAGGGGTACTGGCAGAGTTAGCAGAGCAAGGACCAGGGCTATGGGAGAGGCTGAAAGCCACCGAGCTGGCCTTGCAAATAGCACAAGATGGCACAGACAGAGAAAATAAGGAATACCAGAGAGGAGAATGATAACTTGCTCCTCCTAGTGGAGAATCTGAGATGGGAGAGGGACACCCTGCGACCACAGCTACAGGGGAAGTCGGTCTAAAGGAGGAGGGTGCGTGATGGGGTGCCTGCCGCACATGGGGCTCTGAGGGGTTAATAGAGCCCTTGGGAGGCTGCACAGGAGGCAGCCAATCAGAGAGGAGCTGAAAGAAGCAGTCAATCAGGGCCGGGCTGGCCCATATAAGAAGGGCTTCAGAACAGAGCAGCTTCAGTCACTCCCTGGAGCTTGAGGAGTGAGGTGGACTGGCTGCCTTTCAGGCTGAAGACAGCAGGCACCCTGGACAGAGTAGTGCTGCAGGCAGAGACCCAGGGAGCTAAAGGCAGTTTCTGATGGGCTGCAGGGATCTGCAGGCTGTGGCCCTGAGGCAAGGGCAAAGAGGGTGCTGGGGCTGTGGGGAAGTGGCCCAGGGAAATGTACAGAGGAGTCAGAGGGGTGCTGCCATGCGTGGGTCCCCCGCATCCCACTCGGCACTGAAGAAGAAGCTGGACTAAGGGATGGCAATATTCCCCTGGAAGGGGGGAGCACAGAGTGCAGCGCAACCAGAGGGCTGTGTCACTGAAGAGCACGCTGCAGTCCTGGGAGTGACTTGGGTCCCAGCGTAGAAGTGACAGTGGCAAGACACTACCAGAAGAGGGTGCACTGGCAAGAAAAGCTAATTCCCATGACAGCTGGCAGGAGGCACCAGAGTAGTGAGTCTCACCCCATCACAAGGAATTATACTACAGGCTGAAGTGTAGCTGAAATGTGAAAGACCTAAGGCAATAACCCCAGGTCAGAAACTTTGCACTCTCATTCTGGGAGACACTCTCGTTCTGGGAGACAAACAAGTAACCACAAATGGGTACAGTCCACCACAGAGATCTGGAAGAAGGGTGTGTGACACTCTGTACCTCAAAGTAGGACCCTGGAACCTCCTTATTCACTACGTTCATATGATTATAAGTTTTGTACAAAGTATATCTAGTGAGGTATCATTTAAAAATTCTTGATTTGTTGAACATTAATAAAATTAGTAAAATTCCTGTTGGTTTGTGTGTACTGTCATTATATGTGAAGTTATGAAGTATTGCTACATGTGCTACTGAAATATGTTGTAAGGTTTGGAGACTCCCACAACCAGCCTTTCAGTTGCAACAAAAGAGGGCCAGATAGGTGTAGATGGCCCATCAAAAAGAATTCACTCTCCCAGAGGCTCCTTAGAGTAGGCATGTATCCAATGGAGACTGCTCGAACAATGGGGACTGCCTGACCCCCATGTCACAGGAAGGATCTTTCTAGCAGCTGGAAGAAGGTATAAAAAGAGAGAGTGACATCACTTAGTCTCTCCACCACCTCCCATCTCAACATCCAGAAGATCGTCTGAAAGACAAAGACTTAGAATTAGGGAAATTGGTCCCATGCTGGATCGGAGTCCAGTCTGTGTATTGAGGAACTGTAAGCTGCCTATCAAAAAGAAACTGTTTGATTCAAATCTTGCTTAGTCTGTTAAAGTTAGAATTTAGACAATTTCTATTTTTAGTTCTTAGGTAACCAACTTTGATCTCTATGCCTATTACTTAGATTTTAAGTGATTATATCTTTCTATAATTAATACATCTGTTTTATATTTTACCTAAAGCAGTGTGTTTTTGGTTGAAGTGATAGGAGAATCTCAGCTTGGGTTACAAAGGCTGGTGCATGTCCACTTTCCTATGAAGAAGTGGTGAATTAAGTAATAATCTTACACTGGCCAGGCTCTGACCAGTGCAAGACAGCACAGTTCTGGAATTGGGGTGGAATTGGCTGAAGCCTCCCAATTGATGGTTCATGAATGGCTGGGAGTTCATTCATGTAACTCAGTTGGGTATGTCCCTGCCTGCGGCTGGCTGTGTAAATGCAGTGCCTGTCAGAGGCTTATAGCTTGACATTAACATGTCCATGTGAGAAGCAGCCCAGGCTGGTAAGTTTGGAGGGCTCAGTGGTCCCATAGTCCAGGTTTCACCCTGGGGATCCCATCACAGGGGGCTTTGGCAATTAGGTTGCTATGGAGTATGTAAGCAGTTAGACCTCATTTACATATAGGAATTATTAAGAAATAAGTATATAAATCATGAATATTAATGTCTGATGCTTAATTATGGACACCCCAAACGCCACATGTGGATGGGGCAGCTATTGACCTTATAATTATTAGGGTAAAGGATCAAATATGGTATATATCCATATTATTACCATAATTAATGGCATAAAATGTTACACCCAGTTCCTGTTTCTTTGGGTTTGTTGGGTCCCCGAGATGGTGTAAACTGAATCGGGACCTCCATTCTGATGGGCTCCACTTACTTTCCCTTCTATCTGGTTTTCAATGGTCTCCATAAATTGTGAGTATGCACCATGCAAGATTATAAGTATGAACAATACAGGAAACCACTTTACTGCACTTATCTTATCCTTATATTTATGTATATTGATCCTTTTCTACTATGTCAGTTATACTTGTCTGTATTAAATAAAGCTTCTGTGTGTGTTTCACCAAGTAACCATCTTCTCAATTAACTCTAATTTTCCACCTAGGAAAAGAATGAGTTATCTGTAACAAGTGCCTGTTGCACCCCAATACATAATCTTATAAGTGTAATAATTCTTCAGGTTACAACTTCCTAACCCCTGTCTTGTAAGTAGGCCCATCTCTGACCAATTAGGCCTTCTCTAGGAACCTAATTAGTGGTAATAGTGACGAGAGAGCTGGTGCAAACTCCATCTCTCTCAGCATTCTGACCTCACTTTACATCAGTTTTTCCTTTGTTCAAGGCATTTACTATAAGTATAAAATAGTTTAAGTAATACTGCAGTATGGTAACCTTGTGTACTGTTGCTAATCTAACACTAAATTGCCAAATTTGTAATGATAATGACCTTTTCAGAGCATAGAATTGTCAAGCAGAAATAGGAATTACACAATTGGAATTATTTTTTTTCCTCTTTCCTTTTTTTCCCACCTAATTTTTCATCAGATTGCAATCCATTGAAGCAACATCGATGTGGAGATGGAAGATGTATAACGGTAGACTGGGTATGTGATGGTGACCATGATTGTATAGACAAGTCAGATGAAGTCAATTGCTGTAAGTTACCTGGTTTCTTAAGTCTCCATATCAATACTGTTTTAACAAAATGTTAAGGATGGAATATTGCTAGAAATACAAGAATTTAAGGTAATTTGATTTCATACAGCTTAGTAAGTGGTAAATGTCCTTGCAGGTACCGTACTGTGGCAAACATAGTTACCCTAGAGGTTAGCTAATGTGATTCCAATTTTTAAAAATGGGCTCCAGAGGTGATCCTGGCAATTACAGGCCAATATGCCTAACTTCAGTACCAGGCAAATTGGTTGAAACTATAGTAAAGAACAGAATTATCAGACACATGATTTGTTGGGGGAAGAGTCCACATGATTTTTGTAAAGGGAAATCATGCCTCACCAGTCTACTAAAATTCTTTGAGGGAGGCATGTGGACAAGGGTGATCTAGTGGATGTAGTGTACTTAGATTTTCAGAAAGCCTTTGACAAGGTCCGTCACCAGAAGCTCTTAAGCAAAGTAAGCTGTCATGGAATAAGAGGGAAGGGCCTCTCTTGGATCAGTAACTGGTTAAAAGATAGGAAACAAAGGGTAGGAATAAATGGTCAGTTCTCAGAAAGGAGAGAGGTAAATAGTGGTGTCCCCCAGCGGGTTGTATAGGGACCAGTACTGTTCAACATATTCATAAATGATCTAGACAAAGGGGTAAACAGTGAGGTGGCAAAATTTGCAGATGATACAAAACTACTCAAGATAGTTAAGTCCAAAGCAGACTGTGAAGAGTTACAAAGTGTGACAAAGTTCCTCCTCTACCTTGGTGGGTCTTGCACTTATTGGCGGATTTGCTTGCCTCGGAGATTCACGGCAGCCCTCAGTTCAGCCATTTTTGTGAACCCACAGTCCAGGTCAACTCCTCCTGTGTATGACCAGGAGCTGGGAGGTTTGGGGGGAACCCGGGCCTGCCCTCTACTCTGGGTTCCAGCCCAGGGCCCTGTGGAATGCAGCTGTCTAGAGTGCCTCCTGAAACAGCTGTGTGACAGCTATAACTCCCTGCGCTACTTCCCCATGGCCTCCTCCCAACATCTTCTTGAACCACACCATAGGACCTTCCTCCTGGTGTCCAAGAATACTTGTACTCCTCAGTCCTCCAACAGTGCGCATTCTCACTCTCAGCTCCTAGTTCCTCTTGCTCCTCACACGCGCACCACAAACTGAAGTGAGCTCCTTTTTAAACCCAGGTGCCCTGATTAGCCTGCCTTAATTGATTCTAGCAGCTTCTTGATTAGCTGCAGGTGTTCTAATCATTGTTTCCAGAAAGTTCCTGATTGTTCTGGAACTTTCCCTGTTACCTTACCCAGGGACAAGGGACCTACTTAACCTGGGGCTAATATATCTGCCTTCTATCGCTCTCCTGTAACCATCTGGCCCGACCCTGTCACAAAAGGGATCTCACAAAACTGGGTGACTGGACAACAAAATGGCAAATGAAATTCAATGTTGATAAGTGCGAAGTACTGCACACTGGAAAACATAATCCCAACTATACATATAAAATGATGGGGTCTAAATTAGCTGTTACCCCTCAAGAAAGTGATCTTGGAGTCTATTTGGCACTGCTGAGGCCATATCTGGAGTATTCCATCCAGTTTTGGGCCCTCCACTACAGAAAGGATGTGGACAAATTGGGGAGAGTCCAGCAGAGGGCAACAAAAATGATTAGGGGGTTGGAGCACATGACTTATGAGAAGAGGCTGAGGGAACTGGGCTTATTTAATCTGCAGAAGAGAAGAGTGAGGGGGGATTTGATAGCAGCCTTCAGCTACGTGAAGGGGGGGTTCCAAAGAGGATGGAGCTAGGCTGTTCTCCATGGTGGCAGATGACAGAACAAGAAGCAATGGTCTCAAGTTGCAGTGTGGGAGGTCTAGGTTGGATATTAGGAAAAACTATTTCACTAGGAGGGTGGTGAAACACTGGAATGGGTTACCTAGGAAGGTGGTGGAATCTCCATCCTTAGAGGTTTTTAAGGCCTGGCTTGAGAAAGCCCTGGCTGGGATGATTTAGCTGGTATTGGTCCTGCTTTGAGCAGGGGGTTGGACTAGATGACCTCCTGAGGTCTCTTCCAACCCTAATCTTCTATGATTCTATGATTGTGCACAGTTCTCTGAAAACCTCCACTTAGTGTGTAGTGGCAGTCAAAAAAGCTAAAACAGTGTTGGGAATCATTAGGAAAGTGATAGATAATAAGACAGAAAATATCGTATTGCCTCTATATGGTATCCCCACATCTTGAATACTGCGTGCAGATCTGGTCACGCCATGTCAAAAAAGATATATTGGAATTGGAAAAGGTACAGGGAATGGCAACAAAAATGATTAGGGGTATAGAATAGCTTCCATATGCGGAGAGATTAATAAGACTGGGACTTTTCATCTTGGGGGGGAAAAGACGACAAAGGGGGCATATGATAGAGGTCTATGAAATTATGACTGGTGTGGAGAAAGTAAATAAGGAAGTGTTATTTACTCCTTCTCATAACACAAGAACTAAGGATCACCACATGAAATTAATAGGCAGCATGTTTAAAACAAACAAAAGGAAGTATTTCTTCACACAACACACAGTCAACCTGTGGAACTCTTTGCCAGAGGATGTGATAAAGGCCAAGACTATAACTGGGTTAAAAAAAGAACTAGATAAGTTCATGGAGGATAGGTCCATCAATGCCTATTAGTCAGGATTGGCAGGGATGCAAAACCATGCTCTGAATTCTCCCTGGCCTTTGTTTGCCAAAAGCTGGGAATGGGTGACGGGGATGTATCATTTGATGATTACGTATTCTTTTCAATTCTTCTGAAGCACCTGGCGTTGGCCACTGTTGGAAGACAGGATACTGGGCTAGGTGGACCATTGGTCTGATCCAGTATGGTTGTTCTTATGTTCTTCACCTTTCCTTCTGGTTCATTATCACTTCAATTGGAATACTGTAACTGTCCTTCTTAAATTGTAAGCATTTTGGAGTAGGGACATCTACACAGTAATTTTTCAGCTCAGAGCCTGAGTCCTGTGAGCCCAAGTAGCTGACCTGGGCCAGCTGTGGTTTTTTATCCCTGTGTAGCCATATCCATTGAGAGCACAGGAGAGAGAGGCTCTCAGTTCAGCTACCCAGACTGGACCAGGCAGAGCTGTCATCATCCCACAGCTGATATTACATGGAAAGTCCTGCTCAGGAACAAACTGGAGCATGCTCAGAGCAGACAGTCTTCCAAAAATGTATCTGCAAAAATCTACTGATCATGTGTAAATTGTTCCCTCCCCCCTCCCCAGTCTTATCATTTGGTAAAATGTTGATGTTTTTGTGCAGAGACAGCAAAAACCCACCCCCTGCCAAATTTCAAATCCCTGCTCCAAAGAATGCAGGCACTGCAGATTTTTGAACAATTTTTTAACATGGGCAAAACAACTTATTTTTCCTTACCCTCATTCTTAGAAAAAGCCAACCCATTTGGCTGAAATTTTCCAGAACAATTTAGCCTGAGGGAGACACCTGATAAGGAAAATTTCAGCCCAAATGGTTAAAATTTGAGAAAGTTTATAAGCAGCTGAAAACAGGGTCTTTATAATGGTAACAGTTGGGCTACCTTTCTAAGCGTTGCTGCCAGCCCCTCCAACAATATTTTTTTTCAAAAATTATCTTTAAAAGAAATGAGACCTGTAGACATGTAGGATGATTGGAATGTGTTATTGTTTCCCCAGCATGTTACAGTCAGGGTCTGGTGGAGTGCAGAAATGGACAGTGCATTCCCAGTGCTTTCCAGTGTGATGGGGATAATGACTGTAAAGATGGAAGTGATGAAGATAATTGCAGTGAAAATAAGGGTATGCTGTGTTTCATTCTCTTTGCAGTAAGTCAACCAATCCCCAATGACCCTCTGTACTGGAACTTCCTTTTGGGAAATAAGGACATAAGGATGTCTGTCCCCCAACTGGCACACAAGAAGTGCCCCCCACTCCTCCATGTTACAGTCAGAACTTTTTCTTAACCACTCCTGAAGAACCTACTCTGAGGCTAAGCAAAGAGATGGAAATGCCATGCTAGCATTTGGTTTCATAACTAATCCGTTTTTTAAAAAATACTAGTATTCTCTGTATTTCAATAAATCCAGCTGTTAAGAGTTTCCCTGCGGTTAGGATGGGTCAGTGGCATTTAGATATCATTAGTGGTTATTGCCACTTGGCAAGGAACCTCCG
Source organism: Lepidochelys kempii (assembly GCF_965140285.1). Taxonomy (NCBI): domain Eukaryota; kingdom Metazoa; phylum Chordata; order Testudines; family Cheloniidae; genus Lepidochelys; species Lepidochelys kempii. The sequence goes on from NC_136383.1 coordinate 92,216,286, forward strand.
GGGAAAGACTTTCCTGATTGAAAACAGAGAATTAGAGGAAGAAAGTGTTCTCATTGTTGAACTACTGGTTAAATGTAGGAAGCTCAGTAAGGGGAAAAACAGGTATGTTGTAAATGCTCACAACTGGCAATAATGGCAGAACACCGAACTGACACACTTTGGGGAAAAAAATAAAATCCTTTCGTATAAGTCCACTCTCCTCTGGGGTCGTCTGGTACCTTTTTCATCTCTGGCCCTTCCCATTGCTATTTTAAGTCATCTGGTCTAAAGAATAACTGAAGAAATAAAGCAGAGAAATTCAGCTCCTTCTCCCCCACCAAGATTGCTAGATCTTACAACTTGCATTGGTGAAAGCTACAGCAGGATAGTTTTTACATTTTTGTCATATGAAGATGTAAAACCCAGAGCCAAATGTTGCCCTCAGTTATATCTGTGCAACCCCAATCAAGGCTCAATTTCCTCTCCTCCATATTTCCCCTTCTCTGGTGTCTATTTTTGTTGTCATTTTCTGCATCCCCACGCTTATACTGTACTTTCCAGGTCCCTCTGCTTCTCCTGTTGGAGGTTGCAAGATAGAGGGGAAAGGAGGGGAGTTGAGAAAGGAGAGTGGAATATGCTAGAAACTGTACTACTGTCTCTAGCAGCCTCTGAAAGATGCTTTTCTGAAATAGCCTTGTCACATCCACCTTACTTTCTGCCTCCTAAATTATTCATCGCTAATACAAGACTATTTAGCTGACATATTGGTGCATGAGACACAATAGAATCCAGGTGCATGTCTGTCTGTCTTGCTCTCTCTCACTCATTGTTTTTCTTGCCACTGTGGGACTAAGAGTAATAAATTTTTTTCTGCCAGTAAAGTGACAGGGTATGACTCAAAGATACAAGGAGCAGACAAAGAGTGAGAAGGGGCCTTTATTATACAGTCAATGTTCTGACTATATGCTTACAGCTTAAAGTGTTCCCATCTAAACACTTCAGCTGCAATGTCTTCAAATTATTAGAAAATTTTCTCTTCTGTTCATTATCCTTAAATATTTAGTAAAATGCTGTTAAACACTTTTAGCAATCTGCCAGAGAGCAGGGACCTTCATTTAGACAACCTTGTCAAGTTTTCCCACTGGGAAAGCGTCTCTCTAAATTTACTTGGGATTGAAGTTCTGCCTGGTTGTTATCCGGGTGCATACTGTGGAGATTTCTACTGTGCCCGTTGCACAGTCCCCATAAGGGCCAGGCAGAATTCCAGTCCTTACATTTGGGAGTTCAGGGACCACCCCTTCCCTACTGCCCTAGGGCATACAGAACAGGTTGGGCCATGCCTCAGCTCCACCATACCTCAGGCACTGGCTGTTGTACGAAGAGAAATAAGTTGCACTTTGTAAAGAGAGAGGACCTTCCTGTGCTTTTCCTAAGGGTGCAGCCCAGACCTAGTCAGACTGTGTGCTTTACACATTCTGCTGTCTCTGCCATCCGAGCTTGTAAGTTCATTTGTTATAATGTCATTTTACATAACTTACAAGCTTTGCTATCAAAGCCAGGAGAACTTGTAGATTCTTTGATCCCTTCTTTGAACTAGCTTCACATAGGAGAACTGTGTGTATCTGTCTTGTATGCTCAGTAAACAGTTTTCAAGGAGTCACAGTTTTGTCAAAACAATCCCTGCAATTACTTTTGTTCTCACTTAGGACCATACCCAGCTTTTGCTTTCTAACTTCAGTCTTTTCTGCTATAGCTCTGTCTGAAGAAATATGACTGGAATTCTAAAGCATGAGAATAGTGTTTTACATCCTCACAAAACTCAAACTGGATAAAGTGATTTTCTCAAATTTTCCTCAAACTCAATTCCAGGCAGAGTCCAAACATGAAAACTCCCCCCTCCCTCCCGCACCTCCCCACAATGCTAATTTTTTTTAAATAGTGAGAAAATGGCCTTATAATTGAAATTTCTCTATAACCTGTATAATACTGGGCACTACCAAATATGTGCTTAAGAAACTCCCAAATTGTGCGGATTCTTGTGTCACACACACATGTGCAGAATCAGTTTACAGTGAAGCCAAATATTATGTTCGTGGGGGCTGGAGGCGACACACTGAAAGTCTCTCTGAGACAATTGAAAGAGTAAATTCCTTACTTTTAATGTTAATGAGAGCATTCAATTCAGAAAGTAATCAAGCCTGCAGGAAGACGTGGCATGACCACATGTTAGTTGACCATCTGATCTTTTAAAATAAAAATATAGTCTCCATATACCCCATTTCAGAATGGTAATGGGAGAACCTCAGAGGATTTATAGACATGGGCCTATTCAGCTAAGCTTTCAAACATTCAAATACTTACCTACATCTTGTTTAAACTTTTGGTACCCCCACACCAGTCTGCCTCTGGCAAGCTTTCAGTAGCTCATGCTAGTCCTATAATTTTATCTCCCTCTACTGACCCAGACAGACCACACTGCCTCAGTCTGTACTTTGTATTTTGAAGGGTCTCTGCATCCAGCAAAGTATCTGTGGCACACCTGGTCTTACTCCCCCCAACCTCGAAGCGGGTGGAAAAACACTACTAGGTCCCACCTAAGGACTTCTAGCATTTTTATGCCCATTTGATACTGGGGTTGCTTATTATCTCTGTAGTGTAGGAGAAGACCAGATCCACCAAGGGCATCAAGACAAGGACACCAAAGAGCTAGATACTTTTGTCCAGAAAGTCTATTCTTAGGTAGCCCTCCAATTGTCAAGCACTGTTCATGCAAACAGTATCCAGACTCTGCAAGGCTGCTCGTGAAATAAACTGCTCACATTTGCCAAGCATTATGCACTGGACTTGGCTGCTAGAGCAGATGATAAGTTTGGGAGACTGTACTCCAATCTCTATTTGACTGATGCAGTTGATACTCCTCATATTCACCAACCTGAAGAAGATACTGCTTGCGAGTCACCTACAGTGGAATCCACAATGACACATACTCAAAGAAAGAACGATTATTTACACCACAATAACTCTGGTTCTTCAAGATGTAGTCAGTGTGGATCACATGACTTCCTGCCCATAGGCGCTGACTTTTGCTTTTTTCCAGGGGTGCACCACCTCCACTCCCTGACAGACATTACTATTCAAAATATTCTGAGCTTGCGCACATGACGTACATGTGCACTTAGAAGGGGATCCATACTGACTACAGCATCTCGAAGAACTACAGTTACTGAAGGGTAAATAATCATTCTTTCATCTTTTCACAGTTAAAGGAGTATGGATTCATCTAAGAGAGGCAGAGAAGTTCTTAAACGATTTAGGATGTTGGTTTGGCTTCAAAAAACAGTTGAGCAGTAGTAGCACATTTGTGATATCATCAGAATAGATATGAGAGGGAGAACAGCCAGTAACTTGCTACTTCATCCATATAATCTACAAATGAATATTGGCTTACCATATTATTGAATGAGAAAACGTACCTTCCTTACATACCTTAAGGAAATGTAATTACGACCTTAATGCTGTCTCATTCTGTGAAAATAGAAATCCAATATGGAAGTAATCAAAACTGAGTCTATGATGCTTTCTAAAGACATGGCAGACTGTGTTTATATGAATTCAATGTGGACTCTATTATGATTAGAAAGAATCTGTACTGTACCCACAGATGGTAGCATACCAAGGACTTGAGAAAGGACCTCTGTTTGGGAGATGGGTAGGAGGTAGCTGAGACGTGGTGATGGCAAGACTTTAAAAATATGTTTTAATGCCCAGATTTATGACAATTTTGGAAGTCTGTAAAGATTTTCCTATCCTATGAGTTTCATTTTAGGATCAAGTGCTCTTGTAAAATAAAAAGACCAAAAATCTAGTAGTTCCTGTATGTACACATCATATTGTACTGTAGCAAATGTGGTAAAGATGTAAAACATACATCCTCTGCCATACCTCAGATGAAGTGAAGCCACCAAAGGAATGAAAAGATACTCTTGATACACCTAGCTCAGGGTTAAGCTACATAATTTAGATTGTGAGCTCTTTGGGGACAGGGTCTTGTCTCTTTATTGTGTGTCTGCACAGTGTCTGGTGGTTGGTGCCCATGGACACTACTTCAGTGCAAATGACAATTGTAATAATACGATTTTAAACTTGACGGAGTGATAACATTATACACTGAGTCTCTGTGTTCAAGAGCAGTTAATTGAGGTAACTTTACAAAACAGCCAAAGCCACATAAAGGAGGTGACTTTCAATGCCAGCCCCGGCTGTACCCTTAGCAAAGATTTTAGTTGGGTGGGGAGGACTCAGAGTCATACAGCACATAGATAGTAATAGAGCAGTAGAGATAGTATTCTGTGAGAGGAAGTGTGGATGGGCCAAAGTTTCGAACACAGAAGCTCTCTGGTGAGGCGTAAACTTTGCTGCATTTGGCTGTTGGATATCCGTCTATAGCAGTGGTTCCCAACCTATTTACGATTGTGGGCTGCATATGCAGCTCTCTATGTGTTATATGGGCCACATCCATACAATTATATATACTACCTGAGTGGCCCTGAGGATGTCACATAGGCCACAGCTGTGAGCTGATTGGGCCACAAATGTTGAGAACCATTGCTCTATAGGCTGGAGGGCAGCTTCACCAGCCAAGGAAGGAAAACAAAGCTTTAGGGATTAGTCTTTTAAGGCGCTTTGTTTTTATTGTCTACAAAACAAAAAGCAAATCAGTTGAAAAATACAGAGGAATAATTCCCACAGGCTTTCCCTGCTTTAACCAGCCAGGAGGTGAGAGGACATACCATTCCCCTTTGACCCAGCTTCTTATTCCTCTTATACTCTTCCCCAAATAGCTATGTGACAGGCTGAAAGCACTCCTCATGCACAGCCCAGAATCTGGGCTATAAACTTTCTCACATTTAATTTAATTTAAACCTGGGGATAAGAAGATGGAAAGGAGAAATCTTGTTAAACACCAATAAGTTTTTTTCCACCTTAGAAATGTTTTAAGCACTGGTGTCCCAGGTGTACTAGTGGAAATGCTGGGGGCTCTATGCTCACCACGGAAAATACCTTGAAAATGGCAAGTACTGTGGTGGTCTAACGGCAGATTGTTACTGAACCATCTAATGCACTTGGAAACACTTTTAGTCTGTGTCTGTTAATCTGTAACTGTATCTTCTGACCACTACACTGTCACTTTTATTCCTCTACTAAACCATTATAGTAACTAGGGTGACCAGACAGCAAGTGTGAAAAATCGGGACCAGGGTGGGGAGTAATAGGAACCTATATAAGAAAAAGACCCAAAAATCGGGACTGTCCCTATAAAATTGGGACATCTGGTCACCCTAATAGTAACAAGCTTTTATTGTTTTTTCTTCAGGTCAACCACCATGTCAGGAAGGGGACCAGAGATGTATTGATACTTCCTGCCCTGACTCTTGTGGCACCTCTTTTCTCTGTGACATGACCAATAGCCAGACAAACTGTAGTAAGTAGAGCATGTATTTCCTGCCATTGTTGTCTCAAGGCACATTTCCAGAGCTTTCACTGTAATTGAATTTATGAAGATGTGCTACAGAATACAGAAGAAAAGTCTTTTCATTTCACCTTAATTTGATGACTAATGGATGCAAGTCTAGCAGTTAAGTTGTTGAAATGGTCTTGGTTAGGCCAAACCAGAAACAAATCAATCTTGAATCATGACTAAGATGCCATGCACTTTTTAACATCTTTATGACATTAGACCCTCATTTTTTCCCTCAGCATATTTTCTTTGTTTTGTTCTGCTGTGTGGGTGTTCATTGTTGCAATTTGTTTAAATAAAGTTAAAGAACACTAAAATGTGCACAAAGGAAACAAAGTACAGAGCATGACTCATGAATCCACATATGTCTCCCTAGACAAAATACAGTCTAGTATATAGCAAGTATGTACCTTAACAGGTGGCCAAACATTAGGATAATACGGTATTAAGATTGACTCTCGACAGATGTTAAAATAGGCCAAGTGAGGCATGCCAATTGAAGAGTTCAATTGGGTACTATGGTTTAAAGAGGAGTTTTAAAGAAAGATGAAAAGAAAGGGAGAAAAGTGTGGAGATCGTGCCCTCTAGGAATGGATTGTTCATAGGCGGTTTTGATTTATCGTCACAAGCGATTGTTTACTGGGAGCATGCAAAATCATTTTGAGGAGTAAGTTGAACAGGTATGAAAGAAAATTTGGAATTTAGCTCATAAATTCAGGTTGGAATTATTTCAATTGTAAATGAACTATTGAATGGCTACCAGTTTGGCTGTGCTTGGGAACCAGTCTCATGGGGAAAGTGATAATGATTTCCATATCATCTTGGTATCAGACCTTAGATTTAGTGCTGTAGCCCCTTCCACTCCCTCCCCTAACCGACTTTGTGTAGTCTATGCAGTCTGACTATTCAGGATATTGAGTGCCCTTAACTTAATTGAAGACAATGAGAGTTAAGGGTGTTCAGCACTTCACGGAATTAGCCCTGAAGTGAGTATATTGACTTTGGCAGATCATGTAGGACAAAGCCTGGGGGATTTGGGAATGTCATTCCCAAGGATCTTATTAATTATTGTAGAATTGCTTGGAGCATACTGCAATGTTAGCCAGCTATGACTTTGTAGCACATGGCATGATTAATAAGTTGTCTTTGTTTTATGTTTAATGGTGTATGGGGTATCAGAAGGGCTGTCTCACAGCACCATTGTTGCAACAGTGTCTATCCCAGCTCTCTCCAGCTGCTGCTGGTAGCAACAGTGCCAGTGTTCCACGACTTTGAGGGATGACTCCATCTCCCCAATCAAAGGTCCTCCTGAAAAAAGGGCTGTTTACTTGGGCTGTGCTGAATTTGGCTATAGAGATATAGTTTTCCTAAGAACAGGCACATTATTAGTTTGAGCCGTTGTTTCCCATCTGTTCTTTGATCATAAGAAGTGTGTTATAGCTTTCATATGCTACCGCTGAAATAGTTTCAGGCTTTAGATTTAGACACTGGGTTATGAGTTTACTAGTCTGACAATTTCAAATTTAATCAGGATGAAACATATTATACAGGTAGCTGGCCTCAATGAGACATTTTTGGGATATGCACATTGGTTTATTTTTAGAGGGGGCAAAAATGGTTTGATCAAGTATTTTTCTTTATTTCTAACCAGTTTTACAGTAAAGAAATTTATTTTTAAAGAATAACCTGTTGCAGGCATCATCCACATGTAAAACATGACTGATGTCTGGGTGGTAACCTTGGAAAACAGTAAGAGCAGGGGCTACGTTTCAAAGCATTCAGGATGGACTGAATGCCCTCCGGTCATCATAATTTCCAATCCATTTAGGCTGACATCGTAATGTAGTTGTGGCATCTTTTTAATGACAGTACAGATGTCTTAGACACTTCTTCTGAGAGTATATCGAAGGGAGCTGATGGAGATATTACTGTCATATCAGACATCCTCATATCTAATATAATTAATGCTTTTATTCAGATCTGGGCCTAATATTTTGTTAGTGGATAAGGCCCAGGCAAATTATTTTTATTGTATATTTTAAAAAAAAATTAAAGTTATTCTGGTCCTGCCTCAGTGCTGGAGGCTGGACTAGGTGACCTCTCGAGATCCCTCCCAGCCCTGCATTTCTGATATTTCTATAGGATTTTGGCTTAAGATGACAGATGCAAGGGATTTTATTACTTTGTCCCTTACTCATTAGGTTGTACTTAGAGATAATACTACAAATAAGGATTTATTTCCTATTAAAGTATAGAATATATTTCAAAAGGAAGCAATATGGTTCTATTACTAGCTGGGTGAATAAAAATCAATGATTTTAAAAAATCTAATTTTTTTAATTTGGATTTTTTAATTTAAATTAAAACCAGGTTTATTTTTTTCAAAATAAACCTATTTAAAATTAAATTTGAAATTAACATCCTGTTTTGAGGCCTAAATTAATAATCTATTAAAATCTTTTCAATAAATAAATAAATAAATAAAACAAATAATAACAGAACATATTTGCTGCCAAGTTTTAAAGAAAGTCAAGCCACTGAACTGCTGGAAGTCTCTGGGTAAGCACCTCGAACCAGAGTTTGCAGAAATGCTAAACCAACTTTTGACAGCAGTAGCGTCTTCTGCAGGTGCAGAGAGAATATTTTCTTCATTTCAGTGTATTCAGTTAGGTCAGTTCAATGTCTAGTTCATTCAAAGCTAAGAAACCAACTGGGAGTTGAAAGAACAGGAAAGTTTTCTTTTTCTAATCTATGATTAAAAGCTAGGTGTAAGAGGAAGAGATCTACTATGCATCCGATGAAGTGAGCTGTAGCTCACGAAAGCTTATGCTCAAATAAATTGGTTAGTCTCTAAGGTGCCACAAGTACTCCTTTCCTTTTTGCTGAAGGACATAGTTACCAGAAATATTTAGGTCAGTTCCCTAACTATATATAATACTTCCTTTGTTTAATAAACTTGTTAGTTTTAAATGCAAAACATGTTTTGATTTTTTTTCTTGTGTATCCAGAATATTTAAGGTAGTTTTATTTAATTAATATAAAATGCTCCTTTTGGGCATTTGTCATTGAATTTGAATTTCCATCCAAAGAGCGTGACACAAATCATAAGCAAAATTTTAATAATTTAGTAAATGAGAAATGCATTATTTACTATTTTCTCACACGGCGGTTCTCAAACTGTGGGTCGGGACCCCAAAGTGGGTTGCAACCCCATTTTAATGGGCTCGCCAGGTCTGGCTTAGACTTGCAGGGGCCTAGGGCCAAAGCCCAAGCCCGAGAGCTTCAGCCCTGGGTGGTGGGGCTAAGTTTACAGGCCTCCTGTCTGGGGCTGAAGCCCTTGCTTCGGCTATGGGTCCCTGGCCTGGGGCAGTGGGGCTTTGACCTCCTCCCTCCCATCTCCCAGGGTAGCGGGGCTTGGGTGGGCTCAGACTTTGGTCCCCCCTTCTGTGGTGCTGTAGTAATTTTTGTTGTCAGAAGGGGGTCACGGTGCGATGAAGTTTGAGAGCCCCTGTTCTAACGTAATAAAAAAATGTAGAAATTAAGACTCTTAATAAATATAAATTAAATTATGTAATTATTGAAATAAATGTTTATAGATAGTATATTTCCTGGTTAACAAAAAGAAGTACAAAATTTAGTATAAAGGCTATATTTAGTTGCAAGTCATCATGTTTTAATGGTTACCAACCAATACCAACCGTTCTTTAGGAAAATAACTAGGGCAGTCAAGCGATTAAAAAAATTAATTGTGATTAATCGCACAGTTAAACAATAATGGAATACCATTTAGTTACATATTTTTGGATGTTTTCTACATTTTCAAATATATTGATTTCAATTACAATGCAGAATACAAAGTGTATAGTGCTCACTTTATATTTATTTTTGATTACAAATATTTTCACTGTAAAAAAACAAAAGAAATAGTATTTTTCAATTCACTTCATACAAGTACTGTAGTGCAGTCTCTTTATCATGAAAGTTGAACTTACAAATGTAGAATTATATTCAAAAAAATAACTCCATTGAAAAATAAAACAATGTAAAACTTTAGAGCCTACAAGTCCACTCAGTCCTACTTCAGTCAATTGCTCTGACAAACAAACTTATTTGCAAGAGATAATGCTGCCTGCTTCTTGTTTACCATGTCACCTGAAAGTGAGAACAGGTGTTTGCATGGCACTTTTGTAGCCATCGTCACAAAATATTTATGTACCAGATGTGCTAAAGATTCATATGTCCCTTCGTGTTTCAACCACCATTCCATAGGACATGTGTCCATGCTGATGATGGGTTCTGCTCAATAATGATCCAAAACAGAGCGGACCAATGCATGTTCATTTTCATCTTCTGAATCAGATGCCACCAGCAGAAGGTTGATTTTTTTTTTGGTGGTTCGGGTTCTGTAGTTTCCGCATCTGAATGTTGCTATTTTAACAGGTTTCAGAGTAGCACACGAAAGCTTATGCTCAAATAAATTTGTTAGTCTCTAAGGTACCACAAGTACTCCTTTCCTTTTCGCTATTTTAAGACTTCTGAAAGCATGCTCCACACCTCGTCCCTCTCAGATTTTGGAAGGCATTTCTGATTCTTGAACCTTGGGTTGAGTTCTGTAGCTATTTTTAGAAATCTCACATTGATATCGTCTTTGCGTTTTGTCAAATCTGCAGTGAAAGTGTTCTTAAAACGAACATGTGCTGGATCATCATCTGAGACTGCTATAATATGAAATATATTGCAGAATGCAGGTAAAACAGAGCTGAAGACATACAGTTCTCCCCAAAGATTTCAGTCACAAATTTAATTAACGCATTATTTTTTAATGAGCATCATCAGCATGGAAGCATGTCCTCTGGAATGGTGGCCGAAGCATGAACGGGCATACAAATGTTCAGCATATCTGGCACACCTTGCAACGCAGGCTATAAAAGTGCCATGCGAACGTGTGTTCTCTCTTTCAGGTGACATTATATTCTATTGTTTAACAGTGTGATTAATCGCGATTAATTTTTTGAGTTTATCGCGTGAGTTAACTGCGATTAATTGACAGCCCTAAAAATAACTAAATAACTAAAAGGCACAAATGCAAAACAAAATTTAAATTGATGATTTAAATCAAGGTTTCCAGCTTGCTGATTTAAACTTTGATTAAAATTGGTGATTTAAATTGCTGTGATTTAAATCAGTCCACTATGATTATTAAAGTCCTGTAAAATGAACTGAAAAGCTGGGTGATGGACTGCATGGGTGATAGACTGCATGATCTAATTCAGTGGTTCTCAAACTTTAGCAACCCAAGGACCCCCATTTTGATTTAAATTTTTGGTGGACCCCAAGCCCTTCCTGCTCAGCCCCAGGCCCTGACCCCACTCCACCCCTTTCCCCAGGCCCATCCCGTCCCGTCCCCACTCCTCCCCCTCCCTTCCAGCTGTTCCCCGGCATGCAGGAGGCATTGGGAGGGCGGGGGAGGAGTTGAGGGAAGGGGAGGAGTTGATCACTGGGATCCACTCAGTTTGAGAAACACTGATCTAATTGATCTTTTCTAGTTTTAATTTCTATTTCTTCCAAACATGAGTAGAAATCCTATTAATATTAATGGTAATTACACATGCATGTCAAGAAGACAATCAGTCTCTCCTCAGCCTAGATTAAATTTATATTATGTAAACTCTTTGAAAGCTTAGATGTACTTGCATTTGCAACCTATATTAGTGTATCTGACTTTCATAATGAAGAATCACAAATTCATACCAAATCGCAATGCATAAAAGCCAGCAACTACCACCACGCCAGCAACTACACACCACACCACAGAAACACTAACCCGGGAACCAATCCCTGTAACAAACCCTGTTGTCTACTCTGTCCCCATATCCAGTGATGAGCTGCCAAAATCTTAACAGGTTCTCTCCTCACCCCACGGGGGGGGTTGTTACCCACCCCTGCCCCCCGGGACTCCTGCCCCATCCAACCCCTCCCACGTTCCTTGACGCACTCCCCCCCAGGACCCCTGCCCCATCCACTCCCCTCCCCAGTCCCCTGACTGCCCCCAGAACTGGGCAGGAGGGTCTTGTGGGCCACCATAGTGGGTGCCCACCCCACCCCAAGAGCCAAAGGCACCTGCCGGGGGCGAGGTGGGGAGTCCCAGAGGTGCTTACCTGGGGCAGCTCCCAGGAAGCATCCAGCAGGTCCTTCTAGCTCCTAGGGGTGGGGGAGCATAGCTGGGGGGGAGAAGGGGGAGCGGCTGCTCCCCCACTGATCAAATCAAAAGTGGCGCCTTAGGCGCCGACTCCCTGGGTGCTCCGGGCCTGGAGCACCCACTGGGAAAATTTGGTGGGTGCCACCAGCAGCTCCCCACCCCATGCCCGGCCCCAGCTCACCTGCTCTCCGCCTCCTCTGCTGAATGCGCTGCCCTGCTCTGCTTCTCTGCCCCCTCCCCTGGCTTCCCGCAAATCAGCTGTTCGGCAGGAAGCTGGAGAGGGCTGAGAAGCAGATGGCGGCTTCACACTGAGGCCAGGGGTGGTGGAGGTGAGCTGGGGCGGGGAGCGGTTCCCCTGTGCGCGCTCCCTCACCCCTGGGTTACCTGCTGCAGCGCAGGTGGCCCTCCTCGCGCCCCCCAGCTCACCTCCGCCTCCCTGGGCCTGAGCGGGAAGCCGCGGCCTGCTTCTCAGCCTGCCCCAGTTTCCCACGCAAACAGCTCATTCGCAGGAAGCCTGCGGGGGTGGAGAAGCAGGGTGGGGTGGCGACGGAGGCGGAGGTGAGCTGGGGGTGGGGGTGGGGCGGGGAGCTGCCAGTGGGTGCTCTGCACCCATCAAATTTTCCCCTTGGGTGCTCCAGGGCTGGAGCACCCATGGAGACAGTGCCTAAGGCACCACTTTTGGCCAGTTAAATTTAGAAGCCCTTTTAGAACCGGTTGTCCCTCATGGAACAACCAGTTCTAAAAGGGCTTCTAAGTTTAACAACCAGTTCTAGCAAACCGGTGAAAACCAGCTCCAGTTCACCACTGCACATATCTCCTCTAGCGATACCATCAGAGGACCCAACCACATGAGCACACCATTAGGGGCTCATTCACCTGCACATATACTAATGTGATATGTGCCAGCAATGCCCCTCTGCCATGTACATTGGACAAACAGGATAGTCTCTATGTAAAAGAATAAATGGACACAAATCAGACATCAGGAATGGTAACATACAAAAGCCAGTAGGAGAACACTTCAATCTCCCTGGACATTCAATAACAGATTTAAAAGTAGCCATTCTTCAATAAAAAAAGCTTCAAAAACAGACTTCAAAGAGAAACTGCAGAGCTACAATTCATTTGCAAATTTAACATCATTAATTTTGGGCTTGAACAGGGACTTGGAGTGGCTGGCTCACTACAAAAGCAATTTTCCCCTCTTGGTATTGACACCTCCTCATCAGTTATTGGGAGTGGACCACATCCACCTTGATTGAATTGGCCTTGTTAACACTGGTTCTCCCATCTGTTCATGTGTCAGTATAATTATGCCTACATCTGTAATTTTCACTCAATGCATCTGAAGAAGTGGGGTTTTTTACCCACGAAAGCTTATGCCCAAATAAATCTATTAGTCTTTAAGGTGCCACCGGACTCCTTGTTGTTTCAGTGCATAAAAACAAGGCCAATACCTAACACATTTCAACAATATGAAGAAATTCAGTTGTGTATTCAGGGTATGTACGTGTGTGAGGAAAATTCACTGTAAAAAGAGAAGTGACAGAAAGTGATGAATCAGGTTTCTCAGAGAGTCAGGAGATGGAGGTACCAGGAGGTGAAGACATAGATGGAGAGGGTATACCAGAAGCAACAGTAAGAGAGCAAGAAAGGGAACCAGGGTGGATGTTGCTGGTCACAAAGAAGAATGGCAGAGGATTGTGTGTGTGGTGGTGATGGGTGTATGTGAACTGATTATATGTGTGAAAGTGAGAAGTGAAAGAGGTTATGGAGATGAGAAAGGAGGTGGACAGAGCAACAGGTGAGAGGTGACTGGTCATGAGTAATTATCAGCTATTCCATGGGTCAATCAGTTATGCTGTTGATCAATAGTGCAAAGAATCAGTTAAGCTGTGAAGCAGTTATATGGTGAATGAATGATAGTAAGCAGTAAATATGCAAAGACTCAACAATAAGATGAATAAGCTGTTCAGAGCCCAAGAAAAATACTTTTATGCAATCAAGAATTTGTTGTCTAGGTGCACAAAGCAAATCAATTTCAGTGCTTTTTATCTGTCTCAACTCCACAAAATAATTTCATCCCAGACCACTCACTATTAAGAGGATTTGGAATTGAATTTGACCTCCCCCGACCCTTTCTCAGTATTCTTGCCATACATGCTATAAATATTCACATTTTCAGGCAGTATTGTCAAATTAACATCATGTGACCTAATGTGGCTTGAGAGGTTTCTGTGATGGTTTTATGCCCTAATTACTGTCAATTCTAAGTCTGACCTGTGTTTTAATTTCCAAACATAAAACTTGTTTTACTTGCAGTTGAGGATGAGAAAAAAACCACTAAATCTGCAACCTTATATATACAAAATAGAGAATTTCCTGTTAAGATTCCTATGGATTCCGTGTCCACATGGGAGCCAACCACTTTTTGCCACTGATTTCCATCTAGACTCAGCTAGAAAACAACATAACTTCAAGAGCAACATGTATGGTTTCAGTTGTATGCATTTATGAATTTAGAAATACTACTGACTTGTGTTAGTGCACAACCAAATCAGGATATAATGGGCAACGTGGCATGCTCCAAAAGTGGATCTGCCTAGACTACATTGCATGGCACAACATACACAGGAATTCCTATAGTCATCTGAGTCTTTCTTGTATTAGAGAGGTGACTGCTAAAGGAGGTTGCACTAGGGGCTGTCAGGCCAGGCAAGATTGTCAGATACTACTGAATCTTCTTTCAAATCTCTCCTCAAGACTCACCTATATAATGATACTTGCAGTAAACTGTGAACTTATAATGGCTACGCAGGTGGCCAGCGGAAATTACTAAAGTCATTAACATATCTTGTTTGTTTACAGAGCTGATCAAAACTTTTTTCCAATGAAATATGGAGTATTAAATTATACAAAATTCTCCCTGGAAAAATTTCATAGTAAAAAAAATTCATTTAAATGAAACAAAATGTTATTTTTGTTTCAATTCTAAATGAAAACTTTAATCTCACATTGACTTTAAATGAATTTTTTGTTTTAATTTTTTAAATATTTTTCCTTTTGATAAAATGAAAATTTCTTGATTTTTTTTTTAACGTCCAGATTTTGCATTTCTTTAACAGTTTTTCCTAGAAAATACTTATAAGTCTCTGACCAGCCCTATTTATGTTATAAAACCCCTCAAAACCTGCTAATTAAACATATAACTAGCTGGCATAACCGTGCATACTTCTTGTTATCCTTGTTCTCCCCCTGTGTATCTTCCTGTTTTGTTAATTACATTCACTTGTCTTAAACTGTAAACTCGTGGGGGCAGTGACTGCCTCTTACTATGTGTTCGTACAGTGCCTAGTCCAATGAGGGTCCATCCTGATCGGGGTTTCGGGGTTTAATGTAATAAAAATAATAATCTTTATTCTGTTAAACACTCTTGTTAATTTGGGAGTGGGGGGAATGTTGACAAAAGCTTTCCAATCTGCTGTATTTTGATAGTTCTATATAAAAGCTCTTGATGTTTAAAGAGTTATTAGTTGAAAAGAATTAGCTCATGTAGTAGTTTATTTGTACCTTTTTATAAATGAGCATTCAAAAGTTATGATACAGAAAGAGTAAGTATAAATATGAAGATTGTGATTAACTTAATAGCTTCGTAGAGATCAAAGTCTCCTTCCCTTGCTGACATGACTAGTCTCATATGGACCACTGCACTCAAGGACCTGTAGTTTTTATAAAACTACATCTTTGTATTAAAGATTAGAGAGGCTACTGGCTACTTGGTAAAACTCCACAAGCCACCTTTGTCTGTGGAAAACAAGACCTACTTTAGGAGGCCAGAGAGAGTATTATCGGTTTAAATTATTAGAATCTTGTAATTATTTCGGGTTTCATCTGGTTTTACACAATGTATGTTCTTTTCTTTCAAAAGGTCAGTGTGAACCAATTACTCTGGAACTCTGCATGAACCTGCCATACAACTATACTAACTATCCAAACTACTTGGGTCATAGGACTCAGAAGGAAGCCTCCATCAGCTGGGAGTCTTCCCTTTTTCCAGCCTTGGTTCAGACTAACTGCTACAAGTATCTTATGTTTTTTGCCTGTACAATCTTGGTGCCAAAATGTGACCCTCAAACAAATCAGCGTATCCCACCCTGCAGGTAATGTGATTGCTTCCTAACTGGATTCTTGACTAGTTTCATTCAGTACCATATGCGTCTTTCTTAAAGGTTAACTCTGCTTCCATTGAAATCAGGAGAAGTTTTGCTTTTGACTTCAGTAGGATCAGGATTGGGCCCATATTTTGCAAAGTGAAAGGGGTGTACTTCTTTATATACGTGTGATTATTTTTTGAAGTTTTTGAAATATTTAATGACATAGGTAAAAGAATAGCAATTTGGTTAAGTTTTCTATTTTAAACTATGTTTATACAACCCTATAAATATTATAAATATTCTGATGAAATCTGATAAGGTTCAACAAGGATAAGTGCAGAGTCCTGCACTTAGGACGGAAGAATCCAATGCACTGCTACAGACTAGGGACCGAATGGCTAGGCAGCAGTTCTACGGAAAAGGACCTAGGGGTGACAGTGGACGAGAAGCTGGATATGAGTCAACAGTGTGCCCTTGTTGCCAAGAAGGCCAATGGCATTTTTGGATGTATAAGTAGGGGCATAGCCAGCAGATCAAGGGACGTGATCGTTCCCCTCTATTCAACATTGGTGAGGCCTCATCTGGAGTACTGTGTCCAGTTTTGGGCCCCAAACTGCAAGAAGGATGTGGATAAATTGGAGAGAGTCCAGCGAAGGGCAACAAAAATGATTAGGGGTCTGGAACGCATGACTTATGAGGAGAGGCTGAGGGAACTGGGATTGTTTAGTCTGCAGAAGAGAAGAATGAGGGGGGATTTGATAGCTGCTTTCAGCTACCTGAGAGGTGGTTCCAAAGAGGATGGTTCTAGAATATTCTCAGTGGTAGAAGATGACAGGACAAGGAGTAATGGTCTCAAGTTGCAGTGGGGGAGGTTTAGGTTGGATATTAGGAAAAACTTTTTCACTAGGAGGGTGGTGAAACACTGGAATGGGTTACCTAGGGAGGTGGTGGAATCTCCTTCCTTAGAAGTTTTTAAGGTCAGGCTTGACAAAGTCCTGGCTGGGATGATTTAATTGGGGATTGGTCCTGCTTTGAGCAGGGGGTTGGACCAGATGACCTCCTGAGGTCCCTTCCAACCCTGATATTCTATGATTCTATGATTCGAATTGCACCAATAGAAGGGGTATAAGAATACACAGCAAATGAAGAGTGTAGCTAGAAATACAGTATTCATAATAGTGCTTAGCTCATATGGAAAGCTTCATATATTCAAAGCACTCTACCAAATATTAACTAATGAAAGACGAGATTTGAATGTGATGGTCACTTTTCCAAAATTGGAGAGCAAGTACTATAAAAATATAGTCTAGTTTTGTCCCATTGTTTTTTATTGTACAAACTAAAATGCTTCTTAGTCTATCAGTGCAAGGCCTCTTCTGTTTCCTTAGGGGTCAGCATTGGGATTTGTAATGTTAAGTGTTTCCATTAAAATATTGACTAAGTAGTACATTGTTATATTTGATTGATTCACAGATTATACTGATTTAGGAAGAACTTTAGACACAGTAATAGATAGAAATAGAAAAATTATTTGGAAGCTGTAAAGAAATGGATTCATCCTAGTGGACTGTGATTTTAACTTGGGTAAATGCAAGAGACAGAAATATAAAATATTTATTTTTAAATATTTAATTGCTGCCTGAAGCTCTTAAAAAGCAGACTATTTACTTTCCCTTGGAAAATTTCTAAGACTGTTTTCCTAGAATCTGCTCCCGCCTTTACAAATTAATTACACCCTTGTTCAATTACAGCAGTGATTAATTGGTTTGAACAGTGCGTACACATTGTCTCTTTCTGTAAATATTAAACAAAATTCAGCTAATGTAATTTTCGCTGTGATAAACTTTCTAAGTCCAAGTGCAATTTACAACCTTGGATTTCAAATTCACATTGTAATCATACAGCTGTTATAACATATACCCATCTGATGAATATAAGATTTATTTATATTGTGGATACTCATCTCCATTTTCTATTCTAGGTAATACTGATCAGCAATTTTATTTCTGTTTTCTAGGTATATAACATATGCTTTATCACCTTTTTATTATTATTTTGATCATTATGCTTTATTTTTAGTGCAGAAGACTTTGAAGCAAGGGGAACATGTTGAACCAGTTTTTGAAAATTAAGATGGCTATTATTGAGGCAATTTACTGATCTATCATATATGATTTCAAATTCTGTGCAATGTGGTTCATCTTTAATAAGGCATTTGTGGTATCAGCACTGGTCCTGTTAACTGAACAGTACATAGCACTTCTGCAGTGACAAAGGGCATGATCCTTTAAGCCCTCCACAGTCAGAGCTGTCCTTCCAAAATTTTGAGATTACATTATTTTTATTTGCAAGTAGTTTCTAGAGACTTTGGTTGTTTGATCAATCAGGTCTGTGGCATAAAGAATGTGCTGGCAGCAACAGATTTCTGGGGAGACTAAATTTCCTCACAACTGATGTAATTTAGGTATTCCCATCATTTTGTACAGTATCACCCTGTATTTGAATTAGTGGCATTTTGCAGAGATCAAGGAAATATTTTGTAGCAGCATAGCTACAGTGGTGCAAGTGGTGCAGTCAGACCAAGGTCCATGAAGTTATGGAGACCAAACCAGATGGAGCAATGCTCTGACACTTCATCTGGCAAATGGGGTCACAATGCCACTCACTCAAATTTAGCTCCTATGTCATGGGGTGAGTGGGGAGTGTTGGAGCTCAGTGGGTGAGGTGTTGGGGGTGGAATCGGGAAGGGGGTCCCTTACTTATTTTTGCAAGAGGGCTTTCTGGGGCCTTGTTACACCACTTTTATTTCAGTTTACTTTTAAATAAGTTTAATATTCATGGAAGGTGCTAGATTGAAAACCGTGCAGACTGAAGTTCCTGGTTTAATGCAAAATAGAGAGAGCTTCCTCGCTGCTTTGCCAGTGACCATCATCCTTGTTCTCTGCTACCCATTTCTTCCTTGGACTTTCTGTTGGCTCTGCCAAACTAGTGTGGTAGTCTGTCTCCATTTTGTTGTGATTGCCTGTTAACTAAGAACAAGATTCAGACCACCAGATCATTTTGCACAGACTGCCGAATAGCCAGCAAATGTCAACTTTGGTCAATACAACCAAGACCAGATTTGAACGAGTGACCTAGAAGTAAAAAAGCTCCGTATTCTGTTACCAAGCCCCTAAACCATTCAGTACCCCAGAAGGGAGACATTTTATTGGAACAGCAAAAGGCAACATTGTTCTTCTAAACTGTGTGCTGTTTTTTCTTGCTATATTGCAAAGAGCTAACATCTGCACTGTTATTGGCTTCAGACATGTGTTTGACATGTTAACTGCATTTTAATTATTCCCCCAAAATTAAAACTGAAAGTCTTGCAGCAGTTTTTGGAAACTGTCTCCTCTGAGAGAAGGTTGTTTTTTTGAAGGGGTGAGGTTGAAGGAGCAGGGACATGTTGAAGGCACAAGTTACTCAGATGTTTCAGTAAACTAGAACAAAACTTCTAAAATCTACTTTATTGTTTTCACTGCTCTGGCTGTCATCAGAAAATAAGCAGAGCAGAAAACTCTGGAATTCAGAAGGTTGAGGCCAAATTACAAAACAATGTAGGGCAACTGTTCAAATGTGATTTGAATCAACACAGAGTAGTAAGCTTGTTTGGAGGCAGGGCTGACTCTAGGATTTTTGCGGCCCCAAACAAAAAATTTTTTGGCTGCTCCTGCTTTTTTTTCGTGCCACGCCGCCCCTGGCTCCGCCCCAACTCTGCCTCTTCCCAACCCCTTCCCCAAATCCTCTGCCCCGCCTCCTCCCCCAGCGTGCTGCATTCCCCCCTCCCATTACTTCCTGCAACTCCCCCCCAACCCCCCGCCCTAGCTCACCTCCGCTCCGCCTGCTCCCCTGAACACACCGCCGCTCCACGTCTCCCCCCTCCCTCTCAGGCGAGGGAGAGGCAGCGCATTCAGGGGAGCAGGCGGAGTGGAGGTGATCGAGGGTGTGGGCGGGGGGAAGCACAGGAAGTAACGGGGGGGTAGAGGAACCTCTCCCCGCCCCAGCTCACCTCTGCTCCACCACTACCGCCTCCCCCGAGCGCACCGCTGCTCGGCTTCTCCTTCCTCCCTCCCAGGCTTGCCGCGCCAAACAGCTGTTTCGCACGCTGCAAGCCTGGGAGGGAGGGGGAGAAGTGGAACGGAGGTGATCTGGAGTGGTGGGGGCACATTTCTAGGGGCAGCATGGCCGGCGCCAGAATGCCTCCCCTAGAAATGTGCCGCCCCAAGCACCTGCTTGTTTTGCTGATGCCTAGGGCTGGCCCTGTTTGGAGGAGAGGCAAATCTAAAAAGAAACAGATTACTGCTGAGCTGTAACAAAGCAAGTTGATTTAAGACCATTCTTATAAAATGAATCTCTTTATAGTACACTGTGCCTCATTTCAATTAGGCACAGAAATAGAGTTCAGTCTGTTCTCATTCTAAGTGAATCTTGTTACAGTCACAAGTAAAATAACTGAATGGTTTTCTGTGGCTAACTGAAAAGAATATGCAGATACCTTTTGCAAAGGCAAAGGGCAACTGCCATTATCCACTCTAGTTTCCAGCACTTGCCACACAGGCAACTGATTTTGCAGCTTTTCTCTGCAGAATGTAGGGTACACACACACACCTCTACAATACATACACACTCCATTCTTACTATTTAAATGAAGGGTTGATCATTCAGGCACAGAAATAAAAATTAACCTTATTTTTTTAACCTCCCCCCTCCCCACAAAACCAAATTAAATTTTAGAATAATACTGAAAATATTATGATGTCATTGTATGCATTGTTGGTACAGTATATATGACCTTGGTTTAAACAGCATGTTAAGTTTAGGTCACTCCTTTTGCAAAGTGACAGCAGGAGAAGAGGTCCAGAGAAAGACCATGAAAATGATTAGTAGTATGGAATGACTTCCATATATGAGCCAAAATTAAAAAGATCAGCGCTGCTTAGTATTGAGAAGAGGCAAATTAAAGGTGACGTGACAGAAGCACACAAAATACTGAGAAGATAAATTGGACCCTCCTGTTCAAAACCTTTCTCATAATATAAGTACTACGGGTACATTCACTGAAGTTGGAAGGCAACATTTACAACTGATAAAACAAAACGCTTTTTTACACAATACACAATTAACCGGTGGAACTCACTGAAAAAAGATATAATCGGAACAAAGACCTTTGTAAGATTCAAAAAAGGACTGGACCATTCCATGAATATAAGAATATCATCTGCAGTTACTTGGATAGAATAAAAAATTATAGGCATATCAGCCCCTGATACAGGACATAAGCCAATCAATAATTACCTGTGGTTAGGAGGAAGCTTCGCCCATAGACAAGTTATTACAAAATTTCCAATTATGGGTTTTCTTTCCATGCAATTGAAGTATTTGGTACTGGCCATTCTGAGAGACAGGATACTAGTCTAGATGGACTATTGATCTGATCTTCTATGGCAGTTCCTGTGTTTCTGTGATGGAAAATAAATATTCAAAATCAACACAATTTTTTTGCCTCTATAGGCCTGATACAAATGTTGATGGTTAAAGTGACCACACCCTCAAAACTAGGTCACATGGTCTCAAACCATCTTAATTTTACAAAATTCACTGAAGTCTTCTGCTCTTTTGTTTTCCAGGTTTTAAATCCCTAGGCTGCCTGGAATCACAGGTTCAAATACATGCAGGATGCACTCAGCCCTGTAACCATCTGTGCAGTAGATAGTGTACTACACCCTGTGAGTGGGTCTCTGAGAAGAGCCCTTAAAAATCTAGCACCTGCCTGTTTTCTATGAACATTAAAAGTTCTTATGGCACTTCTTTGTTAGATAAGGCATATGATCCAGTGTCCCTGGCCAAAATTTTCTTTTCCCTGCTAGTTGTTTTGCAGTGTGGTATGGCTGCTGCCCTCCACATCATAAGAGACAGTATTTCATTGGTGCAGTTTGTATGCTTTTTGTGAATGCATCCTTCAGGAGGCCGGTTTTAGTGTAGCTGTGAAACATTAGTATTGTTATACTGATTCATTTAAAAATTTCTTCTAGA
Source organism: Lepidochelys kempii (assembly GCF_965140285.1). Classification (NCBI taxonomy): domain Eukaryota; kingdom Metazoa; phylum Chordata; order Testudines; family Cheloniidae; genus Lepidochelys; species Lepidochelys kempii. The sequence continues at coordinate 92,238,208 of NC_136383.1, forward strand.
ATAATATCTTTCCCTGATCTCTCTGCATAGAATGGAGTTTAGTATCTTTTGCTTTAAGAATGTCTCCTCTGTCATTTCCATCTGAGCAAAGGTTGTTTGTAAGAAACTTTACAATTGCTATTGTGACTTTTATGTTATGACTCAGGCAATAGTTTGCTTACCATAATTTTCTTAACAAAAATTTCAGCAGTGATGAAACATTTTAATATATTTTTCTTTAGTCTAAGGAAAGTTAAACATGTAAAACATGTAAAAAAAAGCTTTCTTTCATATAAGGAAGATTAACCGCTTATTTTTTTCTTCCATCTTCAAATCCTCAACTAGGAGTGCTAGTTTCCAGCAATAGTTGGTAACTCGTCATGACATGTTTTTCCACCCTATGTCTTTACTCACCCTCTCCAATTCATCCCTCCAGGGTGCTGTGTGAGCATTCCAAAGAACGCTGTGAATCTGTGCTTGGAATTGTGGGCCTGCAGTGGCCAGAAGACACAGACTGCACTCAGTTCCCAGAAGAAAACTCAGACAACCGAACCTGCCTAACACCTGATGAGGATGTGGAAGGTTACTAGTTAGAATATTTATAACTGGATATTGAATATAAATTTGTAGCTTGCTGTAAGTTAGTGATCCCATTTCATACTTTAATACACCCTCTTTAAATTATATTATGCAAAGTAGGTGAATTAAACTCTCAGTATGGCTAATATACTGTACAAATGATTCAAAATCAGATTTGAGAGAATTCCTGTTTCTTCCAACTACATATTATCTATTTACATCTAGGAGAAAGTTTTGTTAAGAAATTGAAGAGCTTTCATTCTAGGGAAGGACAAAATTACCCTCATTCTTATTATCCACACATCTCACATGTGGGTAAACAAAACACCTCCCACTTGCCTGTATTTGCACATGAGCCCAGTTACCTTCAGACCTGCCAACCTGCTGCTGTGAAGCATTACTATTTATCTAAGGGAGAGCCAAGATCTTGGCAATGCTAAACAAACAAGCTGTGATCCAGTCTTTGCTTAAGAAACCAATTCTACAGATGTTAGTGTCCTTGCTAACTACTGTCTGCTCTCTTTCCCCTTTTGGGGGAAGGTCTGAAAGGAGTATCAGACCAACTTCAACATCTAACAACCTCAGATTTCTTGAACCCATCCATACTATTGCTCACCAAATACTGTTGATGCAAATCAGGGGTCTAGAACACATGAATGGAATTGCCTTTAAATGATTCTGCTTATTCCCTATAAAGAGAGGGAGGCTGGTGTTGTACAGTTGCTCCTCCTAACTAAAGGGCCTCAGCTGTGGAGTGGGGCAACTCTATCCCGCCTTTCATTTTTTATCAGAGTCTTTACTCATTGCTGTGATAGTGAGGTGACATGAGCTAGAGTATCAGCAATATGCTTATGAACCTCAACTCTTTAATCTCCCTTTCATTTGACTAAGATGTAGATGTCTCCACATTCTCCTGGTGTCTGATTGAGATTGGATCACAGATGAAAGCCAGTTGTTTTACAATCCAACTAGATAAGAAAGATATGATGCTGACTTGTATAGGGAAGTATTCCAGGGTTCAGCAAAGGGTATAGCTGCATCCAAGGTGTTTACCTGCAGATCACCACATTGGTTCACAATTGGGAGACCTTACAAAAGCCTTTGTTGCTTCCTGGATTCTGAGATTGCATTAGTGAGCAAATCCACCGTTTTGTTATACCTTCACAGTGCCGACCAAACTCCATTTGTATGCACCTTTGTTATCTCTAGGCTAGGCTAATGCAACATGCCCTACCTGGATTGGCCTGGTTAGTGCAGAATATGACTGTCCTGGTCCACTCAGAAGACTGTGAGTGAGAACATATTACTTGCTGTGCTCCACACTCTGCACCAATGTCTGTGTGCCCAAATCACCATGAAAGATATGCATAAATCATGTAATAATAATAAAATAGTTATTCTGAGAAGTTAGAAGACATAGGAGTAAATTCAGCCTTAAGCTATGCCCTGCAGCAATCTGGTGGGGGAAAATAATCACCCATTAATAGAAGGTACTATATAGGGGAAATAAAATCAAACTTCTGGTGCAAGGGATCCTAGTGAAAATCCCAAGTTGTAGGAAAAATAATGCGGTGTTAATCTGCAGTGTATAAATTAACTTCCATCCCTCCTCTGTGTGGAGTAAAAACTTTGGTTTTGGGTGGTAGGATGTAATTGGATACATTTTTAAATGAATTTTTAAAAACAGTTGTGAGATGTTTATAGAGTTAAATTGGGTGCACACATTTTATTCAGCATCTCCTTTAAAGTCCCTTTCAGGAACATCTCAGTTAAATTAGTAAAATAGAATGTGGCTACTGTGCTGACTACCTGGCTGTCCATTTATTATCTTGTCACTGACAGTATGAATTAGACACCTTTGTAGAACAAATCAAAAGAGAAATTTATACTGTTAGTTACGCCTTTATAAGTAGCCTAATTGCTTAGTAAAGCAATGTTATCAAAGTTATCCTTAGGCTGACTCATTGCTAGTATTTCTCATTTGTCTAATGAAAGATTTGCACCAGCTGCCAGTGTTAGTTAGAAAAACAAGCCTCTTGGAAAGTTTAAAATACTATAATAAATATTTCGGAAGGACATTACAGCAAAAGAAGTTAGACTTTTGGGTATTTTTAGTAATTAGTCATGGACAGGTCACGGGCAGTAAACAAAAATTCACAGCCTGTGACCTGTCCATGACTTATACTATAAATACCCCTGACTAAATCTTGGGGAGGCCACTGCAGAGTGGCGCCGCTGTGGGGTGGACACGGCTGCAGGGGAAGGACACCCCAAGGGGCCACTTCTCCGGCCACCCCGGGGACCACTGTCCAGGGCCAGCAACAACTGTTACAGCAGGCTGTAGGGCTGCATGAGCGGCTGGCTGCAGAGCTGCTCCAGCAGCGGCTGGTGTGGCTGTCCCCAGGGCCACCTGAGCAGGTAGCCCCTGAGCCAGCTGCTTGGGCATCGCTGGGGTCAGCCACACTGGCTGCTGCGGAAGTCACAGAGGTCACGCAATCCATGACTTCTACAATCTCCATGACAGACACAGAGCCCTATCAATGATTACAAAATATAGGTGATTTGCCCACTTAAACTATAGCTGTCAAAAACATTACAGTATTGAATCATTTAAGCCCCCCAAAACCTTACATTAAGTGATGAATCCAAGAATAAACTGCTCCTAGATGGCGTGCCCAGTGAACTCAAATGAATTTATTCATAGCAGACTTTATCCCCACGTAAACACAATTCTTTTTGTTTAAAAGAAAGTGGAAAACATTGCTATTTTTTTAAGGTCGTGAATTTTATTTGTAACTTTTTCTCATATAGCACCTTAAAAATTAGATATAAAAAGTACATAAGAAATTGTATTGTATTAAATACCCTAGAGAACTTGTAGGAAAAGGAAGTAGAAAATAGAGGGATTGGATGTCATTGATAGGGAGTTGGGAGGAGTCAAAGTTCCCCAGCTGTAAAATGGGGATAAATGCGTGGATTTTCAAAAACACCTAATGGGAGAGTTAGATACCTAAGAATGCAATCCACAAAACCTGGCATGCTGATCAGGTAGCTGCATAATCTAGCCAAAGGAAAATGCTGAGGACAGTGGTATGGCTTAAATCCCTCCCCTCTTGAGATGTTAGGCATCTATATCTGGGCTGGAAAGAGGCACTTATCTCTGCTTGGGATTCTCACACATTCTCTACAGAAAGAAAAGGAGTACTTGTGGCACCTTAGACATTAACAAATTTATTTGAGCATAAGCTTTCGTGAGCTACAGTTCACTTCATCAAATGCATCTTCCACTGAATGCATCCGATGAAGTGAGCTGTAGCTCACGAAAGCTTATGCTCAAATAAATTGGTTAGTCTCTAAGGTGCCACAAGTACTCCTTTTTCTTTTTGCAAATACAGACTAACACGGCTGCTACTCTGAAACCTGTCATTCTCTACAGAGTTATTCTCAGTCTCTCTGACCCAATGTATATTTATTTACAAACAATGGAACAACTTCAACAAAAGGCCCTGAGAGAGCCCTACACCAAAATATCCCATGGTCCAGTGGTAACAGCACTCACCAGAGAGGTAGGAAACCCAAATTCAAATCCCATGAGGCAGAGGAGGGAATGTAACTAGTCACATCCTGGCAAGTACCTTAACCAATGGACTAAAGGGTATAACGCAGGCCACTGGCTTTCCAGGCTTTGTATGTGTATAAGAGTGCTCTGAGAAGTTCTACTGGATTGGGTTCACAGAAAGATAGGCAGAGGAAGCCCTTGTTTGAGGATCCCACTGGGGCTTAGGCAAGAGATAGGAGCCCAGCTGCCTAGACTGAGGCAATTGTGTGCATATTCACTGGTGGAAACCTAGGTGCCTTGGGAGTTAAATGACGGAAACTTAGCTGCCTAGGGACTTTAGGTGGCTCCAGGGTTAGGCAGCAGCTGAGCAGAGGTTTTAAGGATCTCAGTTGCACCTAATGTTGGACTTAGGTACCTAAAGTGGCAGTTAGGCACCTAAATCCTTTTGTGAATCTAGCCCTAAGTGACTTAGGAGCAAAAGTCAACATTGACTTTCAATGGGACTTTTTTCCCCTAAGGCACTTCTGAAAATCCTTTCTGGCCATTGTGATGTGAGGATTAATTGGTGAATACTTATTAAGGACTCTGAATTTTTAAAAAAGGCCATGTAATTGCTAAATATTGTTATCTGTTATAAAATCAACACACTGAATGGTTTACCTCTATCTGTTCAACACAACATCAGTGGACAATATAACTAGAAAAATGGTGCCCTCAACCTAAACAATATCTGCCAATAATGTTGTGAGGCTTTGAAACTTGAGAGTGGCAGTATGTGGGAAAGTAGTGATGGGTACTCAGACCCACTCCATCCTCCGTATATTTGTCAAGGATAGTTTCCGTTTCTGCATAGTTCCAACTTAGTATCTCATAGAGTTCGTGTTCCTGTCTTCTATCCTTTTTACTCAGTCACAATGATTAATAATCGTAATAAATAAAGAGTACTATGTGATAATTAATGCTTTCCAGTTTGCTGAAAGTGTTATGTTTTCTGACATTGACAGAGTGCTCACCCAGTCACTTCAAGTGCCGTTCTGGGAGGTGTGTCTTGGCCTCCAGAAGATGTGATGGCCAGGCTGACTGTGAAGACGATAGTGACGAGGACAACTGTGGTAAATAAACGAAATGAGTGCAGTTGATTGAATGGAGAGCTGCTGGAGTATCAGAGTACATAACAGTTGCTCTCCATCATTTTGTTCAGCCCACAGTCTGAAAGTTCAAAAGATAAGCCCCTTTTCCTCAAGAAAAAGCTGTGAAATGTATTTGAATATTGAATTTTTAATGATTGGTTGTCAAATTAGTGCAGGCCACATCCTGCTTGCTGAATATCAACATCATTTGTGACACTGAAAGTGTGGGAGCCCTGGTAAGCCAACTTTCGGACTGTTTGAATATTAGTTTATCATTTAGGAGGAAATCTTTAGTTGTGCAGGCTCAATTCCCCATTGTATTGCTCTCTTGATACTGATGGAGTTATACTGGGATAAAAAAGGAATGAATGCTGACAATCAGGCCCTGAATATTCAATTACAATTTTAAATGTTTACATGTCAACATTCTTTTTATGATGTGTTGAACACAGGCTGGAGACCTTATTGTAGTCTAGTTTCCCTTACTGCAATGGGCTCCAACACTGGAAGCGTCAGGAATGATGTCAGTTTTCAGCTGTGAGCCTCCAGCAGTAGGCTCAAGAATATCACATGTAACTACAAACTTTATTTTCAGTTTCATTCCAAAGTTCTTTCATGGTGAAAAGCCACTCTTACCGCTTAAATGTAGAGAAAGTGCTTTGGCTGAGCAACAATGAGCAAGTCCCCTGGAAAACAATTCTAGTTAATTAACAATTGTTTTGGTTGCCCTTCCTTCAAAATTATTGTCATTGACACTTGCTTTTAACTCCCAAGAACACTAATAGCGAACTATCTTTTAGACTCATTTTATACTCCTTGACTTTAAGGTCTGAAATATTGCTTTGATACATAAAACAAATTTCTTAAGTAGATCTCTCTCTTTTTAGTCTAGACAAAATGTCGCTAGCAATCAACGGAATTCTTATCAGCTTCTATAAATATGGAAGGCTGCATCTGCTAGAAAATTACAGCTGTCAGAGTGACATTTCATTGACCACGGGTAATGTTGTTACTGAAGAACAGCCAGTGCTTTTAGAGCTCTAGAAGTTGCTGTCCCTAGCTCATTCATATTCTTTGTGTGTAGGACAAACTCAGAGATCATTGAACTTTCCCTGTGTAAATGGCTAGCTCAGAATATATTGGATTTAGTTTTTTAAGAAAAGAACACACTGATTTTTGTACCATTAGTTCACCAAGCTGTATTTAAAGAATGTATATTTTAGATGCCATAAACAGTAGGCATAGTAGCGGATACTGTGTTAGGACAACCAGACTGACTATGTCCATTGATGTCCTGTGACAAAATCTGCACATCACAGGATGAAGGGGGCCATTTACAGTTCCCTCATTCTCAAGCTGCCCTGGCTCAAGTGTAAGTTAGAGCAGCCCTTAGGCTGCGCGTAAGAGTCCATCTGCAAATTTAAAATTGGCAGAACAGAGCTGTGCTCAGTGCCAGCTGTGCCCTCTCCCTTTGTGCCCTTCCTTGCTCTGACATGCCCTCTGTGGTTGGATGGGTTGCTTGGTTGTCTTAGGAGCCAGCTCTGTCAGCTTTTGCTCTAGCTCTGAGAGTTTCATTACTCCACTGGGGATAGCAAGTAGATAGCAGAAAGGTGGTAAACAGGAGTATTGTGAATGTGAAGGAGCGTAACCTTCAAAATCAGCATTTTGTCTTCTACAGTTTGCTGCAGCTCTAGTTCTCACTGTAGTATTTTAGCTGGGGTCAAAAAGTCCTGGCATTTAATTTTAAGGACTTGAGTAATAAGAATTGCACAATGAATGTACCGGTAACAATGAGTTAACACATAACTTTAAGGAGAACAAAGGTGAGATAGTGCGTGAATCCCCTTCTCCCATCAAAAACAGGATTTGACATGGGAATTGTATAAATACAGACATGTTTTCCATAAAACATTAAGAAATTCATGTTATAACAAAATCCTTATTCTACAGATGCTCATCAAAAACGACACATTTGGCATGCAGAATAGAACTCACAATCTTCTGCTGCAAAAATAGTTTGTATGTCCATGGCTGGAGTCATTGAAATATACACACTGAACTTCTGTTCTAACGGGTGCCTCTGTTCCATTCAAAGATAAACAATGTTAATGCATTTATGTAGTGTCCTCAGGAGTCATAGGACACTTGACAGTAAAACTTTGTAAACATTTTAAAAGTAATCAAGGGCAACAATGAACAAATATTTAGTTGGTGGTAAATGGTTAGTCAGACTGATGCATAACTTTGGTCCTGTCTAACAGTAAGTGCATGAGAAGTTGGGGTGTAAACTTACAAAGCACTAGTGGGTTGTATACTAGCTGTCCATGTGGACTCTGCTACACTGCACTAAAAGTTCCTTAGTGTGCATTGACTTACTCCCATTTCAAAGTGGAGTAGATCAAAGTGCTCTACGGAATTTTTATTGTGCAGCAGCAGGGTCCCACACAGTTACCACACAGCACTCTAGTGCACGGTTGGTTTACGGCCCAGCTTGTCATGCACTAACTGTTTGTCCAGACTTGCCCTTAGATTCTTAGGCTAAAGTCACCTATTCTGTTCTATTCAGGTTCTTAGATCTCCCCTCACCATCATACTGTCTGAGTGCCTTCCAAAAGTACATTAAGCAATGTGACTAACATTCACCTCCCTTTTCCCCCTCAGTGGGAAAATTAGCATTCAATGTATGGCAGCTATGCTATATGTATTTATTAGGAAGGCATGGTCAAAGAGCTGCACCTTGTATTTGGAATGGAAAGTGGTGATATTTGAGATGGTTATTAGAACCTGTGAGAGTTCATTTCGCAGCCTTGCACTGGCACCCAAGAAAGCTCTAATCACTGCACAGATGAGCTTTATCCTTGCAGTGGATAACTCTATTGTCCCGAGGAGCAGGGCAGGGACAGGAGAGATCACCGATGTGGGTGTGTGCATTGAGTAGCCACATACCAACCATAGGCCCAATCCTGGAGTTTCAGGCAATCTTTTAGGTCTCCTGCACCTAGACCATTAAGTGCCTTTAAAATGAAGACAAAGACTCTGAATTTGACCTTGAACATATTCCTGAGATACAAAAGCCCTGCATGGGACAGGGATGCATAAGCTATCCCTCCTCTGGTACAGGGAAGTGTAACTCACACACATGTGTCCTAACCTGGACTTCTGTAACTTAGAAGAGAATTCAACCAGAGGAAGGGCATGCAGGAATCTCACAAAATCGACTTCTGAGATATTGGCACCTTCAACCCAAATGTTAGCTCTGATTTTTGGGATAGAATCTGTAACCTAAACTGAGCAAAACGCAGAGCATGATAACCTGGCTCTCACCATTGCCTCCTTGGCCCATCTGGAATCATTTCAACAATTGATAACTGTCAGCACCAAGGTGTTTAAATATGAGAAAATGAAAATAAATTAATAATGCCTCATTCTTGTTGTCATGAACTGGAACATGGGTGGTCAGGTCTAGTGAGGCTGGAATGGACTGGCCAGGACAGGAGCAAGGCTGGGAACAAGGCAGGAGCAAGGCTGGAGTGAGACTAGGAGCAGGGCAGGCACAGAAAAGATAGCAGATGTGGATGCGTGCATTGAGGAGCCAGTGATCATTTGTTGCTGTGGGACTTAAAAGTAGACTTGCGGACTTCCTCAGCCAGTCAGGCAAGTGGCCTATCAGGTGGACCTGCTGTTGCTCACCTGTGCTCATAGGCTGCCTGGAGACTGGACAAGATACAGCTGCAAGTTCTCATTCCTGAAACTGGTTCATCGTAGTATTGCTTATTCTCGCCCAGTAATGCATGACCTCTCAGGAAGGCCAATTATTCCTCTGTGTACAACTCATAACAGTTCTAATGTGGCTTTTTAAATAAGATGTAAATGAAGTGGAGTACTATGTGCATTCAGTATACTACATTACAATTACTGATGGAGGAACCCAAACAAATTATTTCTATAGTCATGTGAGCTGACTTTTCTCGCACTCACAGTCATAAACGTGTTCACCTTGGAAATAGACCCTGTGTAAGCTACATTTCCTTTTGCTAACTTAGTAACTGCTATCCTTTGCTGAACTAGTGCACTACATGAGCTCCAGCCCCAGGAAAAGTTTAATAGTACTATACTGTCCAAGCCACTTGTACCGTAGTGAACTCACAGAACAGAGGTTTGTTTATTTTTTGTTTTGATCACATGGGCCAGTCACCTGAATCTGACCTTGGATTAAGTTTTAAGTATAAAAGCCAATGTGATCATCTATAGAATGGATTAAACAAGGCAGCCCGAACTCCATCTATTTCAAATAAATATTAGTAGAGTAAAATCAAGAGAATTCTATTTATCATGTATTATTATGTCCTCCTGTGTTACTGTTGTGTCAGTGATGCATGAGGACATTTCTTCGTCAAAGTGAACTGTTTCCAAACTCTGATGTTACAATGAGATGCTTTAATAATTATTTACAGAAAACTGTAAAGGTAAAATTGGAAAGCTAGATGTTTTATGAACCTACATTATGCCATTCTTAATTTCCTCCATTTGACAAACTAGGAACCTACTATCAAAAAACTCTGACCCAGTTTTACAAGAGTTCATCTTGATTTTTTTATGAAGCCAGTGCAACTGATTAATGTCACTTGGAGGAGACAATGGCTGTGTTAGCTGCATAATAATGAATTTTCAGGTAGATGCATATAGTTGGCAAGGGTGAATCTGTGTAACCACTCGATGCAGTGGTAAAATATTAGATTACTGCAAACAAGGAAGCATTGTACTTATGCCCAATATGGCTAGCTCCTCTCCACCTCTCAGTCTGTTCTCTGCCTCTTTTTACATCAATATTGCAAGAAAAAATATTCCATGGTATTTAATGGAGATTACTAAAAGAAACAAATTCACAGTATTTCCATTTTTGAAAGACGAGTATGCTAAATGTTGATATTTTGAACATAGCCCCTTTACTTTTAAATTAAATTGTGCCGCATCCAGGATGAGAACTATTCACATATCCTTAGTAATGTATATCAGAAATAGTTTGGTAGGGATGTTTTCCTGAGTTAGGACCTAACTTGATGGATATAGTGTAAGCAAAGGATAAGGTAAGTGTAATTGGTCAGAAAGAACAATGGAATATTGTATATTTCATGTTCATTTGAATAAGTGTTTATTTTGACAATATTGCTTCTATTCCCTCATCAGTAATTATTTTTGATACTTTTTAAAATATACATTGAAAATTGAACATACCTTGAATTTTTCAGAAACATTAAGGAAAAAACCACCTTTTTGAGATCTGATATTGTAAGTAGATCTGCGGCAACATTCAAAACTTCATGAATTCGTGTAGATTTCAGCAGGTGTTTTTGGTAAATGTGAAAAAAGAAAAATGTTTGGAAATGTCAAAGTGATTTGTTTTGACATCAAAATGGAACATTTAGACTTTTGGGGTCTAGATGCAGAAGGAGATTCAGGCACCATTCACAGAACAGGAGGAGGAGGTGGTCTCCTTATAGCTTTTAGCTCAGTGGTTACAGCACTCATCTGGGAGACCCAAATTTGAATTACTACTCTGGAGCGGGGACTTGAACCCTGGTCTCCTGGGAGTGCCCATACTACCCAGCTAAATGGTATTTTGGAGTAACTCTCTCTCTCTCAGATTTCAGAGTAACAGCCGTGTTAGTCTGTATTCGCAAAAAGAAAAGGAGTACTTGTGGCACCTTAGAGACTAACCAATTTATTTGAGCATAATCTTTCGTGAGCTACAGCTCACTTCATCGGATGCATCCGATGAAGTGAGCTGTAGCTCATGGAAACTTATGCTCAAATAAATTGGTTAGTCTCTAAGGTGCCCCAAGTACTCCTTTTCTCTTTCTCAGTTTATCCTGTTGAGTCTTTTCTACTTTGTATAAAATTCTTGAAGAGTCATTGGAGCATGAACCGGAACCCAAGGGTTCCCCATCCCAGCTGAGTGCCCTAACCACTGGGTTACAGAGTCAGTCTCACTTGCTTTCTCTTTTTGACCCAATGACAATTCAAGTTTCAGGTGGAACAAAATGTTTAGTTTCACCTGAAACCATTTTTTTCCAACTTTCTAATTCACCTAAAATTTTGAAAAATTTGTTTCAATTTGACCTGAACCAGTTTTTTTCCTTGTTTCTCAGAACTACAAGCTAACTGGAAAATCAGCCATTCACACAGCTCTAATTGCAAATAAATGTTAAAATGGAATATCTCAAAGCTCTTGTTCTCTGTGTCCAGGTTGTAGAGAAAGGGGACTTTGGGAATGTCCATCGAACAAGCTGTGTATCCAGCATGCCATGATCTGTGACGGCTTTCCGGATTGTCCTGACAAGGTGGATGAAAAGAACTGCTGTAAGTGCTTAACCAGGGTGACGGTCAAGACTGAATCTAGAATTTTGGGGGCACTGGACAAACTGTAGAAGCAGTCCCCTAAAGGCATAATGGACCCACCCCTCCCCTTAGCTCCCTATCATTCGCCTTGTTGCTCCAAGTTCTCCCTCTCCATCCTATAACCTCTCTCCTTGGTTCCACTTCTCACTGCTGTGGCTCCATATCTCCACCTCGTCCTGTCTCTCCTTGCCTAGTCTCTTTCTGTTTGTGTCCACTTGGCTGCTATTTTTTATTTGTAGCTCCTTGGCTCCTGTCTCTTCCTCTAGGCTCCTTGACTCCCTTTCGTATAACCTATGGCTGCTTGGATCTTCTTTACTCCCACTTGTCTTACCAAATCCCGGGACTTTTTGGCTTTTGTTCCTCCCCCTGCTCCCTTTGCTCCTTTCTTCCCATGTTTCCATTGTCTCTTCCTTCTCACCGTATCCAAGGTGGCAATGAGTGCCAGCGGAATACAAGTTTCAGAGTAACAGCCGTGTTAGTCTGTATTCGCAAAAAGAAAAGGAGTACTTGTGGCACCTTAGAGACTAACCAATTTATTTGAGCATAAGCTTTCGTGAGCTACATCTCACTTCATTGGATGCATACTGCAGAAGTGAAGAAACAGACCGACAGAGCCAGAAGAGGAATACAAGTGTATCCCATGCAGTGCCAACAAGAGTGTAGGGATACCCCAACGATCCCCACTGAGGCCTGGGTTATGGTTCTATACCTGCAACCACTAAGAAGTTCCTCCTTCCTTCGGCTGATAGCTAGAAACAGACGCGAGTTCCTTTTCACAGTACACAGTTTATCAGTGGGATGGGAAGAGGAGGAGGAGGAGGAGCTACTGAGTGGCAGCTGCTGTACGAGCTTCCATCTTGTTGCTTATATTTTCAGTGTGTATGTGAAGTCAGAAGTGGAGGTTGGGAAATGCTTTTGGCTGCAATTTAATGTATAGACGATTCTCTGTTTCATCTGCTTTTAATCAAACCGAGTTCTGTGGTCTCATCTTCTGCCATCTGATCTGCCAAAGAGAGGAATGGTATCTGTTAGAGCTGATTGAAAATCTGAATGTCTGTCCCCCAGGAAATTCAGATATTTCAGCATTTGTTTTCATCCTGATTGTGGAAAACACATTTTCAGTTGAAAAAACATGTTGATGTATAATTCCTGACCAGCTCTGATGCTTGTTGGAAGGGGCAGATGCTTAGAGAGGCAGTGTCTGCACCATCTGTGTAGGGTAAATGCAGTATTTGCAGTATCTGTGTAGGGTAAATGCAGTTTTGCCATACAGAATGCAGCTGCTCTTGTCTAGAAGAGCACATAGAATCAGTGCTCAAATCTCTTTTTGGCTTCCTGCATGCTTTCAGGTGCAAGTATTGTCTGATTTATTGATGGTGGATTAATTATATTGATTACTTAAGAATTCCCAATTAACAACTTAACACACTGATGTTTGATAGGCTCTTGTCCAAAGATCAGATCCAGTATTATGAGGATTATTGTTCATTTGGGAACCCTGACACGCACGGTTGGAAAAGATCTTTTGCTCTTTTAAGATTTGTATTACTAAAGTTAGTTAACACACAAATGTTCCAGTGCAGATGACATTATTGCATTATTCGTACTAATTTGACATCCAGTATCATCTCATACACATACTCACAACTATTCTTCTGGAGACCTAGAATTACTGAGACAGGACCCCTGTGGACCACCAGCTGTCTTCTCTCTGACTTGCATAATGATTAAGGCTACGTTTTAGTCACTGATATTTTTAGTAAAAGTCATGGACAGGTCACGGGCCATAAAGAAAAATTCATGGGCCCGGGACCTGTCCGGGACTTTTACTAAAAATGCCCGCCCTGACTAAACCTTGGGTGGGGGGCTGTGGGTGCTCTGTGGGGGGAGTCCGGGGGTGCCATAGGTGCAGCTGCTGCAGAAATCACAGAGGTCATGAAAAGTCATGGAATCCGAGACTTTCGTGGCCTCCGTGACAGACTCGCAGCCTTAATAATGATTGCTGGATTGAGGTTTTGTCAGCCTACTTCATGGTCAGACCTATTGTAAGTTTGATGACTGTCATGAATATTCCTAAGAGTGTTCAGCGTCCTTTGCCCATAACTAACTGTTTTACCTTAATAATGTTGGGGTTTCCTTGTTCTAATTTATGGACTAGTATATTAATTATATCAAACTCATTAGTGTATATGTCAATTGGTTACTATAACAATTCTGTGATTAAGCATCTGCTGATGTGCCTGTCACAAAATACTCCATACTGGCATCAACTGACTTTTTGCAGTTTCTCATCAACATTCTGCAAAATTTCAGCAAAATTATTTATTGCAAAATTATGTTTTATGCCATTTTATGACCTAGCGTCACTGCTAACGTATGGTAAGCTAAACAATTTACTTTTGCCAAAGTCCATATCCTTATGTTAACTGCTTAAGTTACTATTTTACAGGTTTAGGCCTGTAGTCTTCTTGCATTTCTCTCTTATATCTTGTTTTAATGCATATAAGCTAGTTTTGAACTCAGCGTAACCCATAAGCCAATGCACAGATTACACAAGTCAAGATGTCTCTAAAGCTCTGAATGTTTTGAGATGTGAATAACTGAGAGCAACTTACATTTACACAATAAACTGCAGCTTTTCAGATCAGCTGGGATACTGTACTTATGCTACTTATATGGTTTCCATAACTGTAGAATGATGTCTCACAATCTTTAATGTACTTTTCCTCAAAATGCCCCTGTGAGATACGGAGGTACTATTATCCTCATTTTACAGACAGGAACTGAGGAACAGAGAGACTAAGTGACTTGCCAAAGGTCACATAAGAAGTCTGTGACCTCAAGAAACTGAATCTGGGTCTCCTGAGTCCCAGGCTAGCACACTAACCATTGCACCATCCTTCCTCTCTACTCTTGCTGTCAGTCCTGGGGATGAATTATTCAGGAATGGCAGTAGAGCTTCTCAGCTGAGGGCTCTCTACCTCTGGAATTTGCTCCCCCTTCTCAGCTGGGGGTCCTCTACCTCTGGAATTTTCTCCCCCTTCTCAGCTGAGGGCTCTCTACCTCTGGAATTCGTTCCCCTTGGAGGCCTTCCAGAGCCAGAGTTAGGGAGCTTCAGGGCATGATGTGAGGCGTGGTTGTTTGGTTTAGCTTTTTCTTGATTTTGTACATGCATGTGCGTGCGTGTGTGTGTTCTTGTTTTTCTGGGGTTACATCCTTTGTTCCTGCCCTGAAGACACATGGCTGTTAATGTCACAGTATGTCACAGCAGACAGTATCAGTTTACATTGTTTTATGGTTTTCATTGTGGATTGTTTGATGTATGATAAGATGGGTCTTTTAGTGTTGTAAATAAATGCCTGACCTGTACAGTAATACACTCTATAAACTAATAAGACATATAAAAAAATTAATGAGAGCTAAGGGCCAGAGTCACTAAAGCTACTGCATGATGGTGCTAATTGTACTTCTTTGTGTCAGCCTGCACTGGTGCCCCAGTGGGAAAGCCTGATAAAGTGGGGCTGGTAATGTTGCATGACTGCCCTTCCTGGGGATTTTGCGATGGCATCGGGTAGCTGTAAAATCCTATGGGGACTGTACATGAGCACAAACTGACATCAAAATGATCTTGTGGATACTGGACTGGGATGCAGGAGTATTGAGTTCAGGTCCTGGCTCTGCCGCAAGCTATCTATGTGACCTTGAGCAAGCCACTCCATGCTTCAGTTTCCCACCTCTGAAATGACGATGACAGTACTTCTGAATTTTAGGTATCTTAGGCCTTGTCTTCACTATGAAATTAGGTTGAATTTATAGCAGTCGGTTTTGTAGAAAGCGTTTTTATACAGTCGATTGTGTGTGTCCCCACACAAATGCTCTAGGTGCATGTAGTCGGCGGAGTGTGTCCACAGTACTGAGGCAACCGTCGACTTCCGGAGCGTTGCACTGTGGGTAGCTACTCCACAGTTCCCGCAGCACCGCAACCCATTTGAATTCTGGGTAGAAATCCCAGTGCCTGATGGGGCTAAAACATTGTCGCGGGTGGTTCTGGGTACATATCGTCAGGCCCCCCTTCTCTCCCTCCCTCCGTGAAAGCAAGGGCAGACAATCGTTTTGCGCCTTTTTTCTTGAGTTACCTGTGCAGACGCCATACCACGGCAAGCATGGAGTCTGCTCAGCTAACTGTCACTGTATGTCTCCTGGGTGCTGGCAGACGCGGTATTACATTGCTACACAGCAGCAGTTAATTGCCTTTTGGCAGCAGACAGTGCAGTATGACTGGTAACTGTCATCAACGTAGTCCTGGGTGCTCTTTTAATCGGGTGCCTGGGCAAACATGGGAATGACTCCAGCCAGGTCATTTCCCTTTTAAGTTTCGTCTCATGGCGATTCAGTCCTACCGGCAGTGCACTGTCTTTTAATCTGCAGCCAGCAGAAGACAATGGCTAGCAGTCATACTGCACCGTCTTCTGCCGAGCACCCAGGTGATGACGATGGCTAGCGGTCGTACTGCACAGTCTGCTGCCAGCAAGATGTATAAAGGTAGATGAAGTGGATCAAAACAAGAAATAGACCAGATTTATTTTGTATTCATTTTCTTCTCCCTCCCTCCGTGAAATCAACGGCCTGCTAAACCCCGTTTTGAGTTCTATCCTTGAGGGGACCATTCTGTTTCTTGCAAAGCCACCCCCTTTGTTGATTTTAATTCCCTGAAAGCCAACCCTGTATGCCATGTTGTCCGTCGCCCCTCCCTCCTCCAGAACAACGGCAAACAATCGTTTCACACCCTTTTCCCTGGATTGCCCGAGCAGGAGCAGACACCATAGCACAGCAAGCATGGAGCCCGTTCAGCTCACCGCAGCAGTTATGACCATTGTAAACACCTCGTGCATTATCATGCAGTGTATGCAGAACCAGCACCTGAAAAACCAGACGAGGAGGCGACGGCAGCGCAGTGATGAGGACATGAACACACTTTTCTCTAAAACCGCGTTCCCCCACAATTTGGAGATCATGGTGTTAATGGGGCAGGCTCATGCCGTGGAATGCCGATTCTGGGCCTGGGAAACAAGCACAGAGTGTTGCAGGTCTGGGATGATTCCCAGTGGCTCCAAAACTTTCGCATGAGTAAGGGCACTTTCATGGAACTTTGTGACTTGCTTTCCCCTGCCCTGAAGCACAAGAATACCAAGATGAGAGCAGCCGTCACAGTTCACAAGCGAGTGGCAATAGCCAGGTGGAAGCTTGCAATGCCAGACAGCTACCGGTCAGTCGGGAATCAATTTGGAGTGGGCAGATCTACTGTGGGGGTTGCTGTGATGCAAGAAGCCAACGCAATCACTGAGCTGCTGCTATCAAGGGTAGTGACTCTGGGAAATGTGCAGGTCATAGTGGATGGCTTTGCTGCAATGGGATTCCCTAACTGTGGTCACTGAATACGTGCAGCCAGACACCAGAGCAGTTAGAAGAGCACAGCAGGAAGCGGTGCGCATCAGAGAAGCTTTGAAAACCAGTTTCATGACTGGCCAGGGTACTGTGTGACACTTCTGTTTGTTTCTCCTTGATGAAAACCCGCCCCCTTGGTTGACTCTAATTCCCTGTAAGCCACCCGCCCTCCCGCCTTTGATCACATCTTGCTTGCAAAGGAAATACAGTCACTATCATTTAAAAAACATGTATTCTTTATTAATTGATTATAAAAATAGGGAAAGGTAGCCCAGGTGGGGTGTGGGAGGAGGGTAGGAGGGAAGGAAAAGGCCACTTTAAAACTTGTTGAATGCCAGCCTTCTGTTGCTTGGGCTGTCCACTGGGGAGGAGAGGTTGGGTGCCTGGAGCCTCCCACCCCGCGTTCTTGGGTGTCTGGGTGAGGAGGCTATGGAACTTGGGGAGGAGGAAGGGCGGTTAAGCAGCAACTGCAGCGGCAGTCTGTGATCCTGCTGCCATTCATGAACCTCCACCAGATGCTGGAGCATGTCTGTTTGATCCCGCAGTATCCCCAGCGTTTCCTCATGCCTCCTCTGATCTTCCTGCTGCCACCTCTCCTCACGTTCATCAGCCACTGTCCTGTACTCTGCTATTGTGTCCCTCCACACAGCTCTGTCAGTGCCGGACAACTGCATGAGCTCAGAGAACATCTCATCGCGTGTGCGTTTTTTTTCACTGCCTTATCTGAGATAGCTTCTGGGATGGAGGAGGGAGGCTTGAAACATTTGCAGCTGCTGGAGGAAAAAAAGGGAGTGAAGTATTTAAAAAGATACATTTTACAGAACAATGGCTATACTCTTTCACAGTGAACAACACTATTCACATTACATAGCACATGTGATTTTGGTACAAGGTCACATTTTGCATCTTATATTGAGTGCCTGCGGCTTTGGTGTTAGAGATCACACACGCAGGGCCGGGCAACAGAATTCGGCTTGCAGGCGGCCATGGTAAGCCATAGTCTTTTGGCTTCTGCAACCTTCATAACAGCAGCCCCCTCCTTTCCCATACCAAGCAAAGCCCGTTGAGTTGGCCATTTACTGCTGCAGTTTTCCTGTTAATGTGCAGCAGCAGAAACCAAACTAACCCCCTCCCCCCATCCAATTCTCTGGGATGATTGCTTTTCCCCTCCCACCAGTGCCTGGCTGGTATCAGGGAAGTTCCCTGCTAGCCAAACGCTCAGCTCAGCATCAATGTCTCCCCACTCCCACCGTGTGGCTAACTGCAGGGAGGATTTATTTTCAGCCATAGGCAAACAGCCCAGTAGGAACGGCCACTTCTGAAAGTTCCCTTAATCAAATTCCCCTATTTCAACCTGGTTACCATGAATGATATCACTCTCCTGAGGATAAAGAGAGATAAAGAACAGATGTTGCTTGAATGCCAGCAAACACTGGGACCATACGCTGCCAGGCTTTGTCATGCAGTGATACCAGATTACTTGCTACTTAGCATGGCGTGGTAAAGTGTCCTACTATGGAGGACGGAATAAGTCTGCTCTCCCCAGAAACCTTCTGCAAAGGCTTTTAGAGTACCTCTAGGAGTACCTTCATGGAGATGTCCCTGGAAGATTTCCGCTCCATCCCCAGACATGTTAACAGACTTTTCCAATAGCAGTACTGGCCACAAATGCATCCCAAGTCCTCAGGGCTACTTAATCATTAAAAAATACTTGCTTTTATAACATATATTATATTAAAAAAGGTACACTCACCAGAGGTCCTTTCTCCGGCTTCGTTGGGTTGGGAGGGTATTTCAGTCAGGATGATAAAAAGATCCTGGCTGTCGGGGAAAACGGTGTGCTGTGTGCTCTCCCCAAGCTCGTCCTCCTCCTCATCTTCCCCATCTTCAAAATCCTCAGCCATGGTGGAGAGTATCCCATCCTCAGAGTCCACGGACAGGGGTGGGGTAGTGGTGGCGGCCCCCCCTAGAATTGCATGCAGCTCAGTGTAGAAACGGCATGTCTGGGGTTCTGTCACGGAGCGTCCGTTTGATTCTTTGGTTTTCTGGTACGCTTGTCTGAGCTCCTTAAGTTTCACGCGGCACTGTGTTGCGTCCCTGATGTAGCATCTGTCCCTCATGGCCTCTGAGATTTTTTGGCATTTTGTCTTTTGGAACGTAGTTCTGATAGCACAGATTCCTCTCCCCATACAGCGATCAGATCCAGTACCTCCCGTTCGGTCCATGCTGGAGCTCTTTTTCGATTCTGGGACTGCATGGTCACCTGTGCTGATGAGCTCACCTGGCCAAACAGGAAATGAGATTCAAAAGTTCCCGGCGCTTTTCCTGTACACCTGGCCAGTGCATCCTAGTTCAGAGTGCTGTCCAGAGCGGTCACAATGATTGCGCTGTGGGAGGCCAATACCTTCGAATTGTGCCCACACTAACACTAATTCGAAACGGCGATGTCAATTTCAGCGCTAATCCCCTCGTTGGGGAAGAGTACAGAAATCGGTTTTAAGAGCCCTTTATGTTGAAAAAATGGCTTTGTTGTGTGGATGGGTGCAGGGTTAATTCGGATTTAATGCTGCTAAATCCGACATAAACTCGTAGTGTAGACCAGGCCTTAGGGTAAAGGATGAATGTCTAATCAACACAGAATAACTGTCTGGATTAGGATTAGTGCAGTCCAGCAAAAAGTGAGAAACAAAAGTTTCCATCTAAAGTTTGTGAGGGACTCCAATGCTATAGTGGTAGGATCATAGTTGAAACTTGGTAGGTAGGATGCACTGAAACATGTACCCTGGCCATGCTATTTCCAGACACTACTTCCCACCTTTGAGGTTTGCTGGCCTACCACGGATCCCCTCCAGCTAAGTCCTCCTCCCCACCCCGAACAGATTTTCTGCCTGCTGACTCTATCCCCCTGCTCCATAAACCTGCTCTGAACTTGTCCCTATGCCTTTACCCAATCATATCCTAGTGTGCATTTTTATGATAGCCGTTTTTAAGATCATCATCTTAATATTTGTGTTTGTCTTGGCAGCATTTTGCAAGGCAGATGAGCTTGAATGTGCCAGTCATGATTGTGTGCCACGTGAAGTGTGGTGCGATGGGCAGCTAGACTGCATGGACAACTCAGACGAATGGAACTGTGGTAAGTCTCATCTGTGCTACTGGATGGAAGTAATGTTGTGGATGGTAAATGTCATGAAATAGTTGAGTTTTTTTAACATTTTTCCAAAGTGGGGCTGGAAGAACTTGGACTAGGAGCCTGTTCCAGGAAAGCATGAAAGTCAGTACAAACTGTACAGTGGGCAAGGGAGAAAGAGAGAGGGTTAGATGACAAATGTGTGGATACTGCAAGGTGCAGGAGGAGATAAGATGAGAGAAGTGATGTTGACTGAATGGAAATGTGGAGAGCTTCTGAAGTGAGGAGTAGAGTCTTGAGACTGCTGTAAAAGAAGGCAGAGAGGCAATGAAGAAACTGAAGTATACAAATGACTTGGGCAGAATGACTAGGGCTTTGATCCTGTACTCATTGAACTTCATGTCAGAATTCCCATTGACTTCAATGGTGCTGAGAAGAAAATAAGCCTGGCAGCTCCATTTTGAATGTACTGGAGTGAGAAAGGGGACAGTCAGCAGAGAAATCTGGCTATTACCCACCTGCAGTACCAGCATCCATAAAAAGGCCTCATGCTTTTATGTGTTATTAAAATAAGAATTCTCAAAGCATGGCTGTTTGAGTAAGAATTATGTGAGTCCCACATAAGCAATAGCAATATCTGAAGGAAGCAGGATGTGTGTGTGTGTTGTGGTGTCCTGGCCCATATACCCGAACTCCACCAGACAGCAATTGGCTGCACTGTATATGTGATGCTATCTGAAGCTAATCTATTTCTCTGTGTGAAGGTAATACGGTACCACGAAGAAATCGGATGTTTTATGACATTTTTAGTGTAAAACAGAAAGATATCCTGTTGTTTAGAGAAACAAATATTCTTTATTCATACTGCTGAGAAAATACATTGTGCACACATCCATCAAAATTACTTAGGCAGTGGAGACAAAAAGTCCTATAAACATGAGTTAGAAGTATCGAGAAGGAGGAATCAAAGATTAATATATAATTTTCTTATAGAGAGGTAAAGGCAGTGTAGTATGAATGAAAAATGCTTAATGACTAAGTGAGTTCGGATGAATGAAATTCAAGAATAAGTGAGAAGTACAAAGTCTAAATAAAAACAATATGTATTTGGGGAAAAATGCACACAAAAAACCTTCTGTCAAGAGTTCCTGTCACAAACTGTAGTACTATAGGGCACCTAAGTTTACCTCAGTGCATTTTTGGCCATTTGGAAGCTTTCTTGTGCAGGATCAAAACAAAGGCAGACATTAAGCCAATAAGCAGGTTGGGGAAAGAGATGATGATAATGGCAGAGGATGGTCTTTTTTGTGGTCAATAGCTATTGATTGTTCTTCATTTCTATAAACACACCTGATATAGTCATAATAGGAGCAATATAAATTTATCAAGGGCCAGATTCTGATACTGTTCTTATATTGAGTAGCACCTTATTCCACAAGTGGTCTCATAGATTTCAGTTGGACTACTTGTGGAGTAAGGTACTACTCAACATGAGTTAGGCTGTCAGTCTGGCCCCATATAAACAAATGATGAATTGAAGTGGTTCGGTTTGATCTAAACTTCAGGATGTCTCTCTTGTTTGTTATCTTATGTACTGTCTTGTCTAGGACTACCTAGAGTCTGATGGGCACTGCTGCCTCCTTCTTGAATTAAATC
Organism: Lepidochelys kempii; assembly: GCF_965140285.1. Lineage (NCBI taxonomy): Eukaryota > Metazoa > Chordata > Testudines > Cheloniidae > Lepidochelys > Lepidochelys kempii. Next base: position 92,260,085 of record NC_136383.1, read on the forward strand.
TTCATAAAGTATAGAGGAGATAAAAATAACTGGATCTTGCATTACTCAAAGACACTTTTGAAAGTATTCTTATATTTACAATGTAACAAACAGCATACCAACTAGCTGAAGAAATACTTAAGTTACTTTTCTTTTTCTTTGCAGTGACCCTATCTAAAAACACAAGCTCTTTGGCATTCCTGACTATTCACAGGTCAGCTACTGACTACCATGTTTGTGCTGATGAGTGGCAAGAAAAGTTAAGCCAACTGGCCTGCAATCAAATGGGTTTAGGGTAAGGTCAGTAGTTTGTAGCATTGATGAATTTCCCCGGCTGATGGGGGCAGCAGAGTTAGTTGAGTCTATTGTGACTATTGTTAGTGTGACCTGCGTGAGATTAAATTTAGTACAAAAAGGGTTAGTAAAGGAAAGGGGTAATGGAATTCTATGAACTCTTGAAAGCAAACTCTCATTAAAATTCTGACACTTTATAAACACTACACAACTGTAATTAAAGGAGGTAGTTAAAAAGATAACCTTTCAGCCAGGTATTGGAAAGTAAATTGAATTTATAATTATTTTTGAAACTAATTATAGCTTTGAAATTTGATACTGTATTTGTTCCTAGCGACTAAAAAACAAACAGTTTGCTTTATGAAACAGAAAGGAGAAACTGTGGTAATTTCAGATTGTTCAGTGGAGTTCTGTAATTAGAATGTATCCATGAGAATTTTAAAAAGGGTTTTATCCGACACTCACCTCCCCAGTCAGAGCCCCTGTCATTTTCATTAAAAAGAAGGATGGATCCTTAAGGCTGTGCATGGACTACTGTGCCCTAAATAAAATTACCATGCAAAAATTGCTACCCCTAATCCCAGTGCTCATAGACCAAGTAAGAATGGCCTGGTTAGTCACCAAGCTGGATGTGAGGAGCACCTGTAATCTAGTCAGGGTCTGTCCAGAGGACTAACAGAAAACTGCATTTTGACTATGATAGGTGTTAGGGCCCATAATGAGAGCTCTCTGACCTACTGGTGAGAGTCAGGAGTAGGGTCAGGTCATGGTCACACCAAAGGTCAAAGGGGGACTCAGAAGTCATGCCAAGGGTCACAGCTTGAATCAGCAATGGGGAACAAGGTGTGGTCACAGGAATAGGGACAAATATGGGGAAAAGGAACAAGGCAGGGAGGTGGGGACTTGGTCTCAGCAGTCTGGGCAGCAACCAGCCTAGCAACTAGTTGCTCAGAAAAGGGATGGGACAGGAATAGGAAGCTTTATGATCAGTAGTGTCCAATCAGCCATCTGCTGTTAGTCATCTGACCCCACTGAATCAGCAGGTGTAGCTTCTGGTGTGTGAGTGGGAGATATTAGCAGCAGTTCCCACATCAGTTCTTGCAACATGATGATATACAGAGTAAGGCTCCTGCTTGGCAGCTGCCCAGGCCTAGGATCAAGACTGGTGGTGCCTGATGCAACCCCATCTCCTAGGGTAATCCACGGGGTCAGACTTCTCTGCGTGATTCCTGTGGAAGGTCCATACTTTTGCAGGGGTGTGCACATGATGAGCTGGCTCCCAAGAGAATTCTTCAGGTCCATAACTATCCCAATCGATCAGATAGTACAGGGGCCCTCTATGCATTTGGGGGTCCAGGCTGTCGTGGACGAGATATGTCTCATGGTCTTGAACTTGAACCAGGGGTAGAGGTGGTTCCTGCTGGGGTTTCCCGTAGGTCTTCCCTTGGGGTTTTCCCACTTTTACCCAACCAGGGAACCTCTTTTATACTGTTTTTCCGACCATGCTTAACACCCTGTGCACACGCATTAGAGTTTCAACCCTCTTTTCCTTATCTGTACTTCCACACCCCATGAATATTTGGGTGCCCCATTTTTCATAGGTTATCTTAGTTCCTCTTATTCTCATTAGCATCTACACACAACATGTGTCCATGGTAACCTGCAATCAGAACAGGACATTCCATGATGTTACAATCAGGCGTCTTGTGGTCTTGGACAGTACGTTGCGGTTTATTTTTCCATAACATCACCTATTGGCTCATCTTTTACAGTAATCTTCTAACCTACCTGGCATATGGTTATTCCTAAGTTACCCACTCATGTCAAAAAGAACAGAAGTACTTGTGGCACCTTAGAGACTAACAAATCTATTAGAGCATAAGCTTTCGTGGGCTACAGTCCATTGTTGCTACTCTGAAACCACTCATGTCAAGCATTCTTAAGCCTACGACCTACTATGGCTAAACTAAAATCTTACAGGCCTCAGCCTGTAGGCTTTGCATTCTAGCCATGCTTTACTTATATATCTAATACACAGTCATCACTCCTACCTATTTGTCAATCTATTGTTCAAGCACCTGGTTGACCTTTTCTGATTGGCCATCCATATGAGGGTAATGTGTGGTGGATGCATGATCTGGACATCTTGGAGGGAAAACTCATCCTTCCAGAACCTGGATATGACTTGGAAGCCACAGTCTGTGGTAAGATGTTTTGGGAGGCCATGGAGGTGGAAGATATGTGTGACTAGAAGGCATGCAGTAGTTTCCACGTGTGCATGGTACAAAATTGGCTGTTTTGGTGAGTTGGTCCGTGATAGTTAGTATGGTGTTAGGCCTTCAGATTCGGGTAGTTCCACTATAAAAATCAAGGGTAATATGTGACCAGGGCCAGGAAAGGGTCCCAGGTTGGCATCAGAAGGCCAAAAGTCCTGCTCTAGAGGAGTTTTGTGCAAGCACAGATATTGCAGGACCTGATGTAGGACCAAATGTCACCTTGCATTTGTGGCCACCAGAACAAGTGGGCTACAACTCAGAGTCTTGGATTGCCCAAAGTCACCTGCCTAAGGGGTATCACGATGTATGCACAGTACTTCCAGTCTTGGAAAACCCTTGGGGATGGATAGGGAGCCATTGATATAGAGGAGGTTATTGACCCAGGGATAGTGGTGTTGGATTATTAGGGAGAGCTGCTCAAAGCATGGTAAGGAAGTCCGAGGCTACAGACCCACAAATTAAATCATGTGGTTTTAATGTGTAAGGTGGCGGTTCTTTGGGGTTAGTGGGTTCTGAATAGTATTCCCCTTTTCGTCAGAGGGCATCAGCCTAGCCATTCATGTTGCCTGGATTATACATGATTATGAAATCGAATCTTGAAAAGAATAGGGCCCAACACAACTGATGCTGATTCAGTGCTTCGGCAGATCATAGATATTCTAGATTCTTATGGTCAGTTAAAACTAGGATGGGATGTTTGGCCCCCACCCAGGCAGTGTTGCCAATTCTCACATGGAGCCTTCATGGCAAATAACCCCTTGTCTGCTATTTCATAATTGCATAGCTTTTTTTTGACTACCGCTCTACATTGGGTAGATGTTTTCAGAGAACTATCCACGAGTCCAAGATCTCTTTCTTGAGAGGTAACAGCTAATTTAGACCCAATCATCTTTTATATTTAGTTGGGATTACTTTTCCAATGTGCATTACTTTACAGTTATCAACATTGAATTTCATCTGCCATTTTGTTGTTCAGTCATCCAGTTTAGTGAGGTCCTTTTGTAACTCTTCGCAGTCAGCTAACAATAAATGTTGATGTCTCCTGATTCTTCAGAAAACTGAAGTCAGGTTCTTTTTTCCTACTCTTGAGGCAAAATTCTGTCAGTCATCTGAAGCTTCATTTTCTCAGCTTATTTTCATTACACAGTGACAGAGCCAATAATGGCATAAATCATCTTTGAAGGAGGTCTTTGAGAAAAATGAGGAACACAATACATTTACCAGAACCAGTTGTGGAAAGAAGGAATTTGAACGACTATAACATATTTAGTTCTTCTTTAGACCTTAAGCCAGGTTGGCAGTGAATACATCACTTATGTGAACATTTTCTGCATTGGCAGGGAGAGGGACTAGATGATGTAATGTTTTCAGGATTTCAAATTGCTTTGAAATCACACTTCAAGTCATATACCTCACCTGTTTGCCATTGACATCCTATATGGTTTATTAGATATAAAATGGCCTCTAACAAGAAAGCCTGTAATAGTAGACTGATAACATTTGACGTGTTGTCAGTAGGTTGCTTATTTCCAGACACAATTTAGTAGGATGGATTATATATTAAGTTAGAATATATATTATATAAAGCAAGAAAATATCAATGACAAATGATTTTCCCTTGCAATAGTCACATTCTGTTCTAAGGGTAATAACATCTTGAGCAAAACTTTTTTTGTGTGCATGGACATTCATAATAATCCAGATCATAAAGTGATTTTAAAAAGGGAATATTTTGTGATTTACATTCCCCACCACCATGAATAAATTTAAAGATCTAAACAAATAAATGCCACCTGTATGATGCCATTATACAGAAGGCATTTGTTATATAGATATATGTTTGTTTAATAATAGTTTATGTGAGTCTATGTTACCTTATGCCTGAAATTACAAGGAAAGGTAGTACATGGTACTTTTCTTCTCTGTACAGTTGTTCAAGATAGAAAACATAGTTTTATTTAGTAGTGAATTCCCAGATGATAAGTCCCAGTGCTCTGTAGTCTTTAGAACATAGAAGGAATGGCTTTCTAACTCAGGGGTGAGCAAACTATGGCCTGGGGGCCGCATGCAGCCCTTCAGATGTTTTAATCTGGCCCTTGAGCTTCTGCTGGGGAGCAGGGTCCGGGGCTTGCCCCGCTCCAACGCTCCAGTGCATGCCATGCCGCTCTGTGGCTCTGCGTGGCTCCCAGAAGCAGCAGCATGTTCCCACTCCAGCTCCTATGCAGAGGGGCAGCCAGGGGGCTCCACACATTGCCCCCGCAGCTCCCATTGGCTGGCAACCATAGCCAATGGGAACTGCAGGGGCAGCGCCCTGCAGACGGGGCAGCGCCCTGCAGACAGGGCAGCACACAGAGCCGCCTGGTCGGGCCTCCGTGTAGGAGCCAGGAGTGGGACGTGCCGCTGCTTCCAGGAGCTGCTTGAGGTAAGCACTGCCCGGAGCCTGCACCTCCGACCCCCTCCCGTGCCTCAACCCCCTGCCCCAGTCCTGATCCCTGTCCCACCCTCCGAACCCCTCAGTCCCAGCCCAGAGCACCCTCTTGCACTCCAAAGCCCGCACCCCCAGCCGGAACCTGCACCCCAACCCCCTGCCAGAGCCCTCTCCCGCACCCTGAACTCCTCATTTCTGGCCCCACTCCAGAGCCCACACCCACAGCTGGATCCCTCACCCCCTTCTGCACCCCAACCCCCAATTTCATGAGCATTCATGGTCACCATACAATTTCCATACCCAGATGTGGCCCTTGGACCAAAAAGTTTGCCAACCCCTGTTTTAACTGCTTTTGGATCTTTGTTTGTTTGTTTATTTTAAGAATTGAGAATTTATTAACCGCAAACAAATGAATAGAATTTAAGGACAATGAAATGTGGTTCTGTTAAATGAATTTAGCAATTGGTTCCAAATACACATGAATAACGTTTCTAAATGACAGATTCTAAAACATCAGTCAGTTTGAAAATGTACATATTATAAACTTGACCTCTGGTAGCTGGAGCAACATAAAAAATAACCCAGTTTCTGCCTATTGTACTAAACACAGGCTATTTGCCTGGCTGACAGTCAATACTAATTCCATACAGATTGTATTTTTTCTACAGTTTGTTACAGTGCAACATAATGATGTGATATGATCCCTGGCTCTGAAAAGGGCAGAGCACCCTGTTATAGTAGTTCTGTATCTTGAATTTAGTAAATTCTGTTGAAGTGCAAATCCAGATAGCCTCCAGATTACTCTTTCTTAGCTGTATTGTCTCTGTATTTCTAACAAGAGTAAAGAGCCATTAAAAACTTATTTTTGTTTGTAAAGTATGCAGATATGAGACTGAATTCAAACAAGAAGCAATTTTAAGTAATAATCTGTCACTTTTCTGACAATAATTGTAATTTAACTCCTTTTTGTTGGGTAAGTATGTAATATCATCCAAATTGCTGTAGTCCTGCATAATAGAACACGCACCTCACAGTCAGTGCTAGATTCAGAAGTGTAAGGGCTTGTCTACATGGAGACTTAATGCATGGCAAACCAGAATATGAATGTACAGTGAACTAGCTTTCCATGCACTAACTGGCCATGTGGACCTTACTACCATGCTCTGAAAGTTCCATAGTACTCTTTGATGTACTGCTATTTAAGTGTAACCTTAACACAGAATTTCTTGGCTTTCTGGTGTTATAGATGCCTAGTTTCAACTTTAACTCCAACATAATTATTTTGTTGAGAATTTTCTTAGATTTTAAAAATCAGCTCTGTTACAATACCATGTTACCTCTGATGTCCATTGTAGATTTCTAAAAGAGATGTATTGATCTAGACATCTGTGCAGTATTGATATGGGGTGAAATTTTCAAATGCATCAAAGTCCCGTTTTAAAAAAGTAACTGAGGCTCAGATCTTCAAAGTATTTAGCCACCTAATTCCCATTGACATACCTTTGAGGATCTGGGTGTTAGGAGCCTAAATCCCATTTCATTTTGAAAATGGGCCTTAGGCCTCTAAGTCACTTAGGTGCTTTTGAAAATCCATAGGCCTTGCCTTCACTATATAGCTAACTCAATAACTATAACTATATAGCTAACTAATAATTTAGTATTACCATCAGAGCGCCATGGAGTCACTGAGTAAAACAGAACAGCACTATAAAACTTTATTATCTGCAGTTCTGGACTTAAATTTTACATGCTATGGGGGTTTTGTGGGTTAAGAAACCCATAAGTTGAGGCTTCAGCTAGCTGCCATGCTGACTGATCTGGAGCTCAGAAATTCTAACATCATTCATTCAAGCTATATGTATCCATGCAGATCTTATAATACCCACAGGACTATTCAGTTACGCACATATGGTCTGTGTATTCATGTAGGTATTCTAATGGAACCCTGGAATCATGTGGGTATTATAATGACCTCATAATGCATTTCAGTAGTTCCATACAGGTACTATCATGGGGGTATTATAATGGCACATTGATTCTGGCAGAGCTGCTCAGCTCTTCGTGGACTCTGTTGGAGAATCTGATCTTAGTAATCACCACATTTTAATGTTTTAATACATTTTAATGTAAATGGATTCATCTAGGAACAAAGAATGTAGAGCATACTTATAGGATGGGGGACTTTATCCTGGGAAGCAGTGACTCTGAAAAAGATTTGGGGTTCATTGTGGATAATTAACTGAACATGAGCTCCCACAGTGTGACACAGTGGTCAAAGGAGCTATTGCGATCCTGGAATGCATTAACAGGGGAATCTTGAGTAGGAGTAGAGAGGTTATTATTTTTACCTCTCTATTTGGCATTAGTGCAACCACTACTGGAATATTGTGTCTAGTTCTGGTGCCCACAATTCAAGAAGGATGTTGGTAAATTGGAGAGGATTCAGAGAAGAGACACAAGAATAATTAAGGTTTCAGAGTAGCAGCCGTGTTAGTCTGTATCTGCAAAAAGAAAAGGAGTACTTGTGGCACCTTAGAGACTAACAAATTTATTTGAGCATAAGCTTTTGTAGCTCACGAAAGCTTATGCTCAAATAAATTTGTTAGTCTCTAAGGTGCCACAAGTACTCCTTTTCTTTTTAAGAATAATTAAAAGACTAGAAAACTTGCCTTATAGTGATAGACCAAAGAGCTCCATCTATTTAGCTTAACAAAGAGAAGGTTAAAAGGGTTGACTTGATTACTGTCTATAAGTATCTACTGGGGAACAAATATTTAATAATTGGCTCTTCAATCAAGCTGAGAAAGGTACAACACAATCCAATGGCTGGAAGTTAAAGCTAGACAAATTCAGACTGGAAATAGGGTATAAAGTTTTAATGGTGAGAGTAATTAAATTAGTGCCAATGTCAACAGATTAAAACAAACTTGGAGTTTCTGGGCCAGGTGATTTTTGAGATATAAGCCAATCAAATGTTAGGAAACCTTGCAAGAAGTGCAAGCTCTTCTTCTTCTTTATGAACTGTGCATATCTCCAAAATACTTTATTATTAAACAGGTTTAGTATGGTAAATGCCTAAGATCCAAGAGTGCAGTCCCATTGTGCTAGGCACTGTACAAACAACAGTAGATGGTTCCCTGCCCTGAACAGCTTACAATGTAAGTAGACAGGACATCCATAGGATGGGGAAAAGGGTAGAACATACAAGATTCTTATAAACAGAGTGAATACTGTGATGGCAGCAAGTATAGTGTGAGTTCCACAATATTTTTTGTGGAGGGGCATGGGGGATGGAGTTTATTTAGCAAGGAATCAGTCAATAGAAAGAAAAGAAAAGGGAAAGGGGTGTGGGGGAAAGGCCAGGGGAGTAGATGATGTGTAGCGATGCTAAAGTGAAGAGACTGTGAGGGAGGGGAAAGGGAAGGGTTGGTGCAAATAGCCAATCAGCACAGGCCAGAGAGAGTCCAGTCAAAACTGTAGGAAGTTCTCCAAAAGCATGTATGTCTTTAAAAAACAAACAACAAAAAACACACTTGAAAATCACACTGTTGATCAAAATCCTTGTTCCTTCTAGAGTTAAAAATAAAACCTCAGATGACTAACCCTGAGAGAAGTTAGGGAAGAAACAATTTTCTTCCTTTGTCCAGGTTGTATTCCATGGGTGAAATTCTGTGCCATATCTGTAAGAGGTGCACTACGGATCTTGCAGCCAGGAGATGGGAGTGGCTTAAATGGCCATCTTTGCACCCTCACAAGCTTGAGGGCTCTCTTGTTAGCAAAGAGTGAAGCTGAATAGAGCAGGTTAAGTTGAAGAAGTGGAACATTATTAAATCTTGTGCACTGCTTTGTTCATGTGGTTGAGTTGCTTCCAGCCTAACTCCATTTATTCCCTGTTCCCTTGTTGTCGTGTCAATAACAGCCCCTGCAGGGAACATGGGCACTCTGACTCCATTTCCATTGATCATGATACAGGGGCCTCTGTAAGTATTATGGCTGCCTCTGGGCTGCAGAGCTGCCCAGAAACTCCACCACAGGCCCGACCTGAGTCATACCATGCTACTCCTGCTCCAAACTGTGTCCCTGGCACTGTCCACTATGCCTAGGTTTGTGGAATGGGGAAGAGGGGGCATCAGGAACTAGATTTAATACTTAGTCACTTTCAGAGCATTCAAATGATAGTGTCCTTTTAAAGGTGGTGAATGGATATATTATTATAGAATATAATCTGGAATTACTTCTTTTTATAAATACAAAGCATAGGTTAGCTACAGTCTGTTTGTTTTACCTTATTAAGATCACACAATATTTGGGGTAATACAGAGATTTACAAACTTCATTGCACTGCGACCCCCTTCTGACAACAAAAATTACTACACGACTCCAGCACGGGGGACTGAAGCCTGAGCCCACCCAAGCCACACCGCCCTGAGGGGATAGGAGAGCCAAAGCCAGCTGGCTTCAGCCCCGCCACCCAGGGCTGAAGCCCAAGCCCAAGCCCCAAAGCCCCAGCCCCACTGCCCAGGGCTGAAGCTGAAGCCCAAGCCTTGCTGCCCAGAGTCGGGGGCTCAGGCTTGGGCTTTGACCCTGGGCCCCAGCAAGTCTAACACCAGCCCTGACGACCCCATTAAAACGGGGTCCCAAGCCACAGTTCGAGAACCACTGGGGTAATATAAGCTTGCATCCATCAACTGGCATGATGATGTTCATGTTTAAAAATACATTTTTCTGAATTATATATTTTATAAATTACATATTTGGTGAAAGCCACACAATGGATAAAACACCATTCTACAAAATTATGAAGTAATGGAGAAGTTGCTCATGGCAGATTCTTCATACAAAGAAGACAGGTCAAAAATGTTAAACAAATGGTTTTGTGAACATTGTTGGAGGAGATGGAAGGGGAAATGAGAAAATACTGGAAATTAATAGAAGGAGACAGCTGTGTCTGTTTACCATAAGCAGACACAGGAGGTAGAAGCTCTTTGCTGCAGAAGAGCTTTCATCTGATGAGGTGAAAACTGTTTTAAAAGTGCTTACTAGCAACCGCTGGTGGCTAGTAGATCATGGAGTGATAATTGTTTAATATGCCCAGAGGAGATTAGAGAAGGAAACCATACAATGGACAGAATCCAAGGACAGGACCTTAGAGTCTAATTAATTCTGCCAGTCCTGCTGAGAGTATTTCCATATGGTAGCACTGACAGCCATTGCCAAAAAATCATGCTTAGTCGATCATCAACAACTTGTATAGTAAGCTAACCAATGGATGCTACCTGTTTTAAACCACTGTAAAAGTAATATAGCTCAGATTTAAAAATAGCCTAATGCCATGTGCTGCCCTATGAGAAAGATGCAGGAGAAATCTCTAGGCCCTTTGACATTTTTCCTGTTTTTTTTTTTTTTTGTTGTTCCTTCCATTGGCTGGAATCCAGAATTTGAGTTATTGTTAGACTTTAGTTGATGCAGACCTGGCAAACTAACTCACTGCTGACATAGAGCATGATGTACCATATTGTTAATTTTTATGGCTAATAGATCATTCTTTACAGGAAAACCATGAGGTGTCTGGAGCCATTTATGAGCTATGTCCTCTCCTTCATATAGCAATTCAAACATATCAAAACCAGCAACTTATTTAGTAGATACACAGGCAGAGTTGTTAGCATAATAACAGATAATGGCTGGGCTCAAGAGGTGTAAGTCTGAAAATATCATTTAGTGGAACCATTCCAATCTATATTCAGTTGTCTGTTGGACAGATGTAGACTCCCAGGTTCCTCTAGCTATTTGTTTTGTTTAGCAGACTTGAAAACTTGGACTCAGACTGTTAAATTCTATAACTGAAGTCCAGTTTTATCTTTACATTTTTACAGGTTAACAAGCTTCTGATGGTCAGTATCAATTAGAAAACCCCAAACTCTCTACTACTACTACGTGTGTGTGTATAATATATAATATAACGTAATTTCCCACATGTGTAATTAAAAAAGTACAAGAAGGAATTTTATTTTTTAACATTAGATAAGTGATTTATTTTAAAGTATACTAAGTGTTATCCCTCTCTTCTCCCATAAAGGATTCCTTAGCTATCAAGCTTAGGGATTCTATAATCTTCTGAGTAGGAGCGTGGTCTTGGACATAACAGAAACTTCTGTATTAGATCAAATGGATGGGTCTGAAAAACAAATTAGTTTTCCAGGAAAGGGACAAACAGTAACAGATTTCCTAGGTGGGGGCGGGGGGGGAGAAATCAAGCATTAGAAACTGTAAGATGCTTAAAAATACAATTAAACTATGAATCAGTTTGTTTGTGGTTCACTAATTGTGCAGTAGCCCTGAATATCTGTATTTTTCCAAACCTACTCATGACTTTTGTCTAACTTCAGTTTAAAGGAAAATGGCATTGGATTTTTTTACACTTTTTTAAAACTCTTCATGTGTAACAGCTTTTTAGAATCTTGAACAAGTCATTCCTGCAGATTTTTTCTGTTGAGGAAAGCCAGATTTTTCTTCATCATGGCTTTAGATTGTCATTAAAAAAAATCTTGATGAGGAAACAAGTCTGAGAGTTGAATGTTTCATTGAAAGCTTAAAGGCATCTTGGCAGAATCTGAGAATCTATCATGTTTGCTTCTTACACCCATTGCTCAGACAAGGTCAGAACTTTTTTTGAAATACAATATATTGTTCATCATTCATCTTCACTGTCCGCGTGTGCTTCTTAGTGCAGATCCTGCATTTCTTATGTACCCAAATCTTCCACTGACTTTAATGGGAGTTTTGGGTGTATGGGGAAGGCACAATCAGGCCCTTAATAATATTTACAAAACTATTTCTCTTTAGTCATAACTTCCACTGTGCTTGTTTCCCCCCCCCCCAATTCCAGTGTCTAATTAATCAAACCATAGTGACACTTAAGTCAATGGGACTTAAGTACATGCTAAAAGTTAAGCACATGCTTGAGCACTTTGCCGAAATGGGAGCATCATTCCTAAGCACATTGTCAACACTTAAATAACGATCGTAATAACAGGGCTTTATTTTTTCTTCCCACTTATTTTCCCTAGACCCTTGCCACCCACCTTAGTAAAATCACAATTGGGTGGGTTTTTGCCTCTAGTTTCACCAGCTTTGAAAGATTTTCAGTGGTAGTCCATTGCACTGCTTTAGCTCCAGCTCCAGACAGAAAGCTGCTTTAGGTACCTTTTCTGAATCTTCCAACATTTATCTGATGTCTTTAACCAGTCAAGCAAACAAAAACTTGCTTTTGCCAGAGGATGTAACATCTATTTATCAGTTTAAAGTTTGTCAATCTAAATCTAAAAGTTTGTAATGTCTGGAGCTAGCCCCGCCCTTACACATTTTTCCTTTGCCTGTATCTTCCATATTACTATTCAGTTTTCTGTCTCTGTGTGTGTCCCCCTAAGATTTTCTTTCTTTCTTTCTAATATATACACCCTTAATTTCAGCTCGGTCCCCCTTTTTGGGAGGGGCAAAATTTTTGGCCCTGGGGTGTCTGTCGTATAGATTGCTATGGAGCTGCACAGTCCCACTGCGCTTTGATGTTACCTAGGCCTGAACATAGCCTTGCCTTTCTGCTACTGGAGAAGGATGCATGGGACCAGGGGCAATGGAACATGATGGAGGTTTCCGTATGCCCTGCCAGGTGCTGCCTGCTGTTCAGCTTCCTGGAGCTGATCGCAGCTAGCATAAATGACTCTAGAGTACCTGCTCTTACTTATGCTTGGGAACCACTCCAACATATAGAGAGCTCAGGATCAAGGGAGCATAAAGGCAAACTTTAGTGCACCTGAGCTGTACCCTATACAGTTTCACTGGACTTCAGGATCTGGTATTTTGTTAGTTAACTCATGCTGTAGAGCTACATATGGAACTCATTTCAAATTCACAGCACAAGAGCAAATATTCAGAAATGTGTGTTTTTGAAGGGTTTTAAGATAAAAAAATAACCAATTTTGCCAAATGTTTTGCAGAAGAGCAATCATAGAATATCAGGGTTGGAAGGGACCTCAGGAGGTTGTTACCCAGGGTTCTTTCAACCCAAAGCTCTTGGTAACTTTTACTCTGTGCGAGGTGGTGTCAGGAAATAAATCAGGGGAGACACGGCCATCTGACCAATAGATGGCTGACACAAACAGGACAACACGAGTGCTTTCACTTAAAGCTAAACCTTTCTTAGTCTCAAGCACTTATACACACGTCCGCAACAGGTTAGTAAAACACCCCCAACCCTTGATAATTACCAAAGCTGAGTGTGGCTCTCGAGTGGCACAGCGGCAGCCCATCTGCCGGTGGGGAACACAAGATGCATCCAGAGGGAGAGTCCAGTCCTGAAGAGTCCCACCACCTCAGACTTTTCCCCCTTATTTATACATTAGTAATAGAATGACATGTCCCTTAAAGCAAACTTGTTAAGTAAGCAGTTTCAATGGTCAAGCAAGAGGTTCCTTCTGATTATCGATTAACCAGGTGTGAGTTTTTCCAGAGTTTGCAGCTTTGAGGCCCCAATAGACATTCCTGGGGCACATCCTGCTCTTCTAAAATGCATGTATCAGCAACTCAACACAATTCTTATCAGGAAGGGTGCGGGGTCAAGCTGCCCTCTCTGTGGCACCCAAAAACCCTCTTCCCCTCCTGCCTTGGTTAAACTGAGAGTGCTGAATGGCCAATTTACAGCCTGCTGACTTGGCTGCTTTTAGCAATAAGCCATAGTGGTTTCAGGCACTTTACTGGTTTGCCAAAGTCTCCCCGTACAAGGTCATCTAGTCCAACCCCCTGCTCAAAGGAGGACCAATCTCCAACTAAATCATCTCAGCCAGGGCTTTGTCAAGCCTGATCTTGAAAACCTCTAAGGAAGGAAATTCCACCACCTCCCTAGGTAACCCATTCCAGTGCTTCACCACCCTCCCAGTGAAAAAGCTTTTCCTAACATCCAACCTAAACCTCCCCCACTGCAACTTGAGACCATTACTCCTTGTTCTGTCATCTGGTACCACTAAGAACAGTCTAGATCTATCCTCTTTGGAACCCCCCTTCAGGTAGTTGAAAGCAGTTATCAAATCCCCCCTCATTCTTCTGCAGACTAAACAATCCCAGTTCCCTCAGCCTCTCCTCATAAGTCATGTGCTCCAGCACCCTAATAATTTTTGTTGCCCTCTGCTGGACTCTTTCCAATTTTTCCACATCTTTCTTGTAGTGTGGGGCCCAAAACTGGACACAGTACTCCAGATGAGGCCTCACCAATGTTGAATAGAGGGGAATGATCACATCCCTCGATCTGCTGGCAATGCCCCTACTTATACAGCCCAAAATGCCGTTAGCCTTCTTGGCAACAAGGGCACACTGTTGACTCATATCCAGCTTCTCGTCCATTATAACCCCTAGATCCTTTTCTGCAATATTTCAAGAGTGCAAAATCGCCTGAAATGAAATGATAAAATTTAACAAATGATCACTATGTTTACACAGCTTTCATGTTACTGCACATATGCACCATATCTTTTGAAATCCAAATCCATGAAGAATCTTCCTGCTGTTTTGAGAATCTGCTAATTTTTTTTATTAAAAGGCATTTGTATTCTGGGGCAGAATGATCTGATGTTCCCTTAAATTGACCTGCTTGTCTAATGCATAAATGGTTTAAAAAAAATCTTTTCAGTTTTTTTTAAACGGCATCTTGTACAAATTAATTCAGGAGAAAAATGTATAATTTTTTGACCAAGCAGTTGTTGAATCTAGAACCAGGTAAGTAACTGAGGGCTTGATTCTTTGTATAAGTAACCTTACAATGAAGAGCTTCAAAGAGAGAGATGGAAGTCTTACTTACCAGGAAAAAAAAGGGGGGAAAATTGATCTTACCAACCTGCCAAATCTGATTATCTGCTACTTCCGTTTAAGAGACTCTATTTTGATATGTTCTGAAATTTTCCTGTGTCTGTTGATCAGTATGAATAAAATCAATCCATACTGTGATCATCATTCCTGGTTATATCTTGTGGAAGCAATATGAGCTAAACAGACACATAGTGGGTAACTGAAAATTGCTTGGAAAGGAAATTTGTGGGAAGAAAAAGTTTGGATGTGATTCTGAGCATTATGACCAAAATGTAATAGTAATGAATAAAGTAGATGTGAAATAATGCTTATATTTTCTGCCACCAGAGAACTTTTGCCGTTTCCTTTTCCCACTCCCACTTGTTAGAACATTTATCATGAATAACGGTAAAATGTGAGTAGGTCTGACTGGCCAAAACCTGTCCCGCAACCATCTGCAGATCTGGAGTATCATTCAATTGCCCGACTTTGGCATAAAGGGGAAGTACTAAAGCATCTTTCCCTCCCATCAATTTAATGTATGGATAGTCAGAGTCAAAGATATTTGAAGATCCATGGACTGTTTTTATTTGTTTCAGGGGGCCGTCTGCAACAAAAATTATACAAGAAAATGAGCAACTACACCATCAAAAGTGGCTGAATCTGCATTCTGACTGGAAGAATAAAAATGCATCCACATTACCTGCCCTTGTAGTGAAAGGGTAAGGGACAGCTAGTGTGTGCTCCATATGTGCTTCAGAGAGGTGGACGGAGCTATAGCAATGAGGGATGGTATTTCCATTAGTGAATTTTGTGTTCTGAGTGTAGAAAGGTATCTGTGTTTGCATTCACATAAACATATGTATGCATGACGTAATGTAAATTTCACAGTGAGGCTAATGTCTCTTACAACTTCACTCTCATTATTCACTCTGATATTCTGCACTCCTTACACAAGTAGAACTGCTTAGGAATTTCCCTAGGAGTTCCATATATTTAAGGAGAACATACTTACATTACTGAGATTGGCAAAGTGTCTGTTTTGTAACAGAAGTGTTAATTCCAGTGAGAATAGAATTTTGCAATCTGTTTTCAGACAAAGCAGGATAGATTTTTACACCAATTTTTATACAACATAAACTCCAGGCTACCACATTAATTTCAACAGAGTTGTAAATCAGCTGAGAATTTGGCCCAGATCACACAGAGCGGAATAATGATTGTGTAAATGTATGGCCTGTCGGGTTTGAACAATAATAATGTCTCTTCTTATTTTAAAAAAGTGTTTGCATGTTTTCCACGGGGGATATTTATCAACAGAACTACATATGGTTCACTGTTTAGTTTTTCCGTTGTAGGATTCTGAGCACAATATGCACCCTTCTCCCCCCATTTCCCATTCTCAAGTTTGAGTTATCTGTTACATTTGATAGCTATCTAGAAAGTAGTAACCATAATTAAGAAACCATTGAAATATTTAAGTATTATGGTCCAAATTCAGTGTAAACTGGTACAACCAACCTGATTGCCTTCTATGATGAGATAACTGGCTCTGTGGATATGGGGAAAGCAGTGGGTGTGATATATCTTGACCTTAGCAAAGCTTTTGATACGGTCTCCCACAGTATTCTTGCCAGCAAGTTAAAAAAGTATGGATTGGATGAATGGACTGT
Organism: Lepidochelys kempii; assembly: GCF_965140285.1. Taxonomy (NCBI): domain Eukaryota; kingdom Metazoa; phylum Chordata; order Testudines; family Cheloniidae; genus Lepidochelys; species Lepidochelys kempii. The sequence goes on from NC_136383.1 coordinate 92,276,572, forward strand.
AAGGTGGATAGAAAGCTGGCTAGATTGTTGGGCTCAACAGGTAGTGATCAACGGCTCAATGTCTAGTTGGCAGCCAGTATAAAATGGTTGGTCCTGGGGCCGGTTTTATTCAACATCTTCATTAATGTTCTGGATGAAGGGATGGATTGAACCCTCAGCAAGTTCACAGATGACATTTAGCTGGGGGAAGAGGTAGATACACTGGAGGGTAGGGATAGGGTCCAGAGTGACCTAGACAAATTGGAGGATTGGGCCAAAAAAAAATCTGATGAGGTTCAACAAGAACAAGTGCAGAGTCCTGCACTTAGGACGGAAGAATCCCATGTACCGCTACAGGCTGGGGACCGACTGGCTAAGCAGCAGTTCTGCAGAAAAGGACCTGGGGATTACAGTGGATGAGAAGCTGGATATGAGTCAGCAGTGTACCCTTGTTGCCAAGAAGGCTAACGGCATATTGGGCTGCATTAGTAGGAGCATTGCCAGCAGATAGAGGGAAGTGATTATTCCTCTCTATTCGGCACTGGTGAGGCCACATCTGGAGTACTGCATCCAGTTTTCAGCCCCCCACTACAGAAAGGATGTGGACAAATCGGAGAGAGTCCAGCGGAGGGTAACATAAATGATGAGGGGGCTGGGGCACATGACTTATGAGCAGAGGCTGAGGGAACTGGGCTGAGGGGAACTGCTTAGTTTGCAGAAGACAAGAGTGAGGGGGGATTTGATAGCAGCCTTCAGCTACCTGAAGGGGGGTTCCAAAGAGGATGAGCTCGGCCGTTCTCAGTGGTGGCAGATGACAGAACAAGGAGCAATGGTCTCAGGTTGCAATGGAGGAGGTCTAGGTTGGATATTAGGAAACACTATTTCACTAGGAGGGTGAAGCACTGGAATGGGTTACCTAGGGAGATGGTGGAATCTTCATCCTTAAAGGTTTTTAAGGCCCGGCTTGACAAAGCCCTGGCTGGGATGATTTAATTGGGGATGGGTCCTGCTTTTGAGCAGGGGGTTGGACTAGATGACCTACTGAGGTCCCTTCCAAACCTGATATTCTATGATTCTATGATAAAGCCCTGGCTGGGATGATTTAGTTGGTATTGATCTTGCTTTGAGCAGGGGATTGGACTAGATGACCTCCTGAGGTCTCTTTCAACCCTAATCTTCTATGATTCTAACTCTATTCATGTCACTGGAGTTATGCCAGTTTACTTCAGAGCTGGATTTATTTGTGTATTCATCCATTATGGCCATTCATCTCTTCCATCTTTCCAGTGATATATAGAATTTAGTTCCTGACCACTAGTGGCCTGAGTAGGGCCCATAGCCTTTTTGCAACAGAAGTGTTAATTCCAGTAGCCTAGCCAAATTCCTAGTCGAATTACATTCTGTTTATGTAAAAAAAAAAATCTTAAATTTTCAAATAGATGCAAGGGTATTTATCATTTTGTCTTTCACCATAGTGTGCATGGTATACGGCAGTGGTTTTCAACCTTTTTTCATATGTACACCCCTACAAAATTTCAAATGGAGGTGCAGACCCCTTTGGAAATTCCCAGGGGTCCACAGACCACAGGTTGAAAACCCCTAGTGTACAGTATTTTACTCTCTCTACAGTATTTTGTGTATAAGTTTAAATTCGACTCATAGACTTTAAGGCCAAAAGGGACCATCATGATCATATAGTCTGACCTCCTGCACATTGCAGGCCACAGACTTTCACCTTTTACCCATTCCTGTAATAGACCCACTGCCTTAGTTACTGAAGTCCTCAAATCTTGCCTAGATGTTACAGAGAATCCACGGTTTACTCCAGTTCAAACCAGCAAGTGACAGTAAGTTTGTAAAATACTTTGTGATCCTTCTGGATGAAAAGCACAATATAAATATAAGTTAGTATACTTCATTCTTTTTTTGCTCTATCTAGTAATACAGATAAGGAAGTGTTATTTACTCCTGCTCATAACACGAGAACTAGAGGTCACTGAAAGAAATTAATAGGTAGCAGGTTTAAAACAAACAAAATGAAGTATTTCTTCACACAATGCACAGTCAACCTATGGAACTCTTTTCCAGAGGATGTTGTGAAGGCCAAGACTATAACAGGGTTCAAAAAAGAACTAGATAAATTCATGGAGGATAGGTCCATCAATGGCTCTTAACCAGGATGGGAAAGGATGGTGTCCCTAGCCTCTGTTTTCCAGAAGTTGGGAATGAGTGACAGGGAATGGATCACTTGATGATTACCTATTCTGTTCATTCCCTCTGGGGCATCTGGCATTGGCCACATATCAGAAGACAGGGATATTGGGCTAGATGGACCTTTGTTCTGACCCAGTATGGCCGTTCTTATGTACAGTGCAATGTTATAACAGCGTGTAATACTGCCTCTTAGAACACTGGACACATTTATCATTCTTCCAGAACAAGGATTTTTCCTGAAGCCTGACCTGTATTTGATTTTCCTTTAATTTCTATATGTGCCCACATTCCTGATATCTCTGCTGGCCTGAAAATTATCTGGGTTAATATAAAAGAGAAACACAAAATTGATTTATGTTTTAATATGGTTTTGGTTGAGAACTTGTCCAGATTTTAAGTGGTACTGTCACTGAAATCTAAGAAAGCCTCTCATTTTTATATATATATATGCACTAGTATATTGTGCTCATCAGTCCCTCAAGACACACAGAAAAAAACTTAAAAACATGGATAACAATAATTTGGCCTTCCATTCTTAGCAAATCCATAGGTATAGTAAATAAATATTGAGATCTTCATAGCAATTGGTGTCTTGTTCATATTTCATCTTATTCAAGATGTCTCTCTCTTATTGACTGGGTTTAATGATTTGCAGGTACTGTCAGTCATGCACATGAATAACTTGACTCATAGTGTGAGTAATCCCATTGAAGTCAATGAACCTTGGACTATGTGACACAAGGAGGCAAATGAACTGTAGAATCAATACTACTGGTAGGGAAATGATTCTCTCCCTCCCAAAAACCTACAACAAAAATGTGAACTCTTCAGTTGGATAAACGTTTTCCTTGGAAACTTTCTGGGTTTTCATCAAAAGACCAGAATTCTTTTGGCAAAAGATTCTGTTTAATCTAAAAGCCATTTTCTATCAAATAAGTGTCAACAAAAATCTTTCACCTACCTGGAAGAACCAAGAGAGCTTCACAGAGATTTATTTGCCTTCAGATGTCTGAATTTAGGAATGATCAGATAGTACATCTCAGCTGTTGGGTTAATTAATAAAGAAAGAGGTAGTCTCTAAGCGTATGTCTACACTATGAAATTTAGTCAATTTTATAGAAGTAGATTGCGTATGTCCACACTAAGCACATTAAGTTGGCGGAGTGCATCCTCACTTCCGTGGCTAGCGTGGACTTTCGGAGCATTGCACTGTGGGTAGCTATCTCACAGTTCCCGCAGTCTCCGCCACCCATTGGAATTCTGGGTTAAGCTCCCAGTGCCTGATGGGGCAAAAACATTGTCACGGGTGGTTTTGGGTACGTCGTCAGTCACCCCTCCCTCCATGAAAGCAACAGCAGACAATTGTTTCACGCCTTTTTTCCATGCAGACGCCATACCACGGCAAGCGTGCAGCCCGCTCAGCTCAGCTTAGTGACACCACTGCTGTCGTGTCCTGGGTGCTGCTGGCAGCAGACTGTGCAGTAGGACTGCTAACCATCGTCATAAACCGCTTCTGCTGCAACTCTGCTCTGCTGCTGTTGTCTGAATATCGAATTTCTCCATGTTGTCTGTCATGGGCTCCCGGGTATGTGTGTTCTTCCTCGGGAAATGTGTGCGGTATTAACCGTCATCCTCCACCACTTCTGCTGCAACTCTGCTCTCCTGCCCTCGTGAATCCACCTCGCAGGTCCTCTTCGTTCTCTATAAATATCTATTCTCATGGCATCCATCGTCAGCCACCGCTTCTGCTGCAACTCTGCTCACCTACAGATGCCATACCACAGCAAACATGGAGCCTGCTCAGATCACTGCGGCAGTTATGAGCATTGTAAACCCCTTGCACATTATCCTGCAGTATGTGCAGAACCAGAACCTGCAAAAGCAGGTGAGGAGGTGACGGCAGCGCGGTGATGAGAGTGATGAGGACATGGACACAGACTTCTCTCAAAGCACGGGCCCCGGCAATTTGGACATTCTGGTGGCAATGGGGAAGGCTTATGCAGTGGAACGACGATTCTGGGCCTGGGAAACAAGCACAGACTGGTGGGACCACAAAGTGTTGCAGGTCTGGGTTGATTCCCAGTGGCTGCGAAACTTTCTCATGCATAAGGGCACTTTCATGAACTTTGTGACTTGCTTTCCCCTGCCCTGAAGCGCAAGAATACCAAGATGAGAGCAGCCCTCACAGTTCACAAGCGAGTGGCGATAGACCTCTGGAAGCTTGCAACGCCAGACTGCTACCAGTCATTCGGGAATCAATTTGGGGTGGGAAAATCTACTGTGGGGGCTGCTATGATCCAAGTAGCCAATGCAATCACTGAGATGCTGCTATCAAGGGTAGTGACTCTGGGAAATGTTCAGGTCATAGTGGATGGCTTTGCTGCAGTGGGATTCCCTAACTGTGGAGAGGCGATAGACAGAATGCATATCCCTATCTTGGGACCGGACCACCTTGGCAGCCAGTACATAAATGGCAAGGGGTACTTTTCAATGGTGCTGCAAGCACTGGTGGATCACAAGGGACGTTTCACCGACATCAACGTGGGATGGCTGGGAAAGGTACATGATGCTCGCATCTTCAGGAACTCTGGACTGTTTGAACAGCTGCAGGAAGGGACTTACTTCCCAGACCAGAAAATAACTGTTGGGGATGTTGAAATGACTATAGTTATCCTTGGGGACCCAGCCTACCCCTTAATGCCATGGCTCATGAAGCCATACACAGGCACCCTGGATAGTAGTAAGGAGCTGTTCAACTATAGGCTGAGCAAGTGCAGAATAGTGGTAGAATGTGCATTTGGATGTTTAAAAGCTCGCTGGCGCAGTTTACTGACTCGGTTAGACCTTAGCACAACCAATATTCCCAGTGTTATTGCTCCTTGCTGTGTGCTCCACAATATCTGTGGGAGTAAGGGGGAGACGTTTATGGCGGGGTGGGAGGTTGAGGAAAATTGCTTGGCCACTGATTACATGCAGCCAGATACCAGGATGATCAGAAGAGCACAGCTGGGCACACTGCGCATCAGAGAAGCTTTGAAAACCAGTTTCATGACTGGCCAGGCTGCGGTGTGACAGTTCTCTTTGTTTCTCCTTGATGAAAACCCGCCCCCTTGGTTCACTCTACTTCCCTGTAAGGCAACCACCCTCCCCCCTTTGATCACCGCTTGCAGAGGCAATAAAATCATTGTTGTTTCAAAATCATGCATTCTTTATTAATTCATTACACAAATAGGGGGATAACTGCCAAGGTAGCCCGGGAGGGGTGGGGGAGGAAGGAAGCACCAGGTGGGGTGGTGGATGAGGGGAGGAGGGAAGGACAAGGCCACAAGAACGTCTGGGGGGGGTAACCTATTTCCCTTTGTTTTTTCCTACCCCGACGTTCTTGTTAAACCCTGGATTTGTGCTAAAAATGGCCCACCTTGATTATCATACACATTGTAAGGAGAGTGATCACTTTAGATAAGCTATTACCAACAGGAGAGTGGGTTGGGGGGGGAGAGAAAACCTGGATTTGTGCTGGAAATGGCCCAACCTGATTATCATACACATTGTAAGGAGAGTGATCACTTTAGATAAGCTATTACCAGCAGGAGAGTGGGGTGGGGGGAGAGAAAACCTTTTGTAGTGGTAAACACCCATTTTTTCATGCTTTGTGTGTATAAAAAGATCTTCTGTACTTTCCACAGTATGCATCCGATGAGGTGAGCTGTAGCTCACGAAAGCTTATGCTCAAATAAATTGGTTAGTCTCTAAGGTGCCACAAGTACTCCTTTTCTTTTTGTCCTAATATGGAGGACAGAATAAGGCTGCCCTCCCCAGAAACCTTTTGCAAAGGCTTTGGGAGTACCTCCAGGAGAACTTCATGGAGATGTCCCTGGAGGATTTCCACTCCATCCCCAGACATGTTAACAGACTTTTCCAGTAGCTGTACTGGCTGCAAATGCATCCCAAGTCTTCAGGGCAAATTAATCATTAAACATGCTTGCTTTTAAACCATGTATTATATTTACAAAGGTACACTCACCAGAGGTGCCTTCTCTGGCTTCATTGTCCAGGAGTGCGCCTTGGGATGGTTGGGAGGGTATTGGCTCCAGGGTGATAAACAGTTCCTGGCTGTCAGGGAGAATGGTTTCTCTGCTTGCCTGCCGTGCACTATCCTCCTTCTCCTCCTCACCTTCCTCATCCCCAAAATCCTCATCCCTGTTGCATGAGACTCCCCCCTTGCAGGTGTCCACGGACAGGGGTGGGGTAGTGGTAGGGCCTCCCCTTCCCCCCAGAATTGCACACAACTCATAGAAGTGGCACGTCTGGGGCTCTGACCTGGAGTGGCCATTTGCCTCTTCGGTTTTTTGGTAGGCTTGCCTGAGCTCCTTAATTTTCACGCAGCACTGCTGTGAGTCCCTGTTGTAGCCTCTGTCCATCATGCCCTCGGAGATTTTTGCAAATATTTTGGCATTTCATCTTTTGGAATGGTGTTCTGATAGCACAGATTTGTCTCCCCATACAGTGATCAGCTCCAGTACCTCCTGTTCAGTCCATGCTGGAGCTCTTTTGTGATTCTGGGACTGCATGGTCACCTGTGCTGGTGAGCTTGCCATGCTGGCCAAACAGGAAATGAAATTCAAAAGTTCCCGGGGCTTTTCCTGTGTACCTGGCTAGTGCATCGGAGTTGAAAGTGTTGTCTAGAGCGGTCACAATGGAGCACTCTGGGACAGCTCCCGGAGGCCAACACTGTTGAATTGCGTCCACACTACCCCAAATTTGACCCGGCAATGTCGATTTCAGCGCTAATCCCCTCGTCGGGGTGGAGTATAGAAATCGATTTTAAGAGCCCTTTAAGTCGACGACAATGGCTTCATCGTGTGGATGGGTGCACGGTTAAATTGATCTAATGCTGCTAAATTCGACCTAAGCTCGTTGTGTAGACCAGGGCTAAAATATGCAGCACCCAATTCATAAAGGCTTTATATATATCTAAAATAACACCTTTAACTGCCTTCAGAAACAAACTGGAAGCCAGTGCAATTTCTGGTGTCCCAATATAATGCTCCCTGTGTTTCATTGTATCATGTGGATTGATTTTGCTGTGTTTAAACAAATGATCCAATTGCTCTTATATTGGGCTGATAGGATATGTAAATTGATAATATGTTTTTAATTTTTATTGTTTCAACACTTAGGCAGTCATGTCAAAGCAGAAGCAAAGTGTCCCTTCTCTGTAGCAAAAAAGGTAAGAGAAAAACACATAATTCCTGGAACAACATACAAAGAGCATTTTATTTGGATTCTTAAGCATGTGTCTTTGATATGTTGAAATATAGTTTCTCAAAAACAAATCTTTAATGTGTATTTCCCTTTGAAATCTGATATACTTTTGTTCATCTATTAGTTTCCCATTAATTTTTTTTGGCCACTACATCCAATGTTTTCAGCTTTTTTCCCCTTTTGATGATGAAATTGTCCATTGTATTGGACTAAGGCTGGCTTCTGCCCCCACTAAATTAATTGGGAGTCTTGCAATTAATTTCAAAGGGAGCAGACTTGGTCCATAATTGGTATGATGATATAGTTACAAGTACTGCATGTGTCATAAATATAAAGGGACAGGTAAACACCTTTAAAATCCCTCCTAGCCAGAGGAAAAACCCTTTCACCTGTAAAGCGTTAAGAAGCTAGGATAACCTCGCTGGCACCTGACCAAAATGACCAATGAGGAGACAAGATGCTTTCAAAAGCTGGGGGAAGGGAGAAACAAAGCCTCTCTCTCTCTGTCTGTGTGATGCTTTTGAACCTGAAGTTGTTTTTTACCTAGGAGCAACTAGAGGGGTTTTCTGTCTATTTGCCTGGAGACAAAGGTGTTAGTTTTTGGTTTTGTTTTAGGATTTTGATTTTTTTAACAAGAAGCACAGATCTTAAAAAGGAATTTTGTTTCCTTTGGGCTGCTGAAAAGCAGGTTTTTGGCTGAAAGCAGTTAGAGGTTTTTTTTTCTCTGCTTTGGGGCCAGAGCAGAGACAAAAGGGAATTGTCTTTTGTGAGCTGGAGTTTTCTCTACCTAAAGGCAGACCTGAAGAAGTTTTTTTTTTTTCCTAATAGCAACTAGAGGGGTTTTCTGCCTATTTGCCTGGAGACAAAGGTGTTAGGTTTTTTTTTAAGGATTTCTCTGTAGGCTGACAATCACTATCAGAGAACATAGGTATCCGGACAGCACAGCAAAATTTTACAAGCCAAGTTTTTGTTTTGTTTTGTTTTCTTTCTAACTCTCGGGTGTAAAGTTAGTTAAAAACAGAGAGGTTAAGATGACAGACTCCATTCCTGTTCTTTCCCCCGCAAAAGCATCACAGACAGAGAGAGAGGCTTTGCTTCTCCCTCCCCCCAGCTTTTGAAAGTATCTTGTCTCCTCATTGCTCATTTTGGTCAGGTGCCAGCGAGGTTATCCTAGCTTCTTAACCCTTTACAGGTGAAAGGGTTTTTCCTCTGGCTAGGAGGGATTTTAAAGGTGTTTACCCTTCCCTTTATGTTTATGACAGCATGTTACATAGTTCTTCCTCAAGTCTTACTTAGGAAGACTCTCTCAGGCTTCTGTGGAAACTTGCCTGAATAAAGACATAAAGATTTGGTCCATAGAGTCTAGTGAGAAAGGGTTAGACTGAGATATTAGTGAGTCTGGAGTAAATTCACTGACTTTATTGGATTTACTCTGGATTGACTGAAAACAGAATCTGTCCCAGAAATTATATCACTAACTGTTTGCACTGGTATAATCATATTTCCAATGTCTTGCAAATGGAACCAGAACCAAAGGATGAATTCCTGGTTTGCCCTAATCTTGTCAATATCCATGTTGTGATTAGACTAAACTTTTGTTCCTGTTGGGAACATCTTTTGCTACCACTATAGTAAGTAAGCTCCTGATATAGTATGTGATACATTTGTAGCTGTGACTGTCAAGGGGATAGGGAAATTTAAAGATGAAAACTCCAGATTAAATCTAAATGCACAGTGGATTGTGCAAGTTTAAGTGGTTTGAAAATACAGCAATTCTTCAGATGGATGTTAGGTTCTACAAAATGAAAAAGCTTTCTTGAAGAACATTTTGAATAAATATATTAGCCTGATGACAAAGATTAATCATAAAGCATGACCTAGATCCAGGAAACTACTCAAAGTTTACTATTACCAAAAAAAAGTCATCTTGTAGGACTCTGTAAGGTTGTTTGCCTCTTACATGTAGTACATATAGAGGACTTTAAAGCAACACAAAGGTCCTTGCCCCCTGAAGTTATTTGAGGGAACGTGCTAAGAATTTAATAGTTACAAATCAACATTGTACTAATTTATTTCTTCATTGCTAAATTCCCACATATATGCAAAACAGGATATCCTCTCCTGGGGAAGGATTCCAGAAACTGATACTATTTCAGTCAATTCTCTAAATTGGGCAGTAATAAAACAAGAGATTTATAAGAGCCTGTCACATTACAATCCCAGAATTAAAAAGGAGAACTAAAAGAAAGAGATGAACATATTTTTAAAAGGTGTGTAGCTGACCAACAAGTTAATGGAAAACTTCTTGTCAGTGAAATTTATAACAATATGATATAATTTCCAAGGGAAGTGGTGGATATTTAAAACTAGAATGGACAAAGCATTAGAATAGGCATTGTAAAAAATGAATCTTCACTGGCAAGCTATATATGAGCAAATAGCTATTTTTCATTTGAAATTTCCATGAGTAGAGCAAGTATTATATATCCTGCAGATAGATGCACATCCACACTTGGACTTCTGAGACTGGGCAAAGGCTTTCCAATGTGCTACTCCAGTGCCACTTCTGGGGTGTAGTCCAGGGTAGCAACAGCATGCTGGTGATTGACAGGTGATATAACCCCCTTGCCCAAGGATAGGTTGATAGCTCTACTTCGCAGAGAAAGCCAAACTTTTCCAACTTAGTCTGGCTCCCTCCCCCTCCCCCCCGCCCATTTGTCTTATTTGGGAATCTAAATAGGTCAAATTAATCCCTGGGCTCAGTCCACTTAAGTGAAAGGAGGGATGAATTTGGCTCATTGTATATGGAATTCAACACAGTGTGTTGTTTTTATAAATTCTTCCCATAAGTGCAACATAATTTCATGAGTTTTATAACTTCATTCCGTATAGAGAAATCCCTTTGCAATATTTTTTTCAGAGCAGATTTTGAGAACGTTCTATGCATGTTGAATTTCGTGGCAGTGAATAACACACTGTATCTTACATTTCTCGCTAGATTGTGGCCGTCGCCCTGCAGCTCGCATGAGCAAGAGGATCCTTGGTGGCAGGACTAGTCGTCCAGGACGGTGGCCTTGGCAGTGCTCTCTGCAGAGTGAACCAAGTGGGCACATATGTGGCTGTGTTTTGATTGCAAACAAATGGGTTTTGACGGTAGCACACTGCTTTGAGGGGTGAGCAGAGCTGAGACAGTTTTACTGTTGACGTACAAATGGCTAGTTAGACAAATAACTTCCACATAAACATATTTAAAAAAAATCAGATCTTGTCAAAACAGCAAATCTCTTTTTGGAGACTAAAGAGACAATGAATGTTATTAAATGATTTCAGCTGAGGGTTTGACTAGTTTTAATATTCACTTTGATACCTAAAGTTGATAAAGGCTTTGACTTTCAGCTAGGAAATTCATAAAAAACTATCCCTTTCATTTATGATATTTCACTAATGTGTCTCATATAACTATAGAGTAATAAATCTTCTCACTGAGAGCCAGAATAAAAATAACACAAGAATACAGGGACAGTGGTAGCTGTTTAACCAGAAAAAATAAAATCGACACTTCGCCACAGTGGTATCTGAGATGATGGAGCTATTTATTGCCTTTTCTAACTACAGAGAAATGCTACGCTATCTCCACTGTCACTATTAAAAAGTCAGCACTTACCATGGAGTGAAAATTTCTAGTATCTGAGATTTGATACCACAAGGATTTTCTGTTTGACGCACAGGAACCATGATGTACCTCAGGCACCAGACATGGGTGACAGTTTAATGCTAATCATGGTATCATTCTGATTAAACAGAATTTTGGGTGGAAGTTTATTACCTTACTTCATGTTTTGCACCAAGTCCTGTTAATTAGATTTCTAAAGAGAATTAAAATGTGTTTCAACAGTTAACATGCTTTCCCCTCATATAGTCTAAGTACATTTCTGCTGCACAGCTTCTCAGCTCATTCATCCCTAATGGGAGATGCCTCCCACCTGTGGAGTTTGGAGATAATCCTGGAGTCTCCAGCAACAGCACTGAACGAAGTGCCACCCTTCAACTCAGGCCACCAGAAATTCTGCTTCTGGCAGTAGAACAAACTGGTGGCTCAGCTTGTCCTGACCCCACTTTGTTTAAAACTCTAATTTGTATTCATTTTTGTGCAGCAGCAACTTCATCTCACCTTCTAATTCCCCTTACCCTTTCCTGACGTGAGGAATCACTGGAACATTGAGGCTCCATCCCTCTGATGCAGCACCTTTTGAACAGGCTCTCCCTCCCTCCCACCCACCACAGCAGCAGAGAACCCCTACAAGCATTGAGCCACATCCAAAGGGTGCTGTAGGCAGCTTTTCAGGAAACTTAAAGGGTGAGCTATGGCTTACTGCCACTGATCCTTGCATTGCCAGAGCATGGGGCTTCAGAGGGAGAGCTATGGCCTGCTGCCAAGGGTTGCCAACTTGCATAGAGTTTTGAGCCAGACAGCTGTGCCAGGGCTTCATCCGCCATCCAAATCCATGACTCCATCATGGGAAGTCTCACCTGGAGCATGAGCATTCATACAGAGGAGAACCCCCTCACATCTTAGCGAGACTTCAGGTTTTAAAAAAAGACAAAAGCAAGTGTCCCTTTTGTAATGCAGCAGTTTGTATTGTTAATGAGCAAGGGGTGTAAAAATCAGGGTTTGAACCCTGTCTCCTTTGCCATCTCACCCTGAGGGAGGGTTTGTCGGGGCTTCTGTCCTCTACAGGACTTTCTCACATCTTGCTGTATTAGGTTCACTGCCCCTCCCGCACTCTATGCCATAGTCTGGGCAGGCAGAGAAGCCTGGTACACCTAGTGAGCCCTGCCTCAGGCTGCAGTGTGGTGAGAATTTGTGCCTATCAGGTTGTCAGCCTGCAGACCCTCACTCTGCCAGGGAAAGGGGCTCACAGTCTGAAAGGTGAGAAGGGGTCTCTCGCTTCCCTTCCCCTTCCCTATCGACTGGCTTCATACTAAAATATAAGGAGCACCTCAGGCCATATGAGACAGAACAGGGGCACAGGAGGACTCCATTTCTGATGCAGCTCAACCATCATGGGATTACAGCGAGACAAATGAAAAATCCCTTTCCATGTTCAAAATGACTCCTGATTTAGTGAGTAAAGCCTGAGAGTGACACTAGGTTGCTCCTGAAGTACTTACCAGGGTGATAGCCAGCGTGGGCAGTGGGTTGTGGAAATAGCCCACCAGCTAGCCTTCAAAAGAACACCAATCCGAATATTTGTTCCAGTACCCATCCCAATCAAGTGGTCCCTAGGCCAGGATGAATAGCATGCTACCTCCTTCCTCCCAACAACCAGAGAAAGTCTCATATGCGTACCACCAAAAACTAACAAAACCTAAAAAAACTCATGACTCTCACAGGGCAAGAAGCCAGTGGCTCACAGAGAATGCATTAATAATTATAAAATATTCTCCTTTAAGCAAAATTAGATACAGAGTTTCCAGTATGTGCCTGCTTTAAGAACATCACAAGATCTGAATGGGGATTTCTGGTTAAAACTAAATGTTAAACCATGTTATATAAAAATGGATGAAAATTCCATAACCTTTCGGAAGCTACAGCTGGTGCAGCAGTAGCTCCACCAGTGAAAGACAGTCAAAGCATAAGAAGGGGGCTTCCTTCCAAAAGATCCCTGATAGACTATAAGAGTGAAATTTCAAAGCTTCAGTTGTGGCCATTCAGATCCTATCCTTATTAAGGAAAACCAACTTGATGAGCCTCTTGCTTGCTACTGCCTAGGGATGTGATTTTTGCTTTGAATGTCAGAGGTCTCAGGTTCACATTCTGGTCAATGCTGGGAGCAGTGTGTAAAATATTATTTCTTTGGAATATTTCCTGGCTCTTGATGTGATTTGAGATGAGCATTGCCTCCTAACTCCATGGCTACACCATGAGTAGCAATCACTCGTCTTAAACAGATACCTTGTGCAGCCAAATTTATACATGAGCGGCTATGTGGGGGAAACTTTGGAGAAATTAATATCTGAGAACGCTGAGCGGCCTCAAGCATCTCTATGAAATCCAGCATAGCAATCTGTTGGTCACCACCAACAGGGTACTCAAGAAGGGACTATTTCTACTAGCAGAGGAAATAAACTGGAAGAGAAGCTCCCAGGGAAGACCTAGATTTTTTTTTCTTCACAAACCAACAAACCTCAGCATGACAAAGACAAAATGGGCATTGATGTATGACAGCTCACAGTTCATGTACAAGACTCTGCCTTCTGATCCACCCTCTCCACCCAAAGTCTTAAATGGCTTTTAGTAGTTACCCATCTATACATATTTATGGACAATTTCACAATCCATTTCCTGTTTAGAGAAACAGACCCACTCATAACTTGCCAACTGCTAGAAAGGATTCAAACGCACCAGTTCAAAATCAAGAAGGGCTTTTTGAGCCCAACAGAAAACTGTCAAAAAAGATGAGTCAAAAAAGGCCTGGCACGGGTCATAATTTTACCACCATGGTAAAGATTTACAAAGATCGAAGAGATCATTGCAAAAGTTGTTTCCTACCAGCAGTCAGCTATAGCTAACTGTCTCCACTGACTAGGTTTATTGGTTTATGCATCAGTATCAACCTGTGCATGGGATTTCATACAATGTGCCTCCGAGATTCCTTCTGAGGTTGTAGAATAACACAGCTGATGCAATGCAAAATTAGGTGTCACTCTTGGATCACGTCTGAATGCCCTTTTATGGGCAAGTACAAACAACTTGCTGACAGCTTACTCAGTTTTCACTTATAGACCTTTGCATACTTGCTACAAAAGCAAGCGTTGCAAGGTGGGGTGCATACTTGGAAGAGAAGATGATTCAGGATTTATGGTCCCTTACTTAGCAGAAGGGAAGCATCCAGCTCTCTGAAGCTCACACCTTGTGCTACACAATTTTGCAAAATCTCAGAGTACATATCCTTTTAGGTTTCAGAGGAACAGCCGTGTTAGTCTGTATTCGCAAAAAGAAAAGGAGTACTTGTGGCACCTTAGAGACTAACCAATTTATTTGAGCAAAGCTCATGCTCAAATAAATTGGTTAGTCTCTAAGGTGCCACAAGTACTCCTTTTCTTTTTGCATATCCTTTTAGTTCACTTTGACACTTCTAGCAGGCTAGCAGCAGAGTGGCTGAACAAACACACATAGGAATGCCCATATTGGGTCAGACCATAGCATCCAGTACTTTGTCTCTGTTAGTGGTCATACTAGCTGCAAGAGGAAAATGCAAGAAACCCCATAGTGGGCAGTTACAGAACAACTTGTCCCCCAGAGGAATCTTCCTCCTATGTAGTTAGAAGTTGGTTTATGATCTTAAAGGTGAATGTTTGTATCCCTTCCAAATCCACTAAGTAGCCAGAGGTCAAAACTTCTATGAGGCATTTGAAATAATGTCCTGGTCAGAGAAGAATTTGCTGTGTTTAAAGACAGTTCACATAAAGAGTACAGAAAAGAAGTCGCAAGAGCTGAAGTTGTCATCCTAGCCTGCCACTGGCTTGGACTAAATAGACAGTCAAGGAACTTTCACTGCATCTGTGGAAAAGAACAGACCTCTTGAAGTAGGGACACCTCCTTCATCCTGACCTGAACCATCTAGTTAACAGCCTACACGTCAGAAGAGAAGTGTAGTTCAGCACGAATTCTCTGTAGCCTCATTGATACATTTTGGTATCTAGACAGAACTTAATGAGAAAATTTTAATCATTGATGTGGTCAAGTTTCATTTCCGGTAATGAAGGGAAACAGTAAGCTCCCTCTATACAGTGCCCAGCACAATGCCACCTTGGCCTCTAATTAATGCAATTAATAATCCCAAAGTTCTGGTGATCTTAGCCTCATTAGAGTTTCTACTGAATGGATGGTCAAAATCCTGCAACCAAGCACCATGAAAAGTTGGTATTAGTGGCATTCTTTATAC
Source organism: Lepidochelys kempii (assembly GCF_965140285.1). Classification (NCBI taxonomy): domain Eukaryota; kingdom Metazoa; phylum Chordata; order Testudines; family Cheloniidae; genus Lepidochelys; species Lepidochelys kempii. The sequence continues at coordinate 92,291,979 of NC_136383.1, forward strand.
AGCTATATCTGACCCCACAACTGAGTGTCATTAGGCGTCAAGATTGATCAGCCTGGCCAGACTAGACAAACCTGTGGCTGGCCTTTCTTGTTTTGTTCCAAGCTTCCACACGTTTTTGAAAGGATGCAGCATACATGTGGAGTCCTAGCGATCTAAAGACATTGCATGGATACACATACCAGTCCTATCCTGTTCATCTCATTTACTCTAAATGCCAGGGTCTGAGGGCTTCATAGTTGCTATGAGCAAGATGTTAAAATCCTGGGCCAGTTGTCATGCACAAAGGGCATCAAGGCTGCCCTTGAAATGGGTCCTAGTGGCATTGTGGAAAGAGAGCCTCTCATTTACACAGTAGGTTTCCATTCCTCTGTAGTAACATCTTTTATTAGAAAGTTGGTGCTGGGTTGGTTCCTAAACAAATTACAAAGTTGTGCTTTTATAGAGAGGGAAGCTCTATTTCTGCCTATTATTCTATTGTAACAATAATTAAAATTCCACTTTATCCTCCTTTCCACTTAGCCCATTTCTGTGATTCACTGCTCGCTAGTCCCCATTGCAGATGAACGAGGAAAGGCGTTATGCAGCACAATGAGACATTTCTTACCCGATACATTTTTTTTTTTCTGTTAGTAGCTTCTCTTCTCATACAACCCACTCTGGAAGACCAGAATGTAACTTCTAACTTACAATACATTGATTTTTTTCCTTTAAAGGGAAACTTAAACACAAGTCAACCAAATTTCCTCTTAATGCTGTTTATCGGTTGCTGAACTCTTTCTATAGTTTTGGAAGAACTTCTTGGGTAAGCTGAGTTGAAGGGCGGGGCTTAGTCCTAGAGCCCTCAGCAACAACATTGCAGAACGTGACAGTAGAGAGGTATTACCCGTTAATGATGATTGAGGAGAGAAGCTGCTTGGGGAAGTTTTCATTCTATAGAACTTAGACTTTTTGAAGTGGTTAATTTGTCCCTGGATAGATCTATACTGCATCAGTGTGTACCTAGTATGTTTCCTTTAAAAGGACACTGTGTCCCAGAATGAATCCCAAATGCCAGCCATTTGAAATTGCTGGGATGAAAAGGTTTGTAAATTTCTATACTGATATCTTGTTTGAATCTGACACTGTGAAATTACAAGAAATGGGTTATGCTCACTCTTCTGACCCTATAGTGGCACCAAACTATAAATGTGAGGTCTTACATTGTTAAATCATTTTAAAAGTATACTTTCATAAATTGGAGGGCCCAGTCTGTTTCCTTTATCTGTTTGACATTATGATGTTGTATTGTGGATTAAGATGGTCTGAGGAAAATTATTTTAAATTGTGCCAGTCAAAAAAAAGCAATTAAAGAGGAATTTTAAAGTGATCTTAAAAGATAATATATTTTTATCCTGAGACTTATTAGTTAGAGGCATTTTGGCAAAGAGTCAGCCAGCATGTAGGGACTATGTGTATACAAGTGTTGCAGCCACTCGCAGAGAACATTACAGCAAATGTGCTCTTAGATACTCAGACAATAGCGATGAGACTTCATAAAGCATCTAGTCCATCTTCTTGCCATTGCTAGTGTTTCCTCATTATGTACCCTATGGTTTTGTTGAGTCTGTTTTGCAATAAATCCCATGAAAACGCCTAAGATCAATTTAAACTAACCAAGAGGTTTCTTTTCTGTTTGAGAATATATTCATGTTGTGACTTTTCATTGCCCATGGCTCTGCATTTTCAGAATCCTTCCTTGCTTTGTTCCCACAAGACATAGTTAGACATAAATATGCCTTGTGGTTTGTCGTCATACAGAGAGCCATGACAGACAAAAAAAGAGAGAGTCTGCAATGTCAGCAATGGCATGTTACCTTATTTTAACCGAAAATAACATTTATTATGCAATCAGAAAACCACAGTGCTGAGAAAGAGCTGTACTTTTGCATTTTCACAGCTTCTTTCTGCCGCAGTCTCTGTAAAGGCAGCCAAGCTTTACAAAACCATGTTCAATCAGCTATGTAAATAGTGAATGCTTCCTTTTTTTTTTAAAAGCCACAGGGAAGTCAGAGAACCTGTGACTTCCCACTAGTTCTCATCATGTGATTTAATACTCTTAGCCTCTGATACAGCCCACACTTTAACATGGCGGTTCGCATGTAGCTCAACTGATGTTGGTTCACTCCTCTTGACACTGTTACTTCCCCTTCCTCAACTGCAAAAATCCACAAATGTCAATAATGATGGCTACAATTTTTAAAAAATACAATCATGGAAACGTAGTCTTAGGCAATCACGGCTAAACGTCAAATTGAAATGTGACCTTCAAACTTAGGTTGCTGACACTTGACATCTTGGGGCCTAACACCTAAGGCTGGACAGTTGCCGTGAACGACACAGCTTTCATAATTTCCATATAGAGCAGGGGTGGCCACCCTGAGCCGGAGAAGGAGCCAAAATTTACCAATGTAGATTGCCAAAGAGCCACAGTAATACATCAGCATCCCCACATCCGCGCCCCCCACTCCCGCTGCCTATAGAAGGAGCTGCATATTAACTTCTGAAGAGCCGCATATGGCTCTGGAACCAGATTGGCCACACCTGACATACAGCAAAGTGATGTGATGATTTTTTTGATACTAGCTGGTGGCAGAATACAAGGACAGCTCTCTTGTTTGAGCTGTAAAGTTAAATTCAGAGTTGCTTGAGTAGCACATAGAAATCAATTGCTTAGTGACAAAGCAGGAGAGAGGCAAAAGACCACATTAGTGGATTTCCTAGCCCTGCCCTAATGATACTGAGCACCTTGACGGCAATAGGAATTGAGGGCTTGTCACATTACAGGAGCCAGAAAGGACCAGCCTCTGCCAAAGTTAAAATATATACAGCCTCTTCTTAAAAATAATAGCAGACCTCAGGGAAGGGGCAAGGCAATTTGATCTAAGTTATGTTCTGATGTGGTGCCTCTTGTTCAAAACAGCATATGCACTGTTCTTGTGGTTTGCACTAAAAATGGAAACGTGAGTGATTATTTTGGGTATAATTTTATTCTAGTGATTTGGTGACTATCCACCCAATTATGGTTCTGTGACTTTTGCTTTTTCCAGTATTTTTATTCAGGAATTGTTTTCTAAAATTTGCCATGACCTGATTGCAACCTGAGATTATTGTTCTTCCTTTTGCACAAACTAACAAGAGAAGGATGGTACTACAGCTAAAATACATGGATGGGAGGCAGGAGACTTTGCTCAGTTCTTCCATCTATAAAACTTTCTAACCTCACAAGAGTGAGGCAAGAGTGAATTCATGAATGTTTGAGTACTGAGGCCTAGATTCACATGGGGGGACTTAGGTGTAAGTTTTTACTGGTGGGTATATGCAAATCCAGGTAAGGCACAGTGGAATTCATAAAACTTGACGTTCTGCTGGCTCTCTCTCGTGGAGTCCCCTGGTGAATCTAGCCCTGTGTTCCTTGGGTGGAAAATTTGAAGGAAAGAAAGTATGATTGTGTGTTTTTTGGTGAGATCTTAACTTAATTTTTAGTGTAACCTCAAAGTAATATTTCTGTTAGTTCTGTAGTACCACTTGTGTGTTCAGTGCATTGCAGAAAGGTATCCAGAAGTCCTCAATTATACAATTGTGTATAAAAGAACTGTAGGGGGAAATTTACAATTTTTTCTTTCTCTTACAAAGGAGAGAAAACGCTGCAGTCTGGAAAGTGGTGTTTGGTATAAACAATCTGGATCATCCATCAATCTTCATGCAGACACGACTGGTGAAGACTATTATCTTGCATCCACGCTATAACAGAGCAGTAGTTGACTATGATATCAGCATTGTAGAACTAAATGAAGATATCAATGAGACAAGTTATGTAAGGCCAGTCTGCTTACCCAGCAGGGAGCAGTTGGTTGAGCCACATACCTACTGTTACATCACAGGCTGGGGACACATGGGCAACAAAAGTAAGAAGAATGCTTTCCAGACTCTTTGGAGAAATCTAACCTTCTACGAACCTGATTAACTACTTGGCTCCAATTGCAAACCACTGTGTCTACCTCTAGTTATATACTTGTGCCTTATTAGGCCACTTGTACATAATCTGTATGTATTCACAAAAGGCTATACCTGTGGCTAGAGCTTAGCTTGTCAAAGGCAGGAGCTGTTAAAGTCAGGCTGCTAAATCCATATTTCAGTAGCTACATATATGATGTGATTTTTAAGAGTACTGCCCATCCAGGAGCTTCTACTGAGGAAATAGCCTGAAAATCTTGGCTATAGTCTGTTACTTGCTTAAGCTGCATTTGAAGCTATATTGAGAGTGTGGCAAATGATCAGAGGACGATAACGTTAGCCGTGTGCAAAGCTTCAGGCTCAAATCTTGGCTTGTCGCTTGACTAAACAAGATTTATTTATTTAACCAAAACTCTCCATAGCATGCTGTGGCACTATTTATCCCACCCCCCACATAATCCCCAGGTGCCTCTTTTCTCCCAGAAAGGTTTTGCCTTGTTTTTGTTAAATGGAAGGGCCAGGGTCCCATGACACAGAGCAGAGGGAAAATGTTGTGGCTGCCCTGGCTCTTAAGTACCAGTGATGTGGAAATATTTCTCTTTTTTAGTTATTGTAATCACGAGCAGGGGAAGGAGGTAAGCCCTGAACTCTGGAGAATAGGAACATAACATTGGATGTATGTCAAACATGGGGTAATACCATTCCTATTCATACCATTCATACCATTCCTTTTAAAACTGAAACGTTCTACAGTCCAGAACAATGCTGAATTAAATGCCACTGACTGGTGTAGTCTGTTTGCTAACAAGAAATCCATTCTGTCCGTGTACCCCTACTCTAAAGGTAGCAGACCTAATGACGCAGTGATGAGCTTTCATACCATTGGTAAATGGCAAAACGTTGTTTTTTTGCTCGCCCAAGCAGTCATGTTGTCAATGACATCAGGTTCAAAGTTACAGGTTACTAAGCACCATAAAACAAAGGTGTTCATCTTGATTGCATAGTGGTTAGTACTTTGTACTTTAGGTTTAACAGTTTCCCTTCACCTTAATTTTGGCAGAGACAGCAGGCAACAAGCCTGCACTGGCCCCTTTGGGACAGGATGAATGGTGTGATAGGTTTTGCTCTTCTCTGATACGCTCTCTGAGGGTTCATCAACCCAAGAATTTAGTTCATGGCAAGTCTAGCCCGCTGCACACTAAGTGGCTGTGTGGATCATGCCTCTATGCACTAAATGTTTCCTAGTGCACTTTGAGGTGCTCCTGTGTCAAAATGCACTAGAGAACTTTTAGTGTGTAGGAGACAGGTGCACACAGACCATGTGTGCAGGCTAGATTCAGCCCACAGCTTGCCATGAACTAAGCCTTCACATAGGCCCTCCACCCCAAGTAAAGCAATCAGCTTTGATGGGTTTATTATACTAAGTATGAGGGTGACAGTGTTGTTGTGGGACATGGCTTTTGAGCCCTAAATATATGCTCCCTAATTATGTCTTCTTCCCAACCCCCAATCTCAAAAGTCCCATAACATGTCTTTTAAAGTAGCAGCCGTGTTAGTCTGTATTCGCAGAAAGAATAGCTCACGAAAGCTTAGGCTCAAATAAATTGGTTAGTCTCTAAGGTGCCACAAGTCCTCCTTTTCTTGCTATGTCTTTTAAAGGCTCCCTCCCCAGTCTGTCAACTCTAAGCCTGGTTTAGCTGGAGGCACAACATAAAATGCTCACACCCGCTCTGGAATAGAAGGTGGGCCAATCCCCACACCTATACCCACTGTTCTGTGAGCTTGAGAAATGTGAATCCCCACTTGTCGGTGTATATGAAACTACCCCCCTTACTGGCGGGAATGGGGCAAAGAAGCTTTTCTTCTTATATTAAATACACGTTTAAAGCTAATTTTATTATCATTACTATTTTTAAGTTTAGCCTATCATAGTAGAAAAGAATGTTGCAATCTCAACTAGCAATGAATATAAGTATTTCTGTATATTACAGTGTATACTTTAATAAAGATTTTTTTTCCAGTGCCTTTTAAACTTCAAGAAGGAGAAGTTCGTATTATTTCCCTAGAACAATGCCAGTCATACTTTGACATGAAGACCATTACCAGCAGGATGTTATGTGCAGGCTATGAGTCTGGAACTGTGGACTCTTGCATGGTAGGCCTTTTTCTGAGTAGAAACATGAAGCAGATTTTCTAAAATAAAAGTCTAAGAACCTAGGGTATTTCAATGGGCACTAGAGGTTAGTTTTGATACAGAGGTAACATTAATTTTCATAGTACGTACTTAGAAATGGACAAACATTTTTGACCAATTATTTATTTCTCTTAATCATAATCCATTCAAAGTTGATTTTATTAAGTCTGCAAGTTTCACAGATTCCTTGACTTTCCATGATCTCTGAAGTCACTGGTGCGCCTGGGCCGGGGGCACCCCTGGCCCAGTTGCTGCTGGGGCAGTCTCCAGCCACCGTGACACCCTCACCCCAGCAGCAGCAGAGTTTAGGTATGGTGGGGGGAGGGGAGGTGGCAAGCTCTGGGGAGTGCTTACCTCTGGGGTGCTCCCCAGAAGCAGCAACATCCCCCTCAGCTCCTAGGCGGACGTGTGGTCAGGTAGTTCTGCGTGCTGCCTCCACCTGCAGGCATCACCCCAACAAGCTTGCATTGTCTGCGGTTCCTGGCCAATGGGAGCTGTGAAGCTAGCGCACTGGGTAGAGGCAGCACATGGACATGCCTGGACATGCCTCCGCCTAGGAGCTGAGCAAGGGGGAATGTCCCCACTTCCAGCAAGGCATGGAGCTAGGTAGGGAGCCTGCTGGCCCCGCCATTTCCCCCCCACCCTCCAGCACCAGCAGGGGTCCTGGGCCACACAGTGGCACCTACCCCTTCCCCCCCCCCCCCAGCACCCATGGCACTCCCAAGCTGCCCCTCCCCAGATTGAGTCAGGGCTGTATAGTAGAAGTCATGGACACGTCCCAGGCCGTGAATTTTTATTTACTGCCCATCACCTGTCCATGACTTTTACTAAAAATACCTGTGACTAAAACGTAGCTTTACTTATGATCTACTGCTTGGAGCCTCTAACTAGTAGTGTATGTTAAGTAGTAGGCTGATTTTTTTTTCTTTCGTTTGCGTGAATATTAAATAGCAATTTTTTTGGTATGAACATACCAGCCAACCAAACCTTACTGACATTGTTTCAAAATATTAGCTGTCCAGTTTGTATGCTTTTTTCTAGATTAGTTGAAACCCATTTTTACAGCTGCATTAGTCATGAAAAGCAGATTTTATAGAAACTCAGATATAGCTCGAGCCATAATAGCATTGGCTGTAACATCCATAGGTTGTTTTTTCTCTTGCATTACAGGGCGACAGTGGAGGACCTCTTGTTTGTGAGCAGCCTGCAGGACGCTGGACATTGTTTGGTTTAACCTCGTGGGGCTCTGTCTGCTTTTCCAAAGTTTTGGGACCTGGAGTTTACAGCAACGTGTCACACTTCATTGAATGGATTGAAAGACAAATATACATTCACACCTTTCTACTAAACTAAGGCTAGTGGTCTGCTGACATACAAGAGGCAAAGATCATTGGCCTTTGAGCATTGAGGATTGTGCAACCAATTCACTTAAGAGGACGTTACAAGCTCTGTGTTGTTGATGGGGAGGTATGGAAAATGCAGCATAAATGAATTGATTAAACTCTCTGCTACTAAAGATACTCTGGGGCAGCACTATTATTTTTGTAATCTTTTTTGACTTTTCCTTTAGCTGCATTGTGTTACTATTCCAGGCACAACAGAAGGCTTAAAGGAAGAATCAACCAATTTTCTGCCTTTCAGACATTTAAATTAAGCTGTAGCACAGACTTAGTAAAACTATAAAACTTTGGGGGAAAAACAAACAGTAGCACATGCAGTTTCAGCCCACAATTCTTCCAGTGAAGAATTAAATCAATATATTCTCAAAAATGAGATTGAGGTCTATATTAAAATTAGCCCTTCTGCTACCTTGAGTTTGCTCCCATGTGAGCATAGCAGGGCCTTGTCAAAAATACAACCGGCATGGGAGAATATGTAGTTCTTTGAGATAACTGATGTTTTAGATACTGTCACACTACAATTAAGTCACATAGTTCAGACTACTGTTAAGCGAAACATTTACCTCTAAAGTTCAGTACCTTCTGTATTGATTCACCTAATGTAACATGTACCAGATAGTGTTCTATAGAAATATTAACTGTACTCATAAATATTAATAGTGTTATGGATTATTAAACTACTTTTAAGTCACTGGTGTATTGCAGTTTCACTAGGAGAAAAAAAACCCAGTGACTTGACAGTATGTCTCATTGTAGATTATGGGTTTAGGGGACAGCAAAATAATTCTCCCCCGACCTCTAAATAATACAGCTGTGTCCAAATTTCTCTAGTTCAGGGCTGCATCTGACTCATGAAAGTTGAGATAGATTGTCGACATCCTAATCTCAAATGCAAAAAGGTGCAGAAATTACAACTTCCAGTAGCCCAGGCTCCATCTTTCTCCACAGCACCAGGTCCTCAGCTGGTGTAACCTGATATAGTTCAGTTAAAATCAAAGCCACCATATTGATATAAACCATCTTAAGCTCTGGCCTTTAGTGTGTAAGGGCCAGTTGGACAACCTTGCACTAATAGAGGGGAACTGGATTACGAAATACAGGATTTTCAGGAAGTTTTGTTTTCAGTATTAGGAAAAAAATGCTGTCATAAAATGAACAGCCTCTCCTGCCATATCTGTTCACCAAAAGATGTAGTTAAAGTTGGCTTTGATTTTATTGTAAAGCACTGGAACACTTACAGCCATTCTATGTATATGTAAGCACTGCCAAGAAATAATATTTAAGGTAATTTCTTATTTCCTCATTGATTACTTGGGCCTTGGCCTACAACCAGTTTTCAAGCAGAACTTCCCTGTAAAATAAATGAGTTCTGATTAAAAGCTGGTGGCACCATATAGCCCATTGAATATAATCACCTGTGTTAGGAAATGATGCATCCCAAGCAGCATCAGAAAGGAGCAGAAGTTTTTTTTCCAAATCATTTCTGCCACAACATTCCATGTAAAGACGATATTTGTAATTTTATAAATGTATTTTTATACTGGTTTTCCCCCTTCTATATGTGCACATGATAATATTGTATGTAGGTTTGAAAGAGTCAAATTTACTCCCTCCTTCCAATGTATTAGTCCTTTCCTGTGTATTGTCATCTCTATGACCATGAGAATTATCTAACACTTGTAGCCCCATTTTAAGGTGATAAAAACACCTTGGTTGTTTCACTCCTGTCACAGCTACAGCTCCACATGGAATTAACAACTAGGCAGATGTGTTTATTTCTACCCATATTAAACAAATATGTACAACAATTGTCCAATAATTTCTGTGATCTAAAATAAACACGTTTTTATTCTTGCCAGAGACTCAGTTCAAATGGAAGAAGTTAGAAGCAAGACTATACCTCTACTCTCTTGTGATTGAAACCAATTAGCATACATGCGCCAAGCTGCTTACTGTACTACCTACCCCTAGCTGCCTCTTAGCACAGTATCCGTTTGTTCAGATTCTGTCTCTACAACTTGGGTGTGGTCCTTACCCATATTTCTCATGTGTGTTACCAATACAGAAAGATCAAGAAGTGTGACTGCTTACAATTATTTTGGATTAAATTACATTTTTGTAGTGGGAAATTAAAAAACCCACTAAGCCATATAGTGGCTTCTCTGAATATCTTTAGAGCAATATTTCTTCGATGACATTATTTCAAAATGATTAGCATCAGTACAGATAAACAATAGGCAGAGTTTCAGCACTGTGTAAATGTGCAGAGAGCAAAATACGCACATTCTTGGAATTGTGCAAGCAAAAAATTTCAGAAGGAAACAGAACAGAAAATGGGCTCAAATACTAATCATAGAATCATAGATGATAATTTAATAGGAGCTGCACTTTTTGAGTTGTGTTTATTTCAGTAGGCCCTAGTGGACTCAAAAAATTCCCTACATTGCTCCATGAATTGGCTATGTAAGATAAAATAATTAAAAAAAACAAACAGGCAATATTTTAAATAGCCTGGGCTAAAGAAACAGACTCAGATTCTCAAACTGTGGTTCCTACCGGTGGCTTCCAGAACAGCTGAAAGGTCACATGGTGCTGAATCTCTTCCGTGTTTCTAGTAGCTTCTATAGGCACCTAGGTTGTTAATTTAAAGAAGAGTCTGGAGGCCTGCAAAAGCAACTGACAGCAAAGAAGATGAGTCATTCTAGCCACCTCTACTAGGGGAGGCTGTGATATAACAGGAGGAAACAGGATGTGCTCAGGGATTGGGGTGCCAGCGGGACTGGAGCAGTCAATCACCCTTTGGAGAAGACTATCTGAAAGATAAGAAAATGAGGTAACGAGGCAGCATGTCCTGACGAATGGGCACCAAGTGCAAGAAGTGTAGATAGGGCAGAAGGGATTGGGCCAGTCAACAGAGACACACATGAAGGGGAGCCACGGAGAGAAACAGTAGAGGTGTGGGAGGAGGATACAAATTATATGAAGAACAAAAGGAGATGCAGTGATTTGTTCTTTCAGAAACTAAAACTTCATATTAAACACAGTTAAATACACATCATGCCACTCCCCTATATTCTACCTGAACAGTCTCTGTTGTTCAGCTATCAGTGTTAAGGTGCCCATGCGACAGCAAATGGGAGGAGAGGTCTGTGCTATGAAAAAAACCCAAGAATCCTTGCAATAGACCAGTGTGTTGAGGGCCCCAGTAGCAGCGGGGGTCCCAGACTGCACACCAGCATCCCCCACCCCACCCAGCAACCACGGCACCCTTCTCCAGCCCCACCCCCCCAAAGTTTTAGTCAGGGGTATATAGTAAAAGTCACGGACAGGTCACGGGCTGTGAATTTTTCTTTACTGCCCGTGACCTTTAAAAATACCCGTGACTAAAACGTAGCCTTACTTACATTACACAAATAGTGTGCGAGTCCAAGGCAACAGCGGAATGTATGTTCAGCGATATAGGTGAGCGAGGGTTCTACTAAGAGAGTCAAGCTCACGAGGATTGGCACCCAGTGTTTCTATAACTCCACTGATCACACAAGAAACTTCTAACGTGACATCTGTATAAAGCTATGAAGTAGAAACTATTCTCAGCTTGGAGAAAAGTAGTTGGCCAAAAAGTAGTTAAGCAGTACAACAAAAAAATTGATACTGGTTTATCTTGGGAATATTGAGAGGCATGAGACAAAAGGATGAATCGCTCCAACCACCCAAGAAATGCACTGATTCGAATGAAATATAAATTAAATAAATGGAGGGAGCTCTGATGGTACAAAATCATTATGATGCTTACCGTGCTCAGACAGACCCCAATTCAGGAAAGCAGCCATGTTCAGAAGAACACTTCAGTTCATGCTTAAAGTCAAGATAAACACATGATTAAGTCCATCCCTATTCAGGATAAGTACATTCCTAAATCAGGACCATACTGCAACAGTAAGCATGACATCAAAAGCTTGAGACAGAGGTAGATGATGGGCATGGAGGGGAGATCTGTCAGTTGTTTGTTTCAGGGCTCCATCTCTCTTATTTTGCAAATAAAGAAAATAAATTGTCCTGAGGGATGGGAAGATGGATTTCCTCTAGGAGAATCATTATTCTCTTCACCTTCCAACCCCCCAAGCTCCTGAAAGCTGCCCAAGGAGGTGACAATCTTAGCAAAGCCATGGTGCTCGGGAAGGGGGCATTATCCTAGGCTGTGTCTTCATTAATGATTTTCAGGAAGTCTCCTACTGTTTCTATCACCAGGGACAGTGTGACAGGTGGAGCTTTCCCAAACAACACTAACGAGGAGAAGGTTAGTCAACTGGCGGGTGAAAAGGTAGGACTTATTTATCCTCACAATCCAAGTGAAAGCAAACCAAACCACAGCAAATAGGGATTACTGACATGACCTCTTACCCACAACAGACATTCAGAAACCAACTTGGCCCTGCTTGTGCCAAGCAGCTCCAGACTTAGAAATATCCAGATCCTTTTGTATTAGTGTACCAAAAAAGTGAGAGCCCATATGACACTGAAGGTTTTATTTTTTCATAAAATGGACTTTGAACATGACCAGTGTGTTCTGTAAATCTTGCTGGCTTGGACCCTCCACGTTGATAAGATCACAAACAGAATGATGAGTATAAAAAACATTTTGCAAAGAGGTTCCTGGAGAGGAGTGCAGTGGACCTTATCAGCACTAGTTGCCATTGTAACATCGCTACAGACCACAAGATTGCAACAACACTAGGTGGAGCTCAGGATGACAAAGTCAGGGTCAACTGGTAAAAGTGTCTCCACCAGGACAGCCTTTAAATTACATCACTGTCACTTTTACCAAAGTTACTATGTCATACAGTTAGCATGTACCAAAAATGATGAGTTTTTAATAAAGCTGGTACTTGCACAATACTTCATGCCCATTTAGACTCTGGATACCTCAATAAGTTACTTAAAATGTTTTAAAAATACAAAAGGCTTCTGAATAAATTTGTGCATCAACTGACTTGACCAAAACACCCCAAAAACCATCACCAACAAAAAACCCGAATGTAATGTAATGCACCAATGTTCTTGTTCTTGGTTTTTTTAAACAGTTAACATTCCAGTTTCGCAGGGCATGTTAAAACATCCTGTTCAGTCAAAGCACAATTCAAACCTGCCTTATTTATTAGAGAAATTTCATTGCTGCCCTTTGCAAAAGTAAACTCCGGGGCGCCGGCACACGAATTATTAGCACAATATGTTTCTGAATAGGTTTCCTTCGAGGAGTTCAAAAATGCAGCTCTCTCACAAGTCAGGTCGTTCACATCCCTGAACTCATCCTGTTTGTCTGATATGAAGGTAGACTTCTGCACTGACCTGTCTGCTGGACAGGTATGAAAAGGTGTCTTAGACACTGGGATGTATGAAGAGTGGTCAGTGCTTTCTCTTACTGATGCAGCATCTTCAGCAGACCTGGAACATGCACGAGTGCCCTGGAAACCCATTCTACACTTCCCAACACGATCATCCTTCCACTTTTTAATTGCTTCCCTCTGCTCCTCAGGAGTCAGTCTGTCAAGGTGCTTGGCTCTCAACACTGGAGATGGAAACAGTGCCCCTTGAAGAACTCTGAACAAGTATCTAGAACATAAACAGGGTTTTCCAGTAAGCCATTCAGAAGCAGATTCAAGCTCTTCTCAGCAATGGTAAAGGACCCAAACAGGAGCATGCAGGGAAAGGAGAGGAGGCATCATTCCTACCATCCAGGCTGTAGTGATAGCCCTGTAATCCCAAAGCTGCAGTAGCCCCTGCAGCAATGACCTTTAGGCTTGCACACATAAATAATTGTGCCTGCACTTTTGCACTAGAACAGGTTATTAGGACCAACATGTTTAAAAGTGGCCACGGACTTCAGTGCCTCTGTTTTTTGCATGTTGGGCGTGACACCCCTAGGCTCTGATTTTCAGGGATGGTGTGTACTTGCACTCCAGCTGAAGTCAGTGGAAGCTGCAGGCTCTCAGGAGTGCTGAAAATTGGACCCTGCATGTCTCAAAACAAAAACCATTTGTTTTGGCAATGCTGTTGAAACTTTTCTGGCACTGGGAGATTGAAAGCGACTCAAAGAACCTTATTTATAAAGTCTAAAAACTTTGCATTCAGTCTACCATGAAAATCAGCCTCTCCTAAAACCAGAACCCTTATGTTTCACTCACTGGTTTGTTTGATTTAAAACAGCCCATGTGTTGAAAGCATTCTCCCATCTTGGCTCATTATTGCTACACAATTTGCTTTTTAAATTAATTTAGGAGGGAAAGCAAGTGGTTAGTGGCACCATCTGGAGTCAGGAACACTGCAGAAGGGAGAGCTTTTCTGATACAACTCAGCCCAGGCCTACAGTACCACCATCAGCTGGTTTAGTTGCAAGGTCTGAGCCAAAGTTGAAAACCACAGTGATATGTTTATGCCCTAAAGCAAAATGTGTATCCTATGTATGCTGTGCCCCAACCCACAATTGGGAGGGACAAGTTGTATATCCCACAGCAGTAATCTCACAACTTGTAGGAATCCAGAGATTTTTTTTGACCATTTTGTCCATTTACAAAAACTCTGGGTTCAAGCTTTTTCAAAAAAAGAAAGAAAACATTTGAAAAAACCGTTTCGGTAATAAAAACACGCCCATAATTAGCTTCTCTATGACATGTACATGATTCACGCTGCTACCTTATACAACTTCTTTGGATATAAATTCTAACCTTTGAAAAGTGATTAAGGTAAATTATTGATTTAAACATGAGAAGTAGGATTTAGACTAAGTCATTACAGCAATTTTGTACTTGTTTAAATTTGACTGGAGAAGATCCCAATTAACAGTTCCTTGCATACATATGGGCTCATTTATGCTTAAACTACCAGGCTATCCAATTTTATATGTTCAAAAAAGACAAGACCACACCACAGAGATTTATAGCATCATAGCCACAACGAAAACCAGAGCCGGTTAATACTAGTGGTTATAAAACAACAAAGTACCTGGGTAGAAGAGCAACACAAGTAGTAATGATGCAAACCAGATAAAACACTGGGTCTGTCATGTGCTTTTCCATGATCCAATAGGGATTTGATGGTGGATTACAGGTTTTGCAGGTTGCTCCAAACATCAGTGCAAAGACCAAGTAAAATAAGATGCTACCTATCATAACAGCCATGTGTATCCAAGTCTATAATGTGGAAAGGAGGGATAGGGGAAACAAGACAAGAATCAGAGATTCAGGATCAAAGTTATTACAAACAGAAAAGTGTGTGCATACACACACACAGTGTCTTGAACTGAAGTAAATCATAAAACAGTTCAGACAGACAGGACCCTCTTGATTTCAGATAAAATATTCCCAGGGAGACGGGTTTCTTCCCTCTATAGTTGACAGGAAACAGCCACATAATTTGAAAATTCTTCCCCCCTTAACCTTCTTTCATTTTTATCTATTAAATATACAACTCATGATACCATGGTACAAGACTTTTTAATGCCAAGTACGTCAGATGACTACATTACTCATAAGCATCAGAGAAGACCTTCACAAACAAGCGGGAACAAAATCTTCACATGATACCACTACACAGTTTGATGTAAACACAGAATAACTGTGTATTGGTCTCAGATTTCTTTTGTTTTGCAATTCAGAGTACGTTAGTTACTAAGAATATAATCGGTTGCCAGGTCCGACAGCTTGCTGACGTCTCTAAATGCCAAAAGAAATTCATTTATGCTATTCAGAGAATGGAGACATTAATATCATCCATAGTTTGCTAAACAAAGGGATTTTTGTGAAGGTTATTGTGCCCTCCATATCCAGGATAAAAAGCCTTGGTTTATACACACAAATCTTTAAGTCAAAATACTTTAGAATGCAGCTTGACATTCCATCTACTGTGAAACAACTCAAGAATGAAATGGTCTTTTTTATTTATTTTTCTGCATTGAGTAAACAACCACCGTCCTGCATCCTCCAACTTTGAACAGGATGATTACATTTTTCTCCAGAATTATGACAAATAGTCACTATTTTACCCTTGTTTAAAAAGAAATTAAATTAATCCGATCGAACTGGAATACTATCTGTTGTTGTCTTAGCTTGTGCAGACTTAACACTAAGATGACGGTTTTATGGCATAAAACAGCTTCTTTTAGTCCTGCAGGGAAGACACCTTTGAATTGTTCATCTTGGCTACAGACGGTTTATCGGTTCCCAGCATTCAAAACTAGCATTCCACATTTGTCGTCTATGGAAATCAAGCCTTAGGAACTGATAAAGGCAGGGTATCTCGACATCCGTTTTCCCCTTTGCAAGATTAAACTTACAGCACCAAAGCAACAGAAGCTGTTAAGAGCAGGATTATTTTGTTATTTATTAACAATATTGGTGGCAGAGCTTGCTTGCCTTACTCATGTGAGTAATCCTGTTGGTTCCAATGGGCTAGTTATAGGAGTACTTACTGCTCGCATGAGTAAAACGATCAATGTTTCACCCTTAATATATTTATTTGCTTTCATATAGAGAGTGCTTTCCTTGTTTAGCTTTAATAAGAGTTGTATGCACACACTGGGGAGAGAATATACCCTTTAGAACGCATGAAGAACATACTTACCAAAGTTTTACTCTCAATTAGGAGGTGCAGTAATATTATGAAGAGTGCTGCTGTGTTTAACGGGTTTCCAAAAGAAAAGATGTCTATGTCAGAGCCACGATAAGTCTGCAAAGTAAGAGACACGCTAATTGATACATACTATGCATACAGCCCTAATATTTTGATGTATCACATTCCACTGGGATACAAACAGCTGCAATACTGGATCAATTTACATATGCAAAATTCAAAATGGGTCCAATAATTATTGCAGTGTATGAGAAAGTGCAACTAAAAACCCTTAGGTTTAAAAACCAGACCAGCAAATTAGAGAAAACAAGTGTATTAATACAATTCAAATCTAGTACTTACAAAGTAAGGCACAAAAAAGCAAACCAGACTTTGGTAAAAAGCATCCAGCAAGGTGATCCAGAAAATTGGAGGTGAATATGCCTAAAGAGGAAACACAGGAGGTACCATAGCCTCAGTGAAATGAACAAATCCCAGCAGCCTCAGCTGTAATACATTTATGACTCTGGGAAAACTAAATTCCTGTCATCATGCATAATCATCTTGTTTGCTCAAGCGCGTGGGAGCTCTACTTACTGCACTTTAAAATGCTATTTTAAGACAATACAGACAGTGAGCCTCTCCAGTGCTAGCAAACCCCTAACCAATATCCCACAGGAAGAGTCATATGTTAACATCGCACAAAAGGAGACATTTATTGGTTGTCTACATGGGAAAAACAACTAAAATAGGTCTTGCATAGCTTATTTTGGTCAATTTCCCCATATAGACAAACCCTTAGAGAGATGGTCATAGTAAAAACGAGAGAGCTCATTGTAGGCATGCAACTAATTATCAGAGATTATATCAAGAATGAGATGTGGACCCTGGTCTTGCAGCAGACTCTGCTAGCACTTCCCCAGGACCACGTGGAGTCCCATTAATCTTGGTGAGATGTCTCTTGGAGCTGCAATAGTAGGTGCTGATGCAGGACCTGGATCATAGATTGTAAACCCCTGGGGTCAGACACACTCTTCTTCCTCATTTTGTACAGGGCTGAGCACTGAAAAGATCTGTCCTTTGAAGAATGTAAACTATAGCAAGCACGGTATAAAAAAAATCAACCTACTAGTGCAATATTGTGATACAATTATTTTACAAAACATGTCCACTTGTTTTTATATTGTGACTTTCACTCAGAATGCCTGTGTCAATGCACTTCATAGCAAGAGGTAAAGGGAAATACAATTTAACAATGGCTCCAGAAGAGACAGCAAGGCAAAATGACAGGTTTCAGAGTAGCAGCCATGTTAGTCTGTATTTGCAAAAAGAAAAGGAGTACTTGTGGCACCTTAGAGACTAATGCTTCCCGCCCCCTTCCACACCAGAAAGAGGGCTCAGGTGGCTCACGCTGGCTCTGATGCAGTGAGGAAAGCAGCGAGCTCGCTGCCTACCCCCACTGGGACAGCAAGGGCAGCGCTGATCACAGGGGGAGCTGAGACCCCAGCTGAGTAGGGGGAGACACAGGCAGGGCAGGTTATCTGTTGGGAGTGGCAAGGTGCTTGGTAAGGAAACTTTGTATGAGCCTAGGCAGCCTTGTGAGCTGATGGCTTTGTCTAGTCAGCAGTGTTGGAAGGCGAGGATAGTGGAAGATGAATGTCCCTGTACCTTACCTGTTACCTGGGTGGAGAAGTGTGACAGTGAAGGAAATGGGCCTGTGTCTGTCAGGGGTATTGACTTTCCTATAGAGGGAGCCACCCCGGTCTCCAAGCAGTTGTCTGTGAACAGCCCTGTGTGCTGGGACAAGGGGAATGAGATCCCAAGCTGCGTGTCTGGTAAAGGAGAATGTGTCTCCGGCTCTTCTTTGTCTGTGGAGCAGACAGAAGGGGCCTTTCAGCCTGTGCTGGTTGAGAATAGTGCAGTTATCTCAGAGTTGGTTCTGGATTCAGCTAAAGCCCAGGAAGGGAATGGTCCTAAGTTTGTGTCTGCTAGGGAGAATGGCACTGTAACTAGGTTGCATCCAGTTAGTGTCTGTGCAAAATCCCAGAGACTAGACAATTCTGGTGCTTGTATTTTGCCTGTTGCTAGTGTGTTGTTGGGAAAGGGTGTAGCAACTCTGTCTAATCAGAGTGAGATCCTAGCCAAGGCACAAGGACAGCAGAAAGGTGATTTGATTGTGTTACCTACTGATGGTGTGGAAACCTGTGGCAAGAAGGAAAAGATTCCTGAGCTTGTGTGTGGCAAAGGGAAGGAGAATGCTTCTCACCTTTTATCTAGGAAGTCTGTAAGTTTGACTGAAAGGGGATTGTATAGGAACCCGCCTGATGGGCCAGAGGTGATTCTGGATGTAAGTGAGACCCAGAAAGAGTTGGTTGTTGCTCAGGAAAGTGTTCCTCTAGAGCAAGCCCTAGGTGAAGAGGGTAGGGGCAGAATTTCTGTGAAGGGTGAACTGTTGCATAGAAAAGCCCCTAAGGAAAGGAATCCTCATGGTAGTCTTTGCAAGCAGTTTACTGCAACTGAAGGGTGTGAAAGTGATTTAATCGAGAAAGTTTCAGTTCCTAACAGCCAGAAATTTTCTGTTGTGAAGGATCCACTGACTTTCCTGTTGAAAGATCCAGTGTGGATAGCTTTGAGAAGGTCTCAGATGAAGTGAAAGCTGTTAAGAAAGTTAAACAGTCCTATAATCAAGTGGCTGTGTTTGGCCAGCTTGTTGGGGAGACAAGGTTGTAGAGAGAGGAATGTCTCCATGCTAGTTCTGTAAGTGAACAGTATGTGGCCCAGGTCAAGATGGGAGCTCTTAACCTCGAGAGCCCGAGAAGACCCGATCCCAATTTGACCCTCCGGGGGTTTTGGGGTGGCAAAAGGGAACGGGCCACATAAACCTCCCCACATGCGGAATGCGAGTGCTATCGACCACCCCCGACCTAAGGGAGGGCGTGAGACTGGAAAGGCCTGGTGTAACTCCCACCAAGGAACGGGAGAGATGCTGGGGCATCCATGGGAATGTTGGTGGCTTCGAACTTCCCCAGGTCACCGGCTAAAGTGACCCCACTCAGTTTGGTCTCAAAGGGGGGAAGAGATGTGACGAAGTGGGACTGTTCTTAACGTTTCCTCTGAATAGTGTGGGGGTGCCTCAGTTTCCCCTATGCAGTTCTTAAGTATCTAGGTGGTGGGATAAGGGTGTATGGTCACTGCAGAGCCCTGGAGGGCAGGTGTGTGCAGGGGTCTGGACACAGAGAATGGCTAACACCCTGTTTCCTGGCAACTGATGGCATGGCCCTTCCCCCCTGCAAGATGAGAGCTAAAGGGTTGGAGAACAAAGAAATCAGGTGACCTCCTGGCCCGGGAAAGGGACAAAGCCCAGAGGAGGAGGGGCTGGAGAGAGGTTCAGTTTGGGGCTGGCTGGGGACGTGGAGTGAAGTGCAGACGTGGTTGTCTGGCTCACTGCCCCCACAAAATGGACCCAGCTGAGGGGTCCTGTTCTCTGCACCTACAAGCTCTGTTTTAGACCATGTTCCTGTCATCTAATAAACCTCTGTTTTACTGGCTGGCTGAGAGTCACGTCTGACTGCGGAGTTGGGGTGCAGGACTCTCTGGCTTCCCCAAGACCCTGCCTGAGCGGACTCGTTGTGGGAAGCGCACGGAGGGGCAGAGGATGCTGAATGCTCCTAGGTCAGACCCAGGAAGGTGGAAGCTGTGTGAGCTGTGTGTCCTGCAGACAGTCTGCTCCCAGAAAGGAGACTTCCCCAGAGTCTTGACTGGCTTCATGGGGAGCAGTTCCAGAGCATCGCCCGGGGACTCCGTGACAACTGGTGGCAGCGACTGGACAAAAATTAGACCAAAGTTTTGTTAAAAATCTATTGTGGAAAGCAGTAATCATTACCCCCATGCTAGGCTGAAGGGAAGGGGAAGGTTTGGAGGTAACTGGGAAAAGGTGGAGAGATTCAGCATCTCAGAGGGAGGAAGCCAGGATATGGGATCTTGAGGTTCTTCCAGAGATGTATTTAGTCAAATCTCTGACTTGCAGGGCACAGACCCCCAGCTACAGCCTGCACAGAGAGGCTTCACAAGCATCTTATTTTGATGGATCATATGGTTTTGCAAACTTTATTGCTCTATAAACCAAGTGATGCAAAATACGAAAAGTGAAACTGAACAAGTTTTGGGAGGTCGATATCCCTCTCCCTACAATGCCAAACTTGTATTTACTAAACTCCCTGCCCTGTTGCTCCCTCACCTCACCACTGTTTTTCCCCTTCTAAAGGAGCACTGGGCTACAGCAAGGATCTACAGCTGATGTTAGGTCATCAGCACACTGCATGCTCGAGCATCTTGTAGACCAGGAGCCATTAATCTGGTGATGTCTGCTGTTGAGAGGCCTAAGATGGTCAGAAAATGGTGAGTTTTAGGCTAACAGTATGCTGAATGCACCTCTAAGCTTGCTATTGCTATTGCATCACCAAAAGTCGCTAGAATATGGTACTTTACTTCCCTCAAAATTCATACGAGTAAAAACGTTGCTACGACTCATGCTGAGCAAAGCAGAAATGAGGGAAAGGCAGAATGAGCTGCCTCGTTTTAACTTAAAAACAATCTTTATTCAGATTAACGTGATCTGCTGATTTTAAACATGTTGTTAAAGTTTTCCTGCTTTATTACAGGCAGACACAAAGTGTAGCGTATACAGAAGGGAGCTGCGAAAGGAAGGAACCAGTGAAGTCCAGGACAGCAGGCATCAGGAGGAAAAGAACCCAGAATGATGGAATTTATCTGAAGATGGTCCCACAAGGTGCAATAAATTCTACTCTGTTCAGGTTCTTACATTGTGCTTATCACTGTGATAGCTGAGCCCTTCAACGACACTGAAGTACGGGTACCTTAGATTCTAGAGATCTTGTGGACAGCTCTGTCTCAACCATTGTAAACTAGGCATTAGCCAATACAGACCATACTGGTAACAGAATATTCACCTAGCTCACAGCCTCAGCCACAGCTCTCCTCTCCCCTCCTTCCTACTCACCCCGCAAGACAGCAAGAGGCCTAACTAAAGATCTCTGAAAAATAGCTGTTAGTTGCATGTCCCCTCTAGATGGTTTAAGACAGGAAAAGTGTTTTCACTGATGAGGAGCATGCAGCAAAGAAAAAAACTGAAACCAATTCTGAGTGTCTCAATCTGCCTGAGGCCAACGATTCTTTAACGTACCTGAGACTTCTGACCAGTCACATAAAGCTCAGGCAGCTGCATGAGGACCTCTGCAGAGATATCTTTGTCCAGAATGCCATAAATGATGGGCGGCACCGAAGTGAAGAGGAGGTTGAAGAAAATCAAAACCCAATAGTCGGTCATGGATGTTCCCGAAAACCCACAAAAGAACTGGTACCAGAAGAGGAGGTTTACAAAGGCCTGACAGTTCAAAGACAAAAGAACAAACCAAAGCCCACAGCTGAGCATTATGCAAGCTCAGGAAAAAGAGGACAGATCTTATCTCTGCATTGTTACAGGAGGTCTGCAGGAAATGAAATACACACTTGCTTTCCAAACAAATATGCCCCGACACTGCACTTAAAATATAATTTTACTGGTAAATGTCTTAATATTTCAAAACCCATTGTCCAGATGCATAACTCATTTCAATATTCCCCCTTGTCCCTGCCTCCCAGTAACGACTACAGATAGCTTTTTAAATAAAACAGATAAAGCTTAAGTGATTTTAAATTAATCTGGAGCAGTGAACTCAATCCAAGGCAGATGGACAGGCTCAGCCCTCTGCCAATGGAGCTTCAAAGTTAAGTCCCTTAATGCTTGCCCTTTATTTCTGACAATTATGCATTTATTCTACAGTCTCCACCTTCAAAAGCCAAAAGGAAAACCAAGCAAGAATAGGTAACCAAACCGCACCATCTCACACTTGCAAACTAAGAACCTTTTCCCAGATACACTGTAGCTACATACCACATTCTTGTAGAAAAAATAAAGGATCATGTTGGCCAGCCTGGTGTAACACCAGTGACCATGGACAAGCAGCAGCTTGCGGAGGTGTTTGAACTGCGAAATTGCAAAGTCACTCGCCATCACAGCCTGCAACACACACAAAGAAAGAGTTGTGACACCTGAACAGTTAAAATACCAGACGTGATGTGCATCAAATGCTGACAAATGAGTGGGGCATTTATATTACATTGCTTCTATTTACTGTTCATAAGGACAAGAGAAGCACCTAGTGCTCCGTTCAGATCAGAGCCCCTATGTGCTACAGGCTACATAAACACAACTCTGACTAACATGTCAGAGGCAGGAGGCCAATCTCTGCCTTCATGTACATCCATGCCAACTACAATGTGGGCGCCATGTGTTGGCCAGGAAGTGAACAACAGGGAGTTTGAGGAACAGGGAGTTCAGTAACGAGCAACAGGCTCTCTCGTCCAAGAGCACGAACCCCTGCAGTGCTCAGCCTCTGATTGCTCCTGGAAAAGCACTCAGGCTTGGGAGTGAGCTCAGAACACAAGCTGGTCCCTTCTGTGGCAACGTATTGTGTAGCCTCTAAACCTCAAAGCTGAACCTTGATTATATTTCAATCTGAGTCTGGTTTGATTTGCAGCTGTTTTCTGTCTTCACTACCTGCATGCCTTCTTGGCCTGAGAGTCCCACTCCAGTATCAGCCACTTGGATCATACTGACATCATTGGCACCATCACCTTCCAGGGAGAGCGGGAGGGTGGGGGCGGGCGAGGAGGGAGGGAGAGGAATAAGAAGATAATCTTAGTTGGAACACAACACGGAGGTAGCTCTGCTGGCTAATGTATTCTACACAGAGATGGTGAGAAGAGACAAATCTATCAGAACACTGCCCAGAATACTAAGAATTATTGTTCTAATCAATACTGTAAACGATGGAATACCCCATGAATAAGCAGCTAGTAACGGGAAGTGGTGGATTTTACAGGAAAATAGTGCCCAATGGATGTTTGCTGTTACATTTTTCAGAAACTTGCCGATAACCTGGGACAGCAGGACCGGGATCTTTGTTAACTTTAGCCCTATGTGAAAGAGACTGGACCATTTCCTATTTCTCCCCAGCATGGGATATTTGTGATAGAGAATGGCAGAAAAACTCCCCAACGTACCCCTTAAAAAATGAACTGATAAAGTACCAGGGAAAGCATCACTATTATTGTTATTGCGAGCCTAGGAAGAAGGGCTTGCCAGTAACTAGTTTAAGGGCCAAATTCACTGGCAGTATTGACTCAGTGGAGTTACACCAGTTTATGTCAGAAGTAAATTTGGCCCTAGGTAATTCATCTCTTCCATGGGTAAAATGTATAAGAGACAGCAACAAAAATATTAAAAATAGCTCCTCTTTTTCCAGGGAGCAGAGATAACGGAGTGCACAGCTTGGGCGGAGACTCACCTACAGCTAGCGTCATCACTTTCAACCTGTTTCGCACCAGTTTGACCACTTCACTTTTCTGCAGGGGCATTGCTCTGCAGCAGACCACAGCCCGGCACCTCTCCGTGAGTTCCAGGAAGATACTTTGCAGGCTCTCGTGCAGGGCATATTCTAAAGTCTTTCCATCAATAACCAGGGAGGCACTGAAATCTGGAGCTTGGGTGGAGGGAGCTGGAAAGACGCTCGCAAGTTTGGAGTTGTGATTTTTTTTGGCACACATACTTTTTTGGATGTCTTCTAAAATAGCGTTCATCAACAATGCACAGGCGTCCTTGTGTAAGGCAAAGAGAAAGGCTGATGTAACGTTCTATCTTCTACCCTGGCTCTGTTTCCAATATGTAAAATACATATTATGCAGAAGGCCAAACCTTGCATGAGTCATCCCATGACTTCAGTGGGACTTCACGCATGAGGAAGGTGGCCTGAATTGGCTCTCCAGCTCTATTGTTTTTTAAAACTACAGTTGGACAGAGTTTGCTGTCTGCAGAAAAGATCATTTCAACCTTGTTAAAGCACATTGGCATGGATTTTGCACTACTACCCAGGAAAATATTTACTGGACTATAATGTGAGTAATGACCATTAAGGATTCCGTAATATAAATCAGGCTTAGTTATGAGTCTTTTGCTCTCTTAATTTGTTTAGTTTGGAAAGGAAAACCAGGGATAACTTTCAAATCCAGGTTAAAAGGTGACCTGCAAAACCTTCCAAAAAAATTGGCCTTGTAGGTTTTTTTTTTTTTTTTGGCTTCTTTAAAATCTATAAAAAGGCCCAAAAGATTTTTGTAAACAAAGTTTTTGTCTGGTTCTAACTTTACCTAGACATATCAACAATGTCAAGTTTTGCTGGAGGACCTCAGCACCTGTTTATTGTTACAGCTAACACCCTAACCAAAAAAGCACTAACAAAGGCACCATTTATCCAAATTGTTAAGCAATTGTGGAAGGCAGATGGCTGTGAACAAAAATAAATATCCAACAATTTTTTTTATAGAATGACTTAAAAATCCCTTCCCTTTTCAATCTGTTGTTGCACTGATTATCCAGTTACCAGAAAATCTCCCAAAGGCATGACCTGAGTTTCTAAGGTATAGTACAAGCAAAACACACTCACACCTCTTTCACACATTCTTTTAAATCATAAAGAATAAAATGTCACATGCCCAGTCCTCCCCACACACATGGATTGAGCAAGCAGCAGTACAGCGGTAAAAAGATGTGGGTAAACCAATCTAAACTAAAAACTTTAACTAAACTCCTTATTTCCCAAAGGAGAAGTAGGTAAACTCTGTGTGCCCATGTTTACCCTCAACTACAATACTATTTTTGCAGGTCACTTAATCTGGATAATGGCTAGCCATTTTTTCTTTAAAATTCTATCTTCAATAGCTCACAAAACAGAGAATCAAAATGCAGTTAGTTATACACATCCAGCAGATGGCACAATTATCAAGCAAGACTGTGTTGAACTTCCACTGCAGTTACATTTTTGAACACTGTTTTATTTACAAAATGACTGAACTATTTTCAAAAGGAGAAGGAAAAAAAAAAGATTTTTCTCTGTTAAAAAATGTAAGTAGATTAATTCTCTGGATCTGTGTGTAATACCACTTTAATGAGATAATTCCTTGTGTTTTAATGCTAATCAAGCAGGGCTGAGGGAAAATATGACACAGAGCAGCAAAAAATTTAATTTAACACAATTTCCATGTCAATAATTCTTTGACCAGCGATTATATTCCTAGTATACTTCAATGTCTAGCTTTCTGCAAACATTTATAAACATGTACATTGTATCAATATCTTTTCCTAATACAAAGAGAAGTGAGACACTGCAGTCAATTTAAATACTTAACAAGCATTTAGGGGTTGTATTTAGGAATAGATTTCTGTAAAATAAATGTAAAATATACTTTACGCACAGAATGGGGGGGGAAAGACCCTCAGTTTTTCAGTATACAAAGGACATCTTAGAAAACGTGGTGTTTTTTTGTTTTGTTTTGTTTTTTAAACAGCACTTCTAGTATAGTCTGACCAATCATTTCTGGCAAAAATTTGTTTGTGGGGTAACAGGGAGGGCAATCTCATTTTCTACTCACTTTACTTAGAGATTTGAGGGTGAAGATTTTGTCATCTGGTTCCAATAACCTGCAAGCATACGCAATATTGACAGCAGTTTCTTGTTTATCTCCCGTCAGCATCCAAATTTTGATTCCAGCTTTTCGTAGTGCCTCTATAGTGTCTGGAACACCCTCCTGCAGGCGATCCTCAATCCCAGTGGCACCTGCAATAAAAAACATGTGGATTAAAGCAAAAATTAAAAATACAAAACAAATAAACATGGAAAATTCTAACTAGTCATTGTGTCTCAGAAATTTAGGGCTGGAAGGGACCTGAAAGTTCATTTAGTCCAGCTCCCCATGCTGAAGCAGCACCAAATATACTTAAAACATCCCTGACAGGTGTTTGCCTAACCTATCCTTAAAAACCTCCAGTCACGGGGATTCCACAGCCTTCCTTGGAAATCTATTCCTGTGTTTAACTAGCCTTATAATTAGAAATGTTTTCCTAATATCTAACTGAAACCTCCCTTGCTGCAGACTAAGCTAATTACTTCCGGTCCTACCTTCAGTGGACAGGAAGAACAACTGATTACCATCCTCTTTCAACACCCCTTAACTGATCTGAAGATGGTTATGTCCCCCTTCAGTCTCCTTTTCTTAAGGCTAAAAACACCCAGTTTTTACTCTTTCCTCATAGGTCAGGTTTTCTAATCCTTTTATCATTTTTGTTGCTCTCCAATTTGTCCACATCTTTCCTAAAGTGTGGGACCCAGAACTGGACATAGTACTCCAGCTGGGGCCTCACCCAGTACCAAGTACAGCAGGACAATTACCTCCCATGTCTTACATACGACACTCCTGTTAATACACCCCAGAATGATATCAGCCTTTTCACAACAGCATCACACTGTTGGCTCATATTTGATTTGTGACCCACTATAACCCCTAGATCTTTTTTCTGCAGTACTACTGCCTAGACGGTTAGTCCCCATTTTGTAGTTGTGTATTTGAATCTGCTTCCAATTTATCAAGGTAGTTCTGAATTCTAATCCTGTCCTCCGGAGTGCTAGCAACCCCTCTCAGCTTGGTGTCATCCACAAATTTTATAAGCATACTCTCCACTCCATCATCCAAGTCATTAATGAAAATATTGAATGGTACTGGATCCAGGACAGACCTTTGGCAGGCCTCCACTAGCTACAACCTCCCAGGTTGCCACCAAATGATTGATACTTAGTCTGTGAGCTAAATTCCCTGTGAGCTGCGCTGGAGCCTATTTAGCTCGTCTACTGCTTCCCCTCTATCCACTAGGCCGTAACCCTGTCAAAGGAGGAAATTAGGTTTGTTTGGCATTATTTGTTTTTTGATAAATCCATGATGGTGGCTATTCCTTATCACCCTATTATCCCCTCGGGGTTTACAAATTGATAGTTTAACAATTTGTTCCAGTACCTTTCCAGATATCGAAGTTAGGCTGATTAGACCTAATTCCCTGGGTCCTTTTCATTCCCCTTTTTAAGGACAAGGTACCATGTTTGCCTTTCTCCAGTCCTCTGGGACCTCACCCATCCTCCATGAGTTCTTGAAGATAATTGCTGATGGTTCTGGGATTGCTTCAGCTACTTCCTAAAGTACCCTATGGTGAATTTCTTCAGGTGCTGCCGACTTAAATACATCTAACTTATCTAAATATTCCTTAACCTGTTCTTTCCTTATCCTGGCTTGCACTCCTTCCCCCTTGTTGTGAATATTAACTGTGTTAAATATGTGGACACAATTAACTTTTTAGTGAAGACTAAAGCAAAATTGGCATTAAACACCTCAGCCTTCTTGGTGTCTTTTGTTATTATCTCTCCTTCCCCATTAAGTTGACCTACACGTTGCTTCTGATTGCTCTCGTTCCTAATGTATTTATAGACCCTCTTTTCTCAGTGTCTCTTATGTCCCTCTCCAATCATAATTTATTTCGTGCCTTAGCCTTTCTGACTTTGTCCCCACATGCTCATGCTATTCTTTTGTACCAATCCTTAGAAATCTGTCCATGTTTCCACTCTCCGCAGGATTTCTTTTTAATTCAGGTCATTAAAGAGGTCCTGATGGAGCCACACTGGCCTCGTACAAGTCTTCCTATCTATCCTTTGCATTAGGATAGTCTTCTGTTGAACCCTAAATATTAACTTTTAGAAACTGCCAGCTCTCCTAAACCACTTTTTCCCTTAGAATTTCTACCTATAGGACCTTCCTACTAGTTTTCTTAGTTTGTTAAAGCCTGATTTGTTAATTGTACCATCCCTGTTCTGACAGGTTTCAGAGTAGCAGCCGTGTTAGTCTGTATTCGCAAAAAGAAAAGGAGTGCTTGTGGCACCTTAGAGACTAACCAATTTATTTGAGCATAAGCTTAAGTGAGCTGCAGCTCACGAAAGCTTATGCTCAAATAAATTGGTTAGTCTCTAAGGTGCCACAAGTACTCCTTTTCTTTTTGTCCCTATTCTGTTGCTCTCACACTTTCCTTAGAACCATGAAATCTATCATTTCATGATTCCTTTCACCCAAATTGCTCTCAACTTTCAGATTCAAATCCAATTCCTCCCTGTTAGTTAGAATCAAGTCTAAAATGTCTGCCCCCCGGTTACTTCTTCCACCTTCTGAAACAAAAAATTGTCCCCAACACATTCCAAGAACTTATTGGACATTTTGTATTTTGCCTTATTATTTTATTATTTTTCCTGCAGATGTCTGGGTAGCTGAAGTTCCCCATTAATACCAGGTCTTGAGTTTTGGTTATTTCTGTTGCTTGTTCCAGAAATAGCTCATTTCACCACTCCTCCTGATTTGGTGGTCTATAGTAGACCCTTACTGTGACATCACTCCGGTTTCTTTCCCCCTTTTATCTTCACCTAGAGGCTTTCAACTCTTCTGGAGCTCAGAACAAGTATATACATTCTTAATGTACAATGAAACATCTTCTCCCCTTTTTCCCTTTTTGTTCTTCCTGAACAAACTATACCCCCATACCAATATTCTAAGCCTGTGTAATTCCAATTAAGTCATAATCTAGTTTAGGTACTAATACTTTATGGAAATTTAATAACAAGCCATAAATCCTAAGTCTACAGAAAGCCACTTTAAAAACAAATTCAGTTTTGTATAGTGCCTTGCAAAATGAATCCATTTATTCAAGCAGATTTTAAGTGAAATAAAGGATTTCCAGCAAGTGATAGTGTTTTCTACCTACCAAGAAGTGTTAACTTGTTCTCAAGCTTCATGGCAGATTCAAGCAGAAGCTCTTCCTTATTGTCAATACTGGTTTCTGCTAAAAAATGACTATTTAACCATTCAGCATATTCTGCATCACTCATCACCTGTGGAGGAAGAGGGGGAAAAAACACAGAGATAAAAGCCTCAGCTCTACTCAGTACTTGAGCTACACAACCTCTGAGGTTTTGCTTTGCAGAGAAGTTTGGGACATTTCTTCCCCTTTCATTACTGCTGAGCTATACTTTGAATTTCTGGGCAGCTCAAAATCCAAAATGAAACTCAGCTGAAATGTCAAAATGATATTTTGCATTCAAACCACACAGCACTGTCAACTGTACATGGTCTGAAAGTGAAGCCACAAAACTGGCCCAAGTTCACTGGGGTTTGTAACAAACCCCCACACTGAGCAAGCCTCTCATATTTTGTGAGCATTTCCCTAACCCTACTCACCTCCCACATGTCTTACTCAGAAAACCGGGTTAACTATTGGTTAATCACAATTTTATGGATAAAGTTGTAGACATTAAGCCATTTGACATCCTCCACTGCCACCAGCTATGACTGTTAAAAGTGAAGTTATGCAGTAGCACAGGTCAATTTACTAATCTCTCTTCAAATCACACTAAATTAAAAATAAAAGTCTAGTGCCGATATGCAATCATTTGTTTAGAAGTAGTGATGTATGTCTCACACCTATAGCACTCCACATTCCAGAGAAAGTATGTCATTTCATGAACTACCATAAATCTCTTCACAAGTTACCTTTTTAGCTATACACAATGTGCGCAGTCCTCTTCTGGCATAATCATTTAAGTGTTTCTGAGTTCTTTCCTTAATTTTCTTTTGTTCCATTTCTGATTTGTCATCATCTGAAATTTAAAAAAAAAA
Source organism: Lepidochelys kempii (assembly GCF_965140285.1). Classification (NCBI taxonomy): domain Eukaryota; kingdom Metazoa; phylum Chordata; order Testudines; family Cheloniidae; genus Lepidochelys; species Lepidochelys kempii. The sequence goes on from NC_136383.1 coordinate 92,321,826, forward strand.
AAGGGGGGGGTAGAGGGAAGAGTAAAATATGCATTGTTGGCGTTTACTTACTGACAGACTTTCAAAAGAGCAGGTTTAAAAATAAAAGTAAAACAAATATTATTTTAACTTTTAAACAGATCTTTATATTTGCAAATCATATTCAGGTCACACGTTTGGTGACCATACCAGAATGTCTTGCTCGGTCCATGGGTTAGCTGGGAGAGGATTAAAAGAACACTCTTTGGGTCATATTAGACCAAAAATCAAAGGCTGGGATTTGCAAAAGTACTCTGTATTGGGCTAACTGTTCTCCCACTTAAATCAATGGTAAAACTCCCTTTGATTTCAATGGGAGAAGAGTCAGGGCAACACTGAGCACTTTTAGAAAATGCCCACCCTGAGTTTTCCCAAATCTAAAAAATATCAAACATTTTTCCTTGATTAAAAATAAAAATAATGATAACAAGAATAATAAACTGAGATATTTACCACTGATCCATATAGTTAAGAAGACCTGGTTTCTTGCCCTCAATGACCTTCAATAAAAAGCAGCTGGTGTTTTCCATTCCATGTAAATCAATCATTACAGTGCAACAGCAAACAAGGAATTGTACTACAGAAGTCAGTGTTTCCTGTTGCAGAGTTCAAAAGTGTTTGCCACATAAACAAACAGGCACAAGTAAAAGGTGCCACAGAACTCTACAGACACAGGCTAGAGATCATACATCGGGTGACAACATCTAATATTAGAAGTTCTTAGAACTCAGAACGGTTGACATAAAGAAAGACTGGACACTGTCTAACCCCAATATAGTGTATTTCATACTTTCATTAATAAGATGTGTTACTATCATAATGGGGGGGGTCTGAATTCAGCACTATACTTGAGCAGGTGCTTTGCTTTAAGCACAGGAATAGTCCCATTCTCTTCAATGGGTATACATATGTGCTTAAAGTTCAGCAGCGTCTATGTATTTTGCTGAATTGAGGTCTTGAACCCCAATTTTCTTCACTTTCTTGGGTGTCTGTAGAACACCTGTCACAGTGGTACCTCAGGAATGAACAACTAAATATTTCTGTGGGAGCATAGGAACCAGAGAACTGTTGACTAAGGTAGGTCTGTGTAGTTATTTACCTTCTTTTACGTGTCACTCCAAAAAAATGTTAATCAATTAATTATTCTTGAGAGATACAAAGGTGAAACCAAGAGCTGACAAAGTTCTGTATGTACCTGCAGGTCCAGTCCACAACAAATCCATAATGACCGAGTCTGCACCTTTCGTGTACACCACCACTTTGTTGGAGAGCGGATGTCTAACTACTACTGACATTCTTTTTCGTACTGAGTCAAAAGGCAATATGTGCAAAAGCTGAAATGTCAAAGATCCCAAAGCAGCCAGGTCCACAGTAACTTGATCAGGAGTCCTAGACTGTAAAGTGCATTTGTAAGCCTTGGCAGCATGAACTAGTGCAGCTTCATCAGGGCTCTCAGCCTCATAACACAGCTTAGATATAGATCGTTCAAGAGATGATCCAGCATCACAGTGCTCACTGCCTGCAGCTACGTCCACTCTATCTAGTGGTCCAAGTGGAGGTACTTTGGTGCATTGTAGGCTATCAGTAGCCTGAGGTTCATTAGCCATTTGGGCCACCCCTTCTATAGCAGGAGAAGCCAGCTTCACTCTGAAAATAGATAGTTTGCTCACAAAAGTACTAGGGCTCTCAGATGATGACTCCTTTGCACTTGGAACTGGTGATGAACTCAGCCTTCGGACTGACAACCTCTGGAACATCTGTTTGATTTCCTCAAGGGATTTAATAGGCATTCTACCTAGCGAAGATAGTCTCATCTGCAACAGAATTAAAAAATCAGCAAAAACATTTATAAGTGTGCTGAAACAATTTCAATTAGTAATAGAGGTATTTTATTTCAGCAAGGATATTATTCTTAATATAATCGCTTATTTCAACTTCAATGTCGACTTTTTGGACTTAAATTATATTTTATATATATTATTGTATCATTCTATTAAATAAATTCAGCCAAACCCATAGGTAATTAGATTCCAAACACATCAACTGTAAACGCACTTCAGATTTGTAAAATTACACTCATTCCATGTCTAGTTAATGACTGTGGCCCATTTCTAGAATTTGGGCCAATAATGAAACAAATAGCATGACTTACTTTCTAACTTTTTTTAATTTCACAGAAAATGGACTTAAAGTTTTATTCTGCTTATTCTGAATCAGTCAGATGAGTGCAAGGATTAAACCTGCCCCACAAAAAAAGTGACAATCACCTAAAAATAGCTTTTAGAAATAAAATCCTTTAGAAGCGCTTTTCTTATTATTTGGACTTACATAGAAAATATTAATACAAAATGCTCGGTTTAGTCTATTGGACACTGATAAGAACAGTACTACAGTTAATAGCTTACAATCTACTGCAAACAGCTAATGTCTTGTGGTTATAAAGCACCCTGAAGAATTAAAAACTCTAAAAGAACTATGGAATGTATTTTACTATTTAAAATTTTTATAGTGTATTTTCCATGTGTGAATTAGGTTAGGGTGATTGGAAAGGAGTTTTTTGTATTATTGCTTAGGGAAAATAAGCTATTTTTTTCCCATCAACAATTTTTTGAATGCAGCAGCAAAGCCAAATTCACAGATATGACACTCTAAAGATCTGCACCCTATTGTAAGTTTGAAACCCTGCCATTTAGCAGGAGGCACAAGTTTTCAATTAAGTGTCATTTACTTATAGTCATCACATGCTTTTTGAGGGAAGTTCAACCCTAGCCTTTTCTAAAATAAGGTTACTCAGAGGATAAATTCAATTTAATTTTTTTAAAAAAAACCAACGAGTTCCAGTTACAAACATAAAGTGATACTTTATTACTGCAAAGAGGAAGATCACTACCCACAAAATAGCTGTTGTGCTTTAGCAATGTGTTCCAGCCGCTAGGTATGTTTTAGTTATTACTATTATTACAGTACAAAACGGAACAGCAGGCTCTCCCTAGCTTTGTAGTAATGCCAGGAGGCAGTTACGGTTTGCTATACACCACATTTTTCATACTGGATGGGGTATTAAAACCAGACATCTTATTGGTGAATAGAACACAGTAAAAATGGCAAATCCAACTTAATTTTAGAGTCCCTCTCGTAAAAAAGTAAGTATAAAGTAGGGCTGTCAAGCAATTAAACAAATTAATCACACGATTAAACAATAATGGAATACCATTTAAATATTTTTGGATGTTTTCTACATTTTCAAATATATTGATTTCAATTACAGCACAGAACACAAAGTGTACAGTGCCCACTTTATATGTATTTTTATTACAAATATTTGTGCCGTAAAAAATAAAATAAATAGTATTTTTCCATTCATCCCGTACAAGTACTGTAGTGCAATCTCTTTATCATGAAAGTGCAACTTACAAATGTAGATTTTCTTTGTTACGTAACTGCATTCCAAAACAAAACAATTAAAACTTTAGAGCCTACAAGTCCATTCAGTCCTACTTCTTGGTCAGTCAGTCACTCAGACACACAAGTTTGTTTACATTTGCAGGAGATAATGTTGCCTGCTTCTTGTTTACAATGTCACCTGAAAGTGAGAACAGACATTCACATGGCACTGTTGTAGCCGGTGTCGCAAGATATTTACGTGCCAGATGCACTAAAGATTCCTATGTCCCTTCAAGCTTCAACCCGCATTCCAGAGGATGTATCCATGCTGATGACGGGTTCTGCTCGGCAACGATCCAAAGCAGTGCAGACAGACACATGTTCACTTCCATCATCTGAGTCAGATGCCACCAGCAGAAAGCTGATTTTCTTTTTTAGTAGTTTGGATTCTGTAGTTTCCGCATCAGTGTTGTTCTTTTAAGACTTCTGACAGCATGTTCCACACCTTGTCCCTTTCAGATTTTGGAAGGCACTTCAGATTCTTAAACCTTGGGTTGAGTGCTATAGCTATCTTTAGAAGTCTCACCTTGGTACCTTCTTTGCGTTTTGTCAAATCTGTACAGAAAGTGTTCTTAAAATGAACAACATGAGCATCATCAGCATAAAAGCATGTCCTCTGGAATGGTGGCTGACGCATGAAGGGGCATATGAATGTTTAGCATATCTGGCACGTAAATACCTTGCAATGCCAGCTACAAAAGTGCCATGTGAATGCTTTTTCTCACTTTCTGGCGACATTGTAAATAAGAAGAGGGCAACATTATCTCCCGTAAATGTAAACAAACTTGTTTGTCTTAGCGACTGGCTGAACAAGAAGTAGGGCTGAGTGGACTTGTAGGCTCTAAAGTTTTACATTGTTTTGTTTTTGAGTGCAGTTATGTAACCAAAAAAAATTCTACATTTGTAAATTGCACTTTCATGATAAAGAGATTGCACTACAGTACTTGTATGAGGTGAACTGAAAAATACTATTTCTTTTGTTTATCATTTTTACAGTGCAAATATTTGTAATAAAAATAATAATATAAAATGAGCACTGTGCACTTTGTACTGTGTGTTGTAATTTAAATCAATATATTTGAAAATGTAGAAAAACATCCAAAAATATTTAATACATTTCAATTGGTATTCTATTATTTAACAGTCCGATTAAAACTGTGATTTATTGCAATTAATTTTTTAATTGCGATTAATTTTTTTGAGTTAATTAATTGACACCCGTAGTATAAAGTATTCAAGGCAAGCCGCACTTCACTGGAAACTTTTGCTAGCTGTATATTATGCATTAACTTACTGGACTGTTCAGTTTCAACTGTACAATCATTCTTTTCCTTCAAGCAAACACAGCAAACCAATGGAGGGGGAAATGACCACTTTTAAATGGCAGTGCCTTTTTTTCTCCCCATGCAAACAAGACTATAGGGAACACATGAAAAGCTGTAATATGCTGCAGCAGCCAGAAGCGTGACTACTTGAGTTGCCGATTTTTCTTCCTTACCTTTTGACGTGGTTGGTTAGGAGCTGAAACTACCACAGTATTACAAATTGCCAGAGCAAGAAAGAAGTCAGTGATGTATACTGTCTCCAAGGATGGCTCTCTGTCAGTTTCTTCTGATTGCGCATATGAATGACAGGTAATTTGACTAAATTTCTCCATGAGCTTTGCGTCTGGAACAACATCAGTTTCCTGTTGATTAAATAAAATAGATATCCTTTTACCATATAGTTCCAAAAGGCCTGATGTGGTTCCTGGCACAAGACAGTTTCAGTGTTGCAAGACTTTACAATGAATAGAGTACTCTTAGAAGTGCATATAAATAGAATAATCACTCCCCAAACTCCTCCTGCAGCTGCTGCAAGGAAGTTAATCTAAAACTGAAAAAGTAAAACCTACTACAGTTTATAACATGGAGGGATTAGAGAAGTTTGGGCAATGTCCTCCTGCTAACAAAGGCTCCGTCCTGCTAGATGCGGAGCACTTCTGGGAGAGAGGAGAGCACCCTGATATATGCAGCATATCACAGGTGTCGTCAACACTTTGTAGGAGCACGTCCTTAAACACTGGTAGTTTTCAGTGCATGATAATTCATAGCACCATAGGAACTGACATACTGGATCAGACACAGTCCATCTAGACCAGTATCCTGTCTCCAACAATGGCTGGCACCAGATGCTTTGAGGAAGATTTAAGAACCTATTCAATAGGCAGACTATAATGTGCCCCCCCGGAAGTCTTATCCTAATCCCTAGTGTATTCTAATATTTTGTTGTCTTTTTTTTTTTTTAACCACAGCAGCACATTGAGTAGAGATCTTCATGAAGCTGGCCACTGATACCCAGGTCTTTTTCCTGCATAAGCATTGTTAATTTTGAACCCTAAACACAGATTTCCACTTCCCCACCATCCTAATTTCATGAGGGTAAACCTTTAAATTGTTCCCCCATCCCTTTGCATACCAGAATTCTTTTGCTACCAGCCCTCCTCCTGCATCTGCAGAGAAAAGGGGTAGGATATGCCGCATTCGGAACTTGGATATTTCTCACAGGGGATGATCTTCACCCCAATTCAGAGGGGCCAGCGCCAGGCAAAGTGCCACTTATGTACTCCAGGATGTAAGTGGGACTTGAATGTGCCTTGACCTTGTGCTAACCTTCTGCATAGAGTGAATTTCATATCTACATAGACAGAATGCAGTCTTCACAAGCATTAGCTCATGAGTAAGGATATGATTGAGTCACAGAGGTCACGGATTCCGGAACTTTACTGGACCTCCATGACTTCTTCAGCTTCAGCTGTCAGTGGGGGCCGTGCGTCCCTGCCCTGTGGCTTCCAGCAGGGGAGGCAGCCGGGACTGCGTGCCCCTGCCCCGCAGCTTCCCAGGGCCATCACCACCCCTCCCCCTGTGGCTGGAGCTGGGACTGTGTACTCCTGCCCTGCAGCCAGCACCGGAGCCGGGTCTGTGAGCCCGCCCTGTGGCTGTGGGGCTCAGCCTGTTCGGACCCCCCACCCCCCGATCCCCATGACTCCAGTTGTCATTTCTCCCCGTACCTAGCTCTGCCCCCCAGTTATTTTTAGTAAAGTCACAGACAAGTCATGGGCTCACTGGAGATGTTGTTTGTTGCCCGTGACCTGTCGTGACTTTTATTAAAAATAACAGCGACAAAATCTTAGCCTTACTCATGAGCACTTCAGCAGAAATTAAATAAAACTGAGCCACCACCTATTTAATGTTACTTTAAGTCTCATTTATAAAGGACATACATGGTGCAGGCAGCATTTTTGCCCCCAAAACTTGGTGCATTAGGCTGGAATACTGCTTACCCACACCTATAAGGTTTAAAAACCCTCTCAAAGCAACACGGCAAATGCTGATTACATTTGATTTATTCATTTCAGCTGGTGCGCTCGTGGAATTATGCCAGCAAGATTCAATGCAGACGCGCTGGTGATCTGAATTATTTAGTAGCACTTGCATTATCTAATACAAACATTAAAAACACTTTTAAGTGTTTTTATGCACTGCCAGGCATAACACACTGTGCGTATCAAATATATGTCATCAAACAAACAATTGCTTCATAGGCAAGCCCTTTGATCTAGCTATCTTAGGTATTTATCTGGCACCCATCACTGTAGCATCTGAGCAACTCACAATTTATCCAAGGGGTTTTCAAACTTTTTGTATAGGTGACCCCTTTTCACACAGCAAACCTTTGAGTGTGACCCCCACTTACAAATTAAAAACGGGGATGGGAGTAATTTAATTTAATGGGAGTTCAGGTCTGTCAGCCCCATGGAACTGACAGCTTGCGACCCCCATGTAACCACCTTGTGATGCCGTGAAGGGTCACAACCCCCAGTTTGAGAACCCCCATTTATCCTCACACCACCCCAGTGAGGTACAGAAGTGCTATTAGCCCCATTTTACAGGTAGGGAACCGAGGCACAGAGAAGCTACGCAACTTGTCCAAAGTCATACTGGTAGTCTGTGGAAGAACAGAAAATTGAATCTGTTACCCTAACCATTAGACTATCCTTCTCCTCTAGCTTTATGTGAACAGTCTAGAAAGGGATAACCATGAATGAACACCTCATGCTCCCAGTTCAATTCTGGCCTCGCTTTAAAAGCTGCAAATCCACATTTTATTTTTGCCATCATTTAAAAACATATCAATTACAAAATTACAGCTGTGGGGAGGCACTTTTTCAGTTCTTTTTGAAGGAAAACAAAGGATTTCAGATAAGACAAAATGATCTATTCAATTTTAAAGAAAAAGAATCAAATGTCTTCATGAGTTACTTCAGATATTTAAGATCAAAAGACATCAAGTTATACTTACAATGGGGCTGCTGAAAGCTACATGTCTTGAGTGTGGAATGTTACTGACTCCATCTTTCTCTCCTAAGGCAGAACAGCTACCAGCCAGCTGATTCAAAGGCCGACTCACTGTCCTGCAGCTGTGCACCTTCTGCTTTGGCATGCGGCTCAACGAACCACACAGAGCATCTGTTAAATCTTCATCGTCTGAATCAGCCTCTTGATAGGATTCCAGCCTCTTGGCTAATGAGAGGGGGAAATCACATTTCAGCCACCAAGAAGAATCCCTCATTTGTCCAATATTACAAGCTCAAATCATCAGGTGGAAGCCTGACATATGAACTTTAAAACACGGAATTGTGTACATGTGTGTAAAAATGGATTACATATAATTTAATCAAAAGCAAAACAAAACAGCCAACACACTGATCACATGGACACTGGTTTGGCAGCACAAGTATCACTTTTAATAAGGGCTCTGTGAATCCTGCCTGAAGTTCATCTGTTTGAGAAAAGAACTTTTTTGATTTATCAATTTTTACAACTGAAAAGCTGGTCTCATCAGTACAATAACTGGTCAGTAAAACCTGAATCATGCGTGTCATGTGTCATGTGGGGGAGGTCTTGTTCCCACCCTCAGGTATAAATAAAATCCTCTCCTTCCCCCAGTTTAGGAGACCATAGTCCCTATTTGCCAAATTTGGCATTTTGATGATTCCAAACTCCTCCCAGGGGGCATCACTGATCATGGAGACAACCTGGAAAGGAGGGTTCAGGCTATTATCTCCTTTGCCTCAATACGAATAGAGAAAAAAATATTTTTTTAAAATAAGAGCTCACATATCACAGAGCGGCTCTAAGTTAAAAATTCAAACTGTGGACAACAATAGCCTCTATTAGGGAAACAGCCAAACCAGGGAAGGAGACAGCCTAGGTGACGGATGATGGCAAAATACTGGAGGAAAGGATTCAGGCTGCAGGAACCTAGGGAACCGGGGAAGCGGTAAAGATAAAGGTATGAGGAAGGAACTGAGTAATATTCAAAATGGCTGCCCTCATGTTGTATGTATTCCAGAAATTAATCTGAATCATGTGAAGGTGGTCTGCAGACTACAGGCGGTCAGACTAGATGATAATGATGGTCCCTTCTGATCTTAAAGTCTATGAGATTACGAGACACACAACTCGTTCACTTGAAAGCTGAGACAGTTTTTTCAAGAAGATTGTCTGTGTTACATGCCCTTCCACTGACACTCTTCCTTACGCAACTACAGTGCAAGGAAATCTCTAGTAAAAGACATGTCTACTAGTCATAGTTTTCATCCACCAAAAATGTTTGTTTTCATAATCTGATATTTTCTGCAACAGGAACAAATAACAGTTTTGTGAAGATGTCACATGGTTTATAAAATAAAATGTGGTAACTGAAGGGAAGTATGGCTGAAATCAGTGACCTTACAAATGCGCTACTCCAATAGGGTCTTGTATTAGGGCCTCATTACCTCCAGTGCAAAGTTCTGGTACCTGTTATCATGACTGCTCCAACTATGAAATACAGAAGACTTCAGGTGAAGTCCCTCACCTCCTGCACCACATATAACAGCATCAAAGCACGTGCCAGTGATATTGATCCAGAGAGCAGTAGTACTGACACAGAGGACACTGAGACTACTTAGCACATTACAAGATTATTATGGTAAGAGCATTATAAGGCAACACAGCCACTGCGATCAACACAATTATGTGCTTCTTGACTCTTGCATCCTGTGCAATGAGAGTTTATGTATATTAATAAGCACAAATGTATACACATAGATTAAGTGGCATATACCCAACGATTCCACTGGGTTTCTGCAATGCAACTCCTATTGTCTAAAACAGGAGATATGTGAATAAAAATCCTGTGCAATGTTCTAAAAAGCTGCATCTACAAAATTAACCAATTTGTGGGTCCCCTCCAAATCCTTTAAACAAATAAATAAATAATGAAAACAAACTGTCCCTAGGATTCTTCATGCTGTATTTACACTGTTTTTGTATTCAAATGTCACCATCGATAAATACATGACCCACCCCCAGCCACCAGGGCACAACATGAAACAACTGGAACTATAGCGAACATTATGGCATTTTATTAAGGTGATACTAACAGACCAGCCCACACACAGAAAATGACTAGTGGATGTACAGCAACTAGCACTAGAGGGCTCTGATCCTTGACAGGCAGCCTCTAGGTGCTATTGCCGTACAAATGACTTCTGATATGTACTATATAGTCATCAGTTTATTTCTTCTTAAAACTTTTTTATTATTTCATTAGCTTTTCAGTGTACTTTCTCTATTTACATTTTTTTATTGTTTTAATGAGGGTTCAAAAATTGGAAGCTGATGGAAGTTTTCTTCATATTTTTAATATCTGTTACTGCCCCCACTTTCTTCTAAATTTGTGCATATGTGAAATGTAAGGGAATCACCAGTATTATTGTATCTACTCCATACACTACTCAAAAATTTATGCAGAAATTATTTTTTAAAACTGGTTTCTAATCAAGTGTGTTTCCATAACATTGATAAACTGATCAATCTCTTTCAATGTGACCACTAGGTGGTGTATCTAGTTTGCATAACGAACTGTTACATCAATGACAGGTTTCAGAGTAACAGCCATGTTAGTCTCTATTCGCAAAGAGAAAAGGAGTACTTGTGGCACCTTAGAGACTAACCAATTTATTTGAGCATAAGCTTTCGTGAGCTACAGCTCACTTCATTGGATGCATTCAGTGGAAAATACAGTGGGGAGATTTATATACACAGAGAACATGAAACAATGGGTGTTACCATACACACCGTAACCAGAGTGATCACAGGTGAGCTATTACCAGCAGGAGCGCGGGGGGAGGGAGTGAGCCTTTTGTAGTAATAATCAAGGTGGGCCATTTCCAGCAGTTGACAAGAACGTCTGAGGAACAGTGGGGGGGGGGGGATAAACATGGGGAAATAGTTTTACAGACCTAAAAGTGGCAATACTTCAACAAAAAACCTTCAAAAACAGACTCCAACGAGAGACTGCTGAATTGGAATTCATTTGCAAACTGGATACAATTAACTTAGGCTTGAATAGAGACTGGGAGTGGATGGGTCATAACACAAAGTAAAACTATTTCCCCATGTTTATCCCCTCCCCCCCACTGTTCCTCAGACGTTCTTGTCAACTGCTGGAAATGGCCCACCTTGATTATCACTACAAAAGGCTCACTCCCTCCCCCCCCCCCCCCCCCGCAGCTCTCTTGCTGGTAATAGCTCACCTAAGTGATCACCCTGGTTACAGTGTGTATGGTAACACCCATTGTTTCATGTTCTCTGTGTATATAAATCTCCCCACTGTATTTTCCACTGAATGCATCCGATGAAGTGAGCTGTAGCTCACGAAAGCTTATGCTCAAATAAATTTGTTAGTCTAAGGTGCCACAAGTACTCCTTTTCTTGTTACATCAATCACAGCAATAGTAAACACTATATTGTGAATACCACTAGTTTTACTAAGGATGTATTATCATGATCTCACTTTGGTTCAATCCTCTTTGATCAAGTAAGGAACATTGGCCTTGCCTACTGATTAAATGGCAGATTTCTGCGGTGAGCAGTATTATCTAATAGTACCTGCACAAAGTGATTGAAATATATTATATTTCTGTATTTTTGATCCAACTTAGCCAGACAGCTAAATTAACCAATGATCAAATGAAGTGGAAAAGTCTGTGATGTTGTATATAACTTCCTCCTATGTCTAGAGTTGCATCCTATAGTTTGTTTATGCATTTTTAAAAATACAAAGCCACTAATAAAAAAACTTGACTCCCAGTGGGCAATTAATAGGCTACTGAGAGCTAGATACAGAATGTCACTCATATATAGGACACAGAGCGTTCATAACTCAGTACATGGGTTTCTAAATTTAAGTTAATAATACTTCCACCTATTTGTGATACGCCAGTTTACAGGCATTCTAAACAAAGCATGCTAGAATAGAAGTGCAGGTCTTTGCTAGTTGAATGTCAGTTCATCAAATTACTACATATCTGCTATGCGTGCAGATGAATTTGTTTGTGCACTAACATTAGTGAAGTCACTAAGGCCTTGACACAGCAAAACATATAAGTATGTGGCTAAATTTAAGCATACAATTTCAGTGGGATTGTATCCAGCATGTGGGATTCACTTGTGCTTTTAAATACCCACATGCTGAATTGAGGCCTAAAACAATGCTCCATGGAGTGAGGTAGGATATTTTCATGTCTCTACCATGGTGATGAACTGGGCAGCTGCACCCTAAAATACTGTGAAGATATTATGCCTGGCTCACTACTTAAAAAAAAGAGGCAAGATTATTTGCAGTTTCCCAGTGACAGAGTTTCCAAAATTTCATGGAGAGAGGCAGAGCGCAGTGATTGAATTCCAGTGAAGTTCAGTCAGCCAGTTAAGAAAAAAAAAAAAAAAGAAAAAAGTTTCTCTCCAGCACAGTGAATAGAAACATAACTATCTGCATACTAGCTCACTCACCACAGTTCTCAAGATTCTTAGCACAGAAGGCAATGCATGGATAACACTCCACAGTTCACACATAGGGCAGAAGCACTGTTGCTAATAGGGTTAGCCTGCATTCCCGCTTCTCCATGCTACTGTGCATGGGTCTGCCAAATGGACTTGACATGCACTCTACCCTATCAAACCTTTCAACTTCTGCAAGAATAAAGAAGGTATGAATGTTGCCTTAATATTTCATTCCTTACCATTCTCCTCATGGCAATATTCCTGTCCTGCAATGCTGCATCTCCGGAAAACCATTTTGTTCTCAGTGAGGGTTCCAGTCTTGTCAGAGAAGATATACTGGATTTGACCTAAGTCTTCAGCGATATTCAGCGCTCGACACTGAATAGTGGAGTCAGTTTTCTCATGGTACAAGTCAATATCATTCTGAATTAAATAGATTTGTCCCAATTTGACAACTTCGATTGAAACATAGAGAGAAATCGGGATCAAGACCTGACAAAATAAAATGAGTGGATTACATGCAGCTAGATAATCTGATGATTATGAAACCAAATTCTGATCCAGTTACACCAGTGTAAATAAAAGTAACTTCACTGAAGTCAAAAGAGTTACTCCAGATATACACGAGCGTAAATGAGAGCAGAATCTGGCCCATTCTGTTTAAGGTGAAGTTACCTGTAATAAAATGATCATTGTCCAAAACATATAAAACCCTGCTAATGCTGGTGGAGTGGATTTTCCACTGGGCTCAGGGACATTAAAAAGAGGCATCTCCGAATAGCTACTTAACCAAATTCCATGACCTTTTAAAAAAAAAGAAAGAAAGAAAAAAAAGAGTTAGTAGTACATACACTGGCCCATAGTTTAGTGTCAAGCTGAACAAAAACTGGAAGAGGTTTAAAGCCTGGTGCCTAACAACAACTAGACTTCAGCTTTTTGGTTTTTCTCAAGAAAGAGTTAATCAAAACAAACTCCTCCTCTCACTTTGCCTATTCTAATTCATGAATGAAGGTTGCCATAGGATTGCATGAAGAGCAGGGGCAAGTAGCACTTTGATTATTTATTTAACTACTCATCCGCAATCCAATGGGAATGTTAGAAAGATACAGTTAATATAAGCTTCAAAGGATTTTTCTTTTATTTCTGGAAAATACCAACAATGAAGTACCTCCCAGGAGCTTGTGTGGGCAACACCTCTAGCTTGTAAACCATGGCTTATCCAGGCTACTTAATATGCACAATGAGGGCAAAAAGTAGGTCCTGCCTCAATTACAACACTGGCTGTTAGAAAATGGTTTTAAAAATCCAACCTTAAAAACTTGTACCACCAATGTACTCCAGGACTAAGAGCGTCTCAAGTGTTTCAGTAAATTTTTTACAAACTGGCTTATTTGGATAATAAAATGTACAGGCAGCTGAGTGCAAGTATTAAATTTAACCAATGTCCAAAATATAAACTCCCCCAAAACCCATGCAAACTTAGACTCTCCATCCAATACCATCCTGTCAGCCTTTTTTCCCAGAAAAGGACTTAGGAGGAAATATGAGCTTTGCAGCATTACCAGTAAGGTCAATGGAAGACCAGCTGGGGAAGCACGATCCCAAGTTGAAGGCCTTTCACTGAGAATATTCTTCCTCCAGGCCTCTCTGAACAGAACAAGAGACTGTGAACTTAAGCACTGTATGCAGCTCAGCTGATGAAGTATCACACAAGGAGAGAGGCAGCTTTTGAGGAGCTTGGGACCTAAACTATTTATGGAACCACTTTAAATTGCACCCAGAAGTGAGCTAGACACCAGTACCTCATCCATACAGGCAGTGTAACTGTGGGAGTTAAAAACTGTTTTTAAGATTTCCTGAAAACGGTGGCACATTTCATAGCACAGATAAGCCTCAATCTTCAACTTTCAATGCCTAGGCCAGGGGTCGGCAAATCGTTTGGCCCAAGGGCCACATCCGAGTGGGGAAATTGCAGGGAGGGCTGGGACAGGGGGTTGGGGTACAGGGTGTGGAAGAGAGTGCGGTGTGCAGGAAGGGACTCTGGGCAAGGGGTTGTGGCAGAGGAGGGGTGTGGTGTGTATGAAGGGGCTCAGAGAAGGGGGTTGGGGTGCAGGAGGAGTGCGGGGTGCAGCAGGGGGCTCAGGGCAGGGAGTTGGGTTGCAGGAGGTGTTCAGGCTTCGGCCCAGCACCGCTTACCTGGAGCGGCTCCGGGGTGGCAGCGGCATGCATTGGGGCCAGGGCAGGCTCCCTGCCTGCCTTCCCTGGCCCTGGCCCCACCCTGCACCGCCCTGGGAAGCGGCTGGCACCACATCCCTGTGGTCCCTGCGGGAGGGAAGGCAAAGAGTTCCGCGCACTGCCCTTGCCTGTGGGTACCTCCCCCGAAGCTCCCATTGGCTGCAGTTCCCTGTTCCCGGCCAATGGGAGCTTCGGGGGAGGTACCCACAAGCAAGGGCAGCGCACAGAGGGGGCCGCAGGGACATGGTGCTGGCTGCTTCCCAGAGCCCGTGGCACCATGGGGGTGGCAATCCCACTGGCCGGATCCAAAGCCCTGAGGGGCCAGATCCAGCCCATACTTTTCCCACCCCTGGCCTAGGCCTACTAGGTATACAAGAAATTTAGCTAGTTGATATTAATTTATTTCAGATCACTCTTCATTCTTAACTCAGTTACTGTTGGGCAAAGAGTATGCTTCCTGAAAGAGTCAGACTATTATTTTATTCCTAGATCCCATCGCACTGACAACCTCAAAAATAAAGCACTAAAAAACTTGCAGAGAAAAAGGGGGTGGATGAGACAACAAACAAACAAAAATACTACTTTGCAGATCCTTACACTTTACTTACCTAAAGCACCAATTAAACACATTAAAATCAGAAGCAGAACACACCAAAGGACATCAGTGTTCACTCTCCTTTCCAATTTACTGCGTTTGTAACGAGGGCCGCTGTTATTCAGCATTGCTTTGGTTTCATGACCTGTAACACACAATAAATGTTTAATTTTCCTTCTATGGCAGATATTCAAACCAAAACTCAAATACATCCCTGAAAGACTGAGAAAATTGGATGCATGCGTTAATTAGTATTTGGACTGGAGTTCTAAACTTAAGTAAAGCAATTATCTGCTAATACAATGCATCGGTTAATTCTGCTCTAAGAAGAAAAGCTTCTGTTTTGTTTGGCCCCCTGTATACTTTTCCATTCTTTCTAACAGAAGTTGCACTTCAAGGTGGGTTATTACTTTCTAAATATGAACTGTAGTGCTTGCTAAAGGGGCCAGACTGATTGCTCTGGAGACTTGTCCTTTGTCAAAGAATACACACAGGACAGGCAATAACAGCACAACCTCAATCCTGAAACAGAAGGACATGGCATCAGTCTCAATATGCCGATCACATTCTTTGGACTCTATTTTGAGGCAACTACTAATCAGTGCTAATTGTGGAGAGGGTGGGGAGGGGGGACGCGTTCACATGGAACTGAACTGAGATCACTTATCTGTGCTCACATATTACAGCAGCATAAAGCTCTAAGACAGAAACCAGTTTATTTCACATAGCCTACTGAACAGCCATTAGCAATGCTTCCAGATACTACTCCCCAGTGCTAGACTGAAAGTGGCAATCTAAAGGTAAACGGCTCTATTTCCCATTTACCAGTGCCTGAACCGTACTGTTTCTCAAATCAGGTAAATACAACTTAAAAAGGAAATCGTGAAGAACTCATGTTTGCATGAAAATCAGTGCAAGCCCCCGGTCCACTAACCTGCATACACCACAATGCCCACAACGGCTTCTGTGTTTCTGATTGTGCATCCTCGTAACAGCAAGTTCTCTCTACTCAGGCCCACTCGCTCCTTGTTTGAATGTTCACTGCAAACACAGTGCATTACTTAACAGGTGTGCCAGAGCCTCCCACAGAATCTATAGCAACCAAGCCTCAAAAGCACCTTGGGGCAGATTTTCGCCCAGTACCCAGCAACTCCCATTGTGACACGTACAGATTTTCAACAAAGCTCAGCACCGAACATATTGATCTCTTTTGAAAATCTGGACACGCATGCTCTCTTGGTTTATACTGAGATTTCACAAGTTAACAAGTCAACGGTTTGGCAGCAGCATAATTAGAAGAAAATCCTACAAAAGGGCAACATAGCGATCTCAGGACCAACACTAAGAATGGAAAGCAGACACTTCAACCCAGCACATCCCAATTCATACTACATGTGTATACTGGGGAGGAACTCTGATGGTATCAGCCCCAGCTATGCCTCAATCAAACCTGTGCTTAGGAACCAGAGTAGAACCTGGGCCCCTCTTGACAGCTGTTAAAACATGATCCCCACCTTGTAGTGCAGAAATGACCTAACAGCAGGGTCCCCAAAATATTCTACAGCCTCGCTCTATCCTAGGCTGTCAAATGGACCAAGGTCGTGGCTAATACACAGTTAGGACCTATCAATACTAGGAGACAGAATGCTACATTAACGGTGTTGTAAGCAGGTTAATTATAACATAGATAGTCAATCTATGTTTTTCCCTCCTTTTCTCTCATTTATAATTTTTATTCTCCATGCTATGGAGGGCAGAGAAGGGGCACCATAGAAACAGCAAGTTTCAAAATTAAAATGGAAATAGTTTGCATTAAAAAATATTTTGCACCATAAACTGTGCTTTTCACACAGATGTCACAAACTCTTTACAAAGGAGATTTTACAGATGGGAAAACTGAATCCCAGGGAAGTTAAGCAAGTTGCCTAGGGTCACACAGCAAGCGAGAGGCAGAGTCAGGCCAGGTCCACACTACAGAGTTTTGCTGGTCTAGCCATGTTGGTTAGGAGCATAAAGAATACAAGAAAAAATACCACACTCTTAACCAATCTAGCTAGGCTGGCAACCACTCCCCTCAGGCAGATACCAGTTATACCCGAAACAGGAGTTCTTTTGCTAGCACAGCTTATGTCATTTGAAGAGCTGGTTTAACTATATTGACAAAAAACTCCTTTTGCTGGCATAAGCTGTGTCTCCCCTAGAGGGCTTTTCTGCTATAGCTATATTGGCAAAGCCTTTTCAGGGTAAACTAACCCTGAAGAATAGAGCACAGGCCTCTTCGTTCCCAGTTCCAGTCTTTCACCATTAGACAATACTGTCTCTCTATTCAGACTACGGTCCAGAATGAGTATTAGGGAAAGCATTATTGCAGGCATCACAAATGATTAAAAACAAATAAGAGAGCCATTTTGAAAAAAGAAGGTACCAGTGTGAATTACAATATAAACTAGGCGCTTGAAAATTTCATTCTAACAAAAATTAATCAAGGAGCCTCCGCCATTCACAAGCTTTGGTACAGAAAGCATTTTTGGAGCTCCAGGTCTTCTCAACCATGCACACAAACTTAAGGGTGCAACTAGAATCGGACAATGTGATTTAAATATAAGGTGTTTTAAAAAGTAAACATTACAAGCCTTCAACAAATGAGCCAAATTACCGTAACAAATGGCAAATTCCCCCTAAGCCTACTTACACAAAGCCACGGAATCGACTGAGGTCATTGTTAGGACTTTCACATTCTATTCTACTTGAAAACTTCTCTGGATCAATTTCAGAGACCTATATTCACAGGGAAGAACATAAAATTCAGACAAGGAATGATGTAGCTTACAAAAATTATTAATTCACAGCAGCAGTTTCAGACTTTGCAGTAGTTCATAATAGCAAGTATTGCAACGTGGAAAAGCAGGTATTTTGATAAATCAGAATGCAAGATGAATGGAGAGATTGCCTAGCCAACATAAAACCCTGGATGTATCAGATGAACTGCTGATGCTTCATCGACACAACCGGGCTGTAGACTATACCAACAGAAGGGAAGTTTTGCCAGTAAAACTTTCTAGTGTAGACAAAGCCTAACTAGTGCTAGAGAAATGATTATTGCAGAGAACAAGAACTACAAGTGATGAATAAGCAGGAGCAGTTGAGCAACAGAATGGCAAAAAACAAACAAACAAACAGTTACTGCCTTGAGAAAATTCCCTTCTTAAAAAAGACTGAAAGTTGGCAAGTACTATGGAAAAGTGTATGTGATTTTGCAGAAGTACTTAGAACCCACAATTCCAACTGAAATTAATGGGATACATGAAGATTCTGCAGCTTTGAAAATCTGGCCTCTGATATCGAAATAGAATGCTTTCTCAGTAGAATGCTTTACAAAAGAGTTCCTTGACATGTCAGCTATTCTTTAAAGAAAGAGTATTAGACTCAGGTTGTCAAATTCAAAGTCTACAACTCATGGGTTTTATTTGAAATATCTTCTTCATAATTAAGGGTTTCAAAGAACCCTGAATTCTCACATTAGACTTCTTTCCATCGATAGAGGATGCCAACCCTGAGGCTAAGATATAAATCCACAGGCAGAGTTCGAACGTAGGAAATCTAAGCTTGGTATTTTCTTATTTACACATACCTTGCTGGCCTGCTGTTAATTTTGACATACTGTCAGAAATGCCTAGAGCCTCTGATAGGCGCCTCTTGTCATTTATAAATATAAATAATTAAATATATAGGGCTTCTTTCTCCTCTGCCCTGCTCCTTGTTTATTTACACATTAGGAGATATTAAAAAGACTAGAGCTGTTCAGCTTAGAAAAGAGACAACTAAGGGGGGACATGATAGAGGTCTATAAAATCATGAATGGTGTGGACAAAGTGAACAGAGAAGCGAGTGTTATTTACCGTTTCACACAATGCAAAAAAATAGGGTCACCAATGAAATTAATAGGCACAGGTTTAATACAAATATGAGGAAGTACTTTTTCACATAATGCTCAATTAACCTGAGGAACTCATTGCCCTGGGATGTTGTGATAGTCAAAACTATAACTGGATTTAAAAAAAAACAAAAAAAACCCAAAAGCAAACTAGGTAAGTTCCTGGAGGATAGGTCTATCAATGGCTATTAGCCAAGATGGTCAGGGATATAACGCCACGCTCAGAGCAACTCTAAACCTTTGACTGTCAGAATCTGGGAGTGGAAGACTAGGGTGTATCACTCCAAAATTACCCTGTTCTGTACACTCCCCCTGGAGCTCTGGTACTGGCCACTGTCAGACAGGATACTGGGATAGATGAACCACTGGTCTGACCCAGTATGGCAGCTCTTATGTTCTTATGAGTGCAAAGTGGCTGTAAAATGCTACTATTCTGATCAGCAGTATTTTACACTCACTTTGCACAGGAGTAAGTTATTCCACAAGGTACAAGGCTGTGGAAAATCAGGGCTCATCTACCCACAAACTGGAACCAAATTAACTAAATCTGTTTTAATTCATATCTTTAGTTATTTTGGTGTGAGTCTGTATGTAGACAGGTTTCAGAGTAGCAGCCGTGTTAGTCTGTATTCGCAAAAAGAAAAGGAGTACTAGTGGCACCTTAGAGACTAACCAATTTATCTGATCATAAGCTTTTTCGATGAAGTGAGCTGTAGCTCACGAAAGCTTATACTCAAATAAATTGGTTAGTCTCTAAGGTGTCACTACTATTCCTTTTCTTTTTGTATGTAGACAGTTACTGCAGATTAAGTATGTCCTATTTAGAGTTAATTTAAATAGAAATTGTTACTTGTTCTACAGGAACTGTGGTTTGTTAGATGTTGCAGTCAGTGTGGATCCCACTCAAGGTGTGCATGTGCTTTAAGCACACAAGATCAGATACTTTTGAACAACAGTGTCAGCTAGAGCCGTGCACATGCCCTATATCTCCTTGCGTTCCTGTACAAGGGCGTAAAGAGTGGCATGGCCACAATTCCCGCTCAGTTTCTCTGTGTGTGTGCGCGCGTGCGCGCCCCCCACTACAGAGGACTGGCAATCAGGATCTCCATTGGAGGTTCAGATCCTTCTGCCCCCATGGGGATGTTTATGGGGGCAGAAGACAAACTTTATATAGAAGGTTAGTCTTCTCTTAAAGCGTTATCTGAACAAATCAATACTAAATAGGAAAAGTCATTAAATATCTGTTTGTACAAATTTTTAAGATTGGCTGTAAGGGTATTGAATGCTTTCTGCCTCTAATATTGTTTTTCCTAATTTTTATGTTTACTTATAAAAAGTATCCACAGAAATACTATTGCAAAGCCCAAGGAACTGTTTATATCCTGCTAACCTGCACAGTTAGCAAATATTCAAAACAAAAGTGTCACTTATTTGTCAGAGGGAACAGAAAAAGAACTAGATAAATTCTCGGAGGATAGGTTCATCAATGGCTATTAACCAGGATGGGCAGGGATGGAGTCCCTAGCCTCTGTTTGCCAGAAGCTGGGAATGGGTGACAGGGGATGGATCACTTGATGATTACCTGTTCTGCTCATTCCCTCTGGGACAACTGGGATTGGCCACTGTCGGAAGACAGGATACTGGTCTAGATGGACCTTTGGTCTGACCCAGTATAGCCGTTCTTATGGTTGGAATGAACAACACATGTCACATTAGTCAAACACAGATTGAAGAAGAAGAGACGATCTCCCAAACTTGGCATCAAACCTAGCAGACATGACAAGCGTGTAATATTTTAACAAGGGTGAAATATTTTACAGAAGTTAGCACTTTGCTCACCATTCCTGATTTGCAAATCAAGGATATAAGCATGATTCTGAAGCAGACTGAAGCCATTGCAGGCAATTGTCATTATTGAGAAGGGGGTAGAATGGCACAGCTTTCATATGTTCTCTGAGTACAGCCACCAAGTGAGTTCTGTAAAACCTTTAGCAGGACCATGACTTCTGATCACATGATGCTTAAATGAAGAATACAATTATGGCTGAGGTTGGTATAAGGGCTGCAGGTGAAGAAGCTTGGCTAACAGTGTCACATATGTATACACTGATATATGGCCTAGTAGCTTCAGACATGTATGCACCATTGTTCTTGGGTTTGATCTTAAGTCCCTTGCCAATGACTGAAGGGACTGGAACCAGTCCTCTGACAGGTAACCTCTTACCACCAAGAGTCAATCATAGCTCCTATGAACTCAGTTGTCTGCAATGGAATCAGTGACAGTTTTTCAAGTTCACAAGGAGTCCTAGTTTGGAGAACAGGAAGTGGATGTATGACAGGGCTGCCAAGGTCTGCAGGAACCTGCATCTAATCAGCCAGTTATGGATAAGTGTGAATTCTCCATAAGTACACTACCACTGCTGCCAGGCATTTTGTGAATACTCTTGCTGCTATGGAGCATAACCCTGTATTGATAATAGTTGGGCCCCACTGTGAATCTTGGGTACTTCCTGTGGGCTGGATGGGTAGAGACATGGAAGTACATAACCATGAAACTGTCCTAAGCTTGGAGAGATGAGGGAGGCAAGCACTACCATCCTGAACATTCATTTGCTGAGTCTCCCCAGGTCTAGGAAAGGACCAACCCTCCCCTTTTCCTTCCCCCATTCTTCTTCGGGATAAGGAAATACTAGGAGTACAAACCTCCTCCCCTGAATTCCAGTGGTATCTCTACGATGGATCTTAGATGCAACAAACAACAAGACCACTTCCACCTGTAAAAGGCTTTTGTGAGAAGGGTCCTTGAAGAGAGACGGGAGGGTAGTGGATAGCAAATAGAGAACAGAACTGGATGGGGTAGCAAGGGGCAATGATCTCTAGCGTCCATCTGCCCGATGGGATGACAGAACACGCCCGGTGGAATAGGACAATGCAGCTTCCAAAGGTCAGGCTGTCTGGACTGGATCTGATGTGACTCCTGACAGTCCCATCAAATTTTTCAATAGAATTATCCCACCACAGGATGGGCAGGGATTGTAGCCTGCAGGTTTTAAATCTACCAATGTTGCAAAGCCATATAAAGGGATTTGTAGGTGAAAGAGTGTATGAGGGGATCTCTACAAGGGATGTTCAATATTCAGTCCAGATGGGCTGATATTGTTCACGGCTGTTGTATGTCAGAAAATCAGAAGGGTTCGGAAGGTTTTATGAAGTGTTTGAAATAATTTAGCCAAATCCGAGAACCAGCAGGTCTGATGGACACTTGCCAGGTTACATCTTGCTGCCACAGGTGGTAAGAAGGAACAGAGGGAGAGTCGGGGATGCCCTTCCCTTTATGCCCTTGCACAAGGAGGCACAGCGAGCACGTACAGTGCTGATGGACACTGCTATTCAAAAGACTCCAGTCTCACATGCATAGAGGCACAAAGGCAGACCTATAGTGGAATCCACACTGACATTTACCTGAAGAAGAATTTTTTTACTGACTTACATTGATTTGAAATAGGACACTCTTACCCTGAAATTAGTGACCACACACAGATTTGCGGTGAAATAACCAAAGGTGTGAATTAAAACTGATTTAGTTATTTTGGTTCCAATGCAGGTGTAGACAAGCCCCACCTCAACCACCAAGTAGATGAACTAGAGATTTTTATTAAAATAATTTTTTAAATAAAATTCTTGAAACCTCAGTTTTCTTAAAAGTGATTAGAAATGCGCAATGGTCACCTGCTCTGCATATCCTCTCACCACCTGCCTCTGCTTCAGATTGGTCTCTCCATCAAGGCTGGCTGTTTCAATGTGACAGATCCCATCTGGATCAGTAGAGTATAACAACACCATATCAGCAGGAATTATCTCATTACATGAAAGTCGAATGAAGTCCCCGACATTAACATCTTTCCAGCACTCATCTATGTATTTCTTCTCTTTCCTGAAATATATATAAAAATCTAAATGAAAAATTCCACAAGCTGCAAGCTCAAATTAATAAACTAACTACAAAAGATTATTTTTTTGACTATAAAATAGTTAGTCTAAATCAGTATGCACCAAAGTGCTGGGGAGACAGTTTACTAATTTAGGGTGAGTGTACCCACAACACAATCAATTGTTGGATCAGGGCCAGACCTTATACATGAGAATAAAAACACATTCTGTGAGGTTGACTGGGGTAAAACTCAGCACAGAATTTGGTCCTATGATTTCTATTCCCACGGAGAAGTAGTGATCTAAAATTCTCTCACTATGTGAATTACACTTCCAAATTATATAAACCAAGTGTCAAATCTTCACCTCTCTCTCCCCTGACAGTGACTCCAGAACCCAAATTTTTGTCTCTTAATTGGATAGGCAAGTACACAAAATCTTAAACATTTAGCTGGCACATCACTGAATATTTAGAACATAATTCTACTTAAAACATTTGCATTTATGACAGGTTTCAGAGTGACAGCCGTGTTAGTCTGTATTCGCAAAAAGAAAAGGAGGACTTGTGGCACCTTAGAGACTAACCAATTTATTAGAGCATAAGCTTTCGTGAGCTACAGTGAGCTGTAGCTCACGAAAGCTTATGCTCTAATAAATTGGTTAGTCTCTAAGGTGCCACAAGTCCTCCTTTTCTATTTGCATTTATGTATTTTTTAATAGCTCTGAGGTCAACATTGTAAGGTGCAAAGATCTTGCAACTCCAAGTAAAGTCAAGAAGGAGTTTAGGGCTCTCAGCACCTTGCAGAATTGGACCCTTTATTACGAAAGCCCTTAAAATATTGTTTTTGATGCTTATTTCTTCTTCTTCTTCCCATCTATTTCTGCTGTTCAGTGCTTACCTGAGACCATAATCCTCCTTTTATATGATCACAGATGGTTAATGTGAACGTTATTTTGATGCAACAGGATGAGGATTTCAGGTAAGGAGTAAGCAATGAGCATCTGATGAACTGTGGGCACCAGTACAGAATGCACTGGTGCAAGTAGACGGAGTGTGATGATTGCTCCAAGTGATCAAACCTTCTTGGTGGTAGGGACACTTCTGTGTCTTATTGTGAATGGACAAAAGGCATTTCTGGTGTCAGGTATTGTTACCATTTAACATGGAGCCCAAGAGACCAACCAGTGCACTATTTTTGTACAGACTGGCAGATTAATGTACTGGCATTGATCAAATTGTTAGCTGAGTAAAATGTTGCAGGCAAATAAAAAAAACAATTTCAATAAAAAAGAAAATATCAGAGAAATATTTCATACATTAGGTTTTGTAACTAAAACTTTTGGAGCCTGAACTATTTGACAGCATCCCCTTAAAAGTGCAAGCCTAAAGGGGAGATGCCACAAAGGAAACATAAGTAAGTGGTGTACTGACAGATTTCCCTAGTTAAGCACAGGTGACTTCATATCCTTCAAAGTGCAACAGAACCAAGAGTAGGACACTATAAAAGCTAAAGCTAGCCTAAAAATAAAATTAGTGCAAGTCACATGCCTGCCTCCTTCTCAAGATCATTATTACGGGTTTTCCAAGCAGTCAAAATCAATACTGTAGTATGGATGCAGAAAATAAATAAACCCACATTAATGTATATTAGAAGCATTCTAAAACATTCCTGGTGTTAAAATTGAATTACCACCTTTATGCATTGCTCATTCCCAATAATGTTGTAATGCTATATCTGAAATGAGACATAGGAAATCTGGAGTATGACTGGCTAACAACTTTCTAAGGAGGTGGGCACCATGTGCTAACATCTCACGGCACTCCTGCTTAGAATGTTCAAGCCTCCTCACTCTAGAGGGCCCATTAACATCAACAGCTCTATCGGTGTCTACATTACCTGATGAATCACACATTCCGTACATTTAAGAATTGGTTCTTAATTTGTTTACCAGAGAATACTACATTAGGAACTCATGAAATCATACACTATTTTGCTATCTGTATCGCAGATAGTCGTGCTGAAGGTGGGGAGGGGGCAGGAGAATGAATAGCAGCTAGTAAAACAATCTAGTTTATGAAGAAGACCCTAAGAAAAAAATTAAATCATACCAATTAAAAACATACATCTTTTACATGCACAGCTGGAGAAATTTTACAGATTCTTACAAAAATAATAAATTCCCACATTATATTGATCATTATTAATATTTTTAAAAAAGAAAAAGTCACAAGGCAATATTAGTAGTTGCAAATTAAATTCCCACTGACAGGAACTACACTTATTTAGTCTGAGTAACACAAAGAGAATTCAGAAACCCAAATATTTGGATGCTCCACTCTACTGAGACTGAATAGCATTCATGAAACCTGCAGTTTATCAGCATAACTACATGAGACCATAAAAGAACAGACTTTGCCCTCAAGCCTTCTATCATTAACACATGCAGGACTTGAAAGGAGAGAAATTACTTCAGCTCTCTAAAAGTTTAATTATATTCCTGTTTCAGGCTCCAATCATAATTGGCTGAATAATTTGACTCCCAGAAAGTTGCTGTACAGAACTGGATGCAATTTTGTTTCTTTGCAATTACATTAAGAAAGCATTCTCCAGGTTATTCATATTGTTATGGAACTAGCTCTCAAAAAAAAAAAAAATCAATAGGGCATGCTACATGTCAGAGAACTAACATTTTTCATCCTGAGAATTAATCACAAAATAATACTCATCGTTTACACAGGGCTAGATTGTAATTTTGCAATCTGCCCTGAGGGAGGCCATGTCTACACTAGGGGGAGCCAAGGGTTTACTTCAATCAGCTAACACATGTTGAAACTATAACTTGTCTTCTAGTACACTAGGATTTTAACATGTGTTAGACAACACATTTAAAAAAAACCCAACACTTTATTTTCAAAGTGAAGACAAGGCGTGAGCATCAGTGTGCAGCTGCACAGACCCAGTCCCTGCTTCCTCCATGGGAGAAATAAACTGTGCCACACCGTTTCTTGGTGCAGCTTACTTCCCTCTCTGCAATGCTTCAGCTGCCCACTTGCTCTCCCTGCATGCTACTCCCTGAAATAGCTATCACAGCAAATGAATAATGGGGCTCCTTATACCCCTGCATGATCACACAGCAAGAGTAATGTGGTCCATAGTACTTTCCATTTGATAATTATTAATTAATTTAGCCTCACAATACCCTTTCACGGTAGGTATGTCTGAACTGTTATCCTTATTTTACAGATGAGGAAACTAAGGTGCAAAAGGTCACCTAGGAAACTTGTGGTAGCATCTGGAAAAAACCAAGGATTTCTCTCTAACTTCGTAGCCAATGTCCAAGTGAAGAAAGGAACTGGTCAGGTCCTATTATCATCACTTATTTGGGAACTCTTTACTAGTTGATTTAGAAACATAACAGCATTAATTTAAGGAAAGCATGGTTCACAATGGTGTTACGCAAACTTTTCCAACTGCCATTGTATTATAACCCTGGGTCGCAACATCCCTGATATTCTGGTTCTGCGACTGTTTAACAGACACTAACAACTGTTCCAAATTGTGCGACAATAGCAGTGTGACTGAAATAAGTCACTTTTAAACCAAAATAAGAATGTGGCCAACTGATCAATCCAGAAACCAATTTTGTTAAGGTTCCTCAAACTTACTGTTTTGTATATTAACACTAATAATACACATTGTACATTATTCATCAATAACAAAGTCAGACAAACACTTACCTGCTGTATACTTTAGTTAATAAGTTGTTTATCTGCTTATCTAATTTGTATTTTGAGTAATCCTCAAGGCCATCTTTAACTGCAATAATTGTGAGAACAACTACTAGAGGTAACATGGTAATTTCTTTCTGGAAGGCTTCCACCAGTGGAACCCAGTTCAGGACAACTAAAAATAGGAAATATAAATTGGCAGCTCTGAAACAAACACAAAAACAGATGCAGGAGTTAGGAATGGAATGAAGTTTAGGAGGTGAGTAAAAGGCAGGTGACACATGTAATGACCTGCAGTTCACTAGCAAACTGAGTTAAGCAGAAGTTTCTACATACTTTAGAAGTAACATTTATGCAGAGCTTTATGTTGCGTAAGAGGCTGCATGCTGGAAAGAGACATGGCATTCATGTAGCTTAAATACCAAGAAACTAAACTGAGTTCTTACCATGCAACCAGAGCTTCAAAATGATAACTCCTTTTCACAGGCAACATAATGCCAAACATTCCTACATCTCTCAGCTTGATTTTTGTACAAAATTAGCAGTTGTCAGCAAAGATCAACATATTAGAAGACACCACGCTTTTTATATCCAAAGTTATTAAAATGTTAGCGGAAGCCTTATGTCCACATATCTCAGCATTATTCAGATATTCAGTGATGAGGTCACACCAACAAATTTTAATTAAATTTCCCGCAAAAGATCTATTACCCTATATAGAAACACAAGCACATTACCTTAAAGGTCATCTCCACGCAAACCTCAAACATCTCAATTTTAGCATTTAACGGCTTCAGCCATACCCAATATCACTTAGAAATTTTCTATTGTCAATGTTGAGGCAAAACACAGAAGCAATAAGCATCATGAATCACATCCCCTGCCCACACAATCAGAATTTAACTTAAAGAAAACATGAAACACTTCTGCATCGATTGAAGAATTACATAATTATAGCTTCACCTTCCAACTTTTCAACACACCTTTCATTAGCAGCCTTCCTTGGTACAGGCTATTACAGTAACATATTCAATCAAGTGGGAAAACAAATACAGATCACCAGCAATTTCTGGCCTTAGATAAGTGGAAAGATGTAAACAAGAAACTACCATAAACAAAGGATACAGAAAGAGTTGAAGCACTTTCAGCATTTAACTGTTTAACCATCAAAGCAATAACCTTCTTTGAGAGTGTTAGAGGGACTTCTATAAAGAAAATTCAAGGCACTTACACATATTTTCATGGAGTAAAACGTCCTGAAATAACAGGTCAATAGGGCATATTGTACACACCAACAGATTAGTCACCATTTGTATCTTTGATATTCCAAACGTAACCAAACATGTTTGGTATAGCTAAGGCCCTACCAAATTCACGGCCATGAAAAACGCATCACAGACCATGAAACCTTGTCTCCCCCATGAAATCTGGTCGTCTGTATACTTTTACCCTATACTACACTCTTTTACACTATATGGTAAAAGTATATACAAGTACACAATGTTTCTCAAACTGGGGCTCCCTAACAACAGGGTCAAGCTGATTGTAGAGGGGTTTCAGTATTGCCACCCTTTCTTCTGTACTGCCCTCAGATCTGGGTGACCGGAGAGCAGCGGCTGCTGGCCAGGTGTCCAGGTCTGAATGCAGTGTCACTGTCAGCAGCTGCACAGAAGTAGAGGTGACATGGTATGGTATTGCCACCCTTATTTCTGCATTTCTGCTGGCAGTGGCTCTGTCTTCAGAGCTGGGTTCCCAGCCAGCAACCACTAATCTCTAGCCACTTAGCTCTGAAGGCTGCGCTGCTCCCGGTGGTGACACTGCCTTCAGAGCTCAGCACCCATCCAACAGCTGCTGCTCTCCAGCCAACAAGTTCTGAAGGCAACGCAGAAAGGTGGCAATACCACAACCCCCCCTACAATAGCTTTGCAACCCGCTTTTGGGTCGGGACCCCCAGTTTGAGAAACGCTGACTTAACAGACTTTACAGGTTTATATTTTGCTGTTTTTAAATACATATTCATGTTTTGTTACAACTCTGTGACATTTTAAGATTAAATATCTGAAACCATAAAGTTCAAAATTTAAAAAATGCTATGACCATGACATTTATTAAAATAGACCGTGAATTTGGTAGGGCCCTAGGTAGAGGTTTCCACATGATCCACTAGTACAGGGGTCAGCAACCTATGGCACGTATGCCCAAGGTAGCACACAAGCTGATTTTCAGTGGCACTCTGCTGACGGTCTGGGGTTCCGATCGCTGGCCCCTTGCCAGCTGGGATCCCAGCCGCCGGCCCCGCTCAGCCCACTGCTGGTCTGGGGTCCCGGCCGCCGGCCCGCTTAGCCCACTGCCTTCCTGGGGGACATTGGAAAACTCAGCAAGGAAAAGCAAGGATCACGCTAAACTGATAAGATCTGCACTTTAAATTTAATTTTAAACGAAGCTTCTTAAAGGTTTTTAAAACCTTATTTACTTTACATACAACAATAGTTTAGTTATAGAATATAGACTTATAGAGAGAGACATTCTAAAAACGTTAAAATGTATTACTTGCATGCAAAACCTTAAATTACAGTGAATAAATTAAGACTTGGCACACCACTTCTGAAAGGTTGCCGACCCCTGCACTAGTAAGTCAGATCTTCTCAGGAATTCTTACCTGTTAAAGCTGGCTTCCTACATTTTCAGTCAAGAATTTATACGTGAAGGGTGTGTGATGTTGCACTCCATAATGTTTTATGGAAATATGCTTATGAGTGCAAATATGATGTAACTGGAATATAGTTTATGCAAGAGGTCTCTTGTAAGGTATCATTACAAAGCATATAATCTACTGAGTGTATTCATCCTATTTGTATGTATGTATCATTCTTGTATCTGAAGATAGCAATATGAAATATAACTCTGAGGTCCTATTGTAATTATGCGAAGTGTGGGCCATTAATGGTGGTTTAGAATCTTGACAGCTCCCATTGACTAGGACAATTGGTTGTAAATGGCTCTGTTTACTTACAAACCTTCCTGGGTACGTGCAGGCCAGCCCTGGAAGAATGGAGGCTGGGGTCTCACAGGACATGTGAACATGTCACCCGATACTGGAATCCATCTTAAACCTGGTGCTTTCCATTTAGAAGGAGGGGACCCAGAGAGACAAAAGATTCTCTCCTTGTGCCAAAGCTATAAAAGGGAGTGGAACAGAACAAAGGTGGCTGCCAGTCATGAGAACACCCCCAGTTTCCAACTAAGATGTCTGCTGGAAGTACCAAGGACTGTACCAGAGGAAAGGATTGGGCCCAGACTAGGAAGGAGTCTAGCCTGTGAAAGAAGCTTATTGGAATATTTCTGAGGGTGAGATTTTACCTGTAATCAGTTTCTTAATGTATTACGCTTAGACTTGCGTGTTTTTGCTGGCAGGGAAAATGGGTTCAGAGGTAATCTCAGCACATCAGGTGACAGGCCCAAGGGGGTCTCTATGACTGAATCCGTCCCAGGGCATTCCCTCCTCCCTCAGATGTTTATGCCACTTTCCTTGTTCTGGCTCCCTTTCTTGTGTTGAGACATCCTCTTCCATGTCTCCCATTGTATACCACACAGAGACTGAAGCTACCAGTAACTCATCCACTCCCCACAAAATTAAGAATAAAAGAGACACAAACCCTGTTTCCATTCTCCAACCAACAGAGTTGCTGAGATGATTGTTTCAAACTGATGATCAGACAACGCAGAAAACAGAGAACACATTTTTATCTTTTTTAAGTTCTAAGTCTGCACCCTCCATTTAAACAAATTTGCCACTGATAGAACTGCAATCTCCCAATCTAGAAACAAGAGCAGGTCAAGAAACTTTGGCTGAACTACAGCCCTCAAGGCTTTGTGGTCAAAGAGTATCCACAGAGGCAAAAATTACTAGAGTACCAGCCCTTTGATGACTTAAGGAGGCTTGGACTGAGGACATGACAGATGTTCTACATATCTCTTCCACTAAAGCTAGAGTGGACCAACCAAAAATCTCATCAATTGCAAGGCTTGTGACAGTGTCCTTGCTGGTTTTACAAAACCCATTTTTGGACACACACCCCCCGAGGCCACCATGTTGCTTCCCCAAGTGAGCCCTCCCACCACCCTCTTAACATCACCTTTCAAGCCAGCCGCCATGCAAATTCATAGAGTGGCTGAAGAAAAGGAGAACCAACCTCATTCTTCTCCACCACTACACCTGCCAAACTGGATGGGGGTGAAATCTTATCATACGCTGCTCTATGTCAGTGATCCAAGAGGAGGGACCATCTAACTCAGGAGTGAGGAACCTTTTTTCTATCATTGGCCATTGACCCACAGAAGAAAATCAATTGCAGACCACTCACCTGCTGGGGTGGTTGAGGCTCAGGGCTTCCCCCCTGCAGCAGGGCAAGCTGGTGCTTGCAGCTCCAGCCCCATGGGGGGAGGGGCGGATGGACGCTGCAGGCCAGATGAAATTAACTGACACTCCGGATCCAGCCTGTGGGCCGTAGGTTCCCACCCCTGATCTAACTGATCCGAAATGGTGAAAGAAAGGACATGACACCAAATGAGGAGAGAGACCTCTTTTGAGTATCAGTTTTGGGATAATGTATCTTGTTACAAAGTTATCAGAACTGATTGCTAAATTCAGGAGAGAAGAGTAGTTTATAAAAACAAATTTGTAGATATTAGCACATGAATTTCAAACAAACAAAAAAACCCACATTCGAATAATTTCCACAATTACACACAAGAATCCTTTACCTGTAAAACTGTTCAAATAAATTCCGTGGTAGAAAGTTGAATAAAGTGTATTTAGTAGTCCGTATTCTGTTGTTCATATATAATTTTGATACCTTTTCATACTCTTCTTTAAAGTGTCCCAGACATGGTATAACTATCCTATGTCTGCTAGGCACTTTGGATGATTGATAACACTTGTCACATGAGGAGCTGCTGCTGCTTCCATCCCTGCCTTCTGCGGATACCAGACGCTGCCAGCGATATCGGGCCCATCGGATGGGGTCTGCCATATCGTCTGAAATGATTTGTGATCCAGGCCAGGTCTTCTTTCTAGCAAAATTTTAAAGTCAAGAAAATTACACAGTAAGTCTGGAGAAGCTTTAGTTCAAAATACAAACAAAAAAGCTGTTCACAATGGTTACTGCAAAGGCCTTTAAGTGAGGTTAACTTGGTTTGTTAACCTTACAATGAGAATTGAGTTACTACCCATTTTTGATTTCAAAATGAAAGGAACTATTAATAGTTTATGTGAGGTAAAACCCTCTGATTGAATAGTGCAGTAATCTATATTGAAGGGCTATTTAGATTTAATTCTACCTCTCAGGAACTAGAAAGAGATATAATCACATCAGTTTTGGTTTGTTTTAATTTAACATTTCTTTAAAATAATTGTACCATAAATACAAAGCACAATCCGCACCCCAATATCCATCAACTACTGATATAAAGATTGGTGAAAATTTTTCCCATAGAATACTTATGTTTTCCTGTGTAATGCTGACTAGTAGGTTGCCTGTAGTAGTTTAGTCAAAGGAATGTTAATGGAATTGTCTTCACTTATTTATAAACCTGCTGATTGCTATCACATTACATATATCCCTGTAATTAAATAACACTAGATCAAAGTGTGTGTATATTCAGACATTAGAACTTCATGAATACTAATGAATGATACTTACATTGTTTCACTTATCGATCCTGATTATAATGCAATGGCAAACAATTGCATTATGACAGGTTTCAGAGTAATATCACTGTAACCAACTACTTGTGAATGCCAGGAAATAAAATGCTAACTTCAAAGCAAGGGTCATTGTATTCAGCAATGGAAATCCACAGACAATCTGCAATTGCTACTCATCAAAACTCAAGTAGGTGAATGTCTTCTGCAAGCAGGATCTATAAATACTACTTTAAGGGAATGATCCTGCATCTCTGGCCTGATGGATTCTGACATGGTGGAATACTGAGCAATTGGACAGCAACCCCCAAAGTTAGTTTGGGTAACCCTGAGACACTTAAGGAAAACTAGCAGATCACTACATCTCTGCTATCATACTGGATTCTCAAACTTTGACTCACCTGTATTTTACCTGCTTTAACCTCTCATTTCTTTTTCTTAGCTAATAAACCTTTAGTTTACTAGAGAAATTAGCTGTCAGTGTTCTCTTTGGTGTGATGTCCAGAGTACCCATTGAGCTGGGGTAAGTGACTGGGCTTTTGGGGCTGCGGGTAACCCAATATGAGGTGATTTTTGGTTTAATAACCTTTCATCACGAAGTCCAGTTTGTTGGGGTGGTAAAACGGAGCTGGCGAGCCTGTTTGTGGCTCCATGTAAAATTAATATAGTAATCCAAAAGCACACATTTGTTACTGTCTTGGTGAAATCTAATTATAGAATATACCATCATTTTGGGGTATCTGCTCTGTTTTCTGGCAGTCTGACCTGAGATCGGCACTCTCAATTGTATGCCATACGAGACAGCGTCATATGCTGCTCGACAACACTGACGGTACACAGAGGAACCATTTAAAATTATTAATCATATAAATCTCTAGATACAGGACCCAAAGATGTGCATGCAATAAATTGGTACCTGAAGTCTGATAAATCCAAGTGAGAAATTTCAGAGTAGCAGCCGTGTTAGTCTGTATTCGCAAAAAGAAAAGGAGTACTTGTGGCACCTTAAATTTGTTAGTCTCTAAGGTGCCACAAGTACTCCTTTTCCAAGTGAGAAAGATGTTCAGGGCTATATATTGTCCATTATAAGACAATATTGCATGCTCTTCACTCAGAAAGCTAGGCCAGCACAGGACATCTAATATACTTCAATACCTTTACAGTAACATAATCTAAGGCATTTTTCAATCCCACTAAACAAGAGAAAATCTTTGATTTAAGCAGTAACCCAACCAGCTATATTTACACCGCTCAGTATCCCATACATATACTGTTACGTAAATTCTTTTGCAGATTTACGGCTCTGTAGGCCCTCTAGCATTTACAGTAAGAGTGGCAGTCCGGTAGTTCAGAGATGCTCTAGAATTCTAGTGCCGCTTTATGTACACAGCCTATCATTTAAATTTGGATTTGATAAAACAAAACAAATCCCCAGCCATGACAATGACCTGTCTTATTTAATATTTTTGTTAAGAGTCAGCTTCCAACAGGCCTTTCCTTATGAGAAGCATGAGAGAATAGTGGCATTTGTGGGATGTGTGAAGACAGAGCTCCTGCACCTCACACAGAGGCCTCTTGGAATTGTGGGCCCTGCAGTCTGAGTTGCATATATTACAACCAGCTATAGGTCTCAATTCTCACTTGTGTTATTTCTCTGCAGCATCCCAGCTTTCTTATCATGATCCTGCTTTTCCAGCCCAGGAACAGAGGCCAAGGGGGTTATTTCTTCCTAGGCCTCTGACAGACACAGATGACCACCAACCACCATTTGACATGTTTGATTCCTCCTCTAGTCATTTACCAAATATTAAGGCTACGATTTAGGTATGGGTATTTTTAGTAAAAGTGACTAGATGACCTCCTGAGGTCCCTTCCAACCCTGATATTCTATGATAAGTCACAGAATCCGTGACTTCCATGACCTCTGTGACAAACACAGAGCCCTACTGATTATCCCTCCATGGTCAAACCGGGATCGCCAGCCATCTCACCAGGGCACTCATCCTTCCCATTCCCTAGGCTGCATAACCAGCCGAGCCTGCTAGCTCATCTGGCAGCAGAATTTTAAAAGGAATTCCTTTTAGGTCAGGCTTTCCTCTGCCATAACAGATAAACCTGATAGCAAAGTTCTGTTCTGTTCAACTTTGATTCTAGCAAGAAGTGTGTTTATTTTCCCCACCATGCTTAGTAGCTCTGCTTCTTAGACTGTAGTTTCTTGTTTCGTAAGTATTATATTTAGTTTCCTAGATCAACAGTGAAGCTGCTGCTAGCTGACGATATCCTGTTTTTGTATAGCGGATATCTCAATACCAGTATATGAGGGGTGGAGGGAACGGAAAGGAGAGGAAATCTGCAAAATGTACAGTTTTCATTTCTGGATCTCACATTAGGTTCCAGTACTCAGAAGCCATATCCTACTGTATTTTCTGTGTTCCATGACAAGATTTGTATATTTTTGCCAGACTCACATGCATGCCTGTCTTTGCATTAGAATCATAAAATATGAGGCGTGGAAGGGACCTCAGGAGGTCATCTAGTCCAACCCCCTGCTCAAAGCAGGACCAATCCCCAATTTTTGCCCCAGATCCCTAAATGGCCCCCTCAAGGATTGAACTCACAGCCCTGGATTTAGCAGGTCAATGCTCAAACC
Organism: Lepidochelys kempii; assembly: GCF_965140285.1. Classification (NCBI taxonomy): domain Eukaryota; kingdom Metazoa; phylum Chordata; order Testudines; family Cheloniidae; genus Lepidochelys; species Lepidochelys kempii. The sequence continues at coordinate 92,356,936 of NC_136383.1, forward strand.
ACTGAGCTATCCCTCCTCCCTAAGCTTCTTTATTATTTGCAGAGGGCCTGCATAATGATACCAATCACTCTCCTAATACACCTTCAGTGCAGCAAGAGGGCTGTAGAATTCAAGCTGACTGAGTGGGAAGACTTTTAAGCTCATTTTTCACAAAAAGGCCAGAAACACAGGGTTTGATCCTGCACAACTAAAGTTGACGGAAGCCTTCAATGGACAAAGTATCAGGCACTGAAGACACAGCTTAGGCCTGAATTTCTCTCCTCTTATGTAACTGGGGTTGGGGCACATAGGAGGTGGTGAGCCCTTTCCAGAACTCTGTGTGATCAGGGTGGTTTGTGAACAAGTGTGGCTGGAAAGTGGCCTTCTCTGTGGCATGCTCCCACAGAGGCCCCCGGGAGGGCCGTGAGCAGGTTTCAGGGGGTCTGCCAAGCATGGCTGATACTAGACTCGCTAGAGCCCAAGGCAGAAAGCCGAAGTTCCGCCACACGGGACTGCAGCCCGGGGCCGCACCACCTGGGTCTGAAGCCAAAGCCTGAGCAACTTAACTTCACAGTGCCCCTATGTGGTGTAGCGCCTCCTTACTACCTCCTTACTACCCCCTAACAATGGCCCTGGCTTTTATGTGCAGAAAATCAGTTGTTGTGACACAGTTGGGCCATGGAGTTTTTATAGCAAGTTGGGGGACCTCGGAAAGAAAGAGGTTGAGAACCCCTGATCTAGTGTATTTCCCAGTGGAAATCCAAGCAAGCATTATCTTCTGCACCTTCTAGCCCCTTCTACCTGGTATACACAAAGATTAAATCCTCTCTCTATTGAAGTCAATCGGAATTTTGCCATTGACTTCAATGGGGCCAGGATTTCACACTGAGTGATGTGGGTGAAAGCCATGGCAATGTTAATCTAAACAAGCAATACTTCTTGTGGGAAAGGGGACCAGCTGGAGAGGTGCAGGATCCAGGAGGATGGAGCCCAGTTTCTCTATGGGGTTTTCAGATCACCACACACCATATTGACTCTGCAGGATCCAAACCCCCTTGCCTCAGAGGATAATTAACAGCTGTGGTTCTCGAACTTTTGTACTGGTGACCCCTTTCACATAGCAAGCCTCTGAGTGTGACCCCACCTTATAAATTAAAATCACTTTTTTATATATTTAACACCATTATAGAAGCTGGAGACAAAGTGGGGTTTGGGTTGGAGGCTGACAACTCATGACCCCCATGTAATAACCTCACGACCCCCTGAGGGGTCCCAATCCCCAGTTTGAGAACCCCTGATTAAGAGGATATACCACAGGAGAAAAGTGTAGTTTCCAGTGGACTTTGTTCCATGTTATGATTCCCCCCCCTCGCCCCATCACCCCCCAATCACTGGGGACGAGCGAGCCAATGGAGACATTTACTAAAATATGGATTTGGTGAATGAGAGAGTCTTGTGTTCCACAATGAAAATAAAGCTACTTGCTTGAGATTATTTATAAACCCAATACATATTTGTTGACCATTTCCTTTCCTTTGACTGTAAGCTCTCTGGGGGCAGGGACTCCATCCTCCTGTGCAGCACATGGCACAACAGGGCCCTGCTCCTGCAGGTGCGACGAGAATATAAACACAATTATAATTTTGTACTGTGTCTATTCAGTAAAGCTTTCATTTAAAGGGTTTTAAGAGCCTAGCTGCTAATTGAGGTTTAGTGATTACTTTAGAAGGATTCTGAGCAAGGATTTGCAGCACTTTGATGAATAGGGTTGCAGACAACTCTGATCTAAGGCCCAGGAAAACTATGCAGGTGAAAGTGTAAGGGGAGGAAAGGGAGGCTGAAACAACTAGACAGAGAGGATGTCTCCTCACAAACAAAAAAGCCATGCAAGTGTCCCAGTGCACACACTATATTTTTCAATGTGTGATCTTATGAAAACTGGAGTGGGTCTTTTTTCTCTAACCTCAAGTGCATTATTTTATACTTGTACTATTTTATTCCTGCATTTACACTGTGCAATGCGGAAATGAAAGAGTCCATTTCAAAGCCTGGGCAGAAAGTGGAAGAGGTCAGCTTAGCGTAGGAACCTCATTGGGATCTCCATGTCACGTTTCCTGGCAAGTTGGGCACAGCTGTGAGATGAAGTGAAAAGTCCTTTGGTCTCACACTCCTCTCAAATTGCAGCTCCTACTCTCCTCTCAGCTTCCCTGGAGCACCTGTCCTTCACCTGTTCCCATGCTAACTGCAGCCATGTTGCTACTGCTCTGATTTTTTCCTTAGTCTCCTGTGCCTAGCCATATCTCCAACTAACCACCACCCACATCCTCCTCCTCCAGCCATCACTTGCTATAGATACATCTCAAACTCTCAGTTTTCTCCCATCTGTAACTTTACTTATCTATCCAGGCTCATGACTCCTGCTCCTCCCCATTGTGCCCAGGGCTACCTCTTTATCTCCTCCTTCCCCACAGGGCTGCATCTCTTCCTCCTCCTTCTCTAACCAATGGGGATGTCACAGCTCCACCCACTTTCCTGATGCTCCTCTCTGCTCTGGCATGCTCTTCCTTCCCCTCATCACTGTTCAAAAACCTACCCTATGGACTCACCACCTACTTGATTTTCTTCCACCCTTTTATTTCTGAACAAATCAAATATACTTGGGAATGCAGAAATTAGTTGGGACCGTCCTAACTATTTTGTATGTAAATAGTCATTCTTCACTTCGCCTTCACAAAAATATTTCCAGGGAACAATTTCCTTAATTAAAAATTAACTAAATAAGGGGAGACAAAGAGAAAGGAATAAAGTGACAAGTTTTTCCCAAGCCAACTCCTCCATTCCAACTGATAAGGAAGCTTGCTCTCCAGAACACCTCAGGAAAAATGCCTGACCCAGCCCTCCCCCAGGGTGCAAAACATTCCTGAACATGAAATAAGGCGGGGGGGGGGGGGGAGTACAAGTCCTGCAGCTGCACAAAATATGCAAATGCTTCCTGGATTGCTTTTTTCCAAGGGTATGCCTGCAATTAGACATCCACAGCTGGTCTGTGCCAGCTGACTTGGGCTAAAGAGCTGTTTAGTCACAAGGTCTGAGAGCCCAGGCTCCAGCCCAAGCCCAAATATCTACACTACAATTAAACAGTCCCTTAACCCGAGAGCCATGAGCCCAAGTTAGCTGGCACATACCAGTCGTGGGTGTCTAACTGAAGTATCGACATACTCCCAACTGTTTCATCCAAGAGCCCACCATGCCAAATCTAGGTTTGCATAAGAGATCATACCATCACACACCGTTGCTATCTTCTGTTATTCCTACAAGGATGCAAACAGTTCGTAATACAGCACAGTATGTCATCTGTCCAAATATTAATCAGATAGAAACATGATTACCTTTGCAAATTTAACAAGATCAACCTAGAAAGATAACTTCTTAGGAGAGACCAGGTGGATGAGGCCGTATCTTTTATTGGATCACTTGTGTTGATGACAGAGACAAGCTTTTGAGCTTACACAGAGCTCTTCTTCAGGTACACTGGAAAGTTGATCCAATAAAAGATATTACCCTCACCCATCTTGTCTCTCTAATATCCTGGGACAAACATGGCTACGGCTCTGCCAACAATTTATTATGAATCATCCAATAGCTAGCCCTTACATTGTAAAGTTATAACTCCTATATAAATTAATTTATCCTAGGCTACACTTGCACAAAGGGGTGTTTTATAGTGTTTACCTCTCTCTCTTTAGACAGTATAAAATTAATTAATTAATTACTCAATCATCCTCTCCCCTCCTCCTATAAAGTTAATAGCAGGTATAGGCTGACAAACACTTCATATTAAAATTAAAGCCGATCGAAAATTTTTAAACATTTTTTCCTAAAACCATTTTCTAAATGGAGAGTCTTTGTGAAAAAAATTGGTTTGTTTTTTTCATTTTCTATTTTTCAACAATACAAAAGAAAACAAAGTAGTCATTTTTCAGTATATTATTATTTTTCTTTTTCCTCCTCTTTCTTCCCCTCCCTCCTTTTTCTGGTGGAAAAACAGGGTGATAATGGGGTATGTGTGCAAAAACTAAACACCCCACACATAAATGATTTTCAAAAATAAATATTTTCATGAAAAATTCTGAAAGCTGTTCCTTTTCACAACTTGCACAAAAATTAATTTTGCAAAATAAATTCCCCGATTTTTGAACAGTGCTAATTAAAATACTAAACCTTCTCTTAAATAAAATGAGTGAGGCATTAATTATTCTATCATTGCTTTAAAACATTAACCGTTTGTGATGTGACAATGCATCTTTTAGCTAGCAAGTCAATCATCCCTCATAAAGGGCATTTATATAAAAATGACAACTTACTGATGCTTTTACAGTTCCAGAAGATATAAACCTTCCTGATTATTTCAGGTGAACATGTAATAAAAATGTAGATTATTTCTCTGATAACATTAACATTCCTTTACTAGGTTCTCTACTGATTTAGTCATTTCCTAAATCATGGCCTCACATAGGATCAAATATAATATTGTGCTTGAGTTTTCCAAAATCTTGTTGGGCAAATAATGTTTTTTAAATTCAACAGAAAAAGTGATCTCAGTACAACATTTTCAGTTAAATACTCAAAGAAATTATTAATCTCACCTCACATATCTTCAAAGTAATCTGAACCAAGATAAACACTTGAAAATAATTACCTCATTACTAATGATCAACAGCAAAATTAACAACTTCTGTCCCATACACATGGCAAGATTCTTAGGCCTCATTCTGCCCCCTTTGTGCAAGTCCAACAACATAAATGGGCCAGAGAGTGGGCCTAACAAGACAGATGGAGATTGTCCAGGTATGAGAAAATCCTTAACTGCCCTAGGGCCAATATAGCAGGCTCTATGCTAGCCCCTCTCAGCTCCCCTTAGTGTAGAAGTTGTGCCAGTCTGGTGGTGAAAAGACAGCTTTAGGCCTCCTTTCCCTCCTCCTCACCAAGTGTAAACCTATCGGATCTGAAAATCTGAACCATGGATTGAAAAACAGAGCTGGGATTTAAAGATGTGAAGGAATCATATTATTCTCATATGTACAGATTAAATCTTCATGGGGGCAAATAACTGAAAAAGTGCCTGATCCAAAACTGAAGTCAATGGGCAGACTCCCCAACATTTCAATGGACGAACAGACACATAGTGAGCAATTTTGGGGATTTGTAGTTTCAACCACTGCAAAAGGTATTTAATTGCAAGATTTTAGTGAAATGCAGACTTGGTCTAATTCTCTACAGAACTTGCCTTTTGTTGCCATAATACAAACTAAGCACATTCTGTTTCTAAAATGGTTTTAATACCAACTCTGCAGGATATTTTTTTCCATACATGAATCAAATTGATTTGGATGATTAATTTATTCACAGATTAGAAAGATCCTCTTGCTAAACATAAAGGATTTGGATTACTTCAAACAACTACTAGGCAGTAATAATAATTGAATTATAAGCAGCATGTAAGTTGGTTTGAGCATTTTCCAACCAGCATTACCTATTTATCTTTATATTTCCTCTATTCTTATGTCTCATTTTACCTCTTCTGTAATGTCTGTAACTCATTATCTAAGGTACTTCTTCTGAAAATGTGGTTAATTCTGGCACAGTTAGAATTTTGCTGCAAAAGTTTAACACTCCTGTTCTCTGCATCTTTTCCATGGCACTGTTATGACACATGCAAAATATGATTGCTTGGGAGTGGTTGGTTTTTTTGAGGGGGAGGGGCCTTAAAACACCAGTACTATAAAATGCTGTTGTTAAAATTAGGTTCTCCTATCTTGCAGTTAAGAAAAAAGTTCTTTCTTAAATGCTGTGTTTTCTGTAGTCCTTGTAACCAAGTACTTTCTCAGACCCCAATCCTTCTAACACTTAAGAAAGTGAAAATACTTTACTTACGTTGATCAGTCTCACTGTGAAGTTATGTACCTGCTGTGTTTGCAGGATTGCAGCCTTCCTGTAAGCATGTTTGCAAAACCACGCACATTTTTCTCTGGGCTTAAAGATATTCAGTATACTTTTTTTTTTTAAATGCACATTACACTATCTGCAAGCATAACCTAATTCAAATAAAACTGTTAGTAGAGAACTTTGACTTCTAAACCAAGTCCATGCAAACATGCCTGATGCACTAATCCTTAATGTGGGCCAAAGCTCCACTCCTTCTATAAGATCCATGAGGTAAGACCAGCCATCACACCTAGATGTAGCCCTAATTGAAGTCAGTAGGGTTTCTCATGGGCACAACTGTCCAACCGAATGAAGCTCATAAATAAACCAAACCAAAAGTAATTTTCATTGGACCACCAAAAGACTCATTTTGACAGTTTACATCCCTAACAATTTTACCTGTCACCTCCAGCTAAGATAGGACAAGCTGTTAAAAAAACAGCACACATTTTTGTTAGCAGAAAAACTGCATTCCTCCCCCACCTTCTCCATGCTTAAAAATGGCTCCACCACTTCTGGTGAAATTGTAAGAAAAAAAAAATTGCTACCTGACTTATAGCAGGCCTACCAAATTTCAGTCAAAAGGCTAACACCCTTTCATTCTGAAGTACATGGGTGTAACCTTAATACAGGTACTGCTATACCAGGAGTGGGCAAACTTTTGGGCCTCAGGGCCACATCTGGATGGAGAAATTGCATGCAGGGCCATGAATGTAGGGCTGGGGCAGGGGGTTGGGGTGCGGGAGAGAATGCGGGGTGCGGGACGGGGCAAGGGGCTGGGGCAGAGGAGGGGTGCAGGGTATACGAGGGGGCTCAGGGAAGAGGATTGGGGTGCAGGAGGGGGCTCAGGGCAGGGGACTGAGATGCAGAAGGGGTGTAGGGTGCAGCAAGGGGTTGGGGTGCAGGCTGGGTGTGGCAGGGGGTTCAAGGCAGGGAGTTGGGCTGCGGGGTGCAGGAGGGGTTTGGGGTTCAGGCTCTGGCCCAGCACCGCTTACCTGGAGCGGCTCCGGGGTGGCAGCAGCGCACACTGGGGCCAGGGCAGGCTCCCTGCCTGCCTGCCCTGGCCCCACGCCGCTCCCAAAAGGGGCTGGCACCACGTCCCTGTGGCCCCTGAGGGAGGGGAGGCAGAGGGCTTCGTGCGCTGCCCTTGTCTGTGAATACCTCCCCCGAAGCTCCCATTGGCCAGGAACGGTGGCCAATAGGAGCCACAGGGGTCGGTGCCTGCAGGTGAGGGCAGCGCATGGAGCCCTCTGCTCCCCCTCCCTCCGGGGCCACAGGATGTGGTGCCTGCCACTTCTGGGAGCAGCGCGGGGCCTGCAGCGCCACAGGGGGGGCAATCCCAGGGGCCGGACCCAAAGCCCTAACAGGCCAGATCTGGCCTCCAGTTTGCCCACCCCTGTGCTATACGCTCCACCAATAGTATACAACTGTTTTTAAATACAGTTAGTTTTTAATTACAGTTATATTTAAAGAGACAATGATGGTTAGTTTAGGTCCAACATTAGTGATATTAAAAAAGAGGGTGCAAAGTTAGATTGTAGCCCCTGAATTTCACATCCCTGTATGTACCCGCAGTCAGCCATTTTGTATGGTCAACCACTGCCAACTGAAACCCGAACATCATATAGCTAGAAATAATCTTAGGCCCTGAGCGGCAAGGCTGTGCAGCTGCATGTTTGCACCTCTGTTAATCAGAATGGGAGGCTGGGACAGGGAGTTAATGTTCCATGAAAACAATGAATGTCTGGACAGCTGACTTAAGTTTTAGGTGCCTCTGACATGTAAGTTTTATTGTTATGATTGGAAATGTTTTGCTGATAAGGAGAATAATAAATTGTTATTGGCTGTTGTTAGGGAAATTATTAGCCTATTAGGGGCTATGAGTTATGTGCTTTATAAAAAGTTAGAAAGTGTGCTTTGGGGCAGTCTTAGGAAGCTTTTCTTTGGGCAAGGATCTGACACTTAAGTTCCCCAGAAGTGAAACAGAAGGAAGGCCCCTGGAAGACTGGCTGCTGTTTCCTCTAAACCATCTTATCTTTAGTAAATATAAAAATATAGGACGTTCTGAACCTAATGCTATAGCGAGTGAGTGTGCGTGTGCTTGAGACCTAATAAAAAGTAGTTTTAGATAAAAGCATTCTGATTGTATCAATCATATATCAGAGGAACTGTGTCCCCATTGATTTATTCCTGACACCACCTAGGGAGAAACAGTTGGGAGAGAATTGCTTGGGTTCTGAAAATCGTGGGTAACAATATGAATATAAATAAATGTTTTCATGAGGGACAAGATTTACCATTAGACAGAGCAGAAATGCGTGTCCCGTATCCTACCTTAGATTTTAAATATCAGCTTTTCGACTCCTAGAAAAGAATTAGGGGCAATAAAATTAAAAGTGGGCATGGTGCTGAATTGGTATGGCCATACTGAATGAATGAATGAGAACATGGCTTGACATGACTGAACTGTGAAAGAGGATTCTCGGAGCAGAATCCTTCTCTTAGCATCAGGCAGATGGCAGAGGTGAAACTGACTGGCTCCATGGTGCATGTATGATCAATACTGATCTTTGGGTCAGCAAATATGTTTACTTGAAACAAACAACATGTGTAGAACATCCTGAGTTCTGAACATCCATCCTTAGTGGAGCATGGGCTGACCAGGGCATCTCAACCCTGTTAAAGGACATCACGCAGGGGGCTGAAGTGAATGATTAATAAGGGAGTGAATGTGTGGTAATTTTCCGTTGGCACCACTCTGCAGTCTCCTCCTAAAGTATTAATTAGGTAAAAATTAGTAGCCACACGCCCATAGGCATGCTTTTAAGACATGTGACTCCTTCGAGAAAAAAGAGTACAAAAATCAAGCAGATTAAATTACTGTTGGGGGGATTTCTTAATTAATGCTTAAAGAAGCAACGCTGCTAGACAGAGTAGCCAAAACTCTGCTCCATGGGCTCGAGTAGGACTGTGAGCCAGAGGGGTTTCCAGGCAGTCAAGGAATTGGAGAAAGATCAGAGGGCTAAGGAGACAGACCTGGAGAGGAGAAGTCGTCCATAGAATTTGGTAACCACCTTCTCTGTTTGCCGAGCAGGAACTGTGTGAGGCTAGCACAGGGCCTGTTTGTGTATGTTTTTGAAAGAGAGGCTCACTAAGAGGAATGTATAGCTCTTAATGTATAGTTCTTTAATGTCTACCGTAGGAGTTATGTGCTTAATGTAACCCTTTACCGCTTGTGTAATTCCTTTTCAAATAAACTGCAGTGCATGCAAAGTAATTACTGTGGACCTTTTTCATTGGTATGACAGTAATCTGCTCCGCTGGGAGCCATTAAAGATCCATTCAGGGGTAGTAGCCCCCTGGTGCCAACAGTGACCCCAAGAATTTAATGGGCCTGAGTGACAGGTAGGAGGATGGTGTTGTCCACAGTGATTAAAAAGGGAGATATTGGGTAGAGCATGGAGAGAGTAGGAGATTAAGCTAAAGAAATGTCACTAAAAGCTTGTCTACACTAAAAAGTTTTGCTGCTTTAGCTATACCAGTATTAAAGCATCCTCAAGCTCAAATATATGACTATTCAAAGGACAAATAAAAAAAAATAAATCAGAGGCTTTTGTCTCACCTCATGCCCTTTTTCTTATGGTTGTCCCCTCCCACAAGCTTTCCACACCTTCTACTCTTTAGAATGCCAAGAGCTCTGAAATTAAAACAGCTTCAGAAACATTACTTGCCAAAAGAAATACTGTTCCCAGTCCAGAGGCAAAAACAGAAGTGATATGAAAGGAAAAGTATTAATCTCTCATCAGCTAAGTAGGTGCCTCCCACTGGAAAAAGAAAAATAGGTTATCTCTAGAGGAATGGTTCAAACAATATGGGAGGTGGCTGTTATAGAAAAATTAATGCACCAATTACATACCCACAAAACAGACAAATAGATACTTGGATATTTGATTATCATTTATTCAACAAAGTATATTCACCTGCAAAAAGCAAAACAAAAAACCCCAGCATTTCTGTCCCATTTTTGACTACTTTTTTGGATATGCCTGGATTGTTAAATATGTATAATCAGAGATTTCAGTCAATTTAATAAAATCACTAGAAACAACTAGTGTAAAGATGTTCACTCGGTAACATGGAACATTGTTAAATAAAGAGATCCAATGTTTATATTACTGTATAATGTTTCTCTAAAGAAAAACTAACTGTTGTAACAATTATTGTACTGTCTCTGATTTTTACATGGCTAGGATTTGCAAACCTGTTAAAACTTCCTTAATAAAGTGAAAGCAGTTAAGCTTTCTGAACTCAAAGATTGACTGTTATAGAATAAATTCTACAAGTGCAGAGAAGGTGGAAGAAAGAGTGCAGATGAAGAAAAGGAGCACTAAAAGCAGTCTGGATATACCAATAAACACCCACAACAGGCAGCAATTGCTGCAAGGAACCATCTCGACAGAATTAGATCAAACAGTAAAATATGCATTTTCTAGGTACCGACAATAATGGAACTCCTAATATTGCACCGAATGAGTCTTTCATTCCTAAACTCTTCATAACGTAGGATTCGATTTGTTGAGTGCCCATTTGCTGCCAACCCCACACGCTTACTGAATTCAGGAATTCTTCCGAGAATAGCAAATTCTACTAACAACATCCATACAGAGAACAGTGTTTCCCCTATCTATCTTAAGGACATCCTCATGAAAGATAACATGCAATAAGAGAGCCTCGTTGTAAAGGGTATGAAAAAGCAGGAGCATCAGTTGTTTCTCAGCCAAGTTCCAAGTAGCAAAAAAGAGGAAGTTTGCATTTGGTGGGATAGTGTTCCCAAGCAGCACTTTAATGTTGTTGCCCCTTCCCCCCTCAGGCCGCCAACAGGGGGGGAGAAGGAGCATCTGCCCCGCGGATGGCTGACCTCCAACCCCGCCCCTTCTGTTGGAGCCCCACCCCTTCCGGGAGCTGGAGCCAGCCTCCATACCAGTAAGTGTTGAGTGTTACTTTCATGTATATATGAATAACGTCTCTAGCACATGTGAAGAAGAGGGCCTAAGCTCATTTGCTCTGATGAGTTTAAGAAACACGGCCACAAAGAATGAGTAGGGAGTCATTATAACTGGACTATGTCCTTGGGGCTTTGCAAGTCTTGAGAAATAGCAAATCCCCCTCAACCTTCTTTACTGTGATAAATTGGCAGGGTTTTCACAAACTGAGTTACCTTAATATTATGAAATGAATATAAATGTTACTTCTTTAAACTTGCCTTTAAACAGCAATTTATGCAGGGGGATGTTTTTTCCCCGTGATTTCTCTATCCCATTGTCTTTAACGTGGCTTGTGTGACTGCAGCAGCGCTGGGAGAAAGCTCTCCCAGCGCTCTAAAAAGACCACCTCCACAAGGGGCGCGGCTCCCAGCCCTAGTGCACTGTCTACACTGGCGCTTTACAGCGCTGAAAATTGGCAGTTTAGACAAGCCCTTCGTCTCTGTCAAGCTACCACTATTATGTAGCCATCTTTAGCATGAGTCACACAGGTTTATTACTGCACCTTTGTATGAAGCAATAGTTCTTTCACAGCTTTGCTGAAGATTAGAGGAGCCGCAGGAAAATGACAAATCTGTAGCAATGAGCTCTTGCAATGTATAATGCTCTTGCGTAGGACTAAATCAGTAACTGTGACATGTTCTTCAGCTCTGAGCACAATTAGAGTTGGGTATCACCCAACACTCTTTAGATTTTGACTTAAAATTATGAGAAACTGATTTTTGTTATGGGCAACAGCATTTATTTTCCAATAAACATCAAACATATCTGATGGGGATGTTTTGGCAGCGGGAGGCCAGAGGGAAAAGCACAAGGGGAGACTTCTTTCATGAGATGCTTGAAAAAACTTCCACAGCTCACTGAATGCATTACAAAATTCAGATCACACTTACATGACTAGATAATTTGCATGCAGTGTGAGATTAAAATCAGGTGTCTCTAAAAGTTGAAGAGTTGTGTCTTCGGTAATAAGCAATAGAAACAGGTATTTTCAGAGTGGTTGTTGAGAAAGGGGAAGTAGAAGAGAAAATATTCCTCAGACTTGAAGACCTCCCAAACTCCGACAGCTACCTCTTGTGGCTTGCCTACTGTGCTCTTGAAACTTAAGATACATAGTGTTTCTTTGCTAAAAACACTTTGTATTGAGCATTTTTAAGTTACAGGGTATGCATCACTGTTACGCTAGAGTTCTTTATCCAGAGGGTAATGCTAGAATTTTGTTGTAGCAACTTTTAGGGAAAGTCATGAGGGAATTATATTGACAAAAACAATTTTAAGGAATCAAGTTACAGAAATTCACACACAAAATACCCTAAAGGCAGAGTGGGAATAACAGATATGGCCAAGCCTGAGTCACAATGCATCCTGACAGTACAAAAGGGAGAACTATGTCAGTGAGCCCACCTCTCTTGAAAACTATCTAAACAGGCCACATATGGTATGTCTACACTGCAATTAAATCCATGAGGCTGGCCCACGTCAGCTGACTCAGGCTTGTGGGGCTCAGGCCTGTTTAATTGTGGTGTAAACGTTCAGGCTGTAGCACAGAGTCCCAGAGCCCAGGTTCCAGCCCGAATATCTATACTGCAATTAAACAGCCCCATAGCCCAAGCCGCATGAGTCAGTTCACATGGGCCAGCCACAGGGGTTTAATTGGAGTGCAGACATACCCACATAGGCTTACTACCTTTGGCTTGCTTTTCCTTGATTCATTTAAAGATTTTTTTTTAATTGGGATTGTCCTGCTCCTTTAAAAGCCTAAAAGGTTAGAAACAAGCAAGCAAACAAAACCTAATTTAGAAATAAACATTTTTTCCTGCTTGTGTTTTAACCTTATAAAAATCAGGAATGCTTCCCTGCATACTGGAAAGTGTAAGGGACGTTTACTGTTAACTCTTAACATAGTATTTGAAGAGGTGAAGATCCTGAAGATTTAACAAAAAACAAAGCTTTAAAAACCCTTTTTGCTTTTAAAATGGTTCTACTTTGACTCTTTATCCTGTCATATCATTTTTCATACAAGCTCTCTGGCCTACACGGGACAGGAAATTGCAATGTAAAAGACAAGCGAGTTATTTTTAAAGCTATTTTTCACACCTTTTTTGATCATCATAAAGAAGCCAAAACTGGTACAAGCCCCATTTCCCCCGCTTTGTTTCACAGGTATTCAAAAATGACCTGCAGTAGAAGTCTTACTCAGACATGGTCACTTGCACCATTTTTAAAAGTCTCATTTTTTTAAAAAAAGAAAAAATTTAGATATGGACTTTGCAAACAGAAAAGAAAAGAATCTAAAAGGTCAAATGTTAGGTTTGACAGCTGAAACAATATGCTGTGGAGCAGATTCTGGTCTCTGTGATACATTTGGAGTCATTAAATAACTGGATTCAGAGTCACTGAGGCTCTCTCTTCACCACAAAGAAAAAATGTATTTTTGCAACAGGATAACTAATGTGCATTAGCTATCCTGTTGTAAAACCATAGTGGAGACAGGCACTGAAGTTTTTACATCATGGTACTGTCAAAATAACGTCACTTTTCTTCTCCCATCCTCGCTCTTTTGCAAACTCCTTCAACCTCTAAGTTTTGAGCTTCTCATCCTCACTCGCAAGGCTTTGCTACTACTCTTCCCTCATCCCCCTAGAGTCAACAGGGTCTAGCAGACTGAACAGAGGACCGGAAGTCTGGAACTACTGAGTTCTAATTACCACCTTGTTACTGACTTGCTGTGTAGCCTTGGGCAAGTCACTTAACTTTTCTGCATCAGCTTTTCCTCTGTAAAATTACCTGTCTTACAGTGATATGGTATAGATTAATTAGTTAATAGTTATAGTGCTTTGAAGCTGTATATCACTATATATTGTGCTACTACACTCACACATCATTTACATTTCCCTGTACACCACCCTCACTTTTTTCTTGACCACTCCCTTTGACTCCTTCCATCCTCTCCTGACAACATGCCTCCTTTCAGGTCATTATTTTCACTTGCAATGATCTCCAAATTATTGTCAGCTACGTGAGCTTACTCACTCACACACACATGCATACACACTCCTGTTCCACAAAGCTTTCCAACTGTAATGTCTCTAACTCACTGTGTGCGCGTGTTCTGATCTGGTATCATTTTATACTGTACCTCCACATGTCTAGACTGACCTACAGGTATCAATGGAAGGCCCTCTGCTTCTGCACCAGGTCTTTGTTCCCAGTAGCCAGCTCCTGACAGTGGGTCTCCAATGGAGCCACTCTGCCAGGGCTCCGTTTTAAAGGATAGTGAAGGGCTACATTAACTTTCCTGGAAAAATCTCTGCAGGGGCCAATCAAGAGAAAGATAGACAGTGCATATTCTCACCAGGCCCACTTTCCATCGCCTTCTATTCATGGGTTTTCAGCGTCTTAGGGAGCTCTGTAAGCAAAGAGGTACAAGCTGTGACAGATGTTGGTTCTGAAGCAGCTGATACCACCTTCCACAGGAAGGATTTGATACACACACAGAGGTCGCAGCTGCATGTGAATCATATGGGCCTCTGTTAGTTGGCCAGTTTTACCTACTGCGCAGGCCCACAAATACCTGTGGCAGTACATAAATAATGACGCTTTGATTTCAGTGTCAAAACTACACAGACTAAATGTACACAAGGCTTTGTTGTCAAAACAGATTAGGAGGCTAAAACATAAAGAGTTATTAAACATGCAGAGGTTTAGAGCACCCACAGGCCTAAGGATCAATTTTTATTGTGGAAAGCAAACAATAATAATCCTCTCTTGGGAAGGCATTTGTTATTGTTTTCTCTGTAACAAGACACTGCAAAAGGCACTAACAAAAGTCTTTGCAAATCCAAATCAAATCTGCACGGAGTCATCTTTAATGGAGTTGCCTTTAGTAAATCAGAATTTGAATTCTCACATATAAAACAAGATCAACATTTTTTCTGGGACACTTGTGTTACAAACAACAGAAGCTACCTGTGCAGTTAAATGGCCTGTAGGCATACAGAATATAGCCTGCAGACATCTGAACTCCACCAACTAAGAGAAAGGTTTGGCTGCTTTCAATTCTCAGGCCCTACTCCTCCATTGCCTTGTAACTTGTGTAGTGATTTATACTGATGTAAAGGGGATGTAAAACACTACCAGATCAGAATAGCACACAGGTGAAAATAACTATGGAAGGTGCCCATACATGTCAGTATCTGACCCTACAATGCTACCTACAAGCCTGATTTAGTACAGGGAACAAGTAGAAAGCTTGACAGTGCGTTAGAGTACAATAAAATCAGAGTCACAAGGGCACAGAAGTGGGATCTGAACAAATAAAGTGACAAGAATCCACACTCAGCTCACTCCAACCCCATGCAAAATGACACCTGAGAAGCAGTAGGAGCCAGCAGCAGCAAAAAAGTTTTCCCCATGGAACATGGAGATTTTTTAACTGTAGCTTCTCTCCGCACACCCTTCCTCAGCACACAGCTGCCTTCATGTTGGCTCTATCCCATCAATAGCTCCCCAACATTGAGAGTGAATGGGTTTAAAGACGCCTCTACAGCTTACAAGTTGCCCCCGTCATGGAAAGATGCTCTGCTCCATCCCACAAGCTGCCTTCCCTCGAAATCCCTTTCTCATATTTCCCGTCCTCTTCTGGAACCCTTAACACACCTTAACCTGCATAAGACCTCCTCTGGTTTCTAAGCAGTTCAAATACAGTTAGAAGCCCCTGTCCAACACAGCAATCAGCAAGGTGCCTTCTGCAGCTGTTAGGAACTGGGAAGTGCCGGGGAGCTGGCACAAGGACAATTACAAGGTAATTTAAACTGTAAATAAAATCCCACATGGCTGGATAATGTTGATAATGTCTCAGTGAGTGGGAGTAATACCTTTAAGTAAAACTAGATATGGCCCCAAAATTGGAGGAGGATATTTAGGATCCATATCACCATTTTGCATCAATCCCTGTATTTATAATAGGCCAAATCTAAATGGCCCCAGATTTTGAGGGTTCAAAATTCAGATCTGAATTTTGCAGCTCAGTCTCAGGCTCATCATGTTCAGAATGGGGATACGTGAATGCCATGGAGTTTCAGGTTCCACACCCTTTTCCGAAATCCTTGACCACAGGACTCCCTTTTTTAATCCTGCCCTCTCTCTCTGTTCCTCTTCAGAGCCTCTCATAAATGAAATGCACACCTTGCTTATGTTCACGTGGCCAACATACAATGTTCTATTCTATGCTCCCAAGTGTTTTTATCTACTTAGGGCCATGTCTACACTAGAAGTGTTTTACTGGTATAGAAATACCAGTACACTACACCAGCAAAGTGCTCCTAGTGTGGACGCAACTGTACTGGCAGAACTACACTTAGTACAACGATAGTAAAATTGGTTTCAGAGTAGCAGCCGTGTTAGTCTGTATCTGCAAAAAGAAAAGGAGGACTTGTGGCACCTTAGAGACTCACCAATTTATTTGAGCCTAAGCTTTCGTGACCTACAGCTCACTTCACCGAATGTATCCGATGAAGTGAGCTGTAGCTCACGAAAGCTTATACTCAAATAAATTGGTTAGTCTCTAAGGTGCCACTAGTACTCCTTTTCTTTTTGATAGTAAAATTGCCACCCACAAGCAAAACAAGCTATACAAGTAAGACCTGAAATTTTAATGTAAAAAACAAGCTGGGGAAATACCCTTCAGGTCTTCTTAGAAAGAGAAAAAGGGCACAACCCACATTTGGAAAAAAAAAAATCCTCTGTGGGTCATCCTCAAAGAAAACAAACATTTTAGTCCTTCTTTTGAATATAGCTTTCTAAATGTGAACCAGTGTACTGTTATTTTCCCTAAAATGCGAGGAATGAAGTACCCATTCATTTCAATGGGACGTTAACTCCAAAGCTAATGGCAATTTAACTGTCAACACTAATTATATCACTGCTTTCAGTTTAGCAGAAACAGCCACCTTCTCCCCTTGGCCATTATTCTTAGAAGTCTGAGGCTATATCTACACCAGGGATTGGCAACGTTTGGCACACAGCCTGCCAGGGTAAGCCCTCTGGCGGGCCAGGCCGGTTTGTTGACCTGCCGTGTCCGCAGCTTTGGCCGATCGCGGCTCCCACTGGCCGCGGTTCGCTGCTCCAGGCCAATGGGGGCTGCGGGAAATGGCGTGGGCCAAGGGATGTGCTGGCTGCAGCTTCCCGTAGCCCCCATTGGCCTGGAGCAGCGACCCGTGGCCAATGGGAGCTGCGATCAGCCAAACCTGCGGACGCAGCAGGTAAACAAACTGACCCGGCCTGCCAGGTTAAAACATTGCCGATCCCTGATCTACACTATGGGGTCTATAGTAGCACACCTGCAGAACCGTAGCTATGCCGGCATAACCCCATAACGTAGATACAGTCTATAGCGACAAAAGTTTTTTTTCTGTCACTGTAGAAACAGTACCTCCCTGAGAGGCCATAACTAGGTTGATAGAAGCATTATTCCATCAGCCTAGCTGCGTCTACACAGGGGGCTAGGCTGGCATAGCTACGGTGCTCTGGGATGTGGATTTTTCACATCTCTCAGCACCATAGCTCTGTCAGCCTACATTTACTTTGTAATCCCCTAGAGGCAAGAACCATCTCTTCTTTTTATACAGTGAGGCACCAACTATATTTTGGGCTTTCCTTAAGTTATAATGCAAGAGCAGAATTGTGTGTGTGTGTGTGAGATTGCATAGCAATATCCAGAGAAGTCGTGTTGTTATTGTAAGGGAATTTTTGCTGCCATGACACAGATGGTCCGCAAAACAGTATACTGTACAATGGAATTAAAGATAAAAGTGAAATTTAATTGTCCAATTCTGCAATGAATCAATGACAAAGCTGAAGTGCCTACCAGGTGAGAGACAATCAGTACATTTGGCTGTAATAATACACATCTGTCCACTGTTCGAAGATATTCTTGACAGGAATAACCTGTGAATCCACTTTAACCACTACAAAAGGTGCTGTAACACTGTAAAGCGTGCTTGTTGAACGAGAACAGCTTCAGACCTCTGAAACAAGTTCAGTAGGCTCACTACCAACAATATCTCACAGCTCAACCACAAATAGTTTTTATTTTAGTTTCTCATATTGCTAAAAAATGAAACTGTATGGTGTAGTGGCCTAAACACAAGACAGAGACCAAAAACCTCCCAGGTTCTAACCGTGGGCCTTCCACTGACTTATGCTGTGACCTTGAGTTAGTCACTAAGGTCAAGGTTTTTGGTACCTCCCTAGAGATTTTGGCCTCGTCTTTGCTAGGAAAAGATGTCATAGAGTGGACATACCCTTTCAGAGATGCTGGGCACCCAAAGCTCTCAACTGCAGCATCCACAATCAGTGACCATTTTTGAAAATTTCAGCTTTCATCTCTCTATCTCAGATTTTCCTCCTGTAAATAATACCTTCCTCATAGGTCAGTTGTGAGGATCCATTATTAGATAACGACAGTACAATAGTTTGAAGGATGACCCAGTGGTTAGGATAGCCTAGGATTTGGGAGACCTGGATTCAAATCCCTGCTCTGCTACAGACTTCCCGTGACACCTTGGACAAGTCACTTAGGCCTAGTCTGCACCTAAAACTTAGGTCAACCTAGCTATGTCACTCAGAGGTGTGAAAAAGCCATTCCATCGCTGTAGCAAGTCTCTACACTATAGATACTATACTGGAACAGCTAAGGCACTGTATTGTGGGCATACCCCAAGTGTCTCCGTGCCTCAGTTCCCTATCTGCAAAGTGGGGAAAATAGCCCTTCCCTACTTCACAGGGGTGATCCAATACATTAAATATATTAAAGATTCTGAGGTGCTCAGATACTATATAGAAGTATTAAAATAGCATTAAAATAAATTCTACTGTTCAATATCCAAAACTGCAGCACAACAGTTTCCCCTTTAGGAACTATTACTTCTGTGTAATTTTAAGCAACTTTTTGTGCTCAATTTTAGATGAAGTGCCCGATTCTGAAACTTATTTTATGCAGGTACTTCTCTGTGACCACATGAAGACCCACGGATTTCAATAGGACCCCGTGTGTGCCCACGTCTGCCTACTTGCTACAAGTTGCAGGGACTAAATCCTTAATTACTACAAAATATGGAAAAAAAACCAGTCCCTCTCCCTAATGTCTGTGACAAATAATAATAAAAAAAATCCAATTCAAACTTTCACTTTCTAGATTAAGGTTTCTGCCTTTCTGCAAAGCTCAATGGACTACATTTACATAAAAAGGAAACGTCTGACAGGAAGCAGCTCCTAAAATAATATAAGTAAGTTTCACTTCAAGTTCTCCATTGTCTGACATTTACACATAATCCCTTGTATTATCAATTAAAAGAGTAACATGGAGACGATAATGCTAAACAGCAACACTACAGAGTTTTCCATAATACTAGCATGTATATAGACTAGATCACATGCTTTTCAAAGCAAAAGAAAGCTACTGAATTAGTAAAAACAGGACTTCTCTTATGCTACAACCAATGCATCTAAGAACAGCCATGCTGCGTTAGACCAAAAGGTCCATCAAGCCCAGTATCCTGTCCTCTGACAGTGGCCAATGGCAGGTGCCCCAAAGGGAATGAGCAGACAGGTTAAAATCTTTGAGTTTAATACTGAAATTCAAAGGTCAAATATACTGCATTGTAGTATCTCTTCTTACAGAATGATTAACACTCCACTGAGACCCACGGGCATGACCCTGCACTATTTATGCAGTGGTTTTGTAGCCAGTGTCAGTCCCAGGATATTAGAGAGGCAACTGGTGGGGTAATATCTTTTATTGAGCCAACTTTTGTTAGTGAGAAATAAGCTTTCGATCTATACAGAGCTCTTCTACAGGTCTGGAAAAGGTACAATACTCTTTTATTTAGCTGTGACACTCTTAGTACTTTTCTCAGACATGAAGAAGAGCTCTGTATAGCTTGAAAGCTTGCCTCTCTCACCAGCAGAAGTTGGCCCAATAAAAGATATTACCTCATCCACCTTTTCCTTCTACTCAGTTAAAACTTTATCTGACTAAAGAGTTCAGATTTCACTGAAAGAACTGCACATGCTGTATTCCCATTTGCAGAAGATTTCCAGGACTGTACCTATTTCTATACTGGCAAACTTTTCTACTTTGTTCATAATTAAGTTCTGACTTAAACTTGACTAGAAAATATTTGTTTTTCTGATCATCAATTTTTCCATGGAACTGTTGAGGCAGTTTGAGTCTGATCCTTCAAAGGTCTCATACATTGGGCACTAACAACGAGGAGTCCTTGTGGCACCTTAGAGACTAACAAATTTATTTGGGCATATGCTTTCGTGGGCTAAAACCCACTTCATCAGATGCATGGCGTGAAAAATACAGTAAGCAGTATATATATTACAGCACATGAAAAGATGATAGTTGCCGTAGCTTAAGCTACGGCAGCAGAGACTGAAGGTTTCCTAGTCTGAAGGTACACAATATTTTATTAATTGTTTACAGACTGAAATCAACAATAACCACACACTTTCCTAGCTATTATTTTCTCTTGGTTTGAGCATTGGCCTGCTAAACCCAGGGTTGTGAGTTCAATCCTTGAGGGGGCCATTTAGGGATCTGGGGCAAAAATTTGGGATTGGTCCTGCTTTGAGCAGGGGGTTGGACTAGATGACCTCCTGAGGTCCCTTCCAACCCTAATATTCTATGATTCTGCTTCCTTCCCCACATTTAGGGGCACAGAGAGATAGGAAAAGGGCCAGCGCAGTTACTAAATTCTTTGTGACTGGACCATAACACCACAGACTAGGATCTTCACTTGGACTGTGCCCTCAGTTCTAGCATGTTTAATAACGTATTAGTAGTTGGCCAAGCCCAATACAAAAGAAGTCTGGTATGAAATGTGTACACTGTATAGGGCCTAGTGCAAGACCTCACCACAACCACAGGCAAACCAGCAATTGTCTCTCTGAATTAATGTACAGGTTCTCCTTTATCTTCATAAATATAAAGCAGTTCCACCAAACACCAAATCTAGGTTTTGCTTTTACATACCTTATCATTGGTACTTTTGTAACCCCCCCACTAACGCCAATGAGGGAAAAGAATCGGCTACAAAATATACGCAGAGTCTGACTGTATTTCATGCTTCTCTTCCACCCCCACCCCCGCACGGCCTAGTGTAACCTTCCTACAGAAGATGTAGGGCTGTCTGCATTCAGAAAATAGAGGTAATGCATTCACTCCTATGGGGCACAAATAAACATAATCCGGGGGTAGTTAAAAGAAAATCATGCGGGACGAATGGCCTGAATCAACCTATGGGGCACTCCTGAGGGATTATCACGCTGCTCCTCGGGCAAACCACCACAAGCTTCAGCAGGAACCTGAGCGCCCCAGCCCAAAGGAAGACGCGCGGGGGCCGGGGGGGAAGGAAAGAGTTAGCAGCAGGGGTTCCACGCTTACCAGTCCCGCTACGCGCATCCCAGCGTCACGGCCGCGAGCCCCCAAACCGCGGCGGAGACGCGGCCGCGCAGCGTGGCCAGGTCACGCGGAAGGCGCTTCTGCCCCAGCCATTTCTGCGGGCCGAATCCAGCGCCGCTGCGCCCCGCGCCTCACTCAGCACCAGGTCCCTGCCTTCGCGAGGCTTCGGCTGGGACATCCTCCTTCCCCGGGGGGCTGCAGGGAGCAGCGAATCGCAGCCCGGCCTCGCCCCCTCTGACGTCTCCTCCAGGCACCTCTTGAGCGGCTCTCCCTCACTCCCTCTGGTGGGAGCCCCGCAGCCTTTCTGTGCTCTAGTATGTTCACTCTTCTCTCCGGACCTCGCTTCTCTTTAGTTTTACCTTTCCTGGCTTCTGCTCTTTGCTTACTGTCTGCTCCCTTTTCTTGATCTGTCCTCTCCCCTCTTCCTTCCTTCTTCTCCGCTGTTCCACTCTGCCCTTATCCCCGTGCTCTGTACGGCGTTGAGGGGGAGAAATGGCATGTGCGCCCATTCACGGTGCAAAATTTCGTGGAGGTAATGACGTTCACCACTTGTTTTAACAAAGCTGCAGACCTGCTAACTTGCGTTGATTTGGAGGCGGAGGCGGCTTTCTTATGTTGGGAATTCTTTTAGGGCAGTGTTTAAATTGCTCTTGCGACATGTGTGTTTGAATGAGTTATTAAAAACTTCACTTACGATTATTTGAATTTCCCCGAAGGTAAAAATTTCACCCATTTTAAAACAGCAACCCTAGAAACTGAGAGAAAATAATGAACATATAAGAGGAGTTACTGAGTAGCAGTAGGCTTGGCAAAAGCAGTGGTGTTTTCCTTTTGTTTGTTTTAGAAGTGTGAGGGGTAAAATACGCGCACACACACTGATTGGGATATGAGAGACCACAGAAACATAGGTTTCAGAGTAGCAGCCGTGTTAGTCTGTATTCGCAAAAAGAAAAGGAATACTTGTGGCACCTTAGAGACTCACCAATTTATTTGAGCATAAGCTTTTGTGAGCTACAGCTCATTTCATCGGATGCATTCAGTGGAAAATACAGTGGGGAGATTTATATACATAGAGAACATGAAACAATGGGTGTTACCATACACACTGTAACGAGAGTGATCACTTAAGGTGAGCTATCTGCTACTCAAGATCCACAAACCTGGAAATCGTGGACGCCCCATCATCTCAGGCATTGGCACTCTGACAGCAGGATTGTCTGGCTATGTAGACTCCCTCCTCAGGCCCTACGCTACCAGCACTCCCAGCTGTCTTCAAGACACCACTGACTTCCTGAGGAAACTACAATCCATCGGTGATCTTCCTGAAAACACCATGCTGGCCACTATGGATGTAGAAGCCCTCTACACCAACATTCCACACAAAGATGGACTACAAGCCGTCAAGAACACTATCCCTGATAATGTCACGGCTAACCTGGTGGCTGAACTTTATGACTTTGTCCTCACCCATAACAGTTTCACATTTGGGGACAAAGTATACCTTCAAATCAGTGGCACTGCTATGGGTACCCGCATGGCCCAACAGTATGCCAACATTTTTATGGCTGACTTAGAACAACGCTTCCTCAGCTCTCATCCCCTAACGCCCCTACTCTAGTTGCGCTATATTGATGACATCTTCATCATCTGGACCCATGGAAAAGAAGCCCTTGAGGAATTCCACCATGATTTCAACAATTTCCATCCCATCATCAACCTCAGCCTGGACCAGTCCACAAAAGAGATCCACTTCCTGGACACTACGGTGCTAATAAGCAATGGTCACATAAACACCACCCTATACTGGAAACCTACTGACCTCTATTCCTACCTATATGCCTCCAGCTTTCATCCAGACCACACCACATGATCCATTGTCTACAGCCAAGCTCTACGATACAACCACATTTCCTCCAACCCCTCAGACAGAGACAAACACCTACAAGATCTCTATCAAGCATTCTTACAACTACAATACCCACCTGCTGAAGTGAAGAAACAGATTGAGAGAGCCAGAAGAGCAGCCAGAAGTCACCTACCACAGGACAGGCCCAACAAAGAAAATAACAGAACACCACTAGCCATCACCTTCAGCCCCCAACTAAAACCTCTCCAACGCATCGTCAAAGATCTACAACCTATCCTGAAGGACGACCCATCACTCTCACAGATCTTGGGAGACAGGCCAGTCCTTGCTTACAGACAGCCCCCCAACCTGAAGCAAATACTCACTAGCAACCACATACCACACAACAGAACCACTAACCAGGAACCTATCCTTGCAACAAAGCCCGTTGCCAACTGTATCCACGTATCTATTCAGGGGACACCATCATAGGGCCTAATCACATCAGCCACACTATTAGAGGCTCACTCACCTGCACTTCTACCAATATGATATATGCCATCATGTGCCAGCAATGCCCCTCTGCCATGTACATTGGTCAAACTGGACAGTCTCTACGTAAAAGAATAAATGGACACAAATCAGACGTCAAGAATTATAACATTCAAAAACCAATCGGAGAACACTTTAATCTCTTTGGTCACTCACAGACCTAAAAGTTGCAATTCTTCAAAAAAAAAAAAAAATTTAAAAACAGACTCCAACGAGAGACTGCTGAATTGGAATTAATTTGCAAACTGGATACAATTAACTTAGGCTTGATTAAAGACTGGGAGTGGATGGGTCATTACACACAGTAAAACTATTTGCCCCTCTCCACCCCCACCCCGTTCCTCAGACATTCTTGTCAACTGCTGGAAACTGTTTCTCCCCCCATCCCCTGCTGGTAACAACTCACCTTAAGTGATCACTCTCGTTACAGTGTGTTTGGTAACACCCATTGTTTCATGTTCTCTGTGTATATAAATCTCTCCACTGTATTTTCCACTGAATGCATCTGATGAAGTGAGCTGTAGCTCACGAAAGCTTATGCTCAAATAAATTTGTTAGTCTCTAAGGTGCCACAAGTTCTCCTTTTCTTTTTACAGCATCATAGAATATCAGGGTTGGAAGGGACCTCAGGAGGCCATCTAGTCCAACCCCCTGCTCAAAGCAGGACCAATCCCCAACTAAATCATCCCAGCCAGGGCTTTGTCAAGCCTGACCTTGAAAACCTCTAAGGAAGGAGATTCCACCACCTCCCTAGGTAACCCATTCCAGTGCTTCACCACCCTCCTAGTGAAAATTTTTTCCTAACATCCAACCTAAACTTCACCCACTGCAATTTGAGACCATTACTCCTTGTTCTGTCATCTGGTACCACTCAGAACAGTCTAGATCCATCCTCTTTGGAACCCCCTTTCAGGTAGTTGAAAGCAGCTATCAAATCCCCCCTCATTCTTCTCTTCTGCAGACTAAACAAACCCAGTTCCCTCAGCCTCTCCTCATAAGTCATGTGCTCCAGCCCCCTAATCATTTTTGTTGCCCTACGCTGGACTCTTCAAATTTTTCCACATCCTTCTTGTAGTGTGGGGCCCAAAACTGGACACAGTACTCCAGATGAGGCCTCACCTATGTCGAATACAGGAGAATGATCACATCCCTTCATCGGCTGGCAATGCCCCTACTTATACTGCCCAAAATGCCGTTAGCCTTCTTGGCAACAAGGGCACACTGTTGACTCATATCCAGCTGATCGTCCACTGTAACCCCAAGGTCCTTTTCTGCAGAACTGCTGCCTAGGCATTCGGTCCCTGTGGCAGTGTATGGGATTCTTCCGTCCTAAGTGCAGGACACTGCATTTGTCCTTGTTGAACCTCATCAGATTTCTTTTGGCCCAATCCTCTAATTTGTCTATGTCCCTCTGTATCCTATTCCTACCCTCCAGCATATCTACCACTCCGCCCAGTTTAGTGTCATCTGCAAACTTGCTGAGGGTGCAATCCACACTATCCTCCAGATCATTAATGAAGATATTGAACAAAACTGGCCCCAGCACCGACCCTTGGGGCACTCCACTTGATACTGGCTGCCAACTAAACATGGAGCTATTGATCACTATACATTGAGCCCGATGATCTGGCCAGCTTTCTGTCTACCTTATAGTTCATTCATCCAGCCCATACTTCTTTAACTTGCTGGCAAGAATACTGTGGGAGACAATGTCAAAAGCTTTGCTAAAGTCAAGAAATAACACATCCACTGCTTTCCCCTCATCCACAGAGCCAGTTATCTCGTCATAGAAGGCAATTAGGTTAGTGAGGCATGACTTGCCCTTGGTGAATCCATGCTGACTGTTCCTGATCACTTTCCTCTCCTCCAAGTGCTTCAGAATTGATTCCTTGAGGACCTGCTCAATGATTTTTCCAGGGACTGAGGTGAGGCTGACTGGCCTGTAGTTCCCCAGATCCTCCTCCTTCCCCTTTTTAAAAGATGGGCACTACATTAGCCTTTTTCCAGGCTTCCGGGACCTCCCCCGATCGCCATGAGTTTTCAAAGATAATGGCCAACGGCTCTGCAATCACATCCGCCAACTCCTTTAGCACCCTCGGATGTAGTGCATCCAGTACCATGGACTTGTGCTTGTCCAGCTTTTCTAAATAGTCCTGAACCACTTCTTTCTCTACAGAGGGCTGGTCACCTCCTCCCCATGCTGTGCTGCCCAGTGCAGCAGTCTGGGAGCTGACCTTGTTTGTGAAGACAGAGGCAAAAAAAGCATTGAGTACATTAGCTTTTTCCACATCCTCTGTCACTAGGTTGCCTCCTTCACTCAGTAAGGGGCCCACACTTTCCTTGACTTTCTTCTTGTTGCTAACATACCTGAGGAAACCCTTCTTGTTACTCTTAACATCTCTTGCTAGCTGCAACTCCAAGTGTAATTTGGCCTTCCTGATTTTACTCCTGCATGCCTGAGCAATATTTTTATACTCCTCCCTGGTCATTTGTCCAATCTTCCGCTTCTTGTAAGCTTCTTTTTTGTGTTTAAGATCAGCAAGGATTTCACTAAAAAGAAAAGGAGTACTTGTGGCACCTTAGAGACTAACCAATTTATTTGAGCATAAGCTCTCGTGAGCTACAGCTCACTTCATCGGATGCATAAAGTGGAAAAACAAGCCAAGCTGGTCACCTGCCATATTTACTATTCTTTCTACACATTGGGATGGTTTGTTCCTGCAACCTCAATAAGGATTCTTTAAAGTACAGCCAGCTCTCCTGGACTCCTTTCCCCCTCATGTTATTCTCCCAGGTGATCCTGCCCATCAGTTTCCTGAGGGAGTCAAAGTCTGCTTTTCTGAAGTCCAAGGTCCATATTCTGCTGCTCTCCTTTCTTCCTTGACCAGACACGTCGTTTGTTCCACCAGCAGTCTATATGCAAACTCTTGGTTACAAAACACTCGGCAGTCTGGATCTTGGCAAACAGTGCAATTAGTGAGAAAGTAATTGCTGACTGGCATTTTAAGCACCTTGTCATCTAACCCAGAGCGTGGCTAATCAGTGTTTAGAGTGCCAACTTCAGCTGGTAGTTAATATGCAGATTAGACTGTCCAATATCATTAACACCCTTAGAGCTAAAATGGGGCTAGTAATAAAGAGAAACTTTGCAAAATGTCTGTGTAGAAAAGTGCTTGTATTATGAGCTCTCACACCTTAGTTAAAGGGAGAGAGGCAGCTGCTCTTTAATAAAGGCCTCCTTTCTTCCAAGTGCTCATTATGTTTAAGTGTTACATAAATCTTTCTTTTTGAATTAATATGCAAACTAGATACCATTAATTTGGATTTGAATAGAGACTGGGAGTGGCTGGGTCATTACACATATTGAATCTATCTCCCCATGTTAAGTATCCTCACACCTTCTTGTCAACAGTCTAAATGGGCCATCTTGATTATCACTACAAAAATGTTTTTTGTCCTGCTGATAATAGATCATCTTAATTAATTAGCCTCTTACACTTGGTATGGCTACTTCCACCTTTTCATGTTCTCTGTGTGTGTGTGTGTATATATATATATATATATATCTTCTTACTATATGTTCCATTCTGTGCATCCGATGAAGTGGGCTGTAGCCCATGAAAGCTTATGCTCAAATAAATGTGTTAGTCTCTAAGGTGCCACAAGTACTCCTTTTCTTTTTGCCTCTAGCTGTGGAGAAACTGCCCATGTTATCAAATCATTTGTTTAGAGTTGAATAACAGGTATCTGAATGAGCCAATAAATCCTGTTCAAACACCTGTTAGGGAGTCCAAACATAACTGTTGTATTCTTATCTCCTGCACAGTCACTCCCCCCAAAACACAGATACACACACAAATATTCTTCTCAAGTAAATCACATCTCAGACTGTGTCCATTTACAAGGAACTGAGGAGAAATTCGTACTCTGACTCCATCTTCTGGAGGGGCGGGAGGGATGAGTTTTAGAAAACTTCTTTGGGCTGTACAGAGCCTACTATAATGGGGTCCCAATCTTGACTGGGGCCCTCAGGCACAATCCCAATATCACTATTTAAATCATAATAAAAAACTGACACCTGTATCTAGATGTGTTCTCCCTACCACATGCATGCCTATATGCCAGAGGTTTGACCCACAACGTAAATATTTAGTTTGCAGTGTTATTGTAGACATGTTGGTCCCAGGATATGAGAGAGAGACAAGGTGAGTGAGGTAATATCTTTTATCAGGCCAGTTTTTGTTGAAGAGAAAGAAACACGGCTGTTACTCTGAAACCTGTCAATTGGTAATGGGGCCATTTAACAGGTATTTGCCAACCCATAGGTATATACTGTCAGTTTCTGAATTTACTAACAAAAACAGTTGTGCATTACTGTAATATTTACTCAGAACATGTTAGTCTATAGGACCTTAGTTTAAAATTTGCTTTAAAAATATTTCATTAGAAGATTGCTGAAGATTATAAAGTCACATCTCTAAAAATACTTGCATAGGTTTTTAGATCCACAATCTGAGTATTCATCTTTAACCTTAAATGCTTGGATCTTCAGACATGTAGTTTTTTAAATAAATCCTTCAAAAGACCACTCTTATCTAAAATACACATTTTAAATTTAATTACTATAGTATAAAAAAACTTGCCTCCAAAGTCTTCTTGTCCTTTCTGTCCATCCCTTTCTCCCTTCACCCCCCTTTTGAAGAGATGCTAGCCGTAAAGAGAAAACACCCCTTTCCTTCCACATAGCTGGACAAACGAGTTTCCCTTTCTTTACTTCTGATTTCATGAACTAATTTTAAGAGAACCCTCCAGCAAAATCAGTACCTTAGTAAGATATAAAATCCTTTGTTATGTCTAAAATCTTTGGAAACATATTTTTTTAAAGTTGGTAAAATTTCATAAACATGTCTGTTGTTATGGAGATCACACAAAGAAAATTAGTGTTCCCTTTTTCTAAAAGCAATGAACATTGTTATAAACACACTAAAACTCTGTGACTGATTAATTTAAAATAATGTCTTTGTTTCAGTGAGTTAAATATGTAGTAATCTGGAATGATTACTTTCTGAAGACTTAAGAGTATATTTACAATATAAATTCAGCTCAGAAATACTGATTAAGAAAATGTAAAACAGAGAAGAGATGCATCATGTATTCCTTAATATTTAAGATTGTATTCAGCAGGACAGCTGACTTGCCCTTAATACAAAGGTTTTGCAAATAAATCTCTGACAAACTTCAGGGTATATCAAAATACCTGTGACTGATATTTTTTATTCCTAAATTTAGAGCTTTTAATTAGGTACCTTCTACATGTCCAGTCTTCACCTTTTGGCATGCAATGGAAAACATGCTCCATTTTATTGTGAAAAAAACACCCTTCTGTAATTTCTTTCTAATGTCATTTGCTTCACTTGGGTTCAGAGATTTGGCTTGAAGGGGGAGAGCAGGGAGGGGGAGGGAAGAGAGGAGGGAGACAGTGGGGAGGGGCGGGGCCTGGGCAGAGTTGGGGAAGGGTCTGGGACTGAGCAGGGTTGGAGTATGGGTGGGGCCACAGCTAGCCTCCCTAAGCCGCAGCTTCACCCCCCCGCCCTTGACACTGGGTAAGAGCAGGTCTGCTCCCACACACGCAGCATGTGCTGCAGTGTCCTTTGGCAGGCTCCATATTGACAGAGCCAAATGCACGGCAGCCACACATTCTGCATGAGGGAGAGGGTATGGGGGTCTCTGCAGGGAACTGTGACTCTCCACCACAATAAAGTGGCTCAATATCCTTGCTACCTCGTCCCTCCTCCCCTGGGCTGCAAGCCCAGGTTGCCGTCGGGCATCGGGGCACCAGTTTAATAATACTGTGTAGGGCCCCATAAATCCTAAGGACGGCCCTGGCTATACTGGGTCAGATCAGTAGTTCATCTAGCCCAGTATCCTGGCATTGGCTACGTTGGAAGACAGAATACTGGGCCAGATGGACCAGTCTGACTGAATATGTCCATTCTTATGTTCTCCAATTTGTTAAGGTAGTTTTGAATTCTAATCCTGTCCTCCAAAGTGCTTACAAACCCTCCCATCTTGGTGTTACCCACAAATTTTATAAGCATACTCTCTATTCCCTTATCCATCTCCTATCGTCCACTCCCAGCTACTGGCAGGCAGCGGCTAGGGACACCCAGAGAATGGGTGATCATCTTGGCTAACAGCCTCCTGATCATCTTGGCTAATAGCCATTGATGGACTTTTTGTTTACACTGGCACTTTCGTCATTAAAATTTTTGTTGCTCAATCGTGTGAAAAAACAACCCCTTGAACAACAAAAGTTTTAACGATGAAAAGCACCAGCGTGGACAGCGCTTCGTTGGCAGGAGCCACTCTCCCGTCAATGAGGCTACTGCCCCTCATTGGGGTCTCTCCCAGCGACAAAGAGCAGCTACACTGTGCATGTTACAACCGCGCGGCTGCAGCGGCACAATCACGCCATTGTAAGGTGCTCAGTGTAGACATAGCCTTATTCTTTTTTGAACTGACTTATAGTTTTGGCCTTCACAGTATCCCCTGGCAATGAGTTCCACAGGTTGACTGTGTATTGTGTGAAGAAGTACCTCCTTATGTTTGTTTTAAACCTGCAACCTATTAAATGTATCGGATGACCCCTGGTTCTTGTGTTATGTGACAGAGTAAATAACACTTCCCTGTACACTTTCTCTACACTTTTTTCTTTCTGTGATTTTATAGACCTCTATCATATCCCCCCTTAGTCATCTCTTTTCCAAGATGAACAGTCCCAGTCTTTTTAACCTCTCCTCACATGGAAGTTGTTCCATACCCTTACTCATTTTTATTGCCTTTCTCTGTACCTTTTCCAATTCTATATCTTTTTTGAGATGGGGTTCCTGCAATGCCTATTATATCAATATTCCCACTTAAAACCATGTACTCTAGTTCACCCATGTTAGTATTTAGACTTATAGCATTTGTATATACTTATAAAATTTTCACTTTTTAGCTGTCTACTGTTAGGGGATGTAATTGAATGGGACTCTTTTTCATTTGACTGTTTTTCTTCAGTTCCTACCTGTACTTTATCAACGTCTATCCTCTCCTCTTTTCTAGGATATAGAGAATCTCCGTTAATAGACATCCTTGCGATGTCTCTGTCTGAACCATGTGCTCCTCTGTACCTGTGGGCTTTCTCCCGGCCCTTAGTTAAAAACTCTTCTTAATTTTTACCTTTTTAATTTTACATACCAGCAACCTGGTTCCATTTTGGTTTAGGTGGAGCCCCTTCTTGTATGGCTCCTCCTTTCCCAAAAGGTTCCCCAGTTCCTAATAAACCTAAACCCCTCCTCCTTACACTATCGTCTCATCCCTGCATGTGGAACTGGAAGCATTTCAGAGAATGCTACCAAGGAGCCCTGGACTTTAATCTCTTACTCAGCAGTTTAATAACCTGCCCAGCCTAACTCTGCTTAGTTCCCTACATTAAGACCAAGTAATTAGGCTTTAATAGGGAAGCCTGAATTTCACTCTTACAGCTTATATTTCATATATTATCTTGCATTCCTGATTCTACGGATGCCTTAAAAATTCATCTGCTAAGTAATGTTACAGTTTTCATGCAGATTTATATTTAATTACACCAAGCGACGTTAATGCAGAGTTAAGGATGCTTGGTGGTATGTCATCCCCTTGCAGAATGCTGACTTGAGCAAAACTCAAACTTCTGAAAACCGGGGAAAATGCACAGTTAAGGTTGCCCATGAAACCTTATCTCTGCCCTCTTTCAGCAGTGCCCTAATACACTGTGTTAACACACATACCTTTATGCTGTCAACTCCACAGCTGCTGAAATGTACAAGCTCTTCACTTTCTTTTACAACCCATTCACTCTCTCCCACAGGATCCCATGTAACACTATTAAAGGACAAAAAGAAAAAAAGAAGGGGAAAAAATTCTGGTCTAAGTGAATTTCCTTGTAGCACATAGGCTGTCTGCAACAAAGCCAGGGATTGAACTGACTTCTGTTCCCACCTCTGGCAGAGGACCTATGCCTCATTCTCCACTCATCTTTCAACAGCTACATATCACATGAAACCATATTGACCCCCTGTATTAGTCATCAGCATGTTGGAACACTATAACTTGAGCAAAGGAATAAATGGTTGCCATAGTCGGTTATTATCCTCTATAATATCCTCACACTTTGTCAGCGGTTTACACATCTATTTTTGACACAGCTGAGGAATGCTGAGAACCCTGGATTTTATTCTGTGCTTACCCCTAGAGAGGAATGTGGTGTAGTGTAGTGGTTACAGGCAGCACAGCCAAGCATGTAGGTTTGGCACTTTCATCCTGAAAGGCAGTCCCACGCATTGGAGAGACTTCAGTTCTATTGCCAGCTCTGTCAGAAAGTGATCTTTCAGTTACTTTATTTGTAAAACTGGTGAATAATACTTGCTTCTCTCCTAAGTTAGAAGTAAGAGGCATTGCTCAATAACAAGAGCTCCCACACAGAATTAACACCAGGAAGTAGAAGAGCTTAGACAAAAACTCATGATTAGGGCTGCAGGGTTTTCACAGAGGTAAAAATGTCACAGATACTATGATGTTTCTGTTTATCTGTGACTTGTCTTTGTGTATGCAATTGTAATAAACTCACCCAGCAGTGATGGCTCTTGTGACTTCTGTCCACAGTGCTGGGTTTGGCTTTCCACTGCAAGCATTGCGACCTGACTCACAGACTTGCAGCACCTCTCACTCAAATTTGTCTCAGCCACCCCGCACCCCATCATGATGGAGGGGCAGCGGGGCCAAACCTGAGTGGTCCTTTGACTCCATTCACCACGATACAATGCCTGCAGTCGCAAGCTGGGCCCAGCCCCACAGGACTGGAGCCTCCACACACACACACTTTGAATGGCATTCCCATGACCTTACACACCATTTCCCCCTAAACCTGTGATTTTTAACTAACTGTACCATGATTGCTCTGTGATTTTTTATTATAAACACTGGGACAAATCTGCAGCCCTACTCATGATCTATTCCTGACTCCTAGTCCAGCACACCAAAGGTCCATGAAAGATAGGTGTTTCTGTGTCCCCCTTGTCTGGAGCTCTAGCTCTGCAACTGTAACTATAATATTGGGAGCCCCAATTAGTATCCCATCAGCATAGCCCAATTTAGATACTGAATTTATTCTAGGCCAAGTTGAGCTATCATGATGGGATAATGATCAGGGCTTCCTACGTAGTAGACACAGAGCAAGAGCTCTGGGTGAGGGGGACACCGCAGCAATAGCCACTCCCTTTCAGCCCATGAAAAAGTGTGCAGGGTGGGAGCTGAGAGAAGACCATGATTTCTAGTCTCAGCTCAGTAGAATAACACCAGGGATGGGCTTGTCTCACTGTATGTTGACTTATCCCATTTTATTACAATGTGGTGAAAATTCTCCATAGCTAATCTTCAGCCTTATCTTATCTTTAGCTATAAACATGTTATTAGCCTCTTTACATTGCTACAATTTATAAGAATTTTATTGTGCATCAAAATGGCTTTGATGTGCAAACTAAGAACGCTTGTATTTCCACAGTATCATTGTATACATCATCTATGTAATTCTGCAAGTTTCTTTATCAGCCAATTATATCTGGCCCATAAAATAACCTTAACTCTGCATCTTCATTTTATGAATCCATTTTACTGGATAGTAAAGAAAGCTGAGCCAGTCATTCACATCAAATAATCTATCAACAAATGTAGACTTTCTTTCCGCTTGTTGAAGATCTACAAACAGATTGTGATTATTCTCAGATGTTTTTTTTTCATTTCATTTTACCCAATGAATTTTTCAGCAACTTTTTGTACCCTCTCTATATTGGTTGTGAACAGATCACTGATATTCAATATCCAAAATACAAGGTGAGTTGGCTAGTTGTTCTTGTATATACCACATGGAATTAATTATTGGTTGTTTATTTCACATGGTATTATTTCTGTTTCCTGACTGGATGAGTTTGACATTTATAATGAGGAGGATGATTTGAGATGCCAGGGAGGATTTGTCTCTTTCAGGATTTGTCCATACAAGGAAGAAGGGGGTTTTCTTACCATGTATTAGGTAACACATAGTAAAATCTTAGTGAAGACAGACTGTAGTTTTTACAAGTTTTAGCAGGTCAAGGTGAACATTAGGGGGAAGCCAAGAACTTACCTTTATATTAATAATAAATGTGAAAACTACAAACTGTGTTAGCTAATGTGGTATACCAGTGAAGGCAAAGCCTCACAGGGAGGAGATTAATGGCATTAGGGCATTTTAGAAGATTTTAAACCTTTCTCTTCTGGGCCATGCAAGATTTGCCTAAGGCATTCCACAAGGAGTGAAGACAGACGTTTCCCTGCACATGCCACTTGCCTCCCTGGTCCTTACCGGAGCTTATGAAATGAAGAATAGGCCTCTCCTTCCTCACCATCCTAGGTCCGGAGATTGGATAGAATTCCCACTTGTGCTGTGCATCTGGGAGACACCGCCAGACAGATTGGCTTCAGCACTGCCTACCC
This sequence comes from Lepidochelys kempii, assembly GCF_965140285.1. Classification (NCBI taxonomy): domain Eukaryota; kingdom Metazoa; phylum Chordata; order Testudines; family Cheloniidae; genus Lepidochelys; species Lepidochelys kempii. Next base: position 92,391,368 of record NC_136383.1, read on the forward strand.
TGTTTGAAGAACCCAGAGAAAGGAACCAGGGAGTACACCTTATGAGTCAGCAAGGCATGTGGTATGCCTGTGGACAGAGAGCTCTAAGGCTTTTCCATGTAATGTGCTGGGAAGCTTGTGTTTGGGACAAAGTATTTGGCTGCCTGGCCAAAAACTATAAAAGGCAGCTGCACTATCTCCATTTTGTCTTCATTCCTAATTGTTACCTCTGGGGTAACTTTTCTATAAATGAAGCTTTGAATAAAGGACTGGATGACCCACCCAAGCTGTGGATGTGCTCCTGTGGGACTTTCAAGCCAACAAACTACCAATACTGCTAAGAGCTGATATGTGGAGTTTGAAGTTTCTGTATGTATCTGACTGCTTTACCATTTAACAACGCTCTTCTTGTTCTTTCTTTTTTCTTTATAATAAACCTTTAATTTTAGACACTAAATGATTGGCTGGCAGCATGGTATTTTGGGTAAGATCCAACCTAATAGTGACCTGGCAATGTGGCATAGAAAAGAAGCCCTTTGGGGTTCAGAATAACATTTTGTACAGTGAGCAGAGGTTTTTAAATAACTTCTCACTGTACTGGACCTAGGTGCTGATTGGAAGCCAGAGAACTGGAATGCAACAAGGGGGCTGTGTGATTTCTTTTTTTAACTTCTTGATAACCAGTGTGGGGGATCAGAAGTACAGTCTGTGACTGGTTGGTGAGTTTAACTTCAGTGTTAACCACCAGTTTGGAGAGTATCTGTTCTCCTTTTTGCAGCTTGCCCTGACCTCAGCATTTTCTGTAAGGGCTACCACAGGCACACCGGGTCACAGTCACCTTGTATCAATCTATTTGTGCAGGTGTCTAAACTCAAATTTGTCTCTGACTGACATAAGCGCTCTGTTATGGTGAGGCAGTAAAACCACTTCCCTGAATGGTGTTGAGCCACGATCACCCCACTGAGGTCGACGTGAGTGTACACACTGCATGATCTACATCAACCCTAGCAGTCCTACAGCAGCATTGTCCCACAATGCCTGACAGTGACTGCTCGTCATAATTGTGAACTCCACTGCCCAGAGGTCATGGAAACTGGAAGCCATACACTCCTTTAAAAACCCTGCATTTTTTTGAAATGCCTTTTCCTGATTGTCCACCTTGATGAGCACAGCTAGCAGCTTTCCCTTGTTGCATGCAGTTGCCTGATGAAAAGTGCTGGCTCCATGCACTAGATGTGCACTGCACTCCTGCCTAAAGTAGACAGGAGATATTGGACTTCCCATGGGGAGAAGAGGCCAGGCAGGCACAGCTATGAGCCAACTGTAGAAAAGTGGACATCTATGAAAGGTTGAATAGGGGATACAGGTGAAGGGGTAGGAGAGGGATCAACAGCAATGCCACTTGAAACCAAAGGAACTGCAGCAAGCATACCACAAAGTCAGCTGCAGACCTGCCACTTTTATGAGCTGCATGCTATCCTTGCTGTGACCTCACCAGCACCCTGCAGACCACCATGGATACCTCCAAGAAGCCCAAGACAGAGATCCCTGCTGTAAACAGTGAGAGTGAGGAGGAGGAAGGGGGACAGGCGGCAGGGGCATCCAGCTGTGCCATGAGTCAGTACCTGTTTCACAATCCACTGCAGTCTAATTGGTCACACCAGCCAAGCAAGGTCAAGCCTGATAAAGGGGAAGGAACCTTGGGTAAGTCTGTGCATGCATTTTTCCTTACAACATTTAAACAAGAAGATGGCGCACGGCCCAGCCTCAAGTCAGCAGGATACAGGTTTCATTGTTTGACTCATAAGAGAAGAATAGTGGAACGACAAACAGAGGTAGAGTTGATATCTGCTTTTCATTCCCCCGTAGGAATGGCTTCATGAGGTGGGTTGGAGCAGTTTGTTTATATTTCTAAGGCTGTCTCTTTTATCCTCTGGAGAGATCTTGATGAAACTTTCAAGAGATTCTCTGCAATCCTCTGTCAAAGGTTTCCAGGGATGGCAGCCTTATTTCTTCCTCCGTAGTAGAATACTTCCCCATGCCACTCCATGAGGACTACAGTAGACACTGTTGCAGTAAAGGGACTAGCAGCATACAGGCCCAGGCAGCTTCAGGATGCCAGTAGCAGCTGTGTTCTCTACGCCTTTGTAACCCTCAGGAGTGAGGTATCAGCTAATCTCTCCACTGTCTGTTGAAAATAGTGCCAGTATTCAGTGCCACTGACCTATACTCATAAGTAAGGAAATAGAGTCCGAAATGTTATTGTTTCATGCAACTGAAGATTTCCCTTGTCATTGCTTCCTCCCTTGCCCTGCCAGGCCATACTTACCATGGCTGGAGCTGGAGAGCGGTGCCGTGCTGAGGCGCTCCAAAGATAAAGAGTCAATAAGCATGTCATTCTGCAACGTATCTTTCCCTGTCTGTTGTGACTGTAAATCCACTAATACAGCTGTCTGTTTTATCTGTAGTTGCTGTTGTTAAGGACTTGAGGGGTGCCCCCTCCTCAACCACAGAACAGCTGATTCTGTGAGGAGGAGAAAGAAGCAGACTAGGGAGGATATGTTCAGGATCCTGCAAGCCAGTGCTGCATCAGACCATGAACAGAGAGCCTGGAAGGTGAATATGGCAGACAGGAGAAAGACTGAGGAGTCCCAACAGGAAAAAGGAGAGGGAGATAATGGGGCTTCTCAGGCAGCACATAATCATAGCCTTAATTATGAAGAACATAACTGGCAGCTATAACCATTGGGATATTTTTCTCACTAAGATCCAGTTTTGTGAGTAAATATTGCCAGCATCCTTCAATCTACAGAAAGCACATTCCACTATCATTCTGCACCCATGGAGTTGGTAGCTGAATCTTTCCGTGGTGATGTCAAAGTGGCCAGTGTCTGGCTTCATGAGTCAGGGGAATAAGAGGTAGGCTGGGTTCCTCAGGATCACTACTGGCCTTTCAGTATCACCAATGATAATTTTTGGTTGGAAAAAGATGGTCCTACTTGCAACTTTCTGAAGAGTCCTGTGTTCTTAAAGATGCAAGTTTCAGAGTAACAGCCGTGTTAGTCTGTATTCGCAAAAAGAAAAGGAGTACTTGTGGCATTGGTTAGTCTCTAAGGTGCCACAAGTACTCCTTTTTAAAGATGCAAGCATCACACACCTTCCCTGACCAGCCTAAATTGATGTTAGTGAAACACTCCCAGTGATCCACCAAAACTAGCATAACCATAGAAAAGAAGCCCATTCTACTGAGGTACTCTGTAACAAGTGTAGTCAATTATCTTAATTTATTATTATTATTAATTTATTATTATTAAGTATCCATTTATTGTGTGATGTTATGATTCATCAATATGTTATATTACATATATTCATTGTATGTCAATCAGAGTTAATTTGTAGGATTATAAAAGTATACGACTGATCAGCATTTAGAGGAACTAGGTAGTAGACATGAGTAAGACAAGCTGAAACACAATAAACTGTGGGCTGAGGCCTGCAAGACTTTAGCTTAGCTATTTTAGGCCTTGGAGACAAGAAATGATGACACAAGTCAATGACCAAGAAATAACCGAAAAGATTATGGGAAAGAGGTACCAACTGGTAATATTGCAAAAGTATAGCTGGAAAGATTCAATTTAAATTATAAAATGCTGTAACAACAAATATTGTCTCTAACACATGCCTTAACTGCAAGATAAAGGTGGTAAGTCAATGTTAACAAAAACCTACACAGCCTATAGAATTTGGGGTCCCTTGTGTTTCTAGGGGACACAGGCCAATGAAAAAGAGAGGGTTGACATCTGCAGCTGCTGCACGAATGCTACCCATGACCTTGAATTGATTATTGCTATGTCCCTCAACAATCTGTGCTTGTCGAAATCATCAGGTCCCCATTTGTGGCGGTTCTTCCTGCGGCCCTGCAAATACCAAAGAATCAAGGGTTCTGTATTTGCAGTGTTCATGACTATCGCCCAGAGTACTGCAGGCTCCGTGATTCTGTCAGAGATGGTCGACAAGGAAAAGTGCTGCACAGGTTTGTAGGATTTTTTTTTAAGTGCAAAAATTATGGGATATGTATAACATTATGGGACGGGAAAAGGTGCATGATGGGAACTCGCTCCCTTGCTCCCAGTCACCCCTGCACTACTTGTTTCTGCTCCATGATGCACTGCAAAAATTTTCTGGATGGTGGCGTGTGTAGGGTGACTAGCTGTCCCAATTTTATAGGAACAATCCTGATATTTGGGGCTTTGTCTTATATAGATACCTATTACCTCCCACCCCTTTCCGATTTTTCATACTTGCTGTTTGGTCACATTGGGATACCTACCCATAGTGTACTGCACTGTGCTTTGACACAAGCACTCCTGGTGAGTACAAAAGCTGCCAAGTATGCATGTGCACAAGCAATAAACTAACTGCACTGGCTTTATGCCAATGTAACTTGCATCAACCAATGATTGTAGTGTAGACATGGCCTAGACACAGGCAGAATGGAAACTGGATTCTTTCCGGAACTTGCAACAGCTCTAAAAACTACTTAAATAACAGTTAATCTGATTCTGACCTCACTTACTCCATGCAAATCAAGAGTATCTTCATGATGTCAGTGGTGTTAAACCATTGCAAAGCCCATGTAAGTTAGAAGAGAACCGGGGCCATTGTCCCCTGTACAAAGTGATCCATCTCTTTACTATAAGAGACATTATCATTCCATGTAAATACCACCTCTTGTACTTCAAAGGACCTTGTGCATGCAAATAAATCAAAAGTAGTTCTGTGATTAACTTCACGCTCCTTCAGTTGGGTACATAACGGCTTCAAGTTAGCTGACAAGGTTTTCTTGGAGCTACAAATACAAGATTCATAGGCTACAGTGTGGCATGATGTGACAGAATACAGAATGGTTTTATTGGCATGAGTCTGAAATGACCACATTACTCATGAGTTATCAAGTTACAAGTGAGTTATTTGTGTCATTACAAACAAGTACACAGTTTTTCTCTTTAATGTTTATGTTTCTGATGCTGTTCAACAGTAGAAAATAGCCAAATTCTGCTCTCACTTATACTGGTGAAATCAATGGAGTTGCACTGGTGTAACTAAAAGCAGAATTTGCCCTAGGAGTCAGGGCAATAGTTATAGTTCATTATTGAAAATGTCAGTTCTAGTGTATTCTATCATATCTAATCAACTAGTGAAGCACCAATCAAGTCAACACTAAAAGTTGGGTGCTAGCAGAAAGCAAGCTGGAACCTTTTAACACAGGTCTCCTTAAAACTGCTTCCCTAAAATCAATGCTCTGCTCAAAACATGAATACAGTATTTTGAACTGCTTAGTAAGTATATATTGCTAGATATTTTTTTTTTGAATTACATTTTTCTGGAGTGGATCAGGCCTCCTTTTCACCCTGAAATGTATTCCTTGTGTATGGATATTATTCATGAACATTAACTGTCTGCTTTGTTCTGGTTATTTTATTGGTGAGAGTGCTGAGTAATTAAATATTTTGTCCTGCCACTAATATAGTATTTAGTAGTCTTGAAGTCTAACTCATTACCCCGCTGAAGCATCATTGCTACAGAGCCCAAGAGCATCAGTTTAGAGGCTTCTTCACCATAGCTAGTGCTCAGATGAGAGATGGTAAGGATTTGAGAATGCATGTAAGAACTAAGATATTGTGAACAGGAAAGAAAGGAAATAGAGCACTTCTGTGATGAGACTCTATTATGAAGTAGTTAACAATTGTAGGTGAACAGAAGCTGGATCGGCAAGAGTTGGCAAGTAATAATGGAAAAAATTAATCTCTGGATAGACAGGAAGATCAGCACTTGGTCAGAGCAATGCTGAAGGTGGTGGAAGGGAAATGATTTCCAGGGAGTGAAAGCTGAGCGGAAAAGACACATTAAAGCACTGTAGTATTTAGTTGCTGATGGAATATCTGGATTCCGCAGTTTTCTTATAGATGTTGTCTTGATACTGTGATTAAGTATTTAGTGTCTCTGGCAAATTTTTTGCAAATTGTGTAAGTCAGCCTGGACAATTACTAAGGTTACCTACCCTTTCTAGTTGCTAGTTGTAGTAATATGAAACCCAAAGCTTGTCACGGTGGCAATATCAGTAGAGCTGTCCAGATGAAGAAATACACCAGTGCATCATTCAGATTCTATTTTAAATTGTGGTGTGTAATTACTGTAATCTTTCAATGATTTTAAGTCTCTTAGGCCATGTCTACACTAGCACTTATGTCGGCAAAACTTTGGTCGCTCAGGGATGTGAACCCCGCCCCCTCCCGAGCGACATAAGTTTTGCTGGCGTAAGTGCTTGTGTGCAAAGCACTATGTGGGCGGGAGATGCTCTCCTGCTGACATAGCTACCGCTGCTCATTGAGCTGGTTTTATTATGTTGACAGACGAGCTCTCTCCTGTTGGCATAACGTGGCTACAAAGAGCTCTTACAGAGGCACAGCTGTACAGCTTTGCCATTGTAAGCTTGTAAGTGTAGACATCACCTTAGTTTCTTTTTACTCTCGTTATCCTTTACATTTTGCAGTTATCTCTTTAATAGACATTTTATAAGACAATGTAGGAGTTCACATAGTCAAAACTGTTGCAAGTAACAACAAAGACAAAATGACACTGGCTACTTTAGTACAATTCTTTTATAAACATCCACGATATCCTCTCTATATGTGGCAGCCATTGGTAGATCAAAGTCTATTCACTACCCTTTAACGAGGTTTGGCAGAATTCAATTTTTATTTTTAATTTTATAATTTTTACAGATATCACTGTTTATTTCTAAGCATGTTTTCAATTTTTATAAATTTAAATGTTCATAGTTGTGGGATATTATGGGGGATCAGTCACTGGGGGGGGAGTCAGACAATAATTATTTAATGACAGACACTGAAATTTAAAAAGTTAAAGATTTAAAGCTGTTAAAACACAAATTGTCAACATCAGATGTCAAAATATACAAAATTAAGCTCTAGGGTCTCAAGCAGCATTTTTCTTGCTCTGCCTATCTGTAAATTTCTATTATTCTCAATGGAAATATTTTTTTGTTGATTTGTGTGTTTAAAATGGACATTTACCAATAAAAATCTAGTCCTTCCAAGCCTACTTTTAACTGATATCCATGGACTTTAAATATAGCATAACAATAACTTCACAAAGATCTCTAATAATGTAATTATTAGTGCTCGAGGGTTGAAGATTTATTGATGATAATGGCAGTGGACTATAAACTGGCCTGATGTTAAGAAAGATAGTTTGATTTGTGTGTGTGTGTAAATCTGTAGGATAGTGGAGATGTGCTGACAGTGTGAACCCACTGTCCATGGCACAATGCCTCTAGGACCAGCAGACGAGTGGCCCAGCTGACCCGGAAGGAAGTGCAATGTGCATACGTACATTCAGCTGTACTGGTCAACCATGCTGGCCAGAGCAGGAAAGGGGGTATGACTGTACCTTCACCCCACCCTGGAACTTAATTTTGATCAGTCCTGGTGCTTGATGAATGCAAGGACTGTGATTGTGATCGGTCCCTACACTGGGACACAGGTGGGCAATAAACTTTGAACACACACTTCCAATCCCTTCTCATGCAAGGTTAGACACAATCTATCTCATTTTACAGCCCATTGTTATACCTAGGTGTGTAAGTTAAGGCATCCAAATCCCACATGTGGGCACTGAGATACCTGTTTTATGTGTCTAAGGCCAATTTGAGCACCCATGTGCAGGATTTGGATGTCCTAATAAGGCCCCCATATTTCAAAACTGAGCCTCTCCTTCCAATTTCATGTATATCCCCCAGTTTATTTAGCATTCAATTCTGCTTTTGTATATTTATGCACAACTCCCACTTATTTCAATGTGAGAGGTAAGTATTTTAGTGTCTGAGGAGAGAGTGGGGCTTTCAGAGTGGAATTTTCAAAAGCATAACTGCTTCTACGAAAGTCAACAGGAATTTTATCTTTGACTTCAATCAGAACAGAATTAGGCTACCAGTAAAAGACTGAGTAAAATTAGAGTTTCTGAAATGTGCTGGGTTTCCAGGCTTAGAGAATGGAATTCTCTATTTATCCACAGAACAGTTATGGAACATATCCATATGAACTCCATACTGCCTCTACAATGTGCGTTATCCTAGAGGGGATTACCTTTAAGGGTGATAAAACAGTTCAGTCTTCATGCCTAGTTTGGATTTTTCTCGGAATTAGTGCCAATGATAAGTTTTGAGTATTTAGCATTTGTAGTTAGTAATAAATACACAAAATATTTTAATATCATTAATACATAAGTTCCCCAAAGTGATATTTGATAGTGTTATCTTTAAAAATTAAGGGCTAGATTCTCAGCTGATGTAAATCCACATAGCTCCATTGCAGTCATGCTTTATGATGGATCCAGGTAAGGATTACACAGTGCAGATGTTGCATTAGGTATGTTTAAATATTATATGCAAGAAACAAGACACATAGATAACTACAGTAGAACCATAATGTGATGACATTATGAATCGCAGAAGTATATAATATATATATTTTAAATTAATCCCTCATATTGCTGAGGTCAGATGGACACAGTGGATGCATTTACACGTTGCTAATGCAGAAGTTTCTATCCTGTTTGCTGTTACCAAGTGTTGGTACAGCATGTTTTACTGTATGTTCCAATTTCTGCTAGATGTTTTAATTGAAAGTGCTAAGAGTCACCATTGTTTACCTACAGGGCATTTCCTTTTATGTTTTATTAAATACAAAGGAAACATCTTGAAAATGACAAAATATTATTAAATATCAAAGTATATTGTTTCATTCTTGTGAAAATCTACATGCAGGGAATGAAAACGAGATGAAAATCAGAACTGATATACTGATTTGTTTCGTTAGCATTAGAAGCGAGGATAATATTATTTTTCAACATTTTGCTTGCCATTAGAGTGGCTAGGTCTGTACAACCCCTGGTCCTTCTGCTTGCCTGATGTTCAGCCTTTCCAGAACTGCACAGCTTCACAACTGGAAAGTTCTCCTCCTATCCTGGCATAAGGGACTCCTCACTCAGACTGGCTATAAAGAAAAGCCATCAAACCTATCCCCACCTGTGACCTTCATATATGGCAGCAAGATGCAGAATGATCAAAGGGGAAATATTTTGGGAAACATCTTGAACATCGGAGATTAGCATAAAAATATTTGCTTTGTATGAGCATTTAATGGGTCAGCCCCTTGCACAGCTTGATTACTTGAATTACAGCCTCTGTAGGCAAAGAGTCCTGTGGCACCTTATTGACTAACAGACGTATTGGAGCATAAGCTTTCGTGGGTGAATACCCACTTCGTCGGATGCACGTAGTGGAAATTTCCAGAGGCAGGTATAAATATGCAAGCAAGAATCAGGCTAGGGATAACGAGGTTAGTTCAATCAGGGAGAATGAGGCCCTCTTCTAGCAGTTGAGGTGTGAACACCAAGGGAGGAGACACTGCTTTTGTAGTGGGCTAGCCATTCACAGGATTGTTTAATCCTGAGCTGATGGTGTCAAATTTGCAACTGAACTGAAGCTCAGCTATTTCTCTTTGAAGTCTGGTTCTGAAGTTTTTTTGCTGACAGTCCCTACCTAAAAGGATAAATGGACACAAATCAGATATTAGGAATGACAATATACAAAAACCTGTAGGAGAACACTTCAATCTCGGTTTCAGAGTAACAGCCATGTTAGTCTGTATTCACAAAAAGAAAAGGAGTACTTGTGGCACCTTAGAGACTAACCAATTTATTTGAGCATAAGCTTTCGTGAGCTACAGCTCACTTCATCGGATGCATACTGTGGAAAGTATGCATCCGATGCATCCGATGAAGTGAGCTGTAGCTCATGAAAGCTTATGCTCAAATAAATTGGTTAGTCTCTAAGGTGCCACAAGTACTCCTTTTATTTTTACTTCAATCTTGCTGGACACAAAATAGCAGATTTAAAGGTAGCCATCCTGCAGCAAAAAAACTACATGCATCCGATGAAGTGGGTATTCACCCACGAAAGCTTATGCTCCACTACGTCTGTTAGTCTATAAGGTGCCACAGGACTCTTTGCCGCTTTTATAGATCCAGACTAACATGGCTACCCCTCTGATACTAATCTCTGTAGGGTGACCATATTTCCCTATGCTGAATACGGGACATCTGGTTATGTGTCGTATTACTCGTATTCAAGTGAGTTCAAGGGCAATCAGTCAGAACTATGCAGTACATACCTTCAAATTAACATCAAGTTGACTGAGCCCCTGTTAAAAAGAAATACTGTGTAGTTGGTTTCTTTTTATTTAACTTCTTATCTTTCAGGCTTTAGGGTTCACACAGGGAGAGGTGATACACACGCACTCCTGTACATCTTTCTTACACAGAAGAGGTGACCTGACCCTCCCTGCCCGGTGCTCTCTGCCCTCTGTGCTGGGCTGTGTGGGGCTTTGGCACATGCAGGGCTCAGCTCCTCCTGGCCAGCGCCACAGGCTGGAGGGTCTTGAGCTTGCCCAGCCAGAGGCAGTGGGGGAAGGAAGGAGCCTGTTGGCCAGGCTGTTGGTGAGTTGAGCGCTTCAACCACGGGCTGGTTCTCCGCACAGCACTGGGAGCAAGGCACACCCTGCCAGGGGGATATGGAGGAGCAGTGGGGCTGGAGGGGGGTAAAGGGGCGAAGCATGGAGAGGACAATGAGAGGGGGAGCACATAAAGGGTCGATGGATGGGCAGCAGAGGCAACACGTAACCAGCTGCCGCCTGGTGCCTGCCCGCACTCACCAGCCACTGCAGCTCACACTGCACAGCCAGTGCCAGCCGAAAACAGAACGGAGAAGCGGGGCCCTGGTGGCTGAGAGCCGGCATGCAGCAGGGGCTGCACTGATGGACCAGCAGGGGGAGTGGCTGGCCCTGCGCGCTGCAGCTTTGCCCCGCCATCAGCCTTGGACACCCACCCCCATGATCACCACTGGACAGCCCCACTCATTGCTGGGGGGTGGGCGGCTAGCAAGCAGGGATCTGGCCAGCAGCAGGACCCACCAGTACTGATGGAGGGGCGGGGAACAGAAAATATGGGACAATTTGCCCGTTTTTAAGAAAAAGTCAGGACACGTGCAGGAGGGCTTAAATATTGGACTGTCCCTTTAAAAACTGGATGTCTGATAACCCTAAGTCTCTGCAAAATTCCACTAGGACAGAGTCAATGGACTGACACTGAGGTCTTCGCAACAATGACCATGATAAACCATTTATTTTCCCATTGGTATCTAAACATGTCGTAATTGCTCTTGACTAGAGCTGGGCAAAATTTTTTGAATGAAACTCTTTTGGGGAGAAAAAGGAATATTTGACTCAACCACAACATTTCATGTAAAATGAAACAATTTTTTTCAGCCAAAAAGAAAAGAAAGAAAATTCCAAGGAAGTTAAAACTTTTTGGTTTGACATTTTCTAAATTAAATGTTTTCTTTTGATTTGAATCAATTTTTTGTTTAGAATTTTACTTCCATATTTATTGATTGGATCAAACAAAATGATTCATTTGACCCAAAATGATTTTTTTTTTTTACTTTTCTGTTTTGCCTAAACATTAACAAAATTAATTTGGGGTTGATCCAAAATTATTTTTTATCATTTTTCAGTTTGGCCACCTTATCAAAAACTTGGTTATTTACACAGCCCTACTCATGACATCTCAAAGAAGCCAATCATAATCACCTGCATTCTGTGCAGCTTAGAGATGGAAGAAAAATAATATTTGAAATGTTTCTCCAACTTCCAGAATGACTGCAATCGGGGTTCCTGCAGAGGGTTGTCCTAACAATGGATACTGATACAGAGTTGCAGTCTGTGTGGAAAGAATCTCAAGCTGTACACATTATAGTTATTAAATGCTTTTATTATGTTAACTTTGTTGATTCCAAGCACCATGTGCATGCTATCTTTGGCCATCTGCCATTTTTGGAACATGCCCGGAAATGGCTCTGAAATTGTAGTGTCTGTGCATTTGATGAAAACGTCACAATGCAGCAAAACTATTCTGAATGCTTTATCTATCCAGAGAGCTGATAGCCATAAAAAAGATGTGCGTATATATATAAAACTTGTCCCCTTGATGGACTATGGTTATGGGGAGATATGTGATCTCAATGAAATCTCAAGATCCAAGATTCTCAGGAATATACCTGTGCTTGTTAATTTTAATGGAGAAAATAAATTGGGACGGCATCAGGTCTCGGGGTCTTGGAAATGACCACGTTAGTGCAGGAGGCTCTACTCAAAATTAAGTGACTGCAGGAAGAGGATCCATCAGTTCACCCCTGTCCTTGGAGACTCCTACTGCATTCCTTGGCTGTCATTCCTCTATGAAGAAAAGGAGTACTTGTGGCACCTTAGAGACTAACCAATTTATTAGAGCATAAGCTTTTGTGAGCTACAGCTCACTTCCTCAGATGCATATCGTGGAAACTGCAGCAGGCTTTATATATACACAGAGAATATGAAACAATACCTACTCCCACCCCACTGTCCTGCTGGTAATAGCTTATCTAAAGTGATCATCAGGTGGGCCATTTCCAGCACAAATCCAGGTTTTCTCACCCTCCACCCCCCCCCACAAATTCACTCTCCTGCTGGTGATAGCCCATCCAAAGTGACAACTCTTTACACAATGTGCATGACAATCAAGTTGGGCTATTTCCTGCACAAATCCAGGTTTTCTCACATCCCCAGGAAATAGCCCAACTTGATTGTCATGCACATTGTGTAAAGAGTTGTCACTTTGGATGGGCTATCACCAGCAGGAGAGTGAATTTGTGGGGGGGGGTGGAGGGTGAGAAAACCTGGATTTGTGCTGGAAATGGCCCACCTGATGATCACTTTAGATAAGCTATTACCAGCAGGACAGTGGGGTGGGAGGAGGTATTGGTTCATATTCTCTGTGTATATATAAAGCCTGCTGCAGTTTCCACGATATGCATCTGAGGAAGTGAGCTGTAGCTCACAAAAGCTTATGCTCTAATAAATTGGTTAGTCTCTAAGGTGCCACAAGTACTCCTTTTCTTTTTGCGAATACAGACTAACACGGCTGTTACTCTGATTCCTCTATGAGTAAGGGATCAAATGGGTTGACGCTGAACGGGGATATCCCCATTCATTATCATTGCCTTTTTTCTTATAACCTGAGAGCACTTTTTTCCCCCCCTCCTGGACATAAGTATATGCTTGGGGGTCAAGGAACGCACTCCTGGCCAAAGAAATGGAAACATCAAAACAGTAAGGAGATGAGGTCATATGTGAACAACATGGGACTTCAGGAATTAGATTATTCTTTCCTCTTTAGCATTATAGTATTTTCATGCATCCCCCTCTGTCACCACCATAACACCAGTTGTTTCATGTACTGTATGTATTTTTAATATTATTCATCATTGTGGTGGTCATTTAGTACATATGGAGCCTTGCTCCTGCCTATAAGGCATCTTATAACATCATTTGAATCATCCTCTTGTCTTGGCTTGTCATTCCTTGATGGCTTATGTCCTCAAGTGTATTAGAAGAGAACAGGAAGATAGGAAGTGAAATGTCCATGGTTCTCTGCCCTTAGGATACCAGGCTAAAGACCTCACAGAGGTAAGAAATTTCCTACTCAAAAGCTATCTAGAAAAGGAGTCAAAAGATACCTTTAAAGTCAGCCGAGTTCAGAAGAAGGAATAAATGCCTTGGGTCTACCCCTAATGGGCCAGAAGGGTAAAGGGCTGTGGGCCTCCCCTGAAGATTAAGAACCACCAGAAGATATTTCAAGCTGACAGATCTTTTCCCCATCAAAGAAAAAAAACTTAATAGCAGAGGAGATGAGGCTGGTATGTATTGAGGGTACTCAGAAGGTTTCTGTAAGCTTTGAATTATGCACTTAAATTGATACACACTGCTGCAGGATGTTTTTGATAGTGTCTGTCTACACTACAAGAAAAGCATGAGCAAATAGTTATAACAATTAATTACACACATTTAGTACTCATGTAGTGCTTTTATCCATAGTGCATGATTCTCTAGCATGGATAGGTGCCAGCATGTCATAACATAATTTTATTGCCAGTGTGGATGAAAAAACATGGTTCCAGAACCACATTAGGAAACAGGGTTTTTAGCTTTGATCTCAAGAGCATAAATGTTCTCAAGAGTATACTTAACTTACAACTGTAATATTAATACAAGGAGTCTCCAACCATTGCAACAATTTAAGAGTGAGGATTATGTTACAGAATATATACTGTACAGAGTAAATAGCTAATAAAAATGCTCAGAGCATCAATCCAGTGTTGTCTAGTCAGCTTTTCTTATTATAAACTTGAATGGTAGGTCTGAGTGTAAGAACTAAATAAAGGTACAGTACATGTAATTTCTTGTTGTCATTTCATTAGTACAAAAGAACAAGTTTATATTTAAGCTTTGCTGGATTCCTGGTCTAAATCAGATTGGTTCATTGATTGCCATTAATGCCTCAGGTTTGGTCTACACTTAAAAAGTTTTATAAAGATGCAATCATATTGGTATAAGGTACTGTATACCAGTATAGCTTCTTTGCTTCACCAAATCAGAATAAACTATTCTGGCATAAACACTTTTATAAGGCATAATTACATCTACTGTATGGGGCTGGACTTGCCATTTTAACTATGCTGGCATGGTTAAAGTGGCAAAACGTTTAAGCGTAGACAAGGTCTTAGACTTTGGGCTGGTGTATACTACCAAGTTAGGTCAACTTAGCTACATCACTCAGGGCTACAAAAAATGTCATACCCTGTGCAAAGCAAAAAGCTGATGTAAGCCCTGGTGTAGACACTTCCTCCATTGACCTAGCTACTGCCTCTTGAAGAGGTGGATTTATTATAGTGACAGAAGAAGTGACAGAATAGCTACAGCTGTGCTGCTGTAGCATTTCTAGTGAAGACATACCTTCTACTTTGCAACTGTTGCAGTGTGAAAACATGAGACTGATGAAATATACATGCAAACAGTGTCTGGTGTAATTGTTCTGGTGGATAAACTTGAAAAGTAATCAATTTAAATATTTCCCAATTCATTTATTATCATCATCCCACAAAAAAAGCAGAGAAAGTGGCTGATTTAAATAAATATAAAAAATTACTTTTAAAGACTAGGTCTGATAGATTGGGTCTCACTTTCTGAACAGACACTTGCAAGTAAAGCACAATACAGTACCCCTCCTCTAGAGTCTAGAACTATAGGTCCCAAAGGGGAGAATGGCTAGCAAAGCTGGTTTCCTAAAAATGTATATTAAAATTAAGAGCAAAATTCTACCTTTTATTGCACAAATGGGGGAGGGTTGTTAAAAGTGTGCAGGAAGCTTCTTCCCCACTGGCACACTGACACAGCAGCTGGAAATGACTCCAGTAGAGCATTCTTTTGACTAGCAAGCTGAAGGAGATTGAAGGAGCATCATGAAGGAGTAAAAAGAAAAGGAGTACTTGTGGCACCTTAGAGACTAACCAATTTATTTGAGCATAAGCTTTCGTGAGCTACATCCGATGAAGTAAGCTTATGCTCAAATAAATTGGTTAGTCTCTAAGGTGCCACAAGTACTCCTTTTCTTTTTGCGAATACAGACTAACACGGCTGTTACTCTGAAACCTGTCATGAAGGAGTAGTCTACCACTTTGAAAGTCTTTAAGCTCCTAGGGCCTTGTCTATATGTTGCCATTGAGAGCAATGCAGAGGAGACTGTCCTTTTTAAAAGAACAATTAGAACTGCTATGAAGCGCATTGTTCAGGCTTCTGAGCCAAACTGCTCTGCCATTGCAGGATGGCTCAGGAACATTTCCCAGTTCTGATCTCCTGCCCCAATCCCACCATCCTCCTCACCCCTCAGTAAAGTAAATGTAGGGTTTTGCCATTATGCCACGGTTATCCTAAGTGACATTTTTTACTATTCAAAATTGAAAAATGTGTATGAAATTAGAAAGTCTCTTCACTGAGGCTTCACCAAATCAAATACATTTTCTATCAGTGTACCAAGTCTGCTGCCCTGTCACATTGTGTTCTATGAGAAGCTCTCAGCTGAAGGAGATCAACAATCTCTGGCCTGGTCTGTACTACAGAGCTAGGTCAACATAAGGCAGCTTATGTCAACCCAATTATGTCAGTGCCCACGCTCCAGCCATGCTCCCACTCATGCAAGTGCCCGACTATACTGACACAATAACTCTACCTCCACAAGAAGTGTAGGGGGGCTATGTTGGTGTAGTGAGGGCGACACTGTGTCCATGTAGACACTATCTTACTTACATCAGCTGTTGGCTGTCATTTTTGTCCTTGAGCTATCACTACAGGGCAGGTGGGGGACTCCAGCTCTAGCAAGGCGGCCCCTTGGACTTCTGGCTCTCCGCCAGGCTCAGGCTCGGACTCCCTGCTGCCCCTCAAGGTCCATGCTCCCTGCTCCGAGCCAGGCTGTCACCCAGGTTCCCAGCTGTATCCAGGTTCCTGGCTCCACACTGGGAGCCCTGCAGTTGCCCAGGCTCTGGGCATGAAGCTCCCCACCCAGAGCTCAAGGGGCAAGCTGGGCTTCCAGCAGGGAGCTGCATGTGGAGCTGAGAGCCCAGGCTCTTACTCTCTCCACACTGCTCCTCTTAAGTCAGTGTAAGCACTCCTGGTGAGGAAGTGCACCACCAAGAGGAGAGTAGTGTAGACACAGAGTGCAGTAATTACTGAGGTGATCGTACGTTGAACTACTGACTTAAGTCTGAAGTGTAGACATACCCTCTATGTGCATATGTTGTCTCTATTCACCCAGGTTTTCTTTCTTTCCCCAAATTGTCTTTTCTTCATCCGGTCCCTTAATTTCATGTTACCTTTGATCACCTGAAACTTTGTTTTGTGTAACACTCCCCCTGCTGTTCTGTTTTATTGCATCTGAGACTGTACTACAAACAGATGAAATTGGCCTCATTTCCAGTTATCTATCATGCATTTTTGAGACAAGGTTACAAGTGAAAATGCCTGGAGGGGGAGGAGAATGGGATTACTACTGAAAATGATTTTAAAATTTAATTTATTCATCTATACATTTGCTGTTTTGTACATTCAATTATAGCATCAAATACTATTTAGATTTAAATTTTAAAATTAAATGTTTATTTTTTTCAGAAGCCATTATATTGTTTTGGAAATTGTAATGTAGCAAGAATGGCAAATGTATATTATGAAAAAACACAGATTTATTACTATAAGATATCTGAAACGGACAAAAACTTTCCCTTGGAAAGAGCAAACTCCACTGTAGGCCACCCTCCTCAATAGCAGTAATTTTGCCTGTCCGGGAGTTTACTGCAATTATCTACACAAGTGAAATATGGCATCCTACCCATTTGTTCCCCTGACATTACTTTAATACATGAAACATCCACACAAAATGGTTCTAAAAGCGTAACGCTGCCTATGCCACCGTTTGGAGTAGATGTGCTTCAAGCAGAGCTAACCATCATGTGGCCTTCCATTGTGCCACTCTCCACCAATGGAGTATTGTAACAGTTTCTCCAACTCGTTCATGGGTCTGTCATTTTAGCACCCACTCTCATAAACTCTCTCATGGGAGCTTAATTTTAAGCAAGAGTTGTCCCACTGATTTCAATGAATTAAAGTCTAATGGGACTATTCACAGGCAGAAAGTTAAGCAGAGGCTTTCAGTACTTTGTTGTAATGGGGCTTTAATTCATACATTTATATTATACATGCTGAGGAAGTTTGTTAATTCGTTTAAATAAATACTTTGCACTTCCACAGCACCTTTTACTCAAGGACTTGAAAAGGTTTTACTAATTGTAATTATTGTGGCTGTTCAGTACACCAAACCCAAGGGTGCCATTAGCATACCAAGTGTACCACATCTCAGAGTACTCCTGAGGGCATTCTGTGCCAAAAATTAAAAATGTTGCATCAAAAAATTTAAAAATTCTGCAATATTTTAAGAGTTTTGTCAATAAATAAATGCAGATGCTCCAGCATGCCAGTGGGAAGCACAGGGCACTGGCAGCACAAAGATGAGAGATCACCCTGCAGCCTCTCCACCCTTAGGACACAGACTCAGGTGAGGCTGCACCTAACCCTGACACCGCACAAGGCCTGGGCCTTCCCCAGAAACACCCTGGGGCCCTGCCCCTCTGCACCAGGTGTGGGGCAGTCAAGATCAACCAGACAGATCCAAGTGTGGGGGGAGAGGATTCTGTGTGCAACAATCTGGGTGCAGGCAACTCAGTGGGGGGGTCTAGGTGTGGGGGGATCTGGATGCCCAGAGGCTCATTGGGGGTGGGGTTCCGGGTGCAGGGGCAATGGGATGCTGCAGGGGCTTCCAGGTGAAAGTGGTTGGGGTTCAGTGGAAGGGTCTGGGTGTGAGTGTCTCAGCAGGGGGTCTGGGCGTAGCTAGTTGGTGGTCAGTGGCATCGGGGTCTGTATGTAGGGGCTCAGGGTGGTGGAACTCATCAGGGTGCAGGTTTGAATGCAGGGAGCTCAATGGGGGATGGTCTGGGTACAGGGGTGAGGGTCTGGGTGCAGGGGGCTCCCAATGCAGAGGTTGAGGTTCAATGGGGTGGGGTTTGGGTATGGAGGACTAGGTGGGTACTGGGTATGGCTTGGCAGGGGGTGTCTGGGTATGGGAGGTTGGGCTGCATGGGAGTTGGGCAGATGGGGGAGCAGCTCTCCATACAGTAACCCCTCCCCCACAGCTGAGGAGCAATGGGGGCAGGAAGGAGGGGAGGATCCCCAGTTTCCTGCAGCTTGGGGAGGTTTCTGGGGGTGGGTCTGACACAGCCCCAGCCACTTGTTGCAGGGGAACAGGAAGTCCCATCCTCTCCTGCCTCCAGCCCAGCGAGGACTAGCAGCTGATCCCAGCTCAGGGTAGGAGCCACTGGCTAGAGTGTCTCCAACCCTGTGATGATTTACCTCTCTGACGGCTGCTCCGGGTGCCTGAAACAATGTACCTGCGCAGCTAGGGAGTGGTGAGTGACTACGCTTGCAGCTTCCCTCTGTTTCCCTGTCAGAAAGTCATTTTTCTGCACGGAAGCAAAAAAATCTGCATGAGACATGAATTGTGTGCACAAGCAATGACACACAATTCCCCCATGAGTACTCAGAGGCAACTACTGTAGGTCCTTCAGCAGCTAGGCCTTATAGGCATTATCCCGTGTGTCTCACTGACCACTCACACATGAGTGAGCAAAGGGTATTTTACTAGGGCTGGCAGGAAAAGGAAAGTCTGCAAATATCCTGGGCATTTAGCAGTTTAAACAGTTAAGACTTCAAAAGGAGTAACAGCAATTCCTGTCTGAGGCCCAGAGCACCAGTCCAATCCAGGATCAGGGCTCTTCAGACCCCAGGGTGCCCTCTACACTCCAGTTTCTATTCAAGCAAATGGGAGCCTGCAGGGCTCCAGGCCGGAGCAAGGGCATGTCTACACAGCCGATGTTAGGGCAGCACTTTTAAGGTGGCTGTGTAGTTGCGGCACCATCTCCCCGCAAAAGAACTACCCCCATGAGAGGAGCAACTCCCAGCACTGGTGCACTATCTACTCTGCCACTTTACAGCGCTGAAACTTGCAGCGCTCAGGGGGGTGCTTTTTCACACCCGAGTGAGAAAGCTGCAGCGCTGTCAAGTGGCAGTGTAGACAAGGCCTTCGTCTCTCGCATTCGGGCCCCCCTGCGCTGGCTCCCCGCCCAGCTGCTGCTGCCGCCGAAGAAGTCCCACGCAGACCTGCAGCCGGCCGCGACGTCTGACAGTCTCAGCCGCTTCCACATGGGGCTTCTCGCCAGCGCCGCGGCAGCTCCCGCTCCCAGGAGTCCCCCGCAGTGGATCCCGGCCACCTCCCTGCGCTGTGGGCCCCTGCGCCGCAGAACGAGCCCGAACATTACGGGACCCCCGCTGGGAAGTGTCACCGCCCCCCGGGAGAGCTCGGGGCGAGCGAGCGGCTGGCGGCGCAGGCTCACGGCTTCGCGCCCCTCCAGCGGGCCAGGCTGCGCCTCAGCCCTCTCCCGCCCGCGGGGCCCCGCCGCTCCCCCGGGCTAGCAAAGGCAGCGACTCCTCTGGGGCACCGCCCACCCCATGAGACCCCCCCAACAGCCAGGAGCCCCTGCCGCGGCTGCAGCCGGACAAGCCCCACCCCCTTCCCTGCTCATGCGCGCTCCCAGCCAGCCTCCGCCCCGCCCCGCGAGGCCCACTGTCCCTGCGCATGCGCTCTGTAGCTCTCCCATCCCGCCGAGGGTCTCTCACGGCACTTCCGGAGGAGGGCCGAGCGGGAGCGGCGAGGGTCACGTGTTGTCGCTCGCCCCGCCCCCGAGGTGGAGACTGGACGGGACGATGTTGCTGCAGCTGGAGAAGCTCCCGGCTGACCAGGTCCTGAAGGTGAGACCCGCCCCCGCAGCCGGTGCGCCGCCCCCGCCCCCACCCCCGGCGGAGCGGGCTGGGCTGGGCTCTGTGGCCCTGGCCGCCCGCAGCCCCTCCCCGCAGGGGCTCCCAGGCGGCGCCCGGTGCGGGCCGGCGCAGTACCGCGCCCCGCCGGGCGGGCTGCCCGTGGGCAGCGAGCGGCCCCGGCCGTGACCGGGCGCCCGCCTGGCTACCCCGGCTGCGGCTCGGGGCCAGGCGCCCTGGAGCGCGTCACTGCCCCATGCTGCACGTGAGCTGTCGGCGCCGCAGCCCGCCCGGGGCCCGGGCCCGTCTTCTCCCGGCTAGTCCCAGGTCACGGGGTGTCTCGTCCTTGCCAATAACGGGACACCCCCCCCCCCGAGCTTTGCTGTACGTAAGCACAGAGCAAGCGCCCGGAATTCCTCACCGTGTGTGGGTGACCGGAGCCGCCCTGCCCTCCTCGGGGACACACAGACCAGCTCCCCCTGGTGTGTGGCGGGTGCTTGTCAGTAACATCTAGGGTGCGCGCTCCTGCGTGTGACCCCTGGGCCACGACAGCTGTGCACGTGCGGCTTGGGGTCCCCGCTCCCCCGCCCTCAGCATTCACACCGTACGCATGGGGAAGCCATCCCAGCACACCTGGTGGTTCTGGGATTTATTGACTAAACTTCTGTGGTCAATATTTTAAGTAACTTAGGCATCGATACTTGCTGTCTATGAAGGGAGGAATGTTCAGGACAAGGACTCCTTCCCATCCTTGCTGGGAGGCTTCCTTCCTCCCCGCCCCCCATCTGCTTTCCTCCCAAAAATAGAATAAACCATCAATGACAACCATCCTGTGGAGTTTTAGTGGACATGTTTCTGTATGGATCAGGATTCCCTCTGCTCACTAAACTTGAAGGGATGATTGGGTCTTAACTTCTTGGAAGTAATGAGATAAATACTTTTAAGTGTCAGGAGAAGGGTATCGGTTACATTTGTCTTTAAATGTAATTTTAAAGGCTGCATTAATCCATCAAATCCTAATAAAATGAGCCGGGGAAATCTTTCTCCTGTTGTTCCCTTCTCTCCAGTCAGCTCCTATTAGCTTATCATTAGGGCTGTCAAGCAATTAAAAAAATGAATCGCAATTAATTGTGCGATTAAAAAAAATAATTGTGATTATATGAATATTTTTGGATATTTTCCACATTTTCAAATATATTGGTTTCAGTTACAACGCAGAATATAAAGTGTACTGTGCTCACTTTATATTTATTTTTTATTATAAATATTTGCATTGTAAAAATAAAATAGTATTTTTCAATTCACTTAATACAAGTACTGTAGTGCAATCTCTTTATCAGGCAAATTCAACTTACAAATGTAGAATTATGTAAAAAAAATTTCATTCAAAAATAAAACTATGTAAAGTGAGCCTACAAGCCCACTTCTTGTTCAGCCAATTGTTCAGACAAACAAGTTTGTTTACATTAGCAGGAGATAATGCTGCCTGCTTCTTGTTTACAATGTCACCTGAAAGTGAGAAAAGGTGTTTGCATGGCACTGTTGTAGCCGTGTTTTAAGGTATTTACATGCCAGATGGGCTAAAGATTTATATGTCCCTTCATACTTCAACCACCATTCCATGGGACATGTGTCCATGCTGATGATGGATTCTGCTCGATAACGATCTAAATCAGTGCAGACCAATGCATGTTCATTTTTATCATCTGAGTCAGATGTCACCAGTGGAAGGTTGATTTTATTTTTTGGTGGTTCGGGTTCTGTAGTTTCTGCATCGGAGTGTTGTTCTTTCAAGACTTCTGAAAGCATGCTCCACACCTCCTCCCTCTCAGATTTTGGAAGTCATTTCTGATTCTTAAACCTTGGGTTGAGTGCTGTAGCTATTTTTAGAAATCTCACATTGGTACCTTCTTTGTGTTTTGTGAAATCTGCAGTGAAAGTTTTCTTAAAACGAACAACATGTGCTGGGTCATCATCCGAGACTACTGTAATATGAAATATATGGCAGAATGCAGGTAAAACACAGAGAAAGAGACATAAAATTCTTCCCCAAGGAGTTCAGTCACAAATTTAATTAATGCATGATTTTTTTAACGAGCGTCATCAGCATGGAAGCATGTCCTTTGGAATGGTGGTTAAAGCATGAAGGGACATATGAATGTTTAGCATATCTAGCATGTAAATGCCTTGCAGTGCTGGCTACAAAAGTGCCATGCAAACGCCTGTTCTCATTTTCATGTGACATTGTAAATAAGAAGAGGGCAACATTATCTCCTGTAAATGTAAACAAACTTGTTTGTCTTAGCGACTGGCTGAATAAGAAGCAGGACTGAGTGGACTTGTAGGCTCTAAAGTTTTACATTGTTTGGTTTTTGAGTGCAGTTCTGTAAGAAAAAAATTGACATTTGTAAGTTGTGCTTTTACGATAAAGAGATTGCACTACGGTACTTGTTAGAGGTGAATTGAAAAATAATATTTCTTTTATCATTTTTACAATGCAAATATTTGTGATAAAAATAATATAAAGTGAGCACTGTACACTTTGTATTCTGTGTTGTAATTGAAATCAATATATTTGAAAATGTAGAAAAACATCCAAAATATTTACTACATTTCAATTGATATTCTTTTGTTTAACAGTGCGATTAAAACTGCAATTAATATTTTTGAGTTAATCGTGAGAGTTAACTGCGATTAATTGACAGCCCTACTTATCATGTATCTAATAGTTTTCTACCAGTACAAATAAAAACATTTGAGATATTCTTTAGTCATCCTCACAACTGTCAGTGTTTAATTTGTTTTGGGCTATGACTTTCCTCGCTGACAATAACCCAGAATCCTCTGCTGCTGTCACAACAGCTCTGACGATGGTTGATTTTTTTTTTTTTTTTGTAAATGAAGTACTAGTCAGTCCTTTCCAGCCACAAAGAAAGTAGTTGCTGCACTGGGCCTTGAGGACAGAGAAACTAGGGGAGCATTTCTGGATGCAAGCAGCTGGTGATTTGGGGAATGGGGAATTAGAGTAGCAGTGGATACTCACTTATTAACATCTGGTATTTGTGTTGCACATTTAATTTTGAAGATTCCAAAGTTCTTCAGAAAGATCATTGTACCTCACTCACGTGACACTCAGTTATAGTTTAATAGCACATACCAATACTGCATAACAGAAGACGGGGGGGGGGGGGGGAAACTATCCCAATGAAGAGGCATGATGTAGTTACCCTGTGTGGAACCTGGTCAAAGCAAAGGAATTAAACATATCTCCTCTAGTGAAAAGTGTTGTGTGATGTAGTCAGGATTTCTTTATTTTTAATTTTTTTAACAGCTCTTCCAGAATATGCTACCTCTAGCTGCACATTATCCCTTTACACAATACCAGGGTGGCATTCCTTCAGCATCCAGCCTCTGAGGCAAAAGTGACACCTGAATTGTCTGCTGAACTTTGCTTCTTGTGTAGGGTAATAATGGAGCCACTATAAAGCCTTAGGGTTTTCTTTCCCCCCCCAGTTCCTTCACCAAGTAGTTGATGGCATATGTGGCCGTGCATATTGTCGATATCAGGATTATGGGAGTGTTTGGAATTTGACAGAATGGATGGCGGTATTAGAAGAAACAACAACATACTTCAAAACTACAGTTGGCAAAAATCTGTCAGATGAAGAGGTGAGACTATCATCAATTAGATTTGACTTTCTTCCATCAAGCCTAGTACTATTGTTATTCTATCCTGAAATATTTATATATTTTAAGTGGGGTTCATATGTTAAATATAGGACTTGGATAGTAATAAAATAGACCAAATCTTGATCACCTTAAGCAGCACCCTGTCTGCCCCCTCTGATTCCCCCTTTATTTCAGGGATTCTGTGCAGCTCCCCCCATTTTCTCTCTGTTCCAGGTTCTGTGTGACCTCTATTTCCTTCCTACCCTACCAGGGTCCTCCATTCTCCCCACATACCAGCAGTTCTATGTGCACCCCATTCTCACTTCCCCGCCGTAGCAGGGACTTTCTTCACAATCCCTTCTCCCATGCCAGATTTCCCCACCCATCCACTGTCCCTGTCTGTGGTTCTGTATGCCCCATTCCAAGTTCCCCCATTATTCCCTCTACGTGGCAGGGACTCTGTGTGTGACCTCAATCTCAGGTCTCTAATATGCCTTTCAGGGTTCTGTGGGGTCCATTCCTCCTCCTCCCATGCCATGGGCTATGTGTGCTTCCCCATTCCTGCCTTCTTCCCACATGCTAGAAGCTTGGTGTTCTTCCCCCGCAATAGGGTCTACAGTCCTCTTCTCCCCGCCAAGGGTCTTTGCATATTCCTTTTCCCTGGCCAGGGCTATGTGTGCCCCCCTTCTTCCATTCTGGGGCCACCCATTCTTCCCACTCATGGTAGGGGCTGTGTGTGCCCTCATACCAGGGATTCTGTGTCCCCTTCCCCCCCATACCCCTATAGCAGGGACTCCCATAGCAGGGACTCTGCAAACTCTCCTCCCCTTCCACCCATGCCAGGGGCTCTGGCTGCTCCCCCTGCATTCCCACCTTCCTCTACCATCCTAGTGGCTCTGTCTGCTCCCTCCCCCCCAACGAGGTTTCCCCAATTTCCTTCCTCCCTCTTCCAGGGTTTCTGTGTGATCCATTCCCCCCTCCCTTCATGCCTGGGCTGTATGTATGTCCCCATTTCCTCTCTTCCCTCATTCTCTATCCGGGAGATAAGTCATTCAGGATGTCAGCAAGTTATTCTATTGGGAGGATGAGCAGAGATGAGATGTGGTATTGATATTGTGGAAGATCCAGTGTGTCTAATTTTAAGGAAAACTTGTAGGTGCTCCTAAATACAGTTAGGAATGTATTTCATTTTATGGATAGCAGGGAGGAAGCAGCCAGAATGCTAGCTCCAGAGTGTATGTGGGCAGCTGAGTGACAGATAAACAGTCAATACCAGTGTGTCCTTTCAAACTAGCTCTGGGAGAGTTACCTTTTATTTTATTTTGTAAAGGGCGCCTCAGCGGATTCTAATTGGAACTTTTCTTTTAAGAAAGGAATCTAAACAGGTTAACAGTATACCTTTGAGAGACCGTTCTCCAGTCAATGTTTATACATGAGTGATATTGTATTTAATTTACAGTTATGGAGATAAACTTAATGGAGTCATGTTTGCTTATGCACCATAGGAAACACACATCGGGGAAATCAGTGGGAAAGGGGCATTGAAAGGGAAGCTTCCTTGAATTTTTCAAGCCTCAACTGTATTCAGCTGGATCGTTGTTAACAACAGTGAGCAAACATTTCACAAATTTCCCTAGCATATAAACAAGGGTTTACAGTGAAATTTTTATTCACTATATCTGAGGGTGCTTTGGTGGTTGCTTATCTCCACTGTCTGCCATTGTGACCTGTTGGGAGAGGCAAGGGCATAAACTGAATAACTCCAGGTAGCAGTTGTCGTTTTGGCTTCTTTTCCAGTACAGCTATATTCTATTGTAAATCTGACCTTTTCTGCTTCATAATTAAAACTCTCTTTTTACTGATGTTTTCAGGCTGTTCAGCAGTTGAATGAATTGAGCTCAAGCCATCAAGAAGCAATTGCAAAATGCTTGAAAGGCAGAAAGGAAGAAATCAGGCATGCACTGGTGGAAAGCATAAGTGCAATCTCCTCTGCCCAGCTACAGGATTTTGACTGGCAGTTAAAGGTGAGCCTGTATCTGTGTCTCTTATTGTCCAGAGCCTAGAAGGCTACAGACACAGCCTCTGATAGGCTGCCTGATTCAGAGGTAAGGTTAGACTTGTATGGATACCAGAAACCCAGAGCAGAAGAATTGCTGGGAAGGCATACAGCTCATGAAAATAAGCTCCCCTTTGCTGTGCTGCATTATTGCCATCTCTTGGATGTTTTTTTGAGATTTTTTGATTCTCCTCACACATTTGATTTACTTCTCTCCATCACAATTTGAGCCCTGACTTGGAAACTTGACTGAATAGAAGAAGAAAACCTGTACTTAGAATAAAATAAAAAAGTAAAGCTACATGAATACTAGATGGAATTCCCTGACTCATGTGAAAAAAACAACCCTCTAGATCATAACTAAATGTATGTATGTTTAAGGGATAGATTGAAATCAGTTGTATTTAGTTTTATTTTACTAATGAGAACAGTGCTGCCCAAAGTTGGAAGAAAATCTGCCTATAGTAGAAGTGCTCTTTTGCATAAACATTTTAATCTGCCAGAAGTGCATTATAGAAATAATCCTGATAATATTGCTTATGTTTATCTGTCCTTGTTAGTTGTTAAATAACAGACTAGCTTTTTGTCCTAACAAGCACTGTAGATATTTTTTGCTGAAAAATGATTTTGAACTCCAAGTCAGTTTCTGACTGGACCAGATTTTGCAGGAGCTGATAGCATAACATCATGTTGTGCTTCAGATGAGCTGCTTGCTAAGTATTGATCTGTCTCACTGACTGAATTTACTGTTGGCAAAATTATAAACCAGACCTATAAAAACATCCAGTTGCTGCCTGCAGTTTCTTGTTACTTTCTCCTATTGAGGGTTTTTTTTTTTTTAAATTTCTGGCTAAGAATTAATTCTGAATTAATATAACATCTGAACTAATTTACAGCTGTCTATTTCTTCCTCTGTGGCTCACATTTCGCTTTATCCTTTATTCCCATTAGTCACCTGTGCAATTTATTAAAATCAGAAACTCTCCTTTGGGGAAATGCTGCTGTAATAGTTATATAGGACCAGCTGCCTTCCCATAATTGTACAGGACCAAAATCAAGTCACAGGCTCTCTGTATCTGGTATATGATAATACTGCCAAGTGACTGGAAAAATGTATTCAGTGTTTGCTAGCCAATGTGAAGAATACCTGCACCGCTTCACACCCCTGCAATTTAAAGGAATAGAGTTGTGTACTGTATTTAGTTGCAAAATTGTCAATAAACTTTCTATTACATTTTAAAAAAAATAACTTTTACTGAGGCTGATTTGAATAGTAGAAAAACATTGACATGCCATTTGACCAATTTTATCAGTATTTGAAAAATTGTATATTTGTTAAATAGTATTTGATCAGCTGCAGAGTTGGCTGGAAAGTGCAAAAAACCACTTAAGAATGTAAGAATGGCTATACTGAGTCAGACCAGAGGTCCATCTAGCCCAGTATCTTGTCTTCTGACAGTGGCCAGTGCCAGGTGCTTCAGAGGGTGTGAACAGAACAGGTAATCGTTGAGTGATCCAACCCCTGTTGTCCAGTCCCAGCTTCTGGCAAACAGAGGCTAGGGACTCTTCAGAGCATAGTTTTGCATCCCTGCCCATCCTGGCTAATAGCCATTGATGGACTTATCCTCCATGAACTTATCTAGTTCTTTTTTTAACCGTTATAGTCCTGGCCTTCACAATATTCTCTGGCAAAGAGTTCCACAGATTAACTGTGTTATGTGATGAAATACTTCCTTTTGTTTGTTTTAAACCTGCTGCCTGTTACAGTAAAAGCTTTGTTATTTGGCATGTTGGGAAAATGGCATGTTGGGAAAATGGGGGGGTGCTCATAAGTAAAAAAATTCTGCTTAACTAACAGGTATACTAACCAATGGACGGAGGCAGTTTGGATGCGGGAGGAGGCTCAGGGCTGGGGGTTGTGGTGGGGTTGGGGTGCAGGCTCTGGGAGGGAGTTTGGGTGCGGGAGGGGTCTCGGGGCAGGGGTTGGGGTGCGGGGGAAGTTTCACGGTGCCAGATCCAGGCGGTGCTTATCTTGGGCATTTCCCCGCAAGCAGCAACATGTCTCTGCTGTTCCTAGGCAGAAGCGTGGCCAGTGGCGCTACACGCTGCCTCCACACGCAGGCACTGCTGCCTCAGCTCCTATTGGCCGCAGTTCCCGGCCAATGGGAGCTGCGGAGCCAGCACTCAGGGCGGAGCAGACGGATAACATAGAGCCCCTGTGGCTGTTCCTCCACCTAGGAGCAACAGGGACATGTCACCTCTTCTGAGGAGCCAGGAAGGGAGCCTGCCAGCCCCGCACAAACTGGACTTTTAATGGATATCACAAATGCCGGTTTCTAGAACTTTCTGGGTGGTAAAGTGCCGGATAACACAGTTTTTACTGTAATTTCATTTCGAGTTCTTGTGTCATGAGATGGAGTAAATAACAGTTCCTTATTTACTTTCTCCACATCAGTCATGATTTTATAGACCTTTATCATATCCCCCATTCTTTTCTGATACTTTTACTCTGGTACTTACCCAATTACTCTGGTACTTGTTGAATAAGTTGTAAATACTGTTCAGTCAGCCCTACTGTCATCTCTTTTACCTTTTTATCCTTTCATGGCTTGCTCTCTCAGCATATTTGCCCTTTTTATCTAATCCTGGCCCTTGTTGGATGCATATTTCAATTCCATTCCATTGTAGAACTTGCATGCTGGATTATATGAAAAACTAAATAAGCAAGAAGCTTTACAGTGTCACTGTTTAAGTGTCGGCAGGCCCAAAATGTAATCTGCTTTAAAATCTGATTGCAAAATTCATGCAACCCAAGTTTTGAGGAATGATTTCAAAACCCATGATTCAGTACTGCTACCTATAACAAAAAATGCCGTTATCCTGTCATCTTTGAACAATTTTGCATTAACAAACTATTGTGCAATGGAGGGGAAAACAGTTGTAGCTAAAGAAACAGAATGAAAGTTTCAGGCTTCAAAGAGGATGGGTATAATTAACAAGAAGAAAAATACTTAACATTAATCCTGACAGTGACGTTTCAAGATAAAGTGTAGATGTGGTGGCATGGTGGACATATAACATTTAATGTCTCTACTTTAAATGACTTTTAATTCATCATATACAGCTTGCTCTCTCCAGTGATAAGATCTCCATGTTGCAAATGCCACTTCTCAATCTTGATCTGGATGTGAAAGAAAATGGTGAAATTAAGCCAGTCTCTGTAGAAATGAATAAGGAAGAACTGCAGAACCTAATAAATGCTCTGGAAGCAGCTAATAAGGTATTTGTTACTGGCTTTTTATTACATCCTTTCTTAATTAGGTCCTAAGTACTACAATCATTTTTACTTTCCAGTATTCCTGTTGTTATTATAGCACCTTATAGGAAGTGACTTGGTAGTGGAACATGCTTCTGTGGAGTTTATTATTGTATTTAAGTCTGTTTATGTTTATCTTTAGCAGTCTTAGTTTATCTCTTCCACAGTTTTATAAAAAATATCTCTTCCTCTAATGAACAGTTAAAATATTATTTTGTCATTAACACTAGTTGATTTTTATCAAACTTTCTTCCTCTGCTGCTCTACCCCCGGTTGGAGTTCTTTGTCCTGGGCCCAAAATTTGGCATGCCCCTCTTATATTGTTTTGTTTCATAGTGTTTGGTTACCATGGTTAGCCTGTCTGGTTCTGTATAGCAAGACTGAGCTCTGGATATTGCTACCTAACAACAAAATGTTCTTGATGCTGTACACTAGAACAAGTTCCATTTCAAAGGTTCCCATTCCTTCTATAGAGGCAGGAATGCAGCAAGCACAATAGACAACTAAGATCAGGGTCAAAATGCCTTGAAAGTTATAGGGAGCAGAAGAGAATATGAAAAGAACAGCATTTTAGCTAAGAGCCACATACAGAATGATTTGAAGACAGAATTTCCTCCTGAACCCCACAAAGAATCAGTGGCTGGAAATGGACTCTTTGACACATTATATGGGTTTATCTAGATCAAGCAATCCTTTATTTCCTGTGGGCTAACAGAACAGATAGAAAGGGAATTGTACACTGAGAATGCAAGTATATCTGACATTGAAAAATTTTATTTGAATGGAAACTAAATTCTCTGGAATTGTTCCAAATTGGACAATGGAAAGAGCAGAAAATATGCAGAAGAAAGTAATTTAAACATGTTTGGAGTGGTGTGGTGATAGGGAAGGACGCAGTATTGTCTGACTTGTATATTTGTTGATGGTAATCACATGAATTGGAGGCATCCTCAACCAAATTGCAGCATTTATTCAAGGCACTTT
Source organism: Lepidochelys kempii (assembly GCF_965140285.1). Taxonomy (NCBI): domain Eukaryota; kingdom Metazoa; phylum Chordata; order Testudines; family Cheloniidae; genus Lepidochelys; species Lepidochelys kempii. Next base: position 92,421,804 of record NC_136383.1, read on the forward strand.
ATAAGGTGCAGTGGTTTGTTAGCACTGTTGATGAATGACATACGTGCTTTAAATATCTGTTGATTTACTGATAATGACAGGTTTCAGAGTGGTAGCCATGTTAGTCTGTATCAGCAAAAAGAACGAGGAGTACTTGTGGCACCTTAGAGACTAACAAATATATTTGTGCATAAGCTTTCGTGGGCTAAAACCCACTTCATTGGATGCATGCAGTGGAAAATACAGTTGGAAGAGGTATGCACGCACACACACCAAACATGAAAAAATGGGTGTTGCCATACACACTATAATGAGCGTGATCAATTCAGGTGAGCTATTATCAGCAGGAGAAAAAACCTTTTGTATTGATAATCAGGATGGCCCGTTTCCAACAGTTGACAAGAAGGTGAGAGTAACGGGGTGGGAGGGGGAGGGGAGGAATAAGCATGGGGAAGTAGTTTTACTTTGTGTAATGACCCATCCACTGCCAGTCTTTATTCAAGCCTAATTTAATAGTGTCTAGTTTGCAAATTAATTCCTGGGAGTGGAATAATGACAGTTTACAAACTTCTGTCTCCCAGTAGAATGAGTGGAGAAATGATGGAATAAAGTAATTGTCCAGTTAGAAGTTGGCTATTTATCTCTTAGGTCAAGGTTTTTTTTTGTTTTTTTTTTAAACTTAGCTGACAAACTAATCGCTGTTATCTATCCATAATATCTTAGTGTCGTGGCTGCAATATGCAGGCCAACACTTCTAATGCTTCTTCAAGAGTGCTTGGCAACTGGGAAATCCTGGCTTGTAATTCTTAGTGCTTTTAATAACAAATGCTAAATGAGGAAGAAGTATGACAGTAATAGTGCTGTTTTTTTAAAAAAAATGGTCATACATAGTTCAAAGTAGTACGAGCACATCAGTGTAGTAGGGCCAGGACTGGGCCACCAGGCAACCTGACAGCTACTCATTGGGCTGGTCATCTTCATCCCAGGTGCAGCAGACATTTCCATATATGCCCTGCCGTGGCCAAAAGCCTTCTCTTGCTTTTAGGGGTAGCTCTGTGGCTACCTACAGGAACTGCTCCTTCTTGGCAGAGTGTTCTCCTAGGCAGTTGGCAACAGTTCCTGTTTGGGCCTTCTCAGAGCTGATCACAGGAACACTTTGAGGCCTCTGGGTACCCCTTAATTTCCTGCAAATGAAGCCAAAGGAGCAGTTGCTCATCAAGATTCTGGGCTACCCAGCCAGGGCTCCGTTAGCCCAGGCTTCAGCAGACTCCAGCTTGCTCTGCGCTCTCCTCATTATTGCAGGGGAAAGTAAGGTAAAGTTTTCTCATGTTTGATTATATGTATTGAGAGGAGGGACTCACTCTGTGAATGGTGTCCCATGTCTGCCGTGTGAAGCAGAAACCTGCAGGTATATTTGCAAAGACTGTTTGTAAGGTATTGTCCAGGCTTCTTGAGCCTGTGACTCTGGCCCTGATTGTAGCTGAATCTCTTTCTTCTTTCAATTTCTTTCTGAAGGTTGTTTTGCAGCTGAAATGACGAGATTCTGACTGTCAGTGACATCTGTTGGTGATGGTTCCACAAGAGACTGCAAAGAGAATGGAGATATACTCTATAAAGTGGGAGAGTAATGATGCTATTAAAGTACTGAGTTAAGTAAGCAACACTGATGTGGACCAGAAGATTTATTACAAACTTGGTGGAAAAAGAGACCCTGCAGTCCACTAGACCCGAAACACAATTGCCTTGTAGAAAATGTTGAAAGTTGTATAGGTCTACGAAAGACTACAGTAGCATTTATGAAAAATTTGAGTTCCGTGTTTGACTTTGGAGAAGAGATTTTGCAGATGTACATAAGCTTTTTTTGTTCAGAATAAGACATCTTGCCTCCAAAGTAACTTATTACATAACAGTGTAATATGAGTTGCTTTCCTGGGAAGGTTAAGCACAGCCGTGTCCTGGAACATAAATATTTGATACTTGTGAATAGCAGAGTAATAAACAGTTGATGCTTTACATGGATAATGGCTTTTGAAAATTTAAAAATCTTTAAACATTCAGAACCTGCCAACCTGTGTCTTGTGAGTTTCACATAATTGTCTTGAATCTGCTCTGAAAACTGGACCAGTGTCAAAGTTCTGAATAAGAAACACATGGCTTTCAACTGATACGTGTGACTCAAAAATATATATATATATATATATATATATAATCAAGTGATGGCTTTGCAGAACAGTAGGTCAGCTATTTCCAAAGTGTGTCTAAGAGTGTATATGCTGTACACAGGCTGTCAGAATAGTGCTCCCAGTCCAATATAGCCATTTTTTCTGCAGGGAGGGTGTTACACACCTGCAGAGGTTGGGGGTAGGATTTAGACTACATGCAGAATTTCTGCCGAGAATTTATTGACACCAGAAATCTGTCTGATTCCAATTATTACGTGCTTGTCTACTATCGAAACACATTTAGTTGTATTTAAATAGAATAAAAAAAATACTTATGCATTCATTTTACTTGCAGTGAACTGTAGTAAGCCATGTTATCTGCCTTTAACAAATAAATTCTTGTGACTCTCTTTCAGCAGAAGGATGCAGAAGTGATGTAAAGGGCAGGATCCTGCTCTTATACCCAGATAATAGTGATTTGTGAGGTACAAGACCCAAGACTATCATTAATTTCAGTGGTGAGGTTCCCATTGACTTGTGTGGGAGCAAGACCTGAGTTCAGATTTACATCTCCAAGAGAAAACAGCCAGCCACTACAACATTCTGTAGGCCAGATCCTCACCTGGCATAAATCGATTGTAGCTCCATTGTTAGAGTTTAATGGAGCTTTGCCAACTTGCATTGCTTAAGAAGCTGGCCCTCTAAGGAAACATTAGCCCTGGCATCATAAAATATAGGTGTCTTTTAAGTCAGCAATATGAAGGAATTCACTTTACGTTACCTTAATTACTGAAATGCAAATTCATATTCATTATTTTCTGTTTTTCTGCCTTAAATAGGATTTTAATTTTCTCTTTCCACAGTGAATAGTATTTGTAATTGAATGTGTAAATACTTTGTGTTTTGCGTATGGCAAGCTAATGAAAAAGTGATGAACCACCAGTATTTAATATTATAGTCAGAGTACTACATAACAAAATTTCAGAAATGATAATTGCAAATGAACTCTTATTTTACTGTTTAATTGTAATGGGATCTCCGGTAGGAGTGAACTAGAGAAAAACAACCTTCATATATCACATAGAATAGTTACATATAACTTCAAGCAATTTGTTTTAGATGCAGAGAGATGCACTGGATTTTTCTGATTGAAATATAGCAATTTTGTTGCTTGCTCAAAGATATTCAGGCTATTGTTGCTTTTTTAGCCTTGTTTTTGTCTTTCTATTGTTGAAATGAGTGAATAGGGTTGCTTATCAGGTTAACACAATCCATTATTGATTTGTGAATATGAATTCTACTGGTTTAGGCTAGCATGGAAGTAACCCTCAGGGCTGCCACCTTTTGATCACTAGTGTGCAGAATTGACTCCCCAAGATTGCTGGGAAGTTATGGAAGAAATATTCAGGATAGTATTTCCCATGTAGAGTACCCGTCATGGGGTAAAATCCCTCTAAACCCTGAAGTCCTCCATGTCTGTACTGTATACTGGACGAGTAGTACTGTATATTATTTGTACTACTTAGGAGCCCTAGTCATGGACCAGCATCCAGCTGAATATGTGTATAGTAAAGGGACCAAGGAAGGGGTATTGACTCGTTAACAAGAGAGGAGAGAACCCCAAAATATATCTTTAGCATTTCATTTCTGTGTCAGGCATTTAGTCATTGTATGCAAAGTTTATTTTTATATTAATTGGTTGTAGACAAGTTTTGTAACTTGGCTGGAGAAATGTATTTACCTAAAATATGCAATCATGTTTATCCAATTTAGTAACTACAGTCTTTTACAGTGATACTCAGACCTCAGTGGTTCAAGAGCCAAATTATCGATCAGTATTACCCTAAAGAGCCACAGTAGTGTGACTTCTTTCATTTACTGTAGCTTCAGATTTAAACAGTATATTCAGATTTAAACAGTATGACATGGGAAGTACTTAATTTATATATATTATTCTCACAGCAAAATGACTGCCCAAGTATTATTTTATCAACTACAATTGGCTAATAACATAGTAAAAGCATCCTGATTGGTTAATAATTAAATCACACAGTGTTTTTATATCATGTGCTGCAAAGAGCTGCAGGAGACGCATTAAAGAGCCACTTGCACCTCGTGAGCCTCCGTTTGAATATCACTGGTTTGATAGTTAGAGACAGTAGCATCAACAGCAACTCCTTGAGGTTGTGAGCTCCTCAAGCCAGAGTGCCTGAGAAAGTTAGTACTGTGGACAAACTAACAGCGTGGTTTGTGTCTCTTTGGGCTCTTCGGGTTTTGGATGCTGTGGTCTAAATTTTCAAAAGTGCTTAGAGGGGCTGCTTTTCTAGAAGTTTTTGGCACTCAAAAATTGAGGCACTTGAAATCTCTTAGTTGCTTTAGAGCAGAGGTGGGCAAACTACGGCCCGCGGGACTGTCCTGCCTGGCCCTTGAGCTCCGCGCCGGGGAGGCTAGCCCTCCTCCGCAGCTACGCCACCGTGCGGGCAGCGCTCTGGGCGGCAGGGCTGCGCGATTCTGCAGGGCAGCACGGCAGTAGTGTCTGGCTCCTGCAGGGTGGCGTGGCTGCCAGACATGCTGCTCTGAGTGGCATGGTAAGGGGGCTGGGGAGTCCCAGGGGGCAGTCAGGGAGCAGGGGGGGGGGGTTGGATAGGTGTGGGAGTCCTGGGGGGTCTGTCAGGGGGTGGTTGGATGGGGCGGAGGTTCTGGGGGGGTGGTCAGGGGACGGGGAATGGGGGGTTGGAAAGGCATGGGAGTCCCGGGGGGCCTGTCAGGGCTGGAGTGTGGATAGGGGTCAGGGCAGTCAGGGGACAGGGAGCTGGACGGGGGGGGGGTTGGATAGGGGCAGGGGATCCTGGGAGGGGGTGGTCAGGGTACAAGGAGCAGGGGGGTTGGAAGGGTCAGAGGTTCTGAGGGGGGCAGTCAGGGGGTGGGAAGTGGGAGGGGTCGGATAGGGGGAGGGGCCAGGCTGTTTGGGGAGGCACAACCTTCCCTACCTGGCCCTCCATACAGTTTTGCCACCCCAGTGTGGCCCTTGGGCCAAAAAGTTTGCCTACCCCTGCTTTAGAGGATAAGATCCTATGCTTCTAGCCTTCTCTGCAGATTTTTCCAACCCCTCTCCCTGAGGGGAGAATTTAGTTGAAGTTCAGCAACCTGGGGTTCCACTATCGACGCAGCATTATGTAGGTTGAGTCCAACCACCCAAATCCCTGACTTCCTAGAGCCTTCCCAAAATGTGGCTGCTCTAGCCCTTTGTCCATGGTGCAGTGTAGGAAAACATGACTGTCCAGAAGACACACAAAACCAACCCATGGAATTCTGAAATTTTTTGGTGGCTCCCAGGGTATGCCTACACAGGGATAAAAAAACCATGACTGGCCTGGGTCAGCTGACTCAAGCTCACAGGTCTCAGACTTCAGGGCTGAAAAATCGGAGTTTTGGGAGCCTCCACCCTTGCAGGATTCCAAAGCTCAGGCTTTGGCCTGAGCCTGAACGTCTAATGATTTTTAGCTCTGCAGCCCAGGCCCCACGAGCCCGAGTCATCTGATTTGGGCCAGCCATGGCCATGCTGCAGGTCTTTTATCCTTGTGTAGACGTACCCTCAGAGCATGAGTCCTGTGGGGCTGTCTCAACACTACAAAGCAATAGGGTTTCAACCCTGGGTCCCAGCTTGACTCAGGCTCAGACTCTGCAGCACCATGGGGTCTTGGGACCCTGGATCTGAGCTCTGGGTTAGCACAATTTGTGTGTAGATGGAAGGGGGTTAGCCTTGAGCCTGAGTTCGAACCCTGGGCTTACATTGCAGTGTAAACAGTGAATCAAGCAGAACAGCTAAGACTCTGTACCGACTCAATCCTGCATTCTTTGCATACCCCAAACTCTCCTTCAGGCCTTTTCTCAAGAAATAGTCACAATAACAATGGTTTATCACTTCTACTTTGTAAAACCACCATTTGTTAGCACTACCTTCCAATATAGCTGTTAGTCTAAAAATCAACCAACACACTATTTTGTCTGTTAGATCAAAGTTAGACAAATGAGATTTTCTTAGATTATGAAAAAGGAGATTCTATCCCTCTGCTGATCTTGCTTAATTAGAGAATCTACAAAAAAGCAGCTCTCATTATAATGTCTTATTTAAAATGATTGCTAATGCTCTTTATACATGTCTTTACAACTATGAAAAAAATCCTGTAAATAAATAAAAACACTGTGATGAGTTTATAGAAATTATGGGGATGGAACCTTTTCTGGAGAAATTAGGTGTAAGTGCTGCAATGGAGCGACCAACACTTCCTATTAACACGGACGTGATGTTCAAGGGCAACTGGGAGTTTTACCAAAATAAGAAAGTAATGGTAGATAGACAAGGCCAAAAGGGGATGATTGTGAGACTGGCACCAGTTCTGCCCGAGGTAGCAGGTTATCGTAACTTAAAAATTTAAGAAGTACAAAAAGAGCTATAAAATAAAAAGTGACATGTCATAAGAAGTAAGCAAAAGACGTAAAGTTCAGTCTAGGCTTCAGTACCACATGAACAGCCCATGGTAACTTTACTTGCAGTTAAGGAATGTCAGATTTAAGTCGCCTGTTTTATTCTGCCTCTGGAGATTAAGTAACTAACTACTCTGAGAAGAACAGGAGTACTTGTGGCAGTTTAGAGACCAACAAATTTATCTGAGCGTAAGCTTTCGTGGGCTACAGCCCTCTTCATCGGATGCATAGAATGGAACATATAGTAAGAAGATATATATACACACATACAGAGAACATGAAAAGGTGGAAGTAGCCATACCAACTGTAAGAGGCTAATTAATTAAGATGATCGATTATCAGCAGGAATAATATCACTATTATTGTAGTGATAATCAAGATGGCCCATTTAGACATCACTACAATAATAGTGATATTATTCCTGCTGATAATCGATCATCTTAATTAATTAGCCTCTTACAGTTGGTATGGCTACTTCCACCTTTTCATGTTCTCTGTATGTGTGTGTATATATATATTCTTACTATATGTTCCATTCTATGCATCCGATGAAGTGGGCTGTAGCCCACGAAAGCTTACGCTCAAATAAATTTGTTGGTCTCTAAACTGCCACAAGTACTCCTGTTCTTTTTGCGGATACAGACTAACACTGCTGCTACTCTGAAACCTACTCTGACAAGGTTTCCTGTTCAGCCCCTGGACCACTCTGTTAATAGTTTGGTAGGATATTATGATTATCCTTTTCATGATTATCGGTACAGGGGCTCCTAAACATATGGTCATATTGTGATTGTAGTGCGGGAAGCGTGGATCACAGATCTGTAAATATAGTAAAGAGAGGTAAGGTCAAATGTAACCAGGAAGCCACTGTAAGTATCAAAATTAAGGCCTTTTAATGCGAGAGCCCAAAAAAACCACATTTTAAATTACAGAATTCTGAAAGAATCAGTCATCTAGAATAGCCACCCAGTGGCGCTGGAACATTTTTAGTAGTGGGGGTGCTGCAAGCCTTAGCCCTGTTTGCACCCCTACCCCCCCCCCCCCCAGGAGCAGGGCTGTGTCTTTGGGAGAGGGGACCTGTACTGGGGTAAGAGAGCCGAGGCCACAGCTGGGGGTGGGTATGGGGCCAGGAGCAGAACCCCAGGCAGGGCCCAGCAGCCGGGACGCCACGTGTGGGGCCAAGAGAAGAGTCCTGGCCATGGGGCCAGGTGCAGGGTCCCAGGAATGGGCCCCAGGGGGTGGGGCTGGGCATGGGGCCAGAATTGGGGGCCAGGTTGCGGGCCCGGGCATAGGGCCAGCGGCCGGGACCTGAGCCCCAGGTGAGGAGCTGGAGAGCAGAGTGTGGGCAGAGGGCCAGGAGCAGGGCATGGGTCCGGGAAGCACTCCCAGGTTTTATGTGTGGAGCCAGCACCTGGAGAGCAGGGCACGGAGTCAGCGGCCCTGCATAAAACCTGGGGGTGCTGCAGGAAACACTCTTAAACTACAATGAGTTCCCAAGACTAAAACAAGTTCTCAAACTAGACTAAAGCCCACCCAAAAATATGTGTCTAGTGTTGGAAACCAGCTTTATAGTCACTTATCTCAGCCCCTTACTTTAGCCAATTAGTTTAAATGGGAAGCTGCAGTGGTGCTGCCTTTGCAATACTGCATTCCTAACACTAGGTGGTACTGTACAAAGGTATAAATAGCAGCACTTACAAGTCCCCTTATATGACCCATGGAGTCCAACAACTAGCAGCAAACACTGGTCTACCCTGGTTATAGAGAAAATTTTGCCAGAATGCTGCCTCAAGGTAAGAATTCCTCTCTCTGTTTTTAAAGAAAGGGGTAGTTAGAAGGGAGGGAGACAAGCCAACACTGCAATGTGTACACTGTAATTGGGTTCTGTTTTCCCTTAAGACTTTATATATAACTCAATAAGGAGTTTGAATGCAAATAACATAGATTATTAAATTATTCCTTTCATAGACCTACTCCTTAGGTTTTCACATCCTCAGTGACTGCTTTCTCCATCATGTTTCCCCTCCCTTTGCTCCATCCTTATAAGTAACTGTTGTACACAAATGACTTGTGATAGATGGAGCAAGAATGAAAGAAACTACCATTAGCAGAAATTGTATTCTGAATTAATTCAATCCTATGCCCTGGCTACAATAGAGGCAAAGAATAGCTTCTTCACCATTACGTTCTGGAAAGTCCCAATAAATGGAGCTCTTCCAGGTGATAGGTCGCTTGGGGAAAAATGGTTGCGTCTACTCAGGTGTAGAGTTTAGTGTTTCTCATTGCAGACTTTCCGTTATATGTTTTGGATAAAGCTGCTCAGAGTGAGACTAGAGTTTGGTATTTTCTAAGCAGGGTACTACAGTGCTCTATTTTGTCATCTGCCTATTTTCGTCTGTGTCAGAGGTCACCAGGGGAAATGGTTTGGGTTTGCAGTGCCTTCAACATGCTGATGACACTTGTCTCTATGTCTCTTTCACTGGAACTCCATAGTACTACTGATTGTTTTCCTAGGGTCTGGTATTTGGATAAAAGCTAGCTTGGTGAAACTTAATATAGATAAGACATAGCTGATTGTAGGAGTCTATAAGAAAGAAATGCTGGAGGGTGTGGTGGAAATGATATCTGCTCTTTTAATAGAAGGCAAATGCCTACTGTTCGTTACTAATGTTCGCAATCTAGGAGTCAATGGATTTGTGGCTGCTTCTAGATGTCCAGATTACAATGGTGACCCAGAGGGCTTTTTTCCTTCCTTGGTTGGTGAGGAAGTTGCAACTCCTTCCTAATGGGGACTTTGATGTAGTAATTACTTTATCAACTCTAGATGGGATTTTTGGAATGTGGTCTATCTGGGCCTATCCTTGAAGACCACTGGGAAACTTCAGTTAGTGCAGATTCTGTCTGCTTGCTCACTTTAAATGTTTTGTGTATGGAGCACCTTACACCTGAGTGCCACAGAATGCATTGTCATCTTCCAGTTTATTTCCAGGTGCAGTTTAAGGTGTTGAGTTAGATTTATGGTTTGAGTCCTGTGTATCCTGCAAACTTCCTATCTCTTCATGCTCCCCTCATGCCCTGGGCCCGGCAGTTCAGATTAGCTGAGTCACTTGATCTGATAGTGCCTAGATTTGATTGTCTTTGAGGCTGGAGACACAGGGTGTCTTCAGCAATGGGCTCTCCACTGGAATTCATTTTCTCTTCTTGGTTTGAAAGATCTGAAAAATGACTTTCAGAGCAAGTTGTAAGGCCTAACTCAGGCCTTTTGAGGGGTGGATTGGTGTCACAGACTAATTTTTTGTGGTGGTTGATGAATCAATTTATGTGAATTTATAGTTGTTATGTACGTGCAGTTGGAGGTCGTGCTCGGTATGTTATCAACAGAGAAAATTCTGTTTTGTCTTTTTGATATGTATTTCACATGTATTACGGAATGTCGTCTTTGTTTAACATGTATTGGGACAAATTCTGTAATATTTACATCCCTTGCAACACCACTGAGCACTGTGAAAGTCAGCACAGTTTTTGGCCCATTTAATGTATGATGATACAAGAGGGTGAATAGTGCATAGAGCCAGACCTTGGTTGTGTTTCACAGACACAGCTGCACCTGAGTCCTGGCGTGGAGGTGTAACTGTCCGAGGAGGAGTGCAGTCACTGAGCCACCTTGTTATAAGGCCCAGGATGTGCTCCCCCTTGTGCCTAGCAATATGAGGCCTGTCATTGTGATGAATGACTGTGGGAGATAGTTTCACGCAGCTGTATTTTATGGAATGCAAAGACTGTTATCATGTCATCCCTGAGGGTGTGTAAAGAGGGGTAGATAGGCCTCTTGTGTGTGTCTGCCCCCTTGCTCACCCACAGAAGATCAGACACAAGCTGGCACATATTAGCCAGCTTACAGCTACATAGGACAGCTCTATTTTATGTAGAACTTTAAAATATATGTTTTAAAACAGCACTGATTGGGCAATTCTTATGTTTCTTAATAGGAGATTCTTGCCTTTTTAAAATCATGTACCCTTGCTTTGCTTAGCTTGAACATGTTGAGGAACTTTTATATGGCAAGATGCTACTTTCCATGGCAAAAATGGGATGTAAATGACTGGAGAAGGGTGTTGGATCCTTAAACTTGACTCTCTCGCTCTTTCATTCACACACCTTTTTCTCAGCTCTGCACTTCATGGCTCAAAGTCACAGAATTCCAGAATTTTGCACAATAGTGTCTTTCATACTTTGTTTTTGCATCCCTGTCTCTTTTCCTAACAAGAACTGGACATATTCATAGAGTGGCCCTGTGTTATGTGGTGGTTGTATTTGAATGTTTGCTATCATGCGGCTCATTTAACCATTCACAAGTTCTATGAGCTTTAAATTTTTACAAAGTTCAGGTGGTTTTGTAAATCCATTAATACCACAAAACTTAATTCACTGAAGCTGGAGCTTAATCTTGGTCATCTCGTTAGGGTAGCCCCCTGGCTGCTTTTTGTGCTGACTTCATGGTGAAAAAATTTGATGTGCCCTTTTTTTCACTTGGGATACATCAGTTTGCTCTTCAATTCACAGCCTTGTGGCCTGCACTGCAGAGCTGTGTTAGGATAAGGTAAGAAAATATCATAAAAATACACATTTGTGTTATTTTTTGGTGTAAAATGGTTCTCTAAAACATTTTAGCAATAATTAGCTATAGTCGGCCTTAGCACTCTTTTTGTTGAGGGGAAGGGGAGTTGGTGACCAGTGGCCAGTTTCTGTTGGTTGTGGCGGGTAGTTGCTGTTTTTTCTGCATGTCAGAGGCTGCAACCCTGGTCTGGTTCATGGGAGCAAAAACCTGAATAATTTCTGATTAAATATTTGTATTAACAACAAAAAGCGTGAATGCTTCCCTGCCTTAGGGGGTGCTGGTGGGGAGGAGGACTCTGAGGTTACTCTCAGAGAGAGTTCCCCAAATCATCCTGGGGTAGAGTTTGCCTTCTTAGGTCCTTTGACAGGGTTACTGGCCGAGTGGATAGGAGGGGAGCTTGTATATGTTAGACCCTCATGACGTTCTCATAAAATAGGGAAATGTGGTCCAGATAAGATTACTATTAGATGAGTGCATAACTGGCTGAAAGATCATACTCAAAGAATAGTGTTCAGTGGTTCACTGTCAGACTGGGGCCTGTATTTATCAGAGTCCCACAGAGGTCTGTCCTGGGTCTCGTAGTAATTAATATCTTCATTAATGACTTGTATAATGGAGTGGAGAGTACGCTTATAAAATTTGCAGATGACACCAGGCTGGGAGGGGTTGCTAGCCCTTTGGAGGACAGGATTAGAATTCACATTGACCTTTAGAAATGGGAGGATTGGTCTGAAATCGAGATGAAATTCATTAAAGAGAAGGGCAAAGTACTACATTTAGGAAGGAAAAATCAAATGCACAACTACAAAATGGGGAATAATTGGAGGTAGTGTTACTGAAAAGGATCTGGGGAGTATAGTGGATCGCAAATTGAATATGAGCCAACGGTGTGATATAGTTGTGAAAAATGCAAATATCACTTTGGGGTGTATTAACAGCAGTGTTGCATGTAAAACATGGGACGTAATTGTACCACTCTACTCAGCAGTGGTGAAGCCTCAGCTGGAATATTATCTTGTAGTTCTGGGTGCCACACACTAAAACAGATGCGGACAAATTAGAGAGAGTCCAGAGGAGAGCAATAAAAATGATAAAATGTTTGGAAAACCTGACTTATGAGGAAAGGTTAAAAAACCCAGCATGTTTAATCTTGAGGAAAGACGATTTAGAGGGGACCTGATAAATCTTCAAATACGTTAAAGGCCGTTATAAAGAAGGATGATGATTAATTGTTCTCCAGGTCCACAGAAGGTAGGATAAGAAATAATGGGCTTAATCTGTGGCAAGGGAGCTTTCAGGTTAGATATTAGGAAAAACTTGCTAACTATAAGGGTTATTAAGCACCAGAATAGGTTTCCAAGGGAGGTTGTGGAATCCCCATCACTGGAGGTTTTTAGAAAGAGGTTTGACTGGGATCGTCTAGGTTTACTTGGTTCTGCCTCCATGCAGGGTGCTGGACATGATGAGCAATCAAGGTCCCTTCCAGCCCTACATGTCTAATATTCTGTGTGCCAGGATGTTACAAAACATAGTGTGTTGTATTCAAAAGAAATGCAGCCTATAGAAAGTAGAGAATGAAATCTGAGGTGTTTGGAAATGGCAAGTAGCAGTTGCTGATAACTCCTACTTGTACTAGTTTCAGAGTAACAGCCGTGTTAGTCTGTATTCACAAAAAGAAAAGGAGTACTTGTGGCACCTTAGAGACTAACCAATTTATTTGAGCATGAGCTTTCGTGAGCTACAGCTCACTTCATCGGATGCATACCGTGGAAACTGCAGAAGACATCATATACACACAGAGACCATGAAACAATACCTCCTCCCACCCCACTGTCCTGCTGGTAATAGCTTATCTAAAGTGATCATCAAGTTGGGCCATTTCCAGCACAAATCCAGGTTTTCTCACCCTCCGTCCCCCCACACACAAACTCACTCTCCTGCTGGTAATAGCCCATCCAAAGTGACCACTCTCTTCACAATGTGTATGATAATCAAGGTGGGCCATTTCCTGCACAAATCCAGGTTCTCTCACCCCCCTCCAAAAACCACACACACAAACTCACTCTCCTGCTGGTAATAGCTTATCCAAAGTGACCACTCACCTTGATTATCATGCACATTGTAGGGAGAGTGGTCACTTTGGATAAGCTATTACCAGCAGGAGAGTGAGTTTGTGTGTGTGGTTTTTGGAGGGGGGTGAGGGGGTGAGAGAACCTGGATTTGTGCTGGAAATGGCCCAACTTGATGATCACTTTAGATAAGCTATTACCAGCAGGACAGTGGGGTGGGAGGAGGTATTGTTTCATGGTCTCTGTGTGTATATAATGTCTTCTGCAGTTTCCACGGTATGCATCCGATGAAGTGAGCTGTAGCTCACGAAAGCTCATGCTCAAATAAATTGGTTAGTCTCTAAGGTGCCACAAGTACTCCTTTTCTACTTGTACTAGGTTCAGTACATGAGGGAGGGATAGCTCAGTGGTTTGAGCATTGGCCTGCTAAACCCAGGATTGTGAGTTCAATCCTTGAGGGGGGCCATTTAGGGATCTGGGCCAAAAATTGGAGATTGGCCCTGCTTTGAGTAGGGGGTTGGACTAGTTGACCTCCTGAGGTCCCTTCCAGCCCTGATATTCTATGATTCTATGTTTGTCTGATTCGAACACCACGCACTATTCAGTGGTGCATTGTTCTGTGCATTTTGAATTTACAGGAAAAGCTGTGTTTTATCACTCTATACCTAAGCTTAACTCAAACATTTTTGAGACAGAAAAATCCGATGTCGTTTATAACACATAATTTTTCTGTGTTTTGTATGCCTTGTTGATGGAATGTTATCACATCCCAAAGAATTCTTGTTACTTACTATGAAAATTGTCTTTAGCAAAACAGCCTGCAAACCTGGTATTGGCTAAAGTCTGTAATTTTGTGTGAAAGGAATCACTATATGTGGATTTTCATTTCAGATTGCTAGCACAGTGCAAGCTTTCACTGTTTAAAAAAAAATCTGGAGTCATTTTAGGCTGGGGGGCTGACTACAGAGTTCATATTTATGATCAGAAGTGACATTTTGATTTGGGTTGCATTTATCTTGAACAATATCAATTTGCACAAAATGTCAGGTTTTACTGGATTGCATCCTTTTTTTAGTCTTGTGAGTGTTTTGTTGTAAAAACTGCAATAAACTCAGCAAAGCTCTTCTTTTGCAATTTCCACACCAGTAGTAACTAGTCCGGGCCCTCCACAGTTAGGACTTTTACTTTCAGAGATTCCATTACATGTAGGGTTGCCAATTTTCTATTTGCACAAACCAAACACCCTAGCCCTGCCCCTTCTCCAAGGCCCTGTCCCCCATTCAGTACATTCACCTTCCCTCGGTGGCTCACTCTCCCTCACCTTCACTCAATTTCACTGAGCTGTGGCAGAGCTTTGGGGTGCAGGGGAAGATCCAGGCTGGGGGGTGGGGCCAAGGGATTCAGAGTGCAGGAGGGGGCTGCGGGTTGAGACAGGGGGTTGGGGTGTTGCAGGGGGTGCAGCTCTGGGGTGGGCCCAGGGCTGAGGGGTTTAGGGTTTGGGAGGGGGCTCCAGGTTTGGGGGGGCTCAGGGCTGGGGCAGGGGGTTGGGGTTGGGGTGCGGGCTTACCTTGGGTGGCTCCTGGTCTGCAGCGCAGCGAGGCTAAGTCAGGCTCCCTACCTATCCTGGCACCGTGCTGTGCCCCAGAAGTGGCCAGTATGTCTGGCTCCTGGGCAGGGGGGCCACGATGCTTCATGTGCTGATCTCGCCTGCAGGCACCACCACCCAGCTCCCATTGGCTGTGGTTCTCAGGCAGTGGGAGTGCGGAGCTGCTGCTAGGGGTGGGTGCAGCACGTGGAGCCCCATGGCCCCTCTGCCTAGGGAGCTGAACCTGCTGGCTGCTTCTAGGGTGCAGCGTGGTGGTAGGACGGGTAGAGACTAGCCTGCTTTACACCCGCAGCACCGCCAACTGGACTTTTAACAGCCCAGTTGGTGGTGCTGACCGGAGCCGCCAGGGTCCCTTTTTGACCAGGCATTCTGTTTGAAAACCGGACGCCTAGCAACCCTAATGACATGTTCTGCTTTTTTGTGGTTGATGGGTAAGATCTAGGTTTGGGGTGTGATATTGTGCTGCACCTCTCAGAAGTCACAACAAAGAAGACGCAGTCTAGGAGGACTGATTGCAAAGGTGACTTTAGGCCACCTCTGTGCTTGGAATTTGGGGTGCTCTGGGGTTGGAGTAGCCTCAAGGGCTTCTCTAACTTAGTGCCACCTAAAGTGGCTGTCTGTGGGCTGCTCCACAGCCCAGAATTACTCTAGCATAGCAGGCTATGAACACTTCTGCCTCTGATGTGGCCCTTTTCTGTCCCGTAGTCTATGGCTGTGTTTAACCCCATATCTGTCCTGCAGCTGGGGAATTCCTCAAGGAGCCCTTTATGACTCCTTTATGCTGCTAGAGTGGAGGAAAGGGCCACAGGAGCCTGTTCTCTGAGTTGGAAGAAGGGTCAATCCTTAGGATGAATGTCAAAAAATAACTTTTAGATTGCCTTGTCATTAACAACAAAACCATACTAAATGACATAATGTCAACTGGTGGGAAGGCCACCAAATTGAGAATACGAATCCATTCCAGTTCAATGGAGATCAGTTATGAAAGCTTTTAGCTGGCTCTTGTTAAGGGTCATCTTTGTTAGCCACCTGCTTTTTAACTACTCGTGGTATTTATCTCAATATTTGTTTTTATTAGTATGAACGGCAGTTGACATATTCTTCATAGTTATGCAGCATTGTTCAGCCTGTGCATCTTGCTTTCCTAAAAACTTGATGAAATTTTTCCATCACAAAAAGATTAACCTACATTGTCCTCCTGAAGTAGAGCTGTTGTACTAAGCAGCCAAGTAAAACAAGTGGAAAAATATGAAGCAATCCCTAAATAAAGGGAGAGATGAGAGAGAGAAGGCAAAATCCCCCTCAGTTCAGACTATTCCTTAGTAAAATGGTTAGTAACTGCCTAGAATTAATCCATTTAATATTTTTTAATACAAACTTCCAAATTACAAAATGTTGTTTTCAATTCTCTACTTCACTCCTTCATGGAAATAACAGAATTCCAGGTAAGATCAGATCAGCCATTTGCCTGATAAAATTTCAATGGGATTTGAGCCAGGAGTGGTGGAAGCTCCCTATAAGTGAAGAGCCACTGGTGCCTGAACCGTGGTCCCACCCCCGCGCTGCCTCTTCCCCCCCCCACCCCCAAGGCCCCGCCCCAACTCCACCTCTTCCCCCTGAAACCCCTCCCCCCCATCACTTGCCCTTTCAGCCCGTAAAAAGTGGGAGGGCATAGCCCTCCCACTTTTAAAATGATGGAGCTAGGGGCCACTGGCCCCCGGTTCCAGTGACCCTGATTTGGGCACCTAGCTCCCTTCTGCTCCTTTGAAAATTCTAGCCTTATGGAAAATTGATAGTTGGGACTTATGTACCCTTGACTGGTACTTCCTGCAAACATTGTCAAAGGCCAGCGCTAGCATAAGTACTCACTTTTGAACAGTACTTTATGTAAATTAGACATAATCTTTATAACAGGTATTTTTCCACGTGTCTTTGAGTCCTGTTTATGCTGGAAAGCTGTAGCTTGTCAAGTGCCCGATTTGAGACAATATACAGCCTTGTTTGACAAGTGTTATTCTACCAGAATGTGGTGGAAAAAAGACAGTCTTTTATTTAACTTAAAAAAATCCAGATTAAAAAAAGTAGGAAAATATCATGGAAGATACACAATTTTTTTGGATAAGTAAAGAAATAGCACTTATTTCCTTGTTGAAGATGCTCTTTAAGAACAGATCTCAAATAACAGTATGCTGGAGTAGACACTGTACTCTTCTGAAGTGAACCTGGCTAAATGTTTTTGGTTTTTTTAAACAAGAACTGTTCAATGGCTGTGTATCTTACCTTGGAAATGTAGCATTATGGCTACTGCAGTCCTTGAGAGTTAACAAAATGAAGGGAAGAAAATAAATCTAGCGATGAGATGATAGGTGCATACATTAGTGGACATAGTAAAGCCAGTAAACTACATTGAAAATAATAAATGTGATAGGAAAGACCATCCTTGACCATTTGTCTATAGAATTAACATCTGTCAGATCTGGAATTTTGACTCTGAGCTGTGATGCTCTTCTCCGTAAGCGCCCCTTTTTATGAACCATCTGCCTGTCCAACGTGCTTCTGCTGTAGAGTTCTCTGCTTGATATGGGTCTTCTGTACTGGATGCTGGCACTGTCATATGAATACATGGTGGCTTTTGGGTCACTGATACCTGTGAACACTTCTGAGCTGCTGATCTCATTTCTTAATTCCAGAGTTGTAAGAAGAATGTTTCCACGGGTATCAACCTGTGGCAAGAAAGGAATGTAGTTTAGATAATTTATCTAGTTAGTTATCATTGCATCAGCATATTTTTTTTCCTCTTGCAAATCTCACTTGATTTTACAAATGAGGAAGCTGCTTCAGAAAGGGTAGAACATCAGTACGATTAAAGATAATAAGTATTACCTGAAGATATTGCTACTGTTCCCCATCTGCCTGATGCTAAAGATGAAATTAATTGTTTAGTGGTTAAATATATTTTATCATGAGACGGTATCTTGGTTTGGGGATTGCTTCATTCAATTAGAGGGCACAGTTGCTCCCCTTTCTAAAATTCTCCTAATTTTACCTTTAAGGCTCAATCTTTGTTATAAAAATGTGACATCCACTTAACAAAGCGTGTCAGGTCATGCTGACATTGTCATGTACTTATGCTGAACATACAATTTTTCTGTTTTTTTGTTTGTTTTACAGTTTCAGGGCTGTGTACTCATTTCTAAAACTTATTGTTGCTATGGTTCATGACAGTGGGCTTCCTTCCCAAGAAAAATGTCCCAGGCTATGGATGTGTCTTATCAACCAGCTCCAGCAGAATGCGTATTAGCCATCTTTTGTAGTGATAGAAATAAGTATAAATGTATATTGTCCTGCATAGATTTAAAGTCTGGGTATTAAAAATACATAGGCTGCCAATGTACGGGTAGAAGAGGCAGGTGAGCTGTTTTTTAGCAAAGAGTTTATTCTATGTGTGAATTAGTGTGAACAAACTTCAGTTTTGTTTTACAAATGTACTAAAATGTTCAATGGATGCTTAATGTGGATGCATTTCAACCTGTTCCTGAATTAGTTGTTTCAACTATATTTTCACTTATTTGATATTCATTATTTATGCTGTTATGATTGGTCACCTACAGTACATAGCATTGTTGCTGCCCCTGATTAGGTGACGCAAAATTTACAAATGAAGTTAGCACTTCTGGAACAAATAAATACTACAGCCATGTATACATCTCAGAACCCTTGTTCATGTTGGTAACATAGGCCTTTGCAAGCCACCTCCCAACCTGGCTGTGAATGAAAAGCAAACAAAAAGGAGTGCCGCTCGGCCAAATTGAATAGTTGATTTTATATTCACTAAAATGGTCACAAATGACACCCTCCCCCACTCTTCACCCTTCTCAAATTTGCATGTACTCCTGAGTGGTAAAACTTCTATTGGTGTAGGAATGCTTTTGGCCTCTCCAGGATAATGTCCTAATTTTGGAAAGTGTTAGGAATATAAATATTTGAGAAATCTCCTATAATAGTTCATATTAGACAAAGAATCATTCTAGGATTGCCAACTTTGCAATATTTAAAAACCAGACACTCCAGCAGGAGTGCCAGAACCTCCCCTGCCCCACACCTTCCCCCTAAGGACAAGGCCCCACTCCTGTCCCACACCTTCCCCCCAAAGCCTTGTCCCCCGTTTGCTCCTCTTTCCCCCTCCTTCCATTGCTTACTGCCTTTACCCTCTCCCCACTCCCTGTGTGGGTCGGGATGGACTTGCCTGCAGAGCCGGGGCTGGAGCTGCCTAGTGCAGGTAGGAAGCAACCTTGGCTGAGTAGGGGCTGGCGAGGGTGATGACTCAGTCCTCCCTGCTTCTCCCACCTGCAGTAACCCGACTTTGGGTGTCCAGCCAGTAGATCTGACCAGACACCAGCAGGTCCCCTTTTCGACCAGATTTTTTGGTCAAAAACTGGTCACCCTAATTCATTCAGGAAATAGACTTCAGACATACGATTTTTGAAATCTCTTCTTTCAGTTTTGAGTATCAAAGCTATTCTCTTACCACTGATTGAACAGGGACCCAACCTACATTGTTTCCTTGGAACACTCAGAAACTCATTTCTTCAATTTCTACAGGTCACTCCAATATTTGTAAAGATTAGGGCAGAGGCTCCCAAACTGGTCAGTGGACTACTGGTGATCTGTGGAGCAACATCTGGTGGTCTGCAGAGAACTGGCTGGTCACTTAGGGCCTGGCCTTCAGTGGCAGTCTTATCATTGACGCCAGTAGGTAATGGGATTAGGTCTACAGTGTTGGGTTTTCTTGTTTCCAGTCATTAAAATATGACAAAATACATTAAATATATCCTTAATATTATTTTTCCGTGATAGCAATTGCTGTAGTTGCTACAGGAATGTCATGCAGTTGTGAATCAGTGCACAGTCTGCAGAGTAATAAATGGCAAGGAAAGGTGTCCCCAAGAAAATCTTTATTTTTTTTATTTTTAATGTGTAGGCCTCACAATGGAAAGGTCAGCGAACCTCTGTATTAGGAACTTCAAACAACTCTTAGGAAATACCAGTTGCACAAAGAGGCTATCAGTTCTTGCATTATTTCTAAGTAATGGATGCTGTTCTCACAGGTTTTTTTTCCTTTAGATCCTCCTCCTAGACTTTTGTAACATGTTAAAATACAATTTTAAAGCTTACATTCAATAGTTGATCCTGTTGCATGTAGCTATAGATTATGATTTTATCACTATTTGAAGAATATTGCCAGAGTGAAACTCTTTTCCAGTGTCATGCTAAGTTATTTGTTCATGCTGTAATCATCTCAAGGCAAGACTGTCATGATTTTTTTCCTAGCTGGAGTGCAGTATTTGATAAATCCACAGGATGCAATTATGGCTGAATGGCTACTTTCTAGCTTCAAATTATTATGGCATGTCATCCCCCATCCCTCCTCTTTTTCTGCATTGACTTCCCATCATGTTTCGTAGTCAACTTAAAATACTTGACTTTTAAAAGACCCAAGGACTTGAGATCTTCATACAATACAAGTTTAGGGACCTCGAGAGCTCCCTGTACTGAGGCAGGATCAAGTAAACCTAGATCATCCCTGACAGGTGTTTTTTCAACCCATTCTTAAAAATCTCCATGTGGAGGATTCCACAACCTTTCTTGGTAGCCTATTCCAGTGTTTAAGTACCAGTATAGTTAGACCATAGATATCTAACCTACATCTCCCTTGTTGCAGATTAAGCCCATTACTTCTTGTCCTACTCGACTTTAAGCCATAAAGTTACCATAAAGAATTGGAAGTTTCGGATTCTGTTTTTCTTCATGGAATTTCTTGAAGGAGGAAAGAGATGCAAATATCAGAGAAGGAAGAATCCACCAAAAATGAAAAATGGTTATGGCTGGAGTTAAGGAAATGTCATCCAGAAATTACTTTATTTCAATAAATCCATTATAAATGTAAAAGAGTAAAAAAAATAGGGTATGGATGGTTCAGGCAAGAATTCTGTGTATTTAGTAGTTTAAAAAAAAAGTGATTTTTAAATGATTACAATTAGGAGCCAATTTTGGAACTGTGAAGAGAGACCATATAGTAATGATATGGGGGAGAGCAAAGAGGAGGGAAAGGGCTATATCATTCTATTAGTCCACAATGCTGTTAGCTTGTCTCATTTAATTAAGTATTTTAAACATCTTTTCAAAGGAGGTATTGAATTTTCTTTGTATAATTTTTTCCAACTGAGAAGTAATATTTTTGCCTGTTCTTCAAAAACCAATAAGAGGCTCTAGTTGCCATTAACAGTTGTTTATCAACATAAATAAAGATGAAACCCAGCAGCATCCGCCATGATAAGTAAAGAAGAAATTATAAGAAAAATGCCAAATCCTCCCTAACAATTACTCCTGTAACAACTTCTCCTGAGAATCCTCCATAAAAATGAGGGGCTTTTCCCTGAAGGGCAACATGTTCTGGCTGTATCAGACCAAGTTAAGGAGTGAATTGCAAATTCAGAACACAGTTACATAGAGAATGATCTGCCACTAGCTCCCTCTGTTTTTACTAGAGGAGCCTTCTGCTTCAGAGTCACCACTAACTGCAGTGGTATGGCATGGAGAGTGAAGCAGTCTCTCAGACAGGTTCTAGGACATGTAGGGCTTTGTTCCTGTAAGGCAAAACCAACACTTAAACTTCATCTAGAAATTCACAAAAAGCTAGTCCAGATCATGAAGCACCAGTGTGATATGCCTGCAGCCAGATATTCTGCTTAACAACCAGGCTGTCTCATCCTACTCCAACTTCAGTTTCTGAACGGGTTTCAGAAAAAGCCCCTAGCTGAGCACATTGCAGAAATCTAGCCTTCAGGTGACACAGTAGCAAGGTATGTTTGAAATATCGTAAGTTGTAACTTCCTGGTCAGATGCAAATGATGAAAGGCTGTCTTGGTTGCTGATCATCCAACCATAATTGGAAATTTAATCAGACTCCCAAGTTGTGAAGACAAGGGATAAGTGGTGTACAACCACACTCAATAAAAGGGGAAGGTACAACCTTTACTATATCTTCCACTTCCTTCCACTAGCCCTCCGTCACTTCTGTTTTATCTGGATTGAGCTTCATCCATCCAGTTGTTTGTCATCCGTGCCCCAGTCTCAACCAGACGCTGAGGAAAGCGATCTGCATCACTTGAATGAGAAAAGATACAGCTCAGTGTCATCTGCAAACTGATGACACTAAAAGCCATGCAAGGTACTTTCAGTCAAAAAGGAAGATAAAGCCCCTGTCCCAAGGAGCTAAGAGTCTGACTGAGAACTAGACACAAGAAAACCTTTGGAGGGAGAAAAATGTGATTGTATATTAAACTGGGAAATAAAGCCTCACAGGGCTTGTGAAGGAGCTGAATATATCTCATGGCTGTTTGTTACTGTATAATCCTATGTGTAAATTAAGGGTTTTTGAGTTGTGTAATATAGAATCAGTTGCAACAGTAGTGTAAGCATCATTAAGTTACTCTATTATAGCTTCTCCTTATAAAGACAAATAACTCATAAGTGCTTACAATTTAAATTGATTCACATGGATGCTTCCTTGTAAACTAATATACGCTCACAGTTTATTGCAAGCCAAGTGCCATATGAATTGGTGCTTTAATTTAAGTGTTATGATCCTGTTACATTTTTAAATGAGTTTTTAAATCATTTTAAGCTTGCTGATTTGAATAATCAGCAAAGCAATTCACCACCTTAGAATTATAGGTTTTACAGTTCATAGCAAAGTGTTTATGATCTCTAAGAAAAATATCCAAGAGAAGCAAACTAGTTCATATATATGTAATATTCTCTGATCAAATGATATGGAACTAGGTCATCAGAGGATTTGACCCCTGTGTCTTTAATAGTCATTTCAGGGTGTACTAAACTTCAGATCAAAATACTGCTTTTTAAAAATCAAAAGTATAGCAGATGTTTAATTACTGAGGCATAACAAGAATCTTGAAATAATAGGCAACTGCCAAAAGAAATCTCCAAAAGAGACTTGTTTGCAGAACTGTCATCCCTGACTACAGAGAGAATCTTTTATTTAAAAATGTCTTAGCTCAGACACTTTGCTTCTGTCCCCAGACCTGAAGAAGAGCTCTGTGTGGCTCAAAAGCTTGTACCTTCCACCAACAGAAGTTGATCCAATAAAAGATATTACCTCAGCCAACTGGTCTCTCTCATGGCTACAGCGACACTGGCTACAGCGACACTACACACAATCCCTGACTACATTAATTTTAGATGGAAATATCTGTTATAAATTTCAAATTAAAACTAGGTAGATTTAGTTTCTTTAAACAATAAATAATTAAAAAATCTTACCACCACCCAGACCTAACTCTGGACAACAGTTGGTTGTGCCTGGGGTAATGTGCTGTCCTAAGAGCAGCCTAGGAAGCAGATTCTGACTTGGTCACAATCTGCCTTTCAATTTGGGGGAACACATCCCAGCCCTATACCTAGTGCAGATTACATCCCCTGGTGCACAGGCACATTTGTGCTGGCCAGAATACTAGAGGTTGTGGGGATGCAACCAAGGCTCTGCCCACTCCGTGTTTCTGCCTGCCCACTCTTCATCCACTTGCAAGAGAGAGTGAGTACACCCGACTCCCTTACTCTCCTAAATGGATACGCAGGATGCACCATGACCTGCCTCACAATGCATATTACTAGTTTGGATTAACCCCCAGTATAACCTTTCAGATATACTCCTGGTGATCTATAAATAGAATAGAATGCTATCTAGGGAGAGAAATATTGCCGTTACCCTTTACAAACATTTTGACTTCACACATACGTAACCTTGGAAATGTTAGCCAGGATTTTAAAGTGATGCTTGCCTTGCAGAGAAACCTCTTTGGGGGATTTCTTTGAGGCATCTCAAATTGGGACATCCAAAATCACCAGTCATGTCTGAAAATCAAGCTGTGTAGAGAGATGGATATCTGACATTTTGCTTAGTGAATTACATGCAACTTTGCCCATTTAGGAATGAATGTAAACTAAATAATTTCCTACAGTAAGCCAAGGACATTTGCATAAGTACTTACATCTAGAACATACATACAAATCTGTAATTTTACTTCTGTGAGACGTCTCAATGACTTCATTGGGATTCTGTGTGTGTAAGCATGTGCAGGATGGGATCCAGATAGAGAATGATTGTTCCTATGATTAAAGGATAGGACTGACAGTCAGGAGAGATGGGTCAGTCTTGGAGTTACCTTGGGTAAACTCTGAGTCTTAGTTTCACCATCTATAAAATGGGGATATAATGCCCTATCCAGTGATAATCTGAACCTAAATTAACTTTAGTAAGTCACTGTGCAAGCCTCTGATGACAGTGGCTATGGAAATGTAAAGTATAGTTACACTGTTGGGCTGTTATCTGAAGATGACCTAAATGGTTTATAAGGAGAATTATAAAATGTGATTGAGCTGATCTCTTGCCTTTGTAAAAAAAAATAAAAAAAGTTTAAATATCCTTCACATTTCAGACAAATGATGTAGTTTACATTGAACATTTCTTTATAGTGAAAACCAGGCCTGAATTTCCCCAACACCCCCCCTCCCAGGTTTGTGAACTAGTTACATGCAGTGTTGCCAATTAGTGATTGTTTGGACATTTGAATTGAAATTGAAACATTAATACACACTTTAAAAACATATAAAGTGTATGATAAAACACGTGTATCTGAAAAAGTGTAATAGATTTGAAAAGTATTAACATAGACTAGCTTCCTTATACAGCTGTTGTTTTTTATGACCATGTCAGTGCATTCATTTTGGCATGCTGGCCAGCCTAATAACTTTAAATTATGATTTGTAAGCAAAGTCTAAATGAGCTCTCCCCCTCAGTTAGTGATAAGCTGGCAGCTGGGGGGAAAGGCATCAGGACCAGATTGTATTTACATTCACACCTAATCTACCTAGGTATCCAGCAAACGGAGCTGTGTTACCCAAGTGATAGATTTTGGCTGGGGTTGGGTTACAAATCGCTTGAATGCGGGGGGTGATGAAATGTTGTTGTTCTTATTGTATGAGTAAAGGGCAGTAGAACTGTACTTAGCCTGTGCTGATTGAGGGCATCAAGAGAGAGGGTGAGGGCAGGTGTTTTGCTTGATGGTCTGCCTGAGTAGCAAGTACTATTTGACCTGCCCCTCTCCACTGTTTAAAGACAGAGCTGATTAGGCTCCATAGATAGTCTTTTGTTTTGTTAAGTGACCACTACAGCTGAAATCACTGATAATCAGGTCTCAGTGCTTAGACCTGCTGTGGGACAGTATTTCTGTGGAAGAGACGGCCCAGTCTGCACTAGCAGCGAGGTTCCCCCACGGAGAGCTCAGCTGAAATCACTGAAAGCTGGGTGGAACCTCAAGAGAGCAACTCGCAGAGGTCACAGTGGCAGGTGGCAGCAGAAGGTGACCGCGCAGGGCCATTGGCAACAGAGCAATGGCGTGAATGAACAACAGTGACCAGAGTGAACAGTGAGCAGCTGGAGGAACGAGCAAGGTGCCTTCTTGCCCCCGAACTGGGAGGTGAACTGATGTGAAAGCACCTCTGAACTCTGAGTCTCTATAGACCAAGGACAACACTGGTGAGTGTTAATGAGGCTGTTAAGAATGCTGGAGACACAACACAGTTCATGCGAACAAACATGGCTGTGGCATCATACTTTCTATTTAAGCAAGAGATACCACACACTACAAACTGGAGGCCAATGTTAAGTGCACTGTCACTTGTTCATCCTGAAGTTGAACACTGGTTCCGAACAAGACCAGCAAATGCTCACTATCTTTCTGCAAGAAACTCAACTGACTGGCTAGACGCATGTGGTGCAACAGTGAAAGACTCAACAGTTGAAAAAGTGAAGAACTCTATCACCACATTGAAAAAAATTTGCATACATGGCTGATGAATGCACTGATGCAAACGGGTATTAAGTCACTGTGTACATTATCTTGATGTCAATGGTAGGCCAGTAGATGCATTTCTAGATGTTCAAGTTATGGAAGACACATTGGCTGCATCTGTGACAACCCACATCTTAGAAGAGTTAAATGCTTGTCAGTTGGACCCCAAACAGATGGCTGCTTGTGCATTTGATGGAGCTGCAAACTTCTCTGGAAGATATGATGGAGTACAAGCTTTGCTCAGAGAAAAGTGTAACCCTAATCTCTCCTATACACACTGCAGAGGCCATCTACTCCAACTAGCAGTAGTACGAGCTGCAGACTCTTCAAAAGACATTTAAAAAGCTATAAATTTAATTTCTTCATTATATTCTTTTTTCAGCAAGAGTCCAAAAAGACTGAATATCTTGGAAAATATAGAAGAGACACTGACTGAAGTTCAAATTTGTCCAACCTGGGAAAACCCTTTGGCTTTCTCATGAGTGATCCTTGGCTGTTGTCTTAAAAATTACTCCAGACGTTACTACTAGCTTTGGAAAGCATCTATGAAGATGGGATGAATCTAAGTAGTGAGGCTGGTGGATTACTTTTGCTATTATGTTCAGAGACTACTATTGCCATTCTTTCTCTTGTAAGCGTACTGTTGAAACCACTTGGGTCATTAAACAATGCCATCCAGGCATCTGCTTCAACAGTAGTAGATCTTTGTCCAGCAATAGAAGCTACATTTGGATCAATCAGAGAGCTATCCATTGAAAAAGTACTGGAAGAAGCAAAGACTTCAGTCCAGAAGTTGACCAACGAAGGCATTTATATTGAATCCTTAAGTGAAGAGGACAAGAAGTGTTTGTTAAGACAATTGAAAAAGTACACAGACTTGATTCTTAAAAATCTAAAACAATGACTTCTAGATTCGACTCAACCTCTACATAGCTTTTACAGATCCCTGTCCTATAAAACACCAACAGTTGAGTGGAATGAGGCACTACCAGCAATGGGGCTGCCATGTGCTCAGGACAGAATAGAGAATTTGAACAGAGTGGAATATCATATGTATGAATGAACGAATGAAGATTTGACTTCAACTTCTTTTTTATCATCACTAGTGGCTCGACCTGATCTTTATGCTATGTTTCCTGGGATGAAAGAAGTAGGAATTCATCTCTTGCTACTCCCAGTCACAGCAGCTACAGTTGAGCATTCTTATTCATCATTGAATAGAATTTTATGTTCTGAAAGAAGTCGCCTTCTGCCTGATCATGTAAATGAACTCACGAGCATATCAATTGAAGGAATGGAAGTACTGGACACACGAGAAGCCACCAAAGATGAAAGCATTGCATTCAAGAAATTCATTAACAGAGTTGTGCAAAATTATAACAAGAAACCAAGAAGGATGTAGATGATGTACTTCATAGAAGGCTTGAGTAGCCAACTTTAATTTGTGTGATTTTAAAACATGCGTTAAATCTAGTAAAAATGGTCTTTAAACATTTTTCAGTTTTACTATGGTGCCATACAGCCCGCCTTCACCCTCACAGTCTCACCTCTTATCGGCCCTGACCTCCACCCCCCCACCCCACCCCAATTTCAATTCCTGGGGAAAACACTGGAGAAAACACATCACTTTTAGTCTCTGCTGAATTTACAATTTTTTTTAGTCCGCTCTGTTTTTCACTCTAAGCCCTGGTCTACACTATGGGGTTAGGTTGAATTTAGCTGCATTAGGCTGATCTTAAAATGAATGCGTCTACACAACCAACCCCATTCTGTCGACCTAAAGGTCTCTTAAAATCCACTTCTATACTCCTCCCTGTCAAGGGGAGTAGTGCTAAAATCGACCTTGCTAGGTCGAATTTGGGGTAGTGCGGACGCAAATCGACGTTATTGGCCTCCGGGAGCTATCCCAGAGTGCTCCAATGTGACCGCTCTGGACAGAACTTTCAACTCCGATGCACTAGCCAGGTATACAGGAAAAGCCCCGGGAAATTTTGAATTTTATTTCCTGTTTGGTCAGCATGTTGAGCTCAGCAGCACAGGTGACTATGCAGTCTCCCCAGAATCACAAATGAGCTCCAACATGGACCGAAAGGGAGACACTGGATCTGATTGCTGTATGGGGAGAAGAATCTGTGCAGGCCGAACTCCGATCAAAAAGAAGAAATGCTAATATATATGCCAAAATCTCACAGGGCATGATGGACAGAGGCTACAACAGGGACACATAGCAGTGCCACGTGAAAGTCAAGGAGCTCAGGCAAGCCTACCAAAAGACAAAGGAGGCAAACGGTCACTCTGGGTCAGAGCCCCATACTTGTTGCTTCTATGATCAGCTGCATGGCATTCCAGGAGGGGACCCTACCACTACCCCACCACTGTCCGTGGACACCTGCAAGGGGGGAGTGTCTCACAACAGGGAGGAGGATTTTGTGGATGAGGAAGAGGAAGAGAATGCACAGCAGGCAAGTGGTGAAGCTGTTCTCCCTGGCAGCCAGGACCTTTTCGTCACCCTGGAGCCAATACCCTCCCAAGGCGGGATCCCCGACCCTGAAGCCGGAGAAGGCACCTCTGGTGAGTGCACATTTGTAACTACCGTACAGGGTTTAAAAGCAATAGTATTTAATGTTTGATTTTCCCTGAAGAATTGGGATGCATTCGCAGCCAGTACAGCTACTGGAAAAGTCTGTTAATGTGTCTGGGGATGGAGCGGGAATCCTCCAGGGACATGTCCATGAAGGTCTCCTGGAGGTACTCTGAAAGCCTTTGTAGAAGGTTTCTGGGGAGGGCTGCCTTATTTCATCCTCCACGGTAGGACACTTTACCACTCCAAGCCAGTAGCAAGTAGTCTGGAATCATTGACGCCCAAAGCATGGCAGCGAATGGTCCTGGGTTTTGGTCACATTAAAGCAACATTCAGGCTATATCTTTCTGTGTTAGCCTCAGGAGAGTGATATCATTCATGGTCACCTGGTTGAAGTAGAGGGATTTTTGTAGGGGAACAGTAAAAGGACCCCAATCATGCTGAGTTGTTTGCACTTGGCTAAAAGGGATCATCCTGGAGAATAGCCCTGCGGTGCAGGGAGAGGTTAGGGGATCATCCCAGAGAATAGCCACACAGTAGGGGTAGGGGGAGGTGTGTGCTGCACATCCACCCAAAAACCACAGCCCCTCCTTTTAAATGTGAAACCTAACTGGCATTGCAAGCTATGGGAAAGGATGGCAGTCTGAAACCATTCCCACATTTTATGAAGGTGAAAGAAGCCAACCCTGTGTACCAAAAGGCTTACCATGGCTGCCTGGAAACCAAATTCTGTTGCCCAGCTGTTTGTGATGTGTCTCCATACCAGCAGGTGCTCAATATAAAAGGCAAAATGTGACCTTGTACCTAAAGCACATGTGCTGTCTGCTGTGAATTGCTTGATTCACTGTGAAAGTCTCCCATTTGTTCTCAGAAATGTATCATCTTAAATTTTACTCTCTTTTTATCTCCCCCCATGTGCAAATGTTTCTATGCTCCCTCTATCATCTGTGTCCCTGAGGTTACCGCAGATTAGAAGGCAAAAAAAAAATGCACTCACAATGACATGTTTTCCGAGCTCATGCAGCCCTCCCGCACAGCTTAATGCATGGAGGCATTCAGTGGCAGAGACCAGGAAAGCATTAAGTGAGCGTGAAGAGCAGAGGCAGGAGACGACGCTGAGGCTAATGGCGGAGCAAACAGACATGATGAAGCATCTGTTGGAGCTGCAGAAAAGCCAGCAAGAGCACAGACCACCGCTGCATCCATTGTATAACTGCCTGCCCTCCTTTGCAAGTTCCATATCCTCCTCACACAGATGCCCAAGAACACGGGGGGAGGTTCCGGTCACCCAGCCTCTCCACTCCAGAGGATGCCCAAGCAACAGAAGGCTGTCATTCAGACAGTTTTGATTTGTAGTGTGGCTACAATAAGCAATGTGGCCTTGTCCTTCCCTCCTCCCTCACCCCACCCCACCTGGGCTACCTTGTCAGTTATCTCTCTCTTTTTTTTTTAATTAATAAAGAAAGAATGCATGGTTTCAAAACAATAGTTACTTTATTTCCTTTCCCAGCTGTGATCGAAGGGGGGACAGTGGTTGGCTTACAGAGAATTAAAATTAAAAAAAGGGGGCGGGTGTGCAGCAAAGAAAAACACACACAACTGTTACATCGTAGCCTGGCTAGTCATGAAACTGGTTTTCAAAGCCTCTCTGATGTGCAGCGTGCCTAGCTGTGCTCTTCTAATTACCCTGGTGTCTGGCTGCTCAAAATCAGCCGCCAGGCGATTTGCCTTAACCTCCCACCCCACCATAAACGTCTCCCCCTTATTCTCACAGATATTATGAAGCACACAGCAAGGAACAATAACAAGGGGAATGTTGGTTGCACTGAGGTCTAACCTAGTCAGCAAACAGCACCAGCGAGCTTTTAAACGTCCAAAGGCACATTCTACCACCATTTTGCACTTGCTCACCCTATAGTTGAACTGCTCCTTACTACTGTCCAGGCTGCCTGTGTATGGCTTCATGAGCCATGGGAGCAAGGGGCAGGCAGGGTCCCCAAGGAAAACTATTGGCATTTCAACATCCCCAATGGTAATATTCTGGTCTGGGAAGTAAGTCCCTTCTTGCAACTTCTCGAATAGCCCTGAGTTCCTAAAGATGCGAGCTTCATGCACCTTTCCCGGCCATCCCACGTTGATGTCAGTGAAAGGTCCCTTGTGATCCACCACTGCTTGCAGCACCATTGAGAAGTACCCCTTGCGGTTTATGTACTGGTTGGTAAGGTGGTCTGGTGCCACGATAGGGATATGCATTCCATTTATCACCCCCACCACAGTTAGGGAACCCCATTGCAGCAAAGCCATCCAGTATGACCTGCACATTTCCCAGAGTCACTACCCTTGATAACAGAATGTCAGTGATTGCATTGGCAGTGCCTACAGTAGGCTTGCCCACTCCAAATTGATTCCCGACTGACCGGTAGCAGTCAGGTGTTGCAAGCTTCCACAGGGCTATCACCACTCGCTTCCTAGCTGTCAGGGCAGGTTTCATATTGGTATTCCTGCGCTCCAGGGCAGGGGAAAGCAACTCACAAAGTTCAAGGAAAGTGGCCTTACCCAAGCGAAAGTTTCGCAGCCACTGTGAATCATCCCATACTCGCAACACTATGCGGTTCCACCAGTCTGTGCTTGTTTGCCGAGCCCAGAATCAGTGTTCCACTGTATCAACTAGCCCCACTGCCACCATGATGTCCCAGTTGCCACAGCCCATGCTTTCAGGAACGTCTGTGTCCATGTCCTCGTGCTGGCATCTCTTAGCCTGGTTCTGCAAATACTCCAGGATAATGCACGAGGTTTTTACAATGCTCACAACAGCAGTGGTGATCTGAGCAGGCTCCATGCTTGCCGTGGTATGGTGTCTGCACGGGTAACCCAGGAAAAAAGGCGCAAGACAATTGTCTGCCATTGCTTTCACAGAGCTTTTCACATATACCCAAACCCACCTGTGACAATGTTTTTGCCCCATCAGGCACTGGGAGCTTAACCCAGAATTCCAATGGGCAGCGGAGATTGCGGGAACTGCGGGATAGCTACCCACAGTGCACCACTTCGTGAGTCGATTCTAGACACGGTATTGAGGACGCACTCCACCAGCTTAATGCACTTAGTGGGGACACACACAATCGACTGTATAAAATCGATTTCTAAAAATTGACTTCTATAAAATCGACCTAATTTCGTAGTTTAGACATACCCTAAGAAAACTTCAGTGAAGCTGCTTAAGACCTAAATCATGACAGACCACATATGCATGAATCTTCATTAGTGATATCCCTTGGGGGTGACTGCTCAGTAAAGATTAAAGAAACTCAAGCTAGTACATTTATCTAGAGGATGATGAATGCTGTATCAAGCTTTGTGGCTTTTAAGCAACACTGAAAGACAGTCCAAAATAGTTTTGGCTGCAAGTAATGTACATATGCAAAATATATTGCTGATGGCTGTAAAGGGTACTCAGACATCTATAGAAACAACCTAATATGGTTCTCTCATTGCAATTTATTATCAGAGGACTAGCCTCAGAAACTTTCAATTTTGTCTAGAGTGAATTGAGTTCATCCATTGCATATAAATGACTGAAGGATGTAATAAATTTTTCTTTGAGTTCTGAGACAAAAGTTTAGGACCAGATTTTAAGCCCCTTACACGTAATAACCTGCAGTTAGGCACAAAAATAATCACATTATAGTCAGTGTGTAAAGGTGTTGCAATTTGCCCCTACACTGTGATAAAAGACCGATGACACGGCCACAGCTGGCCTGGGTCAGCTGACTCAGGCTTGCAGGGTTTGGGCTGCAGGGCTATATCATTGCTGTGTAGACATTTGGGCTCTGGGACACCCCACCCCTCGTTGGGATCTCAGAGCCCAGGCTCCAGACCAAGCCCAGAGGTCTACACAGCAATTTTACAGACATGCAGCCCAAGTCAGCTGATCCAGGCCAGCCATGGGTCTTCTGTT
The DNA here is from genome assembly GCF_965140285.1 of Lepidochelys kempii. NCBI lineage: Eukaryota > Metazoa > Chordata > Testudines > Cheloniidae > Lepidochelys > Lepidochelys kempii. The sequence goes on from NC_136383.1 coordinate 92,454,199, forward strand.
GCAGCGTAGATATAGAATGGTGAAGGGAATATGAACTGAGCTTCAAAGGTGAGATATCCTTTTGAAGTTTTTTTAACAGTTACTCATCTACAAATAGAAACATACACCTTACAAGTGTGTTACTCCTTTGGCTGTTTTGTCCCAGATATCCAAAGCTATAACTAGCTCTCCATGAAAAGACAATAAGAGGACAGGGAGATATAAAGGATTTTTAAAATATTTTATCATCAAAAATAGAACCAAGAACAATGAGAGCTTATTTGTAATGAATAAAAAAAATTCCTTCATCTATAAAAATGTTAAAATAAAAATGGCACATTGATGTAGGACTGTGGTGATCCTGGATTCCTCCTCTGTCAGGTTGAGGAAGAAAAAACACCATGTGTGGAACATTACAAGGTCATTATCTGCATCCAAATTTATTTGAGCATAAACTTATCCAGTTTCTCTTTCAGGTGCTGGTTCAATTTCATAATCAGTTCATTGGATGTCTCACTATGCCATTAGATATGCTGAATTTGCTGTAGGAAGAAACTCATCCTCCTTACCTAGGGCACATCTCAGGTAGAAATAAGTAGCACTATTAACCTGGAGAAAAGGAGAAGAACTGTTATGTGTACATCACTGTTGTTTACAGTGGTAACTAATATGGATATATGACATGGGTCAATATGGTAGAGGAAGCCATATCTTGTGATTGTACATACTTACTGCTGCTCTTCTCTCACCCTCTGAAATCAGCTTCCTATATTTTGGTACTGACCGCTGAAATATGAAAGATATAGGGAAATTCTGTAGATTAGGGCTCAGATGAACTACTCCAGCTCCACCAGTTCCGCCAATTAGCTTCCAACCTGCAGCTCTGATCATGTATTCTTCCTATGTAAAACTGAAAGATAAAGCCAACCTTAGAACATCAATATTTTCCATACTGCAAGCCAAAAGGATACTTACGAGGATCATGCATGCAGTATGTCTACAGTCACCAATACAACAACAAAATCATTAATTGACAGATCTCTTTAACAATTAATTTAAATGCCTGTGTGTCACAGGCATATGTTGAGTGTGTGTAAAAGGCAATTCAATTAAGCAATTGTCTGATACAGACGTTCTTAATTTCTGTAATATTTCTGCCAGTTTACGATCAAAGTGAAAGTTTTAAACTGGCTTTGGTGAACGTCAGCAAGATGTAACTGGTGTCACCAAATCTGTAGAAAAAATGTAACTTACCTCTGTTCCATGGACCACCTACAAAGTCATCTGCTCATGTACCAGGGTCCACACAGCCAGGGCTGATGCTGGAGAAGAGGTGCTTCTCTATTTTCTTCATGGATCCTCACTGTCCACCTTCCACCTGGATCAGAATAGCTTTGGGGTGTTTGAGCAGAGGTGTGAGTGTTTGAAACTGGCCTCTGTTAACTTGTTTTCCCCGCTTCTCATCTGAATGCAGCATAGGTATGGACAGCATCTCCAGCGAATAATCCATAAAGGGATGGCTTATGCCCTTAACAGTGTAGGGGGAACCCTTTGTGGAGTACCTGTAGGTGTCAGGGTCTTGAACTGAATTTCCATGTAGCATAAGAGGTCACTCTGTATGGTTTTGGACAACAGATGAATGTAGGTAAGTATTTTTATCTGGCCATGTAGTACAATGAGGATGATGAGCTCATTGGCACTGACAGAAATGTGGCACCATATTTGAGTTGAAGACAGGCACCATAGTTTAGTTGCAGTAACTCCCTTATTATATATTAACTTCTTTGGAAAATGTTTAATGCTTTCATTTATGCCCTATTAGAAATAAAAATATATGAAACATTAGCTTTACTCAAGTACCTGGACTTTATTCATCTCTGGTTTGCCCTCCTCATCAGTAGCCTTCTCAGCTGCCTTTTTTTGACGGTGAGGACCTTTCCCAAAGAATATGTAGTTTACAAAGGCATATTCCAGCAAGGCGAGAAATACAAACACAAAGCATCCCATTAGGTAAATATCTATTGCCTTTACATAGGGAATCTTTGGCAGTGTTTCCCTGAGATGAGTGCTGATTGTGGTCATGGTCAGCACAGTTGTGATTCCTGTGAAGTTAAAAAAAAAATGTCGGTAAGGCAACTCTGATACATTGTTCGTCACTTTGAAGGCATAAAAGCTGTATCATTGCTCAAACACAATGCCATTGGGCTTATGACATAGTTGGCTTAATTATTTCAGCAGACACTCCTAACCATTAAGGGAATTCATTTGTCATCTAGCAAAAAATATTAATGGGCATCAAGACAGTATGACCTATATAACATGCTAGGTTTATGTATATAAACTGGTAGTGAAGGGAGCCAGTGAAGAGGAAAGTGGGAAATTTGAAACAGCAGTTGCCTTCTTTAAGTGACATATTAAACTGCAAGCTCTGCAGGCCTTGGGGGCCAACCCCTTGCCTTTTCCATGGCAGGAGGGACAATCAGTTACCTGAACACTTTTCTTCTCCAGTTGCCTGTCTCATTAGTAGCCTACCCTGCTTTTTTTTTAATACACTTAAGACCCTTTACGAAGAATATGTGATTTACAAAGTCACATTCCAGTGCTGGCTGATGTAGTCACTACAGAACAGGGTTGTTATGGAGAAGACACTTGGTCTTGTCAGGTGAGGGAATGCTGCTAACTTGATTCTTAAAGTAGCCATCCTGCCTGATCCACATAGAGTGGAATTAAATTTACCAGTGTTCTTGGAGTTCAGAGTAAGTATCCTAGCCAGAGGAAAGGTATTAGGAGTAATTTTGACTGAGGATCGAAAGTTGAGGGGATAAATGGAGGCTCCAGACCGGAATGGTGGGCATTAGTGTAGGGAGGTTGGTGGTGCCATCATAATAGCCCTCTTCACTAATTTTCAAAGGGATTACTTCATTCTATGAGGTGAAACTTTTCCAGCTCATGGCTTTGTAATCTATCAACCACAATGTTATTAATTTTTGATGTTGGTCTATGAGAATGAAACCAGTTTCTATTCTGTTCTAATCACAGGCCGTTAATATATCTAATGAATAGCTCTAGATTCATTTAGTCATAAGGTGCTCCAATTAAAGGAGCCTGGGGACAACATGATTTACTGCAGTTAGCTTTTGAAAAGATTATAGGCTCAAACCACAAACAGTCCTTATAAACTATGCTAACAGGTTGAGGACCTCCTTTCAGATTGCTCAGGTAAAATTGTAGCAGGTAGCATGGTATCACAATATGAGCTGGCATGTGGGTGAAACACAGGGTCAAGTTTTCAGTTACTGTGAATCAACATAGTTCCATTGACTATGGAGCCATGCTGAGTTACACAAGTCAGTACTCAAGCCACTTCAATAGCTTTGAAAATAAATTACCTAGGGCAACTCTTGCAGCAGAGGCATCATAGTTGATCCAAAAAGATACCCACGATAGAATTGTGATCAACGTGGAAGGCATGTAGGTTTGCAAAATGAAGTAACCAATATTTCGTTTAAGCCGAAAACTAAGTGATAATCGAGGATATGCCCCTGAAAGAAGGATGAAAGTGACGTTATGAAAACTTCAGCCATTGATATTTCTGTGTCGGGTGTACTTTTTGAGATAGTCAGTGCTTACCTGTTGTAAATTCCACTTTTTTTGATACCATCTTGTAATCAACAATTGAAAACTGTGGAAGCTCAATATTATTAACTCCTGTTACTGCAGATTCCCCTCCATTCCAGTAAAACTCAATATCATCAGTGGTGTATCCATCTAAAACAAAGAAACACAATTTGACTATTGCTTGTTTGTGATTTTTTGGTCAGTTGGTTTTCCAAGCCACACTTTTTAATGAGGAAGGAAACATCATCTATTTTTTCTGGGTTTGGAATGCTTGTTTTTAAAAATGTAGCTTCTTGAATCATGAGTTCAATGTGCTGTTACATGAATTCTAAGTTACATACAAGTCATTGTTTTCTTTTTAGTAAGAGGCAATATCTAAGCCAGTGGTTCTCAACTCTGGTCCACCGCTTGTTCAGGGAAAGCCCCTGGTGGGCCGGGCCGGTTTGTTTACCTGCCGCGTCCACAGGTTCGGCCAATTGCGGCTCCAACTGGCCGCGATTCACTGCTCCAGGCCAATGGGGCTGCAGAAAGAGGCCCGGGCCAAGGGATATGCTGACCGCCCTTCCCGCAGCCCCCATTGGCCTGGAGCGGTGAACTGCGGCCAGTGGGAGCTGCGATCAGCCGAACCTGCAGACGCGGCAGGTAAACAAATCGGCCCGGCACTCCTGAGGCTTTTCCTGAACAAGTGGTGGACTAGAGTTGAGAACCACTGATCTAAGCGAATGGATATGCAGAAGATTATAAATAAAAGTACAGAAATAAGATGAAAAATTATAGGAGAAGCTAATAGTACTGCTTGTAGTTAAGGTTGCCCAACACTTTCCACTAGACCCTGTTTTCAGTGCTTACAATTTTGCCAAACTTTAGTTGTTCAGGTTAACATTTTGTATGCCGGGTGTTTGCCTCAGGCTAAATTTTTTTGGAGAGCTTCATCAAAAATGGTTCAGCCACTTTCGAGAATAGTATGGGAAATAATTTAGTCCCCTTGTGCATTATAATGTAGTCTTTACATGATCACATACTATATTTAACATAGGACCCCTGCCTCATTTAAGGCACTGGATGAACCTGCTCTGGGAATGAATCAGGGTTGTGCAGTGCAGGAGGCTGTCTGTAGGACTCCTGCCTTTGTTGCGGAAGTTGGGAAGTGTGTGGTAAATGAGGCTGGGAATTACAGGAGGAGAGGGGGCAGCCTCATGGTTAAGGGGAATGCGGGAGAATCCCTGCCTCTGTCACAGGGGTTTTGTGTGATGCTAGTCAAGTCCCTTAAAGCAAACTTTTCACAGGTGACCACTAACTATGTCTTTATTTTTTTGAGTGCCCAACTTGAAACATCTTGTCTGATCTGTGGAAGTGCTGAGCTCTCCCATGCACAGCTGACATGAATGGGAGCTGTACCTGGAACACATAAAGTGCTATATACGCTAACTACTCTGAAAAAAAGGCCATAGGTGTCTTAAATTAGGAACTCATGATTAGTGGAAACCATTTTAACCTTAATCTCTGTGCCTCAGTTCCTTATCTGTAAAATGGGGATAATACTCTCCACCTTATGGGGAGTCATGAAAATTAATTGTTTGTGAAGCACTCAAATACTATGGTGATGAGTGCAATTGAAAAGCACAGGAGGAAATGAAAAGCTCTGTCTTCAGAGCAGGGTTAGAGTAGTGTGCAGGTAAATAAGGCCTAGGGCTACACAATAAACAATGAGGAATAAACAGAATATTGACCAGCTGCTCATTAAATGAGCTCTGTCCATCTTATGCAGTAAATGAGGCAGGGGTTCTATGGGAAAAAATAGTACATGCTCTTGTAATTAAAGATTACATCACAATGAACATGCGCAAAGAGGTTGGGGGGCAAATAAGATTGCATAGATACCTAGGCCCAGGGGTTAGGTGGTTCTGAGAAGCCCAAGCCTCCTCCAGTACATCAACACTGCTGTTTTTAGCATGCTAGTGTGAGTCTCGGTCTCCGGCCAGGGAGGCTCGCCCCCAGATGCAGTGTAAATGTTTTCCCTGCATGCCTGGCTGGCTACTCTGGCTGATAAGTCAGGGCAGAAGTAGAGCTCCTTGTACACCCATCCCGCTGTACTTTGCTTGCACTCTGGAGTACTGGGTAAGTAGCCCAATGGGGCCTTATGCCTCCTTACTTGCCTGCACAGCCGAGTGAGGCCTGTGAAATCTAGGCTTGTGTTTTGTTCCTTTTTTTTTTTTTCTACCTGGACTCTCACTGCTCCTTTTACTCCATATCTTGTAATTGTACTTTTTGGTTATTGGAGTCACTTTGTGTCTTCTAAGCATCCGAGGGATTGATCTATTTTTTTAAACTGAGCCCTGAGTATTTGAGGCATTTATTCATTTCTTCTGCAAATACTAAACTTTGAATTCTGAAACTGCAAAACAGATCAGTTTGGTTTTGGTTTTATGCTGCAGGAAAGAAGCTCTCTTTTAGAATTTTTGCAATTATCTTGAATAAACTGAGCTGCTCCAGAAATGGATCAGAAACCATATTAGGATTCTGTCATATGTTCCCCATATGGTCATTGGTTCCCCTTTACTCCAGAGAGAAAGTAATCTGCTACCTGGAAAAGGTAAAGATTTGGTCAGACTTAATTTACACTGCACAAATTAAATGAAAACATGTATCTGAATTCAAATCTTTAGAGTACAGTTAACTGCATCTTGGCTAGGGTGGATACTTCAGATGGTAAAGATTTAAAAACATGTTTTATGTGTGCCAGCAATATATTTTTACATAGCAAGAAAAGTCAAAAATGTAATTTATCTATGCCAGTGCCTTACTATAGTCTAGTCTCTCTTAAAGGCATGTATAGGGTGGGTGTAGTTTCCCTAGCAACAGTAATGACGCAGGGGCTCTCAGAGCTTGCTCTTTGACTCATGGGACTGCTTAGCAGTTGAAGTTACTGAATAAACATCTTTTGATGCAAATATTTGTGATGGATTGAACAAAGGGAAATGCTAACATGTATTAGCTGTTTGTGAACTACTGAATGCCACTGTTTGTTGATCATCTGAATCGCTTCTAGATAGTTTAGTACTCTTTTAGCACAGATCATTGCTGTTAGATAAGATGAAACTGCTGGCTTCTGGTTGCTCATGCGTACAGCACTCAAGTTACCTCATAGTAAATAGGGATCTCCTGTTTTAGGGCTGTCATGCAATGTGCTGAGCACCCTTGGTTTCCACTGATTTCAAGTGGGAGTTAAGAGCGCTTGACATATTGCTTGATCAGACTCTTTGTCTGCTGGCAAAACTGGTTACAGCAAAGGTCTGGGGAGGGGGGAGGGAGAGAGATACCTTATTTTGCAAAAAGCTAAATGTTGTGTATTTGATTTTCTGTAAAAAATGAAATGTCTAAAAATAGCAGCTTGTTTCTTCCTTTGGTGCATTTTACATACATTTTTCAGAGTCCTCTGCTAGGTAAAAATGACAATTTTAGAGTTGGTTAAAATGGTCAGTTTGTCAGATTTCTGTACCTTGCTTCACTTTCAGTGCTCAACTAAATTGTTTGATAATGCTAAAATGGTCTGTGGTAGAAAGTGATTAATGGAAATTGTTCTAATTTAAAAGGTGAATTTACTCTGCACAAGTGTTAAAAGGTAAAGGAGACATACTGGTTTTGAAGGGATAGAATATATTACAACTCTGCTACAACTGATCAAAGTACTATAGCTAATTATGTCTTGGGGCCAGAAGCCACCATCATTACTCATGCTGAGTGGTACCTTAATTTTGTGAGACTAATTCCAGACTAAGTGACTTGCACAAGGCTACATGGTAGTGCTGGGAATTGAACCTGGATGCTCCAATTCCAGTCCAGTGCCTTACCTACAAGACCCTTTTTCCTCCCTGCTCTATAAAACCTGTTAAAAGAATGTTAGGGTTCTGTTTATTATTTCTTATATTATTTGTGGTACTGTAGTAACTTGGAGCCATAGTCACGGACCAGGAGCCCATTCTACTAGGCACTGTCCAAACACAAACCAAAAAGTCCCTACCCCAAAGAGCTTACATCTAAGTATAAGACAAGAGATAACAGATGGATTTGGACAGATCGATGGGGGAGTACAAGGAAACAGTGAGACAATAGTGTCTAAAGAGGGTGGGGGAACTGGTATAACACAAGCAGCGTGAACAATGTGGTGGTGGCAAACATCATGTTAGTTCCATGATTATTTTTGGGGTGGGTTTACTTAGGAGAGGTTTAGCTAAATGGGAAGGGAAGAGGTGTGAGCGGGGACAGGAGAGGGCAAGGGGGCAGGTGTGGAGTGCTGCTGAAGTGAAAAACCTGCAAGGAAGGGGGAAGGTTGGGGCAAACAGCCAATCAGCACACGGCAGAGAAAGTCTGAGAACAGTCTCTGGTTTTGACCAGAAGGTCCAGCAGTCCCTGCTTCTGGGCCTATCAGCTGGAGTTTCTGGCTGGCTGTTTTCTGCAATTGTTCCCCAAAGTCTGCCCTTGGTGCAGTGCTGCTACCTGGGGTGTAGCCACTCAAGACAGAAGGTAAAGTTACAATTTAACCCACAGTTAATAGAAAGATTTTTTTATTCCCCCCCCTGCTTTAAGTTCTGCAGATTTCAGAGGAGCATTTTACCATTTAAAAATGTTTCATGGTCACAACATACTTTAAGCAAGAGAGAAATTAAAAGTAAAGCCACCCCTTTTAATTCAAGAACCAGATAAGAACATAAGAATGGCCATACTGGGTCAGACCAAAGGTCCATCTAGCCCAGTATCCTGTCTTCCAACAGTGGCCAACGCCAGGTGCTTCAAAGGGAATAAACAGAATAGGTAATCATCAAACCATCCCCTTTTGCCCATTCCCAACTTCTGGCAAACAAAGGCTAGAGACACCATTCCTGCCCATCCTGGCTAATAGCCATTGGTGGACCTATCCTCCATGAATGTTTCTAGTTCTTTTTTGAACCCTGTTAAAGTGTTGGCCTTTGCAACATCCTCTAGCAAAGAGTTCCACAGGTTGACTGTATGTTGTGTGAAGAAGTACTTGCTTTTGTTTGTTTTAAACCTGCTGCCTATTAATTTCATTTGGTGACCCCTATTTCTTGGTTATGAGAAGGAGTAAATAACTCTTCCTTATTTATTTTCTCCACACCAGTCATGATTTTGTAGACTTCTATCATATCCCCCTTTAGTTGTCTCTTTTCTATGTTGAAAAGTCCCAGTCTTATTAGTTTCTCCTCATGTGGAAGCTGTTCCATGCACCTAATAATTTTTGTTGCTTTTTTCTGTACCTTTTCCAATTCCGATATATCTTTTTGGGATGACGAACCACATCTGCACACAGTATTCGAGATGTGGGCATACCATGGATTTATGTAGAGGCAATATATTTTCTGTCTTATTATCTCTCCCTTTCTTAATGATTTTCAACATTCTGTTCACTTTTTTGACTGCCGCTGCACACTGAGTGGATGTTTTCAGAGAACTATCCACAATGATTCCAAGATCTCTTTCTTCAGTGGTAACAGCTAATTTAGACCCCATCATTTTATATGTATAGTTCAGATTATGTTTTCCAATGTGCATCACTTTGCATTTATCAACATCGAAGATATATAGGACAAAATGGCAGGAGAACTTTTCAGAAGTCAGAGTTAGAAGTGACTGCTTTGGGTGTGTGGCAAAAAGTCCCATGGCCAATAACACTTTTCTGTGTATTATATAGATGCATAATTGCTAGAGTCAGGGCACTTTTTTGGGCCAAAATCTTTTTTGCTTAGAGCAGGGATTTGAACCTAGGTGTTTCACATCCCTGGTGAGAGCCAATAGTCTGGTGCTCTCTGCCAATTGAGCTACGGGAGTAACTGATAGCAATAATAAGTTGTCTACCTCTATGTGCATTAGAAGGCGATAAACACAATTTTTGCCAGTGGATTTCATAGGTACTTGCTGATAGTGGAGGGATAGTGAGATTTGGGAATCCTGGGTTTCATTGCAGGCTCTGGAGGGGAATGTGCTCTAGTGGACACACTCTTCTGCCCCCCGTGTGACCTCTTGTACAGATTTTCGCTCTTCCCCAACCCTGGCTCCTCATCCCATTTTCCTCACCCAGCCAATCACAGTCTGCACTCTTCAGGCTTCTCATCCTGGCCCCCATGTGTTTGTCCAGAAAGCACCAGTCTCACCTCTCTGGTCTCATTGTTCTAATGCCAGTGTTGTTCTCCTTGCCCGCGGCCAATCCCAGTTCCTCCCTCCTGGCTTCTCTTCCAATTTACTTCTCTCCTCATCCTGGCCTCTGGTTAACCCCCCATCCCTGCTAGCTCCTCCAACCCAATCTCTGCCACCTGACTCCTTGTCTCAGTCTTTGTCAGTCTATCCTAGTTCTCCCCCTGCACCTCATCTATTTATCAGAGCTGTCTCCCCCTCTCTCCTCAACTTCTTCCACCCCCCCACTACTTCTTAATTCCATGTTTTTTGCCCAGCCAGTCCCAGGCTCTCCCTTTATCCCAGCTCCATTCCCAGTTTTCCTCTCCTACCTCCCCCACCCCAGCCTCCATTCTGAGGCTCCCTTGTCCCAGTCTAATCCCCCTGCATTTGAATGAGGCAACTTCCTCCTCCATGCTGCCTGGACCTGCAAGGTGGTGGTGGTGGGGTGTCCTTGCAAGCACTGGAAAGACAGGCTCCTTGCTCTCAGTTCTGGTATCCTAACATGGCACAGCTTGCAGCATCTCAGTGGACAGTGTCTTCGGGGAATCTAGCTGCTAAAATCTAAGACATTTCCACTGAGCTGGTACAAATTGAGATTTTTCAAAGGCTTATAACTTGGACAAATTTGGGTGGATTTCTGTAGGGACAGAAAAAGGCACATCCCTGACACACAGGCCACCCGCTGCCAAACTTCAATTCCCTTTTTCAAAGAGATTGCCAGAATTTTTTGACATGGGCAAAAGGTGTTTTTCCTCATCTCATTCTTGAAAACAGCCAAATTGTGTTGGCCGAAGTTTTCCAAAGAGTTTCAGCCTGAAGCAGACATCCAGCATGGAAAATTTCAGCCCAATTGTTTAAAGTTTTGCAAGTTATAAGAAACTGAAAACAGGGTCTTTGAATGGGAAACATCAGGCAACCTTAATAGGAAGTGATATTGGCTCTGCCTGTAATACAGTAATTGGACAGGGACTTTATTATTTGTTTGTATAGGACCCCTACCTCAAAAGGTCCTTATTCTGATTGGGGCCTCTTTTATATCCGCATTAAATAATATGTGATGTATGTGTTCTAGTGAGCAATACATGTTTCAGTGTGATGGGATTCACCTTGTGTTATTGCCTTACATTATGATATATATGTATTTCAGTAGATGTGTCAGTGGCACTGCTGTCATGAATAAGGGCTTGTCTACACTTCCCGGGAGATCGACGTGCGGCGGTTGATTTAGCGGGTCTAATGAAGACCCGCTAAATCAACTGCAGATCACTCTCCCGTCGACTCCTGTACTCCATATGAATGAGAAGAGCAAGGGGAGTCGACGGGAGAGCATCTCCCATCAACATAGTGTAGTGTGGATGCCCCGTGGTAAGTAGATCTAAGTACGTTGACTTCAGCTACATTATTCAATCTCCCCCTGCAGTGTAGACCAGGCCTAAGGTTTACTCACATTAGCAGGGTTTCGAATATTCAATAAGAGGTTTGTGGTTTGGAAAGAACAAGACAGATTCAAAAAGAGAAACTGAGGTAGGACAGATAATCAATCATTGCACTGCCCTGTTAAAGTGGATGTGTCTTTTAATTCATGGTGAAGAGTGTTAGTACATACAATAAGAAATATACAGTGTGGAGCAGCTACTAATTCTGGCTAGCAAATAATAATAAACCCTCCTTTCTGGGGTTCCCAAGCCCAGAATAGCAATAAAAATGATAGAAAATTGGTACTAGTGTGGGCTAAACATGGCTCTAAAATATGCTGATTGTTCACTGAACTTCTATACAGTACAATTCCTTCACCAGCTGTTCTTCTCGATGGTGTGATTTCTCTTTCATATATACCTGTCACTATATATAATGGTGGATTTTTTTTGTAATAGAAAAAGTAGTATTCATAATCCAGACAATATTTATGCTGGTGCCCAAACAAAATCTAATGAAATCCTTAACTGATTTCAAAACAAGGTCAAGAACTGGGAATCTGAAGTGCCGAGTAATGATTTTTAGTCATAATTACTCTGTGTGTATGTGTGTGTGTGTTGAATCCTATTTATTCAATTACATTCTGCTCCCCAAGATCAGAATATGCAACTGTGAACACGAATCTTCTCCATCCCAGTCCAGGTGTATTCTTCCAAACAGAGAAAAACAATAACTGACTTTACTTGAGCCAGTACATGAACACAAAGTATTTTAAAATGCATTTAAAGAATGTTAACCACAAGGCGTGCAAGTATTTAACAAACTTAGAAATCTTATTCCATCATCATCATCTCTTCTCTTTGATTAGCCAAGCATTACCAGATGAAATAGAGCACAAGGGGGCACTCAAGATCTGCTTTAGTTAGTTGCATCCATGCAGTCCCTGACGGTTTGGGATCCAGTTTCATTTATCCTTCACACTTAATCAAACATTTCATTCCATGTGTGAATTTAGGATAATTCACCCTTACAAAGTGTGTATCGTAAAGGATTACTCATGCTAGCTAATTTTGTATGATAGCAGTTAGTAAAAAGCAGGATTTCAGGATGGAAATGTAAGTAGTTTAATATGTGAAATTGTAACTAATCATGATGCTACATATAGAAGATTAATTTTGGGTTTAATAAATTTCCTAGATACTTTCAGAGAGAATGTGGCCTGTTTTTACACTGACACCTGTAACAGGCTAGTCCATATTTATCATTCAACTGATTCACCTAGTTTTGACATATTTTGTCCATGTAAAGAATGAAAAGGTTTTTAAGCTGTTTAGAAAAAATGTTCTCCTGCAGAAACAAACAGATATACTGAAGCCTCCTGCCTTGTTTAAGAGTTAATTTGCTGGGGGAAAAATGTTTTTCCAGCTCCAATATCTCTCTAGAAATAGAAGAATTGACATACTCTGACTTCAATATTTTCAGTTCAGTTATGTAGACAAAAGCAAAGCTATTGTATAGGCACCATAAGACAATACTGTATCTTTGTATTGTCAGCAATTGTCAATGCAATACAGCATTGTCAATACAGCCGTTTTACGTTTTCTTAGATCAGCATCTGAGAAGTTATTTAGCATGCATATAGACACAAGTTCCATATGTCTAAAAAGTAACAACACTTAGGTAGGTTGTGAAAGAAGGAAGGTACAGATCTTACTATTCCAAGAACAATTGCTATAGAAGGAGTTTTACTATCAACATGAGACAGCAAATGAGCAATGTGCTAGAGATTACTCCATTTCCTGATATAATTGGGCTCTTTTTTCCTCTCTGCCACTTATATCTGTCATGACTCCTTACAGGATAAAATAATGCAAAGTCTGCATTTACCTTGCAGATCCATTCCTATTTTATCACAGTAACGCTCAACTGAGACTGGAGACCCATTATGTCAGGCACTCTACAAGCATGCAACAAGAGACACTCTCTGCCCCAAGGAGCTGCCAATCTAAATAGACAAGTCAGACAACATAAGTATTTAATATCCCTGTTTTACAGATGGGGAACCAAGGCACAAACAGATTAAGTGATTAACCTGTGGTTGCTTTGTTGTAGAGCAAGGAACTTTTCCAGATCTCCTGAGGCCCTTTCAGATGCCTTAACCATCAAACCATCCTTCCTGTCAGGGCTCTATTGCTTGGAATTCCAGCAGACTATCTCATTCTAATCTCTGCTGCTAGTTACATTTTTACAGTATTTCCTTATTTTACCTAATTGCCACCATCATGACTCCATTCGTATCCACCCAGAAACAGGAAGATGAAGCTTCTCTTCCTTCTGCCATTAACACATCTCTAAGCCCTTGCCACTGGGAGAAAATGGCTCATACACTGATACAATGAACAGCACTGCCACTCCCCAAAACATGACCAAGAAATCGAAGATCTAATGGGTTCAGTTTGGAAAGCAGAAGCCCCAAGCTGTTCTTAAGCTGGTATTACCCCACATAGCTGCTTCTTTGCCAGCTCAGAGATTTGTTTTAGGACTGGTCTGTTTATCTACAAATGTATTGAGTGCATGTGCTTTTTTTCATTAAGAAGTTTGGACAAGTTGATAGTAAGGAAGGCTTCCTGTAATGCCAATGACAGATGGTGGTTTGGAATTGAGAACTTGAGTCAGAACTTGGGACAGCATTGTCTCAAACAGACGCTGATGGAGGGCACTTGGCAGATGGCCAGAGTCTGACAAGGAAATGAGTTTCCAGTTACCTAAAAAAGACAGTGTACTTTTTGAACAATAATACATCAAACAAATATCATGTGTGATGTTCTAGTTGGGGACTTCCCATTCTGTTACTACCGCATGTTGCCTAAAGTCACCATACAGCATGCCAGTCTAGGCTTAATATCAGTTCGCTACCTAGCACAATGGGGATCTGGTCAAAGGGCTAGATCCACAAAGGGATTTAGGTGCCTAACTGCAACTTTAGGTGCCTAAATTCTATCTCACCAGTTGTTGGTGGCCCGTGGCCACACCCTCCTTATAACTTTTACCCCAGAGGTTAGAAGACTTGCTCAGGGCATGGGAGACCTGGGTTCAATTCCCCCCTCTGCCTGATGGGGAGAAGGGAGTTGAAGTTGGGGTTACCCCATTCCTAGGAGAGTGCCCTAATCACAGGGCTGTAGGGTATTCTGTGGGCTGGTTGTTCTCAGTCTCTCTTATTGAAGCTGTTCCATTGTGCATAAATTATTAAGTGCACTGTAATGAGGAGACTGGAACCTGGGTTTCCACATCTGGGTGAGTACTCTAACCACTGGGCTAAAGTAATAAGGAGTGCACTCCCCCCTTAATCTAGTTACTTTTGCAAGAAAGGGTTCAGGCCCATGATTCCAGGAGCGGTTTCACAGCTGTGAAACCTGAGCAGAAGGCGGCACCTCCCTTTGGCCTAGAGTTAGGAGCCTAAGGCCCTTTGAAGGGCAGGATTTACGACTCACCTCTCTTCTCAGCATTTCTCCTTGGCTAACTCTAGGCACATCCCTGCTCAGCATGTTGGCTTTTGTGGATCCCATTCTTAGGTGCCTAACTTAGGCACCTGACTGTAGATTTCACTAGGTGTCAGAGTGCCTAAAAGTTAGACTCAGCATTGCGATTCTAAGTCCCCTTTATAGATCTAGCCCTAGGTGATGGTGTAATCATAATAATGGAGCTATAGATGGAAACTTTATATAGCAGAATATTTAAGCTACCTTCTTGGTACTTTGGAGATTCATACAAATTATAACACTTGTGGCATTCCATGGAAATACTGGGTCCAATACATCACTCCACTACTCTGGGTTTATGCCAGTGACTTCAATGGAATGCCACCAGTGTAAAGCAGATAGATATAAGGGAGAGGACAGCCAGGACCTACATACTGATATTTTTTTAATCTGCTAAGGTATTCAAGTATGAGGGATGCCCCCTCTGATCACTATGGGACACCTTGATGATCTTAATTACTTCCTTACCATTCTTTCCCCCATAAGTTTTTCCCTGTACAACAGTACATAACTTCTTTACTGGCTCCTCTTTCCTTTGCAATAATGCAGACAAACATCAAATATTGTTCTTGCTGCAATTTCCTATTTGTATATGTACAGGAGCGTTATATCATGATATGACCCATTGCTGACTAGATTGGTGTCAGTTTGATCTTTGGCCTTTATAAGTCACATTTTCACTATTGCTCTGTGTAAGCTGATTTTTAACCAGATGTCCAGGGCCCTCAATTCCTCAATTTTGTGTGTGTAATTCATTTAAGTTTAAGCTCTATTTCTAAAATCCTGTTGGTTTTCACAGTTTGCTTATCAATGAAAAGACTTGATTTTAATTATCATCATAACCCAGCAGGCAAAAGATGACTGAAAACTTAGATTCTCCTCTTCCCACATTCAAATGAACCTCTCTGCAGATATTGTCCATTATTTAACTTCCATTTCAAAGACATTTTGATTGTTACTCTCCCGAAATGAACAGCAGTGATATTAACAGCTTTCTTTGGGTCTTAATTTTTTTAAACAAATCAGGCATGCATTTTTTGCCTCTCATTAGTAGAAAAAACTTACCATTCTATGCTTGCACAAACTGGGTATTGTGTATGTAACTGTATATGCAATATTTGAGCACAGATGCACACTTGACATTTAAAAATCAGCCCTTATATATGCAATCTTCATCCACTAGTTCCTACATATTTGAGCCAGCTGCTCAGCTGGTAATTTGGTATAGCTTCAGTGATTTCAATATGTACTCCTTGGAGCTACACCAATTTATACCAGACAAAGTTCTAGCCCTTTGACTCTATCCCTTGTTTCAAAATCTTCCTTTCTTTATATGTTATACATCCGATAGAAATCATTGCATTCCCCAATCATTGTCCCCCTTAGTTCATCTTTTATTCCCCATTTTGGACTGCCATACTCCCTTGGTGTTTGTAATGTGTGGTTATGTCATTGCTGGACCATAATCCTGGAAGTTTTTCCAACTGTAAATGCTTTAGAAATTTAAAAACAAAATGAACCAAACCTATTTGTAAGCACATTAGGTCAACATTGGCTACAGATGTCCAGTTGCTTGGCATTCATTTAATTTAGTCCAGTCAATATTGCATGGTACATAATTTTGTCTACTCATATTGTAAATACATCTTGCCTTTGAGCATTCGTTTATTCTGACTGCTTAAGATCTACTTCTATAGCACACACATTTTGTTCCCAGGCAGATTCCTCCAAATTTAGATGCAACTGTTCTTTCTTCATGATGCAGGCATTGGGAATACAGGGCCAAAACCGGGTTCTGTTTAAGTCAATAAGAGTTTTGATTTCAGTGGGACCAGGATTGATTGATTGGTGATCCAATCTATGAATCAATGCACAACGCTGCATGTTGTTTACTCATGTCATAATATAAAATATGTTGGCATAACCTGTTTGCATGTAGTGTTAGTGTCACCATGATCATGGTAGAGAAGACCGTTTCATTTTAATCCTAATACAGATGTTTATATTTGACCAAAAGGTTACCCTTTAGGTTGATGCTTGCCCTATGTCCTACTAACCAAGGGTGACCTATAATAAAGAATTAATAAAAATAACATGAAAACTTCAGTGTTGATGCAATGACCACACAGTCCAATATATATCTATTTGACCTTTGTTTTCAAATGCTTTTTTTCATCTAGTTGGTCTTTGTGACCACAGTTAAAGATTAATCAAGCACTTTTACAATTACTAGGAGCAAAGAAAAGCCTATTCAGAGCACCAGACCTGAAAATTAGGGAAGATCAGATCCTGATTAAAATCCAGATCCAAATCACATCTATTGTTATAATAGGATAAATCAGAATTCAGTTCTGACCTCAGTTTCATGGGAGAGACCTTGTGCAGGTGAGCCATGACCATTTTAAACACTTTTTTCATCTAACTCAGTTCAGAGCCGGGCTAATGAACACAGTGTTTGAAATGCTGGCGGCCCATCTACAGTAGGCTCCCAGCTTTGCTAACTGTGGTGGAGAGGAGCTGGTGCTAGCAATGGTGGGGAAAATTTTGCAAAATTACAATAGAGAAGAATTAAAAGTCCTATTCTCTATTGCAGTGGTTTAGAGGAAATATGTCCAAATACCAACAAAATGAGGCTGAGTTTAGAGGTGAGAGGTGGAAGTTCTGGGTACACTCTGCTGCTCATGTTGCCAGAGGTCTCTCTGCTTGAACAATGTGTATATGACACTGTGCATGTGATTTATTTTTTTAAAGGAATGTGATCAAATGTAAAGGGGAGAACTGGGGAGCAGGAAGTTGAGGTGTCATGATTTCTTTAGAACACAATATACTATCTAGTAACTCAACCTGAAGGAAAATTTCACCCTGAAAGGTCAAAATGAGAAGCCAATGAAAGGAGAGGGTTATAATGGAAAGTTTTAGGCCTTACTAGCCTAATAGGTGTCACTGCTGTATAGGCTATAATAGTGATTAAAAGCAGAGTGTGGCCGTACATTGGAAGAGAGCAGAGGACTACTGGTATCATGTCCACCAAGCTGGTCAAGCTACTGTGGTAGCTGCCATCTTGGCTGTCAGCATGGGATTGAACTGGGGCCTTCAGAGCTAAAATCATGAGCTGCTACAACTTGAGCTAAAGCTCCTTAGTGGGGGGCTGTAATAACTCATATTTTGTGTGGATCAGAACAGTAGGGGACCTTGCTTACCAGTGGGTTACACTACCAGATATCAAAGTGGTGGGTGGACTGTAAGGACAACAGAAGGGCAGGCATTCCACACAAAGAAGCTCCAAGATCTGCAGGACTTGGGCCAAATTTCCTCACTGATCCTTAGACTCTGCACAAATTCCACCCTATGCCCCTAGCCTGACTAACACAAAACCTGCCCATGTGAAGTGTTTGAATTAATATCCCTGTTGCATGGGGTTTTCAATGGAATTTGAGATCCTTTGGCACTAAAACTTGAATTCAAGTCCAGAAAGTGATCCTGTGTGTGGCTGGGAGTAGAAGGGAAGGGGATATTTTGAATAACATTAAATTTTCTTCGGTAGAGTTCTCTGCAGATAACAATAGGATTTAGGGGAAGGCTTGTCCTTTTGGTTGCGGAGAAGTTCATATCTATTTTTAAGATAGGAGTATGAAGGAACTAGATGGCTCAAGGGAATGGGCCATAACTATATTGATCTAAATTCATTACCACCAGATGGTGGTAGAGTATCTCCTATGAAATGAGTTGCTATCTAACCCAATTTTCATTTGGGTCCCAGTGGACTGTTGTCCACCTCATGAAAAACACTGTTGGAATCGGGACTACTGGGACGGCAGGTAATGTTAGCAGAAAAACCTCGTCCTGAATACTGATGGAGAGTGGAATGCGCTCCTTTACAGAGGCGTGTCCCAGCACAGCTGGGTTGATGGAGATTGGCGTGATAGTGGGGGAAAGCTTGTATTGCTGCTGCCCAAGCAGCATTGTTCTGTGAATATACTGAGAGCTCGAGTCTCTGGGGCTGTCATAAAGGCACCTTTCACAAGGAACACATTCAGTTAACGATGATAATAGTATGACAGACTCTTTGGACAAGATTGAAATGTTTAATGTTTCTTCTTAAAAGTTTTCCACTCACTTTGGTTTGTTCATAAAGAGCAAAGTTTCTGCTCTTTCTTGAAATATTTATTGCTGTATGTTTATAGCAAAATAAAAATGTTACCAAAATAAAGCTAGTAGAAGTAGCTGTACATGGAGGAAGTACTAATAAGAATTTTTCCTATGACTGATAACTCTCAAGTAAAAATGCTGTTCAAGTTATGACCATTGGTTGTCCATAGTTGGGAGAGTTGTTTATTACCCCTGCTAACTCCATATTAAATATCTTAAATATTAATCTAGCATTAACTGACCTTGCTGAGTGACCAGGTATATTCATATACAATCAGCTGTGCCTTCATCAAATAAATGATTGAGGCATGTAAGCTCAGATATATTTGGGGTTGGACTCGGCTCTCACAACCTGAACTGAATCAACAGACATATGAATCTTTAAAGTCATCCTGGGTTTTAATTGTCTACATTTTAAGCAGCTGTTCACATCTTGGCAGAAAACCAGTAATTGCATAAACTCTGCTAAAGGCCATAAAATACCACAACAATTGTATTAACTCAAAACAGTGCATGCCTGGCCTTCCAAAATGTGAAATGACAAGGTTCAGAGCTTATTTTGTCTGCCTCTGTCTAACTAAAGAGATTTAATATTTCCCTTTTCAACTAAAAAGTTGCCAAGAGCTAACTCAACAGAGCAGCAATCCTGAGTTCTGGTGACATCAATGTGTAGGGCTTGTTTGCCCTCTTTGTGGATGTGAATGTCAGAACTTGTATAATGTGAGAATGCTTGAGGTATATCTGGCAAAACTCTATAGCTCACAATGATTTAATAGTTGACTGTACCTAATGAGCAGTGGAACTACATCAATTTAAACACCCTTAGAATGCCATCTGGAGATAATGCAGTTTGAAAAATATTTGATCTCAGGTGTGTATGTACATCTCCAAATGAATTCAATGGGAATCCCTTAAGTTCATTTAAGAGCAGAATCTGGACCAGTTTCTCAAGATTCACAAAAGGACTTGTGGAATCAGTTAGAATACATTTCCAATATACAGTCTTTAATCCCTTGTGCGAGGGGAACAACTTATCTCTTGTTCAAGTCCATACCTCCCTCCCTCCACCAGAACTTCAGTTCTGAGTAACAGGCTGCGTTTTTCCTCTCAGCCTAGCATTAGCCTGATAACATAACATAACATCCTAATTCTTGGGCCTGACTGAGCTGGTATGGAAAGGTTTCTGTGCCAGCTTTTGTTGTCTCTGGGGCCATCAGGAGACTGTTCAGGCCAGTGTAAGTTAGAGCAGTCCCGAGGCTACTCTAACTTATGCTAGTGGGTGGTAATAGGTCCCATGGGGCCATTAGCCAACTAGGGAACACTGAAACATTGCAGAAAAATGGCCAGACCCTTTCCCTGGGACACATTCCCAATATGCTCCCTATGCTGTGGTTACAGCAACTATGCCACCCAGAGAAATCCTCAGCTGTCTGGTTAGGACAGATTAACAGTCCCTTGCGCTGCTAGAGCAGTGCATAGAGACTGCACTGGGGGCTAGAGTCTGTCTCTGTCTCCAGTGCTTTCCCTCTGAGCCCCCTAGTTTTGTTACAAATTACTTATGCAAATGAAGGGTAGACACAATGGTTATTTCAATGATTTCCTCTATCATTTCTGTCAGCATCCAAGGGTGAGCTAGGCATCTCCAGAAACAGAAAACTTGATTGCTGCTCCAACGAGCATACAAAGTAAATTAGACATGATGTAACAAAAGTGGAGAGAGGAGACTCATAGACTTCAAGGCCAGAAGGGACCATCATGATCATCTAGTGTGACCTCCTGCACATTGCCCACCCACTCCTGTCATAGACCCCTAACTTCTGGCTGCATTATTGAAATCCTCAAATCGTAGTTTAAAGGCTTCAAGTTATAGAGAATTCACCATTTATACTAGTTTAAACTTGCAAGTGACCTGCGCCTCATGCCATAAAGAACTAGATAAATTCATGGAGGATGGGTCCATCAATGGCTATTAGCCAGGATGGGCAGGAATGGTGTCCCTAGCCTCTGTTTGCCAGAAGCTGGGAATGAGTAACAGGGGATGGATGACTTGATGATTACCTGTTCTGTTCATTCCCTCTGGGGCACCTGGCTCTGGCCACTGTCAGAAGACAGGATACTGGGCTAGATGGATCTTTGGTCTGACCCGGTAGGGCCGTTCTTAAGTTCTTATGCTGCAGAGGAAGGAAACAAACAAACCCCTGGGTCTCTGCCAATCTGACTGGGGAAAAACTCCTTCTTGACTCCAAATATGGTGATCAGTTAAACCCTGAGCATGTGGGAAAAACCCACCAGCCAGACATCTGGGAAAGAATTCTCTATAGTAACTCAGAGCCCTCCTCATCTAGTGTCCCTTTGAGGGGGTCAACAAGCATGTGGACAAGGGGGATCCAGTGGATATAGTGCACTCAGATTTTCAGAAAGCCTTTGGCAAGGTCCCTCACCAAAGGCTCTTAAGCAAAGTAAGCTGTCCTGGGATAAGAGGGAAGGTCCTCTCATGGATTGGTAACTGGTTAAAAGATAGGAAACAAAGGGTAGGAATAAATAGTCGGTTTTCAGAATGGAGAGAGGTGAATAGTGGTGTCCCCCAGCGGTCTGTAATGGGACCAGTCCTATTCAACATATTCATAAATGATCTGGAAAAAGGGGTAAACAGTGAGGTGGCAAAATTTGCCGATGATACAAAACTACTCAAGGTAGTTATGTCTCAGCCAGACTGCGAAGGGTTACAAAAGGATCTCACAAAACTGGGTGACTAGGCAAGAAATTGACAGATGAAATTCAGTGTTGATAAGTGCAAAGGAATGCACATTGGCTGTGTTCAGTTTTTTGAAATTAGAAAGTTGGCAATCCTAAACCCTGCCCTCCCCTGTGGCCCCACCCCCTGGCCAGGCCGGAATTAGGAGTGGGGCCGAGGTAAGAGCTGCCCAGTGAGCCCAGGCTGCAATGGGGAGCCCTGGACTCTCCACCTGCCCTAGGTGGGGGGCTGGGGTGCCTGACAGCAGCCCCCAGCCTGTGTTCCCAACCCCGGGGTGCACTGTCCAGGGCAAGTGGAGGGTCTGGGGCTCCGCACAGCAGCCTGGACTCCCTGGGCGGCTCTTACTACTGCCTGGCTCTGGCTTCTGGCCTAGCTGCAGGAAAGGAGGAGCAGGATGCGGGGCCTTGTGGCAAGAGGGTCTAAGGCCCACCTCACATCCCTCCCCCACCTCACTGGGAAAAGGCTGGTGCTACCCTTGAGCCTCAGGCAGCTGCAGGGCAGCACCACAGGGAATCCAGGACACATGCTGTCCCGGACTCATTCAGCCCAGGACTGACTCTTGAACTCTGCATTTTGGGACTGTCCTGCCCAATTCGGGACGGGTGTTCACTCTGCTAGATTTGATTAGTGCGTCAGGCACTTAAGTACTACATTTCTTGTGTCTGTTGACAAGCAGGTCCCCCTATCTAGGAAGGCTTGAATTTAAGACAGTTCTTCGGCTCTAATAAGAAAACCTTTTACTCTGAAGCATAGGTTCTACCACCCACGTAGTTCAAATGCAATCCTATTCCAGATCAATGCAATCTTGTCTCAAGTGGGGAGCTGTGATAAATCTGTTCAAATCTCATTTTGTCACAACACTCTGCGCCAACAGAAAAGATAATGAAAGTTTAGGTATGAACACGGTTCTTCTTTCCTGACAACAAACCACCTATAGAGTCCAGTGGAATATCTTATTGATTCACTCTAATATTACTTGAAATTGGTTGCTGTTTCATTCAAGCATTACATGTATTTAGTGTTATGGTTGTTTCTGCTTTGTACAGAAATAGATATAAAGAGACTGGAGAAAAACAGACTGTTTTCTCAACGTGGGATGCCTTTTCTCATGCTGTAACTGGCTTAATAAAGCACTACTCTCCATTCTTCCCACCCCTTTCTAATTAGGTTTGGGGAATAGTTTTCATTGGGTCTGCTCAATCCTACCACATTGATTATGGTTACAAAAAGAAAGCTCCTGACGGGGTTAAAACATAATTCAGTGTTATGTAGAAGCATCTAAACCATATTTTAATTGCATTCCTGAACCGTTCTACAGCCTTAAAGGTCCGAAGGGACCATTCTGATCATCTGTTCAGACCTGCTGCATAACACTGACCATAGAACCTCACCCAAAAATTTCTGCATCAAGTCCATAATTCTGCAGAGTAGGCTCACAGTTTAGTCCTGTCTATCTTGCACATTTCACCCGTGTTGCAGGGCTGCTGCAGTATAACAGAGTTGCTGCAGTAGAGTAGGACATACAAATGAAGCAGAGCCCTTTCCCCATCCTTTACTCCGCTGAGTGTAGGTGTAACACCGACAGACCCTGGGATCGAACCTGGGACTTCTGGAGCTTTGTCAATGAGCCTCTACTGTATGAACTAAAAGCCAACTAACTCTTAGCTAAGGCTGTAAAGCAGACTCATTAATCTCTTTCCCAGCCAGCCAGCCAGCTCAGAACACCATACCCAGGAGGAGTGTGGGTTACACAGGCTGGAAGAAATTTGGCCCTTAAGCTCCTGCCATAACAGTGACACTAGAAACCCCAAAGAGAGTGGAAGAAGAAGGGCACTGTTATATCCACCTTAGTCCTGCCCTCCCTTATGCACTGGCTAGCAGAGCTAGGTCATCATATATGTTGGCATGATATGCAGCATGATAAAGGTGAACTGCAGCAGTTGGGGCTGCTGTGTGCACTGCCTAAGTGCTCTTGTAACTCACTGCTGAGTATATGTTACAAGTCGCCCTCTCTGCCAGTCCACAGAGGATATGAGTTGTTGCTGTCCCAAGTAGGGAACACTGACTTGATGCTCATGCTGGAGCAGCTCATGGTTTTAGCTCTGGAGGTCCCTAATTTAATCCCTTGTGTGTCAGCCAAGATGGTGGCTGTCACTCTCGGAGGCACGGTGACATCTCAGAGCAGCTTTCTCCCTTTAAAAACTCAGGATTTAGTGAACAAATTGAGTAAAGATCATATAATTCTGTATACAGAAACATGCATAAATTAATCACTTTTTCTGTGCCTAAACCGGCACTTTTCTCTGTTTGGTAGCTGTGCAGATTATGGACTAATGGAAATAGTGGCCTGCACAGACACAAGTAAGAAAATTTTTAAAAAGCTGACTTTGAAAAGCTTTATAAAAATACCAAAATAATCTACTGGCTAATTCTATTTCTCTTCCTCTGCTCTGCTGGAGGCATGATACCAGAATAGATGATAGGCCCATTGTCAACTTCTGTTCCTATCCAGTGTGGCTGTTGTAACAGTTTTCCATAACATATTGCATTTACTAAATATTAAATAACAAAAGTGTGAATTCTCAGCCTTTATATAACAATTTACATCTTCAGAGCATTGTAATTAGTTAATTCTCCCAACCCCTCTGTGAGACAGAATGACTCAGTGGGCCTGTTTATATTGACGCACTGTGATATGTTTGTCTCTTCTATGGATAGTTAGGAATAAGTTGTCTGTTGTGCAGCCTAATTCCCATGGGGCCTTCTAAATTGGGGGGAAGATCACTGCTGAAATGGCATGAAAGTAATTCACATACCTACAGTTTCCCTAGATAGGGCTAGATTGTGGGGTTAAAGTACAGGTCTACATTGGGGTTGGAGTAAAGCTGCATTGCCCCAGTGAATGCACTAGAAACCACTGAACTGTAGGGAGGCAAAATGCCTCCCAGAACTCCTGGGTACAAGGGGACCCTTAGAAGGGTGAAGCATTTGTCCCATTTTGCACCCAGCTAGTTCAGCTGGCCAGTGAGCTGAGAGATGACACCCTTTGGAGTGTCTGTACTCAGGAAACCATGGGCTGTAGCTGTAGATATTCCACATAGCGAAGGGAGGGAAAGGAGTGCTCCAGCATCCTCTCCGCTGGTGCACTCCCACATGCAGCGCTCAGTCACAATCTGACCCACAATTAATATATAAATTATTAATCCAGGTGTAAGACAAAACTAACAATATGTGGAGGAGACAGAATGCAGTGGGAGATGCTTCTGTGAACATAACTCTAAAACATCCATCTTCTCTTAGCAGTCAGCTGAGTTCTGCAAAATCAGTGTTCTTTAAGGAGCTATCCAGCAGCACTAATTTCCCCGACCATGGGACTAGATGAGCTTGTAAAAAAAAAAAAAAATCATGAACCATTCACAGAGTTAAATTTCCTTCTCTTTGTTGGCATTTAACATCTGTGAATAGCATGTGTGAGGATCAGATGCTATTTTTAGTGCCAATCTGAAATAGCGATCTGATACCAAGCCATTAGTAAAGCAGTCTCCAAGGCTTTTGTTTGCAATTGTTAGCTCATACTATATATTTATATAACTTCCTTTGTATGTTCACTCCCCCACATCTTGTTTCATCTACGAGTAAATTTAGATCAGTGTAGTTGTTGCTCCTGGGAAAAAAAGCCCTCTAAATTGAGTTCTCTAAAGACATATCACTCATTTAAATCTTAAACGTGTTTATTTTGCATCCCTCATCATGTTCTTTACATTCTTAATTGTCATGCAA
This sequence comes from Lepidochelys kempii, assembly GCF_965140285.1. Classification (NCBI taxonomy): domain Eukaryota; kingdom Metazoa; phylum Chordata; order Testudines; family Cheloniidae; genus Lepidochelys; species Lepidochelys kempii. Next base: position 92,479,624 of record NC_136383.1, read on the forward strand.
GTTTCCTGTTGTTTAATTTTGGATGCTGAAGATAATTTAGATTCTCAGTCAGGTAATAGCAGTGCAAAGGCTGTCCTAACCTTCTCTTAATATTTCATCCTGTTTCCAAAATGACTTTTACCATATCTCCTGTTTTGGTCAGCCTCAGGGTGAGGGGGTTTGAGACCTAGTGCCCATTGGTGGCCCAACACTTAGAGAGCATGATAAAATGGGTGAATAAAGAACACAAGGCAGATTATCAGCTGGTGTAAATGAAGTGAGCTCCTCTGATTTTAAATGGGACCATGCCAATTTACATCAGCTGAGGAGCTGGACCATTAAAGTCTATTTGAATTACATGCTACTGAGTGCTGTACGCTTAGTGGTTCATTCTAGCGCTGAGTGGGGATATTGCTCTTTGCATTTCTTTCACTCAGTTGCCTGGTTTTCATGTCTATCCTACATGTGTGGAGGATACACTGATCTATCAATAGTATCAGAGATGATAACTCACAGGATGGTGAGGCTGGGTGAGAGATACTTAAGAAGTTAAGGGATTTTCAAAAGTAGTCAGCATTAGACTAACTCTGCTCCCACTGAAGTCAATGGGAGCTTTGGCAGCAAAAGAAGAAAAATAATGACAATTGGGAGCTTGTCATCCAAAGTGGTGATGGCTATTCAGTCAGGATTTCCATGATCCATGTTGCCCCTGAACTCAGTCCCAAGAGTATTAATTCTTGCAACTGTAGAACAGGGTGTAAAATTGAGAAGAAACATTTTCCAGTTGTCTGAAATGGGTGGCTTGATAAATTATGTAGTGTGTAATTTCTACAGGGCTGGCCTTACCAAGGGGTGAACTGAGGCGGCTGCCTCAGGCGCCAAATTTGAGGGGGGGGCACTAGGACCCAGAGTGTAGAAAATTGTGTCTGCTGCTGGTGCATGTTAGGATATAGATATTCAGGCCTGTCTGTAAAGGTCTATAAGAATTTAGGTGTATTCTTATCACTTGGCTAGTTCTAGAGGTATAAAAGAGAGAATCAAAATCACTGTCTTCCAGTGTAAGGTCCTTCTCTTACTGTGACAGTCTGAGGCCCTGTGCTTAGGCTAAGGCTTTTGGCTAAGCAACAGAGGCAGCCATAAGCTGGGAAGCAACCAGTCACATCCTCACGTTCCAAACTAGTCACATTGAAAGAAGGTGCTAGTGGGCTGTTAGGAATACAATCCTGTCCTGATAATGCCTATTGCCTCCAGAGAAAGGGAAATGCCTAGAAAATGTAAAAGAAAACTTAGTTTGATAGCATCCTGTCTGGCAAGAACTCACTTATCAATAGCTGGGATGTGAAATCCTCACTTCTGTATTGTTTTGTCATTATAGTTCCCACTTTGCTATTGTTTGTCTGTATAATCTCTGCTGGTTCTGTGATTGTTTCTGTCTGCTGTATAATTAATTTTGCTGGGTGTAAAGTAATTAAGGTGGTGGGATATAACTGGTTACATAATCATGTTACAATATGTTAGGATTGGTTAGTTAAATTTCAGTAAAATGATTGGTTAAGGTATAGCTAAGCAGAACTCAAATTTTACTATATAGTCTGCAGTCAATCAGGAAGCGGGAGTGTGGGTGTGTGTGGGGGAAATGGGAACAGGTAATCGGGGTGGGGAAATTGGAATCATGTTTTGCTAAAGGGGGAAATGGGAATGGGGGTGGGGAAATTGGAATCATGTTTGACTAAGGGCAGGAATGGGAACAGGGACACAGGTGTAAGGCTCTGTGGTGTCAGAGCTGGGAAGGGGGACACTAAGGAAGGAAACTGGAATCATGCTTGCTGGAAGTTCACCCCAATAAACATTGAATTGTTTGAACCTTTGGACTTTGGGTATTGTTGCTCTCTGTTCGTGCGAGAAGGACCAGGGAAGTAAGTGTGTGAAGGAATAAGCCCCCTAACAGTGCATATGTATTCTCTCTGCTCTAGATGCACAGAGATGGTGGAGTGCTGTGCTGGAGGAAGGAGGGCACAAGAGACATAACAGGAAGGCAGGAGAAAAGGTGAGAGGGAATAACAGAAAGCAGCAGGAGCTGCAGGGAGAGAGAGGAGGAGGAGCCTCTTATATACCTCTCTAGCACCCCCAGAAGCCTGGCCTGATTAACGCCAGCTTCTCAGGGAGCTTCCTGTTTCCTGCTGCTTCCCTGAACCCACTTGAGGAGAACAGGCAGTCAACTGAAGTAGTAGGAGACAGGTAGGCTCTTAAGATGTTGATATCTTCCCTCACTCAGGCCTTGCTACCAGCCTGCTTATTTGTCCCCTTCAATTGAATGTTGAGAACAACTATAACTGGCACAGAACAGCAGTCATGAGTGAAAGAAGAAAATGCCCCTCTGGGGCATCATTCAGAAGAAGAAAGAAAACAAAGGAAGCTTTTCTATCTAAGCAGGAAGGAGCTCTCCTGAGCTACATAGACACAAATGTTCATGGTGAGCCTTCCGGCCCCAGTGAGGGATGTGAGTGGTGAGGAGATGTCTGATCTTCCAGTTAGTCAGAGTGCAGGTGACTTGGCAGCTACTGCAGCATCCATATCTCCATCTCAAAAGGACGTAACCATGCACATTCCTGAAGAAAAGTGTAGATCAGAGAAGAGTGTGTTGGAGGCACAAGAAACAGCTGCTGCTGAGTTTAGTTCCTTAAGTCTAGATGATCCAGGACTGTGGACCCACTTGAGCAGTAGCCTGAGGGACTTCCTTGTACTGCTTGGGCCACAGCAAGTGAAAAACTTCATGTTTCCCCAAAACAATGAAAATAGAAGTTTCCATCCAACACATTACTGGTGTGAAATTCCCTATGGTGACAAAGTGGAGAGGCCATGGCTTATGTACTCAAAAACCCAGAATGCTGCATACTGTTTTTGTTGCAAATTCTTCCAGTCTAATGTTCCAGTCACATTGGGTTCTACAGGAACAAAGGACTGGAAAAATCTGGCTAGAAATCTGGCATGCCATAAGACGGCAGCAAATCACCAGAGAGATTTCCAGAGGTGGAAAGAGCTTGAGATGAGACTAAGGTTAAAGGCCACCATAGATGATCACCATCAAGAGAAGATTGCATCAGAGTCTCTTTACTGGCAAAATGTTCTGAAAAGGCTCATTGCCATTGTGAGACTGCTTGCTACTCAAAACCTAGCACTGCGTGGCACTTCAGATCAGCTGTATGTGCCAAACAATGGAAAATTCCTTAAAACTGTGGAGCTGATGGCTGAGTTTGATGCTGTACTCCAGGAACATCTAAGAAGTCACCACCCAAGAAATGTACACACACCACTACCTTGGAAAAACCATTCAAAATGAGATCATACAGTTACTGGCAACAAAAGTCAAACAGAAGATTGTGGCAGATCTGAAGTCAGCAAGATATTAATCTGTTATTCTGGATTGCACACCTGACATAAACCATACGGAACAAATGCCTCTAATGGTGCACTTTGTAACAACAACAACAGAACCTAATGAAAAGTCCCTGCAATGGTGACTGTCAGAGAGCATTTTCTAGAATTTACTACATTTTCTAGAATTACATTGGTGATACTACAGGAGCTGGTATGACAAATGTGCTTCTTAAAAAGCTGGAAGATACGGGAATTGCGATAGCTGACATGAGAGGTCAGGGCTACGATAATGGTGCCAACATGAGAGGAAAGAACAGAGGAGTGCAGACGTGGATCTGGGAGTTAAACCCTCAAGCATTTTTGGTGGTCAGTGATGCAGCATCAGCTTCTAGTGAGGCTGCTGAATTTTTTAATGTAATTCAGAGCATCTTTGTATTTTTCTCTGCGTCAACTCATCGATGGCAAATTTTGAAGTAACATCTGGGAGCATCCTCTCTGACACTGAAACCACTGAGTGCCACACAATGGGAAAGTTGAGTGGAGGCGATAAAGCCTATCAAATACCAAATTGGGAAGATAGATGATGCCATAGTTGCCATTATGGCGGATAATGCTATGACAGGAACTGTTCATGGGAAAACAGTGGCAGAGGAAAATGGAATCACCAGAAACATACATAACTTCATATTTCTTTGTGGCTTAGTGTTGTGACATGACATACTGTTTGAAATAAATATTGTAAGCAAGAGACTCCAAAGTGTTGACCTTGATATATCTGGAGCAATGGAACAACTGGACAAAGCAAAGTCATACCTACAGCTTACCGGTCAGATGAGGGATTTCAAAATGTTCTGAAGAGTGCACAGAAGTTGGCAGAGGAACTTCACACTGAAGCTATTTTTCCACCCATTCAAGAATACAAGAGTCACCAAAGAAGAAGACATTTGGATTACGAGGCACAGGATAATCCCATTAGAGACCCCAAACAACAATGCAAAGTTGAATTCTTTAACCAGGTGCTAGATTGTGCAATACAGTCTGTTGAAGAACGTTTCATGCAGCTCAAGGAACACAGCAGTTTATTTGGGATGTTTTATGATATTCCAAAACTCCTCACTATACCTGAAGAAGACCTACACCAGCAATGCAAGGCACTAGAGACAGTGTTGACACATGATGACATGCGCGACATTGATGCGAGTGATTTAGGTGATGAACCGAAAGTCCTTTCAAGATACATTTCAGCAGGATCAACTCCAAAGGCTGTTCTGGATATATGTGCACAAATAAGATGACCACCCTCTTTCCAAATGCTTTTGTTGCTCTGTGCATACTTCTAACACTTCCTGTAACAGTTGCCAGCGGAGAACACAGCTTCTCCAAGCTGAAGTTAATAAAAACACATCTATGCTCCACAGTGACACAGGAGAGGCTGGTCGGCCTTGCAACCATCTCAACAGAGCATGAGCTGGCCAGACTGTGGACCTTCAGCAGGAAGCAGTTCAAATCTTTGCATCCAAGAAGGCACAGAAAGCATCACTTTGATTATTCAAACAGATAAAAATGCCAGTGTTTACTATGCAGACAAGAAAAGTTACATTTGCTGTTCAGGCATTGAAAGTTAAGTGTTACTTAAAATTTTTGAACAAGGCATTTTCAGTTGTTAGTTCTCCTTTATTGGGGTAAGTAGTAGAGCAGTACCATGAGAGGAGTAGAACAGGAAGAAGGCAGAATTGAGACCTTTCAAAGTTTTGGCCCAAGCGAGGGAGCATGGGGGTGTCATTTAAGTTTCCCGCCTCAGGTGCCAAAATGCTGTGGGTCAGCTCTGGATTTCTACATGGTGGTGAATGCCGCAGTTCATTGGTACTCAGGCTATTTCAATTTGCTTAATGCTGTTTGAAGTTTGATTTCCCAACAACCCTTAAATTCAAGAATCAGATTCTTCTCGGACTTCCCATGTAATCCCATTGGGACTGTTGTTTAGTGATTTTTTTAACACTGGAATAAGATTATGAAAATGATAAGTCTTTGTTCTAAGATTTAAAAAAGTGACTAATTATTAGCCCCTGATTTTGAAAAGTGAGGGAGGCCAGCAGTTCCCAGTGAAGTTAATATGAGCAATTGAGTGCTCAGCAGTTTTGAAAATCAGGCTACTTATTTAATTGCCAAAATTAAAACATGGATTATGGAGCCTAACTTTTGGCATAATTTTTATTTTTTTAGATCATATACCCATATTTTCAGGTGCACTGCCTATAATGTTGAGTTCTTATAATTTATTTAGAGACACTATATCCATTATTTTAAAAGGTTAGTATATCTGAGACAGTACACCAAGGAGAAACTATTATAATGATAGAGAGACATTTCTGAGGGAGATTTTCGAAGGCACAAACAGCACTGTTGTATCTGAACACATTGGCTTTCAGAAGGAGTTAGGTCTTGCAGTGCCTTTTGAAAATCACTCTCTTAATTTTTAGTAGAGCTGGTCTACCTACTGACTAAAAATAATGTATTCAATCTATTTTTCCCTTTTTCTGTAACAGATCAGTTTTTAAAGATTTTGTCAATTTGAAACTGCTTAGCAAATACTATAAACACGCTGAAGCTCTGAGTTATCCACAGCAAGTGTTCAGTAGATTATTTGACATTCTCTAGTTAAGAGTTAAGCAACCAGTGACAGACAAAACCTGGTATTGTCTGTTTCCTGATTAGATTTGAATTAATCTTTATCACCATATTCTGACTAATATTTATTTTGTTTCTTGATTACACAGATCTCAGCTGCATAACTAAAATTCATTGTCATGAGCATTCAAACCAAACAAAGCTTCAGTTGTATGAAGGCTCTCAAACAGTAAATAATGAAGAAGTATGAACAGACCAAGTCACAAACTGGTTTCTAATTCCTTAGACTGTTTACAAAGAAGTTTTTATATTTGTTGATCAACTCTAGTAATTAATGCTAATGACTAGGCTTGACTAGGCTTGATTATTCAAGTGCTCCCCTAGCAAAGCAGACTGGGGAGCTCATGTCTCTGTTAATTTTAATTATTATGTATTGTAGATATTTATATTAACTCTCAGTGCTAGTAGTGGGGAAAAGTTATTGCAGATAAGGTGACCCTTTATTGAGAGTCCAGGGGGGAATTGTTCTCCAAATGTACTGACTGCAGGGCTTTTTAATTGCAAACCAGGAGATGAGCCCAGCAGCAAGTGGCATTATAGATTCATAGATATTAAGGTCAGAAGGGACCATTATGATCATCTAGTCTGACCTCCTGCACAATGCAAGCGACAGAATCTCACCCACCCACTCCTGCGAAAAACCTCTCACCTATGTCTGAGCTATTGAAGTGCTCAAATCATGGTTTAAAGACTTCAAGGTGCAGAGAATCCTCCAGCAAGTGACCCATGCCCCATGTTACAGAGGAAGGCGAAAAACCCCCAGGGCCTCTTCCAATCTGCCCTGGAGGAAAATTCCTTCCCGATCCCAGATATGGCAATCAGCTGAACCCTGAGCATGTGGGCAAGATTCACTGGCCAGATGCCCAGGAAAGAATTCTCTGTAGTAACTCAGATCCCACCCCATCTAACATCCCGTCACAGGCCATTGGGCCTATTTACCATGAATAGTTAAAGATCAATTAATTGCCAAAATCATGTTATCCCATCATACCATCTCCTCCATAAACTTATCGAGTTTATTCTTGAAGCCAGATAGGTCTTTTGCCCCCACTGCTTCCCTTGGAAGACTATTCCAGAACTTCACTCCTCTGATGGTTAGAAACCTTCATCTAATTTCAAGTCTAAACTTCCCGATGGCCAGTTTATATCCATTTGTTCTTGTGTCCACATTGGTACTGATCTTAAATAATTCCTTTCCCTCTCTGGTATTTATCCTTCTGATATATTTATAGAGAGCAATCATATCTCCCCTCAACTTTCTTTTATTTAGGCTAAACAAGCCAAGCTCCTTGAGTCTCCTTTCATAAGACAGGTTTTCCATTCCTTGGATTATCCTTGTAGCCCTTCTCTGTACCTGTTCCAGTTTGAATTCATCCTTCTTAAACATGGGAGTCCAGAACTGCACACAGTATTCCAGATGAGGTCTCACCAGTGCCTTGTATAACGGTACTAACACCTCCTTATCTCTACTGGAAATACCTCGCCTGATGCATCCCAAGACCGCATTAGCTTTTATCATGGCCATATCACATTAGCGGCTCATAGTCATCCTGTGGTCAACCAATACTCCAAGGTCCTTCTCCTCCTCTGTTACTTCTAATTGATGCGTCCCCAGCTTATAACTAAAATTCTTGTTATTAATCCCTAAATACATAACCTTACACTTCTCCTATTAAATTTCATCCTATTACTATTACTCCAGTTTACAAGGTCATACAGATCCTCCTCTGTGATATCCCGGTCCTTCTCTAAATTGGCAATACCGCCCAGCTTTGTATCATCCACAAACTTTATTAGCGCACACCCACTTTTTGTGCCGAGGTCAGTAATAAAAAGATTAAATAAGATTGGTCCCAAAACCGATCCCTGAGGAACTCCACTGGTAACCTCCCTCCAGCCTGACAGGTCACCTTTCAGTATGACCCACTGTAGTCTCCCCTTTAACCAATTCTTTATCCACCTTTCAATTTTCATATTGATCCCCATGTTTTCCAATTTAACTAATAATTCCCCATGTGGCACCATATCAAATGCCTTACTGAAATCTAGGTAAATTAGATCCACTGCATTTCCTTTGCCTAAAAAATCTGTTACTTTCTCAAAGAAGGAGATTACGTTGGTTTGGCACGATCTACCTTTTGTAAAACCATGTTGTATTTTGTTCCATTTACCATTGACCTCAATGTCCTTATCTACTTTCTCCTTCAACATTTTTTCCAAGACCTTGCATACTACAGATGTCAAACTAACAGGCCTGTAGTTACCCGGATCGCTTTTTTTCCCTTTCTTAAAAATATGAACTATGTTAGCAATTCTCCAATCATACGGTACAACCCCTGAGTTTACAGATTCATTAAAAATTCTTGCTAATGGGCTTGCAATTTCATGTGCCAATTCCTTTAATATTCTTGGATGAAGATTATCTGGGCCCCCCGATTTAGTCCCATTAAGCTGTTCGAGTTTCGTTTCTACCTCAGATATGGTAATATCTACCTCCATATCCTCATTCCCATTTGTCATGCTACCATTATCCCTAAGATTCTCATTAGCCTCATTAAAGACTGAGGCAAAGTATTTGTTTCGATATTGGGCCATGCCTAGATTATCCTTAACCTCCACTCCATCCTCAGTGTTTAGCTGTCCCACTTCTTCTTTCTTTGTTTTCTTCTTATTTATATGGCTATAGAACCTTCTACTGTTGGTTTTAATTCCCTTTGCAAGGTCCAACTCTACTTGGCTTTTAGCCTGTCTCACTTTATCCCTACATGTTCTGACCTCAATAAGGTAGCTTTCCTTGCTGATCTCTCCCATCTTCCACTCCCTGTATGCTTTCTGCTTTTTTCTTAATCACCTCTCCAAGATGCTTGCTCATCCAGCTTGGTCTACAACTCCTGCCTATGAATTTTTTTTCCTTTCTTGGGATGCATACTTCTGATAGCTTCTGTAGCTTTGACTTCAAATAATCCCAGGCCTCCTCTGCCTTTAGATCCATACGTTCTTCAGTCCAATCCACTTCCCTAACTACTTTCCTTAATTTTTGAAAGTCAGCTCTTTTGAAATCAAAAACCCTAGTCGCAGATTTATGTTTGTTTATCCTTCCGTTCAGTTTGAACTAAATTAGCTCATGATCACTTGAACCAAGGTTGTCTCTACAACCATTTCTTCTATGAGGTCCTCACTACTCACCAAAACAAATCTAAAATGGAATCCCCTCTTGTTGGTTCAGAAACCACTTGATGAAGGAATCCATCAGCTATTGCATCTAGGAAAATCTGAGTCCTATTACTATTACTAGCACTTGTCCTCCAGTCTATATCTGGGAAGTTAAAGTCTCCCATGATCACGCAGTTTCCATTCTTATTTGCTTCATTAAAAACACTAAAGAGGGCTCTATCTATATCCAAATTAGATCCCGGCGGTCTATAGCACACCCCAAGCACTATCACAGGGGAGGCTCTAGTAGTTTTCTTTCCCAATGTGATTTTTTCCCAGACGGACTCTGTCTTATCCATTCCATTGCTTCTTATTTCTTTACATTCTACCTCATCATTGATATACAATGCTACTCCACCACCTTTACCTTTATTTCGGTCTTTCCTAAACAGCACATACCCTTCAATACCTGTAGTCCAGTCATGACGACTATTCCATCATGTTTCTGTTATCCCTATAATATCTGGCTTCACTTCCTGCACCAGTAGCTCTAGTTCCTCCATTTTGTTACCTAGGCTCCTCGCATTGGTGTACAAACATCTTAATTTTTGCTGTTTGGCCTTGCTCACATTCTTTACCCGATTAGGCACGGACATTCTGCAGCCAGTATGATCTATTACACTGGTATCCACACTGCCCTTCCTCCTTATGTCCATTCTCCTACCCACGGTTGTATCTTTTCTTACTTTGTTTTGTTCCCTCTCAATGCTAAAATCCAGCGTGGAGATTACCTGGACATCTCCCAACCATCTCCCCCAGATTCCTAGTTTAAAGCTCTCTTAATCAGTTGTGCCAGCCTCCATCCTTGAAGTCTATTTCCTTCCCTACTCAGATGAAGTCCATCCCGAGAGAACTATCCTCTGTCCATGAATGCCTCCCAGTGGTCATACATCTCAAAGCCCTCCTTACAGCCCACCACTGCCTGAGCCATCTGTTGATAGTCATGATCTTGTCACATCTTTGTTGCCCTTCTCTAGGAACAGGCAGAATCCCACTGAAGATCACCTGAACCTCGATTTCCTTAAGTGTCTTCCTTCCCCAGCCTGGCATAGTCTCCCTTGATATGTTCCAGCGAGAATCTACCAGTATCATTTGTTCCCACATGAAGGACGATCAGTGGATTCTTTCCCGCTCCCTTTAGGATTCTTTTCAACCTGAGGTCCACATCCCGTATCTTAGCACCTGGAAAGCAGCACACCCTTCTATTCTCTGGATCAGCTCTGGTTACAGGTCTGTCCATTCTTCTCAGTAAGGAGTCCCCAATCACAAAGACCTGCCTTTTCCTGGTGACGGTGCAATTCTCCGGTCTATCCCCTGTTCCCTCTGGCTACAGGTTCTTTCCATTCCTATTCTCCATTGTAATCCTCCTCAACCCATCCTGTATCCTCCTGGGGCTCATATTTGGTGTAGTCTCAATTGACTCTTCCCCTTTTCCTATAGGACTAGCCGCTCTTCTCTTCTTCCTTGCCCTTCCACCTTCAGTGACCACCTGCTGAGCCCCTTCTTCATTTTCCAACTCTGCAAACCTGTTCTTGAGTTCTATTTCTCCTTCAGTAGCCCGTCTTTTCCTCTGCCTGGTTCTCTTAGTCATATGCTTCCACTGTCCATTTTCTTCACCCAGCAGTCTCCCCTCAGAATTCTTCAGTCCTGCTTCTATCTGCAAGTCTGAGCTTTTCTCTTCCGCCTCCTCATGTCTTTGCTCCATAATCCACTCGAAGCCCCTTCTAAACTCAATCAGACTTTCTACCTGCATCTCCAATCCTCGGATCTTTCCTTCCATCAGCTCTATGAGATGGCACTTCATGCAGACGAAAATCTTTCCAGGTACCCCCTCCAGGATCATACTGCAGCTTCCACATCCAGTCATCTTCATTGTGTCTTCCACTACATGGGTCACTCCCACTCCTGCCTCTGTATCTGTCATAGCCTTCCCACCTAAATCCTGTTAATCTGGGAAACACAAACCACACCAAAACACCACCACCCACAGCAAAAACAAACCCCCAACGAGCACCGCAATACAAACTCCCCTTTCAAACTCCCCTGTTTACAGCTCTGTTTGCTCACTCCTGTGCCGCTGCAGCTGTCATTATGGCGTTTTGTGCCAGAAAGATGGCGAGCTGGGACTGCAAAGTCTGAAGTAGCAGAGCTGCCAATCATAATGTGCAGCTTTGCGGGTTATGAAGGAAGTTTCCAGTTAAAGTTACTGTATTATGACACTCACTGGGAGTTTCACAAAAAAGTAGAAACAAATACTAGTTACAGTAAGAGGTTAACACATTACTACAGTCAATTTACAAAAGTTATAATATGACTACTGGAACTATTTCATAGAAACTGCTGCAATGTCCTATTTGAGATATTCTGCTTTGGAAGTTTTTAATCAGATATGTTGAGATAATGTGTTTTATGAAGACAATGGATTGACTTAGACAACGTTGAGTATACAAGCACCATTCATTAAATCTCACCATAGAGTTTTTGTGAGTCTCCTATCTGTAGAGAACTATTAAGATACGAGAAAGAAGAATTTAATCTTACAGAGCTTGAAACTATGCTCATTGAAGTCAATGGCAAAGCTCCCATTGGCTTTAATGATATAGAATCCAGGACCTCATTTTTATAGTGTCTTTCATCTGAGGTTCTAAAAGTGCTTTGCAAATGCTAATATTAGTGTTACTTTTTCAGATGAATAAATTGAGGTGAGGTGACTTTCCCAAGATAAGATACTATGGTGAGTAGGTGATGGAGAAGGCAAAAGATCTGACTCAGGACTCTGATCTAACCATTACACAGCACTCCCTCCTTTAGGCAAGAGACCTTCACAGAAATTTGATAGTCTTGGAACAGCAAAATAATGTGAATTAAATGTGGCTCATCTTACTCAATTCATTTTATTATGCATTTATATAGTTTCTATACACAAACCAAACTGATAAGAATATAATAGGGCTGTGAATTCTGTTGTAGACCAACTATAGACTTTACTTAGCCAATGAATTATTTTCAATTCAAAGATGCATTGTGGTCAACCCTCTCCCTCCCACAACTTACAGCTTTCAATTTCTAGTGTGCAGTTTTGTTCATCCAGAGGGTATCTACGTAGATCCATCATGCAAGCAGCTGTAGTTGTGATCCTATAAGAAGGAAAAAAGATGGGTTCATGGAAAAAGTCCCTGGTATGGTATCTGTGACCAAATATTTTACTGTTTTAATGGGCAGCTTCTTTTACACCCACTAGCCACATCACCAGGCTCTTTGTGTCTTACAGTTACATATTATTCGCTATTCTGTATGTTTGGTAACCATATATTCCATTAAGAGAATTTATCGAATATTAAAATACAATAGCAAAATTCCTACTGAAAATTGCAGCTCAACACATAAGAGAAGCTCTGATGTTTTAGTGAAAATTCTATTTGGGTGTCTCATTTTAAGATTGGCAGTTAAGGTCTCTTCAAATTTATATTATAAATGTTTTTCTTTATAACCTATGTATTGCGTATCGCCTAAAATGAAAACTTTCTGATCTATCTTTACTTACCGTTATTGTACATTTATGTTTAACACTTCTATAACAATTTTCATCCAAGCTTTAAATATTAGTTGTCAAGGTTCCTTCCACACTCTGAACTCCAGGGTACAGATGTGGGTACCTGCATGAAAGACCCCCTAAGCTTATTCTTACCAGTTTAGGTTAAAAACTTCCCCAAGGTACAAACGTTATCTTGTCCTTGAACAATATGCTGCTACCACCAAGCGTTTTAAACAAAGAACAGGGAAAGAGACCACTTGGAGACGTCTTCCCCCAAAATATCCCCCCAAGCCCTACACCCCCTTTCCCGGGGAAGGCTTGATAATAATCCTCACCAATTGGTACAGGTGAACACAGACCCAAACCCTTGGATCTTAAGAGCAATAAAAAATCAATCAGGTTCTTAAAAGAAGAATTTTAATTAAAGAAAAGGTAAAAGAATCAACTCTGTAAAATCAAGATGGTAAAAACCTTACAGGGTAATCAGATTCAAAACCTAGAGAATCCCTCTAGGCAAAACCTTAAGTTACAAAAAGACACAAAAACAGGAATACATATTCCCTCCAGCACAGCTTATTTTACCAGCCATTAAACAAAAGAAAATCTACCGTATTTTCTAGCTAGATTACGTACTAACTTTACCGGAGTTGTAAGGTTGCATTCCTGATCTGTTCCCAGCAAAAGCATCACACAGACAGACAGAACCCTTTGTTCTCACCACCCCTACCCGGTCCAGATTTGAAAGTATCTTGTCCCTCATTGGTCATTTTGGGTCAGGTGCCAGCGAGGTTATCTTAGCTTCTTAACCCTTTACAGGTGGAAGGGTTTTGCCTCTGGGCAGGAGGGATTTTATAGCACTGTATACAGAAAGGTGGTTACCCTTCCCTTTATATTTATGACATTAGTGAAGGAAGAGTTTTAAATAATAGATGGTGAACTAGCATATACTTTCATAAATCACTCCATCATTTATCTATGATAAATAGACTAGACCTCTCCAAAATGGAGTTATGCTATCAAAAGATGATGTACTATACCATAAAGATATCATGTTCTCCTCCAAACAACTGTTCTCTGTGATAATAGCCACAATATGGGCTAGATTCTGCTTCTTACTAATTAAAGCAGTCCTAGAGAAGTGATTGTGGCATTGAAAATGAGACTAGACAAAACAGTAGTGATTCTACTGGAGGGAACAATCCTGCACATATAGAGATGTGTAGTGGATGATTTAGGAGGCCTTTACCATTTTTCACTTTTATGGTTTGGTAGTTCAGAAAGGATGAATTCTTATCTCTAAGCTGGGGAGAGATGTTTCTAAGAGCTACCAAACATGAAATTGGCACAGAATTGAAATGGGAAAAGATCAAAAGGTAGCAGTGAAATGAAAGCACTCGAGTTGTCCCTTTTTGTGTTGCCAAATCTCTCTGGCAAGTAGTATGAAAAGATGGGATTGTCTATGTCTACATTTTCTTTAAGCAAATAAAACATTGATGTATCATTTGTCTGTCCGTAGTGTTTGTCATTTGGGTTGTGATTCAGTAATTTACTTTCAGAGTATATTTGGTGGTATCATTTTTATGATTGTAGGGGAACCAGCTCTCTTTCTGGACTTTGGTTAGGCCTGCAGAGAACTTAAGCAGGTATTTAATTTTCAGCACATGAAGCCAATGGGAGTATTGTCAATGGGAGGCAGGATAAATCACTGCGCTAAACCAGGAAATTGGGGTTCAAATCCTAAACTTGCTCATAGACTTCCTGTCTGGCCTTGGGCAAGACAGTTGGTGTTTTTGAAAATATTACCCCATGTGAATTAGTAGCCTAAGTCCTATTGACTTTCAGTGAGACTTTAGCTCTTAAATGCCTACATCGCTTTTGAAAATGAGATTTAGGTACTTGTGAAAATTTTACCCTTAATATCTGTAAAATGGGTATAATAGCTCTCTACCTAACATGCTTATTGTGAGAATAAGATTCATGAATAATTTTGAAGCACTCAGATACGGTGGTGACAAGTGCCATGGAAGTACCTAGGAAGACATACAGAAATTTACTACTGGTGTGCTGTAAATTAAGCAACAATTTAAGTACTGTCTGGAATTGGACAATAATCTGCTACAACTATCAATATGCTGCATACCTTAGTGCCGCAGTGTGTTTAATGTTTCTTAGTTATAAAAATTATATATATACATGGTTTTAAACTCTATGCTTAAGGACTAATTGCAGATAGCATTGTTATGTGAGTCAGACCATCACAATACATTGGAATATTTCAGATTATCTGTTTCAGATACAATGCAAATATATGCTCTGAACAAATTGCATTCTTTCTGGAAGGCTGGTTTTGGGAGCCACATGATTTTGCGTATTAAACTGAATTGCTTCTCTTAATAGGGTGGTGTTTATTGTGGTGGTCAAGGACTTCAGTGAAGATAGGAGCTAGTTTATATCATCCTTGTGGCAGAGAAACCTTATGCCAAAGGACTCATTGAAAATGCACAGTAAAAGGTATTCATTCTTTCCTACTTAATTCTATACATAACTGCATATATTAGTGTTAGTCCAGTTAAATGCTTTTTTATGAAGATTCCAAACAGTATTTCTTTTGTTCCCAGTTAATCAGCCTTAATTTAGCTCATTTGCAGTAGATTGATTGATTCAGAAAGATTGCACAACCCATAGACATCAATACAAGATTTCCTGGATGGCACAATGATCATAGCACTATAGTGGCCAACTTGCTTTCTTATGATTATAAGGTTGGATTTTCAAAAGCACCTAAGTGACAAGGGGAGCACATGTCCCATTGACTGACGACGGGGCTTGTGCTCCTAAGTCACTTAAGCACTTTTGAAAATCCCATCGTATAAATAGTAGTACATTTTTAATGCCAGTTTACTCCATAGTTTCAAGGATTTTATGTTAATGCAACTAATCCACTGTAAAACTGATATAATGGTTGTTGGTCAATTATTCTATAAGCCTTAAATGTTCCACTGAGCAACTTTTTTATACAATTACTCTGTAAAGCAGAATTAACTCTTTTGGGCAAGGACCATCTTTTCATTCTATGCATGTACAGTGCCTAACACAGTGGGATCCAATCCCTAATGGAGGCTTCTAAGCACGACTGTAATACAAATAAAGAAATAGCAATATTGTGCAGTTTTTGTGGTAAGACACTATATTATTACTGTATTTGGACCTTGAATGGAGCTTGCAAGAGACTGCTTAATAGGTAGGTTTCCTCTGCTGCATAAACCAAATTCTTGGCTTCAGTGGTAACTTATGGCAGTGAATTTCAAAAGTTATTTTTTTTTACCCATATCTCCTTATGTGGGATTTAAATGTGGTGCCCTTAATTTTCATTGCATTTCCTCTTGCTCTTGTAATTTGAGAGAAAGTAAATAGAGCATTGGACTTACTTTCTCTACACCATTCATTCTGCAACCTCTATCATGCCTCCTGCAAGACACGGTATCGTACATACCATTTGGTGTATTTGTGGGAAAGGGTTAATGAGCAGCCCAAAGCACAGTAAAAAAATGATTTTGTGCTCTCTACTCCCCTTTTTCCTCTTCTTTTCTTTCCTCCTTTCTGCTATAACAGGAGCACTGAATGCTAATGAGACAATCCTTGATGCAATACCAGGCAGTCATTTTCAGGTAATTAGTTGCATACTGAACACAATGAAAATGGGCTTATTATTATTCATTTCTACTGAGGCTGAATGATTCATGAACCACTTTAAGAATTTGAAAAACAGTTAGTGAATCAGAGGGAAAAAGAAACAAAATCAAAAATGGCAAGAAAATAGTAAGTCCTGGCTGAGCTCCCCCTTGTGGCTGCTCACCAAGCAGCTGTGTTTGGACTTTTGTGCTGGATCTATGTGTTTCTACACTCCTCTGGTTCTGACAGGCTCCAGCCTCTGGCCTCTCAGACATACTTTCTGGGCACAGAGCTTGTCTGGTGTCACTTCTAAGTAATGGGCTCCAGGACCCATGCGACCCTCCATACACCGTCACCAAAGCTCCACCCCCCTGGGTACTCTGATTTATATTTTAACCCTTCTGGGAACATGACAGTTGAAGTAAGACACACACTTTGCAGAGGAATTTCTAAATCAATAATTAATTACTCATAGACAAAGCACAGGAGATACATTGATCTAGGAAAAATCAGAAATGCCAGTATGTAATTCCCTCCCTCAGAGTCCTCACCATTCTTGAACATTCTATGGGTTTTGGTCAGTGCCCTCAGGGGTCCCAGGTCCTCTCTTTTGGATCTCACTTCTCTGGCTCAGTCTTCTCTTCCTGATCATGAAGCCCCCTCTGATTCCTGCATCAACCTCCCCTCAGCTTGTTTGGATTCAGCAGTCAAAACGTTTTCCAGCTCAGAGAGATGTCCCCTTTGTGTTCTCTCAATCTCCCAGAGACTGTGTTGTTAAGTGTCAGTTTGGAGGGCTTGTATACACATGGACTTGTTTCTGATTAACTCCATGTTGGATACTTTTATTCCAGAATAAGAAGGCCTTCTTCCTGTTTAGTTCAATACACTTTTAAAATGGGTTGTTTCTTTTTTTTGTTAGGAATTTTCCACTGCTTCAGCCTCTGGCAGGCAACCTGGGTGGAACTGGTTTTCTTGTAGGCTGCAGTGGTCCCATTGCTCGAAGGTGCTCCCATTTGAATGGAAAGCTATTCAGGTTGATGACTTTCAGTTTTTCCTGGTCTGGGACATCGGTGATGCCAGCCCTGGCAGGAAATGGCTAATTCAGTATACACTGAGGCATTCAATAATACAGAAATTTTTGTATCCTTTTCATCCTTTTTTCATATTTCATCCTTGCAATAGGTGTCTAGTTGAGTTAGTAGGACAGAAAATACACTCTGAGCTCTGTTGGTTTTAGTTTATTGTCAACTGAAATTGGGCCCAATACTTAGGTTTCTGAAAACAAGTTTTTACCAAACCTAAGACCAATATAAATATAACCAATTTTCTCTTACCTCCAAAGGAAACAGCTGCTAGCATAACAGACAAGTATGAATTGTCTTATGAGTAGCTAATATGTGGGAACTGCTATGGTACAGAGTTTGTGATGACTTGTGAAAAATGTTGTTTGGGACTGATACTGGTTTCATTGACTTCAGTGGAAGAAGAATCGGATACTGCATGTGAGATTCTGTGCAAAACCATTCTTGGGAGGTTGTGTGTTCTAATGGCACTGGATTGGGAGTCTGGAGACCTGGGTTCCATTGCCAGCTCTGTCAGTGACCTGCTGGATGACTTTGGTCAAATGCCTTCATGTGTCTGTGCCTATTTCCTCTTCTGTTCCCTCACCCCCTCTTGTCTGTGTTGTCTGTAGATGGTAAACTCTTCAGGGAAGGGACTGTCTCTTATGGATTTTGTACAATGCCTTCTGGTAATACCTAGAGTCTTCTACCGTACTGAAGACTCTAGGTATTACCATAATACCAAATTTCTCTGCATGAAGCAACATGTATTATGATATAGTTTTAATTGATTTTTCCATAGAATTTCCCAAGTTGTCTTTAGGGAGATTGTACTGCTTAATAGACTGTATTAGAACTATGTAATTTTTGTATTTCTCAATCAGACAAAAGAAAAGGACAAGCTGCAAGAATTTTGTAGGCAGAAAAATTATCCCTAAAAATCTCATTGAACAGGCAACTCTCATGACAATACTGAATTGTGGCAAGGTGCTGTGGACATTTACACATGTGACTAGTCCTGTTATCTTCAATGGAATTAGTTGTGTGTGTAAAAGTTGGATTGATTTCCCCTTACACCCTTTGTCTGCTGTTTCTATTTAGACGGCAAGCTCTGGGACTCTCTCTTACTATGGATATGTCTACATTGCAATTAAAAACCTGCAGCTGGCCTGTGCCAGCTGGCTTGGGCTGCAGGGCTGTGTAATTGCAGTGTAGACTACCGGGGTTAAAATAAACACAGAGGCAGTAACATGAAGTGTAGCTATTGCTTAATACTTGGTCAGAGCATTTCACCACAATAGCATTGCCAAAAAGCTGTTGTCTATTCTTCAGAGCTCTCTATAGAGGAAAAAGAAGCAATGTTTAACATAGCATGAACGATTAAATATAGAGAGGACCCAGAGCTAAATGATACAAATCCTGTCATGAAAAGTCTTGTCCCACTTGGAGAAGAAGGAATAAAATTTTAATGTGTTCTTGCCACCTCTTTCAACCAACATAGTATAAATTATAAATGTGAATAAGGGTATGAACTGGGGAAGACGAGCGTTTTTGTTTTTTAAAAGTCTCTTGTGCACACTGTAAAAACTCAGCCTGAACTGCAGTTTGAAAGTGAACTTTTACACCAAGGGGAAAAGTTGCTCTTCCTGATCTTGTATCAGCTGTACACATTGACTCTGGAGTAACTCCATCACGCTGCCGTGAGATCAGAATCAGGCCAAGGATTCATCTCTGGAAATAACTGCTTAATTTTTCTGTTTAAAATGTAAGTCTAAGACAACCTGTTTTATGCTTGGGTTTCAGAAGGACAACTTGTTGGCAAAATTATTACAAGAAACGCAGAATTTTAGAATCATAGGACTGGAAGGGACCTCAAGAGGTCATCTAGTCCAATCCCCTGCATTCATGGCAAGACAAAGTATTATCTAGACCATTCCTGACAGGTGCTTGTCTCACCTGCTCTTAAAAAATCTCCAATCATGGAGATTCCACAGTCTCCCTAGGCAATTTATTCCAGTGCTTAACCACCCTGACAGGAAGTTTTTCCTAATGTCCAACTTAAACCTCCCTTGCTGCAATTTAAGCCCATTGCTGCCTCTCCTATCCTCAGAGGTTACGAACAATTTTTCTCCCTCCTCCTTGTAACAACCTGTTATATACTTGAAAACTATTATCATGTCCCCTCTCAGTCTTCTCTTCTCCAGACTAAACAAAATCAGTTTTTTCAATCTTCCCTCATAGGTCATGTTTTCTAGGTCTTTAATAATTTTTGTGGCTCTTCTCTGGACTTTCTCCAATTTGTCCACAATTTTCCTGAAATATGGTGCCCAGAACTGGACACAATACTCCAGTTGAGGCCTAAATCAGTGTGGAGTAGAACAGAAGAATTATTTCTCATGTCTTGCTTACAACACTCCTGCTAATACATACCAGAATGATGTTCGCTTTTTTTGCAACAGTGTTCTACTGTTGACTTATATTTAGCTTGTGATCCACTATGACTCCCAGATCCCTTTCCGCAGTACTCCTTCCTAGGCAGTCACTCCCCATTTTGTATGTGTGCAACTGATTGTTCCTTCCTCAATAGAGTACTTTGCATAAGAGAAAATGATACATGTGGTTTACAATATAAAAACAGCATCCTTTACCTATATATGCCTCATATAAGGCTTTAATTCCAGAGAATCTGGTGACATCATACATTACAAAAGCAAAGCCTGGGCACTTTGTTCATAGCCACCAGAACCCCAGGATTGATAATAGGCCTTGATCCTGAAAACATGACTCTGCTGAACTTTATGCACTGTGAGTATTCCCATTTACTTCTATGTGCTGCACATATGCTTGGTGTTAATTGAAGTTTGCCGGATCAAATATTTTTATAATATATGGTTACAAAATCAACTACCCTCAGTATCTCTTGTCTGGTCACATTATATGAAAAGTACAGTTATAAATAGCTTATAAAGGATTAATAAATGAATAATGGCTGTTATAAGCACGGTACAGAATTTTCAGACTAAGTGATTTAGGATCCTGTCTCACTAACAGGTGGGGAAATGGGATGTAGGTTCCTAAGTCACTTAAGCGCTTTTGAAAGTTTTGTGTAATGTGTTACAGATGGTTATAAATGCATCAGTAGAAGTTCTTATAGATGTTTGTAAGCCACTGGTGCATAAAACCTGTTGGGTTCTGTAACTATCTATCACTATAGATTTACCATTTAGTAAAATGTCTGTTAATCATTTATTATCCTTTTATAAACTCTTTAGAAATAGAACCTTAATATAAAGTGTAACCTCTAATCCAGGGGTTCCCAAACTGGGTCTGTGAGCTTGATGTTCAATTCATTCACTTCACAACAATTTTTTAAGAAGGTGGTTCATGAACCAGTAGAGTTTAGGAGCCAGTGTCTAATCCCATTTCTTGTATCCTAAGCCACCCTTCATGTGCCTTTTGTTTCCTTCCCATTCCCCTCTGGGTTTCTAGTCCGTATATTTCTCACCTGCAATGCCAGACAACTTTATTTTTAAAAAAATATATTTTCAAGGTGTGGAATAAGCATTAATCCAAAGCCACTTGTCAAAAACTTGTGAAAACTGTTTTAATTATCTTTAAGTAATGTTGCTGTCCTGAACCAGTCATTGGTGTCATAATGAACAAAGTCAAAATAACCAGCAGTCAGGTAGATTTGGGGCAAGTATTTGGTGAGTAGGGCTGTGTGAATGACTAAACATTTGGTTTTGTTGCTTGTCCAAAAGATATCTATTTTTTCCAGATCAAGCTGAATGAAAATGTTTCAAAAATTTTTGGCATATTGAAATGCTGAAAGAAGTTGTTTGGGTTGAAGGATTCATTTTGAGTTTCTCATCAGTTCTCATACACCCAATAACTTTCATAGGAGGAATACATTTCTTGTCAAATGTAAACAGGGACATGAAAAGTTAATATACGAGTCAAATCAATCAGCTGCATTGGCGTGGAATAAGATAATTGTTTATAAAAGTCATTGCTGCATCTGACCCCTGTTACCATGTTTATACATGGACATTCTTCTCAGAAAAGTCTATTCCCTACTTTATGGAATCAAGTGCCTAAAAGTAAAGCACAATCTGAGAGAAGCTGGAGGATGGGAGGGCTGGTGGCCAAACATTCTAGTTTTGTTAGTCCTCTCCAACCCCAAAGCAAGATTAATTAGAAACTACGCAGCATTTAAAGTCTAAAAAAAAAAAAAAAAGTAAACCCAGAGGCTCAGAAAACACTTAGTACAAAATTTCAAACGTTCCTTAGTACCCAACAGAAATTGTAGTCATTTTGTAGTCAATTGTAGTCATTGGTTTATCCCCAAATCTGATCCCCAAGTTCACTGACACCATAGTTGAATGATGCCACTGAAAGGTCCAGTCATGCAAACACTTAACCACATGAATGATCCCACTGAAGTCAATAGAACTATTCTTGGGAGCAAGGGCTAGCTGTGTCAGTAAAGGGTCAGGGCCCATAGTCTGCACAGTGAAGCATGATAGATAGATAAATGTACCATATCTTCCTTATTACTTCAACAATGCTTGTCAATTAATCCCTGCATAAACTACAATAATGAGATCATATGTAGGATGACATGTGGACTTTCCCATGTGCCAAGATCTGAAAAATTCACAACTCATTCATAATTCATCTTATACATCATAGATAAAGAAAATACTGGCAAGGCTAATGCAAGAGTAGAAAGGTAATGGTGTAGATGCCTAAGCAGGAACATTTAGGAGCACCCTTGAAATTTTGTATTCTGAGCCCCTGCTCAGCCATTGCAACACCACTTCCTGGGAGGCTGTCACTAATTGGAAGGAATGTTACTGTACTTCCTTTCACTTTGAATTGTTACTCTAAAATTGTGTCCTCCAAATATATCTTTCAGGGGTTAGGTGTAAACTGTTACAAGACACTTTACACACCAAATTAAAACACTGACATATCTTATCTGGATAGAAAGGGAATTGAATTAAAGTAGAAATTTTCACTCCAGCCCCCTACTAAAGATTTATTTTCATCTTTATTTGAGAGCTGTATTTAGGAAAGTCAATAACCTTGCAACTGGTGTGTAATTTCACTGGAGTTTGAATAATTTTTATTGATTGCATTGGGCTCACAGTGAAGTGTTAAAAGCAAAATCCACTGAAGTCAAGGAAGACTCCAATAGATTTCAGTGGGCTTTGGCCTAGGCCATATGAGTTAAATAAAACAGTTGTAACCCAGGGGCTAATCAAGCCCTCCACAAATGAAACTACAGTACTTATTAGCACTCTTTTGTCATATTTGACATAATGAGAGAGCTGGCAACATGTTTTATCACAAATCGTGCCATATTGGTTTTTTTCTTAAATCCCCAGCTCCTGGAGGCAGATGATTAGGTGAAAATCTAAGTTTTCATTTTAAAAAGAGGTACACTTAGAGTCCTCATGGTTGTGGAGAAAAGCTTGAAAATGTGATCTAAGAGCACCCTAAAGACAAAAAAGAACATGATTGTGATCTCTCTGGGACATGGACCACCTTTTTATTCTGTGTTTGTACAGCAACTAGCACAGTGGTAAAGGACTGCTGCTCCTAGGTGCTGCTGAAATACAAATAAATAATATATATTATTAAAATATTATTTGCTAGGGACTGACTGAGTTTTGAATGGCAATAATACAGAGTGGATCAGATTTTTTCAGTTAGGCTTGCATAACTGGAGACATATATTTGGCACCAAACCTATATTTGCAGAGACCCAGTCTGCACACACACTCTGGGATCTGCACATGTGCATGGCCACTTCGCATGAATGGGTGTTTATGTGCGTAAGACAGGAGTTCAATTTCGTGTTTCTGAGTTTGAAAATCTGGCCCTAGGGAAAACCTTGCAGTCCATACTTTTCTTGGAGAATTGGAGAAAAGATGAAATAAGCAATGGCCATGTCTTTAATCCTCTTCCACTTTTTCATTTGTTTTATTTAAATTCTAGCACAGTCACTCCTTGTGAGAGCAGAGCTGCATATCTGGAAGTGTAATAATTAGGTAAAATATTTTGTATAATTGCAGCTATTAGTTGCATAACTATGTTTTTCTTTTTAATAAAAAACATAATCTTAAACAAAAAATTGCAAATTACTCAAGTGTCTTAAATCTGTAAGGGGACAAATATCTTGTTTCTCAACCATGTACAGTTTGCATCTAGTGCTTCTAAAATGGATCCTAATCCAGAAAATTCCTGCTTTTCTGTTAGATGATTGTTTCCTGGACATTCCAGAATATGTTTTGGGTGATAATCCTGAATTTGGATGGGTGTACAAATGTTTTCATAATTTTCCTTTTGAGGAACATAATTTTTTTTATGGGGATCATGGATGCCCTCTTGGCATATATCAAAAGTCTGCATTAGAGAAGACCATTATTTTCTTAGTATGCTATTTTTCTTTCTTTCTTTTTCTTTTCAATCTACCATAAGTGTCTGGTCTTTGTTTTGAAGGACTATGTGCTAGAAAAAGTCACTGCTGTTCTTGTTTTAGGATCATTAAGTACAGAAATGATTAGAGGCCCTTTCAAAGTTAAGACTTAGAACTTTTGCTAGATCTCCAGGGATTTGGTTTGTCAAACTCTGAGTCTTGATATTGTATAGGGATGTCTACACTTTGCAGAGTTTTTGTGCTGTCAGTTTTATTGGTGATAGTGAACTGTTGAAAGAAAAGCACTGGTTTGGGTACTCACTTACTTCCACAGACATCATAGAGTGTTTACATTTGCAGCACTTCCATCGCGGATGAGAGCAGTGCACTGAGGGCAATTATCCCACAGTGCAGCTCTCTCCATTTTGACGATGGGTCTTGTGGGAAGGGGGTGTGTGATTGTGGGGCATCTTGGGTCCCTCTACAGCCTCCTCTCCCCAAACACTGATCAGCTCCTGTAGCTCAGCATTGCTCTAAGCAGGGGATTGTTTGCTCCGTGGAGCAGGCATTGTCACCTGGCCAGATCATAAGTGAGCACTTGCCAAGAAAACAGGAAGGGGAGTTTCAAAGTTCCCGGGGCTTTACAGGGGGAGGAGTGGATGTCTGTTTACCTGGCAGCAGAGCTGCTGGCCAGAGTGGTCACTTAGGCACTGTGGGATATCCTGCGGAGACTAAAAGCTTTGTAAACAGGAAGAATGTGTCTTCACTTGCACATCACTGCAAAAGCATCACCGGTAAGAGCTGTACGCCTCTCGTGGAGGTGGTTTTCTTTTTGCGGTGAAACTTCTGAGTTTCACTGCAAAAAGTCATTGGCAAGTTTAGATGCTCCCATGGTTTTTGTGCAAAAAAGGGACTTTTTCCACTTTAAATGGCAAGCGTAGACATGCCCTTAGTCTTGACATTGCTCCATTAGTTGCATGCTAGTGATCTGCAGGAAAGAGCTGAATGAGAACTACCAGTGACAAACTGAAACTGTCTAACTTTCAGATAAATGGTTAAGTTCTTCTTTTTAAACTTTACAAAAGCTACTCATTAGCTAGTCGTCTACAGATGTGTGCTTGGAAGGCGAGGGTCAGCAATGGGCTAGGCAATTGAGGTAAAGGTTAGATTTTGTTCCTCCCCTTTGGCCTTACCAGGCCCTCTTCAGCTTTACTTAGAGTTGGGCAACATGTTCTTTTCACCAAAACTTTTTCCAGCAAAAAATGCAGATTCAGTGCCCCTGGGAACATTTTGTGAATTCATGTTTTTGCTGAATTGTTCATTTTTGGGGAAAAGACCCAGATTCCTCCTCTTCCCCCCACAATCAAAACATTTTGTTTCAACGCTTTTGAAATGAAATGTTTTGGTTCTTTTGATTTAAAACAACTTTTGACTTTAAAGTTTCTTTTAATGTTAAAATAATATTTAAAATGCTCAATCAAAACAAAACATGTTTCATTTTACCCAAAGCAAGCTAGCTTCTGTATTTCTGTCTTTCTGGAATTGCTAGCAAACCAAAAAATGTTGGAATGGTCTTAAGCCATAACATTTGGATTGAGTTCCATACCTCGCATAGTTGAAGGAAGGGAGGAGGTTGTTTTGGATGTAGGGTTTTGGCTCTTGACCATATCTAGTCTGACTATTACTGGAGATAAACCAAGATAGGTGAGGTAATATCTTTTATTGGACCAACTTTTGTTGTGAGAGAGACAAGCTTTCAAGCCTCACAGAGCTCTTCTTCAGGTTGGGGAAAGGAAACCTGAGTGTTTGAGCTGAATACAAACTGGGACAGATTAAGCATAAAGGGTTAACATATGTGTTAATAGAGATCTCATTTTTAACTAAAGTTAAAATCTATCCTTGATCACAACCTGCTTTCTTGTCTGTGGTAGTGGTTTCAAATGTGACCTTTGGGTTTTTACTGTTAATGTTAAAGGGAAATAATAAAAGTAATGAACGTTGTTAATTTGTGTGCATTGTATCTCTTCAAAAAGAAAAGGAGTACTTGTGGCACCTTAGAGACTAACCAATTTATTTGAGCATATGCTTTCGTGAGCTACATCCGATGAAGTGAGCTGTAGCTCACGAAAGCTTATGCTCAAATAAATTGGTTAGTCGCTAAGGTGCCACAAGTACTCCTTTTCTTTTTGCGAATACAGACTAACACGGCTGTTACTCTGAAACCTGTATCTCTTCAGCATTTTGTTATATCTTCAAAGTGCATTGCAATCTCTAATTAATACTCATTAGATACTTGCAGGAGTCCCTAATTTTATATTCAGAGGAGCTGAAATTGATTTTTAGAATCTTTATTCCCTCTTACATATGGAATTTAATTAAATAATCTGACACATGGAACCCAGTCTTGTGGTGATATGGGGATTTAAGGGTAAATCCTGGAGCCAGTAAATGGAGGCCAGGGATAACAAAACAGATAATAGTCCAACCTGCACCCTCAGCCAGCCACTCTCTGGAAGTGCAGGAGATCTTTGGGTTGAGAGGACCTGGGCCAACCCATTGGGAGTGAGAAATCTTGGGGAAAACTCATTCTTGGAGAAGGGAGGTGCAGTATTAGCAGTTCAACCCCCATTTGAAATTGCTTGAGATCTTGGGAGCAAGTGATCATGCCCTGATCTCCTATTTCACTGGGAGGAATCGTGGATGGACTTGTTTAGGGACTGCTCCAGTATCACAGGAGGCTTCCACTCCTACTTGTGGCTGTGTCTGGAGTGTTACTGGGAAGAGGTTTGAGTTTAACTACATTAAAAGTCTGCAAATAGGTGTATGTTGGAGACCTTTCTGAGGCTGTACAAAGGGAAAACAAACACCTGCATTGTATACTTAAGGAGAGCTCCAATGACTCTGATCACGTCTCTTCTCCCTTGGAGGCTTTCAGTCTCCTTTTTCATAAATACCTCATCTTCAACATCAAGCTTTTTGCTAATTCCTCCCACCATCTCTGCCTTTATCTCCTACTATATCCTCTTGCTCATCTTATGCTCTATCTTTGTGCACCTTGATACCCCCCTTCTCTCCTTGAGTTCACAACTCCATTACCTTTTCCCTGGGTATCTTAAACCGTTTCCCCCCCTTCCTGTGCCAGTTGGTGATATTCACTCTCCTTCTTCAAAACTCACTTCTTTCATCAAACATCCCAGTAGTAATCTGCCCAGGCCTCATCATCTAGCTCAAGACAGTCCAAATTGGATTTTAAAACCTGCAGCTGAAACAAAGTAAAAATAGCTCTCCCAAGAGCATTTCCCCCTACCCGCCCTGTTAAGTTACTCAGCTCTCCTCCATCCCCACGCCCTATGTATTGTGGCTCCAAGCCAGCAAAGTGTCCATCTTTTAACCAAAACCTGAGCTTTTTGATTCAGGAAACAGCAGGGTGTGAATGTGACATAGTGGTTAGGGCATCACCTGGGAATGTGGGACACCAAGGTTCAAGACCATGCTCTGCCTACTTCAAATCAGAATTTTTCATCCCAGATCACTCTATATCAGGCAGAGCAGGGACATGAATCTGGGTCTCCCACATCCCAGGGCCCTAATCACTGGACAGTACAGTTCAAGAGAGAGGCTCTGTCACTCCCTGCGCTGATGAAAACTCTGTTGATACTGATGCCTCCAAAAACTTTCAGCTTCAACAAAACAGAAAAACTTTATTTCACCACAGATATTCTGACCAGCTGTAGTGAGAAAAGCTGCCTCTGAGCCTTCACTATCCACTCTCCCTTGCAACCTGTAGAAGCCCCTTCCCTCAGGTTCCCTGGGGCTTTGGGAGCAGGACTTGGTGTCCCATATTTGAGAAAGCTGAATTCAAACTGGAACAGGTGCAGAGAAGGGCTACTAGGATGATCAAAGGAATAGAGAATCTCTCTTAGGAGAGGAGACTTAAGGAGCTTGGCTTGTTTAGTCTAACAAAGAAAGGTTGAGGGGAGATACAATTGCTCTCTTTAAATACATCAGAGGGATAAACACCAAAAAGGGAGAGAACTTCTTTAAGTTAAGGGCCAATGTTGGCACAAGAACAAATGAATATAAATTGGCCACCAACACGATTAGGCTTGAAATTAGATGAAGGTTTCTAGCCATCAGAGGAGTGAAGTTCTAGATCAGCCTTCCAAAGGGAGTAGTGGGGGCAAAACACTGAACCTGTTTCAAGACTGAGTTTGATGGTATGATGAGGTTGCCTACCACGGCGTATGGCCTATCGGCAACTACTGTTAGCAAATATCTCCAGTGGCTGGAGATGGGAGGGTTCAGAGTTACTGCAGAGAGTTCTTTCCCAGATGTCTGTCTGTCTGCTGAGTCTCATCCACATCCTCAGGGTCCAACTGGTTGCCATATTTGGGGTCACGAAAGAATTTCCCCCCAGGTCAGATTGCCAGAGACCCAGGGGCAGGTTTTGCCTTCTTCTGCAGCATGGAACTTGGGTCATTTGCTCGTTTGAAATAGAGTAAATGGTGGGTTGTGTGTAACTTGATGTTTTAAAACCAAGATTAGAGGACTTTAGGAACTCAGCCAGATGTTGTGGGCCTATTGTAGGAATGGGTGTGGCCTGAGATGTGCAGGAGTTCAAGCTAGGTGATCATGATGGTCCTGGTCTTAAAGTCTGAGTCTATGAGAAGAGAATAGAGCTGGGGTGTGTGATTGCCAGTTTGAGGAGACACACTTGAGTTAGCTTAGCCCCTCCTGCCACTGCCCATAGCTACACTCTATTTTTAGCACACTTGCTCAATCAGAAATAAATTTGTTAGTCTCAAAGGTGCCACAAGTACTCCTTTTCTTTTAGCATGGGTATGTCTTCTCAAACTGTGAATCACACCCCTAGCTCCAAGTGTAGATATACACTATGGCTCACTGCGTAGCATCCACAGGGTAGAACTTGTCAATGGCAGCATGACTCCTGCAGGAATCGTGCTGCCAGAGAGAAAGGGGCCAGCGGAACCACATTGAGCCAAGAGCCACTTCAGTTTCCTGCTTTTCTGGTCTGCTCCTGTAGGTTTTTTCAATGTGGGGAGTGAGCCAGTTTTCTAGCCATTAGAAATGGTTTGGAAAGGAGAGATCCACTATCGCTAAGCCTTTACTGAATATACAGAATGGTTATTTTTAAAGAGAAGTGAACTAAATGTTCCAAACTCTCATGGTTGGCATGGAAACCTTTCCAATAATTTAATAGTTCAACACAATTTTTTACTATTTCCCTGTCTGTCAAATATAAGAAGGAGGCAGGATTATGGTTTTGAATTACTAACAATAGAATGCACCATGATAGGTATTAAGAAGTTACTGAATATGTTATTTAACTTGTGTTTGTTTCTAATAATTTCCTGAAGAGTGCATATAAAGGCAAGACACTAAGTCTTATACTAAAGTTATGGCAATTTTGGAACATAAAAAAATCACTCCCTATGGACTTCATTATAGTTATTTTAAACTCTGTAGATTAAGGTCAGAATGCAATAGAGTATTAACACATGCAGTTGTGTGATGTTTTAATCCTGTTTGTCTTTTTAAAAAGTATTTAAGGTCTAGTTGATTTGAAACAAAATGTGTGATCCATGATTTGATTTAGTTTTTGGGAAAATGCAGTGGTGGGGTGGAGCGGATCCTTACAGGCCTGGCTCAGGTGCACATCATGCTTCTCTCTGGTGGTGTCCAGTTGTGAGGAGCGTGGGTCTAAACTGTGTGTGGTGTTTGCACTTTCCTCTGGATGTGCGATTGGGCTGATTTGTGTAAGTGAGGATGCTGTGTTTGGCAGCCACTGGCTAGTAGCTGAGCAATGAATTTCAGAGAAGCCACCTTGAATCAGTGTAGTGTCCTGCTGCCAGAGCCTTTCCTTGCTGCAGTGAAAGGGTCTATCAGCTGGGAAACAGTGGAGAAAGGGTCCGGCAGCTTCTTGCTGCTGGGCCTTCCCCTGCTGCAAGGAGCTGTTGGAACCTTTCCTTTGTGGCTTCCCCCTGCCAGAGCCTTTCACTGCCATATGTAGCTGTACATCAGTGTGAACACAGCCAGCTTTTCACTGTGGCGTGTAGCTACAGGTACCTTACATATCACCATAAGTGTAGATGAGGCCTTACTCATGTTGAGCAGTACCTTATTCTGCAAGTAGTCTCACTGATTTCAGTGGGATTAGTCATGGAATAAGATATGCCTCAACATTGGTAACAGTGGTAGAATTTAGCCCTCAGTGGTTGCAGTTTGCGTGGTTTCATGTGAACCTTTTCTTTGGCTGTGATTCACAGGAGTTGTTGCTTCCTAAGCCCTGGTCTACACTAGGACTTTAGGTTGAAGTTAGCAGCGTTAAATAGATGTAAATCTGCACCCGTCCACACGATGAAGCCCTTTATTTCGACTTAAAGGTCTCTTAAAATCGATTTCCTTACTCCACCCCTGACAAATGGATTAGCGCTTAAATCGGCCTTGCCGGGTCGAATTTGGGGTACTGTGGACACAACTCGACGGTATTGGTCTCCGGGAGCTATCCCAGAGTGCTCCATTGTGACCGCTCTGGACAGCACTCTCAACTCAGATGCACTGGCCAGGTAGACAGGAAAAGAACCGCGAACTTTTGAATCTCATTTCCTGTTTGGCCAGCGTGGCAAGCTGCAGGTGACCATGCAGAGCTCATCAACAGAGGTGACCATGATGGAGTCCCAGAATCGCAAAAGAGCTCCAGCATGGACCGAACGGAAGGTACGGGATCTGATAGCTGTATGGGGAGAGGAATCCATGCTATTAGAACTCCATTCCAGTTTTCGAAATGCCAAAACCTTTGTCAAAATCTCCCAGGGCATGAAGGACAGAGGCCATAACAGGGACCCGAAGCAGTGCCGCGTGAAACTTAAGGAGCTGAGGAAAGCCTACCAGAAAACCAGAGAGGTGAACAGCCGCTTCGGGTCAGAGCCCCAAACATGCCGCTTCTATGATGAGCTGCATGCCATTTTAGGGGGTTCAGCCACCACTACCCCAGCCATGTTGTTTGACTCCTTCAATGGAGATGGAGGCAACACAGAAGCAGGTTTTGGGGACGAAGAAGATGATGATTATGAGGTTGTAGATAGCTCACAGCAAGCAAGCGGAGAAACCAGTTTTCCCGACAGCCAGGAACTGTTTCTCACCCTGGACCTGGAGCCAGTACCCCCCGAACCCACCCAAGGCTGCTTCCTGGACCCGGCAGGCGGAGAAGGGACCTCCGGTGAGTGTACCTTTTAAAATACTATACATGGTTTAAAAGCAAGCATGTGAAAGGATTACTTTGCCCTGGCATTCGCGGCTCTCCTGGATGTACTCCCAAAGCCTTTGCAAATGGTTTCTGGGGAGGGCAGCCTTATTGCGTCCTCCATGGTAGGACACTTTACCACTCCAGGCCAGTAACACGTACTCGGGAATTATTGTACAACAAAGCATTGCAGTGTATGTTTGCTGGCGTTCAAACAACATCCTTTCTTTATCTCTCTGTGTTATCCTCAGGAGAGTGAGATATCATTCATGGTCACCTGGTTGAAATAGGGTGCTTTTCTTCAGGGGACACTCAGAGGAGCGCATTCCTGCTGGGCTGTTTACCTGTGGCTGAACAGAAATGTTCCCCGCTGTTAGCCACGGGGAGGGGGGAGGGTTGAGGGGGTAGCCACATGGTAGGGAGAGGCAAAATGCGACCTTGTAACGAAAGCACATGTGCTATGTATGTAATGTTAACAGCACGGTTTACCCTGAAAGAGTGTAGCCACTGTTTTATAAAATGTGTCTTTTTAAATACCGCTGTCCCTTTTTTTTCTCCACCAGCTGCATGTGTTTCAATGATCACAGGATCTTCTCCTTCCCAGAGGCTAGTGAAGATTAGAAAAAAAAAACGCACTCGTGATGAAATGTTCTCTGAGCTCATACTGTCCTCCCACACTGACAGAGCACAGACGAATGCGTGGAGGCAAATAATGTCAGAGTGCAGGAAAGCACAAAATGACCGGGAGGAGAGGTGGTGGGCTGAAGAGAGTAAATGGCGGGCTGAAGAGAGTAAGTGGCAGGCTGAAGACAGGACTGAAGCTCAAATGTGGCGGCAGCGTGATGAGAGGAGTCAGGATTCAATGCTGAGGCTGCTGAAGTATGCTCCAAGCCAGTATGCTCCAGTGTATGGTTGAGCTGCAGCAAAGGCAGCTGGAGCACAGACTGCCACTACAGCCCCTGTGTAACCAACCACCCTCCTCCCCAAATTCCATAGCCTCCACACCCAGACGCCCAAGAACGCGGTGGGGGGGCCACCGGCCAACCAGCCATTCCGCCACAGAGGATTGCCCAAAAAAAAAGAAGGCTGGCATTCAATAAATTTTAAAGTTGTAAACTTTTAAAGTGCTGTCTGGCATTTTCCTTCCTTCCTCCACCACCTCTCCTGGGCTACCTTGGTAGTCATCCCCCTATTTGTGTGTTGAATGAATAAAGAATGCATGAATGTGAAGCAACAATGACTTTATTGCCTCTGCAAGCAATGATTAAAGGGAGGAGGGGAGGGTGGTTAGCTTGCAGGGAAGTAGAGTGAACCAAGGGGCGGGGGGTTTCATTAAGGAGAAACAAAGAGAACTTTCACACCGTAGCCTGGCCAGTCATGAAACTTGTTTTCAAAGCTTCTCTGATGCGTACCGCGCCCTCCTGTGCTCTTCTAACCGCCCTGGTGTCTGGCTGCGCGTAACCAGCAGCCAGGCGATTTGCCTCAACCTCCCACCCCGCCGTAAACATCTCCCCCTTACTCTCACAGATATTGTGGAGCACACAGCAAGCAGTAATAACAGTGGGAATATTGGTTTCGCTGAGGTCTAAGCGAGTCAGTAAACTGCGCCAGCGCGCCTTTAAACGTCCAAATGCACATTCTACCACAATTCTGCACTTGCTCAGCCTGTAGTTGAACAGCTCCTGACTACTGTCCAGGCTGCCTGTGTATGGCTTCATGAGCCATGGCATTAAGGGGTAGGCTGGGTCCCCAAGGATACATATAGGCATTTCAACATCCCCAACAATTATTTTCTGGTCTGGGAATAAAGTCCCTTCCTGCAGCTTTTGAAACAGACCAGGGTTCCTGAAGATGCGAGCGTCATGTACCTTTCCCAGCCATCCCACGTTGATGTTGGTGAAACGTCCCTTGTGATCTACCAGGGCTTGCAGCACTATTGAAAAGTACCCCTTGCGGTTTATGTACTCGCCGGCTTGGTGCTCCGGTGCCAAGATAGGGATATGGGTTCCGTCTATGGCCCCACCACAGTTAGGGAATCCCATTGCAGCAAAGCCATCCACTATGACCTGCACATTTCCCAGGGTCACTACCCTTGATATCAGCAGATCTTTGATTGCGTGGGCTACTTGCATCACAGCATCCCCAACAGTAGACTTGCCCGCTCCAAATTGATTCCTAACTGACCAGTAGCTATCTGGCATTGCAAGCTTCCACAGGGCTATCGCCACTCTCTCCTCAACTGTGAGGGCTGCTCTCATCTTGGTATTCATGCGCTTCAGGGCAGGGGAAAGCAAGTCACAAAGTTCCATGAAAGTGCCCTTACGCATGCGAAAGTTTCGCAGCCACTGGGAATCGTCCCAGACCTGCAACACTATGCGGTCCCACCAGTCTGTGCTTGTTTCCCGATCCCAGAATCAGCATTCCACAGCATGAACCTGCCCCATTAGCACCATGATGCATGCATTGGCAGGGCCCATGCTTTCAGAGAAATCTGTGTCCATGTCCTGATCACTCACGTGACCGCGCTGACGTCGCCTCCTCGCCCGGTATCGCTCTGCCAGGTTCTGGTGCTGCATATACTGCTGGATAATGCGTGTGGTGTTTAATGTGCTCCTAATTGCCAAAGTGAGTTGAGCGGCCTCCATGCTTGCCTTGGTATGGCGTCCGCACAGAAAAAAGGCGTGGAACGATTGTCTGCCGTTGCTCTGACGGAGGGAGGGGCGACTGATTACATGGCTTACAGGGTTGGCTTCAGGGAGCTAAAATCAACAAAGGGGGGTGGCTTTACATCAAGGAGTATTTCAGGTAGGACTTCACGGAGGGTTCCAATAAGAAATGGTGCACCTAAGTTATTGTTCTTATTGGAACAAGGAGGTTAGTCTGGCCTCTGATTGATACATGGCTAGATTTACCTCGCTGCACCTTCTCTGTGAGTGACTGCAGTGTGACCTAGAGGAATGAGTTCCCTAGACGGGGGGGGGGGGGGGGAGGGAAGCAAATGAATACAAAACAAATCTGGTCTATTTCTTGTTTTGATCCACTCCATCTATCTTTTACATCTTTGGCTGGCAGCAGACGGTGCAGAAGGACTGCATGCCATCCACATCTCATGGCTGCCCGGCAGAAGATGGTACAGTACGACTGCTAGCAATCCGTATCGCCTGCCTGCTCACCATAAGACGGTTTAATAGGACTGACTGCAGGACTAAAGAGAATGACCTGATCAAGTCACTCCAAATTTAGTCCCTGCGACCATGTCTGCCCAGGTGCACCTCGGACATGACGATGACAGCTACCAGTCATATTGCACCGTCTGCTGCCAGAAGGCAATGGGTTGCTGCTACTGTGTAGCAATGCTGTACCGCGTCTGCCAGCACCCAGGAGACATAGGGTGACGGTTACCTGAGCGGGCTCCATGCTTGCCGTGGTATGGCGTCTGCACAGGTAACTCAGGAAAAAAGGCACGAAACGATTGTCTGCCTTTGCTTTCACGGAGGGAGGGAGGGAACGGGGGCCTGACGATATGTACCCAGAACCACCCGCGACAATGTTTTAGCCCCATCAGGCATTGGGATCTCAACCCAGAATTCCAATGGGCAGTGGAGACTGCAGGAACTGTGGGATAGCTACCCACAGTGCAACACTCCGGAAGTCGACGCTTGCCTCGGTACTGTGGAAGCACTCCGCCAAGTTAATGCACTTAATGCACTTAGAGCATTTTCTGTGGGGACACACACACTCGAATATATAAAACCGATTTCTAAAAAAACGACTTCTATAAATTTGACCTTATTCCGTAGTGTAGACATACCCTAATACACCTATCCCCCCGCCCATGCACCATTTACTACAGCAAATCTCAGTTCTTTTCTTTATTTTTAAGCATAATCCTGCTTTTTACCCAGTTTTACTGCTGGGGTTATGTGAGATACAAGGAGGTCAATGACTTCATGGTCACTCAAGAAGTGATTTGGTCATGCCTCGAACACTAGATTCTCCTGCTTGCCAATTAACAGTCATGGGTGAGGCATGGGTATGGAGAGAGTGGTGTGGTTGTGCCTGAGTGGATCAGTTTTTTTAGAAGAAAATGTTAGCACCCACATTTCTCACAAAAAAAATACTGACCAAATGAAAAATGGTCTTTTTCAACAACATAAGACTTAGCAATGCTGACACCTTTGATGTTTTCTAGAGCTTGTGAAAGTTCTAGTAACTTTTTATTGATATTTCTAATTTTTTTTATGGAAATTGTGATTGATGTTGAACACTTTTGTGTGCTGAAAATGCCAAATGGATGTTTCAAGCCCTGCAGATCAGAAGCATGTTCAAAATTTTCTGCGAAACTGATTTTCTGTTTTTTGACCAGCTCTAAATCTGAGGTTTTGTTTTTTCATTTGTTTGAAGGCTTCTGGGTGGTGCTCATCAACATGTTCTCTCTGTTTACTCTTGTACTCTAAAGTACTGTCCTATACTGCGCTTCACTTCATCTCCAAGAAGCATCTAACTAGTTAGCGTATGTCCTATGGAGCCAAAATAGTTAATGTATATACAGTGCATAGCATACATCTGCCCAACCATACACATGGCACACCCTCTCAAATACATAAATACTAAAACATAGCATACTAGCTCACTATGAAAAAGTCTCTTTCAGAATAAAATAAATATAAACCAAAATGTAAAGAATCCTGTATAGTCTATAAATATCTAGTTGCACTGTATGAATTCTTTCTTCTAGATATTAAGGCACCTTATGTTGTGTGTGTACATTTATATCTCTCTATATGTAAATGTGCACACACACGCTTTTTAAACAGCGTGAGAAAATAAAGAGTTACATGAAAGGGCATATAACGTAGTCATTCAAATATCACTATCAGTTTTGATTCCTTCTTGGCCATGTTAAGGCAGAATAACTTTCCAAATGCATGTAATGTGTAACAGCCAGATGAGCTGAGGTGTTTGATATTGGAGAGTATGAGGTTGCATTTGAGGTTTTGTACTGGACAGCAAGTTTGTTGGAATGCTGGAACTCTTGAATACAGCATGGTGATGAGATGGTTCTGGAAAGGTGGTGAAAGAGAAGATTGGGACAAGGGGCTGGGTGGGAATGGGATGAGGACTGAAGGGTGATGGGATGGGACTGGGATAAGGAGTGGGGGTTGGGATGGAGAGACTGGGACAAAGACAGGCTGTAGGTACCAGGGGAAAAAAGGTCAGGCTTGTAGGGGATGTTCTGCAGGATGAATGTGATCCATCTGTTTCATCTGTGTAATCCCATTGTTTTCCTATTAAGCCATCAATTATGTCCATACCAACCCCATTAACCTCCAGTGCACTTGAACAGGAGTAACAGAGGTTAATCTGAAAACAATAGTGTTACGCAGATGTAAGGACGCAATCCTGCAAGATGTTACTGAATGCTCTGGCCCTGATCCAGCAAAGCTGCTTTCCTTTAAGTATGTAAGGAGTCCTACATCCCATTCAGTGACCAGATGAATCCCCATCTCACCAGTACTGCATGAATTCTCAGAGATTGAAGTGATATTTTGAATTACTTACATCTCTCGTAGCATATGTATAATGTACATGTGTGTATAAGGAGCAAGTACCATCATGTATACAGGGACTTAGCCATGTCCTTTACGGTCCCATTACAATCAAGTAGCCCCATGAGTAGTACTCATGTTTGTATTGCTGCCTTGAACCTGATGGACTTTCTCCAACCCAACTTTTGTTTTGGTCTTTGCCAGGAAGCTTCCCTCTCCCCGTTGCTGCCCTTCTCCTTCCTTCTACTCTGAGTGAGCTTTTATAACCCTGCAGACCCAGAAAATTCTCTATTTTCCCTTTCCCCTGGGAACATGTCTGTATTTTATTTCATATTTCTACAGACAATCAAGATGTGGCTCTTTTGCTAAAGCTGCTTCAGGGGCAGCCACTCTGTTGTTTCATTCTCCCCACCACCCCAAACCAGCTTTCTGCTGGAGTATTGTAAAAGCCAGTTAATGGCTTCCACTCTTTTATGTAATAGGTTCAGGGCTCCTTTATAAAGGCTTCATTTCTATTGTTTTGTTCCTTTGGATCTGAGAAAATCAACATCCTAAAGGCTTTGTTTCCAGTAGGGGATCTGAGGAAAAAAAAAATTCCCTCTGGTGTTATCAGCGGTTCATCTGCACCGCTTGGTGTATCAGTGGAGC
Source organism: Lepidochelys kempii (assembly GCF_965140285.1). Lineage (NCBI taxonomy): Eukaryota > Metazoa > Chordata > Testudines > Cheloniidae > Lepidochelys > Lepidochelys kempii. The sequence continues at coordinate 92,517,035 of NC_136383.1, forward strand.
CTCAGTGTGGATAATATGTAATGTCTTCACAGCCTTCACTCTGATTGCAAAATTCCCAGGGGTTTGGGGGAATCAATAGCTTTGGGGCAGAAGATTTCACAACCAGATACGTAGGAAAGAGAAAACTTTCAGCCAGAAAAATAAATTAATGCATACATGTCTGGGGAGGGTTCACCTCACTGACCTCATGCTGCTTTCCCCTTCTCTCCCCGTCCCTCAAGGCTATTTCTGTACAGGTAATGTGTATATACATTTTATATTTTCAGGTTAATCTTTTCATTTTAATTAGTAGCTATTTCCTATATTCCTTTCAGTGACAAGGTGAACCCCCATCTCACCAGCACTGCATGATTTCTCGGAGATTGAATGGTATTTTGAATTACCTTAATCTCTGGTGACTCATGTGTAATATATATGTGTGTACAAGAAGCAAATACCATCATGTATACAGGAACGGAGCCATGTCCTTTACAACCCAATTATGATAAAAAACAGACCTTTGTTTTCAGTGGAGCATTGCAAAACCAACTAAGATGAGGCAGCGAGTAACAAGAGCAAATTGTCTCTGAAGGAAAAAAATAAATGAGATGGAAATAATGCATTCAATTATTTCTCCTGATTTTTGTGACAGACAGTAATGTTTAGATGATAGAGCTGCTATTTCTCAGAATGTTAAAACACTGAGTTAAGATTTAAGCTCTATTAAGTTCTTATGAACAGCCTCATTTATTTTCCATTCAAAGTTTTCCATCGCTGTGAGGAAAATCTTCAGCTAAAACCAACACAGAGGATGTTTACAAAGTTTAACTCTTTCTGTGTCGTTCCATCCTGTCTCTGGTGCTATTTCATGCCTTGTAGAAGTATGAGGGGGGTATTTGAAGGATTTAAAGGATTGTTAGTCCTTCATGAACAGGATTGCGATGTGAAATGGGAAGCTGCTGCCCAACCATGGAATATTATTGCCTTCTGCATTTCAAGATTCAGCAGTTCTCCTCCTCCCCCTGCTTTTGAAAAGTTGAACCACATTTTATCATTTTATATGGGCATGCTTTCACTAAGACAATGCTTTAATGCACACTTTTAAGAATTTATGAAAGAAATCATTGTCATCTCTCTTTCCTTCCTCACTTGTATAATTCTGACCTTCCTACCAGTATCCTATCTAAATTCAGATTGCAAGCTCTTAGGACAGGGAAAATGGCCTGCCTTGTTTCTGTGAAGTACCTAACACGCTCCTGGGCACTCAAAAAAAATCCTAGCAGGGTCTACAATAATGGTGCATAGCCTTTATGAGGGATTACTTTCTGAACTGTATCTTTTCATCTCTCCCTTTCTGTGGAGAATAGCGTGATTTATTTAAAAAATAATGATTAAGATAAGAACTGAATGCATAATTTTGTAGACAGTTATTCACACTGAATTTAGCTCCTTTTTCTACTTCTGGAACATCTTTGAGAAGGCCATGATTTCCTCAAATGCCCTTGTTCAAAATTGCTTGTAGGTGTTGAGCGTTGTCCCTCTGTGGATTGATTGTAAGCAGTTCACTATAAATATCCATAAAATGGTCCTGAAATTCAAACAGTTGGTTAATTGTGACTGGTCACACAAATCACATGGAATGATTTCTCTTCCTTGATTGGATGTTGAATTCCTATAACCAAGGAGAGGGTTTGGAATCTTTCTGGGAGTGGTAGCTGATAGCTCAGATTAGGATATTTTAACCTCTTTTATTCTGGATCACACAATAAGCCTTAATTTAATTTCTCTTTGTCACTTTGATACAGAATAACTACATGTGTGGTTCTGGCTGTGAAGACTGTGGTAAATTCCTTGCTTACACATTTAATTGTCTTTTTGCCAGGGCTCTGATAAGGAGTTTTGAGTATCCTCACCACCCTATTGAATAAGGGAATCAATCCCATCCAGCATAAAACATGTCCCTTCTAGTGTAAGTAGTTGCACCTGAATGTTTAAAATTTGTACTCTGAGTACTTGGATATGCAAACTTAACATATAATTTCCACAAGGATTCATGTTAGCAAAACTCACTGATTTGAATTTCATGGCCAGTGAGCCCAGAACGGCTGCAAGCAGGGCAGAAGTGAGTTACTTAAATTTAACTGAAAACTCGTGGGGTAAGGGTGTTTAATAGTTACCCTCTTTTAGTTAGATTCTTGTTGTTGGCATGCAAGCATCTAGTTTTCAACAAAACATTCTTGATATTTTCACTGATGCCTTTAAAATATGTCTGTTTCTCACACAAGAAATTGCAGAGCAGGAATTTGCAATAGGTTATGAAGTCCTTCATGGCTAGATTTTTAGTTCAAATGCAGCTCAGGTCAGTAGTAACGAGAGAGTTTTTATGTGACAGCTGTTTGGCACTCTTAATCAGGTTCTCAGTGGACATGGGATCATACCACAAAACAGTCACCAAGAATTTGAGTTAAGTGGCAACCTTATCGGAAGTCTAGGTAGACAGGCCAAGGACTGGGCTGGTCCAGAGATTAAATTCTCCTTATAGCTCTAGAAATTGCCTCTACAGTTCAATCAGTTTTTACAGGAACTATGAGAAAATCCTGGTGGCGGTGCCCAAAATGGCCATTACCATAGTCAGGGCCAGATTGACCTTTTGTGGGCCAAGGCACCTGGACTGTGCCCCCCCGCCCACTCTGCCTGCACTCTGCCCCAAGGTCCCATCCCCACTCAGACTCTTTTCTCTCTTCCCCCCGAGGCTCTGTCTGCCACTCGCATGGGGGGATAGGGGGCAGGGTGGAGAGAAGGGGAGGAGAGGAGCAAACGGTGGGCAGAGGGAGGGGGCAAGAGGCCAAGCGGGGCCACAGCCTGGACACTAGGGCCCCTTCTGAGTGTGGGCTCAGTGCCATGGTGCCATAGTAAATCCGGTACTGCCCTTAGTTACCATATGCAACTTAATACTTGTTTGCCAAGACTCCAAAAAGAGAGAAGCTGGCTCCAAAACACTAGGTGACACAAAGTCCACTCAGCTTCCTTTTTTAATGCTGCTTTGGTTGACACGCTTCCTATCTATGCATTCTTGGGCTTCCTGAGCTAGCTGTTCCTGCTGGCCCAGCAGAATCCCCAGTGAAACCTTTAGCCCCCAGCTGCCTTTAGCCTGAAGGAAAAATGAGGAAGGAAGCAGGCTACTCCTTGTCTTGTCTCTGGGTAGGCAGCAGAAGTAATAGTGCATTCTTGATTTCTAGACCGCGTGTTTACCATTATTAGCGTATTGTTTAAAGTGAACTTCTCACCATGTGATCCAAACCTCTGTAGGTTAGGCACATAAAGTGATGTTAAAACCATTAAGGCTGTAAAGTCAAGCACTCAAAAGATAAGGCGTGCCAGAATTGAGGTTGTCTGTAAAACCTTAATTAGGCCCCCTTGTGGATATGCATTCTGATACCATGTTTTATGACATGATCTCATACTATTTCTTCCACTAGTCCCCTGCCTCATTCAGTGCACTGGCAAGACCTTCTATGGGGATGACTCAGGACTGTAGTATAATGAAAGAAGACTGCTGCCTGTTAGGATCCCTACAGAAGGTGGAAGATGTGTCGTGAATGAGGTGGGGGTTTCAGGAAGAGAAAGGATGGCCTCATGGTTAAGGCAGTTGAATGCTGCCCTGGAAAACTGGATTCTATTCCTAGCTCTGCCACAGAGTTCTTGTGTGATGCTGGGCAAGTCACTTAAACCAAACTTTTCACAGATGGTCATTAACTGTATTTTCCTCACTTTCAGGGTGCTTGACTTGAGACCCTATGGTCTGATTTGCAGAAATGCTGAGCACTCACAGCTGCAGTTGAAGTCAATGGGAGCTGTCATTTGAACAAATAAAGTACTATAGGTATGTGCTCTATAAAATCAGGTCCCAGGCATCTCAGATTGGATATTTTTTAACCTTAATCTCTCTGTGCCTCAGTTCCCCATCAGTAAAACGGGGATACTACCCCTTTATATAACAGGGTTTTCTGAAAATTAATGTTTTGTGAAGCACTCAGATACTATAGTAATCAGTGCCATAGAAAAACCCAGGAGGAAATTAATTATTCTGTCTTCAGAGCAGGGTTTGAATAGTGTGCAGTAAATAAGGCCTGGGGCCACACACTGAACAGTTAGGAAAAAACAAAACATTGAATAGCTGTTCATTAAAGAACACTGTCTGTTCTGTGCACCAAATGAATCAGAGATCCTATGGAAAAAATAGTGTGTGATCATGTAATTAAAGACTGTATCACAATGCACATGCACAAGAAGGCCAAATGAGGTGACTAGTGTGACCTTAAAGTCTGCAACACCATCACAGGACCTAGCCAGATCAGCCACACCATCACTGGTTCATTCACCTGCACGTCCACCAATGTAATATACACACAATCATGTGCCAGCAATGCCCCTCTGCCATTTACATTGGCCAAACTGGACAGTCCCTAAGTAAAAGGATAAATGGACACAAATCAGATATTAGGAATGGCAATATACAAAAACCTGTAGGAGAACACTTCAGCCTCCCTGGACACACAATAGCAGATTTAAAGGTAGCCATCCTGCAGCAAAAAAACTTCAGGACCAGACTTCAAAGAGAAACTGCTGAGCTTCAGTTCATTTGCAAATTTGACACCATCAGCTCAGGATTAAACACAGACTGTGACTGGCTAGCCCACTACAAAAGCAGTTTCTCCTCCCTTGGTGTTCACACCTCAACTGCTAGAAGAGGGCCTCATCCTCCCTGATTGTACAAACCTCGTTATCCCTAGCCTGATTCTTGCTTGCATATTTATACCTGCCTCTGGAAATTTCCACTACATGCGTCCGGCAATTCACCCACGAAAGGTTATGCTCCAATACGTCTGTTAGTCTATAAGGTGCCACAGGACTCTTTGCCGCTTTTACAGATCCAGGTTAACACAGCTACCCCTCTGAAGCTTGACAGCAGTAGTAGGCTGTCATCCTTTATATGAAAGAGGGGGATGAGACACTTTGCTAGTGAGTTTCTATGACAGGGTCTCCGGAGTGCAACTTGGACTGTGAGACCACTGAGCCCCACCCCACTACTCACCAACCTAGGTTGCCTCTCAAAATGTGATGCTGATGTGAAACTACAAGCCACTGACAGGCACTGCACGTACACAGCCGTTCACAGGCAGGGACACGCCCAACTGAGTTACATGAATGATCTCGCAGCCACTCATGAACCAACAATAGAGAGGCTCTGGCCAATTCCCCCCAGCCTTGCACCCGAGAAGTGTACCATCTTGCACTGGTCAGAAGCCTGGCCAGTGTAAGTTCATTACCTAGTTTGCCCCTCCCTCAGTGTGGAGAGGACACATGCTAACCCTTGTAAACTGAGCTGAGATTTCCCAAGCACTTCAATCAAACCATGCTGTTTTACGTAAAATATAAAACAGATTTATTAATTACAGAAAGACAGTAGCCAGTGCTGTCTGGCTACTCCATTGTTGTACGTGAAAGGCTGGTTGTGGGGTGTTCCCAACCTCACAACATATTTCAGTAACACACACATAGCAAACGTCATAACTTCACATACAATGATAGCACAGGATATTAATGTTCAACAGATCAAGAGTTTTAGAATGATATCTCACAAGGTATACTTTGTACAAAACATATCATAATTATGTGACAGTGGTGAACATGGGGGTTCCAGGGTGCTGCTCTGAGGTACAGCATGTCAGTTTCATAGATATTTGGTGACAGCAAAGGAATGGTGAGACTTAAAAATCACGGGTTCTCCACCCTGATTCCTTGTGAGATCCGTCTCTCCCCCTCACCTCCTTCCTTCTACTCCACTGGTTCTCATACCAATCTCCTCTGAGGGTAGACTAGATGACTAATGTTCACTAAATCCTTTAAAATCTGGGTATCTATAAATTTTCCATGCTCCTCCACCCTGTTGCCCAGCCAGTCCCAGTCTTCCCCACTATCCCAGTCCTAGTTTTCCTTTCCCTCCCTGCCAGCTTCCAGTCCCAGTTGTGTGCTCTCTCCAGGCTCCTTGTCTTCCATGTTGTCTGGACACGACCAGGGGAAGCACTGAAAGCACAGGATAGAGTCTCCTGACTTTCAGATCTGGTGTCCAGCTCCAGCCCACAGAAACCCAGATCTACAATTTCAGGGAAAGTCCTGATCAGCTCCTTGAGTCCCCAGGATGGAGCAAACTCAGTGTGGATGGAATCTTTGGAATTTTAAGTTGTGAAACTCTAGAAAATTGGTCATGAGCAAGTGCAAATTGAGATTTTTTCCAAAAGTTTATATATTGGTCAAATTTGGGTGGATTTTCACAGGTATGGCAAAAGGCACAAAAGTCCCCATCTGCCAAATGTGAAGTACTTGTTCCAAAAGATAATAATGCTACTAGCTTTATAATACTCTCTCTTTATAAGGAACTCTTCTACCGATTGGTGTCAGCATTGTAATATGCACAGTAAATTACTCGAGAAAGCAAGAATAAGCTCTGTGGTCACTACAGCACTAGAGTCATGAGATTTTGTGAAGCTATTTGTGGGATTTAGACTCTGAATTCTCATTAAAAGTAATGGAATTTGGGAGTCTAAATCCCCTAGGTAGATCCAAAGATCTCAGCTGTGGTGTGTTAGGGTTGAGGCTCTCAGGAGTCAGGTTTGTCAGGAGAGACGACACAGCTTTTAATTGCATAAGAACTTAGTTCACACTGAGTTAGCACAGGTTTCTGAAAACCTCTTGTTTACTCTGGGCACACTCAATGCTTTAATGCAGAAAATAGCTTACCCACTCCCATACTAGTATTACACCATCACATTTGCATACTAATTTCATACTCACATACTAACCAGTACCATGGCCTTTAATGTCTCTTTGAGTAAACTAATAAATTATCCGCACTGACTCTCATGCAATTTACTGTGCTAAAGCCATGTCTCAGAAGTATTCATTGTGTCAGGTTCATTCATTGGGTTCCAGTAGTGGAAACCAGGTTGTGGGTCTCATGCAGGCCTCGCTCCTCATTTTGTCCAGGAACCAGTGGTACAAACTGCTTATAATCCCTCCTCCTAAGGAGGCCTGCAGCTGGCTTGCAGAGCCCACAACATCGTAATAATAGTGTATTGTTAACATTAGAGAGCACCCAGATACTACAGTGATGAGTACTATAGAAATGTGTATATATAATATAGTTTAAGTAGTGTCAAGGGAACTGGATGAGTCTGAGGCATGGAATAAACAGTTGTTTTTTGCTGCACAGGGATTTGCTTATGTAAAGCGAAGGATTCAGTCAATCTGATGGACAACACACCATACGTACCATATTTAATTATTACTGAAACATCTGTGGTATTTATACCTTCATACTGACACTTTTTCTTTGCATGCTTCATGAAGGCAGACTCCCAGCAGGGGACTCTCAGGTTACCTTGAGAAATCTTGAGTGATCTTAACTCATAATAGCAGCTAGCATTTGCACAGAAGTTGTGTATTTAAAATGTCCAGGTATTGAGTTAAGCTATGGTATACAGCTAACAGATTTTAAAAAATAACACTTCCCCCTCCCCGCCTTTCTCAAGCAAGGTATTGGGTGCAGAGCTCTTCTGAAAACATGGCTGTTATTTAAATATTTATATGGTAGTTGAGCTCTTTTGAAAATCTGGCCCAATATGGCTCTCCTGCCTGTTTAGACTAGATTTCATGTAATATTTCAGAAATTGCTTGGGATAGTTTAAATTTCAGTGACTCAATATAATTGGTTTTTAATATTTGTATGTTAAGACGAGGTGGCACTAATTATGTTAAGAACAGAGTCACCAGTGTCACGATAAGAAGGCATAGTGTAAAAAGTGAAGCTTTGATCCATTGCTCTGGACTCCTCAAAGGAATTAGCAAAGCAACATTTAAACTGATTTTATGGCACACTTTTATTCATTTTATACAAGGCTTAACAGATGGAGACCTGGCGGCAAGGCAGAAATGATAGTATCAATTGTATTTCAGATATTTCATAACAAATTATTTATCAAATTTCCCTTCTTTTTTTTCTGTTCATGAATGATCTATGACCAGATTTTTTCAAATTTATTATTCAAAAGTAGTCATTAAAATTTTGTTATGGATCATTCTTGGTCTGTAGCTTGTTTATGAATAGTTCATTGTGAGGATTTGATCAAATTCAAGATGTTTTTATTAGCTACACAGGTCACATGGCATGTTTCTGTTCACTGATTGGATCAGAGTAGCTCTTAGAATCAAATTTACAGTATGAATATAGAGCAAAAAGATGAGCAGCGGGGTAGTTTTGTTAAAGCATTTGATCTGGGACTCAAGGGATTTGCATTCAGCTGTTGGCTCTGCCATTGGTTTTCAGAATTCAAGCCCTTGTGTAGTGTTCTATGGAAGCAGATCCAGGCACAGAGATAAGTACTGAGTTAATGCTTTATTAACAAGGTGTAGCAATATGGTCCATATTAATAGCTTCAGCACTAGACTTGACATATAGGGAGGGACTACTACAGTACAGCCATGATGGTGCGTCAGTGGTTGAAATGGAGTTGCGTAGCCCAAAAGGTGCAGAGAAGGCCTTCCACCCTCCCAGGACCTAATCAATCTCTGTAGGGCAAGGCCCAGTTTCTCAGGCTGTGAGGTGGGTTCAGGCTAATGTTCCTAAAACAATACATTAGAAACAATATAATCAAAACAGCAGACTAATCACTGAGGGTTCAGTGGAGTTATATTGATTTCTACCAGTTGAGAATCTGGACCTCTGATTCAGTGGGTGTGAAATCAACCTGTTGTCACACATGTACAGTATATCCAGCCATGCAGGGCCATCTTATTTCTGGAAATTGACTCCATCTTCTGCCAAGATGCTGGTCTGCATTGTATGAATGAAAATACTGTGAGTTCTTGCAACATCTGTTTTGTTTTCTTCATGGATCTTTTGAAGGTGTTTCCTGCTATGTTTCCCAAGGGGGACTGTCGAACACTGTTGCATTATACTTTTCACTGAACTGACTCTAGGATGAAATCAGCTGAAATCAGCCCAGCCGATCAGCTGCATTTAATGGATCCATTTGCCACTGCTTTCACACAAACATCCTGCTGAATGAGAACACATCAAGACTGCTTAAGAGCATTCAGTGCAATCTCTGACTATAGTTCCCTTGACTTTCAAGGTCTGACATCAATGTTTGACTCTAATGACCAGTGAACCCTAGCATAGGATGCAGAAACTCTACGAGCAAACACATGTAGCTTTCCTATTCTACATACTCTAATATACAAAACAGAATAAATACTTCATAAACACTGATATTTACAGCCTATTTGCATCTAACTCTTTTATAATAAACATTTACCCAAATCTTCTTAACTTCATATCCAAATTGCCTGAAATTTTGGGTTTGGTTGGACAATACCAAAGATGGTTTTGGTTCTTTGCAAATCTCTAAAAACTATTGCAGATACTACAGTAGTATGAAAATACATAAGGAAAGTAGCTACAACATTTCTCTAAAAATTTATACAAATTGCACCTACACAGGTTAATGCAATTATTTCCTATAACAGTAATGTGCACAGAACAGATGCTGCTGTATATTAACTCTAAAGGCACAGAAGCGTTAAGCACTATTATCAATGCTCAATCAGATTATATTTTAGCATTTCTGGTTTTATTCCTAAATTGTTAATACAAAGAACATGGCATAATGTAGTTTAAAATAACTTGTGGCATGCTGTTGCGTACATCCTATAAGAATCACAATAGCATATGATATCATCTGTCTTCACACTGATCTTTATTTTGTTTATATTGGAGATTGAACCTTTATTATTCACTCAGAATCATATTTTCAAAGTACCTTTCTTATAATGGCATTGAGATGTTCTTAATTAAATGAATTTAGTTCTTATAAAAGATGTTGGATTGCCAACCCTTCTGTGTGTTGCCTCCTCAAACTGAAGAAGGAAGTCAGCACAAACAGCAGAAGTGCAAGTTTACCCACACAGCTTCATCAGTGCCTCAGGATAAAATTTGAAAAAGTGCCCTAGGGCTAGGTTTTCAAAGCTATTTAGGTGCCTAAAGATGGATTTTCAAAAGCGCTGAAGCACCAGTTCTCACTGGAGACTCAGGAGATTTTCAGTAAGACCTGCACTCCTAAGTATCTGTCACTTTTGAAAATTGGACTTGGGCTCCTATGTGTCTTAAGTGCTTCTGAAAATTTTACATTTTAATCTTTACCTTATTGGGATTTACAAATGTGCCTAAGTAGTTTAGGCACTGTGATGGGGTGTTCACCCCACACTAGCCTAGAAGGGATTAATGAGCCTGAGAAGGGGCCAATTAACTGGATAAGCCACAACTGAGGGGAATTAGGTGGCCTAAGTAACCCCTGAATGATGATGGAGCCCATCTGAGAAGGAACAGGCGTGGCTAATATAAAGCCAGGAAGCTGGCAGTAGAAGGGGGCTACAGTGTGGGAGCCTGCAACTATTCTCTGGATGTTAGAAAGGGAGGAAATCTAGGAAGAGAAGGTGTAGGAAAAGGCTCAGGAAAACAGCAGCAAAGTTTAAGATAGTGCAGACCTTAGCTGCTGATTAGAGGGTCCCTGAGCTGGAACCCAGTGTAGAGGGTGGACCTGGGTTCCCCTACTGGCCACAGGAGAAAAATGGCACAGACTGGGCAGTGAATGGGAAGACTACCTGGGATGGTTTCTAAGGAGAGACTTTGATACCCTGAAAAGGGAGGTTATGCAGTGACCTTGCCAGAGGGCTGAGTCATGATGAGGAAGTGCATGGAGTCCCAGAGAATGACTGAGACAGTGGAAGGGAGCATCAGATCTGCATGGAGCCAATCCCTAGAGCATCCAGAAAGAGATGCCTTAGTGGCAAGTGGATCCTAGGACAGGCACCTAACCTGCTTAGGTGCATTTGTGTCTCTTTGAAAATCTGGCCCGAAGCCTCTGCAGTGCTTGGCTTCTTTGCTAAGTCTAATAACAAGGGTACAAATTTGGGTGGTGATATGGCCAGAACTAGGGAATAGACTGATATAACCAGCTCAGTTTGTATAGGTCACAAAATAGTTCTGTACTGCTTTATTGAGTTAAACATAACCCCTACTCCTCTGTTAATCTGGTTCTCTTGTCTCCTCAGGTAATATTGTGCAAATTGGTTCAATCTGTGGTTTGATTGAATGATCAGATATTTTCATCATTATTATGTTAGTTAGATGTAATTTCACTTCACATATGATAATATGTATAAATATTATCAGGACATTGGGCCTCTACTGGTAGTGTGATGTGAGATTTAATTACCAGCCTTCACAAGTGTTTAGGAAAGTGATGATGTTAGTATGACTTTGTAAATTAAATGGGATCATTGTAAAGGAGTTAGAAAAACTAGAGTGATTCTATGGTTTTTGAATAATAGAAAGGAATGTGAGGCTATTTTGGCCTGACACTAATGCAATCCTGTCTTTGTTATTAATATATCAGAAAAAATAAATGAAAGTTCATCTGACATTCCACATTTATTCTACTCTAGTGCTGGCTATTGCTCTGGGTAGCAAATAGTTAAAATAACACGTTGCCTTTCCTCCAGCTATTTATATACTGGAAAAATAGACCAAGTATATGCAAGAAGAAAAGTCAAACTCTGACACTGTCACTTTCAGGCAGTGTTACTGAGGAAGAGTAGCAGAAAGTAAGAGGGATGAACATTGCCCACAGGCATCATTTCTGTGCACAGTACTAGTATTATACGTTCTGTGGTTAAGTTACTTATAAATCTTTGCTCATAGATTGCCATCCTGTGTGTATCAGGTAAGCAATTTTTCTACTGATTCAGATAACTACTACACACCTGATAGGGTGTCTTCAGTGCCATGGATCACAGAGCAGGTAACAGCAGCATTGGTTTATTGGCTTTCTTAATTTATTGAAAGTCTGACAAGCCAGCAGCTTCAACAAGTCCCCATTTTTTATTTAGGTTGGCCTGTCAGGATTTATGAAGGCATTTGACTGAACCTATGTTCCCATGTTGCACCTCTTCAGAGAATCAGTTGTCTTAGCATCCATAAAGCACCATCATTCAGTGTTGTGACTTCATCAGAATATGCAGCATGAATAATTCTACTTCTCAGCTTTGTGGATCCCTGTTGTGATAATCCCTAAAGACTACGAATATCAGAGCTGGACACAGGCAAAATCCATTCGTCTGTCACAGTAATCTGGATGGTATCTATTCCTAATCTTATCTATTCACCCAAGAGTTCTGAAGGAACTCAGATATGAACTTGAAGAACTACTAACTGTGGTATGTAATCTGTCATTTAAATTGGCTTCTGAACCAGGTGACTGGAGGATAGGTAATGTGTTACTTATTTTTTAAAAAAAGGCTCCAGAGGCGATACCAGCAATTATAGGCTGGTAAACCTAGCTTCAAATTGGTTGAAACTATAGTAAAAAACAGAATTATCAGACACACAGATGAACACAATTTGTTAGGGAAGAGTCAACATGGTCTTTGTAAAGGGAAATCATGTCTCACAAATCTGTTAGAATTCTTTGAAGAGGTCAACAAACATGTGGGCAAAGGTGATCCAGTGGATATAGTGTACTTCAACTTTCAGAAAGCCTTTGACAAAGTTTAACACCAAAGGCTCTTAAGCTAAATAAGAAGTTCTGGGATAAGAGGGAAGATCCTGTCATTGATCACTAGCTAGTTAAAAGATAGGAAACAAAGGGTAGGAATAAATGGCCAGTTTATTCTGAAAAATTGAGAGAGGTAAATAGTGATGTCCCTCCAGGGTCTGTACTGGGACCAGTGCTGTTTAACATAGTCATAAATGATCTGGACAAAGGGGATCAACAGTGAGGTAGCAAAATTTTCATGTGGTACAAAACTACTCAAGATAGTTAAGGTGAAAGCAGACTGCGAAGAGTTACCCAGTCACCAAGTTTTGTGAGATCCTTTGTAACAAAATGGCTGATGAAATTCAATGTTGATAATTGCAGATCAATGCAGGTTGGAAAACATAATCCCAGTACAAAATGATGGGGTCTAAATTAGCTGTTACCACTCAAGAAAGAGATCTTGCAGTCATTGTGGATAGTTCTCTGAAAACATCCACTCAGTGTGCAGAGACAGTCAAAAAAGCAAACAATGTTAGGAACTATTAGGAAAGGAATAGAGTGACAGAAAATATCATAATGCCACTCTATAAATCCCTGGTACATCCACCCCTTGAATATAATGTGCAGATTTGGACACCCCATCTCAAAACCGATTAAAATTGGGGGGAAAAATGCATAGAAGGGCAACAAAAGTGATTAGAGGTATGGAGCAGATTCTGTATGAGGAGATATTAAAAAACCTGGGACTGCTCAGCTTAGAAAAGAGAGGACAAAGGGAAGAGATGATAGAGGTGTCACAAGATGGCTGCCCACCCCCAGGGGATCCCCTGGGAAAACACCAGCCTCATATTGTATGGATCACTTGATTGCCTGTTTTGTTCATTTCCTCTGAAGCACTTAGCGTTGGCCACTGTCAGAGGACAGAATACTGGGCTAGATAGACCATTGGTCTGACCCAGTATGGCCATTCTTATGTTATGTTCCTATTTGTAGCCTTGCCTAGAACCTCATTTATCCTCTGTGTTGCTTTAATTGATTCTCCTGTCTCACTGGTTTTATCCTGGTATAACTCCATTGAGTTCAGTGGATTTACACAAAATTTGCATTAGTGTATGTGAAATCAGAATCTGGCTCAGTGAGCACTCTTATTGCCAAACTTCTCTTGATATATTAGTGTTAATTACATGCGATCTGGAAACCCAAAGCTAAGTACAACTTTAATTACTGCCCCTTTATCTTGATTTGTATAAATGAAATAGATTTGTTTTTCTCAAACTACCTTTTAAAAGAGATTTGAGTCAAGAAAAACCATATGTTATGCTGAATATATCAAATGCCAATATACAGTATACTAATCAGAATAACATCTTGATTATACACAGCAGAACTAAGTTAATGTTAAGAGCTGTTTTTGTTCTTTAAACACTATAAAGGATATAATCACACAGGAAGCTTATTCTAGTTACATGCTGCAATCTGGCATTAGTTCCCAATCATTTTTCACTGAGACCCTAAATAACTGCAAGAACTTTCATTAAAATCCACTATTCTGGAGCAGGGGAAGAGCTTGCGGAATAAGTAGTGAATCAATCCAAATAAGAACAGTATCTTTATTCTTATATCATATACTTAATACAAAATTAGGCAAATGTAGACAGCTAACTCATTTAACATGAAGCTGAAACTCCAGCTTCTGTGTGTTGGTGTTAGCAACTGATCATGTGGACCGCCACCAAGAAGTCTTCCTGATCATATTTTTATTTTCCTTTTTATTAGTTATATATCCCTGTAATCCATTTTTGCAATCTCTGACATGAGACATTTGAGCTGTTACAATTCGTTAAAATCAACTTAATATGTCAGGATGTGGGGTCATTCAGCTCTCCACGTAGCCACTGTCACTGGAAATAAAGATATTGTAGTTTGGTTTCTGTGGTGGCTGCATTTCAGTATGATCTGAAGAGCTGCTTAAAGAAAAGGCTTATAACATGCTTTATGATTCTTCTGGATCAAAGATGTTTTAAAATTTTTAAAGCAAGTCATTGTCATGAAGAATTACTTTTGTTACTATAGAAATGGTGTGACAAATTTAGGGGTTATCGAAATACAGCATTTATACAGTTCCATAAGTGTGCTTTAATGAAAATGCCTGCCAAATATCAAGAGCCTGACAAGCTTTCGAGCTACAAAGAGTAGCTGTTTGGATCTGAGCTGAAGAAGAGCTCTGTGTAGCTCGAAAGCTTGTCTCTCACCAACAGAAGTTGGTCCAATAAAAGATATTACCTCACCCACCTTGTCTATGTAATATGCTGGGACTGACTAGGCTACAATTACACTGCATGCCAAATGTCAGTGCATTTCCAAAAGATTCTGCAGGTTTGAGGAATATCAAATCAAGAAAGGCAACCTTGATCTAGATTGGATTAATAGTGGGGAAAGAGAATAATTTAAAAAAATTGGATAGACAATTTCTCTAGTAGAGGTGAAATAGATGACTAACCTGGCTCAGATTGCATCTCTAGAGAACAATTTATAAAGTACAGGACGGGGAGATCTACCTGAAAATATATGGAAACCCTTTCCAACTTATATTGATGGATAAAGAATTAATGTACCTATCCTGTATGAAAATATGTAATTCTCTTTTGTAAGATGTCTTCACCATAAAAATAACTTCCATTTTCATCTCATTTATTTTTGTTCTTAGTCTTGTTTTGTATGGTTTAATTGTTCTTGGGGTGGATTTAAATTTGTTAATAATTGGGTGATTAGGCAATGAACTACTTCAGTTATAAGGATTATGGGCTTGATCGAAAACCTGTTGGAGACCATAACTAATTTCAGTGGACTTTGTATTCGGCCTTCTGGCTTTTGTTCAGCAAAATACTTAAGGCTTGATTCTACAAGGTGTTTAGCATTATTGTCTCAATCCAGCAGAACACCTAAAGCACATGATTAACCCTAAGCACATGACTAGTCCAATTGACTTCAGTTAGACCAGTGATGTTCTTAAAATTGATTGCCAGGGGACTAGAGACTAAACGTGTTTTATACGCATGTGTGTAAAAGCTTTTTCAGATTGGGACCTATATGTAGTTCTCTTAGTTCTGTATTCTGTAAAATATTGTATTTTTAAAATGTATTCTGCCCCAAAGTTTTGCTGCATTGCACTACGTTTTGGTTGGAATGGGACAATAAGAGTCTAGTCTGGAAATCACTGATTCCAAAAGGGTCTTACATGGCCTCAAAGAATGACTGGGCCTGTCATTGCCACATGATGAAATTTCTTAAGTGTTAAGACATGAACCACTTCAGAAAAAATACAATGTTGTTGCTTCTTTTGAGGGAGCAGGGGAGTATTTTTGAGGCAAGGCTATTAGTAAATCTGGACAAAAAGCCCCCAAATGTTCTTCATGAACATTCACAGGAATTTAAAAGTAAATTTTTATTTTGGCTTTGCTAGTGCCCTCTGTGTTCATTTTCTGTGAAATCAGCAGGACTATTTCTGTGAATAAATATTATCCACTGAGTGCAAGCATTGCTGAATTAGGCCCCTATATGAGCCTTTCTTCCCATTTGATTCTGGAAAAACTGAAAGCTACTCCAGTAACAGTTGGAACAAGGGCTGGACACTATCATCACCTTCCCACCCTTTTGGACTCATAAGTTCATAACACCTTTAGTGTTATAGATTCCAAACATTTTACTTCAGTCCAGGGTGAGAACCTTTCATACATAGGGACATTCTTTATCTAACCTGTCTGCTTCATGTTCTTCCATTTTGCTTTCCTTACTGTCCTGTGTTCTGCTGCACTGTTGTGTAGCCTTTATTGATATGACTGCCATCATGCTTTCAGCAAAGGCAAGTGGGTGCTGCACACTGTCAAATTTTTGTGGTGTGCAGTCCATTACTTTTCTCAGGGAAAGGTCTTAATAGCAGGCCTGCTCCTGCTAATGAGGCCACTGTTATGAAGTAAGATGGAGGGACTTATTGTCCTTTACACCAAGGCCTTATTTAAACTTCCAGAGAGGTATAAAAGGATCTTAGTGTAAATGAAATTTAGGTCCAGACTCTGGACTGAAAGTTTTAAAGTCTGGGGGGTATGTTTTCCATTTCCTCCTCATGTTTGGATTTATGCTATTTATGATCTACCACTTTACTTTGTAAGCTCCCCATGGCTCTGTCCTGTGTTTGACCCAGAGAACAGCCTTGGAATTGTGAGAGCACAAGGGAGTGATATTTTGATTTGTAAATGGTAGCCCATAAAGAGTTATCGGTTTTCTCTATTTTGCATTCATTACTAAAGAACACATTATGCTGCACACCCCACTGAGTCTTAAAAACTAGATCTTATTATTACAGATCTTACCACAACTAATTTTAGCCTCAACTTCTGCAGTTAGTGGATATATTTTTTTCATTTGTAAACCCCTGCAGTTATATTTCACACAAGGGTATTCCCTTCCCTCTTCACCAAATGATGGCCTCTAAACTATAAAGCTGTATTTATGAATACATTATGTCCTATTTACCTTACTATATGAAAAGCTACGTGCAGTGGTAGTGAGATAACTTTCATGTTCTCACTAGACATAACTTTGCAACCTTAACTTTTTTTTAATGCCGTTTTGTATGTAAAGCACTCAAAAAATTAGGAAATGTCAGAATTAAGGTTGCTTGTGCAGCTACCAGCTCCATCTCTAATGACAAAATAATAAATGTCAGATAACTCCAGGTAATCAAAGCAATATGTATATTAATTTTGTCACCAGTGCCCACTTATATATTGGAAGAGTCAAATGTTGATGAATGGAGCCATAGAAGGAAGGGGGTGAACTTTGCATAATTTCCAATTGTTTCTGCAGTTATTGTCATGCAATAGCATTAATGCTGTGCCTTTTTAAATCTCTGGTTTAGTTTACTGGGGTACTAACAATGCAACATCATGTCTTTTTTAATTAGAGACTAAATGTAATTTAATTTGACTTTGAATCTGTGAACTGAAGAAAACTAGAAGAATTTCCAAAGTGATGCTGAAGACTACAGGCACTTTCACTGAACAGTCTGGGAACAGCTAGAAGTAGTTCATCAAATTAACTTTCTCAAAGCCTGATAATCAGAACTTGCCTTAGAATTTTTATGTAAGTCTGAGAATGGAGCACCCCAGCTTACCAGTTACACCTCAGATCACTGCTGAGCTTGACACGTAGCACTTAGATAACTTTTCCTTGTTTTCACTATAAACATAATTTAACAAAGTATAGCGATTCTAGTGATAGCAAGTAGAAGTATTGGAAGAGCGGAGAGGGTCCAGAGCTACAGGAGGGGCATCTTCTCCTTCCCCCACCAGCCAGCCACTGGAACCTGCCCTGCAAGACACCACCTACGTCTGGGGTAGCAGACATAGCCTTTAATACCAGTGCAGCTGGGAGCTCTGATACCAACCAGCTGAAACATATATAAACTCTCCCTCCACGGTTTTCCCACTTCCTTGCAGTTATGGACAACAAATGGACCTTGAAATGTACCTTAGACCCTAATTAGCCTGTACCTCTTGTGATCAGGGGCCATCCTGGCTGCTCAGCACACAAATTGGCTCATTTAAAAGCAGCCAGCTGGGAGAAAGCTTGCAGCAGCCCTAATACCACCTGTAGCAGCCTATATGGCACCCACAACTGTGAATGGGAAACCCCCACCTCCTGAACCATAAACTGGGGGGCAGACCAGTCACCTGATTCATGGGCCCCAAAAGCTAGCACTGTAATAGGGACCATTAATAACCTGTGAGCTGTAGGAAAAATCATAGTGGCAAATGTTCAGCCCTAGGAACAGCTTTAAAATAGAAATCAATCTTACATTTATAGGTCCTCAAAATAAAGGAAGCCTGAAACCAACTTTTATGAGCTCCAAAAAACCAGATAATTGTACAACATGAACACACTAAGTGGAAGGATGTAAATCTTTCCTGTTTCAACTATAATTTCTTGCTCCTCCTTGGATGCTGTAGTGCAACATGATTCTTAATTACATTGAGCTGCTTGCTACTACTATATCTGTTGGCACTGATATATGGAAGATGAGAGATAGCTAGTTGGCTCATTTTCAAAGCTACTTTATCACCTCATAAAAGAATGCACAGCATGTTGCCCTGTGTTTTTCTACGGAGTGAAGTAAGAGTAGCTTTTTATACATTACTTTTAACTTTTTAAAAACTACAGTCTCTTCTGAATAGAATTATGCGGTAGCACAAAAAGAAATATGCAATGCTTGAACATTAGCAATAGTAGACTCCCTACATTGCTGTGATGGCCTACCCCAGCAAGGCTCAACATCCCCAGTCCCTTAAAGAAATCGGGGGGAAAAATCCACACAACGATATGACATTCCACTGCATTAAAAGACTTGAGCTGTGGATTATTAAAATTCTTTAATGTTGCTGACAGATGTGTTACTAAAGTAGAATGAGCCAGTCAGAGACTGTGGTGTTTGAAAATTTGGCTATGAAATACAAAGTGGGGAATAACAGGCTAGGCAGCGGTACTGCAGAAAAGGATCTGGGGGTTATAGTGGATCACAAATTGAATGTGAGTCAGCAATTTTGCTGTTGCGAAAAATATAAGCATCATTCTGGAATATACTAACTGGAGTGTCATAGGTAAGACGCGGGAGCTAATTGTTCCACTCTACACTGCATGGTTGAGGCCTCAGTTGGAATTTTGTATCCAGTCCTAGGCACCATGCTTTAAGAATTGTGCAAACAAATTGGAGAAAGTCCAGAGGAGAGCAACAAAAATAAGAGGTTTAGAAAACCTGACCCATCAGGAAAGGTTGAAAGAAACGGGCATGTTTCGTTCAGAGAAGACCAAATGGGGGATATAACAGACTTCAACTATGTAAAAGGTTGTTCTAAAGAGGATGGTGATCCATTGCCTTCCGTGTTCACCAAGGGTAGCACAAGAAATAATTGGCTTAATTTGCAGGAAGGGAAATTCAGGTCTGATATTAGGAAAAACTTTCTAACTACAAGGACAGTTAAACACTGGAACAGGTTATCCAAGGCGTCTATAGAATCCCTGTGTTTAAGAATAGGTTAGACAGACAACTTTGCGGCACGGCATAGGCATACTTCATCCTGCCAGTTCTACATTTCTAAGATTCTGTGAATATTCCTATTGTATTTGCTGGCAAAACTATTTTCATGTTTTTTAAAAAATGGCACCCGCACTCACACTCACAAAATAGGTAACTGTGAGTTCAAATACTACCTTGCCTGTACTATTGCTCATTTTGACTAGGTTGTGTTAGTCTGACTTTAGTGGCACTTGTGTAAATATGTGGATAGCACAATGAGAATTGTTGCACAATCTGAACCTTTGTATGCAAAAATCTATATCTGCCAAATTTTGTTGGTGCAGTTAGGGAAGGCTGTTTGAAAACGTGACCATAATGTACTCATGGAAAACTTTTAAATCCATGTCAGCGTTACTACTGATTACTGATCTGCTTAGAATTCCAGCAATGTGCGTACTACAGACGTGTCATATGCACTGTGTGGATAGAAAACTGCCCTGCTAGAACATTTATGCTACATGGCCCCTACATAAATAACAAGCTATAGGATTTATGTTGTACAGTGCCTAGCACAATTGTATTGCACGTTACTGCGATACAAATAATAAATAACAATAACATGGGATGGCTAAAAGCAAACACTAAAAAACTGTGACCGATCTGAGCCAGCCCCTTGTATCTGTCTTAAACTATGCCCAGTCCAATTGTATTGACGTCAATTGAAAGACTCCCACTGATATTAAAATGCAAGTTAGATCAGGACCTAAGAAAACACTGCTAGAGTGTGATCATGCAGTTTCAGTAATAATTGCCTTGCACTTCTGAAATTAAAATGAACTTTTAAACAGAAGCTAATACTTCTGAGGTACGTGCAATGTGTTCATTCTTAAAATACACTGGACAAAATTCTGTTCCCGTTTATCAGTGGAAGTTGTTGTTGTAATAGGCAACACTAAAAATATTTGAGGTTCACTTCAGATACCTACAGTATATCCAAATATATTTTCTCTGTAAATCTCTCAAATCAGAGTAATGGTATTGCTGGTACTTCCAGGGGTGGACCAGATGGAAAAACTCATAATAGTTGGGAGTATTTGCTCCCAGGAAGTACCGAGGGGTGTATGTGTGTTTCACTTCATTTGAACCTGATTTGTGTGTGTGTGTCTCTCTCTCTACACACATCAGATTCATTTTGCATTTTAGTCAGAGGCTTGAGCCTATATTCCTTTTGTTATCTGAACTGGTTCACATATCCACAGATTGTAGCATAGTCCAAAACGAAGTACTTCACTGTAAAGTACTGGATCTGGTTATAATGGTGAAAGAGTAATAGTAATGAGCAGCATGTGATGTCAGGTGATAATATTGAAATGTTGCAAAGAGCTCAAGGAAAGGGGTGGGAGGGCTACTGAAAAAAGGATCTTTTAAATGGAAGCTTCCATTTTGATACTGTGTAGGAAGTTGTATGAAACACACCACCACAAGTTAACAAAAAACCCTTAAAAGTATAGTTAACTACAGAACTGCTCTCCTGGGTCCTACAAGAATGTACATATGAGAGTGTGAAAATAAAGATTTGTGATTTCAGGAATCTGAGCTTTGAAAAATCAAAAGAAAAACTAATTTTAGACATAGTGCCCCAAAGTATTGTTTAATTTTACCTGAATTGCAGCTTCAAAAAAATTCTTGAAAAAAGTTAAATTTGTTCACCAAAAAAGGAAAAATATAGAGGCCTGAAATATAAACTGGGTCTGTTACTAACTTATAGCAGGAATACTGGACAATAAAGTACAACGTAAGAAATAAGTTAGAAATATTGCTATATGATATGAACCTAGTAAGACACTGACTGCCGTCTTAAATAAAAATGTAAGAACAAATATATCTAGATCTATGTAAATATTATATGTACATATAAGGGCATAGTTAAAAATATTTGGTCAAAACATCTGACATGTTTTCAGTTGAAATCAATGGGATTAAAATTAAATGTGTGCATAAGTGTTTCTAGGACTGTGACTTTAGATGGAGCAGTTATTTGAATACTATGATGAGTGTGTTACACCTCATTATGGCTAATCATTTCCAGAAGTAGTAGTTGCACTGGGAGATAGATCATATCAGTGAGTTGGGGAGTTCAGAAATATTCAGCACTGGAACTGAGTAGCTAAGTGCCCCTACATGTCTGTCTTAAACCAACTCTGTTATGGCAGTTGAATGTTCTAAAATAATGGCTAAGGGGCCTTTTTTGTAGAGTTATGTCAAATAAGAGAAGTACTACTATGTAATAAACATGTAGTGAAGCAGTAGAGTTTCATAAAGATAATCTAATACCATATTAATGTATTGTGTTTATATTTGTATTGTTTATTCATGTGGAACTGAATTATTAATCTTGCTTTGTTTTTCTTTGTCCCTGTTTAAATTGTACATTTATTAATTCCAAACTGCCTAGCTCTGAGATACAGACAAAATGTTATTTAGAACTTTGAGTATTCCAACTTCTCATTTAAGAAGTGTCAGCAATCTTTCATATCCGAGTCTGAAAATAAATGTTTGACTCTGGACTGAAAATGGGAATAGAAGACCTGGGGGAAATCAAGCATTAAAATCATGGTATAGATACAGTTTAAAGACCTGTCTGAGAGAACTAATGATTTGTAGGGAATTCAAATCTTGTTTGCAGCATAATTGGGGTTGTCTTGTTCAAGCAGTGCCTGGCTGATGTTCCATTTTCAGAAATGAAAGTGAAACTTGCAGGTCATTGCATCTCTCTGAGAGGCTTGATGATAGTCTATTTATACTCATCTACTGTGCGGCAGCTGCTAAATGCTCACTAATATATTGCAATGCTTGGTTTTTACCCAGGAGACTTAATTGGAGACTCTGCTGTATTCTCAGGGAAGAATCTCTTCTCTGTTAGCAGCCTTTTTCTCCCATTCTTCGTTCTTCTTTCCTCTCTTTTATGAGGCATTTATGTCATTCAGTGCATGCCCTTTCATATGAAATCCTCATTCATATGATCTATAAGCAATGTAGGATGAATGGCCATAACAGAACTATTATCATCAAGAAAGGTGGCCACTAGGAGTTACAGATATCATTTAATTTTTCTTGTTTTATCTCCTCAAAAAATTACTCCACCTATGAAACATCTTCCTGTGGCCATTCCTTTGTCAGTTTGTCACCCTTCACTTGTTGTATCTTGTCTTAAATATGGTCTGATGTGGGCAGAAGGGTCCTCCTGCATGCCCTGACTTGCGGGAATGGAGCTTTAGACTGTAAGCATCTAGGAGCAGGGATTGTCCATAAATATCTGTTTCTACAGCTAGTTGCCCAAAGCAATAAGAAGCTGAGTTTTATTGGGATCTCTAGGCACTATTGGAATACAAATGATCAATTATTATTATTTAACTAGGTGAGCTCATGACTGATTAGTGTATATACAGGTATAACTGTGTGGTGGCCCCCATCTTGGCTGGCACACTGGTGATTTAAGCAGGGACCTCCAGAGCTAAAAGCATGAGCTGCCACAGCTTGGGCTAAAGAGCCAAAGGTACTTAGCTGGGACAGTGACAGATTCGTTTCCTCTTTGAATGAGGCACAGAGTGGGACCTGTAACACACTCACCAGTGAGTTCAGCTAATCTGAATGTCACTGCTGAAGATACATATGGTTCTCATACGCATTATGATTTTAAAGGACTGAAATGATGGCTAGTTCTATACACAAAGAGTGGAAGGCAAATCCATTACCTATTTTCAAAAAGAAAATTTTAGAAGGTTTTCTCGAAGAAATCCTCTTAAGCATAACGCACCTGATAAGCTGATTTTCAGCAGTTAGTTTGATGGAAGGGAATTACAGACGTGAAGTCTGAAGGCAAATGGAAACACATTCTCCACGTGCTCTGTTTAACACATGAAAACCACGTTCTTCAAGCTCTCAGCCATTTCTTTATGGGTGTGTTGGTCTCTCTTTCACAATTGAAGTAGCAGTTTGCCACTAACAGAATACATATCTCTAGATCAGGAAGTCCTAGTATTCCCTGATAGACTTGATACAGTTTTTGTAGCATCCACCCAGCTGTGTTGGAAGTGTTTGACAGGAAGTGTTTCACAGATGTTTGAAGAATGTGACAGGAAACTCATGATGGGTCAAAATAATCAATAAACAAATATTTAATATCTGTTTTTCCTGCTAATATATCTTAAGCTTGATTTTGATAAGTGGAAACATGTTACTTTGTATATATGTATAGAGGTATATTTTACTAGTTTTCAAGCTACTGTATTTGGCTATATAGTCAGAGAATGGAAGTGATATTTGAGCCTTTTATTTTGCACAGATTAAGCCATAGTTAAGATGTTCAGAAATTGATCCCTTTTTTTGACTGTGAAGCAATTTGTGTTACTTGTCAATCCTATCTTATCCACATTTTTAAAAAATGTACCAAATGGATCCAAGATACATTGTGCATTATGTCTTTGTTTTTCAGGTTGACTGAATTATGCTTTTCACTATATTCTCTTGCCATTATTTCCATTGCTGTAAAACAACTATGGGCAAAGTTTGTCATAAGTAGCCAACTCTCTTCCTGGCAAAGTCCCCTCTCCCTTGGAAACCATACAAATCCTAGTAAAATAGATTTTGGTGCTATCTCAACATAAGGAATAACATGATCCTTTGATTTTAGATTTGCATATTTGATACTTTAGATTGTATTTAACTATAACTTTAAAAATGTTCCCCCTACAATGGTGGACTATAAAATACATTGTACAGAACTGGTGAACTTCTGGTGTTGCAAGGCAATAATAAACCAAGTTATATTTGACCATGGTGTCTTCACTGCGGTGTGTCGATGGGAGATGCTCTCCCATCGATTCCCCTTGCACTTCTCATTGAGGTGGAGTACCAGAATTGATACTAGAGCGATCAGCGGTCAATTTATCATGTCTGTATTGTATAGACATAAATTGATCCCCGCTGGATCGATTGCTGACCCTCGATCTGGCCAGTGGTGTAGAAAGCTAAGGAGCAGCCTGAAAGCAGAGTGTGACCCTGGAGAAGCCTAGAGCAAAGTTCTGGATTGACTGTGGTGGTTGACAGAAGCTTGGGCTATAAGCAAAGAAGCTATCCCTTGGTTTTTGGTTTCTCCTCCATTGTAAATAAGATTGCATCAAAGAAAATACCAGACTCCATCACCAATTTCTACTCCTTCCTGGAATATCATCAGGGCTCTGAACTTTGACAAACCACTAGGGTCAAAAGGCATAACAGTACATTGTTCTAAAAATCTACTCTGAAACACTGGAAAGCAATTAAATGTCTAAGTTATGGCTAACATTGACTGGGAAACAGATTTTCTGTTTCATGGGAAATTTTACAACTTTGAAATTTTTTTTCTGTTCCAAAACAAAATGAAAACAAAAAATGTAAAAAATACTTCGACTTGGTTTTTTTCATGTGCTTGCTTTAAGAAATTCCTGTAGTATTGTACTTAGAATTTAGAATATATGATATATCTTGTTCTCCTTCAGAAAACAAATTCCTGAAATGTATACCATCTAAAGTTAATAAGTTAATAAGTCAATAAGTAAAGTCCTTCTTACCTTCTATGACTAACATTATTTACAAGCATGATGCCTGTGACTATCCGCTGTTCTTGCAAATCAGTGTTGCTGGCATCAAAATACCCTTTGGTCTCTTGGCCTCTTCTTTGTAAATTAAGAGAAGGTAATATTACTAAACTCTAGATGTTGTGAGCTGTGTGTTTACCCACAGTTGCCTTCCAGAAAGCTCTAGCGTGGTGGCCATGTAGGAATCTTAGTGTCTATAAAGGAATTTAGTAATTTAAATTAAACTAAATATACGTATTAACAGACATCAAATGAAAGAGGTGAATTTACACTTGAAGACAATTACTCAGAGTGAGGTGGAGGGTACTTGTGAAATTTAACTCCTAGTAATATAAATGTTATTAGTTCTTTAGGAGAAGAACTAAAAACCATTCAAGTCCAGGTACTTCTGCTTCTTAATGTAATCTAATCCATCCAGGTCTTTATTGTGACACTTGTCACTGAAGTATCTGAGCATCTCTCAAAAAGTTAAAAAAAAGACTGGATTAATTTTTCCTTCTTACTTCTCTTGAGGCAGTAGGACAGTGTTTTTCTGCGCAGTCCCCTTTCCTCTCCTACCCCCATTGATGCTCTTTATCATGTAAGATGCTTTTAAAAGTTTAAAAATTTGCTTTTAAATTAATTTAGTTGAAAAGAAAGGTGCCAACGGACAGACCAGGAGCCTGAAGTCCTCTATATACAGAAGAGGTACATCATGAATATCCCTGTATTGCCCTGCTTCCATGATGACCTGGATTGACTGCTTCAAGGAGTCAGAAAGTTGTTGGATTTCCATGTCCATTCAGTCTCAGCCTTTCTAATGAAATTACCAACAATGGTGCTCGCTGGGACCAGTGGTGCTAGTGGTCTTGGGAAGTTAGGAACTGGAATTAGATCATCCACTTGCTTAAGAAAAATACTTTTAAAAATAGGTAAAACTGTCTGAATTGTTTTGTTTCATTTTTAATTGCATTGGAAGGGACTTCTGCTTTCAGAAAGAATGCTTCTGGTGAACTTTAACCACTGAGGGCCAGAGTGGGTAAAAATGTAGATAGGCATGTATTGTTGAATCACAGAAATGTAGGGCTGAAGAGACCTTGAGAAGTCAAGTCTAGTCCCCTGCACTGAGGCAGGATCTAGTAAACCTAAACCATCCCTGACAGGCATTTGTCCGACGTGTTCTCAAAAACCTCCAGTGATGGGGATTCCACAACCTCCTCTGGAAGCCTATTCCAGAGCTTAACTACCCTTAGAAAGCTTTTTCCTAATATCTAACCTAAATCTCCCTTGCTACAAATTAAATCCATTACTTCTTGTGCAACCTTCAGTGGACGTGGAGAACAATTGATCATCATCCTCTTTATAACCGCCCTTAACTTGTTTGAAGACTGTTATCAGGGTCCCCCTCAAACTTCTTGTCTCAAGACTAGATATGGTCAGGTTTTCTAGCCTTTGCTTATAGGTCAGGTTTTCTAAACCTTTATCATTTTCTATTGCTCTCCTCTGGACTGTCTCCAGTTTGTGCACATCTTTCCTAAAGCATGGTACCCAGAATTCGACATAGTACTCCAGCTGAGGCCTCACCATTGCTGAGCAGAGTGGGACAGCTCTCAGATCCTTTTCTGCAGTACTAGCTCCCAGCCAGTTATTTCCAGTTTTGTAGTTGTGCATTTGAATTTTTCCTTCCTAAATGAAGTACTTTACACTTGTCTTTATTGAATTTCATCATGTTGATTTCAGACCAATTCTCTAATTTGCCAAGCTCATTTTGAATTCTAATCCCTCCCCCTGAAAAGTGCTTACAGCCCCTCCCAGGTTGGAATCCGCTGTCAATTTTATAAGCACACTCTCCACTCCATTATCCAAGTCACTAATGAAAATATTGAATAGTACTGGACCCAGGATTGGCCCTATGTTCATCTTTAGGCACATAAATACTTCAGTAAATCTGGCTCTCCATTGTTTATGGCGATTGCCAGATCCTTGGACAGTATTGGAGTGTCATGAAAGTCCCTTTACAGCAGCCAAAAATCTGGCCTCTAGTGAGTTTAAAGAAAGCTCCTGAAAATCAGTGTTTGAAAACTTTTTTTAATATAAAAGTGGTTTTTTTGTGACTGTTCTTCCCGTATTTCTCCACTTCTAAGTTTCAGTCTCTTTGATGTTCAAGCTTCATGTGTCTCTCCTTTCCCTGCCCCACACAACACACTGGGAAGCTTCCCCTGCCAATCATCTTCAGAATAAAATGATTATGTGGTGCCTGTCACTTGGAACATTCTTATGGTTTCAGTAGCGCTCCCTGGCTTTTACATTGTCAACAGCGGGATGTTTTCTGTCAGCTCTGTAGCTCCAGCTGAAGCCTCTTTGTGGTTCCGTGCCAAAGGAGTGTTTCAGTGAGAGGAAGACCTCCTTCAGGACCTCACAGATGAAAGATCCAGGTTCTCAGGCTTAAAAGGAGGCTGCATCTTCCGCCTGATATAACAGTTTATGCAGCTTATTTGCATAAACAAGGTCTGATGCTTTTATATAGACACTTTAGTGAGAAGAAGAATAAAAGAACAATCAAAACAGCTTTTTTCTCTGAACAGATGATGTATGATACTTTATGTCCAGCATTTGTTTTATTATGTTCAGTGCTGGAGACAGAAAGATAAATAATCCAAGGGAAGTGAATTTGTAGTCTCTCTGTATTTGTAATACAGTCTCTTGGAAATAATTGGAAAAAGTAAGACATTAGCATTTTTATCTCTGTAAAAGGACATAAGTGTGTTACTGTTTCTACATGCGTGCACACTTCGTTTCTAAGTACCGTTTTTTGTACATACACTCATTGATCTGTTGCCTGCAATGTTGTTGTAGGCTATATTGGTCCCAGAATATTTAGAGACAAGGTGTTGAGGAAATATAATTTATTGGACCAACTTACGTTGGTGAAAGAGACAAGCTTTTTAGCTTACACAGCTCTTCTTCAGGTTTTGGACAGGTACAAAATGTCACAGTTAAATACAAGGGTGGAGCATATAAGGAATTAACACAAATTGCAAGAGACCATTCAAGATGAAGTGGACACAGGTCAAAGGAGAGTTAGTGAGTTATGGATTGTTGTAATGAGCCATAAATCCACTGTCTCTATAAAGTCCATGATTGTTGGTGACAAGCAGAGCTATGAATTAAAGCACTCAGGCTCGTCTTTTGGAGGTATTGTACAGGTTTCCTTTGTGGATGAGGACTAAGAGGTCAGATATGAAGTGATGATTTTATAAAAAGTATTTGCCCACAGTTGATATGGTGTTCTTGTCTTTTATCACTTTACTGTGAATCTATTTGATAGAATGGTGATTCTCATTTTACCCACGTACTTGATATTAGGGCATTTAATGGATGAGGTCCGTCATGTGTTGTAGTAGGCATGTGTAGGACCCATGGATCGTGAAAGGTGTATCGTAGGAGGTGTTGATCATCGTAGCCGTAGAGATATTTCTGTTCTGTTTAAACAAACCCCCAGCATCATCACTCATCATTAGAAGCAAGCTCCCCACGAGACCAGGACACACCAGCTCAGACCTGCACCACACTCTGCCCTACCAATCAATGCAATACCCGCGGATATATCTCCACTGCTATGGTGTTCAAAAACCCCCACAACACGCTTTTCAAAATGCATGGGTCCTACTCATGCCTATAATAACATGTAGTGTACCTCGTCCAGTGCACTAAATGCCCCAGTAACTATAATGGATGAAACCAGCCAATCACTACACTCTTGAATGAACTCTCACAGAAAAATAAGACAAAAACACCCTTTCACTCAGGGTAAATACTTTTCACAAAATGTAACTGCATATCTGCTCTGTTGCTCTCCACCTGCAGTGTGTCCATTATCTCCTGCAGCAAATATATCTCTGTTCTCAATGGGGTAGGTTCTAAGCTACATCTTCTCAGAGGTTCAACACAATAGGGGTAGCCTAGGAAGAACGGGACAGAAGTGGTTTAATGCCACTTTTGTGCCATATGGGAGCTGTGGGCACTGAAACAGTTGCTGGCATAATTTAGAGCAGCCCCCAGGGCTTCCCCAAGGCTGCCTATGCAGCCCAGAAACCCTATAGCACCGAGCACAATAGGCACAACTCCTTTCTCCGGCCCTGCCCCAATGTCAGGGCATGTATGTGAGCCCTATGCCACTTTACACCAGAAGAATCCTCATCTAGCCAGCTGTGCCATCTTTATACTGTTGGAACAGAGCATGTGGGGCAAAAAAGGGGCCAGAATCTGGTCCAATCGGCCTACTAGCATAGAAGATGTAATTAGATATAGAGCAGTACGTTAATAAAAGCGCTTATGGACCTTGCTAGTTACAAGTTAAAATAAAAGCTGAATGGTAAATAATTCATGCCTGAATACATCCAGGTTTCCAAGAAAATATTTACAAATAATTTAAAATGTCCTGTGACATGTCCACAGGATGGACTATCCTTGTATGCTTTAACAACTCGCATACCCCTTTACTTACTGATTTTTTGAGTGGATCTTATCCACATCTCCCAAACCTAGTTCTTTTGACTTGGTGAAGGCAAAATGTCCATTACCTACCTCTTCTCCCAGTGCTTGCAAGATACTGATGACTCCAGCTGATATGCATGCTTGTAGTACACTAAGAGCATATTCTTGTGTGGATGGGCAAATGGGTCAGGAAATCTGAACCAGCCATGTTAAATGATAAAGCCAAACACACATGAAAAATTCCATCACTGGAGAGCACGGAATAGTGCATATTTGGATTAGCTAATTTTTGTACTTTTTCATCTACCTCTTGGTTTTAGATCATTGCATCCTTACTAAGCAATACTCAGCTCTAAAACTCATTCCAGTCAATACTTCTTCATTGTTTGAGTAACACAGTAATGCCAGACTCCTTAGCAGCACCAACATGCTCAGAAGAGCCAAAAGATGTGGCGGCATTAGGCTTTCACATCAGTCATAGTTATATACATAAATGGTAGTGTGGCTGTGTTGTGGAAAATATGGAGGTTAAGTATGGTTCCTATGCTGTAGGTGGATATTTTAGTTACTTCAACCTATAGCCCCAGTGAACTTGAGTAAAACTTTCAGAATAAGCCAAAATAAAGGAAAATATGTTGGTGATAAGTCATGCTGTATGGCTACTACAGTGTTGTGTATAATTATTCCAAAAAAACATGAAATGTAAGGTAAAATACTACATACCGTAGGCCATAAAGGACAGTTCCATCAGGATGTAGTCGAATCATTCGATTTTTCACTGTAACCCCATGAACATATGACTTCTTGTCATTTTGGAAGTATGTGTCTGGCACCCAGAGCTGGTCAGCTACTCTGTTGTCCAAAGTTAGGTTCAGAGGTATTCCAGAGTAAGACAGCCTTTTATCCCTCCAGGACTGCTGGAAATACATTGTGAGTGTGTAGTCCTGGAAGCAAAAAAGAAAAAAGGTATTTTAGTAGTTGTTTATTTTGCACAATAGTTTATATATCTATAATTTTAGTTTTGATCATTTAAGTTCAATATTTAATTATTGAATACATTTATATTAATATTAATAGCACACTTGAAAGTTTAAGGATCACTGAAACTTTGTAGCAAACGTAGATCTCTATTCAGTAACCACATCTGTGACTCTTGAACTGTATATGTTAATGTTGACCTTCCTTCTGATTACAGCTGGTGAACCTTGCGAAATATCCTTGCAGTTGTTGGAAAGTGGTATCAAGTGGAGTGCCCCAACGGTCGGTCCTGGGGCCGGTTTTGTTCAATATCTTCATAAATGATCTGGAGGATGGTGTGGATTGCACTCTCAGCAAATTTGCGGATGATACTAAACTGGGAGGAGTGGTAGATACGCTGGAGGGCAGGGATAGGATACAGAGGGACCTAGACAAATTGGAGGATTGGGCCAAAAGAAATCTGATGAGGTTCAATAAGGATAAGTGCAGGGTCCTGCACTTAGGATGGAAGAATCCAATGCACCGCTACAGACTAGGGACCGAATGGCTCGGCAGCAGTTCTGCAGAAAAGGACCTACAGGTTACAGTGGACGAGAAGCTGGATATGAGTCAGCAGTGTACCCTTGTTGCCAAGAAGGCCAATGGCATTTTGGGATGTATAAGTAGGGGCATAGCGAGCAGATCGAGGGACGTGATCGTTCCCCTCTATTCGACATTGGTGAGGCCTCATCTGGAGTACTGTGTCCAGTTTTGGGCCCCACACTACAAGAAGGATGTGGATAAATTGGAGAGAGTCCAGCGAAGGGCAACAAAAATGATTAGGGGTCTAGAACACATGAGTTATGAGGAGAGGCTGAGGGAGCTGGGATTGTTTAGCCTGCAGAAGAGAAGAATGAGGGGGGATTTGATAGCTGCTTTCAACTACCTGAAAGGGGGTTCCAAAGAGGATGGCTCTAGACTGTTCTCAATGGTAGCAGATGACAGAACGAGGAGTAATGGTCTCAAGTTGCAGTGGGGGAGGTTTAGATTGGATATAAGGAAAAACTTTTTCACTAAGAGGGTGGTGAAACACTGGAATGCATTACCTAGGGAGGTGATAGAATCTCCTTCCTTAGAGGTTTTTAAGGTCAGGCTTGACAAAGCCCTGGCTGGGATGATTTAACTGGGAATTGGTCCTGCTTCGAGCAGGGGGTTGGACTAGATGACCTTCAGGGGTCCCTTCCAACCCTGATATTCTATGATTCTATGAAACTGCAGTAGGCCTCAGTGTCTCCTCCCACATCAAATAGAGCAGTGGTTCTCAACCAGAGGTACGTGGCGGTAGGCAGAGGTCTTCCAGGGGGTCCATCAACTCATCTAGATATTTGTCTAGTTTTACAACAGGCTATGTAAAAAGCACTAGTGAAGTCAGTACAAACTAAAATTTCATACAGACAATGACTTGTTTATATTTCTCTATATACTATACACTGAAATGTAAGTACAATATTTATATTCCAAATGATTTATTTTATAATTACAGTGGTAAAAATAAGAAAGTACGCAATTTTTTCATTAATAGTGTGCTGAGACACTTTTGTAGTTTTGTGTCTGATTTTGTAAGCAAGTAATTTTGAAGTGAGGTGTAACTTGGGGGTACGCAAGACAAATCAGACTCCTGAAAGGGGTGCAGTAGTCTGGAAAGGTTGAAAGCCACTGAAATAGAATACTTGGCACTCATGCGTTAGGGAGTAACATTAAGGGACTCCAGTCCATAAATCATGTGTTACATGTTTCTTGAGGTTTATCCTCAACCTGAAGAGAGCTGCTTTTGCCTGATTTCAGCCAATAGCCAAGCCCGGCACTTGCAGAGCTCTTGTTGATGTGTTCTCTCACCTTCCTCATTCCACTCTAAAACAATCCAAGAGGGCATGCTGTCCCTACACCCTTTAGCAGATAGTAAATATTTCATCTCAAAGCACAAGATCAGGTACTTTTCCCACAATGTTTATTAAGGCCCACCAATCCCAATTCACCATTTATAGTCATGAATTCACTTTGGTCCTGAGACTTTTCTGGGCCTGAAAACTACAGGCTTGTCTACTCTTAAAACGCTACAAAGACACACATGTAGTGCTTCAGTGTAGATGCTACCTATGGTGATGGGAGGGATTCTCCTATTGTTGTAGATCAGGGATGAGCAAACTATGGCCCGTCGGCCAGATTCGGCCCGCCAGTCGTTTTAAGCCGGTCGTTGGGCTCCCACTGGGGAGTGGGGTCTGGGGCTTTCCCCACTCCAACTGGGGAGCAGGGTCGGGGGCCACTCCACACAGCTCCTGGAAGCTGCGGCATGGCCCCACTCTGGGGCTCCAGCTGGGGGAAGGGTCAGGGGCCATTCCACGCGGCTCCTGGAAACAGCAGCATGGCCCCCTCCAGCTCCTACGCGTTCCAGTGGCCCCCTCTGGCACTCCAGTGGGAACTGTAGGGGTGGTGCTGTGAACGGGACAGCGTGAAGAGCTGCTTGGCCACACCTCCGCATAGGAGCCAGAGGGGGACATGACGCTGCTTCTGGGAGGTGCTTGAGGTAAGCACCAGCCAGAGCCTAACCCCATTCCCCAATCCCCTGCCCCAGCCCTGATCCCCCTCCCATCCTCCAAACCACTCAATCCAGGCCCAGACCACCCTCCTACGCTCCAAACTCCTCAGCCCCAGCCCCAGCCCAGCCTAACCCCGCCTCCCGCACCCCACTCCCCCACCCCAGCCCAGAGTCCCCTCCCGCACCTTGAACTCCTCATTTTTGGCCCCACCCCAGAGCCCGCACCCCCAACCAGAGGCCTTACACTCTCCCGCACCCCAACCCCAATTTTGTGAGTATTCATGGCCCGTCATATAATTTCTATTCCCAGGTGTGGCCCTCAGGCCAAAAAGTTTGCCTACCCCTGGTGTAGGTAATCCACCTCCCCAAGGGGCAGTAGCTAGGTTGGTGGAAGAATTCTTCTATTGACCTTAGCACTGTCTACACAGGGATTTAGGTTGGCTTAACTATGGATTTTTCTTATGGACACCAGGCCAAAGCATCAGCATGAAGGGAATTCATATCTTCTATTTACTACCATATTGTGGCCCCGGGAGACCTCAGCTTGATGTGGAAAGAAAATTGTTTCAAAAGGCTTCTGAAGACCATCTGATTTCCCCCACCTCTGAATCTGCTGATTTTTAAGCGTAGTCAGTTTTTTAAACTAGATTTAAAACTAGATTTAAAAAGAAAATTCAATTTAGAAAAATAAATTAAAGTTGTCCTTTTAAAAAAATAGCCTAGACTGTGCAAACTTGTTTTTCCTTGTTTCCCACCCAATCCAACATTGTGCATTCAAAAGTTCAACTTGAACTCTGATGTTAAGTTCATATTTCTTTAGGAACAACTATGATCACACGAGAGAGCACAGAAAAAAAATTAAGGTATAAAAAGGTGTGGAAAAACAGAGCAGAAAACGAACAGTGTGAAAAATGACAAAGAGAACTGTTGAGGAGGAGAAAAGTCCAACTGGGGCGGGGTGGGGGCAGAGAAATACTTAGAATTTCAAGATCTAGGGTTTCTAATTTTTCCAGCCTATCCTTTAAGTCTAGGTAGCATTCTGATTGTTGTTTGCTCAGAATTGTGACCTTCTGGCAGTATTACAAGACTTAAGATACCAACCTTTCTGAGAATGCAAGATGAATGATTCTGTCTGCACTTATGTATGAGAAGCTAAAACTCCCAGATTTATTTTGTTTAATAAGGCTGTTGGTTCCCAAGATATAGATGTAAAGCATACACTGTGCTTCATAGCAGCATGAATAGTATTAATTCTAACTTGTATGCATGTTAAAGCTTAATTAAATTGCATTTGAGATAATAAAACCGTGACTTAGTCTGCCACTGGTCAACAAATTCTAATTAGTGATTCAGGGCTCAGTATTTCAATGATCATTTTCTTGATGAAGATAGAAACATCCATTTCTTAAATGCCTACATGTTATCCATGCCTCAGTAGGAATAGAAATAACTAGAAGGCTACACTGAACTCCCGCTGATTCTCTTATTACACGCTGTAACAATCAATATATAAAGGTAATTAAAACCAAGAATGCTGATCTTAACAGGATGCTTTGTTCCATATGGAGCAGGCACTTACTGGATTTATCAATCTTCCAGGATTTTCTTTTTCAGATATCCAGTTGATGGTAATTGATCAATATCTCCTTTAGGATATGGGATATGTTTTGCTTGTGAGTTCTCAGTCTGGGGGGAGTCACAACACAAAGAGTTCTGGCGTGGGTATTTTGACTAGAATCATAGAATATCAGGGTTGGAAGGGACCTCAGGAGGTCATCTAGTCCAACCCCCTGCTCAAAGCAGGACCAGTTCCCAACTAAATCATCCCAGCCAGGGCTTTGTCAAGCCTGACCTTAAAAACTTCTAAGAAAGGAGATTCCACCACCTCCATAGGTAACACATTCCAGTGTTTCACCACCCTCCTAGTGAAAAAGTTTTTCCTAATATCCAACCTAAACCTCCCCCACTACAACTTGAGACCATTACTCCTTGTTCTGTCATCCGCTACCACTGAGAACAGTCTAAATCCATCCTCTTTGGAACCCCCTTTCAGTTAGTTGAAAGCAGCTATCAAATCCCCCCTCATTCTTCTCTTCCACAGACTAAACAGTCCCAGTTACCTCAGCCTCTCCTCATAAGTCATGTGTTTCAGTCCCCTAATCATTTTTGTTGCCCTCCGCTGGACTCTTTCCAATTTTTCCACATCCTTCTTGTAGTGTGGGGCCCAAAACTGGACACAGTACTCCAGATGAGGCCTCACCAATGTCGAATAGAGGGGAACGATCATGTCCCTCGATCTGCTGGCAATGCCCCTAATGCCATTGGCCTTGTTGGCAACAAGGGCACACTGTTGACTCATATCCAGCTTCTCATCCACTGTAACCTGTAGGTCCTTTTCTGCAGAACTGCTGCCGAGCCATTCGGTCCCTAGTCTGTAGCGGTGCATGGGATTCTTCCGTCCTAAGTGCAGGACTCTGCACTTGTCCTTGTTGAACCTCATCAGATTTCTTTTGGCCCAATCCTCTAATTTGTCTAGGTCCCTCTGTATCCTATCCCTACCCTCCAGCATGTCTACTTCTCCTCCCAGTTTAGTGTCATCAGCAAACTTGCTGAGGGTGCAATCCACACCGTCCTCCAGATCATTTATGAAGATATTGAACAAAACCGGCCCAAGGACGACCCTTGGGGCACTCCACTTGATACCAGCTGCCAACTAGACATGGAGCCATTGATCACTACCCATTGAGCCCGACAATCTAGCCAGCTTTTTATCCACCTTATAGTCCATTCATCCAGCCCATACTTTTTTAACTTACTGGCAAGAATACTGTGGGAGACCATGTCAAAAGCTTTGCTAAAGTCAAGGAACAACACGACCACTGCTTTTCCCTCATCCACAGAGCCAGTTATCTCGTCATAGAAGGCAATTAGATTAGTCAGGCATGACTTGCCCTTGGTGAATCCATGCTCACTATTCCTGATCACTTTCCTCTCCTCTAAGTGCTTCAGAATTGATTCCTTGAGGACCTGCTCCATGATTTTTCCAGGGACTGAGGTGAGGCTGACTGGCCTGTAGTTCCCAGGATCCTCCTTCTTCCCTTTTTTAAAGATGGGCACTACATTAGCCTTTTTCCAGTCGTCTGGGACTTCCCCCGATCGCCATGAGTTTTCAAAGATAATGGCTCTGCAATCACAGAGCTGTGTGAATGATCAATTTTTTTGGTTCACTGGCCAAACCAAAACATCAAAAATATCCTTCATTTAGATTGACCTGAAACATTATTTTTTGGGTTTCTTGGCCAAAAAAACCTGAAAAAAACTGTTGGTTTAACATAATGTTTTGTTTAGATTTTGGGCATTTAAAATGACTTTTAATAAAAGCAAAGGAAATTTGGAAATGTCATTCACAAAACCACCACCGGAGGAGGCATTTCCCCTTCTAATACTCTATAGCCCCATGGTTACAGTGCTCACCTGGGGTGTGAGAGATCTGTGTTCAAATTCTCGCTCTCTCTGATTTAGAGGAGGACTTGAACTTGGGTTTCCCACATCCCATCTGAGAACCCTTACCATGGGGGACACTACTTCCTCCTCCACTGGCCAGTGGTTTTATGAATGGTGCTTAAGTCTCTTTGAATCTAGCCCAAATTTTTGGGGGGGTTTGTGGTGGGATGTTCACCCCAGACCAGCATGGATGGGGCTAAAGGGGCACGAGAGGCCAATTAACCTTAGGCGGCACTGGCTGGGGAGCTCAAGGGCCATGAGACTGACTGAGAACAAAGCTCACCTGGGCAGTAAGGTCTGAGAGGGATAGATCTCAACTGCTGGTTCAAGGGTCCCTGGACTGGAACCCAGTGAAGAGGATGGGCTCGAGTTCCCCTACACACTAATGCGGGAGTAGTGCAGTCAGTACAGTGGAGATGGAGACTGCCTGAGATTTTGAGGAAGGAGACTCTAATAATATCCCAGAAGGAGAGGACAATGATGACTTGGCCGGAGGGCTAAGCCACAAAGGAGAGGCACTACACTCTGGACTAGCAGGAGGGCAGCCGCAGAGTGAGTGACTGGGAAAAAGGGGCGAGCGACTGCCAGATGGGATGTGGACAGTGGCGAGCTAATTTCCTAGATGAGCCGCAAGGGGGTGCTGCCAAATGGTGAGCAGCAAACCCCGTGAAAGGGCTGGAGCTCTTTAGAACATTCATGTTGGTTGGCCTGAATCTGCATTTTTCAGTGAATAATCTATTAATCCAACAAGTTCTGCTGAGCTCTAGTCATGCCCCTCCTCCCTATCTTTATGTGTAGATGGGAGGGGAATCCTGAAACTTCTTTCCATTTTAACGTTGGATCACAGTTCTGAAAAGGTTGAGAACCATACTTTTGGAACAATATTTCTATTTATGCCTCTCCATGATATTTCTTGTATGATAAATTCAAAAATTAAAATAAAAACCTATGAAAGTTATAACATTAATTAATTCAATGAATTTCTGCAGCATTGATCTTTCATGTCTTGAACCATTTCTCTTGCAGAATGTAGAACTATGTATTTATCAGGCTAAAATGATGTTGAATTTCATAATAATTGCAAGATCCTGTCAGATTGCTGTGAAATGATGGCATTCCAATTCTTATTTTTATGTATTCTGGTAGACTCCACAATGTGCTAGGTACAGTCCATGCACACAGGAAGGGTCCCTGCCTCAAAAACTTTTCTGTATTGGCACCTGTGAATGATGATAGTTAATGGGTACTGTTTCCCTATGGACCTAGAGCTCCCACCATCCCTCATGTGAACCAAAAAGGTATATTTGATTGTTAGTTTATTGGCCAAAGTTCCCAAAAAAGTGTTGCTGCAAAGTAATGCTAAAAGAGAGACAATGCAGAATTACTCATGTACCTAGTTTTGCTCTGTAAGCAGTCTCTATCTAAGATCATGACACACTTTCATAGCCTATTTTTAAAGTAGAAAACAGTGTTTGTGACTGGCAAATGAAATTATAATGGAAACCACATGAAAGGGCATATATAATAGAATTCTGTAAAGGAACATGATTCACTTGATAGGTGCATAACTTCAATATGACATTAACATATGATTGGATAATACATAAAATGTAACCAACTGTAAAATTAAATGATTGATTGAAAAGTGTTACTTGCAACCTAGTATTGTCTCTGTTGAATAGGCCAAAACTGTTGTGACCTTTTGTACTTTGAAAATTTGGAGTGTATTGGGACATAATGGAATATGTAACTATCTAGATGATTGACCTCAGGGGTGACATCTCATTGTGATTGGTGGTGATAAGAGTATAGCTCACTGAAAATTATAGAATGAAGTAAACACGTAGGGTGTAAAAACCTATGAAATGATTACCAAGTTGGACCTAAGAAATGCTGTAACCTGGATTCCCAGGAAGGATGACTAGAGACTTTTCCTTTTTGTGCTTGTGCTGATTAATCCTAGATGTCTAATCTTTGATTAATAAAAAGCAATTGAGCATAACCATTTGATGTCTCATTAATTAATGAACTGAATACCCATTACAAAGTGTATATCCATATTTGTTAATAAAGTATAATTAATCAAGGTACGAAAAGGTAACAGTGACTGGTATGTGTTCTTGTCACTAGAAAATGGGTCAATATAAATAAAAGCAGAGAGGGATGGATGTTGAAAAGACTGAACCAGATGGGCTCAGACAAGTATTTTAAATTTTTAGGATACACACATAACTCACATTTTGTGGCTTGAGAGCCAGGGACATTTTCTCCTTCTAGTAAATCAGGTTTCTGCAAACTCTCTGTAGCAGTCTGGACCAATAGGTTCTTTTGTTTTGTATCATTTCACAAAGGTTAATCTCCAGATTTTCCCTGTCAGCAAACTTCCCAATGAGGATGGTATCAAATGAGTTATTCTGTAGCTCTTAATACTTTACACTATTTGGATAAGACAACAAATGATTCAACCAACGTATTGACAAATATTGACATATTAACAGGCCATGTTACTGACAGGTTCCAGATTAGGAAATGGAGACTTTGAAGAACTCGTTTATGGTACAGAATATCTCCTCTTCACCAGTCAGGAATCTGGACTCTCAAGCTCTAAGTAGTAATGCCCACTGGAACCTATATTTAATGTAATTAAGTGACACAGCACCCAAACTAGAATTTCCTGGATGGATTAAAGCTTTAAGTCCAAGGAATTCTAGTATGGGTGCTGTGTCACTTAATTACACTTTTTGGGGTGGGGGCAGGGAATTGATTAGGTTTTTTTGTGGTAATGTTTGGCTTACAGTGTTGATAGGCTCTGGTTACAGAGAAGAGAATTGTGCTATGTATGTAAACCTGTGTCCTGTCATCTATAATATGACTAGAACGCATTGTACAAGTGATGAATATTAGGAGCTAGGAGGAAACTTTTTCTTAGTGGCAGGTTATCGCATAACAGCCTACTGACTGATCTATTTTTGCACCTTCCTCTGTAATATAAGGCCCTGGCCACTGTAGATGACAGGATAAGAACATAAAAATGGCCACACAAGGTCAGACCAATGGTCCATTCGGCCCAGTATCCTGTCTTTTGACAATGGCTAATGCCAGGTGCTTCGGACGAAATGAACAGAACAGGCAATTATCAAGTGATCCATCCCCTGTCGTCCAGTCCCAGCATCTGACAGTTAGAGGCTTAGCCATCTTGGTTAATAGCCATTGATAGACCTATTCTCCATGAACGTATCTAATGTTTTTTAACCCACTTATTCTTTTGACCTCCACAACATCCCCTGGCAATGAGTTCCACAGGTTTATTGGGTGTTGTATGAAGAAGTATTTCCTTATATTTTAAATCTGCTGCCTCTTAATTTCATTAGGTGACCCTGGGTACTTGTGTTACATGAAGGGGTAAATAACACTTCCTTATTCACCTCTTCTACACCATTCATGATTTTGTAGACCTCTATCATATCCTCACCCCTTAGTTATCTCTTTTCTAAACAGAACATTCCAGTCTTTTTCATCTCTTCTCATATGGAAGCTGTTCCATACCCCTAATCTTTTTTCCCTTTTGCCCTTCGCTTTACTTTTTCCATTTCTAATGTATCTTTTTTCAGATGAGGCGACCAGAACAGCACACAGTATGCAAGGTGTGGCTGTACCATGGAATTATATAGTGGCATTGTGATATTTTCTGTCTTATTATCTATTCCTTTCCTAATGATTCACAACATTGTGTAATTGCCAGGATGTGGTGTTACGTTAACTATCCTCCAGTCATCTGGTAGAGGCTGATTTAAACAGGAGGCTACATACCACAATTTTGCAATTTCATATTTGAGTT
Organism: Lepidochelys kempii; assembly: GCF_965140285.1. Classification (NCBI taxonomy): domain Eukaryota; kingdom Metazoa; phylum Chordata; order Testudines; family Cheloniidae; genus Lepidochelys; species Lepidochelys kempii. The sequence continues at coordinate 92,557,752 of NC_136383.1, forward strand.
CCTTCAGAACACTTGGGTGAATACTATCTGGTTCCGTTGATTTATTATTATTTAATTTATTGTTTTGTTCCAAAACTTCCTCTATTGACACCTTAAACTGGGGCAGTTCCTCAGATCTGTCACCTAAAAAACATGGCTCAGGTTTGAGAATCTCCCTCACATCCTCTGCACTGAAGAATGATGCAAGGAATTTATTTAGCTTCTCAGCAATGGCCTTTTCTATTCCATGCTGGAATAGATGGGCCATTGCTCTAATCAAATATCACAGTTCCTGTGCTTTCTGAGTGGTTAGAAACCACACTGAGCAGTGTGCACAATAAATACCCAAATTACCAGATTTGGAGATTTGTTTCAGATTCAAACCTTAGTCCAGATCCATAGAAAGGTTCACTGAGAATGACAATACTTTTGAAGGACACTGACCCCAGTTTTGAATAAAGCTTGGCCAGCTTATGATTTTTCAGTGAAATCCATACTTTTTAATGGTTTGAACACCAAACCTGCTTTAAATAAATGGGATAGTGGTGGAAATGACAGAGATCTCTCATTGGCTTGGTTCTCAGGTGGCATTTGAGCAAAATGCACTAGTAAATGTCATTCCAGAATCCTGATGCTACAATAAACTGAAGATAACCTTGTAGTAAAATGCAAATTACTTTCACTTTTAGATAAGTAGCAGTTTCTTAAAATCTGGGGTCACTTGGTTAATAGATTGAAATAAACATATATTTTATATATTTCTGCTAAAGTAACAGTCCCCGTACAAACATCAGCGATCAAGAACATAGGTAAATAGAGCACTTTCTGGATGATTTCAGTTCTATTAAAATGATAACACTGGCACAGATATAATCCTGGTTCTCTTATATGTTTCATGCCATTTAAGTCAATCCGCTAATTTCCCTCAAATCAGTTTTTTGAAAATTAGGAAAAAGTTATTTTTAGTGCAGATAAAACCAAACACAGATTAAAATGCATTTGGTATCATTTTATGAAATGTCACGCTTCTGGGATGAGCAAAATAGCTACAGTTTTAACTAGTTTTGAATGCTGTGTGTGGTAGAACACAGCAGAGCAGACTTTTTGTGTATCCAAAATGTGAAACAGGATTGCAGCATTTTGTGGCATATGGCAGGGATAGCCATTACAAACGGGATAAGAAAGCCCCACTTAGGTTTAAAAAAAAATTGGTCAAGTGAAAACCAAGGATATGGCATCCATTTCTCTGTATTAACATGTATGTGACAAACTGCTTGAAACCCTTCTTGTATGGATCCTAATCTCTAGGTCAGTGGTTCTCAACCTTTTTTTTTTGCAGACCACTTGAAAATTGCTGAGGGTCTCGGCAGACCACTTAATGATCTTTCCAAATGTTGTTTGTACCATTAGATAACTATTGTAAAACACTTTGGATAAAAGGGCTATATTAAAAAAAACTTAATTACAATTAATGTTTTTTTGTTCTACAAAGAAAAGCACACAACTCCTATTTTAATATCAGTAGTCTTACCTTTCTAGTGAGATGGATGTGCCTTCTGTCCTACACCACGGCAGCCCCTGAGCTGGGGCTGAGAAGGAGGGGGTTCTATTCCCAGCCACAGAGCTGAGGCTGACAAGGAGGGCCGTCTCTCCCCAGCAGCCGCAGACTTGGAACTGGGGAAAGTCGCCTCTTTCTCTGACCACCACAGCCCTGCACGTCCCAGATTCCTCCCACCCCCCCTTCTCACCCTACTGCCCCCTCCCACCATCCCATATTCCCCCCGCAAGGCCACTACCTCACCTTACATGTGCATCTTCTCCAGGGTCCAAGCACCTAATTAGTGGAGCCCTGCCTAGGCATGGACCAGGGACCCTATTGTGCTAAGCATTGTATAAACACAGAACAGAAATATGTCTCTGCTCCCCAAAGATTGTGTTTGTCAAGGGCGGAGAACAGAAATGTTGCAGTAATTGAGTCTCAAGATGAGAGCTTGGATGAGAGTTTTAGAGTGGTCCCTCAGCACAAACTTCACGTACTTGAGCCGATGATTGTCCCGGTTAAAAGATAGTCTGTGAAAATGTGATGAATAAGAGAACCTGTTCTATTGGGCAGTGTCATAAATGTAAAGGGAAGGGTAAACCCCTTTAAAATCCCTCCTGGCCAGGGGAAAGCTCCTCTCACCTGTAAAGGGTTAAGAAGCTAAAGGTAACCTTGCTGGCACCTGACCAAAATGACCAATGAGGAGACAAGATACTTTCAAAAGCTGGGAGGAGGGAGAGAAACAAAGGGTCTGTGTCTGTCTGTATGCTGGTTTCTGCCAGGGATAGACCAGGAATGGAGCCTTAGAACTTTTAGTAAGTAATCTAGCTAGGTATGTGTTAGATTATGATTTCTTTAAATGGCTGAGAAAAGAATTGTGCTGAATAGAATAACTATTTCTGTCTGTGTATCTTTTTTGTAACTTAAGGTTTTGCCTAGAGGGGTTCTCTATGTTTTTGAATCTAATTACCCTGTAAGATATCTACCATCCTGATTTTACAGGGGGGATTTCTTTATTTCTATTTACTTCTATTTTTTATTAAAAGTCTTCTTGTAAAACACTGAATGCTTTTTCATTGTTCTCAGATCCAAGGGTTTGGGTCTGTGGTCACCTATGCAAATTGGTGAGGCTTTTTATCCAACATTTCCCAGGAAAGGGGGGGTGCAAGTGTTGGGAGGATTGTTCATTGTTCTTAAGATCCAAGGGTCTGGGTCTGTAGTCACCTCGGCAAATTGGTGAGGCTTTTTACCAAACCTTGTCCAGGAAGTGGGGTGCAAGGTTTTGGGAAGTATTTTGGGGGGAAGGACGCGTCCAAACAGCTCTTCCCCAGTAACCAGTATTAGTTTGGTGGTGGTAGCAGCCAGTCCAAGGATAACGGGTGTAATATTTTGTACCTTGGGGAAGTTTTGACCTAAGCTGGTAAAGATAAGCTTAGGAGGTTTTTCATGCAGGTCCCCACATCTGTACCCTAGAGTTCAGAGTGGGGGAGGAACCTTGACAGGCAGCTAGAACAAAATGCCTTGAACCAACAAACTTTTTCTAAATCTGCCTCTAGGCACAGAGCTAACCATTGGCTGAACACTGATTGATTATGAGTTCAGAGAATGAAGTTGTGGAAACCTTCCACAGCCAGATGTGCACAGCAACATACTCGTGTGCACATGTGAACATTTAAAAACTTCGTTTGGATAGCATTTCAATATTAGAATTTGGCCCTGTCTCCAAACACCAGTTTTGATTCAGCAAAAAATTGTGTGGTCTTCTAATAGCACAAAAATCATGAGTGCACATTATATACATTAGAGAGACAAGGTGGGTGCGGTAATATCTTTTATTGCACTATCTTCCGTTGGTGAAGACACAAGTTTTCGAGCTACACAGAGCTCTTCTTCAGGTCTGGGAAAGGTACACAGTTTTACAGCTAAATACAAAGTGGAACAGATTGTTTAGCATAAGTAGTTAACACACATTCTAAGAGATCATTCAAAGTGACATGTCCCATTAACTTCAGTCATAGAACAAAAAAGGTGGGGTTGTGGGTTACAGATTGTTGTAATAAGCCATACATTTAGTGTGTTTATTAAGACCAGGCTTTTTAGTGTCTAGCAAAGTTATGAATTTAAGCTCCCAGGCTTGTCTTTTGAAGCTCCCAGGCTTGACAAAGCCCTGGCTGGGATGATTTAGTTGGGGATTGGTCCTGCTTTGAGCAGGGGGTTGGACTAGATGACCTCCTGAGGTCCCTTCCAACCCTGATATTCTATGTTCTATGACTCTATGAAGGTGTTGTGCCAGTTTTCTTTGAGGATGAGAACTGAGAGGTCCGATATGGAGTAACTGCTTTCTGAAAAGTGTTCAGTCATAGGTGATATGGTGTTTTTGTCTTTTTTCTTTTTTCTGTGGGAGTTCATTTGAGAGCATAGTGATTGTCTGGTTTCACCTACATTTGATAGCATAGTGATTGTCTGGTTTCAGCCACATAGTTATTAGGTCATTTAGTGCACTGGATGAGGTATGCCACATGTTGTGATAGGCATATATAGAATCCATGGATCTTGAAAAATATGTTGTGGGGGGGGGTATTGATCATCATAGCAGTGGAGATATGTCTGTAAATTTTGCATTTGTTGTTATGGCAGGGTCTGATGCTGCTTTGAGTTGATTGGTGCTGTTCTGTGGGGAGCTTGCTTCTGATGATGAGCTTGGAGAGTTTGGGGGTTGTCTGAAGGCCAGAAGTGGGGGTTCAGGAAAGGTTTCTTTCAGAATGTGGTCCCCATCAAGTATTGATTGCAATTGTTTAATGATACTCCATGTGGGTTTCAGTATGGGGTAGTAGCTGACAATTAGGGATATGCGGTTGGAGTTTTCCCCACTCCCTGTATTGAAGCAGGTTCTCTTGGGGTATTTGGGTGGCCCATTCCATGATGCGATCTTCTTCTCTGGTGGAGTTTCCTTGTTTGGTGAAGGTGGTTTTAAGTGTATTAAGGTGTGTATTCCACATGTTCTCCTCTGTTGTATCAGAGTGCCTAGCTATGGATAACAGATTGTTTTGTGTTTGGGATGGTTACTGGATCTGTGAGGTAAGTATGATGATCTGTGGGTTTCTTGTATACAGTTGTCTGTATGGTTCCATTGCTGAAGCTGATCATGGTTTCCAGAAATTTGATGCTAGGTCAGGAGTGTTCTAGAAAGAGTTTGATGAATGGGTGCTGGTGGTTGAAGCTGTGGTGGAAATCTGAAAGAGTTTAGGTCATCCGTCTATAGGATGAAACTAGCATCAATGTATCTCAGGTATATAATTAGTTTTGTGGTGCATTTGTCCAGAAATTCTTCCTCAAGGTGGCCCATGAAGAGGTTGGCATACTGGGGAGCCATCTTATTACCCATGGCTGTTCCCATGGTTTGAACAAAGTGTTTTGTCATTGAATGTAAAGTTGTTATGGGTGAGGATTAAATGGATGGTTTGGCGATGTGTTTGGGGTGAATATCTGAGGGTTGTCCATTGTATTGTAGATATTTGAGGTAGGCAGCAATGCAGTCATTGTGATGGATGTTGGTGTAGAGGGAATTGACATCCATAGTGGCAAGGATGGTGTTCTGGTTGTTAAGGTTGCAGAGTTGCTGGAGGAAGTCAGCTGTGTCTTAGAGGAAGCTGGCTGTTGCTGTGGTGAGTGATTTGAAGATGATTTCAGTAAATCCTCATATTCCTTCAATAAGAGTGCCATGGCCAGATATGATGTGTCTGCCTGGGTTCCCTTATTTGTATATCTTGGGAAGCATGTGCACGGTCCTTGGGGTGCAGGTGGGGGCTCATGGGGGATGAGGTTATAGAGTTTCTTTTGGAGTTGTTTGGGGAAGGATTTGGTGATATCCTTAAATTCTTGGGTGAATTGTGGTGTGGTATCTTCTTTGAGTTCTTTATAGTAGATAGCATTGGGGAGATGTCAGTTGGCCTAGTTGACATAGTCATCACAGTTGAGAACTATGATGGCATGCCCTTTGTTTACAGCTTTGATCACTATCTAGTGGTTGCATTTTCAGGGACTATATAGATGTGATGTTTGTTAAGGATTTCACAGTCAATTTCCTGAAGCAATCAATGTAATGGTCAAATGTGTGGTTTTGCCCATGTAACAATGCTGCCTCTGGCAGGACACAACTGAGAGTATCAGTTCAGGACAAATTGCTTAGAGCAGGGCAGTTACAGCCCAAAGCTGGAGTTCCTTTACTATTAAGGCATGCCAAACCAGCCAAACAGAAGACTTTGGTTTTACCCCACTTCTAGCTAACAAGCAATTGCCTTGTATCACCACCAGCACCACTCCTTATGGGGACAAATGGTTCTGAAAACCGATACCCCAGTAAAAGAAAAATGGTTCTCCTGATTCCAAAGAACCAAGCCCCAGACCAGGTCGATATACAAGTCAGATCTTACCCACAAATCGCAATGTTGCCAATCCTTTAGAATCTAAAATCTAAAGGTTTGTTCATAAAAAGCAATATAGATGAGAGCTAAAATTGGTTAAATGGAATCAATTACATACAGTAATGGCAAAGTTCTTGGTTCAGGCTTGTAGCAGTGATGAAATAAACTGCAGGTTCAAAGCAAGCCTCTGGAGTACATCCACAACTTGGATGGGTCATTCAGTCTTTTGTTCAGAGCTTCAGTTTGTAGCAAAGTTCCTCCAGAGGTAAGAAGCAGGATTGAAGACAAAATGGAGATGATGCAGCTGCCTTTCATAGTGCTTTTGCCATGTGGCTTGTGCTTCCTTTGTTCCAAACACAAGCTACCTAGCACATGGCATGGAAAGACCTTAGAGTTCTGTCCCTAGGCATATCCCTGCATGCCTTTCTGAGTCACAAGGTGTAACTGCCTTCTGTCAATGAGTCAGTTGTATAGCTGATGGTCCTTAATGGGTCGTCAAGCAGGCTAAGCAGTGCTGATGCCAAATTGTCTCAGGTGTCACCCAAAAATGATACATGCAGGCAGATAGCATAATCATAACATCAAATCATAACCTTTTCATGGACACCTTAGTGACCTCCTTTGTACAAGATTTGGTGCCACTATAGGACCTTGATTGCAACAATGATCTATACGGTCACAGTTAAGAACATAACATAAGAATGGCCATACTGGATCAGACCAAAGGACCATCCAGCCCAGTATCCTGTCTGCTGACAGTGGCTAATGCTAGGTGCCCCAGAGGGAGTGAACCTAACAGGTAATGATCAAGTGATCTCTCTCCTGCCATCCATCTCCACCCTCTGACAAACAGAGGCTAGGAACACGATTCCTTACCCATCCTGGCTAATAGTCATTAATAGACTTAACCTCCATGAATTTATCTAGTTCTCTTTTAAACCCTGTTATAGTCCTAGCCTTCACAACCTCCTCAGGCAAGTTCATATTAATAACATCACAGCCCATTGTGGCATGTCCAGTCAGATTAGTCTTTTTTCTTATGACTATCAGTGGAGACATGGTAATTGTGGGTGGTGTCATGATTTTGGAAATAAGTCTTTGAGGTGAAGTCAGTGAAAGAATTCTTCGAGTTCTCTGCATGTTAATAAGGGATCAGGTTCTGTGGTGGGGCAGAAGTTGTCTTTTGGAGAGTACAGATCATTTAGCTCTGCTTAGGGGGAGTCTTGATAAATTGATGATTTTGGGGTCTTGTGTACTGTCCATGTGTTGGGTCCTGGTGGCATGGTTTCTCCTGGAGGTGGTGTTCTGTGGGTTGTGGAGATGTTGTAGTTGTTTCCATTTTTTGTTTTTGTGTTGGATGGCTATCATCAGGGTTTTTGATAGCTGTTTTGGGTTTCTTGCCTGATCTCCAGGTAGTTTTCCTGTTTTTCCCTTCCAGTGTGTGGGAGTTTGTGAAGTGCAGGAGGTGATTCCTCAGTTTTTTGGAAGTCCTTCTGCTGAGCTATTCAGTGTATCTGGAGTTCTATGTAGTGATCAGAGGATTATAGATGGTGAGTCCTTTGGGAATGATGTTTTGTTTCTTGCATTTGCTCGGGAAGTAGATACCACTGTTATGTTGTGCTTCCTTTTTCTTTGTGCTGTGGAGTTTTCATTTCAGAAAGCCAAATTTGATGTCTTCCATTGCTGTTTGCAGTACATAAGATGGCCATACTGGGTCTGACCAAAGGTCCATCTAGCTCAGTATCCTGTCTTCCGGCAATGGCCAATGCCAGGTGCCCCAGAGGGAATGAACAGAACAGGTAATAATCAAGTGCTACTTCCTGTCACCCATTCCCAGCTTCTGACAGTGTTGGTGTAGCTGTGTTGGTCCCAGGATATTAGAGAAATAAGGTGGGTGAGATAATATCTTTTATTTGACCAACTTCTGTTGGTGAACAAGATAAACTTTTGAGCTACACAGAGCTCTTCATCAGGTCTGGGAAACTTAGTATGTCACAGCTAAATACAATGTGGAATAGATTGTTTATCATAAGTAGTTAACATGTATTCTAAGGGGCTATTCAAGGTCAGTGTCCCATTAACACCTCTGCAGTCATAGGACAAAAAGGAGGTTAGTGGGTTACAGATTGTCGTAATAAACTGTAAATCCAGTGTATTTATTAAGATCATGATTTTTAGTGTCTAGCTAAGGGCTTGTCTACATTACCTGATGGATCGACGGGCAGCGATCGATCCAGCGAGGGTCAATTTATCGGGGGTCTAGTCTAGATGTGATAAATCAACTGCCGAGCACTCTCTCGTTGACTCCGGTACTCCATCAGGTTGAGAGGCACAGGCGGAGTTGATGGGAGAGCGTCAGTTGTTGACTTACCGCAGTGAAGACACTGCGGTAGGTAGATCGAAGTATGTCAACTTCAACTAAGTTGCGTAACTTAGATCGATCCATCCCCCCCAGTGTAGATCAGGCCTAAGTTATGAATGTAAGCTCCCAAACTCATCTTTTGAAGGTATTGTGTAGGTTCCCTTTGAGAATGGGGACTGAGAGGTTAGATATGGAGTGATTGTTTTGTCAAAACTGTTCATCCAATTTATCAAGACCTGACTGGAGCTGAATTATCTGTACTCTCTAAGAGACTGAAATTCTACCCCACCACAGAACCTGGTACCCTACTAACAGGTGGAGAGCTCAAATAATTGGTTACACTGATGCTGTCTCAGATAACTTATTCCTGTATTTTAGTTGTTTCATAGTTTACGAATGATGTGTAATTTATGTGTAATTTAAGGCCAACACTTCTTTGAACACTTGTGATAAATCATAGCACCTCACTGAAGTTAATATATTTGTGTGTATTACATTGTTAAAACATTACTACTTTGTGATCATAGACTTTAAGGTCAGAATGGACCATCATAATCATCTAGTCTGACCTCCTGCACATTGCAGGCCATAGAACCTCACTCACCCACTCCTGTAATAGACCCCTAATCTCTGGTTGAGTTATTGAAGTCTCAAATCATTGTTTAAAGACTTCAAGTTATAGAGAATCCTCCATTTACACTAGTTTAAACCTTCAAGTGACCTGTACCCCATGCTGCAGAAGAAGACAAACACCCTCAGGGTCTCTGTCAATCTAACACAGAGGAAAATTCCTTCCTGACCCCGAATATGGTGATCAGTTTGACCCTGAGCATATGGGCAAGACCAAGCAGTCACACACCTGGGAAAGAATTCTCTGTAGTAACTCAGAGCCCTCCCAATTTGATTATATGTTTTCAGTAGAAATCTGAAAGTTTCTAATGTGGAGACACTTGTAATTTCTACTGTGTGGTGTTTTGTCACAATATGTCAACTCATCCCATGTCATTCCACCATGAGAGAACAGAATGTGATAGAAAATGCCACAAAGGAATCTGGCCTGCTAGGACATATGGTTACATAAATGAGGACATGAAACCCTCATCAGCTCAAATATAGACAGTAGTAGAATAAGTGACTAAAGTAATTACTGTAATATATCCAGACTGACACATGCTGATATTCAATAGATTTTATAGGCATACATGTCTGTTTAAAAGGAAAACTTGAAATAATTTTGTTTTCAGTTGACAATTTTGTGTCAATGTCCTTTGATCCCTTCTGGTTTGCTATTAAGACTTACATGTAATTTTTATTACAACATTAATTGTTCCCTGTATTGGTGGAGTTGCTTAATGCATTCAGACAAATCTTTAAACTGAAAACTGGTTTGAGTAACTGAAAACCAAAGCATCTTCACAAAGTCTCACCAGCTGAAACACGAGGCTGTGAAAGCAATTTTTAGTAAAAGTTGGTAAATGCAAGAATATGCTTGCAAAGCTTTATCTTTCCTTGGTGAAAATGATGTTAGCTGTTATAGTTCTAGCTGAGTCTAAAGATGGCAATAATTGCACAATTGACTGGCAAAAATGCAATGGGTAGGCATCTCATCATTAAAAATATGTACCATTTTAATTTGGTAAATGTATCATTTGTCCAGTTTCACTTTCATTTGCCCTTGTATCAGGAAGAATTAGTGGGATAGATCATCAAGGTTCTGGTGAAGTCACCAATGTGCTACTTCAGTGTGCAAATGGGATTTAAAGCTGCGTTAATCAGACTGCTGAGAATTCCTTCACTGTGGGGGAATACTTGCTGGCATTAATAAATATTTATTCAGGAATCAAGCACAGGGTCAAAACAAACCCCCAAACTCTTGAGTTCTCATAATGCAATAAATCAGGGTTTTTCAAACTGCGGTCCCGTGGGGGTCCATGAGTAATGTTCAGGGCCGCTGGCCCCACTGATCAACTCCTCCCCCTCCCTCCCAGTGCCTCCTGCATGCCGTGGAACAGCTGTTCAGCGGTGTATAGGAGGCGCTGGGAGGAAGAGGGAGGAGTGAGGATGGGGTGTGCTCAGGGGAGAGGGCAGAAAGAGGCAGGGAAAAGGAGGGGAAGAAGTGGAGTGGGGGTGGGAAGAGTTGGGGCAGAAGTGGGGCTTTGGGGGAAGGGGTGGAGTTGGGGCAGGGCCTGGGGCTGAGTGGGTGGCTTAGGGGTCCGCAAACAATTTTAAATCAAAATGGGTGTCCTTGGGTTGCTAAAGTTTGAGAACCACTGCAATTAATAAATAAGAGGCAGCAGACATCATGTTAATTGAATATTGGAGTTCTATTATACCAAGATTGTACTGTGCTATAAAATAAATATAATATTTAGGTCATCAGTAAAATACTTTTAATAGATCACAGTACCTCATGTACATATGTACACTTGAGGAGTGCATACTGCACACAAAAACTGCCTTGAATCTAAATATCCTACGGAAACATCCAATAATTAAATATCTGGAGGTACTGCAGAAAATGAGATGCAATACAACTCAAATATATGTATAACTTAATCAGTGCAAACATAATTGAAATGACAATTTAAGATGAAATATAGAGTGATGTGAATACTAATATTGATAGAAATGGGGCCATATATTGTGGTACACCAACATATGTAAATCCTGCTGTGATTGCAAGCTATGATTAATTGGAAAAAAGATGATTTTTCAAATTTACTGGACCCTAAGCAGTGTGGGAAGGGTAAGGTTTTGAGAGGATTTGTTAATCGCTGGAAGTGCAAATTTGAAAAAGGCATGTTAACTCATAAGTTACTGGCTTGCCTCGATGTAAAAAAAAAGTATTAGTGCCAAGCTGGTAACAGAATCACATTGATTCTTACCACTGATCTACCTCGGAACTCCTGAGGAATATCTGAAAGTGTATCCTGATCTATAAATAATGGATATTAAGAATGGGTTGTTGCCTAGAATTAAATCATGTACTTTCCAGCAACCCACAGCTACTTCCCCATAAATAGTTGGGCTTGATGCAGGGTATTAGGCAGGACTAAGAGAAAATAATGTTCTCAGTCCCACCACACCATGGAGCAGAAGTAACAGACCTACTCCAAGGTCTTTACTGTCATACGTTATAGCACAATCTGGCTGCTGAGAGTGTCTTCCTTGTGAGTATGCTGCAGTCTCTGTATTTCAGGAACAGAGTGAGATCAGGGATAAAATGTTGAAACCACAACTCATTTATATATGTAACAAGATGGTGCCTGCGGGGTCTGAGCATACAGACCTTGAGTGGGCCTGCATTATGTAGGAGACCCCTTGCAATGAGTATGCTTGACTCATTTTAAACTGACAGCCCATTGGGTTGCCAATATTGGCTGGCCATATTCCTGCAGGTTTCATAACATGACATAATCTTTCTTTAAAGATTAATCTTTAATTCCTGGAGACTCCAGAACAATCTGGGAGGGTTGAGAACCCTACTTGCCCAACTCCTTGTCAGGACTGCCTAGAAACCTGCTGCTGTTGTATATAATTAGAATCCATATATATACCTGAGCAATATTGGCCTGGGGGTTATGGACTCTTTGCACAAGCTCCTCTAATTCAGCCCTTAGTACAGTGGAACCAGACCAATTCTGCTGCAATGGAGCACTCTGCAGCCATGTATCAGGGACAAAATTGGTTATTAATCAGTATATAGGGAGTCTTGCTGAATCAGCTTTCGGTGAAAGGGTGCTCTTTTAAAAATGCAGAATATAAAATGTTCTTTCTAAATAGAACAGCAAAGAATAAGTTTCAGGGGGTAGCCGTGCTAGTCTGTATCCACAAAAACTACAAGGAGTCCAGTGGCACCTTAAAGACAAACAGATTTATTTGGGCATAAGCTTTCGTGGGTAAAAAACCCCACTTCTTCAGATGCAAGAATAAGTTGTAGCTCAGCAAAGGTTTGACAGGTGAATGTTAGGCATTTTCTGTGCCTCCCATGTTTTCTAGCCAGCGACACTAATCTGGCATCACTTACACACTGAATCTTACATTTTATCTAATTTAAGAGCTGTGTTGTGCATTCAAATTACACACCGTTTAAAAGGGTGTGCCTCAAAGACTTTTTCCTTTCCAACATAATGGGAATGATGCGTCACCTAAAAAAAGGATGTGAACTGAATAAAATGGACTATATTTGCTCAGAGGAATAAGTTACTGTATATTTCTGTTGTCCTCTTGAATCTTGATGCATTTTCAAACATTAAAACACAAGTGAAATTTGACTCTGAGCTCCATTCAGGATGGATTCAACCGGGGTGAAAGTGAGCCCGTACAGCATACTGGTAAGAAGCTGGTACCGGCCAGTACGCAGCCCACGTTAACATCACTTTAACGTCACTGCCCCTTTTGCATCCCCTGTTGGCAGCCCTGTCGGTATGGTCCCTACCAGCAGGGCTGCTGTCAGGGGGAAGGGGCAGCAACATTAAAGCGCTGCCATGGCAAAGGACCCTCCTTAAAGCGCTGTCCCAGCAGCGCTTTAACGTTATTGCCCGTTTTGCCCTCCCCCTGGGCTGCTGACGGAGGGGGGAGGTGGAGGGGGGCAAAAGGGGCAGCTGCCTGGGGCCAGCGATTTAAAAGGGGATGGGGCTTCCAGCTGCTGCTACTGCAGCAGTGGCTGGAGCCCTGGGCCCTTTTAAATTGCCGTTGGAGCCACAGGCAGCGGGGGACCAGGCAACGTGGATGGGCTGGCAGGGGGAGGCTGACTCCTGCCAGCCCCGCCCCTTCTGGGGCCCGTAGCCGGTCCCCGTACCAGTAAGAATTTAATATTACTTTCACCCCTGGATTCAATTAATGATTTTGATCCTCTCTCCTAGGACCTAGTACAATGGAGTTATGATCCATGCCTAGGGCTCCTAGATGATACGGTAATACAAATAATAATAATATCTGTGTATAGCCCACAGGTGTGCATGGCAAATAAAGAAATCCCTGCTCTAGCTGTGCCCCCTTTCTCCCAGATAACATCCCCTTTGCAATGGGCTGGGAGGTGAGGCACAAAGGAACCACTACTCCTGTCCTCTGCCACTTAAAGGTTTATTCACATAAGGAGAAACCTCATAGGGCTGGATCTATTGGCTCTCTGGCTGTTCATGCTGATGGAGCAGCACCAAGCAGCCAGAACAGGGGCCAGGATTGAGAGATACTAAAGAATTCAAACCCACCTTTCAAATGTATGGTGTATTTTGCTCAGATTTTAGACAGTCTGCTAAAAGGAACTAAAACACAAATGAATCTTAATTTTGTCCTGTTTTTCAATACCATTCTAGGAATGGTATTATACTCTAGTTAAAAATCAGTTTTTCCCTTTTTAAAAATTAACCTGTATTTTTGGGAGATTTACAATTTACTCATAAATATTAGTTTTGGGACAGGAAAATTGACCACTTTAAACAGATATTCAGAGGAATCAGTTGGGGTATATAGTTAGAAGTCATTACAACAAAACAAAAAAATGTAGCCATTTCATTTTGTATCAGATTGTTTTTACACAAGCATCCAACATGTCTCCTTTACATAAGTGGTTCTCCAGCTTTATCCTTCTGTAGCCAGCTCAAGGAAGAGAATCTCTTATGAACCCCATTCTTCTTCTGTGTGCTCCAGTGCCCTGCTCTTTGGTTTACAAAAAGATTTAATTCTGTGGACCACCAGGAAGGGTTTTGTAAGTAGTGAGGGGTTGCACAACAAGGGGACTGAAGATGGCGCACATTTAATTTCCCAGTAGAGTGATGGAAAATAATATGGCTGGTTTTCTGTGTTTTGTGTTTCTGATAAAAAAAAACATTTTTTTTGCTTAAAAAAACCCCCAAAATTTTAAATGGTTTTCAAAAAAATTCACAAAATTGAAAATTGTGAAACTTAAAATCCTTCCCCACACTTTTTCCCCCATTTCCCCCCTATTTATTACTGAGTACAATAAAATGACTGTTCCCTCCCCCCGCCCCCACTTTCCTTTTACTGCTATAACTCTTTAAAAGTTGAGAATCTGGAAAAATGACAGAGTGGAAAAAGGAAAACAGAGAAAGTGTGTAAAAGTGTGTATGGGGAAATACACACTTTCCTTTCCCTCCCCCATCGTTTGTTCCATTGTATTCCATAGCAAAAAGCAGGGGACAAGGGGATAAACCCTCAAAAATACAGTGGAAAATATTTTCAGATTGTTTGTTTTGATGACAAACTGAACCTTTTATGTTTTTAAAAACAGCAGCTTTTCCTTTAAAAAAAATGTTTCAGAAATTGTTCAAACCTGAAACTTGTTGGGGGGAAAGTAGGGAAAACAAAAACCCAGTTGTACCAAAATACAGAAAAAGGTTTGACTTAGGCCTGGTCTAAGTCAAAGTTAGATCAATGTAACCTGCCTTGAATCAACTTCATTGTACGTGTCTACACTTAAATTTGTCTTCCACTCATGTAAACTTTCTATTGTGGAGACATAATAAGACCAAATCCCCAAAAAGCACTGTGCCATAGTCTACGTATTGAGGCTGATGCAGCACAAATGTAGACATTGCATTACCTAAGCCGACTTTAACAGTCCTCCAGCAGCTGACCCACAATGTTTGACACTGACCACTTTGCTTACAACTGTGAAATCTACTGCCTCCCTTTGCAGTCCATGGAGAACTCCAGTACAGGACCTCTCTATACCCCCTCAACATTCCAGGTGGCATCAGAGGCCACATCCCTACCCTTACCACTATACGCTGGGGGGGCGTGAAGGGCAACTCAGCTTGACATACACTGATGTGTGAAATCCACAGTTGAAGTATGTAGTGAAGCTAAAATAGACATGAATGTTCCTTCCCCTTCTTTAAGCACAGTTCCATACATTTATTAAGGTTTTAATGTATTTGCTTTTAACTTGCCTAGAATTTTTTTAAGTGTTTTCATTACTCAGTAAAACAATATTGTTTGGAAAATAATTCATCTTTATTAGTTCCCAACAGATGTTGCAGAATGCCTGGCAGTAGTGAAAGTACATGGTGACACAACTCATGGATCAGTGACAAACACAATGCAATAATCATAAATGTACACAATGCACCCCCAACATTAATAGGTGACTGGTCAGTGTTATATTCATAGATGTACACTGAGTACCACATAATTCTCAACAGGCCCAAGTAGAGCACAGTACATCACGATGCATTATTGTGTCTCATTGTTAAAGTGCTTTTTCAGATATTCCCAGAGCTATATAGCACCACATTGAGCTCTTCTGATAGCCCTTGTGTCTGGCTGTTCAAACTCAGCAGACAGCTGCTCCACCTCCACCCTCCATCCTAGTGGCAACTTTTCCCCCTTGCTTCACAGATATTATGCTGTGAATATCCCACAACAAATTTTGATTTTATGGAAACTGTATTTTTCATAATGGAAAACCATTCTGACAGAAAATTCCTGACCATCTCTACAAATGAGAAAAGGTCTTCTTTCATAGAAATCTTAGAATACTATTTTTTAAATTTTATTTGATCTGTGTAGAAATTCTGATGGTTAGTAAAGTGTTCTGCATTTAACAGAAACCTGGCTCCATTTTCTAAGCAACATTGATAGCCTTTATTCAAAATTACCACTCGGAAGAAAAATTGCTGATTACTTATTCTCCAGAGAAATGAATCATAAACATTGTTGGCACTTACAACTTCACAATTAAATTAAGCGCACAGCATGGAGTCATATCTTTATATATAAAAAAAGAAAAAAGGTAAAAATCTGGCAGGAGTCACAGAGGCCGTAAAGATGCTCTTTATTGCTCTAAACACAGTCAGAAATAAAATAAGATTCATTATACATGTATAAGGATGTGGCGAATGAAAGGCCTAATCATTTCTGTATTGGGACCTGATATTGCTCCCTGAGCAGTCAGTGGAAGAATTCGCATTGAGTGCAATGGGAACAGGATGTCACCCCATTGTCTCTAATTCTTATTAACACCGTAAAATTCAGGCCTGTTAACAGAATACTATGTACTTGCCTGCATTTTGCATAATGTATTAGCACATAAATATATCTAGATTGCTTATAGTTTTATATTTTCATAGTTTATGATAGCAGTAACACTCTCTGGGTTGAGCATTTCTTGGACTTTGGTGGGTTATGGTCTGACTTAATCTTTTCTAGCTAGTCTCCAATGGTGTGGAGAGACTTCCACTGGGCTTTGGATCAGACTCTAATTGCCAGGAATTACTTTCCTTGCTCTTTGTTATTACTTAACTGTTTAAACTGTCCTACAAAGTGGATTAAAGTCTGAATATCCTATTTGTTTGTTTGCATTGGGAGATCTAGGAGTACCATTTCTGCTAAAATGAAACTTTTGCTCATGTGGAATATAAAGGAGCAGAACTCCAAGCCCTGCCCCCTGCCCTTTCATGGAGCTGCGTCTCCATCCTTCCTCGACTGTAGCAGCAGCCCTGTCATAGGACGGGGCTGGGGGCTGTACAGAGGCTGGAAGAGCTGCCAGCATTCTGCTCCTTTCCCTGCGGCCCCTCCCAGTGGGAAAAGGAGCAGAGCCCCCCGCCCTGCCCCCCAGCCCTCTCCTCTGGTGGGGCTGCTGTTGTCTTTCTGGTACGCCATACCGGCTGTAAATAGCTTGCTGGTATGGCATACCGGGGTATAACGACTTACTTGCACTGCTGACTAGTGTATGCAGAAGCTTGGGAGGCGTGGAAGTGAGATGAGTGCTTGGTATATTTAATAAAAAATGCTGGTCTTTAAAACTCTGAACACAAATGGAGAAAATGAATATGGCACCTAGTGGGTGCATGTTGTATGGTGCTTAAGGGAAGCCATATTGCAGTGTGTGCCTGGGAAACAAATACATTGAAGTATAAAAATATATATGATATGAATATATCCTGTTGGTCCTGTGTTCTGTGTATATAAATGAAATACTCTTACAGAGGGCAAAATATTTAACAATACTCTTCTATTTTGGATTTGCTTGGGACACCTGGGACCGAACAAAGGCCAAAGCAGAGACTGAAGTAGATTAATCCAGACCTAGATATATTTGTTAGAAGAAATGTAAGCATAAATCAGAGAGACATATTTCCTGTTTAATGTTGTGATTTGAGAAGTCTCGGAGGGTGTCTTCACTGTAGTATTAGTCTGGGTCATCCAGACTTGGGTCTCAGCACCTAGGTTAGTCTAGGTCTGGATGCAAGCAGCCACGCTGCTGTGCCATACCTGAGTTACTGTCCTCACTGGTGCTGTTCATCCCTGTGTGTTAGGACATAGCCCATAGAATCATAGGCCTGCAAGGGGCCTCGAGAAGTCATCTAGTCCAGTCCCCTGCACTCATGGCGGGACTAAGTATTATCTAGACCAGTGGTTCTCAACTGTGGTCCGCCACTTGTTCAGGGAAAGCCCCTGGCATGCCCGGCCAGTTTGTTTACCTGCCGCATCTACAGGTTCGGCCAATCGTGGCTCCCACTGGCCACGGTTTGCTGTGCCTGGCCAATGGGGGCTGCGGGAAGCAGCACGGGCTGAGGGATGTGCTGGCCGCCCTTCCCGCAGCCCCCATTGGCCTAAAGTGGCGAATCGCGGCCAGTGGGAGCCGCGATCGGCCGAATCTGCAGACGCGGCAGGTAAACAAATCGGCCCGGCGCGCCGGGGCTTTCCCTGAACAAGTGGTGGACCACAGTTGAGAACTACTGATCTAGACCATTCCTGACAGGTGTTTGACTAACCTGATCTTCGAAATCTCCAATGATTGAGATTCCACAACCTCCTTAGGCAATTTATTCCAGTGTTTAACCACCTGGACAATTAGGTTTCCTAATGTCCAACCTAAACCTCCCTTGCTGCAATTTAAGCCCATTGCTTCTTGTCCTATCCTCAGAGGTTAAGAAGAACAATTCTTCTCCCTCCTCCTTGTAACAACCTTTTATGTACTTGAAAACTGTTATCAGGTCTCCTCTCAGTCTTTACTTTTCCAGACTAAATAAACCCAATTTTTTCAGTCTTCCTTCATCGGTCATGTTTTCTAGACCTTTAATCATTTTTGTTGTTCTTCTCTGGACTTTCTCTAATTTGTCCTCATCTTTCCTGAAATGTGGCACCCAGAACTACACACAATACTTCAGTTGAGGCCTAATCAGCGAGGAGTAGAGCGGAAGAATTACTTCTCGTGTCTTACTTACAACACTCCTGCTAATACATCCTAGAATGATGATCTTTTTTTTTGCAACAGAGTTACATTGTTGACTCATATTTAGCTTGCGGTCCACTCTGACCCGCAGATCCCTTTCCACAGTACTCCTTCCTTGGCAGTCACTTCCCAGTTTGTATGTGTGCAACTGATTGTTCCTTCCTAAATGGAGTACTATGCATTTGTCCTTATTGAATTTCATCTTATTTACTTCAGACAATTTCTCCAGTTTGTCCAGATCACTTTGAATTTTAATCCTATCCTCCCAAGCACTTGCAACCCCTCCCAGGTTGATATCGTCCACAAAGTTTATAAGTGTACTCTCTATGCCATTATCTAAACCATTGATGAAGATATTGAACAGAACCTGACCCAGAACTGATCCCTGCAGGACCCTACTCGTTATGCCCTTCCAGCATGACTGTGAACTACTGATAACTACTCTCTGGAAACAATTTTCCAACCAGTTTTGCACCCACCTTATAGTAGCTCCATCTAGGTTGCATTTCCATAGTTTGTTTATGAGAAAGTCATGCAAGACAATATCAAAAGCTTTACTAAAGTCAAGATATATCATGTCCCCCCATCCACAAGGCTTGTTACCCAGTCAAAGAAAGCTATCAGGTTGGTTTGACATGATTTGTTCTTGACAAATCCATGCTGACTGTTACTTATCATCTTATTATCTTCTAGATGTTTGCAAATTGATTGCTTAATTATTTGCTCCATTATCTTTCCGGATACAGAAGTTAAGCTGACTGGTCTGTAATTCTCTGGGTTGTTCTTATTTCCCTTTTTATAGATTGGCACTATATTTGCCCTTTTCCAGTCATCTGCAATCTCTCCCGTCTTCTATGACTTTTCAGAGATAATGGCTAATGGCTCAGATATTTCCTCAGTCAGCTACTTGAGTATTCTAGGATGCATTTCATCAGGCCCCGGTGACTTGAAGACATCTCACTTGTCTACATAATTTTTAACTAGTTCTTTTCCTATTTTAGCCTCTGATCCTACCGCATTTTCACTGACATTCACTATGTTAGATGTCCAATCGCCACCAACCTTCTTGGTGAAAACCGAAACAAAGAAGTCATTAAGCACCTCTGCCACTTCCACATTTTCTGTTATTATTTCCCCCCCCCTTTGAGTAATGGGCCTACCCTGTCCTTGTTCTTCTTCTTGCTTCTAATTTATTTGTAGAAAGAATGTTTTCTTGTTACCCTTTATGTGTCTAGCTAGTTTGATCTTGTTTTGTGCCTTAGCCTTTCTATTTTTCTGCCTACATACTTTTTTTTATTAATATATATTCATCCTTTTTAATTTGACCTAGTTTCCACTTTTTGTGGGACTCTTTTTTGATTTTTAGATCATTGAAGATCTCCTGGTTAAGCCATACTCTTGCCATACTTCCTATCTTTCCTATGCAGTGGGATTCTTGGCTCTTGTGCCCTTAATAATTTCTCTTTGAAAAACTGCCAACTGTCTTCAATTGTTTTTCCCCATAGGCTCGCTTCCCATGGGATCTTACCTACCAACTCCTTGAGTTTGCTAAAGTCTGCCTTCTTGAAATCCATTCTCTTTATTGTGCTGTTCTCCCTCCTATCATTCCTTAGAATCATGAACTCTGTCATTTCATGATCACTTTCACCTAAGACGCCTTCCACTTTGTGATTCTTTGTGCTGCAGTAAGATGAGCTACTCTGATTCTTTCCCAGTGAATTATGGCAGAACTTGTCTGTCATTCTGGGCACTTGGTGGTGGTGGTGGTGGTTGTGGGAAGGCACTGGAGGACTATCTGCACTTGAATGATTTAACCTGCATCCTCGCTGTATAGTGGCCAGGTTGAACCTCAGTGAAAGCAGAACCTGGGCTCTAACCCACACCCCCAGCTAAGTGAGCCAGCCTGAGTTGAAAGCACCATTTAACTCAAGGGAGATGTTTTTGTATGTGTGGGAGGAGGGTTAGGGGTGGTGCCCAAGTAAAAGCCTGGACCTATACTACAGAGTAGACCATCCTGATTTGTAACTGCTATCTATTTTTTACCAGTTTATTTTTTTACATAGATTAGGGGTTGTTTTTATTTTATGAGGGGTGCTGATTGAATAGATTCAACGGGGAAAAATTTAGTTTATATTTCACATCTGACTTTTAGTTCAGTTCTTAATTTTACCTACTGAGTTTAATATCTCAGCTGAGGAATGGCACCTCCAGCAGGACCCAATCCCACATTCCTTATGGAGGCAAAACTCCCATTGACTTTATCAAGAGTCTAGACAGTTTTGTTTGTATGAGGAATGCAGGATCCGGCTGTTTGTAACAAAACTGGGTATGCATGCAACTGTGATGGACTTAAAAATGACAACCCTACGGTATTGTTACAAAAACAAAAATAAGCCACTGGTCCAAAACATTACAGCTTGCAGTAGAGTTGCTGCAGAGCCCAATCCTGCAGTCTGTACTCAGGGCCGGATTAACTCTCCTGTGGGCCCGGGGTTATTAGATTTTGTGGGGCCCCTGGAAACAAGTCTTTTTCCTAATTTAAAACAAAATTATCACAATTATGGCATCGAGGCTATTAACGCTATAGTAAACTTGCATAAAGCTGTTCTGTGGTTACATTTCAGTCTTAAAACGTAGAATATAGTTAAGGTAATTCAAAATAGCCTACTCCTTACCTTAGAACAGCTGTTATATTTGTTTCTTTCTGGGAGGGAGTTTGGGTGGAGGAGGGCGTTCCAGGCTGGGGCAGAGTGTTGGGGTGCAGGTAAGGGGTGTGGGCTCTGGGAGGGAGTTTGGTGTAGGAGGGGATTCTGACCTGAGGCTGGGGGTTGGGGTGCAGGAGGGGGTGCGAGGTGCAGGCTCCAGCTGGGAGGCACTTACCACAGATGGCTCCTCCCAGCAGTGCAGCAGGGGTCAGGCAGGCTGCCTGCTTGCTGTGGCCCCTCACCGCTCCCAGAAGCGGCCAGCTGCTGCCATGTCTCTGTGCCCCCCTGGGAGAAGGGGGACAATGTGTCTCTGTGTGCTGCCCGCACCTGCAGGCATTGCCGCCGCAGCTCCCATTGTCCAGAAACCAGCCAATGGGAGCTACGGGGATGGTGCTGGGGGCGGGAGCAGCGTGCGGGGCCTCCTTCCGTACCCCACTAGGAGCTGCAGAGATGTTCCAGTGGCTGGCCACTTCTGGGAGTGGTGTGGGGCCACAGCATGCAGGCAGCCTGCCTGAGCCCAGCTGTACCAGGGCCCACGGCTGCAGCCCCTGAAGACCCTCCATTAATCCAGCCTGGTCTGTACTCAGGCAAAGCTTCTCCTGATACAAATGAGAATTTTGCCTGAATAAAGATTTCAGTATTTGACTCACAGGGTTTTGAGAATTATTATTATTATTTTCAGAGTAGCAGCTGTGTTAGTCTGTATTCGCAAAAAGAAAAGGAGTACTTGTGGCACCGTAGAGACTAACAAATTTATTTGAGCATAAGCTTTCGTGAGTGAGCTGTAGCTCACGAAAGCTTATGCTCAAATAAATTTGTTAGTCTCTAAGGTGCCACAAGTACTCCTTTTCTTCTTATTATTTTATTATTTATTTGTATTATAGTAGCACCTGATATCTCCAATCAAGGATCAGAGCCTCATTCTTCTAGGCCCTGTTCAGGTAAGTAGCAAGTAGCTGGTCCCTGCTCCAGAAAGCTCACAAACTAGGTTTATAACAAAATACCACAGGTACATGAAACAGCAAAATGGGAGTAGACGGGCAGGGTGATAGTAAAATGAGAATGTTTCACATAGTAACAATTAGCCATCTGCTGTTGTTATGGAATACTAGAATATAAAAGTGAAGTCAGTATCTCAGATATGTTTAATGTACTCTCGATGGTATCTAGGTGTCAAATGTGAACGGAAGCTCTAAAGAAGTTTAACTGGTGTAGTTTATGGAACATGGACATAATGTACTCTTATTGGCTTTTCTTGCTTAAAGGATGGGCTGTTGTGTGTTGCATTAGTTGTGGTATCCTCACCTCCTGGTGTGGCCCGAGAATTTACAAGCTCTAGAGTACTCTCAAATGTGATTTTTAGAGAAATTTCAATGCTTTATCAAGCTCTTTGTGTAGGGTGTGAAGCTGCAGTTACACTCAACTTGTTGCTGACCAGTATATCCCCTTATTAAAATAATCCTCCAGCGACATCTCTCACCCAACATTTTAAAAAGAATCATGTTTGAATGATTCAGCCTTGGGGTTGCCATGGCAATTTATTTTAATTGCTTAAGAGGTAGTGGCCTCATGATGTCACCACTGAACTATGACAATTCCAGAAGGATTTTGAAGTCACTTTGTATTAAAATATTCTGGAAGTTAAATGTGGCTGTTTTCATTTTTCACAGTTTCAGGGGGCTTGAGCTGTTTTCTTTTTCATTCTCATTTTGTAAAGGCTCTATAAATAGTCATTTTGCATCTGGTCTGTTTCTATCAGAGTACAAAAGACAATTCCACAAAGATCTTCCCCGCGTGACTTCCCACAAGCAGTGCAATTTAAATATTAATCTTCTTACATAATGATTTAACATGATACATAATGAGTTTACATGCCTGGTGCAGATTTTCTATTGAAAACTTGCTTTAGGAAACCACAAGTGAACCAATTTTCCTTGAGGATGCATGATTCATGTATAATGTGGATCACTGGCTTTGGCAAAATGCAAGCTATTTTTAGAGCACTGATAATAAGACATTGTTTTATTTTTAACTTTGAAATAGCATAACTTAATTGGGTAACTAACGGGAATTGGTTTATTTAATATGATAAATCCAGTGTCGTTGCCAGTATCACAGAATTCCACATTTTAAAGCATTTTTCAAGGTGTCTGGGCATTTTAAGAAGGGTAAAAACAAACAAGAACAACAACAAAATCACCAGTCAGTTTGAAAACATGTGACTTATGCTCTCAGTTCCAATCATGGCATGAAAAGATATTATGTCTCTTTTGTGTAGTTCCAGTAGATGGTGTTTTGTCATGGAACAAGGGTTCATATGCTCACTTATTTTAACGGTAGGATAAATATATAAAATAAACAGTAGCCAGACTAACAGTTGAGCTAGTGTCTCCAGCAGGTGACTTCTGTAGGTGGATGAACTTTGGTCTCCTAGAGCATCTTTCCTGTGCATACACCTTAGCTCATTTGCATACAGTGTGTCAAATTGTGACTTTCAGCTACAGGACGGTGAAAGGGGGTGTTCTGGAAAGGACTGGTCTTTGAGAGACTCCATCCCTTCCAGATCTTCAGGAAGGTGGGGGAGTGTGTCTACTGAGCTATCCATTAGGATCATGTCGTATGCTCCCAAAATAATTGTCTTGCCTCTTCCCTGTGGTATTACATTGATAACTGAATCAGGTTTTGGGATAACTTACGTATTTGACTAAGGGTATGGCTACACTTGCAGATGTAGAGCTCTGTGCATTAAACCAGCCCTCGGAGACCACAGTAGGGAAAGCGCTGCAGTGTGTTCACACTGTCAACTGCAAGCGCACTGGCATGGCCACATCTACAGCACTTGCAGCGGCATTAGGAGCAGTGCATTATAGGCAGCTATCCCACAGAGCACCTCTTCCCATTCTGGCACTGTGGCTTGTGGGAAGAGTGCAGGGGGGTGTGGGGCATTCTGGTCCTGTCCCAATGCCCCATGCTGCATTGCTTCATATCCCAGCAATCCCTGTGCTTCCATCCACATTTGGAGCCATCTTTCAACGTTTTTTGTACTGCACGCTCTGTCTTCCCTTTTGGTCTGCGGGAATGGATCCCAAACTGCTGAGGAATATGCTGATGGGTCTCACCAGCACGTCATGAATTGCAGTTGAGTTACTCCTTAAGCTACCAACTGACAGTGAGGAGTCCAATGATGACGTTGACTCGCATAATGCATACGACACGAGATTGCTTGTGGCATTCACGGACATGCTCACCACAGTGGAATGCTGCTTCTGGGCTCGGGAAACAAGCACTGAGTGGTGGGATCACATCGTCATGCAAGTCTAGGATGATGAGCAGTGGCTGCAGAACTTTTGGATGAGAAAAGCCACTTTCATGGGACTGTGTGCTGAGCTCGTTCCCACCTTGCGGTGCAAGGACACAAGATTGAGAGCTGCTCTGCTGGTGGAGAAGTGGGTGGCTATTGTAATCTGAAAGCTGGCAACTCCAGACAGCTACCGATTGGTCATTAACCAGTTTGGAGTGGGAAAGTCGACCGTTGGAATTGTGTTGATGCAAGTTTGCAGGGCCATTAATCGCATCCTGCTCAGAAGAATCATGACTCTGGGGTAACGTGCATGACATTGTGGCTGGCTTTGCACAAATGGGTTTCCCAAACTGCGGAGGGGCGATAGATGGGACGCATATTTCAATACTGGCACCAGCCCATCTAGCCTCCAAGTACATACATTGGAAGGGGTATTTTTCTATGGTTCTCCAGGTGCTTGTGGATCACCATGGGCATTTCATTGACATTAACGCAGGCTGGTCCGGAAAGGTGCATGACGCATGCATCTTTCAGAACACAGGCCTGTTCAGGAAGCTACAAGCTGGGACTTTCTTCCCAGAAGATCACCATAGGGGAAGTCGAAATGACCATTGTGATCCTTGGAGATCCCACTTACCCTTTAATGCCATGGCTTATGAAACCCTACACAGGGAGCCTTGACAGCAGCAGTGAGCGGTTCAACAACAGGCTGAGTCAGTGCAGAATGACTGTGGAGTGTGCTTTTGGCTGTTTAAAGGGCTGTTGGCACTGTCTGTATGGGAAGCTGGACCTGGCCGATGACAACATCCCCATGGTTATATCCACGTGCTGTACCCTCCATAACATTTGCGAAGGGAAGTGTGAAATATTCACTCAGGCATGGACCTCGGAGGTTCAACACCTGGAGGCTGAATTTGAACAGCCAGTGAGCAGGGCTGTTAGAGGGGCCCAGCATGGGGCTGCAAGGATTAGGGATTCCTTGAGGGAGCAATCTGAGGCTGAAAGCCACCACTAAGGTTTGGTGCCCTGCATGGGAGTGAAGTGCAGTGGTTCCAATGTTAGTAGGAATCTGTGTTTGCTACTTATGATGCACTGACTTGCAGTGCCTGTTGCTTTCCTGGGCTACTGTATCTTTTACTTAATGCAATAATAAAGAATGTTTTCAAAGCCAAAAAATTCATTTATTGAAAAGAGAATTCATTTATTGAAAAGAAACTCAACTGCTTGGGAAACAGAAAGGGCATGACACATCTGTGCTTTGTGGGATGAGGGAAGGGGATGGAGTGGGGAACGGGACAATCACATATTTGCGTATGTCCTGTTATCATACTCAGCCTTCCTGTCTGGAGTGCTGTGCAATGGGTGCTGCACTTCAGGCTGGCTAAAATGCATGGTGATGGGGATTGAGTACAGTGGGTAAGGATCGTAGTTTGCAGGGCTGGGCGGTGAAGCTACAGGTGTTGGAGGCAGCTGGTGGCGATAAGAACCCGGATGTTGGGGAAAGTGGATTGGAGGTGACATGGGGGCACAAGGGAAAGAGTTTTGGGACAAGGGCTGCAGCATGGGGTGGGCGCGGAGGTGCTCCGCCTGCATTACTACGAGCGCCTGTATCGAGTCCGCTTGGCGGTCCATGATGCTTAGCAGCCGCTCTGTGCTTTGGTGCCAGCGATCCACATTCTTCTGGCAGATCCTCCTTTCACTCTCCTGCCACTCCTGCACTTTTTGATTTTCATTAAGGGACTGCTGCATGACTTCATGCACCATGTCCTCTTTGCTTCTTTGCAGACGCTTCCTGATTCTTTGGAGTCTTTCAGCTGTTGATAAGAAGGATGGCTGGAATCTCAAGGTTGCATCTGTAAAGCCAAAATGCAACACTTAACAGAGGCAGCATTGTTCATACCAGACAGAGCAATGATTCAGCCATACTTAAAGACAAGTACAGTGTACACAATAGCAGAAATTGCCCATCCCAAAGTGAGCACACATAACCCACAGAAGCCCCAAAATGGTGAGTAAGCACAGGGGTGAGAGGGACTGATTATTTCATGGCTGTACTGTCCTCTGGGGTTCTGTGTGTCAGAGAGAGCCTATACTGGACACTGTCCCCATATTTTCCACAGGATGAGTTCGTCCTGGAAGATATCACGCTGCTGAGGGTGACCTGGGAAGCAAGGGAGGGTCTTCTACTGCAATGCGGCTTCCACCCTAGCCCATATGCAGCTTGCCTGTGTGCAGCAATGGTCCCCCCACCCGTCACAGCACAGCGGCGCGAACACGTTAGCCTTAATGGGACAAGGAGCACAGTAGCTCTCCCAAGGAACTTGCGCAAGCGGATTGCCCAGCTTCCGCATGAGACCTTTGAAGAGATCACTGAGGCCGATTACCGCGATGTGAGAGAGCACATCAACGTCCTATTCCGCATCTAGGCATGCATGCAGCCCTAACCCTCCTCGCCCCAAGAGCCCACACCGAACATCTTCCTTCCCAAAATAAAAGCCACTTACCGGGCACCTCCTCTGCTGTTAGTTCTTCCCCAAGCACCGTCCACTGCGACTGACTACCTTCCTCGTGGCTTGAAAACAGCTCCTGGCTGAATAGATCTAGGGATGCCGGGCTGTCCCCCTCCTCCTTAGCACCCTCGCTCCTGCTTTCCTCCTCCTCCTGCCTTATTGAACTGGGCTCTGAAGTGTCCATGGTGGCCCCGAAGTGGAGGTGGGGTCGCCCCCAAGTATTGCGTCCAGCTCTTCGTAGAAACGGCAGGTCGCAGGGGCAGCACCAGAGCAGTGGTTTGCCTCATGTGCTTTGTGGTAGGCATTCCGCAGCTCCTTCACTTTAACCCTGCACTGCAGTGCGTCCCAGTCATGGCCCCTTTCCATCATGTCCCTTGATATCTGCCCTCAGGTATCGTAATTCCTATGGCTGGAGTGCAGCTGGGACTGGACAGCTTCCTCCCCACAAACACTGATGAGGTCCAGCACCTTGCCATGGCTCCATACTGGGGATTGCCTGGTGCGTGGAGGCATGGTCACCTGGAAAGACTCACTGAGAGCACTCCATACCTGGCTGAGCAAACAGGAAGGGGATTTTCAAAATTCCCAGAGAATTTAAACAGCGGGTCTGACGGTTGGTCACCTGAGGACAGGGCAGTAGAGTTCAAAGTGATGACCAGAGTGGCTAGAACAGGCATTGTGGGACACTTCCGGAGGCCGACCAGAGCGCATTAATAGTCCAGGGCATCCACACTGGCACCATGGCACTCCAGCCAAGGAACAGGAGCATTATGCTTCTTGTTGAGGTGGAGTACCAGGAGCGCTTCAGCTGCGGAGTCCGGGCGCTCTATGTGCCTTGCCAGTGTGGCTGCGTCATGAGTTAGGGCACGTGGGGCCGCTTTAATGCGCTCTAACTCGCAAGTGTAGTCAAGCCCTAGCTGTTATAATATAATATAATATTAATTGTGACACTGAGCCAGTGATGGTTAAGCAACCAAAAGGCTAAAGTGACCCTTTAAGAACATATTAGAGTGGTATTGAAATGGTAAACAGGGCCATTTCTTGTATACAGTTATCAAAACCCTGTTAGACAGAGCAGAGTGTTTGAAATGCAAATTTGTATTGTTGGAGAATTAGAAGTAAATACTAATTGTATTTGTCTGAGTTTACCTATGTCTGTTAGAAGCTTCTCAATGTGATCTCATTAACTGGTAGATGATAAACTTCTCTTCCTGCCTGTTACTATGTTCTATTGATTCAGAGATTGAAGGAGATCAATATTAACATTTATATGAAACTTGGGTGTAATAATATCATTGTCTATATTTCTTGTTGAAGTTTGTAGTAAACTATGAATTGCTTGAATGGATGATTACCTTGCTGATGAATGCAACTAACTACCCACATATACCTAGGAGATAGGAAAGAGGATTGCTTCAAAGTAACAGTGTCTATTACCTATCCTTCATCCAAGGGTACCTGCTGTGTTCATCTGATGCCAAAAGGCTATCATAGCCTACCAGAGATCTATAAAAGAACTCTAGGGCCTGATCCTGTCCTCTCTGATCTGCTTGAACTTTATCAGGGGAAGGAAGGCAGTGGGGCTGATTGCAGGAGGAGCCTCAGATGGGGGCCACGCCCCAATCAGGGCCCAGCTGGCTCTATAAAGGCTGTGAGCTAGAAGCCCAGAGAGACTCTCTCTAAGTTCTGAGAGGGAGGGACCTGGCTGCAGGGACCTAAGCAGAGTACCTAGATTGGAGCAAGGCTGGGGAAGAGGCTGGGGAGCTGCAGCCAGGAAAGCCCCAGGCTGTGGCCTAGCATTAGGCCCAATAGGTACTGGGGTTGCAGGGGACAGACCAAGGCTAGACCGAGGCAGCAGGTCCAAACCCAACCTTGCCTATGATGAATGGCTCATACTGCAGTCTGCCCCAGGGCACAGGGGCTAACTAGTGACTGGCAGTAGCCTCTGTCTGAAGTGAGGTAGGGATAGTGGGTGGGGGGTTCCCCTGGAAGGGGGAGACCCAGAACTATGGGGTACTGCCAGGGGGCAGCACCCAGTGAAAGGGGCACTGAGGTCCTGGGAGGGACATGGGAGCCAGCAGCAAGGCAAGACACCAGCCTAAAGAGGGCGCTCTGGAGGCTGGTGAGCTAATTCCCTGAGATGACCAGCAGGGGGTGCCACTGGTGAGTCAGTGCCTGGTTACAGTAAGAGTAAAATTAGAGTTAGAATTTTAATTAACAAAAGAAAGGAAGTTTAGACTTAAGGCTGATGTTTGTGCCTTAGCTCACTTAATAGTGTCAAACTACACTACAGAATGATGAGGCACTGCTGAGACCCATCTTACAACACTGTGCTATTTATAGAGGACAGATTGGCAGCCTTTCTGGTAGATATTTTTATTAGTTTTCTAGTTCTAGTTATCAACAAAATTTGTCATGGAGTTTTCAGTTGAAGTACATGTTACAATGCCTGGGGTGACCTCAGATACAGAGCTTCACCCTACCACATTCCAGCCGAAAAGCACTGTGGCATGGAGGGAACGTTCCAGTTAAAACATCTCTCAGTGACCCATTACCTGATGATCAGTGACACGGAAGACATGGATTTAGGGAGTCCTTCGTATGGAGTATTGACATTACACAGGCTAAAGGCACTATAAAGATATATCGCGTCAGTGGCTACCCAAGAATCCTGAGGCCATGGATCATTGTCCGGTCAATGTTGGCCTGAAGGGTCTTTAATCCTGGGATCACTGCATGTGTTCTAACTCTGACTGCAAAAACTCTTTGATTGTTTTTGTGAAAAATACTTGCTGCCCATGAACATTTGTTACTTTGGTAAATGAAATAACATACATGGATTTAAATTCAGTGTGTTCACAGATATAACAAACTTTTCAAACTGCTTCTGCATTTTGACTCTCCCAGGTAGGAGAATTCCAGTAAAAAATTATTTCAATTTGTTCTTCTCAGGATGCCTCCTTTCTGAGTTTAGGGCCCCTCTCTTGCTCTACAGCAGGGGGAGGTCAATTATTTTTTGTCAAGGTCCAAATTTCTTGGTCAAGCTATAATCAAGGTCCAGCCTCCAGAGAAACGTTTTTCACACCGCAATAACAGTAATGATGATAAATAAATAAAAAGATTTTGTGGTCCATTCAAAAGTGTCTGGTGGTCAGGATTTGGCCTGCAGTTTGCCTATTGACTACCCCCCCCCCCCACAGTGCCCTCACAGTTGGCTGGAAAAGGCAACAGGACAAACTATTTGAAGAGTAGAGGGACCTCATCTGCTCAGAGCAGTGCTGGCTCCCAGCAAAACTGCTCCTGGGGTTGCAGGGGGAAGTGGTGGGAGGCATTTGTGGAGATCATGCTCCTTATTTCCTCCTTGTTGGGATTGGGGGAGTGAATCAAGCACTCCAGTTTAAAAGTTGCAGGTTGTAACTGAGGGAATGTATTTTCAGTTCATAATCAAATATGAATGATTTCTTAATGCAGTAACCTTTGAGGGCCACAGTTTAGAATCTCAAGGGATGTAAGTATCTCCTCAGCTTGAAGTTGGGCAGCACTGATATATACAAATAAACCTAGCATTAAAATATCAATAAAATGCACTGTAAATTGGCAGTGTAGGTGCTAATCTACTTGCAAAAGCATTCTATTAGCCTATCTCAACATCGCCAAACTCCATGTGTGTGTATGCATATCTGTGCATGCAAATATCTATATCTAATCTGCTACCTCTTTATAGCTATATATCAAGACCATACTCAAGAATCAAAGTTTAGATGTTTACCAATAGGGTCCTCTATTCCCACACACTCTCCCATCATTCTTTGTATATATCATCTTTGGTGGCGAAAGGATTGATGGCTTGCTACTGCTGCTTTCCCTCTCCCCTCCACCGCCAACACTGATAGATGGATCTGTCTGGTGGCCTCCCATCTGGTGCTTTGGGAGCCCACTGGGTAGAGGATTTGCCCCGTTGAAAGGCTAAAGGTGATCAGATGAGTGATCCTCCATAATGCAACACAAAGCAGCATGTGGTACTGGTCAAGGGCGGGCTGGAAAGCAACAGTTTCATTTTCATGAAAATGGAAGTTTTGAGATTCATTTTAATTTTGAAGTGGAATGGAAATGAGACCTTTCAAGATTGTTATGGGGGAAAAAAAAAGAGAGACCCACCCAATAGTCGTGGGATGTGGAAGAAATAGGTTTAAGTCTGGATTCAGAGAAATCAAAATCACACCTCTGCTTTAGCCCTTCGTATCACATTTAGCATTTGTAAATGAAAAGTATTATACTATATTAAATCCAGACCATACTACATTTAAAACAATTACCATCCTTACAGTAGCTTTAACTCTTTATGATGTTTTTGACCAAGGAATTAAAATGTAACAATAAATTATTTAGTAAATATCCTGATTTTGAGAGTTAAAGATGCAAGTCTCCTAAAGTAAAAGTGCAGTCAGTTTGGAGACTAACAACATTATCAAGTTTAATTTGCAAGAAAAAAAAAGATTTTTTTAAATCAGATAAACTAATGTCATTAGCTTCAGTTTTCATTTAAATACCAGTAGATAAATACTCCTCTTTATTTTCAGGATTTTTCAGTGTGATTCTTTGTATCTGGATGTCCATTTAATTTTTTACTCATTTGCTATCAAAGCTTTTTGTAGCTATTGCAGGACAGTAATATACTTACCAAACTGCTGAGTAATATAGTTTCATGGTTGCTTTCAGCTAATTACAACATCTCTAGATATCTCAGATAACACAAACATCTGCTCTCTGGAGATTGACTGTTGATAACCAATAAACACAGAGCTAATAAACAGGGGGCCCGAGAGTCCTGTTAAGACGGTACTTAGTGACAGTTCTACTTCCTTCAGCTAACTTTCATTCTAACATTTTAGGATTGAGTGTCTGTAGTCACTGGATGTATCCTTTGACAAATTTAGCACTGGATTGGCATCTTTTAATCTAGGCTGAGTCAGGGGCAGTACATAGTTGTGCTGTCTCAGGAGTAGGGCAGGGGACAGAACAGTGACTCTGTGACCTGGACAGATTGCAATGGCAATTCCTGTGAGCACTACCTGTGTGATCCTAGTGGATGGAGTAAATCCTCACACCCTGTGCTCCCTGAGGTGCCCTGGGAGTGGTTATGCCTCCACAGTTCCTTAAAATATTGAAGATGTATGAAGTCACTAAATTTCCTGACATTAACTTTAGTTTGTTTATATTTTATATAGAAATGGGCCAGACACACAATTTCTACATGTTGGAACTAGATTGGGAAAACACATCATAAACAAGTTATAGTGAAAGCTAACAACACTTTTGGAAGGGACATAAAGTCTCATGCTTCAGGTTTTAAACAATCTCAAATTACTAGAAAGAAAAGGAGTACTTGTGGCACCTTAGAGACTAACCAATTTATTTGAGCATAAGCTTTCGTGAGCTACAGCTCACTTCATCGGGGGACTCCTTTTCTTTTTGCGAATACAGACTAACACGGCTGTTACTCTAAACCTGTCAAATTACTAGCTATCAGGGTGAGAGCTAATGCTGGAGGCAGATTATCCCACATCTTCTTTTGAGGTTCTTACACCTTTCTCTGAAGCATCTGGTGCTGGCCACTGTTGGAGACCAGCTACTGGGCTAGATGGATGCTGGGTCTAATCCAGTGTAGCAGTTCCTATGTTCCAAAGATAGTCAGACGTGTGTTAATACCTGGATCTCCTTTGATGTACCTGATAAAATGGAATAACAACAAAAAAACTCACCCTCAAGGCTATACAAGGAATTCCACAAGAATCATAGACTCATAGAATCATAGAATATCAGGGTTGGAAGGGACCCCAGAAGGTCATCTAGTCCAACCCCCTGCTCAAAGCAGGACCAATTCCCAGTTAAATCATCCCAGCCAGGGCTTTGTCAAGCCTGACCTTAAAAACCTCTAAGGAAGGAGATTCTACCACCTCCCTAGGTAACGCATTCCAGTGTTTCACCACCCTTTTAGTGAAAAAGTTTTTCCTAATATCCAATCTAAACCTCCCCCACTGCAACTTGAGGTAGATCCTGAAGAGCTCTGCAGAATCATGGATATAATTAACATACATAGTCTTACTGAGAATTTATCAGGGAAAAATCAGACCAGTTTCAGACTTGGAAAAATTAATTTTTGTAGGCTTTGCCTGAAAAACGTCGTGTGATGCCTGCTGTAACAGTAGCCATTGATGTTGCGTGCAGGGATATTAACCTTTTGTAACTGATGACTTAGGTCAAGTAACTGGGGATGGGAAATAAAGTTCAGTCTCTGACCAGCAATCCTGCATGTTGCACCTTCCAGGAACGGGATCTGCATGGTAGGGAAGATGACGGTTTTTTTCAAGCGGGTATGGTGCCCTTTCTTTTACCTTTGGATGCTTTTGTATTTTTAGGAACAAATCATGTTCCATAATACTAATTTTATTTTTAAATGTTCATTGCTTCGAGATCTGTTTGCAAAGATGCCTTATTCTAAAGTCGACTTTTTCATTTTTCTACAGCAGAGATGTAGGTTCAACAATAGATGTCTGCTCCATATTGGATGAAATTCTTAATTCTCTTCCTCAACCTCTTTTCTTCCCTTTGCTTGGCAAGTCAAGGTCTAGGAACACAGGGAAATTGCTTTGGTTACTGTTCTCAGTTCTAGCAATGAGTCCAGGATTTAAGCCTTATTTTTTCAAGTAGATATGTATGACATCCCCAGCTATTTGGGTTAGTATTTCCAAGTGCCAGAACAGACACAGACATTCTCAAATAATTCCAGAGCAGCTTTTTTGGGTTAGCATTCAGTCTTGTATCATTTAATAAAATGCTTATATAAAAACTAAACAAATTTGGGATTACTTTAAAACCCAGCTCAGTGTAGCTGATCTTCAATCAGAAATATGAGAATTAATCATCAGTTTGGTTAGCAGTGTGTGTCAGCTCTCCATGCCAGCCAAGAAACAATTTTAAATCTGATATCAGTCCAACTGCAAGTTTAGCTAATTTTCTTATTGGGCAGTTTAATAAATTTCAGGCAGTATGGAAACAATGAACATTATGAAACCTATAAATTCCTTTAAAGCTACAGCCAGTGACTGATGACTCAGGTAGTTGGCATTTAGTTATGGAGCTTTTCACCTCCTAGGTTATAAGTCCAAATTAGTAGAAACTAATCATTCCCATCCAATTCCTTATGGCCTATTAGGGAAAAGTAGGTGGCCTTAATCTAGTTATCAGTAGACAGGTGTCCATATCACAAAACACAACCACATCAGGCGAGGTTGGTTTTAGGGCTTGGTGAACAGGGCCCTGGACTCTTTGTTCCAGGGGCCACCTGACCACCTTGCTGCTTGGCTGTTCCCTTCCACTCTGATTGACCAGCGGGTTTTTTTTGCTTCACTCTGGACAGCCATGATTTTGGAGGTGGAGTGGGGGTGGGGGGGAGTGGGTGCAGAAAACATTTTCCGTTCTGGTTGGAAAAATGGCTAGGGGTACTCCCGACATCAGCAACACATGTTGGCAGTCCTACCAGAGTGGCCAAGGACTGAAATAACATAGGTCCCAGTTCTGTAAGTTTACTCAAGCACTGCATAACTTTAAGCATATAAGTAATCCAACTGACTTCAGTGGTACTACTCGTGTGCTTAAAGTTACTCCTGTACTTAAGTACCTTACTGAATCAGGGCCAGAAATACAAGTCTCTGGGCCGGATCCTCAGATGGTGTAAATTGGTAAAGCTCCATTGAAGTTGATGGAACTACACCAATTATAACCAGGGGCCCAGTCCTGCAGGATGCTGAGCAGGTGCATATGTATTCCCACTAAAGTCACTGGTACTACTCATGGGCTTAAAGTTATTCAGAGGCTTAAATGCTTTAATGGATCAGGGCTGGAGTGCTCAGTACTTTGAAGTATTGAGCCCCAGGTGAGGATCTGGCCCAGACTATGTTGCCATTTCACCCCTGTAGGTGACCCCTCCCTGTCACAGATGAGACAGTTTGGTGAAATTGCGTGGGAAAACTTTAACTGCTACAACCTGTACTGTACCTGTTCTTTGGCTAAACAGAGGGCTACAGTAAATTCCCTTTATACGTAATAGAAAAGAAAAAACAAAGCTAAGGCTATGTGAAAATTTATTTCTACAATCCTAAATGCAATAACTAACCAATGATGATGAAATAAGTATATAAATTAGGCAATATTTTTTCATTGGAATCAGTGGCATTATCTTTATTTTGTCTCTCATGTTCTCTTCTCTATTATCCACATCCCTTTGTTTTCAGAGTGAAGTGGTTAACTGATTAGAAGTTTGCAGCATTAGAAACACCATACTTGTCATCTTTCCATCTTATAATTGTCAATAATATGTCACATTTACCTGTTCAGCATGTGATGCATTTTTTAATTTCTTCAACATATAAATTGTTGTGTTTTATTATATTTGATTTTCTTATCTTTCAGGTACAGAAAAACCTAATTTAAATGTTGTATACATTTTAAAAAAAGTCTTTGTACTATAATTACTCTCTTCTGTTTAGTGAGGCTTGGGAACTTTATCACCATGTCTGACTGGGTCTCAATCAGCTACTCTCGGAAACATTGTTGGTTTTGGGTCTATTAATTAGCTCACTGCAGATGTTGTTGATGCCCCTGAACTTGTAGATTGACACAAAACCCTTTCAATACATCCTTTAAAGGAAGCCCCTCTCATGTTTGAGGGTGGGTGGGAATAGAATGCCCACTCCCTTCCGATCCTTGACCATTGTCGGTTTGTTTTGTTCAGAGTAGCTTTAGGGATGAGTTTAATTGATACTGAAGGCAGAAGAGACAACGGAGATAATGTAATTAGATTTCCTGCATGACTCAGGCCATTTAATTTCACCCAGTGGTTCTAACATTTGGCCTGCAGCATCATATAAGGTTGTGACTATATTTATGGCACTGTGTACAGTGCAGACACTACAGGCATAGCTATGTATTGCAGTGAAAGGATCCAATGGGGGAGGGGGGCGGAGGGACAGCGGGGAAAGGCTCTGGCAGTGGGGAAGGGCTCCTGTAGTGGGGAGGCAGCAGGGAAGGGCTCTGCAATGCAAAGGCAGCGAGACAGTACGCTGCTAAAAACGGCAGGGTAGCCGGAGGAGGTACTGCTTGGGTGTGTAGAGCTGTGTAGGGTACATACCCTGGGGGTTCAGGCATGTAGGGCATTCTGCTGTCCCCTCCTCACTTAGGCTGTGCCTCACCATCTACACTGCTATTTATACCTGTGCTCACTGTAGTGTGTACTCTACAAGCTATTGTAACTGTAGATGGATCTTATGTATGTTTCAGTGATGCAGGCCAGATCAGAGGTCTTGTTAACAATGAGATCATGGATGACTGAGGGGTTCTTGACCACTGACCTTCTGTTCATTAGTAGAAGCAGAAGAGCCTGGTGTTTGGTCATGTCTATTGTAATCTCATAGAAGGTGGTTAGTAGCACTGATTGGTTGTAGGTATTTGGTGATGTGCTTACTAGATACCAGACTGGGCTGTCTGTAGGTGTTTCCTCCTGATAAGATTTGGACTGGGGAGGAAAATTGTTTATGGTGGGCCTGTTTTCTAATGGTGATCTAGGTCCCTGTACTTTTTGTCATCCAAGCACTCCAGCACTGTCCTAGTTCATGGGTCAAAGAGAATCTGACTGTAAATAAGAAATACACACTAGTATTGTCACCTTATACTTTGAATGAAATGAGGAAAGATTTAAAATATATTATAAGTTGTTATAACAGAGGTAAAGTGTTCATAGGTTTCAGAGATTGGGAATCCATGCAATTGGAAGGCTCAGTCCTGCAGAGCTGCAGCTCAGATCCGGAGGATCGCCTAAACTCCACAGGTGCAGAATTTCTGTGCAGGTCCACTCATAAGAAGCTGTGTTTTAGCTCTGAGGTGTTTAGGAGAGCTGTAGGACAAGCATGAACTGGGACGTGTTGAAGCTGAAGTGAAAACTGAGTCAGTGCAACCCTTTTAGGACATAAGCAAACTCTGGCTTGCAAGGAGTTTCTGGTTAACTTTGAATTTAGAAAATCAGGGTTCCACCACATATGGAGCCTGATGTTGCAAACTCTTATCCATGTGAGCAATCTCATTGGAGTCACTGAAACTACTTGCAGAAGTAAGGATTTCATGGATCAGCCCCCATGATTTTGTAACTTGACAGTATCTCTTTAAATATTAATGTGAACAAAGCGTTAAAAATATTCTATCATTTGTTTTGAATTTGTTGTGCAATTAAAAATTAATTGTATTATTTAGTAGGACTTGTTTTAGTGAGGCACTTTCATATTTTCAGTCACAACAGTCTGTTGCATGTGCTGTGTTTTACTATAAACATTCTAGCTACAGCTGGGTGAATTTAGAATTGCCTGTTCTAAAGCTGTAGGCTAACATAGCTTCCTATGGTACATTTGCATGCTGTAGATAAAATCCCCCAAACTCTCACACTTTATTAATTATGATCATTAGAGTAGTGCCGAAGCTGAATAAAAGACAGCTCCTCTATAAAGACCTTACAATTTAAATAGACAGACAAAGGGTTAGGGGGAGAGCTACAACACACCCATGGGGCAAACAATATGATGGTCTGTGAACGTCATGTTAGAGCTCCCTTTTTTGGTATGTTTATGAACATGTTGAATAGGACTGGTCCCAGGCTCTGTTCAGTCCTATTCAACATGTTCATAAATGATCTGGAAAAAGGGGTAAACAGTGAGGTGGCAAAATTTGCAGATGATACAAAACTACTCAAGATAGTTAAGTCCAAAGCAGACTGCGAAGAGCTGCAAAAGGATCTCTCAAAACTGGGTGACTGGGCAACAAAATGGCAGATGAAGTTTAATGTTGATAAATGCAAAGTAATGCACATTGGAAAGCATAATCCCAACTATATATATATAAAATGATGGGATCTAAATTAGCTGTTACCAATCAAGAGAGATCTTGGAGTCATTGTGGATAGTTCTCTGAAAACGTCCGCTTTTTTGACTGCCGATGCACATTGAGTGAACAGAATGCTGGGAATAATTAAGAAAGGGATAGATAATAGGACAGAAAATATCATGTTGCCTCTATATAAATCCATGGTACGCCCACATCTTGAATACTTTGTGCAGCTGTGGTCGTCCCATCTCAAAAAAGATATATTAGAATTGGAAAAGGTTCAGAAAAGGGCAACAAAAATGATTTGGGGTATGGAACAGCTTCTGTATGAGAAGAGATTAATAAGACTGGAACTTTTCAGCTTGGAAAAGAGATGGCTAAGGGGAGATATGATTGAGGTCTATAAAATCATGACTGGTGTACAGAAAGTAAATAAGGAAGTATTGTTTACTTCTTCTCATAACACAAGAACTAGGGATCACCAAATAAAATTAATAGGCAGCAGGTTTAAAACAAATAAAAGGAAGTATTGCTTCACACAACGCACAGTCAACCTGTGGAACTCCTTGCCAGAGGATGTTTTGAAGGCAAAGATCATAACAGGGTTCAAAAAAGAACTACATAAATTCATGGAGGATAGGTCCATCAATGGCTATTAGCCTGGATGGGCAGGAATGGTGTCCCTAGCCTCTGTTTGTTAGAAGCTGGCAATGAGTGACAGGGGATGGGTCTCTTGATGATTACCTCTTCTGTTCATTCCCCCTGGGGCACCTGGCACTGGCCAATGTCAGAAGACAGGATACTGGGTGAGCTGGACCCTTGGTCTGACCCAGTAGGGCCATTCTTATGTTCTTATGTTTCCTTTAAAAAATGTTTTGGGTAGAATTGGGAGAGGATTTGCTAAACAAAGACAAAGGAGAGAATGTTGAAGGGCAACAATGGGAAGGAATGGCCAGTGTGGAAGAGGGCAATTCTTCCTGGAATTCTGTAGAAAAGCATTATTTATCAGCATCTGCTATCTGGTCAACTTTATTCATCTAAAACTATGAGTTATCAAATTGTTATGGTACAATTTATTTTCTGTACAATTTTATGTTGTAGGGTCTCTAAACCACATAACGTTGTTTCAGCTTTATAAACTGAGTGTTGCTTTTATCCCCATTAGAAACAGCTGGAGAACTTGGTATTTTTCCATCAATACTTACAAGTCAAAAATGTGAAAAAAGCAGTCAATTCTCTCTCTTTTTTTTTTTTGTATTTAGATCATGTAGCTTTCAGGCTACAGCCCCTGAAGGTCTTCCTGCCAGTACCTGCATTACTAAAAATAAAGACTGTTCAGTGCCTCTGGTCCTTCTAGTACCACTGTAGTGTAGTAATTCAAAATCAGTACATTGTGTGTGAGTCATTTCAAAGTGCATCAAAATAGAACCTCGGGCATCCAAATACCCACCAGTTCAGTAAGCTCAGAGAAATCTTACAGACAGAGATATTCCTCCCTCTGCATATGAACTATTGGTTTTTAAAATCAGGCTATG
The DNA here is from genome assembly GCF_965140285.1 of Lepidochelys kempii. Classification (NCBI taxonomy): domain Eukaryota; kingdom Metazoa; phylum Chordata; order Testudines; family Cheloniidae; genus Lepidochelys; species Lepidochelys kempii. The sequence goes on from NC_136383.1 coordinate 92,597,238, forward strand.
AAGACCGTAGTATCTAGAAATGAGACTGTTACTTAAAAAAAGTCAAGCCTAACAAATGTGTAGGGTCACTATGGAAATATATTGCAGGGCTGTGCAGTTTCACACGTACAGGTATACATAGCAGCACTGTTATGCTGACAAATGATCTCCTTGTAAACTGCATGACACCAAACATTTACCAGGTGATTCTTGCCCATGACTTTGACTTATTCTCCATCATCAATAATAGTATACAGACTTTATTTAAAGCAAAGTTTCCATGTATTTGCAAAAAGAACAGGAGTACTTGTGGCATCTTAGAGACTAACAAATTTATTAGAGCATAAGCTTTCGTGGGCTACAGCTCACTTCATCAGATGTATAGAATGGAACATATAGTAAGAGGATATATATATATACACACACACACACACACAGAGAAGGTGGAAGTTGTCATACAATCTGTAAGAGGCTAATTAATTAAGATAAGCTATTAGCAGGAGAGAAAAAAACTTCTGTAGTGATAATCAAGATGGTCCATTTAGACAGTTGACAGAAGGTGTGAGGATACTTAACATAGGGAAATAGATTCAATATGTGTAATGACCCAGCCACTTCCAGTCTCTATTCAAACCCAAGTTAATGGTATCTAGTTTGCATATTAATTCAAGCTCAGCAGTTTCTTGTTGGAGTCTGTTTTTGAAGCTTTTCTGTTGCAAAATTGCCACCCTTAAATCTTTTACAGAGTGGCCAGAGAAGTTGAAGTGTTCTCCTACTGGTTTTTGAATGTTATGATTCCTGATGTCAGATTTGTGTCCATTTATTCTTTTGCATAGAGACAGTCCGGTTTCGCCAATGTACATGGCAGAGGGGCATTGCTGGCACATGATGCCATATATTACATTGGTAGATGTGCAGGTGAACGAGCCACTGATGGCGTGTCTAATGTGATTATGTCCTATGATGGTGTCACTTGAATAAATATGTGGACAGAGTTGGCATTGGGCTTTGTTGCAAGGATAGGTTCCTGGGTTAGTGTTTTTGCTGTGTGGTGTGTGGTTGCTGGAGAGTATTTGCTTCAGGTTCGGGGGCTATCTGTAAAGGAGGACTGGTCTGTCTCCCATGATCTGTGAGAGTGTGGGATCATTTTTCAGGATAGATTGTAAATATGTGATGATGCGTTGGAGGGGTTTTAGTTGGGGGCTGAAGGTAACAGCTAGTGGCGTTCTTTTATTTTCTTTGTTGGGCCTGTCCTGTAGTAGGTGAATTCTGGGTACTCTTCTGGCTCTGTCAATCTGTTTTTTCACTTCAGCAGGTGAGTACTGTAGTTTTAAGAATGCTTGATAGAGATCTTGTAGGTGTTTGTCTCTGTCTGAGGGATTGGAGCAAATACGGTTGTATTTGCTTGGCTGTAGACAATGGATCGTGTGGTGTGTCCTGGATGGAAGCTGGAGGCATGTAGGTAAGTATAGGGGTCAGTAGGTTTCCGGTATAGGGTGGTGTTTATGTGACCATCGCTTATTAGTACAGTAGTGTCCAGGAAATTGATCGCTTGTGTGGATTGGTCTAGGCTGAGGTTGATGGTGGGATGGAAATTGTTGAAATCATGGTGGAATTCCTCAAAGGCTTCTTTTCCATGGATCCAGATGATGAAGATGTCATCAGTGTAGCGCAAGTAGAGTAGGGGCATTAGGGGACAAAAGCTGAGGAAGCGTTGTTCTAAGTCAGCCATAAATGTTGGCATACTGTGGGGCCATGCGGGTACCCATAGCAGTGTGGCTGACTTGAAGGTATACATTGTCCCCAAATGTGAAATAGTTGTGGGTGAGGACAAAGTCACAAAGGTCAGCCACCAGGTTTGCCATGACATTATCGGGGATAAGGGCTTCTACAAGCTAACACGAACAGTCACTTGATGATTACCTGTTCATTCCCTCTGGGGCACCTGGCATTGGCCGCTGTCAGAAGTCAGGATACTGGGCTAGATGGATCTTTGGTCTGACCCAGTGGGGCCGTTCTTATGTGGTAACATGGAGGAGTGTTTAGCAACGCTTCTGCTGGCTCAGGCATTGGTGCAGGAGCTGTTGGAAGTAGTTGCGGAACTGCTGCTGGAGCAGGCAGCAGCATCTTGTGGGCCACCAGGCTGACCATTTACTCCGTGAGCATACAGTCCTGCTCTCTAGTCATCCACTTTTCCACAGGGAACTTGTCCAGCAGTCACTCCTCCTACTGCATAACCTGCTCATCCTTTGCCCTCTTGTATGCCAAGGATGCTTCACACTGGTGTGGCATTTTGTCAAACAGCTCATTCCTGGCTCTCTTGTTTTTTCCCCACTGCTGGAGAGTCCTGACACCCATAATCCTTGCTGGGAGGGATGGCCCATCTGATGTGGAAATATCTGCCAAGGCAATGAAAGACAGAGTGTGCACATGTGTGTGACATTTTTGTCACGGGAAGAAAATGAAAATGCCCTCACTTTGCCACAGTTTACAACTTTTATCATTTTGGAAGGCTTATATTATTCCTTTATGAATTCTTCAGCTGCTAACATTGGAAGCCTGCAGAGACATATTATGGTAAGAACAATATATTAATTTGATTTAGAAAAATTTAAAAAGATGTTGGGCCTGGCTAACGGAGGATGGAGTGAATTCCTGAGAAGGGCATTGTTACAAGGATTGGTTTGAACTTTGTTTCAGACCAGGGAAGTCCAGGAGGATTTAAATCTTGGAACTACTAGAATGGAAGAAGGAAGTAAATTTTCAGGCCAGAGGGAGGGATTCCATCTATCTATACAAAGGAGACATTTTGGTGTCTGAACAATGTGTCAGCAAGCGGAGAGGTTTAGTAAGTTACCTGGGTGGCCTGGGAAAGTTTGCCTTTCCCAGGAATCTGACCAACTGACTAAAATTCCAGCTGCCTGAAAAATTTTCAAGCCTCACCTACTAGGAGTGGAAGAAGAGTATGATGAAAATTAACAAGGCTCCTTGGCAAGGGTGCAGAGGATGGCCAGCAATGGAGCACTCCACTCACTCTCCCCTGCCACAGCCTGGGAAGCATCCCATGAACAGACAGCAAGATGAAAAAGCAATAATGACCAGAAAGGACTTTACCACTTTCTGCAAGTGGATTTATAATCCATGCTGTATGCAGCAATGGCTAGTTAGCCAAGGTAAATCAACATCATTACATCAGTAGGACTGAAGTTACCAAAGGGCTGCATTGCAAAGATATGCACTCATACCTGCTCGGCCTGTAAGCCTTTAATTGTTTTGCAAGCAATAATTCCAAAGGTAGCTTGAAAGAGTAACTAGTTGCATGTTTAATTTTTTTACCCTTCCACTTGGCAACCATCTTGGATTGCACATGGAAGGGGGTGAGGAGGAAGGGGATAGGGAAGAGGAAAGTAGACTGTAGAAATGTCATAGCTTCTGCCTCAGCTGATGCTAAACCCAACCCATTGCATGCAATAGTCTGCATAATAATTTTATTGGTAATAACCCGGAAAGCCCTTCCTCTTGAAAATAATATTTCCCATATGATAACAAACATGGCAGGCAGCACTTACTGAGCTGCAGATCTGTCCCCTGGCTCTGCTCTGCTTCCCTCTCCAGGTTGTTACCTGAGTCCATCCATGAATATGTCCTCAAAAAATGGACCAAAGATTTCTGCTAGTTTGGGCTAATCCACAGCTTCCAGCATCCAGGAATTGTGCCTCCTATTCCACAGGTCTGAAAATAAGAGTCCCTGCTTCCAGGATGTCATGGGTGCTGTGCTTGGCATGGTGTCAAGCATCCAGTTGAGTTCCTCATAGAGGGGCATGTAGAGGGCATGCTGCCAGACCTGCCATTTGCATCCTTGGCCTTGTGATACAGCTGCTTCAAGTGTCAATCTGCTATCTGCTCTGCACACCAGTCTGGGGATGCCCACCTTCACCAGTCTCTTCAAGATGGTCTGGCAGAGGTGGATATTTCTGGAGCTAAAACCATGGTCCTGTTTACTTACACCAGAAGTCAGCTATAACTCTGGCATGCTCAAGCCAGCCAGCTAGCAGCATGAGGGATGATCATCTGTGCAAAATGGCTGGACAAAGCTGAACTGAAGTAAAAAAATGGAGTAGGCCGTGGAAAATGAAAGGTTAAACATCAAGCAAGTGTATTATAACTCAGTAGGTAGCTTCTGGTGCATTGAACTCAAGGGGGAAATGAGCAGGTAGAATGGCGGGAAGATGCATGTGTAAGGGGACTGTTGACCCCTTACTAACAGTCAGTGGGGGTGTTTTGGTTGGCTAGCTCCCAGTACTAAAAGGGGAAGGGTCTATGGGAAATCAGGACCCTGAGACTGACAGCCCCCAGGAACAATGGGGAGAGGCCCGTGCTCCAGGTCAGCCTGAATGACAGGGCGGGCAGGCTAATCAGGGATTCAGGAGGCCATGTGAGCTGGAATTGCCTGGGTCAGACAGAGTGGGGCTGAGCTAAGGAGAAAGCAGGGGCTTAAGGTAAGCTGGGGAGCAGAGCTGTGCCAGATCCAGAGGGATCAGAAAAACAGCCTAGAGAGAGCAGACCCTGTCCTGGGAGCAGAGCTGCAGCAACCAGAGCCAGAGGGGCCAGAAAAGCAGCCCACGAAGCAGGTCAGTGCTGGGAGCAGAGTCATAGAAGCCTCCTGCAGAGCAGACCTGTCTTGGGAGCAGAGCTGCAGCAACCAGAGGCAGAGGGGCCAAAGAAGCAGCCCAGGGAGCTGGAGGCAGAGCAGCAGCAGCAGTGCTGAGACAGAGTGGTGGAGCTGGGGCTGGAGCAGTCCGGAGCTGGGTGCGGTGAGCAGCTGGGGAGAGCGAGGGGGACCCTAGGCAGCGGGCCCAGCACAGGGAGACAGCTCTGCAGGCCAGGCTTGGATTGTAACCCTGACAGGGCGGGGGCGACACAGGGAAGAAGGGTCCTACTGCTTAGAGCCTGAGAGCATGAGGCCACCACCAGAGCAAGTGTCCAAGCCACAGCATCCCTGCAGCACAGCCAGGGCCTGAGAAGGAGGCCTGGGACTTACAAGGAACAGACTCTGAACTGCCCTGACATTCCAGAGACACTGTTTGTGATGTCCCCTGCCACAGAGCGGGTTGATGGGTTTCCTTTAACCTTTCTCATTTTCCCTTATTCTTTTTAAAATTAATTGTTGATTAAATAACCTGCATTTGCTTTAAATTGTATGTAATGGTCAGGGGTCAGAGAAGTGCCCAGTGCAGAGAGAGTACCCCAGAGTGGTGACACCCTACCCCCTGTCCTAGGTGACCACAGCAGGGTTGGGGGTCGAGCCCCCCAGGAATCCTGGGCCCAGCCTTGTTGGGATTACGAGGACTCTGCCAGATAGGAGAGTGGAAGGGGAGTCTTCCAGGGCAGGGAGGCCACTGGGTAAAGGAAGTGGGAGCGAGGACTCAGATCCTTTTGCTAGCCCACTTCACTGGGGTAGTGCAGAAGCCAGGAAAGTTCCCCACAATAGCGGGACTATTCCCCCGCTTATACATGTACAGGGAATTGTGGAAATGGCAGTGGAGGACCATGTAGACTTGAGGCCAAGTACCCATCCCTTTGCTACATCCACACTGCATGGTGGGTGGTTAGGTCACAGATCAACACATGCTCTGACCTATAGCCAGATGAACACACCAAACTGGGTTTAACTCACCCCAAGATGCATGTGTAAGGGCTTTGAACGTGGTTATGGGCAAATATGTGTGGCATGTCTCACAGAAAGCCTCCAGTTTAGACACCCTTAATAAGAGCTGTGTCTTAACCACTCTGTGAAAGCTAGCAAATATCTCATGTGCTGCAGGGGACCAGCATCTCATTTAGAATGGTTTTTCCAAGGTAGTGGTGTGTGTACACTTCTTGGGTGGTGACTTCTTAGCCACCGGCTAAAACAGGAAATTGGTACTATGGGAAATCCACCAAAGAGCCACAAGGCTTCTTGAGCAATGCAGATCAGTGTACCAGCATACAAAGGAGGAATCAGTAAAAGCAGGTGGTGCAGGCCTTTGAAAATGGATCCTCATTTCTGGCAAACAACAAAGACTTCTGACAAATGCATTCGTTCATACTAGGTGGTAGTGTCCGCCTTAGGCAAGTTTCCCAATTTCACAACGAATCTCTTACATTTCACAGCTGCGGAAATCTGAATTTGGCTTTTTATACCATGTTAGATCAGTGTTTTATTTAAGGCAACCTGTACAAACCAGCCTTAAAGAATACTGAGTACTGCATGTTAGCTTTCTGCTTTGCTACTACAAATAACATCCAAACTGCTTAGTGAGTGACAGGACTGGGCAGCCTCTCTGGGATATTGTTAGAGAATCCAAATCTAAACCTTGTAATTACTAGCATTAGCCATCTGACAACTGTTGTGCATTTTCCCTCTGAAACATTCCCCTCATCATTTTTAACGTAGTTTATATTCGTAGATAAAAATTGACGGCAATTCTGAGCCCTTTTGAAAATCTCACTTTGTGTGACCTCAATGCAGGGCTGGTCTAACCATCAGGTGAACCGAGGCAGCCGCCTCTGGTGCCAGATTGTGGGGGGTACCACTAGGACCCAAAGTGTAGAAAATTATGTCTGCTGCTGGCTCATATGTATTCTCTCCGCTCTAGACGCACAGAGATGGTGGAGTGCTGTGCTGGAGGAAGGAGGGCACAAGAGACATAACAGGCAGGCAAGAGGGAATAACAGAAATCAGCAGGAGCTGCAGGGAGAGAGAGAGAGGAGGAGCCTCTTATGTACCTTTCTAGCACCCCCAGGAGCCTGGACTGATTAACAGCATCTTCTCAGGGAGCTTCCTGTTTCCTGCTGCTTCCCAGAACCCACTTGAGGAGAACAGGCAGTCAACTGAAGTAGTAGGAGCCAGTTAGTCCCTTAAGGCGTTGATATCTTCCCTCACTCAGGCCCTGCTACCAGCCTGCTTATTTGTCCCCTTCAGCTGAGTGTTGAGAGCCACTATAGCTGGCACAGAACAGCAGTCATGAATGAAAGAAGAAAATGCCCCTCTGGGGCAGCATTCAGAAAAAGAAAGAAAGAAAAGGAAGCTTTTCTATCTAAGCAGGAAGGAGCTCTCCTGAGCTACATAGACACAAATGTTAATGGTGAGCCTTCTGGCCCTGGTGAGGATGTGAGTGGTGAGGAGATCTTCCAGTTAGTCAGAGTGCAGGTGACCTGGAAGCTACTGCAGCATCCATATCTCCATCTCAAATGGATGTAACCAGGCACTTTCCTGAAAAAAAATGTAGATCAGAGAAGAGTATGGTGAAGGCGCAAGAAACAGCTGCTGCTGAGTTTAATGCCTTAAGTCTAGATGATCCAGGACTGCGGACCCACTTGAGCAGTAGCCGGAGGAACTTCCTTGTACTTCTTGGGCCACAGCAAGTGAAAAACTTCATGTTCCCCAAAAGACAATGAAAATAGAAGTTTCCATCCAGCACATTTCTGGCATGAAATCCCCAATGGTGAGAAAGTGACGAGACCATGGCTTATGTACTCAGAAACCCAGAATGCTGTATACTGTTTTTGTTGCAAACTCTTCCAGTTAATATTCCAGCTACATTGGGTTCTACAGGAACAAAGGACTGGAAAAATCTGGCTAGAAATCTGGCATGCCATGAGACGGCAGCAAATCACCAGAGAGATTTCCAGAGGTGGAAAGAGCTTGAGATGAGACTAAGGTTAAAGGCCACCATAGATGATCAGCATCAAAAGAAGATTGCATCAGAGTCTCTTTACTGGCAAAATGTTCTGAAAAGGCTCATTGCCATTGTGAGAATGCTTGCTTCCCAAAACCTAGCACTGCGTGGCACTTCAGATTAGCTGTATGTGCCAAACAATGGAAACTTCCTTACAGCTGTGGAGCTGATGGCTGAGTTTGATGCTGTACTCCAGGAGCATCTAAGAAGTCACCACCCAAGAAATGTACACACACCACTACCTTGGAAAAACCATTCAAAATGAGATCATACAGTTACTGGCAACAAAAGTCAAACAGAAGATTGTGGCAGATCTGAAGTCAGCAAGATATTACTCTGTTATTTTGGACTGCACACCTGACATCAGCCATACGGAACAAATGCCTTTCATGGTGCATTTTGTAACAATAACAACAGAACCTAGTGAAAATGTCCCTGCAATGGTGACTGTCAGAGAGCATTTTCTAGAATTTACTGACATTGGTGATACTACAGGAGCTGGTATGACAAATGTGCTTCTTAAAAAGCTGGAAGATACGGGAATTGCGATAGCTGACATGAGAGGTCAGGGCTACGATAATGGTGCCAACGTGAGAGGAAAGAACAGAGGAGTGCAGACATGGATCTGAGAGTTAAACTCTCAAGCATTTTTGTCCCATTCAGTTCTCATTCATTGAACTTGGTGGTCAGTGATGCAGCATCAACTTCTAGTGAGGCTGCCGAATTTTTTAATATAATTCAAAGCATCTATGTATTTTTCTCTGCATCAACTCATTGATGGCAAATTTTGAAGCAACATCTGGGAGCATCCTCTCTGAGACTGAAACCATTGAGTGCCCCATGATGGGAAAGTTGAGTGGAGGCGATAAAGCCTATCAGATACCAAATTGGGAAGATAGATGATGCCATAGTTGCCATTATGGCGGATAATGCTATGACAGGAACTGTACATGGGAAAACAGTGGCAGAGGAAAATGGAATCACCAGAAACATACATAACTTCAAATTTCTGTGTGGCTTAGTGTTGTGGCATGATATACTGTTTGAAATAAATGTTGTAAGCAAGAGACTCCAAGGTGTTGACCTTGATATATCTGGAGCAATGGAACAACTGGACAAAGCAAAGTCATACCTACAGCTTACCGGTCAGATGAGGGATTTCAAAATGTTCTGAAGAGTGCACAGAAGTTGGCAGAGGAACTTCACACTGAAGCTATTTTCCCACCCATTCAGAATACAAGAGTCACCAAAGAAGACGACATTTTGATTACGAGGCACAGGATAATCCCATAAGAGACTCCAAACAACAATTCAAAGTTGAATTCTTTAACCAGGTGCTAGATTGTGCAATACAGTCAGTTGAAGAACATTTCATGCAGCTCAAGGAACACAGCAGTTTATTTGGGATGTTTTATGATATTCCAAAACTCCTCACTATACCTGAAGAAGACCTACACCAGCAATGCAGGGCACTGGAGACAGTGCTGACACATGATGACATGCGCAATATTGATGTGAGTGATTTAGGTGATGAACTGAAAGCCCTTTCAAGATACATTTCATTAGGATCAACTCCAAAGGCTGTTCTGGAATATATGTGCACAAATAAGATGACCACCCTCCTTCCAAATGCTTTTGTTGCTCTGCGCACACTTCTAATACTTCCTGTAACAGTTGCCAGAGGAGAACGCAGCTTTTCCAAGCTGAAGTTAATAAAAACACATCTATGCTCCACAATGACACAGGAGAGGCTGGTTGGCCTTGCAACCATCTCAATAGAGCATGAGCTGGCCCAGACTGTGGACCTTCACGAGGAAGCAGTTCAAATCTTTGCACCCAAGAAGGCACGGAAAGCATCACCCTGATTATTCAAACAGATAAAAATGCCAGTGTTTACTAGGCAGACAAGAAAAGTTACATTTGCTGTTCAGGTGTTTGAAAGTTAAGTGTTACTTAAAATTTTTGAACAAGGCATTTTAAATTGTTAGTTCTCCTTTATTGGGGTAGGTAGCAGAGCAGGACCATGAGAGGAGTAGAACAGGAAGAAGGCAGAATTGAGACCTTTCAAAGTTTTGGCCCAAGCGAGGGGACATGGGGGTGTCATTTGAGCTCCCCGCCTCAGGTGCCAAAATGTTGTGGGCCGGCCCTGCCTCAATGTCTAATCAAAACTATTATCGCGTCCCAACTATATATCCAGATCAGTGTTAGTGACCAAAATTATTCACTGAGTATCTTTTCAGTAATGAATACACTAGAAAAAATTGTAATCTGCTTATGCGCAATTTCTGAAGAGAAAGAGGCAGTGGACTTTGCTGAGTATTTTGTTCACTGTAAATTATATGTTTAGCTATAACAATAACACTGGCTGATAATTAACTGTAAAGCAAAAATGAAAACTGTTATGCTTAGAAATATATGGTCAATGCCCTCAGTAAATCGGCTGTGAAGGAGACTTGACCAAAAAAAATACATTTTTGGTAACCTTTTCAAAATTACTTCCTGCCCCTCCCTTTGTATATGGAAGATGTCACTGTATAGCTGTGGTTCTCAACCTTTCCAGACTATTGTACCCCTTTCAGAAGTTTGATTTGTCTTGTGTACCCCAAGTTTCACCTCACTTAAAAACTCCCCAGCCACCCAGCTCTCAACTCAGCGCTGCTGTCAGCAGCAGTGGAGAAGTAAGGGTGGCAATACCATACCGTGCCATCCTTCTGCACTGCTGCTGGTGGCAGCTCTGCCTTCAGATCTGGGTGACTGGAGATCAGTGGCTGTCGGTCAGAGTATTCATGTTGTTTGCAGCATGGGAGGACTATTTTTTATTCCTGCTCCTGCCCCTCAATACCCACTCCCACCCATTCCCACATTGTTGAATTTCTGTCCCGCTCCTGCTGGTATGGCAGTGGGTCCTTTGGGATCCCAGTCCTTCTGCAGAACTCTAGAGCCTGTTGAAAAATGAGTTGACATATTCCCTGGAAGACCTCTGTGTATCCCCAGGGATACACTTACCCCTGGTTGAGAACCACTGCTGTATGGTATATAATTTAACAAAACTCTCGTGATCCAGGCAGTCCATGGTGTTTGTGAAATCACACCATAATGTATTCTGCGACATCTTGAATAAACCAGAAAGTAGGAGGGAAAAAATGTACAAAAATTCTCTCTCAAAGTCATGTCATCTCAGTTTTATTGTTTGTGTGACCACAGTAAAAACCCAAACCATCCAAGTTCTGTGCTGAATTTCCCAGCAGCCTAGTTTGTGGAGGGAGTTGGCCTACATTTCCAGGCTAAACTCATTTTTCATTAGTTTGCTTTCAGTATGCCTTGTAAGTCATTATCATTCCTTCATAGCAATGACTTTCATTTTTGTGAAGTGTACTTATAAATAGACTAGACTGCTTTCACACAGAGCCAAGGATCTGTTGTTGTTCTATGGAAGGGAAAAACCCTCCAAATAACCCTGTAGTAGATAGATGTGTTTTACAAAGGCAGCACTCAATAGGCTTTGTTTTTGGGTTAAAATAGTTTGCTCTGTTGACTAAAAGGGCCCCAGATGGGGTATTGCTCTTCATTGCAACATCAATCATTTTTTTTCTCAGTTGGTCCAACAGTTCTCTCCTCATGTAACATTGCATCATAAAAATCATCCCCAAATAACAATGTATCAGAGCATGAAGAATACCTAAAATCTTCTTCTTGTAGATAATTTTGCCATGAAGGCTAGCAGGATTGTACAAACAAAAGGAATATGCCCCTTTGAGGTTTTATGCCCCTTTGAGCCTAACATTTGAATTCTTTTGAGTTCCTTACTCTCTCTCCTTTCAGTTATTTTCAACCTCGCTTCCCAGCTCATGACTCAGTCACATTTTGTTCGCTCTCAGCCTTTTATTACGTATGCTAGTCTAAACATGCTCATTTGTCATTGAGATTACTGTCTTCTAGGCAATAGAACTGATCTTTGAGCCTATGGCTTTGTCAAGTTCCTTCATAATGATTTGTCTTGTGACAGGTATCAGGGAAGAAAAAAGGCAATCAGAGAGAAAAAAGATAATAGGAGCTATTTTAGGGCATGAACCAAGATACAGCACCACAGAGCAGAAGAAAACTGTGTGTGAGTCAAGGACTGTATAGTGTAAGCATAAGCCAGAGGGACTGTTCCTCATCCTCACTGCAGATGAACGCTCTTGCTAAAGTTTGGCAAAAAATGATTTTTTTTTGGTTTTCTGGCAGTTGGAAAAAAAAATATTTTTAAGTCAAACGACACATTTAATTTGACCCAAAACCAAAATCTTTTGATTTTTGGGCTTTTAAACCTTTTTTTTAAAAAAGGAAATTTTAAAATAAAGTCATTCTAAATCCACACATTGAAATGTTTTGTTTTGAAAACGTCACAATGAAATAGGGGTTTGGGGATTTTTTTCTTGTTTTTTCCAACTCAAACAGTTTTGGAAAATTTGATACATTTGTGAAATGTTTCAGTTGATCTGAATTTGCATTTTTCTCTCTCCACCCTGCACAAATGGCCAAAATATGTCACCCAGCTTTAACTCTTATTCACCTGACACACTGATCATTGGTCTTGCATCTGTGCATAGAGAACTTCAAAAAGTGTCCTGAAAGCATTTCTTGCCCTGCCAAATCACAAAACATTGGACCTTCAAAGCATGAGTGTTATAACATTTATTAATGCATTTTTTCTTGTTATTGAATGATAGTTTTGTAAAATTTCAGTATCTTAAAAAGGAAGAGAGCTGAGTTATTAGATTTGATTGGACATTGAGTGGAGCTGGTTAAAAAGTTAAACATTTGATTTTTTTTCAACAAAAAGGGACACAATTTTTCATCAGATTTTTCATGAGAAGTGTTTCCCTTCTTTTGACCAGCACTAGATAATATTTATCCGATTGTTGTGATTCCCCCTGCAAGCAACGTGTAAGAAGCTGTATGATTCCTTTGTGGCTGCTATTGACATAATCAGCAATGTGTACTTCCACTTTTGAGAGGAACTAGAGCAGCCCAGTGAAGTTCAGTGGATTTGATTACATAAGAACATAAAAACGGCCATACCATACCATAAGAGCGGCCAACGGATCAGACGATAGGTTCATCTAGCCCAGTATCTCGTCTTCTGACGGTGGTCAGTGCCAGGTGCCCCAGAGGGAATGAACTGAATGGGTAATCATCAAGTGATCCATCCCCTTTTGCCCATTTTCCAGATTCTGGCAAACAGAAGCTAGGGACACCATCTCTGCCCATCCTGGCTAGTAGCCATTGATGGACCTTTCCTCCATGAACTTATCAAGTTCTTTTTTGAACCTTATTATAGTCTTGGCCTTCACAACATCCTCTGGCAAGGAGTTCCACAGATTGACTGTTCGTTGTGTGAAAAAATACTTCCTTTTGTTTGTTTTAAACCTGTTGCCTATTCATTTTATTTGGTGACCCCTAGTTCTTGTGTTATGAGAAGGAGTAAATAACACTTCCTTATTTACTTTCCATACCAGTCATGATTTTATAGACCTCTATCATATCCCTCACTTAGTTGTCTCTTTTACAAGATGAAAAGTCCCAGTCTTATTAATCTCTCCTCATACGAAAGCCATTCCATACCCCTAATCATTTTTGTTGCCCTTTTCTGAACCTTTTCCAATTCCAGTATATCTCTTTTGAGATGAGGTGATCACATTTGCACGCAGTGTTCAAGATCTGGGCGTACCGTGGATTTAAATAGAGGAAATATGATATTTTCTGTCTTATTATCTATCCCTTTCTTAATGATTCCCAACATTCTGTTAGCTTTTTTGACGGCAGCTGCACATTGAGTGGATGTTTTCAGAGAACTATCCACAATGACTTCAAAATCTCTTTCTTGAGTGGTAACAGCTAATTTAAACCCCATCATTTAATATGCATAGTTAGGATTATGTTTTCCAATGTGCATTACTTTGCATTTATCAATAGTGCAATTTTGTTGCCCAGTCACCCAGTTTTGTGAGATCCTTTTGTAGCTCTTCACAGTCTGCTTGGGACTTAACCCTCTGTGTTCCTGGCCTGGGGTTGGCATTTTCTCTACTTAGTGGATTGTAGTACCTTCTTGAGAGTATAGAAATACAAAATACTCATATCATCATCAGCTTATGATTTAAACCAAATACTTAGGTGATGCTATACTTTAAAATCAGGTGATTCGGATTGCCATCTTTTTCTTCTCCCCTCCACGCTCACCCTCACAAACACTTTAACTCTAGAATGATTTTAATAGCCAGTATTTTCACAAGCACATAGATGAAGGTCCAATATCAATGATAGGTTTCAGAGTAACAGCCGTGTTAGTCTGTATTCGCAAAAAGAAAAGGAGTACTTGTGGCACCTTAGAGACTAACCAATTTATTTGAGCATACATCCGATGAAGTGAGCTGTAGCTCACGAAAGCTTATGCTCAAATAAATTGGTTAGTCTCTAAGGTGCCACAAGTACTCCTTTTCTTTTTGCAATATCAATGATGTAATTCTAGGTGGAATTTTGGGGACCTGAAAAGCTGCCTCCTTCCACATGACCTACTGCCACAACTGAATATAGCTCAGGCTGGAGCCTCCTTGAAATAAATGAAAGGGAGCTGCTGGCAGGACCTTCTTCGTGAGGGGTCCTCAGTTTTGGGACTTGTATCTCCCCCCTTCGTCCACCAGGGCCCAGATTTGTTAACTTTCTGGGCACAGTGCAAAGTGCATCATTTTTGGGGCTTTTGAGGAGGCAGTAGGCTTAGTGCTGGAGTGTATATTCTTAGGTAGTCTTTGGTCAAAACACATGTAAGAGAATAGGCTTCTGCAACGTAGGGATGGGAGTGTGTATCTCTATTTAATGAACTGCAATAAATAAATAACGAAAGCAGCACATTTGAGCTGTGCAGCTTTTGCAGTCATGTGGAGGATGTTTTCCTCCAGTCACTGTTTTCATACTTGCTGGGCCCCCATATGGCACTGGGCTAGCCCTGCTTAAACATTTACTTTGCTGTAGTTCAGAGCTTTCCACGAGTTTTAATTTTTCTTTTTGAATAAATCTGCTTCTAAATTTATGGTTTTGATTTATTTATGCACAACTGAAATCTTATTTAAATAACAGCATAATTTTTAAAAAATGAAATGGACACCTAAACGTTAATTTTTTCCTCTACCTTCTCTTGCCGCTTTTCTGTCTGCTCCATTGAATCCTTCTTTATCATTCCCAGCAGACTGCAGTTAATAAACACTTGCTTCAGATGTCCGGCTCAACAGCTGGCATATCTGAGTTTACACCTAGCTAGTTTCTTGGTAAGTTGCTTAATTTCCTGTCTTTACTGGGTGCTGGATGCTGTATAAATGTCACGGGGGTTGTTGTTTCACCTAGGGGACTCTAAGCATGTTGCTTTTGGTTCACCTTTGATCCTTAAGAAATGTTTAGTTGTGCTGGGTTTGAAATGACTTCTGATACTGAGTGACAGGAAGAAATAAGTCTTTCCAGTATCTTAACCTATACTTCAAAAATATCTAATATGAAGACTCATCAACACAACAGTAGCTCGCTGTTGTTTTAGTAGTTCTACATGTATAAAGTCTTGAGTCTTGCAGTCACAGTATAATATGATCAACAGGTTGTATAATTTCACTTTCAAAGTGGCCGATCTATGAGTTTACCTAGTGCCATTGGCTTGCATACAGTTAACCTCACCCTGTGGTTTTGCAGCACAAATTACTTCCCATACTATGTGGACTATGAGTTCTATGCTGCATTTTTCCTCTGGCTTACATGTATATTTACCAATTCCAGGTGCGTAAGGATGGCAGAGCTGTAACAAAAAGGAGATACTCCATTTGGGAGTCAGCTGTGCCTTGGGGCGGGATGAAGTTAAACTGCCTGCTTTCCGGTGTCCAGGAGAACCACATCTTAGAATCAGAGAAGACTAGGGTTGGAAGAGACCTCAGGAGGTCATCCAGTCCAACCCTCTGCTCAAAGCAGGGCCAATCCCATCTAAATCATCCCAGTTAGAGCCTTAAAAACCTCTAAGGATGGAGATTCCACCACCTCCTGAGGTAACCCATTCCAGTGCTTCACCACCCTCCTAGTGAAATAGTTTTTCCTAATATGCAACCAAGACCGCCCCTAGTGCAACTTGAAACAGTTGCTCCTTGTTCTGTCATCTGCCTCCACTGAGACCAGCCAAGCTCCATCCTCTTTAGAACCCCCCTTCAGGTAGTTGAAGGCTGCCATCAAATCTCCTCTCGCTCTTCTCTTCTGCAGACTAAATAAGCCCAGTTCCCTCAACCTCTCCTCATAAGTCATGTGCCCCAGCCCCCTAAGCATTTTTGTTGCCCTCCGCTGGACTCTCTCCAATTTGTCCACATCCTTTCTGTAGTCGGGGGTGTTAGGATATTGATATTCAGGCCTGTCTGTAAAGGCCAATACTCTATGAATTTAGGTGTATTCTTATCACTTGGCTAGTTATAGAGGTATAAAAGAGAGAATCAAAATCACTGTCTGCCAGTGTAAGGTCCTTCTCTTACTGTGAGAGTCTGAGGCCCTGTGCTTAGGCTAAGGCATAAGCAACAGAGGCAGCCATAAGCTGGGAAGCAACCGGTCACTTCCTCACATTCCAAACTAGTCACACTGAAATAAGGTGCTATTGGGCTGTTAGGAATACAGTCCTGTCCTGATAGTACCTATCGCCTCCAGAGAAAGAGAAGTGCCTAGAAAATGTAAAAGGAAACTTAGTTTGATAGCATCCTGTCTGGCAAGAACTCACTTATCAATAGCTGGGATGTGAAATCCTCACTTCTGTATTGTCTTGTCATTATAGTTCCCACTTCGCTATTGTTTGTCTGTATAATCTCTGTCTGGTTCTGTGATTGTTCCTGTCTGCTGTATAATTAATTTTGCTGGGTGTAAACTAATTAAGGTGCTGGGATATAATTGGTTACATAATCATGTTAGGATTGGTTAGTTAAATTTCAGGAACATGATTGGTTAAGGTATAGCTAAGCAGAACTCAAGTTTTATTATATAGTCTGCAGTCAGTCAGGAAGTGGGCGGGTGTGGGGGAGAAATGGGAACAGGGAATGGGGGTGGGGAAATTGGAATCATGTTTGGCTAAGGGCAGGAATGGGAACAGGGACACAGGTGTAAGGCTCTATGGTGTCAGAGCTGGGAAGGGGGACACGAAGGAAGAAAACTGAAAACATGCTTGCTGGAGGTTCACCCCAATAAACATCGAATCGTTTGCACCTTTGGACTTTGGGTATTGTTGCTCTCTGTTCATGCAAGAAGGACCAGGGAAGTAAGTGGGTGAAGGAATAAGCCCCCTAACAGGGGGCCCAAAACTGGACGCAATACTCCAGATGTGGCCTCATCAGTGCCGAGTAGAGGGGAATAATCACTATCCTTGATCTGCTGGCAATGTTCGTACTAATGCAGCCCAATATGCCATTAGCCTTCTTGGCAAGAAGGGCACACTGCTGACTCATATCCAGCTTCTCATTCACTGTAATCCCCAGGTCCTTTTCTGCAGAACTGCTGCTTAGCCAGTTGGTCCCCAGCCTGAAGCAGTGCATGGGATTCTTCCATCCTAAGTGCAGGAGTCTGCACTTGTCCTTGTTAAGCCTCATCAGATTTCTTTTGGCCCAATCCTCAAATTTGTCTACTTTTCAGAGTAATAGCCGTGTTAGCCTGTATTCGCAAAAAGAAAAGGAGTACTTGTGGCACCTTAGAGACTAACCAATTTATTTGAGCATAAGCTTTCGTGAGCTACAGCTCACGTCTCTCTGGACCCTATCCCTACCCTCCAGTGTTAATCTATCTCTCCCCTCAGCTTAGTGTCATCCGTGAACTTGCTGAGGGTGCAATCCATCCTATCATCCAGATCATTAATAAGGATATTGAACAAAACCGGCCCCAGGAGCGACCCATGGGGCACTCTGCTTGATACCAGCTGCCAACTAGACATGGAGCCATTGATCACTACCCGTTGAGCCCGATGATCTAGCCAGCTTTCTATCCACCTTATAGTCCATTCACCCAATCCATACTACTTTAACTTGCTGGCAAGTATACTGTGGGCGACCATATCAAAAGTTTTGCTAAAGTTTGCTACACTTCTTTATGGGGTTCACCATTCTCTCTGTGGTGCACCAGTTAGGTGCTCCAGGGGCCTGTGTGGAGAGAAGGGTGAAGCCTGCCTTCTCCCCACACTTTCTGTCCCTTTCTGGCACTTTGCACCTCTGGGGCAGAAAAAGGGCTGGAGGGAGAACAGAGTCTGCAACTGTGCCTGGCCTGCTGCAGAACATTATGTGACTTTCATTGTGGTGTGAATTATTTTTGTCCTGAATCACCAGATCATTAACAAAAACAAAAGGAGGACTTGTGGCACCTTAGAGACTAACCAATTTATTTGAGCATAAGCTTTCATGAGCTACAGCTCACTTCATCGGATGCATCTCACGAAAGCTTATGCTCATATAAATTGGTTAGTCTCTAAGGTACCACAAGTCCTCCTTTTCTTTTTGCAAATACAGACTAACACGGCTGCTACTCTGAAACAGATCATTAACATTTACTTCCACCCCATCCAGAGCTGTAAAGATCCAGGTGTTGATGTAATCCCAAAGGGAAGTTGCTTAAACATATATCTACTAAAAGGGGAATAGAATGAAAGTACAAGTTTTTTGAGTTGGACTTGCCAGAATCCTTGGCTAGCAGCCAAAACTGAAAACCCTCTTGTGTGCCATAATGCAAGGCGGTAGGCAATGGACTCACTTGAAGTTAACCAACGTGATAGTGACTTAAATCCAATGTCAACAGAGTCAATGGATTCATATTTACAGAACTCGTGGTTTTAAAATCACACTATATTGTACATGTCCGGAGATGCATGTAGTGGTTGCATTTTGTAAATTTTAAAATAGAGAAAACTATGCCTAATAACTAATACAAAATATTTCCCATTAGATAAAAAGAATACAGCATAGTTAAAGCTTCTGATTTTTGGTTTCAGAGTAACAGCCGTGTTAGTCTGTATTCGCAAAAAGAAAAGGAGGACTTGTGGCACCTTAGAGACTAACCAATTTATTTGAGCATAAGCTTTCGTGAGCTGTACTCATTTTCTTTTTGTGATTTTTGGTTGTGATTGATAAACGCTGACAAAACAAGCCCAGTACAAAAACAAAACAAAACAACAACAACAAAGAAAAAATGGTGTTTAATAAACTCTGGAAAAACACCGGGAACAGTTACTCTGTTTGCGTTGACTTCACCCCTCTCCCAGTTCAGTTTGTTTATATAGGCAAGGTCCCCGCTTCCTGGCTTGTATCTAAGGGCTTGTCTACATAGAGCAGTAATGCAGATTAAGGCAGTGTGATTACTAAAGTGCATTGTGTTGCATGTTAACTGGTCCATGTAGACTCTGCTGGTGTCCACTAAGTGTTCCCTAGTGCACTTTAACATAGTGCTGTTTCAAACAATACTATGTATATACAAAGAGGAGAGAGTGCCAAAATTCCCAATTTTTGGAGCTTTACACAGAACTCAAAAATTGCTTAAAACCCCTCTCCCCCACCCCGCACTTCAAAAAAAAAATCCTGAAAAATGAGATTAATAAAGCTCGGAAAACAGCAGCTTCTCAGGATTAAAATAAAACTTAGTATGTGAAGCCCTGATCCTTGGATTGTAAACTCTTTCAGGCAGGGACTATTTTTGTGTTCTGTTTGTTCAGCACAATGGGGTCCTGGTCCATGCCTGGGGTCGTAGACACTGTGGTATTACAATAAATGAATAATAATGACTCTGTATCAAAATGGGCTAATATGAACACCTCTGGCCATGCAGAGTCTCAAGGAAGTTCATGGTGGTCCATGCTTCTGGATCCTCATGCTGGATCATGAATTTAATAAAAAATGGGGGGAGTGAAATAAGTCTGAAAAGAGAGATTTTTAAACGAGATTTGGGAAGAATGGGAAAAGGCAGAGGCACATGGGAGGGATCTTCCAGATGGCAGAAGAACAGGTACATGTGTAGTAGAGAGAGAATGAGAGAGACCAAGAAAGCTGATTATGGGTGAGGAATACGAAGAAAGAGTCCACAAGGCCGGCTGCAGCAATTCCTCTGAGGGCTTTACAAACACGGAGGGCATTTTTGAATATGCTTATGACATATTTTGTTTAATAACAATTAGAAAATGCAAAAAACAAGGGTAAGGAAAATAGGTAATAAATATGGCATAACTGAACAATAATTTAATAACAGATGTTTCCTAAGAGGAAGTATTGACTGTGTGTGACATTCTTCTTTAATAGTAGATGTGGCTTGTGCCAGAATCCCAAACTGAAACACCCCTTCACCCATTTCCAAACTTGGAAAAAGTTAAGATCTAATTGACTTCAGTGGGAGCTGCTGGGGTGTCGGCACTTTTGAAAATCAGGTCACTTATTTTGGGACCTAAATATAGACTAGGAAGCCTAACTTTAGGCTTTGTGGTTTAAACATCCTGGTCCCCCCTTTCCATTCAAAGTACATTTCTGTATGTATCTAAAATACCTTTTGTGTCCTGTAATTATTGTTACAGCATGGGCCAGAGACTATATTTTTCTTTGTATCTGTGTACAGTGCCTCTTCAATCCCTTATTGGGGCCTCTAGGTGCTACCTCAATGCAAATAAATAAATAATAATTAATTAATTTGTTATGGTGCTCATCACCATCATAGCAGAGCCCCTTACAAACATTAGCATTGGATTTATCCTCACAACACAAGGGAAGTTGCCTTAGAAACACTGGTTGCCATGTCAACCTGATGATGATGATCCTATGGCATCCTAAAGTAGTTTTGTGAAAGGGCATTAATGAATTTTATTCTTTCTCTTTAATTCTTAGAAATATCCTATATGATGTTACATTTAACCCTCCCTATTTAGTCTGTGAATACTCATCACTTAACAATGTAAACATTCTTTAAAATGTTTCTTGTAATTGTGTTTGCCATGGAAATAAGAGATGAAGAGGAGCTGTCAGAATCAGAGACAATGGGCCAGATCCTGCAACTCTTATGCATGAGAATAGTCCAGTCAAAAAGGATTGCTCTAGTGAGTAAGGGCTGCAGAATTGACCTCAGTGTTAGCAAACCCTGTATACGCTTCCCCAGACATCCCTTCTACTGCCTGGCAACTTTGGCTTGTATGCCTTTGCCATTGTAATCCTGGACCTTTCCTGAGCAGACTCTGAGAACTGTGAGTGTATAATAGAGAAGTGGAGAGAACAATAAGTAAACCTGCAAAACCTAGGGAAAACAAAGAGCAGAACTGCACACTGCTATGCTGGTCTTAATGACTGTGGGTCAGGTTCAAAGCCCTCTGAAGTTGGTGGAAATGACTTCAAAAGGCTTTGGATCAGGAACTGTGAGCTAAGTCATACCCCTGAGAGCCCTCCAAACTAAGGAGGGCTCAGCGACCTCCCATGGCAGTACCCTTCTTCCCAGACTATATGAAAAGCAGTCTGCATGGCTCTGAGGATCTACATTGGGGAAGGGGTTGGGCTGTGACCGGTCACGCATCTTCTCCAGTGCTGGCTCCATAGAACTTGGTGTAGAAATGCAGTACACCTGTTCTAATGCAGAACCTCAAGAGCACCCCAGTAATGTTAAAGCAGAGTAAATTTCCAGATATATGGAACTTGTGACAGTCAGATGTTCTGATTTGCTGCTATGAGACAGCATGTGGTTGTTGGTTTTTATTAGAGTCGGAGTTTCATGAAGTTGGGGTATATGGTGCTATTGGGTATCTGTTGGAGATGGAAGTGAATGCCTTATGAAATGTTGGAGTGTGTTATTGGCAGCTGAAGGCAATGGGAAGAAGGCAAGGAATGCTGGAGGATTTTCCCTTCACTTCTTATTTTCCTGCTTTTGAGAGGTGGGGCATGTCCTCTAGCAACCTTAACTTGCCAAACAAAGGAAGTTTTTGGTGCAAATGGGAGGTAAGAGAAATAATGGAAATGTTCATTAGGAACCAGAAACTTTTATCCAAATTCAAATTTGAATCCAAGAATGAAATCCCGGCCCCTTTGAAGTCCATGTCAAAACTCCCTCTGATGCTAATAGAGTCAGGATTTCACCCCAAGTCTCTAAAGGAAAAAACCCAACCAAATAAAAAGTCAAACCTCAGGGAGAACTCACTGTGCCATCCTCTCCTACTTATTATTGGAAGCACCCTACTGAAATATTCATAGAACAAAGAATCATAGATGGGTAGAGTTCATTGTTATGCTCTTTTTTTTTGTCAGAGCTCAGTTTTAAACCTTATAGCAGAGTTAACAAAACAGGATTCCTAATATATAATTTCATTTACTCCGTATCCATTTTGTGTATCAGGGTAGGAAATAATCCACTGTTGTAAATGCAGATCCATTTAATTGAAATGTCTAGTTAAAAATCAAATAAAATGGAGAAAGTAACTGTTCGATACAAGTGGTTATTACTTACAGTGTCCACAAAGGGCGTTACATGCATCATGGTGTCGTAAGTGCCACTTCATGATGCATCATTACTGCTTGCTAACAGTTTCTGACCCCAGTTCAGAGAAGCTCTTAGGCTTGGGCTTAAGCCCCACTGACTTTAGTGGGACTTAAACTTGTGTTAAAAGTTAAGCACATGCATAAGGGTTGTCCTTGACTTGGGACCTAAAACAATAATACTCTTTCAAATCCCCCCTTAAGACTGACTTGACTGGTTGAGGGACAGTTGCGCGTAGGGGATGTTTGTTTATTTAACAACAAAAATGAATAAAATAGAACAAAACCCCTGATGTATATAGAAATTGACATGTTTTGTTTGTATCCACATCTGTGATATGTTGCTTGTCTCCTTAAAGGGTAAGTTCCCTGGGGCAGGGCATTGCCTCACATTTCATGGGTGTTACAAGAATACAAATAAATGGCAGTAAAAATAATAATCCACTGCACTTACACCACCTTCTGTCTGAAGACCTCAAGGAGTTGTACAAATATTAATGAACTCCCAATACCCCTGTGATGGTGGTATTTTCCTCATTTTACAGATGACCTAACTGAAAGCACAGAGAGATTAATAGTACATCAACACTCTTTAAAAAAACAAACAAAAAACCCCCCCCAAACCCTGCGACAGCGAGTCTTTAAGCCCAGGTCAACTGACCCAGGCTCATTGGGCTTGTGCTAAGGGGCTAAAAATACCAGTGTAGATGTTTCTGCTTGGGCTGGGGTCTGGCCCCCTTGGTTAGGTTTCAGAGCCTTGGCTCCAGCCCTAGGAGGAAGGGCTACACTGCTATTTTTAGCCCTGTAGCCTAAGTCAGTTGACCTGGGCTCTGAAACTCCCTACCACAGTGTTTTTTCCCCACGAAGAGATCTGTGGCAGAGCCTGGGCTATAGATGAAGTCCTTCAGGAAGAGCTGAGATGAATCATAGAATCATAGAATATCAGGGTTGGAAGGGACCTCAGGAGGTCATCTAGTCCAACCCCCTGCTCAAAGCAGGACCGATCCCTGACTAAATCATCCCAGCCAGGGCTTTGTCAAGATGCTGGACTTCCTGTACACGCTTCATGCAATCTTTGGTTTCTGGTGACATGCTTCCTGGGGTGAAGAAGCCCAGGACAGTGTATTCTAGAGTAGTCGGGAGTTTTGTTATTTCATTGCTGTACATAGTTCCTGTTCATAATGAAAGATTTATCTTGACTCTGGTCTGCCCATCAGTGAGATATTGCAAAACCTGGACCCCTTGATATCCGGTCCTTTATGCTGTCCACAAGATTATCCTTCCTCTCTTTCAGAGGCACTGGAAATGTAATGGTAGACAGTTCCTCTGTAGCAAAACAGATTTATTACCTACTACTTGGGGCATAAGTGAACATGCTATCTGACACGCTGAAATGAAGAATGTTCTTTCTTGTAATACTGTGGCTAATGGACTGTGTTTTTGAGAAAAGGTGCAGATGAAATTGAATGTGCCTGAATCAAGAAAAGACCTTTAACTGGATGAAATTCATATCTGTAATGGGATAAATAATAATAACCCAATCTTGTTTTCTACAGAAATTGCACATCCATTGCTTAGGTTGTGATCTCCATCCATTTTCAGTGTATTGGGAAATACAATTGGCATTTTGTTGGTTCCTAATCTCATATAGTCAATCATCTGTGAGTGAGGCCAGGTATGAATCAAATAGTCTCTTACACTATGGTGGTAGAAATTTCAGCAACTAACTAACTAAAGCTGAATTATCTTGGTAAATTTTCACCTAGGCCGAGAGGGTCCATTGGCTGCGTGTACACAGCTAATTGACTCATTGGTCTCCTGATATTGTTTCACAAACTTAGTCAATCGAGCTGCTATGATTTCCTTTTCACGGTATTCCATTTATACCAGTGTGGCCAAACTTTCTGACCCTCTGAGCTGCATACGACAATCTTCAGAAGTTTGAGAGTCGGGGTGCACCTGCCAAGGCTTGGGGCTTCAGTAGGGTTCACAAAACTGAACACCCTTCCCTGCCCCTTCCCTGAGGCCCTGACCCCCCTTCTCTGAGGCCCCATCCCTGCTCACTCCATCCCCCCTCCCTCCATCGCTTGTTCTGCCCCACCTACACTCTC
Organism: Lepidochelys kempii; assembly: GCF_965140285.1. NCBI lineage: Eukaryota > Metazoa > Chordata > Testudines > Cheloniidae > Lepidochelys > Lepidochelys kempii. The sequence goes on from NC_136383.1 coordinate 92,621,568, forward strand.
TTTCACTAGACTGGGGCAGAGTGTTGGGATGCAGAAGGGGTGTGAGGGGTCTGATTGGGGTGCGGGCTCTGGAGTGGGGTCGGGGATGAGGGGTTTGTGGTGTGGGAGAAGGCTCCAGGATGGGGCAGGGGGTTGTGGTGTGTGTGTGTTGGGGGGGGTATGGGCTCTGGGCTGGGGGTGTGGGCTCCAGGTGGGGCCAGAAATGAGGGATTCAGGATGCAGGAGAGGGCTCTGGACTGGGGCAGGGGGTTGGGTTGTGCGGGGGAGTGAGGGCTCTGGCTGGGGGTGTAGTCTCTGGGATAGGGCTGGGGATGAGGGGTTTGGAGTGTGGGAGGGGACTCAGGGCTGGGGGTGGGGGTTGATGTCTGGTGGGGGTGCCGGCTCCAGCTGGGGGTGCGGGTTCTAGGGTAGGGCTGGGGATGAAGGGTTTGAGGGGCAGGAGTGGGCTCTGGGTTGGGGCAGGGGGTTGGGGTACAGGGTGTGTGTGAGTGCTCTGGCTAGGAGTGTGGGTTCGGGGGGGCGGGGATGAGGGGTTTGGGATGCAGGAGGAGGATCAGGGCTGAGATGTTGTGGGGGATGCAGGTGACGGCTCTGGGAGGCAGTTTGGGTGCAGGAGAGGACTCCAGACTGGGGTAGGGGGTTGTGGTGTGGGATGGGGTTCAGGGTGCAGGGTCCCGGCAGCAATTACCGCAGCTCCCAGGAAGCGGCCACCAGGTCCTTGCAGCCCCTAGGAACATGGGAGGCCAAGGAGGCCCCATGTGTTGCCCTTGTGCCCGCAGGTGCTGCCCCCGCAGCATTCATTGGTCGCTGTTCCCAGCCAATGGGAGTTGCAGAGCCAGCACTCAGGGTGGGGGCAGTGCACATAGCCTCCCTGGCTGCCCCGGTGCCTAGGGGCCACAGGGACCTGGCGGTCGCTTCTCGAGCCATGCTGAGCCAGAGCAGACAGGGAGCCTGCCTTAGTCTCCGCCCCCTCTGCGCTGCCGACCGGGCATTTAATGGCCCAGTCGGCAGTGCCACCTGGAGCTGCCAGGGTTCCTTTTCAACCGGGTGTTTCAGTCAAAAACCGGACACCTGGCAACCCTAGGCTTCAGCCCTATGGGAGGCACCTGACAGGGCTCGGAGCTTCAGACCTGCTCCTACTGAAGTCCTGAGCCCCAGGAGGTGAATCCCGAGGGGCTGAAGCCCTGAGAACCCCCATCCCAGCTGGGCAGAAGCCCCTAACCTACCACCCCACTGCAAGGCAGAGGTCCAGAGCTTCCCCCCAATCTGGTAGGTGGAGAATGGGGCATGGGTGCATGGGGGCGCTCCACACAGCACATTTTAATGGAAAAAGAGCCTCATGTGGCTTGTGAGCCACAGTTTGGCCACCTCTGATTTATACATTCCTTTTTCTTTATTGAGTGAAGATTATGCATACATTTATTTTTGGATAATAATTTCCCCATTTCGATAATAGAATGGTCAACATTTTTCAATCAAACCAATTTTTTTAAAACAGAAAATGGCTTTTTGGAAAGCAGAAATTTTTGCTAAATATGTCCATTTTCAATAACATAAAATGTGGGGGTTTTGGTTTCTCAATGAAAACTTGAAACATTTCCAGAAAAACTAGCAAATATATATAATTTCATTTTTATCACATTTTTGGGGTGAGGGGAAATCCTGACTGGCTCTAGTAACTTACCTCCTTTGCCCCTCTGACATGGCCTAGACACTGCTGGAGGAGTGGGGGAGAAGCACAGATGTACCCTACACCTGGGGGATTCTTTTCTGGGGTTCTGCAGCCAGATTACTGCCCCTTTGCACCAGTGCAGTGGAATAAAGGGGCCATAATCCAGTTAACGAGCTGGCCCATACTTTTTCCATCTTAACTACTGAATGGGTCCCTGAGTCATGATCTTGATTTCATAATATTCGAAAACCTGCTGCTTAATGTTTCCTCTTATTTTCAAATCTGAATTTCCTTTTTCTAAAGTATTTAATATGTGAGAATTAGCTGAAAGACAATACCTTGCATATTGAGATAGGTGACCAGTGGCCCGATCCAGTGCCCATAAAGTCAATGGTGGTCATTTAATTGACTTCTAAGGGCTTTCTATCAGCCCCATATGAGCAATTTCTCTTTCCCTTTAATTCCATTCTGAGTGTATAGTGATTGCGTCAGATGAGAATTTATGCTCACTTGGAATGTTTGACTGGTAATGTGTTACCTTCTGGCAATAAGAGATACTGAAAATATTTAATATCTATTTTTGAATGCAGCAACTTAGTTCTTACACTGCTTTCAATCTGTTCTGCTATTTGTCAGTGTAGCTGTTTTGGCACAAAATCACAAACTTTATATCCTCAAAAAGTTGTCTAATGTTTCCTTGATACTGATTCTTTTTTTTATAGATATTAAGGTCAGAAGGGACCATTATAATCATCTAGTCTGACCTCCTGCACAACGCAGACCACAGAATCTCAAACACCCACTCCTGCGAAAAACCTCTCACCTATGTCTGAGCTATTGAAGTCCTCAAATTGTGGTTTAAAGACTTCAAGGTGCAGAGAATCCTCCATCAAGTGACCCGTGCCCCATGCTACAGAGGAAGGCGAAAAACCCCCAGGGCCTCTTCCAATCTGCCCTGGAGGAAAATTCCTTCCCGACCCCAAATATGGCGATCAGCTGAACCCTGAGCATGTGGGCAAGATTCACCAGCCAGATATCCAGGAAAGAATTCTCTGTAGTAACTCAGATCCCACCCCATCTAACATCACATCACAGGCCATTGGGCCTATTTACCATGAATATTTAAAGATTAATTAATGGCCAAATCATGTTATCCCATCATACCGTCTCCTCCATAAACTTATCAAGTTTAATCTTGAAGCCAGATAGGTCTTTTGCCCCCACTGCTTCCCTTGGAAGGCTATTCCAAAACTTCACTCCTCTCATAGTTAGAAACCTTCATCTAATTTCAAGTCTAAACTTCCCAATGACCATTATATCCATTTGTTCTTGTGTCCACATTGGTGCTGAGCTTAAATAATTCCTCTCCCTCTCTGGTATTTATCCCTCTGATATATTTATAGAGAGCAATCATATCTCCCCTCAACCTTCTTTTAGTTAGGCTAAACAAGCCAAGCTTCTTGAGTCTTCTTTCATAAGACAGGTTTTTCCATTCCTTGGATCATCCTAGTAGCCCTTCTCTGTACCTGTTCCAGTTTGAAGTCGTCCTTCTTAAACATGGGAAACCAGAACTGCACACAGTATTCCAGGTGAGGTCTCACCAGTGCCTTGTATAACGGTACTGAAACCTCCTTATCTGTACAGGAAATACCTCTCCTGATGCATCCCAAGACTGCATTAGCTTTTTTCACAGCCATATCACATTGGCAGCTCACAGTCATCCTATGATCAACCAGTACTCCAAGGACCTTTTCCTCCTCCGTTACTTCCTTTAATATTCTTGGATGAAGATTATCTGGGCCCCCCGATTTAGTCCCATTAAGCTGTTTGAGTTTCGCTTCTACCTCAGATATGATAATATCTACCTCCATATCCTCATTCCCATTTGTCATGCTACCATTATCCCTAAGATCCTCTTTAGCCTTATTAAAGACTGAGGCAAAGTATTTGTTTAGATATTGGGCCGTGCCTAGATTATCCTTGACCTCCACTCCGGCCTCAGTGTTTAGCAGTCCCACTTTTTCTTTCTTTGTTTTCTTCTTATTTATATGGCTATAGAACCTTCTACTGTTGGTTTTAATTCCCTTTGCAAGGTCCAGCTCTACTTGACCTTTAGCCTGTCTCACTTTATCCCTACATGTTCTGACCTCAATAAGGTAGCTTTCCTTGCTGATCCCTCCCATCTTCCACTCCCTGTAGGCTTTCTGCTTTTTCTTAATCACCTCTCTCAGATGCTTGCTCATCCAGCTTGGTCTACAACTCCTGCCCCATTCTGTGCTTGAGCTCACTTATTATGGGAAAAGGAGAAATGCTAACTAATAAGGCTGGTGGCATTATTACAGGTGAATATTGATACCCAAAGAAAATGTGTTCTCTGTGAAAAAAATCAATGAATGCTTCAACCTTTACAGAATTACTTTTCAAGTGCTTGTGGAAATTTGTCTGGAGGGACTCTGAAATGCAGTGGCAGCCGTGCAGAAATATAAAAGATTGATGGCATGTGGTGAATGTGAAATTAGGCAAGCGAGGCATATTCCAAATGGAGTCATTTAAACTGGGAAAGGGAGGGATATTGATCTTGGATCACATAAAATGAAATCACTGGTTTCCAAGTTATGGAAAACAAGCCAAGGATTTGGCATCAGCCTTCAGGAAATTCCATTAGCCTCTCTCTGTTTCCTCCATCATTCTTAAGTGCCAAATGCTAATTAAAATTTATTTCCTTCTAAAGTGAAACTCCGAAGCCCTTTTAGCTGCCCTAAAATGCCAAGAGATTTTAAAAGGTATGGAGCATTGGCAGCAGGGTGTAACACACTCCAATGTTCTTGGCTGTTCCACTTATTTATTTGCTTTACTCACTGTAATCACCTCATTAGTCCTTTCAAAACCTTGTCCTGAAAGAACTGGTCAGACCTGTTATAGAATTCAGGAAAAATATATATTGGTAAGATGTCAGCATTATCTCATTAATTGTGCAAGAGGCAGATAATACTGATTTGAGCCATGAGTGAGTCATCGTCTCCTTTTTTTTCCATGGCTAGCCTTTTTTAGAAGTGTTACTTTTGTGTGCCTTAGTTTCTGGGTACTCCTCTTGAGACATCTTGTGCCTGATATCCAGAGGTGCTCAAGGACCCAAATCTCGCATCCAGTTGGAGCGATGGGTCCTAAGCACCTCTGAAAAATCACACATGATGTCTATTCTATTCTATATTGTTTTCATATTGCACCCATTACATCTGAGCTCCTTTTAATAGTTCATTTAGCAATGTGACTACACATCTATCATGTGTGTGTTCTGTCATCCTCTCCACCGAGCAAGAAGCACGTGCAATGGAGTGTCTTGTTTTGCTGGGTTTTTCATTTTTGTGGTGATTTTTATTATACATTACCTATTGCTATGTGTTTGTTAGAGCATGAAAGATCAGAGAAATGCACCTTGCACTTGGAGCAGGAGTTGGCGAGTTTGTGATGGTCCCTAGTTCCTTGTGGGGTTTATTGCACTGTCTCGGACCAATCCCTGAGACAGTGCAGCTAAATGAAAGAACCTTACAATATTCATGCAAAAGCAAACATGGTTGTAAGCTTGTCTTCGGTACTCTTACTTGCTTCTCCCTGATGCTAATGTCTCTGTGCCTTAGTTTATTCACTGTAAAAGGTGGATAATAATAGCCTTATTTATCTCGTAGAGGTCTTGGAGTCTTAATTAATTAATCTCTAGTAAAGAGCTATAATTGTTACAGTCTGCATGTATAAAATGTCACAGCAATACTTAAAAAAACATATAAATAGTATCTCACCTCTAGATGGGAGGAGAGTGGGATTTATGTTTGTGGTGCCCATTGTACAAGGTTCCTTTAACTCTCTTGTAAATTGTTAGTACTAATCAATGCTAGGTCTGGAGAAATCAGTAGGGCAGCTGTTTTATTGAGAATTTCACAAATCATTTTAAGCAAGTGCATTAAAACTAAAATATAAATCTATTCATCTGTCCACAAATAGTATCATTCTGTCCAGCATTAATATGAAGGGTGGGAATCCAAGTACTGGAACCATGCAACTAATCCATAATCTAACTAAAATCTTTGTGCCCAAACCATTGGAAAACAATAGCTTTGGGACTTGGCAACATCATGTTTTCGCGGAGTACCCTTTTGGAAGATCTTCTTTGTTTTAAAACCCAGGTAAGAGCTATTTGACATTGCGCGAGGAACTGAGTCCACATGACTCTATAACTTTTAAGCAGGGCCCCGGAGTTCTAGTAGATTTCCACTCAGAACTTCTTCACAATTTGAAATCCCAAGAGATTTCTAGCTTGCTTAGAAAGGAAATGGCCTTTTGATTCTTTAAATTAGTTCAAAAATGTAAAGATGACTCACAAACCCATTGTTATCAGTTATTTAAGACCCTTCCTGCTACCTCCCCCACAAAATGATGATACAGATTTAGCACTGGCTAAGAAATTTGCAGTTCCTTGATATGTAGTCAAAAAGGGAAGCTAATTTTAGTAAGCAGGTTTTAGGTACTTTTAATAATACATTACAAATGAAATTATTTTGTTTAAATTAATGAGTGCTCATTTAGAGCTAAGTGCTGCAGAAGGCTCTGAACAAATCCGATCTGACATAGTTCCATGGCACAGAGAGAAGTAAGGTGCAAAGAAGTGATGAAGGGAGTCACTTTAGCCCATGGGTTACGGCACACAGCTTCAGGGTGGTTGCCACTGCAGGTTCATGGTGAAAAGATGTGTAGAGAAAGGCTGGCCAGGAAAATAATAGAGGGGTGGCCATTAATGGTATAGCTACACTGAAATCAGGGTGTTTGTTTGCAGCATGTGTAGGCATACTGAAGCTAGCTTTAATCTAGTTAGCTCAGATACCAATAGCAGTGAAGCTGCAGCAGCATGGACTTCTGCATGGTCTTCAGTGAGGGCTATACAAGTTCACCCAGGACCTGGGTATGTATTCAGGTGGCTAGCCGGAGTTGAAATCCATACCGCCATGGCTTCATTGTTGTTGGGCCTGAGCTAACTAGATTAAAGCTAGCTTGGATATATTTACATGTGCTGCAATCACACCTCCCGAATGCAGTGTAGACATACCCAAAGACTATGGCTCTTTGAAGCAATAGAGGAGTTGCACTGATAGTCTGTGTCCTGCCCCAAGGCTGGGGTTAGGATAAATCACTTTATCCTGGGAGCACATTCACCATTTATTAAAAGTTTTCAGTTTGAGGGTTTGGCTAGTTCTGGATGCTCAGATAGCCACAAATGGTTTTCCCCCTGTTCCTGGTGAAAAGACTTCCGTGTTTTCTTTGGGATGCCAACCTTTCTAGAGTTATCCTTTATCAATTTAGGACTAGACTAACAACAAAGTGTAGATGGAATCATATACTGAAGCTGTCTGGAAGCTAAAATCTGGGCTGAATGTCTGTTAACCGAAGGAGGAGTGCTTCACATCATGCCAGTATTTTGTAGTCTGTACTAGCTGCCAGATAGCATCTCTGCTAGAGTTTAAAGTGTGGGTTATAGCTTATAAAATTCTAAATGTTTTGGTACCTGGTTATCGGAGGGAACTGTCTTCCCCCTTCTGATTCTACTACCGTCACAGGCAGTGGGAATGCTCAAACTAACAGCGCTCTAGCTTAAAGAGGAGGGGATTGAGCAGAAACCTCTTGCAGGCTCTAGCAGTTCCCATAGCTTCCTCCCTGCGGCACACGGGAGCTTGGGAATGGGGAAGGGCAAGCTGGTGAAGTGGCTGGAGCATGACCTGCTCCGCAAATCCCCAGCTGGGTGGTGGCTCTAGGAAAACCTACTGTGGAAAACTTATGGTATCTGCAGCAAACGTGGAAACATAGTTTCCCAGCATAAATTCTCTGGAGAGCTGGCAAATAGGGTGAACAACATTCATAACCATGTGTTTGAATGTTTAAATTAGCTTCAACCGTGTATAAATTCTTTTAATGTTTTTTATCTGTAACATTCCAGCTTACTGGCACAAATGGTCATTGGAACAGGGAATATTAAATGGGTTTTGTAGAATATTTGCAGAAAGTCATAATCATAAATGTTCACAGAATAAACTTGATTCTAAGAGTAATGCTCATCCCATCAGCAAACAGAAATGTGGCATGTGACCAATCCCAAGAGTTCCACTTTGAACATCATATTCTAGAAACAAATATTTGCAGCAAACAGTTTGAAGGTTGAAGTATGCATGCATAAAATATTCATCAAACAATTTTGAACAATAGTTGGTGGAAATTGTCATCTGTCTGCAGATAAATCGCCAAAAAGAAAACAGAATGATGGAATTGCTCTCTGTGATAGCTCAACCAGCCCTAGTTCTCTGTTTTGAACATCAGTGCAGCACAAATACAGATTTTCTTTTGATTTGGCCATGACTTGGGGGGGGGGGGGAGAGGGATAGCTCAGTGGTTTGAGCATTGGCCTGCTAAACCCAGGGTTGTGAGTTCAATCCTTGAGGGGGCCACTTGGGATCTGGGGCAAAAATTGGGGATTGGTCCTGCTTTGAGCAGGGGGTTGGACTAGATGACCTCCTGAGGTCCCTTCCAACCCTGATATTCTATGATTCTATGACTTGTCTGGCTTAAGAGGAACTTGGATTTGACCTTGTATCGATAAACATGAAAATCGGAATAAAACTAAGACAAAGGTGTCAGCTAAATTTGGTTTGTGATCACCGAAAAAATTCCCCCTCTTGATCAGTGAAGATATATGGGGTGGACAGCAACAGAGCAAGTGCTCTCATCCTCCTTTCCAATATGCCTCAGTCCTGCAGATAGCACTTCTGTGGTTCGGGGAGAGCTACGGTGACAATCTCCCTACCCATTCCATCCTTGGCTTTTGAAGTCTATTAAGAATGAAGGTAACTGTGTCAGTGGTTTTTATTATACGGACTGTTGAATACTAGGAATCAGATACTCCCATCTTACTTCACATAGGTCTACAGGCAACCATTGCATAGTAATAACTTTTGATTTCTACTGACCTGAAGCAGATTTGAACCAGTGACCTAGAGATAAACAATTCCAAACGGCATTCACCAAACCCAGCCCACATGCTGAGAGAATGGACTTGCTCCCAGAGTTTCTACTGACTTTAAAGCTGTTACATGTTCTAATGTTTTACTCTGAAACAGGTTTAAAAAAAATCAAACCAGTAGAAACCTTTAAAGTGAAAGTGCCGAACCATACTATATATTGAGACCCACAAAGTAAACGAGCAAGATTGATGGGTAAAGATTTTTATTAATAACACAAGGTTATGAGTGGTTAATGAAATTAAAATAACATTGAAATAAGTCCAGTGAAGAATAAATTCAATACGGAGTCAGATAAAATGTATCAATCACATTCCAGCATCAGCAGTTGTGTTAGTATGGAAAAGCCTTGACTAGACTGTGTTGCAAAATGAAATATACTTTAACACACAGCATTCACCCATAGTGAAAAAGCAGGACATTAGGAGAGGCTTGGTATGGGATTTGGTGTGTCTGCAATTTTTCAAAATAAAAATAATGGAATTGCCACAGTAAGATGTACAATTGTATTAAATAAAAAGCTCTAGTTGTGTGCAGATTATCTGAATACCCTCATCACCAAACCTATTGCAGCTGAGATTAGCACAGCAGTGACACCTGATGAAAGAGACTTAATAATGTGATAAAAAAGAACAGCATGTCAGCAGCGAGAATCCGAGGAAACCTACAACTGTGATGGATAATAGGACATGACTAAGAAATAATTCTTTACATTTAGATTTTAAAAAAGCCAGGGGTAAGTAGAAAATTAATTCAGAACTCCTGAGAAATGTAATGACTCTGTTTTCTTTGAACTTTTCCATCTGTTTATAATATCCCTGAAAAAGCTTAAGGTGAATATCTATGAACAATTTCATTTATTCAGATTGAGTAGAATTGGTCTTTGTAGGTTAGAAGAAACAGAAATTTAAACCATAGTAGGATGTGACAAGGGTATTAATCCATCATACCATATGCCAAAAGCATTTTGAAATTACTGAATTTGCTTGATGTGGAGAAGATGTGGTTAATCTGTAATAATTTGATGAATACGTGACCTAGCTTTTATGGCAGTCAGTGTATAGCAATGTTGAGTTATGTATGGATTCAGGGTAATGGCAGGCTGTTGGGAAAAACAAGCAGGGAGGCAACACAATAAAGCGCAGATGAGAAACAGTACAGCAAAGCCTTGAAAGACAATCAGTGAGCTCTCAGCTGGGAAGAGATGACTTCCAGGCTCCAAAACAAATGCCCAATTGCTTTGCCAAAATGATGAGAGCAAAATGACCCTAAACAGTTAAAAAGACCTGCGGGAGAAAGAAGGTGGAGATGATCTGTCAGCAGTTGCTTCAGGGGAGATGCTGAAACGAGAGCCACTGATGAAGGCAGAGTCTGCAGCAAGGCAGTCTTCCTCCCAGCCTAGAGCTGGGGGCATCTGGTTTTATTGGAATTTACAATTACTTGTAAGGAGAGAATTAAGGTTGAGGTAGGATCAGATGCATGTAGGCTTGTGTTCTGTTAACCCTTCCACCTGCTTGCTGTGTATCTTTGGGTGAATATATAACACAGATGGGCCTGGTGAGTTGATATGGTTGGAAACAGGGGCTGGCCCCTTGGGATTCAGTGTAAGAGTGGTAGAACTGGCAAGGTTCCACCTAGAGAAAGGGGAACATAGTGCAACCTGTCACCTGAGGGGTGTGCTTGTGAGGGATGCTGAAGAGGTCTAAGTACATCCTGTAACCGTGATGGCCCTGTTAGTGAAACATTGGCATTATATCCGGGTGATCCACTCTCAAATGGGGTGAGCAGCAAGTTTCCACTCTGGGAGAAGTGCAGGTAGAGGCCTCTCACTTGAAAAGAGGACTGGGGAAGAGATCCTATTTGCATCTCACTCCTGAACCACAACACTAGGTATAAGAGAAAAGTTGTAATGGAACTTGCATTCCTATCCAGATATCTGTTGGTCTTACAGAGTTTTGTATGTAGATTGCCTAGTTTCAGTGCTAGAGAATATGAACAGAGTATTGTGTAATACATCCAGCAATCAAATAAAATAGCGATGTTGTTGTTGTTACATAACTTGGAGGAAAGAACCCAGTTATAGCCATATTTTCAGGAACATTTGGTCATAGGCAGGTAGTTAACCAGAATCAAGCTGGTGATATATGTCATAGCTGGGGCTGTCCTGAGATTGCCACAGGTAAGAGTATTAATGAGAAAGGCACAAAGTAGTGCCAGGCAGGTAGGGGATTATTCACACCACTTGAAATAGGAGAATAGCTGGAATGGCATTTTTGTATCCATTTGCAAAGGATCTCTCTTAAGGAGAATGTACTCGCTAGGAGCTAATTGCGTAATATTCCTGCCAGGGTGGGGGGTGGCAAGGGAGAAAGCAAGAGAAGCTGAGTCATCTTTTCTCCCCCATCCCTTGCTTCCTAGGACAGGGTGCCAGCATAAATTTGGTGGTTGCCCTTCTGTCAGTGCCCGATTTCCATGTCTGTTGATTGTGCTCTTAGAAATCCCGAAGGGGGTGGAATGGATAAAGCCACAGCCCCACCCTTCCTCCTGACAAAGAGCTGGGTCAGCGTGTGAGGAGTTCCCGCACCAATGCACCTGGGTTGACAGGTGGAACAGATGAACTTGCTGAGGATGCTCCCTATGTGTCCTCTCTCAGAGGCTTTGTGCCCAGCTCAGGAGCAAGGCCTGTGGGAACGGCTGGTGGCGTTCCATCCGTCCCCCACCTCCACAGTGGGTGACAAAATCTAGCCCTAGGAATTCTAATTTAGGAGAGAGACAGAAGTCTAGGATGTATTGTTTGTTCCACTTCTTAAAAGAAACCCAACCAAACCAACCACCCCCACAAGCCACCATCACCAACAAAGCAAAGGAATGGGCAAGCTAGGTTAACAGATTGGGGAAAAAACAGCACAAGAGGAGCCCCTGTCAGTCTCAGTTACAGTCACATCAAATCATCCAATACATAGTGATGTTATGTCAGCTGCAGAGGTTTTATTAATTATTATGGGCTATGGGGAATTTGCTGCACTTTGGCACTGACTAACATGCCTACTTCTCAAACATCATAAGTCCTATTCCAATCCTATTTGGGGGTGAGTCTTTTCTTTGTGGATGACAAAAATTCCAGATTCCCTCTCACATAGCTGCTGTTTAAATATCTATTTTGGTCTAGAACCTACATAAGATGCAGTTTCTTCTCACCATTCAAACAATTCTACACGTAGCACACAATACTGTACATAGCGTATTATCTTATAACTTAAAGAATGAATAACTGATTAGACTTATTTCAGCATGTGCTGATGTGTAAATTAAATTATTTCAGCTGTTTTAAAGAGGGACTATTTCTGATCATCGGAAAAGCACCACCTACTGGGACAATCTTTCCAGCACTAAGGCTCCTCCATAGGTCTTTCAAGAAGAGTAAGGATTTAGAGAGAGTGGGTGTTTTTTTTTTATATTTTCCATTGCCTGGAGGGAGGTGTGCTTGGGATAATACTTAAAAATTCATTGGCACATTAGAATGTTGGCAAGTGCTTTTAGAAAAAGAAAATAATCCATTTCCATGAGCAGGACAGTGAGAGCATTTTCCAAACAACAACTAGTTCCGACTGTTTTTGGTTTAAAAAAAATCTCTACCTGCAGAACTTTCTAGCACGGATATTAAGCATTGCAACATGAAAACAAATCATCGTTGACAGATCAGTGATTCTGAGGAGACACTGTTACCTAGCAACTTTTCAGAGCTGGCTTTTTACAGATAGGCTATGATGGGTGTCACATACACAACGTAGTCTTCTTTACAGGTCTTTTACTGGTCAGTACAATCCCCAAACAACTCTGTCTTTGCCAGGGGCCAAGTCCCAAAGTGCAGTATTGTCACTTCCCGATATGCTAGCTCAATAGGGCAAGAGGGGATAAAGCACATACTTCCTCCTTTTAGCATTGCTGTGTGTAGAGACTGTCAGGCCCCTAATCACCCTCCACCTTTGTGCAGGATGATGGAGAATGGGCAGAGCCATGGCCCTCAATGTATAGCCACAGGACCTGAGATGGTACAAAGAGGAAGTAATCTGCCTCTGGAAGGGGCCAGTAGCTCATTATTGTTCCCCTGGAGCAAGAGGAGGGGGGGACTGTCATAAATATAAAGGGAAGGGTAAACCCCTTTGAAATCCCTCCTGGCCAGGGGAAAGCTCCTCTCACCTGTAAAGGGTTAAGAAGCTAAAGGTAACCTCGCTGGCACCTGACCAAAATGACCAATGAGGAGACAAGATACTTTCAAAAGCTGGGAGGAGGGAGAGAAACAAAGGGTCTGTGTCTGTCTGTAGTCGTCTTGGCCAGGGACAGAACAGGAATGGAGTCTTAGAACTTTTAGTAAGTAATCTAGCTAGGTATGTGTTAGATTATGATTTCTTTAAATGGCTGAGAAAAGAATTGTGCTGAATAGAATAACTATTTCTGTCTGTGTATCTTTTTTGTAACTTAAGGTTTTGCCTAGAGGGGTTCTCTATGTTTTTGAATCTAATTACCCTGTAAGATATCTACCATCCTGATTTTACAGAGGGGATTTCTTTATTTCTATTTACTTCTATTTTTTATTAAAAGTCTTCTTGTAAAACACTGAATGCTTTTTCATTGTTCTCAGATCCAAGGGTTTGGGTCTGTGGTCACCTATGCAAATTGGTGAGGCTTTTTATCCAACATTTCCCAGGAAAGGGGGGGTGCAAGTGTTGGGAGGATTGTTCATTGTTCTTAAGATCCAAGGGTCTGGGTCTGTAGTCACCTAGGCAAATTGGTGAGGCTTTTTACCAAACCTTGTCCAGGAAGTGGGGTGCAAGGTTTTGGGAAGTATTTTGGGGGGAAGGACGCGTCCAAACAGCTCTTCCCCAGTAACCAGTATTAGTTTGGTGGTGGTAGCGGCCAGTCCAAGGATAACGGGTGTAATATTTTGTACCTTGGGGAAGTTTTGACCTAAGCTGGTAAAGATAAGCTTAGGAGGTTTTTCATGCAGGTCCCCACATCTGTACCCTAGAGTTCAGAGTGGGGGAGGAACCTTGACAGGGACCAAGGAGGGAATGGTGATTCTGAGTCACAGTTCTTTCCTTGGTCTGCTCCCGGGATGGCACAGTCCCTTCACGTGAGCTGGGAGCACCATCTTATTTTAGCCCAAAGTGTTAGAATCTCCGATGTTTATTTCACAGGTAGAAGAAAACACAAATGGAAGTACAGTAAAATACATTTTTGTTCTACGGTCTTTTAACAGACATATACAGCACTCAGCACAATGACAGCCCAATCCTGAGTGGAGATCCGGGTGCTAATGTCATATAAATGATCACGATGATACTAATGATTAAAGGTCTTGATGCTCAACTATTCACCTCTCTCTAATCTTTGTATACTAGTTGAATTCATTCTGATGGAACTCACATAATAGACTGCTGCAAGTATGGGCTTTTAAAATTCATTCTCTTCCAAACAACTCTCAAAGAATTTGGAAACTCCACTGCTGTATGTAAGTTTTTCCTAATGTCATATGCTGATATATCTACTGCAGCATAATAGAACATAAAGTGAATTAAATAGATTATTATAAATATTATATGCAAAGAAGCCCACTCTGACCCTTGCACAGTTTAATTCCTAATTGCTGTCTTCCCTCTACAGTTGGCAGATGGAGTATGGCAGCTCCTACTGCAATATGTACTAGTCAGTAGGTTTCTTTTTAATTTGGTGTGTGTAACACAGTGGCCTTTCCCCCATTGAATCTAGCACAGTACAAACACTTCACTAGGCAATGTTTTCCCTGTCTCTTCTCAAAGCTGCCAGACATCAGAGTTTTAAATACTTTGCTATAAAAAAGCCACCTCTGTGTTTTTAAATTAGACTACAACAGAGGCTTAATACAATAGTAAAAAAGCAGACGCCTGCTCCATGGACCTTCTTTTGTGAGCAAAAGCACTGAGTTGAGGTTAGTATGAATCAAGAGCTTATGTTGTTCTTTACTTGTGAATCTTCATGAACAACTGCAGGGTATTTGTGAAAGTGATAGCAAATCTCAAAATTTCATTAATTGATTTCAATGGGAATTGAAAAATCCCACTAGGTACCTTGTTTTGACCTATATGGAACCAGGATTTCACTGGAAATATGTAGATGGCTCTGTAGAAGATACAAATAGTCCCAGCCCCAAGGAGCTTATTATCTTAGATGAAGACTGAGTTTTGTAGAGAATTAAGGCTTACTTCATTGCTGCATTATGCCAGTTTTATAATATTCTAACACCACTGAAATCTATGGAAGTACTCCAGCAAAAACTGCGGTAACACAGTAGTGAACCCAAGCCTTTAGTATTCCTACATTCTAGACTCAGATACAATGTCACCTCAGAAAGACCGAGCCAACTGAATAAAGGGTTGGAGTCTCTCTTTTCTGAA
The DNA here is from genome assembly GCF_965140285.1 of Lepidochelys kempii. NCBI lineage: Eukaryota > Metazoa > Chordata > Testudines > Cheloniidae > Lepidochelys > Lepidochelys kempii. The sequence continues at coordinate 92,636,732 of NC_136383.1, forward strand.
ATTCAGCAAGTCCAACTATCTAGAGTGAACAGTTTATTCAGTTAATTTAGTCTCTCGTCTTATTCACAAATTAGCAGTGACTGGTCTTGGATTTTCATTATTGGGTTTGTTATTGGAAATACATTTGCATACTGTGTTCATTGAACAGTTTCAGCCTAAGGGATATTCATGAACTTTCCGCTATCTGTGATAAGCGGATGCTCACCTGTCATAAATATAAAGGGAAGGGTAAACCCCTTTAAAATCCCTCCTGGCCAGAGGAAAACTCCTCTCACCTATAAAGGGTTAAGAAGCTAAAGGTAACCTCACTGGCACCTGACCAAAATGACCAATGAGGAGACAAGATACTTTCAAAAGCTGGGAGGAGGGAGAGAAACAAAGGGTCTGTGTCTGTCTATATTCTGTCTTTGCCGGGGATAGACCAGGAATGGAGTCTTAGAACTTTTAGTAAGTAATCTAGCTAGGTATGTGTTAGATTATGATTTCTTTAAATGGCTGAGAAAAGAATTGTGCTGAATAGAATAACTATTTCTGTCTGTGTATCTTTTTTGTAACTTAAGGTTTTGCCTAGAGGGATTCGCTATGTTTTGAATCTAATTACCCTGTAAGGTATCTACCATCCTGATTTTACAGAGGGGATTTCTTTACTTCTATTTACTCCTATTTCTATTAAAAGTCTTCTTGTAAGAAAACTGAATGCTTTTTCATTGTTCTCAGATCCAAGGGTTTGGGTCTGTGGTCACCTATGCAAATTGGTGAGGCTTTTTACCAAACCTTGTCCAGGAAGTGGTGTGCAAGGTTTTGGGAAGTATTTTGGGGGCAAAGACGTTTCCAAAGAGCTCTTCCCCAGTAACCAGTATTTGTTTGGTGGTGGTGGTAGCAGCCAATCCAAGGACAAAGGGTGGAATATTTTGTACCTTGGGGAAGTTTAAACCTAAGCTGGTAAAGATAAGCTTAGGAGGTTTTCATGCAGGTCCCCACATCTGTACCCTAGCGTTCAGAGTGGAGGAGGAACCTTGACATCACCTAAGTCCTCCTACTCCTATTTCTACTCCTTAAATGAGTGACTGAAACTGTTAACTTTTATAATGGATGCTTTTATGGGAGCCTTGGATTTTGAGGTCACACTTCTGACTTCCTTCCTGGGTCCCCAGCCTTTTTCCCCGCAAGTAAAATTCACTAGAAACTCCATGAGGTGAACCTTGCTGCATTTCTTGGGCCCTTTGTCCCTTTTTCATGAATTTTCAGTGTTGGAGAGGAAAAGATTGTGACACTTCCGAGGGGCACCCAGGTTTGTGAGGCACCTCGCTACCACCTGCTCTTCGTGTGAGGAAGCCTTGTCTGGCTTGCTGTGAGCCAACTCCACTGGCCACGGGCAACACAAGCGCTCTGATTGAGGCCTTGCTGATACTGTACAGTTTGGCAATTGACATGCTCCAACCTCTGAGCTCTCTCTGAGTGTCCAGCCCCTGTTCTGCTGGACACTCACAGTATTCATAGATTTGCTGCTTCCAAAGAAACGCTACACACCAGCTTACCAGTTCCAGCTCAGATTACGGCTCTGCTTAACACAAAGCATTTAGATACGTTTATAGTGAAATCAAGTATATGTTTATTTAAAGAAAGCATAGAGATTCAAGTAAGAGCAAGCAGAGGTATTGGAAACAAATGGCTACATATAATAAAATCATAACATGCATTCTAGAGCGTAGACTTAACAAGATACTCTCATGTTGTGTATAGTATTGCTTCCCACGGTCCTTTCAGTGCTTTACAGCCAGGATGGCTGTGATCCCATTTCCTGAGACAAACAGACTGTCAGTTGCCTCCTAGATGAAGGATTCAATGTGTTTCCTTGCACCTCAAGATACACCAGACCAAATATCTGTCTTTATTCATAAACAGGGCACCCCCTGCTGTTCTTTTTATTCTTTAAATTTTCTCTCTTGTAAATTTTGCAATTTTCCATCCTGCCCTGCTCAGGGTGCAGCATACAGGACACACTTGGCCAGACAGAGAGATAGGTGTCTGTTACCTCCTGCCTGAAAGGAACATTTCAGAGGTATGTCACCAGCTGTTGACCTGCCTCAACTCCAAGACCTTAAGAACATAATTTTTAGTATAGGTACATACATTTTGCAATTACTATGTTGACCAGTGGGCTACTAGCTCTCTCTACAGACCTCATTTGCCACCCTTCGGTGAACTGTTATGAGTATTTCTGGCCCAGGGATCCCTGTAAATCCTGTGCCCTGTGCCAGTTGGCACTAAGGGGTCCCAGAGTCACAAAGATGTAACCCTACCATGATATGGGCGGGGAATTCGATCTTAAGGAAATGTCCTGATAAGAAAATTTCCTAATTACCTTTAGCTAATGCTATCAGATTTCTTTCTCCAATCTGAAAATAATTACTGATATGATTGGAAAAATATTATTAATGTCATACCATGGGCTGCCCATTGATTAGGCAATTGAAAATAAATTGATAAGTTTTATGTCACATAAAATAATATAGCTGTAAGACACAATCAGTTTTATGTAATGGAAAATGGCTAATAAACTAGTCCTCCTTCCCAATGTACAGAGCCCAGAATTTCACGACATTGGTGCCTTTGTAATTTCTACACAGATTTAAATCAGGGGTTTTAAGTAGCTCAAGATTACACCCATTTTAAACCCATTTTTACGTATGTTTATATTTTTCTTTTTGGCTGTCAAGATTGACTTTGCATTTGGGTACGTGAGTTTTACCAGGTGGGCAGTGAGTAAGCATCCTAGCTGCTGCTGCAGTTCTGAAGGCAATGAGACATAAGGTTTGCTGCTCTCATCTTTACCTAATACTTTTTACTCCACATGTTTGTATCTGGAGCATCAGCACAGCCAAAGTGTATAATAATATCTGATCCCATCCTCAGTACAATGCATTATGAGGCCCATCAGAAAATATAGGTCACATTATATTTTTTTGCATCTATTTATTTAAATTTTGAATGACAAAAGCATGTAGTGTAATTCAAGGCATCCTGACATTAATTAAAATATCGCAGTCATAAAAATAGCCCAGCCAAAATAACCCAGAAAGTCCAACCTTCATAATTAGGGCCCTGCCAAATTCACAGTCCATTATGACCAATTTCACAGCTATAGGATTTGAAAACTAGTAAATTTCACGTTTTCAGATGTTCAAATCTGAAATTTCACGGTGTTGTAACCATGTGGGTCCTGACCCAAAATGGGATTGTGAGGGAGTCACAAACCTGTTGTGAGGGGGTCACGGGATTGCCACCCTCACTTCTGTGCTGCCTTCAGAGCTGGACACTGAAGGCAGTAACCACAGAGCTTCCTGCAGCCTCAGGAGGTTCCCGGAAGTGGAGGTGGATCTGAACTCCCCCCGAGAGCAGCTATGCAGGGGATAGAAAAGTCCTATCCCTCCCCAGCCCAGCCTGAGCTAGGAGCCCTCTGGCTGGGGTGCTCCTACCAGCAGCGGGAGATCGGACCCACCTCCACAAGCTTCCTCCACTTGCAGGAACCTCTGGGGCTGCTACCCCGCCCCAGAGTGTCCTGCAGTAGGGGAAGGCACCTGGAGGTGTGTCTGAACTCTCCCTGAGAGCAGTTGTGCAGAGGATGGACAAGTCTTGTCCTTCCTCAGCTCAGCCAGAGCTAGGACCCCTCTGCATGGGGTGCGGTTCGCCATTGCCTAGGAATGGCGCACCTTGGCCACTGGGAGCTGAGGGGCTCCTGCCTGCAGACGCTCCAGGTAAACAAAACGTCCCGACCCGCCAGCCAAAGTTTGCCAACCTCCAAAATATAGGGTCGGCTTATGAAAGGGTCATACAGTTTTTACTATTTTTACCTATCCATCTTGGGGGGTCGGCTTATAAACGAACGTGCTAATGAACGAGTATATACAGTACATTTCTAGTGTGAACACTTAACCATAATAGCTAGGGTCCATTCTTCTAGTGAAATATAGGGTAGGTAATATCTATAAACGTCCATAGATTCAGCTCAGTATTATAGGGACTTATCTATCTGTACTTAGATTTGGTATTAAACATTTCCTAGAAACATATAACCCCATGATAACTTCTCTCAATATTTAAAAAGCAATTGTATTAATGAAATACACTATGTTAAAATAAGATTGAGTATAGCAGAAACCCATAAACTTAAAAGCAAGGGAATTCATATTTAAGATTTAAAACCTAGTCTGACATGTTTCCTGTAACTTTTATTATTTGTAAGGAAGTGCAATACTTCCCACTAGTTCCATCGCAAGACCTGGATGAAATATTTTGGCTGAACATTTCTGGCAAAAAATGCAGATTTGCTACACTGAAATCTTTCATGAATTTGTGTCAATTTCACCAAATTGTTCTGGGGAAAACCAACCGACCAACCAACCAAACACCAATTCCAAAAAAGTTGGAAGGCCTCATTTTGACATTTTTTAAATGAAACGTTTCAATTTTGGGGGTCAAAATAGCTTTTCATTTTGAAATGTCTTTTAATTTTATTGTTAAAAATACAAAAACATAAAAGTGGCTGAAATTGAAATGAAATGTTTTGTTTCAGGTTGGAAGAAATGTTTTTTTCAACCTGAGGCAACATTTTTTTTCTCTTTTGATTGCCCGAAAGTTTCAAAAATGTGTTTTCTAAATTATTTTTAAAATGTTTTTTTTCCAGAACTGTTAGTGAACCAGAAATCTGTCATTCACGTAGCTCCTACCTAGTACCTCCTGGGTGCTTTTGAGAAATCAGAGTTGACTTGGGCGTGACTTAGGAAATTAAAGGCAGTGCTCCTGCTGACCAGTTATGGTTATTTTCTTTTCGTTATTAAAAAGAGCTCTTTGCCACATAGGCTACATCTTTACTATCTATTTATTCAGACCAATTATGTTACCAACACTAGTGCTGTTTAAAAGATGGAATTTTTCTTTTAATGGGAAACTGATATTTCACAATTACTTTCCTTTCCAAATTGGGATGAAAAGTTGAAATATTGAAATTGTTTGTGAAACGAGAAGAATCCTAAGAGTTTGGAATCAGAAAAGTCAAAATGGAAAATTTCACTGTTTCTAAATGAAATTAAATGTTTTGTTTTGAATCAACATTTTGAAACTTTTTTTTGTTTAAATTCACCTGACTGGAGAATTGGAAAAAAACCAAACCATCAAAACCTACATTTTTCCTGTGGAAAATATCAACAAAACCACATTTCCCAAGGGGAAGATTCTTCAGTTGAAAATTTACAACCAGCTCTACTCAGCATGGTACAATATACAATAATGACAGTCCCTACCTCAACAACTGATAATCTAGTTAAGTGCATAGAAGATGAGACACATTTGGAAATCCAAAGTGTAAATACTTTAGTGTTCCTATGGGCATCAGGGTATCCTCGAACTCTTACCATATTCTTAGGGTCACTTGGCAATAACATCAGGTATTAGCTCCAAGAACAATCTTACTGGGACAAGATAATGTGTCTGCCAAGTGAAAACCAGACTCTTTATGATGCTGCCATAAAACAGTAATGGGGTCCACAGACGTAGATACCTATTGCCCAATCTGAAATATTTTATGTATGTTTATGGGTTCTAAAGGATTAACTGAACCAGTTATACAATTTAAAGCCCCCCCCTTTTTTAAATGAATGGAGTGCTTCATAGGAGATGAGCAGCCTCAGAGCTAATGATTTATGCTGGTGTAACTTATTTAATAAGTAACTAAACATTTACTATACACAAGTTTTTACCACTGATTTCAGTGGAACAGATTTAGGCCAACACTGAGAGCTTTTGAAAATCCATGATACCTGATGGCACAGTGTATGTTTACATTAAAGTGGAGGCCATTACAGACTAGCTTTTCAGAGGAAGTTGTAGAATATTTATCCTGGACAAGGTAAATTGAGAGAGACCCAATGATTTGATCACAGTGTGTAATCATCTGGGGAAACTGATATAATATTCAGAGTGGAGGATTATTAAATTAGAAATACACCAGCTGGTATGATGAATTATACCAGAACAGATGGAAAAAGCTTTAGAAGCAACTCAGACATATTGGTCAGCTAGAAGCCAAAGAAACTTACAGGAAACGTGTTCAGAATTTTAAAAGGGGAGAGAATTACAGAAGATTCTTGGCCCAGTCTTGCTTCCAATGAAATCAATCTCAAAATGCTCACTGACTTCAAAGGAAGCAGGCTCCTATGCTGTGGGAATGTCTTTCATAGTGATTCATTATCTTGCGTACATTCCTCTAGGGACTGATTGACTAGTAGAAGTCTTTCCGTAACTTCTTTCCGTACATATAAGAAGCATTGCATTGTTTTGTAATAATTCAGTGAGTCTAGCTTTCATTTTTTTCAGAATCCACATTTGGCCATTCTGAAGATTTATCAATAGATGTGCATTGGTATCACTTGGTTAACCAAGAGTCACCTAATGCTTACATAGAATCATAGAATATCAGGGTTGGAAGGGACCTCAGGAGGTCATCTAGTCCAACCCCCTGCTCAAAAGCAGGACCAATCCCCAATTAAATCATCCCAGCCAGGGCTTTGTCAAGCCTGACCTTAAAAACTTCTAAGGAAGGAGATTCCACCACCTCCCTAGGCAACACATTCCAGTGTTTCACCACCCTCCTAGTGAAAAAGTTTTTCCTAATATCCAACCTAAACCTCCCCCACTGCAACTTGAGACCATTACTCCTTGTCCTGTCCTCTTCTACCACTGAGAATAGTCTAGAACCATCCTCTCTGGAACCACCTCTCAGGTAGTTGAAAGTAGCTATCAAATCCCCCCTTATTCTTCTCTTCTGCAGACTAAACAATCCCAGTTCCCTCAGCCTCTCCTCATAAGTCATGTGTTCCAGACCCCTAATCATTTTTGTTGCCCTTCGCTGGACTCTTTCCAATTTATCCACATCCTTCTTGTAGTGTGGGGCCCAAAACTGGACACAGTACTCCAGATGAGGCCTCACCAATGTCGAATAGAGGGGGACGATCACGTCCCTCGATCTGCCCTACTTATACATCCCAAAATGCCATTGGCCTTCTTGGCAACAAGGGCACACTGCTGACTCATATCCAGCTTCTCGTCCACTGTCACCCCTAGGTCCTTTTCTGCAGAACTGCTGCCTAGCCATTCGGTCCCTAGTCTGTAGCTGTGCATTGGGTTCTTCCGTCCTAAGTGCAGGACCCTGCACTTATCCTTATTGAACCTCATCAGATTTCTTTTGGCCCAATCCTCCAATTTGTCTAGGTCCCTCTGTATCCTATCCCTGCCCTCCAGCATATCTACCACTCCTCCCAGTTTAGTATCATCCACAAATTTGCTGAGAGTGCAATCCACACCATCCTCCAGATCATTTATGAAGATATTGAACAAAACCGGCCCCAGGACCGACCCCTGGGGCACTCCACTTGACACTGACTGCCAACTAGACATGGAGCCATTGATCACTACCCATTGAGCCCGACAATCTAGCCAACTTTCTACCCACCTTATAGTGCATTCATCCAGCCCATACTTCTTTAACTTGCTGACAAGAATACTGTGGAAGACCGTGTCAAAAGCTTTGCTAAAGTCAAGAAAAAATACATCCACTGCTTTCCCTTCATCCACAGAACCAGTAATCTCATCATAGAAGGCGATTAGATTAGTCAGGCATGACCTTCCCTTGGTGAATCCATGCTGACTGTTCCTGATCACTTTCCTCTCCTCTAAGTGCTTCAGGATTGATTCTTTGAGGACCTGCTCCATGATTTTTCCAGGGACTGAAGTGAGGCTGACTGGCCTGTAGTTCCCAGGATCCTCTTTCTTCCCTTTTTTAAAGATTGGCACTACATTAGCCTTTTTCCAGTCATCCGGGACTTCCCCTGTTCGCCACGAGTTTTCAAAGATAATGGCCAATGGCTCTGCAATCACAGCCGCCAGTTCCTTTAGCACTCTCAGGTGCAACTCGTCCGGCCCCATGGACTTGTGCACGTCCAGCTTTTCTAAATAGTCCCTAACCACCTCTTTCTCCACAGAGGGCTGGCCATCTATTCCCCATGTTCTGATGCCCAGCACAGCAGTCTGGGAGCTAACCTTGTTAGTGAAGACAGAGGCAAAAAAAGCATTGAGTACATTAGCTTTTTCCACATCCTCTGTCACTAGGTTGCCTCCCTCATTCATTAAGGGGCCCACACTTTCCTTGGCTTTCTTCTTGTTGCCAACATACCTGAAGAAACCTTTCTTGTTACTCTTAACATCTCCAGGTGCGATTTGGCCCTCCTGATATCATTCCTACATGCCCGAGCAATATTTTTATACTCTTCCCTGGTCATATGTCCAACCTTCCACTTCTTGTAAGCTTCTTTTTTATGTTTAAGATCCGCTAGGATTTCACCGTTAAGCCAAGCTGGTCGCCTGCCATATTTACTATTCTTTTAACACATCGGGATGGTTTGTCCCTGTAACCTCAACAGGGATTCCTTGAAATACAGCCAGCTCTCCTGGACTCCTTTCCCCTTCATGTTAGTCCCCCAGGGGATCCTACCCATTCTACCCATAGATAGTCCAGCTAAGGTGCAGCAAAATTATAATTGCTGACCACTATAATTTTATTATATGTTTCCATTCCTGTATTGTACAAGTTCATATTTTTGTTATATACAATTTTTATTATTTCTGGCTTTACTATGTGAACATTGCCACAGGTCTCTTGATGGCCAACATCCCCAATGCTGCAAACTTCATCGACATAAAGCTTGAATGATCAGACTTTATATGGCTGAACTGAATTTAATCCTAAATATATAAAGAAAACAGAGTCAAATTTCTGAATTCAGCAGTGTCACACGCCCCTAAACCTTGGTACTCTTGTGGCTTAATTACACACATAAAATATACAGATTAACTATGACAATATATAATGAGCAGTAAATGGTGGAAAACATACCAGCTTGCATGGCTTACTAAACGTGAATGTAAATGTAAAATATTCTCCATCACTGGCAATTTTTAAATCAAGCTAGGAGGTTTCTCTAGAAGATCTGCTCTAGGAATTATTCTGGGGGATTTCTCTGGCCTGTGTCATACAGGAGATCAGACTAGATAATCAAACTAGTCCCTTCTAGCCTTGGAATCTATGTGTGCATATTCTACAAACACATCAAACAACAGTATGGGACCATTTCCTCCTTTTGTGTGTTCAAGAACTTACTGCATTGCTAACCAGTATTGTCATAAGATACAATTATATATTAGCATTTTGTAAATAAACAGAAAACAAATTGATCACATATTGCAGCAAGCAAAGGAGGGCATGTTCCATTTTTGCACTCTCTGTACATCTGCATTTAGAGTCACCCATGTGGAATATAAGACTGAAAAGTAATTAGGTTATATATATAACCTTTGGTGCTAAATATTAATGGATTACATTTTAAAAGCTAGGCATATGCAAATTTAAGTGTATCTTTGCACACTCCTGACATGCACATGAAAATTAGAGGGCATCTCCTTAGCTGCTGTTAAGTTGTCAGTGCCCCTGGAGTCAATGGTTCTATGGAAATTTACACCAGCTTAGGCTCTGCCTCCAGTTTGTTTGTGGAGGGAGTTAGCCATTTGGGCCCCTGATTGGCCATGTATGTATACAAATACATGCAAGAGACATAGTACATTGCAACAAATGAAAGGTGTATCAGCAGGTGAGCTCCCTCTGTACAGCAGTAGTTCTCAAGTTCCCACAAAGAGCAGGGCAGCTGTACATTGCCTTTTAGTCTGGGCTGTTCAATTTTCCCAGTCTCAGCCAATGGGAGCAGGCCGGGCTCTGGCCCTATAATTAATATGCTGGTGGTTGTGGGTTCCAGTCCAGCTGAATCTCACACTGAAAGGTTGCCTCCAGTTCCCCCACCTGCAAAGTAGTACCTGATCCATAGGGTTAGGACAGTCAAAGGCGGTTGGCTGTGATGCTGGCCACATCACTCCCTTGTGTATCTTTGGTTATGAAAGCTGATGGGCCTTAAAGCACGTCAGTCTATGAGCCATCTGGGGCTCAGTGCAGACTTTGACTTTTGAAATTTCTATTAGTTGTATTACAAACAGCACCTGAGATTGTTTTCAGACCAAATAGGGTCCCACCTCCCAAGATCTCTGAAAAGTGAATTTGGACATCCTATCAACTTGAGCTCTGCTAATATTCCTGCACAATAAAGAAGTCCTTTGTGGCAGTAGTGCTGGATTTTTTTTCCGTGCAGTTGTCTGAGGCTTCTACCCCCCAATTGTATCTATATAGGTCTGTTTGATAACACTCTGTCTGTTAAGTGTGGAGGATGAAGTAAATCCCATTCCATGTAAGTCTTGAGAACTGAAGCTTGGCTCAAGGGAAATGTACAGGTAAAAAGATGACAAATCATCTCTGAAAGTCAAGGTGAGAACAGAGCCACTCTGCAGCCATTTTGGGCTGCAAGTTCCTCAGGGCTTTTTGCGCCACTTCCTACAGTGGAGGAATGGCTAGTACAAACATGTTTTGGGTTCACCAGCTCCACTCCTCCTGCATCCTTGACTCACCCTCAACACTTCCTCTGCAGCGATGTGGAAGAAGCCATGTGGAGCTGGCCTCTGTGCCACACAGGACATAGGCACCCCCAGTCATAGTCTCTGGCTGCCAAACTAGAATTTCTAGCTATCAAATCTATATAGTTACATACCCAGATACTTATATCATGTCTATTACTTCAGTATCTGAGTTTACACTTCAGGCAAGGACCGGATATCTATCTTTACAATTGATCTGTCTAAACAATGATCTCTATCTAAGAACCTGACGTACCATAAGGTACATATTAATGTGTTTTCTCTGACCGTGATGCAGACTAGTGGTGATCTGTCTAAACAGAGTCGTGTGTGTTTGTGTTTTGTGGGCCTTTACTTACACTTATTTTTAAGTTGTTCAAGAAACATCTAGTTTAAACTAAAACACCTTAGAATATCAACACTAAAAAGTTCTTAAAAATCAAAGTTATTTTGCAATATTCCAGCGACAGGTGCAGCACACTGGGAAGGTGGTCGCCATCCAAAGGAAGCAGTAGACGGTGGCCATGCCCTCTTGCTAACTACTGGTATAAATGGATACAGACACTGGAGGGGTGGAGGCAATTAAGAAGGCAGACACAGCAGAGGTGTAAAGAGGGAGATGTAGGTTAGGAGGACGTTTTGGGTTGAAGGCAAAAAGGGTAGGGTAGGGTGGAGGGGAGTTTGGGCTTGAGATCTATGTGAATATTGTTTTCCCTGTACACTCCTTTCAGGAAACACAACTCATTGAAGTCCAAGTCAGCTTAATTGTGCCTTTGTGGAATGGTGCCCATTTTAAATGATTAAATCAGTAACAACTCCCTTGGCACACATTGTACTAACAATTATGATGATTAATCAGTAGATCTTAATGTGGATGGTGCAAGTACTTCCTTAAGAAGTACATTGTTAACATTACTACAGAAGAGAAAAATCCACAAAGGTCACTTGCAGATTTCCCTCCTTGTGTAAAGTAACTTTTCCAAAGTTGATGTTGTCTATTTTAATTCTACTCAGAAAAACATGTTTTACACCCAAAACCAGAAAGAGGGACTTAGTCATACTTTACTGATGTGCACAAGGAGGCATGAAATTAGCCACAATACACAGAGCATCTGCAGAAGAAATAAGGTTACTTGTTCTGTGCTCTTACATATCAAGGGAACACTCACCCTTACTCTTGTAAGCACAGATACATATGTATCCTTTCCAAGACAATTAAGATGTAATTGGGGAAGGGCTCCAAAAATGCTGTCTATAATGTACTCTCTTGGATCTAAATATGGGGAAGGGAAGGAAATGGTATGTGTAAAAATTAAAGTTGCAAATTTAGAGGCTGATTTCAAGTCCCTTTAATCATGTAGCTGTGCAGATGTAGTAGATGTTATGAACACATGGGTTATTCAAAGACAATTGTATCAACTGTGTAAGTATTATGTGTATCTTTATGGGTTGCTAGTGATTGTGTTCCTGGCTCAGTTGGTGAGCTAAATGATGCTTCGTATACTTGGGAGTAATTAATGCAAAATACCTAATGCAGGTATCAAGTCTGGGGATGTTTTAGCTCCTGGGGAAGTAGCATATCCTGGTTTGACCTGGCTCAAGAGGCTGGCAAACAAAGAACTGTAAACTATATATAGAGAGAGATCACCCTGATCTGGGAAAAGGTCACAGACTCTTTCCAAGAATTGAAAGACCTGAGCCTATGACCAAATACAGGCCATGAGGTACTTAGGAACCTGCCAGGGTCTCCATGCTGTAGATGGTAAGCAAGCTGGACATGCGTATATATGGTTTATTTGTTTTCAAGATATGTTTTTTCTATACTGCTCTTGTTCTGAAAAAATAGGACTTTGTTTTATGAAGGCTGGCTGGTCACTGAATAACCCTCTAATTGTTCATGAGACTGCAGTCAGATCTGCTGAGAAATTGCAGGAGTCCACAGCCTGAGGCCCAGGTCTAGAGGGAGGAGTTGCAGGGCTCTGCCCCCAGAAAGGTGATGATGAGAAGCCTGAGACCTAAGTGGGTTATTCTTGGGGAGGCCATGAAGGGATCAGAGGTGCAGTTACCTCAGGAACTGTGCCAGTGGTCTGTGATGTTTCCTCACGGTTTAGAGAACACATTCACAGTCCTTCACAATTACCAGAGCACTGTATTGTTCTATTTTTTTCATTCTTCCATTAAGAATCATTCAACCTGATTTGGGTCTCCCCAACAAAATTCACTTAGCATGTAGTTATTGTCATGAGATCTTTTAGCTCACCAAATGTAACTGAATGATACAATAAGGATTACATCTCATAGCTCCATGGCCATAAACACTTTTAAAACAGTCCTAAAGCTCCATAGTAGATCTTAGGTTTCATTGTAAATTTTAACCATGGGGAAAAAAAGTTCCTAAACCTTTCTCCCTCTGTCTTTCTCTCCTATACCAATCTTTCCTTTCTTTCTAAATTGTTTTATATTAAAATTTGGTGACTTACATATTGTCTATATTTATACAACAGAAATGGAATAGGTCTATTGACTCTAATTACAGATGCTTATTCTTCTGGAAAGGACACCATTAATTTAAAATCACACTTCTGCTTGAAATTTCTTTAATTTACAGTGATCTGCACTTGAAACAATAGCAAGTAAAGAGAGTAGAGAAAAAAAGTCAATATTTTTAGTTTGTATAGTTTTGTGCATTTGACAGCAACATGCATCTAATCAGTTTCACTGTTTCCCCCATATAGTCATTTAGGTTCTGATTCTGCCAGCTGCTCTATATTTGGTAGCACTTCAATGGGGCTTTGGGCAGGGATCCACCTGCATAGAACAGCCTGCAGGAGTAGGGCCCTAGTCATTTCCCCATCATGTCAGAGCGGGTTTTTCACACAGCAATAGGAAAAAGAAGAACTTTTGCAAAGATGAGAAAATGTGATTGTAAAACCACAGTGATTGGCAGGGGAATGCAGGGGCAGGCAGTATTTGGAAGTACTTTAAACTCTTCCTTTGAAGCCACGGGCACCTACAGTGCAATTAGACGCCCGTGGCTGGCCTGTGCTCTGGGACCTTCACAGCATCCTAGAGCCCAGCCTCTAGCCCAGGCCCGGAAGTCTACACTCCAATTAAACAGCCCCTCAGCCCAACCCTGTGAGCCTGACTCAGCTGGAATGGTTTTTAATTGCAGTGTAGACACACCCTCTGGCTCCCAGCCCTGATTGAAGCAGCAACATAAGATGCAAATCCATAGATAAGACACAGATGAATTTTAAGCCTAGGTTAATAGTTTCTTATATTAACCCCCCCTCAGAAAAGCCCTAAATGGGCATTTTGCTTAATTCCCCCCCCCCAATACTCATGTTTTCCCAAGGAACTCTTCCTGGCTTCCCAAGGGACCATGGCTCACAGTTTGGGAAGCACTGTGCTAGGACTATGTGACGAGTTTACATAGGAGGCTGAATCAGTAGAACACTTGGGTGGGTTCAGGGTTCTCTTGCAACCTCAAACATTATCCCAGTTTCATAGACGGGATGGGAATATGGGCTGTAAATATTTGCATGGACCCAGTGACAGATTTAATAGTCAGCAAATGCTGAATGGACCCCATCTGGTCTGGGCCACCTGTCTCCTTCTCCCATCTGCCAGTGTCAGAGGAACAAAAAGATGGGCCCTGGTGCAGGTTTTTATTATGGGCCCCACCTGCCATCACATGTCCCACATTAAAGTAAACTCTCACTTCCCTCATCCCCTCCCACCCCCTTGTCCCTCCCTCTGCACTCCCAGTGCCTCCCCCCCCCAACTCCCTGCAGTGTCATCTGCTCCCTGTGGCCTGGGCCCCGCATCAGAGCTGCTACCGTAAGAGCCATCATCACTGCTCCTGCCAAAGCCAGAACTGCTGTCATAGGAGCCAGAGCCATAAGCCACCACAGCTGCCGCCGGAGCGAGTGTCAGAGTCTTTAGGAAGAGGACTACACTGGTTCCTGTTTCCTGAATTTGAGTTTGCAAGGGGAGGGGAGCAGGGGCCTCCAACCCAAATGGAGGCTCCACCATTGGTGGGCCCACTAATCAGAGAGCCACCATTTTGGAGGCCCCCTCCCTGAGCAAATTCAAATGTGGGAAGTGGGGTCCAACACGCTCCTCTTCCTAGAGGTTCCAGCGGGCTGCAAACAATGGTCTCAGCTTGCACTGGGCATATGTTTTATGGCTGAGCAGCTCTAAGCCTTGTTACGAATTACACCTGGTAGGACACGCACACAAGTGCTACGAATTACACCTTGTAGGACACGCACACAAATGCTGCGAATTATACCTGATAGGACACGCACACCAGTGCTGCGAATTATACCTGATAGGTCACGCACAGTTCGAATCTAGGCTGAGGCACAGAAACAAAGTCCACAACTGCAGAGTTCCCAAAAGACACTAAGTTTATTACGCTCGAGCGTGGTGCCCCCCTGCTAGCCAGGAGGGGACCCTGAATGCAGATTATACAAAGGTTATATACCTTTTAGCAAAGCATGTTGCCCTCGTGCATCGGAAATCTTAGCCAATAAACAAACCCTTGTTTTATCTACCACCTATCCCTGCTTGGTGCATTCCTCGTGCTATACCAGTATGTTAATTACACAGCATGGTCCTAAAGCTATGCATCAGTAACTTTTATTATCAGGATGGGAGGCCTCACATCAAGGCCAAGAAACTGGGAGTAAAAGACTGACAAAAACCAGATACTGGGAGTCAAGGCAGGCTGGAGACAAGGAGGAGGATTTTCACAGGGATTCAATATCTAAGGATTACTCCTCCTGGTGTATGATGTGCTGGCATTTAAACAATGGTGGGCCCCAAACCAAAATGGAGTCACATGTGCTAACTTTTCCTTAACAGCCTCCAGGGACCCTTCAAGTGCGTGGGCCCTTGAGCAGCTGCAACAACTATTGCTGTGCCACTGCCCTCTGCCCCCACTCAATTCTGCTCCCCCCCACAAGGGACTGAGTCAGTCACCATGGCAAAGGGCCCTCTTACTGCCTCAGAGCTGCTGCAATTACATGGCTTGCACGTGTTGAATGTTGCCCGAGGCCCTCAGCCCCCATTTTTATAGGGGCTCCAGGGAACCCATACCCACCTGTCCTAAAATGCCTTGGCAAAATCCCACCACATTTGAGCATGCCCAGCAGTGGCTGGTAGTAGTAGACGTTTCCTAAACAACCCTGAAGGGATCACAGCCACTGGGTATGCTCCAGTGCTGAAGGGGCTATTGTTGGGAAATATAGTTTGTTTTCATACCCTCTGTATCCTCCTCTTGCTGTGAGACACTGACAGAGATGTATTTGCTTGCCCTGGCATCTCCCCACCCACAGCCATCTCTCCCCAGCTTGCCCAAGTCTAGTTCCGCCTATCTCTGCTAGATTCTGCATAGAAAAACCAACATTTTTTTAAAGATTACCTCACAACTGAAGGATAAAGTAAGCAGCACAAAAATACACTTTATGTAGGCCTATACAGGAACTCCTCATTTAATGTTGTAGTTATGTTCCTGAAAAATGTGACTTTAAGTGAAATGATGTTAAGCAAATCCAATATACCCATAAGACTTAATGTAAATGGGGGGGTTAGATTCCAGGGAAGTTTTTTTCACCAGACAAAAGACTAAATTTGATATATATTTATATAATTGTTTATTTAAAACTTATACTCTCTGTGTGTGTGTGTCTATATTTATACACACACAGAGTATAAGTTTTAAACAAACAATTTAATACTGGTACACAGAGACGATGATTGTGAAGCTTGGTTGAGGTGGAGGAGTCCGAGGGTGGGATATTTCCCAGGGAATGCCTTGCTGCTAAATGATGAACTAGCAATTGGCTGAGCCCTCAAGGGTTAACTCTCACACTCTACAAGGCAGCAGGAAAGGGGGGAGGGCAGACAGAGACACACACCCTGTGTGTGTTTGAGAGATAGAGATGCGCATTTCCCCTTTAAGTATGAAGAGTGGGGTGAGAAGTACACTGCCTTGTTAATTAGATCAGCAAGCTGAGACCAGGCGCAGCTCCCTTGTCAGTGTGTCCCCCCTGTTCTATGGAAGATGGGGTAAGTGGGGTGCAGGAGCAGGGGAAAGGGGGCACCCTGACATTAGCCCTCCTCTTCTTCCCCTCCCGACTCCGCCCCCCCCCCCCAGCAAGCAGGAGTCTCGGGAAGCAGCTCATGGCAGTGCCGGGAGGGACAGCGGAACTGCCGGCAATTGATAGCTTGCTGAGCAGCTGCTGCACAGGGAACTTAGAGGAGCGGGAAGCTGATGGGGGGGATGCCGGTTCACCCTGGTTCCAACTACCCACCAGCTCAGCTGCAACAGGCTGTTCTTCCTGTAAGCAGTGGACAAAGCAGGCAGCTGCCAAACGACCTTAGAAGGGAGCATTGCACAACTTTAAACGAGCATGTTCCTGAATTGATCAGCAACGTAACAACAAAACAACGTTAACCGGGACGATTTTAAGTGAGGAGTTCCTGTATTTTCAACTTATTCTCTTATTGGAAGATATCTGAAAATGAAAGCCATCAGTTCAAATCCTGGTTTTAGAAAATGAAAAGAAAAAGAGATTTTATTATTGCAAACTGCCTCCAAAGATCCTAAGCAGCAGAAACTGTCATTTTGTAAACTTTCTGATCAACTCCTACAGTCACGAACTGCCTCTCAATTCAGCAAGCATGAATCTGTCCTGTCAAGGCTTAAGTCAGGAAAACGATTTGTGCAGTACCACCTGTAGTACTGATGATATTTCCAGAGAACCTTTGCTTGAAACAAGCACAACTGAAGAGCCTAAAAACCGACAAAGCCAAAGATTCCGTACGTGATCTTAAAACCAAAACCCCCCCAAATGCCCTGTAGATGAACTTGAAAGGAGCAAAACTAAAGGTCCTGTAGATGAGCAGGTCAGCAATGAAACAGGTCAAAAGCAGTCTTCCTGCTGAAATAGGTTTGAAGTTCCCATTTGATGTCACTTTCAAGATTGTTTTATCAGCTGAGCAATTGCTTATGCGTGTGCAGAATTGTCCTTGACAGCCCATTGAACGTGATATGTCAAATGGATAGTTTCCTTTTTCTCCTACAAATCACCATTTTTCATCTTCATTTCACAGAATAAAAAATGCACCTCATGAAGATTTGCCTGCCAAGTGGCTTAACATACCTTTCAGATTATTCATACTGTCACATTTGTTGGTTGTTCAGGGATACAGGAACTTGAAAATCAACATGGATTAACAGTGATGGGAAGGATACGCTAAAGTCAATGTCTGTTCATGGAAGGAGCAAACAACATGTGCAGTCACATGAGGCAGCTCTACAGTTCGTAAAGGGTTACAGGATTTTGAGAAACAAGCATCTGAAAATAGTAAGAAATGGCAAGATGTACAAAAAATATTGCTTGACACAGTAGGAACTTTAGCTAGTTTAGCTAGTCCACTTCCATGGTCACTATTGCATGATAGAGAGAAATGTGGTAAGCTACTTGTCAGACATAACACAACTTTTGCCCAGCATGTCAGTCGCACCAAGAGAATCAAATACTTGAGCAGGACAGTTACTGATACACGTATGTCTTTCAGCACCAGAAACCAGGAGGTGCACACTTAATAGCTGTCAAGAAGCTAGGTGTTTTTTTTTTTACTGTCATTGCAGATGCAACCATGGATATTAGCCATGTTGATCAAATGGCCAATTTGCTTTGCCTTGTTAATATTGATCCTGTTGAAGAAAAAGTAGATATAAAAGAGCATTTTGTAAGCTTTGTGGCATAAAGTAACTAATGTTTTATTCTGCAAGTATGTGTTAGACCCCAAATACATGTCTGAACAGAGATCGGATGGGACAGGTGTTATGGCCAGTGTTTGTGAAGGATTGCAAGAAAAAATGAGAGAATATCTTTCAGGGCAAGGGAGCCGATGTGTATGCACCATACATCCATTGCCAAGCCCATCAAATTAACTTAGTTTTGGTGCATGCTGGTGAAGATAAGGCCAGTCCAGACCTGAAGGCTTTTTTTTTGCAACTTTGCAGGAAATATATAAATATTTTGCACACTCTCACTGTCAAGGGGAAAAACTAATGATTAAGACTAAAAATAATCTTAATCTTCAAACTCTTGTTCAAGAGAGTACAGTTTTGCAAACTTGATGGTAAATTCAGGCCCCTGAAGCAGTTGACAGGATTGATGCAGCAGATGAAATTGAACAGGCTTCTGAAGAACGAAGGAGACCTTCACATCTAAAGGCACTCTCTGCAAAGCTAGATGGGCAGCTCGAATGAAAGCCACTGAGGCAATGTTAGTAAATGTTCAGAGTACAATTGAATGCCTCAAAGATGAAACTGTCACTGAACACAGAAATAGTGGGGACATAGGTTGCTTTTTGCTCAACCATTCTTTGATGGCTTGGATGTTCTATCTCAATCTGTTATGCAGATCTCAGTTATAGCTGCAACCTCTGGAATCTTTCAGTCAAAGACAAATGACCTGTTCCAAGTCCTCTGGACATTTGAGAGCACAGTGAATGAGCTCAGCCAACTCAGATCTGAAGAAAAGTATGGGAGAATAGTAAAAGAATCTCAGAACAGGTGCAAAGCAATAGGTTTTGAAAATGTAGACTATCTAAGCTACAGGAGAAGTGTACCCCTCATAGATGATGAATTTGCATACAATTTTGTGTTAGAAGCAATGGATAACCATTGAAGGAAACATTTTGAAGTCTTAGACAATACAATCAAGGAACTAACATCTTGATGTGAGGAATTTCAAGAGGTATCTACTCTATTTGGTTTCTTCCATCCCAGGCGACTCCAAAATATAAATTTAGAAGAGTCAAAGGCGGTAGTTCTTAAACTCATGGGAAATACTCATATTTTTCTTTAGACTTGGGTTCTGAGACTGTCTTTCAAGATGTACTGTTTCTCAAAGGACACAGAGGTGTTCATTTTGTCTCTTGGAGTCCAGAGCTAACTTGTTGATGTTTTACCAGAAATGGAAATGTTGTGTCGACTTTTTCTCACCATACCAGCTGGAGTGGTTGGTGCTGAATGCACAATGAGCACATGAAGATGTGTCAAAAACTACATGCATTCAACACACTATCACAGAGATGGCTGAGTGACCTTGTTCTCCTTACATTTGAGAAAGGCAAGATAGCAAGGTTGGATCTGGGCAGCATCATAGAACAATTTGCCAAGGAAAGTGTCACTGTTGTGTGATGGTCCAGTAACTAGAAATAGACAAGCCAACACAATTTTTGGCGAGATTCCGCTTTTGGTTAAGCCCATGATTTTTGTTCTATGTTTAAAAAAAAACTTTTTATCTTTAAAAAAGCCTCAGGTGACATGATCAGTGGGCCGCATATTGCATGTTTGCTGACCATGCTCTGACCCTTAAATCTGCCTCTGCACAGAACAGCATGTTATCCTTTGGAAAAATGTTCCTATTTGCGCCCTAGATGCTGGAGGAGGAGCATTTGAACAGTCAGTTTTCATATGTATTGCACTGCTTTGTGAGCGTCTGAGCAGCAGGTGAAAGACTGCCCCCTACTTCTCCTGATTATATTAACAAAGAGAAGCAGGATCAGTAAGTAACGTGAGGGGAGCAGAACAACAATAGAACTACTAAACTTAGGCAATTGATATTTGTCATGGGTCTTGCTGATAGTCATTAAGTTTGAATTAGCTCTCGTGCATGCTAGCCTTTGTTTTTCATTGGTGGCTACACTGGAGGTGAGTCAGTGGAGCATGATACCATTTGTAAGCAGGGTCTGAATGAATGCTTCCCTGACAGCTAGCTGGCGGGGGGGGGGGGGGAGGTTAGACTCTGGGTGTGGTTATGTAAATATAGTTTGCTCCTGGTTTGCTTAGATTTGCTTAGATATTCAGCAGATGGAGCGGTGTTTTGCTCATTGTAATCGACTTGGCTGGTGTTGGATCACAAATCACGTTAGTACTGAATGCAGGGGTAGTGAAATTATGTTACCAATATTGTGATTATTGTGGGAATGCAGGGAAGCAGAACTGTGCTTAACCTGTTCCAAATGTGGGGAGGAGGGGTTACCCTTAGTGCAGAGGACCTCATTGAGCCAGGGGCTCGATTGCCAAAGCCCTGAGAAAGTAAGAAGTGTGGGGACATGAGTCCTGGTCAGAAGGATGCACAGCCCCACTAGGGGTCCTCTCTAGACTGGCTTAACTTGTTCTTCCCCACTGTTCAAAGGATAGAGCTAAATAGGCTTTATTAGGAGCCTCTTTTGTTATTTTAATTGCTCAGTCAGAGCTGAAACCAGTTGTGGCAAGACTGTATTTCTGCCCTGGCTGCTAAGAACTAAAATCACTGAGAGACTGATGTGCAGAGGTCACAGCAGAGAGGCAGAAGGTGATTGACAGTCAGCTGGTGAATGAGCAGCCAGCAGGGCAGCGGCGAACAGACGTGATGAGTGCCAGCAGGGTGGCAGCAGAGAGGTGTCACGAGAGCGGTGAGCAGGTGGCCAGTGAGCGGCCAGCGGAGCAAGATTCCTCTTTACTCCCCCATCCAGTGTGGGAGGTGAACTCTGCAAATGCACCTCTGAACTCTGGGTCTGCACTGACCAAGGACAGTAACTGAGGGGGGTGCAGAGAAGGATTGGGCATGTGAATGGGACGTTTGGATTGCAGGACTTAAAGACCTGATGGGGAAAGGGCACTGCCAAACCTACTTGGGGGTGGATCTTTTACTGATGGTTTATGTTTATGAACCCTGTTTGCTGTGTTTTTCCAAATTAACTCTGAGTTACTTCCCTCCTTCTATTAAAAGTTTCCTTTCTACACTCGGACTCTGTGCTTGCCCATGGGGAACTATTACCTCTCAGAGGTACCCAGGGGTGGTGTGTAATTTTCCCAGGTTACTGGGTTGGGGCTCAAGACAATTCTGTGTTGTATCGATGGAAAGGAACCCCTAGATATTGAACCCAGCACTGGTTGCTGCTGGCTCCACCTGGCAGAAGGGTTACACATTGATGTGCATTCATGTCTAAGTGAGGGGGAGAGGTTATTAAAGATTGTAACATTGGTGCAAGGCCTCTGGTGGTGGATTGTCCACCAAAGGTGGCTGTGCTGGCAGAAGGTGTGTGAAATCCTGACATCATTGTGGGGTTTGTGGATGGCCACAGCAGGCCCCAAACTAGGAGGCACTGGCAAGGGAGGAGATTTTAGCACGGTAATTGGGGAATGTGCTGATTCACCTCATCCCAGGCAGATGAAATCTTCCCTGTCCTGGTGGAATCCCTAGGGAAGGTGACAGTGCAAACACCTGCAGAGCGGGGAGAGTAAACGAGTCTCAACTTGTGGAGTTTCCTCTGCATTCTTTTGTTTCAACTGTGTGTTCTTGTCCCTCCTTTGGAAAATGCCAGTGTTATAATCCTTATAACATAGATCTTGGGAGATGCCCCTTGTGTCCACTCTGAAGACTTCCCTTCCCTCCACCCATCCCAGGCTCCTGTCTGCCCTTGGATGTAATGGTTTCTGCAGCCATTCCAGGGTGTGCTAATGAAGAAGCAGCACCAGGAGGAAGCAGCACAGATTAATACCGCCCAGAGGTTTGGGTGGGGAAAAATCAGAGGACCCTCGATCCCTCTCATCTCATGATTTACCTTGCCAATAACCTACCTGGAACTAGAGAGGGACCTGAACCAAACGATGGATCTAACACTTCCAACCTTCGGGGAAATTTCAGTGTAGGCCTGTACCTAACTTGCCAGTCTTTATTTGGGACTGCATGAAAGTTTGGTAGTTTAATCCAGGAACACTTCCTGACATATATTGTTATCCAAATATGGCCAACAATTCATTGCAAAAAATAAACAATTCTTGCTCTTAAGCCTGAACTATGAGAAAAGATTTTGGGTCTGATTCTCTACTACCTGTCCCCTTGTGTAATTATTTATGCTTGCACAAAATATGGGTAAATGGCTACCTCTCTTACATCCACATGGCACAGGTGCAAATGACTAGACAAGGGGAACGGCAGGGGAAAATTAGGACCTTACTTTGTGTGCATGACTCTGTGTGATAAAAATCATACAAGCTTATAACACTGGAAGGAGAATTAGCTTTTGGGGCCAGGCTGCCTTCTTCATCCACACTCCTCAATGGGACATCCCACCCACCAGCACCATGACATAGGGAATTAAAGTATGGTTGGAAGGTTTTCCACAAGGACACAACCACCTGCATTGACATAGACTTTTAAGACAGATGTAAGATTACAGTAGAACTTGCTTTACTACACCTATAAATTTGAGTACTTGAACACAGTAAACAGTATAATTCCATATTTATCCTAACTAGAATAAGACTGTAAATATCGGTGTTCTTAGCTAGTGTCAGATTTCCAACAAACAATGAGTATTCACTGTATGTAATTTCCCCCTTAAAAATCTGTGACTATTCTCCCACTCACTCAATTCTGAATATATATATATTTATAACAATGCAAAGTGGATGCAAAATACTACCATTCTGATTTGGTGGAAATGACTCAACAGAGAGCAAGGAGTGGAGATCTGGGCTCTAAATGTAGTCTGTTTAGAATGACATGCTGTAGAATATTTGCATCTATTTTCGAAGATGCACTAAACAGCATGGCTTCACTAGTAAATGTCATTAACTGTTTGAATTAGTAGAATTACTGCTGGCTAGCTTTGGTAATAGATTAGAACAATTCTTGGCAGTGTGAATATAGTGAGAAGTCTGATGGGTTTACAACACAGCTATTCAACCGAAGGAAACTTGGAATATGAATCCTCAGCCCATAATCGCCTTTTCTTTTCTTTTCTTTTCTTTTCTTTTCTTTTCTTTTCTTTTCTTTTCTTTTCTTTTCTTTTCAAGTCTGTATGATTATTTTTAGTCAGAAAGCCATAAAATTGATGTTCAGCTGTTTGTTTGTTTTTTGTGCTGGTTTTCCATATTGCAGTTGGTTGGTTCATATGTTATTTTAAAATCACATAGGAGTTTGGTCATTGACTTCCAACAAGAGCAAAACAGGGCCCCAAATTTGAAAAACTCTACTTTATTCAGTACTAAACTGCAGACTCTGTAAAAAATATAGGATCACTGCAATGATCTCTCCAATGTATAGCACAAATACTATGCAAACCATCAAAACGCTCTAAGGAAGCCAATATTATGCCAATATAGTTATTGCATATGATTCTGATTTAAAATTTACACTGGTTTAACTCTATTGACTTCAGTGGAGTTACTCCTGATATACACAGACGAATTAGGTCCTATTGGTCTGTTTACCCTGGGCTAGATTCTCTCTCTTGCACAAGATATACTCAGTGTAGGAGAGTGGGGGGCTTTCAGGATGGTCTAAAATCCAACAGAACTCTAAAATAGAATATTGTCCCAGGAAAAACTAAATAGTAGCATCTGCTCAAAAGTCTTGTTTTTGGATACAGCTTTTCATGCATTTGGCGTGAAAAAATATATAACAGTAATCTCACCTTCTCAAAGCCATTACTTGGGAAACATTGAATATATCGGATAAATTAGAGGAACCCAAACAGGTCCCTCTTATTTTTCCAAATATGTCTCAGCATTAAAAAGGAGATCTGATACTTCACCTTGCTGGCATCTCCAAATGAGTGCAGTTGAAGAACTGTAGTTGCCACAGCTTGGTACTCATGCAGCTGCAGTCATGGTTGCGCATAATATGTTCCTTCTATTTCCTTCCCAACAACTAACATCACAGTCTGACCAACAAAGACAAACTCAGTTTCCTGATAGACTCTGCACAAGCCGTAGAGGCACCTTCCTCAGTCTGACTGATTCCAAGGGAAGATAGAGAATCGAGGGTCACTGCTGTGCTGAGGAGGGGCAAGGGAGCTTACTTACCCTGAAAGCCCAAACAAAGCTAATTGAACCATAGGGAGCCCTAGATTCTCAGCTCATGCCCCCAGTTCCTTCACAGAAGCAACCAAAAAGTGAACTATGTACAGTCCCAGGGGAGATGACCTAATAGAAAAAAATCTAGAGGATGTAACACAGTGCCCAAAACCTAGCTACCATACCAATGGATTGTGCCCTTCATCTGCCACATTAAGGATGAAATGCTGGTCCCGTTCAAGTCCACAGCAATACCTCCATTGATTAAAGGAGTCAGAATTTCACCCTAGGTCACCAGGGCACTAGGTATCCAGTGAGACCCATACTGAGCATGAAAAGTAATGTGAGCAAGACTCTTCTGGCATACAGAGTCCAACACAGAAACAACTGACAAGCTGATTTGTAGCAGGGTCAGGGGAAAGCACCTGGTGAAGCAAAAATCTCATTTTTACATGATGTCCTTTCATGAATTTCCTGGCCCCACTAATAAACGATGAACACAACACTTCTTCCCTTCTTTCTCTATCCTCCCACAACCTCGGGGGCATAGGGCATCCACCAGTTTTTGTCATTCATTTAGTCTTTTACTGGTCTGCTCAGATTTCTGAGTGTCATGCTGATGGATTTGATTTCTTTCTCTATAGTTCTGCAAAATGTTTCTCTAGGTCACCCTCTTTTTCTCCTTTCAGGTGGTGTCTGTGTAATCACTTCCTGTGAAAGTTGTTTTGGTGGCATCCTTTAAGGTGGTGTGTAATGAGGCGGTGTGGTTCCCTGCCGCCCTGGAGAGAGACGCATCCTTCCAGACACCAGAGTGGGTGGAGCCAGGGAACTCTAAGACCACCCCCCAGAGGGTCAGGCACTGCCCCGGAAGTATAAAGGCCTGACCTCAGGGCTCACTGGGGAAGCAGCTGCTGGGGAGGCCAGACGCCTCCGGCCTAGCTCACGAGTGGGAAAGCCCAGCGGCCTGCGGAAGACCTGAGCACTGGCCTGGCCTGCCCCGCGTCAGCTACCAGAAGGAGTTGCTGAGTCTACCCCTGGCCAGCTATCCGGAGGAACCCATGGTGCTGGACCCCCCTAAGGACACCACCCTGACCCAGGTATCTCAAGAGGGGGAGTCTGGAAGTAGCCTGGGGGGCTCCAACCCTAGTCTGGCTGCAGCACTGCCAGAACCCATGTCAGCGTGTTGCTGCCAGGATCCCCAATGACTCAGCAGCGGGTCTTCTGCTGCTGCTAGGGCCCCAGGCTGGGACGCAGTGGAGGGGGAGGGCCTGTGTCCCCCCTGCCACCCAACTCGCAGGTGGCAGTCTCCCCCTCTCCCAGGCCCTTTGGAACATAGGGCCTGGGCCTATTGTTTCTATATACTGTTGTTGCTCAGCCCCTGCCTCAGCCCCTGCCTGAGGGCCTGAGCACCTGATTCACCAGTGCCCCACCCTGACCCAGGGCCTGGGCTCACTGTGTTTATTTGTACCATCACTAAGGCCATAGAGGAAGACTCCCGCGGCCAGACCAATTCCCCGCAAGAGCTATTCCCCAAGGTAGTGAGGCGGTGTGGTTCCCTGCCGCCCCGGAGAGAGACGAGCCCTGGCTAGCCTCTCTACATGGTCCTACATATGTCCAACATCTTACCACATTTGATACTTTTGATTGGTTTACTCTACTTAGAATTTTTGATGTTGCAGAAACTCTTTCCATTGGACTCTGAAGATCTTCTGCAGGCATTTACTTTCGAATTAATTGATCTGCTTATCAATTTCCATGACTCTGCTGGTGTTAAAAATTTGTATTTTTATGTCAGTAACAATCAAGTTACTTTTCCAGATCTTCTTAAGTTTATGAGAGTATTGTGCTGCTTTTGATATTTGCTTGACATCTAGCACGCAGTCATCTTCATTACACATCTCTCTCTAGACAGGTAAAATGATGTACTTCTAGTGTTTCTTCATCTAATGGTTACTTTTGGGACACTAATAGTCATATATTTCTGTCTGCCGCATGTTGATGAATAGAACAACTTGTTTTGCTGTATCTGCCAAAAACTGAGTCTTGTCGTCTTCCATTAAGCAATGTATGAAAGTAAGTAGAACAATGTCATGAGCAAAAATGAGATCAGCCAATTGTGCTTTAGCATTTGTCCATAATATTCCTTGGTTGCCTTCTGCAGTTACTTTCCTCATGTCCTAGTCAATATCAGTGCAAACACTAGTGGGGAATCAATATACCCTTTCGTTTCTCCAGCTGTCACTGCAAAGTATTGGCTGATGTCACACTCATGTCACTAGATGCTAGCCAAGGAGGTGACTTTACAACCTTGCATAAGACAATGAAACAACTAACAGGAAACTTCATTAGCACTGGTGGCCCTATTAAAGATGCAAATGCAAAGACTCTTAGTATAGAAGAAGAGCAAAGAAAAAGATGGGCAGGGCTTTTTCTGGCTGTTTTAAATAGACCAAGTTCAAGTCAACTACTAGAATTATGTGATGAGACAAATACTAGAACTTGATATTGATTTAGGAGATATTACAATGGAACACAGCCGTGGAGAAATTGAAAAAACCTCATTTTCTGCAAACATTTGAACAAAAATGATTTTTTTTCCAGAAATTAGCAACTTGAATTAAGTGTCTCAGAAGGAGCACTGAAAGAAGCTCTCCTGAGATCTTGAAAAGTTGGAGGCAAGTGTTCCTCTTGTCTGGCAGCACACATGCATATGCACACACACGTTACAGAGAGCACTAAATCACACTACATGATGTGTCTGTGCCAATTTTGTTAGGCTAGCCTAGTTTTAAAAAGAAATCACTGGTGCCTCCTATATAATCTCATCGCTAAATTGTAGTCTTGTGTTCTAGCAATAAATCCATTGGATATTGTTATAGCTGCTAACACAGATAAGCTCAGAGAACACAAAGCAGGTAAAGAAACTGAATGTACTTCAGCAAACAGATGTTAGAGTCACACAAAGCTAATTGTAATGTTGTGTTCTTCCCCAGATTAGTTTTTTCTAGTGCATTTGCTGTAACTGAATATCTTTAAAATACTCTATTAAAATGGAGCTTTTGAGGTGATCCATATATTTTAAGTTTAGTACATGATTTAAACTAATTTACTGAATAGACTTTTTATCTATTTACTCCATTCTGCTGTTACTGTACTTCATTACTAAAATAGCATGTTAACAGATCGTTTGTATTGCAGTAGCACCTAGAGGCACACCAAGACAGGGACTCCATTGTGCTGGGCACCAAACAAACGCTTAAAGTGAAACAGACCCGGGCCTGCTGAGTTTACAAACTACATAGACATGACAGACAGAAGGTGCTAGAAAGGAATTATTATTATCCCCATTTTAGTGATGAGAATCAAGAGAGACTGTGGCACAACTGTGAATTGAAATCAGATCTCCAGTGCCTTAACCACAAAGCCATCCTTCCTTTCTAATAGATGGTAATGAAAGGGACCCATAATCTGTGGAAGCTTTTCTTAACCAACTCAGCTGAAATTAAATTCCATGAATTTACACACACTATTTTCTTCTGCAGCTGTTTTATTCTATTGGTGTATCTATGTACCTCCCAAATTTAAACAGAAGTAACAATCTCTCCTTTTCTTCCTTTCCCTATCTGTCGGTAAAATAGCTTGATTAGCTTATAAGGTGGGCGAGTGAAGAACTCATATAGGGCAATGAATTTTGTGTTTAGTTCTGAATATGGTTAAGTCTATGGTCATTCTAATCTCTAGCTGGAGTCAGTTCCGTAGTATAGGTTCTGCTTCCGTAAGAGTTCTGCCTACCATACTCATGAGCCTTCACCTATTGGTCAATCGTTCCATTGTTCTAGTGGAATATAGCTGTCATGGAAGGTCAGGAACAGAATCAGCAGTTCCTGGAGCTTCCCCCAACTTGAGCTGGTCATCCCTGGACAACAAGGGAGGGGATGCCAATCAGAGAAGGTAACAGGAGAGTCTCAGGAAGAAAAGAACTTTGACATGAGATTGTGGAAGGGCCTTCTTGATTTGGGCCTGAAGGACAGCTGTCACCACAGTCACATAAAGAACAGGTTTAAAACCCAAAGGATAGTGCTTAGATCATTATGTTGTATTATGTCATCATCTGAAATTTGTTTCAGAATGGAAACTCACTAGTTTTCATCATGAAACACCATGAATGTTGGCAGGAATTATGCGTTGTGCTATTTTGACCACCGTTGCTCGTTTTCATGGTTTTTTAAAATCCTTGATAGTCATATATCAATGCTGATGAGAAAAATATCCAGTTCCACATAGGTCTGTTTAATATAATCTCTTTGGCTGTACTGTTCAATTTACAACATGATGAGGAAGGGAAAAAATACTGAACTACAAGAGTCTGAAGCATCCCTGAGAGCCTGGCTGCTTCTTTAGTTTGTCTGGATTAGAACACTGTGATCCTTTCTATTCATAATCTAGGTGGTGCATTTGTGCTGAAACAACTGATTCTATTTGTGGCACTGCATAGCAACTAGCAGTGCTGTGCCATTTTGAGCCAAAATGGCGCAGAGGAGAAGGAGAAACAATGGGAAGTGAAAATCTGAATGATAGGTCACTCTAGTGTTCTGACTCTGCTGGGTTTGTTTAAGATCCTTTGACCTGGATATAACTTCTAATTATTCACACAGAAATAGTTTTTCAAACATACTCTAAATCAAATCCGCTGATTATGTGATTTTGTTCACAAATGGAATAGACCAAATTCTGTCCTCTGTTACACCTATTCAACATTTGTGCCACACTTCTGGGTGGATAACATAGTAAAGAAAGGCCTTGGAGCATACTGTACTAATGAGACCTCTTTATACATCAATTCTACGAATCAGTGGAGTTACACAAGGGAAGAATTTGGCCCTGTGTGTTTTAGCTGATGGAGGGGTTATATGAACCCAGTTCACACTTACTCTGTATCTTGTGTAGCCATTTACTCGAGTGAAAAGTGGGTAAAAAGGCCAATATTCTGATTTGTTAACCTTTAACACCCCCTTTGCTTTCACTTTGCACTGGTGCAAGGCAAGGATGAATGGGACCTGTATTCAAATCCATGTAGTGAATTTACAACAAATCTTAGCTTGATGTTATATTCAAACCTGGTTAAATACAAACAATACCTCTGTAACATGTTAATTTCTCTCTCTCTCTCTCTCAATAACCCCACAAAGACTAATCCTCCTCTCACATCCACGTCAACTGGGAATAGCCCTCCTGTCATCACTGGAGCTACGCAAATGTAAAATGAGTGTGAGTGGAGAATCAGATTCTCAATATCTGAAGCTGAGAGAGATTGTGACTCCCCATGAAAATCTAGTCTGGTTTAAAGCTTGAAACAGCAGAAAACACATTTTCCAATCAAGTTGCTTTCTTTATGAGCAGACCTGGTTGAAAATTTTCCAGTGGAACGTTGTTCCATCAGAAAATGCTGAAACTGCATAGAATGAACCACAACTGACACATTTCATGGGGTCTTGTGAATTTTGACAAAATTTAATTTAGAAAGAGTTGGGGGGAAAATGCATTTTGGTAATATCAAAATGTTCTGTTTCAATATTTTCAGAATGGAATCATTTGATTTTTCATTTCAAAACTACTTTGTTTAGAAAAATTATTCTATGTTATAAAAAATGTAAGTCAGACTTGAAATGAACTGTATCCAGTAACGCTAAACTTTTTTTTTTTTTTTGGAAAATTTTGTTTCATAGAAAATTTCAAAGTTCTTTGCTTTTGTTCTGATTCTGAACAAAAACAAATTTTATAACAGTGGAAATTTTAAAACTGGAAACGTTAAAAGGAAATTCTGGTTCCCACATAGCTCTACTGATGAGCACAGTGTTTGTATTAATTATACTGTGGTATTTTTACTTTGCAGCATAGCATGAACAAAATCAATCACATCAGGTAACAAATTCATTTTCTGAGACAGGAACCGCGAAGATGAAATGTCAGGGAACAGCTCTAGTGTTATCATCCCACAAAATGAATCAACAAATCCCTATTACCAAAGGAGGTGATGCTTGTAAAGAGATAATACACTGTGAACCTAAATTCTGCTTTAAGATACCTTGTTTACAGAAATATTATGTTTATATCTGCATTTCAATGGCTCATGCAAACAAAGTAAACTTGAATTACCTTATTTCTTTTCCTGACCATCACCACTGTAAGGGACTGCGAAAGACTTTGTTACAGCCTAGCTAGGGAACTTCCACTTACTCGGAGCTGACGGGTCACTGTAGGACATGGAAAACCAGCCACAACCAGCTTTAGGCCGGTTCTGTCTGCCCTGCATGGTAGGGGAAAGCCCCTTTAGGAAAGTACCTAATTATATATTCATGAGCTGTTGCTGTGTACTGCTTATTATGGCTCGCTGAGTACCCCTTTGTCGGACTCCGTCCCAGGCAGAGCTCCGGTGCGCTGGGTTCCCCGCCTCCGTGACAGCAACACTTGGAGTCCCCATTGCGGGTGTGTCACTTACCTTCAATAAAGCCAATAACTCGCTGCTTTGCTGCGTGTAGGCTTCGTTCTTTCAGAGCACTCCTGATCGGCCTGCGGCCTAGCACAGCACAACCACATATTCCTTACCCCCAAAGTTATACACATGGAGCTATGAGTATCCAGCAAAATTTGAAAACAGCTCCTAGATAAGACCTGTTTGGTTCAGGATTTCAGCTCATACATCAACATTAAAAATACACAGATTAGTTTTACAAAAAGTACAAGTGCATGACTTTAACCTACTGAGAACCTTGCCCTTGAGTATTCATGTCATTAAATGCTATTCCACTATTATCAAAGGGCCTAATCTCTTAGTGGAAAGACTGAACCCAAGCTATACTTATTTTGGCTCTTTTGTTAAGATAATTTGCCAGTTTTGTTTTGATCATGTAGTGACATATTGACAGACAGATTCCATGCAAACTGTTACTTGAGATATCTATATTCTAGGGATAGAGATGAGACAAAAATATTTTTTGAGCTGTGAATAAATGTAACAGGACATTTAAATTAAATCTGTCTTTCATTATGATTCCCAGTGATAAACATTGTCTCATGGTTCAAATACGAACTATTGTAACAGGGAAGAATACTTTGCAGATCCTAACATGTATTCATGATCTATTAATTCTGATAAAGGCAGACAAAGGAAAGAAAGAGAAATGTAAACTTCAAGGATTAAAAGGCTATCCTCTGTTAACTATTAAGCCAAAGGGCTATTGCTAAGAAAAGACCTATTGTTAAGTCAACCAAACCCATAGCAAGCATTACAAATAATCTGTAATAATAATATTAAATGGTGTAAGGTGTATTGAGTGGGAAATCTGGTTTACGAAGAGTAGAAATTTTAGTTGCTTAATGTTTAGTATTATATCCTGTCTATCAGAACAAGTGTTTTTAATAGCAAACGTACTAACCAGTTTAGTATGGCACGTCTGGATATTGCAAAATATATGTGGATATTCGCAATGTGTACCAGACAAAGGGAATAAGCGTAACTACCATGTGGGGAAGCTGTGGGGAGAAAAGGAAGTTATGGCTTGACAACAGCCTATCTATAAAAGCTTGCAAGTTTGGGTTATTGGTTGAACTATTGGTCAAACCAGACTGTGACTGGTTCAGAACTAGGATCAGACTATTATTGGTTGCAAGCTTTGGTTCCATAAGGACTGGGTATTGTATATGTATTTTTATTATGTGCTATTCTTAAATAGGTTCATTTTTGTGGAAGAAAATGGCTATGGAAGATGCATTTTTCAATAAAAACTTTCACCTACGCTCCTAGCTAGAGGCCTTACATCAGAAACCGGACCGTACTTACTGACCTTGTGTGTGCTAGCAATATAGTTTCATGAAAACTCAAGGCCTCTGAAGTTCTCGAGTTACAAAACAAGTACCATGAGTAAGAATGACAGAGGAAATGAATGCAAGATTAACTTGCCAGTGACGTCAAACCAAGATGGATTCCTCAGGGATGTTCTCTCCCCATTGTGCATATATGATAAAGTCCATAATCTAGTTACCCACCTCCGAGCACCAAATGAATGAACAAAGAAAATTGTCTGCCCCCTTGTCATTTTTATTTATATAGAGAGGGAAAGGTGGGGGGCTTACAATACAATACTCATCACCAGCGACAAGACTGTGATTTAACTGTTTCATAAGCCTTATGCTGGCCCTCTGCACAAAGGTAAATTTAATCCTAAGTGAATACATATTAGCATAGGCACCCATCAGCCACCTGCCGATCAACTGTCCATCAGGCTCCACTGATCAGCTCTTCTCCCTCTCCTTCCCCCTGAGTTTCTGCTGTCAGCCGCCAATTAGCTGTTTGGCGGCAGACAGGGGGAGAGGGAGGAGCAGGGGTGGGAAGAGGCAAAGCAAGGATGGAGTGCACTTGGAGGAGGGGGTGGAGTGGGGGTGGGAAAAAGCAGGGTGAGGTGGAGCCTCGGCGTAGAGAGCGGAGCGGGGGCAGGAAGAGGCGGGGCAAGGATGGGGTCTCAGGGAAGGGGCGGAGTGCGGGCAGGGCCTCAAGGTGGAGCGGGGGTGGAGCACTGCCAACACCTGTGTGTGTTAGTGTTTTGTGAGAATAGAGCAGGATATTTTCCACATCCTATTTCTGTGTATGGAAGATCCCTTATATTCTTGCCTAAATTCTAATTTTAGGATAAGTTGTAGGCTGTGATATTTCATAAGCAGAATATGTAGAAGAGAGTACTGGAGATGCCAGCACTGATATGAGTCTCCAGTTCCAGTCTCTAACTTGCAGGCTTTGCAAGGGCTGGGAGATGGGACAAAGGCTCCAAGCTCAGCCTTTGTGGAAGGTACACTGAGTTGAACAGCAACTCCTTGGGCTAGGGAAGAAGTGGCATTGATAAGGTGTTCTCTTGGAAGGCCTATCTTCTCCATTTTCATAAGCATATGGACCACAATTGAACTTCCTGTGCAGCTGGTGGGCTATATAAAGTATGAACAAACAAAAAGGAGGGAAGCTCAATGCTTTAATGAAGGATGTGGAGGATCTCTTCAAATTCTTTTATTCGTGTGCAACAAACACACCTTTACCAAGCAAGCCCAACTCCTGCCTCCACCATTTAGTGCAGGCACATCTAATACACTGACTGCACCTGGAGTGTATGCAAGTGGTTCCCATTGGCTACTTCCAGCTCCAGGGGAACAGAAATAAGGTGTTGTGGGCTACTTCCCACACCCCTTTTTGTCCTTTAATAGTGTGAGATGGGATTCTGTGGGTGAGAGTGAATGGGTTGTAAAAGGAGGTGAAGAGCTTGTACATTTCAGCAGCTGGGGGTTGACAGAGTAAAGGTAGGTGTATTAATGGAGCGTAGTGGGGCATTGCTGAAAGAGAGAGCAGGGTTAAGGTTTAATGGGCAATGTTAACTGTGCATTTTTCCTGGTTTTCAGAAGTTTGAGTTTTCCTCAACTCAGCATTCTGCAAGGGACCGATGTACCACCAAGCAACCTTCACTCTGCATTAATAGAGTTTTTTGCCATTTAATTGTGTTACGGTGATCCCTGTAGGCACCACCCCATTGTGCTATGCACTGTACGAACACGTAACAAAAAGACAGTCCCTATCCTAAGGAGCTCACAGGCTAGTAATAAGAAGATAATACAACAGGTGAATGCAACAAATGGATGAGGGGAGCCAAGAGGTAACAAATATAGGACTTTGACTTAAGTGTATGGGGTTAACATGGCTATTTCCAAAACTTATCAATTAATTATTTGGAAGGTTTTTTTTAGCATTCTCCCCAGAGGCCATACTATCCAGTGTTCATTGTGTTGTGTTCTGGGGTGCTCAGATATTTAACAGACCCCTTATTATTTCTTGCATCTGTACATTCTTGGTGAAATATTTTGCATTCACTGTCCCACAGGCTGTAATAATGTCACTTTGTGAATTGAGCTCTCACTATGACTGGGTTTCCTAAAGGCTGTGAAAGAACTGAGAAATTGTCTAAGTCCCATACCAAGACAGTAGATCAACCACTGCTAAAGAGGGAAACATGCTTGTTTGAAATAGATGATTCGCTTGTATAGGAACATCTCTCCCTCCTCCCATAACTCTGAAACATGCTGGAGATGAGAGAGTGCTTTGTGTTTATTAGTTGGGAGCTGTATTATGCTCTGATGTCTGGGCTTAAAGCTTATTCCCCCTTTGTCTTTGCATCCAATGCCATTTTAAAATGTCATAATTTTCTCCCTAGGGCTAGATAAAACCCTTGAATGTCATCCAAAATGTCTTACTGAGTGCACGCCAACTTTAGCAAACCCATAACTAACATCCAGCTGGATCTCTTCTTACACCCTGCCAGAGTTCTTCCTTCTCATTTGCCATGCAGGTGTTCCATTCTCCCTCCTATGCTAATGAGCCAGCCACCTGGAGAACCCCTGCCTCCCAGGCCCCTATCCCATCATGCATATCGGATCTGTAGGAAGCAGAAGATATTGAATGATAAGTTCAATGATCTGAAAAACAAATTTCATTTGATGACTGTCTGCTGCTATAAACACAGTGCAAAGTCCTATGCCAGGAAAATGAACTGAATTGCTCACTTTATAAAGTGTGAGATTCCTTAACTTTTTATAACATACTTTGCACTCATGTTTGCTTGAAAATGAATATGCATCAGGCTATGTTTTCAACATAGAATGCAGTACTGAAAATGCCATCTACCTAGAGGTACATATTGTAAAATGTATTGCATTTTCAGGGAGAACATATTTCATATATGTCAGCAATAAAGCGTACATAAATAATAATAATAATAAATAATAAAATAAAATAATAATAATAATTAATAATAAAGTGGCGAAAGAATTTAACCCCTTTTCTTATCTCAAAGACATTGGTTCAAATATTGGTCTTAGCTCTGTTCTTTGAGGAATTTTGTATAAATTACTTACTGTCCTGTCCTTGGCTCAGTGTGGTTCAACTGCTTTTTATGGACACTATCCCGCAAGCTACTGAGTGCCCTCACTGACATCAGGGGGAGCTGGAGGCATGCAGCACCTGGCTGGAGATGTTCAGCATAGCGTAGGATTGGAGGATGTGTTATGTGGGGTCTCTCAGGGTTAGACCAGGACTAGTCGATATATTAATTGATGACCTAAGTGAAGGTTACTTCAACTCTGACTAATCTATAGGATGACACCAATGCTTGAGTCATGCCAGAATAGTCCAGAATGTTGTTCCAGTACTTTTTCTTGGAGCCAGAATGGCTTCTTGTGATATTTCCTATACTTGTGTTCCAGCACTTCCCGAGCACAGCACTCACCCCCTGGATGAAACACAGCTAGGAGGTTTAGCGAATGCAGCAAGTTACACATTAAAAACTGGTGTTGCCTGATGACTTAGGTGGCTGCTTGGACTCAAGTGAGAGTGCTTTGGTATAAGGAAATGCATGATAATGCAGCTGGGGAAATAGAACCCACAGCATAAGTGTAAATTAGAGAAGTGTTGTATAAGAAGTAGTCATGGGGAAAGAGAGAGAGATTTGGGGATGATAATATGAATTCATGTCACATCCAAAGAATATGAAAAAGCTCTGTTATGGGATATGTATATATAGAACACATAGTGGGCCTTGCAAGACATAGTGGGCCTAATTCTTTTCTCACTTACACTGGTTTCACCTGGGCATTGACTTCAATGGAATTACTCCTGACGTATAGTAGCGTAAATGAGAGGACAATCAGACCCAATGTGTCAGAGTGCTTTGTAGAATGCATTGGTAAGTCTGCATACAACAGCTTATAGTATCTCTTTACATTGGCTAGGATCTGGAATAATATGCAGAATTCTGCTTCGCTCACTTTAAAATAGATATAAAGATAGAAAAGTTTCAAGGATAGGCAACCAAAATGGCACAGGGGTTTCAGAATGTGATTTATGACAAAGTTTGAGTAAACTGAATTTCTTTAGTATAAAATGGTACCAAATGGAGGGACATAACAACTAGCTATATTTATCTGAAAGGTGTAAATACTGAGGGATGTAATTATTTTAGAATGATATATAAGGGTATAATAAGGGGTAATACTTTTCCTAATTTTAACCTTTAGGTTAAATGTCAAGGAGGGAGGAAACATCCTGACAGTGAGATATATTAGGGTGTGCAGTCGTCTCCCAATACTATCTCTTGGGACATTTTAAACTAGCCTGGAGAAAACAGTAGAAAATGTACTGTAGAGAAAGTCCTGCACTGGACTCCGGGCGAATGGCTAGATGACTTAAAGGAGTCACTAGTTTGAATGTTTCTATACTTCTCTGTTTATGGATATAACAAGTTTTCTCTGGTTATGATAATTCTTTATACATCATGGGCCAGATTCTCGTCCTTACTGAGGCTGGTTAGTACTGGTCCTTCTCTATAAGGCAGCTACAGACCCCAATATAATCAGCTACCCAAGGATTCCCTCAGCTTGAGAAAATTCCCAGATGGCATAGCATAACATCTCCTATTACTCTAAGGCAGGGGATATGGTCAGGAAAAAGGAAGTTTGGCTGAAGAGCCACTGTATCCAGTCAATCCCTAGCTTATCAGCTATGCAACATATAGCAGCCCTTAGGTTGCTCTAAGTTGTATTCTGGACCTGCTCTGGTAACTAGATTTGGGGGCACCTCTATACCAATATAGCTCAGGTGCACTGGGCAAATAAAGTGAAGTTCTTTGTATTTAAAAGGTAATATAATGTGAAGCAAGGCAGATGGCTACTTTCACAGGACAGTAGGCCCAGATCTTCAGAAGGTACCTAAGTCCCAGTGAAATCAATACCTTTGAGGATCTGGGCCTACATGCCCAATTCTGCAAGTGCTGAAAGTCAGTGGGAGTTGAGGGTGCTCAACACCTCCCAGGATCACGTCTGCTGATCTGCCCAGCTGTACAACTGAAATTACTGAAGATCCAATTCCCTTGGGGATAGACTTCAACACTGTTGCTCACAGAGTAAGATATAACTCAGCTGAGTAGCATGGCAGGCCAGGACACAGACCACTGTATTTATGAAGATCCATTTTCTTAAAAGCCCCACATCAAGGGAGGAGAAAGGACATAGTATGACACTATGCATTAAAGCTCTTAACATAAATAAATAAATAAATAATAAAAATCCTTCTCACATACAAAGTCAAGCTCCTCTGTCCTTCAGGAAGGAAAGGAGGAAAACATCTTTTGCTCCAGTCTTTTGTTCTCTTTAATATTTTGCAGCTCTACATAACCATGGTGATTGGAACTGTCTGGAAGCCAAAGACAGATAGACCATGGAGGAACACAAATCAGTCCAAACGTCAATTATTAGCAAGACTTTCTGTCCTTGCTGCTACCAGTGTAATGGTCTATAAATTGTGCATATATGACCTGATCTTTGATGAAACGTTTTAGCCCTTCTACAGAATAGTCACAACAAATTTGTTCCCTTGCTTGTTCAGGTACTCACCAGAAATACTCTCTGCATTTAATGGCATCAGAAGTTTTAGATTTAAAGAACAAATAGAAAGAAATAACATGTTTTATACTATGGCATATTTGAATCATAACTCAAATGCGTATCATTACTGCATTCGCTTGTGAATCTGTTCTGAAAACAGTATGGCCTTAAATATTAAAACCAATATATAAACTAAATAAATTATGAATACACAGGTTTCTCAAGCCAGAGAAAAGAATGAAAGAGCAAGTGTGCTTGTTCTAAATGGCTAATACCGACAGAGCGTGCATGATACTGTGAACTATCTAGCAATTTTCTTTTATCTCCACATTCATACTGTGTTTAGCTGTAAACATAATGCAGTGGACAAAGAGACAAGTGTGGTAATTCAAGTTAACTTCACAGTTGCCTCTTGATATATCACAACAACATGTCACTCAGTAATCCTGCTGAGTAAAGTGTAATTACCATGGAACATCTTGTGCTGTCTTGGGATTTCTCATACGGTAAGTCAGAAATGAATTCCTGTCAGTGCTGTAGGAATACTGTGGTACAGCTGTAGGAACAGACTGGCTGGGTCACAGGTCAGGGTGTTCTGCTACGAGTACAGGCCATTCGGGACATGCTTTCTTCGAGTGCAGGCAGACAACCACCCTACAACCCAATGCAGGCAAACATGCATCCACTGTATATTTAGGAATTTATGTGGCCCCATCACTGTAATAGCTGAGTGTATAAAAATGATAATGAATTTATCCCCTGGTTATCCCTGTGAGGTAGAGAAATAATAATATTCACTTTTAACAGATGAAGAATTGAGGCACTGAGAAAATCTGTAGAAGTACTGGAAATTGAACCCAGGTCTCCAAACAGTGCCTCAACCATGAGCACATCCTTTATCCCTCCCCAATCTGCCCTCCTTTCAAAATACCATCATATACAACCACCTTGATTGGTGGCTTGAGTTCTGATGGGTGGTGCTTCCCACTGAATGCAAAGTTAAATCTCAAGTCTGTGTTGCTTTTCAAGCCCTTCATGGGACTGGCCCAGTGTCTGAAACACTGCCTCTCCCTTTGTGACTGTGACCTCCCATGTAATTTTTGTTCCACTATGACAATGAAAGCGCTGACCACTGAGGGTGACGTGATCACAGGAGACTAAAAAACCTAACTCAGCTGAGAGAGAAGAGTTACCACCCACAGATCTCACCATGTTCAGAAGTACATGAAAAACTCATATGGTGAGCTTATCCTTATTTTTTATTTAAAAATGAAAATACTAATATAACGAACTCCAGCCAATGACTCATAGCTTTGACTTGACATAACTTGACAATTACCTCTTCTGTTCATTCCCTTTGAAGCACCTGGCAATGTCAGAAGACATGATGCTGGGCTAGATGGATCTTTGGTCTAACCCAGTATGGCCGTTCTTATGTTCTTAAGCAATAGGGAGAGAGATTGTTACCTTGTCTTTCAAAGCTTGTAGGGCAGTCTGATACCACAGTCGTGGACATGATATAAAAATGATGGATAGGTAGATGGTCTGATTATCTGGGCTTCAGTGGGAGTTGCTTATATCGAGAGCAGAGAGAATGAGGTGTCAGATTACTGTCAGGAGCGTGATAGCCGCTTAAATCAACATTTAAATGGTATCTTAGGATGGATAGATGTAGTAGCAGGGAAATGTAAAATAGCTGTAAGAAAAACCAAATTATCTGCAACCCATATGGGTGTAATGGAGGAGAGTGTATGTTTGAGAGAACAAGGAAGGAGTTCTTTGTTTTTCCTACAAACCAATGTTTCTTTATCTGCGTTTGAATTCTCATTGAACTATTCACAGAAAATATGGCTTCGAAATCAACCATTAAAGATTCTCCTTAATATCTACATACCATTCAGAGCAGGTCAGCTTGTTTTGAGTTTCTATGTGTTGAAAATCATCAATTATTGCAATAAAATATTATCAGTTTAAATACAATTGGCCAGATTCATCCCTGGTATAACTCCATTGATCTCATCCCAGCATTTCTAGTTTCAAGTAATCAAGAAGAGCATCTGGGGATTGATATTTGTAGTGAAAGAACAGTGAGAACTGAAAATGACATTTTCCCATCTAGACATCAAATATAACTCTTTTTCTTGAGATGGGGTTTACAAAAATAAATCACTCAAGTGCACATGGATAAATCTAATATATCTAGTGATATATTCAAAAATATTTCAATACCTTGATTCTAAATGTGCACCACTCTGCAGTTGTCTAATATTTCTGTGGCCTGATGTTATTAAATTCTTGGATGTTACAATGTTTTGTTATGCTAATTTATATACCTGGAAAGTATTTGAAACTGTGACTCACAATTTGTCTTAGTATAAGTAGGACAAAATTAAGCATCCTACTGAGCGTGATTGATTCACTGTGTTTTCAGTTCAGTATGTAACACTCAATTTTTTCATCCCTTCCAATAAAATCATGCTGAACCATCCATTATTTTAAACATTTGAATGGAAAGAAGAAAAGTAACTAATAGGGCTGTAGATCCCCTCTCTTGCTTTAGCACAAAAACCCATCTACACCCCTAAGCGTCCCCTCCACCCCAGGAAAACAACCCATAAGCCTGATCAGAAAGATTGCATGTCCTGTCTGTATTTGCAGGTAAGTGGCTCTATGTGGGCCCACTTACAATAATGTATATCTAGAGATGCCACACTGAGTCAAAACTGAGAGAAGAATTTGGCCCCATATGTTCTTTTGTTTTAAATATGGTCAGAAAAGGTAGGTCCTGATCCTGCCAACTTCTCTGCATGGGCTGCCTGTGCAGAACCCCACTGATGTCGATGGGGTTCCATGTGGGCACAAGGTTCCACCCACACAGAGCAGTTTGTAGGACTGGGGCTTCAGATTGTTTCCTGTGTGACTGGGGCATCATTTCAGAAAAATTCTGGTTGGGGAGGAGGCAAAAATGGTGTCAGTATATAGAACATTATATATATGATATTATATCCTGCAAAGCCTGGTGGATGGGGAGCGAAGCAAAAAAGAGACTGACCCTTGCGGCCCATCGAAAATGATGTTCCTGCTTATCTTGTACTTGGTGGTTGGTCCCTCCAGCTTCCATCATCTCTAGCTACCCTCCTGATAGGATTTCAGAATACAAACTGTGGGAATCACTGGACCCACCAAATCTGGTAAAGGAAGTGAAGGCATTGCCTATGGAATAAACTTGTCTAAATAGTTCATGTCTACATCATCTTCATAGTAATATTTTATCATTTTTTAAAAAATAAATACTTGTTTTGAATAAATTAGTGGCTTAATAGATGGCATTTGGTGGGAAGGGACTGGTGTCATAAATATAAAGGGAACGGTAAACACCTTTAAATCCCTCCTGGCCAGAGGAAAAACCCTTTCACCTGTAAAGGGTTAAGAAGCTACGATAACCTCGCTGGCACCTGACCAAAATGACCAATGAGGAGACAATATACTTTCAAAGCTGGGGGGTGTGGGGGGAAGCAAAGGGTCCTCTCTGTCTATGTGATGCTTTTGCCGGGACCAGAGCAGGAATGCAGGTCAGAACTCCCGTAAAGAGTTAGTAAGCAATCTAGTTAGATATGCGTTAGATTCTGTTTTGTTTAAATGGCTGATAAAATAAGTTGTGCTGGAGGGAATGTATATTCCTGGTTTTGTGTCTTTTTGTAACTTAAGGTTTTGCCTAGGCGGATTCTCTGTGTTTTGAATCTGATTACCCTGTAAGGTATTTACCATCCTGATTTTACAGAGGTGATTCTTTTACTTTTTCTTTAATTAAAATTCTCTTTTAAGAATCTGATTGCTTTTTTCATTGTTCTTAAGATCCAAGGGTTTGAGTCTGTGTTCACCTATGCAAATTGGTGAGGATTTTTATCAAACCTTCCCCAGGAAAGGGGGTGTAGTGCTTAGGGGGATATTTTGGAGGGGGCAGACGTTTCCAAGTGGGCATTTCCACTGTTATTTTTGTTAGACACTTTGGTGGCGGCAGCATAAGGTCCAGGGACAAAAGGTAAAAGTTTGTACCTTGGGGAACTTTTAACCTAAGCTGGTAAGAATAAGCTTAGGGGGTCTTTCATGCAGGTCCCCACATCTGTACCCTAGAGTTCAGAGTGGGGAAGGAACCTTGACAACTGGTTATAGACAGGAAAGTAGCGGTAGGAAGGAAAATGTTTACTGAGGAAATTAAATATATTTATTCATTTTTTTGTTTGCACTTTATGATTTTGAGAAAAATCTCTGCCTCCATGCTTTACACAGTGCTGGGTGAACCTGGATTTGGGTTTGATGTGAAAATGAAACTTTCCTAAGTCTGACAACTTCATAGCAGAGACAGTATCAGGATCCCCATCTTACTTGGTGTTATCACCTTGGGGGAGGCTGCTGTCCATGTTTTGACTTGACATTTTGAAGACGGATTGTAAGTTAACACCTGGTACTGGAAACGCAGCTGGCTGTGCAGCTGCTCTTTACCAGCACTGTGTATGCTGTTTTCACCATCTGTTGGACCGTGGACTGATGCTGATGTCCTTTGCAATGGGAACCACCTTTAACAGGAGGCCAGGAGTTTTCCTTATCTTGTGAAAATTCTCCACAAAAGTGCTGGCTTGTAAAAGAATTAATATTAATACTTTGTAAAAACCTTTTCCCTTTCTGATGTCTATTGATGGCCTGCATCTCTCCCCAGGTACAATATCTAGGGAAAGAATGGGTACCTGGGGAATTGTTGAGATACATTGCTCTGTAGTGTCTTTCATTGGCAGTAGCAAGCCCTGAAGTATGAAGCAGAAGTTTTAGCTTCATATTTTAATTGACCCGTGTAGGGGCAAGGTTGCGGAAGATTGGCGAGGAGCTAAGTGGTGGACTGAGTACGTGACTGGATGTAAGTGGAGGATGCAGGCAGTTTAAATGAACTTTGTCTGACAGACCCTGCCAAAAGATATTGTAGCATAAGTCAGCATATTTTTGCCTGTAAACAAGTTAGTTTATGTAATAAGCATAAATCATACATATAAGAATGTAACCAGCTGTTGACCCCATGTAACCCCGAGATAAGTGCGGAGAATATAGCACTGCAGTGGACTCCTCCCCGGCGGAGTCCTGCCTGGTCAGCTGTCCCAAACGGCCAGAGTCCCCTGCAGCCCCTCCGTGTGTCCTCCCCGTGCAGATTGGAGCGTAAGTTCTCCTTCCTTCCTTCCTTCCTTCCTTCCTTCCTTCCTTCCTTCCTTCAATAAAGCATAGTTTACTATTCTTAGGCCTGAGTGTCCTCCTTTTGCTGGTATCCCTCTCCCCCCGGCCCTTGCGGGCACAACCCGATGTTAAAATTGGCCCCATGTGTTAAAGTTTCCTCACAGTGCAAATCTCAGGTGGTGAAATGATAGGCTGACTCTCTGGGCCATAAGAACTAGGCCAAATGTGATACAAATATCATATATATGGGTGGTATTTTAGCTAGAGTTGTCTTTGCGTTATATTTCCTAACTTACTATGCTACAGTCATTTTAATCATCTGCTTTGAAATTCTAATGATAATCATTAAAAGAACGAATGTGTCTCTAGAAACAAGTATGGCTCTTAACACATACTGGGGAGCTTATTGAAAACAGAACCATTTCTCTGGAAACTGGAAAGTTCCTATATTTTTTAGCCTTTATGTGCAACTGAGGCAAAAGTAAAGAGACCCTCAATTTGGACTCCATATTTGAAACTTTGTTTTAAGAAAAGTATTTAATAAAGTACAAAGAAAGTAGACGATATATTCAGAAGACCCACTTATGATATGGAAATGTGGGTAAGGCATTTGAAGCAGGAATTTCTTCCTTTGTATTATACCAGATCCATACTCCTGCTAAAATAATTAACCAGGAGTGCATGTATAATGATCAACAATGTAAGGTATCTCCTGCCCCGGGTCAAACACTGGGTAAGACTCCCATTGACTTCATTGTACTCAGATACAGTGGCAAGGAGGGTGATATAAGAACCTATTGAACTGTGAGACCATAATTTGACCCTATGCTCATGGAAAGGAGCCAAGGAGTTTCCTGCTTAAAAGAACTCATCAGCATTCTGATATTTAAAAGAAAGCAACTAATGACAAGCAAACAAACAGGAGAATATAATAATTAAAAGTGTTGAGACAACATAAATTACTTAAAGCACTTTGAGATCCTGAAACTGGTGGTGCCTTAGAAGTGCAAAGGGTTATTACTATTAAAAGAAAACAAACTAACTAATGTGGATCATGTACCAATTATACTGGAGAAATATTTGCTTAGGGTTACAGATAGAATGTGAGCACTGATTTGATATTGCAAGTGGGTCAATTGAATAAAACTCTTCTCAAGGCCAGGTGATGACCGAATCTGGGCAAGTGGTAAAACCAGTGACTTTTCTTGATCTAGAATTTGTTCAATATTATTTTTTGTTTAATATTTGTGCATAATGGTTTGAAGAAGCAGGA
This sequence comes from Lepidochelys kempii, assembly GCF_965140285.1. Lineage (NCBI taxonomy): Eukaryota > Metazoa > Chordata > Testudines > Cheloniidae > Lepidochelys > Lepidochelys kempii. Next base: position 92,681,140 of record NC_136383.1, read on the forward strand.
CCAGTGTGAGGAGAAGCTATGAGGATATGTGTACTGAGTCGTTAAATCTCTGGCCGGATTCCAGGCAGGTTCTAGGTGAAAGCTGTATGGTGAAGTAGAAAGAGACAGTGTAGCTTTAGAGGCTACATGGTTTTGCTTATTCTAATAAAATTCCTTGTTCAGCATTTGAAGAAAGTGACTCTTTCTGTGAGTCTTTACCATTATGATACGGCACAGTTCAATGTCAGTTTGAGATCTGCCTGTACGTGAAGTCATTTGATTGCTCATCCATGCTGTATGTCTCTGCCATAACTTAGTCACTGCTGGTAGCGACAGTTTGTCCTGAAGTCAGCCTTTACAGATTGCTGCAGAAAAGGATAAATTGTTAACCTCTCACTATAAGGCTCACTGTGTATAAGGCTATGTCTGATAAAAGACCACTGCACTGTGAGCGTCTGGTTCCCCACTTCTCTAGGAGCCTGTTGACCATTTAACAAGCCAAGCAGTGACAAGCTGAAACCTTCTACTTCAGATGCAACCCCCAGCATGTTACTGATCAATTGCAGCTTCCTCTTAGTTTTTTCCCTGCTCAATCCTGACACAGTGGATAAAATAACCAGAGAATTTACAGATTTCTGCTAATATGTTTTCAGTGTTAAAGTTTCCTCAGAGGAAGCTAGCGATGTTGCTACGCTGCCTGTGACGCGTGGTGTATGTGTGAAGTAGAGCAGGGTGGAAACTTTTTGTCAAACCGGTTCTCCATTGCAAAATGCTGCTTGGACAAAATCGAATTTTTTTCACAAAATCCTGTAGATTTTGATGCAATTTCCCATAAAAATATTGAAATGGAAAATGATTCTGGGCTAACACAAAGAAATTGAAAACAGCTGCTCATCTAATTAGTAGACTGAGTGCTTTATCTTGTTTTCTAGATCAAAGGGTCAAACTGTTTAATAACAACACAAACAGGAGACATTTTGATCTAGAAATTAAAATAAGGCATTTCAATGAGTACTATGCACAGCTGCCCTTAATGATTTTAATAACAGAATAACATAGAATAATAGAATATTTATCTTGACATCATATTATGCACTACTGGTGACATGCCGTAACAATGTAAAAGTAATATAAAAATTAAAAAAAATGAAATGAAATTTCAATTAAAAAAAATTCAATATAGAATTTTTTTAGACTTTCCATTTAATGGAAAGTTTCAAAAATATTTGTTTTGTTTCATACTGGAATGAAAATGTCTACATTCCCCAGCTGTCTAGTATGAAGCCACCCGCTCTGAAATGCATGTTTGCACCACTGCCTGGCGTGTGAACATTAGTGCTAAAGATATGCAGAGTAAATTGTTTGCAAAAGCATGGGCCAAAGAAACTCCTCCGCTTTTAGGGTGTAAAAAGTGGATATGTTTTAGCTGGTGATCCCATGGATGAGCAGGGGGAGGGACGGTGGGTAGGGTCCCATACTCACCTCTCACACTGATGTAAATCAGGAGTAACTCCACTGATGTCAGTTGTGTTACAGAATTGTAAAACTGAGCACCCTGGCCCTGATCCAGCAAAACAACGAAGCCTGAGAGGTCCAGGTGAAATTCACACTCTTAGTGTTAAGCACATATTTAAGTGCTTTCCTGGGTTTGGGCCAGAGAGTTCAGCATCTTGCAGGAGCAGCCTATAGTTAATAAGACCCCAATTTAGTTCCATTGTATACATCTGTGATCATATGTCTGCAGGTGACTAGCATTCACTTTTCTACTGATGCTGTTAAGAGTCTCATCAAGTTGAAATCCAGGAAAAACAAATCACTCTATTACTTTAATATGATTAAGATGCTGAACAATATTTAGACACAGTGTGTATCTATTTCAAAGATCTCAACTTTGTTGCCACTTGAGTGCTTTCTATTCTAACAGAGACAATTAAAAAAGACACTACTGAGAGTCTTCAATCTCAGTCCAATGGATTGCTGCATTTTAATGGAGAACATTTATTCCAACCTGTAATTACATTTGGCAGTCTGAAATCATTCATCTTTTGCTTTGAAGCCAGGCTCTCTCTCTTGAACATTTTATTTTAAAAAACCTTCCAGTCATCATCCTGTCTTGTTACAAGGTGAATGTACATATGCTATTGGATGTTTATGCAGAATCACAATACTGTATTTCTAGAAGCTGCATTTGTGTCATCACCTTTCCTTTGTTCAGGATACAATGCAAGCCGTCAAAGGTTTGCTAAAACAGAGATGGAGAAAACTGACATTACTTAGGCCAAGCAATCTTTTAAACTTAAAAGGGCCCTTTCAAGGTTGAGGGGATGAAATTTGACCTACCTTTCTACCCTAGTCCATGTAATTATTTACACAGGGCTACTGCTTGAAAAATTGTGGAACAAACTGCATTAGTTGGTCATATGCCCCCATAATATACAGTAGGTGACATTATGGAATTCCTTGTGGCTATATTTTAAGCTTTAAAACCTTTGAGGTGAAGGGGGTTTTGTTTAAAACGCCTTTTTGAGCACAGGCCACAGAAGAGGAGGAATTTAAAATGACAGAAATTTTACAAGCTTGAAAGTGCCTTTGTGACCTCCAGAAGTCTTTTTCTATAAAAAGAAAAATGATCCTTATTGAGCTTTAAAAGCATCCACAAGGTGTTTCTCTATTGGCTGCCATCTTGGACTCTTTCATCCAGTAAGAGCTACATTTCATACTTTGCTGTCACTTTAAAAGTTCAGCATACTGAGGGGTCCCACAAGATTTAACATCCTGGGAACCAAGAAATCTTAGAAAACAGTTCTCAGCAGCAATTGTCTCTAGCTCCCCCATTAGCAGCATACCTCAGTGGGAGCCACTTGAAAATCTTTGGGTTTGATTTAACAAAGCAGTTTCAGCTGTTGCCACAGTGTGCTCAGTGCACTGAGGAGTGTGTGTGTGTTGGGGGAACTTCTTGGGTTCTATAGTGTTAAGCAGAGCTGGTCAAAACATGGTCAGTTTGTTTCACACAAAAAATGAAATTTTAAAGTCTTCTGATATTATTGATATTGGAGTTTTAGTTTTAATTTTCCTCCTTTCTCTTGCTTTTTAAGTGACAAAATGAAAAGAGATTGGGGAGGGTGGAAGGAAAAGGGCAGAGAAATTGGGGAAAAATTGTGCTTGACAACTGAGAACATTGAAAAAAACTGAAAATTATTTTAGAAAAGGACAATTTTTGTTGAAAAAATTTTTGAATGACAAATGTTGACTAGCTCTAATATTAAGGGATCAGGAAGTGTCTTGATATTAAGGGTCCTGGATAGTTTCAAAAGGATACTGCACACATAACTGATTGAGTTAGTGACACTAACAGAGGGCAAGTACTGTTTGAACCAATTGACACTTTTCAGAGGGGATGCCCATGGGTACAAATGCTGGAGGAGGTGGGCAGGATGGGGAATGCCAGGAACAAGTTGTTACTACTCTGCAGATGATCCTCTAACTGTAATTGCAAGTCAAACACATTCTCACTGCTCTTCCACCCTCCTGCTGCCATCAAAGTAAATGGCAAAACTCCCGTTAACATGAAGAGGGCCAGGATTTCACGCAACATTTTATATGCACTTGCATCTCTGGTCACATCTGTGGTGGAAGTAGCTGTAGCCACCAAGAATTACACCTGGGTGAAGAGGTATGCTAGAAGCATGACCTAGAAATTGTGCCTGACTTGGCACATTTCTTAGAGTTGCCAGCCACAGGCAGATGGTCCCCTGGCATCAGATTTTTGCCTGTGTGGGACAGCAATAGCAACAAGATTCCCATTCCATTTGTCCAACTTTGGGCTCAGAAAAAAAAAGTGTGTGCATGTGAACAATGAGGAGGTGGCCCACAGGAAAAAATGTACCCACTCCAGTCATTTTCTTTTCCATTCTCATTATCACAGGGATTTGTGTATCTTATGCTATTTGGCAGCATTCTCAGCACATTATTTATACGAAAGGGAGGCTTTACCATTTTATATACTTCCTTCAGCAATGTACTCTGTGATGGGTTGTAATATTTGGCTGAAGCCCAAGAGTGTCAAGAAGCTCTGGGACTTCAGTGCTAAGACCCCCTGCTGGAAGACAAGGGGTTAATGTACAGGGACTAGAAGCAACTGGAAGCCAAAAGCCTCCAATGAAACCAAACCAGAAATCAAGGGTAGATTGGTGAGTGTGGCTGAAGAGCCAGACAATTACTCTGAGCCCTGAGGTAACGGAGAGTTTTATTTACTTCACACCTTATTGAAAGGGTGTTTGTGACTTTTATTTGCTTTGAACTCTGAAGCCAGGGAATTTGCACCTGTTTGTGTGGCTCAGAATTTGGAATACTGTTTGCTCTAACTCTGAAGTCAGAGAGCTTTGGGACAAAGTGTTCGTCTACATGGGGAAACTTAATGACCTAGCCATTCTAGTGTAACTATATCAGCATGGCTATATCGGTAAATTTCCCTGTGTAGACAATCCTTCTGTTTATTCAAGCTCTGAAAAAAAATGGATTAAATCCCCCTTCAGGGGCATACAGAAGGACGTTTGCTTGAGTATTGCTTTATTCATTTTGCCTGGGTCCTGTTTCATTGAAGGACCATTTGCCCATTTAGACAAATGAAAAATAAGCTGAAAAGCTTTTTAGTAACAGTGACTCAGTGGTTTAACCTCAAGCTGCCTACTTAAGAATGCATTCTGTGTCTCATTCTTAATAAAATTCTCCATTTGTGAATGGACAGTGATAAAAGGATTTGACCTTTATGTATTATTGCTTGATTTCTTTTTCTGTATTTGCTGGAAAAATTAAAATCAGGTGCTGAACATTCTCATTAGTATTCATTTCAAATATTCTTGCATGTCATTATCCCTTTCAACACAGAGTTGCTGTATAATATAAATGTGTATAATATAAATGTGCTTCTGTCTACATCTTCTGCACTAGAGCTTGGGGAGCTTTTCATTGTGAATGGTTTATTTGATGAATTTTGCCTCCTTTTCAGTTCCAAACAATTTTTGATCTTTATGAATTTGTTCATGCAAGCACATCTCAACCTGTGACGTGCTCATAAGCAGTTTGCTACCTGCAAGTACTATTATTACCATTCTGTGACTGCTCACAGTATTGTTTCTGTTCCTTCTTTGGATGAGTAATAGATTAGGGAATTTTTAGATGACATTAAACCTTTCTCTTTCTGGAAACTTTGCATTATGCAGGGTCAGCACTTCTATAAAAATTAGGCTATTGTAATATTATAGGCCGAGTTAGTGCTGAGATTAACTTTCTTTGGTTGTATTCACCCATAGAAATTGTGTGTTTATTCTGAGCATAAAAGGCATGGTCAGATTGTTCATGTTATTTCCTTGTAGGGCAGAGTCCTGGTTAAGGTCTTTTGCATGACCCTTCTTGAGTAAAAAGAAAAGGAGTACTTGTGGCACCTTAGAGACTAACCAATTTATTTGAGCATAAACTTTCGTGAGCTACAGCTCACTTCATCGGATGCATACCGTGGAAACTGCAGAAGACATTATATACACACAGAGACCATGAAACAATACCTCCTCCCACCCCACTGTCCTGCTGGTAATAGCTTATCTAAAGTGATCATCAAGTTGGGCCATTTCCAGCACAAATCCAGGTTTTCTCACCCTCCGCCCCCCCCTCCACACAAACTCACTCTCCTGCTGGTAATAGCCCATCCAAAGTGACCACTCTCTTCACAATGTGCAATTTATCAGCCTTGGCGGGCCTGGGTCAGCTGATTCAGGCTTGCGGAACTTGGGCTGCGGGGCTGTAAAATTGTTGTGTAGAGGTTTGAGCTCAGGCTGGAGCCTGAGCTCTGGGACCCTGTGAGGGGGGAGGGTCCCAGAACCTAGACTCCAGCCCACACCTGAATGTTTACACAGCAATTTTTAGCCCCGCAGCCTAAGCCCCGTGAGCCCAAGTCAGCTGACCTGGGCCAGCCACCATGCCACGGGTCTCTTATTCCAGTGTAGTTGTACCCACAGGGTATGTCTTCACTGCAGCATTTGCAACCTCACTGCTAGAGAAACATGGGCCAAGCACAAAGTCTGATCAGCCACTCTGAGACCTGGCAAACTTACTTATACCAGCATCAGGCTGTTTAGGACATTTATTTTAGCCTCTCTGGGCCTTGGACTCACAGCAGTGTTGCAAAAGATGCAATCTAGGACAGCTAAGTCAAATTCTTATTAGACAGAAGCAAAAAGAAAGAAATAGGAAAGAGAATAAATAAAATGGGGAAGGAAAATGACAGCAGAAACCAAAGTCTCTCATTCCAGAGGTGGTCATGATTTAGCTGGTGCCAGTGGAGGTGGCATACCATCTGGGTCCCTCTCTCTGGCCTGATCTGGTCTGGACATCTCTCAGGATCAGGGTGATGGAGGCCCAGTGGTATCACTGTGGAACCTGGGGTTGCTAGAGATGGTTGAGGTGGCAGCCATGATGGTAAAGCTTGCTCCTTTCAGTCCACCTGGTTCCCAGCGAGCTGCTAATTTGATCCTCCTACTGAAGTACTTTTTTAAGGACTCCAAAAGGGAATGATAGGTGGAATAGCCCATTCTCCCACTATTTTGCTCACCAATTAGCCCTCATTTATGACATACCAAGTCTGGTCCATTGATTTTCAGTCTCACACTTCTCTAATTTACTAGACATGATCTCAACACTGTCCTTGGGTTGTATCAGTAGGCCTTTTTGTTTGAATTAACCCAGTCTTTTGTCTCCTATTTTACCTCTCCCATAAATATTTATTATTATAGGTGATTGGATCATTTTATTAACTTTTATCAGTTTTCCTTCAGTTGGGGTAGGCCTTCTAGATGCCAGTTATTACAACGGGCTCCATGTAATCCTGGAGCAGCTATAACCAGGGACCGAGAATAGAGCAGTATCTTTTCCCATCCCAGCAACCCTGCATTCCGTACATGGCACCAACAGTCCATTCCCCCCCCATCCAGGGATAACACATGGGCCAGCCCATCTCTTCTTCCCCCTTCCCTCACCCGCAGACAGCCTTCTTTTGCTGCCTCTAATGTATTGGTCCTAAAGTATTGCGTGGTAGCTATCTGTGTTACAGTGTTGAAGATTTGATGTTCAAAACAGGATTTGTGAGGTGAGAGGGTTTGTTACAGTCACACTGCATAGAATTTTATTTTTAACTTTTTCTTTAAAAAACAATCCACAGGAAATTACTCCCCCAAATCCCTACATTAAAAGAGTGTTATTTAAGTTGCCAAGCCAAGCACTTGAAAGTTAAGAAAAATCAGATATATAGTTCTCCATGCAACCTTAATTCAGCCCCCTACTACAGTATGATGCAATCTTTAATTACATGATCACATACTATTTGTTTTTCAACAGAACTCCTGCCCTCATTCAAGATGCAAGTTGGATACATAGACTGGAGGCAGAGTTAAGTTGCATTGGCAGCCATAAATCTGGCATGTCCTAACTTTTTAGTGCTTGACTTTGCTTTTTACATAACTTACATATTTAATATGTGTTTTGTGTATAGTATTATATAAGTACAAAGGACTTCTGTTTAAAAATTAATACAATTCTCCCAGCTGTTCTGCAGAAGATCATTTGTTATCTCACACATTAGTCCAGCGATTCTCAAACTGTGGGTTGGGACCCCAAAGTGGATCACGACTCCATTTTAATGGGGTCACCAGGGCTGGTGTTAGACTTGCTGGGGCCCAGGGCTGAAGCCAAAGCCCAAGCCCCACCACCCTTGGGATTTGGCTTTAGCCCCCCAGCCCGGGGCGACGAGGCTTGGGCTTCAGTTTTGGACCCCCACCCCACCTAGGGAAGTGAGTCTTGGGCTGGCTCAGGCTTCACTCCCCCATCCTGGGGTGGTGTAATAATTTTTGTTCTCAGAAGATGGTCACGATGCAATGCAGTTTGAGAACCCCTGCATTAGGCTATCTCTCACAGTTTTTCAGACTGCTCCTAGACCACTTCTTCTGTTTTGATGCATTTGGTCTCACATTCCTCCCCTGATGGAGATTCCCTCTAATTACTCATTTTTCTATTCCCTCTTTCCACCCTTTGCCTAATACAAAAGTAAATTCAAATCTGAATTTTCTTAATTTTATAGGTCTGTATCAGAATTTCTCCATTTACTGAGGGCTTTGTGACCCAACCCTATGTGGCTGCATAGCTGATTAGTAGAGACTAAGACCCAAACACAGCTATTTTGCCATTTGAGATGGGCAAATTTTTTTAGGCAAATACTTAATTGGCAAAAAAATATATACTTTTTTAAATTCATTTTTCAGGGCGTTGGAACTATTTGTGGATTTAGGGCAAATTTGACTGAAACCCGCCCCTGGATTTTTTTTAATTGCGAAGTGTTTTGATGTTTTGAGTTGAAATGATGTTTGATTTAGAAATATAGGACTGTTTTTTAGAAAATGGTGAAAAACACCCCAAACCAAAACACACACAAAATAATAAAATTGGAAAGGGTTCAACTAAGAGTTTCATTTGACTCCAGACCAAAATTTTGTGTTTTGGCTTTGGTTTCAATGAGCAAAAACTTAAACAAATCAGTTTTGGTTTGAACTGAACTGACTCTTTTTCTTAAGGATTTTTTGGCTCTTCCCTGAACTAAAAAATCTATTATTTGCTCAGCTCTAGTTGCCACTTACCTTATTTTGGCTGCAAGGGTCTGTGTGCCTCTTCTCCCCCTCACATGTCCCTTGAGCAGGTAGGCACAAAGGTGTGGGAGTAGGCTGAGCCTAGGCTACACTCTCCATAACATGTCAACCAGCAAGGCTGAGCTGACACAAGGTGGGGAATAATCTACAACCAGCAAAGGGCTGCAGTAAATTATTCTCCTTTGGGAACAAGGGGAATCAGGGGGTCTCTGAGTCACTCTTTCTGTGCTACTCAGCATAATGGCTCAGTTTAGGTCTAAATTCCTCCTGTCTTCATCTATCTATACACCCCTTTTGCATACACTCCCTTGTTCTAAAGAAATGTATAGCATGATATGCTACCTCACAGAGCCTTCATTTCTTCCTTCCCCATACCAATATTCATCAAACAGGATGCCTTTTAGGTGACCTGCTTCTTTTGTAGGCCTTGAGGCAAAATAATCAGGTTAGTTTGGTGATTACACCTTTCCTAAAATCATCATTTGAATGAGACTCCCCAACTATAAAAGATAGACACAACCTCATGATACTTATACTGCATGTTCATGCTTGTGCACTTTCAATGAAATAAGAGATAAATGTTCATGAGGGTCGTCTCTCTTTATTTTTTAAACACTTGACTATAGGATAAAACAACTGAGATATTTGGTGAGGTAATTAATGAGAATTTTCACATTAGCACTTCTTTCAAGCTTCTTTCTTGCTACCAGTTAATCATTATTGTTGTTTATGGTTTGTTAAGCATGCTAAGTGTGCTTGGTGCTATATGTGATAGATGTAGTAGTCTGTCCCAAGCAGCTTACAGTTAGAACTGGTTGAAATGGTTTATTTTGGGGGGGGCAGGGTTTATGGAGGAGAAGAGAATGAAATTTTGAAAAGCCAATGAAAATAATATGAAGAGTTATTGCAAAATTTGTACTTTTTTTAACAAGATTTTACTTACAATCTAACTAATGATCATAGTATAGTAGTTACTTATCTGATAGTATTAGAGGTACTGGACTGGTAATATTATAAAAAATATCCAAAATAGCAAATCAAACCTAGTCTCTGTTATTTCAATTGTATTTCCACCCCAAATAATTTTACAGAATAATTGAACAGGTATTTTTTAACTTGCTGAGACTTGGCTTCAAGTTCGTAGTGACAAGGGTGCTAGCCTGGAACTCAGGAGACTCAGATTCGGTTCCTTGCTCTGTCATAGACTTCCTGTGTGACCTTGGGCAACCCCCTTGTCTCCCTGTGTTCCAGATGCTGTACTGGATGCTAGTTCTTGACTAGCCCACAGAGATGTTGTGAAGCTAAAATACATAAAAGATTGTGCAGTGCTTAGATTACGGTAATGGGTTGGGGGTCGGAGTGGGGGATAGGTATCACAGATAAAAAGTTCTGTGAATCTCCTGCAGAATACAGGAGATTCACAAAAGTCTCTATTTTGTCTTGCACAAAAGTCTCTATTTTGTGACCTTATGGGGCGTGTAGAGCCCTGAACATCTCATAAGCCAGTTGCACACAAGGGCCACCTATTCTACAGACAAGTCAGCCTGGTGCACCACAGTAAACACCCATGCCACAGGTGAAAGTTTGAGTTATACAAGGTCACAAGACATGTAAAGAGTAATACCCTGGGGTTCTGGAACTCTTCTCCCCTGCTAGGACCACAATATTTATAGTAGTTACCACAGCCATAGTGCTGTACTAATGACTACTGTGCAGTTCCAGACCTTCTTGTTGTTTTTTAAAATAAGTAACAGTGTAATTGTTGAGAGAAGTATCTTTGCCATCCCAAATTCTGCCTGGAGAGACTAGAAGTTGGTTCAAGTTCCTAGTCTCTGGATAAGACAGTATTTCCTTTGCTGGAAATGAGAATCCCAACTCCTTAATCAGTGATATCATTGAAATGGGAGCGATGTGGTGGAATCTTCCACCCAATGGGCTTCATCTCTGTGCTAAAAGCATCAGCTCCATACTGAAACTTTCACCTGGGACACTTCCATTTCAGATGTTCAATTTTAGAGTGCTATGATTAGCAATAAAAGGCCTGAAAGAAATGGTCCCTTCACAGATTTTAAGGCTGCAAGAGACCATTATGATCATCTAGCCTGATTTCCTGTATAACATAGGCCCAAAGAATTTCACAATTCTAATCCTGTACTGAGAGTTCCTTCTTTTTCAACAGAGGGGCTCCTTGACCAGATTTAGTCATATCTGCTTAATTTTCTGACAAAGATTTTTATTCCACTTCTCTCTTCTTAGCCAGAAAGAACTCCGTTGTAAGTTTGGAATGCAGGCTAAGTTTGCATGACTGGCAGTTATGAAAAGCAAACCTTTATTTGTGTAAACTGAGCACATTTGCTATGGAATCACTGAAAGATAAAAATCATGGGACCCCACGATGCCATCTTTTCAGCCACTTTTCAGGACAGAGCCAAACTTTAAAAATCACTCCTGTCAGTCAACTCTGGAGGGACTCATCTCCTGATAAGGTATCAGGGAATGTAATGTGTGTACTCACTACATCCATCAAGTGCTTCTCTATGACTTACTAACAATATACAGCAATAAGGCAGGACGGAGTCAATAACTCTACCTCTGGGGAGGGGCACCTGGCATTGGTCACTGTTGGAAGACAGGATACAGGACTAGATGGACCTTTGATCTGACCCAGTATGGCTGTTTTTATGTTCTTATGAACAGTTCCAGTCTTTTTAATTTCTCCTCACATGGAAGCTGTTCCATACCCCTAGTCATTTTTGTTGCCCTTCTCTGTACTTTTTTCAATTCTAATATATCTTTTTTGAGATGGGGCAACCAAATTTGCACATAGTATTCGAGGTGTGGGCATACCATTGATTTATACAATAGCATTATGATAGTTTCCATCTTATTATCTGTCCCTTTCCTAATGGTTCCTAGAATTCTGTAAGGTAGTGGATAGTATTCCAGTGAGGAGTATCTCTTGCCAACTGAAAAGGCCAGTCCAGTCTTAAGCCCTAGGAATCCACTTATTAGATAAGGTTAGCCCCAATGGCTGGAGTTTAGTCATTCTGATCCTGACACAGCAAGGTCCCTTAAGTATATACCTAACGTAAGAACCCTGAAAGCATCCTCATTCATTCTGATGGCACAGTTTCCTTCCTGGGTGCTGCCAGAGTTAAACAGTGCTACTCGTGTGCTCAGGTGCTTTGCTAGATCAGGGCCATGTACCAGTATAGAAGCTCTAGCATGAGAGTATTTTCAGTGTTGTAGATCAGGAACTGAACCCTACAAGCTATGGAAACATGATTATATTTGATTAATAGATTCATAGATACTAAGGTCAGAAGGGACCATTATGATCATCTAGTCTGACCTCCTGCACAATGCAGGCCACAGAATTTCACCCACCCACTCCTGCGAAAAATCTCTCACCTATGTCTGAGCTATTGAAGTCCTCATATCGTGGTTTAAACAAGTCTGTGTTTGTTTTTATATCATACATGAGTTTTCAAATCTCTACAAGCACATGTAACTGAGATTTTTTGCTACTCTTGTAATGCTTTGACCTCTGTGCCATTGAATGGAGACTATTGGGGAAAGCTTTTGGAGGTAACATTTTAACTCATTTATTGCATGTGAACGATTCTTTTCTGAGGCCCACTTCTTAGTGACCATTTTCTGGTAGATATAGATATACACTCTTCATTTGTTTGCCCTGAAGCTTGAACACAGCTACCATGCATCATACTACCCAGACGTATTCTTTGGTATTAGCAGCCTGTTTTGTTAACTTGGGTCAAGGTATGGCAGTAAACCAGACAAATCATGTCACAGAAACTTAATAGATTTTGTCATAGCATGGTTCCTAATGAACTCATTTCATATTCATGTAAAGGTCTAATATACTTTCATAAGAATTCTGTCATGGCGGAAAATTAGTCAAACATCATTAACTGAGACAAAGCAAAAGGGTCACCTTGTAGTTTTGAAAGGAAACACTTTGTAAATTTCAATTACTATAACAAAGATGCAAAAATAAACCCATTAAACCGTGTCTCATGGTACATTAGGGAAGGAGGGAGTGTGTACAGTGTTTAGAACAAGGGAATGGGGGCCAGTACTACTGGTCCCACTTCAGCCTCTGCCATTGATTTGCTGATTAATGTAAGGCAAGTCATATATTCTCCCGGTGCCGGAGTTTACCCACCTATAAAATGAGTATAACACAACATACCTACATCCCAAACAGGGGGGGCATGAGAACAAATGCTTGGATTAATCCTTTATATGAAAGTCACTTGTGGCACCTTAGAGACTAACCAATTTATTTGAGCATAAGCTTTTGTGAGCTACAGCTCACTTCATCAGATGCATACTGTGGAAAGTATAGAAGATCTTTTTATACACACAAAGCATGAAAAAAGCTTATGCTCAAATAAATTGGTTAGTCTCTAAGGTGCTACAAATACTCCTTTTCTTTTTGCGAATACAGACTAACACGGCTGTTACTCTGAAACATGAAAGTCACTGTAGAAGCTAAGTGTAGCAGTAGTATTATTAAACTACTAAAGACAATAACTATAGAACAATGCAGTCCAAAGAAGCTGAGTAGACATAAAATAAGTAATTTTGGGAAAATACCAGCAGGGTTGATTCCAAGGCCGGGTAAGTTTCAATACCCAAATGGGTGAGATGTTTCACAATAGAAGGGTATATTTTCAAAAGGCTCCATCATTGGGTAAGCTGCACAAACAGTCTATTATTCCTGATGATATGCACAGTTCACAGTAGTCCTTTTTCTAGAGTCTAAGCTAAAGTTGCAGCAAGTCTGGAAACAGGATTCACGCAGATACAGTAACCAGGCTGTTAGCCCCACAGTGATGGTAAGTCCATCAAAGCCAAATTCAGAGCAGTGCCAGATGCCCAAACACTGCTCCACAAAGGATCAGATTATCAAAGGAACTCCATTCCTATTTAAGTGCCATTGAGATTGCTGGGAGTTAAGTGCCTAAATACTTTTGAAGATCTGGATCTCAGTGCCTTTAAAAACCAGGGTGAAACTATTTACATTTTACTTCCGATATTTAAGGACATTTTCAAAATATTTGTGACTGTTCTGCTTGTGGTCCAGATTGTGACAGGCCTGTACTTGGGCACACAGAGGGGGAGGAGGTGTGGTTTTAATTTATTTGGCACCACTTGTATAACCTGTCATGCCAATAACATCTATGGAGCTTGAAAAAAAATATACAGGGCCAGACCGAGCTGCAGACTTGCACTGGAAAGAGCACAGGGACTGCTCTCAGTGCATCCCCAAGGTTCCCAGTGCTAGAAAGGAAGTGAGGCAGGAAGGAGGTGGGTCCAGGGCCCTGCAGCAGTAGCAGAGGAGAGTGCACCAATCTAAAGCACAGTGTCGTCTCCACAGTGATACGAGAGGCATAACCCCTCCTTGAACACCTCCTGGGGCAGTGTGGCTACAAACAGTCTGTTACTGAGGGTGGCGGCTAAATATCACCATTTGGCACAGTTTAGATTGGAAATGGGTCTTACAAAGTCATATAGTGATATATATTCCATGGGCTTTCCTCCACTTCAGTGGCCTTTGGATCAGGGCTGTAGCATAGGTTTAGATTCAAGCAGTAATACTACTCTTAGGCCATAATTAAATTCCCCAGTGAAAAAGCTACCCGAGGCTTAATAATTCCTAAGAGGGAAACTTCATTGCTGCCACTTTGAGAATAGATAAACCACCAACAAAAAAACCCTGCTGGTTCTTATTATGCTAGAAATGTTTTTAAATAGCTTTGAAAGTAGGTGTTTATAAATAAGTAAATTAGCATGGGGAAGCAGCAGCAGAGGGAATGGAAAGAGGGCATGGGGTCCGAAGTTAGCTAATGAAGCTCAAGCATTTTGAAAATGTGAAGAGGGCCACCTTGTTGGCCTTGGAAATGTAATGAAAACAAAAGGATAGCTATCTGGTTTGAAGCATTTGTCAGAATCTCAGTTAATATTTCCTAAGCATAAATAGAAAGAGGATGTGAAGGTTTGCATCAGGTTGTAAAAACTTGGTATCTAAAGCAAGGCACCTAAGTGGCTTGATTTGCAGAAGTGCAGAGTCACAGGCTAGGGCTGTAACCATTGGACCATCCATAAGTTAATTTAAGTTTATTTCACTATAGTAAGTCAGATTGCAAAGTACAGTAAAGCAAGATGGAGATAGAAAAGTAGGAAAGCCAACATTTGAGTGAAGAGTCTCCAGTCCTATCAGTTTTTTCATAGATTATGAATCTATGATCCAGAGATTCCAAGGCCAGAAGGGACCATTGTGATCATCTAGTCTGATATCCTGTATAACACAGGCCATAGAACTTCCCCATATCTTTTAGAAAAACATCCAGTCTTTATTTAAAAATTGTCAGTGATGGAGAATCCACCAGGACCCTTGGTAAATTGTTTCAGTGGTTAATTACCCTCACTGTTAAGAAATTACACCTTATTTCCAGTCTGAATTTGTCTAGCTTCAACTTTCAGTCATTGGATCATATTATACCTTTCTCTGCTAGATTAAAGAGCCCATTATCAGAATGGTTGTGTCAGTGCAACTCCCACAATTTTTGTTTTTATCTGCAAACTCTGTTTTGCTTGTGTGGGAAGGGAGAGGAGCTGGCGGAGGGCAGACACATTATGGATCGTGCTCTATGCAGCCCCAAGTGGAAATACTGCTGGAAAATACAACATAATTGACCCTGCACAGCACAGAGTGCCTCCTCTGGCCTGGCTCCCTAACTCAAAACTCCCATTTGAGGATCCAGCATGCTCTGCACCTCTCAGAATAAGGACTTTAGTACCATTAGTGTTGGCATTAATTTCACTTTGCTCCTGCACCTCTGAAAAGGAGGTCAACATAAAGTCATGGCCCCGGGTGGACACATCATCTAAGGTAGCCATTATGTTAGAAGGGATGATTTGCTCAGTGATTAGTGTGGGGAGTCTGACCTTGCTCCCAGGTAATGGTTTGAGGGTGAGGATAGGGTTTGTACTCCTTGCTTATCCTTGACATATGCAAGGTTTATGTGCTCTTTCGTCCACCCCATCTGCACAGTCACTAACATGTTCTCTTTGAAAGGAAAGTTCAGCAGGAACTCTGCAAGTTAGAATTTGCAAAGCCTGTCCATTGTGTTTTCCCTTCTCCGACCTACTGTTTATTATTACTTAACATCTGAATTAAGATATGACTTTTATGTCCCATTCGTGGCTCCATTGTGCTGTGCACACCACATATGGTAAAAACAGTCCCTCCCCCAAAGAACTTACAACGTAACTGTGACACTAAAATAAATATAACAACTATATTTATTCAACAACAGAAAATTAAGATATACAGTTAAGAGTAGTAAAAATAAATCTGAAGAGAAATAAATACTATCTTTTTAAGCATTCCAGTGATAAATATTAGACTGCAGGAATATTAGGAAAAGGGAAATTAATTTGAGACTGATTAATGTCTTAGTGCTTTGTGAAATTTCAATAAACTGACAGCTGGTATCAAAACAAAGCACAGCTATCCAGTTCCTCTTAGTTGCATAGATGTTCCTCTTCAGATGGGAAAAAAGTACCTTAGATTTTCATTTGAGACTGTCCCCCCCCACACACCAAAATGCCCTTTAAGTATATTAATCAGAAATGATTTTGATGGGATTAAAAGTTCCAACTGATTTTCATTTTCTGTAGTATTGGAAGAGAATGTGAAACCAGCCTAGTACTAGATATTCTGTGCTTTACTTTTGCATTCATAACTATTTTAATTCAATCATCTCAGCAATGAAATTAACGCAATCAAGTACAATGTATCACACATCTTTGTCTGAAGTTGCATTTTATTTGACTCTCAACCAGTTTTCATTTTTCTAATTTTGCTAATTAGCTGTGGAGCTTCCTTCATGTATACACTTTTTTCTTTTTCCCAATGAAAAAAGCACTTTCCAGCATTAGTTTTCTTTTTCTTTGCTTTTATGTTGAGAAGTTTTTAGTTTGTGGAGGTGATGTTCGTTCTTTATAACAGCCTTTATCTCTACCATCTAAATCAATTGACAGAGAAATTCAGTCTGTCCATCTGTCAAAAATATGTACCAGGAATCTTTAATATTTCTAGTATTTCAAATATATATAGCTGACTGGGGTGAAAACAAAGAGTAAAACAAAAACCTTATATATTACATATATTTAAATGCAGTGAGCAATTTCAAAATTCTGATTTAAGTATATTCAAATTATAGAAATATTCCAAATGACTTTTCTTTTTAGCAGCCCTGAATTGCTTTACACAGACATTTGCTCTTAATCCTGCTACTCCAAAGTATGTGATTCAATCTGCAGTATCAAACTGTTTGCTTTTAGCAGGCACTTTATGAGAGATTGGACACCGAGCTAAAACGTGATGGAAGCCTTTCAACCCCCCCCCCCCTTTCACCCCTCCTTGCTGTTAAAATCCTCACGGACATATTTGCGTGTGGACTAATCACATTACAGCTAAGATTTGTCAGCCATTCAGCAATTACAATTCACCGATCCCAGGCAAGAGATCTCTGATATGCTAGAGGGAAATCAACAGGCTTCTGCTCTGTCTCAAGCAGTACCAATTCTGCCAGCCCAGAGTCTCAGCAGCATTGCTGCTTATGCAGAACATGGTGCTTAGCAGACAGCCTAGCAGCAGCTACTGTTGCTTTGACTATTTCCTCCGCACCAAATCACAAGAGGAGATTAAAATATAAACAGACTATACTTTGCCCTCTAGCTTCCTAACACAACGATCTCGCCCCTCCCCACAGGTGCCTCTGGGTTCCAGCAGCAAATGGGCGGTTCAAGCAGAGCAGATTTCTGCTCCTGCTGTCTGAATATGTAGCTCTATAAGTTGCATACAGAGACACACGCAAAATCCACCGTCCGCCCGCCCTTTTTCTTTTCTTGAAGGCTGTTAGCAACCTTTGCCAAGGCAAAGGATCTCTGTCTCCTGACCAGTCAACAGTCAGCTTGCCTTAGCTGTAGCTATTTCTTCCGAGGGAAGCATGGTTGTCCTTACCCCGCCCCCCAGACTCCACAAATGCAGCATTGTCATGGTGTCAAATATGCGTTTTATTTTTATTTTATTTATTTATTTATTTATTTATTCATTCCCGGCTCCAGCGGGCCAGGGCTCTGAGGGCTGAGAGAGCGAGGAAGCGTGGAGCTGTCCTCGGTGCTGAAAGGCAGTAAGGCGCAATGATCGGCAGATGGCGCCGTGCCCTATTTTAAAAGGACGTGAAAGGAGAAGAAGGTGCTGTGTAAACTCGTCCCAAACAGGTTTCCCCAGGGCAGCTATCAACAGCTCGTCTCCAAAGAGCACTCAACGTATGTAACTCTCCGCTCCCCGTCCCTTGCTCTGGCATGAAAGAGAAAGCTGCACAGATACGAGTCTGAGACACCCTCTCCCCCGCAACTAAACTCTAAGGGGTAGGCACAAAATGTGCCAATTTCAGAGCTCTGGTTTAATTCAGGGCGTGTACTCACCATGTTGACCTCTGAGACCATGTCTATATTGGCAATGTCTATCCTCATCCCGACGTCAACAGGAGCACCTTTAATGAGAAACAGGGGGGTTTGTTATGCACATCACAGGCATTTAAAAACACCATCCCTGTGCCTGGCTGTATAGCGGCATATATACATGGGTGTGTGTTTGCATGTGTAAATGGGGTGCATCAGGGGGTGTGTGCACGCATGTGAGTATGTGTGTTTGTGTGTGTACTTGGTCAGAAATTGGCCCACAACCATTTGCAAGGACTAATTTGCAATTGAACTGACGTTTCCCTCTAATACAGGAAATGCAACACGGTTGTGCTACACGTTGAAAAAGACTGACAAATTACCTCCAAAGTCTGGCCTCAAGCGAATGTCGTATCCGTGGAGCAATCTGTCCACTGTCTCTTTCACATATGACATGTTGCTAGGCTCATTAACGCTGAAGGGAAGAAGGACGGATTGGATTGAGAATCAAGGCTAGAAACTGCTGGCAGACAGAAAAAGAAATGCACGTACACCTCCCAAAACAATGAGATCAACAGTCCGCACACGCACCGACAAAACCCGGAGAGAGCACCCCGGAGAATAACGCTCACCTTTGCGCACAGCAGACCATGGCTATCATCACGGGGAACGAGAGAATCCCAAAATACCCTCGACTGTGAACTGTCCACATTCCTAACTCTGTCTGAAGAATTGGCTTTTCTGCGAAGATCCAAGGAATGCAACTTAGTCCAAGGCAGAGCAATAATTCCCAACAGACCAACGCATGCGCGGAGCTCGCTTGATCTCCAGACACCTTTCGCCTTGAAAACAATTTGTGTAAAACCGTCAACAGAGCCAAACCGCTCGAAGTTCCCGGTCTCTTCAGCCAGGTTTCTCAGAGCAGCTCAGAAAAGCACCAGCGTCGTGGGCTCAGACAGAACCAGGCGCTGCTTTGGCATCTAGTGTGGACAGTCCCCGATTGCACATTGCAACCGGAGGCTGTCGATCTGGATGGAGCTCAGACGCCAGGGAATTGTTCGGGACATGGCCGGCCGTGGAAAGTGTTCTGGGACAGAGCGGGTCACGGTTTCTCTGATGGGGGGCGGAGGGGTGGGGTGGAGTGAGAGAAGCAGCAAGCCCGTGAGCTGTGCTCCGATTATGTTTGTGGCGGGAGCAAAAGCCTCTGTTGTAACTGACATGGGCAACAGCGGCTCCACAAACGTGAGCGCCACTCGGCTCCCCACACCTACAGCCACCACACAAGTGGCCAGTACCCGCCCCGCCGCGGTAGGCATCCGCAAACGCGTGGCACACCTGATCGCTACTACCTCTCTTCCTCGCAGCCCTCCGCACGCGGGGGTAGCCTGCACCCTGCCTGGGTTTTGTTCCTGGGTTGTGTTTTATCACCAGGAATAGCTCATGCGGCTCCCGAGGGGTGGCAGGCACACCTGGGAAGGAACCCTGTGTGCGCACCTTGGGGAGACACAACACTGCAACCGGCGTGCTGCTGCGGCACAGCTGGACACAGTGCGGGCGCGTACTGACTGCCCAGATGTCACACCGCCGCTCCCAGCGGGTTTGGCGTGAGAAGGCTGAAGGGCGGGGGGCGGGCTCAGTCTGTTCTTTTCCTTCCAGACATTTCTTGAATGTTGATGAAGAGCAATGCGACGGCTACAATCCGCCCCCCTTTCACCACAGCACAAAGGTGCTTGCGGGATCCGGGATCCCAGGCTGCCTGCGCCTCGATGTTTGTTTGTTTCCTCTCCCGAATGTGAAGTGCAGAAATCATTGTCACAGGGCAACAAGTCTCCTCGGAGTTTCCCAGGGGGGTTACCAAGGTAAAAGATAACGCCCACCCTCTGCTGATTCGGGTGTTTGATACCCAAGGCAGAGAGGTCAAGGATCCTGAGCACCAGGGCACATGAATATGCATACTTGAAGCAAGTGATCAGTCGGGACGGCTTGTTCCTCAAATAGACAGTGAGAACACGGAGGAGTTCTGAGCAGCTCAAACGCTGGGCAAAACGTCCCTCCAAGGGCGCCTGTCACAGTGGAGTGGGAGTCCAAGGACAAGGTCGGCATTATACTAAACCGCTGCAAACCCACACAAGAGTGGGAGGAAGAAACCTTTGCCAAAGCCAGGTACTGCAGCGAGCTCCTCTAAAAATGTCAGCTAAACTAGGGTTTTTTGGTTTCTTGCTCCATCTTAAAAAATAAAACTCTTTTTTCATCAGTCCCAAATCAAGCACCCTGCACCTGAGCATTCCTAGACTTTGGAGAAGTTTAGATCACAATCCAAATCAAGCAAATGCCCCCTATTCCTGTAATGGGCTGAACCAAAATCCTGGATCCAAACACTATGGCCTAGGCCAATTGGCACATGCTTTCAATTTAGGGGTACCGACCCATCTCTGCCTAAAAGTAGGAGTAGTTTTTGTTTGATGTGCTGTAGCTCAGTGACTTCATAACTGATGTGGATGGTGGATTGTCTGAGTCAGCTGGTGATTTTAATGGGTGCTGGAACAATTTTTATAGTGAGGGTGCTGATGATAGAAACCATATATCTGGTGTTTGTTATTCAAGCAGGGGTGCGGCAGCCCCCTCTCCCCCCCCCCCACCTAGTTCCATCAGCACCATGGCCTTCATGACACCCACAGCACTATTGTAGATGGTGGTCGGCTCAATTTATAAAACTGGGTATACTAATGATCTGATATGTGGCCTGTGATTGGAGCTGTCATGGATTGATCATTACAGCCTGTAGTTTGTGGGAGGGACACACATTTCCTGTTGTGGTAAGGGACATGCTTTGTTGATCTTCCCTTGCAGGCTAATGGCACCTGATTGGCTTCCAAAGGCTTCTGAAGAAGCATGCTGTCCTTTCAACAAATTACGCTATTGAAGGGTCTGCAGACTTCATAATGATCTTTTGTTCACAACCATCTAAAGGGTGGAGAAGTGCTATGGGGAGAAGAATCTCTTTTAAGGAGAATCCATGCTCCAGCTGGATTTTCACATATTTCTTCACATTAACTGCATTTTTTTAACTTCTTGAATATCTGATTACAAAATCGTTTTAGTGCTAAGTGGAACCTGTACTGTGGGAAACAGGTAATTCATCTCTCCCAGAGACTGCACTTAATCCATCCCTTGTACTTGGTACTGATCATGAGGTATTGTTGACTCACCAAGAACCCTACCATGAGTGAATGGACCTGTTCTCTGGTGATTCCATTCCCTTCTTGCAGAGAGTTCCAAAGGGGGTGATTTTGGCAACTGATGTGCATCCTCATGTGGGGCTCCACCTTGTCTCTCCTCTTGTGTAGTGTGTACTATTGGCCTGTGACAATTTGATGTATCTCGCTATGTACAGCATATGAATTTTGCCTGATTAATGAAATTGCTGTATCATTGAATGCCTCAGTGTATGTGGAATACACCATCTTCCACCCGAGGGTATTAAACTTTGATAGCTCCCATTGAAATGGGACAAGGGGATGGCCATATCCCAGATGAAACCACGGTTCTCCAACTTCTCTGTGGGAGGCTGGGATTTGGAAAGTGGAATTGTTAGGATAAGGATGTTCAGGCCTGTCTGTAAAGGCCTATACTCTAAGAATTTAGGTGTATTCTTATCACTTGGCTAGTTATAGAGGTACAAAAGAAAGAATCAAAATCACTGTCTGCCAGTGTAAGGTCCTTCTCTTACTGAGACAGTCTGGGATAGCTGGGATGTGAAATCCTCACTTCTGTATTGTTTGTCATTATAGTTCCCACTTTGCTATTGTTTGTCTGTATAATCTCTGTCTGGTTCTGCGATTGTTTCTGTCTGCTGTATAATTACTTTTGCTGGGTGTAAACTAATTAAGGTGGTGGGATATAATTGGTTACATAATCATGTTACAATATGTTAGGATTGGTTAGTTAAATTTCAGTAAAATGATTGGTTAAGGTATAGCTAAGCAGAACTCAAGTTTTACTATGGTACTCTGCAGGTTTCAGAGTAACAGCCATGTTAGTCTGTATTTGCAAAAAGGAAAAGGAGTATTTGTGGCACCTTAGAGACTAGCCAATTTATTTGAGTATAAGCTTTTGTGAGCTACAGGAAGTGAGTGTGGGAGGGGGGGAATGGGAACAGGGAATGGGGTGGGGAAATTGGATTTGAACAGTCTCAAGGCAAAGACAGCACAGGTTAAGGCAGCTGTGTGGCAATAATTGTACGTGGTGGCTAAGTTGTTACAGACAAATTGCACTACCTTAAAGAACTAAATGTAGGAGTAAGTGATTTAAAGAAGTGAGTGAAAAGTTACAAATAGCTTTTGCAAAAATTGATGATACAGGGTTTGCAGGAAAGTAAACATTTGGGAGTTGTGGAAATAGTAAAAGAGTAACAGTTGTGGTGTTACAAGAAGGAAGTTTTTGTTTAATGATAAAACCCAGTTATATAAATGTAACTGTATGTGCAACTCTGTGCAGTCACATTGGATGGAAGCTTGGTAATTAAATTATCCCAGGGGGTCAGGTAGAGTGGTTACTACCACCACTATGCTTCTGTCCCCAGAAGCCTTCACAGCTATTCTGAGGGAAAATGGGCCCTTTTCCCACAGAAATGGTCTGTAAGGGATTGCTCCAGGCAGCAGGCGGAGAGAGAATCTGATCAAAATTATTTGACTATTGGGTAATGTAATCAAAATCACTAAAGGACTGTAAGGGGTTTCTATTGGAACGTAACTTGGCTGCCCCGGCTGTGTTTAGTTGTACAAGATGGGAGTATAATCAGGTACAGTTGTGTAAAAGAGTAATCACAGTGCAAGAAACGTTAGGCAAAAGAGAATTTTTTGTGTGCACAGGTAAAAGAAAAGGAAAAGGGGAGGAATGATGGGAACACTAAGCCTTTGGGTGGCTCTGGGGGATTGGACTGCCGCTTTGGTGGGTGTGCATGAAAACTGTGGGCATGGGGGAGGCAGTTACACCTTATGTAAAATTAATATCGCTAATATGTTATGGAGATTAAACTATATGGAAGGAATGTGCATTTTCCCAGGACGTGTGCAGTGTATATTGGAGATGGGGTAAAAGAAATACAAACAAAACAAGGAGCTCACTGGGAATCAATGGAGGGGTGTGTAAAATAGTGTAAATCAACAGAAGATGTTAGGGGGCTTATTCCTTCACCCACTTACTTCCCTGGTCCTTCTCGCATGAACAGAGAGCAACAATACCCGAAGTCCAAAGGTGCAAACAATTCAATGTTTATTGGGGTGAACTTCCAGCAAGCATGATTCCAGTTTCCTTCCTTTGTGTCCCCCTTCCCAGCTTTGACACCACAGAGGCTTACCTGTGTCCCTGTTCCCATTTCCCCCTTTAGCTAAACATGATTCCAATTTCCCCACCCCCATTCCCTGTTCCCATTTCCTCCCCTTAGCAAAACATGATTCCCATTTTTCCCTCCCCCACACCCACTCACTTCCTGACTGACTGCAGACTATATAGTAAAACTTGAGTTCTGCTTAGCTATACCTTAACCAATCATTTTACTGAAATTTAACTAACCAATCCTAACATAGTGTAACGTGATTATGTAACCAATTATATCCCACCACCTTAATTAGTTTACACCCAGCAAAATTAATTATACAGCAGACGGGAACAATCACAGAACCAGACAGAGATTATACAGACAAACAATAGCAAAGTGGGAACTATAATGACAAACAATACAGAAGTGAGGATTTCACATCCCAGCTATTGATAAGTGAGTTCTTGCCAGACAGGATGCTATCAAACTAAGTTTCTTTTTACATTTTCTAGGCACTTCCCTTTCTGTGGAGGCAATGGGCATTATCAGGACAGGACTGTATTCCTAACAGCCCACCAGTATCTTCTTTCAATGTGACGAGTTTGGAATGTGAGGATGTGATGGTTGCTTATGGTTGCTTCTGTTGCTTAGCCAAAGGCCTTAGCCTAAGCACAGGGCCTCAGACTGTCACAGTAAGAGAAGGACCTTACACTGGCAGACAGTGATTTTGATTCTTCCTTTTATACCTCTATAACTAGCCAAGTGATAAGAATACACCTAAATTCTTAGAGTATAGGCCTTTACAGACAGGCCTGAATATCTATATCGTAACAGGAATATCCCCAAACAAGATAACAGAGATATCAGGCGTTAATGCTGCATCTTAAAAACCGCAGAGCCAGAGACATGGGTGTCAGTGGTGATGGTGGGAGACTTAAAAGGACTCACAACAAAGAAAGCTTGGACAAGAGAGAGGAACAGAAATGCATAATTTTTTTTTTTAGCAAAGGGGTTCTTTTTAATTGCTAGACCAGTCAAAGAAGAAGAAGAAGAAAACTGGCTGCAGAGTAGAGGGAGGGAGAGAGAGAGAGCAAGTGTGAGAGAGAGTGACCATGATTTGGAGAAACCATTTTCAGGACAGGGAAATCCTAAGTTTTTTAGATGACTCTGACCTAAGCCCAAGAACGCTGAATAGTGGAGAAGAAACTGAGGCAGGGAAATGTGTGGAGGTGTTTTTTTATCTGGTCTAGGTTAGTATATTTCTTTTGCTAGCTAAAGTAAAGAGGATTGGTTTTGGAACCCCTTTCGAAGTCTGTGTGTCTATTTGCTTTCACTATCATCAGTTCATGAAGAACTGTAAACCCAGAGTACCTCCAGGGTTGGAGCTCTGCTAAAGGGTGTGCTTAAGCTACTGGAGAGTCAGGGGTTGGGGGGTCAGCACTGGTTCTGGGGCCCTAGAACAGGTAGGCCATGGGGTCCCATTTCTGTGAAGGGATAGCACACTGCCTGTGGCTTGGAAGCATGCCAGAGAGGCTAAGGAAAGAGACAAAGCTGCAGCCTACTCAGGCCAAAAGAACCCTAATACATGAGTTCAGATAACCCTACTTAGAGTTGGACTAGATGAGATGGGGTAGATTTACCTAAATTGCAAGTGTAGACATGGCCTAGGTGGCATTATCTTTTCTTGTTGAGGGACCTCCCCTCTCCATGTGCCATATAACCACTGCTTCAAACAGAAGACGTACTTGAGCGGGAGCTCCCTTGATGTAAGAGAGGGGAGATGCTGGCAGGATGTTCTCAGTGAGGAGCTGTGGAGAACTGGCAAGTATTTGTTAATATTTTTTATAAATATCATATGTGCCTCAGTCTGTTTGTGTGATATTATCCTGGAGTTAAATCAATGCGGGGGGGGGGGAGCGCAAAGAGGAAATTAAACAATGGTAAAGATAAGGCTCCGAGAGGAAACAATGCAAGGAGCTCTCAGTTGGAGAATAGCCCCTCTCTAGCTCCATCCAGACTGGCCAGGTTTCCATTTCCCAGGCTGAACCTAGGATCAAAGCCTATACTAAAACCTTAGAGGTGCTAGCCTAGGAAGGAGGAAAGTTGGTTTATGGGCTGTCAACATGCTGACAGAAAGACTCAAAAGGAGCATCCCAGAAGGTGTGGGCAGGACAGTCTGCTTCTCCCTACCAGCGGTGAAGTTATCTGGGCTGAGGGGTACTTCCAAAAGCTGTCAAGCACAGTTTAAGGTGTAAGACCCATCCATATAGGCAGTTTATTGTTTAAACCTTTGCTCTCTGTGTTTTGTACCTTTGGAGGATAAATAAATAATGCTTTGTTTTGAAGACTGGTTTGGGACTATCAGATTTTGTGTGCACTATAGAAAGCTTAGTGCTTTCACAGTATGTGATGTGTAGCCTATGTCTAGAATGAATGAGATACTGGACAAGCTAGGGGGATGCATAGTTTACTTTACAAAAGGTTATTGGCAGGTATCTTTGGACTCTGATGATAGACTTAAATCTGCATTTATCACCTCTTGACTTTGTGGTTTTACCCTTTGTGCTCAAGGGGGCTCCAGCTACCTATCAACATCTGGTGGATGAGATACTGAAAGTGACAGGGGGGTTGTCTTTGCATATATTGATATTTATATTTTAGTCCTGGGAGGAGCTTGTGACTCAGGTTGGAAAAGTGCTCAAATGCACTCAAGATGTAGGATTGACTGTAAAGGAGAAGTGTAAAGTGGGAATAGCTGAGGTAATTTATCTGGGCCAATAAAGTGGGAAGTGGCCAGATTATGCCATAACTGGCAAAGATGGAGGCTCTAAAAGATTGGGCTGAACCCCAAAACAGGCTCAATCTTTTGTCAGGATGGCTGGGTATTACAGGAGCTTTGTACCCCACTTTAGCTTTCTAGATTTACTCATCCCTGAACTGTAAAAAAAAGGTAAACCAGACAAAGTGGTCTGGACTGAACAGTATCAAAAGGCCTTCTGAAGGAAGCCACGAGCAAAGACCCGGTTCTGGTAAATCCAGACTTTAACAATCCTTTTATGGTTTTCACAGATGCCTCAGACAGAGGGTTAAGTGCTGTGCTAATACAGATTGTTGCTGATAAGAAAGAGAGTCACCATGTTGTATATCCGAACAGGAAGTTTCTGGACCAGGAATAAAACTATGCCACTATTGAAAAGGAATGCCTTGCTATAGTGTGGGACTTAAAAAGTCCAAACCATACCTGTTCAGGTGAAATTTTACTGTGTACACTGACCAGGTGTCTCTGAGCTGGCTGCATCAAATGAAAGGATCTAAGGCCAAGCTGTTAAGATGCAGTTCACCCTGGCTTTGTGACACAAGGCCTTAGTTTTGAAATTCACTCCCTCATGGTCTAAAATAGCCTAAATCTTTGACTTCATTGATATCTGTTGACAATGAAACATATGTATTGACAGGATCCCACGCCATGCAGTTAGGTCAATGATTTTTCATCACCAGGAGATGGTACTGAGGTTCTGTGAACTGTAACTGAGTCCATCCTTATGGCCATGGGTCATCATCCTTTCCAAGGATATACCATTTCTAATATTAAGTATGTCAAATGACTTCTACAACTACAAGGGTTTGTAGCATTCTGCTTTCAGAGTCAACTTCCTGTCGTAGCCAGAGGATAAATGCGGCTTCTGCTGCTGCTACAGAAAGCAGTGCTAGTGACAGAGGATATTGCGAATCTGACCTTGTCCATTCATTTACTTTGATAAAATGACTTGATCATCTACAGGAAATGAGCAATTAATTCTCAATAAATTGTTTACTCAGTACGTCATAGGGCTAGCTGCACCTCTGACCTTTGTCTTGTGCCTTCAGGTGTCAGACCTTGTGCCTTTATCTATCTACTACTAGAGCAGGTTGTGAGCTATAGTCTACGGTGTATCAATCAGTCTAACTCAGCAGGGCTCCGTTTGGACGCCTGCGGTTCTTCCCATCAGGGGTCTGTGACCAGGGGTGTATATAGTTACTCGACAAACTTCTGCAAACAAAAGTATTATTTATTTTAGCAATAGGAACACAGCATTGTTACACTATATATATGTACACCACATTAATAGGTGTTATGTATGTGTTATTAGTATAATATACATTGTGTATATATAAGTATTGGGAAATTATGTTAATTGACTATATTATGCTCTCCCTATAATTCTGTTCACTCATGTCAAGTATCCCACAACACTTTGCAAACTGAAGTCAGCTTTGGTATTTGAAAATAGTAGGGCTAAGCAATTAAAAAAAATTAATCATGATTAATTGTGCTGTTAAACAATAATAGAATACCATTTATTTAAATATTTTTGGATGTTTTCTACATTTTCAAATACATTGATTTCAGTTACAACACAGAATACAAAGTGTACAGTGCTCACTGTATATTTATTTTGATTACAAATATTTACACTGTAAAACAGAAACAAAGGAAATAGTACTTTCAATTCACCTAATACAAGTACTGTCGTGCAATCTCTTTATTGTAAAAGTTGAATTTACAACTGTAGAATTATGTACAAAAAATAACTGCACTCAAAAAATAAAACAATGTAAAACTTTAGAGCCTATAAGTCCACTCAGTTCTACTTCTTGTTCAAGCAATTGCTCAGACAAACAAGTTTGTTTACATTTGCAGGCGATAATGCTGCCTGCTTCCTATTTACAATGTCACCTGAAAGTGAGAACAGGTGTTCGCATGACACTGTTGTAGCTGGCGTCGCAAGACATTTATGTGCCAGATGCGCTAAAGAGGCATATGTCTCTTCATGCTTCAACCACCATTCCAGAGGATATGCGTCCATGCTGATGACAGATTGTACTTGATAACGATCCAATGTAGTACGGACCGATGCATGTTCAATTTAATCTTCTGAGTCAGATGCCAACAGCAGAAGGTTGATTTTTTTCTTTTTTGGTGGTTCGGGTTCTGTAGTTTCTGCATCAAAGTGTTGCTCTTTTAAGATTTCTGAAAGCATGTGCCACACTTTTTCTCTCTCAGATTTTGGAAGGCACTTCAGATTCTTAAACCTTGGCTCGAGTGCTGTAGCTATCTTTAGAAATCTCACCTTGGTACCTTCTTTGTGTTTTGTCAAATCTGCAGTGAAAGTGTTCTTAAAACGAACAACGTATGCTGGGTCATCATCCGAGACTGCTATAACATGAAATATATGGCAGGCTGCAGGTAAAACAGAGCAGGAGATATACAATTCTCCCCCAAGAAATTTAGTCACAAATTTAATTAACCATTTTTTTAACAAGCGTCATCAGCATGGAAGCACGTCCTCTGGAATGGTGGCCAAAGTATGAAGAGGCATACAAATGTTTAGCATATCCAGCATGTAAATACCTTGCAATGCTGGCTACAAAAGTGCCATGTGAACGCCTATTCTCATTTTCAGGTGACATTGTAAATAAGAAGCAGGCAGCATTATCTCCAGTAAATGTAAATAAACTTGTTTGTCTTAGTGATTGACTGAACAAGAAATAGGACTGAGTGGACCTGTAGGCGCTAAAGTTTTACATTGTTTTGTTTTTGAGTGCAGTTATGTAACAAAAAAAATGCACTTGTGTTGCGGTTCAATGACAAGACAGCACAAAGCTTTAAGCAAGCAAACAGGCTGGTCTGCCAACGGCCTTCTGCCTGTCAGCTTTCCACCCTCTCCTTTATTCTTTTCTCTCCCCCTGCGCAATACATTCTCCAACAGATAAAAGGAATATACTGGCTTTGTTTAACATTCTTATTTACCAATTTCTATCTACCGCATTCCTTGCTCTCGGGCCTTGAGCCCAGTCCTTGGAGGCTTCCCACGGTTCATGTCATCTGGGTGAGATTCCAAGGTTCATGCCCTTGAGAGGAGGTGTGTGTGCACAGCTCCTATACAACACTCCGGGTGTGCCCTGGATGTTGCCAAGCGCATGAACCCTGTATGAATCCTACATCCCCTCCTTTTTTGTTTATTTGTGCTCGGCCATCTCATGGTAGCCATCAATTTGCTTTTGCAAGCCAATTAACTCCCGGACACATGAGGTCATAACTCGTGGAGCCTGCCAGGGCAGTTCTCGACAAAGCCTTAACAAAAAGGAAATACATTGCACACAGCAACAGCAAAAAATAAGCTCAAGAAGGTAAAGTGTAATTGGCTGGGCCCCAATTAGCCATGCTAGAGTACTGGGAAGAGAGGTTCGCGTAAGCAGCGAGCATCATCTCATTTCCAATTTCCTCAGGGTGATGACATACTGGAATAAGGCACGTACCTAACAATTCTTCAGCTGCTACAAAATCAAATAAACAAAAGTGGGTAACATTTGCTATTGAAGCCAATCTTTCCCATAGGTTATATATCATTTGGGCCCGTAATGGAGGAAGCGCTCCCGAGCCAACCCCTACAGGAAATAGCAGGCATAAAAGGCATACAATCAATACAGAATTAGCAGTAATTTGGGCGAGAATTGCCACAAACAAAGTCTCAGGAGTCTCTGGCTGTTGGTTTGCTGCCAGTCTTCGTTGAGCCGCGGCAACCAATGCTTTTACTGCTCCCCATGTCACGGGCTGGCTTGGGACACTACGTCTCCTCAGTCTCCATCCCGCCATTGTCGACCCGGGAGGCACCGCGTTCTCCTCCAAGGTCAGCTGAAACTCCGGTATGGGGTTCGACAGCCCCTGGTGCCACGCCATGCTGTTTCAGTGCCGGTCGCACACACTGGGCCGGAACCCACAACGGTCCTGCAGGGAGAAACAAAGCAGCATATCCCCAACCCCAAGTGATTAAAGGCACTGGGCCCAGCCATTGCGGATCGGGCAGCTAATGGTAATAGACATGCAGTCTTTCCAGTTCCTCGGACTTATGAAAATGCCAATCCGTGGGGGTCTGCTGATCTGTATTCAATGTTAAATTATTTAAAGTAAACAAAAGGATATGCATTTGTTGCTGAATGTCTCCTAAGGTTCGGAGATGCAGCTCCCCTTGTTTTAATTGTTTGTCGAGCAAGGTTTTTAGCGTGCGATTTGCACGTTCAACAATAGCTTTGCCTGTGGAATTATAAGGAATCCCGTGTTTGAAACGGACGTCCCATTGGGCACAAAAGGTGGAGAGAGCTGTGGAGCAATAGGCTGGGGCATTATCCGTTTGTATCTGGCTCGGGCGACCCATAATAGCAAAACAGGCTAGCAAATGGTGAATAACTTTGGGAGTGGCTTCCCCACGCTGTGGGGTCGCCCAGAGGAATCCTGAATAGGTATCAATGGAAACATGTAACAACGAATATGGCGGATTGTAGCAAGGGCACAGCCTCCTGGTTTAGAGACCGTGACCCAAGACAAACTTTGGCGCCCGGGTTTGCTACCTCCAATCCCCCACAACTCTTTAGAAGGAACTGTTGGCCAACCGACCGGCCACTCTGGATCACGAATCACCGAAACATCAGCTCCAGTGTCCACCAGCCCTGTAAAAGGAACATTATTTAAGAGAAGTGTTAACTGAGGTTTCGAGGGGCGGACCGACATTATTAGAGCAACAAGTGGAGAGGACATGTTGTGAGACGGCAACTGAGACAGCGTCGATCCAAAGCCGTTCCTGCCCCGGGCTTGATCCTCTGCGGCTGGCACCTGATAGGGGACTAAAATCAATTGCGCAATTGACTGTCCACGCAGGAGCGACTGCGGAAGACGGGTCCATACCTGAACCTTAATAATGCTGGGCATAATCAAATCAAGCCCTGCACTTCCGGCAGTCGCCGCCCTCATGGAGTCTATGGATTTTAAGGCAGAGGAACAGTTGTCTGAGTGGGAAACACCCCCATTTGGCCCTGGGTTCGGGGGGGGACACCCGTCGCGTGGTTTCCTGACCCGCTACGACACTGATTAGCCCAGTGATAGCCCTTCCGACACTTGGGGCACTTCTTTGAGGGGCGGGCGGGCGCCGTCGATGAGCGGCACTCCCGCTGAAAGTGACCCTCCTTACCACAGAGGTAACAACGCTTCCCCTCCTTCCCGCTTTTCCGCAGGGCGGCGGCCATAACCCCAGCTTTATGTGCTTGTGTGCCGATGTTTTGGCACGCCCACAGCATGTCCGACAGCTCTAGAACGCCAGCGGCTTGTGCTGCTTGAAGAGCACGGCAACAATCCTCGTTCACATTTTCAACCGCCATTTTTAACAGGATCTCCTGAGCTGCCACAGAGTTATCCACCTGTCGGAGGATAGCCGCCTGCAATCTGTTGGTAAAATCCATAAAGGACTCTGATGCACCCTGACGGATACTGGCAAAGCTTTTGGTAGGCTTGCCTGAATCCGGGACCTTCCGGAAAGCATGCTGGGCCCAGGTGGAAATAATGGGGAAGACGGCCTGAGGGAGTTGAGACTGCATCTGAATGGTAGCAAACTGGCCCTCCCCTGCCAAATGCTCATAAATGATACCTTGCTCTCTATATACCTGGGCTTGGCGTTCCACCATCTGCCGATACTCACTAAGCCAAATAACATACTGACTGGGCGTCAGCATCATGCGCAACAGCACCTTCCAATCTTCAGGGATCAGGGTGTACCCAGTACCTAGCCCTTCAGTGAGACCACTTACATACGTGCTGGTGAGGCCGAACTCGCGAATCGCTTTCTTTACGTCTCTGATCACCGAGTAAGGCAAACTGATCCAGTTTGCAACCTGGTTGCCCTGGCCATCATCCTGCCAGGTCACCGGACAAACTGAGACCAGATCAGCCAGCTCCTCTGCTGTAATATCTGAGCGAGTCTTCGCTGCGTGAACCATTTGTTGCACCAGCGAAAGACCCTGAGCAGACGCGGATGACCCCCCGGGGGGCCCCGGAGCATGGGGCCCCACGGGGGGATGGTGATCACACACTGACTCCAGTGGGGAAGGCCAGGGAGGCGGTGGTAATAGAGGCACTGGGGGCGAAGCAGGGGGAGGGATGGCTGCAGGAGCGGACGGGGGTGGCGGGATCCGCAGCCCCTCTGTTGGCGCGGGAGAGGGCCTTTCCGAGGCGACACGCTGTGTCGCATCGCCAGGAGGGGGGATGGCTGCAGGAGCGGACGGGAGTGGCGAGAGCACCAGCCTCGCAAGGGAGGGCCTGTCCGAGGCGACACGCTGTATCGTGTCGCGGCAGAGGTGCCAGGCATGTAAAGCCTGCATGGGCGCCCGAGGCTCTTTGTGCAATGTCTGGCCCAACTGCTCCCAGTCCGCTAGCTTAAGGGTTCCAGCTTCAGGGTACCACGGGCACTGGGCACTCACCTCCTGTAGCAGGAGAGTGAGTTCTCGAGAGGGGCAGTCATGCTGAGCCTTACACAGAAAATACTGTAGCTCACTGTGGTGTTGCACTTGCAAAGCAGAGAGGGAGCTTCCCATACTTACCACAATGAAAAATACTCACCGGGATCAGCGAAGTGGATGAGTGACGCATCTGAAACCCTTGCCGGGCGAGGTGAGTGCTGAGGGCCCCACGTTTGGGCGCCAGTTGTTGCAGTTCAATGATAAGACAGCACAAAGCTTTAAGCAAGCAAGCAGGCTGGTCTGCCAACGGGCTGGTCCGCCTGTCAGCTTTCCACCCTCTCTTTTATTTCTCTCCCTCCTGCGCATTACATACTCCAACAGATAAAAGGAATACACTGGCTTTGTTTAACATTCTTATTTACCAATTTCTATCTACTGCATTCCTTGCTCTCGGGCCTTGAGCCCAGTCCTCGGAGGCTTCCCACAGTTCATGTCATCTGGGCGAGATTCCAAGGTTCATGCCCTTGAGAGGAGCCGTGTGTGCACAGCTCCTATACAACACTCCGGGTGTGCCCTGAATGTTGCCAAGTGCATGAACCCCGTATGAATCCTACACACTTGTAAGTTGCACTTTCAAGATAAAGAGATTGCACTACAGAGATTGTATGAGGTGACTTGAAAAATTCTATTTCTTTTATCATTTTTACGGTGCAAATATTTGTAATAAAAATAATAATATAAAGTGAGCACTGCACACTTTGTATTCTGTGTTGTAATTGAAATCAATATATTTGAAAA
The DNA here is from genome assembly GCF_965140285.1 of Lepidochelys kempii. Lineage (NCBI taxonomy): Eukaryota > Metazoa > Chordata > Testudines > Cheloniidae > Lepidochelys > Lepidochelys kempii. The sequence goes on from NC_136383.1 coordinate 92,714,695, forward strand.
TGTAGAAAAACCATCCAAAATATTTAATAAATTTCAATTGGTATTCTGTTGTTTAACAGTGTGATTAAAACTGTGCAATTAATTGAGATTAATATTTTTAATCGTGATTCATTTTTTGAATTAATCACGTGAGTTAACTGTGATTAATTGACAGCCCTAGAAAACAGGAAACTCGACAAAGGCAAAATGCATTAATATTCTTCCCTGGTGCAAGCTGGGAGGTGCCTTCACAGACCAATACCTGGAATGTTGGTATCCATAATATAGATAAGGACGGTACAGACCAAGTTAAGGAACTACTACAAACTGATGGGTTAGATTTTAGTGATGTGTAAAGGGATTTGTAACTTGTAAAATCATCCTATAAATACTGAAATGCATATCTTTGAAGAACACCTTCTGTGAAAACCTAAAAGGTGAACATGCTGTGAGAATTTGCATCCTGGAAAGAGGGTATGTATGTCTCTTTTTCTTGTTGTATTGTTTTGTCTTTAGACAATAAATTTGGCTAAGTTCGGTTATTTGGTCACTTGAACATTTTTAAGAATGAACCATGAGTATAGCCAAACAATTGGCCACACCTTTTAGTCAATAGCATTTAGAGAAAAAAGATTTTAAAACAGGATACAATCTATGCACATCTACCTTACCTAAAGCTCTTTGACGGTAACCAAGGTAGGTCTATTTTCTTCAGACACCCCACTGGATGCCTGTGTCTCTGTCTGGTTTCTCTGAATAACTATGACCTCTCTCTGGAGACAGGGTTCCTTTTAAACCCGACTATAGTTCTTTCTGGGAACATTTGTGTCAGGAAAAATTGATTTTTTTTCAAAACTAATTGAAAAAGGGGTGTGAGCATGGTTGAAATTAATTTAAAACATTGAAAGACTATTTGCTGGAAATGTATTGCGTTATTTACGAGCTCTAGAAATTTGAGCTTTGATGATAAATTTGTGTAATGCTTTGCTTCCTGGAGTAATTTGTCACTGGAGCTATCTGTCACTCAAAAGTACTAATTATTTGTTTTTAGCATATTAACTAGGCATTAATATGCAAAAACATATCAACATATTTTCAACTACTATTGCTCAGGCAAAGTAACTGATCTTGCATTCAGGAGAGGATTTTTTAAATTTTATATGGGTTTATGCTATTAATTACCCTGACCTACTCCAAGAAATTTTACGCTGACTAATCAGGGCTCATAGAACAATCTGTTATTTCACTGATGCCTTTCTAAATATTTCCCTGCTCAGTAACTCAGCAGAGATAACATTTATCCTTCTCAAATTCAACCCCCTCATTTGTACTCTATATAGTGCTGTGTGCAGTGACCTGAGAATGTGTAATTGATGTTTTTGAGGCTCCCACAATGTTGTTTGAACTTATTTAGCAGAAAAAGGCAGATTTATTTATTTATTTAGTGGAAGTAGGCCACAGTGTTTGAAAAATTCAGCTATATTGAAATGTATAGTAAGTCCTATAAACTCTAATGCTATTTTTCAGCAACCTTAGCTGTTTCACTAATGAAATTTGTTACTCTTGGAGAAATAGGAGAGCATCAATATTACAAAGGTTAGAACAGGATAATTTCTTTGTCATGACTACCTCTAACACCCAGAACACCGGTAGTTTGTGAGAATGAATAACAGTTTGGGAGAACATTAAAACAAATTACTCCTACCTGCTTTCTGTAATATCTATAATAACTATCTATCCTCTTGCTGTTTCTGTTCCAGTAAAATTTTAATTTTAAATACACTTTTTGGACTTTTACGTTAAACTCTTCTTTCACTCATGTTTCTTTTCCTTTATTACTTTCTGTAATATTTCATCTAGTGGTAATTAATTTTTTTAATCTGACAGTCCTTCAGCTTTGCTGTTTTGAAAGAGTTTTGAAAATACATTAATCAAGTTGAGCATATTTCAACACTATTCAAATGACTTTTGGGAATGTATGTAATTTGTGCTGATTGAGTACAACACTTTTTGAAAAATCCTTCCTACCGAGGGCTAATAAGAGTGTTTATACTCATTGCTGTGCCAGGTGTATATATGATAAACTGACATTGCTCCTCTGAAGTGTTTAAAAAGGGATCTTCCTTGGAGTGATTATAAGGTCTGCTGCATGGTAGGCTCTTGACAGACTCCTTATTTACCAGGCTGCTTTGGAGGACTGTGTCTTGCTTGATGATCATTTCAAATTTATCAAAAAGCACTTGGAAATCACACTAGGTTATGTGACAGAGAGATGGTCAACCTGCTTAGCCCACCAGAATGTATCTCCTCACAAACAACTTCAGTGATTATTCTTATTCCTCAGGGTCCAGTGTTATAATTCCCTACATATGGAACTGTCTTCAGAGTAGCTATAAAATCAAGTTGTTAGAATGCTAAGTTAGAGCTGAATCAAATATTTGCTAGAAAGGAATTTATTTAACATATAGTACAGGGTCTGGGAGGAGGGACTGTGCCCTTTCAATAGCCGTATTATGGTGACCACTGTGGTTGAAGAATGATGCTAAAAGTTGAGGATATGGATGCCCAGCAGTGGAATGCAGGGTCATGTATCCTTCAATCCTCTTGTGGTAGACAAGTGCAAATTAGGTAAGAAGAATACATGACCACATAGCAAGCGATCCATTCCTTACCACACCGACCCCTGTTGGCTGTAAGAAAATGAAAGCTATAATAGTGACAGTCAGGAAAGGCATGTGCTAGGTCTACCGCCTTACATCTCGTCTTCAGCCATTACCAAATCCTCAGTTAAATGAATGCAGTTCTGGAAAGGAATGACAATGACACCCTTCATCACAAGCCTTTCCCTACAATGCCCTAACCTCACTGAGTTGCCTTGTTTCTCAGAATAGTACCCTGATACCCTCACTGAACGTACCATAGGCCATCAGTTAATTGAGTATTTCCCACAACAGAAGACAACTTTCATTACTGGAAATATGGAGAGATGTAATGTGGAAACATCCTCTCCAGACTCTTAATCAGGACTATGGAACAACCAAAGGAGACTTCCTCCAGAGAATGCATCCCAGTTTCTACACTTAGCCCAGTGCATGCTGAGACAGGACTTTGGCAGCTTAGTCAGTAGTGTGTGATTTTTCAGTGAGTGCAGACATGTCTGATAAAACTCCTTATTTATTACTTCACTATCGAGGATCTCCATAGTAACCTGGGAATGATGGAACTGCTTGTATGTGCAAATTTAGTAGCATCACCCTCCCCACACCACTAACCCTTACTGTTCAAAACCCCTGACCTGAGGATATGTCCATTGCCTGATGGGACTCGGGGTCACCAGTGACACAAATATAGGGGAAAATTTTCAAAGACACCAAAGGTAGTTAGGTGCTCAACTCCCATTTATACTTCAGAAAATCTCTCCATTGGTTTCTTGTCAAGCTGTGTCCATTGGTCTACAGGTAGGTGTGTGTTTTGTGTAATCTGAGGCTTTGTCTCTATAAGTACATTCACCACTGCTCCATTGCACAGTATCTACTTGTCCATCCTATTTGTGGGCATGAATTGTTTGTATTTGCTGGGCCTGGGTTCTCCAGCCGCACACACTCAGAGCGTCTTGATCATTAATTGTCCAGCTGAGCAGCTTGCATTTGGTATACACAGGAAAGAATTGGGAGTTTGGGATTTGTATGGTGCTTTGAACAGTTGTCCCACAGTAGAAGGCAGGGTGGAACCATGCCATCTCAGCAGAAGTATTAGGAGGGATCTTGTTCCATCCCAGTGTGAATACTGAGGGCAGGATCTGATCCCACAGCATACACTTCCATCCTTTCTGGAGGCTTGGAAAGGCAAACTAATAATAGCAGGACTCAGTTCTGTCTATGCTGTTAACTAGTGAAATGCTCAATTGCTTTATGGCAAATTTTGAGAACATTTAAACATTTTCTTTACAGCAAATTGTTTTCTCCAGAGATCTAACATACAGTAACATTTTCCAAGCCATTAGTGTGGTAGAATCTGCATTCTTCCACTTCAACAATAACTATTCTTTTGTCAACAGTGTCACTGTTAGCAGCTACTTGTTAACTAGACTCATTTGTGGGCACAAGGGTCCCCTAAAATGTCTGAACTTGGTAAAGGGCTAAGTTTTATAGCAAGTATATTATCAACCAGGCAGTGGTATCCAACCAGTGTCTCCCAGTGACCAGACATCTCTAAAATATATATACTAAACTCCTAGAACTGGTGTAGCATCCCCAGCATTTGTCTGAGCTAGTGATTTTTTGGCCAAGATATTCAAAATAGCAGCAGGCTCCTAACTTCCTATTTAGGCACCTGAATAAGTAGCCTGACTGCAAAAGTGTTAAGCCCCGCAGTTCCCATTGGAGGCAATAAGTCTGATCCAAAGCCCCCGAAAGTAAATGGGAGTCTTTCCATTAATTTAAATTAGCTTTGGATTAGGCCTAATGAAAGCTGCTGATTACTTAGTGCTTTTAAAAATCAGGTCATTTATTTAGGTTCCTAAATTTGGATCTAGGACTGTAACTTTAGGCTTTCAAGTTCTAAAATCATTGCTTTTTGTTTTCAAAATCTGTAAAAGGAAATTAACTTCTATTGCTGCTTTGATTTTGAATTGCGTAGGTCTTTGCCTTGCACTAAAGATGGCTTTTATTACATTCCTATCAATCTTTTTCCATTGGACCATCACCAATGTTAATTTTTAATTCCTTTTTCAGCCTTCTGTTCCACTCTGTTTAACATTTATAGGGTCTATTAGACATAAATCTTGGAAACAAAATGGCTTGCTGGAATTTTTTTTTTAAATATATGTATGGTTTTGTTTTTAAATGAGTGTTATAAATTAGTCTACCACAAAATTGAAGCACAGAATGATGTAAGAAAATTAATCAACTGTGAATTTTAAAAAATGATATGTCACTGAGGTACTGGAATAAGCCAAAATAGGGCCACATATTATTAAACAAGTTTGATGAGTGACATCAATCTTTTATTTCTCTATCAACTTTTAGGTATCATGCAAGGTTCCCCTTTAAATATTAGGGACCATATTCACTACCTCAGGCCTCTCAGTGGAACCCAGAGTGCATGATCCCGGTTACAAGAAGTCCACCAGGAGCATTGATGCAGCACTACAAACTGCTTTCATCCCTTCTTCCATTGGAAGGCATACACTGGGCTGACCACCATAGCCCATAAAATCAATGGAGCTAGACAGGGAGGCGGTGGGGTCAGGACACCTGAGAGATGGTCTATTTCAGATGGCTCCCAAACAGATTCAACCCATGTCCTAGACAGTTTCTGCTATCAGGGCTTATGATGGGGAGATCTGCCCCTTAAGGATAGTGGTGGTTAGGAGTCATCCCTGTCACATAGTGTGGCTCCTTGAAGATTTTGGGTGGTCTTATGTACAGAGATGGAGGAGATATTGAGAGAGAGGAAATAGTCCCAGGAATAAGAAGTTTGGGAGGAATGCTGTTACTGTCTCTTTAAGGGCCTGGGAGGGACCAGGAGCCTTGCAGAGTGGATGAGGCAAGGTGTCCCACTCTCCCAGCTAATTGGGATGAGCTCCAGGAAGGGGACCAGCATATATACCCCCTCCTCCCCCATAACAAGGTAGACACTAGTAGGAGAAGACTGACTCGCTGAATCCTTCCAAGTGGAGAGCTAATTGGGGAAAAGGGTCCAATTGAAGGAGGAGCTGATTAGGCTTTAGAGCTGGCATCAGCCGCAGCTCAGAGTAGAATTGAGGGAACTACTGTTTGAAGGAGGGAGATCCTGACAGCCACAAGGCAAGAGTCAGTGGGACTGCCTGAAACACAATCCCAGCCCCTGAAGGAGGGCAGGGGGAGACTCCTGACTGAAGGATCAAGATACCGACTGCCTTAAGGTGACAGACAGAGGTACTGTTAGAAATACATCCCAGCTGCTGGCAGAGGGGCTGGGAATGGTTTTGAGGAAGCACCTCCATAACTGGCTAAGAAGAAGCCATGAGGAACCACAACTCCAAGGTGGGGACAGTGCAGTCAGCAGACCTGGTAAAGACACCGACAAGCAGGGCAAAGGTAGGAGTGGCAAAGGGACCAAAGGAACAGTCTGTATCTGCCTTAAACAAGGTCCCTGGGATGGATCCCAGAGGAGAGGGTGGGCCTGGGTTACCCTATCTTTTCCCTAGACCAAGAGGGGAAGTACAGGTGTCAGGAGTGAAAGAAGCTGAGACCTATGAGTCCCAGATGGAGGCTGAGGGCTGGGCTTAGAAGCCACTAGACTTTGTGGTTTTTTATTTTTAACGTTTTTTGTTAACCCTGGAAGGGGAGTGGACTGAGAGGTTACCTGGCTGCAGGGCTAGGCCACAGAAGGTACAGACTGTTGTGGAACCAGCAAGAGTGAAAGAACCCCTGCAACCCTGTGTTCTGACACAAGGGGTACTCTGGTGGTGAATGTGAGCTGTAACAGGACTCATATGGAATCCTGAGTTTAGTTTTTTGGCCCAAGAGGAGTCTGATTTCACTTGCAATCTGTGAATAACCAGAAAAATACTGGACTTTACCACATCTCCTAAATATATATTTTTAAATCAAGCTTGCCAAGTATCTCGAATTGTCTTTCAGCCACAAACATATGAACTCCATGTAAGTTGAGGGAAGCTTGTGTCCCAAGAGGGAGTGCTCCTGATTTTAACCAGCTAACTGAGTAACTGGACTTCTCTCTGTACTTCTAGAGGATAGTGATCAGATGCAGGAGGGAAGAGGAAGAATTGTCCAATATATACATTTCCAAATTTCTATTTGGGTGCAAAAAATTATCTTGCTAATTCTCATAATGAAAATGAACTTTGCAGATAATTTTGGTAAAATTCAGTTTGTCCAGATCAGAATTATATTAGGTGCTCTTGAGTTTCCACTGTCTGCTGTATTGTTGCCAAATATAGGAAAAAGAGTAATATTATATCATTCAGTCAAACCCCAGAGAAAACTAAGTTTATCAAAATAAAAGATCTAGAGGTGGCTTGATTATAGTGTATAAGTATATTCACAAGAGAGAAAATGCCAGGTACTTAAGGGCTCTTTAATTTATCAGAGAGAGGCATAACAAGAACCAGATGGCTGTAACTTAAAGACAGACACATTCAAATTAGAAATTAGGGCGCACACCGTTTTAACAGTGAGGGTGATTAACGTTGGAACAAACTGCCAAGGGAAGCAGTGGATTCTCCATCTCTTGCTGTCTTCAAATGAAGACTGGATGCCTTTCTGGAAATATGCTTTAGTCAAACACAAGATATTGGGATCAGTACAGAGATGCTGCGTGCAATTCTATGGCCTGTACTTGACAGGAAGTCAGACCTAGATAATCTAACGATCCCTTCTGGCTTTAACAATCTATGTAAGTCCAAGGAAACACACAGCTGTGGGGAAAATAAAAAAAGTCTTTAAAACAATTTCTGCCTATTATGTTATATGTAGATACTAGTGAAGAGAATAGTGAGTGAAGAAGGAACTGCAGGACTGGGGGTGAAAATCTTTGGCATAAGTCAAGCATGGTCAAAAGCAATTAAAGCACTCTTGTTCTAAAGTTTTTGTGTCCATATTTGGAGGCATATTACATATGTACCAGATGCAACAAAAATTATAAAAACTAACAGCTTGATTCATAAAATTGTCCTAGGCCAATTATGTATTCATTTTTCATCTTCATTATGCAGAACTTTCTGGGAAACCTTTTTTTAGCAGAGGCTGGTTTTCAGTTTATTAAAGATCTGTTCCCCAGTGCACATTTTCTGTTCTAAATCAAGAGCTTGCATAGCTCAAAATAAAAAGGATACTATTCTGCTCAAACAGCACCTGCTTTTTAAAAGAAGCGTGGAGCCCTCCCGACAGTGATAAAATGCTTCCACTTCCTGATAGCTGATGTGTGCAGTATGGAGAACCACAAACTGTTAGTCCCTTTCAATACAGGGAAAAGTTATTGTGGAGGTGATCACTGCAGATGGGGAAGAAGACGATGCTTTTGCATTTGGGAGAGTATAGCCTCAGTTAGGGCTGGCTGACATCTTTCTTTCTTTTTTTCTCTCTCAACAGTGAAAATATCCATGACAAATCCTTGTCATTGTTGCCATTTTTCTGGCTTTCCCAACACATTTTGTGTGCCTCTTATTCTCACAGACTTGTGTCAAAAATGGCATTGAAGTGGTTATTGACATATTTGATTACCTGGTTTTTGGACAATGTTTTCAGTAATTTTTTTTAAACGTAATGGGTCTATTTTGAATACTTTGGGATGAAAATAACTCAAATCTTTCAAAAAAATTTCAAACAGGTGTATCCAGAATAAAGAGGTGGGCAACAGCTGAAGCTATGTTTCATTGCTCACCGGTTGACATTATTGCCACTTCATGCACGGGCAGGCAGCTTTCTGTGAGAATGCTGCATGTTTAAATCATGTGTGAGCACACATTTTACACAGGCGTCCTTGGCCACAGCTAAGCTAGGAAAAGTTGTGTTTCAATGTCTAAAGAGTTCTAATTTTTCACATGCAATTATCATGGTTGCTGTGGTGTTGAGGTCTTTGTATTGGGACCTCAATGCTCCCCATCCTCCTTCTGGCACAGGTGTGACACCGTCCATCTCCTCTCCAATGGAGCATGGTTACTTTGGGCGCATGCACAGATTCCCAAGTTGCATTCAGCTCTTTCTCCTTTTGCCTCCTTTAAGATGATCTCCTAAGTGGGGGCCAATGGGAAAACACGGGCAAAAGTATTTGAAATGTAAGTTGTGCTAGCACAAACAACTTGATATTTCAGCTACTGTATTAAATGTATATAATGTGCAGAAAACTTTATTGATGTGTAACGATTTGGGATCCAAGGTTATCAAACAAACTTATACAAAGCAGCCCCCCACATCCTTCACAAGGAAAAATATTAATCTATGAATAATATGTATATTTCCTAGGTTAGTTCAAGGGATAGTTGTAGCTATACTGGGTTAGTGGGAACCCCCGTGGTTAAAGTATTCATCTGGGTGGTGGGAGACTGGGTTCAAATCCCTGTTCCAAACAAGGCAGAATAGGATTTGAATTCAGGTCTTCCACCTCCCAGATGAATACTTTAACCACTGGGGTTTAGAATACTGAGTGGGAGGTACTACCACCAGTGGGTTCATGACTGTGGATCCTGAGCAGAGATAGTGCCTTTGGGGCAGAGGCACAGTGAGGCTAAGGCCTGAATGCACAAAGAGACTTGGGTATTATGATGATGAGCATCACAATGCCTCACTTTAGGTGCTTAGAAAATCACTGCAACTCCCAAAGCCTGAGTTAGGCACCTATGCTCCTGTACAATGCAGGGGGAGAGACAGGGACCTTAAATTGAGATTCATAAAAGCCAGCACATGAGGTAGGGAGCCGTCTAAGATAGCACAAACCCGCATCATCGGCCACTCCCATTGGTTAAGCCCTGCCCCGTCTCAGCATAGGCAACTGTGTCTGGGTTGCAGGGAGGCACCTATCTCTGCTTGAAAGTCTGAGCTTCAAACCTTCTCTTGGTACTAGGCATCTACATCACTTTAGCAAGAAGCCAGGGGTAATCTGAGAGCCCTCCCTCAGAACTTTTAGCCCAGTGCTTGGGGTATTCCTCTTGGATGTGGGAGGTCAAGTCCCTCCTCTGCCTGATGGGGAGAAGGGATTTAAAGAGTGGCCTTCCACCTCTTGGGTGAGTGTTCTAACCATTCGGCTACAGGACGTTCCGGCGCAGGGCTCCCTCAGTCGCTGCTTTTGAAGCTGTTGCACTCTGGATGAATAACGAATCATTGTAGAAGGGGAACTGGCTCCTGGGTTTCCCATGTGAGTGCTCTAACCACCAGGCTAGAGCCATTCACATCTGTGTGTGCTCTCTCTTTAAGAGTTATTTGTCCTCTTCATCTTCTCCTCCACCCCCCCCAAAGCTGTTTTGTGTGAACTCACCTGAGAGGCCTGATGTGGTAGATGGTTTCTGAGCATGCCTAACAGAGAAGGGCCTGCACCTAACTTAGGTGGCTGAACACTTATCTTCCCCTAACTTGTGAATTGCTCTGGGTCTTAGGTATTTGGATGCCTAGAGTGAGGCAGCAGTTCAGAAGCCCAGAGGCAGAAATATAGGCACCTAGGGAACTTTCACAGTAAAACCTTAGGTACTGAGAGCATGTCAACACAGCAAAGAAAAATCCATGGCTGGCCCATGCCATCCAACTCAGACTTGTCACTCCGTAGACAATTGCTTGTCATTGCTGCGTAGACTTCCTGGCTTGAGCTGGACCCTGAGCTCTGAGACCCCATGGAGTCCTAAGCCTTGGCTCCAGCCCAAGGCCAGACATCTACACAGCAATGAAACAGCCCTGCAGCCCGAGTTCCATGAGCCCGAGTTGGCTGGTGCAGGCCAGCCATGGGTTTTTCTTTCCTGTGTATACATACCCCATGTGAGTTTAGGCATCTACAGGATTCAGTGGGAGTTTTGTGCATTGCAGTGGTTCCAACAGTGGGACTTAGGCCTAAATGTACAAAAGGAATAAGGTACCTAAGTGACTTGTCTGAGGTGATACAGGAAGTCTGTAGTAGAGCAGGGACTCAAACTCAAGACTCCCACATCCTATACTAGTGGCATAGTCACTGGACCATTTTTCCTCTCACTGTAACCCTGCTGAAGAGCTAGATGCTGGTGGGAACTCAAGTACTAGCAAGTTCTGTTGACATGACAGTAAAAATGATGGAAACAGCTGGAACCTTGTCTGCACTAGGGTTCTGGCTGAGGATGCCGCCAGTGAGCTATTGCTAGTACAGTGATGGCAGCGTTGGTTGGAAACTTTAGCTAACGTTCCCTTGTGACGCCAGAGCCATAGAGGTTTTGCCATGGGCAGTAGGACTATGTGTATATTCTCCTTTCAAACCTCAGTGAGAGTGGCATTTGTCTTGGAAAGGCAATGTGACTTTCTCAATATATCCCAGCACAATGTCCCAACATAGTTCAAGCTCTTTCTTGGAAGTGCTTGGCTCCAGCTTTCATGGTTCAGATCTGGAGTATCTCAGCTTTCTTCCCCACCCCTTCTCTAAGTAGCTTGAACAGGTCTCCCATTATGCTGGGGTCCCAAAAATGCACTACGTGTATCACCATCTTGCTCATTTTGCTCTACCCAAGCTGCTTGCCTCATGAACTCCTTTGTCACCATTTGACTCAGTGTCTTTTGACTGGGATTCCTATGTCTAGAACTGTCTCCCCAGCCCAGTCCTCTTTCATGCTCTTCCTATACATCCTAGCTTTCTTCTCAGGAAAGAAAAAGAAATTGCAGAACTAACAAGATGTGTGTCATTCTTCACTGCTCATTCATGTTACTTTTTGTGCCCTCTCTTCCTCATCCCTCTATTTGTATGCTGTGAAGTTAGACTGTAAGCTTTGTGGTGCGGGTGCTGGTAAACCTATAAAACACCCAGTACAGTGTTGAGTCTACACAAAGGAATAATAATAAATACATCTGAGCGTTGAAGTTGGGGTGCTGTTTGATCCTTAAAGTGAGATGAGAATACGAAATAAAGACTACATCATCCTTCTTTTCTGTCCTCCAATTTCCACTATCAGAATGACTTAGAGCCACTTTAATAATTCCATGTAGAGGTAGCACTAGTCTTTCTAAACCATCCATTAGATATTTCAACATTTTGTATACACCACACATCCCACAAGCTGTTCACTTCAGTACAAAGTTTGCTTTATTTCCAGACACGAGTCCAAGGCTGAATGCATAGTGGCCCCAAACTCACGCACTTCCTATGCTCCATTTTTCCAAGACACACTGGAGGGATTTGGCCTTTGTTGTCTCCAGTAGGTGACAATTTTTTTCATTCCAAGTGTGGAAGGATCATGAGTTCCTTCTGCCCTGTGGTGATATGTCAAAATAGAGAGACAGAGGAGAAAATTATTATGTAATTAGTAAAATGTATATTTATATTGCTGTAGAGTCTGATGGCCCCAACCAAAGAGTTGGGGTTCTTTGCTGTACACTGTACAAATGATTAAACAGGACAGTCCCCTGGTTCAGAGAGCTAACAATGTACAATGGATTATGAGGGGATTCAACAGTTATATAAACAGGCAAATGGAGTAACAAGTTTGTGCACATTTGCATGATTTATTAGCCTCATGGTTGTCACAGGTTGTCACCAGTCTAAACTGGTGTCCATTAGTAATGTTTTGTCGGCATTATGGCAGAAGTATGCTGTAAGGAGGGATTTAAAAGATGAAAACATATAGGAAATGTTCAAGTTGTCCTGCTGTTATTCAGATGAAATGGTACTTCTTTTGGCACAGTTCTACATAGCTGATATTTTCTACAGCATGGAAGATGTTTCAGTCAGGATGGGAAAACAGTGTGATGGTGTGTGCCAACCCCCACACTAGGCCAAAAGGGTTAATCAGAGTCTGTGGGCTCAATTAGCCTCACCTTGTTAGGAGGTGTCAAGCCTGGAGGGAGAAGTGAAAAGGGCTGAACCAAGGTAGCAGGTGGAGCTGGTTCTTACTCACCGAGAAGCCTGGCTGGAGCCAGGGAACTAGATTAACTTGCTGCCAGGCAGCTTCCCAGATGGAAAGTGGGCCCACAACAGGGAACACAAACTAGTTGTGAAGGAAAGATGGGGGAAGGGAATCTACCCAGAATTCTCGATGCTGGCACAGAGTCCTGCAGGGAGAAGAAACATTTTGGCGGGATCAGGGACTCTCCTGTGAGGAGAAAACACTCGTGAAGCAGAACCAGCCAGACAGGTGAAACTGTTAAGAAGCTCTGAAGTCAGCCTAGAGAAGAGGTCTAGAAAGAATGATGTGGATGCACAGTCAGCTTGGGAAAAGGCTGTGGGAAAGACCTAAGACAGGTTGTGGTAGGAGGTAATCCAGGGAGGCAGCAAGGGGTCTGCATAGTCAGGCCATGGTTGCTTATTAAAGGGGCTCTGGACTGGAACCTAGAGGTGAGGTGTGGCCTGGGTTCCCCTACTGGGCAACTGAGGAAGGTGGGTCAGAAACCTCTAGAGACAAAAGGTATGAAGTGTTGAAACCCGCAACACAAGGAGTTAAGACTAGCGAGGCTGGAGCTGGACCGAAGGGCCAACATGAAATTCTTGGACTATTGTTTGTGGAGCTATTGGGCTATCCTGAAAGGGGTAGGCTTAGATGTGAAGCAGCCTAGGGGCTGAGTCTCAAAAAGACACAGACGACTGCAGGGCTGGAGCGGTTGTTGGAAGTGAGTGCGAATGGAGGACCACTGTGTCCAGGCACAAGGGGACGTTACCGACTAGTGAGTCAAACTCTTACATAGAGTTAATAATTGATGTCAGGGGCAAACTACAATGTGTTAAGGGGTTTACGGTCCTGATCCTGCAGTCACTTATGTACATATGTAAATTTAATCTGTGTGCAGTCTCACTGATTTTTTTTTAATGGGGCAATTCATGTGAGCAAAACTATGCATGAGTTTGTAGGATCAGGCCTTTCCTTTGTAAGATCTTTGGGTCTGGGGCTTTTTCTAATTTTGTATTTTGCATAGAGTGAGGCACGTTATTGTCACTAATATGGTTCTGGAAAAAAATGTTCTGGTACATTCTGTTCTCACTTTCCAAATGTGTTATAGCATCATATCCTGAACCAGCTCATTGACAAAATCCTAGACTTCATCAACCATTTGTTACAAGTGACACTTCTTCAATGTAGTGAATAAAGAAACTTTTATTTCCTTCTTAGAAGAAATACTTTTCTGTGCCAAGATAACCAGTAGTAAAACAAATGTAGTGTTTTCAGCTATTTGCAAAAACCTAAAATGAAACCTAAGAAAAATAGGAACACACTCACTTCCCGCCCACTTTGCTAAGGGGCTGCAGAATCCCCCTTATCTGCCCTACAGTTTATAGCACTGAGCCACTATGGGGCATGCAATCCCAGTCACTTTCTCTGTCTCACACACACACTGCCACGTGTGGGACAGAAGCTTAGCATCTTTCACAAGGGGGACCACTAGGGAAAGAGATTTACTTGGATGGGGGGCAGGGGAGAGAAACCAGCCAGCCAGTAGACAGAGCAGCATCAATGGGGCAGATGACAAGTGGGGGGCTATTGGGTATCTTTCTGTTTTCCTACCCCAGAAACCAGACTGAGCTGCTATGGGGACAATGGCTTCATTGGCGACTCTTGTCCCAGCCACCAAGGGCAAAAAAATCCCCAGCACCTCTCCAAAGGAGGGCTCTCGGAGAAGTGACTCACCGGGGAACCAGGGAGTGAAGCTGCAGCCAAAGCAGCAGCAGTGGGACAGACGGAGAATAAAGGGCTGCAGAGTGCCCCTTTGATTCCCCCTGGAGGAGAAGGAGCAGCAGGAGAGTTCACAAGACTGGGAGACCTCTGTTGTCAGCAATACCAGTTTTCTGAAACTTTCCAACAACATTCCAGATGACCAATGAGAAAGGTCCATATAGTGGGATGAATGAGGAGTAAAAGGAGGAGAGGTAGGGGTTGCTTCATGGAGAGACTAGCCTGTAGGTAAGAGGAGTAAATGACTTCATAATTCAGACTGAAATATTCCCTCCCGCTCACAGAAAAGCTGTTTGCAGGATCACTAAGCTAAGGTGTAACCTTGTACTTGTAAGCAATGCTCCCTTATACCTCTACCATCTCTCTCAATTGTGTCTTCCCTTTTCTTGCCAAATGTCTACTTGGATTGTTCCTTCCTTAATCTAGGGACTGTCTTTTGCTATGTGTTTTGTACATCACCTATCACAATGTGGCCTAGGTCCTGTTTTGTTCTGTGGGTACCACCCAAAAAAACCCTAAAGCAATCTTAATACTGAGCACTCACATGGACAGAATACTGAAAAATGTACTTGTATAGTGCCTTCAGGTGGAAGATCTGCATGTGCCTTGCAAACATCAACAATATAAAGCTCCGATCACCCTTTGGTGTAGGTAAGTGACATTTTTCTGTCTCTCAAATGAAGAACAGAACAGGTAGGAGGCTTGCATGATCGATTGTACAAAAAAGGCTCTAATAAAACAAATAGCCATAAAACCAAACAGAGGCATAAAATCAGTAACCAAAGCACTCAAAATGCAAGCTACATTATGGTTCTGATCCATAGCCTATTGAAGCAAATGGAAGTCTTTCCATTCACTTTATTGGGCTTTACATCAGGCCCCAGAAGACCCCTGTATCTAAGTCATACGTTAATTCATGTTTACAAACAGTTCATCTCTTTGCTGGGTGTTGAACACCGCAACAGGAAAAAGAATAGGAAAGCCCTGAAGCAGTAGGCAGGGGGAGAGGATTTTCCAAGAGATGCAGTAAGCTGTATCTTTGTTGGTAGCTTATATGAGTGCAGGCCTGAATTATGCAACCCCCATTTATGCAGTTGAAATTCCTTCTCTTCAAAGCCTGCCTACAGGAGTTGTACATTTATTTTTGTGAAAAGGTTGATTTTAATTTATTTACTTTGTATCCACCATCTTCTCATTTGTCTTTTTTAAAAAAAAACCCTTCATGTCTGCCAACTGATCAGTTAAGTGACAATGAATTTTCTGTTCATGTAGACAGTATGTTGGCTAAGCTTTTTAGACACTGGAGTTTCAGCCCATAATAGCTTATTTCTCACAGTATTAATCTCATTTACTATGATGGCCTATGTCCAGTGAAGAAATATTTAGAAAGCCGATTATGGATTAAACATGCAGAATGTGATACAAAGTAGACAAAATACATAAACTGAGATCCACAAAGGGACATGAGTATGGGTTAAATATTGACCTATTTGTAGTAATACTTATTGATATACTGCTTTACCTTTTCAAACTACTGTGCAAATATTAGCTAATCCTCACACTATCCTTATGAAATACATAAGTACATATCATCCCTTTTTTACAGAATGGGAAATTCACACTCATGGTGGTTAGAATCACTAGGGAGACCAGGTGGGTATAATATCTTTTGTTGGACCAACTTCCTTTGTTGATCGAGACAAGCTTTCGAGCCACACAGAGCTCTTCTTCAGGTCTGTGAAAGATATTTTGAGCAACACAGTTAAATGCAAGGTAGAACAGATTTAGCATAAGTAGTGAGTACATATTTTAAGGGACCAATCAAGGCGGACTGGTCCGTTAACACCTCTGTAGTCATAGGACAAAAAAAGAAAGTTAGTGCATTACAGTTTTTTGCAATAAGCCATAAATCCAGTGTCTTTGTTCAATTCATGATTTTTAATGTCTAGCAAAGTTATGAATTTAAGCTCCTAGGCTCGTCTTCTGAAAGTGTTTGAAGTAGGAAGCGGGCCTGAAACATAAAGCCCTTGTATCAGAGGCCTGGTATGAGGCCTGATGCCTGAACTAAAATAGTGATCAAAGCTTTGCTGCTATAAAGCAAAGTTAAGTTGTAAGCAAGAGGCAGGCCCTGCTCACAGAATCTGGCAAGAACAAGGCTGATATTGCAGAAACACACATTCCTAAGTAGTGCTGGGCACAAGAATATACACACAAACACATTCCAGAAGAGTGGTACCAGAACACCCCAATACCAGCACATTTCCCAAAGATAACAGGAACATGCTGACCCATCCTAGAGATAAGGTCAGGATGACAGCATGATGGGTAGAGATATTTTGACTGAACCAACAGGTATAAGGCAGAAGGTGGCACCCAGATATGTCAGAGGGTGGAACTTAGCTATGTCAGAGGGGAAATATGTAACTTTTTTGTATCGGTGTATAAAGAGGTATCTCAGAGGAAATGTCTCTGTCTGGCCTAGGGAGGAACAGAAAATCCCTCTGGTCACTGAGTTGGTCCGTTGTTATGGACATACGTGTATTAGTTGTCCAATAGAGTCTGCAGGGTACTAGTACTATACTTTGTCAGTAATAAACCTGGCTGGGTGACTTCATACCTTAACAGATCATGTGGCCATTGGGTGGTTCACTTGAGGTCTGCTGGGTTAGTTATCTGCGTAGATCTGGGACGGCATACAGAGGGAACGCAAGCAGCCAAACATCTAAAACAGTGTTGTACAGGTTTCCATTGAGGATGAGGACTGAGAGGTCAGATGTGGAAGGATCGCTATGTGAAAAGTGTTCACCCACAGGTGATAGGGTGTTTTTGTCTTTTATCATTTTCCTGTGTGACTTCATTTGAGAGCATCATGATTGTCTGGTTTCACGCACTTAGTTATTGGGGTATTTATTGCATTAGATGAGGTATACTACTTTGTGATAGGCATATGTAGGAGCCATGGATCTTGAAAGGTGTGTTGTGCGGGGTGTTGATCATTGTAGCAGTGGAGCTATGTCTGCAGGTGTTGCATCAGTTGTTCTGACATGGTCTGGTGCTACTTTGAGTTGATGTGTCCTGATCTGGGGGGAGCTTGCTTCTGATGAGCTTGGAGAGGTTGGGGGGATGTCTGAAGGCCAGAAGTGGGGGTTCAGGAAAGATTTATTTCAAGATGAGGTCCCCATTGAGTATGGGTTGTAATTGTTGGATGATACCCAATATGCATTCCAGTGTGGGGTGGTAGGTTACCAATAGGGTTGTACAGTGAGAGGGGTTTTTATTTCTGTATTTAAGCAGGTTCTCCTGGGGTATTTTGGTGGCCTGTTCCATGATACAATCTACTTCTCTGGTGGAGTGTCCTTGCTTGGTGAAAGTGGTTTTAAGTGTGTTAAGATGTATATCCCAGAATTTCTCCTTGGAGCATATTTTGTGATATCTTAGTGTCTGGCTGTAGATAACAGATTTCTTGGTGTGTTTGGGGTGGTTAGTGGATCTATGAAGGTAGGTGTGGTGATCCATGGGTTGCTTGTATATATGGTTGTCTGTAGGGTTCCACTGTTGAAGCTGATTGGAATGCCCAGGAAGTTGATGCTAGTATGGGAGTGTTCTAGCAAGTGTTTAATGGATGGATAGTGGTTGTTGAAGTTGTGGTGGAAATCTATGAGGGAGTTTAAGCTGTCTGTCCAGTCCAGAGGATGAAAATATCATTGATGTATCTCAGGTATACCATTGGTTTTGTAGTGCATTTGTCCAGAGATTCTTCCTCAAGGTGGCCGATAAAGAGGTTGGCATCCTGGGGAGTTATCTTAGTACCAATGGCTGTTCCCGTGGTTTGGACAATGTCTTGGGTGAAATGGATAAGTTTGGCAATGTGTTTGGGGTGGATATCTGAGGGTTGTCCATTGTCTTGCAAATATTTGAGGCAGGCAACTATGCTGTCATTGTGATGCATCTTGGTGTATAGGGAATTGACATCCATGGTGGAAAGGATGGTGTTCTGAGGGAGGTTGTTAATGTTGTGGAGTTTGTGGAGGAAGTCAGTTGTGTCTTGCAGGAAGCTGGCCCTTTGTATGATGAGTGGTTTGAGGATTGTTTCTGTGAGTCTTGCTGTTAGGATCAACATTTTAAAATTGGTGAGTCCATACTCTCCACTCCATTATCCAAGTCATTAATGAAAATCCTAGTCAATATGTCCTGTTCTATTTGGCACTAGTAAGGCCCCAACTGGAGTACTGTGCCCAATTCTGGGTGCCACACTTTATGAAAGATAATTGGAGAGAGTCCAGAGGAAAGCCAGAAAAATGATGAAAAGTATAGAAAACCTGACCTATAATGAAAGGTTAAAAAAGTTGGGTATGTTTAATCTTGAGAGAAGAAGACTGGGGGAGGAAGAACCTGATAAGTCTTCAAATATGTTAAGGGCTGTTATAAAGAGGTCTCTGGTCATTTGTTCTCTGTGTCCACTGAAGGTAGGACAAGAAGTAATGGGTTTAATCTGCAGCCAGGGAGATTTAGATTAGATATTAGGGAAAAAAAACATTCTAACTTTCAGGGTAGTTAAATTCTGGAACAGGCTTCCATGGGAGATTGTGGAATCCCCATCATTGGAGGTTTTTTAAGAACAGGTTGGACAAACATCTGTCAGGGATAATATAGGTTTACTTGGCCCTGCCTGAGTGCATGGAGATGGACTTGATGACTTCTTGAGGATCCTGTATTTCTATGATTCTATAGCCAGTGGAAGATGTGGTTATTCAGCACTCCTGAAATTCAGGCTATGCTTATGTAGGTGCTTTGAGTTTGGCCTAAGTGACCAGCACAAGGCCACACAATTCAGTTTCAGAGCTGGGAATGGAACTCAAGAGTTCCCTAGTTCCCAACCCCCATTCACTCCTTAACTTGATCTACACTGCCTCTCAAATCTTGCGAACCACCAGATTCCCTTGTATGGATTTGCCCTAACAGGAGACTACAGTATTTTGTGTTTGTTCTTCCATCATGTATACCTGTCTGAGTTATTTACTTTCCTTAAATAAAGACTATAATTGATTCCAGTTGTGAGACTGTAATGAAAAGTATTTCTGTTTGTAAGGTGTCGCAGGCTTGGTAAATGTTACGGTTACAATCCTGGGGTTATCTTATTTTGTTTCATACTGACTTTGCAAATTAATACATAGGAATTTCCATAGTGGATCAGACCAGTAGTCCACCAGGGCCAGTCTCCTGTCTGATAGTAGCCAAAACCAGATGTTTCAGATGTTGCAGTATATCCCATAGTGGAAAATTATGGAATAAACTGTCTATATGAGGAAGTTTCATCTGAACCCCTATCAGTTAGAGGTTGACATGCACGAAAGCAGAAGCAATGAGATATTACAATGCTTTAGAGAGTCTTATAATTCATTCCTCCTAGCCTAGAAACAGATTACCCCTGCCCACCAAAAAGCCAGTGATGACGGCCAGAAAATTGTGAGGATCTCCTCATGGCATTTCCTGAGAAGCATCCCCTCAGAAAGGAAAGGAAAGAAGAGAGAGGTGGGGAGGAGGGCAATGATCTTCCAACTCCATGTGTGCAGAAGATTTGCAGAGAAGGGCATCTTCAGATGCATGTAGGGACAAGTGCCCTTCTATGAAAGATGCTCAGTGCACCACTTACCCTAGCCTGCCCAGATGCAGATTTGGGGGAGAGATTTATCAGAATTAGTGTTGCTTCAAGTAACCATAATTTCTAACTTTTGCACAAAAACGGCAACTGTACAATTTAGAACATCTGATCTCACTGCTCCAATCTTTCTGATCTCAGCTCCTCCCCAAAATCCCACAATGCTCCTTTAGCATGGCTCTCAGGTGGAGATGTCACTTCTCTGTTCCTCAGCACAAGGGTAGGTTCTTTCCAGACTAAGTGGTATGGGTGATCTGGGCCCCGAATTATTAGAAATGGTTACCAATGTGGCTAATCTTGCAAGATTCTGAGTGCCCTCAATTTCTGTCGATTTCAGAAGTAATTGATGGTGCTCAACCTTTCCCAGAAGGTACTCAGAATCTTGCAGAATTGTTACAGATAGGTGTTGTGACACTGCACCCCATATTCTTTATAGTGATGTTATTATGATATGATTGACATAATTATGATGTTTTATGCAAGACTTATGCAACTTCATGTGAGGTGTCATTGGAAATATGATTATCCTATTTGTATGCATGTATCATTTTTGTATCAGAAGTTATGAATATTGACTATGTATCTGTATTTCTAATGAGATTACATCTGGGTAACACCCACTAGACAAGATGCTTTCAGTCTAGATAGTGGGTGGGAAAGGGCCTATTCAGGGCAATGGGCCATTAGGAAAAAACAGTAGGCCTTAGGAGAAGCTTATCTCCCACATGGTGATGAGCCTTCCTGAGAACACTCCAAACAGCCTGTGAGTAATGGCTGCTATGACTCTACAAGGACATGTGATCAGACCACATGATGCTGGACTCCATATTGGGATGTCAGTATTTTTCCACAGACTGATCTGGGAACTAAGCTTTGGAACAAGAGTTCACACCATATGCAAAAGCTATATAAGGGAGGGAGAGACATCATCTGGTGTTCTTCACTCCCCACACAAGAAGACTCCTGGAAACACCCAAGGAACAAAGATTGAACTGGGGGAAGTGCTGGATCCAAGCTAAAGGGATTTCTAGCCTGTGTATGAAACACCTTGGGATTCCAAGCTGTAAGCTAGTGCAGCTTGCCCCTTAAGAATCTGAAGCCTGCTTGTATAATCTCTTAGGGTGAGAATCTGCTAATTCATATCCAATCTATTTAGTATATCAAGTTTAGTTTGCGTTTTTTGTTTATTTGCTAGGTAATCTGCTTTGATCTGATTGCTATCACTTATAATAATTTAAAACCTATCTTTTGTAGTTAATACACTCGTTTTATCTAAACCAGTGAGTTGGAGTGATGTATATGGGAATCTTAACACAAGGGGCAAAGGTTGTTGCATATTCCTCTCCACATTGAGGGAGGGGGTGAACTTTATGAGCTTACACTGTACAGTTCCCTGTGCAGCACAAGACAGTATAATTTTGGGTTTATACTCCAGAAGGGCTGCGTGTCTGGGGAGCTGGGAGTTGCCTTAGCTGTATCCTTCCTATGCGGGGCTGGTCAGAGAGCCTGCATGTAACTGCAGCTGTGTGTGTCCCTACCTGTATGTATGCTGGTGAAAGTGAAGGCTGGAGGGCTTTGCAGCTTGTCACAGTAGTACAGTGTGAAAGGAAGCCCAAGCTGGGGGGTCAGAGGGCTCAGTGATACCCCAGTTCCATGTGGCAACCTGGGGGGATCCTGTCACAGGTTTATTACGTGATGAACTAACACGAAATGTTCCTTCATTTTGTGTTTTGCCTCCGTCTGTTCACCTTTTCAATATTTTCTCAGTCTGATACCTTTACGGTCAATGCCTCTAAGGGTATGAATACATTGGAGCTGGAGGTGCATTTTCCAGCTTGGGTAGATGTACCTGCGCTAGCTCGGATCAAGCTAGCACACTGAAAATCGAAGTGCAGCTGCCGCAGCTTGAGTGGGCTAGATGCGCCAAGTATGATCCTGTCCAACCTCTCCGCCCCCTCCTCCCCGGCACACTTTAAGACAAGATTGCTCCTCTGCCATTTTTCTTTTGGCAATGACATTACAAGTACCTTTCACTTCCTTTTAGAAATGTGTGCAGTGCCACTCCAAACAGCAACCACCAGGCGCTAATGAAGAGCAGACTGGCTTGTGTGTGGTCTGAGAAAGTAGGGTATGACTCCTGTGGCATGTTTAGTCTTTGCCACTGGGATTACATGAGTTCAGCTGTAAAAGCTAAACTGCTCAGTTCTTTCCTGTTCATTGGGCCGCTACAAAAGTCTGACTTATAGGGTCTGTTTGCATTGCAGACTCTTCAAATGTTTTTTTCTTTCGAAAAAAAGATGAAGTATTTTTACATCTAGTGTCAAAGCATTCATGGCATTATTAAATGAGTCTGTTGTCCTTTAGAACAATGATGGTGTAATTCAAAAGAAGATTTGGTTTTAGTATATTTGATGGACCATATCCATTTATATGCAGGTGGATTTCTATGTTTCTTTTTAATAATTAAAATCACAACACATCTACCTACTTTACTTTTCAAGACCAGTAAACATTTATAAATATTAAAATAAGGCATCTAAATTATTCAGCACAGCTGCTACACTTGCTGCTTTGCTAAACTTTACAGGTTTTGAATCCCCGGTAGCCAGGACATTTAGATGTAATGGGTCTGATTATCAGTTCAGACTGAGCTCTGCTTGGGACTGGAGAGAGGAAATGGTGGCTTTAACATATTTTTGTGTCTCCCCACATTTTAAGCAGCTTCAGACCACAAGGAATATGCCAGCAGCTGTGCATAACCAGACTGAGGCTACTTCCCTTTCCTGCTGACTGCAGCCCACCATATCATGTGGATCAGTGGAGGGGGTGGCACAGAAGAATTTCTTTACACCAGGACCAGCTCCATTGCCTTTATGGTCCCTTGATGCCATCAGGGCATTGTAACAGGATTACTATGTTACCGGGGCGAGGGGGTGTTTCTTTTGTCATGGCACACCCAGAGATACAGCCCCTTCAGGATATGGCTTCGCCCAGATGGAAAAGGCCCTAGTCTCAGGGTGAAAGGGAAAGTATTCTGATACCAGCAAGAGGTGAGCTGCCTTTGTACCCTCTTCCAGTAATAAATAGATGTAGTTCTGTTATTCGCTGAACAGGTGCCTCCATCCTTGTTCCAGAGACAGTGCCTGGCTTTGCTAACCCACCACTGGCAAACAGAGAGTTCACATTATAGCACCATAAATGGGCCATAACCAGTATGGCCAGCCCCAATGGTTCAAGAATCACCAGTAAGCCCCCACTAAAGTAGTGAGATTTATTATTATTAATAATAATAAAATAATAATAATTAATTAATAATAATATTGTGTTCTTTTGATTTGCCTTCTGGTTTTTGAGGCTGCAGGAGGGACTCAGCTCAGAGTTTCAGGCTCTTCTCTGCAACAATGAGGGATAGAAACTTTCTTTTTCTCTGTTTTAAGGAAAGCTCAGATTCTCATGTAATCATTTGCTTCCAGAAGCTGAGGCTTTAAGAAAAAATATCAACCATTGTGAGACTTGCACTAAAACCACGAGAGTGGCAATACTCCATAATGCAAGAATTGGGTCTAAGGTTTCCATCGAAGGTTGAACTCTACTCCTGGGGTTATACTCATTATGTGCTGTGTACGCCCCAAGAGCATCTCAATCCCTACAGCTGGGTATCCTTTCTGTACTGCTGTTCTATCATCCCCTCTGGGAGCCAGGGCCAGTGGCAGAGTAGAAAAGCTGGGGCGGGGGCAGGAAGTTCTACCAGAATGCATAGGTGTGCAAGAAGAATAAGGCTAATTCTCAGCCCATCTGCACTCACCTTCAGATTTAGTAAGGCAGCTGTAGCATGAGCTTATCCCTGAAGAATTGCTGCTATCTTGAAGCTGTCAGCCATCTCCCCTTACCCTCCCGCAGTGTGAAAAGCTGCAGAGGGATTGTTACTGTTGCTCTGGGCAACAGAAATTTATGATACATTTTGAATTATAACTTAGCAGCCCTCAAAGGGGAACATGGTGTACTGAGAAGTTGTTTCCCTGATTCCTCATCCTAACCGTGTCCCCCCAACTCAGGCTAAATGAAACTGAGATGCCTCTGTGATAGGGTCTGCATTATACTGAGAAAGTCATTTCTGTCTATCCTCAAATGACCAGATTATCCTGCAAGATTTTCCAGGGATGCCCAGGATTTGACTTCCAATCCCCCTCTACCACTGAGGACAAAAACATGAGCTGCCCCTGCGTGGGTGCCCAGGAAACTATAAAAATAGCTACCTTGTGTGAGGGCAGAGTACCAGCGCAATCCTTGTGCACAGGAACTGTGCTGTCCTTGCTCCTTCCATGGAGCCAGTTGCCCAATGGAGCGGGTAGGTGGTGGGTGAAAGAGGCTGGCAATGGGCCTAATGCCAGCAAAACTCCCTGGTAAAAATTAACTTAAAGGTTTAAGTGAATGTAAGAAGCAAAGACTTGGATGGAGGAGAGACAACATTGGAAGCTGTAGGATGGAGACTGGGAATGGAGGTCCACAAGTCTTTTATTGTTTGAGAAATTTTTTTTTTTGGTTGGCCAAAAATTAGCAATCCCTAGCAGTGACCACTGTCATAAGTCTTGTTCCAGCTGAGATTGTGGCTTTAGCAGGGCTTGTGCACAAAGCTCACAGTTCACCTGCTTAAACAACCACATTTTCACTGCTGTCAGGAACCACAGAAACCCAATTTAAGTCAACAACATTGGCGTTATTTTGCATTTGCACTAAAAGGGATTCCCCATCACTGTTACAGGATGTTGAAGAAGTGTATGTTAAAATAAGTGATATTATAAAGTGCTCTTGTTAATATCACACTTCAGAGTAAAATATATTGGGGTGACTTCATTCCTGGTGTAAGTGCCATGAATGAAGTGGGAATTATGAGTGAGGGCAAACCTAGGCCCATTGAATACTGCATCTTTACACACAGATTTTTGTTGTGCCTTAGGAGGAAGGATGAGCTTGTGGTTAAAGACCTGGAGAGGAACTCAGAAGATCTGAGTTAAATTCCTTGCTCTGATGCAAATATCCTGTATGACCGTGGTCAAATCACTCAAATTTTCTGGGTTCTGTTTTCATCTGTAAAATGGGAATAATAATCCTTCCTTTCTCCCAATCTCTGCTCTGTCTTGTCTATTTAGATTGTGAGCTCTTCATGGCAGGAACTGTCTCTTACTATTTGTATGTACTGCCTCTAGCATAATAAGGCCCTGATTTCAGTTTTTTCTAACGTGTAATAATAATTAATTTAATTTACAATGTGTACTACATATTAAATAACATACAAAATACAGTATAGGGAAAAAATCCCAAAGGGAAGCTTCTTGCATTTCCCCTTTGAAACTGCCAGAAAGCAGACTAAGAATTTGCACAACCCTAAATAGGGCCTGCCTAGATGGAGTCTTTTGAAAGATAAACAGCAGCATGTGCTTGAAATCTATTTAGCACAGCTTTAATTGTTTTTCAAAGGAGTAAGAAAAGGGCACCTTCCTTGGAGCAAATTCTGAAGTACAGTCAGGAAGATTTCGAGTGGAGAGCAGTTTTGAAGATAATCAGGTGCCATTTCAATGGTTGTAGAATCTGTTGCAAGTAACAAATAAAGCCCTTTTCTGGCAGGCTTGGCAGTACAACAGTAGTTGAGTCAATTACAATACCTGCTTTATATACTCCAGCACAATGAAATTCAGAATCCTCATTAAGATTTATATGCACTCTAGTTTCCAAATACAAACAACTGTACAGTACACTGGATCAGAAGAACAAGTCGATGTTCATAGTAAACACTTTTAGTGTGACTGAGAAAAAAGAAATGGGGGAGGGAGAGGGAGGAAGAAACCTTGTAACCTAAATAGTCTCTGATTGAGTAGTAACATTTCAAAAAGGAGCTCTCTGTAATTGGTGCATAATCCCTTGGACTTAATATAATGGAAATTATTTGGGTCATCACAGCTGGTTTCATCACTATGAGGAAACAAAAACAAAACCAACCAACCACAAAACAACCAGCTCTTGAATGTGCAAGCTATCTGCTCTCTCTGTGTAGCATCTCCGTGTTTCTATCCAAGGGTAATTAGCTCGATTGCATCCATTTTGGGTGTGCACTGTTTTTAACACTGCAGCTACAATTCTCTCCCCCCTCCCCTTATTTTATACCACGATCTACATGGGGAAAAAAAAGTCTTCTTCTTTCAAACCTCCCACACCCAGGAAATACATGCGCCAGGCTTTCATTTCTTTGTGGCTGGTGGGTTTGTTTCTCCCCCACCCCTTCCTAAGAAAGAAAAGACAGTCAAGACAAATGAAGACTTCATCACCATGATCATCACCAGGACAGCTGGGGAGAGAGCCACCAGGGGAAGAGAGGGGGAAGTCTCCCAGCAAGTCTGCGTCATTCTGGGATACAGTGTTTCAAAGAAGTGAAAGTATTTGTCACCAGCAGGCAACAAGGTATAATAATGCCCCAAAAGGGAATGGGGGTGTGTGTGTGTTTAGATGGAGGTGGAAGTGCTGGGGGAAAGGGCGGTGTCCTCAAACAGCCTATTCTTGGTAATCAATGGGCTTCTTGCTAAAGTGACATTTTCTCTCGCCAATTAGTGGCTGTGCCCCTCCCCTCCCCAGTATAAAATTAACACTTGGCAGGGAAGCGAGGCTTTAACCTTTTCCCACCCACCCCAGAGCGGTGGGGTGAAGGGACGCAAGGGAGGGAGGAGACCCTCCCTACCCACCCATCCACCCCCGGTTTCTGCCTCGTAGTTGCCACGTTGGATCCTCCCTCTCCTCTGGCGCTCGCAATGGAGCGGGGCAAACAACCAGGCGAGCCGCAGCGCCCGGCTCCATGTGATCGAGCCGAACCCCCTCTTGCGAGGGACTAGCGGGGGGGCGGGACGAAGGGAGGAGCGGGGCTGGGGGACGGGAGCCTGTTGCCCCCTCGCGAGTTAGCGGCTCGGGCAGCCTCGCCCAGCCGCCTGGATGTGCAGAGCGCCCGGCGACGCGGCAGCCGCGAGAGGTAGCGCGGCCGGGAGACCAGCGGCGCGGGCAAGCAGGGTCCCCCCCGCGCTGGTTCCTCTGGGGCGGGCCGCCCCCTCCCCCGCCGGCGGCCGGGGTCTCCCCTCCGGGCCAGGCGCTGAGTGACGGGGCACGCGGCCAGGCTTGAAGAATGGCATGCAAAGATGGTCTCTGCCAAGGAGCTAGTGATCGCGATGTCCTCGGGTCTCTGCATCACCCTCCTGCACTTCCTGTGCCTGGCGACCTGGTGAGTCCCCCCGAGCCAGCGGCTCCAGGCCACCTGCCCGTTGATTGATCCCCGGCGCGCTGGCTTTGGACCGTGCGTCTGACCCGGGGCAGGGGACGGAGGAAGGGGGGGTGGGGGTTGAAGAAAACCCATCCTGACCCCTGGCTGATCCTACCCCCCCTCCACCCCCAAGTTCGCATCTACAATGATAATGGCTTGTCTGTTCCCCTGGCAGCGTCACCGAGCCCCCGGGGCAGATCAAAAAGGAGGAGAAATTATGGCCGGAGAATTTTACAAGCATCCTGAACAGTCTCCTGGATGGTTATGACAACAGGCTGCGTCCTGGATTTGGGGGTATGGTTACTGTGCACGGTCCCTCCTGTCTGTCAGTCTGCCTGTGTGTCTGTCTGTGGGGAGAACTAGGTAGGCTTTGTGCGTTTAAAAAGCAAACCAAAGTAATGATCCTGATTTTGTTATCGACGAAAGATAATGTGAAAAGACCCCCTCCTGCTCCCCCCTCCCAAAAAGACTGTCCCTCAGAGTCTGAGGAGAAGCTATATCAGTGGGAGCGAGGAGAGCAAAAAGCTGGATCTACTTAGATCCTGCCAAATACTGCTGATTTTTGATCCCCAGATTGTGCCCTCAAAATAAAGAGCAAGTCTAGCTGCTTCTACTGCACCAAAAGAATCTGGACTCTGGAGCAGAAGTGCCATAGATCCCTAAGTCCAGTATGTGGGTCCTGACACAAGTAGGCAGTAATAGCCCAAATTCCACTACATAGAACCAGTTCAGCTATACTGAGTGTGCCAAAAATATCAGCATAACAATGCAAAGACTCAGATCCATCACCTGAACACTGTTGGATCCTGCTAATTTTTAGCCCCCACCTCCCAAGTTCCACTGTTTAACACAGAATGGGTTTAGCTGCTCCTACTACTCTCTCAATATTTTGAGCCCACCATATACTGGCATAATGGGGCTTCAAAAATATGTATCTGACACCTGGATCCAGCTGGATTTTGGCAATTTTTGGCCCCCAGATCCTATATGTACAATCTAAACAGAAACCAGCATAGCTACTCCTACTTCACTGACAAATCTGGACCCTCCTGCATCTGCTCCAACAGTACTAGGGGAAAATACAAATTGGGTATCGGACCCTGTCAATTTTTAACTGAAATGCCTCAATTTTTGTCTTTTCTTTAGAACAATA
Source organism: Lepidochelys kempii (assembly GCF_965140285.1). Classification (NCBI taxonomy): domain Eukaryota; kingdom Metazoa; phylum Chordata; order Testudines; family Cheloniidae; genus Lepidochelys; species Lepidochelys kempii. Next base: position 92,743,118 of record NC_136383.1, read on the forward strand.
TTTAGCTGGCTCGAGGTGCTGAATCTTGGTTTTTATGGCACTATTGTGCCAGGAAGTATTGGGATGCCAGGGTTTTTTTTTCTGGCGCTACAGGAGAAGCTAGACAGTATGTTCTCTCTTTTGATGGTATAATTTGGGAGATAGGGACCAAAACCCATAAAGATCCAGATAAATCCAGTTTTTACTTTTTCCTGGAATTAGGGGATTAAAATATAGGCTTGGGAAAAAGAAAAGTGACACAGCATCTCTGCTGATGCACCAGGCTGACCAAGACAGTCATGGGGCTTCTACCCATCAGGTTTGAATGAGGGCTTTATGTAGGCTTGTTCTGTGAAATACTTTGCTCCTGCCCTGACATACCTTCTTCATACATTTGATACATCTACATCAAGCTAAAACACTCCATGCACATACCAAATAATATGCACGCATGCATGACTTTACCGTACAAGAAAAACACACAGAGCACCTTTAATCAATTTTTGTTTATTTTAGATGTTTTTTACCTTGTGGAGTGGGCTTTCTATAAGCTAGGCTTAGGACATTAGGTGTAAATAAAGTTAATCTTGTTAAAGCATGGGTGAAGATAATTTACGCAGATGGTCTTTTGCAGTTTGACTCTCCTAAAGACAGATTACTCTTCTGCAGGTTTCTTTCAGAGGGATGTGCTGTGAACAAGACTTCGTTATTCTGTTTTGAACACACAGTTATTAAGCATGTAAAATATACTTTAAGCAAAGTATTGGAATGCTGAATCTGTAACCAATATACAGTTCATGGAGATTTTATATTTGCAGCTTATTGTGTAAATACAGAATAATTAAAAACATGTTATTGGTTTTTTAAAAATTCTAACAGGAAGCAAAAGAGAATTCTGTCCTCCTTTTCACCTCCCAACTACAAATGTAAATAGTTTAGGGTTTGCAGGTGAAAGGAAAACCCAGAGTTCAGGTTGAAAAATGTATTTTTGGTGAATATTTTAAAGTATGGGGACTAGATGGCTTGTTTCTTCTAGTAGCTAACTTTAAAACTCAAAGGTGAGTGGTTTTAATGTTATAAAGCTTATAAGTAATACATGAAAAATACTTTAATTTTTTAAGAAGGTGTCTTTAGTTGCAAAAGTTACCTTTACCTGAACTGGCAAGAGTCGCTTTTAGCATAAAGTAATGCATATAAATGTAGAGGTTTGATTCTTTGGCAGAACTCGGAGTAATAGCAGATGATTAATCATTAAAATATTTACATCCTCAATCATGTTTTTCCTTGTATTCTGGTCTTTGCTGATAAATATTTATGCTAAATGTGATTCACATCTTAAAAGTGGGTCATTCACCAATGAATGCATAGTAAACAAGTGTCACAGAGGACATCAGTATTCACAGGGAAAAAGTACAATATGTTTCAGTAATGTCAAAGTTATGTCGCATGCTGACAAACAGCATAATAGTCAATGCTGAAGCTTATTCACCGTCCATAGCTCTTGCAGCTCCAAACAAGGCCCAAGAACTTATTTCCCAGGCATTATGACTTTAATTTTATATACCCAAACTCAAGGGAGTTATTTCTGATTTTCACTAGTTTAAGTGAGATTAGAATCAGACCCAGGAAGCTAGCCATAGTTTTTGAAATTTTCTGGCATATGCCAGCTTTGCCACAATAACAATTTATGAAAAATTCTGCATACAGAGGCAAAATGGGAAAGATATAATTTTTTTGGATGATTTCCTAAAAATGGGTTCGCTCCAGCTCCTATAAAACTGAATGGAAAATACTTTAATAGGAATTGGATCAAGCCTAATATGGATCCAAACACTGCCAACAACTGTGCTAGTTAATGCTAGTTTTGAGAAACAGGAGAGTCTGAATGAGCATAGAGACAAACTGCCATCTTACATTTAGAAGTGGTCCTACAAGTATGGGATTGAACCTCATGTAAAACTGGGGGTGGGAAAGCGATTACCCATTCTGTATCCGTTCTGTGGATAAATGGAGGAATCAGGTCTCCCATGCAAGTCAGGCTGGTGCCAGTCATTAACGATCAACTAACTTAATAAAACAAATACAAAACCAAAAACATATGTCTGGTTAGTGTGCATTGCGAGTTTGGCAGTTTTTGTACACAAAAATAGATGTTTTCATTAAAAAGGCCATGATAGCTATGAAATGGTTTCTAAATTTTAGATGGCTGTTTTCAGAATAGTAGTGAATTTACAGATTTTGGGGGAGGGGAATAAGCTGATGAATAGTTTTGGGAAAGGGGAATAACCTGGTGAATAGCAACATAAAACTAAATCGATAGCATGGCTTTAATTTTCCCAAAAATTAAAAGGGCAATTTTGTAGAAGAAAGTTGTGAAGTATAATCAGGAAGATTTCTAGTGTACAGCTGTTTTGAAGATAATCAGGTGCTGTTTCAGGAGTGGGAAAATATGTAGAGACTAATGAATAAAATATTGCTCTGTAAGGTTTGGAAGTACACAGTAGTAGAACTCAAGTCGATTACACTATCTGCAATATATATATATTGCATTCAGTATTCTCACTAGAATTTACAATGCACCCTGCTTTCCAAATCAAAACATTATGGTACACTGGATCAGAAAAGCATGGAGCTCACAGTAAATACCTGCGATGTGGTTATGAAAAGAAAGTTATGATTTTGTATAAATAGTCCTCATCTGTCGCAAAATTGCAAAAGTATTACCAAAAATGGTAACCTGCCACAAAATTTTCAGAAGCAACAATCAGATGGAGCACCAGTTCCAGCCACAATGTGAATTCACGGCTTGTGTGTTTCCTTTATTTTATCATAATAGAAAAGGAAGAAAAATCTCTTATAAACAACTATAAAACCTGTGTTTTTTCTGAAAATTGAGCTTGTTCACATTTCACTGGTGATCTTGTACTAAATTAAGTAATATAATTGAAAGTGATTTTTAAAGGTATATTATTTACTTGAGTAAATATAGTGCTTGATTCTGTCTCATGCGTACTGATTTAATGCAACTCCATGGACGTTAATGGAATTACTCATGATTTATACCAGTGCAAGTGATATCCCAATCAGGGTCATACTTTCATATTTATAACACATGCTTTTTGGTGTGTGTTTTCTTAATGGACTGTATGGTCCCTTAGAACTTGCGTGGTTTATCAGGTAAACACAGTAAGCCTGCTCCTGTTCCTATTGAACTACGAAGAATTCTGGCTGTTGCATTTAGCGTGAACAGGATCAGCACAAGTATGTATTTTTGTACTTTTGCTGATTTTGAAAGCCTGTACCATTGAGAAAATAAACTCCAATGGCTCTTTCTTCCCCTGTAACACTTGATCTTTGACATAACCCCTACGGTAAGTTAATGGGAGTTGTGTGCCCAGATGTAGGCAAGTAGGTATTATGACTCTAAGGAGTTGATTGTGCCTTGAAGGCACACAGCCCAGCACAAGTGGTAGTGCAGAGCTGGAAATCCCGGTGGCAACCTATGGAGGGGCAATAATTCCTGGAGCATGGGGGAGTCTACCTAGTACCCCACCCTCTTTGAGGTTGCAGCATGTGTTCCCTTCCCATATTAAGCCAGATCCACTGGCTCTTTACGAGGTAGACTGAGGCAATGATTGCTTTTCCCATTCACTTGGGGGAGGCTAGTGCGGATAGAGTTGTTCACTTGGAGCAGTCAATGAGTTTAGGGCACGGAAATGTACTGCCATTATATCTAGTCTCAGTGAGGACATGCAAAGGGGGGAGAAGTTTCCTGGAAACCTTATATCCCCACCTGCAGTATGCACCCAGATAGGATTGGCACAGCTGAGCTCTGCACTCAGACACTTTTAACCATGGGGATCTGATTGAGAGACATGAAATAATGAATGGCATGGAGAAGGGAAATGGGGCCCTCCGTTTTCATATTCTCATAATGCAAGAGCAAAGGCACATTCAATGAAGCTGAAAGGCAGCAAATTCAAAATGAATGAAAGGAAATCTTTCTACTGCAATCTACAACTAGCCTGTGGAAGCTATTGTGGCCGGATAGCATAGAGTCTGATTCTATAAGCTATCTGGGTTGGAAGGGACCTCAGGAGGTCATCTAGTCCAATCCCCGCTCAAAGCAGAACCCATCCCCAACTAAATCATCCCAGCCAGGGCTTTGTCAAGCCTGACCTTAAAAACCTCTAAGGAAGGAGATTCCATCACCTCCCTAGGTAACCCATTCCAGTGCTTCACCACCCTCCTAGTGAAAAAGTTTTTCCTAATATCCAACCTAAACCTCCCCCCCCACCCGCAACTTGACACCATTACTCCTTGTTCTGTCATCTGCTACCACTGAGAACAGTCTAGATCCATCCTCTCTGGAACCCCCTTTCAGGTTGTTGAAACAGCTATCAAATCCACCCTCGTTCTTCTCTTCTGCAGAGTAAATAATCCCAGTCCCCTCAGCCTTTCCTCATAAATCATGTGCTCCAGCCCCCTAATAATTTTTGTTGCCCTCTGCTGGATTAAGCTCATCGTGGTAGGATTCAGAAAAATAAGACCTTTTTATTAGGATAATGAGAATATGCTCAGAGACAGAGGATCTAATTAAAACATGAAAATGGATATAATGGATGCATCAGGGTATAAGACGACCACTGACTGGAGTTAGGAAGAAACTGTGGGCAAGTTGTCCATTACAGATAGTGGTGGGGTTTGTTTGTTTTTTTGTGAACCTTCCTCTGAAGCATCTGGTACTAGAGAAAGCCAGAGACAGGATACTGGCCTTGATGGACCACTGATCTGACCTGGTGGGGAAAGTCATATATTCTTACCAAGTAAACTTTTGATCTGCTAGGGATTGTAGGAATTTCATTGTTCATATAAATGACAAGTAAGTTTAGGCAGGATAGACATGCCCAGCCTGTGTTTAATCACATATTATGCAATCTTTATCTGCTCTTGAAAATTGACTCTGATTAAACCTTAATGGGCTAGTTTTGCTTTCAGCTGTCACCGGACTACACTGGTAATTCAGTCTCAATCTATGGATTATCGATTCAGGGATTATGCCAACACCTATGCCACATAGAGACACTGACTGCCACTGTTTCAAAGTGAGGATTTCTGACTTTAAGGAGAGTTGCATCACTAAAAGTATTATACCTCCCTTTGTAAATTAGTGGTGAAGCTGTGTAATTAACCTCTCTGTGAATTTATCCTGTAAAAAAAGCATGGGATCCAGTCTGGACATGATTAATATTTTTCCTTAAAAATCACTGCTATTTCATAGACTAATGAAATATATGTTAGGTTTAAAAACAAATTTTGTTAAAAATTATTGATGTGATTAATTCCACCCCCCGTTTAATTTAATGTGTGGTTCTAGTCTAAAAAGTAATTATGCAAAAGTAGCCTCTTTTTTTTTTTTTTTTCAACAGATCCATTCCTGTGTGTATTTGCGTACATGACTAGCAAAACTATGTATTTGGGTTTTTTTGCCCTGTTAGCCCTGACAGAGCTGATGCAGTTAAGAGGCAATATGATGGATTCTACTCCTTTCTGTTCATAATCTACAGGATTGCTTACTAATTTCTAATGAGCTATACCTGTGTAAACTCACTGAAGAAAATGGGTTTACACAGGTGTCACTGAGAACATAATCTGAATGCATGGGGGCTATACAGGTTCACTCAGGGCATTATTTGGTCTGCACAGTCTTTATTACTAGTGATAATGTCTGAAAATGAAACAACCAGCTTGACTGTCAGAATCTAGACTGAGTTTGACAAGCTGGCAGTTAGAGAAATGTGCTCTCTTCCCCCCCCCCCCCCCAAAATCCCCTGTACCTTGTTTATATTTGTAAACTGTGCCTACTTAATCTGGAAATAATTGAGAGACAGTAAACATGGATTCCCATAATGCCACTTTACACAGTCACTTCACAGTTGTACTGCACTTGAATGATAGACATAAGCATTTTTTCTCAGCTTTTAATTGATTAATAACTTCTGAGGCTCAGGAGGATTTGCCTGTTTCCCCTGCAGAGCCCATATCGGTGAAAGTGTGCATGGATTCTTTGTGGAGCTGAACAGCTCCACTCCAAGCATTAGGGTTGTTACAAAGGTCCTTCCACCCATCCTCAGGGCACACTCTAGCTGCTCAGTGCTCAGCATCTGAGCATCCGTTCTGGAGAGTTTGCACTCCCTACCAGTCCAGAGAGACCAATACATCATTTGTTAATGGTTTAAGGCCTACTTCTGAAAATCCTTAGAGCTCCTATTGTGAGCAAGAAATACTTGAGTGAGGGAGGGCTTGTGGGGTAAGGCCTTTAATTTAGACTTGACATCCAGTAAGCCAGAAAATAACCACAAGCTACACTGGAAAAACAGAGAGGTAATTTAGTCTGTTTCTAGAGGATAGAAAAATATTTACAATTATGAGCCTCTATTAAAAATTCATACATAGCTTCAAGGTTACATTATATGGCCTAATGTACTTACTAAAAATCATCAGTGGGCTATCACTGGGAACTGTGCCATGAAGCTGATATGGTTTTCCAGGCAATTGTCCAGTCTTCCTCAGATGGTTAAATTGGATGAGTCAGGGGATTATTCCAAAGATATAGGACTGTTTACCTGTAGTTGGCTGTTTTGAATATAACCCAGGCTGGTTGTGACTGAAGTCATTACCATCTGTCTGCTGTTCAGTGATCTATGTAAAATTAGCTGGTGATATTTGTCCAGTTCTCAGTAGACAGGTGCCTACATCATGAAATTGGCACCAGTACCACCCTTGTTGGCAGTTTCAGCAGAGGGACTAAGAGTTGAACAGGCAAAGAGACTGAGCAGTTTCCTTATTCCTAGAGAGGGTCAGGGTTCAGACACATGGGTAGGTGAAGGGGCACTGGTATTTGAGAATTGATTATGCCTATGCGGTGTCTCTCTATCTGTCTGTCTGAATAGGCTGTGGGGGGTACATTGCCCAGTGCTATCTATCTTGGACCTTCCATGACCACTAAACAGTCACTTTAAAAAATATCCTACTCAGTTACCATGACTTCACAATTTAAAACCAAAATTGTGGCCCTGTTCAGGTTTCCTTCTGCTATTCTTGCCGATTGCTCTTTCGGTTTTATTTGAACTGTATTGGTTGATGGCTTCCCAATCCCAAATGTATGTTGTTTTCCTCTATTGTCTAGCCAGAAGGTACCTAAAAAGAGAGAGTACCAAATCATCCACAAACAGCTTTTGCTGTACCAGTTGACTTTAGCCATACCTTTGGGGACAGTCCTAAAACAGATTATGTATCCCAGTGCTCAAGGGACTGTTCTCCCAATAATGGTAATAACAATGCTTAGCACCTAAATTGCACTTCACACACAGAAGGCTCTGCACAAACTTTAACCCCTAATTAATTTCCTAATTCTTCTGTTTGAAATTTCTCTAATGGTGAAATTTGCCAAGATCCATACAAGGCTTTCTGCACCACGTAACCTCCACATTGTTCCTGCAGTCACCCTAGAGTTGTCCACTGAGGATAGGGTGGCACAGGGGAGGAGATAATAGATTAAATTTACAAGGCTCCAGTAGCCCAGAACCTCTTCCTAGGAGGCATTGGGAGGCCTGTAGTTACAATTCAGTCCATACGCTGGAATAGCAATCCCGGGAACCCTATGCTATTATCCTGTGGCCTGCTCATAGTTTTAGGGGCTGGAATCTGTTTCTTTCAGTAATTCATTAACTTCCCTGCACACACCCAATTAATTCTAGCTTTTTGCTTGAGTTGATTTTAATCCTGCATGAGGAGATCTAGAAGCATTTTATCTTGCAGGCCGTGATTCAGGCTTGACAGTGCCCATAGCGGTGTGTAGGACGCCCCTACTCCTTAGTGGATTTAAAAAAATACTAACCACCAGTGTATTGTAAATAGTTCCTAATTGTTTCTGAGGATTTGTTGATGTGCAGAAACATTCACATGGTCCAGTGACGAGCAATTTTTACTGATCAAATCCAGTGTTAATAGGCTTCTGTACAATCCTTTGCTTAAGGTAATTTAATATATAAATGTCCACTCTATCAATAACAGCAGGTTAGGGTTTTGTAGCAAGTCATTCTGATTACATAGTTAATAATCTCAAAATAAGTGGTACAGTGCTTTCATGCCGGAGTGTCATTTAGTCTCAAGTCAAAGTGACCTGCTCCTACTACACACTTCCAAACCACCAAACAGTTTAGCATGATTGGTAGCCTGTGGCCAGAGAATAGGAGAAGCAGAGTGTTGCCGGTTAGGATGAGTGGTAGAACTCTAGGTGAAAGTTTGAACATTGCTTGCATTCTTTATGTCTAGTTCTGTAAACTACTGTCATTAATATTTCAATTTTTACTTTTGTAAGCATGACATTCCCCTAAAACATTTAAAATTAAATGATTTTATTTACAGTGACATGATTTCTGGGTTGTAATGCCTTAAAATGCAAGGAATTAATTTCAGTATCTCACTGATATTAGATGAGACAACACAATTGAAGTCAGTGAACAGTCCCTTAATTTTAGGTGTGTGTGTGTGTGTGTGTGTGTGTGTGAGAGAGAGAGAGATAGTTAGAGAGAGATCTTCTCTGGGAGCTCCTATTTCCTTCTTTATTCTCCATTAAAGATCCCTTTACATGGTGTGAATGTGTGTGTGTCAGGAGCTCATTAAACCTATTCCAAGAGTTGACTAGAAGTAGTTGCTAGAAAGTCATATGCTCCTTTATCACAGCTTCACATCACATTTACTTCTGCAGCAGAGCTAATCAAAAGTTTTCCAATGCATCATTTTTCCACCAGAAAATGTCATTTTGTAAAGATGGAAACTTCCTGTGGGAACGTGTCTGTTTGGCCGAAACTTCGTTTTTTTGGGGGGGGAAGCGCTTTAAGATTGAAACGTTTTATTTTGATATGTTTTTGGAACTGATTTTCTGTTTCAAAATGACTTTTTGTTCAGAAATTAATATTTATAAACAAATCTCAAAATTGAAATGAAATATTTCAGTTGACCCAAAAATAACTTTTTTTTTTAAATTAGGAACAAAACATATTTTGAAATGTTGGAAATTCTGCTTGTCACACAGCTCTACTCTTAAGTGCTTCTAGCCTCCACCTACCTGTGATGTGAGGGTGTAACTAGTTACTCAAACACTGGTCCCATGAGGTACTGTCATTAGACCTCTGTGTTGCCTAATTTGAGACTTTAAATCACTTTCCTGGCCTTAGTTTTGCATCTTCTGTTTCAGGATACTCCAAAGAGTGATTTCATTTAATACACTCTGTAAACTTGTCATCCATGATTTTGCAGCTATTTAGTAGACCAAAATAATCAGTCTGTGTCTGCAAGAATCCCCCATTCCAATGGATGTTTGTGCCTTTGGTGATTTTGATGCAGTTATAAAGTTATAGCAATCAGTGAAATCAAAATGGAAAAATACACTTTGAAAAGAAAGAGGAAGTAAAAGAGTTTGAGGAATGTTAAAACTCAGTTGCTTAGAGCTAACAGATAAAGTAGCTGATTAAAGTGATTATATAATCTAAAATACACAACTAATATTCTTATGCCCTTGAGAAATAGAGATTAGTGTTGGCATTTTCTCCTAACTTTTCCTTAAGACATTGTGTGCAGGCTGTTGAATGGAATAATTTTACAAACTTTTAATTTGCTTTTGGTTTGTAGTCTGCAATGTGTGCGCTTGGCTGAAGAGACAAATAGTTCATTTGTTTGCAAGTTGTCTACTTTCTTCTTTCCTTTCATTTCTGCATTTTGATTTAAAATGACATCTGTGCATACAACAGTTTTACAAGAGGCAGACATTCTTTGCCTTTGAAACAAAGTCTTCAAGTTTTTATGTGCTTCTTATTGGATTGTAAGAACTATCAAAAAGCCCGAGTTAATATAGACTCAGATAATGTCTTTTCTTTAGAAACGTGAATCTCAGGAGACTGGAAACCATTTCAAATATGTCCGAAAGCTGTTACCGTCTATCTAATGGCTGTTTAATAGCATATATGACATGAGTTGATGGTCCAAGTTAAATTGCTATTGGACTAGTGCCCACATCTCAAAACACCCATTATAGTTAGTACTATTTAGCACCCCTTTAGCTGTCTCAGAAGGGATAGATTCAATTCCCATTAACGGCTACAGAAGTCTTTCCATTTTCTTTAATGGGAGTTGGATCAGGCCCTTATTAGTTGCTGGATCCTTATTGGTCTTCTGGAGGTGGTTTCTCTATAGAATGGCAAAGAACAATGATGGGTTTCGCTGGAGAATCTTTGCAGTGAACTGTTATTTCCCATGCTGTATCCAATCTATTGACAAGCATAGGATATAAGTATTCAGTGCAACTTTCATGGCCATTGTGCTAATATCAGCGGAAGTTGCAAGAATGGGTCAAAGGTAGCATACTGCTTACAATACTTGTATTCCCATTAATTTAGTAGACTTATGCATGTTAGTAGTAGTAGTAAATAACTTGGTCTTGGTAATAAGGTTTTGCTGAATCAGGTCCCTAATTGTTTAAAATACTAATTTGCTTAAGTCTTTCCATTGTGGCACCTGTTTTCTTATCCACTGAGTCAAAGTATATTTTCTGAGTGAGAATTTGCATTGTAAACATATATGATTTACTTATTAGAGAATTACCTTCACTTGCATAATTTACATTGTGCAACTGTTGTAAATTACAGTAGGCTTCGTTCTGAGAACATGATGTCTATGTATTTTCTTCTGATTAGTCCAAAGAATCTTCAGAGTGACAACTGCATAAAATGTGGCTTACGTGCTGATATCATTTTTGAGACATGTTAACCTGCAACATTTGATTTTTCTTGCTCACTTCCTTTTTATATGTTAGGTCCTGTTACTGAAGTCAAAACAGATATATATGTCACCAGTTTTGGACCGGTTTCTGATGTAGAAATGGTATGTACTTCTGGAATTAAAATACCATTTTCTGGTGCTGAGAAACCATTAACTGCAGTAAGGAGTGAATGCTTAATTCATATGACTTTGTACTGTACTGTCAGTCATGCAAAGTAGGAAAGATTACCAGCAGCTTAATTTGTAGGCTATAATTAGATAGAGCAGGCCTGATTCTGATCTCATTCAGACTGTTTTTAGACTGGTAGAAAGAATTGACATCAATTACTTTACAACAGATTTATACTGGTGTCGGAGCCAACTCAGGCCCAGTGGGGTATCTGAGAGCACTGTACGGAGAGCAGATGATTTCTCTGATGAGGTCACAGAAATGCCTTTCCCCTCTGGAGCTAGCGTTTCTCTGCCTCCCTAGCTTATTAGTATTTAGTATTTATTACTAATGGGTAAATAATGACATTATTCCCCAAATATTTGTTGACATTGTCACTTCAAATGAATTTGTCATCCATCTTCATGCCCCTCTTGACAACACTTTCACTAAACATTCAAATGAGAGTTTTACCAGAAAACCAGTTTGCAAAAAGTGAATGTCAAAGTGACATGCATGAGTAGCCACAGAAGACAAATGTTAAATGTACACACATTTGTGCCTGAAAGGCTTCCACACTCATTCAAGGCCTGATCCAGTCCCATTGACTTCTATGGTGCAAGTCCCAGCCCTTAATAAGGGGAAAAGAAAATATGTTGTGTGACTTATGTGGCCAAGCGCCAAAGCTCAAATTATGTAGATACATTGCTAAGCTTTGGAGTAAAGTTTAGACAAGATATTCTTCAAGGGCCTTATGGCTTTTGAATAGCACCTTGCTCGTTAAGTGGTTGCACTTGTGCATTAGGGTGCTATCCAGCATGAGTAAGGACATCAGAATCTGGCCCCAAGTAAATCTGAGTAGTGAATACATTTGAGATAATTAAGTATCACCACAGACTAAAGACTGTATTTGTCAACTAAATTATTAATTGTGAATTATTAGCTCCGCTTATTTAATTATACAGCACTATGGGTCTGCTCGGCACTTTACAGGCAACTAAAATTGGCAAATCTCTGCCCCAAGGCGCTAATGATTTAAGGCTCAATTCTGCAACCATTACTTACGTTGAGTACTTTTTACGGATGCAAGCAGCCTTATTGAGCTCAATGACATAACATTAGACATAATACAGAATTGCAAAGCCATAAACTGAATTGGGCATGATCTAGCAAGGGGTGAGAATGAACACAAGGTGTAAGGGAAAGGAGACAAAACAGGACAAAAGCAGTGAAAGATCATGAGCAGGACCGGCCCAAACATTTTGGCACCTGAGGCGGGGAGCTCAAACGACGCCCCCATGTCCACTCGCTTGGGCCAAAACTTTGAAAGGTCTCAATTCTGCCTTCTTCCTGTTCTACTCCTCTCATGGTACTGCTCTGCTACCTACCCCAATAAAGTAGAACTAACAACTTAAAATGCCTTGTTCAAAAATTTTAAGTAACACTTAACTTTCAAATGCCTGAACAGCAAATTTAACTTTTCTTGTCTGCATAGTAAACACTGGCATTTTTATCTGTTTGAATAATCAAAGTGATGCTTTCCGTGCCTTCTTGGGTGCAAAGATTTGAACTGCTTCCTCGTGAAGGTCCACAGTCTGGGCCAGCTCATGCTCTATTGAGATGGTTGCAAGGCCGACCAGCCTCTCCTGTGTCGTGGAGCGTAGATGTGTTTTTATTAACTTCAGTTCGGAGAAGCTGCATTCTCCACTGGCAACTGTTACGGGAAGTGTTAGAAATATGCGCAGAGCAACAAAAGCATTTGGAAAGAGGGTGGTCATCTTATTTGTGCACATATATTCCAGAACAGCCTTCGGAGTTGATCCTACTGAAATGTATCTTGAAAGGGCTTTCAGTTCATCACCTAAATCGCTCGCATCAATATCGCGCATATTGTCATATGTCAACACTGTCACTAGTGCCCTGCATTGCTGGTGTAGGTTGTCTTTAGGTATAGTGAGGAGTTTTGGAAATCATACAACATCCCAAATATACTGCTGTGTTCCTTGAGCTGCATGAAACATTCTTCAACTGACTGTATTGCACAATCTAGCACCTGGTTAAAGAATTCAACTTTGAATTGTTGTTTGGGGTCTCTTATGGGGTTATCCCGTGCCCTGTAATCAAAATGTCGTCATCTTCTTGTATTCTTGAATGGGTGGGAAAATAGCTTCAGTGTGAAGTTCCTCTGCCAACTTCTGTGCACTCTTCAGAACATTTTGAAATCCCTCATCTGACCGGTAAGCTGTAGGTATGACTTTGCTTTGTTCAGTTGTTCCGTTGCTCCAGATAAATCAACACCTTGGAGTCTCTTGCTTACAATATTTATTTCAAACGGTATGTCATGCCACAACACTAAGCCACACAGAAATTTGAAGTTAGGTATGTTTCTGGTGATTCCATTTCCCTCTGCTACTGTTCTCCCATGAAGAGTTCCTGTCATAGCATTATCCTCCATAATGGCAACTATGGCATCATCTGTCTTCCCAATTTGGTGTTTGATAGGCTTTATTGCCTCCACTCTACTTTCTCATCGTGTGGCACTCGGTGGTTTCAGTGTCAGAGAGGATGTTCCCAGATGTTGCTTCAAAATTTGCCATCTAGGAGTTGATGCAGAGGAAAAATACAAAGATGCTTTGAATTACATTAAAAAATTCAGCAGCTTCACTAGAAGCTGATGCTGCATCACTGACCACCAAATTCAATGAATGAAAACTGCACGGGACATAAAAAGCTCGAGGGTTTAACTCTCGGATCTGTGTCTGCACTCCTCTCTTCTTTCCTCTCATGTTGGCACCATTATCATAGCCCTGACCTCTCGTCAGCTATCACAATTCCCGTATCTTCCAGCTTTTTAAGAAGCACATTTGTCATACCAGCTTCTATAGTATCATCAATGCCAATAAATTCTAGAAAATGCTGACAGTCACCATTGCAGGGACATTTTCACTAGGTTCTCTTGTTGTTACAAAACGCACCATTAAAGGCATTTGTTCCGTATGGCTGATGTCAGGTGTGCAGTCCAGAATAACAGAGTAATATCTTGCTGACTTCAGATCTGCCACAATCTTCTGTATGACTTTTGTTGCCAGTAACTGTATGATTTCATTTTGAATGGTTTTTCCAAGTTAGTGGTGTGTGTACATTTCTTGGGTGGTGACTTCTTAGATGCTCCTGGAGTACAGCATCAAACTCAGCCATCAGCTCCACAATTTTAAGGAAGTTTCCATTGTTTGGCACATACAGCTGACCTGAAGTGCCACGCAGTACTAGGTTAAGGGTAGCAAGCATTCTCACAATGGCAATGAGCCTTTTCAGAACATTTTGCCAGTAAAGAGACTCTGATGCAATCTTCTCTTGATGCTGATCATCTATGGTGGCCTTTAACTTTAGTCTCATCTCAAGCTCTTTCCACCTATGGAATGCTCTCTGATGATTTGCTGCCTTCTCATGGCATGCCAGATTTCTAGCCAGATTTTTCCAGTCCTTTGTTCCTGTAGAACCCAATGTGGCTGGAACATTAGACTGGAAGAGTTTGCAACAAAAACAGTATGCTGCATTCTGGGTTTTTGAGTACATAAGCCATGGTCTCTCCACTTTGTCGCCATTGGGAATTTCACACCAGTAATGTGTTGGATGGAAACTTCTATTTTCATTGTTTTGGGGAAACATGAAGTTTTTCATTTGCTGTGGCCCATGCAGTACAAGGAAGTTCCTCCGGCTACTGCTCAAGTGGGTCCACAGTTCTGGATCATCTAGACTTAAGGAACTAAACAGCAGCAGCTGTTTCTTGCGCCTCCACCACACTCTTCTCTGATCTACACTTTTCTTCAGGAATGTGCCTGCTTACATCCATTCGAGATGGAGATATGGATGCTGCAGTGGCTGCCAGGTCACCTGCACTCTGACTAACTGGAAGATCAGGCATCTCCTCACCACTCACATCCCTCACTGGGGCCGGAAGGCTCACTGTGAACATTTGTGTCTATGTATCTCAGGAGAGCTCCTTCCTGCTTAGATAGAAAAGCTTCCTTTGCTTGCTTTCTTTTTCTGAATGCTGCCCCAGAGGGGCGTTTTCTTCTTTCATTCATGACTGCTGTTCTGTCCCAGCTATAGTGACTCTCAACACTCAATTGAAGAGGACAAATAAGCAGGGCCTGAGTGAGGGAAGATATCAACGTCTTAAGGGCTTAACTGGCTCCTACTGCTTCAGTTGACTGCCTGTTCTCCTCAAGTGGGTTCAGGGAAGCAGCAGGAAACAGGAAGCTCCCGGAGAAGCTGGTGTTAATCAGTCCAGGCTCCTGGGGGTGCTAGAGAGGTACATAAGAGGCTTCTCCTCCTCTCTCTCTCTCTCTCTCTCCCTGTAGCTCCTGCTGCTTTGTTATTCCCTCTCAGCTTTTCTCCTGCCTGCCTGTTATGTCGCTTGTGTCCTCCTTCCTCCAGAACAGCACTGCACCATCTCTGTGCATCTAGAGTGGAGAGAATACATATGCACCATCAGCAGACACAATTTTCTACACTCTGGGTCCTAGTGGCACCTCCCCACAGTCTGGCACCTGAGGCGGCCATCTCAGTTCACCTCATGGTAAGGCCAGCCCTGATCATGAGAAATGCATATTGTTACGTACTCCTTCTGTTCACAAAACAAGTTCCCCAAGCCAAGCCACCTGTATCATACAATAAAATCAGGAGCCCAGCCCTACAAATCATTGCTCATCTGACTAGTCATTAATCACATGAGTAGTTCCAGTGGTTTTGAGCAGGCCCAATGATTGATTACCCGTGTGAGGAAGGATTTGCAGCATCAAGTCTCTAATGAGGAGGTTTTACGTTTCATACGCTTCTCGGAAAATTGTCATAAAGAAATTAGATCACAATAATTTGAAGATGTTTTAGCACAAAACTGCAGTTGCATAACAGCTAGAGGGGATAATGCCCTTCACTGTTAAACCAATATTATGCGAATAAGACAGTGTGCAAGTGATTTGATATCCCAAGATAACAAGTACCATGTAAAGATTCCCTCCTTCATGCATTCATTCAGGTGTGTGTGTTCTTGTTACATATTCATGGCCCTAATCATGCAAATATTTGTGCACATACTTTATTTTAAGCACATGAGTAGTCCCATGTTAGTCAATGGGACTACGCAGGTGCTTAAAGTTAAAACGTAAATGTTTGCAGGAGCAGGGTTTATTATATCCACTTTTTGTAGATGTGACAAAAGAACTATTGATCCCTTTTCAGTAAACCACCTGTTTTGTCAGTTGATATTAGATGTATATTTTCTTGTGTGATTTTGGTGAACTTGGGAGAAATAAGAAATCATGTGTCCTTATATTTTCAATCTGTCCAGCTGTAAAAAAAAAAAAAAAAAAAAAAAAAATCCATCGATTTTTTTTTTTTACAGTCCATTGACACTTTACACATTACTCATTTTGTTTCCAGTTATATGCTAGAGTACAAGCTTAATTGTCTGCTTCCTGCAATTTTATTAGATTATAGTAATTGCTCCTGTATGATTAAATATGTATAGCAATTTATTTATATGACTAATACGGGAAATTAAGGTATTAAGAAGTGTACAATTCACTTTAATTGGTAGCAATATATTTTGTAGTTGACTTAACAACATTTACTTCACCATTCATTTGTTTGCTCCTAAGGGATTTTTACAGGAAACCTACACATAAAAGTGTAACATTTGTTTTTTCTACAATATGCTATAGGAATACACAATGGATGTCTTCTTTCGTCAGACATGGGTGGACAAAAGATTAAAATATGATGGTCCCATTGAAATCTTAAGACTTAATAATATGATGGTTTCGAAGGTGTGGACACCGGACACTTTTTTCAGGAATGGGAAAAAATCCGTCTCGCATAATATGACAGCCCCAAACAAACTCTTTAGAATAATGAGAAATGGCACCATCTTATACACAATGAGGTATTCAGTTTATTTGTTTGGCTTCTTTCAATTACTGTAGAGAAAAGTTATGCTGCCGAGACAAAATCCAAACCAAAGTGTATTCAATTTGTTTCATTATAGGCTTACCATAAGTGCAGAATGTCCCATGAGATTAGTGGATTTTCCAATGGATGGTCATGCTTGTCCTCTCAAATTTGGGAGTTGTAAGTTACAATTATGAATTTCTTGAAGCTTTAGTTTTAAAAACAGATGTGGATTTTTAAAAATTCTTTGTATCATAACTGAAGTTTCTGAATACTAGGCTTGAGCCACATGCCTTATGCATAGAAAAAGCCCATTGACTTCCATATGAGTTTTGTTGATATGGGGGCTGCAGAATCAAGCCCATAGTGCTATCAAGGCAGCAAATTGACAAAGGGGCACAGATTCAGATATTAAGTTAAACTCCACCTCTCTGACCACACGGATGTTTCAGGGCCTGATCTAACGTTCACAGAAGTCCGTGGAAAGATTCCCAAGGACTCCAGCAGGCTTTGGCTCAGACCTTTTGTGTCTGATATAGAAAGGAAAGCTTTAGAAATCCAGTACCAGATATCTGTAAGATCTCCTAAATTCTTTTAATATTCTCTAATGGTAACATATTGGGCCAGATTCTGTATTGCCTCCATCTTGCATAGGGCACAAGAGAGAGGAGGAGCCAGTCATGGCTCCCTGTTTCTCTCTTTTGCCCCCAGAGCAGTTCTGAGTGGCCTGGGGACCACCTTGGGCTTGCTAGATCACATTACAATCTAATCTAGTCCCCTAGTCCAACCCCTGGCATGTCCCTGTGCTGCAGTCGGATGTTGTGGACAGTGTGCCTGCAGGGAGCTGGTTGCCAGCTCCCTGTTCTCTGGCCACCCATTCCAGTGGAAGTTAGAGCAGTAGGGCGTGTACTCCTAACTTCTGCTGCTGGCATTAATTCAGCTTACACCAGTGAAAAATCAGGCATAGGGATTGGTGTGGCTGCCCACCTGCCCTGAAACTCTTCATCTTCCCAGATGGATGGCAGCTGGCATAAAAGGTGGCTATGACAACAGCCATATAGTAGCAGAGATTCCCTGTATATAGGGAGAATTCTCCAGGGGGATCACTGGCCAGTTTAAATAAATGCAGTGGAAATTGCACTTGGCAGACTGGAATATCCAACCATATGTTCAGTGAAATGATAAAAAGGTCATACTCATTTCACATGTAACAGGAGGGCTGGATTTGGCTTTAACATGAGTTTTGGCTATGTAGAGACTACATACTCGGCATTATCACTTTATTTCATATTATTATTTGAATATTTCTTGGGGACTGGGAATATATTTTGGCTGCTGGGAATTTTTTTTTACAGGCCTTCAGATTTTGGCAAATATTTTGAAAATTTCTGAGCTTGGCATAAGTGTTATTTCCTTAAAATAAATGTGTCCCCAGCCTCTCAGATGTATCCACCTGGGGTATGTCTACACTGATTGTAAACCTGGGCTCAGAGTTAGGTTTGAGCCGAAATCCCTCTTCTGTCCACACACATGAGTCTCTCAGACTCAGGTCAGCAAGAACTCAAAAGCTGGGTCCTAGGACCCAACTGGCACGGGGTGGATCTAAGATTGAGTCCCTCTAGTTATGTCTACACTCCCCCCACAAGTTCATGGTGGTTCCATATGTATTCCATTGATTTCAATGGGCTTTGTATCAGGACCTTAATGTGGTGTGATAAGACACTTCTATTTAGTCATGCTAACAATATGTTGTTTTAGATGCATATCCAAAGAGTGAAATGATTTACACCTGGACAAAAGGACCTGAGCAGTCTGTGGAAGTTCCTGAAGAGTCTTCCAGTTTAGTTCAGTATGACCTGCTTGGGCATACTGTATCCACTGAAACTGTTAAATCTATTACAGGTAAGAATCTCGTCAATGTGAATCAATTTGAGATGCGGAATTAACAATGTAATTTTGTCCTAGCCTTTTCTATAAGGTATTCCATAGTTTTTACTGACATATTATGTATATGCATATACACGCTTAAATCAGAGCTCAGGTTTTCGTTCTTCATATTACCACTTGCAGATTCACTATAGTGGAGTCCATAGTCCATTTGGAAAGCAAGTATGAGGTCACTAGTCAGAAAGGCTAGATGAACGTGTGTAATGATTGCTTAAAATGTAATCTGTAGAGTTAGGAGCCATGTAACTAAGGCTGTTAGAGGTCTTGAATTCCAGTTATAAAAATACTTTCTCGGTGCTCTGTCTGTATTATTTGGGAAAATACTTGCTTTTGTTTGGCAATGCAAACAATTCCAAAGAGAAATACAACATGTGGAATATGTTGTTAAAGTAATAAATTAGAACTATATTCAGAGTAGCATAGTGGTAATCACAACAGAGCCTGCTGCTGCTATTTGTGCTACTAAAATTTCTACTAAGGCAAGTGACAATATCAAGGTAGACCCAGTAAGTGAAATCTCACTGATTAGCTGTTTGATAAAATTTGTTTTAAAAATATTATCTATTGTTGATTTGTTACAAAATTACATTACTAAATCCTTGATGTTTGGTACTGTAAAATGAAATGCTGTGGCAGGACAAAGACAAAAATTAAACAACAGATTGAGGAATGTATTTGACAGATTTCTCTTTTTTTTTATTTCAAGATAAAAATATTTTCTTAATATATCTGGATATTATTAGCACGAGATGTTGTTGATTATCCATAAGATAATAAGACAAACCTGATCACTTCCCTGCCCCTCCCCCACCCCCCAAAAAAACCCAAAAAACAGTTTCTGGAGACCTCTTGCAGTCTAAGCTTGTTGTGTTTGTTTGTCTTCAGAATACTAGCTCAGAGATGCATGGCGTAAAATCCTGTTCCTGCTGAAGTCAATGGGATTTTTGCCATTGACTTCAAGGGGCGAGGATTTCACCTGTGGTGAAGACTGGACTTCAAAGCCATCTATTCTGTACTAGACGGTTTGTGTTACTTTTCCTGTAATTAAATTCTGGATTTCAATTTAGGCTTTTTGTAAGGGCCGCCTGTGATATCATTAATTAATACTGTAATTTCTAGCAGAAGGGTGTGAATTTTCATGACTCTGTGTGTGTCTATATGGGTGGTGACTGGTGGAGCAACTCTACCACTACAATAGAAATCCTTTGGTTTTGTTGTTGTTGGGTTTTTTGTGGAGAGGAATTTCCATTGACTGGAATGAGAAGATAAGGGGGTAGATTGTGCATAGTTCTATTCTGGGAAGAAAGTGGCACAGGAGCCTTCCCTGATCTCCTCTGCAGGGTGTAGGACAGCCTTGGGACTTAATCTTGCAAACTTCTTTCTCTTGTGAGTAGTCCTGACTCACTGAAATAGCCTCTTGATTTCAAATGAGTAAGAGTTCATCCCCTCTGAAGAGGCCTGCTCCAAAATGGACTGTCCCTGCTCTTCTTGGTCTGGCCTGGTCTACTTTTTCGTCTCTATTCCCTACCGTAGATTCATAGAATACAAGGCCAGAAGGAACTGTTGTGATCATCTAGTTTGACATCCTGTATAACACAGGCCATATAACTTCCCAAAAATAATTTCTATCAAGTGGGGGGCTGTAAGACTAGAAACATTGGCATTGCCATACTGGATCAGATCAGGTCCATCTAGTTCAACGTCCTGTTTTTGACAGTGGTCAGTACCAGAAGCTTCAGAAACAGGTATAAGAAATCCCCAAATGGACAACTTAGAATAACCTGCCCATCATGGAATATTTTTCCTAACTCCTGTCAGTCAGTGGTTGGTGTATGCCCTGGAGGATGAGAGTTTATAATCTATATCTATCTATCTATTTATATATACAATTATCCTATCAAATATAACTGTGAATGTTTGAAGGCTCAGTTTACCCTTCCTTTCTCATTCATTGTTTTATACACCTCTGTCATAGTGATAAATGTACAAACAACAGTGTCATTCTAAAGCTAAAGTTAAAATAATGACTGCTATAGTACTATTTACATGACTTTCTGAGACTGGTTTTAACCATTATTGTAAATCTCTTTCTCTCCAGGCATTTTGTTTTCCAAATCCCCATAGTTCTGAACCACTCCATGTTAGCTGAGAGTGGGTCTGATCCAAATGGAAAGATTCCCATTGACTTCAATGGCAGTTGGATAAGACCCACCATTTGCATTTCATTCTGAATATTTCTCACACTTTTAATAATGATGGCCACCTTATGTAATGGTTGTTAGACTAAATTAACTGATACCAGTAAAAAGAAAAGGAGTACTTATGGCACCTTAGAGACTAACCAATTTATTTGAGCATGAGCTTTCCTGAGCTACAGCTCACTTCATCGGATGCATACCGTGGAAACTGCAGAAGACATTATATACACAGAGACCATGAAACAATACCTCCTCCCACCCCACTCTCCTGCTGGTAATAGCTTATCTAAAGTGATCATCAAGTTGGGCCATTTCCAGCACAAATCCAGGTTTTCTCACCCCCCGCACCCCGCTCCAAAAACCACACACACAAACTCACTCTCCTGCTGGTAATAGCCCATCCAAAGTGACCACTCTCTTTAAAATGTGTATGATAATCAAGGTGGGCCATTTCCAGCATAAATCCAAGTTTAACCAGAACGTCGGGGGGGGAGGGGGAGGGGAGAAAAAAACAAGGGGAAATAGGCTACCTTGCATAATGACTTAGCCACTCCCAGTCTCTATTTAAGCCTAAATTAATAGTATCCAATTTGCAAATGAATTCCAATTCAGCAATTTCTCGCTGGAGTCTGGATTTGAAGTTTTTTTGTTGTAAGATAGCAACCTTCATGTCTGTGATTGCGTGACCAGAGAGATTGAAGTGTTCTCCGACTGGTTTATGAATGTTATAATTCTTGACATCTGATTTGTGTCCATTTATTCTTTTACGTAGAGATTGTCCAGTTTGACCAATGTACATGGCAGAGGGGCATTGCTGGCACCCATGATGGCATATATCATGGAAGATTGGGCCAAAAGGAATCTGATGAGGTTCAATAAGGATAAGTGCAGGGTCCTGCACTTAGGACGGAAGAACCCAATGCACAGCTACAGACTAGGGACCGAATGGCTAGGCAGCAGTTCTGCGGAAAAGGACCTAGGGGTGACAGTGGACGAGAAGCTGGATATGAGTCAGCAGTGTGCCCTTGTTGCCAAGAAGGCCAATGGCATTTTGGGATGTATAAGTAGGGGCATAGCGAGCAGATCGAGGGACGTGATCGTTCCCCTCTATTCGACATTGGTGAGGCCTCATCTGGAGTACTGTGTCCAGTTTTGGGCCCCACACTTCAAGAAGGATGTGGATAAATTGGAGAGAGTCCAGCGAAGGGCAACAAAAATGATTAGGGGACTGGAACACATGAGTTATGAGGAGAGGCTGAGGGAGCTGGGATTGTTTAGCCTGCAGAAGAGAAGAATGAGGGGGGATTTGATAGCTGCTTTCAACTACCTGAAAGGGGGTTCCAAAGAGGATGGCTCTAGACTGTTCTCAATGGTAGCAGATGACAGAACGAGGAGTAATGGTCTCAAGTTGCAGTGGGGGAGGTTTAGATTGGATATTAGGAAAAACTTTTTCACTGGGAGGGTGGTGAAACACTGGAATGCGTTACCTAGGGAGGTGGTAGAATCTCCTTCCTTAGAGGTTTTTAAGGTCAGGCTTGACAAAGCCCTGGCTGGGATGATTTAACTGGGAATTGGTCCTGCTTTGAGCAGGGGGTTGGACTAGATGACCTTCTGGGGTCCCTTCCAACCCTGATATTCTATGATTCTATGATTCTATGATTCTATATCACATTGGTGGATGTGCAGGTGAATGAGCCTCTGATAGTGTGGCTGATGTTATTAGGCCCTGTGATGGTGTCCCCTGAATAGATATGTGGGCACAGTTGGCAACGGGCTTTGTTGCAAGGATAGGTTCCTGGGTTAGTGGTTCTGTTGTGTGGTATGTGGTTGTTGATGAGTATTTGCTTCAGGTTGCGGGGCTGTCTGTAGGCAAGGACTGGCCCATCTCCCAAGATTTGTGAGAGTGTTGGGTCATCCTTCAGGATAGGTTGTAGATCCTTAATAATGCGTTGGAGGGATTTTAGTTGGGGGCTGAAACTGCTGAATTGGAATTCATTTGCAAATTGGATACTATTAATTTAGGCTTAAATAGAGACTGGGAGTGGCTAAGTCATTATGCAAGGTAGCCTATTTCCCCTTGTTTTTTTCTATCCCCCCCGACGTTCTGGTTAAACTTGGATTTATGCTGGAAATGGCCCACCTTGATTATCATACACATTTTAAAGAGAGTGGTCACTTTGGATGGGCTATTACCAGCAGGAGAGTGAGTTTGTGTGTGTGGTTTTTGGAGGGGGTGGGGGGGTGAGAACCTGGATTTGTGCTGGAAATGGCCCAACTTGATGATCACTTTAGATAAGCTATTACCAGCAGGAGAGTGGGGTGGGAGGAGGTATTGTTTCATGGTCTCTGTGTATATAATGTCTTCTGCAGTTTCCACGGTATGCATCCGATGAAGTGAGCTGTAGCTCACGAAAGCTCATGCTCAAATAAATTGGTTAGTCTCTAAGGTGCCACAAGTACTCCTTTTCTTTTTGCGAACACAGACTAACATGGCTGTTACTCTGAAACCTGATACCAGTACAGAATTTTAAAGGCATTATGTAAGTACGGAGTATTTATTTATTCATTCACTGTTTAATTATGACAGCAGTACTAGAATGGGAACATCTTGTGAAACAATTACAAGTTTCCATATGAACTAATATGTTCCATAAGGCAGTACCTAGATATTATAGTATGGTGTCTATATACAGTGAAATGGATATTACAAATGCCACAGCTGGATAGATGGTAAATAGATGCCTTCTATGCCTTGAGAGTGTTTTCTTCTTGAGATGCCAAAAGATCTCTTAAATAGCACTTAAACCATAAAAGGCAATCTAACATTACCTATTAATTTATAGTCTTTTATATTATGTTTCCAGAATGGCATTGTAAGGATGTATTACTTTCCATTTTGTTTGATATCACACTTCCTTTCCTTCTTGTTTCCTAAGCAACACATCTTCCCGTGCTTGTATTGCTAAGCTCTGAAGATAATATTTTCATATCTAATGCTGGTTGGCTGTCAGAAACATGGTTATTCTGCAAAATTGTATACGGAGTCAGAAGTATATTTGCCTTTCGCTTTATTTTATAGGTGAATATGTTGTTATGACAGTTTACTTCCACCTCAGAAGGAAAATGGGTTATTTTATGATTCAGACATATATCCCGTGCATTATGACCGTGATCCTCTCACAAGTGTCATTTTGGATAAATAAGGAATCTGTTCCAGCTAGAACCGTATTTGGTAATTATAATCTCTTCTTTCTTTTTTCCATTTAATTATGTTTCCTCCTCTAATAATTTTTACTAGAATAATCCTCATTAGCGGACAGAATATGCATACTTTCTCAAAACCAGTGCTGCTAACATGAGAAAATAAATTAAGTTCAAAGGCAGATGGGCCTTTGTTTACTATCTGCCTAATTATAAATATTAGGAATATGTAACTTGGCTCACTGGACTGTGGAGGGAAACTTGGAATATTTAACTTGGAGGGGAATGTGGTTGATTGTAGCAGGGTTAAATTTATTGGGACCCATCCCTTTGCCCATTGAAGCAAATGGGAAAACTCCCATATCCAAATCAGGCCCTCAGCCTGCAGAAGGGACAGTTTTACCCTCAGGTGTATGTTCATGGCTCTTCTTAGAGTAACTCCAACTAAAGTGTCATTGAACTAATTTTTTTGGAATTACGTATATGTGTGCACAGATCTCAGGCACAAGTCTCACTGACATCAGTGGGAGTTTTGTCCAAGTAAGGAGTTTAGGTTTAGGTCCTGTATTGCAGTGAAACTGTCTCTTTTTTCTCCTGCTGCCTCCATGAAAGTGAACCGAAAAAGCAATTAGGCAAACGATCAGAAAATATTAAAGTGACACTCATTAAAATACAATTTGAAAAGAGACGCTACAACGAACACTGAAAATGAACAAACAAATGTGTGGAAGACAAAATGTACAAAACCAAACTGGTTCCTAACAAAGGAATGGAAAAAACAAGCATAGTTAAAGCAATCTTGTAAAGTGACTCTATAATGTATTGTATTTTGAAGCGAGATTAATCAGCTGGAGAGCATTTAGCCAAAAGATGTATTATATATAGATTTAAAAGAATAAGAATACTTCTAAGTGACAGCTCAACCAACACACAAGCAAAGACTGGAAGACTGTCCAGCATCACAAAAAGATCTGGTTAATAGTCAGTAATGGAAAAAAAATAAATCTAATGAGAACCTTAACACCCCACTCAAGCATTACGTTAGAGGGGAAGGTATACAAGTGGTGAGTCAATTCCCATGTACATTGGCAGTAACATGCAAGGCAATGGGGATGTCCAGATGGAATAGTCTGGGGGCCTGGCTGGACATTGTTGGTGACATAGCATCCCCTCCCCCAGTACAGAAACCAGCAACTATGTTGTTTTGATAGAAGTGTCCCTTAGGTACTTATCTAGGGCAGATATGGTATTGTAAAGTGGTAGCCAAGTATGCTAATGCAAGATTTTTGTACCCATGTCAAAACGATCTTTTGCACAAGTGAAAAGGCCACAGAAATGTACCTAAGTTGTCAAGACAAGTCTGAAAGAAAAAATTGCCAGTAAAATGGGATTTTTCTTATTTTATAAGACAGAAACAAATCTTAGTCCTATAAAAGGTTTCTTTGACACGTTATTAAGGCTCATTACTTAAAGAATGTTGGCCTCATATTTTGTATTGATAAATGCATAGGTTATTTATTGACACAAGTTTTAAACATTCATTATAATAGAAACCAGGTATACTCTTGAACACCATGGTGCTAACAAAACACTAATAGCCAATGGACTCCCTCTCAGTGGTCGGTAATATGACATTATATATGTGTGTCTATCCTTTGTCAATATATTTGCCATATTCAACATATCTATCTAAGCCATCTGTAGTGTCAGACTCATCTGGATCCACACTGGCAACTTTGAATAGTCCTCACCACAAGTACACAAGTAAGCCTGTGTGCACTCCATGCTCTGTCTTGAGCAACTATACTTGAGCTTACACTTTTTGGTTTTTTACACCCCATATAATGAGTTCCAGGAGTGCTTTGGTGTCTATGTCATTAGTGTTGGAGAAATGTGTCCACCCTTGTCATGTTGCTAGTCATTTCCAATTGGGGAAGGGATGTCAGGCTGAGCCTCCATGTCATGGTTTCAGATAAGGGTCTGGTAATTTGCATGCTTGGTATGTTGCAGAAGACTACTGTAAGTTAGAGGAGGGCCTTGTCCGGGCCTGATTGCAACAGAAAAGCTTATATCGTACACTATTTACATCCACTGAGTTAGCTGTTGGGTCATAGAGAAGGATTAGTAAAAGTTCTACTGATTTCAGTTGTGCAGGAAGTATATCCACTGTAGTGCCAAAATTAGCAAGGCCTCTAAATTTTTTTTTTTCTTTTCCTGACAAGCTTCCATGGTTTTAGTCTGCCAACTTCTGCCAGACTTCTGGTTGAATTACACTCAGTCAGCATATGTACTGCTGGCAACATTCTGCATAGTTGTTGGCCAAATTGAGCTGCTATCGTGTGGGTTGGTATAAACCTGGATTTATCTTTCATACCGGTATGAAACCGAAGGTCTTGAGCTGTTTGTTTATGAATAAAATGTACACGGAGAACTGCAACGTCAGTGTCTGGAGACCACACCACTACATAAGGGTATTCTTGTGAAACATGTGCAACATGATGTTGAGGCTGAGTATCTGCTTCTTCATACAATGAGAATAGATATTCTTGATCTACAGCTCCATCTGAAGTGACGATGCAAGCAATGAGGCCATCCTTGAATCTACCTGCAATAACCATTTTCTGAGCTGGGATGAGTAAAGTTTCTGCCATATCACACCATGAGTCTGACAAAAATATTACCATTTGTGCCTTATTCTTGGGATTTCCAGTGAATTTACTCCACTGCTGTAGGTTGGGTGTTTTGGAATCATGGATTTTGACTTCATTGCTTTGTGAAGATTGCTTTTGTGCACCCTTAAAAGCTTTACTTGAATCTTTGACGACATATCATCTTTTATCAACATATACTCTTTTGCAGCTTTCATAACTCTGTAGAGGCTGGTGTACTATTCTGAAGTTCAGTTCAGCAAGTTTTGCAAAGCTAGTTGCACCTCCTTGTGTGACCATTTGTGTAACAGCTATATTATCCAAGCTGTGGGCATGTTGGGTACATTGACTCTTTCTTTTCCTAATTCAGGCAATTGCTTATTCTTTGTGGTTTTTGTTCAGGGTACCATCAGAATGTGCTAGAGCATATGGAACTGTGGTAAACGTGTGAAAACTTCCTTCAGATTAATCTCTCTTATTTGTTCAGCTACTACAGGATGGCTAACAACTCCCTGTCTGCAATCACTAACTTCAGATTTGATCTTTTTCTTAGTGATGCAAATGTCTTGATTGTTGAGTTTGTGCACTGATTCAAAGAATCCAGTGATATTTGAATTTAATCTATCTTCTACAAACTATTCCATTGCTTTGATTCCTGTATCATTCTCAGTAACAAGCTGGGTGGCAACCTCTGCGCAATGCAGTTGCAATGTTGGTGAGTCTATTAAGTCAGCATTCAAATCAAATAGTTTTGTCATGGAGTTGGTGATTGTGTGAACAACATTATCTACATCTCCTTCAACATGTTGCATGCCCTCCTCATGTTTTCCTTCTGAAACATCTGAGTCTGCCTTATCACACATTACTTTCATGGAAGTTGTGATTGCTGAGTGCTTATGAGTAGCGATGAACCATCTAGCCAAGGCTCCTGGTTTCAAAATAAACCCCCCTATACCCACTTTTACTTTACTCTCACAGTTTACTCTTTGTTCAAGTGCCATGTCTGTCCATACTTCGCTGAATTTATTGCTAGACTGAGCCACAGCATGATTTCCATGCACAGACTGCTCATGAACTTTGGGGCCATAATCTGGCAGAAACTTCATATCGCTGATGTTCTCAGATACCCAGAGGGCATAGTTGGTGTGGTCAAAGACAAAAAATAGTGGTAGCATCTCTACAACTGTCACAAGGTGCAAGTCCCAGTTGCTTTCATGTTCAGCTCTAATGAAACACGTTAAGATGTTAACCATTTTGATGTAATCGTCCCAGAATGCAAAGGTGGGGAAATTGATGTTCCAAAATTGCAGACTCTGTGCAATACATCCCGTGCATTCTTGAGGGCATGACTGAGCTGGGAAAGTGTTGCTGCCGTGCTTTGACATTCTTGGAGCTTGCTATCGCTCTAAGGTGCCACAAGTCCTCCTTTTCTTTTTGCAGATACAGACTAACACGGCTGCTACTCTGAAACCTGTCTACATCTCAGTCACTCTCATTGTCTTGTACCCACTTACAAAATGCTATCCACTGCAGTCTGGATAAAGCCTCCACTACAACGTTGTGGGCCCTCAATCCACGGTGGTATTATTTGCCTTTAAGTACGTTGATTGCTGTGTTGCTACCATACACCTGCGATTCTGTGAGGCTGTCTTCAAGGCCACTGTCTTCATACATCTTTCCAATTGCAGCAAGAAATGTCTCTGTGGAATCTACCCTTCTTAAGATTGTTTTCTGAAATTCCTTTGGGCGCCTCCACTGGCTTTCTCTTTGGCCTTACAATATATAGCCCCATCAAATATGGGGACACTGTAATCTTGTTCAAGAGTCCTGGACATCTTGCTGACATTCTTCATTACAGTGAAAACTGTACTCTGTTCAGTAGGTGGTGCTGGCAGCATTGGACAGTACCCAATAGATGTGATGGTTGGTGTGGCAGAAGAAATCATCACATTAAAAGCTGTCCATCCTGATATTTGCTGAGCATTCACCTTTTCAAATTTGCATCAGATAGTTTGGTTGGGCAGCATCTTAGAATTATCCATTGCAGATCAAAGTTGGTGGCTTGTTGGAAAGCCTCATTACCAGTATACCAGTTACTTTTTACTTTCCCCACAAGATTTGGTGTAGATCATTACCCATGAGGATTGCACTCCAGTATGTCTTGGAACATTGCAGGAGTTTCAAGTGATTGTCTTTGCGGTGCTGTTTTCTTTGTTTGAGCCTGAGCGGCTACTGTGCCAAAGCTGCCTTCCGGAATAGAGGGGGTCTGGTAGACTACCACATTGAGCTAAAATTAAAACACCCTTTGCCATGTTTATAGTTGTAAAACATGATGTTGAAATGAGCTAATTTTTTAAAGAAATTACATGGTGTAAGCAGATCATAAATTACGCATATAGACAAAACAACAAGCAGAACATATTTAAATAAAATTTACCATAATGAAATCAATATAGGATAAAATTAGTATGTAATTATACACATGTTAAGAGAGAGTCATTACTTTGACTGTTTCAAGAAATTTGTGAAGGAATTTTGACATGACTTAATAAAAATTGTCCATAATTCTCAGATTATAACTGCATAATACCACATCTTCCTTGCCCTAAAATCACACTTGAGGGTTAATCCCCAAATTAAAATGCATTAAACTCTTTGTGTGTGTGTGTGTGTGTGTGTGGTGGGGGGTTGCTCTGAATTTCAAATACAGGCAGCATTTTCCATGTGGGCCCCTAGACTAAAAATAATGTCATGAATCAGCAAGATAGCAGCTGCCATGACCATCTTAAACAAGATTTGGCTATTGAAAATCTACAACATAAAGACCAAACTATGAATCATCAACTGAAATATTATGATTTGAAAGCTAGAGATCCACCAGAGATACAGACAGATGTCCAAATGCTTCAGGAAAATACTAAGTATGAAACTGAATTAATTGTTAACAAATGCTGAGATTCCTCAGAGTTCTGCAACTCCTTATTTCCAAAGTAATCCAGAAAAGAAGATGAAAATATCTGGGACGTGTTAAGAATCTAGAACATCTGCCATGGCAGGCGTGCAATTGGGCAGCTGGAGGAATGTGTGACAGGGGTCAATTGAAAGAATCCCTCTGTCAACCATTATTTCGAGAGGGAAAATGTGTAGACTTAACAACAGAGAGGACATGAAAAGAGCAGCCCAGGATAGGCAGGGATGGTGGAGCCTTGTCTCATTGATGATGTGGGAAGGATTTAGATTCACAATATTACAGTCGAAGGCCACATTTTATCACTTAAAATAAAGCAGCACCTATTTGGTTTAGCACAGCAGTGTAAACATTCTCTAAATATACACTCTCCATTTTAGCTGCAAATAAAGGAACAAATGATGGCAGCCAGTCCAAAAAGCGAACAGAATGTTAGGAACCATTTAGAAAGGCATAGGCAGAAAATATCATCATGCCACTATATAAATCCATGATATGCCCACACCTAGAATATTGCATGCAGTTCTGGTCGCTTCATCTCAAAAAAGGTATCTTAGAATTGGAACAAGTACGGAGAAAGACAACAAAATGATTAGGGGTGTGGAACAGCTTCCATAGGAGGAGAGATTAAAGAAGACTGGAACTGTTCATCTTAGAAAAGAGATGACTAAGGGAGGGGGATATGATAGAGGTGTATAAAAACATGAATGTTGTGGAGAAAGTTAATATGGAAGTGTTGTTTACCCCTATACATAACACAAGCACCAGAGGTCACCCACTGAAATGAATAGGCAGAGGTTTAAAACATAAGGAAGTACTTCTTACATGATGCACAGTGAATCTGTGGAACCTGTTGCCAGGGAATGTTTTGACAGGCAAAAGTATAACTGGGTTCAAAAAAATAATTAGATAATTGGCCTCAGTGAGTTCTGATCCTGCATTAATGCTAGTTAATATGGGAAGGCAAAGTTCAGTTTTTAGGGGCCAGTTCTATAGATCTATAGAGTTGAGTTCTGCAAGCCACAGAAACCCCTGGGAATTATGCTGCCTCGTACGGCTCACATCCTATCCTAGCCAAACCTATTGTAATGCTGATAAGTAACAGAAACATGCACAGTAGTAAGTCAGATTTGTGATTTATTGTATAAATTTGGTGCCAAAATCTTACAATAAACTATGTACAAAAGATCTGATTTTTACATATCAGGAATAGGATTCTATAGACTAGGTGGAGTTTTGGAGAGGTGCTGCTGGGTGGATACGGGAGATCAGTGTTCCTTAGGAAAGGGGGAGAAATAATCTGCATAGTTTTAGGGGTTTTATCTTTTTGCTTACTATGCTGATTCTTTTTTTAAAAAATGCTTATGTGCATCTGCTTGGAAATGCATAAGTGTGTTTAGGGCTCATGTCTGTTAGCATTTTAATAGAACGTAATTTGCTACTCTGGAAAGTTAGCCTATGACACACACAAACATAAAGAGCAGTTAAGGGCTGGGATATTTTTGAAATATCTTAAAAGCTTATAAAATATAGAAAATTGCATCTGATACTTTGAAAACATTCTGGGGAAGAACTTCTGCCCCATCGACACCATTTTATTTTATTTATTTTATTATGTTTTTCCCTTCTCAACATTTCTAGGTTCTCCCAATTGTTGATTGGTTCAGAATTTACCCATAGTGCCACTGACGTCCATGGGTAATTTAATAGCTACTAGCTTCTCAATCTCTTTTCCCAAATAGGAGAGGTTTGATTCTGGGAAATAATTAACAAATCACTCCAGCATTAAGTGGTGCCTCCTTGAGGAGGACTCTGATCACTTCATGTTTAAGAAAGGTCAGGACCTTCCTCTGCTAACCAACACATTAATAATGTCATCAGTAAAGACATATCAGCTAAACTACTGAGTCTTGGAAAACAGAGTCATCTTCTTTAGAAACAACTATTTCAATAGGGATTTCTTTACTAGCTAAATTACTTTAATTAGCCTGAGAAAATCCCATCACCCACATCAGTATGTCCACCATCACCTTTTTGAGTAAGACTCCTGCAAGCTCACAATGAACTGTATTTACCTTGTTGGGTTTGACCTTTAGGTTTCACCTATTCTGCCCTCAATTTCCTCTTAGAAGTTCCATGTTGAGCAAAGTCATCAATGTAGATGATAAGAGTTGCACACAAATCAAGACGCCTCAGCCCATAAAGGATCTCATTCTGCAGTCCTTACTCAGGCAAGTCTCCCATTGGCTTCAACTGGAGTTTTGCCAGAATAAAAACTGGAAGATTAGGTCCAATCACTGTTCCCATTCGCCCACAGAGAGCAAGACATGGTGCTCTCTTTTCATGAGGGATTGAGAGATCTTGCTCTTCACATATTTTCCTAGCATGGGAGTATTAGTCTCAACTTGGGACCTGAATTGAGATCCTCTTATGGCATTAGAGTTACGTTATCCCTGAACTGCAAGGTCAAGCGCAGTATAAATTGTTTTCTCACAAATTATTGTTGCCTATTTTGCTTTAAAGCTATAAGGATCATTAGTGCTATTTTAAAAAAAATTGAATATTGAGTTCCTTTCTCCTCATTATTCATTGGCAAGATGATTTAAGTGGCATGTTCAGTTAAATGAGGATTATCTTGAGATCTGCAATTTAATTGTATTTTTTGATGTTAGGTTTTGCAATTACAAATGGAAAACTACTAGATGGTTTTGATTTTTCTTTTTTTATTGCCATTCTGATCTGATAAAATAAAATATGGATAGAGCAATTAATTTTGCTTTGTTTCTTTGCTTTGAAGGAATAACGACAGTTTTGACAATGACAACGTTGAGCATCAGTGCAAGGCATTCGTTGCCAAAAGTATCCTATGCCACTGCCATGGACTGGTTCATAGCTGTCTGCTTTGCCTTTGTGTTCTCTGCTCTTATTGAATTTGCTGCTGTCAACTATTTTACTAATGTTCAGCTGGAAAAGGCCAAAAGGAAGACAGTGAAATCACTCCTTGAATTTCCAATCTTGCCGGTGCAGCGAGAACAGTGCACAGAAGAGGCACTCATGGTATTTTATTTATCTGTTGTTTGTTATACTGTTTTCAGGACTATATACACTTGTTTGAGTCCAGTGCATGAAAAATATCTGACAATATATTTATAGGGTCCCGTAAGAGAACATTGTAAGGGATAAATCCTGGTCCTATTGAGGGCTTTTTTCCACTGTCATAAATGGGACCAGGACTTGGTTCTCTTAGGATCTTTCCATATTGTCCATTTTGATTAACGAGTTATACCTTCCAGATAGAGGGTCTAATCTTGATGAAATAGAGTGAAGATGAAAGTAGAATATTTAACAACACATGTAGCTTATATTTATCCATCTGAGAAGAGCGGGCCAGACTGCATTCTCCTCATGGGAGGGAGCTAAGCTAGAAGGTTCTCCTTGTGGGGTTTCCTCCCAAGTCATTCCATTGTGTTGTTTTCACTCCATCTCCCTGTTGCCTAGGCTGTGTGTCCAGTCCACAAAATATACAGATCCCAGGGCACCAGAGGAGACTGGGATCATCTACATGGAGGCTTGATGCCTTTCTATTGTTTCTGAGTGTTTTAACCTTCCCTTTACCCTCTTGTCTTCATTGGAGCCACATTATCTGGGCCACCCCTGGCTGTGGTTGGCACCAGCACCCTGAGAGTCCGAGACTATTACTTTTCCATGGAAATCTCTGCAAGACTAATGGAGGTGACAATGTACCTGATCCTCAACCTAGATCCCAGCCTGCTCACTCCTTTCTACTGTCACCCCTGCACAGTGTCCCAAGCCATCAGGATGCCCTCTGAAGGCTCCCAGACAATAGGGGTAACCACAGAGGCAACTGTATCCATATCCGTATAAGAGGCAGGCAGGCCAGTCTCTGCATGGAGTTCTGGGATTCATACTTAGTTAAGATTTCAAAGAAGGAAAGAAAATGTGTATCATCCTCCAAGAGTCGGGATCCAATGTGGTGGTGGTGGTCTGGCTGCAAGCAGTAATTTTAAAATCAGTTAGACAGGTTAAAAAAAAATAGCATTCGGCAATAAGAAAGTTCCCCTCTACGCTAAACATGGAATTCAGCCAAATGTAAGTCTGCGGCTTTGCTGTCGCCATTTATATTTTTTTTTAATTCTTCCTTGCATTGCTGAGTGATTGGACGGTGTCCGGAAAAATCAGTTGGTTGTGTCCATCAATAATTATATCTTTCTTCTTGCAGACTGTTTTTTAATAGTCTTTTTTCCCGCCTCTCCTGAATTTATTAATGAAGCAGTTAAAGTTTTGGTTTGAGCCTGTTGGGAAGGACTTCTCTGGGATTCTGTAACCCTTTTATATCTTCATTTATTTATTTTAATTTATCAAAGAAGCTAATGACATAGGGCCAGATTCTGATCCCTTTGCTCACAGTGAGTAATACATTTAAATCAGTGGAATAAGGTACTACTCAGAATAAGCAAGGGTGGCACAATCTATCCAACAATCAGTATTCCTTTATGTGCAGATCTCACAGCACTGAACCTTCATTTTCTATGAAATCAGTAAGTGTTCAAGACTCTTATCACGTGGGATTTGTCAGATCCAGCTATTTCAGTCATGGATTTGTTTTCAAGGAGCTGATTATAATGTCTTTTTGCACAGGCACCCCACCTACCTACTGTCAAGCCTTTTCCGTGGATTGCTTTTTAGCTATCGTAGTGTCCTAAATGAGATCTAGGTAGTTTGTGTGATTCCTTAGTACTTATCTTGATATCCAGGCCCGCTAATTAAAAGTCTGACCCCAACTCCCGTTGAAGTCGATGGAAGCTTGGGTTGTATCAGACCCTAAGAGTATGCCTGTACTGCAAAAACGCCAGTGGCAGCAAGTTTCAGAGCCCACATCAGTTTCAAAGCCTGAGCTGGAATGTCGACGTGACTATTTCTAGCCTCATAATGTGAGCTGGAGGCAGCTGACCTGGGGTCTGAGACTTGCTGCAGCAGGTGGTTGTTTTTTTTTTGTTTGTTTTTTTGGCCATGTAGATGTACCCTTTGGGTCCAGAGGCTAGATCTTCAGCTCCACTCAGCTTCAAGCCAACTTTGTGATGCCCCAGACCCTTGGGAAGTGGCAAGGAAGATTTAGATATTAGGAAAATCTTTCTAACAATAAGGATACTTAAATACTGGAATAGGCTTCCAAGGGAGGTTGTGGAATCCCTATCATTGGAAGTTTTTAAGAACAGGTTAGACAAGACACCTGTCAGGAATCGTCTAGCTATACTTGGTCCTGCCTCTGTGTGGGTGGATGGACTAGATGACCTCTTGAGGACCCTACCTTCCCTACATTTCTATGATTCTAGGATTGACCTCTTCCCTCCACCTTCACTCTCTATTGCTTTCCTCCCCTGCTGTCCACCCACTTCCACTTTCCTTCCCACCTCTTTGCTCTCTCACTACCCTCCTTCATAGCTATTCCACAGTAGCATCCCCTGTGGATACTCTGAACATGGAATAAGCATGTCCACATGTAGAATTATTGCAGAGTACCTACTGAACTTTTAATTCATACCCTAACTTAGTTCACAATAACTCTTCTATGTAGGCAAGCCCTGAGTTTTGAGTTCAGAAGGATTGCCCAGTGTTTAGTATTAATATACCATAAAAATAACTTTTAAATGTAATTTGTCTTTTACTATTACTATTATTTTGTCTCATCCTAATTAGGTGTTTCATTTTGATTTCTTATGTCAATCCTGTTTGGTTTCTCCTATGTTGACATTTGTGTTAAAATAGTGGAATTAGCAATAAACTTGGGCAAAACTTGTGAAATTCATGAGACCTTTTTTTAAACTTGTCTTACACAACTTAGCCCTCCTGAAATTTAGATTGTTGGCAGAATTTCGACAGACTGGCCGTTGTCCACGGGAAAATGTGAACATTCAAAAAGACAGTTAGCCAAAACTTCGCACTTGTAAATTTTGAAAAAGCTGTCCAAAAATCTTAAAAGCCCTAAACCCTCTCCCTGGTGCACAGCCACAGTATCTATATTGTGTGATAGGAATCTCCTACTCCCCTTCCTGACTGAGACTGGACTGCCCCTGCTATCATCCACCTTGGGCGCTGTAGAGATGACTATGCTGGTTTTTCACCATTGAGATTCCCCAGACTTAGGGTAGCTTTAGATCCCCCTCAAAACAACAACAAAAAGACAGTAACTGATCTTATGAAAAAAAATGCTATATATGAAAAGTAGAACTAAGTTCTGCCCTTCTCTGGGCTGTTGTTCCTGAATGAGTATTCCTTATCTATATGAACGATCCCAATAATTGAAGTGGAGTATAAATATGGATTTGCAGCACTGGCCTCTGTATGAGGAAGGAGGGAATTGGACTATGAAGGTAGGTCCCTTGTGATGGAAGGGGATTGTACAGCCCAATAAACATAAGAATTAAGCAAATTAATAATAGGATTTGATAAAATAAAGATTTTATTATTAGAAATAGTTTTTCAAGTATGTATGTCATCCATTAGATCTGTTTCCATGAGACCAACAATAATTTTAAAATGTGATTTTCATGTAAAGTCAATGTATATATTACTCAGACCAATATACTGTGGTTTTTTTAAGAGAGATCTAGATTTTTAATCAAAAGCCCATTCTCCAAATGTCTGATAGGTTTTCTTTGGAAAGCTGTTTCATTGGAAAGAGATGCATTCTGGTCTATTTGGAGGTGTCCATTTACATTATGCATAACTCATGCAAATCTATATCAAAGGTAGCATAGCTTTGACTACAACATACTTTGACAAAGATATTGGCTGTATGATGTGACTAGTTGTTCTTTTGTATAATTACATTTACTTCACTACGTTTACATCATGGATGAGACTGACCTAATATATTTTAAATTAAATTACCTTTTGTCTAAAAAAACCAGTAAGCTTTTTCAGAGCATAGTTAGACAATCCGATGCATTTTAACTTAGACCAATATATTCCAATACTTTCATTACTCAACCAGTCTAACACACCTTTCTGACATCAATGGATTTATTACTGTACTTGGGCCTCAATTCTGCAATTGACTCTGCAGAGGTGGACCCCTGCTCTTGTGAAACAAGCTACAGGATTGGTATCTTGGGATCCGATTTTGATGTCTTTACATAGGAGGGAGGAATGAGGTTTGCCTATCAGCCATGATCTCTCAGAGACTCTTGGAGATGTTCGATAGAACTCAGTGGGCTTTGGATCAGGCCCTTGAATCTCCGCTGTGATGTGCTGATGCTGCTGCAAGCATTCCACCACAACGTAAATTAAAGAGTTTAGTGGTACAGAGGATACATCACATGGGATGTTTGACTGAAAGGGAGTGTTCTTGCATTATTCATACTGAGGTGCAAATATTTATTCTCTTTTTGCTGTTTATTCTTCCTGAGATTGGTTTTAATTCTGCTATTTGGCTGTACTATAAATATCCAAGTATTTATTTCACTAAGACACAAGCAATTTCTGTTTCCCATTATCAGACAAGGTTATAATAATAACTTTTCTTATCAGGCCTCTGAAGACTCTTATTTTCCTGATACCTCTGTAGGATAATTTAAATTTGATAACTTTGTTGTATTACATTTTCCAAGGCTATATCTGCTCCTGTAAGAAATGTAATTTGTGTGTCACAAACAAAAACTGCCTTGGTTCGTGATTTTTTTTTTTATTTGTCTCCAGTTTGTTCCCCTAAAACAGTCAATATTTTGTTAGTGTTATAGAAGTCAGTTTTGCCTAGTATTGTTCTCTAGCTGGTAGAAAGTGCTGGTAACATAGCAAAAGAGTAATCAGTTCACATGAGCAGGAAAATCATGTCATATTAGTAGGTCAGAGTCTATTCTCTGATGTGCAACTCATGTTGAAATCAATGAGGGTTGTATGGATAATCTGGAAGGGCAGAATTTGGCCTGTGACAATTATTATATTAGAAATTGCTTTGTTACTACAATGATTTAACATACAGTAACAGGTCAACATGAAGTCAGTATTTATTCAGAAACATGGTGACTGGGCCTTTTGAGGAAAAATTATTTTTCTTTCCCCTCTTATGATCTCCATCTCAGGGGGAAGCAATTGTCCCTGAAGGTCAAGGATGGGAAATAAGGGCATTGCCTTATTGCTTTTAAGGGCTTTATTCAAAGTGTATTCTGAGTTATGTGTTGCTTACCTTCTTTCATATGTAATTTCTGAACAAAGAGACATGCCTTGCCTACACAGCGTTCTACTCCAAGTTCAGCTCCTTTCTGTTGTTCTTGTCAGTCCCTTCTCCTCTCCCAGGCCTTTTGTTCGCTCAGTTCACTATCTCCATGCCCACTCAGCCCCTCTGGCTACCCTGCACTTAGTGCTGCTGTTGTTACCTTAATGTTACCTCCTCCCCACCATGTCAGCTTCCTTTACTGTTGTTGTCCAGCAAACAGGAAATCGGGCACCTATATCTGCCCAGATAACACTCCTCTGCCCTGGGCTTATGGGTAATGGCATTTTTTTTTGTTCAGTCTGTATGGAGATAGGGTATGGCAACCCAGGATGCAAGGAATATGCACTTCTCCTAGGCAGCTTCTGCCTGCATTATTCCTGAGAAAAGTGCAGCAGAGCTTAAAGCTACCCTCCTCTGACCCAAACCAATAGGCGAGGACAGGTAGCACCTATCCGAGCCTGCCCTCCCTCAAGTGTAACCCTGGGGTGATGGGGCAGGCAGCAGGTTAGCACCTTCTTGCATCAGCAAGACTGAATCTGGCCCTGTATATTTTGATCTTTGTTTAGGAAAAGCAGAAATATTGTTGTATGTGATTAGGGTTGCCAACTGTGGTTGGCCGTATTCCTGGAGGTTTCGTCACATGACATAATCTTTAATTAAGATTAATCTTTAATCCCTAGAGAGTACAGGACAAGCCTGGAGGGTTGGCAACCCTAGTGCTGGAGGAAGCGGAATGATTTATGGTTTCTCAGAATCATGATTCTATTTTTATGTTTCTGTGCTAGTTTCACTTCCATTTAAAGACATACTGACTTTTTGTGTTAAAGAAGAATTTCATCACATTTTGGATCATTTCAAAAAGTTCCATTTTAAAAAAACAAACCTCTTCAGCACTATTAGTAAGACCTTTATCCTTCTCAGTGTATCTCTGGGATGTGCAGTCCGAAAAGTAGGTCAGTTTAAACAAACCCTTTTCTACAATTCTGAGCACTTAAAATTAAATCAAATATTTTTAAAGCTTAAAGTTACAAATAGATGTAATCCATACTGACTCAGATCCCTTTTTTTTATCCTAACCCAGCTAAAGTATTGTTGTCTTATTGGGTGTCTTTTTAAAAATCTTATATTTTTTGGTCATTTATTATCCAAACCTAGCACATGCCAGATATTATCTCATCGTTGTTGTTTGACCACACTGAGCCAATAGGAGTTTTGCCATGGGCTGTACTGGGGTAGGATTTCACCCTGTGACTTCAGGCACAGTGCTGAGCAAGGAGAGATGCATACGGTGCGCCCCACAATTCCTCCCCCTGCTTCCTCTGCGCTCTAACAGCGGCAGTACATTATTAGCTCCCCCTTTAGCTATTCTAGGCAGGGAGTAGAGGGGTGGAGCCTGCTCTGAAGAGGGAGTAAAGCGGCAAGTGGCTTTGCTTGCTCCAACCTGACCAGATCTAATGTTCATATTGCCCATGTCTGGGTATATGCTCGCTTACTCCCTTGCACGGACGTGCAGTCACTCCCATTCTGGCCCTAGCTGTTTAGTTACACAAGTGTTCAGTTTAATCGTTATTAAATTCTAAGACTTAAATAACACTAGAAAATGGAATAATGATTCAGTTTTAAAATGTAATAGTAGGGTTTCACTTCTATTTCCATAGCCTTAGGTAATTTAAAAAAAAAAAAGTCATGGTGTTTAGCAGTTAAATCCAGCCAGGAACCAAATGAGAGATACTGGCCTTAAAAAATGTCAGGTGGTCATGCAAATGGATGGGAATGACGATGATCAGATAAAGGAGGGAGCTTTCAGTGCTCTCTGAATAATGTATTTGACATGTCAACAATTTTCTATCGCTTTAGTTTCGTTAGCATCTCTGCTATCAGTAATTTAGAGTAATAATGAGAGAGCAGTTCTGTGTGGGATGAAAGTAGATGTGGGTCTAGTGTGAGTGGCATATCTCATATTAAACCTTATTTGAAAGGTATGGTAGTGATGACTAGCTGCCTAACTCTGTGGTGATTCAATGTGCATGCTGAGCATTTGGATACTTGAGGATAAAGTCCAGCTTCTATTTGAATATCACTGTTAGCCTGCTGAAGCCCTATGCGTGCCTTTAACTTTACATACTATGAGTAGACCCATTGACTTCAGCAGAGTTAAGCATATGTATAAATCTTTACGGGATCGAACCTAACTGCCAACATTGCAAGTAGTTTAAATGGGCTTCTTAGTATTTCACATTAGCAATATCATTCTGAATGGTATAAATCATAGCGTTCTATTAACTGGATGGTCCCTATCCAGAAACCTTGGATTGACGATACCTTTGATATGGTTAGGGTGTGCAACATAGCGGGGGAGGGAAGCTCAGTGGTTTGAGCATTGGCCTGCTAAACACAGGGTTGTGAGTTCAATCCTTGAGGGGGTCATTTAGGGATCTGGGGCAACTATGGGGGACTGGTCCTGCTTTGAGCAGGGGGTTGGACTAGATGACCTCCTGAGGTCCCTTCCAACCCTGATATTCTATGATTCATAGGCAGCTGTGGAAAAGTGAAAACTTTCTTCTTTTGGAAGGTGAGAAATTCTTGGGAGATGGAAATCAAGGTATTTGATTTAGGTCAGATTCTGATCCAACCACTGTAAATCCAGAAGAAAAATCCATTGAGTTACAGATCTGGGTTTGGCCATGGATAATCAGGTTGTAATGACGGTAATGTGACCAAAATTGTTTGACTTTAAAGTTGTTACCACAGGAGTTCTGTCACAGCAGATTTCTTGTAAATAAACAGGATGTCCTTCTGGAGTCCTTCCCACCTGCAAAGCCTGCTAGAAAGTGTAGCAGTTTGCTAATTCTTGTAACTCTAATACTATAAAGAACTGCCAGAAATGCAAGCTAGGCACTGTGAGGCTCTTCTCTGTTATTAGTCATTTTAAGCTCCAAAGGCCGGAGTCAAATTCCATTGAGTTAATTGGGTTTTAGATCAGGCACTTACTTTGGAAATTAAAGCATAAATAGATAATGTTGTTTTTGTAGGCCTCTGTTCAGGAAAGCACTTAAGTACATGCTTAATAAATGAAAGCACATGCTTAAGTGGATTACTAACTAGGGATGGATTTAAGCATGTGCTTAAGTGCATTCCTCAGTCAGGGAGAATTGAACAGATCCACTGAAAAGTAAATACTCTTCAGGTTCACCACTGAAATAAATAATGGTTGTTGTTTTAATATTGGCTTCAAGAACCCAGTTGGGATTTGGATGAAACCAGTTTATCAGATCTTTTTGTCTTCTAGTTTTTAATGAAAGTAAATATTGAAAATAGCCAAGTATTGTAATATCTTAGAACATTTTAAAAACACAAAAGGAGACTAAGCCCCTGGCTGGAAGGAGTAGGATTTTCAGGTAGTTCTGAATAAATACTATGCTTTCTAAAGAACAAATGAGGAAAAGACTAAAAAAAAATTTAAAGTTGTCATTTCAATAGTCCTCATTTATATGGATGTGTATTTATCCACAAAGAGGATCAATTTTCCTGTTTCCTGTAAAGATTTTTATGATAAGCCTGTGAGTTAAATTTGAATTGTTGTTTGTACTGTGGCTTCAATATTTTTTTATTGGTTTGAAAATTGTTATGGGAAAAACTGAGTAGTGAGGTTTGTGGTACAGGTGAGCCCAAGCACCACCAAACTTTAGGGTGAGTTTTCTATGCTAATGGTGACATTTTAGCTAATTTCATTTATACTCTGAGGGGATGAGGGTGGGGGGAAA
The DNA here is from genome assembly GCF_965140285.1 of Lepidochelys kempii. Classification (NCBI taxonomy): domain Eukaryota; kingdom Metazoa; phylum Chordata; order Testudines; family Cheloniidae; genus Lepidochelys; species Lepidochelys kempii. The sequence continues at coordinate 92,785,001 of NC_136383.1, forward strand.
TAAATCTGTTAGAAGCTTGGAAAAATCCCTCAGGCAGATTAGTATGTTTTCAAAGACATTTTCACCAAGCCACTGTAACAAATTTAAGGAGAATTTAAGGTCACTGGAGAATTGAAAAGTGGAGAAAACACTTTTTAAAAGTCCTTCTCGTTTCTAATCAACTCTTTCTTCTCTTCCTTTGAATACACTATATGGAACAATCCTGCAATGGGGGATAAACAAATAAACCTAATGGATCTTTGCTATATTCAGTTTTGTTTCCTGATTCTCATACTCTGGCCTTATCTAAATTGCATGATTGTTTTGCATTTTTATTTTAAATCTTGAGCCTAAATATTGCACAGCTGGAGGGGGTGATATGACATAGTTAAATATCCGGCATTACAGATAGGATTATAAAGAGTAGCTTTCAATAACTATTATTTCTGTTCACATAATTCTAAATTCTATTGATTTCCAAATTATGAAATAGTTTTTGTGCACTATGGTATTCTTCTCTCTTTGTAATGGAATTCATTGTCCTTTGTGCAGGTGTAGATTTTACTAGGACTAGGCAAAGTAAAATCTATAATGCATTTTTCAGTAAATATTGATCCCCCTGGCTCTGGAACGTCAACCTAAGAGATACTTCTGTTCCAAGTTTATATGTTTTGCTGTGACATGGCAAGATGGCGAATCGGGGCCTGAAAGGATTTTTGATTTTCTTATAGTACATAATCAGCGATAAATATCTGGGAGAGGGGCAGAAGTGAACAATGCATACCAAAGAGAGGAAGACAACTGTTGTTTACACTGATGAGAACATGTTTCAGAGTAACAGCCGTGTTAGTCTGTATTCACAAAAAGAAAAGGAGTACTTGTGGCACCTTAGAGACTAACCAATTTATTTGAGCATAAGCTTTCGTGAGCTACAGCTCACTTTATCAGATGCATACCGTGGAAAGTGTAGAAGATCTTATTATATACACACAAAGCGTGAAAAAATACCTCCTCCCACCCAACTCTCCTGCTGGTAATAGCTTATCCAAAGTGACCACTCTCCTTACATTGTGTATGATAATCAAGGTGGGCCATTTCCAGCACAAATCCAGGGTTTAACAAGAACGTATGGGGGGGGGGGAGATGTAGGTAGGAATAGTGGTCAGTAGACCTACATGCCTCCAGCTTTCACCCTGACCACACCACACGATCCATCGTATACAGCCAAGCTCTGCAATACAACCGCATTTGCTCCAACCCCTCAGACAGAGACAGACACCTACAAGATCTCTATCAAGCATTCTTACAACTAAAATACCCACCTGCGGAAGTGAAGAAACAGATTGATAGAGCCAGAAGAGTTCCCAGAAGTCACCTACTACAGGACAGGCCTAACAAAGAAAATAACAGAACGCCACTAGCCGTCACCTTCAGCCCCCAACTAAAACCCCTTCAACGCATTATTAAGGATCTACAACCTATCCTGAAGGATGACCCAACACTCTCACAAATCTTGGGAGACGGGACAGTCCTTGCCTACAGACAGCCCCCCAACCTGAAGCAAATACTCACCAGCAACCACATACCACGCAGCAGGAACCTATCCTTGCAACAAAGCCCGTTGCCAACTGTGCCCACATATCTATTCAGGGGACACCATCACAGGGCCTAATAACATCAGGCACACTATCAGAGGCTCGTTCACCTGCACATCCACCAATGTGATATATGCCATCATGTGCCAGCAATGCCCCTCTGCCATGTACATTGGTCAAACTGGACAATCTCTACGTAAAAGAATAAATGGACACAAATCAGATGTCAAGAATTCTAACATTCATAAACCAGTCGGAGAACACTTCAATCTCTCTGGTCACGCAATTACAGACATGAAAGTCGCTATTTTACAACAGAAAAACTTCAAATCCAGACTCCAGCGAGAAACTACTGAATTGGAATTCATTTGCAAATTGGGTACAATTAACTTAGGCTTGAATAGAGACTGGGAGTGGCTTAGTCATTATGCAAGGTAGCCTATTTCCCCTTGGTTTTTCCTACCCCCCCCCCCAGACGTTCTTGTTAAACCCTGGATTTGTGCTGGAAATGGCCCACCTTGATTATCATACACATTGTAAGGAGAGTGATCACTTTAGATAAGCTATTACCAGCAGGAGAGTGGGGTGGGAGGATGTATTTTTTCATGCTTTGTGTGTATATAATAAGATCTTCTACACTTTCACGGTATGCATCCGATGAAGTGAACTGTAGCTCACGAAAGCTTATGCTCAAATAAATTGGTTAGTCTCTAAGGTGCCACAAGTACTCCTTTTCTTGATGAGAACATGTTATCTCCGTGGCAAACCTCAAATCTCATGCAATTTGGCAAGCTGTCATTCCTCCTGAAGTAACTGGAAACCGGCGCTTCTCTAGGAAACAGCAGACAGGATAAGAAAAGGGCTCTTGGATTAGAGTGCAATGGAAAAGTGTTTCTAAACTGGGATAAAGGCAGGTTTTCATGGCGTGGCTAAACAGTACTGCACTTATTGACAGAATCTGTGCCTAAATCTCCCAAATTTATATTGAAATCCAGACAGGTGACCACCCTCACCTTCACAATTTCCTCTTAGATAGGATTTTGAAAATTAGCCATATTTGCACTTTATTTACATGTGTTTTGCAGTGGTTGCATATGTAAATTAAGGAATTGTGGCACTAGTGGCTAAGAAGCACCATCTGAAAACAAAATTACTCAATTTGTTCATGGAAGCACCATTATTATGCGGACAAAAGTTGCATGTATTTGAAGTCCCATAAAATGTGTGCCTTTTGGTGTGAGTAAAGGAGTTCTAATTTTGAAAAATACATACTTTGACTGTGTGACATCAAATGACTCCCTGTTCTTCCTGTACATTAAGTTAACCTGCATGTGGATTGTAAATTACTGAAATCTTAGTGATACTGCCATGGACGAAGACCGACTCTAACCCCGGGCCTGCTAAATTATGGGGGGAGGGCACATACACATGAATTTAACATTTGCTTTTCTCCACATAACCATAAAACCGTCTTTAGTCTATATTATGGCTATATCCTTCCCCTTTAAAACAGCAACACAACAAGCCTATTATTCCGAATTGATGGTACAGTATCTCTGACCTAAATGGAGACCCTACTGGTGTAGAATCTAGTGACATAAAGGGATTGTTAAAGCTCTGAAAAAACATGCCTCCATAGCAATGAGAGCTTCCTTGTAGTGCACAGTTGCTGCAAAAGCGGTCCTGGGACGTTCCACGAGGCTGCTCTGAATATGTCTGGAGTAGGACAAGACAGACATAGCACTGCTAAAGTGTTGTCTCACCCAGCTCCAGGATTGCTGAAGTGCTGCTGTGGCTTACTCTGTTCAAAATAGTGCTGAAGCTGATCTGCAAATAAGTGACCCTAAATGTATCACATTCCTGCTTATCAGCAGTTGGTGATAGTCTTGTCCGGAATGGCTAGAGACCTACAAAGCGGATTTATGCACTACTACGACTGATAGTTCTTTAGCTGAACTAATAGGAGATTTACTCTTTCTTTTAATTCAGATCCCAATAGGGCATGTTCCTCATACAAACTGTGAAAGCAATTTTAAATGAAACAGAATGATTTAAAACTGCTATGTAGAACACTAGTGTGCTGCAAGAGGATTCTCAAAACACTTTGTTGAGAGCTAGAAAGGGGCTCGGCAAGGAACTGCATAATGCTGCACTAGCATATGACTTTCTTACAGCTTGCACAATTCTCAGTATTTTGCATCATAGACCTATTCAGTGGGGTTTGCATAATTTGATGCACTGTAAATACTTTTATCGTTGCTTCAGCCTTTCCATACGAATGCTGCATTTCCTGAGGCTTGTATAAGGCATCTATCCTGCAATATTTTAAAAGTACGTACTTGCTTGTTTTACAGATGACTTGATCGGGTCTCATCACGGAGGTTGTGAAATGGATGTGTTGATTCGTTTTATTTGTTTTAAAACAACATGACTAAGTTTGTCATTTCAGTGTGTATATTAATATGTTGTTGATCCAGTTGCTGTAAATCTCAGCTCAGCTGCTCTGCACTGTTTCAGTTCATGCTAAATTGGCAATCTGACTTCACTGAAGTGCAAAATTGGCTTGCTTGTCATAAACTGGTAAAACGTGGGGGGAAAAAAACAATCTACTACCTGATTTTGTTTGGCTCAAGTCAAGGATTATGTAGGCTCAGAGGAAGTTTCAAAATTTGTATTTAGATGAACAGCTTTTATAGTGTGCAAACCTTGTTAAATATTGAAGAGTTTTTTGATTGACTCCTATTTGAACTTCATTTTAGTGTGATAGCAAACAGTAACCAGCGGTTTGAGTCTTACTTTATGGACACAGGGAATGATCTGGGAGTTGATTTTGTGAGTGATTTATTACTCTATTTTGGTGGTGTGATGTATTTTCTCCTATAAGGTGACCAACACAACCTTGCTGCAGAAACCTGCCATAAGATTTAATGCTAAATGTATCCAATCTATGTTGAACTATGCTAATAGCATACTTCATTGTGTTATCTATGGTCAATTGCATGTGCTTCCACTTGAAAAGAGAAGGGCACAGCATTAATCACAATATTTATGCATGCCTGCAAGGAAGTTTGCCTAGTTATCCTACCTTCATGCCAAGTCAAATGGACTGAATTTCTGCACTAAGATTTTGAAAAGGGTTGTGTTTGAAAATTCTTGGGATTTAGAAAAGCCAGCATGAAGTCATTTGTCCATTGCAACCAGTCCCCTGGAAAAAAAATCTTTCAAAAAACATTCAGAATGTTTTGACTATTTAATAATTAAGGGAAGAACTTTAAATTGTTTGACTACAATAAGGATTTCAAAAGCCAATTGTACGCTGCAGTTGGTATTACTGCTCGAAATATAAGAGTTTCTATCTTCACTAAAGAAATATCAGTGGGCCAAAATATTGGCTGACTGCCAAAATGGTTAACACTGATAAGGAAAATAAACCTATTTTGAATTGAATAGATTATTAGAGGGTCTTATTTCAAGAACAGTCCACTTTAATTCATCTATTTAGTATCAAATTCAATGGATGCTAATATTAAGAGACACTTCTTTCATATTCACATTATTACTCTAGGAAGAAACAAATGAGAATAAAACTTTGAGAAGATGTGCTAGAAATAGCCAATCATTTTTATAACAATTTTCTCCTGCACCCAGCATCTCATTTGAGATACCTCATCTTGTCATAACCAGAATATATTTTGCTCTGAGAAAAGAAATCATAAATATATCATTCCGTGGATCTCTATTTTTTTTCAAATCATATCCTAGCATAGTCTTTTTGATTATTTATTATTGGTGTAACTCCAGCAATCAGTGTTAGGTGCTTTACAGGCTGTTAAGAAGATTGCTGCTCTGAATAGTTTATAATATAAATGGCCTTATCCTGCTCTCCTCGATATCAGTGGCAAAACTTCCATTGGGTTCATTGATGAAGGATAGGCCCTTCAGAAAATTGGCTCTAGTTTAACCTGAAAAAGACAAGCTTATTTGTTATGTAAATCATTTAGAAGACCAGGCAGACACAGTATCTGTGTGACCTGTGTTATTAGTGTGTAGCATGTTGTCCCTTTCATGGCCAATCTACTAAAGGACAATCTCCTCTTGCTGCCAGCTAATAGAGTTACTCATTTGAGTGGTAGAGGTTTGTGCAGGGAGTCATTACAAAGTCATTACACCCCCACATGCTCATTTGCCTTTAACAGGGAGAGTACAGAATTCACACTAACATAGTGTTTCTCATCGCCCCCTTTAGGTGCTACTTCATTAACAGCAGGAGGCCGTTATCCCCTAATGGAATTACTCTGTTAGAGCAAGTGGTAGCAATCTGCTTTGTGATGCTGAAGGCCATGGGTTTGAACCCTACTGATGACAGGGAGGGAGTTATTACATCTCCACCATCAACTCAAACAACTCAAATTTGTCCAACTTTCAGAAAAAAAATTTGCAGTCTTGTGAGCCAAGAGGCTGTTACCACTCTCCTCTCACAGGATTTACAACAGTCAGGGCCGGATTAAGACCTTTAGAGGCCCTAAGCACTGAAAAGATTATGGTGACCCCCATATGAAATTAAAAAATAAAAACAATACTATACTGTAAAATAAAATTTTATTTTTTGAAATGACACAAAACTTACGTGTATGCTGAAATTAAAATAGCTTCTTTCTAGATTTTCTGATTGCAAAATTCTGAATAAGTTCACCAAAGCTGACTCGACGAAGCATGTCCGCTTCCATACCCAATAGGGAAAGTGAATCAAGTCTGTCCTGACACATTGCTGTTCTCTGCGGGTTTTTTATTCTTTTCAGCTGAGAAAAAGAGCATTCTGCGGAGCAGTTAGTAATCATCAGTGTTAGAAAAATACGTAGTGCGATCTCTACATTTGGAAATACACGTTGTATTCCATCTTTCAGTATTGTCATGAAGATCAATGTGACTGAATTTTATTTTTCCTGTTTCAGTAAACTTTCCGTGCATATAACAGTGGAACTGCCGTACTTCTCCACCAGAGATTCATGTTCAAGTCAACAGGGTATGAGTCAACTAGCTTTTGGGAACCTTGTGAATATTGTTCGTCAGATAAGTCCATATCGTTTAGAAAAGAAAATCTACTTGATGCTTCTTTGTACACTTCACCTCTCCTCTCCATATGAGCTTCAAGTGAATCAATTATAGTATAGTAAGTAGATATGTGAAATTTGTCTCTAGGATTCAGTGCTGTTTCTGAGTAGGTTTCAGAGTAGCAGCTGTGTTAGTCTGTATCCGCAAAAAGAAAAGGAATACTTGTGGCAACTTAGAGACTAACAAATTTATTTGAGCATAAGCTTTTGTGAGCTACAGCTCACTTCATCAGATGCATACAGTGGAAAATATAGTGGGGAGATTTTATATACACAGAGAACATGAAACAATGGGTGTTACCATACAGATTGTAACCAGAGCGATCAGGAAAGGTGGGCTATTACCAGCAGGAGAGCGGGGGGTGGGGAGAGGGAACCTTTTGCAGTGATAATCAAGGTGGGTCATTTCCAGCAGTTTACAAGAACAATAGGGGGGGAATAAAAAAGAGGAAATAGTTTTACTTTGTGTAATGACACATCCACTCCCAGTCTTTATTCAAGCCTAAATTACTTGTATCCAGTTTGCAAATTAATTCCAATTCAGCAGTCTCTCATTGGAGTCTGTTTTTGAAGTTTTTTTTCTTGAAGAATTGCCACTTTTAGGTCTGTAATCGAGTGACCAAAAAGATTGAAGTGTTCTCCGACTGGTTTTTGAATGTTATAATTCTTGACGTCTGATTTGTGTCCATTTATTCTTTTACGTAGAGACTGTCCAGTTTGGCTAATGTACATGGCAGAGGGGCATTGCTGGCACATGATGGCATATATCACATTGGTAGATGCCCAGGTGAACGAGCCTCTGATAGCGTGGCTGATGTGATTAGGCCCTATAATGGTGTCCCCTGAATAGATATGTGGACACATTTCAGAGTAACAGCCGTGTTAGTCTGTATTCGCAAAAAGAAAAGGAGTACTTGTGGCACCTTAGAGACTAACCAATTTATTTGAGCATGAGCTTTCGTGAGCTACAGCTCACTTCATCGAATGCATACCGTGGAAACTGCAGCAGACTTTATATACACACAGAGATCATGAAACAATACCTCCTCCCACCCCACTGTCCTGCTGGTAATAGCTTATCTAAAGTGATCATCAAGGTGGGCCATTTCCAGCACAAATCCAGGTTTTCTCACCCTCCACCCCCCCACTCTCCTGCTGGTAATAGCCCATCCAAAGTGACAACTCTCTACACAATGTGCATGATAATCAAGGTGGGCCATTTCCTGCACAAATCCAGGTTCTCTCACCCCCCTCCAAAAAACACACACACAAACTCACTCTCCTGCTGGCAATAGCTCATCCAAACTGACCACTCTCCAAGGGTGAGAGAACCTGGATTTGTGCAGGAAATGGCCCACCTTGATTATCATGCACATTGTGTAGAGAGTTGTCACTTTGGATGGGCTATTACCAGCAGGAGAGTGAGTTTGTGTGTGTGTGGGGGTGGAGGGTGAGAAAACCTGGATTTGTGCTGGAAATGGACCAACTTGATGATCACTTTAGATAAGCTATTACCAGCAGGACAGTGGGGTGGGAGGAGGTATTGTTTCATGATCTCTGTGTGTATATAAAGTCTGCTGCAGTTTCCACGGTATGCATCCGATGAAGTGAGCTGTAGCTCACGAAAGCTCATGCTCAAATAAATTGGTTAGTCTCTAAGGTGCCACAAGTACTCCTTTTCTCTATGTGGACACAGTTGGCAACGGGCTTTGTTGCAAGGATAGGTTCCTGGGTTAGTGGTTCTGCTGTGTGGTATGTGGTTGCTGGTGAGTATTTGCTTCAGGTTGTGGGGCTGTCTGTAGGCAAGGACTGGCCCGTCTCCCAAGATTTGTGAGAGTGTTGGGTCATCCTTCAGGATAGGTTGTAGATCCTTGATAATGCGTTGGAGAGGTTTTAGTTGGGGGCTGAAGTTGATGGCTAGTGGCGTTCTGTTATTTTCTTTGTTGGGCCTGTCCTGTAGTAGGTGACTTCTGGGTACTCTTCTGGCTCTGTCAATCTGTCTCCTCACTTCAGCAGGTGGGTATTGTAGTTGTAAGAATGCTTGATAGAGATCTTGTAGATGTTTGTCTCTGTCTGAGGGGTTGTTTCTGTTGCACTGCTATCATTTGCTTGTTTTTTCCTGATTTGCTTGCGGGACTGGGCTTCTTTGTAGTTAGTATCAGGTTAGATATCTTTTGATATGTCTTCAAATGTTTTGAAATCATTCTTCAAAGTGTGTAAGTGGTCTGCTAATGATTGACAGAGGTCTGCACATGTTTTCAAATCCAATTCTTTTTCTTGGAGAGCTTGACTTGTGTGGTAAAAGTGTTGTAAAATTTCATTCCACATGGTCCACATGAATACAAACTCTAGTTCTTGCATCTTGTTTGCAATGTTTTCTGCCTCTCGTATAGTTTCTCCCTTTTGTGATTGGTCTTCAGCTATACTTTCCAATGCATCCACCATCTTTGAGTAGGACTCCAGAATTGCACTTGTTGCCACTGCATGTGCCTCCCAGCGAGTATTAGAAAGAGATTTCAACACACGATCATTGCCCAAAAATGTTTTAAGAACTGCCCATCGGTGTGTTGAGGCAGAGAAAAATGTATAAAGTAACTGGACTGTTGAGAAAAAACTTACTGCCACCGGACAACAATCAACAGCACTGTGGCCAACAAGCTTGAGAGAGTGTGCAGCACAAGGTATGAATATGGCATATTTGTTCTGTTCTGAAAGCTTCTTCTGCATTCCTCGATAACGCCCTGATATGTTGGCAGCGTTGTCATAAGACTGACCTCTGCACTTTGAGAAATCTATTTTGCAAACTTGGCACAGATAATGCAGTACTTGATTTGCCATTTCTTCACCAAATTTTCAAATTGAGGAATGTTATAAATCGTTCAACTGGTTTTCCATCTGTGGGAGACGCATATCTTAGTATAATACTCAATTGATCAGTATGTGAAAGATCAGGTGTAGAGTCGACAGATAAACTGAAGTACCCAGCAGTACTTATTTCATCCACAATAGCTGAACGAACTTTGTCACTCATTAGACCAATGAGTTCATCACATATTGTCTTGGATAAGTGTGTTGGTTTACCTTTGCCAGCATTCCCATATTTTGAGATATGGCCTGCTAAAAATGGGTCAAATTGAGCCACAAGCTCCAACAGTCCCAAGAAATTTCCATTCTGCAATGATCCAAATGTGTCATTTGATCCCCGGAAAGGCACACCACGTTCAGCTAATGTTTGAATAACAGCTGTAACACGCTGCAAGACATGTTGTCAGTATTCACGCTCCCCTTTAATTTGTTCTTCCAATTTTTGTGTCAATCCATAGCCCTGTCTTCGATTTAAATATGTCAACATTGAATCTCTGTGAGTAGTGCTATTTTCATGTTGTTCAATTAAAACAGTATTCTGTCAGTCACTAAATCCATCTGCAGCAAACCGGGATGCTGAAGGTTTATATGCAAAAAGTTTGCAAACAAAACAGTACAGAGACCCTGTTGATGGTGAATACGGTAGCCATTCTCAAGTGTATTTCTCACCTTTCGCTTTCATGCCGAAAAATATTTTTTGTGGGCAATATCTTGTTTGTTTGCCATTGGTAAAAATCACTATGACGTGATTTCTCAAAAGGCCCAGTGTGGTGTTGACAGTCATTTGGTCCACAATCTATCCAGTAAGCTACATCATCGTACTGAAATCAACCCACGTACTAGGATCTTTTCTTCTATTATTTACAGCATGAGCAGGTTCAGTCTCTGACACATCCACACCATCTACAACAATGTCTGTTTTACCACCAGGAGTAGGATGATCAGTTACAATCTCTGACACATCCACATGTTCTGGAATGGTGTTTGTTTCACCAATAGAAGAAGGGTCAGTCTCTGAAGCACCTACAGGTTTTGGAACGATGTCTGTGCTACTGAGAGAAGATGTTCCTTTTGATGGATTCGCTTTGAAAAATGTCAGCTTTGGAAGATTTTGAAAAATTTCACTAGTTTTTTGTTTGTTTTCTTCCGCCAGTTTACGTTTGTGTGCTCCACTCAGTTGGTTATGTTTCATCCTGCTCCTTATCTCAGTTATCTGAACTTAAAAAACCCAACAAATTATTACACAACATACACTATTTTATGGGTATGTGTGTATGTATGTATGTATGTATATATATGTATGTATGTGTATATATATATATATATATATATAAGAAAGAAAAAAAACAAATCGAGAACGTATAGCTCAGAAGAATATATCAATAATAAAACATAAATTTATTGCAATACATGATAGGATCTGATTTCCTTGCATTATTTCGATCTACATTAGTAGGACGCCCCCCTGGTTTAGGTGGGGATAAGTAATAAAAAGAGAACAGACAAACGGGGGAAGAGCGTGTAGTGGAGTGTAAGGAAGTCTAACAAAGTTCTGATTTTTCCCATGATGACTATTTCAATGCTTTTTTTGAAATATCAATTTTTAAAAAAAAAAATCTTTTTTTTTTTGTGCCCCCTGCTTTGCTGGTGCCCTAAGCATGTGCTTAGTCTGCCTATTGGGTAATCTAGCCCTGACAACAGTCATCCACATTTTTCTCACCTTCAGACTAGATTACAGCAATGTACTTTACTTCTGCTGATGCAGAATTCAGGTGCCTGCCTCCTAAGTGGGGGCCACAGCTGAGAATGCATAATGCCTGTGCTCAAGTCTGCACTAAATTCCATGATGTTAGTGATAATCTTTGAGATCCTGAGCAGACTGAAACTTGGCTGTCTGAAAATCCACATCTTGCACTGTAGCCTCTCCTAGCAGTTACAACCAAATGGGAGGCTGTTGCTGCTGGTTTCTGGGATTGACCACACCAGAGCCAGCAGCAGAGCTGCTTCTTCAATTGAAGAAATCCCGGAACTGAAGCAAAATACAGAAATGGAGATTATCAAAACTGTCTAAGGGATTTGCACATGCTATTCCCATTAACATTAATGTGAACTGGGCGTGCGGATCCTTTGGGATTTGGAAACACTCACTGAAAATATTCTTATTGGATAAGATTCACAGCTGGCAGAGCCAAGACTGCAGGTTTCTGGCAGCAGAAAGTCCTCTTAGAATGTGATGCATCATAGTACCCCCTACCTAGCTGGAGGTTATCAGACTGGCGGGTACACCCAAAGAGCGGGTGGGTCTGGTCAGAGCAAGGATGAGGTGCCTGTTTTATTGGCAATAAGTGATATGGCAGGCAGGTGGCATTGCAGGAAAGAGATCTTTATTAAGCATGCTATATTAGACCAGTGTTACATACTCCAACTCTACTGTCCGGGATGTAGCCTGCATTCCTGAGTGCCTGCTGCCACACTGCATTTGGTTTTTCCTGAAACCTGACCAGGTTCCTTTGTTCAGTTCCACTCATCCTTCTCACTGTGTCAGTGAGCCACACAGCGGAGTCCGTCTCCTAGCAACACACTGGGTGCAGCTGATCCTGGCAGGGGCTGCCTGGTTGACTTTGCTTCCTGATTGTTGGAGGGGTAGAGCTAAGATATTACTTGACTCATCAGCATCCAGAGCTTGCTGGCTGATCAATGTGTTCCATGTCTGCTGACGTGCTTGGTCCTGTTTCCTGTGCTTGCGCTTGTGCCCACTTCAGTTCCTGCCCTTCATCTTTCCTTGACACCTCTGGCTCTGCTTTCCCCACCACTTCTCTGGCTCACTCATTGGCTCTGTTTTTTGGCTTCTGATCCCTGGTTCTCACCCTTGCCTTTGCTCTCAACTATATCCATAGCCCTGACTCCAGCCCATCTCAGTTCCACTCTAACCTCCAGGCCAGGCCACTATCATGGCTCTGACCATTAGGCCTGACCGTCTACATTCAGATCATGATCCTGACAGTTTGTTCAGCCCAAGAGACAAAGACCGGCGATCAGGCTTGGCTGCGAGTTTGATCTCCATTACCCTGAGGGAGTTAATGGACACCTTGCAGATGCTGGAGACTCAGATCATGGTTCTGCAGGTGCAGGTCTTGCTGCCCAGGTCCCTAGGAAACCAACGATTCTCTCGCTGGCCCAATTTCCCAATGACTGCAGGGAATTTTGCAGCTTCCTGAATCAGTGTTGGCTCCTGTTCATGCTACAACTCCTGTCATTTCCCACTGACTAGGCTCTAGTGGAGCTCATTATCAGACTATATTCACTTGTCTAGACACCGTATCACAGTTATGATTGCCCCATTGACCTGCAGCCCAGGGCTGGCTGACAGTCCCTTCAGTCATATTTACTACCTCTCAGAACCAGAACTCCAAATGCTCCGGGAATACCTCAGTGAGAATTTAGAGGAAGAGTTTGTTCATCCTTCTACCAAGGGGCCCCCGATCTTTTTTTTTGTGGCAAAATAGATGGCTCCTGGTGCCCTGTGTTGATTACCAGGCTCTGAATAGAGTGACAGTTTGAAATAGATACCCTTTTGAAAGACTTGGCTTGGCCAGAGTTTTTTCTAAACTGGACTTTTGCAGAGGCTACAGTCTGGCTTGTATCAGGGAATGCAACAAGTGGAAGACTTCACAGTTGTGCGCTTGATATGGCCATTTTGAGTAATTAGTTATGCCATTTGGGCTGCGTAATGCTCTGGCTACATTTTCAGCATTTCATGAATGACATTTTCCAGGACATGTTGGACTGATTTGTTGAAGGGGCTGTGTGATTGATTGGTGGAGGGGCAGAGCTAAGCTACTACTTAACACAGCAGCAGCTAGAGCTTGCTGTCTGCTCAGTGCGTTCCATGCCTGCAGCTGCACTTGGTCCTGCTTCCGGTGCCTGCTCCTGCCCAGGCTACTCTTGAGCCTGTTTCCTGCTATCTGCCGGGAGAGCACTACGGCGGCGCGTAGACACTCCAGGAAGTTTTTGGAAAGCGTAGGGGACAATTTCCTGGTGCAAGTGCTAGAGGAGCCGACTGCGGGGGAGCTTTTCTTGACCTGCTGCTCACAAACCGGGAAGAATTAGTGGGGGAAGCAAAAGTGGGTGGGAATCTGGGAGGCAGTGACCATGAGTTGGCTGAGTTCAGGATCCTGACACAGGGAAGAAAGGTAAGCAGCAGGATACGGACCCTGGACTTCAGGAAAGCAGACTTCGACTCCCTCAGGGAACAGATGGGTAGGATCCCCTGGGGGACTAACATGAAGGGGAAAGGAGTCCAGGAGAGCTGCCTGTATTTCAAGGAATCCCTGTTGAGATTACAGGGACAAACCATCCCGATGTGTCGAAAGAATAGTAAATATGGCAGGCGACCAGCTTGGCTTAACGGTGAAATCCTAGTGGATCTTAAACATAAAAAAGAAGCTTACAAGAAGTGGAAGGTTGGACATATGACCAGGGAAGAGTATAAAAATATTGCTCGGGCATGTAGGAATGAAATCAGGAGGGCCAAATCGCACCTGGAGCTGCAGCTAGCGAGAGATGTCAAGAGTAACAATAAGGGTTTCTTCAGGTATGTTAGCAACAAGAAGAAAGCCAAGGAAAGTGTGGGCCCCTTACTGAAGGAGGGAGGCAACCTAGTGACAGAGAATGTGGAAAAAGCTAATGTACTCAATGCTTTTTTTGCCTCTGTCTTCACTAACAAGGTCAGCTCCCAGACTGCTGCGCTGGGCATCACAACATGGGGAATAGATGGCCAGCCCTCTGTGAAGAAAGAGGTGGTTAGGGACTATTTAGAAAAGCTGGACGTGCACAAGTCCATGAGGCCGGACGAGTTCCATCCGAGAGTGCTAAAGAAATTGGCGGCTGTGATCGCAGAGCCATTGGCCATTATCTTTGAAAACTCGTGGTGAACAGGGGAAGTCCCAGATGACTGGAAAAAGGGTAATGTAGTGCCAATCTTTAAAAAAGGGAAGAAGGAGGATCCTGGGAACTACAGGCCAGTCAGCCTCACCTCAGTCCCTGGAAAAATCATGGAGCAGGTCCTCAAAGAATCAATCCTGAAGCACTTACATGAGAGGAAAGTGATCAGGAACAGTCAGCATGGATTCACCAAGGGAAGGTCATGCCTGACCAATCTAATTGCCTTCTATGATGAGATTACTGGTTCTGTGGATGAAGGGAAAGCAGTGGATGTATTGTTTCTTGACTTTAGCAAAGCTTTTGACACGGTCTCTCACAGTATTCTTGTCAGCAAGTTAAAGAGGTATGGGCTGGATGAATGCACTATAAGATGGGTAGAAAGTTGGCTAGATTGTCGGGCTCAACGGGTAGTGATCAATGGCTCCATGTCTAGTTGGCAGCTGGTGTCAAGTGGAGTGCCCCAGGGGTCAGTCCTGGGGCCGGTTTTGTTCAATATGTTCATAAATGATCTGGAGGATGGTGTGGATTGCACTCTCAGCAAATTTGCAGATGATACTAAACTGGGAGGAGTGGTAGATGCGCTGGAGGGCAGGGATAGGATACAGAGGGACCTAGACAAATTGGAGGATTGGGCCAAAAGAAATCTGATGAGGTTCAATAAGGATAAGTGCAGGGTCCTGCACTTAGGACGGAAGAACCAATGCACAGCTACAGACTAGGGACCGAATGGCTAGGCAGCAGTTCTGCAGAAAAGGACCTAGGGGTGACAGTGGACGAGAAGCTGGATATGAGTCAGCAGTGTGCCCTTGTTGCCAAGAAGGCCAATGGTATTTTGGGATGTGTAAGTAGGGGCATAGCGAGCAGATCGAGGGACGTGATCATCCCCCTATATTCAACATTGATGAGGCCTCATCTGGAGTACTGTGTCCAGTTTTGGGCCCAACACTACAAGAAGGATGTGGATAAATTGGAGAGAGTCCAGCGAAGGGCAACAAAAATGATTAGGGGTCTGGAACACATGACTTATGAGGAGAGGCTGAGGGAACTGGGATTGTTTAGTCTGCAGAAGAGAAGAATGAGGGGGGATTTGATAGCTGCTTTCAACTACCTGAGAGGTGGTTCTAGAGAGGATGGTTCTAGACTATTCTCAGTGGTAGAAGAGGACAGGACAAGGAGTAATGGTCTCAAGTTGCAGTGGGGGAGGTTTAGGTTGGATATTAGGAAAAACTTTTTCACTGGGAGGGTGGTGAAACACTGGAATGCGTTACCTAGGGAGGTGGTAGAATCTCCTTCCTTAGAAGTTTTTAAGGTCAGGCTTGACAAAGCCCTGGCTGGGATGATTTAATTGGGGATTGGTACTGCTTTGAGCAGGGGGTTGGACTAGATGACCTCCTGAGGTCCCTTCCAACCCTGATATTCTATGATACTTCAGTTCCTGCCCTTCTCCATCCTTGACACCCCAGGCTCTGACTTCTGGTGCTGCTTCCTGATGTCTCCATTGTATTGGCTCTGGCTTCTGGCATCTGGTCCCTGGCCCTGACTTCCAGCTCTTCTTCCTGATTTGTCTCCCACTCACTCATTGGCTCTGATTTTCAGCTTCTGATCCCTGGTTCCCAACCTTGATTCTGCTCTTGACCATGTCCCCAGATGTCCCATGGTCCTGACTCTCAACTCCAGCTTGGCTCAGCTCTCCTCTGATATCCAGGCCTGGCCACCTCCAGGGCTCCAACAATTAGGCACAACCATCCATGTCCCAATCATGATCCTGATGCCTGGTAATCATTCAGAGACTGTCCCGGGTATACTGCTGGAGAGCTCTATACGGAGCCTCAATCAACGGAAGCTTAAAGCTGCCCTTCTGTGGTGGAGGTTGGCTGTACTGCTCCCTGCTTTTCTCTGGGGTGAATCCTTAGTTGGATAATCACTGCACCTTCTAGGTTGCCTCAAAGCCATTTAGTTTTAGCTTTTCCCCCACTAGTTCTTATACCTCCAAAATCCAAGACTTTAAATGTTACCCATTGCCTGTAGGTTTGTGTAATTCGGGTATTCAAATGCTTTGCTGCTGTGGCAATAGGTGCTCTAAACAAAAATGAATAACAATGTTTCCTTGTGCTGTTAGTATTGTCATTATGATATTGTCCCATCCCTTTCACCAAGGGGCATACTCCACAACTTCTAGACCTGCACAGTTTCGGGAAACATTTCATGTAGAAGTGGAATGCTATATTAGGTCTATATTGTGGTTGGTATCGTAGTGCCTTATCTAACTCCCATTCACCTCAGTGGAATTGGACTGGGTTTTTAAACACTTCTATTGTTGCTTTTGCTGGTGCTGTTTGATATTCTTTCAGGAGCCATTCTAACTGTTATGGGGTTGGCTGAAATCAGTGCCTTTCTGGATGCAATGTAATATGACTCGTCTTTGCTTATATTATAGTTGTTTATCCATATTTTAAGGATAAACTGTAATTCAAAGGCCAGAATCTAAACTCAGTTTCACTGGTGGAAAATCCAGTGCAATCCCCTTTATTGATAACAGATTTATACTAGTGTAACTGAGAACAGAATTTGGCCCAAAATCTCCAAATATGCTTTCTAATTTCCAGGTATTGGGCATTTTATGGTGCCAGCAGATGATGTCCAACATTCACCAGAATCGCACACACTATTCTGGTTTATTGTACAATATTATATAGTGATGGTATAAAATGAAGTGTAATCTGTATGGTGTCTTCAGAAATGTAAATTTTAGTGTGAACAACAGACTCTCTCTCTCTCTGTATACTTAAACTTTTTTCTTATTATTGCAGGAAAATAGTCTAAATACGTGGTTAGCCCATTTTCAGTGGCTAAGACAACTTCAAAACAGGGCTTCATCGTGATTAAAGGATTAGATTGCTCCTGCCCTTATTTGCCTGTTTAGGGAAGTAGCCACCCCTTCATCCCACCACCCCACCCCAACACCCCTCCTTCTCATAGTGCAATGGGGAAAACTGGGGCTCTTCCTTGCCAAGATCAACTGGATGGGGAGGGAATGGATAGGAGTAGGAAGTAGGAGGAACCCTGGATTCACCTCCTCTTATTCACAAGCAGCAGTAGCTGATTGGGCGCACAGGTGGGGAGTGGGGCAGAATTAAGCTAGGCCATGAAAACAAATGACAGGGCAAATGGGGGCCAGGGGATGAATTGTGACTCTGAGTCATAATTCATTCTTTGCTCTTGGGGCCATGCAGCTGTTTTACAATCTAGCCCATACTGATTGGAGACTTGCTATTCATAACGGGCAAAATTCTCTCCATCCACATAAAACTCAAGTAACCGGACTCTCTGCAGGTAAAGTGCAGAAAGGGGTGGGGGGTGCTTAAATCCAAAACTCCCAACCTGGGACCAGTGTGCAACTGTTTCTCCACAACTCCTAGCCCGGCCTATCGGCTGGAATAGTGGCTGTACCCCTCTGTGTGCACGATATGTGAGACTAATGGATTCATATAAATGCTGATCAAACCTGTTGCCCACCCACATCGTAGCCTTCCATGCTGATCTGTGCAGGGCTGCCATGGAGACACTATCTGTGGAACATGGAGGAGAATGCAGGCACTCTTATACAGCTGCTTCGCCCCAGTTCTCTCCCCATACAGAGATTATATAGTAAAAAGGGCTTTGGGCTGGCCCTCTGCACTGCAGGTGGATGTCACCCAAGTAGAGCCAAAATGTATTATGTGCTAATAGCTCTGTACATAAGAGATTAATACCAGCTCCCATTTTAAGAACTCCAGTGCTATCCTTTCTGCAAACCAGCACTGTTGGTTTGGACAGCGCTCGTTAGTAAATCACATCTGTTTTAAGCTTTGCAAGCCTTCAGCTGACATGTGATGTGCACAGTCTGGTATACAGTCAGCTTACAGCGATGTCACAGCAAATACACATTCCAACTCTTACAGAATGTATAATTTTATTTTAGTTTTCATTTAGATATCTTAAAATCTGCTTGGGATTGTAAGCAACCCTCTTGCAGAGGTATGCAAACTGCACATCCGTGCATGCAGCATACATTTTGAATAATGACTTAGCCTTTCTATTTCAAATGGAATAATTAGTGTTTCTTTCAGGAAGTATCATTTCCCCTTCTTTTTACACAGTAATTCAGCCCTTCACTTATTCAAGCTGCAGCACCATAAATAAATAAACAAACAAGGCAATTAGCAGCCGGCAATGGAAAAGGAGATATTTAAAACCTAAGAGAGATTCTGAAATAAACATATTGCAACTGAACTGGCATATGCTGTGGGCGGCCAGTTACATTGACGTCAATTTCTTGAGGACATATATGAAATTGCAGGGACTGTGTTTTACCTTTTAGATTAGAACATGTAAACTTTTGAGGATAGCAGGTACAGGTGTGTGCATGAAATATACTCTAAAACTAGAACATTTTGCAACCAGAAAATGTCATGGTTACATTATTTGCATTATGAAAAAAAAAACAATTCTACAATATATCAGCTCATGGTCTTGGTGCTAAAGGGAGAGTTGTTATATTTTTATGATCCTGCAATTTAGCCTTTTCTTTTGTTGATGTTTTGAAAGTTACTGTTGAGCTTTTGTTGTCAGGACTAAAGCAGAGTACACAATTTGAAACACACATATTCGATGAATTAATTTTTTTTTCTGTTTATGGGAAATCTTCAAGCAGAACACAGTTTCTTCAAATGTATTCCTTATTGGAGTTTATTTGAGGAATATCTTTTAAAAAAACTTTAACCTATAAACTGATTACTGATACTACAAATGTGAGCTGTATTGTTTGTGTGATTGGTCAGATCAGTCACATGGCACTGTTTGTGTTCCCTGATTACATAAGCACTTCTGGTGCTAGAACTTGCATGTTTGAAGTTAAAATTTCAGTTTCTGTGAAAACTTGCACATGCAATCTTTGAAATTCACTTTCCGCATACATGTTGCCAGTAAAGCTTGAGTGCTCTGGTGTTTGCAATCATCAGACACAAAAGGGGTAAGGAGACTTTTTAAAGAATTAATTAATATTAGTAGATATCTCTCTCCCCCCGCCCCCCGATTGTTACATAGATTTGTAAGGCTGGAAGGAACATTGAGATCATTTAGTCTGACCTCCAGAATAACACAGGTCACAGAATTTCCCTGTTACCCTTGTACAGAGCCCATTAACTTGTGTTTAGCTGAAGCATATCTTCCATGAAGGCCACCAATCTTGATATGAAGACATTCAAAGATGGAGAATCCACCTCTTTCCTAGATAGTTTGTTCCAGTGGTTAATCACCGAATCTGCTGAAAAAAATAAATTGTGCCTGATTTCTAGTTTGAATTTGTCTAGGGTTAACTTCCAGCCATTGACTCTCGTTATGTCTTTCTCTGCTAGAATAAACAGTCCTTCAGTAGCTGGTATTTTCTATCTGTGAAGGTACTTCTACACTGTAACCTCTGACTTCTTATAGGAACTGTGACCATTGTATTTATTTTTTATCTCAAGATTTCTTTTCTAGATTTGAAAATTGCTTCCTTTTCATTCAGAAAGTCTAACATCTCGAAATAACCGTGCCTTTTTAGGGGTTGTATGTATTTGTGATAGCTGGAAATGTAGACTCAATTTTAGATGGAACAAGGCCTCCCCTAACTTAGATTGCTCTGAACTTGTTGCTTTATTTAGAGCTACCCCTAAATGTTCAAACTTGTCTAGTAGTGATAACAGCTCTTTTCAGCATGTTGTGTTTTTCTTTCATTAAGGATTATGGGCTATATTAGGAAATCTTTTAAGTTCTTCTTTATTGTCCTTTCCCACATTTTGGAAGAATCTGTTGGTTCAGTACTCTTCATACAAATGAGACCAGTTTATCCATCAGTTCAACTGTAGCGTGAGTCTGGAGAATCAGTTATTGCTGGCAGACATACAAAATTGTTTTCCCACATTTCAGAAAAATCATTTAGCTGTGTATCATTAATTCCTCCAAGCCACATAAAGCAGGTTTGCTATGGTAGGTAATCTGTTGACCAAGGGAGAGATTCACAAAGGCACTTAATGACTTTTAGGTATCCAGGAAAGCATGGGATTCACAAAGGCTGTGGTAGGCATCTGGGCTCCTTCTAGAGTGAATGGGGAGAGAGAGGCACCTAAGAATGGAATTTGCTGAAGCCAGCACTCTGAGCAGGGAGCTGCAGAGGAGAGGGGTGTGCCCTAAGCCTCACGCCTCTCAGGGAGTTAGGAGCTTCTGCTTAGGAGGAAAAGGAGAAGCTACGCTGCTTTTAGCCTAGTGGTTAGAGTGCTCACTTAGGATGTGGGAGACCCAGATTCAGTCTTTCCCTTCTGCTTGATGAGAAGAAAGGATTGGAACAGCGATCTCCCACCTCTCAGGTGTGAGTGCCCTAACCACTGGGCAAAGGCATTTTCTGATGTAGGGCTCCCTCAGTCTCTCCTATTGAAGCTGTTACCCTTTGGATAAATAATGATAGGAGCAAGGGGACTGGCTTTCCCACCCTCTGGTGAGGGCCCTACCCACCAGGCTACAGAGTCATTCTTTCTCTCTCTCTGGTCCAGTGGCTCCTTATTTATCCAAAGTGCTTCAGCTTCAAAAGGAGAGAGTGAGGAACCCCCTCCCCGACTATCCCATAGCTCTGCGGTTAAGGCCCTTGCCTGAGAGGTAGGAGTTGCCAGTTCAATTCCTCTGCCTTAGCAGAGGGGGATATTGAACCTGGGTTTCCCACATCCCCTGTGAATGGTCTGACTGAGCTAAAAGTTATATAATCATCACCAACATAACTACAGGCCCCAATCCAGTAGGTGAGCACTGAACTCGTATTTTCCCTTGCTTTGGGTATCACGCTGGGGCTTAGACTTCCAGATGCCTCAAGTGAGGCAGCAGTGCATGTGCCCAGAACCAGAAATATAGGTATCTAGGGAACTTTTACAGCAGAAAAGTTTTTTAGGCACTGGGTGTGTTTAGGCACCTATATGCTTAGGTGGCAGCTGAGTGGGAATTCTTTGAATGTCAGTCCTGCCTAAATGTTGGATATAGGCTCAAGTAGCAGTTGGGGCACCAAAGTCCCTATATGAATCTGGCCCCAAATTATCATGCAGAACACCACAGTAAAGCTGCTGATGTGACATTTGCAACAGCTCTGTTTTTATGTGATTGCTACTTAAATGTATTAAATAGCTAAGATTGGTACAGTGCCTTGAGGATGCAACATTGAAATGGCAGTCTGTTTTCAAAGTATTGTTATCACTCTGCCAAACATGGCTTTCCTGAATTCCTCATATACTTGCTTGTTTTGGAGCGAGGTGTGTGTGTGTGTTTAGTCAGACGGACAGGAGTTATCGAGAGTAGTGCCCTCGTTGATGAGGTCTGCTGCAGTTTGTTCATTAGCGGTGATGGTAAATAGCCACGTGACTTTGGAATTCTAGCTTGTTTGCTCTTAGACCTGTTCATTTCCGCTTCTAAGTCACATTTTAATGTTTTATTTTTTATGTTAGTTGGATATTAGTTGAAGGAAAGGAATGCTAGTGTATTATATATAGTGGGTTTTGATGGGGTTTTTTTTTTAATCACAGTACAGAGATGACATGACATGTAATCATTTGGTAGAGGGATATGTACGTGTTTCACTTAGTGTAATAGCTCAATATTAGATCTTTTCAGTATTTCAATATGTATATTGATTAAAACAAAAAACTGGGGTGAACATCGATTTTTCTGCTGTTTTCAACAAAATAAAAATGTCTAATTGAATATAAAGTAGTTGTTAACTTTCTGTTGCCAAGATGAAATGCATGCTGTGAAAGGGTATATGGAGTACATAAAGAGAAGTTTCCACCCACTTGGCCTTTTAATAGCAGTAATTCTAAATCTGCATGGTTTTTTGCTTCATAACATAATTTGAGGTTGAAAATACTGTATGTGGAGTGCAGTCATTGCCTTTGAAAAGTCAGCATTTGCCAGCAATTACCACAAGTGGCATCTAGGAGAGTACAGTGTGTCAGAATCCTTGGGCCACAATGTGTCAACTTAGAGAATAGGGGCCAGATTCCCTGGTAAATTCCAGCTGCTTTGAGTTGCACCAGTGATACAAAGCAGCTAAACCAGGTTTATCAAGAGCTGGATTTAGAGCTGTTTTACATCACCAAAGGAGTAAGAACATACCAGTGAATCTGAGCCCAGAGTTAAAAATATGAATGTTGTTGTGATAGGGGGATTGGAGGGCAAGGGGGTCCAGTGGTTAGTGCACCTGACTTCTGGCCCCTTGCCCCTCAGTCAGGGCGGTAGTGATATCTGTTGCTGACCTTAGGCCAGTAATCTTCAGCTTTCCACCAGCATCTGGGCTTCAGCCCTTAAAGGGACGTGGTATGGGGACCTGGGCCGTCCCAATCCAGGGCCCTGTGGAAAGCAACACTGGCCAGGTCCTCCCTGCAGTAAATCCAAGTTCACTTCTCTGGGCTACTTCCTATCAGGAGGCCCTTCAGTTTGGGGCTTGGCCCCTATAGTGCATTCAGTCTCTCAACAACCACAAAAAAGTCCAAGGGCCCTACAGGACCTACTGTTCTCAGAGGGGATGGTGGTTGGAGAAGCACGGTCTGGGGGGCCTTACCTGCTGGGTGGTCCCCTCTCAGGCTCAACTTTCTGTCTAGCTTCCTAGAGAAGCATTCCTCTCTCCTGCAGCCTGTCCATCACCCCTTGCCTGGGCTTCTGAGCCCCCACTTAACCGGCTCCTCCAGGTGGTGCATGCTCAGCAAGCCTGGCCGGACAAGGCTACTTGGTCCCAGTATTGTCTTTTTAACACTTTTGGGCCCTATGTGGGGTTTGTATACCCCATCACATACCCTCCCACTCAGCCACCAAGTTGTGATGTCACAGGGCTGATCCACATCTCCTCTGGCTCATAAAAGAAATTGGCATTTTTGTTTTTCCTGCCTGTGCATTGGGAGACATGGAAGCTATATGGCTGCAGCGTGAGATACCACTGTACGATGGACAGATTGTGGTCTTTCATGGAGTTCAGGAGAGATGCATGGTCTGCTACTAGTCAGAAGGGCTGCCCCCATAAGTAATATCACAGGACATCAACAGCTGATTTTCTCAGTGACTAAGCCAGGGCCTCTTTCTCCAGTGAATGAGCCAGGGCCTCTTTCTCCAGTGAGTGAGCATGCCACCTCCCAGGGGAACAACTTTCTACTGAGACAGAGGATGGGATGCTCTTCTACACTGAATTCCTGAGACAGCAGTGCCCTGAGCCTGACGTCGACTGCATCCGTTTGCATAATAAATGGTTTTGTGACCTTTGGGTGGAATAGCACCAGTTCCTGGCTCAACTGGTCTTTCAATGCTTTGAATGTCTCATCACAGTATTTCATCCAACAGATTTATTGGGGCTGTCAAGGTTCCTTCCCCACTCTGAACTCTAGGGTGCAGATGTGGGGACCTGCATGAAAACCCCCCCAAGCTTATTCTTACCAGCTTAGGTTAAAACTTCCCCAAGGTACAAACTATTTTACCTTTTGTCCCTGGACTTTTTTCCTGCCACCACCAAGCGTCTAACAAATATAACAGGGAAAGAGCCCGCTTGGAAATGTCTTTCCCTCCAAAATCCCGCCAAGCCCTATACCCCCTTTCCTGGGGAAGGTTTGATAAAATGAGTTTATTACCCCAGTTTGCATCGGTGAACACAGACCCAAACCCTTGGATCTTAAGAACAATGAAAAAGCAATCAGGCTCTTAAAAGAAGAATTTTAATTAAAGAAAAAGTAAAAGAATCACCTCTGTAAAATCAGGATGGTAAATACCTTACAGGGCAATCAGATTCAAAACATGGAGAATCCCTCTAGGCAAAACCTCAAGTTACAAAAAGACATAAAAACAGGAATATACATTCCCTCCAGCACAACTTATTTTATTAGCCATTTAAATAAAACAGAATCTAACACATATCTAAGTAGATTGCTTACTGACTTTTTACAGGAGTTCTGACTTGCACTCCTGCTCTGGTCCCGGCAAAAACAACACACAGACAGAGAGAACCCTTTGTTTCCCCCCCTCCAGCTTTGAAAGTATCTTGTCTCTTCATTGGTCATTTTGGTCAGGTGCCAGCGAGTTTGTCTTAGCTTCTTAACCCTTTACAGATGAAAGGGTTTTTCCTCTGGCCAAGAGGGATTTAAAGGTGTTTACCCTTTCCTTTATATTTATGACAGGGGTACTGAATCCTTTACCAGGTCCATCAAAGGGTCAGTAATGGTAGCAAAGGTGGGGGTACTGTCAGAGATTCATCCCCAAAAGTCCCAATAAACAGTGACCTTGCTTCTTGGTGGAGGGGATGGAGCAATCCGCTAGGGCTTGGACTTTGTCCACCAGAGATCGTAATTGTCCCCCTCTCACTGTATACCACAGGTAAGTGACTACTTTGGCAGCCAGGTGGCACTTGATTGGGTTAGCCATCAACACTGCCTCCATAAGAGCTTGTAGTTTGCAATAATGTGCCTTATATGGTTATCCCATCTTCACCGTATACGAAAATACTGTTAATGTAGGTGGCTGTTTATGCCCCATGTGGCCACAGCACTTTATCCATCAATCTCTGAAAGGTGGCAGTGGCCCCAGGAAGCCCAAAAGGCATGGTCTTAAATTGATACCACCAAATTGGATGGAGAAGGCAGCTGTCTCTTTAGACTCGGGCGTCAAGGGTATCTGCCAATACCCTTTCATTAGGTCAAGAGTGTATTATATACTCTGCTGCATCCAGGCTACAAAGTCCATCTCACCAGACAACAAGTCCACATTGAGGGGTAGTGGTGGACCCTTACTGCTCTGGTTTGGCCCCGGTGTATGGTCCTTTACCAAGGACAGTCCTTCCTCTGGGTCCTTGACATCTCCTAGGAACTCCCCTTGTGGCACCCTTCCTCGGCCACTGTGACCATCTCCTGTTTTCTGAGGTCTTTTGGCCTCGAACCTGCCTCCACTAGGGATCCTGCCTCAGGATAACCTCTTCCAAAACCACCAGTCACACCCCAGGATGACCAGATAGGCCAGGTCTTTGGCCACTCCAGGATCTTGGTGCAGTTTTGCACAGTTAATTTCATCTCTCTCATTGCGTAGGGCTGTATATTTCCATTGATGAACTGGAGGTAGATCATAACTCTGTGCTTCCCTCCTGGCCCCCCTGGTTCCCTGACCAGGGTTTGGCTGCAGCCAGAGTCTGTCCGTCCTTGAATGGTCACTCTGTCCACTTGGACTAACGTTTTCCTTGGGCCCCCTCTTCTGAGCCTGGCTGTCTGTGGTCTAGGCCTGCCCATAAATACAATCCATGAATAGGCAGTCTTGCCAAAAATTGCTTTGTTGCCCACAGGCAAAGCAAACCCCTGCAGTTGAAGTCAATCCCATCACTTCTTCTCCCTGTGGAAATGGCCCCTGCGGGCAAAGTCACTCCATTGGGTCCAGATCCCTCCTAACAGAGTGAGGTTGGACTTCTGGGCTCTTTTGAGACCTTTGTATCCTTACCCCTGGGTTTGGGCATCCCAGTTCCCAGGGAACCTTTGGCTGGATTCGGAGGTCAGTAATGTATATGCCCTGGGTTCATGCCGGTGTTACTTCGGGCATTTTTGCTTTGGACCCGAGGGATCTGAGAGAGTTCTCTGCCAGGGCAATGACCTCTGTGAGAATTTCAGGATGTTGCCTTCTAATCCATGTACACCCCCCGTAGAGAGGATCTGTGCTCCCTGTTCCATGCCTACCTTCTGTGGCACCTGTGCAACCCTCTGGCACCACCAGCAATGTTCTTTCAGACTCTGGGCAATGGCCCAGGGCTGAGTCCCAATCAAGAATTCCTCCTGACAGAACCACTGGTGGTAGGTTTGGGGAGAGGTTCAGGCACCCAGAATTACTGCCCTGACTTGAGTGTTATCCTGGGTGGCTACCACATCAAAGACCCATTATTCAGCCTGGACCAGGCCTGACAAGTGGAGGGCCAATAGGTTGGCCCAGCTTTCCACTGGCCACGGAGTCATGTCAGTGACTCTCTTGAATGTGAGGAGGAATGCCTCTGGGTCATCTGTGTGCCCCATCTTTGTCAGTTTCACCAGGATGGATGGCATTAGGGTGGCACCTCCCCCTGCCCTGGTGAGACTTGCTGCTGCCCCAAGTGGCTGTATGAGTGTAATAATCTGCTTGATGAGCTGCTGCTGTGTCGCCATTTCTTTAATCAGCTGCTGTTGCTGGGAAGAGAGTGCTGGAGCCATTAGCTCTGCTACTGCTGTTGCTGGGCTACCTGTTAATGGTTTTCCAGGGCCCACTTCAGCAACTTCTCAAAATCTATTTGTGCCTTCCATCTCCCCCTCTTTTCTGGCCTACTTTCAGGTCTGGGACACTATGCTCCCCACATTCTCTTCCATGTGTGATGGGGGCTCAGAGGTCAGGGTGGCCTAGTGGTTAGCACGCCCGACTTCTGCCCCCAGGCCTCCCTGTCAGGGTGGTAGCAATATCTGTTCCTGACCTTAAATCCAGGAATCTTCAGCTTTCCTCCTACATCTGGGCCTTGGCTCTAAAGGGGTGTGGTAGTGGGACCTGAGCCCTCCCTCTCCACCGGGCAGCAACAGCAGCAGGATCCTCCCTGTAGTAAGTACAGGTTCACTTCCCTGGGCTACTTCCTGCCAACAGGGCTTTTCTGTTTGGGGCATGGCTCCTATAGGCCAAAAAGTCAGTCTCTCTCAACTGCCCCCCCCCTGCCCCCTCCAAAAGTCCAAAGGAGCAGGGCCCTGGGGTAGATGGAGAAGGCAATGTGTGGGGGCCTTACCTGCTCTGTGGTCCACACTCAGGCTCAACCTTCTGTCTAGCTTCCTGGAGAAGCATTCCTCTCTCCTGCAGCCTGTCCACGACCCTTTGCCTGCGCTTCTGAACTCTCATTTAGCGTGGGCCAAGTATTTGTCTTTTAAGTCCTTGAGGCTCAGTATGGGCTTTTTGTGCCCAATCACAGCCCCAAAAGGGAGAAAAACAAGCTAAGAGTCCTTAGATTAATGGTATCAAGTTTAAATTGATGTCACTTGATGCTGGTAGTTTCGGATTTGGCCATGTCGATATTATAGCTAGTAGGAGATTTCTTGTTCATAGTTTTGGGGTTTTTTAAAGTTCATATTCATGAGCAGATGGTATCTTTGAACTTCAGGATCAAGCTAACTTTGATATGAATGAGTATTAGCATGATAGGGCTTGTTTAAAAAGTTCCCATCACTTCTATTTGTGTCTATTTTAAAAATGACTAATATTATTTCTTGTAACTTTGCAGACTACAGATGCCAATTCAAATGTGAGGAAAAGAACAAATGCCATGGCACAGTCAGAAGCCGATGGTGGGAACCGAACTGACACAGCAAACAGTTCCACCCAACCTTCTGGGGTAACTCAGGGGTCTTCTGACATTACACCCCAGTCTCTTTCAGCATCAAGTCCAAACCCGTTCAGTCGCCTCAGTGTATCAGAAACATTGTCTTCTGCAAGAGCTACTCCTCCAGCTCCTCCCTCCACCCCAATTTTAACTGGATGCATAACCCAGCATACCACAGCTGGATCCCCATCTATTCATCATTTACTTGGATCTAGACTGGAGCAGATTCAGACCACAGCTAATACGGTGGGAGCATCTGTAAAGCCGTCTGCTATCTCTCCGTCTCCTGCTCCCCCTGCTTCCAGCTCTGGCACTAGTAAGATAGACAAATATGCACGCATTCTATTTCCTGTCACATTTGGAGCATTTAACATGGTCTACTGGGTAGTGTATCTATCCAAGGACACCATGGAAAAATCAGAAAGTCTAATGTAGTTTTGCTGCTATGTAGTAGTTTCCTTAATTATTATAACACATTTGTTGCAGGGTTCCTTCTTTTAAAACATTTTTTTCTTAAAAAAGAGACCATTAATTCTTATTTTACAAGGCTCTGTGCTAGGTTCCTGCCGCAATGAACAAGTTTATTGGGACAATTAACTAACTCATCGCTGAGTGAAGGGTAAGAAAATTGACTTATCTCCCCCAAATGGGTATGCAGAACTTGCCATGGGGGGCAGGGAAGGAGAGGAACAGTGATGGGAAGCAAATAGAATGCAGACACACACATTTATGCAGTGTAACATGCACTGACTTTTAGTAGTATGCCCTAATGATTATTACGAATCCCTGAGGCCCCCAGCACCACTGCCAAGGTCCAGCAATGCATTTTCCACTATGACTTGCAGTGACTGTTTTGTGGATATTTTTAAATGCTGCCAGAAAGGGACTTTTCCCTGCTAGATTAAAGCTGATGAAAGAAATAATGAGTAGTGACAGAAGAAAACAGAGGGAGTCCTACTGGTGGAGGGTTGGTGGGCGGGAGAGGGGGTGAGGGGAGCACTGTAGAAAAGAATTAGGCAAAGGAGTTGGAGAACTCCATATATTTTTACTAAGCAGTATTTTGTGCCGCTACGTAGAAAATTCTCTCTGAATTAAAGGATGAGTGAATCTTGTGGAGTCTGAGATTTTATGAACCTCTGGAACTAATTCTTTTGGGTTTGCAAAACCAACTTAATAGCCTGATCCTTCTTTCATTTACACCATATTTAACTTAAGTGTAGTTATTCCTAATTTACAACTGTGTAAGACAGAGAAGAAACAGGCCCATGATGCTTAAGTTTTGCTTAGAATTCTTCCTTCTCTGGTGCCTTTCCCCTGTTTTGTTTTTCACTGTCTGCTCTCCTCCTTTTTTCACCATTATTTTTCCCTTTTGCACTGTTTCTTGTAGCCTTCCCTAACCAGAATGCATACCCAATAGTGTTTGAGTTCAAGTGGCTTTAAAATGGCAAAATGAGTTTGCCCATTCTTTCTATGGTTACGGGTATAGTACAATTGTAAGGAAGGGAGGTCAGTTCCTTTGGGAAGTAGTCATGTCACATAAATAAGAGGAATACTTTTCTAGATGGGGTAAGGTGCTTTTCCTCTCACCCCAGCCTGTTTTAAAATTGCTCAATAGCAGTAAAGTGCTCTCCTGAATGGTTGGAGTTAAAATGTGCAGGCAGGTAAGTATTTGGAGTTCTTGGATGAAGTGAACTGTTTAAATCTACCAGAGGTCTTGTTTATCAATTTCCTTTCTACCATACTGGGTAGACGATATGCTGATTTTAAAAAAAATTGCTTGTACAAACTTCACCTGGGTAGCTAAATTAACTTCTCTTCAATGTATAGACTTAACAGACGTATTGGAGCATGAGCTTTCGTGGGTGAATACCCACTTCGTCGGATGCATGGATGCATCCGACGAAGTGGGTATTCACCCATGAAAGCTCATGCTCCAATACATCCGTTAGTCTATAAGGTGCCACAGGACTCTTAGTCTTGATCTGTAAAAGCAGCAAACACGGCTACCCCTCTGATACGTCTCTGCAATTGACTACCAAAAATAATAGTCTGGATTCTCAGCTATGCTCCGGCATATTTGGGGATATGCTTGGGTGGATTAGTCCCCAGCTGGAATAGAGTAACATAACTGACTCCTAAGCCACTCCTTTAGGAGCCCCTAGCATAGGGGATATGTTAGGGGCGGAAGGGGTATTGCCAACACTTTACTGCGCTCTGGCAATGACCAGCTGACAGATGGACCTTTGGGGGCCACAGCCAGCTTGAGTAGTTTAGAACGTTCCAGAGGCTGCCCTAAACTATTCTGGGATCAGAGTCAGTGTAAAAATGCCCCAGAATGAGGAAACGACAACTGGGATCTTTGCAGCCCTTCTTCCCACCTCTATCTCATGGACACAGGCTTTCGCTGAGAATCTGACACTGTAGTTTAAAATAAGGAGTACTTGTGGCACCTTAGAGACTAACAAATTTATTTGAGCATAAGCTTTCGTGACCTACAGCTCAAATAAATTTGTTAGTCTTTAAGGTGCAACAAGTACCCCTTTTCTTTTTGCGAATACAGACTAACATAGCTGCTACTCTGAAACCTGTAGTTTAAAAGACTTTAGAGACCATGAGAGGTAAGAACATAAGAGCTACCAGACTGGGTCAGACTATGGTCCATCTTACCCAATATCTTGTTTCCAACTGGGGCCCATTCCAGAGTTTCATGGGGATTATGGAATGATCCAATGATCTCCCAGGTTTTGGTTGTCAGAGGTTTAGGGTAACCCCAAGCATGGAGTTTAATCCTGCATGTGGTATGCGTTTCAGTTCATCAGGTTGTGTTACATTAGACTGCATGGAAATTGACTTATGTGAGTTTATTATGATGTAACATATAAGAATTTTCTTTAATTTTTTGTTTCACTGGTTTTGCCAAGCAGCCAGATGCCGTCATTTACATTTTGCTTCTTTACATCTACCAAAAGGCCTAATACGATTTTTTATTGTATAACAAGTGTAAGATTGCCACACTTCTTAAAATACCGCAGTAGCTGCCGTCGCACAAAATTACAAATGCAGCATGTGCACTAATTAGCTGTCTGAAGCCGTTCTGAATCCTTGGATGCATCTCTGGGCATGGTAGCCTTTGCTCCCTAATTTAGTCACAGTGTCATAATCACACTATCGCCCACGGGCAGAAGCCATAATCGATTTATCAGGTTAAACTAAGAGATAACAAAAAACTACACAAATACTAAAATTTCTATCATGATGAACAATGTAATTTTGGTTTGTTTGGAAACTGCAGCATTTGCTCTGAAAGCTACTAAAAATGAGCTTCGCTTTCCACTATGATGAGGAGAGAAATTATCTTCATTTCTCATGCACAGCTTTAAACAAGTCACTGGAAACAGCTGTCTTCCTTTTCCTCCCACCTCCCTATGTTGGATGTATAATAAGCACATTGTTCAGCAGGACCATATGTTGGTTCAGGCTAGTTGACCAAGATGATTTGAATATGTATCTTGGATTCCCTGCCAATTCCTACTCTGGTTTGATAAAACCTGCAACACAACCATAGAAAATTAACAAACTTACAAACATTCAGTTCCAACCTTCTGGGGGAGAGAATATTTTGGAGGAGAATGTTTAGGAG
Organism: Lepidochelys kempii; assembly: GCF_965140285.1. Taxonomy (NCBI): domain Eukaryota; kingdom Metazoa; phylum Chordata; order Testudines; family Cheloniidae; genus Lepidochelys; species Lepidochelys kempii. The sequence goes on from NC_136383.1 coordinate 92,816,531, forward strand.
TTTCTCAGAAAAGTGGGTTTTGGTTTTTTTTTTTAATCTGTCAGAGTACTACTTAAGCACCTGCCAACATCTGCATGGTTGCATTCAAAATGAGATACGACAATCTCATCGTGAGGCTAGGAATAATTTGTAATGCTGCACTATGTTTTTGTGTTAGGGCATATGAAGAAATTACCATAACTAGCTTTCCAAATTGCATAAGGACAATGTAAAGGGAAAGTTGTTAATGGAGGTTTTTTTTGTTACTTCTTAATTTTATAGCAGAGAAATCAGAAACAGCAGAGAGGCTGCAGTGTAGTCAATATTAGCATGTTATGAACCATCTGCAGTTCAGAGGCACACAAAAAACCCAAAAAGAAACACACCAAAGATATGCTAGGAGTCTTTGGCTATAGGTTCAAAATTGGCAGCTTAAATTGTATGCCCCAAAATTTCCTATAATTTCAGCGATCAGTTAAACAATGCCCTCTTCTGCTTTTTTTTTTAAAGTAATACTACAATGATTTAAAAACAATCAACCAATCTGATTTATAAAATCCAGTTTATAAATCGTAAATAAGGTGGTGATAGTTTAAAAAAAAATCAGAATATTAGAAACCTAGGGCCGGTCTACACTACAGAGTTAGATTGGCTTAACTACATTGCTCAGGGCTGTGAAAGAATTCTTCCGTTGCCCTAACTACCATCTCTTGGAGAGATTGCGGCTGTACCGTTGTTACCTTTCTAGTGTTGATGTACTCCAGGTGAAATCTTTACCAACTGCGACCTGCTAAGAGACTGTCCACAGACATTCATAAGGTGGGTGAGGTAATATTTTTTTATTGGACCAACTTCTCGAAAGAGACAAGCTTTTGAGCTACACCATGCTCTTCTTCAGGTCTGGGAAAGGTACTCAGTATCACAGCTAAATATAAGGTAGAACAGGTTGTTTAGTAGTTAACACACATTGGAAGGGACCATTCAAAGTGAAGTTTCCTGTTAACACCCTTTGCAGTCCTGGGACAAAAAAGGGGGGTTAGTGGGTTACAAATTGTTGTAATGAGCCATAAATCCAGTGTCTTTATTAAGACCATGATTATTAGTGTCTAACAAATTTTATGAATGTAAGTGCCCAGGCTCGTCTTTTGAAGGTGTTGTGCAGGTTTCCTTTGAGGATGAGGACTGAGAAATCAGATATAGAATAATCATTTTGTGAAAAGTGTTTGCCCAAGGGCTACAACACTGCATATACATTGAGGTTAATAGCAAAACTCCCATTGATTTCAGTGATGCAGGTACAGACCCCTAAAAGTGGGCACCTGGCCAAAAGACCAGTAGAATCTCAGTTCACCCACAATGCTCATCCACAGTGATCACACTTCATCATGTAGTCATCTGTCGTCATTGTCAGAAATCCATCGGACCCTGTGGTGGTTATTATTATCAGGTTTCACTGCAATACTAAATTGAGAATAACATAGCAGTAGAATATTACAATAAGGTATACAACAGTTGGAGATGTAAGCCTAGCCCCCGTCCTTCACTGTGATTCATCTGGGTGGATTGCAGCATCCTTGGATCACAAACAGGGATGGGGCCTTTGTCTGTTACTCCTTCTCCTGTATATGCTCTTTGTGTATTAACATTCTTTGAGGGTGTCAGCAAGTATGTGGACAAAGGTGATCTAGTTGATATAGTGTAGTTAGACTTTCAGAAAGCCTTTGCCGTGGCCCCACACCAAAGGCTCGTAAGCAGTCCTAGGATAAGAAGGAAGTTTGTCTAAGGGATCAGTAGCTGGTTAAACGATAGGAAACAAAGGGTTGGAATTTATGGTCAGTTTTCACAATGGAAAAGGTAAATAGAGGGGTCTCCAAGGATCTGTACTGGGACCAGTGCTGTTCAACATTCATAAATGATCTGGAAAAGGGGTGGCAAAGCAAGGTGGCAAAGTTTGCAGATGATCAAAATTTCTCAAGATCGTGAAGTCCAAAGATGACTAAGAATTACAAAGGGATCTCACAAAACTGTGTGACTGGGCAACAAAATGGCAGATGAAATTCAATGCTGATAAAGGCAAAATAATGTACATTGGAAAAATAATCCCTACTATACATACAAAATGATGGCATTTAAATTAGCTGTTACCACTCAAGAAAGAAATCTTGGAGTTATTGTGGCTAGTCCCCTGACATTTGTTCACTGTGCAGTGGCAGTCAAAAAAGATAACAGAATATTAGGAATCATTAGGAAATGGATAGACAGAAAATATCATAATGCCGCTATATAAATCTCTGGTATGCCCACACATTGAATACTGTGGGTAGTTCTGATCACCCCACCTCAAAAAAGATATATTAGAATCGGAAAAAGTATAGAGAAGAGCAACAAAAATGATTAGGGTTATGGAATAGCCTTCCATAAGAGAAGAGATTAAAAAGACTGGGACTGTTTCGTTTAGAAAAGAGACGACTAAGGGAGGGATATGATCGAGGTCTCTAAAATCATGACGGGTGTGGAGAAAGTGAATAAGGAAGTGTTATTTACACCTTCACATAACACAAGAACCAGGGGTCACTCAGTGAAATTACTAGACAACAGGTTTAAAACAAAGATAAGGCAGTGCTTCCTCACACAATGCAGAGTCAACCTGTGGATGTTGTAAAGGCCAAAAGTATAACTGAGTTTAAAAAAGAATTAGATAGGTTGGTGGAAGATAGGGCTATCAATGGCTCTTAGCCAAGCTGGTCAGGGATGCAACCCCATGCTCTAGGTGTCTCTAAACCTATACCTGCCAGAAGCTGGATTGGAGGACAAGGGGATGGATCACTTGATAATTGTCCTATTCTGTTTGTTCCCTCTGAAGCATCTGGCACTGGCCACTGCCAGACGACAGGATACTAGACTAGATGGACCATTGTTCTGACCCAGTGAGGACATTCTTATGTTCTTAACTAACATGATTGTAAATCTTAATGAATGGGGATTAAAAACCAAGTAGCAATTGTAGTGCAGACAAACCTAAATAAAGGCTAATGCCTTGGAACACCTTGTAATAATACAGAACAAGCAATGACAATTATAATCAAGACTTTCATAGTATTTCTAAACTCTTAAATTATGTAGCAATAATTTATTCAGATCATTTGGGAAGGGAAAGATTAAGATGTACCTTCGCTTTATAATCTTGTTACAAATAAGTTAACAATGCAAGAAGTGGGACAGCACCAACTCACTGAAGTAGAAAGAACTTAATGCAAAATTTGTATTTAACAAGTGACAGTTAAATAGAACAAATGAACGTACACGTCAGAGGTTTCTAAAAAAATGCTAAAAACTATGCAAAGGTAAAGCAATTAAATGACAATAGCATGACTCCTCCCTCAAAAACACAACTTTCTTTTACTTCCACTGGTTTTGCACTGGTGTAACTCCACTGATTTCAGTGTAAGTCACTTCTGATTATATTGGTATAAGAACTTGATCCAAAGCCCACATAGGTCAGTGGGAATCTTTCCACTGATTCCAATGGGCTTTAGATCAGGCCTTAAGTAAGAGGAGAATCAGGCACATAGCCTCTTTCACAAGGAGAAAGCTGCCATCTTTTGGAAAGTTCTGATAGACCTTCGTGGTTAGCTTTCAGAATAAAAACAGAACTTTCTTAGCTTATGCTTTTTTAATTTATTTTAAAAAAACAAATTCAATTTCAAACTGTTCTGTGTAATGCAGACTTTTTGAAAGCAAGCCTCTTCTTCACATTCCATGTGCATGCTTAGCTAAAGTGAAGTACTGAGCACCTTGATTAAAAGCTCCCTGCAGTGCTTAAAGGTAGAGAATGGAAAAATGCAATTCTTTTAAAAATAAATGAGGCCTGCACAACATGGTTTGTTTTCACCGTTGAATTAACAGAGGTGATGGATATACCTTTTAAAATCTTTGTTGTTGTTGTTTTGCTTTGTAATGTATAATTTAAAGTACTGAGAGATTTCTCTTGGACTTTCTAATCTTTTGTATATTACTTCATTAGAAATGATTCCAAAGCAAATCAGTCAACTAAAAAGTCAACCTCACTGTAAAAAGAAAAGGAGTACTTGTGGCACCTTAGAGACTAACCAATTTATTTGAGCATAAGCTTTCGTGAGCTACAGCTCACTTCATCGGATAACTGCATCTGATGAAGTGAGCTGTAGCTCACGAAAGCTTATGCTCAAATAAATTGGTTAGTCTCTAAGGTGCCACAAGTACTCCTTTTCTTTTTGCGAATACAGACTAACACGGCTGTTACTCTGAAACCTCACTGTAATTTGCTCAGATTTTTTAATTCAAATTCTATTCTAATTTCCTGTACAACAGAGAAAGCCATACAACTTCTTTAAATAAATAAAAAAAAAAGGCAACTGGAATCTCAGATTCTGTGAACTAAGCCTTAGCGAAGTATTCAAATCTAGTCAAGAATTACTGAAAGGTTTCACTAAAGGGCAGCATAAGTCCAGTATTAAAAAATGTTAACATGATCAAGACTCAATGTAGTACATCAGTATACTGTTGAACATTGAAAAAAATGTTCAAATATTATATTTACTGAATTGTAAAGGAGACATTATGAAGGTGTACTTAAAAGCAAGCCAACCTAAATTTGAAAGGGTTTCTGCATGGATGAAAAGAATATAAAAGCTCAGTATATGTTGTTGTTGTCTGTGCAATTTTATTTTCAAAATCAAACAAAGATACTTAGGTAAGAGAAATAATATATTGTACTATTAGAATTAACCTTTGACTAATACATAGTTTTAGTTTGATTTTTGGCTGCTGCTGATCTACTTCAGCATGCTTGCTCTGCATTTTAATAAAAGCTGTATCCATATTGTCTGTTAGAGTGAATACCACAACTCACTGTTATTCTATAAAAAAACAGACATAACAGATTATCAGAGAGTATTTATTTTTGTAAAATCAATATTATTTACATGCCTGGTTTTGCCATTTAAAAAAAAGAGCTTGACTGGAGATTGATAGAAGAAGCATAAATCTACATGAAATACCCAGTTGGGGTTCTCAGAACAATACTTTCCAAGCTATGTGAAACTGAACCCTGCCTGGCCTTGCCGCTAATGATGACGGCTCATCTTCCTGTTCTGCGAGGATGTAACGGTGGAGCGCTCAGAAGTCAGGAATGTTTACTTTTTACCTGCATTTCATCTAAAGTGCTTTCAAAGCATGAGATTGTTTGGCTGAAACTCATCGCTACAAATTAATGTCAAAGTCTGCTTTGCCGTTGCAAGTTTGAAAAGCTTCCTTTATGTTAGAATTCATCTAATCATCAAAGGAACCATGAGTAATGAATGCATGTTCAAGAGAAAAAGAATGATTTATGTGCTTCATTGTTAACTTAGATGACAGACGTTGTTTGAGATTTAAAACATTTCAGATAACCATGCAGGTAACCATAGTTGTTTTGGAATTTACATGAAAAATGCAGTTTTGTTACATAGTAATTACATACATGCCTTTCCAGATCATATGCCACTTATACTTTTCATGGAGCTGGGGCAAACTCTTGCTCTTGCAAATTTCAGCCATGCCTGGTGGGGATGGGGGTGGTATATGTGGCCGAGTAGCGATAGTTTTGTAGCGGGTCCCTGAGTTTCCCTGTCAGCAGCCTAGCTCAGGGATTCTGGGAGGAAAATGCTCCTACCTGGACCTCACAGGTGCTACAAAAAGCATCATCATATAGCTCTTCCCTTCACCTTTCTTGTCACGTGCCTCAGAACGCCACACAGGAGACCACAGGCATAACAAGGTCTCAGGCTGGTAGGCCATATGTACTTGGTGCACAAATGTCTGCATTAGCCACTCCCTCTGTCTGACACACAAGGGAATTCGACTGCAATCCTGATCGGCTGCTGCGTGGGTGTGCTCAGGGGGTGGGATGTACTCTTTGCTCCCTCCAACACATGCAGTGCGAATAAGGCAGCGCTTTGTGCCCCAAAAAGTAAAATATAATTGTATAAAAATGTATTTACTGGGACAGTGGCTAAAGCAGACTGAAACTAGAAGGGAAGCTCTCCGCACACAAGCCAAGGGCAAGAGGGAGCAGTGAGGGAGTGTCACTTGCCTAAGCTGGGGTAAGAAAAGAGAGCTTGCTCTGTACTTTTAGCAGAGGATGGGGAGCTGTAGTACCCCTGCCTCTCTTTACTGTGACTCCTGCTCTGAGGCCGTCTTATGAGACATAGAGGGCCTGGCACGTTGGTTTTCTCCTGTTGCCAGTAAAGTCAATGGAAATGCTTCTTCACTGTCAGTCTGAGAAAAATCAAGCCTAGATTTTGTACCTAGGAAAAAGATTTTAGAATAAAAGTTGCGGGTTGGTAAGTAAGAAAACATTTTAATATAATCTACTGGCAAAGCTCACCGAGGTAGCTTTTTCCAGTCAAAGCAGTGGCAATACACCCAGAGGCTTTACTGTCTCTGGTGCTTCCTTTTGATTGGTGTGGTGATTCTGTGCACTTAAAACAACTAAAGGACCAAAAATCATATCCCAGGAGCCCAGGACTCATGAAAGTGCGTAAATCAACCAGGCTGTGTGTGGGCGAGGGGGAGAATGTGGCTACGGAAGCAGAATTCAGTTTCTGGCTTCCAAAGAGTTATTTTAAGAAATGTTATTTTGTGAGGAGTTTGGGCAGGAGACAGCTTGCAAACAAATTTTTTTTATGAATTATGAGAAAACAAATATGGAAAATATCTTGGCAAGTGCCCTTTTTAAAACATTTTTTCTGTTCATTGAATACACCCTTTCTAGCTCATTAGAGGAGGTCAGGAAGGATTAAGAGGTAGGATAAAAGTCAATTATTTAAACATTATTATTCTGCTTAATTTTGAAGCATTTCTCAGCCTAGAACAAAGAGTGGCTTTTTAAAGTTTCCTAGCACTCCAGACCCTGATAATTCTTTAAACAGTGCAGGTTGGTGCCTTGATCATTAAACATACTCATTATATTAAGAAAGCTAAATCCAGAGGTTTTTGTTTGAGCTTTAATTTAAAAAGTTAAATGAGAAAGATTTAAAAATTAGCACAGCCATCAGCTCTGAACACCCAAAAGAAGGCTTGGCTGTGTGAATTGGGTAACCAGGCTCCTATCTCCAACCTGCACATCTGCTGTCCAGAGGCCAGCACTGGAGGGAGTGCAAAAATAAACTACATTTAAAAAAAAAAAAAAAAAAAAGCAAAAGCATTCCTGAGCTCAACGCTGCTGCTCAGTATGCTCCCTGAGGAACTACACATGCGTTCTCTGGACTCTGCACTGGGTTGGGAAAAAGCCTCCAGCTATCACCACACTTCATTCAAGTATTTGTGGTCAGTGTTCCATGCAAGTAGTCAGTGGGTTTACTCACATGCAGTGTTTCCTTTCGAGGAGTGTGGTCTTCTTAGTCACTACACCTCTGTAGCCTAGAGCTTAGCCCGTACTTTTAACATTTTAAAACTTTTTCTTGTTGATGCTTCCCCCTTGCTTTGTTTTGTTGTTTGTTTGTTAAATGAAACATCAAGGGAAAATGTTTTCTGATTTCAATTTAAAACAAACTGATATGTGAATTGTAAAGTCCTAGTGCAAATCAGAGAGAAGGGGAAGGTAGAGAATGCCACCAAGGTAACAACTGAATGGGAAAATGTCTGGGAAAACTGGTTAAAAACCTGTTTTAAAATAAAAAGTAAACAAGTTAATTGTCCTTCAGCTGGGTGGTGTTTAGTTAGTTAGTTAGTTCTTAAACAATTTATAATTTTTCAGAGTATTTTGTCCATGCTAGAGAAGCTAATTTTGTCTTAAAGATATTTCCATTTGAGCTCTCCTCTGTGGATATTGGAAATAAGATCCAGTGAATGTCAATTGTTACTCTATTTTTTATCTCATAGTGTAAGATGGTTGGTATCAATCAGAATAGGAAATATTTAACACTGTGATGTTATTCAGTGATGGTTTCTTATATAGTTGAAAATAAATATATTGAATACATCTTTTCTTTCAGAGCCTGTAAAGAACGAGGAGGAGAGAGATATTTATATTTACACACACACACACACACACACACACACACAGATTTCTCCTCTCTGCATACTGCATGTATAAATATATATAAATACATACATCCAGGCTATGTAAAATAATAGAAGAGAAGAATATATCTAAGTTACAACCTGTCATTTACCATTCATATATAACTTAGAAAATATTTTTCCCTTTGCTTAAATTATTCCCCCCTACCCCAGACAATACAAGTCCAGGGAAATGTTGGCAGGGATAGATTATCAACCAAATATGTGGAACTTTAAGGCCCAGTTTGGCAGTTCATTTAAGATGTAGTCAGGCATGACAGCCTCTTACTGTATGCTGGCTCCATAGTAGGACAGCTGATCTTGGGGACCACTGAGCCTTTTGCTTAAGGGGGGGGGCAGAGGGAATCCACTTCTGCTTTACAGCAAGGGACTGCTCAATAACTGTCAGGGGAAAAAATGGGAAACATTTTCCTGAAAACAAAACAAATGTACACAACATCCTACCACTTTTGCAAAAATTATGACCATCTCTAATCCTCCTTCCCTCATCCTGCACTCAAGAGATCCTGGTGGTTAGTTCCCAGTGTCAAAAAGTCTAATCAGAGGGGATATTGCAGTGGTACAAGACTCCCTCAGTATCCCCTCAGCTGGGGGAAATGCAACCACCTTGAGCATTTCCAAGAGGAGGCAGCATTGAGCAGAGAGGGAGAATGGCCAGGGCAGCTGGGGATGCTCTGATTCAGCACATAACTGCCGACTTCTGTTGGCAGGAATCACAGCCAGAGATTAGAGTTGCCACCCTAATGGACACTATGAGAGATGAGAGACAGCAGTACTGCCAGCTACACTTCAGTAGCTGAATGCACCTCTGGGAACAGCAGACCAGGCTGACGAAGGGAGGTGCAACATTACAGTGGAGCAGGAAGATGGGTTCCTAAAGTTAGGCATCTAATAGTCCAGTTAAATGAGGGTGCTGTTATGAGGAGTAAGCACCTTCAGCTTCCCATAAAGTCAATCAGAGTTCAGGGCACCAAGCACCGCAGCACCGGGACCCAAGTTAGTAACAAGGCTGGTCTGAGAACTCAGGAGTTCCAGGCTCCCAGCTTTAGGCTCATTCCACTAGATCATGTTCCCTCTCCCAAGCTGGCAGTTAACCCCACTGATGATGAACTATATGGAATACCTGTTAGAAACCCATACATTTTACTTGGCTTGTTGAGACCAATATTTTCTCTATAGAATGTCAGGAACAAGACTCTTGTGCATATTTAATACTGAAAGTAAAAACAAATGTGCCCGTGAAGGTGTGTGTATGTATATGGTGTGGGACAGATTCACTGGTGTTGCTTTGGGTTGTTCTGATGACATACAGTGGCAAACACATTAACTTGCTAATTGAACCTGGTTTACAACTTTGTTGCATCACTGGAGAAGTGTAAAGCAGCTGAAATGTACCAGTAGCACTGGCTGTTATATATTCACGCACATTTTATGTGTGTGGTGACGACAGCCATATGATAAATGATGGAGCCATGTGATAAGTTGCACAGACATGTGACAGGTTGCATTTATTATGCGCCCTTGAGCACTCATCTGTACTCTGCCCACTAATCCATCTGCTGCAGGTTAATTCTAACAGTCCAGCCTCTGAGCAGCTGCCAGCTTTTAAAAAAATCAATCAACCTGCCACAAAAATGTTTCTTTCCCCAAAATGTAGAATTTCCTACCCCTCCCACTCTCAAATGACACTGGTCAGAGATGCAGGCTAGGCAATATTCTTTTCCACACCAGTGACTGATTTAAAGTTTGACACATTATGGCTGTATGGAGCTAGAAACCAACGGAAAAGGGAGATTCCCAGCCTTCCAATTTGACACAAAGCAGGTGCTTCTCACTCAGTGATATTTTTAAGTACAGAAAAGCTATTTTAGATAATATTTGATGGTTTTTTATTAGTTTTAACTTTTTCATTGCCTGTGAAGCCCTGTTCATGGTAAGTAAGGCCCTTGACTTTACAGGTAGAGGGATACAAGAAGTCGTCCCAACACAATTTTTTAAAACTCCCTAAAATACTTTAAAATAAAATAAAATGTGGCACACAAAAGAGCACAATAATGTGGTGGTAGAAATGTGTCATTAGCACGCATGTGGGAATGAGCTGAATAACTTCTCCGTCATGAATTTAAAACTAGTGAGTCAGGCAACCAGCCCAAACGCCTTTATGCCATGCCACATTCTCATGTACTCCATAACAGTACTGCAATATGGGAGGAGTGGGGGTGGGGGAGGAACATCAAACCTAGATAGTCACCATGAAGTCTCATTATTACATTGGGTGGTTTTAAATGTTAAGTTATGCCTAGTTTTCTGGAGGTGGAAGCTGTTGGGTTCTTTTATAATATTCTTCATGCACATTTTTGTTGGAATGAAACAATGTGTCTGAAGGACTGGAAGAGTAAAACGTTAATTTAGTTATTAGGCTAATTTGCATATGTTCCGTGCTGGTCACCTGATTATAATAACAATCTAAGGTGGTTCAATAACTGTAAACTTGTTTTGCTATCGTGCAGCTTAATTGTTACCTACCTGTATTATGAACATCTGTGTATTTGGAAAATAAATCCGTCTTACAAGAAAGATTGTGCAAACTTTTCCTATTATATACCGATGTATATTGCTGATGTCAAATAAAATACTCTTGTGAGAGTTCTTAAATACTGGTCCTCTGTGGTCTGGAGCAGTGGAAATGCTGCTGTAATCTTTGATATGGATCCCCTTGAAGTTAGTGTTAAAACATCAAGCTCAGTGATTCATCCATCTGATGCTGCATGTGAACTTATAGGGGAATGGCCTTAATCAGCAATGTGATGAATGCTAATCTATTGTATAATACATTAAACTGGCACACAGTCCTACTGGCATAATAATATTATTGCCAAGATGCTGCTCAATACATTAATCAGCTAAAACCTAAACAAATTAGCCTGCATCTCTGCCAGTAACAGAAACAAGTAATTCATGCACTAGCAGCAGCCATGTTATTCTGAGATATTTCTTCCTGTAAATCCAACCTCAATTTCTTACTTCCTGTTCTAACTACCTCAATTCCAACTGTGTATGGTGTTCTACCTTATTACCTGTACTAACCTATTGTGTTGGGATGCTGTGCTCTGCTAGGACCTCATCCAGCCTCCATGAAACAAAAGATTGTCAACTGAGTTAGAGCTGAGGTGGCTGCATTTCAGTGGTGAATGAAATGATAACTAGAAAGATATGTACATACACAGATATTTACAGTCAAATCCTGTCAATATGACCAAATGCCTATGCAGTGCAGGCATCATTCTATACTCGGTTATGCTGCTAGGTGTGGTCATAGAAATCTTCTTTTTGCAGGCTTGGTTGAAAGACGTCAGGCCATCTGAATATGCTCCGAGATGTGTATTACTGCTGCAGCCACATGTTCTTAATAGCTTTGGGCCCCGCTCTGTCCCTTTCTCTCTTTGGTCATAGTTTGCCTGGCTGTATTGAGTAGATGTATATGCTACAGCACTCTGGTGGTCTGTGGCAAGAAACTCTTGCTCACATCATGCACAAGGCTGCTTGCGTCCTGTGCATATTGTTACCTCCTTATGCACTTGGTTTCAAATCCCGCACATCTTACTCAAGCAAGCAACTCCATTGACTTCAACGGAACAACCTATAGGACTAGTCCAGCACCCACTCAAGTCAATGGAAAGAGCCCCATTGACTTGAGTAGACACTGGATCAGGCCTTTTGTGAATACGACAAGTAAGAATTGGCTCCTGTGTAGGTACAGGTGGGATTTAACACAGGTTGCAAAGTCCTTTCTGGATTAAATGTGCTATGTTCTGTCAGAGTATGATGCTTACAATGATTTATTATCACTTACCATGATTATTATTGCTTGTGATGGGGCATCCACCCCACACTGACATGGAAGGGGTTAAGAGAGGCCTAGGGAGGCTGTGTGGGGAAGGAGCCAATAGGAGGAAAGCTGTGAGGAGCAGCCAATCTGGGCCTAGGAGGCCCAAATAAGAAGAGCTGCAGGGAAGAACAGGGTCAGTGGTTGCTGGGTGTTTGAAGAGAAAAGACTGTTGCTAGTAGTCACAACCCTGTAGTGCCTTGGACAGGGACCTAGGGAGTCAAGAAGGAGCTGGGACTGAATAGGGTGCTGTGGCCCAGGGAAATGCAGCAGCAGTTGAAGCAAAGGAACACAGTAGGTGACTGTGCTTCAGAGAGTCCCTGGGTCGATACATGGAGTAGTGGGTGGGCCTGGGTTTTGGCCCCCCTCCCCCTATTTGCCACTGGAGAAGTGGTTGGACTATTGGGCTGCAATACTAACTCCCCCTCCAGAAGGGGGAAACACAAATAATGATATGGCTGGAGAGGCAAGCCACAAAGAGGATGCTTCAGTTCCTGAGGCTGGGAGAAGGGCTACAGATGGACAACAGAGAGAGAGAGAGTGAGGACATGCAGAACATGGATGGGGTGTCGGCCTTGAGCTAAACTCCAGAGCAACCAGGAGAAGGTGCCAAGCTGGTGGTGAGTGATGCGCTCTGTGACACAGCTATATTGGATAGAAAACAAAAATGCTTTTTATGGGCCTCTCTCTACATTACTGAATATTAGCTAACTATGTTCCTTCCTTGACTGGACACGCACTTCAAGTTTCTTGTTGATTGGCTGGGCTATGTTACTTTTTTTTATGTTTAGAAAGTTATGTAGTATCACAACTCCCTCTCTTGGGAGGTGTTTTGAATTTTGATGTCCTGAAAATATTCAAAATGGCCCTAAAATGGAAGGATGAATTTATTTTGGGGAAGAAAAGCTACTACAAAACTTTTTTTTTATCTGTGCCAAAAGAGGCTCTCACAGTCCATACCCTGCTACTGATGTTTTAACAGTATAATATCATTTGGTATTGATGTAAATGGCTGTTACCACTAAACTGAGACTCCTCTCCCTTCTTCTACTGGAGCTGAAATCCGAGATGGTGGGAAGAGACTGAAAGAGTTAGAGTTATTGCTGGAGAACTTACCCTCTCTTCTCTCCCCCCACACTTTCCATTTGAGTGGGAGATGTCTCAAAGGGAAATAGAAAAGACTATAGCCTTGTGTGCACTGGTCTTTTTCAAGAAAGCTCCCATTCTTGTAGCTCCTCTATTGGTGGCAGCTAGTGTAGACAGACTGCAAACATTTCCACTGCTGTTGTCTAGACCTGTACAGCGCCACTGGGAAGTAAGCATATACTGCCCACCAAGGTAAAAGTAGCACAACACACCCTGCTGAGAATACTATGAGAAAGTGACAGCCTGCCTTTGCAATGCTTGGTTTACTGTATGTGGTACAGTACCCTGCACAACAATTTCAGGGAGGACTTTGTTCTTCCTGATCAATGAACCATGCTGCAACACTGATTTTTATACAATGAAACCATTTCTGATGGTCACAAATAAGTTAGCAATTAAAAACTGTCAAATATCCTGCAGTCTGCAAGGTTCTGAGTTTAACTTAACTGAGTTTAATTTATATATTTTAAAAAAATACTAAACATATACAATTAGTCCTACACATAAGGCCATCAATAATAGAGCTGTAACAAACCCCATTTCAGTGGGGGGGAAAATGGCAAAATATGTATAATCACACATTCAAAGTTGCCACTAATAGAGCATTACATTTATTCTGTAGCTGTGATGGGCCTCCCACATTGACCCAGAAGGGGCTAATGAGGGCCTATGGGATCAATCGGCTCCACCTTGTTACACCTGTCAGAGGTGTCAAACTTGCAGGGAGGAGTTAAGAAGAAAAAGACCAGTTTAGCAGTGGCTGTCTGGGAAAGGGTGTGAACTTCTTGAGCTAGCCCTGTGATGGAAGGCTCAACTGGGGGCAGAGCCTAACTAGAGATGTATAGATGCCAAAGTCTCCTGGGGCAAGTAGGCCTTGTGTGGGACCTCTTGTTTCTTGCATTCTCCATAACTAGTTTGGTTCTTCTTTTTTGAAATCTACAGAAGAGACTGAGAAAGGCCTAGCTGTGGGGAAGGTAGGTAGCAGTTCAGGGATACAGCAGAGGGTATGAATAAAAGACACCATATGTTTCATAAAGAATCCTGGGGCTAGAATCCAGAGTAGATGGTTGGCTTGGGTTCCCTAACTGCTCCACCTACGGTGGTGATGTGAAGACCCTGAAGCCTAGGGCCGAAAGGCCCACAAAGCCTGAAGTTGGGCCAAAGGTCTGCTGTGATGCTGCTAGATTATTGGTGTGTGGACTCTGTTTCTCCCAGAAGAGAGAGGACTAAAAGTGCTCTGACTGAAGGACTGGGTCACAGGAAGATGCAGACCATCACTGGGTTGGAGGGGGAGTTGGTACCAAAGGAGAAGTGGCTTCTTTGTCACACCCACCCATGGGATGGGGGTGGGGGGCATGCATATAGTAAGTAGACTTACTTACTTGACCTTGATGATAATTCCATTCTTGGTTTTATGTATGACATGGAGCTTGCCTGGCTAAAATGACAATTTTGCTTTGCTTTTACTAATATCTTATTTAATGCCCTGATTTAGCAAGGCACTAAGCACATACTTAAAGTACTGGAATAGTTCCACTGAAGTAAGTGAGACTTCTGTGCTTGCCTTGCTGAATCCAGATCTAAATACATTAAACCATAATCTGTGGCCTTGTGTTTCCTGAGCAATATTGGGAAAGACTAAAATTTGAAGTCTTCAATAAATAACTTTGAAATATTATCAAAGAAATTTAATTTTAAATCTCCAAGGAAGTTGTCATCTAATTCCTCTCCCATCAACATCCCTGTATCAAAATACCACATGGAGAACTGCAAAGCCCTTTTTGAAGATAGTGTAGGATCATATTTTTCATTCAAACTCTCCAAACAACTTTGGCAAAGAAATTTAGGGGACTCTCTCGCTCCCCTCCAGTCCCACTTTCAAGCCTGTTGCAAGCAAGCTATAGACTTATTTCCCAGAATTTGCAATGTAACATAGCATGGTGTTTCACCAATCTATGCAATGGCATTTTTGGACTATTTAACACCCGGTTGAATTGAATTAGTTCCTTAATAGATTTATTCTTGTTCATCTGTTCTGTAGAAGCTTCAGTTGTCTGAATCTTAAGAAATGTTTTCAATTTATGATCCATTTTCTTAATAAGCTGATATAAAGTGTTTTCCCCTAGAGATGCCAAAGAAACCAAATCAATAGACAGACTGGAGCTGTGTGAGTGATAGACTACAGCCTCTGTGGCCAGTGCCTTCAAAGAGGCTCTACTTGCAATGCCAAATTTGCAATCTATTAATTGATCTAGCTGCTTCTGATGTTTTGACTTCTCCGTTGATTTATACTACTTTGTCCCCATAAGAGAATTGTCTGTCAAGAAGCCAAAACAAAAAGGAACCAGATAATCACACATTTTATGAAGTTAGAAAAAACAATGGAAAATCACAACTTTTAAACTCTTTAAAAATGTGTAACTCCACTTTTTATTACTAATCCTAAAGAGCACCTTATAACAACAAGGAAAAGAGAACGTCATGTATTTTCACTTGAAAAGGCAAAAATATTTACTTTAGTAGCCCCATTCCACATATCGAAGTCCTGACCCTGCAAATATTTATGCATGTGTTTATGTGAACATTCCCATTGATGCAACCCAGAAAAGCATTGAGTCTTGCACATTTTTGTTCTCCACACTTCCTCCTATGTCTTCAGCCACAGCCCAAGTATTGGAGGAAACTGTTGCCTTTGAAATTACCAGAAATTCTTATCTGAATGGGAAGTTGGTGGAGATGACTCACTTAGCGAAACTAAGTGTGAGTAGAGATTTGCATGGTGGAAGCCTGGCTCAAATTTTTGTGCAAGACCTCCACCATGCAAATCTCTACTCACACTTAGTTTCACTAAGTGAGTCATCTGTAGAAAGCACCCCTCATGGCCCTACCTTCACAGGAAAAGAATCTGAATATAAGGTGAGTTTCATTTAGATTTTAAAGTAGGGTCATAATGGTGATGACAACTTGCATAATATCTATTCATGAGAGTCAGTCTTATACTTCTATTTGCAGGGTAGCCGGGAATGAAAGCAGTGCCTTATTTGCAGCCGTCACTGGCACAGAAAGAGCAGTCATGTGAGGAGTTGGCTCCTAATCATCCCAGAGCCTGTCACAGTTATAGTCCTATAATGTATGATCACGAGGGTGGGGTTATAATATACAGTCTTGATGGGCACTGGTCCAGTCGCAGAGGGATTGTGCTTTACCCAGAGACACACTCAAACCCTGAGCCCTCCACAGGGTGCATTACTCCCTACTCCACAGGGTGGCTAAATGTCACAGAGAATCCCTCTGCTGTTCCCTCACCCTGTGGATGATATTGGGGGAGGGCAGGGAGAGGGAGGAGAGCCAGGAATGGAGGCAAGCTCTTCAGCAGCCTATTTGATGGCAGTAATTTAAATTCATTTTCCCTTTTCATACATTGTTCTGCTGCAGTAACAGGTTTGTGTTTGTGTGTGTGTGTGTGTTTTTAAAACACATTGCAGGAGACTTTGGATCATTTTTTCTGCAAGTTCCTTAGGGTTTTCTTTTTCCTTTGTGGACACTTCCTATCGCAGCTGTCAAAGTTCAGACAAAGTTGTGGTTGTGACTTTGCTGATCATTCCCAGGATAATCCATTCTTTGAACACAGCGCTGAGTATTTATCATTCACTTCAGTTATTCACTGTGGGCCCCACCCTGACTGTAAAGCATAGCCTGGTCTCGGGGGCAATGCAGACCAGCACTGTCCCATGTGGAGCATTCCAGTGCAGAAAGGCAGGACTCCTTAGCATACTGGAGCAGAACACCAGCCAACTTTCCTGGGACACGTGTGGGAGACGGGGGTGCAGCTGTGATTCCACACCACTCTCCCCATGTCATTTTTACTCCAATTTATAAAAGTCACTTTTGTGCAGAGGTCAAACCTGACAAAATTTCAGACCACAAGTTAACTATTTTGGGAATGACCAAAACCAGCAGATACACATGGGAACTAGTATGCAACCTGTTACCTAATGTATGTGTGGGCTTAGTATATATCCTATGATGACTGCCTGGCAGTTATTAGAGCTGAAATGGTCTGTTTTTCTCAGAGTTCTGTTCACTCATGCCACATCCCACAGTACCCTGCAATAGTATAACTCACCCTTTGGCATAAATGGAGGAAACTTGTCAAAATCAAGATACATTCGTTCTATGTCTTAGTACAAGCTAGGGAAGTACCTTCATGGACCAGTACCTGGACTACTAGTATCCAAAACAAAGATAAGGAAGGTAAAGAACAACAAGTTATGCAACTTAACTAACTGAGTGGATTTTAGGGGGTGTGTAAAGAGTTTTTTGTAACTTGTCACTTTGCAAGTACATCTTCTGTGTAAGAAGAAGGTAACAAAGCTGCAATAGATGGCTTCCCCCATTTTATCAAACCTTTTTCCTGTACTATACTGTGACAGGGTGTCACTGTGCCTTAGTGGGTGACAGCTGAGGATGCCAGATTAGGACAAACTGAAAAATAGGGCAGACTGAGCCCAACCTGGCAGTTAGTCTAGCATGAGATATACCAAGCCAGTAACAAAAATAAACCTCTGTTTCCCCACACTAGTTAAGAAGTCAAAAATGCAGTCTCCTTAGGCATTCCAGCACTTATTTCATCATCCAGACACTAGACTTTGAGTGGTTATTGAAAACCAATTAAATATAGGGTCCTTCCGATATCAAAAGATCAGCCACAGAGCCAGATCAATATATAATGGTGATCTTACCCAATAATCATGCTCTTGCCAATCCTTTAGTGGCTAAAATCTAAAGGTTTATTTTTAAGAGAGAGGTAGAAAGTTAAAACTGTTAAGGAAATTGTATACATACAGTCATTGCAAAGTTCTTATCAGGTTGGAAGCAGTGAAGGAATAAACTACTAGTTTGCAAGAGTCGCTCTGGAAATTACCCAGACAGCTTGGGGTTATCAGTCCTTGTTTAGAGCTTCCTTGTTAGAAATCCAGTCCAGAGAAGTGAAGCAGGAAATGAAGATAAAATTGAGATGTTTCCAGGGTCTTATACCCTCTCCCATGGGGCTGGAATTTTACTGTCCCAAACAAAGCCCCAGCACAGTTTGTGGACAAGTACAGGCACAAGATGGAGTCCAGGGTCACATGAGCAAGTCACATGTCCTTATATGGGTGGTTGACTCACAGGGGCAAGCCCTTGCCCACTTGGAGGCTAAGACATCTACAGGAAGACATGCTGGGTGGGAAGAGTTCCTTTTATGGCCCATTGTGAGAGTTAATTATCTTTAGTGGTCCATCAGTACAAAGCTGTCTGGCTTCAATTTAGATTGTACTTGCTGGGTGTTACCCCAGGAACACACACATTTTAGGATACAGATCTATAACCAATATCCATAACTTCAAAATGACACACACACAAACAGGACAATCATACTTGGCAAAGCATAACTTTTTCATTGACACCTTACATGGTATACTTTCTATAAGTTTTATTGCAATTGTCCAGCAATGGCAATATTAATACTATAAATGATCATATCTCAGTCCTACATCATCACACAGGGGCTCTTAGTGAGGAGCTAACTTGGTAAGCTGTCACTCAAATCCCCACCAACATAGGTTAATTGGGATCTAAGTGGAAGACCAAAACAGGTAGAGCCAAAACTGAAGGGCTAATTAGAGGGAGAAGCAACCCCAGTATCTGGGAACAGATGAATAGGAAGGAATCCCTGGAAAAAAGGGTGCAGAACTGGCTGCTGCTAGTACATCTCCCTTCCCTCCCCCTCCCCCGCCCCCCAGAAGTAAGAGGGGAGCTGACTGGGATTTGTATGTATGTAAATAGTACTGCAGGCCTGATAGAACACTATGGTAAAGCCCGGTGGTGGTGAAGACGGCCTGCAGTGACTGTGGCAAGAGACTCTCAGGGGACCACCTTGTGATGTACACTATCATTGACTTTCAGCAATAAACCTGACTAATATTGGTTATTTGGTCTCTTGAATATATTTCATAAAAAACTAAGTATGGTCATGTAGTTGACTATACTATTTATCAACAGACATTAGCCATAGCAATCACTGCCACAGCTGCTATAATCAGAAGCCTTTGATAGTGTGTAAAAGCGACCACAATTCAGCAGCCCAACTATCTTATGCTTTTATATGGTGCCTGCCACTGTGGTCTCTGAGGGAAGAGTCCAACAAACTTTTAACTGCTCTCAACTCCCACTGAGGTAGGAGGAGAAAAGGAAGAATAAAGAGACACCAAGAGGTGTCCTGAAGTTGACATATTTGGATGCAAACTTGAGGTCATTGATATTTGTAGTCATGCCTTAGAAAGAGGTTGTGAGCTGGAGATGTATCAGTAAATATGGAAGGAGACCTGGGTCCTTAGAGACCGAATGTAAAACATGTTACAGCAGCTCAAGCCTTGGCTTTAATTTAATTGCATCAATATGAGGCAGTTTTGCAGACTTTGTGAAAACTGTGTTTTTATCAATTAATGCTCACCGCTCTAATCCAGCTGACTTTGGCAGCTGAAACATCTTCCATTAAAGTCTCTGAGGCACCTAAATTTCTGCCTCTGGGCATGCTCAGAGCTGTCTCAGATGTTGGCTGTCAGAACTATCTTATGCCTAAGCCCCAGTGGGATCCCCAAACTGGGTGTTGCCCAGTCTCTTGCTTGGGAGGCTCAGATTCCATAATATAGCTGGGAAGGAGGAACAGCAGCCTCCCTTATAATTGTTAGGCTTGTGGTTAGAGCACTTACCCAGGATGTGGGAGACCCCAGTTCAATTTCCCCTCCTCCCCTAAATGAGAAGGGATTTAAACAGGGGTTTCCCACCTCTCAATGTTCATCAAAGTCACATAGTCCTAGAAATTTGGCTAGGACACCAATGGCTGTACACCACACCACTTTTCATGTTAATTGAATAAATATATTTTTCATATATTAGGAAGGGTATATATTTTTTCATATGTCAGGAAGGATCTATTTCTCAATGAGTGGCTCGCAAATGGCTGTTTGCATGCAGTGTACTAGAGAGAGAGATTAGTTAAGTTCATTGCTTACGTCTGATGCTGTCCATCTATATGAAAGCTACTATATAGATTTAACATTTTCAATTAATGTATTAGTATCCAGCCCTTAAACTAATCTGTAACTAATACAAATTATACTATGTTGTGACTCCAATTGCTGTTTGGAAATACCTGGAGATTAGGATGTCCTAGCAGGAGTGATTTCTACCACTAAAAAAAAAGCACATCTGTGATAGGATGAGCAAAACTCTATACAAGGCTGGAGCAGGAACAGGTTAGTGGGCTGGCTTCAGTCAGCAACACCTGCCAGCCGCATCAAGGTCGGAAGAAGTAGAGTTCAGAGAAGGGCTGCCTTGATAAAAAGATCTTGGGCATCAGACAGAGATGGACGTGGATTAAGAAGCACTGAACTAGGAGTCCTTGGACATGCTGGGGGGGAGTTTAGGCTGGATTTTTATCTGTCAAATTTATTGGTTTGTTTATAAAGTAAAACCTTGGGGGAGGAAAGTTAACTCCACATATATAGGAAAACTGGACTGTACTTGTCTTTAAAACATGAAAGTTAATATGGAATAAAGTAGGGTATGAATTTAAAGCAGATTAATTATTCCTAATTAACTGCATGTGTGGGTGGTTGCTTGTAACAGGATGGACATCTGCTTTAAAGGCCAGAAGGCTTTGAACCAGCCAGCCCTATTCAGTTAGATCTGCCTTGCTACATCTGTGTGGATTGTGGGACTTAAGAGGCAGAAAACTAAGCAGTTGAGGGCTGTCATTTAAGGAGAGCAGACAGACTGCTCCTGTGTGAGGCAAGGAGCCTGGCCTGGCCTGGCCTGTCTTGGCCTAGGGATTATAGGAGTACTGCTGGATCCCTTGAGAGGAAGATAGACCTGGTCTGCATTGTCAGGGTGACTGGGGCCAAGAGATGACAGGCAGTAAAATGGACTGTGGCCTGCCTGCAAGGAAGGGGGCTGAAGGCTGAGCTCAGTGGGTCTGAAGATTGTTTTGATGCTGTTTTTGGACTAAGGGACTTCGTTACCCTGGAAGGGATGAGAACAAAAAGTGACCTGACTGGAGAGCCAAGACCATAGATTTTTGCCATGATGGGTGTTCCAGCACAGTTAGTCGCATACAGTGCTCTTATTCTGGAATAATATTACTTTGTTCCCATTTAGCTTAATCTATTCTGGAACAGTTAATCAGTTAATCAGGAATAGCTATTCCAGCATAACTCCTTGTGTAAACAAGCCCTTAGAGTTGATATGAAAGCCACCTGCTCACAATGGCTCAATTATGATTAACTCACTAAAGTATCATAGTGGTGAGTGAACCTTGAAATGTTGGAAGGTTTGTTAATTCTACTCTATTCAGATAAGCACCTAAACGTATGTAAGGTTATCTAGACTCAGAAATTCTCTCTATCACTCCCTGCTCTATTGTATTTCCCCCTAACTTCCATCGAATCTGAGACACCTTTTCAATCAAAGCATCCCCTAATTCCCAGATACACATGCATGAAATCCTATCATTCTTGTTAGCAGGATTGACTCTTGTAAATCTTCTGTCTCCAGTAGAGTATCTAGAGCCCTTTGCCAAGATCACCGCTACAACATGGTAGGCACTATACCTACGCACCGTATAAAACAGTCCCTGCCTTGAATATTTGACAATCTAATTAGATTAAAAAGGAAGTATCCTTATCCCCCATTTAACAGAAGACAAAATGAGGTACAAAGACTTGCCTGAGGTCCTTCAGGAAGCCTGGGGCAGTTAAGGACATCCATTCTTCCTATACTGCAAAAAAGGATTTTCATAAATGTATTCAGATATAAACCTCAATTTAATTTCAATAGTAAGCAAAACCCTTTAAATTCCCTGTGAACATTCATAGAGGCATTTTGTGTGCTCTCAAAGATCATGGAAAGCGAGTGCTGAAAACAATCATGTGACTCTAGTCACAGACAGGCTTCCACTGGAAATTGAGTTAATCAGCCTAGGTAGGTACATATTCAAGGACCCACCCCGCTCCTTTTACTATGAATGAGTTAGCCAATCACAGATCAGGCAGAATACCTTGTGAAATAAATGACCCACTAGAGTGCAAATACTCAAACCAAAGTTGCAGTGAATAGTTTGTGAACACTCCTTTGGAGGAAATGTGTTTGCATAAAACAAATGAATAAAAATCTGTCAGTTTTAGTGAATAATTCACACACAAAGCAAATTCATTGAGAAAATTGTTCTATAATAATTTGCCCAACTCTATTTCCATTATCACAGAAGCATTTTTCCTGGTGTTTCAAGGTGTGCTAAATTGAGCAAATCAAATCAACCAAATAATTATTTAATCATGTGTTTAATTCATTGTCATGGATGTTCCCCCACGAGTATTGGTTATGCCCTTACAAAATGGGTTGCCTCCATGTTTTCTTACTACCCCTGGTCTATTTGCTTTCGGTATTCAGTAGGCCCAGGTTACTGTAACATAGCTCTAAATTTAGCTTGCTTGCAAAACAGTTAATTCAAGTTAAAAATAACTGTGTGTGATTTAAACAGAAACACAATGTGTGGTTAAAAAGAGAATTGACTTCTATGGAAGCAAAATACAAGAGTAGCATGGCACAAAAGTCTTGAGGAAATAAGAGCTAGACAAAAAATAGAGGGCTGCATCCTTTGCTTCACTCAGGGTGGGGGCCCTCAAAGTACTGGCGACAGCCTCCTGATTTGCTGCCCAATGCCCCAGCTGAACACAGCTTGTTCCAGAAGTGCCTCCTATTTGCCCACTGCACTAAGGGCTGCAGGGGAAGGCAGCAGAGGAGCCAGGTCTGCACCCTTCATTTTACCTGTTTCTTTTTTATATTCTCTCCTTTCTGTCATATATCTCCGTGAAAAGCAGCAGCACGTTTCCTCTCATTCTCCTGTTAACTCCACCTTCTGCTCTTTACCCCATGGCTCTCTTGTGCTACATTTTCTTTCTCCCCTCTTCAGTGGTGCTGGAACTAGCTGGGACACTGCTGCACCCCCTGGCTTAAATTAGTAATAACAAACACCAAATATATGGCTTCCATCACCAGCATCCCTACTAGAAACATTGTCCCTTTTTCCTCATGGCTGTCCTCTTCCATGTTCCCAGCTGTATTTCATTGTCTCTTCAGTGTCTTCCCCCATCTCACTTTCTCTATCAATCACCACAACACCCCATAATAGGTAGATAACTAATTATTAATCCCGCTGGCGTTAACTCTCTCCCAGCACCCTGAGGACTATGCAGGGGAGAGAATTTCTGGGGGCATGAGGGCCCATGGGGTCCTGCCCCTCATCCAGCATGTCAGCATAGGGAAAAAGACAGCTGGAAGGAGCCCCCCAGAAACTCAGCTGAGAGCAGCAGAGACAAGTAGCTGTGGTAGGCAGATGCAGGCTTTGACAGCATCAGATTACAATATCTTTATAGATTTATTCTGGACTAGATTTGACATCTGGCTGGTATTTGACTGCTCTGGCTGTTTTGTGGATTTGCCAGTTGCCAGAAAAATAGTTTAATCTGCTGGGTATTTTTTTTTACGTGGGTCAAAATACGTGAATTATTAGCACAATGCACTCAGATATCTAACGGTAAATGTCTGTGTCCAGCTAAAGATGCTGGTATATTCCCACTCCTGCAGTTTACATGATAACAGATAAAAACTGCTGAAAATACAGCAGCTGGCTGCCCACCAATATGCAAGTGCACGGCACGTATTTGAGAGAGGGTTTGAGTCATGCAAGAGTGATAACATTGCACGTCTCCTCAACCTTACCTCTGTGTTGTTTCTCTAGATACAATAAGTGGCTGTTTTGTGGTGGGGTGGGGTTGTAGAGTTGTTTGGGGGTTGGGGTTGTGGCAGGCTTGCTTTACTGTAGGGAGACAAAGCAGTTTTTTGCATTTCAAAGGAGGTAACCCTACTCTGGACAACCTTGTCTGCTGATTCTATTCTAGATAGGTTCTTATATCACAGGCATCACCATAGTATCTGCACACCTTCCAGTAGTGCATTCAACAGCATCTGCCACATGGCTGGGGTCTCATCCTCTCCTGGGAGGGAATTGTGTGCAGTGTCTTGTTTCGGCAGGATTTTCTCAGTATGCCTGTTGCTGTGTTTTGTGCTGGAGAAAGAAAGGGCAAAGAAATACACCTTGCACTTGGAGCAGAAGGTGGGTGAGGTTTGTGATGGTCCCAAGTTCCTGGGGGAATTCATTCCACAGTCTTAGACCAACCCCCGAGAAAGCTCTCACACAGCAATCAACGGTGTGCCTGAACTGATAAGTTGTTAGTGAGTTGCTATTCCAGGGCAGAATAATCCCTTGCAATTTGCGTCTGTGGTGTCCACCGACAACTTTTCATTAGACTCTATAGTGTTAGCCATGTACATGATGTATATGTTTGGAAAGGCTTTTTTATGTAGGGTGGAGGAATGTGATGTCTGATCTCTAAATGTTTGGGCATTTTACACAGAGGAAGGAAAAGTGAAAAGTCTCACTTTCGTGTTGCCTTCACTTATGCTGCCAAAACAACAATAAAGCTACCACAGCAGGCAGCTGTTCTTTGAATCAGCAACCCGTGTCACTATCTTTTTTTTTTGTTTAGTCCAAATATAACAAGGTCCATTGTGCATGAGGAATAAAGTTGTTGACCACGTCTTTATCATGAAGCTTTAGGCAATCTTCTAGATACCCTGAGCCCAAGTCATGGAGCACCTTGAAGCTAAGGACTGAGACCTTGAACAGGTTGGCTGGCTGTTCCCACGGTCTCCCAACCCTTCCTCGTAGTCTCTTTACTTCAGCTTTTCTCCACATTCCCTCTGTGTTCCCCTGCTTTCCCTTCTCCCATACCCCCTCTAGTGTCTACCTTTCTCAGAATCATAGAATCATAGAATATCAGGGTTGGAAGGGACCCCAGAAGGTCATCTAGTCCAACCCCCTGCTCGAAGCAGGACCAATTCCCAGTTAAATCATCCCAGCCAGGGCTTTGTCAAGCCTGACCTTAAAAACCTCTAAGGAAGGAGATTCTACCACCTCCCTAGGTAACGCATTCCAGTGTTTCACCACCCTCTTAGTGAAAAAGTTTTTCCTAATATCCAATCTAAACCTCCCCCACTGCAACTTGAGACCATTACTCCTCGTTCTGTCATCTGCTACCATTGAGAACAGTCTAGAGCCATCCTCTTTGGAACCCCCTTTCAGGTAGATGAAAGCAGCTATCAAATCCCCCCTCATTCTTCTCTTCTGCAGGCTAAACAATCCCAGCTCCCTCAGCCTCTCCTCATAAGTCATGTGTTCCAGACCCCTAATCATTTTTGTTGCCCTTCGCTGGACTCTCTCCAATTTATCCACATCCTTCTTGTAGTGTGGGGCCCAAAACTGGACACAGTACTCCAGATGAGGCCTCACCAATGTCAAATAGAGGGGAACGATCACGTCCCTCGATCTGCTCGCTATGCCCCTACTTATACATCCCAAAATGCCATTGGCCTTCTTGGCAACAAGGGCACACTGCTGACTCATATCCAGCTTCTCGTCCACTGTCACCCCTAGGTCCTCTTCCGCAGAACTGCTGCCTAGCCATTCGGTCCCTAGTCTGTAGCTGTGCATTGGGTTCTTCCGTCCTAAGTGCAGGACCCTGCACTTATCCTTATTGAACCTCATCAGATTTCTTTTGGCCCAATCCTCTAATTTGTCTAGGTCCTTCTGTATCCTATCCCTTCCCTCCAGCGTATCTACCACTCCTCCCAGTTTAGTATCATCCGCAAATTTGCTGAGAGTGCAATCCACACCATCCTCCAGATCATTTATGAAGATATTGAACAAAACCGGCCCCAGGACTGACCCTTGGGGCACTCCACTTGATACCGGCTGCCAACTAGACATGGAGCCATTGATCACTACCCGTTGAGCCCGACAATCTAGCCAGCTTTCTACCCACCTTATAGTGCATTCATCCAGCCCATACTTCCTTAACTTGCTGACAAGAATACTGTGGAAGACCGTGTCAAAAGCTTTGCTAAAGTCAAACAATACATCCACTGCTTTCCCTTCATCCACAGAACCAGTAATCTCATCATAAAAGGCGATTAGATTAGTCAGGCATGACCTTCCCTTGGTGAATCCATGCTGGCTGTTCCTGATCACTTTCCTCTCATGCAAGTGCTTCAGGATTGATTCTTTGAGGACCTGCTCCATGATTTTTCCAGGGACTGAGTTGATTCTTGTTTCTCTTTACAGCTAAATCCCCTCTCAACAAAATCCTATTGACACAATTGTATTCAATGGTCCTTAAGCATAGACAGTATAATGCATAGGCATAAGTACTTTTCCTGAACAAGGATGCTTTCCTTAATCAGGACCTAAATTCTATTCATCTTGGCTTGTTAATTTATGAAGAGTTGTCAAAAATTATAAATAAATCTGAGAAAATTTGTGATTTAGTTCATGGACATTTCGTGAAATTAAAAATGGCAACTTTAATCAAATTAGTTGTTGTTTACAAATTGTTCAGTCAGCTGAATAAATCATTTTTTCCCTCCAGAAATGTAGAATTTTTAATCATCACTAGACATTTACATAGTCTTTTAAGTGTAGGTCTGTAGGAATGCAAAGTAAATGTAAAAATTATATTCAACTTTTTAAATAACAACTTAACTATTTTTCAGTAGCAACAAAATTGTCACCATAAGCAAATATAAAGACGACAAACAAACATGATCTTGCAAAATACACCATCAATCCTGGTACTCCTCAAGTGTATCTGCTTTGAACACAGAGCCCCAGATTTCAGTAAGAGGACTAGTTTCAACCATCAATCCTCGATTATCACCTTACAGCTGGGAAATTCCCTCACTGATAAATGCTGTAAAATGCTTCATCAGAGTCTGCTTTAGTCACCATGAATCCTAAGCCTCTGCCTCAGGTATTCCTGTCTGAGAAGTGAAGATTCTGTCACAAAAAGAAAACAGCGTTTAAAATGTTTAACCACCTTCTCTCGGCCCAATTACTTCCATTGGCTTATGTATGTCAGGGGGCTTATTGCATAGCATGCTAGGTTACTCCCAATGCATGGAGCACCTTGCTTTGTGTTCTGCTTTCTCCTTTAATGATCCTGTGGTGGTGGTCTTCACTGTGAATTTGATTATAGAATGAAAGGGGCTGGGTGAGGGTCTATGAGCAAGGACACTTTGGGTATGTTTACGCTGTTATTAGACACCCAAGGCTGGCCTATGCCAGCTGATTTGGGTTCCTGGGACTTGGGCTAAAGGATTGCTTAATCGCAGTGTAGATTTCTCTGCTTGGATTGGAGCCCAGGCTCTAGGAGGTCTCAGAAATGAACTGAAATGAAACAGTCCCAGAGCCTGAGTCCTGGGAGCCTGAGTCAGCTGGCACGGGCCAGACATTTGTTTTTATTTGCAGTGTCTTCAGTTCCCTACCCTAACTAGGTGTGGCAGGGAGAAGAGCCATCTTGGCTGGCTTTGGTTAAATAATCCTATGTATTTGCATGGTAACTTGGGCTTCGGGATTATGAATCCCACCTTTTTTTGATGCCCAACGTTGATTTGGGGATGGGGAGTAGAAGGAGAAAGACTTATCTCTTTTCATAGGACAGGATTTTCAAAAGTACTCACCACTGGCCTCTTTCCACTTCCACTGAAGTCAAAGGGAGTTCTACCATCTACTTCAGTGGGGCAGTTAGGCCAAAACTGGGTACTTTTGAAAATTCCACACACAATCCCCTAGAATATCTAAATAGATAAAAATATTACTTTTATGAGCAATGAATGCCTTACCATTTCAGGGCCTCACAACCATATCCCCAAGATTAAAATCACTTTTGATTTCAGTGGGAGTTCCATGAATAGAATAATGGCAAGATACGAATCCTATTTAATATTTACATCTTCCTTTAAAGGGATAGTTTAGGCCCGCACACCAGCAGCCTAACTGTTATCAATTGTTTTGCATATGTCATAGCAAAGGGGGGATTTGAAGGTGGATAATGGGATGACTGTGATGGTTACAAAGTGTTCCTCCCAAAAGTGTGGGGCAGCCCAGGAAAAATTTAATTTTCAAGCAGACACCTTTTATCAAATGGGCAATGGAGGCTGGTCTTGTGAGCTGATCGGGGGCAAAGAAATGGCTTGGTAGTGAGTGAGAGATGATAGGCAGGGTGGGGATTTACTGGGAAGAACTTTGAAAGTGAAGATGAACAGCTTATGTTTGATCCAATTGAGCATGTCACTCCTGTCTTTGAATCTCTCTACTGGTCCCCCTTTCTCCGTGATGGACTGGGAGGATGGTCTTTGCAGCTACATCTGAATGGATACAAGCAGGGCACGATTGCATTTGCCAAGGCCAGAAAAAAGGGTGTTGCAGTAATCCAGATAAGAGCTTGGGTGAGAGTGTTAGCTATGTGCATGGATAAGAGAGACCATCTCTTAGAGATGTTGTGCAGAAGGAATCAGCAAAATATAGATGCAGCCTGGAGGTGAGGAACTAGAGAGGCTCAAGTAGAAGGTGATGCCCAGGTTAGTGGTCTGAGTGGTGGGCAGGATGGTGGTGCTGATCACACAGGGGATAACTTCCTTTTCAGCAGAAACTCCTCATCTTGTGAGTGATTTCCTTTATTGTTCAGACTGAAATGTCAGAGCATGAACAATTCAGAAATGCTGAAATGCACAACTTGCTAGTTTAAACACAAGTGGAGCGACTGTATCGGTTTCCTCTCAGACCCTTAAGTGCCTCAAATGGAATTGCCCTGCAATCAGGCACGAGTGCAACAACTTCAGCATACTAAGCAAACTCCTCTGAGGATGCTGATTCTTCTTTTCTATATCATGTTTGCTGGGTATGTTTGTGCTCTTGATGTTCTGTCTGATTCCTCTCTCCCTTTCATTAAAGGTGTTGACAGTTGACATTCATGAAGTCGTATTTTATATTAAAAGTGATAGTATCCTAAATTCTAGAGCTGCTCAACTATTACAAACACTGACTCGCCCAAGTTCAATGTATGGGTGAGGTCAGCATTATTCATGGTCTTTGAGCACTCAAATGGCCACCAAAAGTTTCATACATTACAAAGGCTTAGCACCTATCAGGGTTCCCTCCCCACTCTGAATTCTAAGGTACAGATGTGGGGACCCACATGAGAAACCCCCTAAGCTTATTGCTACCAGCTTAGGTTTAAAAACTCCCCAAGGCACAAATTCTCCTTTGTACCTTGGATTAGGTAACGCTGCCACCACCACCAAGTGATTTAGACAAACTCAGGGAAAGGACCACTTGGAGTTCCTACTCCACCCTAATATCCCCCCCCAAACCCCTGCACCCCCTTTCCTGGGGAGGCTTGAGAATAAACAAGATAAGCACAGACCAACCTTGGGTTTTTTTAGGACACACAAAACCCCCCCTGAATCAGATTCTAATTTTACAGAGGTGCTTCTTTTAGCCTTTTTCTTTCTAATAAAGTTCTATTTCTTTTAGAATGGAAGATAATCTTACAGGGCAATCAGATTAAAAAACACAGAGGATTTCCCTCTGGGCCAAAATGTAAAGTTACAAACCAGGAATACACCTTCCTCTCAGCACAGAGAAAATCACAAGCCAAAACAAAAATAAACTAACGCATTCCCTTGTTTGTACTTACTGATTCTTATGGAGTTGGATTGCTTGCTCCCTTGATCTGTCCAGCAAGCACACAGAACAGACAAACTAAAACCAACCCGCCCCCCCAGATTTGAAAGTATCTTGTCCCCTTATTGGTCCTTTTGGTCAGGTGCCAGCCAGGTTACCCAAGTTTCTTAACCTTTACAGGTAAAAGGATTTTGTGCCTCTGGCCAGGAGGGATTTTATAGTATTGGATACAGGAAGGTTGTTGCCCTTCCCTTTATATTTATGACACACCATTCAAAATATATCCTGGAAGTGCATTATTTGCTTTTCATCTATTCAAAACATTTTCTCCTATTTCTCAGGGAACAGAAATAATATCCTGGGACTTCAGTTACTGGCCATGCACCATTAACAGGGAATAATTTTAGTGAACATTCTGAATAATCTAGTCAGAAATTTATTTGCGTAAACCACTTGGTGAATACTAACAAATAACAGATGTTCTCAAAAATCAGGTTCAGTCTGTGAATTAGCCAAGAATATAAAAAGGGGTGAACATTTTCAGGATCTGTTAATTTCAATCAGTAATTCAACCAGCAGTGTAAGAAAAATATTTTTTGTTTTGTAACACTCATACTTCTTGCTAAAAGCACAATTAAAACATGTTAATAACTGTCACCTAAGGTTAGTCTCCAGATTTAATATTCTGGCTCTTGTTTTGTAGCTTACAGATGACAGCATCCATCAACAGTATTTATTTCCTCTGTCTTCTGCACAGCAAAGCTGAGATTATTCTTGCAACAGTAATCAAGATCTTCAGTTTCTTTGGCTGCAAAGAGTCATTCAACTGTATTTGAAAAAGAAAATTGAAATTCTCCACCAGATAATAAAGTACATTCCTCCTCCCTTTCAGTTCTGTCTGCTCATATGAGCTGAACTGCATTAATAAAAGCAGAAGACAGTTTGTCTGCTACTAGTTGAAAATACAAATTCAATTGCCTGAAACCGTGTGTTAGGTTTGTGTAACTTCACTCCTGTTATAGGACCTTGAGCTCTTAGTGCATTCCTCTGTCAGTCCTGCTGCAATATAAAAGGAACTATGAAAAGATCCTGAGGGGAAATATTTTCTTTGACTTCAAGGGTGTGGCTGCTGTGGTCATCAGTTTTGGTTATTTATGGTGAACGATTTTAGGATTCAATGCTGCTCCCATTCTTATGTATCATTTGGAGAGGGGAAAGTAGTGGTATCTGCTGCCTAGCTAGCATTGCTATACATTTGTGATGCTTTTCTTAGCTTGAACACCATAGCCCTTGGGGGTGTGATTTGTCAGTGGGTGCTTTGGCAGCATCTTCAGCTTCTAGTGCTCTATGGAGCACCACGTATGGATCCTGTCTGTTCAGCAGCTGCTGGGGTAGAGTGGAGGTTGATGCTGGAAAGGGCATCCCTGTGCTGCCTTTCTCCGATTGCACATAAGCTACACTTGGTAGGATTTGGTGTTCACTAAATACACAGCATGCCTATAGAGTTAATACAACAGGCAGAGAAAATGTATACATTTAAAAGGGGGAAATCAGTGTCAAGCAGGCACCGTTCATGAGCACTCAATAGGTACGTATCTGAAAACTTGAAGCTCTTTACTATTTGATAGGAAAAATGTCAATTTTGATCATAAAAAGCTTAATCAAAAATTAAAACTTTAACAATCTGTTTCATTTTCAATAAACTTAGTTTTATTGGTTGAACACACCCTCTTATTTTTCAAAAAAACAAACCCTTTTGTGGGGTTCTATTTGTCTAGTCAAAACTGTGAATTTTAATGGGAAACCTCTACAAAGCGCAATGAATTTTTTTCCTCAATTTTCAGGGGGGGAAAAGGGCATTTTTTTGACTATTCTGATAAACACAAAGACCAGTGCTTGCTGTTTGGGTCGGAAGGTGCATGGTGTATCTCAGTTAAGTTTGATCACTGGTGCTCGGGGAAGGATATGAAGTCTCCCAAACCTATGTATGTACAGATGTTAGGAACTAGGGAAGATAATTATCAAAGCTTAAGAAAAGGAAGCAGCCTCAATCCAGCACAAAGTCTGATTCCGTACTACTGAATGTGTGCATATATTTCCAGGATATTCATGACCTTGGGGTGGGGGGCATCAAGAATCTTCTGTACCCAGGGTGACAAAGCACAACATAAGAGAGCATAATATAATGATTGCTTATGTGATGACAGCCAAATGAAGAGCTTCAGACCAACTAACTTCTCCCCTCCAATAAAGATAAGTAGGGATATGACTGGCACTTACCTTGGGATACATAAAAATTATTTTGTTTATAAACCCAGTCTGATTTGCACACTCCCTGTACTCTATGCATAGTATATGGTACCGCCAGTGCTGCCCACTCTGCTCCAGGCAACCACTTAAGTAAGTTTGTGTGTGTATGTAACTTTAAGCATGTGAGTATCTTAAAACAAAGTACATCCTTGGCTGGATAGGGGATAAGAGTGCTCAGCAAACTATAGGGCAGAGCCTATATAAGCAACACAAACTACGTCAGTTGCCAGAGTTCAGAAGTGTCTTGCATTTATTTTTTTTTACAGCAACAATGTTTGTCTATATTCTCAGTGATTAAGTTTCTAGTACCTGTGTGTGTGTGTGTGTTTACGCGTCTAAATATTGGGAGAGCTGAAGAGGAAGCATCCTTCTGTAGATACTGTTATGCATCCCGCTTGTATGGCATGCATGAACTACCTGCATCTTGCTTATGTTGAAAGGACTTGTTATGGGGGAATAAAGAGCTTGAAGCGTTCCTCACACCAGTTACAAAACTGCATTATGTGAGAACTGAATACAAGAGAGGAAGAGAAAAACCTGAGAGCATCAGGCAACAATAACAAAAGAGGATATTTAAATATTGGAACAGCTGCAGCTGCTTAACATGAATTTGGAATTAATATTCAGTAAAGCATTTAAATGTTTAATGCTAGCTGAGTTAGGAGAGAAGACTTCATTGCAAAGAAATTAATATTACAGAAACAGTATCTTGGTAGGTTCCGTTTAAGAAATTGTTAATATAAATTAGGGTAAATTACTGTGGGTAAATGGCAAAATTATTCGGGGGAAGAAAAAGGGGGAAAAAGTAGAAATCATGAAGCTGAAAATGGTGATGAGAAAATATAAAGCAAATAGCCCTATAAGTGAGGTTTTACAATGTTTGAGGCCAACATTCCCCAGCCTGACTGAATAATATAATAATATACTATTCTTACAGCACACAGCTAAGGGTGTGTCAGTATCTTCACTAAAAAGCCTTTTATTTACAGCGATATTTAAATTTGACAATTGAGTTTTTTTTCTCCAGGGTCAAATTTGGCAAACAGTCTCAGCCCAGCTGGAAATAGATTTGACAAATTTTGAGGGGGGAGTGGGGGGGGGGGGAATTGTTCTGTGTCCTCAGGCTCCACATGCTACAGAGCAAAAGAGGCAGTTTTAGCTTGAATAGAAACCTGTTTCCTTAAAGGCTGCTAAAAATAGCAATCTCCTTATCTAACAGCTTATCACAGTACTTTGGCCCTTCATCTCAGGGCTACTGCAGGTGAGCCATCCCCTACGTTCCCCAGCACCTCCATAGTGAATTAATGGGGATGAAAGAGTCGTACTCTTGGTGCATTCTGAAACCACTACAGGGTACTACGGAAATGTGAGCGGAGATTTTGAACCCAAGTTGTATGAAACCTGCTGCATTCTTCTTTTTTCTTCTCTTGTGGAGCCATTTTGGAAGAGCTATTCAATTCAATCCTCCCAAGCCAGAGACTGAGCTCCACAGTCACACTAAGGGCTTGTTTCAGAGTAACAGCCGTGTTAGTCTGTATTCGCAAAAAGAAAAGGAGGACTTGTGGCACCTTAGAGACTAACCAATTTATTTGAGCATGAGCTTTCGTGAGCTACAGCTCACTTCATCGGATGCATGCTGTGGAAAGTACAGAAGATCTTTTTATACACACAAAGCATGAAAAAATGGGTGTTTACCACTACAAAAGGTTTTCTCTCTCCCCCACCCCACTCTCCTGCTGGTAATAGCTTATTAAAGTGATCACTCTCCTTACAATGTGTATGATAATCAAGGTGAGCCATTTCCAGCACAAATCCAGGGTTTAACAAGAACGTCTGAGGGGGGTGGGAGTAGGAAAAAACAAGGGGAAATAGGTTACCTTGCATAATGACTTAGCCACTCCCAGTCTCTATTCAAGCCTAAGTTAATTGTATCCAATTTGCAAATGAATTCCAATTCAATAGTCTCTCGCTGCAGTCTGGTTTTGAAGTTTTTTTGCTGTAATATCGCAACTTTCATGTGATTGCGTGACCAGAGAGATTGAAGTGTTCTCCGACTGGTTTATGAATGTTATAATTCTTGACATCTGATTTGTGTCCATTTATTCTTTTACGTAGAGACTGTCCAGTTTGACCAATGTACATGGCAGAGGGGCATTGCTGACACATGATGGCATGTATCACATTGGTGAATGTGCAGGTGAACGAGCCTCTGATAGTGTGGCTGATGTTATTAGGCCCTGTGATGGTGTCCCCTGAATAGATATGTGGGCACAGTTGGCAACGGGCTTTGTTGCAAGGATAGGTTCTGGGGTTAGTGGTTCTGTTGTGTGGTATGTGGTTGCTGGTGAGTATTTGCTTCAGGTTGGGGGGCTGTCTGTAGGCAAGGACTGGCCTGTCTCCCAAGATCTGTGAGAGGGCTAAGGGCTTGGCTACACTTGCAAGTTAGAGCGCATTAAAGCAGCCCCGGGCATCTTAACTCCTGAGGTGTCACTGGTTAGGCATGTAGAGCACCTGGCCTCTGCAGCTGGAGCGCTCCTGGTAATCCACCTCCAGGAGAAGCATAAAGGCTGCTACGCCCTGGCTGAATTGCTTAGGCATCAGTGTGGACGAGGTGTTGCATTATTGTGCTGTGATTGGCCTCCAGAAACCTCCCATAATCCTCCGAAGTCAAGTGGCCACTCTTCTCATTGTTTTGAAATCGCCCGCAGGCATGCGGATAGCCCCTTTCAAAGCTCCCTTTTGGACAGCCGGAATGCTTATCTGCTCCAGGACCAAGCAAACCATTAGTGTGGAATGTTGCTGTTGTGAGTGTGTGTGAGACAGAGGTGGGGGAGGGCGGGCTGCTGCTGTCTGAACTTACAAGACAGCACGCTGATGCTCTCTCAGCCCCCCAAAACGCATTGGGTGCGGGTGGGGAGAGACACACAACACCCTCCCTGTCACGCTCCACGCCCTCCATTTGAAAAGCATGCTGCAGCCACTTGCACACTGGGATAGCTACCACAATGCACTGCTCTTTGTGGCTTTGCAGGAGCTGCTAATGTCGCCAAGCCAGTGCGCTTGCAGCTGACAGTGTAAACACACGGCAGCATTTTCCCTGCTGTGGTCTCCGAAAGCTGGTTTAACTCCCAGCGCTCTACACCTGCAAGTGTAGCCAAGCCCTTAGGAAGATTGATCTGGCAGAGTCCAACCAAAATAGCCAATTTACTCAGACTGGAATTTGTGATGCATTGAAAACTGTTAAAATTATAAGCATAATTTTAAATGGTCCTGGCTCCTGTTTTCATGCTAAGAGGCCCTGTAGGAAAGTGACTGAAGAAAGACAGGTTTCAGAGTAACAGCCGTGTTAGTCTGTATGCGCAAAAAGAAAAGGAGTACTTGTGGCACCTTAGAGACTAACCAATTTATTTGAGCATATGCATCCGATGAAGTGAGCTGTAGCTCACAAAAGCTTATGCTCAGATAAATTGGTTAGTCTCTAAGGTGCCACAAGTACTCCTTTTCTTTTTGCGAATACAGACTAACACGGCTGTTACTCTGAAACCTGTCATTAATGACACATACTCCTTGAATGAGGTGACAATGTGCTGCATCACTGCAAGAATGATACCAGTAGATTTAAAAAAAAAAAAAATCAGATTTAAAAATGGCCCTTAGTGAAATATAAATCTTAGACTTTTGGCAGATTGTGAGATCCACATCTTTCTATCTGCCAAGAGTCACCCTGGAACAAGCGGTAGTGAGTTGTACCTCTCTGCCTTAAGGAACAGCTTGTGTGTGTGCTCTCTCTCTTGCTCTCTCTCTGTGTTTTTGGTTCTTTAGTGTTAGGGTTCTGGATTCTAAGAAATAAAGTAGTGTTGTTTTGCAGTCTTCCAACAAGAGTACTTTGTTTTAATCTAACTTCTTTCTGTGCTGTGATCATGACAGAACGTACAGTAGATACCCACAATATGCAGCTGGAATTCTCAATCACCATTTCTAAAAAGGGGCTGTGTAAAACTGGGTAGTGACTAACAAGTACTCCTAGAGAAGTGGTGATGGGTCCAAGGTTTTTGGAAATAAATGATCTCTTATGGGATTTACCTGAGATTATCTAGTCCTGAGACTGAAATTTAATGCTGGACAAACAGAGGTGTTACAAGTCAGCACTGAGGTATATTAGCAAAATTCTGGTGTTAAAAAAAAGTCAAAGATTTATATTTCACTAAGGGCCATTTTTAAATCTGATTTTTTTTTTTTTAAATCTACTGGTATCATTATTGCAGTGATGCAGCACATTGTCACCTCATTCAAGGAGTATGTGTCATTAATGACAGGTTTCAGAGTAACAGCCGTGTTAGTCTGTATTCGCAAAAAGAAAAGGAGTACTTGTGGCACCTTAGAGACTAACCAATTTATTTGAGCATGAGCTTTCGTGAGCTACAGCTCACTTCATCGGATGCATGCCGTGGAAACTGCAGCAGACTTTATTTATACACAGAGAATATGAAACAATACCTCCTCCCACCCCACTGTCCTGCTGGTAATAGCTTATCTAAAGTGATCATCAGGTGGGCCATTTCCAGCACAAATCCAGGTTTTCTCACCCTCCACCCCCCCCCACAAATTCACTCTCCTGCTGGTGATAGCCCATCCAAAGTGACAAATCTTTACACAATGTGCATGTGTCATAAATATAAAGGGAAGGGTAAACCCCTTTGAAATCCCTCCTGGCCAGGGGAAAGCTCCTCTCACCTGTAAAGGGTTAAGAAGCTAAAGGTAACCTCGCTGGCACCTGACCAAAATGACCAATGAGGAGACAAGATACTTTCAAAAGCTGGGAGGAGGGAGAGAAACAAAGGGTCTGTGTCTGTCTGTATGCTGCGCTTGCCAGGGACAGAACAGGAATGGAGTCTTAGAACTTTTAGTAAGTAATCTAGCTAGGTATGTGTTAGATTATGATTTCTTTAAATGGCTGAGAAAAGAATTGTGCTGAATAGAATAACTATTTCTGTCTGTGTATCTTTTTTGTAACTTAAGGTTTTGCCTAGAGAGGTTCTCTATGTTTTTGAATCTAATTACCCTGTAAGATATATACCATCCTGATTTTACAGGGGGGATTTCTTTATTTCTATTTACTTCTATTTTTTATTAAAAGTCTTCTTGTAAAACACTGAATGCTTTTTCATTGTTCTCAGATCCAAGGGTTTGGGTTTGTGGTCACCTATGCAAATTGGTGAGGCTTTTTATCCAACATTTCCCAGGAAAGGGGGGGTGCAAGTGTTGGGAGGATTGTTCATTGTTCTTAAGATCCAAGGGTCTGGATCTGTAGTCACCTAGGCAAATTGGTGAGGCTTTTTACCAAACCTTGCCCAGGAAGTGGGGTGCAAGGTTTTGGGAAGTATTTTGGGGGGAAGGACGCGTCCAAACAGCTCTTCCCCAGTAACCAGTATTAGTTTGGTGGTGGTAGCGGCCATTCCAAGGATAACGGGGGTAATATTTTGTACCTTGGGGAAGTTTTGACCTAAGCTGGTAAAGATAAGCTTAGGAGGTTTTTCATGCAGGTCCCCACATCTGTACCCTAGAGTTCAGAGTGGGGGAGGAACCTTGACAGCATGATAATAAAGTTGGGCCATTTCCTGCACAAATCCATGTTCTCTCACCCCTCTCCCAAAAACCCCACACACAAACTCACTATCCTGCTGGTAATAGCTCATCCAAAGTGACCATTCTCCCTACAATGTGCATAATTAAGGTGGGCCATTTCCAGCACAAATCCAGGTTTTCTCACATCCCCCCCCACCCCCATACACACACAAACTCACTCTCCTGCTGGTAATAGCTCATCCAAACTGACCACTCTCCAAGTTTAAATCCAAGTTAAACCAGAACATCTGGGGGGGGGGTAGGAAAAAACAAGAGGAAATAGGCTACCTTGCATAATGACTTAGCCACTCCCAGTCTCTATTTAAGCCTAAATTAATAGTATCCAATTTGCAAATGAATTCCAATTCAGCAGTTTCTCGCTGGAGTCTGGATTTGAAGTTTTTTTGTTTTAAGATAGCGACCTTCATGTCTGTGATTGCGTGACCAGAGAGATTGAAGTGTTCTCCGACTGGTTTATGAATGTTATAATTCTTGACATCTGATTTGTGTCCATTTATTCTTTTACGTAGAGACTGTCCAGTTTGACCAATGTACATGGCAGAGGGACATTGCTGGCACATGATGGCATATATCACATTGGTGGATGTGCAGGTATACGAGCCTCTGATAGTGTGGCTGATGTTATTAGGCCCTGTGATGGTGTCCCCTGAATAGATATGTGGGCACAATTGGCCTATTTCCTCCTTGTTTTTTCCTACCCCCCCCCCTCCAGATGTTCTGGTTTAACTTGGATTTAAACTTGGAGAGTGGTCAGTTTGGATGAGCTATTACCAGCAGGATAGTGAGTTTGTGTGTGGGGTTTTTGGGAGGGGGGTGAGGGGGTGAGAGAACCTGGATTTGTGCAGGAAATGGCCCAACTTTATTATCATGCACATTGTGTAAAGAGTTGTCACTTTGGATGGGCTATCACCAGCAGGAGAGTGAATTTGTGTGGGGGGGTGGAGGGTGAGAAAACCTGGATTTGTGCTGGAAATGGCCCAACTTGATGATCACTTTAGATAAGCTATTACCAGCAGGACAGTGGGGTGGGAGGAGATATTTTTTCATATTCTCTGTGTATAAATAAAGTCTGCTGCAGTTTCCACGGCATGCATCCGATGAAGTGAGCTGTAGCTCACGAAAGCTCATGCTCAAATAAATTGGTTAGTCTCTAAGGTGCCACAAGTACTCCTTTTCTTTTTGTGTCATTAATGAGAAGTGATGTGTGACAGCAATGGAATGTCAGCCTAGGAAACTAAAAAATCATAAACTTTTCTCCAAAAGCTGTAATTAAAAACACTGTTATTTGCACTTCCCAACTCTGCTCCTCATCCTCCCACTTTGTTTAAAAAAACAAAACAAAAAAACCCTAAAACTGTATTCTGGGCAGTGGGGAGATCTTGACACAGTTGATGCATGATGAAAAAGAAATACAAGCTCCAAATAGATTTACTGAAGCTGTATTGTATTTAGAAGCTAAGATGAATGGCATGAATATTTTGGAAACAACCCTCCCCCCACACCCAAAGAGTAAGGAAATCTACAAAAAGTAATTATGACCCACTTAGATAACCTCTCTTCGTAGCTAATGTTATGGCTTGTTTCAGCCTTAGCTCTGGGTGCAAGGGACAGGAGGGCTAGGGGGCCAAGCATGACAGCATTCTGTGGGAAATGTTTAACCTAAATGCTTAGTGTAGTAGATTGTTTTCTTTTCCTGTATTAGCTGCTTGTGTGCTGCAATTTAAAGTGAGAGCTTCCAGGATCCACAGATAGAGAGAATCCTGATCTTTTTACATTAACAACTTCTTGACACACTGCTAAGCATGAACAGCCTTTCCATCTTCTTTGACTGCTCGCATAAACTCCCTGTTTATGAAAAGCCCAGACACGATCCATGTTATGTGCATGTTAACATATGCTGTGGTACATATGGTTAGTTTGTTCCTGTGCTCTTCAGAACCTACTACACATGTCCACCCAGTAGGTGGCAAACTCTAGTTGGCCCAATTAAAATAGTTGTACACTTTAAGGCCAGATGGGACCATTAGATCTGGTCTGATAGCTTATATAACAGGCCATAGAACTTCACACAGTATTGAATCCAATATTTTGTGTTTGACTAAAGCATACCTCCAGAAAGGCTTTATTTGAAGTCTCCAAGCAATGGAGAAACCACCACTTCCCTTGGTAGTTTTTGTTCCAGTGGTTAATCACCTTTATTGTTAAAAATCTGGACCTTATGTTTCTAATCTGAATTTTCCTGGCATCAGCCTTTTCTGCTAGTCTTTCAGTACCTTGTGTTGTCTCTCTGTGACGGTACCTACAATGTAATTAAGTCACCTTTCACTCTTCTGTTTTGATTAGCTAAACAGACTGAGCTTCTTAAGTCTTTCCCTTTAAGGAATTTTTTTCAGCTCTTAAATTTTTTTTTGTGATTCTCTTCTGCAGTGTCTCCAGTTTTCAACTTTTTTCAAAAATGGATGTCCAAACGGTATACAACATTCTAGTACCTGTCTCACCACCATATGCAAAGGTATACTATTAACGCAGTCTTGTTCTTCCCCCACTTTTCATTTGTGCAATTCGTTCTCTTAATACTACACAGCCAGCATCCAACTAATGTCTATCCTGACATCAAAGTGAAGGGGATTATTTTCCAAGTAGTGGAACCATCACAAATGATTTCAGAAGCCTTCTTTCCCAGTTTTCTTTAATGCATGATATAACATTCTGGAGTGCAATCCAGACCAGTTAGTTACTGTCACCCCTGCCCTGAAACCTGGGGTGCCTCACAGTGCTCTGCTGCTGAAGCTCCCAACCTGGGCTCCTTACTGCCAAATAGTATTTGGTCACACATGAAGAAACAGATTAGCTGATACTCAAAGGGCCTGATGCAAAGCCTGCTGTACTGTGAGGAAGACTCCTAATGGACTTTGGATCAAGACCATAATAAACAAGGGGTAGAAATGAGGTAAGTAGCTGACACTGAATCCTTAAAGATTTCCTTAAAGTTGTTCTAATTGTGTTAAGTCAAAAGTAAAAATATAATAATGAAAAATAATAAATAGGAAATAGAGGACAAAATGATACTGACATACTCATGTGTAAACACTGATCCAGGAGACTAAAATTAAGAGTGAAAAGTGGGACTAAGACACCTACCAGGAACAAGAACCGAAAATAACTTTCTCTGATATCAAATATACTCCACTCTGGCAGAAACTCCCCTTTTCCTTTCTCTCCTCTTATTGCCTTAACAGTGAAGAGTTGTGTGTGTGTGTGTTTAAAAATAAACAAATAAAACTGGAAATGAAGGAAGCAAGGCAGAGAGATCTTTGAAAGATGGAAAGGAACAAGAAGCAGCCAGGGCAGTTTCATAATGGCCTGCTCAAAAACTCACGGGTATGTGTCCTTTCAACTATAAACAGAAAACGAGGGAGACATCAATCAAGAATGCAATGGGTATATTAATATTTGCATGGAAAAGATCAAGGAAGCAGAATGAGTTAAATCTAATTATAGATATTAACATGATAAAGCCTCTAGTAACTGGACAAGGTGGTGAGATAGAAGCAAGAAGAGAGAAAGCAGGTTCACTAATTTTCAAGAAAGATGGTGAAACTAATAATGACTCAGAAAATGGCTGAGATCCTGAGCTCTTTTAATAAAATAATAATAAAAAATGCATTGAGGAAAGAAGACCATTAGGAAGTCTTGCTGTATAAAAGCAGCACTTGATTAAAAGCATACCAGGAAATTCTCAAAACCATGTAAAATGGAAGTGAACTGCTCCCTTTACCTCTTTTTTCCCCCACAAGAAAAGTGTGTGTGTGGGGGGGGAGAGATACATTTTAAAAAAAGTTAAAGTTAAAGCAACACTTACACTAGTAATTTGTAACTCACTTCTCTGTGTGAGTCTCACTTAACTGTGTCTCAAAGTGAGAGGCAGGAACACAAAGTAATACTTCAGGTACATTTGTCAAAAGCTCTGAAGTTCTTTTTTTAGAAGTGACTTCGGCTCCTAGGTTGGGAGGAGAGGGAAGACTCTTACCCCACACCCCAGACCATTTTTTACTCCACATCCTAACTCCAGTGGAAAAGCGTGTGTCTGTGCAGGGGGGAAGGATGTGAAAAGACAAAGTGGGATTTTTCCTAACTGAGTGAAACAAAATGACGACAAAATCCCTTCCTTTTTTTAAATATTTTTTGTGCGGGGTAGGGAGAAACCAGTTTGACCAGTTGTAATCCCAAATACTAATTAATTTCTGAGGTTACCAGTTTTGCTGCTTTTCAGAAAGGCAGGTTTTCTATTTTATAGAACTTATTTTGCATCCAAAGCTCCAGTTTTAAGACTATGAAATAAAGGCTATACTAACTCAAAGTTCACTGACTTGCTGTTATAACTCTAACTGCCCTGAGTCAGCAGCTACGTTATTTTCAATTTCTCACATTCAATATAGTATGATTCTCAGGTTTTATCTATATAATTTATAAGAGCTTCTTTACTTTTATTCCACATCTCCTTGGGGCTTAACAAAATAATTTTATTAGAAACCTACATTAAAATCAAACTCCATATTTTACTTTTTATGTATTTGTGGCTCAGTGAAAGGAAAGTTTGAACTCCTGATGTGAATCATCAGGAAATAAGAAGGGAATATAAAGCTCAGTAAACCAAAATTCTTTCAGGATAGAATTCTGATAACTTACCTTTAAGTAGCAGAATGTGTCAATTTACACAAAGTACAATAATGAAAATGCTTTCCATAGTTCAGAAAGGGCCTGATCCAGAGTCCACTGAAGTCAATGGAATGATTTCCTTGGGATTGATTTCACTGGGATCTAAATCAGGCTCTTAAGGTAGTTCAGTATTTTCTATAATGTTGAGGGCTCTGAATGTCTGATTTATGAGGTAGACAGGTAGATGAGGCAATATCTTTCACTGG
Organism: Lepidochelys kempii; assembly: GCF_965140285.1. NCBI lineage: Eukaryota > Metazoa > Chordata > Testudines > Cheloniidae > Lepidochelys > Lepidochelys kempii. Next base: position 92,859,207 of record NC_136383.1, read on the forward strand.
ACCAACTTCTATTGGTGGAAGGTATGAGTTAGAACTACACAGAGCTATTTGTCAGATCTGAGTAACTTTAAGTTCGAGGTGTTCATTCATATTTTGTGTGTGTGTTCTCAGAGCATTTCCTTTCAGCTCCTACATTTCTAGGTGGATCTGAGCTCCTGCTCTAGCTCAATCCTGCTGAAATAAAGAACGTTTGTATGATGATCCTTGAAGCTTTAGGATTTTTCATGGCATACTGTATACTTACACATTAACAGTAGCACAAGACTCTTCTTCATATGGAGATGATACAGCAGAATCTCTGTTCGAGCACCCAAATCCCTGCATCTGTGAGAACAATGAGGGAATGAAATTGAAATGAAATGTATCTTCATCCTAGTTCTACATGCCATTCTCAGATGTGATGACAAACAATCAGGAATAGCAGTTCTGGCATTTCAGACTCCCAGTAAAACAGTCACTGTTTTAACAGGTAGACCCACACTAAATACAGGTTTCAGAGTAGCAGCTGTGCTAGTCTGTATTCGCAAAAAGAAAAGGAGGACTTGTGGCACCTTAGAGACTAACCAATTTATTTGAGCATAAGCTTTCGTGAGCTACAGCTCACTTAATCATAAGTGAGCTGTAGCTCACGAAAGCTTATGCTCAAATAAATTGGTTAGTCTCTAAGGTGCCACAAGTCCTCCTTTTCTTTTTGCGAATACAGACTAACATGGCTGTTACTCTGAAACCTCTCATAAGTACTGTAATACAATCTATTATGAAAGTTGAACTTACAAATGTTGAATTATATACAAAAATTAACTGCATTCCAAAATAAAACAATGTAAAATTTTAGAACCTATAAGTCCACTCAGTCCTACTTCTTGTTCAACCAATCACTAAGACAAAAAGTTTGTTTACATTTGCAGGAGGTAATGCTTCCTGCTTCTTGTTGACAATGTCACCTGAAAGTGAGAACAGGCATTCGCATTGCACTGTTGTAGCCAGCATTGCAAGATATTTACGTGCCAGATGAGTTAAAAATTCATATCTCTTCATGCTTCAATCACCATTCCAAAGGACATGCATCTATGCTGATAAGGGGTTCTGCTCGATAATGATCCAAAGCAGTGCAGAGTGACGCATGTTCACTTTTATCATCTGAGTCAGATGCCACCAGCAGAAGGCTGATTTTCTTTTTTGGTGGTTCAGGTTCTGTAGTTTCCACATTGCAGTGTTGCTCTTTTATGACTTCTGAAAGCATATTCCACACCTCATCCCTCTCAGATTTTGGAAGGCACTTCAGATTCTTAAACCTGGGGTTGAGTGATGTAGCTATCTTTAGAAATCTCACCTTCGTACCTTCTTTGTATTTTGTCAAATCTGCAGTGAAAGTGTTCTTAAAATGAACAACATGTGCTGAGTCATCATCCGAGACTGCTGTAATATGAAATGTATGGCAGAATGCAGATAAAACAGAGCAGGAGACCTATAATTCTCCCCCAAGGAGTTCAGTCACAAATTTCATGAATTGCATTATTTTTTTAACGAGCGTCATCAACATAGAAGCATGTCCTCTGGAATGGTGGCTGAAACATGAAGGGGCATACGACTGTTTAGCATATCTGGCATGTAAATACCTTTCAATGCGGGCTACAAAAGTGCCATGCAAATGCCTGTTCTCACTTTCTGGTGACATTGTAAATAAGACGAGAGCAGCATTATCACCTGTAAATGTAAACAAACTTGTTTGTCTTAGCGATTGGCTGAACAAGAAGTAGGACTGAGTGGACTTGTAGGCTCTAAAGTTTTACTTTTTGTATCTGAGTGCAGTTATGTAACAATCTACATTAAGTTGCACTTCTATGATTGCATTACTTTATTATATGAGGAGACTTATTTTACAGTGCAAATATTTGTAATAAAAATATGAAGTGAGCACTGTACCCTTTGTATTCTGTGTTGTAACTGAAATCAATAGATTTGAAAATGTAGAAAAACCAAAAATATTTAATAAATTTCAGTTTGGTATTCTATTGTTTAACAGTGTGATTAAAACAGCAATTAATTTTTTGAGTTAATCGCGTGAGTTAACTGCGAGTAATTGACGACCCTACTAAATACATAGTGGAGGAGCTCTCCTGGCAGCCATACATGAGCATCACCAATGGTAAGCACTGGGCATTTATTATTACACACACTTCTAAAGCATTCTTCCCTTTATTAGCTCCACCTAGATGCTGGAGGCAAATTTTAGTATGTGTCCAGCTGGTTCATTTTTTCTTTTTAATAGAACTTTGCTGGTTTGTTATAACTTGTTTTGTTCAAAGCTTTATGGTAATTATTATCTGTATTGTGATAGGCAGCTGGAGGCTCCAGCCCTGTTGTGCTAGGCAAGGTACAAGTGTATGACAGAAATTATCTCGGGTCTAAAGAGGTTACAGCCTATTGGTTCATTTTTCCTCCACTACTTTTTCCATTGTTTAGCTTGTCTTTTTTCAGCTGTCTTTTAATTATCTGCTGTTGTGAAATAATTGTTCCCACTTTTTAATATGGGGTCTCTATTTGTTAGCACCCTGTTGCAGCAGAATGAGGAGCTACACCACCTGACTCCCTTGTCCTTATGCTGCCACACTCAGTTCTGTGTTAATCAAGTTTGTCATCCATTCCTCTGGATGGGTCCTTAATAGTCTGTCCCCTTCAAGATAAAGGGGAGTTGAAAGTTCCCTGACCCTAGTGGGGGCTGGACAGCCTTAGGTCTCCTGGTTTTAGAGCCACTTTCTCCAGAGTTGTTTTTGGCTGGAGTAGGTAGGGGAATCTGAGGCAACCCACTTCACTGGGTTCCAGCTCACAGTCCTTCGTGTCTTACAATTTCAACATATTTCCTTAACTATTTTTTTGGTAAATGCAGATACACTTCAGGTTGCTTGCTTTTTAAGGATAAGCATATTTCTTACATGGTTGCCAGGGAGAACTTCACAATGCACCCAACAGGCTGTTGTACAAATAGGTTTTTATTAGATCTGTTTTATTAGACCAGCTTGGCCCAATCCTACAACAATTTTACCTGTTTTCAGTCAAGGAGATTGTGGGTGCATGTTCTGAATGTCAATTTGATAACTACTTTAAGGACCAGTGATATCCTGGTCAGGGAGCTAGTAATAACTCCCCCTTTACAAGTCTATATAACAATGCTGGTACCACAAAGGCCCTGACCCTACAAACACACCTTTTCTCAGACAAGTAGTCTCATTACCATCGCTGGGTATGTTTACACAGCAAAGAAAACCCTGTGGCTGGCCCATGCCAGCTGGCTTGGGCTGCGGGGCTGTTTTGTTGCTGTGTAGACTCCTTGGCTCAGGCTGGAGCCCGAGCTCTGGAACCCTCCTACTCCACAGGGTTCTTAAACCTGGGCTGCAGCTGGAAGTCTAAACAGCAATGAAACAGCCCCACAGCCCGCATGAGTCCCCTAGAAAGGGCCAGCTGGGGGTATCTAGTTGCTGTGTCAACATACCACTGAGACTACTCATGTCCTTAAAATTAAGCACATGGTTACGGTATGCAAGATCAGGATCAAAGTTTGTAATCCTTCAGAATTACCTGGTAGCCAATTGACTCTTAATACAGGTTTCATTATAAAATAGTGTGCTCAGACATTTCAGTTTGTTTTCTGCTAGTTTAACAGCACTCAGTAAGTATGACAACCCAGTTCGTCACATAACATATCTTCTAAGGCATGAATGATTTCCAACTACAAATAATTTTTATCAAGATCTTGGTTAGTTATTACATTGTAAGAGTGAATGACTACATGCAAGATACTTTCTAGGATTTATCCAAGTTATAGATGTTGGAAAATTAGAGTTCTGTATATCCATGAAAGAAAATTCTTCACAAGACCTGTAGCAATGGATCGTCATGTTCATATCAAGCATGATTTTTCTAGAAGCAAAGTGGTAGTTAAGAGTACTCAGTGTTTTTGTTGGAATAATTAGATTATGCTATTGTGTACATTTATAAAATAATTTGACTTGTGAGATCTGGACCTCTCTCCTATAGTTTCTTGTGCTTTGAAAGCTTATATCATGGTCATGTATAGTAAAGTGCCACAGGTTTGCTTTGCAGAACCCCCCCCTTCCCCCCCCACTCCAATATTCATATTTTTGCTCTGGCATTTACAGCATTTGGGAAGGGCATCTGTCTGCAACAGCTAGTCTAATTAAACTCGGAGCCGAGGCAGGGAAGTGATGATGATGATGATGATGTACAGTACGCCCAATCTGCTCACAGTACAAAGCATGTCGTGTATGGCCTTCATAATTTGGAGAGCCTCCGTCAACAAATCTGCCCACTGGGTTAAAATAAATATCTAATTACATTAAATTCAAGTATTTTAGGTCCAATTCGCGTACACTTTCAAAATATCTGAAGAGAGATTAGAGAGAACCTACAAGGGCTATGACGAAAATCGGGAGCTGCCAAAGTATCCGAAAGTGCTGATTTCCTGAGTCTAATTTTTCTTAATGTTAAAAAATTTAATATTGCAAATAAATGTTTGAACCAATTATGAAACCCCCCTGTGTGTTCTCGTGAATGAGTCACAGCAATATTTTTCTTGGTGTAGCGCTAATTAGCTGCAGAGCAATGAAGTGTTACAGATGCTAGAGAGAAGAAAGGGAGCGATTTACTTTATGATTATGCTGTGGAGACTAAAAATCTCTGAGGCCCTAATTCTGCAAATTGTTCCCACAGGTAGACCCCTTGCCTGTCCCCTAAGGTCAGCGGGGCTCAGGCTGAATTGCAGAGTTGGGGCATACTCGGTCCATCTCATGCTCTCATCTTTTCACAAGTTCTCAAGGTAGCAAGCATGGTGAATATTGCACTCCAGGATATGTGGCATGGGGCGATTAACGGTCTGTCTGAATTAGTTAATACACATATGCATTTGGTATAATAATGAAAACGGTCTAAACTATTTGCAGATAAAGAGATCAACTTCACATTCATGGATTCACGTTGTTATTTAGTAGGGGCTGCACACTGCACACCTTGTGTAGGCTGAGTTTATTGCACACACCAGGGGCTCCTTGCATCCTTCCATTTGCCTGCCCCCACAAGCTCCCTGTGTTTCACCCTCCCATCCCCTTCTATTTCAGGGACCCTCTGCCAGGGGTTCTGTATGCTTCTCCTACGGTACTAGCAGCTTTGTGTGCATCCCCCATGCTCTGAATTCCCCCCAGGGCAGTGTCTGTATGCATCCCCTCCCATTCCAGGGTCCCCCAATCTCCCATCCCACTGTGCCTGGGCTTCTGTGTGCTCTATTCCACCCTCACTCCCACCATTATTCTTTCTCTCTGGCAGATAACTCAGTTAGGGTGTCACCATGTTAAATTCCAGTGAGAGGAAGTGAAGAAATGAGATGGAGTAGTTATGCTGGATAGAATTAATGGGTACTATAACTAGATGCTTGTTCTACAGACAATTGCAGAGGTGCTTGAAGCTGTGGCCGTGCTAAGCTGATGGCTGGGGCTCAATTTGTGCCCCTCCTCCCCCCGTTTCCCTTTCAGTTATCCAATTATCCTCCAAATCAATATGATCCTGAAGTCTGCTGCCTAGAATACTCTCTGAAACAGTGGAATTGCTCAGATGTGATTGCTGTATTCATAAATTAACACATTACAAACATAAATACAAACCGAGAAATGCCATCAAGTTGAGCATAAGGCCTTTGCAAATGTGGGCAGTGAGTATTTGGATGACCTCTAGGTAGCTGTCAAATTATCACTAAAGCATTGATCCTACATGTATGTATGCAAGTGAATAATTTTAACATGTGTGAGTAATCCTGAAAGTGAAAAACTATTCAACCAAGGGTTTGCAGAATTAGGGTCTTAGTGCTTATTTATTCTGCTTTACTAAACATGAATGACAACTATCTAAAGAATGTTGAGGAAAAAGCAGGGGGAAAAATGAATGAAGCTTTTCCATGTAAAATATTTTTCTTTTTTCATCCAAAGCTGTAGTCATCAGTCATTTCCCTGCTTTTGAAAAGTTTGTCATCCAATCAGGGAGAGGAAAAGACAATGCCATGTTACATAGGTAATCAACCATACATCACAAATAAAGACTATCAAACAATCAAAGTAAAGAGTTTGCCAATAACCCTGGTGATGATGTTGAAACTACTTATGGAATATTTATGAACAATTATGTTCACAAATTCTTTTCAAACCCATCTTTATTTCTGTGAACAGAAATAGTGAATAATTCGAATAGCTCCATTTTAGTGTGCATGGGCAGAATTGCTGATATATCAATAATAAATTCCAGATGGAGGAAACTGGTTTAGGGAAAAAATCATCCCAGACTTTCATTCGCCCAAGACATCTTTGCCCCCCATTAATTACTCTAATGTTATTTGTAAACAATGAACACATTAGATTCAGCAGCAAAGTTGATTTATGATGTAATGTGTAAAAAGAAAAGGAGTACTAGTGGCACCTTAGAGACTGACCAATTTATTTGAGCATGAGCTTTTGTGAGCTGTAGCCACAAAAGGTGCCACAAGTCCTCCTTTTCTTTTTGTGAATACAGACTAACACAGCTGCTACTCTGAAAGATGTAATGTGTGTTCCTGGAGATGTATTCAGCCAAAACTACAGTCCCTCTTTTCAAAAAGAGCGCTTTCTACGTTCCTGCATTTGGCATGGTGCAATTACTCATCTGTTTTTCTTAACGCATTTCAAGTTTTGAAAATGTCTTGAGCCTTGGAAGTGAAATCTCTTTGAAAGTCACAAAGCCCTGTCAGTGAGCAACCTCAGAATTCATTTATAGGTTAGACAATCAGGCACCATGGCACTAGCCTTTGGACATAGAGCATTTGTTATTAGGATCTATGGTGGAGTTTCTGCTTTCCCTGCTGCTGGCCATTGCATCTATCTTCCTGACATGTCAATTACTTTCTGTCATGAAGGGTGGGGTAGGGAGAGGATTTTCAGCAACACTTCAATACAAAATAAGGGAATTTATCGTGATCTAATTTTTCATAAGGAGCCTAACAGGCAAGAGTGAAAATCAAAAGACCCAACAGAAAAAAAAAATCATACCCATGTAGCAGAGGTCCACTGTGTCACTAGCAATGTACACAAGCAGTTGATCTACTGCAGTTGTTACTGCATGGCAGGAATGGCACTGTTGAAGAATGTGAGAGGATTCCTCCTGTACATGTGTGTACACACACCCACATTTTCCAAGCATTGTTAAAGCTGGACTTAGTTTCAAGGTATTTCAATTCAGGACATAAATAAAGTTCTGACTCTTTTGAAAAGTGCATGATGAACAAAAACAAGGTATTGTTTTCTCTTAGTCTGATCTATCATTTTTGTATGTTATGACTAACCCAAGAATTTCTGTAACAGACCAAGAATGGTAAGAATGTATCTACATGACCTTTGTTTCCCTGTAACCTGGAGACAAAGATGGGGGCTTGTTACAGTATATGTTGCATCATTAACTATAGATTGATGCAATGTAGGAACTAGTATTCAAACATTTCATAAATTTTCAATTGCATTTTGATTCAGCAAAAATCACATAATTTTTTCCCCTCTTCTGCATACACATTTTTGTTCTCAGTAGTGTTTAGGGAAGAGTGTGTACTCATTCACACCAATTTTCTTGTGCAATACAAATGTACATTAGTGTATGATCATGCATATATGCACGAATGGTGTTCAGCTGGCCATTCTCAGACCCTGGACTTGATTTGCCAATGCCTGGTACTTTATTTACATGTGTGCAAAGTAGGCATAAAGTGCTCCCATTCTGATTTTTCATGCCTGCTTTGTACTCTGTTTGTAGAGGTGTGCCTGAATAAACAAAGTGCAAAGCAGTTGAGAATCTGGGCCATAATCTTTGTGGCTTTGGTAGTGAGGGTAGAATTAATGTAGTTAATCAAATGGGTTTACAAGGGTTTGTGAATACACCCTACAGTTTATCCATGGCCACACCCCAGGCTCATGAGAAGTTAAATGAGACAGACAAGGATCTAGCCAGACTCTTTGCAAGTAAGACTGTACATACATACGCCCAGATGCTCAGCTGGTGTAAACTGGTGTAGCTTGATTGTGGACCTATTACTTGGTGTGAGTGTGATAAGAAAATTACGTATAAAGTTTGCTGTAAACCACAAATGAAATTGCTTTCAATGGATTATTTCTGCCTTTGAGTCAGGAAGGAATCCATGTAATGTGAGGCTTATGTACATGAGCTAGAATATAAAATAATGCATAGGTACTCCCAAAGAGCCATGGGGCCTACCAGACTACAGTTCACCTCCCTGTTGCTATAGATAGGCATATTGGTTGTCAGATGCAATTAGCATGAAGGGACCCCCATACCTGAGACTTTAGACCCTCAGGGACCACAAGGGCAACCACTACTTCTCACAGTGCTCCCATCTCCCTTCACTCACTTATGTTTATAAAAAGGAGAATGGAATATAGTTTGGTTTACATTGTATACAAATCACTATTTTGTTTAGTTAATGCTGCTTCTACATTCTTAAGCCAAATATTAATTTACTCTGGACTTCCAAAAGTCTCTAACTAATTGTCATAGTCAGGCGATTGTGAGTGAATGATACAATTCTTACAGAAGTGCTGCTTTTAAAACATAGCAGTGGGTCATCATTCAAAGGTCTGAAGTCACAGCAGTTGAGAATAAGGTTTGTGAGAAGCCTCATGTGTCTGAATTTGAAAATGATTAGGTTTGCTCTCCACTTAGAAGAGAGTGTGGGGGAAAATGAGGAAAATGAATACAGTAGATAAGACTCCTCCTTGCGGCAGACTAGTTTAAGGGGGTTGTTCTTATATCGCTAATGTGACTTTCTCAAAGTTAGTTAAACAAAACTCCATTTTCCCCAACTCCCTCCCTAGGGATTTAAGATATAAACACAATGGGTTTCAACTTCTAGTTAGATTTCCATAGCTTGAAAGCCACCAAAGAGTTTGAGAGATCCATGAATCCTCAAACTACTCCAAATTGTATCCATTCGTGTTCTAAATGGATTTTTTAGCCTCTCGGAGGCAGGTGCTTTTTCTCCCAGCTGCTCATGCTGTGCAGTTGCTGAGTCACTTTCAAGTTTAAATGTATATTTCACAGCTGAATCGGGGCTGTACAAATGAACTGCTCAACTTAAAGACAGCCTGGTCATCTGCAAAGCACTGATAAGCCAGGCAGTTGATGGCTGCAGTGCTTCTCCTTGAAGTTCAGTTGTCCTCTTCAAAGGAAAACTGCCACCTCCGTTCCATCATCAGTGCTTTAGAGATGGTTGGGTTGATTTGAAGTTTAACTTCTACTTAAGAAATGAAAATTGGAGCTGTTTTAAATGCTCCCAGTTTAGGTTTTTAAGTAAAACGCAAAAGTAGCCAGGACACTTCTGCTGCACTGTGAGTGCAGCAGCTGCTGCACTCACAGAGACAGACAGCATCTCTCCGAGATGCCTGGATTCCTGGTCACCTAGGAGCTTCTGAAGGGGACCACCTACCTCATCGGGTTTCCAAAGAGATCCATCAACTGTCTCCTCCCACCTGGCTCACTACCGCTCCAGAAGAAGATATTTTTCAGTTGAACTTTCACATAAGATGAAATTTCAACAGTTTCAGCCGGGTTTGACTTAGTTCCCAATTAAGTGTACAAGGAGTCAATGGCTTCTCCAGCACTGCTGAGTCCAGTGGCTGAGCGGGAGGAGACAGGATGGATACACGGGGGAAGAATAATGCCTTTTCTACTAAACACTATATGCTTTAAAATGTATTATGGGAGAAGAAAAACCCCAGTTGTTCCTCCTTTCCCCCATCTTATGTACATAATGAGAGAAGTCACATTTAGAGGACCACATTTTCAAAAATCTCTGATTTTGTGACCGTTTAGATGTTTCAGTCTGACTGTGATACAATTCTATTTAGGTATGCCACTTCTGTCATTTTCACTTGCAGTCACTTGTACCCAGAACTGACAGAAGGTGTAAAGTTAGCGGCTGAGTTAAAGTTCCTTTGAAATTTTGGCCTTTTATCTCAATAAAATAACTGGGTAATGAGGCTTTAAACAGAACTGTGGAATTACCTAAAAGACCTAACTGGCCCTTCAAAACGTATTTAATTAGTGTCCAGTGCCATTGATTATGGTATTGCTCTAGAAATAATGAGAGCCCTCTAATTAGTTATCAGTGTTGTTAATCTCAAATGTAGAGGGTTTTTAAATTTTCTTTGTGTTTCTTCCTTTTAGACCATAACAGATCATATAATGGGACCCAGTACAGAGAGCTGCTGATAAATGGGATTTCCTCCTAAAATGGTTAAGACCCATAAGAGCTTGTAATGCACTACTTTCCCTAACTCATCTGTCAAATTTAGGGCTTAATCCTGCATCTATTGAAGTACTGACATTAATGGAAGTATTACCTATAACAGGCAATAATAACTATTAATAATAGATAAATGAGCCCAGTTGTATTAATATCCCCTGTTGTTACTACTTTTATGTGTTTGTCTAATTCTGGTCAAATTAATTATACTTGACAATTTTTTCACATGTGGTGAAATATTCTCTTATTCTGTCAATACTCATCAACACCGCCTTATATAGTACACAGTATATCTTTAACCAGTCTACTTAATAGAAATAATGTCAGTTTTCATGGGTCTTAAGACTATGGATGAACTAGCAAACTGGTCTAAGATAATATTTCATGGCTTCCTCCTAATTTTTCATTGTATCAGTTCTTCCTATTTTAATGTTTCTTGAAAATTGTTTTTCTTAAAATATATCACAATTTGTTTTTCTTTATTTGGATGCATGAATTATAAATTACAATGCAATAACACACTCCAGGTAATCCATTTCAGGTTGATTATCTCTCTGCTTGAGTGGTTAAAAGCCATTTAGCCTTCTGTCTTATGCCTTTGAACACCCCAACAGCGTGCAATAACCATTCAGGAACTGTAGGGTGCAATGCATGAAGGTACTTAGTTGCCTAAATCCCATTTTTAGGTACCATTGTGATCAACAAAACTCCTACTTGGATGCCGCCTAACCCTGTAAGTACCTAAAGTTTTGCCTCTGGGCATGTGCACTGCTACCTCCCTCTAGGCACCCAGGCACAAGGCGGCTCTCTCCCGCCAATCCACAGAGTGATTCACAAACCAGGAAAGACAGGCATTCAGCTGCCAAAGTCCTGTGCAGGGCCCAATACGGTAGATGTGCTCAGAGGCTGCTTACCAGATCAGGCTCCTCAGGCAGGCTCACAAAAAATGAGGGAAGTGGGGTGTAAGGAGGAACTCCCTTATGACCTGTAGCCTAGTGGGTAGGTGTCTCCTCCTGACAAGAAAAACAATAACAAAATGTGGAAATGGCAGAGGTGCTTAATGACTTCTTTGTTTCGGTTTTCACCAAGGAGGTTGGTGGTGATTGGTCGGCTAACATAGTGAATGCCAATGAAAATGAGGTAGGATCAGAGGCTAAAATAGGGAAAGAAGAAGTTTAAAAATTACTTACACAAGTTAGATGTTTTCAAGTCACCAGGGCCTGATAAAATGCATCTTAGAATACTCAGGGAGTTGACTGAGGAGATATTTGAGCCATTAGTGATTATCTTTGAAAAGTCATGGAAGAAGGGAGAGATTCCAGAAGACTGGAAAAGTGCAAATATAGTGCCAATCTATTAAAAAGGTAAATAAGGACAACCCAGGGAATTACAGTCCATTCACCTTAACTTTTGTACCCAGAAAGATAATGGAACAAATAATTAAGCAATACATTTGCAAACGTCTAGAAGATAAAAACGTGATATATAACAGTCAGCATGGATTTGTCAAGAACAAACCATGTCAAACCAACCTGATAGCTTTCTTCGTCAGAGTAACAAGCCTTCTGGATAGAGGGAAAGTGGTAGACGTGGTATATCTTGACTTTAGTAAAGCTTTTGATACTGTCTTGCATGACCGTCTCATAAACAAACTATGGAAATACAATCTAGATGGAGCTATTATAAGGTGGGTGCATAACTGTTGGGAAAACCATTCCCAGAAAGTAGTTATCAGTGGTTCACAGTCATACTGGAAGGGCATAATGAATGGGGTCCTGCAGGGATCAGTTCTGGGTGTGGTTCTGTTCAATAACTTCATCAGTGATTTAGATAATGGTATAGAGAGTACACTTATAAAGTTTTCAGATGATACGAAGTTGGGACAGGTTGCAAGTGCTTTGGAGGATAGGATTATAATTCAAAATGATCAGGTCAAACTGGAGAAATGGCCTGAAGTAAATAGGATGCAATTCAATAAGGACAAATGCAAAGTACTCCACTTAGGAAGGAACAATCAATTGCACAAATAGAAAATGGGAAATGACTGTTTAGGAAGGAGCACTGTGAAAAGAGATCTGGGGTCATAGTGCACTACAAGCTAAATATGAGTCAACAGTGTAACACACTTGCAAAAAAACCAGCCATCATTCTGGGATGTATTAGCAGGAGTGTTGTAAGCAAGACATGAGAACTAATTCTTCTGCTCTACTCCTCACTGATTAGGCCTCAACTGGAGTATTGTGTCCAGTTCTGGGTGCCACATTTGAGCAAAGATGTGGACAAATTGGAGAAAGTCCAGAGAAGAGCAACAAAAATGATTGATGGTCTAGAAAACATGACCTATGAGGGAAGATTGAACAAACTCAGCTTTTTCAGTCTGGAGAAAAGACTGAGAAGGGACATAAAAGGTTGTTAGGAGGAGGAGGAAGAAAGTGTTTTTCTTAACTCCTGAGGATAGGACAAGAAGCAGTAGGCTTAAATTGCAGCAAGGGAGGTTTAGGTTGGACGTTAGGAAAAAATTCCTAACTATCAGTGTGGTTAAGCACCAGAATAAATTGTGTAGGAAGATTGTGGAATCTCCATAATTGGAGATTTTTAAGACCAGGTTAGACAAACACCTGTCAGGAATGGTCTAGGTCTTACCCTGTCATGAATGCAGGGGATGGGACTAGATGACCTCTTGAGGTCCTTTCCAGTCCTATGATTCTACAAGAAGGGATTTGAACAGGGGATCTGCCACCTTTTGGATGAGTATCCTAATCACTAGGCTATAGATTCATTTTCTTTTGCTGGCCCAATTAATATTTAATTAAATAATTGAATAAAGTGCAACAACTTAATAAGAGAGATTGAGGGACACCCACATCAGACTATCCCATACCTAGCAGTTAGGGCACTCACCCGCAAGCTGGTAGATCCATGTTCAAATCCCTTCACTTTAACAAGCTGAGGGGGGACTTGACCTGCGGGTCTTCCACATCCTGAGTGAGTAACCGATCCATTAGGCTAAAGCTTATAAAGAATCCCCTTCTTTTTCTCTTTCCCCTCTCCCCCCCCATTTTGTGTGAACTCACCTGAAAGGACAGATTCAGTAGGTGGCCTCTAAGCGTACCTACCAGGCCCCGTATGCAACCTAGGCGGGTGAACACCTACCATCTCCCAGTTCATCAATCACAAGCAGAGATAGGCCCTTCCCTGCAGGGAAGGGGAGACTCAGATGACTATCTCCACGAGAGGGATGGGGCTTGGCACACACCCTTCTGATCATCCTATTGGCTATCTTAGGCAGCTCCTCACCTAGCATGCTGGTTTGGTGGTTCGTATTCTAAGACATCTATCTCTCCCCAGCTGTTATATATGCAGCCTAACTCTGGCTTTGGGGATCTCGGTGCTCTTTCTGTGATTTTTTTTTCTAGGTGCCTAAAAGTTAGGTGTTGTGACACTCAGAGTCACAATGTCTAAATCCCTTTGTGGATCTGGGTCTTAGTGTCTGTCATGGCCCATTGGTTTAATTTAAAAAGATAAACTAGGAGCATTATTACACTCTGCTTTAACTTTTTCCAATATAAAGTTGTCCTACCATGGGAAATTAGCAATGGTATTCACCATCCCTGAAGAGAAAATTCATAGATTTTTAAGACCAGAAGGGACCATTGTGATTGTCTAGTGAAAAGGCTTCTGTTATAGTCTAATGGACTTTAAGGCCAGAAGGAACCATCATGATTACTTAATCTGACCTCCTGCACATTACAAGCCACAGAACCTTGCCCACCCACTCCTATAATAGTTCCTTAATCTCTGGCTGAGTTACTGAGGTCCTCAAAAAAAGATTTAAAAACTTTAAGTTGCAGTGAATCCACCATTTACACTAGCTTAAACCTGCAAGTGACCCATGCCCCATGCTGCAGAGGAAGGCGAAAACCTCCACTGTCTCTGACAATCTGACCTGGCGGGAAATTCCTTCCTGACCCCAAATATGGCAATCAGTTAGACCTTGAGCATATGGGCAAGACCCAGCTGCCAGACAATGGGAAAGAATTCTCTGTAGTAACTCAGCCCTCCCCATCTAGTGACCCATCACCGGCTGTTGGAGATATTTGCTACTAGCAGTTACAGATCGGCTATGTGCCATTGTATGCAATCTAATCATACCATCCCCATCCATAAACTTAACAAGCTCAGTCTTGAATCCACTTACATTTTTGGCCCCCACTGCTCACCCAGGAGGCTGTTCCAGAACTTCACTCCTCCAATGGTAAGAAACCTTAACCTAATTTCAAGTCTAAACTTCTTGATGGCCAGTTTACATCCATTTGTCCTTGTGCAAACATTGGCACTTAACTTTAAATAACTCCTTCCCCGCTTGATATTTTATTATAAAATTTCTGTTCCCCATGTAGGTGTTTATAGAAGAATCATAGAAGATTAGAATTGGAAGAGACCTCAGGAGGTCATCTAGTCCAACCCCTGCTCAAGGCAGGGCCAACACCAACTAAATTATCCCAGCCAGGGCTTTGTCAAGCTGCGCCTTAAAAACCTCTAAGGAGGAAGATTCCACCACCTCCCTAGGTAACCCATTCCAGTGTTTCACCACCCTCCTAGTGAAATAGTGTTTCCTAATATCCAACCTAGACCTTCCCCACTGCAACTTGAGACCATTGCTCCTTGTTCTGTCATCTGCCACCACTAAGAATGGCCGAGCTCCATCCTCTTTGGACCCCCCCTTCAGGTAGTTGAAGGCTGCTATCAAATCCCCCCTCACTCTTTTCTTCTGCAGACCAAACAAGCCCAGTTCCCTCAGCCTCTCCTCGTAAGTCATGTGTCCCAGCCCCCTGATTGTTTTCATTGCTCGCTGCTGGACTCTCTCCAATTTGTCCACATCCTTTCTGTATTGTGGGGGGGGACCCAAAACTGGACGCAATACTCCAGATGTGGCCTCACCAGTGCTGAATAGAGGGGAATAATCGCTTCCCTTGATTTGCTGGCAATGCTCCTACTAATGCAGCCCAATATGCCATTAACCTTCTTGGTAACAGGGGCACACTGCTGACTCATATTCAGCTTCTCATCCACTGTAATCCCCAGGTCCTTTTTCTGCAGAAGTGCTGATTAGCCAGTTGGTCTCCAGCCTGTAGCGGTGCATGGGATTCTTCTGTCCAAGTGCAGGACTCTGCACTTGTCCTTGTTCAAGCTCATCAGATTTCTTTGGCCCAATCCTCCAATTTGTCTCAATCACTCTGGACCCTAACCCTACTCTCCAGCATATCTACCTCCCCCACCCCAGCTTAGTGACATTTGCGAACTTGCTGAGGGCGCAATCTATCCCATCATCTAGATCATCAATAAAGATGTTGAACAAAACCGACCCCAGGACTGAGCCTTGGGTTACTCCTCTTGATACCAGCTGTCAACTAGACCATGTTAGGGCATGTCAGGCTCAATTAAGAAGGAGACCCAGCTGAGAAGGAGCTGGGTGGCTAATATAGAGGAAGAGTTTCAGGGTAGAAAAGAAGGGAGGGGAGTGCAGGGGGAGAATAGGTTCTGAGGAATTCTGGCAATAGGCTAGGATAGATGCTGAAAAACCACAAGGGTGGAGTGACCCCATGTAATGAACCTTGCTAAAAGGGCAGGAACCCAATTGCCAGGGAGAAATTGCTGGGAAGTGTTGCTCATTACATGAACTAGAAAGGACCCTGCAGGGACTAGAAAGGGGCTGGGGAAAAGGGCCTAGAGATAGACCAAGGTAGGAAGAAGTCCAGGGGAGCAGCAAGGGGATGGAGGAGAAGACACTGCTCAGTGTAGGGTCCCTGGGCTGGAAAACAGGAGAGAGGGAACTTAGATTCCCCCTACTGATCACCAAAGAAAGTGTTGGAAAGCCTTCTGATACAAGGGGTAAGGCTAATAGAAGCCCTGCAACAAGAGCTGTAAGGACCACTGGGCCTAGAGACAGAGGCCAAAGACCTGACATAAGGTGGTAATCTAACTATTTGTTGGCATGATTTTGTCACTCCGGAAGGGCATGGGAGTGGGGGGAAACTATGAAATCTGAGTCACAAGAAGTGGACCACTGGAGGACTGGAGCAGCTATCAGCAGGAGGTACCAAAGGAGGAAAGCCTGATACCCCACACCTAGCCACAAGGGAGTGCTTGCATCAGTGAGTCACTCTTCAGCATTAGCATCCACTTTGCACAGATGTAAATGACAGCAAAAGCTGCAGGGCATTGGAGAATTAGACAAATATTCTGCAAACCCAGTAATTGATGTTAAACTTTAAATAAACAGGAAACTTTTATCAAATAGTATTTGTTCATACTCTACATAAGAACCTGTGGCAGGAGGAAATAGTTATACTCTGTACATTATGTTTAGAAAATATGTATTGAATGGCAAATTATTTGTAAATTTTTATCTAACAATGATAAAACCTGATCTGCATACTATTTTTACAGTTATCTGACCCTTAATTTAAAAACAAACCATAACAGCCATGGACTTTCTGCACTGATGTACAGAGTTTCTATAGAGGAGCACATTTGCTGTTTGTTAATAATACTCTGCAGAATAGCTTGTTCCCAACAGAAAAAAATCATTGCCCCTCTTTACATGCAGGGCCTAGCAAGATCACTGCATTACCATAGTTTATGCTTCAGATTCTTGTATAATTGAAATGCAGAGAAACAGGTACAGCAATAAAGTAATTTTAGATTTTTGCTATGGAAACAAATTTATTTCTAATTTCTAGAAGGAAATAATAAACCCACCAGGACAATGCCACCTACTCTTGCCAGCATGTGCTCTAGCAACATTGTTCTGTACAGAGCCTAATTCTAATAATTTCAGATAATTCCAAGCAACAATCAGTAGGGAGCTGGGAAGAAGGGAGAGCATATTAAAGACAAACTTTTTCAGGAATTAAAGGTGCAACATTTTCTTAACCTATTTTATATTGGTACTTTTCCAAAGGTCTGGTGTACTTTGTCAAATGCACCTGTAACACAGTAAGATCTGAATTATCATATGTTTGGCAAACAGACAGAGTGGAAAAAATATAAAAAGCTCCGTTAACAAGAAAAGCTGATCTCTAAGACATTGGTTCTATGCTGAGTGGAATCCAGCCTTAAGATTCATCCTGTTCCTCCAACTCTCCTAATACTTATTGACACCTGCTACTGCTGTATAATGAATGGGCCTTTAATTTACAAAGAAAAAAAAATTGGTCACAAAACAGTTATAGTTGCTTAACAGGAATAGCTCCCCACCCATGACCCTTAAAAACAAGAAAATGCTTATTCAGGTATCCTTCTTTAATATACCTTCAACCCTACCCAAATGCACATGGCAGATCACTTTCACTGACAGACTCTGCCTCATTCCTCACAGTTACTCTATAGAGTAATACTTTAACTCTATTTTCGCCAATAGCAATGTACGTCTCTGGTAGGCATACATTTACAGGTGAACTGTATAATGTGGTGGTTTCTCACAGGGAAGTTTGACCTCATGGTTGGGTCAGAAGAGGAGCCACTTTCTATCAGGTCCTGAGGCTGTGGTCCATAGGCCTGCTTCAGAGTGAAGACAGAGGTTTAGTGAGGCCTGGTGACTTTCTATAGCTATAGTTAAGACAATCCTGGGTGGATTTTCATGGGGGTTAGAAAAAAGGGTACCCTTTCCATAAGGAGCCTGCAAGCTTTTCACTCACTGGTGCAGCCTGATTTCAACTGTTTCAGAAACTACGTCTGTAATTTTTGTGCCTCAGGTTCACATTGCGGATAAAAATCCATTGTAATAGTGTGTCTGCTAAACTCCTCCCACCATAGGAATTTCCTGTCACTTGTTACTCAATACTAAATGTTTTTGAAAGTATTTCTCCTGTTTGATCTGTGTAATCCAAACTAACGCTTTCTGGAGAAATATACTGAGGGCCCAATCTGGCAGTTGTTGCACACTCCATTTCCCTAGTCAGGCTGTTTTTGTGTAAGAGCACAAACACGTCATGGTCCTTGAGGCTAAACTATGCTCCTGCATGGATCAGAAAAGGATGCATGTAATCAAGGAGTTATGGACTGACCACTTGGAAGTGATGGTTATATCCAAAGGGTAGACAATAGACTGGTTGCTCTTGTAAGAATGAATGGGTCAATTTTATGAATTTGCCAACGTGCCAGTTAAATTTTAAAGCTGAAATATAACAATCTGGATTTGCCAATTTAATAAGTGTTATAGCAATAGCTGAATGGAATTAAAAAAAAAAAAGGGGGGTCATCCTAACTTAGAGGCCAGGGAGCATTAGCTTACTAATTTTAATGATGGGTTCTTTTCACACTGGGTTCTGCTTTTACCTTGGGTAGTAAATTCCAAATCAAGCCACTTAGCTTTCAACTATCAACAAGTTTACCAGTTCACCAAGAATCACACGCTTATATAACTAATAGTTTTTATAGATTGTTAGGATATCAAAGATTCTAGGGAAGTACTAAATACAACGTGCTGTGTTGTAAGCAACTGACATAAACAGCATTGAGGTCAAGCATTATATCATAGAACAGTGGTTTTCAAAGTTCGGGGCGTGACCCAGTACTGAGTTGCGGAATGCAGGCACTGGGTCACCTTGCTCAGCACCCAGAGACCCTGTCGGCTGGCCAGTAAAAACTAGTAGTCCCTACCTGCTCTGACACCATGCTCTGCCCCAGAAGAAGCCAGCAGCAGGTCTGGCTCATAAGCAAAGGGGCCATGGGGCTCTGCTCACTGCCCCTGCACTGAGCACCGGCTCCACACTCCCATGGACCAGTTCCAGGCCAATGGGAACTGGGGGGCAGTGCCTGTGAACAGAGCTGCTGGCCACTTCCGGAGCGCTACACGGTCTGCGGTGCCAGGACAGGCGGGAAGCCTGCCTCTGCGCCCGGGTTGTGCCACTAACCGGGAGCCGCCGGAGCTAAACCTGCACCCCAATCCCCTGCCCTAGCCTGGAGCCCCTTCCTGCACCCCAACCTCCTCATCCCCAGCCCCACCCCAGAGCCTGCCCCCCCAGCCCAGAGTTGTGACCCCCCTCCCACACCCCAAATCCCTCATCCCCAGCTCTGTTGAGTTGCAGGCATCAACAATTTTCTTTAACGGGGTCTCCAGAAAAAAAGTTTGAAAACCACTGTCATAGAATGATACAAATCACCAAGATTTCTTATGACACTTGCTTACAATCATCATTTATTTAGTATGTCTAATAGTTATCACACTTCAAGTAATTCTCCAAGGAGTAAGGATGTAATTTTCTTGTAAGGCAATCTCAGGAACCTGTTATTTCTAGCATTTGGTTTAAAACATTAAAAGCAACTGCTTAAAATTATTGTTTGAGATTCTGTTAGGCCCATTTACTTGGACTTACAAAAGAGAACAACATTTAGCATTACAGTAGGATCGTGAACCACGTGTACGGCACCTTCTTGAGGTATTAACGGTCTTTATTCAGCCAACTGAGGTGATTCTGCGGTTCCCCCCACTTTCTGCAGGTGCTAACAATGAATAAAACCAAACCTAGACAGCCACATATTTCCTTGTTTAACTATCTGTCCACTCCCCCTAGTGGCTGGTCTATTATACACATTATAGCATTTCCCTACATTTTAAGTATTTACTACACAACTTACAAAACTATCAATAATAATTAGAAATGCATTGCAAATAATAAACAAATAGGCAGTCAATCACTATTACACTTAATCTTTCATGTATGTAGATGGACGTTTCTCACATGTGGAACACCTCAGTTCAACCACTGCAAAAGGTAATTCTGCCTTCACTGCTGCATTTTCAGAAACCACTTTTGGTTCAAACCTGTCATTTTGAGATGTGGGAACTTGAGAACAGTCTGTCCATGAGGTCTCTCCATAGTAGCTGATCTTGGGCCAGAATTCCAGAAACTGGTGCTGAACCTAACTGGGCATTCTCCAAGGTGCAATTCCACTGTTGCTGTACTAACATCTCCAGAGTTTACCACAATCCTTATTCGCAGCTCATCCACATGTTGGCCCACAAACCCTGCCATCCCCCTCAATTACCCTGTATGAGACTAGTTGTGAAAAATCTTGCATGATAGCTGGCATCCAGTTGGGATTGGGACAGTATAGACAGTTCTCCAACAGTAAAACTATGCTCTTGATCATGCTTGTCATGTTGCCGCTTTTGCTTCTGTCGTTTTTGCTGTATTTTTCCTATTAAGTATAGACTCATATATAAGAGTGGACCCACAGTAGGAGATTTCAACTCTCTTGACAAATAGAACAGGATTGTACCTTACTCTCAATATCCATATCCATCTTTGGCCATCTTTTCATTTTAGTATCTTGGTGTACCTGAGGGAGTTCATCCATTATTACTTCACGGCCTTGCTTTGGAATGATGACCTGTGCATCCCATAATACACATCCACCTTGCACACTAAGTTCACTGTTACAGGGTGCTGGGCAAAGGGTTATTGATTCAGCCCTCTGTTATGCCAGCTCCCATTTAGAGGAATAAATTAGAGCTGGCTGATGATAACCTGGTCCTAATTGGAGAAGCAGAGCCAGCCGCTGCCTAAGTAGCCTGGGGCTGTATAATAGCCTCAGGGAAAGGAAGCTGGCAGGGGGAGGGGAAGAGCAGAAAGAAAGGGAAAAGGCAGGGAGTAGAAGCAGGGAGGTAGCTCTTCCCTCCCTCCTGCCTTCAGAGAGCGAAGGGTCAACTGTCCATGGTGAAATGGTGGTGGGAACAAACCTTTAAATAAACTGCAGCTATGGTTACTAACCCCAAGGTCTCAGAGTGACTTTGTGGACCTAGCAGAGGCAGGAGCCAAGGGGGCCCTGCCACGCTCTGCTACAGTCGCTTATAATAAGGTGTGAGTTCCTGATCAGCTTTGGTCTGGGGCCATTCTCTTAGCACAGATTCTCCAACTTCTCTAACAAAGATCTCTAACCAAATCTGTACCTGTCCATGATTTTACCTGTAACACTGTTACTGGATGTATATTGAGATAGTCCATTAAACACTCTCTCTTCACATTTGTCTCTTTCATGCCTCTCCAGTAAAGGTAACTGCATAAACTATCTGCATTTCCCAACTTCTTACAAGCTTTGTATACAATGATACGTTCATAGGCTCTTAATGTCACTGCCCATCTCTGGATTCTGGGTGATATCATCTGTGGTATAGCTTTCATCTCATTAAACAGTGAGATCAGGGGGTTGTGGTCAGTGTAAACTGTAAACCTCTGACCATATTTGTGGAACTTCTGCACCCCCCCCCTTTTTAAGTAACAGGCATTAGAAGTGTTGATAAGTTTAGCAAAAACGTACCTTAGTAATTCAGCAAGCCTAAGTAAGCCTTCAGCTTTGAAATATTCCTAGGTGCCACGGGCATCCCACATTACTTTGACTTTCTCTCTCACTGGGTGCAGTCCCTGGGCATCCACTTTATATCACTTCAAGTGTCAGGAAGGAACACTTATTTTTGTTTTAGGCACAGACCTGCTTTCTTTAGCGTGTTTTACAACATTTAGCAGGAGTGTTAAAGGAGTCTCTCCATGGTTTCTTGGAAAATAGTGGAGGTGGAGGACACATCAAAAGGTAACTGATTATATTTAAGCAGTCCTTTGTGAGTATTTCCTGCGACATACCGCTTGGAATCTTCTTCCAGGATGATCTGTTGGTAGGCATGGCTCATGCCTAACTGTGTGAATAACTGCCCTTTTGCTAAAACTGCAATCAGAGACTCAGGTTTTGGAACTGCGTGCTATGTGAGGCCCTATGTACAGTCAATTTATCCTTACCACATATGCGTATGGAGCCATCCGGCTTCAACACTGGTACTATTGTTGCAGCCCATTCAGAAAACTTCAGAGGTTCAATAATACCAGTGGCCTGTAGTCTTTTAAACTCAGTTTAAACTTTTTGTTTCATGGCAAAGGGTACAGGTCTGGGTTTGAAATAACAAGGCGTGACACTTTTAAAGTGCGCACTTAATCATTTAAATAGTTCCTAATATGTAGTTTCCAGAACTAGATAATCTTCTCATTTCAAGTGATGCATTTTTCCTTTCCCATCTAATGAAAGGTCAGCCAGCCACCCTCTGCTGAGCAAGTTAGGGTCAGTGCCTGTGACCAGTAGCAGATGTCTTACTTGGCTCTGGTGGCAAACCTTCACGTTAGTGGCTCCCAATATCTTTACTGCTTTTCCAGTGTATGTTTTTAATTTTATCTTGCATTTCTGCAATGGAAATGTTCACTCTCTTTCTACAAGGTCTCACATGTGTCTTGACTCATAACAGTTACACTACATCCTGTGTTTGAACTCCAAGTTGTACATTTTTTTTTTCATTTACAAACAGCCCCATATGAATGGGACCTACTTTATGAGTATTTGTTTCACTTATACTATAGGTAGTATAAGCTACTTCCTCATCATCTTTTTCACTACTTTCCTTCTCAGGTACGTGAAAAGTACCATGGCTATGAGTCTGCTTTTTATTGTGGTTTTGTATATCTGCTTTCCTGGTTTTGTTGCAACACACCCTTTGAATGTGCCCTGTCAACCAGAAAATGTGACATTTCTCATTTTTAAATCTGCTGTTCCTTGGAGTGTGTTTGCCTCCACAACAGTAGCACTCCCTGCTAGCTTATTGGATCTGTTTTCCAGATTGCCCTGCAGTTTTGTGTTTCCTGTGTGCTATTTTCATCTTCCCAGGCTCCTGTGGGGTTGTGGTTGCAGATGCCACTGCCTGGGCCAATTTCAGAGTTGTTTCAAATGTTTACTGTCTGAAGCACAGTTATCTCCTTTGCATTTTGTCATGATCAGCGCCACAAATTAATCAGTCTCTTAGCATTTGTCAGGGTCACACCAAAATTGCAATCTTGAGAGAGCTTCCTCAGTTCTGCCACAAATTCCCCTACTGTCTCCTCTGCTTTCCTTGACCAAGAGAGAAACTTAAATCATTCTATTATTTCACTGGGTGTTGGGTTGAAATGGGTTTTTTAACAGATTTACTAGCTCATCAGAAGTTAACTCTCCAGGCTTTTCAGGGGTTAAGAGGTTTTTCTCGTTAGTCTTGGCTCCTGTGATGCTGAATATGATCACTTTCTTCTGTAATATCGTTAGCAGTGAAAAAAATAAGATAATATTTCACAGTATTCTTCCCAAGTTTGGAGTTGCAGATTAAATGTTGAAATAGTCCCATAGGTTGCAGCCATTTCCTCTATGTTTGTAAGGGTTTGTAGGTCTTATGTACAGATGGTGTCCCAAACCTATTTCTTTCTCTCTCTCTCTTTTTTTTCTTCTGTTCTTGTAATTTCAGCTCTACCTCATTCCCATATGTTGTATTGTGAACCACACATGTGGCAGCTTCTTTAGGTATTAAGTCTTTTTATTCAGCCAACACACACATATGACTGCAATGGTTCTGTAGGCACCCTACTTTCCACCAGTGCCAACAATGAACAAAATGTAAACCAGGGAATGTGTCTAGTTTTGGTAGTCTGCCCACTTCTCCTATTTGGTAGTTGATTATACACATTATAACAATTCTATAGTTAAAATCCAAATTATGGTTCCCTCAAGTTCCACTAGAGAGAGTGCAGACTCATCAAGGTAATGCCTCAGTTTGTTATGTGAAAGGAACAGTCTCTGGAATGAGACTTCTTTGTCCTGGTAGCCCTGGGAGAGGACAGTCTGTTCATGGGGCTTGTCAAGTGTCCAGTAGCACTTCTCAGTTCTGCAGCTTCTTTTGAGGGTTCAGAAAACTCTGAAGTCACTGTGGTGGACAGTTTATATACCCTGTTTTGGGGGTTGTTGGAGGTCAAGGCTCTGATTTCTATTGGATGCTTGCCAAGTGGGCTCTCAGTTTTTGCTCTCCCCATTTCTCACCTGTTTTTGTTGATATCCAGTAGATGGGATGGCATATAACACATTTCTTTGATCCTTTCAAGAACTGAATTTCTATTAACCCTTACTAGTAATTGGAATTCCCTTCTTTTTAAGCAATTTCTTTTGTATATCAAAGTTCTGCACTGGTTAGAGGCTTACATCTTTCAATATGTGCCATACAATTCATATCACTTCTACAGTGCAACAATCATTTAGAAAGAAAACAAATAAAATCCTTTATAGTTTCTCTAAATTTTGTGGATGTGGTTCATACATTCTGTAATTATATCTAAAATAAAAATACCTTTTATCTCCAGTCTTTTGGGATCTACTATAAAACAAGAGATCATTTTGAAGGAAGAAGACAGGCTATCTACCTTGATACCTTTGATTCATAAAGAAGACAAAATTAGATTTCTTTGACATCTGGCACCTAAATTTGACATCTGGCACCTTTAGTTTTCTGAGCCTCCCAGTGAGCTATTCCTTAAACACTTTTGTGGACTCATGGTCTCTCCTCCCCCATCTCTTGGCACCAGAGGACACAATGGGAAAGCATTTCTTTGTCAACCTCTTGGGGTTCCCTAGAGCCAGACAGGGATGGGAGGCTTTACCCACATGCAGATCATGGGAAGCTCTTGTCTGAGTAACAATCGTCTGAATTTGAGGATCTGATTTCTCATTCTTGTGATTTTTTGAGGTATCTTAGACAATGAACCTCACATCTTGGAAGGTGGATATTGAGCTCCCGTTGTTCATTAGTCCCTTTATGAGGAACTTGAGTCTGGAAGAGGTGATTACTGTAATCTTGGTTGTCGGGGGAGGGAAATAGAATGATTGCTTCCTGATGAACAGAGCAGAGAGAAAGCTTCAGTAACTTATTACCAATATATTGAAGGCATATTTGACATTTATTTATTTTATGCTTTGTTACTGAAATGTGTCAATTTCCCTGAACTTTTGACAATCTGTATGTAATTTTCCTTTAAATAGCTAGTCTTTGTAAATACTCATCTATTAGCATTTATAGATAGATATGGTAAACTTGAGTTCATTTGGGAAGTGTCTGAAACACTAGCAAATCTATTACTGTATCTTTGGCTTATGCTGTATTGTATCCATTTCATTAGAAATTGACAACAGGCAAAGTGTTTTAATATAAATTAGTTTGGTTATTTTGGTGGCATAGTGCTCCTCTCCTACTTTTTCCTTCTGCAGCCTCCCAAACCTTTCTTTTCCCTATTAGCAGAGTATGACTCAATTCACATTGCAATGTCAGAACATAAGAATGACCATACTGGGTCAGACTAAAGGTCCATCTAGCCCAGTATCCTGTCTTCCAACAGTGGCCAATGCCAGGTGCCCCAGAGGGAATGAACAGAACAGGTAATCATCAAGTGATCCATCCCCTGTCGCCCATTCCCAGCTTCTGGCAAACAGAGGCTAGGGACACTATCCCTGCCCATCCTGGCTAATAGCCATTGATGGACCTATCCTCCATGAATTTATCTAGTTCTTTTTTGAACCCTGTTATAATCTTGGCCTTTACAACATTCAGCCCTTTCTGATGAAAAGTGAGGAGAAGGAGAGTGTATTGAAGATTGTAGGTAGCAGCACATTTAAGAGTTTAGTGGCTTAGACTATGTGAAAATCTGTTTCTGGCTCTGCCACTGACCTAGTGTCCTGCCTCACAAAGGTCTTGCGACCATTAATTAAATGTTCTAAAGTGCTTTGAGATCCTCAGATTAACAATGCTATGGAAGTGCAAGGAATTTTTATTTGTAATTTCTGAGCATGGAGGTGCTGAAGTGGAGGAATTTTGAGAAGGCTTTTCATAAGTCCCTAAGTGCAAGTCCAGTGGGCGCATAAATAGGGGAATCTCAAGTAGGAGTAGAGAGGTTATTTTACCTTTGACACTGGTGCAGCTGCTGATGGAATAATGTGTCCAGTTCTGGTGTCCACTGTTCAAGAAGTATGTTGATAAATTGGAGAGGGTTCAGAGAAGATCAATGAGAATGATTAAAGGTTTAGAAAACATGCCTTATAGTGATAGACTCAAAGAGCTCAATCTATTTAGTTTAAAAATGAGAAGATTATAGGGTGTCTTGACAAGTCTGTAATAAGGCTAAGATTATGTCATGGAGGTCACAGAAGTCATGGAATCCATGACTTCTAGAGACGACTGTGACACTTTCTGCTTCAGCCCCGGGGCAGTGGGGCTGGAGCTGTCAGCCACCACGGGGCCCCCTGTAGCTGTTTGCCTTTGCTCACAGGTGGCGGGGGTACCTGGGGGATCCTGGAGCCTCAGCAGCAGTTGGTGCTGAACCCCCTTTCTTTTCCATTTTGTCTGTTATTTTTAGTAAAAGTTAGGGACAGGTCACGGGGTTCCATGAATTTTTGTCTCTTGCCTGTGACCAGTCTGTGACTTTTACTGAAAATAAGCGTGACAAAATCTTAGCTTTATCTATAAGTATTTTCGTGGGGAACAAATACATGATAATGGGATCTTCAGTCTGGCAGAGAAAGGCATAACATGATCCAATGGCTGGAAGCTGAAGCTAGACAAATTCAGACTGGAAATAAAGTGTAGTTTTTTTATAATTAGCTGTCAGAACAATTGTACAACGGTTGTGGTGGATTTTCACTGACCATTTTAAAATCCAGATTGGATGTTTCCTAAAAGATAGGCTCAAATTCAAACAGGAATTATTTTGGGAAAGGTCTATGATTTGTAGTTTATCTGTAGATAAGCATGGTGATGCTTTCTGGCCTTGGAATCTATTAATCTAAATGTCACACAAGTGCTCCTAACTAACTCAGATACTTCTGAAAGTCCCACTTGTCTTTTTTTTTTAAAAAACATCTTTTCAATACATTTAAATGAACAAAATATTTCTCTTTTTCTCCAGAGCAACAAGAGAGAAATCAAACGAACTTAACCATAGCATACCTTAAGAATTATTAAAGGTGTTCAAATTCATATTAGAATTCTTGTATTTATATATGTATATAATATTCCTAGTCCATCACCTTATAAATATTTAATGCTATTAATCTGCCTTTATTTTAATTTGTAGCTGCCTCTTTATTTTTGTGAGTAAATTGTTTTATTGTAAAATATATCAATAACAGTTTAAAACTTGAATAAATGAAATACAATGCCTTAGAAATGATGGCACCTAAAGAAGAATCAAGGTCTCAGATTTTTTTCAGGTCACAAACTCCATTAACTAGTTCCATTGCAATTATGTCACACTCGGGTAACTACGACTAATGAATGATGTCATGCAGCTATTTGACATGAAATGACCAAAAGATTGACGAGTTGATATGATCGAGCATAAATTTGAAAGACAATTTACTGCAATGAACTCTTCTCAAAGGAGGTCACATTAGGGTCATAGCAATCAGTCTTCAGAGGTATTGTTCAAAATCCTCTGCTGTTGTAAGTTGCAGTCAGTGCTCTACTTACTGAGGCCTAGTCTGCACGACAAAGTAAAGTCGACATAAGTCATCTTGTGTCAACCGACTTGTGCATGGTTCTATACTCAAATTTGTCTCCAGCCAATGTAAGTGCCCCGTTACGTCAACCTAGTAAAACAACCACCTCAGACAGCATGGAACCCTGGTCAACCTCCTGAGGTCAATGCAGTATGAGTGTAGACACCGTGTGACCTTTGTTGTCCTCCAGCAGCTGTCCAACAATGGCCAATTCCCTGTGAGCCTCTGGTCACAACTGTAAACTCCATGGGGGTCATAGAAACTGGAGACCACATACCCGTCACTAACCCCACCCCCCACATTTTTAAAATGCCTTTTCCTGTTTGCCCACCTTGGTGAGCACACCTAGCGGCTTTCCTGTGTTGTGTGTAGCTGCCCAGCCAACCATGCTGGCTCCAGGCACTAGATGCACTACTGCCTGGAGTAGACCGAAGGTATTGGATCTCCTGGAACCATGGGGGAAGAGGTTATGCAAGCAAGCATAGCTATGGACTACCTGTAGAAACGTGGACATCTATGAACAGATTGCATGGGGGATGCCGGCAAAAGAGTAAACTGGGGATCAGCAGCAGTGGTGCGTAAAAGTGAAGGAACTTTGTCAGGATACCATAAGGCCATGGAAGCCAACAATAGATCTGCTGGTGCCCCACAGAGCTGCTGTTTTTACAATGGGTGCATGCCACACTTGGTAGAAACCCCACCAGCATCCTGGAGAGCACTGTGGATACCTTGCAGGAGTCAGATACAGAAACCTCTGCTGTGAGCAATGAGGATGAGGAACTTGGGGGGGTGGGAAGGGAAATGCAGCATGGGGAGGGGGGAGGGCTCCAGCCATGTCATGAGACCTGTTTGAAACACAGTCTAGCCAGGTGAGTGCAGGTGAGCATGATGAAGGGGAAGGGAACGTAGGTAAGTTGTGGAGAGATCAGCACCTGGTTGAAGACCAGCTGATTGAAGATGAACTTGGAGAAACTGAGGTTATGCTAGTGAGAAGAGGGCAATGTTTTGATCTCTACTCTACCATACTAATCTAATCTTATTAATTAGTCTATAGCCTTGGTCTTTTTAGACTCCACACTGTATTTAAGCACTCAGAGAGCCAAATGCATCAATTTCCACCTGTGTCTGACAAGAAGATTGTGCATGATCCCATTGGACTCATATTTAGATGTTGTGATCAACACGTCTTTAAAAATTATTGTAATTTCCTGTAATTAGGAAAGAAGCCTGATGCCCTAAGGATATTCCACTGGTTCAGAATGCACCAGCCCATCTGCTCAGCAACAGAAGTTGCTGGGAATATATAACCCTGACACCACTCTGTGGTTGCTCCCCAGAGTCCTTTTTACAGTGTCTGGATTTTCAAAACCCTGACAGATTTGGCCCTAGCTAACTCAGAGACCATTGCTCTCTTCTCCACCTCCCAAGCTGATTGGTGTAATACTATGTTCAGATGAGTTACATCTGTTTAAAGCAAGAGTAACTGAAAAAAGAATCGGGCCGTTATCTCTCACAGATCCAGTAGAGCACCTCCTGATGGCTACCCTCCAGATTACTGTGGGTGGAATCTAAGGGTGTTTTTAAGTATCTGGGGCCTGAACAGGGTCCAGCCACTACTCCAAACTTGGGGTCTCTAGGCACACTCTTGGAGTAAGGTGCCTGGAGGGGCCACACTGAGAATGCTATACTCAGGGCAAACTGCAAGGAATAGGGCAGAAAGTCCCCAAAGCTGGTGGTTTATTCTATAATTAGATTCACCAAGCCCATAACAAAACATCTTCTGTAACACCACACTGGTTATTAAGAAGTCAAATACAGTCCCTTTAAGCATTCCAACTCTTGGTCCCCATCTAGATAGCCAAGTCTAATATAGTGGGTGGTTACTGAAAACCAGATTCACCATAAGGTTAGGTCCACCACTCCCAGGACTGGACACTGATCCCCAGGTTAATACGAGTCTGAGATCTTGCCCAATAATCACACAGATGTAAGTCCTTTTGTAACTAAAAGACTAAAGTTTTAATAAGAAAAAGAAAGAGTTGTTGTGATTAAAAGATCAATATACATACAGATATGTGTAAAGTCCTTAGGTCAATTTCATAGCAGAGATGGTGAGGCAGCTGATTGGTAAAAGTCTTTCTGGAATCAATTAAAAAAGTTATAGTCCAATAAGCAGTCCAGGTGTGGAGTCTGTTCAAGTTCTTCCATGAGAATTCCAGAGCAAACCACGAAACCTCAGTCCTATGGCTTAGACCTTAAGCAGTTTAAGCAGAGCTGAGATGGCAGGATGTGGCTCAGGGCTTTTTCTTTTTCATAGTCCTTTAGCAAGCTGATAAGCCTATGATAGCAATTGTCACATCAGGACATTCCACAGATGAAGAATGGACAGTGTAGATTGTTGCTTTGAAGCTAATCTAGTTCCTATACATACACAGGTAAACTAGCTACATCCATTTAGATAAGATAATTAGCCATTCAAACTATCAAGGCAGTTCATTATAGCATAGATAATTAAGCTGAAGAAAACATAAATATTATTATTAGTTCCTGTAGTATCTTACATCTTTGATTTTTGACTCAATCGAATACTGTAATGAGGCATAAGACAGGAACATCTACTAGCTAATTAGATCACATAGTTAAACTTTCTAACAGGATGCATGTAAACACAGACAAATACACTTAGCATCTACCCTTGATCTCTATTACTACAGATAAATGGGTTAACGGTTCCTGGTCTAGTACATTTCTCTGAAATTCGCACACA
This sequence comes from Lepidochelys kempii, assembly GCF_965140285.1. Classification (NCBI taxonomy): domain Eukaryota; kingdom Metazoa; phylum Chordata; order Testudines; family Cheloniidae; genus Lepidochelys; species Lepidochelys kempii. The sequence goes on from NC_136383.1 coordinate 92,889,707, forward strand.
CGAAGATTGTCTTGACTAAATTTCAGTGCCTCCCATTAAGTGGTTATGGGTCACACACAAGTTGACCAATCTATCAGTATCACACCTGCACTCCAACAATGCCTTCTAAGAGCTGGAATCTGCTGTCCAGCTGCCTGTCCTTTCTATGTGCAGTGCTGACCCTTCAGACTCCCCCATACTTAAATGCACCCTCTCCCAAAGTGTGAGTTTTCTGGTTTACTGCCTAACTCTCTCAGGAGGCACGTTCTAGTTCTGAAACATAAAACACACAGATGCTTTGCCCAGAGTCTAACACAACTGATCTCTTACATCATCATATAAAGCACGAGAGAACATATTGTGTAGAAAACATCCTAACCAAAATGCCCCTTACTTGTTCATCCTTCCCTTCCCTGAGAAACACTCTGGGCTCAGGAAAGCAGGCAGGACTTGTCATTTATTTTCTTGTATATGGTAGGTTGCAGGGCTGCAACTAGCAGGTCACACTTCTGAATCAGAAAGGGACTGACTACAGCGCTTCCATCTGAGAGAGATGCACCATATGTGTCTTCTATAAGATCCTTTAATGCTCTGCCTGGCAAGGCTGGCTGAGGTTAGCTTGAATAAGGTATGTTACACACAGTGGCATTCAGTCAAAACAGTATGATACAGTTTAGCATTCCATTACAGGGCACCCTGACTTATGAAGGTTTCTTTGTGCTGGGATGCTTTTTTTTATCCTCCTGATCTGGAGACAAAATGGCCAAAGATCTGACTGCCTCCATCTTTATAATTCTTAGTTCTCTTCGCCAAGTGATCCCATTGATGGCTTAAGCAGGTGATCACAAATCCTTCCTGATGACCTCTCCCCTGAAGTCAGACTTGAAAAACTGGCAGCAACCATCTCTTAATCACCTGGATGGCTGAACGTCAAAGTTTAACAACTCTCTTTTCTTTTGCCATCTCCAGCCTTTAGAATTTCAGTCCAACATGGAGTTAAACGGGCAATAGAGAAGGCAAAGGACTGCACATTCAAAATTAAGTTTGCAGTTTGGTAAAGAGATATAGAGAGAGGCATTATGAGACAGCAATTGTCATAGAACACTTCATTATATCAATCAGAATTCATAAGAGAGATTTTCAAATTGTCACATCTTCTGAAAATGAAAAATATTATGGGTAGATTTTCAACAACTAACTCTGCTCCCACTGAAGTCAATAGGAATTTTACCATTGATTTCAATAAACACCTCTCAAATTTCTACCCCATGACTGTATTTTGCAGGTCCAAGTTCCCAGGAGTCAGGGCACATCCTGTTTCAGAATCAAGAGAGTCGGTTACAGCTGGACTTGAACGGGCATTATTTTCACTTCTTTGTCAACAAGGCAGTTCTTCCTCCAAATGTCAAAAGCTGCTTTGTGAAATTAAAGTGGAACTTAAAATCCACAGCACAGGCCAAGCTGTTAGGAAACAGGGATCAATCACTGATTCACTGTTCAAAATAGATGCTGATGATAGTGACTGGTATGTCTGATAAATATGATAAAGTTGATGAGGAGGCAGACGGATGAAATCCTGGCTCCTGTAGAAGTCATTGGAAGGTCTGCCATTGACTTTGGTGAGGCCAGAATTTCACCAGAGCATTAGTGAGGTAGTGGTGACCATGAGCAATACAGAGCTCCATTACAGATTGTGTCAAAGGGCCAACAGAATATTATTGACTGGAAATAACAGGCCTTGTGGTGGTGCTTCTTTGTTAGGGTTCAAGAGCTATTTAACTGGGGATGGACATGCTCCCTTGCATATGATTTCTGTATATGGGTGGGGGGAGGAGGAGGACAGACCTTGATAGCTCTTAAAAAAGTGCAATATGGAGTGGTTGGGTTGTATACCATAGGGCTTCTGCAGAGCACAAACCTGCTGGCGGAAGACAACCTAGTACTGATACCCTGGGCACAGATTTTTTTAATACTTTGCTGACATTATAAGACTTCAGAATAAACTTTCCTTTTGGCTTCTTCTGGGAGAACAAGGGAGAATACCAGAATAATAAACCCTCTCTTACACACTATAAACTTATTAACTACTCTCAACACTTAAGTCCCAAACTTGTTCATCATCAGGGAAGAACTGGCCCTTACATTCTTTGGGATAATCTAAAATATGGCTCATTTTTGTAGGGGATTGGTGATGGATATAGAGGCTTCCACTCCTTGGTCACTGGATTATAGAATCAAAGAAATCTAGGACTGGAAGGAAACTTGATAGGTCGTCCAGTCCAGTCCCCTGCACTGCAGAAAGGCTAATATTATCTAGACCATCCATGACAAGAATTTGTCTAATCTGTTCTTAAAAATCTCCCATGATGGAGATTCCACAACCTCACCGGGTAATTTGTTCCAGTGCTTAACTACCCTTAACTTAAATCTCCCTTGCTGCAATTTAAGACCATTACGTCTTGTTCTATTCTCAGTGGATAAAGAGAACAATTTGTCACCCTCCTCTTTATAACAACCTTTTATGTACTTATGTTCCCCGTCAGTCTTGTCTTCTCTGGACTAAACAAACCCAGTTTTTTCAATCTTTCCTCCATAGGTCATGTTTTCTAGACCTTTAATCATCCTGATAAGTGCTAAGCAGAATGAGGAATTATTTCTCATGTCTTGCTTACCACATTCCTGCTAATACATCCCAGATTGATGTTCGTTGCTTCTTTTGTTGTGTTGCAATAGTATTCCATTGTAGACTCATTTAGTTTGTGATCCCCTATAATGCCCAGATCTTTTTCTGTGGTACTCCTTTCTAAGCAGTCATTAACACCACCTGTGTTTGGAATCTAACTTGGATTCACATATTGTGGATTCTGTGAAATGGGGAAGAATCCCATTAATTGTTAAATATTTTTGGTTTGGTTGCACAACCTTCCCTCAGCTAGTGCATGCATACTTACACAGAGGTTCTGTTGAAATCAAAGCATTGGGTTAATGCTCACCAACTTAAGAAAAGGCTGTGCAGTCCAGTTCTCATCATATAATTGCACTGGGGTTTAGTTAGGACTGGGCAAAAGTTCCTCTGCTCTGGAATCCATCTCTTTGGTTTTTTTGACAGATTACTCTGTAATACTATGTTATCTTCCCTCTATTCCACTCACCTTTATTGTATGCCGTTCAGCCTCTTTAATTGTTTATATTTTAAAAAATTACTTCAGTTTGCACATTCAAGTAGTGGAGAATAATTTCTATCCAAGTTACCTTACCCTTCATGCCTCTCTCACAGAAGCCCCAAGAACCATTTTCAGTTTGACGTACTGTGACCCACAAAAGAAAACCAGATTTGCCTCATAATGTAAAGCCTTTCACTGAACAACTCTGCTACTAGCATTGTTTGCAGTAAGAAGCAAGGTTGGCTTAACTGACAAGTGAGATGTTCGGAGCCCTTCTTTTTTCTAAAATTGAGAGAGATGAGAGCAAGCTTCAGAAGGGCAAAACAAAACTAACAGCATTCAATGGTAAATTAATACGCTGGGTGCCTGAGAATTATGTATGTTCTCTTGCAATGCCCAGCCTAGAAATCTAATGGGCTAAAAAAGCACAAACATTTGAAAAATAACCACAAAGAGGTGTAGACCATTTATGAAGCATTGTGTGCCTCAAGAGGACACATCTTACTGAAGTTAAGGTATTCTAAAAGTATGAATAAAAGCAAACTTGGAGAATGAATGCAATATTAAACAAAACGTTAAGACTAAAATACAAGAGGAACATTGAGAAATGATTAGAGCAGTATATTATCTCATGAAAAGTGAGTTGGTTAAAAATATCCACTGATATTCTTTCTCATTTTAGATTAATTAGAAGGCAAATAATGCCCAGGTGCATAGCTGGAGTAGCTCCACTGACTTACTGGAGGCTCTACATCAGTATAAATGAGAGCAGAATTTGGTCAATGTCTCCAGTGTTAGTCTGTATCGTGCATCAGATCCTCATGTAAGATAGAGGGCAATACCAACATATTATCATATGTATTAATAGGCTTATGCGTCAGTCTGTAATGGACTATAAATAATTACCAAACTTATTCAGGTTGTTAGGTATTGTGCCTGTACTATCTATCATGGGGTATATAACATGGAGAATGTTCTGGATCAAAAGAATAGTAGAGGAAGTAAGCACGACAGACCTGATTTTGATCTCTCACTGGGAGTCAATAAAAAGTGACTCCATCAAAATCAGTGGAAGCGTACTGTGAAATCAGTGTCAATAGGAGCAGAACCAGGCCCAGTACTCTTAGCCTGCACTCATTAAATCAAGCTTACCATTAAATCATGTTATTATACAGAGATCCAGGTTTTTTATGACACTGGCCTAATAACACTCTAAAAATAATTTAAAAATAAAAGCGTTCCAAGACAAGGGAGGGAGCCAGAACCTGTTCTGAACTTTGGGGGCGGGGGGGAGGAAGGTAGGGAGCGATAGCGAAGATTTTTTAAGGTCAGGCTTGACAAAGCCCTGGCTGGGATGATTTAACTGGGAATTGGTCCTGCTTCGAGCAGGGGGTTGGACTAGATGACCTTCAGGGGTCCCCTCCAACCCTGATATTCTATGATTCTATGATTAGGAGTACAGGGAGTGCTCTTTAATTCAATCAATTCAGTGTGTTTGGAGATGGGTGAAGATTAATACTAGGGCTTAGTTTTTCCAAGCCAATTTGACTATCCCTAATTTCAACACTGAACATTATGATGATGTGCATAAATTACCTGGTGCAATCATGAACGTGACTAAATCGTTTCTCGTGACCTCACACTTCTTCAAATATTAATGTCAAAAATAAGAGGACACAACAAACAACCAGCAATTTCTTGCTTCATTCATCACAATTCTCTCAATAGCCACAATGTTTGGTTTAATTAAAGTTGTATGTATTGGGACATCAGATTTCTTGCCTCTGATAAGTGTTTCTAATTGTTGATTTCTTCCTTAATCCAATGCTATCATTACCAAAGTGCATCCCATTGAACCTGACACCATCTGCTAACCTCTACTGTAAGAAACACCAAGAAAGGGATTTGTCAAGGTTTTTAAAAATCATAATGACAGCAACCCCAGGGACTGACCTAATTAACTTTCTGAGAGCATATCTCATTAAGATGTTAATTAGCAAATACATCTCTCTCTGCACTCATGATGGTTTCAATACTAGGTAATTTCTATGAGCAAAAGTGATAATTACCATTGCTTTCTAGTTTCTCTTCTTAAGGCAATCTAAACACTGGTGCTCATAGAGAGGGATGTGATATACAACTTGTCACAACAAAAGGAGCAAATGCCTTTTAACTGCTATGTTGTTTCTTTCAGTTAATTAGTTTGAGGTAGGATGTTTGCATCACGTAATGAAAGTAAATCGCCAATATGTTAATTTCTTCACTACTAAAATAATCTTTGTTTCTGTCATACCTCATTATTTGGTACTCTAAACCAAACTAAAATGGACAATAAATCTGATATTCGGGTGGAAGAATGAGGATACACAAAATACAAGTGCATATCAAGTAATTGTGCAGTTACTGCAGATGTACGGCTATTTGGCAAGTTGCTTCATTTAAATCAACTGTTGGAATAAAATCCAATATACTCACACATAGTAACTGGAGTAAAATTCACAAGATCTCACTTGGTAACTGAAAAATATTGTGTCACTACTGCAGAGTGATAAGTTACACTCTTGTGGCACCTTCCATCTAACAATCTTAAAGCTCTTTACTAGAGACTGTTGAAATTTTTTCATGATATCTGTTCATCATTTTCCTATGAGCTCTAGTCTGCACAGACAGCAAACTAAGCCTCCAAAGAGCCCTCTGAGGTAGATGTGTACTAGGGAAATACTAGTATATGAATAACCTTATCTTCTGGTGTCACTTTAAATAGTTATTGTTCACACTGTAAATAAATTCCTATGTAATGATGCATTACATGAAGGCAAAAAAGTTAAAAATATTATGGTAAAAATGTGCAGGGACAAACTATGACCACTCCAGCATGTTATGGACAAAAAGGACACAAGAAGTCCTTTCCTGTTTCTAGTGCGCCTACAGGAGGCTCAGCCATGATTTGCTTTTGGAATGCAAGAGTTATGTTTGGTGAACAACACTTCCAAGATTGGTAGGCCAAAAGGGAGTGCGCATAGGTAGGACAAGAGTGAAGCTATTGCCCACACCTCCCTGTACACCATGATAATGGTGGCGGTACTGCAGGAATGCTGACTACAATTTTTACAAAGTATAGTCTGTATTCGCAAAAAGAAAAGGAGTACTTGTGGCACCTTAGAGACTAACACATTTATTTGAGCATAAGCTTTTGTGAGCTACAGCACACTTCATCGGATGCTCACTGAAGTTATAGTCACTACAGCATATAGGTAGGGGCACTCTTCCTGTCCATACTCTACCCTACATTTTCAGGTCTGCATGCCCATGTATGCCTTTTTCCTCTGATTTGGTCCATGTTATAACTGCACATAACTGAGAGCTAATTCAAAACTCCTGTGAAATGCTCTGGAAGTGGTTATACATGTATGTGGTGGGTTTTTTTAATCTTCACAAAATAGTAACTTTGAAATGACCTATAAGATCCAACCTTAAAGATCAGTTTGAGAGCTGGTTGGGAAACGATTTTTTCCCCTCAAAAAACAAAAGTCAAAACTTCTTTGAAATTTGTTGGGTTTTCAATGAAAACCTGAAATGTTGAGACAAAAATGGGTAATTTTTTTGAATGAGAATGTTCTGTGACAAACGGCTTTTTCAACAACAATAAGAGACAATCATTTTGACAGAATTTTTTCTACGAGCTGTAGTCAGTTTCAACTAGGGCTGTCAAGTGATTAAAAAAATTAATCACGGTTAATCACGCGATTAATCACATTGTTAAACAAAAAGAGAGTACCATTTATTTAAATACTTGAGATGTTTTCTACATTTTCAAATATATTGATTACAATTAGAACATAGAATACAAAATGTACAGTGCTCACTTTATATTTATTTTTAACTACAAATATTAGCATAGTAAAAAATAAAAGAAATAGTATTTTTCAGTTCACCTAATACAAGTACTGTAGTGCAGTCTCTTTGTCATGAAAGTTGAAATTACAAATGTAGAATTATGTACAAAAAATAACTGCACTCAAAAATAAAACATTGTAAAACTTTAGAGCCTACAAGTCCACTCAGTCCTACTTCTTGTTCAGCCAATTGCTCAGACAAACAAGTTTGTTTACATTTACGGGAGGTAATACTGCCCACTTCTTTTTTACAATGTCACCTAAAAGTGAGAATAGGCATGCACATGGCATTGTTGTAGCAGGTGTTGCAAGATATTTACGAGCCAGATGAGCTAAGATTCATATGTCCCTTCATGCTTCAACCATCATTCCAGAGAAGATGCATCCATGCTGATGATGGGTTCTGTTAGATAACGATTCAAAACTGTGTGGACCAACACATGTTCTTTTTCATCATTTGAGTCAGATGCCACCAACAGAAGGTTGATTATTTTGTGTGTGGTGGTTCACTTTCTGTAGTTTCCACATCGGAGTGTTGCTCTTTTAAGACTTCTGAAAGCATGTTCCACACTTCATCCCAATCAGATTTTGGAAGGTACTTCAGATTCATAAACCTTGGGTCGAGTGCTGTAGCTATCTTTTTAGAAATCTCAAATTGGTACAAGTGTTCTTGAAATGAGCAACATGTGCTAGGTCACTATCTGAGACAGCTATAACATGAAATATATGGCAGAATGCAGGTAAAACAGAGGAGAAGACATACAATTCTCCCTCAAGGAGTTAATTCACAAATTTCATTAATGCATGATTTTTTTAATGAGCGTCATCAGCATGGAAGCATGTCCTCTGGAATGGTGGCCAAAGAAGAAAGGGGCATACAAATGTTTAGCATATCTGGCACATAAGTACCTTGCAATGCCTGCTACAAAAGTGCCATGCGAACGCCTGTTCTCACTTTCAGGTGACCTTGTAATTAAGAAGTGCACAGCATTATCTCCCATAAATGGAAACAAACTTGTTTGTCTTAGCCATTGGCTGAAAAAAAAGTAGGACTGAGTGGACTTGTAAAACTTTAGAGCCTACATTGTTTTGTTTTTGAGTGCAGTTATGTAACAAAACTACATTTGTAAATTGCACTTTCACAAAAAAGAAATTGCACTACAGTACTTGCTTGAGGTGAACTGAAAAATACTATTTCTTTTGTTTACAACTTTCACAATGCAAATATTTAGAATAAAAAATAATATAAAGTGAGCACAGTACACTTTGTATTCTGTGTTGTAATAGAAATCAATATATTTGAAAATGTAGAAAAACATCCAAAAATATTTAATAAATTGGTATTCTATTGTTTAGCAGTGTGATTAAAACTGCCATTAATCATGATACATTTTTTTAATCACAATTAATTTTTTTGAGTAATCACGATTAATCAACAGCTCTAATTTCAACATTGATCTTCTTAGAAGAGTATCAGCTGAGCATACCATGACTGTTTCCTTTTCCCACAAAGTATTGGGTGGCTGCCTAACATAGTTTTGAGTTAACTTTACATGTTAGTGTTATGGGTGAATAACAGATTTCCAAAATCTGGGGGAAAAAACAAGAGGCAGCCATCTGACATGTGTTCAGTGTAGTTTTTGTTTTAAGAAAGGAATAGCTTAGCAATCTAAAATTTAAACCTGAGAAAACAAAATCCATGGAGTCTTGATGTTGTAGATTTTGAATCTAAAAAAGAGTTATGTACAGCCCCTTTCATTCTTCTGCAAAAGCATTTATAACATTCTAACTGAAAATATCCTAATGTGTAATTATCCAGAGAATCAATTGTCATAAGAAAGGAAGGTTGGGAGATATGAGTGATTAATGATGATAAGCATTGGCAATTTTAATCACTCATTTCGCAAAGAATATAAAATACTCCTAAAAGGCGTAAGTGCGACACAGCGCATTTGTCTCAAACCTCATGACACTATTAATGGAATAGGTTTGTTATTAGCTTTTAGACAAATGTCACTTTCCCCTAGTTGTCTTATACTCATGGTAATAAAAACAGAAATCCTGCTGCTTTGATTAATCCATTCATTTTATCCCAAATTGCTCACGTATTGTTGTAATGTCTTAGAGCTTTATTGATCAATGACTTATGTTGTGTCATGCTTTCTATGACCTCATTTCCCTCAGCAGAACTGCTCTCCATATCACTTGGGGCTTGTCTACACTGGCGCTTTACAGCACTGCAACTTTCTCGCTCAGGGGTGTGAAAAAACACCCCTCCCCCAGTGCAGCAAGTTTCAGTGCTGTAACGCGCCAGTGTAGACAGTGCCCCAGCACTGGGAGCTATGCTTTCAGTGCTGGTAGCTACTCTCCTCGTGCAGGTCGTTTTTTTAGAGTGCTGGGAGAGCTCATGGCAGGGCTTTAACATTCTCAGTGTAGACAAGCCCTTAGTGAGAAGGGTCTCAAAGCTGTGGATAATTTACTTAAAAATATGCATAAGGAGGGGTCACTGTCCTATACCACTGACTTAGTGAAGGTGGCCTCATCATCCAATTGGCCGCTGTCAGTGTTACGGCTGCTATAAGTTGTTAGGATCACATGCTACTCCAGACCTAATCTTTTGAAATTGCTCCCTAGAGGGCCCATCTATAGCCACATATCATTATTGTAAGTACTTCTGCTTGTTAATACAATTTTGTAGCTTGCCGTTGTCAAAGCACCATTTGCCATATGTCATCACTAATGTGCCCATCCCCCAATTCTACCAGCCCCCCCACCCCATAAGAATTCCCGTGGTATTCCAGAAAAACATATCATGGTCACCTACATCTCAGGGTCTTGGGGAAATCTGCTTTATAGTGGAAGACTAAAGGAGCTCAATCTATTTAGTTTCCCCAAGAAAAGGTGGATCTGACTGGATCATGGTCTAAACGTACCTTTAGGGGGAGTAGATTTCTGATAGAAGATGGCTCTTTAATCTAGCAAACAAAGGCACAACAAAATCCAGTAGTTTGAATCTGAAGCGAGACAAATTCAGACTAGAAAGTGAACATAATTAAACACTGAAATAACTTACCTAGGGACATGGTGTTTTCTGTATCATGTGAACTATTTACATTAAAATTGGGTATCTTTCAAAAAGATAAATGGCTCAAAAGAAATCAAGGGCTTGATGCAGCAAATTATAAGTGAAATTCTATATCCTGTCTTATGCAGACTACATTATCACAACAGTCCCTTCGGTTTAAAAAAAACTCTGAACCTCTACTGAAGTCAGAAGAATTACATCAGGTAATGACTCTGATCTCATGAATTTACTACTCAAAAACTTCATTTTCTATAGTACATAGCTTGTGTCCCTCAACCGGTAAACAAATTCAACATAGAACAACTGCTAAACTCTTTAAAAAGTGGAGCAACTGTGTAATATAAAACCATTGCTGTCATAATTTCTCTTTGTTTTCATTAAACATTTAAATAATGAAATTTATCTGCTAAGTGTCACTGTCCAGGCAAGAAATTCTGTTAACTAATCTTTTTAGTTCTAGGGTTTAATATGCTAATAAACATGGCCCACAACTTGCATAGATTTAGCAAATGCATGAATCACAAAGCAATTACATTTTAAGTAAATTAAAGAATTTGAAAGAGAGCCAAATGTACTTAGTGGTTCCTTCTGTAAAAGTAGTAAGGGAATATGTTAGTGTTTCCAGCTGCAGTTTTATTACAGTCCACCAGCAGGCTTCAAGAAAAACTGAGGGGGAAATTAACTAGTCAGCTATTAACCTAAAGGTTGGAATGCTGCTAGCTCTGGAGATTCCCTAGCCTGCTTGCTTGCTGACAGGTTCTGGCGTGTTTGAAAGAGCTGAGATGCTGCCATTTCTTGAACTTTGAAGAGTCCAGGTGATACACTTTACATAGTACGGGCACATTATAAAGACTGAGAAATCATATCTGAGATAAGATCAGACTGGAATATGTTTTAAATGTGTGTGCTGAAGTATAGAAAATGTTACAGAAAAACCTTTATATTTGAATGTTTGTAACAAAAACAAAAGGGGAAAAGTCTGTATAAAGCACACCCAGTAGATTTACTCTCCAACAGCTTTTATTTAAAAGTTATACATCGTATGCCAAACGCTGTTTGCAATATTTTATACTATTTACAATGTGGTTTTGTATGCATTAAATGTTTGCTAAGACAGTGAATGATGCTCACTCTTTGAAATTGACTGGTAACGATTACCATGCATTTATCAGGGTTTTACAAACAATTGCCATGAGGTTGAACTCTAGCTGAGGAGCCGGAAGGAGGGGAATGAATACTTACACAGAATAGTCCCTGAGCATCCCCCGCTTACATAAGCACAGCACAGATATTAACATTGCCCTGCCTCTTTGTGGCTCCTGGCTGTTCGTTGTTGGGGAAGTCCTATTGCTCCCAAGGACTAGCTCTGCCTAGAAGCTTCTGCTCTGTGTTTCCTAATCAATGTAGCTGGGAAAAGAAGCAGGGGAGTGAGTGCTGCAGGACACTGCCTGGGTTGAGTGAGGGACTCTGGAAGCCAGCTAGGGCAGTGTCGTCTCTGGGCCAGTGAGGTGCTGCAGGAGTCTGTAGTAGGAGTGGGGTACTGGCAGATGTGGGACTACACGAGCCTCTCAGTGGGGAGGCAGGGAATGGGGAGAGTTGCAGAAGGGGGTGCACAGTGGAGCTGGGATCTGCATTTTTGTGTTTACAGTTTTATGCATTTAAGGTCAAATTTTCTACATGCCGCCCTTATATATGCACACTGATGGGCAGGAGAGCTCAGAGACAAGAAGACAGACCCATCACCATGATTTTTTGTTTGAAATAAAACTCATAGTTTTTAGGTTTTGTCTCACAATTTTTGAACTCTTGCAGTTGGTCATATTGAGGTAATATTAGTCATGTTGCTGTCTCAGTACAGTCCATACGGGTATGTTTGATTCAGTGCTGTGGTGTGGAGGTCTAGGGAGAGTGTGAGAGGTGTTGTGTTGGAACTGGCATCACGCTGTCTAAAAGTATCCACCTCATGAACTTACCTCCAACACAGCCAGACGCCATCTAACAGGTCACATTAGAAATGCTCCCTATTCTTTCCACTGCTGTCATGCCCTGCTAATTCATAAAGGCCTTACCTAAAAGCTGGGATGAGGTGATATTCTGAGGAAACCAGGCATGTATGTGTATGTGCAAAAATCTTATTTTTCCTCAGAAAATTACAGATATTGATAAAAATTCCGTTGCCACCATTCACAATTTACTGCATAAATTAGAATTTTGAAATACAACTTGATTGAATCAAAATAAACTTTCATTGGATTCTTGAAAGCCACTTCTCCTCAGTGAGGATGGTTTCTCTGTAACAGCTAAGAAATTAATCTGTGGTGATTCAGTGCTAAAGCGGTCAGCAATTTTTTAATATTTTAGAAAGTGTATTCTCCCCCCACACACACACACACTTTCCTTACTCAGAAATGGAGAAACCATTTCCCTGAAACACTAAAATAAATAATAAAAATTAACCTTCAGGCAGACTGTGCCTGGAAAAAGACAGCCTAGATGTAAAATATTTGGAAAATAAGGCCCTGTCTAAACAGAAACCTTGTCCCGTTTTAACTACACTGGACTAGTTAAATCAGTATAACTTCCTTAGTGCAGACACAGTTCTAGCACTATGAAAGTTATACTACTATAAATGTAGTTTATTCCCATACAGGAAGAATAAGCTATACTGGTATAAAGCACCTTTATACAAATATAACTGTGTCTATACTAAAAACAACAAGGAGGCCTTGTGGCACTTAAGAGACTAACACATTTATTTGGGCATAAGCTTTTGTGGGCTAAAACCCACTTCATCAGATGCATGGAGTGGAGCATACAGTAGGGAGGTATAAATATACAGCACATGAAAAGGTGGGAGTTGCCTTACCAAGTGCGGGGTCAGTGTTAACGAGCCAATTCAATTTAAGTTGGAAGTAGGCAATTCTCAACAGTTGACAAGAAAGAGTGGAGGTTGTATTAGTTAAACTATATCAGGAAATACCTCACACCTAACTGACATAGTTATACCAGTTCAAAACCTATGTATAGATCAGGCCTAAGTAGTCTGAATGGATACGCTTAGACAACCATATCTGTATCTGGGCCAAACTATGCAGCTTTTACTAACTGAGTCCTTACTCATGCGTTTCTAATGCAACCATCCCAGATGATGGTGATTTTGAGCTTTTTCTTCTTCTCTGCTCAAGACTATCGTCTTCTTTTGGATACTTGTTGAAACTATCAGCTGTGTCATAACTCACCTTTCACTTCCTCTTTGTGAATATATTTTCATGCTTTCATTGAGTTGCTACTTCTGCTGATTTCTGTCGCTGGCTCTAGATAATTCACTACAATCTTTCCAATATTCTTTCAAATGTCAGTGTCATAAGGATTTCACTCTCCTAGTCAATGACAGTTGTCTGTGGTTGAATTTGGATGATGTCTGGATGACCCCATATCGATTAGATTATTCTATGCATTGGCACTATTTCTTCACAGATACACTTTTGACAGGAGTAATTCAATAAGCTGCCACTACCAGATATTATTTTACTATAATGAAGTAGCTATGACATTGGAAAGATTACACTATAACTCATGGTAGTTCTGACAGATTAATTTGTAGTAATAAAGCAAATAACTCCTATATCCACTCTACATTCAATCCAGTTTCTTTTGCTTTACTTAATTAAAGAAAATCTAAAGCATAATCCATATTCTTTCTAAGATCTCTTTTCCTGAGCTTATAGTTAAATAACTTCAGTGTCTGTCCTTATTAGCCTTTTCTTTGCCTAAGTCACTTTTCAAAATGGAACTTTAGCTCTTAAGTCACTTAGGCATGTTTTACCCCAGGCTTCTTTTACCTGTTAGCTTTTGCTTTCGTGTGAAGAGTCAGACTTAAAGTGAATGGGACTGAAATGGCACAGAATGTCAATAGGAGTTAGGTGCGCAATTGCCCTTTGTGCATCTCCCTCAAATTCTGCAGTCTTGACATCCAAAACACCATTCCAGTCCCTTGTCCAGGAGAAGTAGTGTGGGACAGCTGGTTTGCTTAAAGTAGGAAGTTTTTTATTTCACAGCTGTGTCTGGTGGGTTTTTTCTTTAGTCACGCATCAACCCACAACTAAGAACTCTTTTCTTGAAGTTAACAAAAACCTGAGTTGCATCAGCTCCATCAGCTGATTTTGCAACAAGAACTATTTATTTAAATATTATGCTATATAACTTCCTGTAGCTCAGTAAAGTATTTGTGCATTTTAATCACTAATGACTCTGCTATAGATAGGGCTTCTGATTTTAACCCCCAGTACAACAAATAAAAAAACAGTGTTTATCCAAAAAGCACAGGAAAAACACCAGAAATGATTATTTGTATCTAAGGGCTTGTATACATGGAGCACTAATGTAGACCACAAGGCAGATTTAGTTGGGGATGAGGTCCTGCTTTGAGCAGGGGGTTGGACTAGATGACCTCCTGAGGTCCCTTCCAACCTGATATTCTATGATTCTATGCTGTGATTTCTAAATTGCACTAATAAGTTGTGCATTAATGAATCCGTGTAGACCTTGGTGGTGTGTACCAAAAGTTCCTTAGTGCACTTTAACACAGTGCTGTATGAAACAGTACCATGTTAAAGCCCACTGGGGAACATTATGAAATTACTCATTACAGTATATACTACTGTAGTGAGTAATGTCTATAATATACTGAGACTCTTAACTGCATCCTAGTACAGCAAGCTCTCTGGTATCTGGTGGCGAGTTTCAGCGGGCCTGACCAGTGCAACTCATTAATATTATAACCTCTATCTAAAAGGTGTCATGTGAGATATCAGTGGAAAGCTAGTATCATACTAATCACTAATATTACTGCTGGGTGTAATTTGTACGGAGGACAAATTCAAAATTACAAACATATTGAGAATTATATTCTTAATATGTCTGCCAGACTGGACAGGCTGAAGTTACCCTACCCGAGAGAAAAGGAATGTCATTCTACCACCTTGATGATACTTCCAGAATACATTGAAAGACAATGGGAATGCATTTACCTAAAAGCTATCAAGTTAACAAGGGGTGGAGATAACCACTCAGCATCATGGCAGGGGGAGGAGACTGTAGGAACAGTTAGCAAACACCAGTGGGGGAAGAATCAGCACAGAATTTCCTTCACCAGGGGACTCCATGTCTCCCTCCGCACAACTTGAATGAACTTTACTTTGGAGAGTTACCTTCAGGAGAATCCATTTCAAAGGTTCCCTGAACTACAAAAGAACTTGGGTTTGTTGTCCCTCTATCTTTCACCTAAGAAGACAAAAGATGGACTTTGTGAGAGATCCTGACCAGAGGGGTGGTCAGCCACCTTGCTGGAAGGTACTGTGGTAAAAATCTTGCCTTGAATCAAGACTGTATTGCTGTTAAGTTTTCGTTGCTAGAGGTGTGTCTACACTGCAGTGTAAGCCCAGGGTTAATGGGCCTTGAGTCAGCTGACCAATTTTAGAGAACCACGGGCTTGAATGTCTATACTAATTCTTAGCCCTATGTTAACAATTTTCTAACCCAAGCTCAAACCTGGGGCTTTGGCATTCGCACTGGAATACACAGACCCAAGCCAAACCAACTGTAACCCAGGTTTTCTAGTGCCATCCCAAAATGAGGCTGCTCTAGCCCTTTGACTGTGATGAACTGTGGGGGACTGTCCACCCTGCATGTTACAGGAACTTTGAACAGTCTGACAAGTGGTCTTTTTGGTCTGTTTGCTCCCATCTACTGAAGTCGGCAACAGGGAGGAGGTGCCTTTCGAAGAAGTTCTCTTGCTTACATTTTCACTTTTGTGTCAGGAAATGGGCAGAGATTCCATGAGATGCTGGTGGACGTTTCAACAGTGTTTTCTGACCCACCAAAGGCACCTGACGGATTCTATGATGGAGGAGGAAACTCATGCATGGCAAACTCATATTGGCTGATACTGCTCAGTACACTAGCATAGCTGTGGCTGCCCCTTGCATGGCACTTCCAGTGCAGGGCTACAAGCACAGACTGGTGGGATCACATCATCATGCAGATTTGGGATGGCCAGCAGTGAGTCCAGAACTTTTGCATGAAGAAAGCTACATTTCTGGAGCTTTGTGAGCAGTTTGACCTAAACCTTTGATGTAAAAATGCATGAATGAGGTCACCCTTGATGGTCCAGAAGCAGGCTGTGATAGCTGGCTACCCCAGACTGGTACAAGTCTGTTTGGTGTTGAAAAGTCAACTGTGGGTAAAATGGTGGCAGAGGTTTCTGTGGCAACCAGGCGTATGGTTTACCTCAAAGTGGCAGGCATAAAAGATATTCCTGAAGTAACTGCTGGATTTGAGAGAATGGGGTTTCTTAACTGTGCTGGGGCTACTGATGGGATTCATGTGCCCATCCTCAAGGAACACATGAGTACATAAACCACAAAGGGTACTATTCCATTGTTATGCAAGCCTTTGTGGACCACAGAGACAGATTTATGAATGTCAGCGTGAGCTACACTGGAAAAGTCCATGATGCCAGGATTTTTCACCAGTTGGGACTCTATATTCATGGACAGGCTGGAACAGTAGTCCCACCAAACAACATTGTCATGAACAAAGTTACTGTCCCCACCATTATTTTGGGGGACCTCACGTACCCTCTTTTTGCTTTGGCTTATGAAACTGTACCTGATTTCAGAGGCCCTGGCGAAAGATAGTTTAATTACACTCTCTCAGAGGCACAGAATAGTTGTTGAATGTGCTTTTGGCAGACTGAAAGCCTGTTGGAGACGTTTATAGATCTGTTTGGATGCCAGTATTATCAATGCTGTCCACGTTACTGGGGCTTGCTGTGCTCTTCACAATCTCTGTGAAGCCAGAGGTGAGCCATTTCCCCCTGAATGGACCTATGTCAGCAAGGGGCCACTGAATCGGTTCCCTCAGCCAGAAAGTGCAGCTGCCACAGCTGGAGCTGGATGCACCCGGGCAACCGAAGTCAGGGACATTATGGACTTGCATGGCTGGAAGAAACAGTACCTGAAAGAATGTTCTTGGTGGAAGGGGAAGGACTAATTAATTGTGGGTGGGATGTTCAGTGCTTGGGAGGGGTGGATGCTTGATTGCCATGCAATATACTTATGAATGACATGATGAATAATGACTTGGTGGGGAAAAGGGGAATGAATCACAGTATGGGTTCATATAAGTAATTATTGAAGCATAAATTGCTGTACCTAATGGTATAGAGGAATAATGTTTGCTTAGTAATGTATAATTGCTTCTGATCATGATTTTATGATGGGATGCAGTGATACCAATATATGTTCTGGATGACATAAAAGGCTTTATTTGTAAACATATGTTAAAACAGTACAACAGTCACCCGTTGCTAGGCAGGCCAGCTGCTATTACTACACCCCAAAACGAGTAACAGAAGAATATTTTCAAAACAAAACAAAAAATAGTGCAGGAAACAGTGGAAACACGACACAAACTCCCTACTGCTGCATGTCCCCTGGCCCGTCTTTCTCCACTTTCCATGCACTTGGTGCCAGGGGAGGGAGGTGGAGGAATCCACAGGAGAGAGGTTCAAGAAGGAAGGCTGCATGAGGTTTAGCTGCCCTGCTGGCTGCTTATGGGACCTGACTGCATGGGACACCCTGATATGGAGTTGTCTAAACTACCACTGGTCTGCGGGTATGTTGCTGGGAGATCAGGCTGTGGTGTGTGAGAGACAGCAGGAGCTGGTACTCTTCCAGCCATGATATAGATGAGTCCTTCAAACAGTTCTCTCTGTTGAGCTCTGTCCTCCTATGTTAACCTCCATTCCTGTTTCAGGAACTGCACTGCAAGTGCCTGCTCCCTCGATGAGACCCTTCTCATCCAGCTGCACGGCGAGCCTCAGCCTTTCCTCCTGCCTCTTGGCATCCCATTTCTCCCGCTGCTTCTGGTACTATAATGGCTTGTCAACCCTCTTAAGAACTTTTGAGCCCAACTGCATCATGGAAACACTTTATCTTGTAATGCTCCATGAAGGTACATTGGGACAGGGGTCGAGTTCTGGATGTACAGCAGCCAGTAGAGGTTAAAAAGCCTGGAATAGGACAAGAAACAGAGGGTTTCTGTCATCTAGTCTGTCTCCTGCACTCACTGCAGGACTAAGTATTATCTAGACCATCCCTGACAGGTGTTTGTCTAACCTGCTCTTAAAAATCTCCAATATTGGAGATTCCACAACCTCCCCAGGCAATTTATTTCAGTGCTTAACCACCCTGACAGTTAGGAAGTTTTTCCTTATGTCCAACCAAAACTGGCTGCAATTTAACCCATTGCTTCTTGTCCTATCCTCAGAGGTTAACGACAACAATTTTTCTCCCTCATCCTTGTAACAACCTTTTATGACTTGAAAACTGCTATATCACCTCTGTCTTCTCTTCTCGGGACTAAACAAACCCAATTTGCCCACATCTTTCCTGAAACATGGACACAATTCTCCAGTTGAGGCCGTATCAGGGTGGGGCAGAGCTAAAGAATTCTTCTCATATTTTGCTTACAACACTCCTGATAATACATCCCAGAATGATGTTCCCCTTTTTCTGCAACCATGTTACACTGACTCATTTTTATGTTGTGATCCACTATGAACCCCAGATCCCTTTCCTCAGTACTTCTTCCTAGGCAGTCGTTTCCCATTTTGTATGTGCGCAACTGATTGTTCCTTCGTAAGGGGAGTAATTTGCACTTGTCCTTATTGAACTTCCTCCTAGTTACTTCAGACCATTTCTAGCAGCGTAGCCATGGTATCATCTGTAGTAGCAGCTGAGGCACAGTAGGCATATACATGGCATGGCTAAGCCAGTCCTGCCCAGCTGCTACCCATGCTACCATGTCTACAATGTTATTTATACTTGTACTAGCTTGATGAGAGCTAGCATGAGTATGTGTATGCATGCAGGGGAACCACCCTCCTAGCTTGTAGCAAAGAGGTAGCCAAAGGTGGCTCTTCAGGTTCTCGTCCTTTACCATCCAAAGCCACTTCACAACCTACTGGCCTCACAAATCACCCAGCCTGTGCTTGGTGCTTTACATAAATGATACACACACACAAAAAAATGATAAGCCTGTGCCAAGAAGCTTACAATCAAAGCCTGAGTCAGCAAACTCGGTCTGCTGAACTCGGTGCTTATTACTGCAAGTAGTCCCATTAACTTAAGTGACTGAGGTCAAGGTAGGAGGTCAGTGAAGTGCACCATAGGGACTACATTCAGTAGTATTTGCAACATTAGGCCTGAAGGTAACTGAAGCAAGACAAGAAGAAGAAAAATATGACTTCAACCAAAAAGAAGGGAAGAATAAAGGAAGGAATTAATAAAATAAACACATGCAGCTGCTAGGATATACTCTATGCAACACCCCAGCACAGAGAGACTACACTATTTTAAAAAGCATGTTTCCCATGCTGAACTCTCAATTTAATGTTTTTCCGGGTCTTTGTCATAGTCTGGCACAGTCTGCATCATCTTAGTTCCTTTTGCCCCAACAAAGAGTCAGATTAGCATCTGGCTGCTCCAGGGGTCCATAAGGGCAGAGAAGGGCACAAGAAGTTTTTCCTTTTCTTATGAACAACTGAAAGTAGTTGCTGTCCATACATTCCTCTGAGTGCAGTGACTGTCCCATTCCAGTACATGATGCAAGACATCCCAAAGAGGATGGGAAGGAGCAGGGAGCATGCAGTGTACACCTCTGCTTGGAGCCATCCAACCCACCTTCTCCTTGCCCCTTTTTGGCTTGCTATCACCACTACCAGGCTGTCCTCACCTGCTTCACACTAGTGAGCCTCAAAGGAGCAAGGAGAAGGTGGAGCTGGAGGAGGATGGCTCCAAGGAGAAATGCTCACTGCGTTCTCTCTGTGGGTGTAGCAATGACCACACTCCCCCATGCACAGCAAGGATTCAACTTCACACCACAACCACCACTGGAGGGCAGTGCCTCACTGAGACAATCCAGAAGATTACATTTACATGTGTACGTGTCTGCTGGAGCAGGCTGTAAAAGGACAGCAGCCCAGAATGACAAAGAATAGGGGGAAAGCACCCAACGTTCAAACAGAGTATGGAAGGTGGCAGTTGGTTATGTCTTGGTAATACCATAGGTTTTGGTTTTGTATTTTGGTGGGATATATGCAAGCCCAAATCCTTTTACAATAGGTGCAATGCTTTGTATCCCTGTTGTAACTGAGAGCAGCCAAAGGTTCAGTGGGTCATACAGAAACTCTAGCCATATCCTCTTGGCCATACTCCCTACACTAGCAGAGAGAAGGAGGGTGGAGTAGAACCTGCAGTGCCTCTTCCATGCCACTGAAGAAGCCCCCTATATTCCGGTGATCATCCCATGGCCAGTTGTCTACGTGCCCAGATTCTGCAGAGATGGAGCTGCTGTACCAGGACCTGGGCCATAAGCTCCAAATACCCCGCAGCCTTGTCATTAGACATAGTTTTTTGCAGGCTTCCAAGTGGAAGTGACTCATCAGGAAATTATTATACCTTTAATTAAAAATTAACTGATTATTTTATTCAATTTTAATTTTCTTGTTCAGTGTTTTCCTTTTTTCACCAAAAAATGAGAAATAAAACTTGATATGACAACCCATTGACTAGCCATTAGAGGAATTAATCAAGTATATTTAAATGTCTGTACATTGTGTAAAGGGGAAAAACCCCAAAAGACATGATTTAAAGCACATTTTGCAAGACTAGCTGTATCTGATGTGAGCTATAAGCCATTCTCAAAGGATAATAACTATCACATCAAAATAAAAGAGCTATTAGCTGAAGTAGCACCTTCCAACATTTATTTTTGTGACTTAGTGTTTACTGGGTCAGTAGCACATTTTATTCCCCCATTCTTACAGTAAGAATAGTTTCTTATTTTTTAAAAAAAGACAGTTACGTATCACAAATCTTGCAATTATTTGGCCTCAGAAACTGATAGACAAATTTAATAACTTAGTCTATTAGGCTTTGACAGCACACGTGTAATGTATTTAACATTAAATCTGGGTGTCATTTTTCTCTCTTAGAAAGACTTCTTACAAATTATGGAAAATAATTTTTAAAAAGACTCTGTAAACAGAAAAGTGGAAGAAAAGGCAGAATGGGGAAAAAAATGAAAGGTGATTAACTTTACTGCTATGAGAAGAAACAACATGTCAAAAAGTTCACAGCAAATCATTTTTACAAATACTGCTGGATCTCTATCTGACTCCAATCAAGCGCCATCTTCATGGAGTAGAAATAAAGTTTCTTTCTAACTTTTTAGGAATTGCCATGCTGAAGTAGAACATTGTTAACCTGCCTGTTGCACACATTTGGGTTCCATTAACCATAAGATGTAAAATCTGATAATGCAAGATCACATTCTCTCAGTCCCGTCCATCTCTCTCTTGCCTTCCTTCTCCAGTTCCCCAGAAATCTCTCTGTCTGTGCATCCTTCTCATAATGTGCCCTCCAATTGTGTCTAACCCCTTAATCTCTCCGATCCTCATATTTCCTCACCTCTGAGGTTTCCCCTTTAACCCCAAATACAACTTCACCCTTGAAAATTTTGACCCCCAAGGGCATTGGGCCATTGTATACCCCTTTCTCCAAATATTTTGCTCATCTCCCTCTCTGCCTCATTCCACCTGTGTCCTCTTCAAAAATAAGGCGAGAGCTGAGTAGCCTGGCTGGGGAGAAGGGTCTCTGCTACCAATTGCTTTCCTCCCTCTTGCTCCCAGCTGCAGCTAGTTCCTGCAGTTGAAGCTGGGCACAATTCCAGGACCCGCTCCTTATCTTCTCCTTTGCTGCTTCTGTTGTCTGAACCACCCACAGCTCTTTATTCCTCTTTCCCTCCCCACCAAATAACCTTTTTAGGGATGGCTTCAGGTGGTTAGAGCTGCCCCTGCTCTCAGGGTGGCTAGTTAGAGTATCGGTGCCCCCAGGTGGATACAGTGAAACCATTTATGCTAGTATAGCTGGTATATCCTACTGGCTAGATGTGTAAAGAGAACACTTACAATAACGGCTCAGAAACAGAACAGATGCATTCAGTATTTCAGTCATGTTTGTAGCATAGCTACATAGTTTGATACAAGGGTCAATTTGGGCTATCTCTGTTGACAGCTGTGTGAAGTAATCCTTTTTATTATGGTGGCTGCCATCTTGTCTCTGGAATCTCAGCTTTTATTTTTAAAAATTAAGTAACTAGCACTTACAATGACAAATCTAATAATCTCCAAAATGTAAACATAATAGAACTAATACAATAATGCCTGCCTGAGTCTTCAGAGAGTCTTGAATAATTGCTATGGGAGGTGTGAATTGCTCCATTCACCTTGCATGTCATTACATGTAATTTTAGCTCTGAATCCTAGTTATTATAACCTTAATTATTACAATTTAGTTAATATTAACTATTTCACTGCTGAACAAAACACACAAGAAAGATATTAGAAGATTGGTGTACCCTACAAATGAAGGCCAAGACTTTAACAAAGAACAAAAAAGAACTGAATATATTCATGGAGGATAGGTCCATCAGTGGTTATTAGCCAGAATGGGCAGGGATGCAAAACCATGGTCTGAAGTGTCTCTAGCCTCTGTTTGCCAGAAGCTGGGAATGAGCAACAAGGAATGGATCACTTGATGATTACCTGTTCTGTTCATTCCCTCTCTAGCACCTTGCACTGGCCACAGTTCAGAAGACAGGATACTGGGCTAGATGGACCATTGGTCTCACCCAGTATGGCCTTTCTTATGCTCGTATCTTCTACAATGAATAGCATCTCATTTTGGTGCCTCAAGTGAGCAGAGCTTGGATAGTGGGTGGAACTTCCAGTATCACTACTTTTTACCCCCAGTTCAAAGCCTTTTTTGATAAGCTTACTTTAAAAGTAAATCTATAATTATAATTGTTGAAGCAAACCTGGCATGAATAATGCTAGCTAGAAATGTGACAAGAATATATAAACCAGAAATTCTTGACATTATTTTCTCAATTTAAAATTGTTTCCAAAGATGTCACAGCCCCATCAAGCTACGGTCATGTGTCTGATGTGGAAATCTTTCACTTAAAAAAACCCTGAAATGTTTCCATGGAGATCGGCCAGAGGTAGCCAAATGACGAACTGCTTCCCTCTGCATTCGCTTTGGTTTCTATGGTTTCCAGACAGAGGGGGAAAACGAAGTTGCTGATTTTTGTAAAATGTAAAAGGTTAATGCAAACCAAAAGACCGAACTGGTGTCACTCTACCAGCAAAAGTAATCTTTGTCTCCTCAGTCAGTGAAGAGATTTGTGTTAGGCATGTTGTACAGCCTTATAGCTTTCCTCACTTATTCTAGGGGAAATATCAGTTATTTCCTACAAAGGAGTAACACTACTTCAGAATTACAAATAGGAATCTGAGTTTGGAAATACTAATGTTAATAGTGATTAGCAGCAGCTGGGTAGCTACAATTTTAGCTTCCTGTTGCTCTCTGAAATATTGATGTTGCACAAATCTGAGTTCCATTAAAAATGTGGATGTAAAATCTGGTAATGCAATATCACATTATACTGAGAGTGACAGTAGTGATCTGAAGGCAGTTAGAAGAAAAGCAATATTGCAGCTCTTACTTATAGGACTAACCTTGGTGGTTAGTGAATTTGGGATATAGATTTTTCAATAGTGAGCAGGTGTCATGACCCACAGGTCTCCAATGTGGGTCCATCAGGGAACAGCCATACTCCAGCCCTCCACCTGGCTGCCTGCTGACAACTGCTTACCTAGGACCCACAACTTCAGCCCCAGTTTGAGGCTCTGCCCTTGAGGGCCTATTGGCAGAGTCACAGAGGTGATTGGTCCGTTGGCCCTACTTAAGCCAGCAGCAGGAACAGGAAGCTGTGTGAACAACTGGGATCCACCCTGCTGTTAACTGTGGGCCTTGCACTTCCTGCTCCTGGAGCTTGACTCCTGGTGTCTGACTTGTGGTTCCTAACCTCCAGTTTGTCTCTTGCCTCTGACTCCCACTGGTATCCTGACCCAGTCTGACTGACTCCTAACTTGTGGTTCTGATCTCTCAGTATCCTGACCCAGCTGACTCTTGATTCCTCTCTCGTGTCTGTGAACTCTGGCTCTGATGTCTGTGACAGCATGGCAATTTTGTTCTCCTTGGGTCTTTGCATGGTGACAAGTGAAATGCAATAGTTAAGTCAACACCTCTAAGATACAGTCTTTCCTCTCCATCCACACAGCTAAAATTCTTGTTCAGGCTCTCAGTATCTCACTTTTCTACTTCTGCAACATACTTCTCTGACATTGAAAAATTCCATCTTGTCCCACTTATCCATTCATAGACTCTCTCACATTCTTAGTTCAGAAGGGACCATTATGATCATAGAATCATAGAATCATAGAATATCAGGGTTGGAAGGGACCCCTGAAGGTCATCTAGTCCAACCCCCTGCTCGAAGCAGGACCAATTCCCAGTTAAATCATCCCAGCCAGGGCTTTGTCAAGCCTGACCTTAAAAACCTCTAAGGAAGGAGATTCTACCACCTCCCTAGGTAACGCATTCCAGTGTTTCACCACCCTCTTAGTGAAAAAGTTTTTCCTAATATCCAATCTAAACCTCCCCCACTGCAACTTGAGACCATTACTCCTCGTTCTGTCATCTGCTACCATTGAGAACAGTCTAGAGCCATCCTCTTTGGAACCTCCTTTCAGGTAGTTGAAAGCAGCTATCAAATCCCCCCTCATTCTTCTCTTCTGCAGGCTAAACAATCCCAGCTCCCTCAGCCTCTCCTCATAAGTCATGTGTTCCAGACCCCTAATCATTTTTGTTGCCCTTCGCTGGACTCTCTCCAATTTATCCACATCCTTCTTGTAGTGTGGGGCCCAAAACTGGACACAGTACTCCAGATGAGGCCTCACCAATGTCGAATAGAGGGGAACGATCACGTCCCTCGATCTGCTCGCTATGCCCCTACTTATACATCCCAAAATGCCATTGGCCTTCTTGGCAACAAGGGCACACTGCTGACTCATATCCAGCTTCTCGTCCACTGTCACCCCTAGGTCCCTTTCCGCAGAATCATATAGTCTGACCTCAACATGAATCATAGGACTTCCCCAAACCAAATTTACAGAGCAAATCTTACAGAAAAACATGCAATCTTGATTTTAAAATTGTCAGTGATGGAGAAGCCACTACAATTCTTGGTAAATTGTTCCAATGGTTAATTACTCTCACTGTTGAAAATGTATGCCTTATTTCCAGTGTGAATTTGTCTAGCTTCAACTTCCAGCCATTGGATCGTATACCTTTCTCTACCAGATCACAGAGCCCATTATTAAATATTTGTTCCCTGTGTAGGTACTCATTAACTGTAATTAAGTCAACACTTAACCTTCTATTTGTTAAAGCTAAATAGATTGAGCTCCTTGAGGCTGTCACTATACCGCATGTTTTCCAATCCTTTAATTGTTCTCATGGCTCTTTTCTGAACCGTCTCCAATTTATCTTGAATTGTGGACTCCAGAACTGGACACAGTATTCCAGCAGCAGTTGAATCAGTGGCAAAAACAGAGGTAAAATAATCACTCTAATTCTCAATATCCCCCTGGTTATGCATCCCAGGGTCATGTTAGCTCTTTTGGTCACAACATCCCCTTGGGAGCTCTCATTCAGCTGATTATCCACCACAACCCCCAGATCTTTTTCAGAGTTACTACTTCTGAGGGTAGAGTCTCCCATCCTGTAAGCATGGCCTTTGTTCCTAGATATATTCTAGGTAGATACATTCTTTGTTCCTAGATATATACATTTAGACCTATTAAAATACATATTGTTTGCTTGCACCCAGTTGAATGAGTGGTCCACATTGCTCTGAATCAGTGACCTGTCCCCTTCATTATTTACTGCTCCACCAATTTTTGTGTCTGCAAACTTTGTCAGTGATTATTTTGTTTAAAAAGTTAAATAGCATAGGGCCAAGAACTGTTCCCAGTGGGACCCCACTAAAAACCAGCTTGCTCAGTGACAATTTCCTCTTTATAATTACATTTTGAGACCTATCAGTTAGCCAGTTTTAATACATTTAATCCATGTTAATTTTATAGTCTACTTTTTTAATCAAAATGGTTGCAGCACATTTTGATTTAAAAAACTAGAATAATATAAAATTCTAGATAAGTCTATTACATCAACACTATTACTTTTATCATCCAAACTTGTAACCTTATAAAAAAAGCAAGTTAATTTGACAGGATCTGTTTTTCATACACATATGTTGATTTGCATTAATTACATGAAGGAGTGTACCAACCCTGCACTGGAGAGATGAGGATGGACAAACTGCTCTGGGTCCAAGAGACCACACCCCCTCACCCTTGTCGGGCACACTCCCTGTTGAGGAAGCGTTCAAAAAGGAACAACTCAGCTCAGTCTGGGCTGACTGAAAAGGAGAGCAGTTGAGTGCAGCAGCCTCTTGCCAGGAAACTGGTGGAACTCCATGCTGCCAGGATTGAGCCTCTTAGCTGCATCATGGGAGGCCAGTTGCCTGCAGAGACCAAAGGGGATGACTTCTTGTTGCCAGTGGAGGAGTTGCAGGAGACTGAGCAGAGGGAACATTAGAGGGACCCCATGTCCCACACCAGAGACAACGCTGCAGGGACTGGGATGAGGGTAGAAAGTGACCCAGGGAATACATTTGGGGGGCATTGGGACCTGAATCCTGTGTCAGGGTACCTTGTTTTGAAGGGCCGTGGTTGGGTTAGAATGTGATGGATACTCCATCACATTCTACTCCACATTCTAACCTGGGGCCTAGGTTCCCCTACCCTCCTCATTCTTGCCACTGGACGATACTACCCCTGTGCTAGGGGACTAGGGCACATGACTTACAAGAAGAGGGTGAGGAAACTTCGCTTATTTAGTCTGCGGAAGAGAAGGATGAGGGTGATTTGATAACAGCCTTCAACTACTTGAAGGGGGGTTCCAAAGGGGATGGACCTACGCTGTTCTCAGTGGTGGCAGATGACAGAACAAGGAACAATGGTCTCAAGTTGCAGTGGGGGAAGTCTAGGTATGGAAAAACTATTTCACTAGGAGGGTGGTGAAGCACTGGAATGGGTTACCTAGGGAGGTGGTGGAATCTCCATCCTTAGAGGTTTTTAAGGCCCGGCTTGACAAATCCCTGGCTGGGATGATTTACTTGGGGTTGGTCCTTCTTTGAGCAGGGGGTTGGACTAGATTACCTCTTGAGGTCTCTTCCAACCCTAATATTCTATGATTCTATTGCCACTAGGTGAAGCCCACTGTTGGGTGTTATATCCCAGAGCATCACCATTAGGTGGTATTATCAGCCAGGAGCATCCAGCCGGCCCCCTGACACACTCACTTGGAGTTCTTTATTAATCAAGTCCTGTATCAGCTGCTCCATTATCTTGCCTGGGATCGATGTGAGACTGATAGACCTATAATTACTCAGCTCATCCCATTTACCCGTTTTAAAAAAATAGCACGAAATTAGTTTTCTTCCAGTCTTCTGGAACTGCCTCAGTGTTCCAAGACTTTTTGAGAATCAACATTCACGGTGCAGCCAGCTCCTCAGCCAAACCCTTGTCCTGCTGATTTTAAAATGTTTAACTTTAGTAGCACCTGTTTAACATCCTCCAGAGGTACTAGTGGATGGAAAGAGTGTTATTATCACCATTTGATGTGACTATATCATCTTCCCCCCCCAAATACAGAACAGAATACAAATGCAGAACAGGGACATAAAAGGTAAAAATAAAACATTTTACAAATATATTGGAAGCAAGAGAAATACCAATGAAAGAATAAGCCCATTACTGAATGATGAGGGAAAGACAGGCATGTTAGATGTCTTCAAGTCAGCAGAACCTGACAAAATACATCCTAGAATATTTAAGGAACTGGCTGAAGAGATCTCTGAGCCATTAGCGTTTACCTTAGAGAAATTATATAGGACAGGAGAGATAATAGAGGAGTGGAATAGGGCAAATTAAGTACCTATCTATAAAAAGGGGAATAAGGGCAATGTAGAAAATTATAGACCAGAAAGATTAATTTCAGTACTCAGAAAGATAATGGAGCAAATAATCAAACAATCAATTTGTAAACACATAGAAGATAAGGTGATAAGTGACCATCAACATGAATTTGACAAGAACACATCATGTCAAATCAACATAATATCCTTCTTTGATGGGGTAACAAGCATTGTGGATAGTGGGGCAGCAATTGATGTGATATATCTTGACTTTATTAAGGCTTTTCACATTGTCTTCCATGACCTTCTCAGAAGTAAACTAGGGAAATATAACCTAGATGAATCTACTTGAAAGGTGGGTGCACAACTGGTTGGAAAACTATACTCAAAAAGTAGTTATCAATTGTTCACAGTCAAGCTGGAAAGGCATATTGAGTGGGGTCCTGCTGGATTGGTTCTGGGTCTATTCAATATCTTCATAAATGATTTGGATAATGGCATAAAGAGAACATTTACAAAGTCTGTGCATGATGCCAAGCTGGGAGGGGTTGCAAGCACTTTGGAGAGCAGGATTAGAATTCAAAATGATCTTGGCAAACTAGAGAAATGGTCTGAAATAGATAGGATGAAATTCAATATGGACAAATGCAAAGTTCTAAACTTAGGAAGAAATAATCAATTGCACAAATACAAAGTGAGAAATTTCTGCCTAGGAAGGAGTACAGCAGAAAAGGATTTGGGGGTTATAGTGGATCACAAACTAAATATGAGTCAATAATGTAATACTGTTGCAAAAAAAAAAAAAAGCAAACGTCATTCCTGGGGTGTATAAGCAGGAGTGTTGTAAGCAAGCATGAGAAGTAATTCTTCCAATCAGCAATGATAAGGCCTCAACGGGAGTACTCCGTTTCTGGGCACCACACTTTGGGAAAGATCTGGACAAATTGGAGGAAGTCCAGAGGAGAACAAAAATGGATTAAAGGTCTAGAACACGTGACCTGTGAGGAAAGATTTTTGTTCTGGAGAAGAGAAGACTGAGGGCTCCAGGACATAACAGACTTCAAGTATGTAAAAGGTAGTTATAAAGAGGAAGGTGATAAATTGTTCTCCTTATCCGCTGAGGACAGAACAAGAAGTAATGGGCTTAACTTGCAGCAAGGGAGAGTTAGGTTAGACATTAAGGAAAAACTTCTCCACTCTCAGGGTAGTTAAACATTGGAACAAATTACCTAGCAAGGTTGTGGAATTTTCCTCATTGGAGGTTTTTAAGAACAGGTTAGACAAACGCCTGTCAGGGGATATTCTAGATAGTATTTAGTCCTTTCTCAGTGCAGAGTTCTATGATTCTGTTTGAACACTTCTGCCTTTTCTATATTATTATTGATAATTCTACCATTTCCATCTAGTGATGGACAAATACCCTTGTCCAGATTCTTTTTTTTCCTAACATATTTTTTTAAAACTCCTTATTGTCCTTATCTCTGATGACCATACATTTCTCCTTTTGTCCCTTGGTATTCCTTATCAAGTTTCTATAATTCCTAACTTCTGATTTATATTCATTACTATCAACTCCCCCTTTATTCCATTGGTTGTATTTTGTTGGTTTTATTGTTTTACAGCTGCCTTCACTTCCCCTCTCAATTAGGTTGGCTTTTTAACCAGCACAGCCTTCTTCCTTGAGTGTGGCTTTTTGGGCATCTAGTAAGGTTATCTTAATTAACATTCAGATTTGTCTG
Source organism: Lepidochelys kempii (assembly GCF_965140285.1). Taxonomy (NCBI): domain Eukaryota; kingdom Metazoa; phylum Chordata; order Testudines; family Cheloniidae; genus Lepidochelys; species Lepidochelys kempii. The sequence continues at coordinate 92,919,582 of NC_136383.1, forward strand.
ATTAAATTCTTCCTCTCAGCTGCTTTGGCTCATAGTTGTTTTCAGCTTTGTGAAATTGGCTCTATTAATATATATATATTATATAGGTATATATATATTGCTGGTTTTGACTTTATTCTGTTAGCACGTTATAAATGTGATCAAGTCATGATCACTTGTACCTAAGTTATCGTTAACTCTTAGTTCTCTGATCAGTTCCTCTTTATCTGTTAGGACAGGGTCTAATACAGAATTCCCCCATGTTGGCTGCAACAGATTTTGAGTTAGGAAATTGTCATCTATTATGTTTAGACATTCCAAAGATGATTTAGTATTGGCAGCATGAGACCTCCAGCATGTGTCACTCAAACTGAAGTGATCATGCGGCTTTTTTTTTTCTTATCTGTCGTAGTTACTTGCATACGGGAGGAGTCATCCTGTTCCCTAGTGTGATTTGGATCCCTACAGTGATTCAGAATACTGCTGCAAAGATCATCTTTCGTGGCTCTTTGCTTTGACCACATCAGCTCTCTCTTTGTTTCCCTCACTGGTTCTTCCTTCAACACTGCATCGAAAGCACACAACTTATCTGCACTTCCAAGGCCTTCCAAGTTATGTGTCTTACCCTATTGAGTGAGTGACTGTAAAGTCAGGTGGGTAGGGCACTAACCTAGTTGGTGGGAGACTCAGGGTCCAGTCCCCCGGCTCCAGTGACTCTCTAATTATTTGTCCAAAGAGAAATAGCTTGAACAGGAGAGATTGTGGGGTTTCAGGAATTAGGGCTTGCAACTGAGCCTGGGACAGCTAGCTCCACCTCCCCAGTAAGAGAGAGAGGACTCGCAGCTGAATCACTATTGGCTTGCAGCAGAATCACTTGACTGATCAGGCCACCTGATTGGCCGAGGGATCAGCAGACCTGCTCTTAAGACCGGCATCAGCAATGGGACAAAGGTTGCTCAAGGCATTTGCTCATAATTGTGTTAGTTCCCATTCTCCCTCATTCCAGATAACCCGTCTCTGAACCTCGGCTCTGATTCCTGACTTCTTACTTTGGCTCTGACCCTTGTCTATGGCATCTGACCATTGGCTCTGATTCCTGACTTCTCACTCTAGCTCTGGTGCTGACTCTGGACTCCTATTCCTAGCTGCCTAACTACTGCTCTAACTACTAGGCTGGGCTCCTGCTCTAATCACTAGGTCTGATTACCCACATTCCTGTCTCTGATAGAGGGACCCTCACATCAGGATATCCCATAGCTGAGCAATTAGTGCATTCTACTGAGAAATGGGAGACCCCTAATTAAATACCTTCTTCCATCCCAGGTAGAGGGGGACATTGAACCTGGTCTCCCACATCCTGGGTGAGTGTTCTAACCATTGGGATAAAAATTACAAGGTCACTGCTACTGGTTGGAGTTTAAATGGGACCTAATCTGGTAGCTGGTCTCTGAGTGTGCCTACTGGATCTAGCCCACTGATGAGATTGGTTGAGCAGTGCCTGTTTGTGGGTTGTTCTGGGGCTTAGGCAGGAGATGGGTGCTTTGACACCGAGTGTGAGACAGTGTCCAGAGACAGAAACTTATGAGTCTAGAGAACTTTTACAGTGGAAATGTAGATGCTGAGCGAGTTTAGATACCTTCAGAGTTCGGCAGCAGCTGAGTGGGAATTTTGTGGATCACAGAGGAGCATAAAAATAGGATTTAAGTATCTTTGTGGGTCCAAGATGATGGGACCAATCTGTATATTAGGCTTTTTCATAGTATTATTGTCCAAAAGCTTTCCCTGTGTGTCCCAGGACCTATCGCCCTCTCCCATCCCAAATATTTTATTTAACTGGCTATTTCGCTCCTGAATTCACCAAAACTTCATCAAATCCTCTTCAAATTGCATCTAACATTTACTTTCAGTGTCAGCTGTACAACTTAACTCCAAGATCTCTTATCTATCGCCTTTCCCAGGTATATGCATTTAGTTAAAACTCCTCTCTAAAATAGTATGTGAAAGAAAAGGGAGATTTTCAAAAGTGACTAAGAAGCACAAGTCCTGTTAAAAGTCAATAATATTTGTGCTCTGAATTATTGTAAGCACTTTTGAAAATCTCACCCATCTTCCCAGTCACCCTTCTGGCCAGTCATTTCCCCCCATAATTTAGCCATCGTACTACTTTTCACTTCTGTGGTCCATATCTACTGAAGGCAATTGTGTGATATATTGATATAACCCATGTTGTTTACTTGCACTTGTAGGTATAGGGCCTGATTTAGCTGTCACTTACAGCAGGGTAAACTCGGAGAGAGTGCTGTGGATTTACATGAGTATAAAACCAGTTTCAATAAGATGAAGGTCAAACCCATAGATTTTAATCACCGGTGAAGCATTTTATGATTATTCTGTATGTATGAAACTGCCAAACAAATATTTTCAGATTCCTGCTCTCCCCGTAATGAAAATTCATGGAAGTTGAAAATTAATGAGTCAGAACTCATTGGTATGAGATTGAAATGAGGTCCTAACAATGCAAATATCGTAAGCTATAGGAAGTAACGATAATATTACTACAGTACATTACACAATTTTCACTGATACATAGGGGTGGCAGAAGTGAAGAGAGCAGAAATTATCAAATTAATCTCTGTTTCCAAAATAAACAAGTAGAAGACAGATCTTATCATATGAGGATGTGCTTCCTTGGGAATATAGTATCAAAGCAGGGGACAGTTAGAGGAAAGATGGGCTTCAAAACAACCTTGGACCCAGACTAAAATACCAACACAAAATGAATCTTTCAGAGAAATATGACACTTGTACCAAATATCTTGCCTGTGTGCTTGTGTATCTTATCTACAGTAATATATAACAAAACTCTACTAAGCTCTGATTCACTTATATTTCTCCCTGCCTCCTGATTACATTGATTTATTGTACAAAAGACTATCTTAATTTCTAACTACCATTGTAACATGAGATATTTATGCCCTAAATTACTTTGGTTTATATAATTTACATGTCCTACATGCCCCTTTTAAATCATTTTCTCAGGTATACATTATGCATATAATTGCTTGCTTCATTGGGTAAAGTAGGGAGTAAACATCATTACAGATGTAAAATAGCTATTAATATTATTTATTCTTTGGGTTTGGGTTATTACAAACTTACCTTTGTCTTTACTTAAAATAATTTTCATACCCATGGTGCTTGGAGAATATATTAGCTGTTTGTTTAATTATATAACGTGTCAAGCTAGTTAAGGAAACTTCTGGAGGGTCTCTGCTTTCTGTCAATGAGACAGGCGCCACAGCATCAAGGGAGATTACACTTGGTGTTTTTTCAGTGTCTCTGACATGCAGTCTTGAAACTTCTGTTTTCCATTAACATTCTATACTCTGTTCTTATGCTATGTTTTGAAAGATGTATACAAGTGTTTGTTATTGTGAATGTACAGAACATTTGATAGGAGCTTTTAATTACAAGTTGTAAAAGCTATAAGTGGTACACTGTATAAAAGAACATAAAGAGAAGTAATCCTTATTATGTGGAATCAGAAGCAGTAAATTAATTTATAAAAGTGGGCCTTTTACTCTCTCCCATTTGCAAGGAAAAATCTCTTGGTTTGAAACTCACAAAAAAGATTCTACGAAAAAATTGTTATTGAAAATTTTCTTTTATAGACACTCTAAAGCCTTCAGTCTTCAGCTCTTAAGTAAATAACTTATAGTTGGGAAATGCTTTGTAGAAGGCCTTTGTTGTTCTAATCCATGTTTCCACTTAAAGGTGAAAACCTCCTTAAATGCCTAAAATGGCATAGGTTTCTTTTGAAAGTGTATATTTTCAAATATTTTGCATCTAAATATAAGCCTCATGTAACAATTTCCTGATGCCTTTGTTATATGAATAGTCAGATGTTTCATATAGAAAGGTCACTTAACTGGTTGCTAATAACTGGTTAGTAATGTATGAGCCCATTTGAGGAACAACAAATAACTAATTAATTCTCCAACTGATATTAATCTGACAATGATTAAGCAACTTTTTACCAAACTGAAAGATTAAAAGAACCTCTCCAAAGATTGAGAAGAGATAATGCCTTCTTTGGTTGTTTAAATTTAAGGGACTCTTTTTAAGAATTATTTGTTAGACTATTTTGAGAGACTAAAGACCTTTACATAGGAAATATGAGTGTATGTATTTATTTGAAATGGAATTTCAACTTTTATTAAACCCTGATGGAACTAAAGCGATAGCTCAGAAAATGGACTAAATAAAAGTAAAACCTCTACCCTTTGAAGATGCGCTGAGAATTTCCTGCCAAGAGACAAAGCCAGTTGCAACTCTCTTGTATATGCATTAGCAGATCACATATTCATGAGATGGAGCTGTTACCAGGATCATCTGTTACCAGGATCATCTGATCATCATCAGCCAATAAAAGGGTGACAGCAGCTGATATTAAAATCCAGCTATACCCAAAAGAAGTGTCTTCCTCCTCCAGTGAAACTAGGAAAGAAACAGCCTATCAAGCTCTCTGAACAGAGCAAGAAAGCAGTAACACTCTGTTTCCATCCTTCAGCTTGGCAGCACTTTCATTTCAACTCATCCTGTTCATCTCAGCTCAGCAAGAAAAAAGAAGCAGCAACCTTCCAGCATAGCGTTGTTCTTCAAAATGCATCAGTGAGTTGGAGTTTACAAAAGCACTGCCAAGGAATTAGGTTTAAATTTTAATTTTAGTGATTTTAATGGGACATTGAAGTGTTATTATAAGTTAATATCTAACAGCTTCTCCTGTTAAATACCAGATTGTTTAGACTATGGATTCTGTAATGGGATATACAAGCCCTTGAAGAGTAAAGGGAGCCAGAAGATCCCTGTCCGGGGAATTGGAATAATCAAAGGTTCAGGAAATGGCGTGGTCCTGGAGGAGAGGAAGCATTCCCTGGGGAATTATGAGTTGGATGTGGAGTAACTTGCAGGACACCCTTCCTTTAAGGGCTGGGATCAGGAGCCCTTTAATTTAGGGTGGGGCAGGGCTCCTCTCTTCCAGCCAATTGTGGGGTGAGCGCTGGAGGAGGGCGGTATATAGGCAACCCTCTCCCTCAGAATGCTAAAAGAGAAGGAAGTCAGGGCTAGAGCTTCTGGCAGAAAGGGCTGGTGGCTTTGGATGGAGCAAACTGAGACAATGGAAGAGCTTTGTGTGTGGCAGAAGAACCAGGGCTGAGTGTGAATGTCTGTTATTATGGACCTTATTTTGGGGACTATCTGTGCAATGCCTGAACTTCTTTGCTGTTAACCAGTCCTGCAGGGCGGGGGTGGTGGGGGATGCTGTTAGTCATGAGAGAGGCTGTGGAGTGCTTAAGGGGCACACAAGAAGGGAATAACAGGGGCAGGGGCCTGCAAAGTTGTGCATCCCCTCATGGGAAGGGGATGCACAGAGTAGCTACCATGGTATGCTTTCCCAGGGAGTAGCCAACAGCTACATTTGGTAAACAGAAAAACAACGGGGTTTAAATTGGATTGAAAATTTTTAAAACTACTTGTTGAGTGGCTTCTTTTAAGCAATTAAAAGATTTTCTTAAACTTTGTTATCCATGAAAATAAATAGGATTCATCTCTCATTTTAAAAAAAATCCCCTTCCTATCTACAAGCTGTCATACTTTTCTATGATACATGGAAACAGAACTCACTACTGATTTTGGTAATTATATACTTAGGTCTTAATTCACTTAGGGAAGAGTGTCTCCACCAGGTCAGACCCAATCTCAAAGATATAATCTCTGTTGCAAACTCTCCAGAGAGAAATGTAGAGAAAAGATTAGAATTGAAGTAACAATAGTTTGCAGACTGTTGTTTGTCTCAGTTTTCTTTTCTCAATAAGAAAATAGTCATAGTTAATAACTGACTCTCTTGCCAGCCTCTAATGGTGGTGTTCCCTATGGTATGAAAAGAACTCCATGTGACTAAAATAGTGGGAGTTATATTCCTGAATTGTCTTTGAGAGAGAGAGAATTACAAAGGTCTGGCTTGTCATTTTTTGTTGCTCTAGTTTGTAAATTGTTAGTAATTTGGGGGATAAAATTACTTGGTGTTTAACCACTTAAAACACCCCTTTCTGCCCCACACTGTCTTCCAGTAACTGTCTCTTTGAACTACAAAGGAAAAATAGATTTGTGAAGCTGTTACCTCATAGTTCTCATAAAGGGAGGCATTTATGGCCATGCAGAGGAGCAAAAATTGTTGCCTACAAACCCAACAGGTCCTTTGCATCTATTGGCAAAGGAGAACACAAAATGCCGGCTATCCTTGGGTCTGACTTTTCTTTCTATGCTGCTCTTTGTCCCCATAAGCAATCCTTTACTGTTCCATTAGCAATAAGTGATGCTGCAAGAAGGCAGATTTGTAACAGAAGCTTAATTAAACATGGGGAGAGGCCAGGTTAACCTGCTGAGGCTCTGTCCTTTATCTCTTACAGCCAGTCTAAGGCTTGTAATCCTGAACTTCTGGTTCATAATTGTGTGAGTTACAGGCACCATTTGATCTGCCCCTCTCTGCTGTTTAAAGACAGAGCTGATTAGGCTCAATGGAATATTTTGTTAGTTAAAAGAAAAGGAGTACTTGTGGCACCTTAGAGACTAACCAATTTATTTGAGCATGAGCTTTCGTGAGCTACAGCTCACTTCATGAGCTGTAGCTCACGAAAGCTCATGCTCAAATAAATTGGTTAGTCTCTAAGGTGCCACAAGTACTCCTTTTCTTTTTGCGAATACAGACTAACACGGCTGTTCCTCTGAAATTTGTTAGTTAAGTGATCACTAGAGCTGAAATCACTGATAACCAGGTCTAAGTGCTAAGCCTTATACCTGCTGCCCAACAGCGTTTCTGAGAAAGAGACTGCCCAGCCTGCACTAGCAGTGAGGTTCCCTCACTAAGAGCTGAAATCACTGAGAGCTGGGTGGAACCTCAAGATACTCCACCTGGCAGAAGGGTTACACATAGAAACCCCTTAAGATCAGTAGTTTTTGAAGGATGAATAGGAAGTGTGGGACACAGCACAAAGGTACCTTAAAATATTACTAGTGATAACAATACTGAAAGAGGGTGTTCCTTGATGAGCTGTTGTATTTGAATAGTTCCTTCACAATGTGCTGGCTAAACACCTTGTTGGTGTTTCCCAGAAGCAAACACATTAGAAATTCAGGTATAGAACCAATACTTATAACTTCAGATACAAAAATGATACATGCATACAAATAGCATAATCCATTTTCAGCGAATCATAACTTTTGCACAGACATCTTACATGCCACATTTTGTACAAGATTTATTGCAATTATAGAACAGCGGTAGCAACAATGTTCTACAGGTTATATTTTATTAGATAATGTCACACTGGCATATACATCTGGAAGAGATGAGGACGTCCAGGAACCAGAGTTCCTTCAAAGCTCTTCAGCTGAGCCTTCCCCTATAGCAAACAACAAAAAACCCAATTGCTGGTAGATGGAAGAAAGAGTGAGGCATGAGCAAGCTATATCTCACACATACCCTGCAGAATTCTTGGTCATGCTCTTATGCCTTGGGAATAGGTGCTATGTTACACCTAGATAGAGAGATCTAGTGTGAGAGATACTTCTTTGGCTTTCTGTGTTTGGGAAAACATAGCACTAACTACAAGAAGATAGCATTACCAGAACTGAAGCTCTGTGCCAACAATGCTCTATTTATTTATTTTTTTTAAATTATTTTAAGCACAGATTCGGATCTTTCGTTTCCTCTAGGTCACTTGTACTTGCTCTTGGCTTTATGACTTTCAGTTTTCTTAGGCAGCAGCACAGCCTGGATGTTGGGCCAAACACCCCTTTGAGCAATAGTGACTTTCTCCAGTAGCTTGTTGAGCTCCTCATCATTACGGACGGCGAGCTGCAGATGGCGGAGGATGATCCTGGTTTTTTTGTTATCCCGACCAGCATTGCCAGCCAACTCGAGAATCTCAGCAGTCAGATATTCTAAGATGGCAGTCATACAAACAGGGGCTCCAGCTCCAACTTGCTCAGCATAATTACCCTTCCAGAGAAGCCAATGAACACACGTCCCACTGTGAACTGCAAGTCAGCCCTAGATGAACAAGAGTTTGCCTTAGCCCACACTTTGCTGCCTTGTATCCCTTGGCCCAACATTGCAACGCTTCTTCACCACAGCCACCACCATTCACAGAAATAGAAACAAACAGAAAAAGCATCTGAAAACAGAGTCAAATTCTGCTGTCCAATATACCTATGCAGCCCCATTGGACTCAGTAGGGTTGCATGAGAGAAGAAGAGCCGTGTCCATGTAATATTTCTATCCTTTTCTAAATAGCATGTATTCATTTAAAAAAACCTCTCAAATAATTCAGGATTCCTCTCTCTAACCATCCACAGATGAGAGAACAAAAGCATAAGTACTTATAGCTTGATATGACCTTTTCAAATCAGAGAAAAACTAGGAATTGTGCAAGAAGCCATGCTAGCGATGCAAATGCTGAAGGAGCTGTTTGTCAAGAATTTAACAGCTGCTGCTCATGAGCCATAGCCTTGATGTATTGGATTAGCCTTTTTAGTCAGAGTGGCTATACTTTTTGATATTTCATTAAGTCTGAAGCAGGTACAAAAGTGCTTATTGTCACCAGAACAGAGAGAAAAACAGGATTTGAATATATTCCCTTTGTGAATATAAGAGGGAATAGTTTGACTCGGAGCTGCATCACTAGTAGATTTAAAATACTAAAATGCCAGCTGTAGAAAAGAGAGCATTGCCAGCTGTGGAGGGCACATGAGAAAGGCTCCCTCCTTTGGGCTTCCTAAGGTGCTATGGACCTAAAGTGTGTGTCTAATCCTGTAGACAATACAGTATAGTTCCTTATATTTTCTTTATCTGAGGAACAGTATAATTAAATCTGACCTTATAGTGTCTATGCACAAGGGGGCAGAGTTAAGGCTACAAATGCAACCCTGGGTTTCTTAATTTTTCTGCTTAATCATGAAGCCTGAATGTTCTATGGGTTTGTATGATATGCATATAAGAGACCTGCTTTTACTGTTGGTCAGGCCCAACACAGCCAATGGACAGCCAGGTATTTTCTCAGTGGGCTGATAGCAACTTCAGCCACTGCCTCAGGTTGCTGCATTCAGGTTGAAAGAGTGCTGCGCAGCAGAGTCATCTGCTGGCTGCATTCAATGTCTCCAGCTGCAATCTTGTGCCAATGCCGGCTGATTCTGCCCTCATAGGGTAGCCCTGCTGATATAGCATAAGGAGGGTAGGATGGAGGCATGGCCCTGCCTCTTCTTCTAGGAACCACCTTCTAAATCCATGGCAGTGCACCTAGTCTGGAGGGGAAGTGAGTGAGGTGCCGATAAACCCTCTCTTCTTCTGCCAGTTTTCTTAGCACAACATCCCCTGTCAAGCCAGCAGAAGTCTGTCTGCTGTAGACTGCCTGCTTCTCTCTGTTCAGCCCCCCCACACCACATCAGCAATTCCTGTCTGACAACCCAGGCCCAATTCAAGAGAGTCAGTAAAAAACATAGTCAGCTCTCGTTTAATTCAACCAGAGGGATCAACTTGATGGTGTGTACAAAGGTAAAAGAGAATGATGTGGAACTCTAATCTTAACTGACTTTTTTTTTTCTTTTTACTGGCAACTTTTTTATATCTTCAGCTATTAACTCAGCTCTGCAATGTAGCACTCTCCTACTTCCTAATTTTGCCGTTGGAATGAGGAACAGAGAGGGGAAGAGCAGATATGAACAATGCCAGTCACATCACTTGAAGTACCAGTGGAAGGTAACTTGATACCAGGGTGATGGATACAGGGTGAAGAACTCAAATACAACAGAATAGAATAGCAAAGGAAATATTTGCAGTGAGAAAAAACCCTAAACCTAGGAGAAATAATTTGTAAAGTAAGGGCAATAACTGGAGTCGGAAAATATCTAATTGTTTTGTATTGCACAGTTCACTGTTCAGTGACATCTGGTCTGGCAGGCTGCCTTTGGCTATTGTTGCTCCTTTTGACCTTAGTGGTAGTCAGCATGTGGGATCCTGCGAGTTGCTCGCATTAGGAGGAGAAACTGATGATGGAGGCAGGTATTTCTTTGATTCAATCCTGTTTGTTTACAAAAAATGTATAAATGACCACAGCAGGAATCGAACAAGAACATTTCTGTGCCTACCGTTCCAAGCCTCTTTCAGACAGTACTTGGCCCAAACTGTTTGCTCTCTCTTGGATTCTTCTCAGAGCCGTGCTCACAGTGTTTGTTGTGTTAGGTCTTGGCTTTCTTTTGGCTTCTGTGGTGTTTCTTGCTGCTTCTCTCACACTGCTCCAATCCAATCAATCTCCCACTCCTGAGTTTATCAGATCACAGAACATTCATGGGCTGCATGGCCTAACTCCTACTCCAGCCTTGCACGTGGCTTTGTTTTGGGCAAAGGCCTCTCCTGTTTCCATTATCTGTTTCATTGCTCTAGCACTCTTCATGAATGAAAGGTGGCTGTTACACGAGGAGCTTCAAAGAGGTTATGCATTAGGTTAAACAATAACTTTTCCCTTGGCCTGTATTTGGAACCCTTCTCATATTAACATCAGTACACTTACTAACTGAGGGTTAATGCTAAATGATTAATGATAAACCTCAGTTATGGGGACTGGATGTGTGAAAGTCCTGGCAATGGAAAATAGAGCCTTTCTTTAGATCGCTGGTTATTGTACTATTGATATTTGGTGATCTGTGTGAAAATAACTGGTGGTTTTAGGTGAATATCTATAGATTTTAGTCATCTTAGATTGTAAACTCTTCTGATCAGGGACCATGTCTCCCTCTATGTTTATACAGTGCCCAGCACCATAAAATCCCCAATTGTGGGACCTCTGGAAGCTACCGTAATAGATGCCATTAAATAATTAGTCATCTTTTAGATTATAAAACCACCATTTGTCACCCTATTTATTGACTCTTTTTTTGATACTTGTTACTACATTATCTGAGCACCTCACACATTAATGATTTCCTCCTTATTACATGCTGTGAGATAGAGAAGATTATCCCCTTTGTGGTATTCTGGGAAATGTAGTCTAGGAGTAGGTGGCCATTCTGTTCTTGAATTTTTTTTCAATCTTTATCAGTGAAGGATTATGGGTAATTCCCTTCTATAAAATGAACTGAGCTGAACTGCCAGGGTGGTCTTTACCACATGAGGCTCAGGCACTGTTGCAAGGGATGTCTGAGAACCATATTCTCTGGGGAGAATACCACAGGCCTCAGGTCAGGATTGACACACACTTCCCTGATACAAAAATTCAAGCCTCTGGACTTTGCTGTATTACAAGAGAATGTTTCCTGAATGGACATCCGTGGCAAGCAGCAGTTTCAACTTTCACTGATCACATAGAATCAACTGCAACACGAGCAAAAATGTAGTAACTTTGAGACAATCAATACAAAAAAAATCACATAGCAGCTATTTGAAGGCATGGATGTTGATAGAAAATTCAGATTCATGTGACCTTCCTTACATATGAATGAGGAAAAATCTTCATAGCTGTCAGGTGTCTTCCATCCTTGCTTACTCACTCGGTGTCTATGATTCTTGCAAAATGTGGCATAAAGAGCTGGAAACAACTTTCCTAGAGGCCTCTCCCAAAAATCCTATATCCACAGAGCTTGTGGTAGACATAAGCAGTTGCTTAAGGTCCTGAGCAGCCCCCAATTGTAGTGTTGTGTATGGGGTACCCCACAAATATCCCCACTTGTGGGCCCCCAATGGGCTAGCACTGCTTCTGTATATCCATTTTCAAGGTGTCTCTGTACTGCCATGGTGGCATGGGAGGACAATCGCAATGAATTTGTCCCAGCCTCCATCACAGCAACACTAGGGACTGGAGAAGTAGTCAGGATAGGAAGATTAACATGAACTAAAGAGTTCTTTCTTAGGACTTAGCCGGTATTGGGAAATGGGTCTGTAAAGTGCACCTACCTTCTCTCTGGCTTTTGGCCTGCTACTCTAGCCCTATGAATTGTCACTCCTTTTTTCCACCAGGTTTCCTGTTCCTCCTCCACCCACCCCAACCTAAAATAGCTGCTATAGGTCTCCTGCAGCTGTAGGTCCCTTGTGCTGTGTGTGATGTACCACTGAGCATGGAATTCCATCGTATACACAGTGTGTGGGCAAGGAGAGGAGTAGGGACCAGTGAATTTGGAGTCTACCCTGAGCCTGGCTGCAATGCCTCTGCAACAGTGTAAGTAGGAGGAAGTAATCAGAGACAAGGTTTCCCTGCATCAGAGCCACTTCAAGGTGCCAAAGGCTACTGCATAAGAACACAAGAATGGCCATGCTGGGTACACTAATGGTCCCTCTAGTATCTTGTCTTCTGACAGCGGCCAGTGCCAGGTTCTTCAGAAGGAATGAAAACAACAGGGCAATTATCGAGTGGTCCATCCCTTGCCATCCAGTCCCCATTTCTGGCACTCAGAGGTTTAGGGACACCCAGAGCATGGGGTTGTGCCCCTGGTCATCTTGGCTAATAGCCATTGATGGACCTATTCTCCATGAACTTATCTAATTATTTTTTTAACCCAGTTATATTTTTAGCTTCACAACATCCCCTGGCAACAATTTCCATAGGTTTTCTGTGTGTTGTGTGAAGAACTGTCCTTTGTTTCTTTTAAACCTGCTGCCTATTTGTTTCATTGGGTGACCTTTGGTTCTTATGTTATGTGAAGGGGTAAATAACACTTGCCTGTTCACTTTCTCCAGACCCGTCATGATTTTATAGACCTCGATCATATCCCCCTTTAGTCATTTCTTTTCCCAGCTGAACAGTCCCAGTCTTTTTAATCTCTCCTCATGTGGAAGCTGTTCCATATCCCCTAATCATTTTTGTTGCCCTTTTCTGTACCTTTTCCAATTAGAATATCTTTTATGAGATGGGGTGACCATAACTGCATGTGGGCATGGATTTATACAGTGGCATTATGATATTTTCTGTTGTATTATCTCTCCCTTTCCTAATGGTTACTAACACTGTTAGCTGTTTTGACTGCCACTGCATGTTGAGAAGATGTTTTCAGAGAACCATCCATGATGCCTTCAAGATCTTTCTTGAGTGGTAACAGCTAATTTAGACCCCATCATTTTTTATGTATAGTTGGGATTATTTTTTTCTCCAATGTGCATTACTTTGCACTTATCAACAATTAATTTTGTGTGCCAATTCAGCTTCCCAGTCTCAGTTTAGTGAGATGCCTTTGTATCTTTTCAGTAAGCTTTGGGCTTCTCTCTCGAGTAATTTTGTATTGTCTGCAAACTTTGCCACCTTGCTGTTCAACCCCTTTTCCAAATCATTTATGAAAATATTTATCTTTACAGGTCCCAGTACAGATTCTTGGGGGACCCCCGCTATTCACCTCTGTCAGTTTATTCCTATCCTTTGTTTCCGATCTTTTAACCAGTTACTGATCCATGAGAGGACATTTCCTTTTATCCCATGACTCCTTACTTTGCTTAAGAGCCTTTGCTGTGGGACCATGTCAATGGCTTTCTGAAAATCCAAGTACACTATATCCACTGGATCTCACTTGTCCACACGTTTTTTGACCCCCTCGCAGGGAATTCTAATAGATTCGTGAAACATGATTTCCCTTTAAAAATGGCTTGACTCTTCCCCAACATATGTTCATCTATGCATCTGATTCTGTCTTTGCTATTGTTTCCACCAATTTACCTGGTACTGAAGTTAGGCTTACTGGCCTGTAACTGCCAGGATCACCTCTGGAGCTTTTTTTTTAAAAAAATCAGAGTTACATTAGCTATTCTCTAGTCTGCCTGGCATAGGCAGACAAGGCTCAGTATTCCAGTTCCACTTAAGGGAGCTAAAACCAAAGGCTGGTAGTAAGCTGATGGTGAAGTGGGGGAGGACAGCTTGAGATGGATAAACAAGTAGGGGAGGATGCACAGGGGCAGAATAACTTCACTTGTGATTCCCAAAGGGAGGGGAGTCTGGAAAGGAGCATGGGTGACCCTTCTCCTTGTAGCTCCTGAAAGGTCTGAAATGAATAGAGGAATGACAGTGGTGGAACTAACTCCTAATATGTCTGCAGTGAGGGAGAAATGGAATAGCTGACACTGGGAGACTTGTTTGCCTCCCACACTCCCATGATTGCCTCATAGGGGAATATGAAGAAAAGAAGTGAGGGATCCTATCTGTGGTGGTCTTTTGCTTTGTTTTTTTCCTGCACTTTCTTTGTACGTTATTAAATCGGTATCCATTTCCAGTGCCAACACTTCAGAAAAGATGTTGAGAAATTGGAATGTTCAGTAAAGATCTGCAAAACATGCCTTATAGTGAGACAACAGAAGTCCAATCTATTTAGTTTATCCAAGATAAGGTTAAAACATGACTTGATCAGTCTACAACTACCGACGCAGGGAAGAGAATTCTGATCATAGATGGCTCTTAAATCTAGCAGATTTAGTTATCTCTACTTTTTCCCCTAAGGTTTGAATCTGAAGAGAGATAAATTCAGACTAGAAATAAGGTGAATATTTTTAACAGTGAGGATAATTTACAATTGGAATAATTTACCTAGGTCTGTGGTAGATCATCCATTACTTGAAGTCTTTTAATCAGCACTGAATATCTTTCTAAAAGAGATACACTCGCTCAAACTGAAATTATGGGCTTGATGCTGTAATTATTTAGTGAGTCTTTATGGCATAGATTATAGAGCAGGGCAGACTAGATTAACCTAGTGGACCCTTCTGGCCTTAAAAAACTACAAAGAGAGTTGGGTGGGTAGTTGACTGTCTGGACATAAAAGCAATATCCCTTGTTTGTTTTTTGGGAGCACAATTTACCATAGTAATATATTTGCAAAGATTCAGCAATCCATATTCTAAAGTTCTAAAAGTTCACACTGACTGATAGGGATTATAATCCCTAAGCGTATGACTACAACACGGAGTGGTCTGAGGGGAGAATAATCAAGCCCATTATATAATATTTCAAGGCTTAGTTTAAAATTGCTTTTGGCAGTAGCAGACCTAATCAGTCACAGCTGCACCTGTTGCCAAAGTGTCAATTACAATAAGCAACAAACAGACAAAATCTTAAATCTTATGCTCTTATTTTTTTAAAAAAATCATAAAAGCCATACAAGGTTTAGCAAGATTGAACAGAAAAAAAATCAATGTCTGTGTCTATGAATTCAAACTGCCTTTAAGGGTAAGACAAAAGAGCCAGTGAGTGTGATTTATGAAGTAAATAACTCATCTCACTGGGATCCCAATTTCAAATTCTGGCTGTTGGCAAATTGTGTGTGATAAGTGTATTACCTATACTCAATATCCATGGTAATTAATCTCTTTGTATAATATTCAGCTATTATAATAGGTGATAAAGTTTCACCTGAACAAGATTCATGCTAAAACTATTTTATTTCTGTAGTCCCTCTTACCTTCTCTAATTTGATTTTCAACTCAAAGAAAGTTTGAATATTTACCTTTTTGTTTTCACAGCACACCAGTGCAAAGTATTGCAGGCCTTCCATGCTCTCTAACCAGTAGATATTTTTTTCGAGAATACTCTCTCATATATAGGCAATACATGAGGGAGAAGTTTTGCAGTAAACAAGCGCCACAACCTGTTCCAGCAATTGTCCCAAAAGAATTTACGAGCATATCTACAGGTTAACACTCCTGCTCATTGTTACTTCCTCAGCATGTGCTGATGTGAGGTGATATGCAAGATCATGCACAACAATCTCAGGCCAGCCAAGAAATACAGCCACCAAATATAGCATCAAATTCTGCCAGTAGGATTGCATGCGTATAACTCTGTTTCTTAGATATGAGTGGTAGGTATTTTAGTAATTTCAAATTGAATGTGTCTGCCAGAAAGCTGCTGTTGTACGTTTCCAAACATCCGACGGCAAAGTAAGAGAAATCCCCTGTGTATTCTTTCTGATTACAAGGATTAGCGGTATGTCTCCTTTCCTTTATCTCACAAAGTCACACATCATTGATGTGTGTTGTATGGACTAGCAAAACATCACACAGCCTCCGAGGAACTGTGCTTTGTAACTGACTCTTAAAGCAGTAGACTCTTTGCCATCAGTGTCTTTCCTGAATGAACACCAGCTTTAGCTCATAAGAAAGGGCTAGTTCTGTAAACTTAGGACAGTTTGCTGATACTTTTTTTTGGACGACCAGTTCTTCCCAGAATGACAGCAAGCTTACAAAAGAACATGAGAAAATATTTGTTTTCCTAATACTTCCTGGTGATAGGGTACGAATTGTCTACTATATAAACAGATATTCAGCAGGGAAAAAAACGTATTGTGTCAAGTCCTGGCATCATCACAGTTTTTACTCAAGCAAATTCCAAATGAAGTTAATGGGTGTCTGCCTGAGCAAAAGATGAGGAAAGACCTCTGGTCATTCAACACATGCCCCAGGACCCTGTGTGCGCTCCGAGACTGGTCATAGTAGTAAGCACTATACCTGGTTTGTAAGTTAGTCAATTAAACTGTCAATGAGTCCTAATGTGATGGGGGTAGAATAAACATTAGCAATGAATTACAGAAGCCTGCATATCTAAAAGCAGAGGTAGCTGAATTCATTATGATCTTTCAGTCAAGACAATTAACATGACAAAGCAATGTTAATAAGGCCAGCGGGCAAAGATTGATGGTACTTCACCTGGATGGGGTGTGTACAAAGGTGGCCTTGAAGACCCAGTTGTGATGATCTTCCTTCAAAGGAATGACGGGGATAAGAAGATGCACAGGTGTAGAAAAATGTAACATTATAAAACTGTAAAAATACAGCTTTTTATCCTGAATGAATTTGAGGCCCCCCAGCTGGTGAGGAGTTCTCTAGAATGATAAAAAGCCATGAGAGCGAAGAGAGAAGCCCAGACTATAAAGAGAAACGTGAAACATTGTGTCGGGGTTGCCAGTGTTGCTTCACTGGTGAAGGCATGATGCAGCACGCAGTCATGCTCGCAGGACATGGCCTTGTTGCATCAAAGAAAGCAATAGGTTCAAAGGGTAGAGTCAACCCCTGCTTCTGAGCCAGAGCCTACCAAAGGGTTGTCATCCAAGGCATGCTGGTCCCCCTATAGGGCCTGGTCCCTCAAGTCCAGCACCAGTTCACTCAGAGTGGGAACAGCCACCCAATAGCAAGCTGAAGTTGTCACCTCATTCACACTGAGATCCAATGAAGCAGCCACATTCTCTTCTATCTTCCTGTTGCCAATGGTAACACGTTTCTGTCTTGTCTCTGCTTGGCTCCCAGCCTTTGCCTGGTGACACCGTTGCCTGTGGGGCTGATTTTTCCTGCCACCCTTGCAGATGGGAAAAGCAGGAGATTATTCAGTCACATGGTCCTGTAAATCTCACTTGTAGAGGCTGGTCGAGAGTGGGTTAGTCTCTGACCAGACATTCCACCTCCTGGCCCCATTCCAGGGAAGTACAATGAAATGCACTTGCCCAAATGTTCATGGAAAGCAAACACCAAAGGCATGTGAACCTGGCTGAAGCAAATCCATTTTAAAATTTGAACAAATATTTGTGGAAGGGAAAAAAACCCAAGTATTGACACAGTGCTGATCACACATTGAAGTTCCCAAACTTTAGGTCAGCTGAAGCTGGAAAAAAGGCAATCAGGAAACATCTACTGCCTGGGAAAAGAGAGAATCCAGGAGAAGACATGAATCTAGTTAAGGGCTTGGAGGACATGAATCACCTGCACAGTCAGACATGCAATAGAAAGAGCAGACGTAGCCCCAGCAACACCTTCTAATGAACTTGTAATGGAGTCAGGGTTTATAAGCAGCCTTTTAAACAATCGTTATCCCCTTGAGGAATTTGTAAAAGCGCACAGGTGCAAATTACAAATTTCAATTAAACCTGAATGCACGCTTACCATAGAATCATAGAATATCAAGGTTGGAAGGGACCTCAGGAGGTCATCTAGTCCAACCCCCTGCTCAAAGCAGGACCAATCCCCAATTTTTGCCCCAGATCCCTAAATGGCCCCCTCAAGGATTGAACTCACAACCACTGAGCTATCCCTCCCCCCATTTTTATCCCAAAATGGCTAAAAACCAGTTACTACCTAATACAAGAAATTGACTGAAAACAGGGCAAGTTAAGAATGGAACTTGTCATGCTATAACCAAAACATCAATCCTTTTCATTCATTTTAGTTCTGTCTGGATTAACATATGATAAAAATATTACTGAATACCTTTCTGCTGAAAGTGCTAACTGATGTACTAAATTATGCAACACATCAGATGATGTGATTAAATATTCACAGTACCAGCTATTTTAAAAAATAAGCCTCCCAGCTGTATACAATTCATTTTACCATGTACATCAGGATCAAATATATTTCAAATTTGGTATACTGAGAGCAACTTTTTAACTGAATAACCTGTAGTTGACTGATGTATGGTATTTATATTTCTGTACTTGTAACTAAAGAATAGCTTAGCTAATTATTAAAACTAATGTAGTATCAGATTTCAATACAAGGACCTAAAGCAGTGATACTCAGACTGAGGCTCTTTAATGTGTTTCCTGTGACTCTTTGCAGTACATGACATTAAAACATTGGGTGACTGAATTATTAACCAAAGTTATTAACCAGTCAGGATGCTTTTACTATGTTATTAATCAATTAAGTTAACTTATTTTCTGTGAGAATAATGTGTGTGTGTACTCTCTCTCAATATTTCCCCATCATACTGTATAAGTATGAATATATAGTATCACAGTAAATGAAACAATGAATTCACTCTACTGTGGCTTTTTCTGGGGCTGCGGCTGCCAGGGAGAGAACCTCCTCCTTCCCAGCCCGGCTTGGTGGCTGCCACAGTCAGGGGAGAGACTACCAATATTAAAATATGAGTTGTGTGCTTTTATTTGTAGAACAAAAACACATTAATTATTATTTAGGTTTTTTTATATACCACTTTTATCCAAAGCACTTTACAATAGTTAGCTAATGGTACAAACAATATTTGGAAAGATCGTTAAGTGTTCCACCAAGACCCTGAGCAATTTTCAAGTGCTCCGCAGAAAAAAACGTTTTGAGAACCACTGTTCTAGATTGTACTTATTCATTTTAGTCTCATCTTTGTCATCTGTATCCTTGAGATGCAGCATCTCATTTAAAAGTAATTTAGAAAGCAGAAAAATACAAAAGGACCAACTAGATATACATATAGAACTCTAACTTGTTTAACCTATACGATTATATTAATATTAGCACTGGATGAAAATTTTCCACTGCAACTTTTTTGATGGAAAATTGGGATTTCAATGAAGCAACCTTGTTTTTGCAAATGTTTTCTACTTTTCACCAAGAGGGGGGACCATGGGGCATCATGGGAGATGCAGCCTTATCAGGGAGCCTGGCCTATAAAGAAGAAACAGAAGCAAAACTCTCAATTTCTAAATTGAAATATTTCACTTTCCAGACAAAATATTTCCATTTTTTATTTTCACTTACAGCTCCCTCCCACCCAATGTTTTCTGATCATCTCTAATTAATATACAAAGAACTTTTACTTGGCTTTAAGTACTGTCATCAGGTACAAAGTGTTCTGTGAAAACTTTGTATAATGAACCCAAATTCTATTATACAGCCCCATTATTGCAAGATACCATATGAGCTTGAAAGTTTAGTTACAAGCAGATTTATTGATCCAATAAGGAAAAGACTATATTCCCTTAGGACGAAATTCACTTCTGAACACAAGGGCTTGTGCATCATGTGAGGTCCTCACTCAGGACCAGATTCTGTCACTTAGTAAAGGCCTGTATTGGAAGTAATGCAGAGGAACAGTCATTCTCAGGGGCAATGGGACCACCTACCACAGGGGTGAAGTTCATCTGTGCAGCAGATAGAGGTTACTTGGGGGATGGCCTCAGATTGTGGAGCTCTTTTCTGCAGGAACTAAGAACTACCACGAATGCCACTATAAGCCAGTCCAAATGCATGGTGCAGTTCTTTAACTTTGTCTTCCCTAAGAACACCTAATATATAAGAAAACAAAAGAAAGGCACCCCCAAACACTGCACATATCCTTTCCTCTTGGGGTGCATGTTTGAAATGCAGAGGGTAGATACTAGGGTTTTTTGTTTACTTCTCTAAGCTCTGATGCCACCGTGATAGAGACGGTATAAACACCTAATCAGCAGGGAACACAAGGTAATTTGCTTGGTTGCTTTAGTAACTTAAAATGCTTTACTCACAATTCAAGGAACAGTAGCTTCTGGAGCCAATACAGTGGGCGGTGCTTTTGGTTCTTCCTCTGCTTTTTTGCTGTTTGTTACCTGCTGTAAGCCTGGTGCTGGTTTCCTTCAGTGAACTTGCTGGGAATGTTGAGCCCCTCTTGAAGCTATCCTTAAGTTTGTTGGGTGTTCTTTTACAGAAAAGTCAATGTGTTTTGGTTTGGGTGTTTCTTGAGACAGTAGGATTTGCTTCCTACTGGTACATGCTGCTGTTCAAGCATTTGTCCACACAAATCCCAATTTGGTGTGTGTGAGAGCGTGAAATCTTTTTGCAAGTGGTGTCAGTAGGAGGCTGTGCATGCACTCAGCATGCCCCCACCCCGTTAAGGACATGGTCGGAGCAGTACCAACCACCATTCAGCTCATTCTCACATGGCAGTGTGATGGAGCTACACGGTGGCCAACTGTTTCCCCATAGTTTCTTAGATTGGATAAATGCACAGTTGGTTGGTGTTATTCTTAATAGTTTTTTGTCAATTTAATTAGTTGGAACCCATTGGCAATCACCTCCCCACATACCACCACCAACAAAAATCTACATACCGACAGCAACCACCCAGCCTCCCCGCAAAAACTCCAAACAAACATCCTTTTATTCCACTCTTCCCTTGTGACTGAGTTTTGCTAATGGCTGGGTCTCAGTTCCCAAGCTTTAAAATCTCCCCTACTTGCAAATCACCTATACCTGGAAGCAATGCTCATGCAAAATGTTTATTTTGCTTAAGGGAGTCACACATAGCAGACAAATGTGTGATTTCAGAGCCTTTTTCTAAACATAGGACTGGGTCTTTGAGCCCAGTCCTTTGTTATTTCAGGCAATTCCATTGACGCAAAGAGCTCTTGATGCCTGACTGAAAGCTCTGAAATCAATGAGGAGTGTATCTGATTCTGCAGTTCCACCTTGAGAGAAACCTGTTCTGCTAAAACTGGTATTTACCAGTGCCCTGAGTACCAGAGATGCTACTCCAGGTTCTAGCACGTCTGCTGCCTTTAAAAGACTTCATGCTGCTGAAGAACAGTCTGAGCCAACCCCACTGTCCTCCATAGGTCAGTTAGATACTCCCTCTGGTATGAAGGTTGAAATATCAGTGGAGATTGCCCAGCACCATGCACTATCCTCTGGTACCATCTAAAAAGTCTAAATTGCCTCACCGTGATGTTTCCAAGTGAGCTTCATCTAAATCAGACTGGCGCTGTGTATCTTCAGAGGCTGCTGGAAACAATTCTTGAACCTTGGTACTCCACTTTCCAAAGACTCCAAGTCCTTCCAGAATAAGAACATAAGAATGGCCCTACTGGGTCAAACCAATGGCCCTTATAGCCCAGTATCCTGTCTTCTGACACTGGACAGTACCAGATGCTTCAAAGGGAATGAAAAGAACAGGGCAATTATCATGTAATCCATCCCCTGTCGTCTAGTCCCAGCATCTGACAGTCGGATGACTAGGGACACCCAGTGCGGGGGGTTGCATCTCTGACCATCTTGGCTTATAGCCATTGATGGACCTATCCTCCATGAAATTATCTAATTCTTTTTTTAACCCATTTATAGTTTTGGTCCTCACAACAGCCCCTGGTTCCACAGTGTTAGGGGGCTTATTCCTTCATCCACTTACTTCCCTGGTCCTTCTCGCATGAACAGAGAGCAACAATACCCGAAGTCCAAAGGTGCAAACAATTCGATGTTTATTGGGGTGAACTTCCAGCAAGCATGATTCCAGTTTCCTTCCTTAGTATCCTCCTTCCCAGCTCTGACAC
Source organism: Lepidochelys kempii (assembly GCF_965140285.1). NCBI lineage: Eukaryota > Metazoa > Chordata > Testudines > Cheloniidae > Lepidochelys > Lepidochelys kempii. The sequence continues at coordinate 92,941,650 of NC_136383.1, forward strand.
CTCAGAGCCTTACACCTGTGTCCCTGTTCCCATTCCTACCCTTAGCCAAACATGATTCCAACTTCCTTACTCCCATTCCCTGTTCCCATTTCCCCCTTTAGCAAAACATGATTCCAATTTTCTTACCCCCATTCCCTGTTCCCATCTCCCCCACACACCCACACCCACCCACTTCCTCATTGACTACAGATTATATAGTAAAACTTGAGTTCTGCTTAGCTATACCTTAACCAATCATTTTCCTGAAATTTAATTAACCAATCCTAACATATTGTAACATGATTATGTAACCAATTATATCCCACCACCTTAAGTAGTTTACACCCAGCAAAATTAATTATACAGCAGACAGGAACAATCACAGAACCAGACAGAGATTATACAGACAAACAATAGCAAAGTGGGAACTATAATGACAAGACAATACAGAAGTGAGGATTTCACATCCCAGCTATTGATAAGTGAGTTCTTGCCAGACAGGATGCTATCAAACTAAGTTTCCTTTTACATTTTCTAGGCACTTCTCTTTCTCTGGAGGTGATAGGAATACAATTCTGTCCTGATAGTGCCTAACAGCCCAATAGCACCTTATTTCAATGTGACTAGTTTGGAATGTGAGGATGTGACTGTTCGCTTCCTAGCTTATGGCTGCCTCTGCTGCTTAGCCAAAGGCCTTAGCCTAAGAACAGGGCCTCAGACTGTCACAGTAAGAGAAGGCCCTTACACCAGCAGACAGTGATTTTGATTCTTTCTTTTATACCTCTAGAACTAGCCAAGTGATAAGAATACACCTAAATTCTTAAAGTACAGGCCTTTGCAGACAGGCCTGAATATCTTTATCCTAACACACAGGTTGACTGTGCGTTGTGTGAAAAAGTACCTCCTTTTGTTTGCGTTCAACCTGATGCCTATTAATTTCACTGGGTGACCACTGGTTCTTGTTTTTATGTAAAGGGGCAAATAACACTTCCTTATTCACTTTCTCTACACCATTCATGACTTTATAGACCTCTGTCATATTCCCTCTTAGTCGTCTCTTTGCCAGGATGAACAGTCCCAGTCTTTTTACTCTCTCCTCATATGGAAGTTGTTCTATACCCTTGATCATTTTTGTTGCCCTTCTGTGCATTTTTTCCAATTTTAATATGTTTTAGAGATGGTGACCAGAACTACACACAGTATTCAAGGTGTGGGCTTACTACTGATTTATATAATGGCATTAGGATATTTACTATCTTATTATCTGTCCCTTTCATAATGGTTCCTAACATTGTTAGCATTTTTGACTGCCGCTGTACATTGAGCAGATGTTTTCAGGGAACTATCCACAATGACACCACTCAAGAAAGAGATCTTGGAAACAGCTAATTTAGACCCCACCATTTTGTATGTATAGTTGAGATTTTATTTTCTAATATACATTACTCAACATTAAATTTCATCTGCCATTTTGTTGCCCAGTCACCCAATTCTATGAGATTGCTTTGTAACTCTTCAGTCAGGGTTAGACTTAACTATCTTGAGTAATTTTGTATCATCTCCAAACTTTGCCACCTTATTCTTTACCCCTTTTTCCAGATCAATAGGATTATGTGGAATGGCTCTGTCCCAGTACAGATCTCTGGGGAACACCACTATTTACCTCTCTCCATTCTGAAAACTGACCATTTATTCCTTCCTTTTGTTTCTGGCCTTTTAACAAGTTACTGATCCGTGAGAGGACCTTACCTCTTATCTTATGACTGCTTAGTTTGCTTAAGAGCCTTTGGTGAGGGACCTTATAAAAGGCTTTCTGAAAGTCAAAGTATGCTATATCCACTGGTTCACCCTCATCCACATGTCTGTTGACCCACCATCAAGGAATTCTAATAGATTGGGGAGACAAGATTTGCCTTTACAAAAGCCATGTTGATTCTTGTTCAGCATGTTGTATTCATCTATGTATCTGATAATTCTGTTCTTCACTATAGTTTCAACCAATTTGATTGGTATTGAAGTTAGGCTTGCTGAACTATAATTACCAGGATTGCCTCTTGAGTCTTTTTTAAAAATTGGTGTCACATTAGCTGTCCTCCAGTCATCTGGTACAGAAGCTGATTTAAGTGATAGATTAAATACCACAGTAGTAGTGCTACAATTTCATACTTGAGCTCCTTCAGAACACTTGGGTGAATACAATCTGGTCCTGGTGATTTATTGCTGTTTAATTGATTAATTTCTTCCCAAACCACCTCTATTCACACCTCAATCAGAGACACGTCCTCAGATTTGTCACCAAAAAAAAATGGCTCAGGTATGGAAATTTCTCTCACATCCTCTGCAGTAAGGACTGATACAAAGAATTCATTTAGCTTCTTTGCAATGGCCTTGTCTTTCTTGAGTGCTCCTTTAGCACCTTGAGAATCCAGTGGCCCCAATGATTGTTTGGCAGGCTTCCTGCTTCTGTTGTAATTAAAATCCAGTGCCAAACCAAGGGTTCTGGTCATTAAAATCTCTTTGGTACAGATGATTGTCTCTCAGGAGATACAAGGGTCTCCTAGTTCTGCTGTCACACCAAGATGTGTATCTCTTACGGAGAAGTTCTATTCTTCTAAATTTTCATCTTCTCATGATAGCAGGGACCTTTCTCCTAGGTTTTTACCTTGTTCTGAGTTTAGTTTCAGAAAGGGAGGTGAAGACGACTCCTCACCATAGGTCCTAGGCTTCTGCTAGATCTCAAGCCCCATGGTTTTGCCATGTGGCATCATAGGTCTTAGGCTTATGGTTTCCAGGTAAGGATGAACCCCCCAATAATTTCCAGCTCTTTGCTTTTTCAGATTCAGACCAAACAACAGATTGCCTCATAAGGAACCACTGAGATCTGACCAGCCAATCACAGAGGAAGTTGAGCAGGGTCCTCATTCTGGAATTGATGATTTTTTGGGGGCTAGGGTTAATATCTCCTGTTTGGCCTCATCTGTTCTGAGTTTCTTATCTAAAACACCTTTCAACCCACCCATCTTGTTGGTTTCCAATCCTTTCAATATAATTTCTCAAAACCAGGGTCTAGTACTGTACTCAGACCCCAAAAAATCTACACTTGACAGCACAGAAGCCATCTGGTTGACTATGCTTGAAAAGAACTGCTCATTAGTGTGTCAGATGTGAGTACTGGGAAATGTAAATAGTTCCAAAGCCTATACTGAAATGTGCCATGCAGGCATGGACTTCTGTCATACTAAATGTTAAGTGGGTTTCCTAGGGAATCCCTGAGGTGTGGTTAAAGCAAATTCTCCAACACTGGTTATGCCAAAAAAACAAAACAAAAAACCCCAAAAGCCTTTTAAAACTTCACACAGAGAAGAAGATGATCACCTGTTACAGAAGCCCCAAATACCCCGAGGTTGTTCTTGGTCTTGAAATGAAACCAGACCTGAACATGTAATTCAGTAGAGGTATGCGAGAAACTAATACCTATCAGAGCCCTGTGTTGAAATTAGATGTGACTTCTGGTAAGGTTTCATTTATTTATTATTTTTCTCTGCAATGCTTTTGCCCTAAGAAGAAAAAGCACTTTGCTTTATGAAGGGCTGGTCGGTAACTGCTGTACACTGTTGTAGTCCCTGAAGAAAGGTTAACCACAGTTGCTGGACCCCATTCAGAGCTGTTGGGGAAGTCACAGTGAGGTGCAGAGAGACTGCAAGCCTAAATCCTCCTCATGAGGGAGACTTGGGTCTTCACCCAAGAGAAGTGATGGCTGGGAAGCCTGAAACCTTAAGTGGGTGCCCTTGAGAAAGATCAAAAAGGGGGTCAAAGATACAGTTAACCCTGAAACTGTTCAAGAACTCTGTTTGGCTGTTCCAGAAGTCTTTATCAATAATAGGAAAGTCTCTATAAGACAATCATATATGGCTAAGTGGAGGCATTTTTCAATATGGTCTAACCAGAAACTTAACCAACGAGAGGACTCTTCTCAGCTATTCTGGATAACTTGTTATCCTTGAAACATTCTGGTCTGTCAGTCATTCCATTAAGGTGCATTTGGCAGCTTTTTGTGCATTCCACCCTCAGATCAAAGGTCATTCCGTCCCCCCCAGTTTCCAAAGGGATGATCTCATTTGTTTCTACCACTTTGAGATTCCTTTCCTATCTGAGACATGAATGTGGTATTAATTACTAACAGATCCTCCTTTGAAACCTTTATTATCCTGTTCTATGTATGATCTTTCTATAACAGTGGTTTTCAACCTTTATTTGCAGACCCCTAAAATATTTCAAATGGAGGTGCAGACCCCTTTGGAAATCTTAGACAGTCTGCAGGCCACAGGTTGAAAACCACTGTTCTATAAAGACAGTATTTTTAGTGGCTATCACTTCAGCTCGTAGAGTGAGTGAATTTTGCAAGCTTTGATGGCAGAGCTTTCCATAAAGACCACACCCACATTTTTTACCAAATATTGTTTTGGATTTTCATTTAAGCCACCCTATTCACTTACCTCTCTCTGTTTTCCTGAGCTTTATGATTCAGTGTACTTGTGGCCATGTGATTCTTGCTGGCTAGAATAAAGCCCCTTTAAAAGTCTCAGGCCTTTTGTAGTTTTTGGCAGTAAATCTAAGAACTGGACAGCATCCACGCAGAGAATATCAATGTGGGTTTCAAATTGTATTAAGATCTTTTATTCTTTGAACATGTTGCTCCCCCATCCCTATTCAGTTAAGGTACACTCTACTAGAGCTTAAACAATATCTGTAGTATATCTTAGAGGGGTTCTGTAACAGCAGGGTTTCCCCTTATATAAGGGCTGGGGGTCTGGGGCCAGCCAGGCCTGTCCAGAGACAGAACAGGTGTTTGGGCCAGGGGATAATCAAATTCAGCTGGCAGGGGTCAGCTGATTCCTATAAAGGGCTAAAAGCTCAGCTGAAGGAGAAGCTTCAAGAAACAGAGTGGATTCTGTGGTAGATCTTGCTGGTAGGAAGAGATGTAAAGGGAAAGGCCACTGGGTTCCTCCAGAAGATCCTGGTTCAGGAGAAAGGACCAAGCTAATATGTACTAATTATGTTCAACTGTTTCATTGCAATTGAAGAATACATTATGCTTAAATTAATAGTCTAAAAAGACTCTAGGTATGGTATTAGTCCTTCCTAGGCTGGGGAAACAGACTAGTAGCCTTCCAGGTTTCTATCATGAAACACACCCACACAGAGTGGGATCTGTGTAGACAAAAACATCTATAAGAAATCCAGTTTACTGTAAGGTAAGTAATTTTTTTTTGCTATGACTTATAAGATTGCATCAGCTCCCACACTTACATGAAGCTAGAGACTGCCAGGAATTAGGAAACATCACTGTAGTTTCTGTAAACATAGGGAGAATAGGTTATTTATGAGAACTACTTGAAATTCTTTCAATGACCAGCTTTTTTACAAACATGACTTATCTTACCATTTTTAATAACATAATTCTGAACAAATGTTCTGTGTGTGTTTGTGGGGTTTTTTAACTAGCTCTGTTGTTTACCATAGTAACTTTGATATTCTAAAGGTATTGCTTCCAGACAGCAACACTGTAAGTCACATACCTACCCATGAAAGCTTTGTAAGATTACAGGGAGAACTAAGCTTCTAGAATGTAGTGCTCTGGATATATGTATCTGCCCCAAGTGGCAGCCACTGCTTAAAAAGGCATATAGCCCCATGGCAGGGCTCATAATCCTACAGTGGGGCGAAGTAGTGGCCATATGGAGAAAATACTGATTAATCCCCTACTCCTTTCTGTCAGCAGAATGAATGACTGCTAGAACTGAATCTTAAAACCCTCAGGCCAGGCTCTCCCACTTCCATTCCCTCCTATCTTAAACTATTATGTCCCCCATTCATTCTGCCCCTTCATTAACTCAGTCCCTCTATCTTATGTTTGCACTGACCTGCTCTTCCTCCTCATTCCCTTCATACCCACTCATTTACAATCACCTCTCATGTGCGCTCTCTCTCTCTCACTTTTTTACCCCATCTTTCCTACATTTCTTTTCATGATCATATTTGCTCTCTCCCTCAGTTTCACTATCTTTGTGTGTAAGAAAGGGAGAAAGTGTGAATGGATTGTACCCTTGCTAAGAAGACTCCAACCTTGCATGCAGTTTGAACAATGTGCTTTTTATTCAGATGGCTAAAAGCAGCTATTTATAGCAGACAAGGCTACCACATTCTACACCTTCAAGCAAAGCAGTGTGCTTGGTGAAGGGATCTGAACCAAACTCTTTTTCAGTCATGTTGGGAATGCATTGAAATATGGGAGCCATTAAGAGTTTGTCTGTACTCATTCTGAATAGCACCTACAGGATATTCTCATTGTAGAGCGCTCAGAATCTGACCAAATGTAGTATCAATTAAAAAAAACTTTTTTTGGTTTGATTAAAGATCTGGATGGAAAATAATCCAAATATTATAATGCTATTGTATAAAACAATGGCACTCACTCATCTGGAATACAGTGGTCAGTTCTGGTGACCCAGATCAATAATGAGTGGAAAGTGTTCACTTGTAGCTGATGAAAATGATCAGAGGCATAAAAAGATTTCTGTATGAGAAGAGATTGGGGCTGCTTAGTTTACAAGGGAGATAGGGTAAATAGGAACACCTGATTTACCTTTTCTCATATTCAAGACCAAAGGGGCATTCAATTAAATTGAAAGGAAATAATATTAGACTAAATAAAGGAAACTATTTTTTTATATAGTGCATAATTAACCAGTGAAACTTATTACCACAAAATAGAATCATAGAAGATTATGGTTGGAAGAGACCTCAGGAGGTCATCTAGTCCAACCCCCTGCTTAAAGCAGGACCACCCCCAACTAAATCATCCCAGCCAGGGCTTTGTCAAGGTGGGCCATGTAAACCTCCAAGGATGGAGATTCCACCACCTCCCTAGGTAACCCATTCCAGTGCTTCACCACCCTCCTAGTGAAACATTTTTTTCTTAATATACAACCTAGACCTCTCCCTCTGCAACTTGAGATAATTGCTTCTTGTTCTGTCACCATGGAGAACAGCCTAGCTCCATCCCCTTTGGAACCTCCCTTCAGGTAGCTAAAGGCTGCTATCAAATCCCCCCACACACTCTTTTCTTCTGGAGACTAAATAAGCCCAGTACCCTGAGCCTCTCCTCATAAGTCATGAGTCCCATGCCCCCAAATCATTTTTGTTGCCCTCTGCTGGACTCTCTCCAATTTGTGCATATTCTTTCTGTAGTGGGGGCCACAAAACTGGATGCAACACTCCAGTGTGGCCTCACCAGTGCCAAATAGAGGGGAATAATCATGTCCCTCGATCTGCTGGTAGTGCTCCTACTAATGCAGCCCAATATGCCTTCTTGGCAACAAGGGCACACTATTGACTCCTATCCAGCTTCTCATGCACTGTAATCCCCAGGCCCTTTTCTGCAGAATAGTCACTTAATTTATAGCAGTGCATGGGATTCTTCCATCCTAAGTGCAGAGCTCTGCACTTGTCCTCGTTGAAGCTTTGGACCTTATACATACCCTCCTGCATATCTACCTCTCCTCTCCCCCCTCCCCCCACAGTTGGACTTGCTGAGGGTGCAAACCATCCCATCATCCAGATCATTAATGAAGATATTGAACAAAACCAGCCCCAGGACTACCCCTGGGGCACTCCATGTGATACCAGCTGCCAACTAGACATTAAGCCATTGATCACTACCTGTTGAGCCCGACGATCAAGCCAGCTTTCTTCCACCTTATAGTCCATTAATCTAATCCATACTCTTTTAACTTACTGGCAAGAATACTGTGGGAGACCATATCAAAAGCTTTGCTAAAGTCAAGATATATCATGTCCATCGCTTTCCCCATATCCACAGAGCCACTTATATCATCATAGAAGGCAGTCGGGTTGGTCAGGCATGACTTGCCCTTGGTGAATCCATGTTGGCTGTTCTTGATCACCTTCCTCTCCTCTAAGTGCATCAAAATGGACTCCTTGAGGACCTGCTCCATGATTTTTCCAGGGACTGAGGTGAGGCTGACCAGTCTGTAGTTTCCCCCAGATGCTCCTTCTTCCCCCTGCTTTTTTTTAAAAGATGGGCACTATATTTGCCTTTTTCTAATCATCAGGTAACACTGAGGCTGAAAGGAAAGTGGGAATGCAAAAAGGAGTAGGCATTTCTGTAGGTAATCAGAATGTCTAGTTATATAGGACAAAAAAAATTGCTAGAAGGGATATAAACCCTCATGCTTTGTCTTGCTGTACAAAATGGGGAGGGGAAAAATCCGTAAGTTGCAAATTTCCTTTAAAAAAAACTACTGTTCATCTTAGTATATGAAACAAACACTTCCTAACTCTGTGCCAAATCCTGCAGTCCTTCTCTGAACAAGAGTGTGATGGATATTTTGTTTGTTTGAAGACCACAGAATTTGGGCCACTTATATTACTTTGTTTCATGCCGTGCAGCATGAGAGAAAGTCACAGATAAGATGACAACCCACGTTCTGACCAACAAATCTTTTTCATAGGTAGCAAATGATGTGCCTTACCCATCATTAATCAGCATACAGTCACTATGGAATAGTCTGACACATCTTTCATTGGTAATTTTAATGTTTTCAGTTGAAAAGAAACGGCTGCTGAGTGAGTAATAGCACAGCTGGCTTGCTGTATTTTGAGATGTAATGTAGCTACAGCACAGCTGTGGTGAAGTCATGCAAAAACACTTATTCTTGAGGTTAGTCTAGTTTGTGATAGATTGGAAAACCTGCTCCAATGGGTTTAATTAAAAAAGAGCCTGCTACCATTGCTATAGCAAAGCTGTATTATCTTTATAAAACCCAACTTTCAGGAGTTTATGGCACAGCTGTAAAAACTAAACCTGTGAATATGGACATGCAATCAAATTTGGAGGATGTTGCTTAAAGTCACCAATACCAGCAAATTCAGAGTTAGGATGCATGAAGGACAGTTCTAGACTATCCCCCTTTCTGAGTATTGCTGGCATTAAGAGCCAAATTCTACCCTAGGATGCCTGTATATTACTTCTCATAGGGATCAACACATGCAGCAGAGGGTAGGATTAAGCCCTAGGCCACTTACATACCATGAAACACCTTGACAAAACAGCCTGGGATAAGGATGGAATTTCAGCCTCACTTTCCTTATTGTTGTGAATTTACTGTTTAAATATGATATTTCATGGCGTACTATGCAGCTTCGTTCTTGTTTCAAGTAAATTGACTAGGTTTATTATATTTTCTAAAATGGATACATAACAGCAGTACTTGTAATAAAGCATTTAATCTGATACTCTTATTGACTCATTCTGTGGTCTTGATGACTTTAATGCATCCTTGGATACACTTACCTTATTAAATTCATGCTGTCTAACTCCAAGGAATAATCCTGGACTGTTAAAGTAGCTAAACATCCCCACAAAACAGTGATAATGGGGAATGTCTTTAAAATAGATCCAGAATTTCAAATGTCAAGAAGCCTCCACTGCAATTTCAAAACCATCCTTCAGAAACAAGAGCACTTGAGAATTGCAGTGCCCGACTTCTGTGTTCCTTGCCATGCAGTGAAAACCACAGAGGGGAGGGACACACACACCCCTCCGCCTGAGCAGGAAAGCTGCCTAAGCTAGGCAGCAGCAAAGTCTGAGAAGAGACATGTGGCCTAAGCCATGCACCTCCATGGGACCAAGGCACTTAAGTCTCCTTCATAAGAAGGTGCCTGTCTCCACTTGGGACTCACAGTTGTGAACCTTCTCCTGGAGTTAGGTGCCTAAGCCACTCATTACAAAAATTGCCAGAGGAGAAGGTGGTGCCCCCTCCCTGCTTTGAGCCAGTAGTTAGAGCACCCAGGATATGGAAGACCCAGGTTCAGTGTCCTTGTGATACCCCAATGGCCCCCTCCCTTAGGGGGTCCCCTGGGAGAGGCAGATCAGCATTGTATATTGCTAATGCTGTTGCAAGCTTCCGGAAGGGTCAAAGGTGCGAGTGTGTAGTGGAAGATTCCTTTGCAGGCTGCAGGAGGCCAAAGGGGAAGAGAGCAGAGAATGGGTTAACTCAATACTGCAGCTAGCAGGCTCAGTCCAAAGATAAGACTCTAGCCCCAGTCCAAGGTCATGGAGCCCGATGAAAAGTCTGCAACTGTATTCATATCTTAGCCAACCCCAGCCAGCCATAAGAAAAGGAGAACTAAGCTGAGCAGGACTGCAGAGATTGCAGAAATGAACAAGATGGTGAAGGCCAGCAGAAGGGGGGGAAACAAAGTTTCACGTCCCTGGAGCTGATTTGTTTTGGGAAAGCTGAGGAGGCCAGAGACCCGGTTTGGACTGGTACAAAGAGCACGGGGAACAGAGGTCGCTGAATGAAATGCCCCCAAAAGAACCCAGGACTTAAAAACCCTTCCGAGAGCTGAGGCAAATTGGAGATCAACAGCGGACCCTGGATGACCTGTGCGCACAGGACAGAACTCCCATCCACCCCTCCTCCTTTTCTTATGTTACACCCAGGCCTGGCCAGCCTCGGGTAATGCATCTGAGTATGAAAGTGGGTTAGGCCTTGGGGCACTAATGCTTTCTTCCTTCTTTTGAGTGATGTGGGGAAGCCCCACCCGCAGCGCTCTTTGCTGTTTTATTATTTTATCAATAAAGCTTTAAAACTCAGTTACGTTTTGTGCTCTGTCCTCTCCTCCCTAAAGATCCTGTGGCCTCAGCCTGACCATGTGACACCCCAGGCAGATTGGTAACCTAAATCTGTCTCATCCTCCCCTCGCCCCTGCACATCTGATATGGAACAAGAATTTGAATATAAATTGTCTTCCTCCAATGAGAGTAGACTCACTGCTGGGCTATGGGTGTGCTGGTGCAGGGATTGCTACATTTCTCCTGTTAAAGCTGCTCCACTATGTATAAATACTTAAATATTTATTACGCTAGTGAGAGCATGAGAGTGAGACCATTGCCCAGTGGTTAGGGCAGTCATCTGGGAGGTGGGAGACCTGGCTTCCAATCCCTTTGTTCCAATGCATATTAATTATTTATATACAGTGGGACAGCTTTCTCAGGAGAGACTGAGCAAATCCTGCCCCAGAATACCCCATAGCCTGGTAGTTATGGTGCCCTCCTGAGAGGGAAGAGTTCCAAGTTCATCCCTTCTCTGTATCAGGCAGAGGGGGAACTGAACCCACATCCTGCGTAGCTGTCATAACAGCTGAGCTAAAAGTCAGATGAGGGTCTCCTCATCTTGTGGATTTATGTGCTCTGAGAACACCCACTGGCTCAGGCCCCATAGGTGGGGGAAACAACTAGTATGAAGATCCTACTGGGGTTTAGGCATAAGATAGCCACCTCAATCTAGGTGCCCGTGCCCATGCTCACTGGCTTGCTGAAGGTCACAGCTGAGTAGTGTCAGAACCAGAATTGGAACAGGAGACAAATGTTGTCCCATAACTCCATGGAATCAATGGTGTTTCCTCTAGATTCACACTGATGCATGCAACTAAGATGAGAATCTGATTCATGGATTTCAGTGGGGCTAAATAACTGTAAGTGATAGTAAAATTTGAGCCTACGAAGAAGCAAGGAAGAATGGATGTGCAGGAAGTTTGATAATTGAGCTTTGAGAGCTGCATGCTCTCAGAACATACCACTCGTGTGCAGAAAAAGTAAATTAAAATGCAGCAAATGACTGCTGAGAAAATAAAATCTTCCTTAAATACGAGAAGGGCCAAGGCTGTGGGTAAATTAATTGTATTAAGCTTCTAGAGAGGTATGACAGCTTGAGGTGAACACCAATAAGCTTCTAGGCTTACCAGTGAGTTCAAAGGGGATCACTGGTCTGAGTTTGAATCTCTGTTAAGCTGTTTGCTGCAGCTCAAATTATAAAAGTTCCCAGTGATGGCACTCTGAGTCAGCAAAGGTTTTCAATATAAAGCTAATTTTTGGCTTTTCTAGCTTCTTTGTAGAAATATGCCCTCCTCTTAAACTGGGATTTAGGCCAAAGAGGTGGAGATCTGCAGAAAAAATGAGCATGGATATATGCACCTACATATTAATGCACCAATGGGTTAAATTGGCGCACAGGCAGGTAATTACATGTACAATTACCTATTGTTCATCTGTTAACAATATGCACATGCTGTTGTGGGTTTCCATGCACTGGTGCTGGAATGTGCAAGACTTGGAACTCATTGCATTAATTCAAGGGTTGCGGTGTTGTAAAACCTAACAGCAATAAATTGAGACATGAAATGAGACTGAAGATATAAGACCAAACTCTACTCTTAATTACAACTGTGTAACCACATTTTTCTCTGTCTGCTACACCAGTGTAAGGGGAAAAGTGAGGCCCATACAGCGCTTTATAGATCCTTTACAAGGACAGCAACCCCCAGCCTTACACACTGTAGCAATAAAACAGCTAGCTGGCTCCTACAACAGAAGGAGAAATGCCATTTGGGCAGGGATGGTGCTGGACATTGGAATGGGGGAGGGAGAAAGGTAGAAGTGGAAGAGGAACAGCCTTTTGCTATGGCACACTTGGTAATTCAAATAAACACTCCCTTTGGGCTCCTTTGCCTCCTGGCTTCTCATTAATACCATGTCAAGATCCCATATGCTGCTGGGGTCAGGGTATCAGCAAGGATGGCTTCTATTTTAAATCAACCCCGGTGTCCTCTTTCTGTTTATCACTTCCCTATCTAGTCCCTGTCTGGTCAGCCACCTTACTTTTTTGCTTGAGGCAGAGGATGTTCCACTTTTTCTTTTGTACTCTAGGCCCCTCCCATGACCTAATCGCCTTCTATGAAGAGATTACTGGTTCTGTGGATGAAGGGAAAGCAGTGGATGTATTGTTTCTTGACTTTAGCAAAGCTTTTGACACGGTCTCCCACAGTATTCTTGTCAGCAAGTTAAAGAAGTATGGGCTGGATGAATGCACTATAAGGTGGGTAGAAAGTTGGCTAGATTGTCGGGCTCAATGGGTAGTGATCAATGGCTCCATGTCTAGTTGGCAGTCGGTGTCAAGTGGAGTGCCCCAGGGGTCAGTCCTGGGGGCGGTTTTGTTCAATATCTTCATTAATGATCTGGAGGATGGTGTGGATTGCACTCTCAGCAAATTTGTGGATGATACTAAACTAGGAGGAGTGGTAGATACGCTGGAGGGCAGGGATAGGATACACAGGGACCTAGACAAATTGGAGGATTGGGCCAAAAGAAATCTGATGAGGTTCAATAAGGATAAGTGCGGGGTCCTGCACTTAGGACGGAAGAACCCAATGCATGGCTACAGACTAGGGACCGAATGGCTAGGCAGCAGTTCTGTGGAAAAGGACCTAGGGGTGACAGTGGACGAGAAGCTGGATATGAGTCAGCAGTATGCCCTTGTTGCCAAGAAGGCCAATGGCATTTTGGGATGTATAAGTAGGGGCATAGCGAGCAGATCGAGGGACGTGATCGTTCCCCTCTATTCGACATTGGTGAGGCCTCATCTGGAGTACTGTGTCCAGTTTTGGGCCCCACACTACAAGAAGGATGTGGATAAATTGGAGAGAGTCCAGCGAAGGGCAACAAAATGATTAGGGGTCTGGAACACATGACTTATGAGGAGAGGCTGAGGGAACTGGGATTGTTTAGTCTGCAGAAGAGAAGAATGAGGGGGGATTTGATAGCTGCTTTCAACTACCTGAGAGGTGGTTCCAGAGAGGATGGTTCTAGACTATTCTCAGTGGTAGAAGAGGACAGGACAAGGAGTAATTGTGGCGGTTCAATGACAAGACAGCACAGAGCTGTAAGCAAGCAAGCAAGCTGGTCTGCTAACGGGCTTCTGCCTGTCAGCATTCCACCTTCCCCTTTATTCTTTCTCTCCCCCCGCGCATTACATTCTCCAACAGATAAAAGGAATACACTGGCTTTGTTTAACATTCTTATTTACTGATTTCTATCTACTGCATTCCTTGCTCTCGGGCCTTGAGCCCAGTCCTGAGAGGCTTCCCACGGTTCATGTCATCTGGGCGAGATTCCAAGGTTCATGCCCTTGAGAGGAGCTGTGTGTGCACAGCTCCTATACAACACTCCGGGTGTGCCCTGAATGTTGCCAAGCGCATGAACCTTATATGAATCCTACAAGTAATGGTCTCAAGTTGTAGTGGGGGAGGTTTAGTTTGGATATTAGGAAAAACTTTTTCACTAGGAGGATGATGAAACAGTGGAATGCATTACCTAGGGAGGTGGTAGAATCTCCTTCCTTAGATGTTTTTAAGGTCAGGCTTGACAAAGCCCTGGCTGGGATGATTTAATTGGGGATTGGTCCTGCTTTGAGCAGGGGGTTGGACTAGATGACCTCCTGAGGTCCCTTCCAACCCTGATATTCTATGATTCTATGACCTCACACCATGTTCACTTAGCCCCAGATCTGCCCCATTTCCTATCCTTTCGGAGTGATAGGGCAATGGAAGGAAGTTCAACATGAAAGATAAATTCATGGACCCTTGTGCATCTAAGTATCACCATGACTTGCTTTTTTGCTAAAGTTCCTTCTTCCTGATGAGCCACAGTCCCAACACAATTTGCAGTACACCATTTGGGTGCCCAAAATACTATATCAGTACATTTGAAATTGTTGGCTTCTGCATTTAATGAAGAAACATTCCTAATATTTTTGGAATAACCTTCTTATCCCCATTAGAAACACAACCAACCAAGAACCCAATTAGCTTTGACTTAATTCCTCCTCTAAAGAGTCTATGGGTCTGATTCTGATCTCACACTAGATTTGCACCAGCTAAAGTCTATGGAGTTATGCTGAATTGTTGCTGACTTATGCCGCTATAACTGAGATCAGAAGCTCACTGACTTCGATAGGAACAGGGTTGGGCCCTAAAATATATTCTCCCCAATAAAGACTATATTGTGAGCCCTTAACTCATGTGAGTAAACCAACATCAATGAGACTACTTGTTTGAGGAAATGCTGATAATTATGATTGAGGAATTCTTAATCTAGCCCTAAATATGTATTTTAAATGATTTAACTCTTCTTGTGGCTTGTCTGATGAGCTTCTTGTGCATGGCTGTGATGTGTTAAAGCAACCACTCTTATTATACATCCTTTTTAGACGGTTGGATGATTAGGACTCTACATCAGTGACAAGGATTTAATTAAAGATGTGTCTAGTCATTCACTATAGTGAAAATTAAAGATATGTCTATATGTGTCTAATTTGGCAGTCTTTGACTAAGTTACTGCCCTCAAATACAATGTGGTGGGCAATTGCCAGCTTGCCTCTTTTCTACCCTCTGGATAGCAGAGTTCATTACCCACCCACTTTCTAATGTCTGCTTTTGTAACCTAGTCACAAAGAAATACAAGTGTTGACAGAGGGCTTGTCTGAATAACTGGCAGCACAGAAGATGTGAACAATATGTAATAATTCCTCGGGTAGTTATTCTCATTAATATCAGATGCTGTCACCATGACTAACATCGCTTTTGTGGCTAATGCAGAGGAAAGGGAGTCAGGAGAGTTGTGTTCTTGGCTCTGCTACAGACTTCCAATATGAAACCTTGGTCAATTCACTTGACCTCTCTGTGCTTCCATTATCTAACTCAGGGATTAAGCTTAGTGCAATGATGCTTCATGCACATTGAGATCCTGAGATGGAAGATGCCCTATAAGTACAAATTATGTTATATCACAACTCCTCTTGATGGCACCAATTATTTCCATGGGTGCTGAGAGTCTTCTGCATTTTGCAGAATTGGGTCCTTTGAGCATGTGTGAGACACCATAGTACCCTCAGAGGAGCAACATGCCCATGCAGAGCATGCCTCAGGGTGGGAAGTGACTGGATAAGATTTTCTAAACTCATGCTGGGAGTGCATTTAAAAAAAAAAAGCAGTGGAAGTGCCATTCCATAGCATGCTTTTTGACCCGGTGCAGGTCGTTAACAGGTGAGCCTGCACTCTGATCACTCTGACACCTGTTAGTTACCCTGGAAAAAGCTGATTGGAGTAATTAAAGGTAGCTAGCTAACAAGATGGACTTGGCTATCTTATGAGCCAGTTAATCCATCAGCTCACCACTGATAAACAGGCACAGGAAGGCAGCACCAGGGGAGAGAGAGGAACAGGACTAACTAAGCCCAGTCTCGGAGGCCTCATGGAAGGGAGATCTCTGCTCTTAGGCTCAGAGGAGAGGATGGAAAGTACAGGGCAGGCTGTAAATCCTATTGTTGCACGTTACTGTGGAGGTGTTGGTGGAGGGAACTCAAATAAAAGGCACAGTGAATACACACCAGTAGAGTCTGAACCAGTTTTTTGTGGTATGAAGAGCAGAGCAGCCCCCATCCCTTCCCTCCCACACAGTGCCCAAAAGCTGCTGCTGGCCACATTCTGGTGTGAACCCTGGCAAAAATATGGGGGGGGGGGGCGGCATGTCATGCCACCCTGTGTGCCTCCCACATGTTGCCTTGGGAAGATGCAGCGCCAGGTACCAGGAGAGGAAGGGTCTGTCCTGGGGGCCTAGCCAGGCATGGAGGATGGAGAGTGCTGGCCAGGGAGGGTTCAGTTGGTCTGACCCCCCCACCCCCCCCATGGGAGAGAGAGGTGTGTGTGTGACCAAGCCCCGTGTGAACCCTAAAGCCTTAAAGACAAGAGGGTAAATAAAAAGAATCCAGCTACGCAGTGTTTCTTTTTAACAGGCTCAGTCAACTTGATGTTAATTTGAAAGTTTGTGTGGCTAGAAGCAGCTTGTCCCTCCTTTCCACACAGTGTCAAAAAGCAGCTA
This sequence comes from Lepidochelys kempii, assembly GCF_965140285.1. NCBI lineage: Eukaryota > Metazoa > Chordata > Testudines > Cheloniidae > Lepidochelys > Lepidochelys kempii. The sequence continues at coordinate 92,958,430 of NC_136383.1, forward strand.
ACACCTCCAGGCTGCTGCTGGCCACTGACATAACCTGGTCACCTCCTGTCCCCTGGTTACAGCACGGGCAGGAAGGGGTTAAGCCCTAAGGATGCATTGTGCACCAGGGCCCAGGGAACCTGACTGCAACCTGACCAGAGAGGTGGCTCAGCAGGGGAGGTGTCTAGGGGATGGAGCAGCCCAGCACTCCCTGGAGACAGGAACCAAGGTGGTGGGGTGTGTGACGAGGGTGATAAGCCCCTGCCCTGGGGACTGCTGTGGAGCCTCCAGGGTTGGGCTGCGAACAGGCTGGAAATTGCTCTCCTGCCACTCCAGAGCTTAGCTGGGGGATGGAGAGGCTTCCCCGTGCCAGCACTGTGCAGGGCTTTGGCACACGTAGATCTCAGCTCCTCCCGGCCAGCCCCCTGGGCCGGAGGGTCTTGAGCTTTCCTGGGGTGCCGGCCCAGCCAGATGCAAGGGGGGAAGGAAGGAGGCTGCCAGCCTGGTTCTCCACACAGTGCTGGGAGGGGGAAGTGCCCCGCCGGGGGTGGGATATGGAGGAGTAACAGAGCTGGGACGGGGGGCAAAGGGCAAAGCAGGGAGAAGACAGTGAGGGGGGAGCACGTAAAGGGCCGATGAATGGGCAGTAGAGGAGACATGTAACCTGCTGCTGCCTGGCGCCTGCCCGCACTCACCAGCCATTGCAGCGCACAGCCAGTGCCAGCCGGAAATGGGACAGCGGGGCGGGACCCTGCTGGCCGAGAGCCAGCATGCAGCGGGGGCTGTGCTAATGGACCAGCAGAGGGAGCGGCTGGCCTGGTGTGCTGCATCTTTGCCCCGCCACCAACCTTGCATCCCCACCCGCATCGTTGGCCACTGGACACCCCCACTCACCACCGGTGGGTGTGCGGTTGGCAAGCCGGGATCCGACCAGCAGCAGGACCCACCAGTACTGATAGGGGGAAGACAAAAAATGCAGGACAATTTGCCAGCTTTTAAGAATAAGTAGGGACACCTGCAGGAGGGCTTAAATATTGGACTGTCCCTTTAAAAACAGGATGTCTGGTTACCCTACTCATCAATGTTCATTAGTCTAGTTTTGCTGGAAACGTAATCAATGATTACTTAGAACCTGGATTGTTTTGACGAGGAGAGAATTCCTAAATATTGAAGTAAGAAAGCATCCATCCTTCAGTTTCTATAGACTGATCTAAGAAACGTGTGTGTTGACTAAAATGAGTGTAGCAACCTAATGTACTAATACCAAGGGGAGATGACAGACAAGGCACTTGAAAAGTTGTAGGATTTATTTTGATATTTACAGTTAAGGAATAAAGCAAGTAATGTGCATTTTCCCCTCTTTTCTTTTGCTGAAAGGAAAAACAGTCATTTGCCAATGTACAGGAAAATCCCCAGACTCTTCCATCTTCTCTTGATACTCTTATCAGCCCCTGTAAGAGCAGAGGAAAAACTGTCTCTAGAAGTTATAAGCCTCTAACTTTTCACTTTTTTCTGAGGAAATCCATATTTCATTTGTTCGTAACTTTAGCCATGACAAACTTCCATAAAATAAATGAGGTTCCTGCATCACACATGAAATAAGGCCTTACATAGCAAGGTAGCCCAAACACGTAAGTCATTGGTTGAAATATTCTAAACAGACTCAGGAATTTAAATGCATCTTCCATTAGATGTAATTAATTTAACTTATACAATTGTTTTTTTTTCTTATGGCATTATTTTACAGGGTACTTTTATTAAACAGAGGAAGGCAGAAGCTCCTGTAGTTTAAAGTTTTTAAGGAGCACTTGTTTTGGAGGAAAAATACCAAGAATGCCCCCACTTTTTTCCTCATATAATTTAAACATAGGAATGTGAGGGTCTCACTGTTAACAAAAGCTGCAGATTCTTTGTTCAAATGCTGTTTTTTAGTTAAATTGACAAGATAGCATTAAGCACTAAAATTTAAATAACTTTATTTTTCTAGCCTGATATTTGCTGAGAAGAAACAAAGGGAATCTCTGATTTAAATAAGACAACTTTTGCTTTATGTCTGTTGAAAATGTAATAGATGACTACAGCAAACTATTTGCAGTATTTTATATGGAAGTGCTAAGTTCTGCAGGTAACGAGTTTGCCTTGGAATTAGCAGGTCATGGGTATAAATACCATTTAACAAAACATAAATGTATTCTCCTTATAAAGTGCATATGTACATTCTTATTATGTGAAGTGGTTGAGAGATAAATTGTAGTTTCCTCAGCTTTAAAAATGCTAACGGTTTCCTGGCAGTCACAGTGGAAAAACTAATGTTTTAATGTATAGAGAACTGAATTACCCACCAAAAAGAATCATCCATAAAAAATTCAGATTACTTGCTTTTGATCTGTTTGTTACTAGAACTACCCAAACTCACATTTCACACTTCATATTTACTCCTAAATGGCTAATATTTTTCAATGGTAAGACATCCCTACAAAGCTGCTTAAGTATTGTGTTATGGAAAATTCCCAAAGGAGTATAAAACAAAAACATTCAGTCAGTAGAATTTGCTAAACCAATCCCTCTTGGACTCAGATGCATATTTATTGCTCCTAATGGGTGAAATTCATCTAACAGCTGAGTAAATGGGCTTTGTGTTGGGGCTAGGCAGTGATTGGCACAGAAATCACTCCCAATGTACAGTCAGGCTGTGGGGCAGCAATACAGTCCAACTGTGGCTGTTTTTCAGACTTGTTATGGCTGCTATTCCAGCATCCTCTGCAAAAGAGGGCCTTGTGGTCATTTCCAGGCCCCATCCCAGTCCACCCATTCTTAAAAAGAGATACTATAATACTAAGAAATAGCATTACAGTTTTTAATAAAAGACCATTTTTGCATTACACATGGGGAGGTTAATGGAAGCCTTAAATAGAATTATTCATTTAATTATTATTTCTGGAGAGATTGAGGTCCCATTCTGCTTAGCCCTACAAATATACAGGAAAAAATTGTCCCTGTCCCCATAAATTTACAATACAGGTTAATGACATGATTGCAACAGGTGGATGAAACAAACACATGTATAGCTTTTAAAATGTATTAATCACAATGGCTCCATAGGGAGACTGTCCCCACCTGAATGGTACTGGACATCATGTGACCAAGAATAAGAACAAAACCTTTAATGGATTTTGCTGGGTTAGAAGCAGGGGGGCAATTCTGCTCTCCATTATACCAAACATAAAGTGTTTGAACTCAGTTGAATTACTCCAAACTTACTCTGGTATAGTGAAAACAGACTGTAGCCCACAGAACTTGAGCTGTGAGTGAAAACCTTACAAGGAAGAAACATGAGCTAAGTTTGAAGAAAGGAGTGAAAGTATTGTGCTCTTCAATGGAAGAAATGAACTCTGAGACCTGTCCAGATAGTCTTGGTGAGAGGTACAGTCTTTGTCCTTGTAAAATCATAGAAATGTAGGGTTAGACGGGAGCACAAGAGGTCATCTAGTCCAGCCCCCTGTGCTGAGGTAGGATCAAGAAAAACCTACACCATCCCTGACAGATGTTTATCCAACCTGTTCTTACAAACCTCCAATGACAGGTATCCTATTACCTCCCGTGGAAGCCTATTCCAAACTACTTAACTACCCTTATTGCTTAGATCCTACAGCTGGTTTAAATCTTGCTTACTGCAGATCAAGCCCATTACTACTTGTCCTGCCTTCAGTGGACATGGAGAATAATTGATCACCATCCTCTTTATAACAGCCCTTAACATACTTGAGGAGAGACTTGATACATCTCCAGTCATCTTTTCCTCAAGATTAAACATGACCAGTTTATTAAACCTTTCCTCATAGGTCAGGTTTTCTAAACCTTTTATCAGTTTTGTTGCTCTCCTCTGAACCCTCTCTATCTTGTCACTTTTTTTAAAAAGGGGGGGGGGGGGCGGAGTTCCTAGTACTAGACACAGTACTCCAGCTGAGGCATCACGAGTGCTGAGTAAAGCAGCACAATTACCTTCTTTCATACAACACTCATATTAATATATCCCAGAATGATATTCGCTTGTTTTTGCAACTGCATCACACTGACTTATATTCAGATTGTGATCCTCTATAACCCACAGATCCTTTTCAGCACTACTACTGCCTACCTATTATACAACTACAAAATGGAGATTTGATTCCCCTCCTAAGTCTAGTACTTTGCACTTGTCTTCATTGATTTGAAGTCAACAAGATGAAATTCAATCTCCAATTTGTCAGTCACTTTGGAGGACAGGATTAGAAATAAAAGTTCTAAAGACCCCTCCCAGATTGGTGTCATCCACAAATGTTATAAGCATATTCTCCACTCTATTATCTAAATCACTAATGAAAATATCAAAAATTACCAGACCCAGAACAGATTTCTGCAGAACCCCAGTAGATATGTTCCTCCAGTTTGACAGTGCACCACTGATACTCTGAGTATGGTCTTTCAACAAGTTTTGCACCCACAGACCACAAGGCAAGGGAGAATGCAGTGGAGAATGGGGCCTTTAGGTTATTTTACTGACATTTCACATCATGTAAGCAGAAATTCTGTAAAATTCAATGCTATTTACAAAGGTCATGAGATGAAAGACATGAGATTCCTTGATCTTCTTGAAGTTACTCCTCTCAGAAAGAAGACTGAAGTTGTGCACCTTGTATAGCTCAGATAATATCTTCTGATATTAATCCCATTACTGGAAGAGCACATGAAGTTTCTATTTTTGTAGCACTTGCTTTCTCTGAAGCGGACACCACTGTAAAATGAAATAACTGCATGATGAATCTGGGATCGTGGTTTTGTGTGTTTGTTTTTGTAGGATACCAAAGACAGTCAGGGTATAGCTATACTGCCCCAAAAAAGAAAGTGTGTTTTTTAACTTGTTAGCTAACTTGGGTTAAAATAGCAGTGAAAGCATGGTGACTTAACTTGGGTTAATCCTATAGGCTTGAAATCAAGCTGCTAACTTGGTTAAAAGCTGAATTGCCAAATCTTCATTTCTATTTTAACCTGAGTTAGCGAATCCAATTTGCTAACCAAAGCTAAGAACACTTTCCCCCCATTGTAGACATCCTCCAGCCCTAATTCAGCACTAAACACATGCTGAACTTTAAGCATGTGAGTAATTACATTTACTTCAATGGGGCTCCTTGCATACTTAAAATTCAGGATGTGCTTAAGTGCTGTTCTGAATTGAGGCCTTCCATCCCAAGAGTAAATTAATTAATTAGTTTAGTTCAAGCAGTGTGTGTTTTTTATAGTAAAAGTACTGGGTTCTGTTCTTACTGAGGACCCATAGTAGATAGGTTGAAACAAAATAGTTGCCTCTCTGGGAATTTTAGCTCCAGTGAACTCTAGATTCTTTATATAAGCTCCCTCTGAGGGGGGGTGGTGGTAATATGTAGAACTCCATCATGTCCCCTTCTAGTAGTTGCTATATAGAGATATTCCTTTATATCAAATGGTAGAGGCTTGTGCTTTTACTGGAGATGGTTCTGGGCCCCATTTCTGCTGATGATTCATGGTGATTATGGTTGTTGCAGATGCTTACTTAATATGCATAAAGATCCATTAAAATCATGGATGGTGTTGAGAAAGTGAATAAGGAAGTGTTGTTTACCTCTTCATATAACATACTGAACAGGGTCTCCCAATGAAATTTAATAGACAGCAGGCTTAAAACAAACGTAAGGAAGTACTACTACTTCACACAATGCACACTTAACCAGGGGAATTCCTTGCCAGGGAATGTTGAAGGCCAAAAGTATAACTGGCTTTAAAAAATTAGATAATTTCATGGAGGATAAGTCCACCAAAGGCTATTAGTCAAGATGGTCAGGGATGCAACCCCATGCTCTGGGTGTCCCTAAACCTCTAACAGCTAGAAACTGGGACAGAACAACAGGGGATGGATCACCCAATAAATACCCTTTTCTGTTCACTCCCATGAAGCATCTGGCACATGCTATTGTCAGAAGATGGATACTGGGCTACATGGACCATTGGTCTGATGCAGCAGAGCCAGTCTTATAACCTTTTGTATAAGGTCGATGCAACCTGAGACTGACTGACACGTACCTGAAATTTGCTTGCTTTAAAATGTTTGCTGAAGGTTTGTGGTAGTGGCGTGGCAGCTGCTGAAACATGCCTTTGAATTGTGAAGTTCTGCATGTTCCTCGAGAGCTGCAGGAAACCACATTGTACACTGAGTTTGATGTGATGGCGTGTATATCCTGGCATTGAAAGGGGAACTGGAGAGCTCACTCAATGCACCTAGTTGCACCTGGAAGGTGGCCAAGGCCCAATTAAAGATTAATCCCAGTTGGGGGCAGAGCTTGGGTGGTTTCTATAAAGACAGTAAATGCTCTCTACTATTCTGCTGCATGGAGAGAGAGGGAAAACTCTACAATTCCTCTCTGGGTGGTTGGTAGGCTTGCAGGGTAAGGGAAAGTCAGGGGGACTTAAGATGGAAGAACTCAGGAGAAAGGAGGTTGGGAGTTCCCTCTCCTGGTGAAAGGAGAACTGGAGAAAGCTGTGGGGGAAGAAAGGGGGTAGCTCATGTGGTAGACATCAAAAGAGGGGCAAAACCCAGGGGATGAAATCCTGGGAGTCAGCACTCAACAGAGGAATGGCCCAAAGGAGAAACTAAAGAGGTGTGAAAGTTCAACTCGGCAGAAGTGGCTTATTTGTATCTTCATTTAGAAAACATTGAAGAATTCCAAGGAGGAGCCCTACAAGATCCTTCCCTGGAAGAAGGGTGAACCTTGAGAGGCACAGAGCCTAGGAAGATGGAGAGGCTGTGAGCTCCTGAGACAAGGAGTGTAAGAACCACTGGGCCCAGAATCGGACAAAGACCTGACACAAGTTCACTGAGCTATTGTTGGCAGCACTTTGTCACCTGGGAAAGTGACCTGGGCAGACTGAGCTCAGTCACAAGAAGAAGCTGACCATGGCAGGACTGGAGTTGCTGTCAGTAGGGGATGCCAGACAAGGAGATCCTGCTATGCCGCACCCAGCCATGAGTACATATGCCGTCTGTTGAGTCACTCTTCTACATTTCTTTCCCCTACAAAAACCCATGCACAGATTCCTTCATGTAGTTATTTTCCAGTCGCTTTCAGTGAAAAATGAGATCTGTTCTTTATATCCTCTCTCAAGCATCATAACTGGTGGGAGAACCAAGTTTTCCAAATCTCTTAATCTAACTCAAATTCTGAGTTCCCTTAGACACAATTAAAGTTTCAGAGGCAGACATAACTCTGAAGTTCCTTGCTTTTTCTTTGTTAATAAAACGGTCCTTACTATAACTTTAACGTAACTTTTACTTGTAGTGGCTAACTTATTTCCCTGCTGCTCGTGACCACCTGTGCTCTCTCCAGTACTATCTAAATGTGGCAATACAGCAAAATCCTTCAATAACAGTGATAAAGAAATTAAACTGTGAATAGGCAGCTTGAATCATTCTCTGCTCTGAATATAGCAGCAGTTTGCTCTTATGCAGCTGGCTTCCATTGTCATTCAGATTACATCTTCACCTAATCTCCCTCAGATATTAATGTGTCAGTTTAAGTACTTGTACACTTGTCATAAATTTGATTAAAATAACATCTGGGGATACTTAATTTTAGAGTAGGATCTGGCAGTAATTGGTACCTTGAGTGACTATTTTCTGCTTATAGCGTTGCGTATGCCACATAGTAATAAATTGAAGGCCTGAGTTGGCTGGAAAATGGAAATGCCTTCCCACCAAAAACTTTGCATTATCCCAAGTTGGGATGAACTGTCAAATGTGACCATGGGAAGGATTTTCAAACATAATTCTGTTCTGGAACAATCTTTCAGTTGACCACCACTCACGAAATTGAGGAGCATGTCAGCCCAGTGCTCAGCCTCTCTACCTCCCCAGAACTCTGGCACTGGAGAAGCAAAGAGGCTGGGAACTCATCCTGCCCATCTTCCAGAGCCTGGGGTGGAGGGGAGGCAGAGAACCAGAGCTCTCCATCTTTGCAGCTCTCCAATAAAACTTTAGTAAATTTCACTGTCAAAAGTGAAATTGGATCCGTCCAGGTGGAGAGACAGCCTTCTCTCCTTACAAAAAGAAATAGAAATTCTTCAGTAAAACACATTTTCCCATTAAAAGTTCAAGTTTTGCAAAAAAGGGCATATTTCATCAGAAAATCATTCCAATGAAAAATATTCAGTCAGCGCTGTTGAAAATCATTCTCTAAAACTAAGATACTCTTAACATGGTGAAGAATGACCATGCTCTGAAGTACACTGTAATACCAATTTGGGCCAGTAGACACAATCACAAAGCCCCAGAAGTGTCAGGTTTTGTCTTATCTAAGCCTTCAGATGCTGCTGTTACCTGCTATGCTCTATGGCTCCTCTCAGACATCAGGGCACCAAAGTCTGCTTCCTTAGAGTTGCTGCAGGTCCTCTTGTGCAACAACTCATTGAAAATGATCCAACTTTTGCTTGCAATAGAAACTCTAACATCAGCAAGAGTCTAAAGAAATTAGTAAATGAAGAGGATGATTAAACTATGACCTGGAAATGTCCCAGCCCCTCTGCTCCCCACCCAGGCCCAGCTGCTGGGGACAGGGTCCGACCTGGCTGGAGCCCCACAATCCTCTGCACACTTACAGCTCGCTTGGCCTCTGTCCCCGGTGGCCAGGACTGCGAGAGGAGCAGGAGGGCCACTGCCACCTCCCCAGCTGGGTTCTTTCAGGTAGCTGCACAGAGGAGCGGCCACCCTGTGAGAAGTGGCTCCATCTGAACAAGCCAGAAATGTTCTGTGGGGGAGAGAGGGGAGGTGCAGCAGGGGAAGAACAGAGCATGTCCCCCCCCCCACCCCCTATGCATTGCCTCACACTTTGAATAGTTTTCCATGAGGGGAAACTTGTGAAGGTTCTGTCCCCTCCCGCTGCCTTAATTTCCCTCCTGTTGATTGTTACCATGTGGAAGGGTGATCTGGCCTTATACTGTACTTGAGGGGCCACAATTAAAATACTGTTTCTGCTTCTGAAAACTACATTGCCAGAAAGATGCAGATAAATTGAATGGAGGGCAGAGAACAGCAACAGATATGATCAAGGGCTAAGGGGAATGACTTATACGGAAAGATAAATATATCTCAAGAGGACTAAGGCTGTGGTGAGTTGTGATAACAGTCCACCAACATTTAAAAGAGAAAGGAAGAGGAGTTTAGTATGATATTTGCTCAATACCGCTGTTGAACGGGGCAGTACTATCATCCCCACTTGTCAGATGTGGAACAGAGAGTCCTGAGTGTCTTGCCTAAGGTGACACAAGAGGTTTGTTACAGAGCAGGGAATTGAATCCTGGCTTCCCAAGTCCCAGACTACAGCCATAATCACTAGGATGCTCTTTCTCCATGGCATACAATTTTTGTTTTTGTGCTTGGCATAACAGGACACCCTGACATTGAGTGAATGGAATCCTTTCTTGTGAATGAGAACTTCTACAAAAAATTCAGCTAAACACTAAATTTTAGACACCTATGACCACTGTTTCAGAGGCAATGACTCATCCCAACTCCTGTCGTGATACCTTATTTTAATTAGTGGGAGCTCAAGTTACCCAGCACTTCTGGAAAGAAGGCCACTATAGTGTGTATGCTGTGTTACAGTTAAGATGTGGTGAGGATTACAATTTAATTTCAAATAATGGTTGCTATGTGACCAAGATCTTATATTGTATCTGCCTTCAATCTTCCTCTCTCACTGGTTTTCAACTCAGTAATTCTTCTCATTCTCCTTGGGTACAGCTGGCCACTTTCTTTCAAGTGGTCTTATATTGCCACCTTTCCTTGAAGGTGGGTTTGTTCCAGACAGTCGGCTTCATGATATTTCGATGTCTCTTCCCATTAACTGGCTTTGCTTCTCAATGATTGAGCTGCTGCTTCTTGTTTCGTGTTCTCGTTTTACAGCTCTCGGCTTGTTGCTTGAGCTGGCATGTCAGTGGACTTCCTGACAACATCAAGTATCTCCTTCTGTTGCCTCTCTTTCCCCCGGCTGCTTCTTTTCACTGTGCTTAGCTTTATGATTCTTGCTCATTAGCTGTTCAGACGATTTTTTGGAATAAGTGATTCCGTGGTGACTTTTATTGCTAATTTCCTACAGAATTTACTGCATTTCTATTATACTGTTGGCCATGGATTCTGTCTCTCTAAAAGACTTTCATAGGTAGGCCATTTAAAAAATATTGTTTGTATATTAGCTACCGTGGTACTCAATTTCTGAGAGGACATTAAGGAAAACCTGAATACATTTCTTTGTGGAAATGTCTATATTTGAAAGTTTTGATACATAAACATTACTTTGTCCCATAGTTGTGGGAAATAATAGTTCTCTTTGGCAGGGTGGATTTGATTTAAATCACTAGTGAGGAAGACTTGATTTAATCATGGATTTCTACATAAAAGTGCATTCTCGTTGGTTGTTATAACCTTAATACATATTCTTCACAACTCAGAGATGTAGGGTTTTTTAGGTTTTTAGAAGGTACACTCTACATTTTTAAAGTAATTTAATTTATTTTGAAAACTTTTCAGATTCGTTTTACAGCTATATCAGAAAATGAATGATTGTTTGGTTACTTCACTTACCAAAGGTAATTGAAGCAGATATTTTTGAAGTCATTGGGAGGTGAACTCTCTCTCCAATTCAACAGGTTAATCATTACTATTTGGAGGATTTTCTTGCCAGGCTGTATTAGGAGGAGAACATCACCAGACAGACATTTAAATGGTTTTATTTAACTAAAACAACTTATTACTGTTAAATTAACCAAATTGTTCCAGTACCTCCTGTATTGACACCTCAATCTGGACCTGTTCTTTAAATTGTCACATAAAAAGACTTGGAATCTGGCTCATATCTCCAGTGACGACTGATGCAAAGAGTTAATTTAGCATCTTTGCAACAGCCTTATCTTCCTTAAGTGCTTCTTTAGCACCTTGGTTGTCCAGTGGCCCCACTGATTGTTTGGCAGGCTTCTTGCTTCTGATGTACATACACTCCTTTTTTTTTTTTTTTTTTTTCTTTTTTGGCTGTTGCTCTTCAAAATATGTTTTGGCCTGCTTAATAATTCTTTTACACTTGCCACAGTTTGTGCTTCTTTCTATTTTCCTCAGTAGGATTTGACTTCAAACCACAAAAGGATGTAATTTTGTCTCTAACACCCTCTTTTACTCTGTTTAGCCATGGTGGTATTTTTTGGACCTTTTATTGATATTATTTGATGAGGTACACGCATAATTTGAGTCATTATTGTGTTTTTGTTTTAAGTTTGCATGCAGCTTGCAGGCATTTATCTTGTAACTTTTTTATTTAAAGTTTGCATTTAACTAGCATTCCCATTTTTGTGTAGTTACATTCTGGTCGCTATTACTGAGCAGTTCAGCTCACCTCTTGGATCAGATCCTGTGTACCACTTAAGACTAAATCAAAAATTGCCTCTCCCCTTGTGGGTTACGGGACTAGCTGTTCCAAGAAGCGATCATGAATGGTATCTAGAAACTTTATCTCTGCATCCTGTCCTGAGATGACGTGTTTCCAACTAATATGGAGATAGTTGAAATCCCCCATCAATATTGAGTAAGTAGCATCTCTAATCTCAAAGCATTTCACAATCACCATACTGGTCAGGTGGTCGGTATATATTCCTACTGCTATATTCTTATTATTCAAGCATGGAATTTCTATCCATAGAGATTCGATGGTACAGTTTGATTCATTTAAGATTTTTAAATTTGAATTTATATTAAATTTGACTCTATGCTTTTTTTTACACATTGCCACTCACCCATCAGCACAATCTACCCTGTCACCTGTGTATTTTTTTTTGTACCCTGGCATTACTGGGTCCTATTGATATCATTATTCCACCAAGCTTCTGTGATGCCTATTATATCAATATCCTCATTTCATACCAGGCACTCAAGTTCAAGCATCTTAGTATTTAGACTTCTAGCATTTGTATATAAGCACTTACAGAATTTGTCATACGATCATAGGCCTGGAAGGGACCTCGAGATGTCATCTAGTCCAGTCCCCTGCACGCATGGCAGGACTAAGTATTATCTAGACCACTCCTGACAGGTGTTTGTCTAACGTGCAGGTGCCAGTCTTCTCCCTCACCCCTGCACCCATTGCCTCTGAGGCCTTTTCCTTACTGGGGAAAAAAGGTAGGTTTTCAACCCAAGTTAGCTAACACAAGTTAACTAATATGAGGTAAAATCCTCATGAAAACAAGGCAGTTTGTAGTTTTCGCATAACATACCAGGTCCAGTGGGTGGTCTTAGGTGCTTAGGAGGTATCAGTATATTTGGGTGTCGGTTCTCACATTCACACAAACTCCTCTCCTTAGTCAAGTTAATATTTAGTTGTCTGCCTTCAAGTGATGTAATTGAATGGGAATCTTTTTTTTTTTTTTTTTACTGTTTCTCTTCAGCTCCTACCTGTACTTTATCAAATTCTCTCCTCTCCTCTTGTTACTTGGATATAGAGTATCCCCTTTAATAAATCCTTTTCTAAGGGACATGTTTGAACCATCTGGTCCTCAGCACTTGTCTGCTTTCCCTCAGCCCTTAATTTAAAAACGTCTCTACTAAGAAACATATGATGAAGTTTCCTTAAGTTGTTATGGTAACTTAAACTCTGTATAATTGTCATCTGCCCTTTCAGTGATGAAAATGAAGCAAGAAGTTGTCATAGTGTGTGACATGTTCCTAACCTGATGGCAGAGTCATTGCCTACAGGGTAATAATAACGAAGACACTTGAAGGATACAGAAATATGTATTTTCACAGTACTGTATCAACATGTGATCGTAAATGTGAAATGATACACCTGTGTGTTAGAGAGGAGGTCTAGCAAGCTTCCCCTCAGGGCCTGCTCCCACTTAACTTGATGGTTTTACCGATGGGTTAAATGAGAAATAGATCAGACCTGCAATACTAACTTCAGTCCTACCCAGACTATTCAAGAAGTGTCATTTGTATTGGATCCACTGAAAGGAGATATCATTTCAGCTGAAGGAAAGGTGACCTCTATTGTAGACTCTATAAATGGATCCAGTAGAAATAATGTTCCATGCTGCAAGTTGATGTCTGCAAAAGGGCCCCAACTTGTGGCACACTTACTAACAAAATGGCACCTCCCCAGAGGATTTCTTCATCTCTGGAGTTGCTGCTATGTCCTCAGAAATCTGGCATTCATAGTCAAAAACAAAAGAGGTGGTAAAGCTCTGTCTGCAGCTCCAGATCCCTCCACAGTCTCTCCTGTCAAGAAGGAAACAACTCCTTATATCCTGCCTCTCTCTGCAATATATTGTACTGCGGAGGCCTACAAGTCCAGCAGCTCCTGGGAATACAATTCCTAGGATTCCTTCTTCCTGAGAGAAGTCTTGCCCTTGTCAACTTGAGCTTTTGAAATGCGAGACGTCAGCCACTGGACAATGAGCCAGTTTAAATATGCAGGCTTTGGAGAGCTCTTTCTCTTACCAGTAGTGTGACTTGTTTATTGTAATCCTACATTGTAATATATTCATCTAAATGTAAAATGGGATACCTGTGTATTCCTCCTCATTTAATTCTCTCATGAACAGCCCATAACTATTTTTTTTTCCTCCTTGGTATAGTACCTTACGTTTTGGCTGTCTTTCCCTTAAGCTAGCTACTATAGATTGCTCCCTGATTATGAGTGTTTTTAAAGGTGTATTAAAGAGAACCTAGTATCCAATACACAGAACACTGCTAAAAGTTTAAAGAGAGGATTAATAAGCAACAAAAATCCTCCAGCATTGAGCAGCATTTCGAAGAAAGGGAAAGAGGGACCTCTAGCCACCTGAGAACTTAAAGCATGGGAGTTTCAAAACCAGAAACATAGGTTCCTGTTAAAAGTTTTGTGCACAGGCACACAGGAATTGCATGCTTCTCTTTTCTATTCCTTTGAAACATAATGGGGTGGGGGAAGAATAGGGAAAGGAATCACTTATCTTTAACTCCCTAATGAGATTCAGAGAACGATTTCTCTCAGCTCAGTACAGTGAGTGGGTCACTATTCTGGTATTCTGCCCTTCGTGCATGAATGGATTGTCCACTGGGAAAGTAGAATATTAAAGGTGAGAACTGACATGAGCATATCTGAGAGAATAATTTTTGTTAATTGTTGAATTGTTATCCTTTGCAGGGATGGGGGAGAGTGACTGACTGCATTCTTCCTGAACCCCTACAGCAAAATTGTGCCCCTATTGAAGTACATAGGAGTTTTGCCATTTGGCTTCAGTGACACCAGAATGTAATGTCTAATATTCAACCCATTTTACCACATCTTTTTGGTTTAGGTCTGTGTACAACTAGCATTACTTACAACTTTAAAATCACTTGTTTATGAGCAATTTCTTCTACTCTTCCACTGTAAAATTCGTATGTTTAAGAAAGAAATCTTCTCTCCCTCCCACCCCATCACTAAGTAAAACTCTTAGTTAGTGTAGAGTAGATAAACTTGTACCAAATGGACACTACCAGACTTGCTTTAAAATGGTTATATTTGTCCCAGAATATTAGAGACCAGGTGGGTCTCTCTCAAGGTTACCTGAAAAAGAGCTCTGTAGAGCTTGAAAGCTTGTCTTTCAGCAACAGAAGTTGGTCCACAAAAAGATTTTACCTAACCCACATTGTCTCTTTAAAATATTCAGAATTTCAGATGCAGAGATCAGATATAAACACCCACCGTTACATGTTCTATCAGGAAAAACACAGCAACTCAGAATAGTTCTCATCATGAGAATGTTACTAGCATGCATACAAGCGAGAGGAGCTCTTTGGAGCAGGGACTATCTCTTTGTCCTGTATTTGTATAGTGCCTAGCACAATAGGGTCCTGTTCCAGGATTGGAGTCCTATTCCCACCAAAATAATAAACATAATCACCTATAATTGGAATGTACAGTAAGCAACTAATAGATGACAGTATATGGAATTACTTTGCATGTCTACAGTACATGCAGACCTGCCTACATTGGCCTATCTAAAAACTGGATAGCTTATCAACATAAAGTTGACATAAATGTGAGTGATCATTCCAAAATCACTTCATTCTCAGGTTCTGGAAGTTCTTCATGAAGGCCATTTTCAAATGGAAAGCAAAGTGCTGTACTACATGTCAACAAATTCAGCATGATCCTGGCCCAACTCATCTACACCCTTAATTATGACCACAGACTACATGGATATGCATTCATGTGGACTTTTGCCAGCCTTCAGAAGATTATATGTGTGTTTCTAATAGACACCCATTCAAAGTGGCCAAAGTACGACTTCTACTATAGCTCCTAAGGTCATTGGGCATCTTCTTACCTAGGTTAGCCAATTTGGTCGACTGTTACAGTTGATAAGTGACAATGGACCTCAGTTCTGCTTAGAAGAATTCAAGAGGTTCCTATCTTCAAATGTAATTCAGCATGTACATTCTGCTCAATACCAACCGGCTACAAATGGACTAGTGGAATGCTTTGTACAGATACTTAAGCATGCCTCAAAATGAGTCTGTTTTGCATCAACAGAAATTTGACAACTTCTTGTCTATGGGAACTCACTACATGCACTTACCCAGAAGTCACCTTCAACTTTTTCTTTTAAAGTGGTCTTTGTGTACCTGTTGGGACCTGCTATGTCCTGAAGTTGCCTCATGTGTTGTCAAATCCCAAATTTAACAAACTAATCTGTGAGACTCGTCATCCTTATTAAGTAGGAGATTTTGTGTGGATTCCCAACTATGGTTGGATACCTGGAGAACTTATAAAATACTCGGGAGCTGTGGTTCATGGTAAAACTATCCAATAGTATTTTATGGAAATGATAGATGGACCAGTTGCAGCCTCAGAAAGTACCAGAGTCCAGGGATGTTCCTCTGATTGAATCTCCTCCTGTTCCAACTCATAATTTCAGCATGTTGGAAGAAACTTTGGGACCAGATCCAGTGATTCCTTACCACCAACTGTTCCTGTTGCATAGGACAATGCTGTGCCACCATCATCACAAAAGAGTGTGTGGAAACCAGTGGTGCACCTGAATTCATAAGCTTATTTAGCTAGTGAGTTGCTATTCTTCGGGCAGAATAATCCTATGCAACTCAAAAGTCTGCCGTAGTCCACCCACTAATTTTAGTTAGGTTATATAATGCTAGCCACATAAACAATGAGTGTGTGTGTGTGGGGGGGTGGTAAGTATTTTAAAGTAGGGTGAAAGAATGAGATGTCCTTCCCCTTAACAGAGTGCACAACCATTTACTCAGAGCAGAGCCTCACTTCTGCTTCTTGTTCTGGCAACAAAAACAGTAGCAAAGTCACAAAAGCAGATGTTAGTGCTGTGGGTATTTAGTGCTGCTGTTCTTGGAGCTCTGATGTTAGCTGCCCTATTAGAGAGCACATGTTGATTCATTTGCCCCTTTAAAAAAGTCTCTTTAAACAGACAGTAATTAGCTAGGAAAATGCAAGTTTGTAATATGTCCTTTTAAGTGATTTATACTATTAGTGAATGCCTAATTAATAAGAGGTCCTTTAAAACAATTCTACATCTTTGCAGTGCACAATCTGAATCAATTCCGCTGTGCAACTATGAATTTAATATAAAGTGCTTCACTTTATTTTGTAGAAAAATAAACAATAGCAATCCATTTATTTCCAGCCACTTTCATGGTGAAGGCATGCAGGATGTTAGGGTTTTTATTAGACAGAACCCAAGGAAAGAGGAGACTTCTCAAATTCCTGTAGCTCTAGGAGGTTTGGTTTGGACCTATTTCTAATTTCTATACACATTTGGAGATGCTTTTTTCTTTGTTTATATTTTTGCAGTTTGATTCTTAGGGTCTGATCCAAAGTCCTTTAGAAAAACTGCCATAGTTTTCATTAGGCTTTAGATCAGGCCTGTAACCTCTGAGCAATCTTAATCTTGCAGGATTCTTGGTGTATGGGTTTCTATCTTGCTTGCTTTTTCCTTCAGGGGAATACATACCATTATGTTGGCTTCAGTAGCCTATATGCTCAAGCTAAAAAATTATTTTTCACCACTTTGGACTTTAGGGTCTCTCTTAAAAAAAACCCTTTCATTTAAAATAAAATCCCCCACTCTAAAGTTGAGTTTGTCAGAGCCTGTTTTTAGTATGAGTCCTCTCACAATGGTCTTTTTTCTAGGCTTGGATTTAAAGATGTGATACTTGTACGTGTTAACTAATGTACTGACACTTTAGGTCTTATCTACCCTAAACTTTTTAAAAACATGTTAGTTAGCATGTGTTAAAATCACACTTTAAATCCTAGTTTAGACATGGATAATGATATTGAACTTTAATTACTAAGTTGCTCAACAATAGTTATGTCAAAATGATGAAGGGGTGAGGAAGGAACTTTTTAGTTTTTTGTTGAAGTGACTGATTTGTTCTAATGCCTGTGGGGTTCTGTTGTAATATTAATTGTGTTAGGGTATGTAGAGACTTGTATAGGAGTCTTAAATAAATGAGACATATATTGACCTGCCTCCTGTTTGTCACCTAGGATATATATGGCTAAGTCAAGAGTAACCTGTTTTTTCTGTACTGATATTATGTCTCAAAAATCTATAGTTTCTAGAGTGTGTTAATGTCTTCCTATTCATAAAATGTATCTACTATTAATAATTAAAGTCTGATGCAGCAAGGTGCTTGACCATGTGCTTACCTTTAAGCACATGAGTCGTTCCATTGAATTCACATGCCTTAAAATTAGACTCCTACATGAATACCTTGCTGAGTTACAGCCTAAATCATTAGATTTATTTTCTGTTTATAATATTAAAATTTTCATTAAACAAAATAATATACATCAAACTTCTTGGTGGTAGAAAACTTACACTTACCAGGTACCAAATTGATTTTCAGGATTTATTATTGTTAAGCTTGAATTGTACCTTTGACTTATCTTGGTCTCTAGCCTAGGATGTGTAATAAATTATAAAATGTTCTTATATGGTTGCTGTATGTCCTTACCAAGGACATATATTTTAGAGGAACATAAATCTTAGATTTTTTTTCAAAGGCCCTTATCATGGGTTGCTTTAAATGAGGATCTTGTATGGGCATTTAAATTACCCTGCATGCCCTGAATCAACCTATTTAAGGGCTGGAGTCTGCAAACTGCTGAGCACCTGTAGCTACCAAGAAATCAGTGGGAACTGTGGGTGCTCAGTACCTCATAGGATCAGACCCTACATTCTAAATATACATAAGCAATGAAATGAAGAAACAGTTCAGGTAGAGCATGCGTTCAAAGGAAGGAACGTAACCTGAGATGTCTATCAATGTGTTCTGTGCCCTACCTGACATCTAGCACTGTTTTTTTCATCTATATTCTGGAGAGGCTCTCCTTGTCCTAGAATGCCTGTGCAAGGCTCTGCCATAATCTGGCTCCCAGCACTGGGAAGCACAAAGTAGATGGCTGGATAGCACAGCGCATTCTAGCAGCCTTATAGTGGGGACACTTCAGGGCTGGGGGGTAATGGAATCGTGACTCATTTCCTATGTGCCAGGATGGCTGTGCCAAGAGCAACACTGGCTACAGGTGTAGCAAGAGGTAATTATCTCAGCGTTCCTTGATACCTGCAGAGAACACTGCTTTCCATAACTCTCTTGAGTGGTCTGCCTTTCACCCCTCCCCAGAATGGCTTAAGCGCGTAAGACCCATAGCTGGGCCTTTCAAAATACGCTATATTTTCATTTTTCATTTTGAAATTGTCTCATCACATCATTTCACACTGTGTATGTGAGTGGGTCTTTTGCGGCAGGCCAGGGCTGAGGTCAAAGAAGACTATAGATTTGATTGAAGACTATATATAAAGTTAAGGATTCAGGATTGTAGATAAAAGGGCTCTCTAACTAAGTTAGGTCCTGCACTTGGAATTCTCCATATACTCCAGAAGGACAGAGCCTATAAATAGGGAGCACTACCTGATGGTAAGCTGTAATACAAAGTTTTCAGCATTGTGAGTTGGAATTGCTGCGTTGGTTATGAGTTTATAATCTAAGGATTGGATTTTAAGCACCTAGTGCTCTTGCTGTGATTTCCTATCATCCACAAAGCCAAGTTAAGTACCGAGGCTCCCTATAAAATGAATAAGGAGAGACAGGAGCCTTAGAATGCTGGCTTTTGTAGCTCAAGTTCTAGCGGTGGATCTGCCTAAGCTAGTCAATGGGGAATGCTGATAAGAGTGGGTTGTGCTAAACCCCCTCCCCTCTGAGTTAGGTGCCTAAATCTAGGCTGCAGGGAGGTCCATATCTCTGCTTGGGATCCATGAATGGGCACGTGCCCCCAAGAATCAGGTGGCCTAGGCACCTGCTTCACTCCACATAAAACAGACAGAGGAAGTGTTAGACATGTCAGCATCCATCTCATAACTTTTAGCCCATTAGTCAGTACACTTGCCTGGGATGGGAGGCCCAATCCTTCAGACATGATCTGAGCACACTTAAAACCTGTCGGACCTCACAGCAAGAGAGGCAGATGCAGGTCACTGATTTGTGCAGGTGCTGTGCTGTCCCTGCACCTAAGACATGGGGCACAGGCAGGGCTGGCCTTACCATGAGGTGGACTGAGGTGGCCGCCTCAGGTGCTGGACTGTGGGGGATGGGGGGACACCACTAGGACCAAGAGTGTAGAAAATTGTCTGCTGCTGGTGCATATGTATTCTCTCCATTCCTGTGCCCTCCTTCCTCCAGCATAGCACTCCACCATCTCTGTGCATCTAGAGACATAAACAGGCAGGCAGGAGAAAGGGTAAGAGGGAATAACAGAAAGCAGCAAGAGCTACAGGGAGAGAGCGAGAGAGAGAGAGAGGAGGAGGAGCCTCTTATGTACCTCTCTAGCACCCCCAGAAGCCTGGACTGATTAACCCCAGCTTCTCAGGGAGCTTCCTGTTTCCTGCTGCTTCCCTGAACCCACTTGAGGAGAACAGGCAGTCAACTGAAGTAGTAGGAGCCAGTTAGGCCCTTAAGATGCTGATATCTTCTCTCACTCAGGCCCTGCTACCAGCCTGCTTATTCGTCCCCTTCAACTGAGTGTTTAGAGCCACTACAGCTTGCACAGAACAGCAGTTATGAGTGAAAGAAGAAAATGCCCCTCTGGGGCAGCATTCAGAAAAAAAAGCAAGCAAAGGAAGCTTTTCTATCTAAGCAGGAAGGAGCTCTCCTGAGATACAAAGACACAAATGTTCACGATGAGCCTTCTGGCCCCAGTGAGGATGAGTGGTGAGGAAATGCCTGATCTTCCAGTTAGTCAGAGTGCAGGTGACCTGGCAGCGACTGCAACATCCATATCTCCATCTCAGATGGATGTAACCATGCACATTCCTGAAGAAAAGTGTAGATCAGAGAAGAGTGTGGTGGAGGCGCAAGAAACAGCTGCTGATGAGTTTAGTTCCTTAAGTCTCGATGATCCAGGACTGTGGACCCACTTGAGCAGTAGCCTGAGGGACTTCCTTATACTGCATGGGCCACAGCAAATGAGAAACTTCATGTTCCCCAATGAAAATAGAAGTTTCCATCCAACACGTTACTGGCTTGAAATCCACAATGGTGAGAAAGTGGAGAGACCTTGGGCTTATGTATTCAAAAACCCAGAATGCTGCATACTGTTTTTGTTGCAAACTCTTCCAGTTTAATGTTCCAGCCACATTGGGTTCTACAGGAACAAAGGATTGGAAAAATCTGGCATGCCATGAGAAGGCAGCAAATCACCAGAGAGCATTCCATAGGTGGAAAGAGCTTGAGATGAGACTAAGGTTAAAGGCCACCATAGATGATCAGTATCAAGAGAAGATTGCATTAGAGTCTCTTTACTGGCAAAATGTTCTGAAAAGGCTCATTGCCATTGTGAGACTGCTTGCTACTCAAAACCTAGCACTGCGTGGCACTTCAGGTCAGCTGTATGTGCCAAACAATGGAAAATTCCTTACAACTGTGGAGCTGATGGCTGAGTTTGATGCTGTACTCCAGGAGCATCTAAGAGTCCCTACCCAAGAAATGTACACACACCACTACCTTGGAAAAACCATTCAAAATGAGATCATACAGTTACTGGCAACAAAAGTCAAACAGAAGATTGTGGCAGATCTGAAGTCAGCAAGATATTACTCTGTGTTGTTCTGGACTGCACACCTGACATCAGCCATACGGAACAAAAGCCTTTAATGGTGCGTTTTGTAACAACAACAGAACCTAGTGAAAATGTCCCTGCAATGGTGACTGTCAGAGAGCATTTTCTAGAATTTACTGACATTGGTGATACTACAGGAGCTGGTATGACAAATGTGCTTTTTAAAAAGCTGGAAGATACGGGAATTGCGATAACTGACATGAGAGGTCAGGGCTACGATAATGGTGCCAACATGAGAGGAAAGAACAGAGGAGTGCAGACGTGGATCTGAGAGTTAAACCATCAAGCTTTTTAGCTTTTTTTTTTTTTTTTTTTGTCCCATTCAGTTCTCATTCATTGAACTTGGTGGTCAGTGATGCAGCATCAGCTTCCAGTGAGGCTGCTGAATTTTTTAATGTAATTCAAAGCATCTATGTATTTTTCTCTGCATCAACTCATTGATGGCAAATTTTGAAGCCACATCTGGGAACATCCTCTCTGACACTGAAACCACTGAGTGCCACACGATGGGAAAGTCAAGTGGAGGCGATAAAGCCTATCAAATACCAAATCGGGAAGATAGATGATGCCATAGTTGCCATTATGGCGGATAATGCTATGACAGGAACTGTTCAGGGGAGAACAGTGGCAGAGGGAAATGGAATCACCAGAAACATACATAACCTCAAATTTCTGTGTGGTTTAGTGTTATGGCATGACATACTGTTTGAAATAAATGTTGTAAGCAAGAGACTCCAAGGTGTTGACCTTGATATATCTGGAGCAATGGAACAACTGGACAAAGCAAAGTCATACCTAAAGTCTTATTGGTCAGATGAGGGATTTCAAAATGTTCTGAAGAGTGCACAGAAGTTGGCAGAGGAACTTCACACTGAAGCTATTTTCCCACCCATTCAAGAATACAAGAGTCACCGAAGAAGACGATGTTTTGATTACAAGGCACGGGATAATCCCATAAGAGACCCCCAAACAATTCAAAGGTGAATTCTTTATGCAGGTGCTAGATTGTGCAATACAGTCAGTTGAACGGTTCATGCAGCTCAAGGAGCACAGCAGTATTTAGGATGTTGTATGATATTGCCAGACTCCTCACTGTACCTGAAGAAGACCTCCACCAGCAATGCAGGGCACTGGAGACACTGTTGACACATGACGACGTGCACAATGTTGATGTGAGTGATGTAGGTGATGAACTGAAAGCCCTTTCAAGATACATTGCAGCAGGATCAACTCCAAAGGCTGTTCTGGAATATATGTGCACAAATAAGATGACCACCCTCTTTCCAAATGCTTTTGTTGCTCTGCGCATACTTCTAACACTTCCTGTAACAGTTGCCAGTGGAGAACGCAGCTTCTCCGAACTGAAGTTAATAAAAACACATCTGCGCTCCACAATGACACAGGACAGGTGGTCGGCCTTGCAACCATCTCAATAGAGCATGAGCTGGCCAGACTGTGTACCTTCACGAGGAAGCAGTTCAAATCTTTGCAACCAAGAAGGCACAGAAAGCACCATTTTGCTTATTTACCAGATTGTAAACGCTGGCATTTTTATGCAGACAAGAAAAGTTACATTTGCTGTTCAGGCATTTGAAAGTTAAATGTTACTTACAATTTTTGAACAAGGTATTTTAAGTTGTTAGTTCTCCTTTATTGGGGTAGGTAGCAGAGCAGTACCATGAGAGGACTAGAACAGGAAGAAGGCAGAACTGAGACCTTTCAAAGTTTTGGCCCAAGCAAGGGGACATGGCGGCGTCATTTGAGCTCCCCGCCTCAGGTGCCAAAATGTTGTGGGCTGGGCCTGGGCACAGGGAGAATAGTAGGACTAGTGTAAGAGTGGAACTGAGGGTGACAGATGGTTTTGGGGGCTAGGACATGGGACACCTAAACTGCTGACCTGGCTTAGGTTCCTAAGGGTTTGTCTACCCTGCTATTAAAAACCCATGGCAGTTCACTCAAGCTAAGGCTAAGGGGCTGTTTAATTGAGGTGTAGACTTTCAGGCTGTAGGACCCTGTGAGGTGGGAGGATCCCAGAGGTTGGGCTGCAGCTTGAGCCAAAACATCTACACTGCAATGAAACAGTCCCTTAGCCTATGTCAGCTGGTACTGGCCAGCCACGATTGTCTAACTGCAGTGTAGATCTACCCTAACTCTAGGAGAGCAAGAGGCTTATCTCCAGACTGTCTGCCAGGCTCGCCAGGCCAGCCGCTTAGGTGCCAAAGACCCTCTCCTCAGCGTTGTTCTCCTGGCTAGTGTAAGTGGCTCCCTGCTTAGCTGGCTGGCTTCTGAAAATCCCTTGCTGAATCACTTAACTATCCCCATGCACTAGGGATCCTAGTCAGCATGGAGCCACCTAACATTGAGCTGAAAATTCCACTAGCTGGCTAGGGGCTGGGTGTTCCCATGCTGAGTGGAACAAACCCTACACCCCTTTAAAAAATTATAGCACTCATGGCTCTCAAAGTAAGCTCACATGTCACCAGTGATAATGACAAAACATGTTCTGTCAAGCAGGTCTGTAATTTGGGAGCCATCTTCAGCTCCTCTCACCCCCTCTCTCATCCATATTGTCTTCACATCTTGATGTTTTTGTCCATTACATTTCTAAAATCTCACCTTTTTTTCCTTCTGTCCAGAGAACAAAAACATCCATCCAGGACTTTCATTCCCCACCTCCCTCTCTCTGATACACCCAAAACACAGCTGCTAAGATCATCTTCCTGGGTAATTCTGACTATATTACCACTGCCCCCTCTCAGAATCAGTTCCCTGTCTCCCACAATATCATTTTCAGTTTTAGTGATCCTTTAGGACTTTGACTATTTTGTTTTCTCTGCTATGATTTATAGCACATGTTAAAAGAAACTTGTCAGAAGAACAGAATGCTATTAATTGTTTGTTAAATCAATTGTAAATATTAATTTTGAAGTGCTATTACATCTTTTGTACAAGCTTTGTTATTTGAATGTATAATTATATAGTAATGATTAATGAATGCAACAGCTAGTCCCAAGAAGCCTCAGAGCAGAAATTTTCTAGCCTCTGACATTAAATTCATGCTTGTTTTAAATGAGTAATACAAATATTAAGTGAATAGGTCAGTGCTCAGGACCAGGTGGAGTTAGTTTTCAGAGTAGCAGCCGTGTTAGTCTATATCCACAAAAAGAAAGCCGGGGTGTTGTTGAAAAATATTACTGCATACTGCTTGGCCACAAAAGGAAAATGTACCTATCAAAAATGGCTAAAATATATACTTCAGCCATTACTAAATGTAGGGGGAGATTTTTGCAAAGCAGAGTTATGAAAGCAATTCCCACTGACCTTCAATGGAAATTGCGCACCTGTGAAAATCTCTCCCTTAAAGTAAGTGTGTGTGTGTGTGTGTGCTTTTGTTTTTACAAATGCCATGTGTCTCCTGAGGGTTAAATTGTAAATGAAGAGGCTCACACCTTGAAGTGGAGTTCTGGGAAAGAGGGTGTATATGAGAAATGAAATGCATAGAGACCAATATGGAAAAAGGTAATAATACATGAATTCATGAAAGACTTCAACCTAATCTTACATTCGAGAGAGCTCTTACTCTAACCAGCCAAATTACATTATTAATGGATTATTCAAAGTGGCTTGCCGAGAGATTCATCCTGTAGCTGTGACTTACTCTAGGTGGGCCCCGAAAGCAACATGCTGAAAGGATAGGCAAAAGCTTCACACTCCTCCTAAAGACATGTTTGCTGAAGCCAAAAATCCCAGTGTTCCTTTGAATGTCTCCACTGTGCTCCTAAAGCCACTGAACAAATGCTGCAAGGTGTCCTGCCCAGAGGCCAAATATAATCAGTGTGGGAATATTGGACATTATTTGATCTGCACAAAAAAACACGTTCTGTGAAATGCCACTGAAGTTAAATGAGGTACAGTGCTGTATTTATGACTGCAGATTCTCCAGAAGTCAAAGTTGTCTTATTTGACTAGACTTTCTGTTAATATGATAGGTCAAACTGTTGGGCTGATAGTGAACATAGGTTCCTCAGTATCATAGGTACCAGTTTCTTTACTAACAATAATTTCATGACTTTCCTTTGTTTAACTAAGGAATGGGTAATAATCCCCTCAGGACAACATGGACCTGTTCCTGGCTATCTACCTGGTTATGCTGTGTATAATGTAAATTCTGCAGTCCAGTTCTATATAAGACACTCCTTCACTAGGTATGCATTTTGCTGTAAGATTTGGGAAAATCAGATCATGTTACCTAGGTTGGTGAAACAGACAGTTGTAGCTCTTCTTCCTCTGTTCTACTCTTAGATTCCTCCTTTACATATGTCATCCCTCTCACCTTTTTCCTCCTCTTCTATCCCATGAACAGCACACAGGTGTGTGGTGTAACTGTACGTCAAAATAGGGTGATGGCTAAAATCAATTAACCCTTGAACAGCTCGTTGAACGAAGGTGGTCTTGTGGCATGTATGGCAAGTGGGTTACAGAAGCCTCTTGGGGGATCCTAGTGAGGAAGTCAGCCACACAGTAGACATGCAGATGTATAGGATTTGGTGGTTGCTTTAGCAGCCAGTGGTATGTAAACTGCCCCGCTGCAAGAATAGCCCTATAGAGGCTTTTGACTCAGATATCGCCGAGACACAACCTTTCCCCTGCTTCCTCCATAGTCCCAGGGGGTAGTTATTTAAACCTGGCCCCCATCAACAGTGAATTATGATCCCTTTTCCGTTCCCGGGCTGGTTCAACTGCTTGGAGTAGGGGGTGAAGTCAAGGCTCAGCCCAGTACTTGCCTACCTGCCTTGGGAGTGAGCAAGCAAGCAGGTGAGTAGCCCACTTCTATGCATTTAGACCCAAGGCCTGGCTAACTCATACAAAGGAACAAAGCGTGTTCTTAATCCTTTGCATGAGCACACATAATCCAAGTCCCACTATCTGACCCATGGATATCCTATGTATAAAGATTCCTGTGGCATAGCAATTCATGGTTATTCTTCCTTATCTGGACACTAACATCATGTGTCCTACCAGCTATATGAGTTCGGCTGGAGATTGAGGACAAACCTGAAGTTCATGCTCAAGCCGTAGTCTTCAGGCAAAGCTCCCATTGAAATAAAAAGGAATTTAACCTGAGTTAAGATTGAACAAAAACATAAGGCCAGATTCTGATACTCTTACTCAGAGTGAGTAGTGTCTTACTCCTTGATCAGTCCTGTTAATTTCAGTGGCATTAATTGAGGAGTAAGGTATAACTTGCTGTCAGAATCTTGTCCTTAATAGTGAAAATGTGACCCCAGGGCACTTACAAACACTGGTTCTTGTTAGCCTTTAGAAATGCTGCTCCCTCAGAAATAGAGGCATTGCTACACAAGGGTATTGGAAAAGTATCGCGGTTAATCTACTGCCTCCCGTCTCCCTTCTGTTAACCACATAGACAGTACTACAGAAAGAAGCTGACTTCCACTTAAGTAGGTATTTTCTGATGTACTCTGTACCCCATTCATTTTAAAATGGAGTTGGACAGCAGGTGATTTGATAGGTTAATCTGACAGGAGCTGTCACCACCAGGGTCAGTGTTAATTCTCTGCAAGGTACAATGAATTTTTGGGGTGCACAGCCCCAGCCATGTTCAAGCATTCTAATGTTCAGAGGTCAGCAGGAAAGCTACAATACTTGTTGTGTCTATTCCAGTGCACACTTAAAAGGTGGAAAAGCGGGAACTAAGAAGGGATCTGGCGGGTAAGGGACTGTCCCAGGTTAGTGGAGTGAGGTTATTCATTTAAAATGGACACAAGAAAAGAATGACTAACTGGATATGTGATTTGGATAGTGTAAAACTTCACTTGTTTATAACTTCTTTAATTTATCCTTTACACTTCCATGTTGGTAAAATACATATCTCTAACTCAGGACAACAGAGTATATGCCAAATTTGAACTTTAGTTAATGAATGTCTAGTCCCAAAGGTCTCTAATGTGCTTTAACTAAAAATAACTAAGTGAAACAAGGAATCTTGCCCAAAATATCTTACAGCAGGCTGTCAATTTTTAGAGTGCCAAAACACAAATTATAACATCTAAATTTCATTTTTTCATGTTCTAATAGTTAAAATAACCAAACTTATTTCAAATGTTCTTAGAAAAACAAATCACTTCTGTGTTGAAGAGAAGTGTGAGCAACGTTGGCCCCCATAGTAACTTTGGGGGAAAATTGTACAATGAAAATGCCATCCAAGCCATAATTATATTATTTGCTTGACTTTCAAATGTGTTGACCACCTACCCTCATTGCCAAACGTGAAGCTGGTATGCCTCTAGTAACTGGATGACACTTTTAATATGAATGAGTATTTGAGCAGAATATGGTCATATTAAGACATAGATTTGCATGCAGAACCTAAGAATGGCCATACTGGATCAGACCAACGATCCATCTAGACCAGTATCCTGTCTTCCGACAGCGTCTGGTGCCAGATGCTTCAGAGGGAATGAACAGAACAGGGCAATTATTGAATGATCCCATCCCCTGTTGTTTCCTGGCTTCTGGCAGTAAGAGGTTTAGCGACACCCAGAGCATTGGGTTATGTCCCTGACCATCCTGGCTAATTAGAGACATAAGGTGGATGAGAAAATATCTTTTCTTGGACCACCTTCTGTTGGTGAGAAAGACAAGCTTTTGCGCTTCCACACAGCTCTTCTTCTGGTCGAGGAAACTAACTCAGTGTCACTGCTAAATACAAGATTTGAACAGATTGTTTAGCATAAGTAGTTAACACATTTCAAGGGACCATTCAAGATGAAGTAGCCGATTAACATCCCTCTAGGCATAAGAGGGAAGCAGGGGGTGAGGGATTGTTAGTGTGTTACAGATTGTTGTAATAAGTCATACAGTGTCTGTTCAGTCCATGATTTTTAGGGTCTAGCAACATTACGAATTTAACTTCTCAGGCTTGTCTTTTGAAAGTGTTGCGCAGGTTTCCTTTGAGGATGAGGACAGATAGGTGAGATATAGAGTGATTGCTTTGTGGAAAGTTTTCACCCACAGGTGATATGGTGTTTTTGTCTTATCATTTTTCATGTGTGAGTTCATTAGGGAGCATAGTGATTGTCTGCTTTTCACCGACATAGTTGTTGGGACATTTAATGCACTGGATGAGGTACACAAGTTGTTGTGATAGGCATGTGGAGGGGACCCATGAAGCTTGACCAATGTCCATTCATGGACAGATGAATTTCCTATGTGCATAAATAAGAACCCTCCATCTAACATAGACACAAAGCAAATATTTATGCAAGAGTCAACCAAACGAAACCAAATGGGGTATGGATGTGGTTGGATCAAAATCTCCTCTTTTAGCATTTTACAAATATGCTCGTGAATGGTTTTTTACATAAGAACGGCCATACTGGGTCAGACCAAAGGTCCATCTAGCCTAGTATCCTGTCTTCCGACAGTGGCCAATTCCAGGTGCCCCAGAGGGAATGAACAGAACAGGTAATTGTCAAATGATCCATCCCCTGTTGCCCATTCCCAGCTTCTGTCAAACAGAGGCTAGGGACACCATCCCTGCCCATCCTGGCTAATAGCAGTTGATGGACCTATCCTCCATGAATTTATCTAGTTCTTTTTTGAACCCTGTTATCATCTTATCTAGTTCTTTTTTTGCCCTCTCTGCTCACCTGAGTGAATTTCCCTTCTCTACCTCTGTTGCTGACCCCTATCATTTACATTTAAAGGCTCAGCTGAAGCACATATGAAGGGTAAATCAGAATGTTAATTTGAGAATAGGCTATTCTTTCCAAAATACTATTTGGAAAGATGAAAGGGTAAACTTCCAGCTGTCTTTGCTTTCAAGTGTTAAAATTAATTTAATTTCTCCAACCCTTCAGTTCAGGAGTTCAGGATCCTGACGCAGGGAAGAAAGGTAAGCAGCAGGATACGGACCCTGGACTTCAGGAAAGCAGACTTCGACTCCCTCAGGGAACGGATGGCCAGGATCCCCTGGGGGACTAACATGAAGGGGAAAGGAGTCCAGGAGAGCTGCCTGTATTTCAAGGAATCCCTGTTGAGATTACAGGGACAAACCATCCCAATGAGTCGAAAGAATAGTAAATATGGCAGGCGACCAGCTTGGCTTAATGGTGAAATCCTAGCGGATCTTAAACATAAAAAAGAAGCTTACAAGAAGTGGAAGGTTGGACATATGACCAGGGAAGAGTATAAAAATATTGCTCGGGCATGTAGGAATGATATCAGCAGGGCCAAATCGCACCTGGAGCTGCAGCTAGCAAGAGATGTCAAGAGTAACAAGAAGGGTTTCTTCAGGTATGTTGGCAACAAGAAGAAAGCCAAGGAAAGTGTGGGCCCCTTACTGAATGAGGGAGGCAACCTAGTGACAGAAGATGTGGAAAAAGCTAACGTACTCAATGCTTTTTTTGCCTCTGTCTTCACTAACAAGGTCAGCTCCCAGACTGCTGCGCTGGGCATCACAAAATGGGGAAGAGATGGCCAGCCCTCTGTGGAGATAGAGGTGGTTAGGGACTATTTAGAAAAGCTGAACGTGCACAAGTCCGTGGGGCCGGACGAGTTGCATCCGAGAGTGCTGAAGTAATTGGCGGCTGTGATTGCAGAGCCATTGGCCATTATCTTTGAAAACTCGTGGCGAACGGGGGAAGTCCCGGATGACTGGAAAAAGGCTAATGTAGTGCCAATCTTTAAAAAAGGGAAGGAGGAGGATCCTGGGAACTACAGGCCAGTCAGCCTCACCTCAGTCCCTGGAAAAATCATGGAGCAGGTCCTCAAAGAATCAATCCTGAAGCACTTGCATGAGAGGAAAGTGACCAGGAACAGCCAGCATGGATTCACCAAGGGAAGGTCATGCCTGACTAATCTAATCGCCTTTTATGATGAGATTACTGGTTCTGTGGATGAAGGGAAAGCAGTAGACGTATTCTTTCTTGACTTTAGCAAAGCTTTTGACACGGTCTCCCACAGTATTCTTGTCAGCAAGTTAAGGAAGTATGGGCTGGATGAATGCACTATAAGGTGGGTAGAAAGCTGGCTAGATTGTCGGGCTCAACGGGTAGTGATCAATGGCTCCATGTCTAGTTGGCAGCCGGTGTCAAGTGGAGTGCCCCAGGGGTCGGTATCTTCAATATCTTCATAAATGATCTGGAAGATGGTGTAGATTGCACTCTCAGCAAATTTGCGGATGATACTAAACTGGGAGGAGTGGTAAATACGCTGGAGGGGAGGGATAGGATACAGAAGGACCTAGACAAATTGGAGGATTGGGCCAAAAGAAATCTGATGAGGTTCAATAAGGATAAGTGCAGGGTCCTGCACTTAGGACGGAAGAATCCAATGCACCGCTACAGACTAGGGGCCGAATGGCTAGGCAGCAGTTCTGCGGAAAAGGACCTAGGGGTGACAGTGGACGAGAAGCTGGATATGAGTCAGCAGTGTGCCCTTGTTGCCAAGAAGGCCAATGGCATTTTGAGATGTATAAGTAGGGGCATAGCGAGCAGATCGAGGGACGTGATCGTTCCCCTCTATTTGACATTGGTGAGGCCTCATCTGGAGTACTGTGTCCAGTTTTGGGCCCCACACTACAAGAAGGATGTGGATAAATTGGAGAGAGTCCAGCGAAGGGCAACAAAAATGATTAGGGGTCTGGAACACATGACTTATGAGGAGAGGCTGAGGGAGCTGGGATTGTTTAGCATGCAGAAGAGAAGAATGAGGGGGGATTTGATAGCTGCTTTCAACTACCTGAAAGGGGGTTCCAAAGAGGATGGCTCTAGACTGTTCTCAATGGTAGCAGATGACAGAACGAGGAGTAATGGTCTCAAGTTGCAGTGGGGGAGGTTTAGATTGGATATTAGGAAGAACTTTTTCACTATGAGGGTGGTGAAACACTGGAATGCGTTACCTAGGGAGGTGGTAGAATCTCCTTCCTTAGAGGTTTTTAAGGTCAGGCTTGACAAAGCCCTGGCTGGGATGATTTAACTGGGAATTGGTCCTGCTTCGAGCAGGGGGTTGGACTAGATGACCTTCTGGGGTCCCTTCCAACCCTGATATTCTATGATTCTATGAACCCGTATCAAGTGTGTAATCTCTATACAAAATGCAATGACTTTCTTTAAGAAAAGGGTATCAATGAGCTGGAGGTAGATGATATTCTGTAGAATACCTACAAGGGACATTTTAGTCAATTTCACTAGACCCCAGTAGCAAAGCTGCCCATGAAAGGGAATAACAGTCATGTCTCTTGAAGCCAGAGAGGTGAATTCCTGCTGGGTCACTATGGTTGAATTGACTAAATGACTCTTTTTCATTCTGCTTAAAAGAATGAGGAGCAAAGTGAACTTTAAATATCAAAAGAAGCCTAAAATGAATGTAATTTAGTAATCTAGTTGGTTTCATAAGGGGCCTGTAATACCTGATATTTTTATATATATTGTTAAACTTTGAGGGATTTTTGCTTTTTCTAGCTATGTCTTACTGATGCACACTCTGTAGATTAAGTGTAGAAAAACAAGTCTACAAGTTCAATGAGTTGCATTTTATTTATTAGATATTCTGTTCCAAAGGAGGTGTTATGAATAAGTCTTTATCTCCCCCTCAGAATACTATAATCATGGACATATAATAAAAATAGTAGAGTTAGTAACAGGACCATATACATAAGGTCACAGCAGTCTGAACACAGCAATTTCTTAATGTGTTTCACTTCTCAAATTGATTTTAAAGACTGATTATTTTAAAACTATTAAACCATGGATGAAATATTCAAACATTACATAAAAATCATATATGCAGGAGCCTCTGTTAATTTAATATATTAAATTAACAGGGGCTCAAGCTCATATTTAAAATGGCCAGGGAGACATTGACTTTGTATCTTTAAAATGAGTCTTTTAGAAAGTCCTAACTGGGAATTAAGTCAGGTTAACAGCTCTTTTAATTACTATGGTGAACTAGTTTTTAAGAACTAGGGCTTACTGTGCAATTATTTCTGCAAGGCACAGCTTGTGTTTTCATGCAATACGCTATTCTGTCCTGGTATATGGTGTATTCTGTCTTTTGTTTGTTTTTCCAAAATATCTGGGTATTACACCTAGGAGGGGTACTGGGGAGAGTGTGACACAACCCAGGAGCAGCTAGAATTCAAGCAGAATGCCCTTTAGTTGGTTTGTTCTCTTTAATTATTTCTAAGCAAATTTAGTGACCATGGAGGGTGCCAGATTAGCAGCAAAGGAGAATGAAATCTATTTATAGGCAAAGGATTGGGGGTTAAGTTCAGTTAAGCACCCAGAAATTCAGACATTTTTCTTGAGCTGTCAAAGCTGTTCTACACCTTTTGGGGCTGCAAAAAATGGGTGGGATGGAAATCAGGAACTAGCTCTTACATGAGATTGGAGTGGTTGTCCCGGAAAAACAGGAGTAGCCACAGTCATGGTATTTGGGCATTTCTGCTTCTGGTCCCACTCAGGTGATTTGAGAGGCATATGAAAAAAGGTTAACTAACTCTTCTAATCCTGAAAGGTTTGAATGAAACACCGTGGGGGGGTGAGAGGAGAATGTGGACAAAAGAGGAAGGGTTTTTGTTGTTTTGTTCTCCTCCTCCTAAACAAATACATCACAGACAGGAACATGACACAGGGTAACTGGACCCTTTAAGAGTGTGATCCACTACAGTTGTGACTGATTACCTATTGCCCAACTTCCTTAAAGGCAGGAAGCTGGGCCTTATGAAAGGAGAGATAGCAGCAGAGGAAGGGCTACCCATTGATCTCCCCTATACCATGGAGGTAAGAGGAAACTACACAGAGAATGGTTGCAACAGTTCCTGAAGGAAGCGGTGGGGGGAGCTGCTGGAGGACCGTCTGAGAGCCCAGAAACACAGGAAAGGAGGGATGTGCAACCCCCTGAACCCAAGAGGAGTAACAGACCGGCCAGGAAGGCTTTATTTTGAGACTGTGTGGAAGAGACTTGAACTAAAGTTTATATGGACTTAAAAATGTAGAACTTTAGAAGGAGAATTTTGTCCGGTTGCTTTTGGACTGTGTGGAATTCTTTAGTGGCCCCAAGAGAAGGGGAAACTGAGGCAGGACTCGGCAGAGCCATGGGGTGCTACAGGGCAGTATAAGTTTCTCCAATGTGTTTTGACTCAACTTTGTGAGACCTACACTAGTGGTGAGACGGTTGTTTGGTTCTCCTCATCCTTTCTGCCCAGAGTAAAAGCAAGAGGATCATTTGTGATGCCAGTTTTGTTTGTAATATTTGATATAGACAAGTTTCCCCAGAGTAACACCTGAAGTTAGACTGTAGTCAGCATGCAGCTATTTCAGAGGGTTATTTTTCAGTGTGCTCGCATATCTCTTCAAATTGATTATAATATTTTGTGGGAGGCAAGTCAGTAAAATCTCCAGGCAGGCCTTATGGTATGAAATATTCCTTCTTACTGAACAACAGGTTCCTTATTGAAAATCTGTTCATCTTCCCTTTTGTTGTTGTTATGCGTTGATTTGCCCTTCTTGGTGTTGTATTTGAAACGGGGGGAAAGTAGTAGTAATGACGATGAACATGTTGTGCATTAAGTAATCTTGCATTACAATGAAACTTACAAGGATCATGATCACTTTATAAGAATAATTATTTAAATCTTCACTGTGGTGAATGACACCATTTTGAACACACAGTACTTGCCATTAGCTGGAATAAAAATATATTCTGAAGGACTGTAATGGATAATATTGACTAAGCAATATCAGGGGATAGAATTAAAGCTCATGGTTTCTACAAGATCTTCAAATACATCAAGGCACAAAATCAAACCTAAATTAAACTATATGTATTTTACTAAGCATATACTGGGTTAATTGAACAGGCTTGCAGGCAATTACACTGTATTAACTTAGCTGAAACCATTAGCTGATCATTAAGGGTTAAATCCTACAGGTCGTCTTAGACTTATCTAAGGAAAATGACTTAAGTGAGGTCTCTTGGGCTGAAATGTTTAAGGCCCAGCTCCTCAAACTCCCCTTATCTTGTGAGAAGTTGAGGTTCAAATGCTGATTGGGCATCTAGGTTTAGATCCACAAACTGACTTAGGCACCAAATTCCCACTTTAGGCGCCAAAGTCCAAAATTTAGGTGCCACTTAGATCCTCAAAACCCTGCTCAACTGCTGCTGAACTCTAGGGACACCTAAATTGTTACTGTAAAAGTCACCTAAACCCCAAGTTTCCATTGTTGGGCATGTGTACAACATATCAGTGTAGGAATCTGGGCACCTATCGCACTAAGCCCCAGTGGGATTCTCAAAAGAGGTGAAACTAGTTCTCTTCCCCCCCCCCCACATTCTTCACGTTCTGAGCATGCCTAACTCCACACAAAAAAACTTGGGGGACTGGGGGGACAGAGCAAGGATGCCTCCCTTCTAAGCTTTAGCCCAGTAGTTAGGGTACTTACTCTGGATATGGGGATCCAGATCACTTTAGCCCTCTGCCTGATGAGAAGGGATTTGAACATAGGTTCCCCATCTCTCAGGAAAGTGACCTGACCTCTGGGATATTTTGAAGTGGGACTCTCTCAATCTTTCCTGCTGAAGCTGTTCTAATTGATATAAACTAAATATGCATTGGGCCAGAGAGTGATGGAGTGATTCTGTCATCCAGGGATTAGGGCATCCACCTGCGAGGTGGGAGGGCCATGTTCAAATCCCTTCTCCTCATCAGGCAGGGGGTGGGGGTGAGAGAAATGGGGTTATGTGGTGGTGCTACATCCAGTATTGCATACTAGGAGCTTTTTTTTTAAACTCTGTCAGGAAGTATAAGTAGGTATGTGACAGAGCTGAGTCAGGGAAGCTTCTGGAGCTGCATGGGTGTTGTTGTTATTATTTATTGTTAAAAAAGAGAACCTTGTTGTATTTCACTTTTTCAGCCTTTGCCTCCGCTATTCCACAAATTGGCAACAAGGATGGCTCTCCTGCCCCTGAATCCACCTCTACCCTTTCTTTAAAGACTGGGTGAGCCTCCAATTTGATTTTAAGGCTTGGATTTAGCATGTCTGAGGGCTATGTCCTTGCCATTAATGACAAAAAACTTTCCAAACCAAGAAACTATGCTCTGCTTATTTACTGCCTTGGAGCACAAGGCAGCGCGTATATTCTAGACTCTTCCCCTTCTGAATGAAAAATGAGACTGCACTCAATGCATTAAAGAGTTTGGTTTTTTTTTTTTGGTACCTAAAGTATATGTGGTAGTGGAATGCTAGAAATTCTGCCAGTGTAAAGAAAACATATGGGAGTCGATAGATCGGTATATTGCTGCCTTAAGGAAATTGATTGCCAAAAATCACATTGACAATGTGGCAGACAAAATGATTTGAGATCAGCTTGTGGAGAAATTGGTTGTGCCCCATACTAGAGAACCCCTGCTACTTGAATCAGACATGACATTATAGAAACTCATAACCATTGCTAATCATATTGAGTCATCTATGGTGGAGGTGAAAATAAAGAGTCCAGGTACAGCAGCTGCGATCCAACCCATACAGCCATTAAAGATGTGGACTACAACAAGGCAGTCAAAACATTATAGGAGTACTACAAATTAGAAGTTACAGGCCCAGCAACTTCAAAACACACAAGAGAAAAGTATTTTACCTCTGGATTTAAACACACCACAAACTACGTAGTATGTCCTGCAAAGACAGCTCAGTGCAATCACTGCAAACAGACTGGATATTTTTCTAAGGTATGCTGAAGCAACCAGCCTAATCAACAAGTACATGCCTTAATTGTGCCTGATGTTACTGTTTTGAGTGTTAACGGAAGCAGTTCCACACATGTTGTGGATAAAATGTGTACTTTTCATGTTTCTGCTGCAGCAGAAGAGGAGCCCCAGGTGCTAGAATTACTGTTGGACACTGGCTCAGCAGTTTCTATGCTACCTGAATCACTTTTACTTGCAGTACTTTGGATGTGTGCCACTTACCAAAAAGCTTATGCCTACAGTTCTACTTGATTAACTACATTCCTATGCGTGGTTGCTTCCGTGTAACTGACTTTTGATACATACTAGCAGAATTCTATATTGTGCATAGGGGTATTCCTATCCTACCTAAACGTGCAGGTAGTCAATGGGTGCATTGCTTCTACTCCCTTTGGCACCATTAAGCACCAACTCCAATTCTGCACTTAATGAGGATGGTACAGAAGGAGCTCCCATTCTCAGTCAAGGAGTCTGTATCATACGATCTTAAAACTAGTACAGAATGGTATTATAGAAGAGATTGAATTATCTGAATGGGTCTCTCTGATGATGACAAAGATGACGACTGGAGGTATTTGTCTTTGCATAGACTTAAAAGAACCTAATAAAGCCATTGTGATTGACAGCTATCCATTCCTATCTATAGATGTGTTTATGGAACTTTGTGGCACAAAGATGTTTTTCTCCTCTTGATCTACTGTGTGTGTGTGTGTTTCACCAACTTATGCTACAGGAGGACTGCAGAGATCTGTGTTTTGTGCATGGTGGACTATTCTGTTTTAAATGTGTACTATATGGACTTACATCAGCACCCAACGCTTTGCAAAGAATGATGCCTGTGATTCTAAAGAATCAGCCTGGAGTCCAGTGTGTTTGGATGATATTACTGTGTTCGGGAAAACCTCTGAGGAACACACACAAATGATTTTCTAGATGGTCAGCAAGACCATCTTGCAGCCTATACTCTGTCATATGTGAGAATTAAAATGTGACTGCTGATTGCTTGAGCCCACCTGCCCTTATCTTCTACCGACATACAGACAGATGATGACTAAAACGTAGTTTTGACTTTTTCACAGCTGTTAAACTAGAACAATTCAAGTGTGCTTGCTTAGCATGCTTTAGAAAAAGATTGTAGGAACTGCTGACAATATGGCCACACAATTCCAAATGCTTTTGATTCAGCTTTACTCTCTTGCTGTACAGTTAACAACATGAGATACTTTAAACGTTGAGTGCCAGATGAACTGCAGCCAAAATTCATACACCGGGTGCATGACACAAGCAATTGTCAGAATGAAATAGCATCTACAGAACCTGTCTTGGTGGAATGAAGGAATGCTGAAGTTGAAGCAGCTATATATACATGCATTACTTGACAGTTGCACCACTCAAGACAGTTGTCCTGTCTGGGCTAACATTACAGCCTGTTCCTTTTCCAGATGCAGCATGGGTAAGACTTGCCACTGACATTATAGGTCCATTTGACAATGTGTCAGGTGACACATCCTGAAGGCTATGCATCCTCAACACATACTTCAGTAAATGGCTGGAAGTGGTGTTTACATCACAGGTCACCTCTACTATGATGATCAAGTTCTTCTTGATGGTCTTTAGCAGGGAAGGGTACCAAAAACAATTAGTATTTGATAACAAAACACAATTTACCTCTCTGGAATTAGAAATTTTTCTGGTAGAGAGGAGCATTAGACATAGAAGTTCATCTGTGTATTACCTTCAGCCCTAAGGTTGCAATTGAATGGCACAGTAGAAGTTTGAAAGACAGTCTGAAGGATAGATACATTGGAAAGAAAAGTAGGGACAGCTTTCACTATAGTTTTTTACAAATCTATAGAGCTAGGCACCATCCTACAATGTAAAGGTCACCTTCTGAATTATTGCATAGTAGAGAGATGCATACTAAATTTAAATGTTGCTGGATTACAGGGACTTACCTCTGACGTATCCATGCAGCCAGGCATAAGACAAACAATTTAACAGAAAAGGCAAAAAATGTAAAATGTCGGGGGGCCAAGGAACTGAAATTCAATTGTGAACCAAGAGTACAAAAACCTAGAATCTTACAAACACAGGTTCACATCTCCACTGAAAATTGTTGGGGGCAGCGGGGAAGGACTACATGATTAAAAGCTATCAGATGGTCAGCTGTGTACAGCTACTCATTTTGTACGTGCTTACCAATAGTGAGGCAAAGGTGTTTCAGATCATCTTTGATGATCCTGATGATTTTACTTTGCCACTGACAATACAGGATAATCGACAGTCTATTAGGCCTGACAGTCATGCTGTCAGCCAGCCACCTCTATGGACTAGAGACTGTTATGTAATAAAGGAAAAGAGGGTTAAGTCTCTTACAACTAGTGTTCAAATTATAGTTACATTACCATTTCTCTTAAGTAATTAGCAAATAAATAAAAACTAAACTGGTGTTAATACACTAACTTGCTACTATTAATTATTATTATTCTGAGATGGGGAACATGTGGTGTTGCTAGATCCAGAATTGCATGCTGAGAGTTGTAGTCTTTTTGTTTTCAAAACACTATCTGCTTCCTGTTAGTTGAAGAGGGTGCATGATACTACTGGGTTGGGGCTTCTGCTGCGACTGTTTCTGGAGCTGCATGGCGGTTGTCTGGATAAAAAAATCCAGATGGTTCCATTTCACTCTTTTGGTCTCTCCCTTTTAACCTGTGGAGTAGTGGAAGCAGACTGCAACTGCTGCCATGTCACTGACTTCTTGTGGGTGGATTAAGGCATTTGGTGCTGGTAGTCTTTCAAGAATGGCTTAGGCACCTAACTGTAGGACAGAGTTCCTGACTGTGGATTCCAAATTGATACATGTGTCCCTCCAGTCTAGCCTAACACTCAGAGGGGGGTGGAGCTTTAGACACACCCATTTCTTCTGCATCTGCTATTGACTAGCTTGGGTGGCTTCCCACCTCATGTACTGGCAACTGAGGATCTCATTCTTAGGTTCCTGTCTTTCCCCATGCATTGTATAAAGAGCTGAGGCATCTAACCCAGACTTTGTGGATCCCACTGGCTAGCTAAGCATCTAGAAGTTAGGCAATTCCTAAGTGGTTAAGACCAGATTCACATGTGGATTTCTGTTTTCAGCACAAGGTACAATTCATACAATTTCTAACATCTGGAAATTCATAATTCATCCAAATGTTCCTACTAGCCCTTGCCTCCTCCCTCTCCCTTTCTTCCCTCCCCTTCCCCACCTGTTTCCCATAGGATGCTGGCTTCTTGCACCACACCCAAACTGCTTTTTAAAATCAGTGGTGAAGAGTGTAAGTGTTTTTCCGCTGCCCGAGTTAATCCACACCCGAATGAAGAAGTCACTCGCTCGGCACATCCTCCTCTGGTACGGAACTGGCAGAGAGTGGAGCCCTACTTGTAATAAAACAGCCAACTGAGCTACAGGGGTTTCACAAGCTTCAGGGGTTTCTAGCCAAGGTGACTACTTCAGATTCAGTGGTGGAATTTTCCCCACAGAGTGGTACTAAGCATGAGTAAGGGGTCACAATTTGGCCCAAAGGAAGCTGCCATGAATTAATTTGAGTGCCTGGGACTGCCTACGCCCGTCTTTGTTCCTGGGAGGGGTAATTAGGTTTATGCAAATGAAGGAGGAGGACCAGCTTTTCTCTGGCTGAGTGAGGGAACATTTTTAAATGGCTGGATCCCTGAAGAAATGTATAAACTTCTGAGACACGTAACCCTGCTCCCACACATTTCATGCTGCTTAAAGGGGAGGCATACCCCTTCACCTCAAAGCAGCACTGTGAACTGTGTAGTAACAGACATGTAGCATTTGATTAAAATAAACACATTGCCTGGGTACTATGCTGATTGGCAGGCTATACAAATACATAGTTTAGATATAAAAATATAATTTTCAATTGATTTTTGGGAACCTGGAGTTTTAGCAGAAACAAAGCTGTGCACTACCATTACAGATGAGGAAGACGATCATCGATTTTTATTTTTTCTGGGCAATGAAAGCATAGGGAGTCAACTTTATTTATAAACTAGAACATGTCACTTTCAACAAACAAAACCTGCATAAGTCAAGCCTCTAATATGGGGCTAGTTATTGGTTGAACTGTAACTGTGTCCCTGATTCTGTAAACAAATAAGCACGTAATCCTCTCCCAGAGCTAAATACACTTTTACAGGAGCTAAGCATGACAATCTCCATGACAAAAGCATGCCACCTTTTAAAACACAGGGGTGTTTGCTTTTTATGCATCTTATCAGCATCCAATTGCACTAATAATGAAAACTGGATTGAACTTCAGTGCCAAATGCTCAGGGATTGTCTACATAGCCCTGGCAAAGCACTCCAGAGAGGTCCTCAGCCAAGATACCTAGAAAAAAATAACCAGGTGATCAACCAACAGGTATGATAAAAGCACATTGGCCTGGTGACATTTTACACTATCTTTGTTAAAAATGGTGGCAGTATTTTGTGCACTGCTTATTGATAAGGGTACACTTGCTTTGTGAGTAATTATCCATCCCCACAAGTCATGTTGCATTATTTCTCTAGTAAAATAATGCTGCTTTTTGTTAGGTTTTTTAAGCTTTCTGTAAAATAATATTTGAATGTTTTATTTCACTTTATAATACAGGTTAGATAATTTTGCTTCTTGGAAAACAGCATTTCTAAATTATATGTTCTATTTTTAAAAGTCATTTGTGCTCTCTCAAATCTTTTGAGAAGTAATTTGGGGGTAAGACTATTATTAGAAGTATTAGCATTACATGTTTATATTATAGTAGCGCCTAAAAGCCACAATCTGATTTGAGCCTCCTTGTGTGGGCTGCTGAACAAATATATGAGCCTAGACCAACAAAGAGACATAAGTCTCTAACTCTTATGCATCTAACCACCAAGGGGAATTCACAGACCCTCAGTTAGGTGCACAAGCTCTCTATACAGTGCATGAGGGGAGAGAGGCCCCTAAGAATGGGAGCCACAGAAGCCAGCCTGCTGGGCAAAGAGCTACATAAACTAGCCAATGGGGAGATCTGAGGAGAGGGATGTGTCTGAGCCCCACTTGTCTGTGGGAGTTAGATACCCAGATTTGGTCAGGAGGGAGATAGATACCTATCCACACCAACCAAACAATTTGGGGTTGCTTCTCTTTGGCACCCGTAGAGTCCTTCCCCTGCTTGTGGTATATAAGAGTTTCTCCAAACAAAGAAAAATGGTTCTTTCCCTCTCCTTCCTTGAGGACCGGCAGAATCAATTGTTTTTTTGTTTTTTTTAAGAGCTTTTAACCTCTTAGGCAGTCTCTCAGGCACCGCTTTGGAGCTCGGCTTATCTGCGGGCTTTCATGAGGCAGAAGTTTAGGTGCCTAATAACTTTTACAGTGAAAATGTAGGCACCAAATGAGCTTAGGTGCTTACAGGGTTGGGCAGCAACTGAGTGTGGGGGTTGTGGGTCACATGGGCACCTAAATCCCTTTGTGGATCTGGGCTGTAATATGTAACCGTCGCTGCCCAAATAGCTTACAGTCTAAAGACAAGACATAACAGGAGAGGACACGACCAACGCACAGTCTGTAGTGGGAGACAGGTAGAGAGGGTAATGTGTCAAACAGAATGTGTGCAATTCTTAGCTTGTCAGTAGCAGTGAACACAACTTGCCACTTGCCTAGCCATTATGATGCAATTCTCCTCTATGCATTCCAGCAGTGGTGAATTTTTGAGGAGGGATTTGTCTACCTGAGGGGTCATCTCTCTCCCTGGGCCATATTGCCATGGCTGCGAGCGGCAGAGGTGCTGCAGCTGCATCCTTCTTGGCATAAAACAGGATGGAGGGAGCAGCAGGGCATTCTCTGTGAGAATGTTCAGACTCTGGAACTTGCTCCCACTAAATAGCCCGAATTGGGGACTTCCCAGGCATGCTGCAAAATACAGCTCTTTGAGAGGGTTTTTTTGAGGGCCTATGGTATGCTTTTTGTGATTAAAGTGAGAGGTTGTTGGGTGCCTGAGTTTCCATGGAACTGATGGCTGCTGCTGGGATGTAACTGAAATTGTAATTCCTGTATCACCATGTTAGGGTGCCAGCTTTGGGCAGGCATCTCTATTAATCTAAATAAATTAAAATACCTATATCAGTATTTTCCAAATCAGAAGAAAACTTGAGCTTCTATTTTCATGTGTTCTTTTGAGAATCCCTTCAGTTACCTATATCTCCAAGTGAATATTACTGCAAATTAGGATGCATCTATTCAACAAATCTCAGTGAAAAGGTAATAGTATTGCTTATTGATATAAAATGCAGTATAAAAACTATATCTAACTACATATATAACTACACAATAGAACTCTGCAATGAGCTGTCTTTTTGCATGTTTACTACTGCCCTCTGCTGGATAGACTATATCAGGCCTATTCAAGCACTTGTCACCTCCTTCTTCTGGTTGAGTGAGTACAGCTGCTCCTTAGGTCAATGGAGGATGTTTCTGAAGTGGAAAGACTTGAGTGGTAACCCAATGCTGCATGCATATATTCTGTTACCATTGTGTCTGTACACTGTCAGGGTAATATTTTTCATAAAATGGCCTATATTGTTGGTATTAATTGAATCTCATATGAGGCTGGATGAGATTGGTAATGAATTATAAACTATAAGGCCACTAGTGCAAATCCATCCCAGCTCAATGGCACTGAAAAGCTATTGTAATCTGATTGCTGCCTGGTCATCTAAACTTTTCCTGATCACAATAAAATAATAAATAAATACAAAACCCCCTTATCTAATCAACACCCATAGTCGCAACACCCAGAGGCCATGCACTGAATACTGAAGATGGTGACTCCTTTGACGCAAGGTTGTGGCACGTTGGCAAGGCTTGCACTTTCCTGGACTGTCCCTGTAGAAAATGTGAGGAATTCAGTTTCCAAAACTGTTGCTGTGTTGTCTTTATCTTTATTCAACTCGTTTGTAAGTCTTAAAAAGTGGGGGAATCACTGAACACAATTGCTTTGCTTGAATGAGCACTGGAGGTTAACCAGGTTAAACAAAAAACCTGCCAACAAATGGTGGAATAAAAATTCATCTCTTCTGCTTCCACACAGCTGCCTTATTTTGTAAACCTATCTACTAAAAAGCATTTGTGCTTCACATTTTTCTATCAGTGAGATACAGTTCTATACCCAGGTATCTTTGAACTTCTCTTTTCCCTTTTTAACCTTCAATATCAACGTCCCTAACTAAATAATTGAGAACATTTTATTTCCTTATTTTGGTCTCCCATTAACCTTTCCCGTATCTCAAAGATTTACTGTCTATTCTTTGCTTGCCAATGAATGGAATATATTTGTCATTTGACCACTGCGAGAGCTGTTGGGGGGCAGGGGGAGAATTCCCTTCTCTCAAAAATTCTGAGGTTTCAACATTTTGGTTTCATTCTGCATTGGGAATGAGGCCTTGCCAATTTTATTGGCAAAAATATGAGTGAGTGAGAGGGAGAGTCCCTCCCCTTCCTCCCCCACCCCAACAATAGCCTAGTGGCTTGGGCACTCACTTGGGAGGTAAGGAGATGAAAACATGCAACATTTTACAAATAACACCCTGCATAGCTCTGTAGTTGATGAAATCCTACTGCAAAAATATATTACATGATACAGCAAATACATTATACAATTAATTAGACTGGTATTTGCTAAATGCAAAGCAGAGAATCTGTGTGAGACTTTATGATGTGTAGAGTTGAAAGTCTGAATTGTGACCTGACAAAAGACAAACTGAACTTTTTTCTCTGTACTATTTCATTCTTTTACATCCTATGTCACAGCCTTATCCTGCTGTCATTGAAGTCAATAGCAAAACACCCATTGGCTTTTATGGGAACAGATTCTGGCTTTTAGAGATTCAGCACTGGAGTTTATCTTGCTCTACCCATAGGCCAATTTCTGGCTCCCTGTTTCATCTGCAATGCAAAGAAAGTGGAAAGCCACCTTAACCATCTGCTTGGAGATTCCCTTGGTGTGAGGGAATTCCCAGGTAGAATAGCAGTCCCTACATCCTCCCTTCTGGTGCCAGACTAGAGGGCATGTCAGAAGTATATGGTGGAAAAGGGGTACCATCAAAAATAGGCACATCCTGGAGACTCCCAGCTGGCAGAACCATCTCTTGGGAGCAGTTGCCAGATTCTACAAGTTACAACAACTCTGAAGTTGCTCAAAACAGAGCAAAGAACTGCATCAAGAAGAAGCAACTTTCCAGTTAATCATTGTTTCTTCAGCATCATGTGTGAGATAGAGTTTGCAAACATGGCCAAGGAATTAGATTTAAATGTTTTTTGTAATGATTTTAATAGGATATTGAAATGCTATTGTAAATTAAAATCCTTACAGCTTCTCCTCAAACATAAGATGG
Source organism: Lepidochelys kempii (assembly GCF_965140285.1). Lineage (NCBI taxonomy): Eukaryota > Metazoa > Chordata > Testudines > Cheloniidae > Lepidochelys > Lepidochelys kempii. Next base: position 93,002,825 of record NC_136383.1, read on the forward strand.
TATGCGTTATATTCCTGGAAAGCAACTTTGGTAAACTGAAAAATAACAGGATTTATTCTGGAATATAAGATTTTTTTTATATTCAGGGGTTTGCTTGTGTCAAGACAGCTCCTTGAATGGTGTCTTTTTTGAGTAACTGATTTAAATACATTTTTGGTTCCATAGGTCTTTGGCCATTTATAAACTGTTGAGTTTATCCATGATGTACTGAATAAGTTTTGTCAACCCTTAAATTAAATTATTTATCCATGTATAAATTGTTTTAGTTATGATACACTAAAACAGGACTTGCCATTAATTTTGGAAATAAGATATGCTGGTCTCCTGCAAAGGTAGACCCACTCTCGAATGTGTAATCTCTATCAAAACTCTCCACAGAGAGACATTGTAACTTCAGTTTTTCTGTTTTGTTGGGTTCACCCCCTTCTTTAATAATAGTTATAATTAAGAGTTGTGATTATTTTGCTCTTCTCTAACTGAGAGATCCCCTAAGGCATAGCAAAGAAACGCCCCTCAATTGGCATTGAGAGACCATTGGGTTTCTTTTGTCTGGAGAGAAGAAAACTGAGAGGGGACATAACAGTTTTCAAGTACATGGAAGGTTCTTACAAGGAGGAGAGAGAAAAATTGTTCTCTTTGACCTCTAAGGATAGGACAAGAAGCAATGGGCTTAAATTGCAGCCAGGATGATTTAGGTTGGACATTAGGAAAAACTTCCTAACTGTTAGGATAGTTAAGCAGTGGAATAAAGTGCCTAGGGAGCTTGTGGAATCTCCATCATTGGAGATTTTTTAAGAGCAGGTCAGTCAAACACCTGTCAGGGATGGTAGATAATACTTAGTCCGGTCATGAGTGCAGGGGACTTGACTAGAAGACATCTCGAGGTCCCTTCCAGTCCTACAATTCTATGATTGTTAAGATTTGGCCTGCTATTTCTTGTTTCTCTAAACTATCATTTTTTTGTAATTTTGGGGCCAGGGAATTACTTGAGGCTCAAGAACTGAAAACTCCTTTTTATCCCATATAATCCGAATCTAGGAAACCTACAAAATATATTTCACCTCTATTTATCTGTATGGAGATCACTAATACCTTATGAAATCAAGCCCATAGAACAAATAGAAGATCTTTCTGAAGATCATGGAGAAATTACTTTTTCAGTGCGCTATTGAATGACCTTCGGATCCAAATAGTCTAGAAGTAGCTGGAGAAGCTCCAAGACTTAGAATGTTTAAATGTATATGACATATTTATGTTAGTCTCTAAGGTGCCACAAGTACTACTATTTCTTAGAGCACTGATGTTTCATCACAGTTCTATTACTGTTGTATCCCCCAGTCCCTCTGCTAGGGGTTTTTTACAGTTTAATTTTTATCAGGAGACTTTGCATCAGTGTAATATTCCTGAGAAGTCTAGCATACACAGTTTAGCTGCTTATGGTTTCATAATGCTGCCAGAAGTGAAAAATACATGACATTTAATCCTTAGTCTTCAATTTATGAAAATGTGATTATTAAAGAAAATGAGCAAACCATAAGGGTTTATTCTTTTATATGATCAGCTATGTTGATCTCAGATTATCATCTTAATTTGAGGATTATTTTGGCTGCATCTTTTTAAGAGAGATCCTCAGAAACCTTGCCAACAACAAATAACTTTACATTGTATCTGCACCACCTTCGCCTGGGAGCAACTATAACTCCAAAAGGCAGTACATATTGGCACATGGCAGGCATTTTTAGCCCAATGTATAATTGTCAATTTTTACTCCCCAGTAGATTCCCAGATGTCGGTCTATTAAACTTGTTCTTACATTAGGTGGGATAATTGACATATAACAGATTGCTTATGCAAAGACACATGATCTATATGTATGTATTGCAAAGGAATAGATATACGTTCTTAAGTGTGAAGCTTCCAGTACTTATATGGTGATCATGATTACATGGGCTTGAGACATTCTTTGGAAGATTTCCATAAAGAGAGGAGTGTCTTACTCCTCAAATCCCTATGGCATTTTGGAATAGTTTTAATCCTACTTTCATATCTTTCATTCTCTCTCTCCTACCAGTCATCTGTGACATCAGAAGGTGCACATCTATCCATGTGAGGGTAAAAAGGAAAGAACAGAGCAAATCCTCAGCTGTCACAGAGCTCTGCTCAGCACAGCTGAAGAGAGGGAAGCGAAGTTCGCTTTAAGCCACCTCTTAGCTCTTTCAGTCTCTGGTGGTGCTTCAGGACTGCTTTAAATTCTTCCAGTTTGTACCAACAGGCTGTTACAATGGCTGGGCTTTGCCAGAGCATAGCGCACTCTGGTGACACCCATCCCTCACAAACGCGACCCCTCTGGCAAGGGGCTGGGAGTGGAGTGGCTGAGAACCAGCGCTGTCAGCTCCTCACTAGCTGGGAAAACACTCATCCTGGGGGAATCCTCATCTGCTCCATTACGGCAGCTTTCTGGTTCTTTTTGTCCACTGGCACAGCGGGTGCTGATAGTGGCGTCTGTGGAGCAGGGGTCAGAGTCTAGCTCTGAATATTTATGAAAATGTGTAAAAGCTGATACCAAACACATCAGACTTCTGTGATGAGAGAAACAGTTACGCTTTTAACTGTGCAGTAGTGTATGAAATAATGGAATGAAGGTTATTTATCCAAGATGTGTGTACGTGTGTGACCCGAAGCACCCCATATTCATACTCTACATGCTATTGTAGTAATCTTTGTATAAAATAAGCCTTGTGAGGTATCATTTGAAAACCAATAATTTGCTGGTCAATAATATCATGGTGAAATGTATGTAGCAACATTATTGTAAAGTTATGAATTCCCCCATGTGATGTTACTTGTTCAAAACCAGACAGCCCCACTGAGGCAAAAGAGTTAAACAAGCCTATCCTAAACAAAGGAACTTACATTTAAGTAGTAAACAGACCCATCAAGCTAACAAGGGGGAAAGCAAGCCTCACACTAACAAGTGGGGGAGAAGACAGCATGGTATCTTACACCAAGCAGGAAAAAGAGGCTTGGTCTGGGTTTTACTTTTCAGAAGAATTCATTTACTGGTCTATAAGGATGGGGCTGAACCTCAAGTGACAATCAACTGATTGTATACAATATTACTGTAGTATAAAAGCATAGAGTGAGGTCTGTTCTGAAAGCTAATTGCACACTGGTGATTAATATCATTGTGAATTGTATGAATTAACACTACTGGAGGAATTATGCATACTCATATTATGTCTTAAACAATGGCTGTACAGTCTGCTCAGACAGGAGTGAATGTCACAGCTCTCTACCTGTCTCCTATGTAAATTAAGCCTGGTGGAATCAGAAACAATGGAAGCCTTATTTACATAGAAATCCATAAAGGGGGATGGAAAGCCCACAAAATGGGAAGAACAGCATGAGGTCATCCTGCCTCTTGGAACAAGTTCATTGAACTTTGTATGATATAAGCAAGGAAAGAAGGCATCTTTGGCATCCATCACTGGACAGACACAAGGGAACAGAGCCCTTGCAAGCTGAGATAGATGGGTCCATCAACCAAGGGAGCGGTGAGGTGTCTGGAACTGGATGTAGATGAGAAACCTCTGTAGGCAAAGATCTTTCACCTAAAACAATGAGGGAAGCCAGCACCTTGTAGTTTTGTGGAAGGCGCTGACTGAGGGAAATTCAGCCAGGGCTGGAAAAAAGAATGACTGGTGAGAAAAAACTATCTTGAACAAAGCCTGTATCTTGGTAGATTAAATTTTAGAAGCATATTTTGTTTTGTTTTATTTGTAACTCTTTATATCTTAATTCTTTGAAGAACTTGAACTCACTTAATCCTATGTATATTTTGTTAATAAATGTATTTCATTTTATAAACCAACTCAGTGCTATGTTTAAAAGGAAGTGTGTATTTACCTCCAAGTAACTTAATATGATGTAATATGGTTTTGTGTCGTTAGAGAAACAAATGAACCATATTATTTCTCTGAACCAAGGCTGGTGAAAGCAGAGTGGGGCGGTGAACAGCCTGCTATCTAGCATACACAGACATTAGAAGATAAGCACCTATCCCTGTGAGAGGAAAAAGGAAAGAATGGAGCAGATCCTCCGCTGTAACAGAGCTCTGCTCAGCACAGCTGAAGAGAGGTAAAGCAAAGTTTGCTTTAAGCCACCTCTTAGCTCTTTCAGTCTCTAGTGGTGCTTCAGGACTGCTTTAAATTCTTCCAATTTGTACCAACAGGCTGTTACAGTGGCTGGGCTTTGCCAGAGCATAGAGCACTCTGGTGACACCCATTCCTCACAAACGCAACCCCTCTGTGAAGGGGCTGGGAATGGAGTGGCTGGGAGCCGGCGCTGTCAGCTCCTCATGCTGGTAGATGGGTTGTGAGCATCCCAGGTTGGGATCTACAACTGCAAAGCATTGTGAGGCACCCAAGGTTACAGAGCAGGCAGTGACTCAACCCCTTACTAGTTGAGATTGCACCCCAGAACGTAACAATGTTCACTTTTTGCAAATACATACAGTGATCACACAGAAGGGGACTGTGGCAGCCAAAAAGCAGGTATGTGGCTTCGTTGTGCTTTGACAAACATGGAACATGTCATAAAATTGTTCAACACCGAACACGTCCTTAATTACATATAGGCTTAATGTAACATGGGGTCCAGCACATGAGCTACATAATTTTTGTCCTTTCAGTGAGATCTTTGGTAAATCTTGGCCAGAATACTCCATGGTGACACTATCTCTTGCATTATTTGTTGTGACCATGTCCTTCTTGCACTAACATGCTTCAGCTAATATTAGTCCCAGTGAGGATTACTGTCTGTGAAAATCCAAGGTAGAGAACAGTAAGAGGCACAGTCTTTAGCGCTCCAAACGATTCTGCCTCTGTAAGCATATGCTTGAATCTGGAACAGATATAGCTTATTCTATTAGATGAACTCCCATTATGTGTTTAAGCAGCACAGAACTAGAAACTAGGGCTGGTTGAAAGTTTTCTGTCAGAACTTCACAAAATTGTCTTCAAATTTTGTTAGGGAACCAAAATATTATTGACTAAAATTGAAAAATATTCACAATTTCAGTTTGCTTTTTTTGACAGTCTAAAGTTCCTATGGAATAAATTAACACTTTCTGACCAGCTCCACTGGAAACCCATGCCTCAGCAAGATGCAGACTGTACGTAAGTGAGGGATTCATTTTAATTTCTCCATTTTTGTCTAGTAATCGATTGAACTCTCGGAAAGTAGAATTTAACTTCAGATAATGTCTGTGTGATAAACAGCTAGGGCTCAGTTGTGACATTTAGCCACAACGCAAGTTGTAGCAATGAAGGGAGTGGTGTACTCCGGCAGGAGCTCTCTAAGGCATTGGGACTTTTAAGCAGGCACAGTGACTCCAGAGCAACCTGGCATGCAGGGAACATCTGTGGGGAAGGATGTAGGGTGTATTCCCCTCAATGGCTGGCCAGCTATGCTCAGAGTGGAGATGGACCTTTTGCAGAGGCTGTCACTGATGGTCCTAAGTAATCTTTGCATTCCCTGAAGGCAAAGACTTCCCTAGTGTCTGGTCGCCTTGTGGACAGCACAAAGCGACAGAAGCTTATTTTGCCTTTTTTGTATTCCTGAACAGGGACAGAGCACAGGTAGATCTAAAGCTACAAACTCTTCTCTAGAACTCACTCCATAGTCATAACTGAATGTTTTCATATTTTCAAAGAGATAACTATCCCCCATAAAGTAAATGTCTAGCTTAATGTTGTAGGCCTGATTTTTAGAACTGCTGAATATCTCAGTACCTCTGATAATGAGGCCGTAAATGTCCTAGACTGGAAACTCAATATTTGAGATCCAAAATTAGTGGACATCTTTGAAGCAGCAAAAACTTTTCTCTAGGCCAAAGGAAAATTAAACAACTGAAGCCAAAATACTGCATTTGGAAAATTAAAATAATTAAAAAGCCTCAAAATAGTTCTAAAAGCTAGAACATATTCACATTTTTTGCTTTCTGGAATATTTATACAGGGCAAAAGTCTAGCATTGCTTAGTATTCTAACTTAAACATGTTTTGTGTGAGTTGCCTAACTGCCTCCCTCTGTCCGTAATCTATACAGGTGTAAAAAATAAATATGTAGATGGAGAAAACTACAAGGCCACCTATTCCCTCTCCTCCATTACAGAACTAGCACTTAGTTTTCCTGAATGGGAGTCAAATGTTTGTGGTGATCATCTTCACAGCAATATCCTGGCTAGTATGTATGTTGCGTTGCCCTCTACTGGATGAAGTGTTCATTGTTTTATGATTGTCTTGCCAGGAGAAGCTAGTGTCGTCTAAAAAGGTTATATAAGCCTCATTTCTACTGATAGCTAAAGGCGATTCTCCATTAGCTCACATTGTACAGGCCTGCTTGTTTGACAAAAAGACTGAGAATCCTAACGCTGCATATAGAGTATGAGGTTAGGTCAGGGTGAGCTCAGGAAGAGTAGTCCGGTGATTAGGGTGCTAATTTGGGATTTAAGAGAGATGTTCAATTCCCTTCTCTGCCACACCTTCCTGCTTGACTTCAGGCAAGTCATGTAAGCAGTAAAATGAGGATAATAATACTTCCCTCCCCACTAGAGAGTGGTGAGGAAAAATACATTAGTTTGTGAGGAGCTCAAATACTTCAGCACTGGGGGCCATATGAGTACATAAGATTGTTGTAGTTTGCATGAAAGAGTCATGAAACTTTTGATATTAACATCCAACTGTTGAATTTAATTCCAGTTACTCTGCAGTGCAGTTAAAGGTGATCACCCTTAGCTGGAGGAATTATCTAAATCCCTACAAGTCAGAGGTGGGTGATTTGCGGGGAGGGGGTTAACACTAAGGCATAATACAGGCTAGGCAGCATCCCAGGAGAATCTAATAGTGAATGATACATCCTACAAAATCTAATACAATTCTATGAGCAAATTGTAGAATTTTCACAAGTATTTTCCCACTTCTTGATGCAACCCACATGTAAACCTTAGAGGGGACTCTAGTTTTAAGTGTTTTGATTAAATGAGGAAGGTGTGTGGAGGGAAAGTGCATATAACTGTGAAAAGTCTTTATTCCACTCCTATCTTCAGAGACCCATACCTTCCACATAAGAATAAATTGCAAAGACTCTCGTTTGTGAACACTTCCATGATTTTCTTCCCAAGATAAATGTTTAGGATTAGTTTCCCTCCTCATACATGAGTCATTGGAACATTCACCTTAAGAAATCTTGATAATTGGTCTCAACAGAAGTCAGTACTTGTTTCTGCAAAATCATTTAGGGTCAGATTCTGATACACTGGTTCACAATGATTCCACAAGTTGTTCCATTAAGGTGAATAGAATTATTTGTTAAGCAGGGTACTACTTGACATGAATAAAAGGTATAATAATTTGGCTCTTCAAAACAAATTTTTAAATAAATAATGCACCCAAACCTGCATTTCCACTTAATGAAATATTGACTAAAAATTTTCCAATTCACTCTATTTCCTTATTCTTGGGTATGATTGTCATTCCTCACAGTTCTGGGTCAAGACATTCTAAAATGACCAGTTGAGATCAGAATACAGTGAGGATCAGCTAACTAAATTCTATTTAAGTCAATATGGAGTAAAGATAAAAGTTAATACATCAGCCTGACTGAAATGTATTAATATTCTTTTGTTTCAGCCACTCATTGGCACAAAGGCTAATAGACAGAGTAAGGCAGTGTTTCCCAGTAAACTAATCTGGGAAGGCACCTTAGAGACTAACAAATTTATTTGGGCATAAGCTTTTGAGGGCTAGAAACCATTTCATCAGATGCATGGAGTGGAAAATACAGGAGCAGGTATAAATACATGAAAAGATGTGAGTTGTCTTACCAAGTGTGAGGTCAGTCTAACAAGACAAATCAATTAACAGCAGGATACCAAGGGAGGAAAAATAACTTTTGAAGTGGTAATGAGTGGCCCATTTCAGACAGTTGACAAGAAGTTGTGAGTAACAGTAGGGGGAAAATTAGTATTGGGGAAATTAGGTTTAGGTTTTGTAATGATGCAAGCACTCCTAGTCTTTATTCAGGCCTAATCTGATGGTGTCCAGTTTGCAAATTCATTCTAGTGCAAGTAGAGTAGGGGTGTAAGGGGATGAGAGCTGAGGAAGCGTTGTTCTAAGTCAGCCACAAAAAATGTTGGCATACTGTAGGGCCATGCGGGTACCCATAGCAGTCCTGCTGACTTGAAGGTATAAATTGTCTCCAAATCTGAAATAGTTGTGGGTGAGGACAAAGTCACAAAGCCACCAGGTTTGCAGTGATGGTATCGGGGATGCTATTCCTGAGGGCTAGAGGGAGAAAGTACAGGGTCCACCTCTTGGGAGCAGCGGACAACAAAGAAAACAGATACACCCAATGTAAAACAGCAAAAATAAAAGGAAAGAGGAAAAAAAAGAGAAACACACACAAAAAAGGAAAACCAAGATAAAGATGAAAAAGAAACAAACAACTACAAGAGAGAAAAAAATAGACAGAGCAATGTAAAGGTGATGGTAACTGTGCCAAGGCACGAGAGGTGTCAAGGTTCCTCCCCTACTCTGAACTCTAGGGTACAGATATGGGGACCTGCATGAAAACCTCCTAAGCTTACTTTTACCAGCTTAGGTTAAAACTTCCCTAAGGTACAAATTAATTTTATCCTTTGTCCTTGGAATAACCACTGCCACCACCAAACTCTAACTGGGTTTACTGGGAAACATAGTTTGGACATGTCTTTCCCCCCAAAATCCTCCCAACCCTTGCACCCCACTTCCTGGGAAAGGTTTGGTAAAAATCCTCACCAATTTGCATAGGTGACCACAGACCCAAACCCTTTTGGATCTGAGAACAATGAAAAAGCATTCAGTTTTCTTACAAGAAGACTTTTCATAGAAATAGAAGTAAAGGAATCACCCCTGTAAAATCAGGATGGTAGATACCTTACAGGGTAATTAGATTCAAAACACAGAGAATCCTTCTAGGCAAAACCTTAAGTTACAAAAAAGACACACAGACAGAGATAGTCATTCTATTCAGCACAATTCTTTTCTCAGCCATTTAAAGAAATCATAATCTAACACATACCTAGCTAGATTACTTACTAAAAGTTCTAAGACTCCATTCCTGGTCTATCCCCAGCAAAAACAGCATAGTGACAGATACACAGACCCTTTGTTTCTCTCCCTCCTCCCAGCTTTTGAAAGTATCTTGTCTCCTCATTGGTCATTTTGGTCAGGTGCCAAAATGGTGCTTTAGCTTCTTAACCCTTTACAGGTGAGAGGATTTTTCCTCTGGCCAGGAGGGATTTTAAAGGGGTTTACCCTTCCCTTTATATTTATGACAGGAGGAGACATAACAAGAGTCACCAGTAAATTAATGGCTTGATCTTGCTGTTGTTCCAAACACTCAGTTGATCAGTGTGACACTGCTACAAATGTGTATGTCCTAGAACAAACTTTTGTGGTGTGTCTAAACTGGCATTTACAAACAGATAGAGGAAACTAACCTATTAACTAAGTTAACAATTCTGTGCTAGAAGTTCCCTTGTAGTTTCCTTGATTGTAGCAGTAGCCCCCCTATACAACTGAAGAAGTGTCAATATTTAAAAATGTGTACAGAGGAGAGTAACAATGACCATAATAAGAAGTCTCTCTTTTACACTTGTAATACAATTGCTGGCCTTAAATAATTGGTACTGGTTGTTAGTAATTCTTGCTTTTATTTGATCCCTGTATCAGGCCCATAGAAATAGTCTGGAAAAATAACTAGTCAAAGATCTTTTCCTACACTGGTAGAAGGCTTAAAACTTAAAAACATGTCTGAAGTATTAGGAATAGAGTTTGTAGAAAAAAACTGAAATTTTCAATTAGTTCTCTGGTAGTCAGAAATATACTGAATTTTTCTTTGCAAATTTTATGTAAAATTTCATAGAATCATAGAATATCAGGGTTGGAAGGGACCTCAGGAGGTCATCTAGTCCAACCCCCTGCTCAAAGCAGAACCAATCCCCAACTAAATCATCCCAGCCAGGGCTTTGTCAAGCCTGACCTTAAAAATATCTAAGGAAGGAGATTCCACCACCTCCCTAGGTAATGCATTCCAGTGTTTCACCACCCTCCTAGTGAAAAAGTTTTTCCTAATATCCAACCCCCACTGCAACTTGAGACCATTACTCCTTGTTCTGTCATCAGCTACCACTGAGAACAGTCTAGAGCCATCCTCTTTGGAACCCACTTTCATGTAGTTGAAAGCAGCTATCAAATCCCCTCTCATTCTTCTCTTCTGCAGACTAAACAATCCCAGTTCCCTCCCAAAAATTTGACCTTTTACTTAGGAAGCTAGGAGTAAATATGAAACCTGGGTACAAATACTTCCTGCAAAAGGTAACAAATAGCTAGAGTAGTGATGTTGGAATACAGTTGAAGCAGTTGAGTCTTGCCTTAGCAGTTTGAAGGGCACGGGGAAAAAGCAGATAGCCTGAGGTGTGAGATAAGCCAAGAAAAGGCACAAATGTTGGGCATGGTGCTGTTTAGCTCTTCCTCCTATTGTCATGTTTTCTTAAGAATGAAAATAAGGCTAGGTTGAAAATAAATCTAGTTCTTCAATTATCAAACAAAGCATGATCTATTCAGAGTACAAAATCCAAGATAATAAACAGAACAAGTAACAGTAGTTCAGTCAATATCAAAGAAAGACCGTATACTAGAAGGAAGACAACATGATATAAAAGGGCAACAGCAAGTCTGCAAGCTGGGTAGAAAGTTGAGGTTTGTTTCCTCAGCTGTCTGAAGCCTGAGCTCCGTTTAAATGACAGAATTTTCACGTCTCTGGATTTCAATTAGACTGTGCCAATGGACAAGTGGGGAAGAGAATATTAATGGTACAGATGAGACCATGGTGGGAATTAGATAAGCCAACAAAACTCAGTAATTGTTTGTTTAGGTTATAGCACATTAAACACTTACTTTGAAAGTGGTGATTAAGAGGTTAAAAAGGCCACTGCAAATATTATTTAGCATTTAAGGGATTTCTTTCTTCCCTACTTTGTCTGTGTAAGAATAAGCTAATTTTTTTGTGTGTCTTATCAGTATCTTACCACATTTATGAGTTCACGTTTACTCATGCATTGTCACTAGGGGAGGTCGTGTCTCGTGTATGTTTAATATGCTCATATTATCCGAACTTATGATTCATCAGTCGTGAAGAAAGAAATTAACCACGCAGCTCCTCTCTTTCCCGCTTTGCATTTTCACAAGGGTAGCACTCTAAACACACCCAATAAGAGGCTGTGTCTCTCTTTTCCTTTAGTCGTCTGCCAGTTTCATCTCAAATTAGATGCATCAACAGAAGAAGGTACCTCTTTCGTGCAATCGCCCTGTTTGCATTTCATCACCTGAGATAAAACAGACTACTAACAAGGAAGATCAAACACAGCCCCATAGAAGAGGGTGGATAGGGCTTTGCAGCTGAGCTCTACATAACGTGCTCTTCAATGCACATGGAGCTGACAAGTGAAAGGCTAAATAAGGAAACAACCCCACCCTCCTCCCCACTCTATCTTGCTTCAGTTGCTTCAGCTGCGGCTCGGCTGGTGCAGCGGCCGCACAAGTCACATTTCAGCTCCTCTCTCCCTCCTCCCCTTTTCAGTGCAAACTTCTTTGAACTCGTTGGGCTGGGGTGCGAACTGGTGGCAGGGACGATTGCGGTGGCCTGTCCGGACAGACCAGCGAGAGGGATGCCCGGCGGGGAGCAGCTGCAAGGGACAATCGGAGCCCCAGGGGGCTGCTGCTGCTGCCCCGAGAGGCTCGCTGGGGGGAGGGGGCCGCACAGGGGAGCCCGTGCTGTGCCCCCGGTGAGGTCTGCGGCTGCTGAGAAGGAGATGAGGGGCAAGGAGGTTGGGCTTTGCTCCAAGGCGCTCCTCGGAAGTGCCCCGCGCTGGGTGGGGTGCCTGGCGCTGCAGGGCAGCGGACCAAAGCATTCTCTGGGGCGGGGGAACCCTGGGCAAGCGCCTCCCTTGCCCGGGGTGGGCTGACGAGCGCGCGGGAGCCGCCGCTGCGGCAGCGCGCGGACTCCCAGCCCTCGCGCCGGCCGGCCGGCGGAGAGTCAAGCCCTGCGATTCCGCCTCCCCCTCCTCTGGGGGGAGGGGGAGCGCGCGCCAGCTGTGTGCGCGCGCGCACACTCTCCTCCTCCTGCCGCCCCCCTGTTCCAGCAGGCTCGCGCTGCTCCTCCTCGCGCACATAGCACTCCGGAGCGGCTCCTCTTCGCAGCGCCGCTGCAGTCTGGCTGCTCGGCTCCAAGTTTCCCCATCTTCAACATCCTCCTCTCTGGTGACTAGCGCACGGGGGGACTCCCCCTCGCCCACCTTCCTCGGAGCGCCTCCTGCTGCTGCTCCCAGGTAGGGACCCCGTCGCCTCTCTTCTTGCGCTGCTGGGCATGCCCCCACCCCCGGAAAGTCGGAGTGTCTTCGAGGGGAGATGGAGAAGGAGGGGGGGCTCCGACAGTGGCCCCCTCCCTTAACCTCAGACAAGACAGGCACCCTGCGTTGCATTAGCTAAGCTCCTTGTATTCTGCAACTTTGACCTGCACTGTGGTTGCCCCTTTTTGCTTTTTGATGTGAGTCTATGTCCATTATTATTATTTTTTAAACGGCTGTCCAGCATGTTCCGCCTTTGGCAGCAGCTGCACCGGTTGGTTCACAGTCATGCCATTGAACCTCTGCAAATGAGCATGATGATTATTTTGGGGTGAGTGGGTTGCGGAGTATTGTAGTGAACCGAGGAATGATTAAGAACTGATTATTTGTTTGGTCTTGTCGGGGCGTTCATATTACAGAAAAAAGAAGCATCTGATGCATTTGCTTACATGCCACTTTTGATTATGAATTACATACTTGTACAAAGCAGTATCCTTGCAAAAGATGGAGCTATAAGTTGCTAGTAAGGGAAAGTGCTTCAGGAATCCAGTGTTTTCTCATCTCCATTGAAGTGGCATGTATTTTTCCTTTGGTTAAGTTGAAAGCCTTGCTTGGTGGAGACTCACTGTAGCTCTGAGTGGGTTTGTATTTTTCTTGCATGGTTAGGTTTTGCAAAGAGCAGCTATGAAGGGGAAACTGACACTCTACAAGATGCAGTTGGGTCTTCTCCTTTTATTGGTGGGGGTGCCAACAAGGTGAGCACAACGTTTCTTATTGCTGTTCAACAGAAACGCATATTGTGTTTTGATCTGCTCCTAGTCATTTCCTGTAAGGGGTGATAAAAGCTAGCAGGGGATAATATTTCATAAAAAGTCTTGGTTAGTTGTTTTAATACAATATTTGGCAGATTCTAGATCAAGTGCAGTGACCAAAAGAGTTCTGGGGACAATGTCAAGTTAATTACTTACCTTAAACAATTCGCTACACCGGTGACTTCACATTTTTAATTCAACCATTTGAAAGACAAAAAAATACACCCTTAAATATTTTCTTTGTAACATTCTGAGTTGTAAGAGATGTATTGGAATCAGTATGCCACTGCCAATTTACACCATAAGTTAATCACATAGAACAACAGTGTAGGCAAAGTAATAGATTGTTGTGAAGTCAAATAGCAAACTACAATTTCTAAAATAATGTTGGCATTTTTGAGTATGGGCTTGTCCTTTTTTTGGGTCAACACAACAGATCCCAGAAATGATATTTAAGCTTTAAACCTCTAGGTGGAGATAGCATACAACTTCACAGACCCATAAAATAAAAGAATAGCCTGGTTGATTAATCAATTTTTCATGTTGTTTAGAGATCTCCATTTCTAAAGTGACAACATACCAGAAAGTAATTTTAAACATAATTAGTTTAGTGTTGCCTACGCTCCCTAAATATGCAATTAATTGTAATTTGTAACTTCATTTTACTTGTTTCAACTGTGATCGCAGTACGTTTTCTGGGTAATATGATTTTCAAAATTATAGGGGCCTCATATGGCTGAAAATCTCTTCATTTATTTTGGTCTGATACAATTACCTGGTGGTTATCTCTCAGTGACTAGAATTACCTAATTTTTAAAAATAGGTCATCTATCTTACTTTGCACCCAAACATGGTGCAGTATTAGTTAAATCACAGTGAGCTGAATCCTGTAGTCCTTACTCACATGAATAATCCCATTGATATCAAAGAGACAGTTTGTTTAATTAAGGGCTTTCATGTGAATAAGACTTGTAGGATTACGTCGTAAGGTGATATAACTATCTAAACTGGGGTTTTCAATCATATCTTGACTTCAAAAACTATTCTGTTTTTACAAGAGTAATATAAAAGGCAGATATTCATACTATCGAAGTATAGGTGAAGAAAAAACAGCAATAGTTTTAATTTCCACACAGAGCTTTTAATCTTATTTTACATGTGACATCTAGGTATTTGGTTTGTAAATTAACTGATTATGCTTGATTATAAGGATAGTATCTTGGAAACCACAGACTGCAATAATTTACATTTAAATACTTCCTCCATGATGTTTAATTGTAGGGTGAAAGGAAAATCCTTTCTTTGTTAATTTTTAGGTTGTTTTGTCATAAATTTAAAGATGTCACCTGATTTACTTTTGCTGTAGATCAGACAAAATGTGTTAATTTTACATAGTACAAATTGTTCAATCAAAATTCCTTGATCAACACTGCAGTTGCAGAAGATAAGCACACAGAAAAAAGAAAAAATCTGAAAGATAAAAATACCTGCAGATTTTTGAAAAATAGCATGAACTGGTAATGCATCTAACATGTTGTTTTACTGCCCTAATGCTCCACACAGGTATTAAATAAAGATGGTGTTCTGATATAATTTATTTCACAAAAATGATGCTTAAAATTTGGTTACACAAGAACATTTCAATATGAAGGCTCTATATAGAAGAAACAATTAAGGGTATACAAAGCCATGGTTTGGGTTTCCACACCCAGATGATATGTTCAGCACCATTCTTGACTGGACAGCAGAATCATATTTCATTGGATTTATTGCTGTTTTCCAAGAAGAAATGATCAGTGAAGAGAATTGGGTCTCTTTCTTCACCAAGGAAGTCTGATAAATTTAGATGATCTATACACTCTCCTTGATAGATTAATTTATGGTTTCACCCCAATATTTACAAGATGTGATTGGATCTGGTAAAACATAGGGAAATACTCTTGTCTTTTGAAAGACAAGAATTGTTTCTAAATACCATTTAAATCCACTACAGCTCTTGGGCTGTTCACAGCTCTCGCCCAGCTTGCTTGCTGCCGTCGGCTTCCTTGTGCCCACCCACTATGTACTGACATCAGAGGACTCCCTGAGCATGATCAGTGGAGTTTTCCCTTATGTCAGTACTTCTGCTCATGTACGTTATATGGCCATTGGGTGGAGGCATAACCAAAGTATCTGTTTGAGAGAGAGTGTGTGCAGGGGGTGAGGGAGTAGGCCAGCAGCTCCAAGGAGATAGTTTTGTGTTGGAACTAAGGACACCGATCCATGAGTAATGACCTGTGGAAGCGTATGGCATTTTTGGGGGGTTCTGTACTGGAACAGCCATATTTTTAATTGAGCTCTTAGGAAGCAATATTTACTGTATTTTAATATGTGCTGAAAATAGAGGCTGTTAGAAAATGAAGTGCTTGAAAATTAAAACTGTTTTTCTTAGTATCATGTTTCCAAACCATTGTTTAATATATAATTAGTATATGCATATACACTTACACTACACAGCACATATTTTTCATGTTTCAGAATACTCCTGAAAGTACATTTTTATAGGGAAAAGGTGGTATGATTAAGATAATGTAGGTTATTAGAAGGCAACATCTGACTCATTCAAAGCTAAATGATAACATTAGTTGCATACTGAATGTACATAAACAAATATTTTAGTTTGTAAAATGTTGTTTTAGATCAGTGCTGGCTGACTCCCTAGAAGATGAAGCTAAGAATAACATCACCATCTTTACAAGAATACTAGACAGACTTCTGGATGGTTATGATAATCGTCTTAGACCTGGATTAGGAGGTAACAAAACATTAAAACTTGTTGTTATTTTTTTTAAAATATAAAATCAGATTCTATATTGCATAATTTGTTGTTTAAATAAATATATATTTTCCCTTAGGAACTTTTTTCCAATGATTTGATTACATATTGCTGCTAAATCATTTATCAATCCATATTTACCTGTTTGACAAAAATTAATGGAACAATAAAGGTATAATGGAAATAAAATCTCTTAACTAGTAGCAACCATTTATCTTTTTTAAAAAGAAAAGAAGTCTGGTGGTTAGAAAACTGAAATAGGATGTGAACAAAGTCTTTTTCCATATAGATAGAACTCCTTCAGCATCAGTCGCTTTTACTGTGAGATCTCGAAGGTGCATATAGGTCCAAACCCTCATGAATGTCCATGGGAAATTTGAGTGAACAAAGATCCCTTGGAATTGAATGAGTATATGAATAGATACATGTATTCACAGAGTATTGGTGTCAATAACACTTGTTTCAGGCTAAATTCTCACCCTGTTGAAGTCAGTGGGAATATTGTCATTGGCTTCATTGGGCCAGGATTTAGCCTTTAAAGAACATGATGTTAGGCATCTTACCTCTATTTCTTATTTTGAAAGTGCCCAAATAATAGAAAGATTATAGGGAGGAGTCAGGGGTCTGTTGTGTCCTGGTTGTACGTGATTTTTAAAATCTTTGTTTGTCGTATTTGCATTTTAATTTAAAAACTTTATTCCAATGAAGAAAATTATCCAAGTGGCAAATTTAAAGAATTTGCTTTGGCTACAAGTGATGGCATATGCTCCATGGCGTATAAAGAACGATCAAATATCTTGCTCTTGATATTTTGTGGTTGTGTCTATTTTTATTTTGTTTGAAATTTTAGTAGGTACAGTGCTAAAGTGTGAAACTGTTACAACTGGCTAAAGCCAGGCATAGTGTGGGCAAGGACAAATTTCCTGAGAGCCCACTTCTGTTCCCATTCATTTCTTTGGAATCAGGCCCTAACTAAGCAAGGGCCTGCTTCAGGTCTCCTTGAAATCAGTGTGCCGGTAGCTCCCCTGCTGTTCCAGTTTGGAAAGCCTTGGCTAGCTTATGACCAGCATAAAGTGGCACGAGCTACCTATAGCTCTCTCATTACGCATTAATCCTGACATGGAATCCCTTTTAATTTCCCGTCCTGGCATCCCTTCAGTAGATATTTGCAAATACATTATTTTATATTTTAAAGGGCTTTATATGTAGATAATTCATAAAATGAGAAGTACAGTACAATAATTGGATTTATGCACATTGTATAGTGATTGATTGCAAGGAGATACTATTTCTTTGCAGAATTATTCATCCTTTCTTAACCATTTTGATGTAGTAAGAACAGACTGCCATACAGATGATGTGCAGAACTAACTTGTCAGAAAATTGAATTTAATTTGTAATTATTTAAAAAACCTTTTTATTGCAAAAGTAATGGAAAAATTCTCTGCCTGTTTACAAAGAGGAACATGCTAATTAATGAAAACAGTCTGCAGTTGCTTTGCATATGGATCTTTAAATTGAGAAAGTTGGAATTAAACATCGAAAGCGTGAATTTAAGGAATGTAAACTATATTTTTATCTTTTTCTGATGGATTTTCAAATTTTGAAAATAAGTCTATATAAATATCTTTAAGAAGAAAATCCCCAAATCTCCCAGGTAATTAATACATGTTTGGTGAGCATGAAAATAAAGGAATTAACATCTGTTCAGTATTGACATACATGCCATCAACCAATGTAGAACATGTGTGAAATGAAAGTGAGTCATGCATTTTGAACCAATAATGATTCATGATATGTGATAATGTTAGTCTGCAAGAATATTGGTAATTTAACAGAACATCAGTTTAAATCAGTTACATATCAAAGGCCTGGTCCTGGATATTATATATCTTACATAGCCTTTTTAGAGAGAGTATGTTATTTCTACAGAATATTACAAAAATTGTATAGACTTCTCTCTTTCTTTTTCTTTCTTATAATGGCTACCTATGGTAAGAATTTGAAAATATTGGTTACTGAAGTTTTCTTTTAAATTGCATTCTTGGTAGACGTTGGTAGGTTCTAATTGTGTCTTCATGTAGACTACTGCATTTTAATCTTGCCTCGATGTTAATCTTGGTATATATGTCATTATTTTGAGTTACTTGGACTAGATTCTGATCTCAGATAAACTTGCTGAATCTGAAGGAACTCAACTGAAGTCATTAGAGCATTTACTTGGGCATAACAGATTAGATCATACTATTACAGTATTTACATTAGTATAACTCAGATCAGAACCTGGAACATCAGAACCTGTCTTAATTAAAACAAAGACATAACTATCAAACGCCTAGCATGGATTCCTTTGAAGCCTTTTGAAAGGAAAATCCAATGCACCAGTTAATTGTTTATCTGACACATTTCCAAAAGTGTCACTAAGCTGAATTTTCTCCCCTATACTTAATTTTTATTGAACTCCACAGTTCCCTAATACTTTCGTGCTTAATATCGAAACAGATAGTGTTAGTTTAGCACTAAATGTTTTAGCTGATTATTGAAAAATAAAATGCAATACAAGGAAACTTTTCTAATAACTGCACATTCTGTCAAAGGGATTGTGTAATCTCTAGCTAAGTGGGAGTCTGTTTGTACCCCATTCCTAAATTTTGGAATAAATTCAGAAACTCCTAATATCAAGCCTATTGAGAAATTAGGGGTGTGTGTATGCTACATGACTTGATTTTTTTAAATTATGGGTGCATACGTTTCAGTTCTGAACTTTATACTCTCCAGAGTGTTAAGGCAGCTTTGTGTTGTGTTGTTGGTGCAAAGCTGGTGTAAAACTAATAGTATTGATCACTGGAGGCCCATCCTAACAGCAGGAGTCCTCAAGTTGGGTGCACAACCACTGTGGAGACTTATACAGCACCTCCCTTCAGCCAACAAAGAGGATGCAGTCAGGGGCAAGGGGACAATGCAGTGTTCCTTGGGGCCATAGGCAGCAGGCAGACGTTAAAGCAGGTCTCAGGCTATTCTAAACTTGTTTCTATGGACCAAGCTGTCATGGAGTAGCCCTAGGACTGAGCCTGCAGATTGGTGGATTAAAGCCACTTCATACCCCTCTCCAGTTTTGCCTGACACTCCTTGGTTGCAGCTGCAGAAGTGGGCCAGAGTACCTCTTCTAAAGTATGTTGTTCGCTTAAACTTAACAGTTCCTTGCAATCTTCTGTTGGGACATCAGACTTACTGCAAATGTTGCTTTAACACAATAAATACATAAATATATGTATCATTTGTAATATTTTATATGGTTTAGATCCAAATTTATTATCCTATTTTCATGCAAATATTTTAGAAGGAGTGTCTACCTTATCAAGGTTTACATACTTTAAGTTGATTTCTGCTGATGTGGATGGGGACCAATAGTCCGATATGTACATTTTTCTCCAAGATAATTTATCACATTGAATCCTGGGGTTTTTACTCTTTTATGGGAGCAGCTAGTTGGGAGTATGCTTTAGGATAAGGTGGGCACATCACACACGTTCAATTTTGTGTGCTTGCAGAGAACAGACATTTGTGGATCTTTGTCCTTCCTTTTTTTGTATGAAAAATGTAAAGACATCAGTTTATTTTAATTTAGCTTCCCATAAATATAAAGTGCCTCCATGTTTTTTGTTCTGTTTGCACAGTACCTAGCACAATGGGGCCCTGATCTACTACTGAGGCTCTTAGGCACTACCACAACACAGATTACAAACGACAAAGATAGTACCAGCTTTGCTTTCTCAATGTAGTTTTAGAAGAACAAATACAGGTGTGACGGGTTCGGTCACAGAGACCCCCTTGGAACTGTCACCTGACATGCTGAGATTACCTCTGAGCCTATTTTCCCTGCCAGCTTGGGACTCCAGAACCTTGCCTTGTTGAGCCAGACACGCTAGCCTGCTGCAATAAAGTCCCAAGTCTGGTCCACGCCCCCAGAGCTGCAGACTTTAACCAAAAACTGCTCAGCAGGTCGTCTATCTCCAACACTCAGCTCCCAATGGGATCCAAACCCCAAATAAATCCGTTTTACTCTGTATAAAGCTTGTACATGGTAAACTCATAAATTGAGTCTACCTCTATAACACTGGTAGAGCTGATATGCACAGGTATTAATCACTTACTCTGGATGAATTAATAAACAAAAGTGATTTTATTACATGTAAAAAGTAGGATTTAAGTAGCTTCAAGTAATAACATACAGAACAAAGCAAGTCACCAAGCAAAATAAATCAAAAACACTCAAGTCTAAGCCTAATACATTAAGAAACTGATTACAGGTAAAATCTCACCCTCAGAGATGTTCCAATAATCTTCTTTCACAGACTAGATGCCTTCCTAGTCTGGGCCCGATCCTTTTCCCTGGTACAGTCCTTGTTAGTTCCAGCAGACATCTTAGGTGTTAACTAGGGGTTTTCACATGACTGGAAGCCCCCTCTGTCCTGCTCCATCTCTTTTTATAGCTTTGGCACAAGGCGGGAATCTTTTGCCTCGCTGGGTTCCCACCCCTCTTCTAAATGGAAAAGTATCAGATTTAGGATGGATTCCAGTTTCAGGTGACAGGATCACATGTCCTGTGAGACATCCGATGAAGTGAGCTGTAGCTCACGAAAGCTTATGCTCAAATAAATTGGTTAGTCTGTAAGGTGCCACAAGTACTCCTTTTCATGTTAGAGAGCTTATTCCTTCACTCTCCCACTTCCCTGGTCCTTCTCGCGTGAACAGAGAGCAACAATACCCGAAGTCCGAAGGTGCAAACAATTCAATGTTTATTGGGGTGAACTTCCAGCAAGCTTAAATCCAAGTTCCTTTTTTCCTTTTTTTCGAATCCCAACTTACTTCCTGTTTGCCCCTAATTTATATAGTAATATTCTTAGCTATACCTTAACCAATCATTCTACTGAAATTTAACTAACCAATCCTAAATATTGTTAGCTAATCATGTTACCAATTATATCCCACCACCTTAATTAGTTTACACCCAGCAAAATTAATTATACAGCAGACAGAAACAATCACAGAACCAGACAGAGACCATGCCAATAAACAATAGCAAAGTGGGAACTATAATGACAAAACAATACAGAAGTGAGGATTTCACAAGTACATCTATAAAGACATAAGGGTTTCCCAGCTGTGTCTATTGATAAGTGAGTTCTTACCAGACAGAAAACTATCAACCTAAATTTCCTTTTACATCTTCTAGGCTCTTCCCTTTCTCTGGAGGTGATAGATCGGATCACCTTCCTAACAGCCCCATATTGACTAGTTTGGAATGTGAGGAGGTGACTGGTTGCTTCCCAGCTTATGGCTGCCTCTACTGCTTAGCCAAAGGCATTGGCCTAAGAACAGGGCCTCAGACTGTCACAGTGAGAGAAGGCCCTTACACAGATTCTTTCTTGTGTACTTCAATTAATAGCTAAATGATAAACATATACGTACATTCTTAGAGTATAGGCCTTTACAGACAGGCCTGAATATCTATATCCTAACATTATACTTCATATTTCTAGCTTCAGATACAAGAATGATACATGCATACAAATAGGATGAACACCCTCAGTAGATTATAAGCTTTGTAATGATACCTTACAAGAGACCTTTTGCCTAAAGCATATTCCAGTTCACATTATATTCATACTCATAAGCATATTTCCATAAAACATATGGAATGCAACATCACAGCGGGATCTATTTATTTTCTCACTTGGACTAATTTTATTCTGGGACAGTTCTATTGACTTTCAGCATAATTAGTGCTGATTTACAAGTGGGGGGAGCAGAAGATTGCTGCAGATTTTAATTTTAATCGGTGACAGGTGAAAGTATAATAAATTTGACAACTTCAGTCCTTAACTACAATGTTAACCAAGAATATATATTTAAGTGAAAAGATGAAACTATCTGAAGGAAGTAGAAAATCATTCATAATTAGTATATCGATGACAAGGTGGAAGAACTGGAGAGAATTTGAGAGGGCTGGGAAAGTCTAGAGAACAGATAACTTTGCTCTCTTGGATAGTCTTTGCCTAAGACTTGGTGGTATTGTGAAGAAGCCAGGGCTGCACTGGCAGGTGAAAAGTGGACCAAGCAATGTATTTTGTCCAGTTCCCACAATACCATGAGATCCTATGATGTGTTGGGTGCCCTTAGTTTCCAATGAAGTCAATGAGAGTGCTCAGCATCTTTCAGGGGATGCACAATACTTCACAGAATCATTCCAGTAAGGGACTAATATGCGATACTAAAGGTAGGTGTAACAAGTCAGTAGTGGCTCTGGGGGTCGGGTGGCATTTGAAGAAGGGAATATTAACACCTTGGAAGAAGGTCTTTGGTATCCTCCTTGAAGAATAAAAACAAAACAAAACAAAAACCACCACCAACAAACCCTGCCCTTCTGCACATCCCACAGGCCAAAAACAAACACTCTCAAACCTTTCCCTTCACAAGTATCTTTGAGGCAAATTCTTTCTCTCTTCCCCTTTGTAAAGTTTCCTCTCTCCCCAAAACTCCACATCATCTGTTATCCTTCCAGAAAATATCCCCCTTTCCCCCTCACCCAAAATTCCAGCATTCGCTCCACTTCATCTGAAAACGCCCATAGTTTCCCAGCGCTGGTCAGCCCCCCGACCGCAACTCTGTCTTTGGTTTTGACCCCAATTACATCTCACTGCAATCTCTCACTGTCCCAAACACCAATTCCATTGTTGCCTTTGCCTCTTCTCCTATACCATCTCTCATACACTGCTTTCTATTCTGTTCTGGTCTATGTATTTTCTTATACTACACTAATTACTCTAGTGTATGAGCGCCTTCCAGTAATGCGCTAAGCAATGTGATTAACATCTGTCATGTGTTCGTTCTCTCATCCTCCCCCCTGCGGGGAGAAGCATATGCAGTGGAGTTCTTTGTTGTGGTAGGTTTTAGGGTGTTTGTGGGTTGTTTGTTTGTTTGTTTGTCTGATTGATTTGTCTAATGAAATCAATCTGTCGTGGGATTGGGTAAGCAGAAAAATCTCAGGGCGGCTTTCTGGCTGGACATGAGAGGACGGGTTCCACCCCACACACAGCGTAGCCTAGGCTCTTATTTTCCGTTCATGCCAGTATAATGCTGTTGGTACTAGTGGTGGTCTATCGCAGATCTGCTGCTTCTAGTAAAGCTCCTGATTGCATACCAGTGATGCTGTCTAAGAGGGATGCCATCATTTCATCACCCTCTTTACCAAACTATCCCCTCCCAACACACTGAACTACTGCACTCAATATTTACAACTATTAGGGTGTGGGGAGGATGTAGTTTGATAATAGGGTGTGTGCAGAAGGCCAGGTTGTGTCAGTTATGTTGTGTGTAGTAACTTCAAACATTTTGCAACAACATATTGTGTGTGTTAGTTATTGTAGTTGATTATATATATTATGGTAGCACTCAAAGATCCCAATCAGGAGCATAGATGAAGTGACAGTTCATTATATTATTAGCATACCCATACAGGTGGTTTGTTAAATCGTTCATTTAGGTTTGTAAATGATGCTAAGTGATTAGGCACAACACAGGGACTGAAAAGGGGATACCATAAATTGGTCCGTGGATTAAACAGGTGACAAATTAAGGATGATAGTATTTTCAAAAACCCAGCTCAAAACTTCAGAATGAAACACTTAACATAATCAGTTGGATCATGATGGTTCATCCATTTTTTTTCATTTCTGACATTAATGGATTCGAATGATGAGTCAGTCTCAAAAGCAGATATATTAGTTAAGCTGCTGTGTTGTTTTGTAATGCACTAAATTATTAAATCAGAACAACAGACAACGAATCTGAATTAAGATAGTAAATTATCTAATTGTTTTTAATTATAAGAATCGGAGAGCTTTAATATGTCAAGATAAATCCTGCAGCAACTGGATGTGTGAGGTAATATATTTTATTGGACCAACTTCTGTTGGTGAAAGAGACAAACTTTGAAGCTTACTCAGTGTGCTTCAGGTTTCTGAAGAAGATCTTTGCAAGCTCGAAAGCTTGTCTCTTTCACCAATAGAAGCTGGTGCAGTAAAAGATATTGCTTCATCCATCTTGTCTTCTAATTTCCTGGGACAAACATGGCTATAGCAACACTGCAAAGATAAATCCTCACGTGCATTTTTTTTAAATGTCATCTTTTCAGGCTGATACACAGATGAAGTTAATCACCAGGGAAAGGAAAGTTTTATTTACGCCCCAAAATATTTGCTTTTATATTTCTAAATCTATGGGAGCCAGGTTTCTAAACATTTGGATTTGTTGGTAGGGCCTGATCCTGCTAACCTTTACTCATGCATGTGGTTCCATTAATGCTTTGCAGAAGAGAGCTCTTGGATATAAATTCTACTCTTGCATGCCATATGTTTCAGAATACATACTTAAAGCAGGTATTTTAGTAAAATATGCCCCAAATCAGCATTCTGTTGTTTGGATTATTATGTGCAATTTGGGCCACAAAATATTCTAGGAAAGTTATTCTCTGGACCAAATTCTGTCGTTGGCTACACATGTGCAATTTCTGTTGAAGTTAAAGGGAGTTATGTGCATATGTCAGAGGTCTGAATTTGGCACTTCTTTAGGCAAACTAATGCGTGCCTTATAGTCACTCAAGTGAATCTGTGATATGTAAAAATGCTAAGTAAAAGTGTTACATATTTAGTAATCTCATAAATATATGACTAGTGGAAAAAATCATTGCATACAAAATTTCAGATACTTGACCTTTGAAAATCATTATATTCTTGTATGTATATTCAAAAACTTTCACACACAGTTATCTAAGCATAATTAGTTAAAAAAAGCATAAAAAAGCATATTTTGTGTATATAAAATATAACAAATCATGTCCTAGCATGTCTCAGACCCGTAACTAAAATTAGAAATATCAGATGTAGATCTAAAATACCAAATAGCATAGGAATGTAAACATAATACATTTTAATTGAATATATTATTTCTACATATGTTCTCTTTTTTATACAGATTACTTTTCTCATTGAAATATACAAAGGCAGTGTACGCACAAAAGGCCTATTCACACAGGTAGCTGTGTGGTTTCCATGGGACTACTATCATGAGTAGAACAATGTGTGTCCCAAAGATGTTTTTGATTTTAGTTTGAATTTAAAAAAAAATTGCACCCACCTAGTTCAGTTTTCTTCCACAAAGATGTGGGAGAAAAACAATATATCTTGTGATCAAATGACTGCCTTGTCATTTAGAAATTCCTAATCTTCTTGGGTTTCTCTGTAGAGGAAAAACAAGGTAAACTGTAAAATAGGAGAAGTTGTAGAAATTTTGTGATAGGCTAATTATATAATTAGCCTATCACAACATTTTTAAAAAGGTGACCCTACTCTGTTAACTTGTCAGGTCTACATAGGACTTCGGTTAATATTTCACTCTGTTTTTGACCTGTAGAATGCTCTTCCCTTCAGCTGCATAATTACAGTCTGGGAGCATCACTGTTTTACGGAATGACTTCTCAGAAATAGATAATTATTTTTATGGATGAGCTGCATATCCTGAATTGTTTGAATTGGTCATTCTCATGTTGCTGAGTCTCTCATCCAACAGAGGCAATTGTCTCTCAACACATCCATTGCTCTTGCACCCATCCTCTGGTGCCCTTAGATGATAGATTCTTTTAGACCACTTTTTGCCAGGAGATAGAGAGTGGTTAGACCTCCATCCATTTCCACCCCCTTCACAATTTATAGGGTCACTAATTGAAGGATTAGACATCTCTGGGTGAAACACAAGTAAGTGGCTGTAATGGGGAGTAAATGACAGTGAAAAAAGAGAGGGGAGAGTGTTGAATTCAATATTGTCTTGATAACAGCTCTGTATCAGGCTGAGGACATACCATGCTATTTTCACTGATGTCTTTACCAGTGTCCACATGGTTGATAAAGGGCAGAATGATGAGCTTCTTGCTGCTGGGTCTTCCTTTTGGGCTTGGTTCTGTGTCACCAGCTACCTTTTGTGGGCGAAAGGGAAAGTATTACTACTGGAAAAGTTTTTAAAGAAGGAAAGGGGGAAAATATAATAGCCTGTGATACTGGACTACAGAGCATCACATCATTAACTATCTCTTCTGTTCTGTGTAAGGTTTTAAAGCTCTTCACCGAGTGTAGAATGCTTTATTCCCACTCATTCATTACTTTGTTGATCATAGGACAATCAAAGAGAAAACCTTGCTGGTTACTAAATAACTGGTTACCCTGTACTTATAAAAACAAGATATTGTGTTCTCTGGTAGGGCACACAATGTGCTAGGTGCTGTCCATGTACACATGAAGGTATGATCCATGCACCAAAGAGCTCCCAAGCTAAGAAAAAAGAAAAGGAGTACTTGTGGCACCTTAGAGACTAACCAATTTATCTGAGCATAAGCTTTCATGAGCTACAGCTCACTTCATCGGATGCGGCAGATCAGCAGCAGTGCTGAGACAGCATGGTGCAGCTGGGGCGGGAGCAGTCTGGAGCTGGAAATCAGTCATACCAAGATCTGGAACAAAATTATCCAGTCAGATCACCTATGCAAATGTGTACATCCAGACTGGCTGCAGGGAATTCCATGACCGTGCTTGATCTTATTAGATATGCATCCGATGAAGTGAGCTGTAGCTCACGAAAGCTTATGCTCAGATAAATTGGTTAGTCTCTAAGGTGCCACAAGTACTCCTTTTCTTTTTGTGAATACAGACTAACACGGCTGTTACTCTGAAACCAAGCTAAGAAACTGGATCATATTAATTCAAAGTGATGGACTCATATTACGCATTTGTTAGACAACATTTTGAAGAACAATTAAACTTTGTGCTTTCTCTGTGCAAAAGCTTCATGGTTAAATGTTAAGGGTGAGATCTTCACGTGCCTCCCCATTCCAGCCTGTTTACACTACCTAAAAGTGCTGAAACAGTAAAAAGGAGCCCCCAAAGCCCCATATCTGGCCAGGGGAGGATTCCTATGCTGTAGAAACGGTGGAAGACAGCCATAAGGCTGCCTCCCGAGGGCCCACCTTGCAATCCCCATCACGGGGGAGCATGCTGAAGGTGGGAGAAGTGTCAAGGGCCAGGATTCCAGGCAGCCCATAAGACAGCCTGGGGAGGGTGCTGTAATTTGGGCGCAGGGCTGTGAGGTCTGTGCTCTGATGCTTACAGGGGCAGCACAGAATCTCTCCCTAAGTCTTTGCTGTTCTTTTTATTTTTAAGTTTTAACTTTGAACACGTGTTAATGGAGAACTAACTGAAAATGGTAATTTACGTATGGATGACGTGTTCAACTTTTGGTTACAAAAAAGATGTACAGTTACCCAAATGTCCAAATTCTGATTTCTGGCTTCTTGATAATGACTTTTTTCCATTTGAATTAAGTCAGAAACTAAAGATTCTTAACATATGTTTAAATTTTAATATGGACCCAGTCCTGAACCCCTTGCTTTGTCAAATCTCTTATTTGGCAAGAAGCTCGATTCCCTTCTCCCACCCCTTTGATTTCTGGGGAAATCCTGATGAATGAGGTGTGTTAGGATCAAGAGAAGGCAGGCCCCTGAGGCTGCTCTGACCTGTGCTAGGATACAGCCCCGGGGATCAGGGAAGTCTAAAAGTTACTTAATTGCTCTGGTCCATCTGAGGCTCTGAGCTGTTAACTTTAATGGGAGTTTTGCTGGAGCGAAGAGTTCAGGATTTGGCCCTAAAAAAAGCTACTGTAAAACATGTAAAAATATAAACCAAACCGAAATCTATACAAAATTCAGCAAGGACACTGCAAAGCTCCCTGCACTGGAGTAGCTCCCAGTTAAGGCTTAGCTACACAGTGAACTATAGATAAACAAGGAGATGCAAGGTGAAATCTTGGCCTCATTGAAATAAATAGGAGCTTTACTGCTGACTTTAGCAGAGTCAGGATTTCTCCCACAATACATACAAAAAATGAGTAGTAAGTAGGGCTGTCAAATGATTTTTAAAAAAATCACAATTACTCATGAGATTTAAAAAAATAGTCATGATTAATCGTAGTTTTAATCACCCTGTTAAACAATAGAATACCAATTTAAATGTATTATAAATATTTTTGGAATTTTTCTATATTTTCAAATACACTGATTTCAGTTACAACACAATACAAAGTGTACAGTGCTCACTTTATATTTTTTTTTAATTACAAATATTTGCATTGTAAAAAGGATAAACAAAAGAAATAGTATTTTTCAATTCACCTCATACAAGTACTTTGATTCACGGGGTTATAGCGATCCTGAAACTCTGTAAGTGTACTCTGTTGTGGTTGCCGGCATTCATTTGCTGCCCGTGGGTTATCTGTAGCACAAGAACTTGAGGCAAAAGCATGTTTAGTGTGTAGGTGGGACTACAGACTTGAAGCACTTTGATGGTATTGGAACTCAGCCTTGCAATAGCTACCAATAACCATTTTTTTTTTTTTATCCAGAGAACCATCTGGAAGTTTTTTTAAAAAGAAACTTCCCATTCAAAAGACCTGAACTTTTGCGTCTTTCCTCCATTAACTTTTTCCTGATATTTAATCACTCCAGATCATGAGAAAAATCAGTAGAACTGTGCCAAGGTCCGCCAAGTGATGAAGTACAGTAGGTGAAGAGGGTCAAAACAGAGGTGTGTGATTAACTCTCGTTAAAAAAATGCAGTAATTTGTTTTGTGTTAATCCAGGGGTGGGCAAACTTTTTGGCCAGAGGGCCACATCGGGGTTGCCAAACTGTATGGAGGACCAGGTAGGGAAGGCTGTGCCTCCCCAAACAGCCTGCCCCCCGGCCCCTATCCGCCCCCTCCCACTTCCCCCTGACTGCCCCCCTCAGAACCACGGACCCCTCCAACCCCCCCTGCTCCTTGTCCCCTGACCGCCCCCTCCCGGGACCCCCCGCCCCTAACCGACCCCCCCAGGACCCCACTCCCTATCCAATCTCTCCTGCTCCCTGTCCCCTGACTGCCCCTCAGGACCCCCTGCCCCTTATCCAATCCCTCCCACCCCCTTACTGGCTGGAGCCAGCCATGCTGCCCGGCAGGAGCTTGCAGCCACGCCGCCCAGAGCATGGGCTGCGTGGGGAGCTGAGGCTACGGGGAAGAAGGAGGGGGACAGCACGGGAGGGGCCGGGAGCTCAAGGGCAGGACGGTCCTGCGGGCCAGATGTGGCTTGCGGGCCATAGTATGCTCACCTCTTGTGTTAATCGCTTGCTTTAACTGTGATTAATTGACAGCCCTAATAGTAAAACTTCTAATTCTTGTAGGAGAGAGAATATTAAATAGATTCCAGACCCAGAAATATAATTACTAACATATCAACAACAGTTGGCTCGCTACAGATGGTCTATGCTAACTTTTTTTGCAAGTGTATTTATTAGAATACTCTGGCTCAAGACTAACTTCCTGTGCTTAATAGTTCTTTCACCTACAGTGAAATAGGAACTGCTGTCAGGTTGATAAATAGATTTAAAGGATCTCTAGTTTCGTTTGGGCTTCTCTGATTGCTCTGCCTCAGCATCCTCTGCCGAAATTCTCTTTTGTAATTTCTTACAACATTTCTGATTAAAATAAAACAAATATTTTTGAGCCTCTTATTGCAGCAGTACATTGTCAGTGCTTCACTGACACAAAAGCTATACTTAATGAAGACACTTAGCTTTTCTACCCTGGTATCAGTAGCTTCTGTATTTCAAATACTGAGCTGAGAAGGAAAAATAAAGGTGTGTGAGCATTTTTAATCCACCCATCACTATAATAAAATAATCTGTCTGAAAGGACCATAGTCTCCATCATTTGCAGTACTTCCATAAGTGAATGTTCTTGCTTTGTCTCCAGGAGAGACTGTGTCAGCCGTTCTGAAGATGTTTTATTCATGGAAGGCTTGTGCAGAAACATACAGGCAGAAAGACTTGGGCACATGCTGACCTCCGGTGACACATGAGGGCTTGTCACAGAGCAAGCATGGCGTTTGGCTTTCCAGAGTTTCATCCTGGGCTCCATCAACTGCAACAGCCCAGTTGATTGTATGTGTCATAGTGGATCACAGAAAGGGGGCGGGAGGGGGAAGGGAAGAGGGAAAAGGTTGTTCTCTAAGGGCCTCATCCAAAGCCCATTGATGGAGTCTTTTCCACTGATAGCAATAGTCTCTGGATTGCCCTTCACTGCACAGTTAACTTAGGTCTGATCACCTGGGTTGGCCGAGTCCAGGTGTGAACAGCCACACTGCAAAGCCATACCCAAGTTACTGTGTTCTACCTCGTGGTGTACTCACCATGTGTGTCGCTAGGACTTCTGGGGGCATAACCTATGGTTCTTTGTGCTACAGTAAAATGAGCCACTCTGATTCTTTCCCAGTGAATTGTGGGAGACCTTGACTGGGCATGTGGGGCAAAATGTTGGCGGGACTGTCAGCACTTGGGTTATTTAGCCTGTGTCTTCACTACAAAGTAGGTGGCTTATCTGTCTGAGTGAGAGTAGCACCTGGGCTCTAGCACATGCCCCCAGTTGTGCCAGCTAGCCTGGTTGAAAGCACCACTAAATTTGTGTGAGAGGGTTTTGTGTGGGGACGGGAGGGAGATTAGGTGCAGCAGCTGAGTGAGAGACCAGGTTAAGTCTGCAGGGAAAACATACCCTAAGATAGCTGGGCCTCAACCTATTGATGGACTTCAAAGAGAAATATCAGGAGCTTGAAGCCTGTCTGGAATTGGGTAGGGAGCAAGTGCAGAGTACCAATGCTGGTGTGATGTGCGTTTGTCAGTCTGTTATCTTGTAGGCAGCCCACTGCATATTGGACTGGTCGAAGCATCTGTCTGAAATTCTCAGTCAAATTAAGTCAGATCATATTGCTTGGAGGTGAAGAAGATTAGGTCTGCACCTGAAAGGAAGGGGCATTAGGCTTATGAAGACGCGGAAAACATATTTCTGGGTACTGCTTCTGTTTGGAGGGCTACCTGTACTGATCAGTCCAGAAGAATTCTGAAACTGCATCAGACACCCCTTAAATCCAGTAATAATTAAGGAGGAACATGCAAACATAGCACTCTTTCCCTGAGATATAATCCACAATCAGGGGAAGAAACAGGCACCCACTGCCCTTCAGAAAGATAAGGAAAGCAATGTCTGATGGGACAATTTCATTACTTTTTAGCAAAATGTTATGGTAGGCATAGCTTATTTAAATACCTTTTTAATATGATATTGCTTCTTTGGAGGGAGGGGGAAATGATTGGTGGAAACAACAGAAGCAGACTGGGTCCTGAGGTGCAAAGATCCAAATTTGCTGATCAGGGAACAATACATCCTTGCACACGCCACTGAGATGTTAAACCAGGAATGTGCTCAAAGAGATACTGCTGCAGAGACTGACAAGGGTGTTCCTGACTGGCAAACAAATTAAGGTTGCCAAACTCAAACATTTAAAAAATCAGATAAGCCTTTTGCATGTTAATTTCTAACCTGAAATGCTGACCTGATG
Organism: Lepidochelys kempii; assembly: GCF_965140285.1. Lineage (NCBI taxonomy): Eukaryota > Metazoa > Chordata > Testudines > Cheloniidae > Lepidochelys > Lepidochelys kempii. The sequence goes on from NC_136383.1 coordinate 93,034,428, forward strand.
TGTTTCCAGTGTTTAAACCACTTTGTCCTGCATGTGTATTATGATACCATTCCAAGTAGCCCTGAAAAGAGTAGGAACCTTAGAGGAAAACACCCTAGGATGGCAATGACAAGCAAGGTGGGTGAGGTAAAATTTTTTATTGGACCAACTTCTGTTGGTGAGGAGGACAAGCTTTAGAGCTTACCCAGAGCTCTTCTTCAGATCTGGGAACCATACTCAGAGTGTCACAGCTAAATACAATCTGTTCCACCATGTATTTAGCTGTGACACTGAGTACATTTCCCACACCTGAAGAAGAGTGCTGGGTAAGCTCGAAAACTTGTCTGTCTCACCGACAGAAGTTGGTCCAACAAAAGTTATTACTTCACCCACCTTGTGCCTCTAATATTCTGGGACAGACTACTGCATACCAGGATGGGAATGGATATTTTGTTTCGCTGTTTTGCCAGTCAAACGGCATTGATTCAAATGGTGCCATATCAATTCCTCCTCATCTCTACCTCACCAGAGACTTCTATCCTCCCACCCCAGAACTCTCTCTCATATTTTGAACGGTGATGCAAGCCCTTGGGCTTCCCAGCCCTTTTTAGCTTTACATCATGCCCACCCTATTGATCTAAACATGGTAATAGCCCCATTAATAACTCAGACCTGGTTATTATATGCAAGCTCTTTGGATCCTGGGGGAAGCTGTAATGGCTCAATGGATGAGGCTGAATGCCAAAAGGTTTGCTTTTTACTTTGGTTGACATAGTTTTGGCTCACTGCCAAACACCTTTTTTTTTCACACCAGATAACTAAGCTTTACCTCAGTCTTGTGACGGTTGGACTATCTCAATACAATCAGACATTTTAGAGCCAAACTCTAATCTCCTTTCAGCTTCCAATTTTAAATCTCCAGTACACTCTGACTGAAAAGAAACAAGCAGAACAGGACCCAACTCAACAGTTCAGTTTTATGCTCTTTAATTATCATTTTAGAGCAAGATTTTTATATGTAACTGGATATTCCCTGTTGGGGTTTTTTTCCTTTGGTTTTTGCAGCACGTGGGTGGGTAAGATGCCTGGATTTTATTATGAATTTGTGAGGAGTATTTTATCTTCCTTTTAACAAATCCATTTCTGTTTTAGTCAAAAGCTAGCTTTATGGAAAGATAATTAGTTTTATCTTCAGGTCACAGAATCACAGAAGTGTAGGACTGGAAGGGACCTCGAGAGGTCATCTTAGTCCTGCCTTGAGTGTAGGGGACTGGACAAGTATTACCTGCACAATCCTTGACAGGTGTTTGTCTAACCTGGTCTTAAAAACCTCCCATGACCCAGATTCCACAACCTTCCTAGGCAATTTATTCCAGTGTTTAACTACCCTGACAATTAGGAAGTTTTTCCTAATGTCTGATCTAAACCTACCTTGTTGCAATTTAAGCCCAATGCTTCTTGTCCTATCCTCAGAGGTTAGCAAGAACAGTTTTTCTCTCTCCTCCTTGTAAACGTTTATGTACTTGAAAATGGTTATCCTGTCCCCCATCAGTCTTCTCTTCTGCAGACTAAATAAACCCATTCTTTTCAATCTTCTGTCATAGGTCATGTTTTCTAGACCTTGAATCATTTTTGTTGCTCTTCTCTAGACTTTCTCCAGTTTATCCTCATCTTTCATGAAATGTGGCACCTGGAATTGGACAAAATACTCCAGCTGATACCTTATCAGCACTGAGTAGAGCAGAAGAATTACTTCTGGTGTCTTGTTTACAACACTCCTGCAAATTAATTCCAGAGTGAAATTTGTTTGCTTTTTTTGCAACAGTGTTACACTTTTGACTCATATTTAGCTTGTGATCCACTATGAATTCCAAATCCCTTTCCTCAGCACTCCTTCCTAGGTATCATTTCCCATTTTATGTGTGTGTAACTGATGGTTACTTCCTACATGGAATACTTGCTTTTGTCCTTACTGAATTTCATCCTATTTACTTCAGACCATTTCTTCAGATCACTTTGAATTTTAATCCTATCCTCCAAAGCAGTTGCAATCCCTCCCAGCTTGGTATCGTCCACAAACTTTATAAGTGTACTCTCTATGCCATTATCTAAATCATTGATGAAGATATTGTATAGAACCAGACCCAGAACTGATCCCTGCAGGACCCATCTCAGTATGCTCTTCTAGTTTGACTGTGAATCACTGATAACTACTCTGGGAATGGTTTTCCAGCCAGTTATGCACCCACCTTACTGTAGCTCCATCTAGGTTGTATTTCCCTGCTTTGTTTATGACCTGCAGCACAAGGGTCTTTCTCTGTGGATACATGAGGCTCAGCACCCCTGGATTAGTGCAAGTGAGTCTAATCGAGCCAACATAAAGGGCTGCTAGTAGCTGTATTTCTTTATATTTATGAGGTCATGCAAGACAGTATAAAAAGCCTTACTAAAGTAAAAATATACCACATCTACCACTTACCCTCCCCACCCCACCCCATCCACAAGGTTTGTTACCCTGTCAAAGAGACCTATTAGGTTGGTTTGACATGATTTATTCTTGACAAATTTATGCTGACTGTAACTTATCACCTTATTATCATCTAGGTGTTTGCAAATTGATTGCTTAATTATTTACTCCATTATCTTTCTGGTTACTGAAGTTTAGCTGTTTGGTCTGTAATTCCCCAGGTTGTCCTTATTCCACTTTTTATACATTGCCACTATATTTGCCCTTTTCCAGTCCACTGGAATCTTTATTGTCTTCCATGACTTTTTGAAGATAATCACTAATGGCTCAGATATCTCCTCAGTCAGCTCTGTGAGTATTCTAGGATGTATTTCATCAGGCCCTAGCTACTTGAAGACATCTAACTTGTCTAAGTAATTTTTTACTTGTTCTTTCCCTATTTTAGCCTTAGATCTGACCTCATTTTCATTGGTGTTCACTATATTAGATGTCCAGTTGCTATCAAACTTTGGTGAAAACTGAAACAGAAAAAGTTGTTTAGCACTTCTGCCATTTCCACATTTTCTGTTATTGTCTTGTCTTCCCCCCACCCCCAAATTGAGTAACAGGTCCACCCTGTCATTTGGTCTTCCTCTTTCTTCTAATGTGTTTGTAGAATATTTTATTGTTAGCTTTGTCTCTAGCTAGTTTAATCTCATGTTGTGCCTTGGTCTTTCTAATTTTGTCCTACATCCTTGTGGTGTTGGTTTATGTTAATCCTTTGTAATTTGACCTAGTTTCCACTTTGTGTAGTGAATTTCAAATTATTTGAATTTCAAATTATTGAAGATCTCCTAGTTAAGCCAGGGTGGTCTCTTTCCATGCTTCCTATCTTTCCTATGCAGTGGGATAGTTTACTCTTGTGCCCTTAATAATGGCAAAAGAGCAAGCTATCCTATATCCTTCCCATGTTTACCTCCCAAGTAACTTATTCACTTGTTTATTATGCATCTCTTATCTGTTTCCCTATTAGTTAATACAAAAAATCATGCACAATGAAGTACACTATCTTAAGTACTTTTATGGACCCTATTGTCTGGGCAACTGAGTCTTCAGTGTATTTATCCTCACATCCATGTGGGGTTGGCAAGTGCTGTTACAGCTGGGAACAGAGGCACAGAGAGACTAAGTGACTTTCCCAAGGTGACTCAAGAAGTCTGTGGCAGAGCGAAGAATTGTGCACACGTCTCCTGAGTCTCAACCTAGTGCCCTAACCACTGGACCATCCATAAGTTAAGTTTATTTCATTACAGTAAATAGGATTCCAAAGTATATCTCTGTTATGGTAAACGAGAGCAAAATAGAAAAGTTTAAGTGAAGGGTCTCTATTATGTCAACGTTTGTCATAGATTCATCGATCCGTAGATACCAAGGCCAGCAGGCACCAACTAAGCTGACCTCCTGTATAACACAGGCTGTAGAACTTCCCCTAAATAATTTCTAGAGAAGATCTTTTAGAAAAAACATCCAATCTTAAATTTAAAAATGATCAGTGATGGAGAATCTGCCATGACCCTTAGTTAAATGTTCCAATGGTTAATTACCCTCCTTGATAACAATTTATGCCTTATTTCCACTCAGAATTTGTTTGGCTTCAACTTCCAGCCATTGGCTTGTGTTACACACCATTGTCTCCTAGACTGAAGAGCCCATTATCAAATATTTATTCCCCATGTAGGTATTTACACACAGTGATCAAGCCACACTTTCATCTTCTCTTTGTTAAGATAAATTGTCATATGGGGGATTCCCAGGGTTTGGACAAGGATCCCACATCCCAGCCACATATCTCTGCACGAACACCAACCCTGCCACGAGGAGGGTCAGAGGAACCCACTGGAACAAGTACCACACTGAACAATAGAACAACAGCATTATCTAACCCATGCAAAACCAGGAGTAGACCCAGGTCAGGCTATCTAGCTCTTGTTAGTAGTGTGTTGTTCCCTCAGATGCGTCAGTCTAGGTCTCCAGCTCCGTAAGCGGTGGCACAACTCATTTATCCTTAAAGACTGTCCATAAACTGGGTGAGTTGCCTTGGGATGTGACCTGAGGCTCTTTGTTGATATTTTGACATGGAAGCCCTTACAGAACTATCATATTTCAGCACCATGCAAAGGGAAGCCTGTTTAAAAAATTACTTCATGCTGCTGTGCCAGCCTGGGTCTCTTCCCTCCGTGATTGGGGAGTATTGTTTGGAATTTCCCAAGGGAAAACTTGGTGAAAGTGATCATGATAAGGTTAAGGGGTGACTAGATCACCATTTAAGTACCTACAAGGGGAACAAATATTTGATAATGGGCTCTTCAGTCTAGCAGGCTAAAGTATAACACACTCCACAATCAAGATTGGATGTTTTTCTCAAGTTTATGCTTGAGGAATTATTTTGGGGAAGTTCTATGGCCTGTATTATAAAGGAGGTCAGACTAGATGATCACAATGATCCCTTCTGGAATCTATAAAACTGTAGGTGCTACTGTATAGAAATAGATAATAATAATACAATGCAGATTCATTGGTTTTCTGGACTCCAACACCTTTCTGGTTTGCATCACTGGAAATTTGTGGTCTAGGACTAGTTCTACATATGTCATTTCATCAATCTTTTCTCATCTTCCTGTTCTTCTCATTCACTCCTCACTCTGTGTGAGTGTGTGTGTGTGTGTGTATGCGTGTGCACACACACACACAAATATTTGCTTCAGCAGCTGATCTTAAGGAATCTTCATCTTGGCTGGTTACTTGTGACATAGGTATCTCTGTCCTTATCTCGTTGGTGATAGGTGCCATCTTCTGTTCAAATATCTAACCTAGCTTCTTTCTTTGGGTTTTTACATAAGACTGAAATTGCAATATGGTATTGCCATTCACTAATAGGATATGACATAATAAAAACTATCCATTCCTTCAGAGTCATCCTTTTGATTGCATAACTTGATATGCTTACACTTCAGGAGGTATAAAGAACAATTTACAATTTTTGTCTCAATCTTATTCCCATTGGAAGTGGGATCAGACCCTTCCTACTTCTGTTCCAAAGAAACAATGAAATTGATTTTCCTCACACTTTTGCCAGGTTTATACCAGTGTAACTTCATTGACTTCAATAAGAATATCTCCTAATTTACTCTGGTGTGAGATTAGAATCAGGCACGATAGTTGCTTTATCATGGCATCAGTTTTGAAGCTATAATATTGCCATCAAGTAGCTTTGTTCTGTGGCTACCTTTTTGGGACTGGCAATACCATTTAAATAGCTTTTGTTAAGCACTCCTGTTGCTGGAGTGGACAGGAGTGGTTAAATAGAGTCTAGTCAAGTAGACAGAATATGTACGGGTACTTTCACATTAGCATTAAGAAATCTTCTTGAAAACAGATCAAGGGAAGGCTGAGGAGAGGGCAGATGAGGTATTGCAGTCTGGAGTGGGGAAAATTAATCTGTTTCCTTTTCTCCCAAAACCCAGCTTCAGTTTACAAGCTGAAATCCCTATGTACATCCTTACTTTAGTACCCATAAGTGGTTCAAAAGTGTTCTATTATAACTGATGACAGTGGGTAACAGTAGAAAAAGCTGAATAATTGGACAGGTACAGCTGTCCTTAAATCAGTGAAGCAAAATATACACTGAAATATTTACATTCCCTTTCCTTCCTCCACTCCTGGAGCTCCCAGTTATCTAAGCCCCAGCCCTAAAGTGTCTTCAGCTGGCACTTTCAGCTATACTAACAAGCTTGTCAGCTAAGGAGAGAATGTTGAGTTGGAACACTGGTGGATTAAGGCTCTGGCTGTTTTACTTGTCCAGCTCCTGGACTGTATTATGAATCATAATTTCAGTGTCTTTGGGCAAAATTGCCAAGCATGTCTGTAGAGACCATATTACAATGTCAGAACAATGTCAATTCTAGTTAAATAATATATTTTAATCAAAAATAATTAAAATAACATCAGGGTTTTGACAGCTTTACCACCCAAGCTGGGAAATCCTGGCTTAAGGCTCCCATAGGACTTTAAACTAGACCCTCTTTTTAATTTTATGTTGACATAATTAATAAACAATGCTTCATTTTCACTTTGTTTTATGCCATAACAGCTCTTCAATCCAATTACAACACTGTAGCTTTCTCCAGGATACTATTTATTGCACGTACAAAATAATCTTTATATGATAAAGAGAAATTGTTGCATGCTGTGCGTTAGAATTGTGTGTTTGCATATTTTAGATGCCCTGTCCTATTAAGAAAAAATGGGGTGTTTAGCTTTGTTAAAACAATATATTTTCCTAAAGGCTGCAGGTTATTCATAGATCCTCCCAACACAGCTAGTCTGAGCTTGGCTTTGGGGTCCATGTAAAACCATGGCATAGGTTCTTTCATTTTCCGGGGGAAGATACCAGATCAATTTATAGCTGAAGGGGGCAGTGCTATGCAGGCTGTCATTGATGGCACTAAGGCCACTGCAGATTTCCTGCCAACTGCCTTCAGCTGAGTCAGCTCTTCTGCCTACCAGCCAGACTGCATGACTGGAGGCCACAAGGAGGGCCAGCTCAGGAACATGAGAGGTGGCATGGTCAAGCTGACTAAGCAAGGGCCTAATCCCAGTGCTGACACAGACTCCCTCTGTGACCTTTGTCCTGTTACATGCACACAGGTCAACATTTTCAAACTTGGCCCTGGTACAGTTTAGATCAGCCTAAGTGGTGCTCTACATTGCATCTGGCTGACAAAGTTCTAGCAGCTGAGAATCACTGTACTGTTTGTCTTTTTCTCCCAGCCACATCTTTGACCTGCTCTGAGGTTGGGGCCTCTAAAGGAGGTAACTTAGGGACAGCTAGAGGAATCTCCAGATAGTTACAACAGCTTTTCAGCTGTTCAGTGTTGCCTCTTTGATCTCCCTCAATATTGTGCGTTCACTTTCTGTTTTTCAAAGGGGGACCAGGCGTTTAACCCTACTGGTGTGTTTATAGTCTTAGAATTTGGGACTGATTTGCTCGCATTGATACGTAAAACTGAAGCCAAGTTCAAGGATTGTGTGCATTATAGTTTACTGTATGTAAAATTGGTAATGAAATTCCAGTTTGTATTATATATTGTATTATTTGACAAATAATGTATAACAATATAAAGATCTATTGTAAGATATAACAGGACTATGTTGAGGTCCCTATCATAGCTCTACTTTTTTGGATCAGTTTCAAATCTGTTATATTGGAGTAACTCCCGAGTGACTCCTTTGCCTGCAGTGGTGTTACTCCAAATTACACCAGGGTAACTGAGATTAGATCTGGCTTCCTGCCTTTTGAAAGCTTGATTGTCAGTAATGCATTAACACCTTTTTTGCATAGAATTATAATTAGGGTTGTGAGTTTTTGGAATAGTGCAAGCCAACTTTCACAGTTAATCTCTATAGCACTGTTTGATGCCCTGGAGAGAGAGAGATTCTGTCTTGTCACTTTTAATTTCCTCTCAGCCTGTAACAGGTGCCCATTTGGAGATGACTATCCTTGATTTGAGATTTCCTGACAGACAATATTCAGTCTCTGTATTTTTGAACCATACTTGTGGTTTCCATATGTTATTTCAGCGACACCTATGCTTACTCCTAGCCAAATACTGAGAACATTAATGCACTCCAACATCTTATGTTGTCCCTTGTGTTATACTTAGATTGCAAGCTCTTTGGGGCAGGGACGGTCTCCTTGCTATGTGTTTGTACAGTACCTAGCACAGTGGACGCCTGATCTACAACTGAGGGCCTAAGTGTTAATACATAATACAAATATATAATAATCTTCATTTGGACACACTGAGGAAGGATCTTTTTTTTTCTTGTTTTTCTTTTTGTTTTCTAAAAAGGCAGATAAAATATAAGTAATCCCAAAATAAAAGTATTGTGAGGAGCAAAGAATATATTGAATACTATACTATAACAAATGTATAGCTACCTAGGAACTTTTGCTACTGAATATGGCCACTTGGAACTTCATGGTAGCTGTGGGGACAGAATTTAGATTGCCCTACTCCAAAAGCACAGGCCCTCACCACTAGATTGAGTGGCCCCTTTAAGGTGTACAGGCAGGAAGGCGAAAAAAGCCTTTTCCCACTTTTCTTGCACTTCACATCCCCCTGTGTAGCAGCAAGGCATAATTACAAGCTCCGTGCTCTCCTTCAAAAGCTTCTTTTAGGACCCACTGGGCACAGCTGGTTGGCTGTGAAGGGGAGTGCATGTTTCATCATAAGCGACAAAGTAGGGATGCATTTCCTCTATGCTCCAAGAAGCTCCAGAAGGGATTGTACCAGCACAGTTCCTCCTGGTGTTCCCTCTTGGGTGGGGGTGCATCTCTACACCATTTCCAAAGCACAGCAATATATAATGGCCCTTAGCTGTTAATAAAAATAAAAGGGACTGTTCGCTTATAGAGCCTATATAAACAATTAAGCACTTTTGATTTTATTCAGTAGAGGGCAGTGGTGCACACGCACCCTAGCATGTTCAATTGCACTGCTCTTTGTCAGGAAAACATTGATTATATAAGAAACTAATCTGTGCAGGTCTTCATTTTGTGCTTCTAATGCAAAGCCTCCATTATTGTGTTCATCAATGGAATGAAAAATTTAAATCTTATCATACAACGTCTTGATCAAAAGATTTTTTTTTATAACCGCTTTTAACCAGGAATAGAAAGGACTAAATGTCTGTTCCTGTGTTTTGATCAAATATGGAGGTCAAGATAAAGCAAAGAGCAGTTACGAGGTGCAGTGCTCTTTTTAGGAAAAGGCATGGTACTTTCATTGTCAAATTGCACTTAGCTGTGTTTAATTATCCATTTTTTTCTTCTTCCTTTTTCATCTAAAAATTTGTTGTAAGGCAGATTTCAGAGTAACAGCCATGTTAGTCTGTATTCGCAAAAAGAAAAGGAGTACTTGTGGCACCTTAGAGACTAACCAATTTATTTGAGCATGAGCTTTCGTGAGCTACAGCTCACTTCATCGGATGCATACCGTGGAAACTGCAGCAGACTTTATATACACACAGAGATCATGAAACAATACCTCCTCCCACCCCACTGTCCTGCTGGTAATAGCTTATCTAAAGTGATCATCAAGTTGGGCCATTTCCAGCTCAAATCCAGGTTTTCTCACCCTCCACCCCCCCACTCTCCTGCTGGTAATAGCCCATCCAAAGTGACAGCTCTCTACACAATGTGCATGATAATCAAGGTGGGCCATTTCCTGCACAAATCCAGGTTCTCTCACCCCCCTCCAAAAACCACACACACAAACTCACTATCCTGCTGGTAATAGCTCATCCAAAGTGACCACTCTCCCTACAATGTGCATGATAATCAAGGTGAGAATATTCAACATTCTAGGTGCCTGATACCTACCTGGTAGTTGGAAACTGCTGTGGGAAATTTTCTGCTGGTGTGGTCCATCCTAATTAGCTCATGTTATTTAGTTTGAGCCTCATTGAAAACTGAAGATAGAAAAAAGAAAAGGAGTACTTGTGGCACCTTAGAGACTAACCAATTTATTTGAGCATGAGCTTTCGTGAGCTACAGCTCACTTCATCGGATGCATGCCATGGAAACTGTAGCAGACTTTATATATACACGGAGAATATGAAAAAATACCTCCTCCCACCCCACTGTCCAGCTGGTAATAGCGTATCTAAAGTGCTCATCAGGTGGGCCATTTCCAGCACAAATCCAGGTTTTCTCACCCTCCACCCCCCCACACAAATTCACTCTCCTGCTCACCAGCTGGAGTGTGAATTTGTGTGGGGGGGTGGAGGGTGAGAAAACCTGGATTTGTGCTGGAAATGGCCCACCTGATGAGCACTTTAGATAAGCTATTACCAGCAGGAGAGTGGGGTGGGAGGAGGTATTGTTTCATGGTCTCTGTGTATATAATGTCTTCTGCAGTTTCCACGGCATGCATCCGATGAAGTGAGCTGTAGCTCACGAAAGCTCATGCTCAAATAAATTGGTTAGTCTCTAAGGTGCCACAAGTACTCCTTTTCTTTTTGCGAATACAGACTAACACGGCTGTTACTCTGAAACCTGAAGATAGAAAACTGAGCAATTATTTTTGCCTACAGCAAAACAGATAATATGCTGGTATCATGGCTGTCCAGCTATAATCATTAGGAGGACATTTTTTTCTGCAGCTATAACAACAGTTCAGCAGCATGGTGAACACAGGGAAGGGACTATTGTGCTTAAACATCTGTCACTTAAAAACAATTGAAATATAGGATGCGGTTGCACAATTATTTTTAGCATCATTAGTAATTGTATTGTAAGCAGTTTCTTTGGCTTTGAAAAAAGCTGTTCAGTCTGAAAAAAAAAAAGCCTTGAATTAGAAAGCTTTTAACAGCAGTGATCTACAATACTGGGCATAGTAGCTCTGCAACAAAGGTGTTTTATGTTTAGAATTGTGGCACCTTATTAAATACCAGGCAATGTAATTATTTTTACGGGCTGTGAAAATGGGAAAGATGTTTGTATTTGCTGTAAGTGAAGCACTCGGGGGGGCGGGGGCGCAAGTTTTCTTCTAGTAACACCAGAGTAACAGCAGAGGAATTCTAATGAAGTCAGTGGAGTTACTCCATATTTGCAACAGTATGACTGAGAGCAGAATCTGGTTCAGAATGTTCCACATCATTCTGTGTGCAGAATACAGAAAATGTATATGCTAAAAATGTGTTTGTTTCTCTTCTCTTATCAGACAGTATAACGGAAGTCTTCACTAACATCTACGTAACCAGCTTTGGACCTGTTTCAGACACAGACATGGTGAGTTCCTGAGTGAGCTAAGAAAAGCTGAGGAGAGCTACTGTTGACCTTAAAAAATGTTTACATTCTGCTCCCATTTACACTGGAGCAAATCAGGAGTGTCACTGAAATCAATAGAATTATGGCACTATAAACTTGATATACATGTCAAAAGATGTAGTGTGTGACTTAGGTGGTCATAGGTTTTCTTTTGGTCCTCTGCATTTGGGTGGATTTCACCTGGAGTGAAGTCAAGGCAGGGAAGCCTATCAGTAACAGTCCCCAAGTTGTTATAAATGTTTTGTTGAATGGCTTTGTTTATATCCACTCTTTATAAAGAAGAGCATAGATCCCTAATCACTGGACAAGTTGAGGAGCTTTCAAGGACTTTGGGTGGATGGCTTGGGACAAAGAGATAGAAAGTGGGCTGTGAGGTTTGTTCTGGGTGGGCCTCAAACTCCGCCCCCACAATGAAATGATCTGAGAAGAATTACTGGAAGGGAGGGGGCCCTTGTACTTTTGAGTTTCTGACAGGCAGTTTTGAACAATGGCTCCAGTCCAGCAAACACTTGTGTAAATTATTTTTAGGTAGTCTCCTGAAAGTCATTGGAACTACTCAGGTCAGGAAGGACCAGCAGGATCAGGACCAATGGCTATTAAAAGAAAGAAGCTAACAATATTGGCCTACAGGGCCAGTCCCAGGTGTGCTGTCACCCAGAGTGGAAAATGTTTTCCCCAAATGGCTGCGAAAACCCCCCACCAATCTCCTTCCCCCATTTGTCTCCCATAATGATGGGAATTTGCTACCCCCAGAGGTTGGTATCCACAACAGATGCCCTGAGCTCCTTCCCCGAACTCTGGCCTCTCCCTGTTCTGGACTCTTTCTGTCTCTGAATCATCATGTTATGATATGGATCATTCTGTAATTGACAACTATTAACAGGTTAGTTGGTAATAGGGCTGTGAAAGATACAAGGAATTTGAAAAATTCATAACATGAGGTTTTGGTGGGGTTTTTGATTCATGAAATGGGTGCAATTTTGCAAAGAAATACCAATTTTTTTTTCTTGAAAGAAGCACTGTTTTTGAATAAATATTTGCCAGTTGCAACTGACACACTATATACTGGATTTTATTAGATATTTCAAATAAAAAGCTGATTTTAGAAAAAAAAAGTATGTTTGTTTTCTTGGGCGGCATTATAGATGGCCTTGATTCTTGTGAATAGCAGGAAATGTTTTTTTCCCCCTAAGGATATGAAATGAAGCTTCTAAAATCATTTGTATTTTGTTAGCTAGCACTATAGGTTTAATTCTCCACGCAATATACACCAGGGCAAAAAAGGTGTAAAATTTTATCTATCTTAGGTACTTATATGGCCCCCTTAACCGTAATATCTGAGCACCTCACAGTCTTTAATGTATTTATCTTCACAACACCTCTGTGGGAAAGGGAAGTGCTGTTATCCCCCCATTTTACAGATGGGTTATTGAGGCACAGAGAGACTTAGACCTGGATCCACAAAGGGCTTAGGCACCTAAATCCCACTTTCAGGTGTGATCCACAAAACTCCTGTGTAGCTGCCACCTAAACCTGTAGGTGCCTAAACTAACATGGCACATAAGTTCTGTCTGAAAAAGTTCCCTAGGCACCTATGTTTCTGCCTCAGGGCATTCTCATTGCTGCCTCACTCTGGGCACTTGGAGACCTATATCCACCTAAGCCCCAAAGTGATCTATGAAGCAGGAAAAGATGGGCTGATGATAGGATCCCACATCGCAGATGAGTATCCTAATCACAGAGCTAACGGTTCCTCCTCTGCTACTGCCATTGCTACCACCTGCCATTTTGTATGGAGCAAGACAGCTGCCTAACTCTTAATCACAAGAAACACCTTAGGCATCAAACTGCTTGACTCCAGCAGAGGGGTTCCCAGTTGTGGCTCGGAAGCTGAAATATTGCCTCCTTGCAACCTGGAGATAGACACTGAACTCTGAGAGGGACTGGGGTTAGAACACACTCCTCTCCCGGGCATCTCCCATTGGCTAGCTTAGGCAGTTTGCTGCCTAGCCTGCTGGCTTTTGTGGATTGTGTTTTAAAGCAACTGTTTCTCCCCATTCATTGTATAGGGAGCTAGGCAACTAGCTTAGGGTTTGTGGATCCCCTTGTTGTTCAAGTGATTTTCTAGGTGCCTAAAAGGGCAATATCCAAGTCCCTTTGTGGGTTTGGGTCTTAGTGACTTCCCCAAGGTCACATAGGAAGTCTGTGGCTAAGTAGGGACTTAAACCCAGGTCTCCCAAGTCCTGGCTGCTAACCATTTGATCATCATTCCTCTCCAAAATATTGTCACTGGTATACGTGGAGAAGTTTGACTTTGCAGTAAATGACCACACAAGGTGTGCAGCAATGGAGAATCAGGTCATATGATATCAGTCCTATTAATGCAGTTTTCAGGGGAATACTTGTGGAAATGAACTACAGTGAATCAAAATGACAGTTGTTACCATTGGCTGTAGATCTGTTTGCAGATATGTAGATAGATAAATAGAAGTGGTTTAAGTGTTCACTAACACCAAAGTTTCAGGCTTAAATAACATGTGCAATTGACTCTTACAAAATTACGTTTACTGCCAAGCAGGAGTCAGCTTCAAAAACTGAGTTTAAAATAATTATTGATTTCCAAGTAATCACAGATCTGTCAAACATGAAAATGATATTTGTGTAAATGCCATAAATTATCTTTTAAGCAAATATTACGTTCAGCTGGACTCTGTGTAAATTTAAACCACTATACATAGGTCCACAGAATATCTGTATGAGGAGGCTCTGAAGGGAGGAAAACTCTTTGATATTCCCATGACTGATATGGCAATTTCCTTCAATATCTTTGGAAGACCTTATTTTATTAAGTTTATGTATTAAGTTGGGCAAAGATTGTATGTAACTTCCCTTGGGGAGAGAGATGACAGATGTGAAATCTGGGAAGTTTAAAGGGGTTCAAAAGACTGTATTGAATTGTGCCAGATAAACATGGACTTGAGGGGACGATAAGAGTTAAGTGGATTCCCTGGAGAATTCCTAGAGAGTAGCTAATGCAAATTCCACATCTCCCATTATGCAAAAACCCAGCCTTTTGAATCTGTGCTCCTGAGGAGAGGGCCGTTGTTTGCCGATTACCTGTTACAGAAGGTCAAGATCAAAGACCCAAGCTGCATAAATGACTGATCTGCTCAGACTTCATTCTGGTCCTAGAGCTAAGATGGATGAATGTGTAATCATGGGGAAAACCCAGTTGTGAGTTTTGAAGGACTAAAACCTACCAGAGCCCTAGGTTGGAGCTGGGGGTGACCTCTGGTAAACTTTTTAGCATGCATGTAGGTTCTTTTATTGTTTTAATATGCTTCTCTGTAATGCTTTTTACCTTAAGAATAAATATGCTTGCTTCAAAGGAGCTGTATGGTGACTTACATCTGCAGACAATACAATGGTCAGAGCCCTCAAAGAGAAAGCAAATTGCAGGTGCTGGCCTTTTAGGGTGTCTGGCTTGTTGGGGATATCACAATGGAAGGCAGGGAGTTGGGCAGCCTTAAGATTCCTAATTAGGAGGGAATGAGATGCTTGTCTCCGGCCAAGAGAGGTGATGGCTGAGGAGCCGGAAGCCTTAAGTGGGTGCCCTTGGTTGACAGTGGGGAAGGTTTAGATTGGATATTAGGAAAAACTTTTTCACTAAGAGGGTGGTGAAACACTGGAATGCGTTACCTAGGGAGGTGGTAGAATCTCCTTCCTTAGAGGTCTTTAAGGTCAGGCTTGACAAAGCCCTGGCTGGGATGATTTAACTGGGAATTGGTCAAAAGATCAGGGGGTTGGACTAGATGACCTTCTGGGGTCCCTTCCAACCCTGATATTCTATGATTCTATGACTACAGAGTGGGAAGACGGGTTCAGTTGCTCTAAAACTGACTGTTCCCTTTCAGAGTTTTTCCCAAATTGTTTCACCGGGAAGATGGGTTTGATCCCCCCCTGGCCTTCTGGGGTGGCAGGGTTGTAGAAATTTTGGTGGTGCCCAGAACCCGCCCCTGCCCAAACTCTGCCCCGCACCTGCCCAAGGCTCTGGGAGGGAGTTTGGGTGGGGGAGGAGGTGGTATGGGGTGCAGGCCCTGGGCTGGGGAAGGGGACTGGGATGCAGGCGGGATCCGGGGTGCAGGCTCTGGGAGGGAGTTTGGGGACGGGAGGGGGTTCAGAGGTAGGGGGTGCAGTTCTGGGAGGAGTTTAGGGATGGGAGGGGGTGTGGATGAAGGCGTGCAGGGGTGAGGGCTGTGGGGTGAGGCTGGGGATGAGGGGTTCACAGTGCAGGAGGGGGCTCAGGTCTGGGACTCAGGGCTGGGGTTTTGGGGGCACAGGCTCTGGGGTGGGGCAGGGCCAGGGATAAGGAGCTTGGGGTGCAGACAGGCTGCCCCAGGGCTAGGGTAAGAGAGAACTCCACCACTCCGCTCCCTGCCGGCAGCAGCAAGCTCCGGGTGGGGGACCCCTCCTCTTCCTCCCCCCCCCCCCAACACAGTCACTCTGCACCACTGTCACTGCACATGGTCCTAGGGCCCCTCTCAGGTCCAGGAAGCCCCCTCGCCTCCCCTATGGTGTCCCCTGTGGTGGGTACCGGGGGGGGAGTGGGGGGCTGCCGTCATGTGTGGCCTCCCTTGCTGCTGCCCCTCACCGTAGCCTCACTTGGGGTGGGGGATGGGGCTGCGCTTTGCTCAGCGTGGGGCAGGAGTGGTGGCTGCAGGGGGAGTGGGGGGGTCAGATTATAGGTCAAACACTCACCAAAGCCCCAGAAGCTGCTCAGGTGAGTGAGGTCCACTGTAGATGATCAGGTCTCCCGCCGGAAGTCCCCTCGGCATCTCCTCCTGGTGGGTGCCGGGGGAGGGGATGGGAGGGCTGCCAAGCACGTGTGTGCCGCCTCCTCCCCCTCCTGAGTGCTCAGCCTGCTGCCAGCGTCTCTTCTTGCCACAGGTGGCAGCAGCCGGCAGCACGTGCAGGCAGGCAAGGAAGAGGCGCCCGCCGCTTTCATTCTGGCAGGGACGCTCCGGGCCGGGGGGCAGATCGGGGGTCGGGAGGCAGATGAGGGCCGGGGTCTGCTCCAGGTAGGGCCGGGGGAGAGACCAAGCTCCAAATATTGGTGGAGCAGGGCCCCCGGGTCTGAATATTCCTGGAGCATGGGCACCACGAGCCCATACAGAGGGGGAGATCCACACTGGAAATGATAGGATGGGGCAAATGGAATTGTGGTGGAATAGCATTGGTTATTCACATTGCTAACAAAACAGTTCATGATCATTATTACTGTTTGCTATCAAATTAATAGGAATCAGTTATTGCTCAATTTCCATTAGCGCTAATTTATTTTGTATCTAATCTGCCACCTGAAGCCAATGCCATAATATAGGTTTCCATTGAAATTCCAATTTTTTTTCAACCAATTATAATTTTGGCAGAAATAAATTGTGAAGCTTTCAAAACTTGGTATCAGGCTGTCAAGGAAATATTGTGAGTAAATGTGACAAAATGTGGTTCAACTGTTTAACATTGGAAGAATTAAAAAAAAGTGAAGACTTTTTGTACTACTAAGTTGTGCTAAATCCTTTAATAGGGCATTGCTTTAGTCCTCGTCAAGATTTAATTAATTTGACCAGTTTGAAAAAAAATCTTATCTCCTGTACATAAACTGAGTTACCTAATGTCCCAGTTGTTGGCTTCAGAATTGTAGTTCTTTTGAAATTCAGTTTGTCCAACTGCATGAATGTGTGCATTTGTGGTAACTGTTTTTTCTCTGACGTTCAAAACTATTTATGGTGTGTCAATAGAAGGAAATGTCATTAGTGCTGATGTTTTGTCATGGTGGGTCACAAATTCCACATCATGGGAGCTCATGTTTTTTGTCATGGTAGGTCATAGCCTCCATTTCTGCTTTTATTTACGTTGGGGAGTCTGTGTGACTTCTTCCTGTTGCTCTGCCTCCTTGTGGAGGTGCAGATACTTGTTTCTCCCTTCCAGCTACAAAAGACAGAAGTTACAAAACAACATTCTTCAAAAACAAAAATCCACAGCTAGGCTAACCATCTGCAATTTAATCAGAACTTGCCATGACTCGCTTGTGATTTTGTTTTTCTTTTTTTGCACCCCCCCCCCCAAAAATCATCCATTGTAAAACAGCTTTAATCATTTCCATTTTATTTTCTGTGGTGTCTTTATAGGTGTCAGGTTTCAGTGATTCTTGTGAGTTGACACTTTTTTTTCTTAATTATTTGAAATGTTTTTCTTAGGAATTTGACAAGCACACAGGGGCTGAGAGAACCCTGAAATCATTAATGTAGGTCATATATATACCCACTACAGAACTTGGAAATTGAACTCATAGTCACTCTTGCCCAGTTGTCCCTTCATTAGCTTGTTAGCTGTTGCACTTATATGTTATGATAGAAGCCTTAGGGAAAAACCCACAAAGAATATCAGGATTATTCAACCAGTTATGGGCTATATCACCATCTTCATTACATTATTGGTAGACTATCTGGGTAAGCTTTAATGCCTGAGTCTTGTGTCCTTTCTCCATCTAGCCCAATTTTCGTTTTCATTTTTTTCACATGATCATTGCTTTATATATTTAATAGCCAACCAAACCAAAATAAATGCCTGGTTTAATTGTGAGATGGATAAACTTTGTGAGATGAGGCTCATGCACTTCAGGATTATGGGAAAGTGAAATGGGATGACTCTCTTCTAACTTAGAAAAAGTTGTTTGTATTTCTATACTGAGAGCTAATGGAAATTATTCTTCAGCTCTGTAGCAACAGCTCCTTCTGTATCTAAATGATCTTGGTTTAAATTTCACCTGGTAGTATTCTTTACTAGTAAAGAAGCTTCAAAGTTCAAAGTAAAGAAGCTTAAATTTTCAGGTGGCTGTAGTGTTGAAGATATGTAAGGTTTAGTCTTTTTTTCACTGTCACACAGAGTGCTTATGGACAAAAGACACACTGCAAAATTCACTACTGCCTTACTCCACTTCTATGTTGGCATAACTCCATCAATTCTGATAGTTACACTTGAATATGACTGGAATAATTCTGTGGTGAATTGGGCCTATTACTTTTTGAATATTTTTTGGTGAAATAAAGTACCGTAAATGCTACTGCTTTGTAACACAGTTCAGCTTTTTTTATTTTTAGTCAGAAAAAAACTCTGCTTTTGAATAGATTTGAGTCCAGCAAAAAATAAATTGGATAACATTAAAAACCAAAATCGGTTACCATTTTGAATGTGGATACGTGATTTTAGAAGAAACTATACATTCATTGGCAAAACACCTTTTAGTCCTGAATTTTTTTTAAAAAAAAAACCTTAACAGCTGCATGTCACCTGACATCATTTAGTGTATTAGTGCAAGTTTTCTTTAAACTACACTTTGTTACTTTCAAATTATGAATTCCTTTTCTTGTGCTCTCCTCTGCCACACTGAAACTCCGGCACGTGTATCTGAATTCAAGACCTTAGAATTGCTTTCTTACAAATAATACTATACCTTTTCATCAAGCTTTGCTTGAAGGTAAACAGTGTTATTTAAAGTTACTATTTTAGCAGCCTGTCAAGGTTCCTTCCCCACTCTGAACGCTAGGGTACAGATGTGGGGACCTGCATGAAAAATCTCCTAAGCTTATCTTTACCAGCTTAGGTCAAAACTTCCCCAAGGTACAAAATATTCCACCTGTCGTCCTTGGATTGGCTGCTACCACCACCAAACAAATACTGGTTACTGGGGAAGAGCTGTTTGGAAACGTCTTTCCCCCCAAAATACTTCCCAAAACCTTGCACCCCACTTCCTGGACAAGGTTTGGTAAAAAGCCTCACCAATTTGCCTAGGTGACTATAGACCCAGACCCTTGGATCTTAAGAACAATGAACAGTCCTCCCAACACTTGCACCCCCCCTTTCCTGGGAAATGTTGGATAAAAAGCCTCACCAATTTGCATAGGTGACCACAGACCCAAACCCTTAGATCTGAGAACAATGAAAAAGCATTCAGTTTTCTTACAAGAAGACTTTTAGTAGAAATAGAAGTAAATAGAAGTAAAGAAATCACCTCTGTAAAATCAGGATGGTAGATACCTTACAGGGTAATTAGATTCAAAACATAGAGAATCCCTCTAGGCAAAACCTTAAATTACAAAAAAGATACACAGACAGAAATAGTTATTCTATTCAGCACAATTCTTTTCTCAGCCATTTAAAGAAATCATAATCTAACATGTACCTAGCTAGATTACTTACTAAAAGTTCTAAGATTCCATTCCTGGTCTATCCCCGGCAGAAACAGCATATAGACAGACAGAGACCCTTTGTTTCTCTCCCTCCTCCCAGCTTTTGAAAGTATCTTGTCTCCTCATTGGACATTTTGGTCAGGTGCCAGCGAGGTTACCTTTACTTCTTAACCCTTTACAGGTGAGAGGAGCTTTCCCCTGGCCAGGAGGGATTTCAAAAGGGTTTACCCTTCCCTTTATATTTATGACACAGCCTAACCTCATGTCCTGTCTACAATGAGAATTTTTAGCATTTCTCCCACTGATACATTGGGGTTAGACCAGATGTGGGAGAATTGCTATAAATTTTCTATATAATCTGAAATCCAGATCCACCTGTACTAGCTGCTTAATAAAGATATGTAAGTATATTGGCCACAGAGTTTAGTGTCAAAGGGAAAAAATGGGAATATGCTGGAGCTGTTTTTCAACTTCATTATGCCAAGTAATGGGGACTAATCCAGAGAAGCAAAAGTGCAGAATAAAGCAGATTGCACCTTTAGAGCTTCAGTTGTTGCATTGTTATTTCTATGAAACATTATACGTTCAGTATTGTGATGTAAAGCCCTAAAGGCTTCCACCCAGGTCAGTGATGTAAATTTATTGTGACACTAGCCTGAGAGGAAAAAGCTGAATACTTAAAAACAAAAACAGAGCAACTAAAAAACAAAGCAGTATCTCTAAATTGTTAATTACCATAATTGTCCAAGGAAAGTTATAGGACTAAATGGTAATTAAAGCAGTTAATTACAGCATCTGTAATTAAGCTTGCAAAAACTTTAACATTTGAAAATTCTGAGGTAGAAGGTAATTGAACTTTGGATGGAACATGGCTGAGAAGACGACAAAATCTGAAGTGGGTTTGTGAATTCAGCCAGTTAAAATTGGCTCTTTCTGTATGCCCTTTTCAAAAGTAATACTGTAATTAAGGAGATCTTTATTTTTTCATTGTATATTTCCTCCTCAATTCTCAGTGTTTTTACAGTTTTTCCTCACAATTGAATTATTGTCTGACAAAGCCTCCCTGTCATTCACCCATCTAAAGCTTCTCAAGAAGCAAAAAGTGTTGATCTCCTCAAGAGAAGGGCCTGTACATTTTAAATGGTAAATATTATTTTTTACCTTCTGAGCAATAGTTGTCATATGGAGCACAAAATACACAGCCAGATTATAAAACTTGTACCACTGAGAGAAAACCGCAGCCAAGGTCCTCTCTATTTCTAGTCTTCAGTGGCAGTACTCACAGAGTGAGATATTAGGTGTGTAAGGTAACAGAATCTGGATATGCATATGCAAAAACTGGGTTAAGCTTGATCTGAATATTATAACAGATAGACTTCCTGACATTTTTGTATTTTATATTTTACGCTTAACTTTGCATCAAGAGCCTGCACAAGGACCCTGTTTTGAGGCCCAAATGGGACTTCATTGGTGCAGAGACTTTGTACAAGACCATACAGCTGGATGGAAAAATTAAGGCTCGTAATGGAATGGATCTTTTCAAATATAGGAAGGTTTTGCTATAACTCAATAGAGTAATATTACCCCCTTTTCATACTTCTAACATAGCAGAAATTACTTCTCAAATAAAAAGTTGAATACAAATTCCCTGAAAGTGAACTGATCATTTTGAATGGGATTTACCCCTGCATAGTAGGGCTGGTTGAAAATTTCCCATTTTTTTGACAAAATGATTTTTTTTAAATGGTGTCTGTTTTCGATGTTAAATTTAGATATTTTTTCAAAAATGCCCCAAACCCCAAAAAGTTTGTGGCCAAAATATGTAGTTTTATTTTATATTTTATTGAAAAATCAACATTTGCTACAGAAGAACATTTTCCACAAACGAAAAAACCTTATTTTTTCCATCCAGCTGTATGCTGCTGTGGTCTAGCACAAAGCCTTTGCACCACTCAAGTTTCATTTGGACCTCAAAATAGGGTCCTTGTGCTGGCCCTTCAAACAGGGATGAATCTCACCCTTTATGAAACTGAAGTGAGTTTGTTGCCTACAGATGTATGTTAGTTTTTACTTCACTAGTAAGCATTCTTTTTTCCTCTAGAATCTGTGAGGGTATGTTTGTTATTAATACCTAAAAAATGTGTGTACAGCAAAAAGTTGTTAGCCTGGTTTTAGGCAAAAAGCAATGCCCATCCCCCTGTCTTCCAAGTCATGGTGGGGAGCAAAGAGGTGGAAGTTGGCCTAAAGGGAAGCAAAAGTAGTGGAGGGGGAGATGGTTACAGACCACATTTCCCCCACCTTTCTGTGACTCACAGGAGCCCATGTAAGTCCCTCAGCATGGATGCCTCAGGGATGGGAATCCATGGATGTGGGAATCTTTGGACAGAGAAACAAAGGTCAGGATAGCCACGCTACGCGCGCCTGTGGAAATACATGTAAGAGATAATCTTGGCCAGCTCTAGCTTCCTCAGAACTGGGTTGTAGAGAGCAGGCATAGGGATCAAAGCCAGTGAACTATATTACTGAGGCTGTGAGTTACATGGAGCTCTCCTGCATTCCTGGACCCATGGGATTAGATTTGAGATCTCTGTGGATCTGGTGAAGCTATGCAGTTTCTGGCCAAACATTTTGCCATGAGAGAAGTCTTTTTTGGTAACTACAATTTTAGTTTCACAAATTTTCCCACCGTCTTCTCCCCTGTATTTTTCCAGGCTCAGGGAACATTTAGTCCATTGTCCTGTGTTATGAGAAAAAGTACTGGGAAACAGTACTTCAATATTTACAGTGACTCCACTAAACAATTGGTAGAATTGCCTCAAATCTCCTGGAGGTTGAATGAAAACATTTGACTTCCAGCTACTTGTCCTCTACAGTCTTTGGCTTGTGAAGATTAGAAGCTTGTCAGGCTTTGGGGAAAGAGAAATTGACTTTTTTTTTTTTTTCACTTGTATGGAATCAGGACTTACTGTCAGGCTAATAGCTAATGGTATGCAACATAAAGTGTTTGGTCTTCAGGTGGTAGAGGGCAGAAGAGTTGGAAGTGGAGAAATCCATCCCCAAGCCTTGTCTGCTCTTCAGTGCTGTGGCCTCAGTTTTGGCTGCTATTCCACTCCTGCTATTCAAGTTGCAGAAATTGTTGGTGACCATTGGATTAGTACAAATATTCCCATTGCAACATAGCATGCTGATTTGTGAAGTGCCAACATGGGTGGGGTGGGCTCTCCACACAACATGGTGAGTGTCCAGGTAACCATCTGCCTGCTGTCCTATGCACATCCCTGTGTGTGACATTGGCAGTGCATAGAGCCTTGAACTGGTCCTCTGCACTGTGAGTAAAGTCTTCCCACAGAGAATTAAATGATGAAGCCAAATAAAAGTTGGCTTATTGCTACCCCTGCAGAACTTACCTCAGCTTGAGTTTGGAAGCTGGGCCCAAATGTTTAGCATTTATTCAAAGAGAGCTGTGATGAATAATTCATCAGTAAAATAAGTTACAGGACTTACACTACTTTCTCTGAGTGCTCATCACTCCGGCAAATATCACATTATAACAAGGAGGCAGATGTGTTCCCAAGGCTCAGATGAGTCTGCTTTGAATAATTGCTTTTTCTTATGGGTCTTGCCTAAAACTGTTCCTTTGGTTTCACAGAAGTGTTTGACAGTTAGCTGCAGAGTAACATTATTAATAGCTTTGAAACTAAACTGAAGCAGGACTAATTTAGTAGGCTGAATTGCCTTAAGACTCAGTAAGAAAAATTAAGATGCAACACCAGGAGCATTGGTACTTTAAACAACAAAACAAAACAACTGACAGTTTGTAAATAAATATCCAGGACCCAGTTCTGCCCTCATCTACATGGATGCAACTCCCAGTGAGGCCCCTGCTTCGAAAAGGAGGTGTGTAAAGGTCTTTTGTTATTCTCAACAGATATAAATTAAAGGGAGGGTGAGGGACTTTCTCTCCACACATACTTTTGACTGCCCTTGAAGATTCAGTAAAAAGGTAGTTTAACTTCTCATTGCTCCCAACTTACCTTATTTTAAATCAGTTTACATAGATTATGTTTGTGTGTTACTTCAGAGAGTTAATACTATATAATAAAAGGCCAATCTGAATATAAAGGACCCGCTGGGACAAGTCTGAACGAGTCAGTAAATGAGGAATTTTGGTTTGATCTAGTCACTAAAAAGCTGGGTTACAGGGACGTGATTAATACACGTTCAACCTGTTCAGCGTCAGTGCTGCACGTGGACGGGCACTCACAATGTCTGAAGTGTTTGGAATGTTTCCATCTCTCCTCCAGATGCAAAGGCTGCCACAATCTGTCAGCCAGGGACAGATGAGACAGGTAATGTATTCCCCCATCCTTCCCCAAACTCTATCTTTCCATGTCTAGCCTTCATAATAAAGATTGTCGAGTAAGGGGAGAGAGTTGCTCAGACTTGACTCAATTTGAAACTTTGCTCTAGAGATACTGACTTACATCTAATGTCTTCACTCACACAGGCGTCAAGTACAACAACTTTTTACTAGAAAAAGAATGAAATCCCTATCATGATTTTACCCCAGTGTCCAGTCACTGAGAAAACAGGCCCAACAATTCTAACCATGTAATATAAAATATTACAGCAAGTGGCAGGATACAAATTTGATAGCTAATGCAACATGTATAAATGTACAGTATTGGAATCCAGCTGTGAGACCATGATCTCAAATACAAATCAACAGGGAGTATTCATTAGATCAGAAATCAGCACCAGAAGATTTCTGTAATACTGAAAGTATGCTCTTCTACTTTAATGGAGGTACTGTGCTGAATAATATTTTGACTAATACCGAGTATATAGACAATACATCTTTCTTGATGAATGAGTACCTGTAAAATTTACAATACAAATTCAAGGTATCAGTTTAAGGCTCTTTTTTTGTAGAGTCCATCTCTGCATTTATACAAAGCATTAGTCTGCTTTAGGAAGTGTTTACCATTCGCTACCATATAGTGGTATCTAAGAACACAGTTTCCCCTTTTGTTTAGACGAGGAAAGCATTCTGTAAATGTGTGGTGTCTTTTGGCAAATGCTGACTTTTTTGGCTGGAGACCACTGTGTTTCAATAATTGCAGACTTGCATATGTGCCCAAATATTTCAATCCTCTGTATAATAATATAGAGGACCAGATTTGTAGGAAAGAGCAACACAAGGAATATCATGTTACATACCATCCATTCCCCTCAGGCTGCACGTTTTGGGGGGAAAGTTATCCTTTTTGATCTTCTGTTGCAGTGGTTCCTATGCTGTGGTAGGTAGAATACTTACTGGGGGTCCACCAAGAGTTGGCTGGTCTCAATGTGCTGACTCTTTTTTTTTTTTTTTTTTGGCTCAAGTTCAGAAACAGAAAAGATGGAAAAGGGCAATGAAATGAATAAACAAATGGATTAACTTTAGTCAAAAAGGACAAAGCATTTATCACACTAAAGGCCGCCAAAATACTTTCCTAATATTATTTTCCAATCTAAGTGCTGAAGTTGCCATGGGGACATTATATGATTATGGATAGGGTAGGAATTGGTCCAGGTGATTGCAAATGGGCAGGGAGGTTGACCACGAGAGACACTCATGATGATGTGGCTCAATCCCTGCTCTATTCCATGTTCTGCACAGAACACCATGCAACTGTATGGATGGAAGAGGGGAAACTTGCCCTTAACCTCAGAGAGGTTAGAATTAGCTATAGAGCTTGACATATTTGCCAGAAGAATGTTTTTAAGGCTCTGATTTTCTCCTACTTTGCATCTTCCGTAGACTGTTTCCATCTGTGTGAAGTGTGTATAAAATGCTGCTATTCTGATTTGCACATATATATAATTGTGTACGCAAGATGCAATGCAGTGATGAATAGGACCCTTAATATATTTTGTTTATGGACACACTAGAAATAGTGGAGGCAGACATTTCGATTTGTGTATATGCAGACAGATATTTTTAAAGGAACCTAGTGAAATTAGGTACCTGATTTGCATGGGATTTCAATGTGTAACTCCCTTAGGCTCCTTTGAAAATACCAGCCTGAAATCACATCTGTATGGCTCAAGGACTAATCTTCTAATGCACAGCAGTGATTTCTTCTCTTGAATACTTAGTACAGCTTCTCAATTTGGAACTGGGCAGAACCTCAGTTGAAAATCATCTTGAAGCTTTTTGGACAATTGTCATTTCTGAATTACCTGGCATGTCTAGCTAGGTTTCACATATTCCTCTCATCAATGAATAGTTCCTGCTCTTGATCTCCTCTGACTTTCAGATATCTGATAACTGAGGGATATTAGGCAACCTGGGATTTCTAAATAGGCTCTTGAGCCACAAGAAATTTAACAGCCAAACATTCAGGACAATTCACCCTGACCTGCCATAGGGGAAAGGGAGTAATGAGGGAGTGTCTACAGAAAAGAACAGAGGCCTTTTACCTCATTCTTGTCATACATTAAATATTTGAGAAATATGTCCTTTCCTCACTGCTACAAAGGCCAGGTGTTCGCAACCTAAAACATAATAGTATCTTGGAAACTATGGCACATCTTAATTTCATGGGAGCACTCATTAATAAATAATGTTTAAATAGAGTATTTTAAAAGAAGTCCCACCATATTTGAGACTAGTCTCCTATTCAGCAAAAAGTCAGAGGCAGTACCATACCAAAAGATATAAATGTACTTACAGCAAACTCTGAAACATGTAGCAGCTACTGGAGGAGAAACAGATTGGCCGGTAAAATAAAGTTATATAAGGTATGCATATTAAGGGAGAAAATATGGCAGTATGATTTGACACAATTTTCCAGGTTTTAGTATGTTTTATAAATACTAAGGAAGATGGAGTTACTTGTGGATTTAAGCCAGCCTTTTCTTTTTATGATTACAAATAGAAGGTAGCATCAGAGGAAATAGAACTAATAAGTGAAAGGTAAACCATTATCTGGGGTATATTCAGTGTAGCTCTGGGATAGTTACCTTTGTGTCTTCCTCTCTCCGGCCCTGCATGAATGCAGTGACATGGTAGCCATAAAGGTTTCAGCTATATGATTCCAGGAGTAATAAAGCATTTTAGTAAATTCAAAGTCAAATTGATTTCGAAGTTCTGATTTTGCTTCCTTTTGCATTTCATGTTGTGTGCATCTTACTAGTCCACTTTTTGTTAAATCACAAGCCCAATATTTGCAATAGATATGATGTATTACAAATACCTGGTTGAGAGTTTCTCACACTAGTTCCACTGAACTAGGTGGTTGCTTCTACCTCTGCAGAAAGTAGGGATATTGCAAGTGGGAATTGTCATGTTATATGCGCTTTCTCTGCCCAAGAACACTTGCTAATTTCATAAGGTTACTAATTAACAATATTTCTTTTGCCTACACATGCCTGTGGTTTTTTATTTCCTTTTTTCAGGAAAAATAAGGGAATACCTTTAGATTTGGATTTATGATTTACACATCAGACTCCCCACAACTCTTCTTGTAGTTTTAGAATATTCTGTATGAGTTGTGGCTGTTCACATAAGGATGTTTACTGGTTCAGAATAGCAGGTCAGGGTTGGATTGCACTGGCAAAACTGAGGAAGTTTCCCAGTGCTTGTTCTTACTGTGCCTGGCTCAGCTCAATGCCTTCAGCTCCTCACTTTATTGAGTGCTAATGTTGCCGAGAGTGCTATGTGGGTACATTGCAGGCACCACATAGTTGTTGTTGTTTTTTATGAAGGATGATGTCCTAGGAATGTTTTTATGTTTATGTGCTTGGGACAGTATTTCCCATAGCTCCTCTTCTGTATGCAGATCATCCGAATGAAATCCTGGTCCTGTTGAAATCAGTGGCACTTCAATAGGGCCAGGATTTCACCCCAGGTGTGTAGTTCCTGCCCGTGATCTTAAATCAGCATGGTTCTGCCCTGGCTGAAATCCACAAGGTACCCCCATCTTCACTAGTATTTGTAAACAAACATAGAAGGCCAGTGTGAGAGTTTTGTCAAAGGCCTGATCTCCCATCTCTACCTCTCCCCGTTGTAGGGAAGTTCTGTCAACTTCCAAGATCCACTTCTTCAGTCATTGGTTTGTATAAATGATACTAGGATTCAGTCAACAGAAACTTTGCAACTTGTACAGAAATGAATTTTATTTTGATACTAAAACTATGTATCAAATCACTCACCAGCAGTTTGGTTCATTCAGTAGCTGCATTTAGCAAAATCTCTTGTAAGGATTTGGGAGGAAATACTTTGGATGGGCTATCACCAGCAGGAGAGTGAATTTGTGTGGGGGGGTGGAGGGTGAGAAAACCTGGATTTGTGCTGGAAATGGCCCACCTGATGATCACTTTAGATAAGCTATTACCAGCAGGACAGTGGGGTGGGAGGAGGTATTGTTTCATATTCTCTGTGTATATATAAAGTCTGCTGCAGTTTCCACGGTATGCATCCGATGAAGTGAGCTGTAGCTCACGAAAGCTTATGCTCAAATAAATTGGTTAGTCTCTAAGGTGCCACAAGTACTCCTTTTCTTTTTGCGAATACAGACTAACACGGCTGTTACTCTGAAACCTGTCATTAAATTAAAACTCACACATCTGCCTGAAAAAATATTTAATTGCTAATTTTACAATATCTGTAAATGGAAATCTCTTTTTTTCAGTTCATTTACTTTTTGCATATTTGTAGAACTAGTTTTGTTGTTTGCTCTATACAGTCCGGTAGGTCCCGATTTTTACAAGCAGCTCTTTGCAGATGGACCCCTGAAAGAGAGCCCCATTGAAGGTCCATGTGGGCACAGAGCTGCTTGTAGGATCAGGGCCTGTGTGAGTTTCCTCTGTTTGCATGGGGCTTTGCAGAGGGGTTGGAGGGAGACACACACACACACTCACCTCTATAGCAACTGAAAGTGCCAGAGGCAGGTGTAGTAACAAACTACTTTTAACTCATTTTTTATACTGATTGGATTATAAGAGGACATTTGTCATTCAAGCATAATGTGCACATAAGATTATCTCCATAAAGTGTAGTATTTGCAAAGTAATTACAATAGAACAGATTATTGGAACATACTGATTATTTTAAATGTACAGCTACATTTTGCAGCGATACAACAAAACTGCTGCTGCACCAGAAGATGTAATATTGCAACTGCATGATTTACAGTTTTATGCCTATAAAATTTTCATGTCCTTAAAATTCCATCTTATCTGCAGTACTGATAGTTACAAACCACTCGATAATTTGCACATACAATTTTAACGTACTTGATATACTCATACTTTTAATCAGTATTTTTCTTTGCTGGAACAAACAACAATCCTAAAAATATGTACAGAATATCTATAGAATAGTCAGATAGCAGTTAGTGACTCATGCACCTGGAAGTAGAACATCAAATTCCTCCCAAGATTAAACACCAGGGCTATACTTCTATCAGCCCCTTCATAGGCATGGATTTCAGCAGACAGTCTGCCCCCTTTTGTTCATCAGATGTCAGTGAAGTAGTATAATTCACTGTTCCCTCTCTATGTATTTATGCTAATCAAGCCTATAATTATTCAACAGCCTTGTTACATGTTTTTCCCTTGGGAAGAATCTTTCTTATATTAATGTTCCTGGATATATCCTGCCCTTTCTGAACATGCTTGTTTTCTTGGCTCATAACATGGCCATTCTTAGTGCTACTGAAGTACTGGCCTCCTTCTACAGGCATGTTTGCCGCAGAAATGCATTCTAATTTGGTCTGTATTGATCTTCATTTCTTCAGAACAAAATGCAAAACTGTTTATGAAAACTAATTTGCACTACAGTCATCTAATCATTAGGGCTTATATATACTAATGTAGCATGTCTGTTAAGGTTAATGAGCATTACTCTATACTCCCCTTGGTAAGGGCACATAGACCCTAAATGCTTTCTCTCAGTTCCTCTTCATTAATCTCGATATCATACAATTATAGTTGTTGACCACTCTTCCCCTTCAAATACTTTTATTAACAGATTTTATAAAACCAGCATTTTAGTGTTCTGTGCTTGGAAAACAGACTGATGTTCATTATGACAAAAATAATGTCTTTTTCCATTGTAGGAGTACACAATAGATGTTTTCTTCCGTCAAAAATGGAAAGATGAGAGGTTAAAGTTTAAAGGCCCAATGAACATCCTTCGCCTGAACAACTTAATGGCTAGCAAGATCTGGACCCCAGACACATTCTTTCACAATGGGAAGAAGTCAGTAGCTCATAACATGACAATGCCAAACAAACTACTACGAATCCAGGATGATGGAACTCTCTTGTATACCATGAGGTATGTCTTTTTATCTGTTTGTATTCACAGTATTTATTTACATGGCTTTTCTAAGGAATGAATGCTTTATGGCTCATGCTTTATGCCTTAGTCCAACTGGAGAGATGGAGTCCACTTTCACAGTCAGTGCAATTCATTAAATATGTTCAAAGAAAATCATTTAAGAGTAAGTCAGAGGTTTCTGGAAATTGTTATGCAGTCGTTTTAAACAGGCCAGGACAAGTAACAGTATTGCAATAGAATATGGAAATAGGAAATTACACATCATTTTCAGTCTCCAAGTTACACCTTGCTTCACTTGTGGCCTCATGGATACAACTCTGGACTGGAACTCAGGAGACCTGTGTCTTAGTCTCATCTCTATCACTGCCCTGCTGGGTGACCCGAAAAGGGATCCTGGTTGCTCCGGTCAGCACCGCCAACTGGGATGTTAAGTCCGGTCAGTGGTGCTGCGGGTCTAAGGCAGGCTAGTTCCTACTTGGCACCGTGCTGCGCCCTGGAAGCAGCCAGCAGGTCTGGTTCCTCGGCGGTGGAGAGGCCACAGGGCTCCACACACTGCCCAAGCACCAGCTCCGCACTCCCATTGGCCAGGAACTGCAGCCAATGGGAGCTGGGAAGGCGGTGTCTGCAGGCAAGAGCAGCGTGTGGAGCCTCCTCCCCCCCCCCCCCCCCGCCCGCCCACCTGCCCCGACCTAGGAGCCGGACCTGCTGGCTGCTTCCAGGGCGCAATGCGGAGTCAGGACAGGCAGGAAGCCTGCCTTAGCCCCACTACACTGCTGACCAGGAGCCACCCAGGTAAGCCCAGGCCCCAATCCCGAGCCCCAATCCCCTACCTCAGCCCTGAGCCCCCCACAAACAGGAGCCCCCTTCTGCACCAAATCCCTCAGCCCCAGCCCAGAGCCCATACTCCCTCCTGCACCCCAACCCCATTCCTCAACCTGCAGCCTCCTCCCACACTCTGAATCCCTTGGCCCCAGCCTGGAGCCTCCTCCTGCACCCTAACCCTTCATTCCTGACCCCACCAGAGCCTGTACCATCCTCCCATACCCCAACTCCCAGCTCAGAGCCCCCTCCTGCACCCTCAACCCCTCATTTCTGGCCCCACCCCGGAGCTCGCACCCCCAGTTAGAGCCCTAACCTCCTGCCCCAGCCCAGTGAAAGTGAGTGAGGGGGGAAAGAGCAAGCCACCAAGGGAGAGGGAATGTAGTGAGGGGGGGCAGGACCTTGGGGAAGGGGGTGGGTAGGGGGCGGGGCCTCAAATAAAGGGTGGGGCTAGGGTGTTAAATTTTGTGCAGTTAGAAAGTTGGCAATCCTAGTTTAAAACCATTGTATAACAATTTCCAAAAATCTCTGACTTATTTTTAAATGATTTTCTTTGAACAAATTTAATGAATTGTACTGATTGTGAAAGTGGACTCCATCTCCCCAGGTACAGTAAGGCATAAATCATGAGCCATAAAGCAATCAGGTACATTACAGTCTTCCCCATACAGCTCTGCCAGAGCACCTTAATCCTGATTTGCTGTACAGCTGCCAAGCAGTTACACTTCTGAGTCTTCATAAATAGACTGCTAATCATATTGAATTATGTGATGGTTTGAAGATGCATAGAAAAGTTTACTAGGAACTAAATTGAGGCTACCACCATTTATAGTATTTTCACTTGTGATCAAATCAATATTTGAATCCATGTTTGTATTAACTGACTGAAATGTCAACCGACCAGAAACTTGTCTTTAATCCTGTGCGGCAAATCAAAGAAAATGCTGTTTCCACCCAATTTGAAGAGATTAGAAAAAGAGGCAGCTAATGTAAACCGACAGATTATGCCAAATAAAACTAATCATGCAGTTGTGTACAATTATAAATCAACTAGTTAGAGATACATTGCTCCTGAAGCTGTGAAATACATGTCTTAAACTACTGTAATTTTATAAATTCAGAACTGGCTATTGTACATGTCTCAAATTACCATATGATTAATACAAGCCTTCTGCTTAACTTCTGACTATGAATTTTGAGAAAATAAAGCTAAAGGAAGCACTAAACCTATGTGATGGAAATTAAGGTGCATGCTTTAAAATAGACAGTTTTGTTTTTCAGTCTGTGATTACTAGTATTTATTCTTTTCATGACTTACTATAGCTAGAGATGGTCTGTATTGGGGACCTGTCCATTCATGCAGTTTAGTGTTGAATCAAAACTAATCCAGATTAAAACATTTGGAATAATTTCTTTCAGATTTTTCAAATTACATTTGTCCTTGAGTTTGATGTAAGCATGGTGCTCAGGACATTCTATGTATTTATTGTTAACGTTTTGGCATTAGTGTGTGCACTGTGGTCAGCTGAGGAATGGGGAGAGCCATTTTTTCACTTTCCATTTAAGAAGTCAAAAAAAACCCCAAATGTTCAGAGGCTAGTGGAGCATATTCCTTGAGCAAATCCAGCTATGCTTTATGTGCTTTTGTAACACGTTATTGGGAGCCATATAGCATGTGCCTCTGAATATTAAGAGAAGAAAATGACTATGCAGAACAACCTGCCGTTATATAATTTATGTTTTCATTTAAATGGCCTTTCCTCATAGTTTTGAGGTCAGCTGCAAGTTTTTGATGTGATAAATCAATGTCTTCTGAAGGACCACAAAAAAGTGAAGAAGCAAGAGGTGATTTAAATTTTAATTAGTTTAATATAACACTGCAACTTCATCACCTTAATCAGCTTCATCTCCTTAATCAGCATGAACTCTGTTCATTTTTTGTGGAATTGATTTTCTTGTCTTGTTAACTGACTTAAACATATAGTGGTGTGTTGCCTTTTAGGCTTACAGTCCAAGCTGAATGTCCAATGCACTTGGAGGACTTTCCTATGGATGCTCATTCATGCCCATTGAAATTTGGCAGCTGTAAGTACATAGCTAGAAGTATAGCTGTTGGCTAATGAATATCTTGTGTGGTTCAACATCACTTTGTTTCACAAATTGTCATTGCCCAGGTTTATTAGGCACAGAAGGTTATACTGTATCATGTATTTTGACATGCTGAGATCTTTTTCAGTGATCTATCCAGTAAGGCATTTGAATAATTCCTGGACTCTGCTTTAACTAAAAATATTATAGGGCTAATTTACCACTGCACTGTTCCAGTTTTATGCTAGTGTAACTCTGTTATTTTCAGTCACACAGTGGTGAATCAAGACCTGTGTGTATGACATATAAATATTGTATTTATACAAAGTAAACTAAAGCCTTCTAAACAAAGATACATATTCAGAAATATATCTATGAAGTTTCTAAAGATTCTAACTGGCATACTTTAGAATGCAGTGCATTTTCTCTCTTAATGGTATGTGTTGTTTCATTCTTAGTCAGTGAAGGCTGCAGCAAATGACTTATTGAGATTAAAGTTACAGTATACATTTTGTAGTTTAATATGTAGGGTCTGATCCTGATCTCACACCACTTTTATACCAGCATAACTTTATGAACTTCAGTGGCATTACTCCTGCTATAAGTAAGATCAGAATCAGGCCCATATTTTATAGTAGCTGGGGCTTTTTAAATATTGTATCTCTCTCCTTGGTTTCTTGCATTTATTTTCCTTTAAGAGATAGCAGCAGATTCACTGCTGGGCACAAAACAGAAGGTGAATTTCAAGGGGTTGGTTACTGCTGTTTGATTCTCTGGCTGATTTCACACTGGCCTAATAGAGTACAAAGCAACCCCCACATTCCACCGGGTGGTAACTAAAGGGGTAATTTGGTTCATAAGCTAGGCAGTGTCAAAGCCCTGTACATGCCTCTGATGTGTCCCCTTCCCCAGGAGTGTATGGGGAAAAGACGTAGGAATAGGCTGCACTAGGTCCATGCCCTCTGGGATCATCTCCATGCGGGAGAATCCCCGGTTGGAGAGATACAGGGAGTTTTTATTGTGCCTGGTGAGGACTGAGTAGGGTCGACTCTTACAAGCCTACTTTGAATACATATCAAATTTCTTTCTTGCGGAAGTAATCTTTTGCTTTATATTCTAATTTAGCTATGTGTTACCCAAACTACGTAACATAACAACATAACCCCAGAAGTCTTACATAAAATCAACTAAGAAATAATAGCATATGGGTCTTGCAGCCAGTGCTGTCTGTGTGCAGAGAGAGCGCCCAGGATCTGGGGTACAAATAAATGCATATTTGCCAGGTGTAGTAGTAAAATAACAAGTTTTATATAGCAGTGAACTGGTCTGAAGACAAAGTATTATGAAAGGCTGAATGCCAAAGGGAAAGTATAAAACTAGAGGTAATCCCAAAACATGAAACAAACCCATTGAAATATATACTTGGACAAGGCTATCACTGTATAGCTGCACTTCATTTGTACACAGCGGTTTGAAACGTGTCTGTCTGGAACTGAATATGTGAGACTGAGTGAGTTTCTTCTGCTTTTTGGTAATTGAATTGTTCTGTGTCTGACAGTGGTAGTGCTTATTTTGTTTATTTGGCATCCTCCCAGGCTTCGGGTTCTGTAGGAAGAGGAAGAATTGAAACCTGTTCACAATATTTTCTCTTTTGAAAAGCTGACTCTCTTTTCCTGCAGATGGCAGCTCCCAGTGCTACAGAACTGCTGAAGTTCTCACACATCTTTGCGTATGCCCACTTTCCGTCTCTCTCTCTCTTGTTCTTACTCTTACTTTTTTCATTGTTTAATTTCTCTACTTTAAAATCATTTCTAGAGTCCCATGTATATTTCCATTTTTAATGAGGGAGAGAAAACAAAGAAAAAACTACTGAATAATTATAAAAACAAAGCTGAGTGCTTGAGGGCCTGTGGTTTACACATATGAGGACAAATCTTCAGTTGGTGTAAATCAGCATAGCTCCATTGAACTCAGTGTCGAACATTACTGTCTGGAATTTCTGTATGAGGAAAGCTCAAGAGAGTCTGGCTATGCCAACTAGGGTTCTTGGGTTCTTATCACGATCAGCATTATTATCAAAGGGTACCGACGAGCCGAAAAAAATCAGAATGGACACTTAGGGTATGTCTACACTACAGTAGAAGACCAGTGACTGGCGTGGGTCAGCTGACTTGGGCTGCCAGACTATAAAATTGTAGTGTAGAATTTGGCTTAGGCTGGAACTGGGCTCTGGTATCCGTCCCTCTTGCAGGGTCTCGGAGTCTCGTCTCCAGCGTAAGCCCAAATGGCTACACTACAATTTTATAGTCCCGCAGCCCAAACCCTGTGAGCCCGAGTTAGCTGACCTGGGCTAGCTGCAGCTGTGCTGCGGGTCTTTTATTGCAGCGTAAACATGCATCCTCTGTCTATCACTAGGAGGATCATCAACCAGCAAGACTGTTGCAATATCTCTGCCATACTCAGAACAAAAACCAAAGTGAAAGAATCAGAGAAATCATAGGATAACAGATGATACCAGAATTGCCTTACTTCATGCTTCTCAATAACCTAACCCTAAATGGGAAGGTTAGGGACAAGACTGTAATGGTGATTTGTCAGGCAAGAGACTTCCAGCAGCATATATGTAGGAAGCTGGCAACACACTATCCTTCAGGGAAGTGTTAAGAGTCTCTGCAATTTTGGTCTCTGCTAGATTTTATTAGCCATTAGCTCCTCCATGAGCGCTAGAGCTTTCTCAAATGAAAATGACTGAAACTCAGCTAGGTGATATGTTGTATTTCTTTCTCCACCTGCACTATAGCCACAGCATAGGATTTAAATTTACTTATCACTATCAGACTCTGAACATGATTTCTTCCATCAATGCTTTAGCCTCCTCTCTTCACGCCCCATTTGCCGATTGGGGATATCAAACTGGAAAAGTATGTTCCTTTCTTTGACAAAATAAATGTAAGGGACAGGATTATATTATTTCTTGAATTTTATTCCCCTTGGTGGTTTTATTTGGATTACATGGACAGTTTTTCTGAATCACTTGCTAAGTGTTGTGTACAGCTTCTATTATTGCAATGGAAATATCTTTCCCGTCTCGTGGCCTTTGTTCTGCACAAATCTCCCTCCTACTGTTTCCTTTGTACTTTCTCCCACTCTGCTCTTCATGTCTTGCTCAGTGCTGCACCCCAGGCTTGAAACACTCACCTACTTCTTGTATAATAAACAGCCCCAGGCATCCCATGCAGCAAGTGTTAAGCCAGTGTCCTAACAACACACAGAATAACACATTCACACTCTGTATGACCGCATCCACCTTTAAGGGAAGCTAGAATTGCTGAACATAATCATCTTTTCCTGTCTCCCAATCATTGAAGATGCATTAATGCTGGCAGTTTTAGTTCCTTTTATTTTTAGTTTATGTTGGCAGTGCTATTAGTTTTGCAATAAAGTTCCTGTGGGAGGGTTGGGGCTCCCCTGAGCCCCCAGAAGACCCCAATTTAAGTTGTTTATAATGTCCTTCCCCGTTTGCAGCTCATGAGGGGTTCTCCAAATAAAATCAAACAAATGAAAGAAAGGTCCTTTTCTCTCTCTTTTCCTTGAGCGAGAGGGGAATCAGAGTAAAAGAAAAGAAAGGCAAAGGTGGACTGTCTCTTAGGCAGTCTTTTGGGGTCACCCCTTTGGGGCTTGGCTTATCAGCTGGTATTGTGTCTTTAATTAGGGTCTACATACAGCTTCTTCTCTTAGGGTACCCTGCTTTTGAACTTGTCCAGGTGGTTTCAAGGGCAGTGAGGCCTGCGACTGTCTCCCTCTTGGTTGATCTGTCTCTGTGGTCAGCAGTCTCTGAGATGTAGCAATCTTCTTCCTGTTCACAACCCCTTCCTATGGTGGTGGTCCATTTTTAAGCTTCCCTGCTCCAGGCAGAGTAAGTCTTACAAGTGTGCCTGGTTAGTGCTGAATGAGCTCAGAATAGCTTGCTAGTCTCCTCTCTACAGGAGTAAGAGTGGGCCCCTTCATAGTGCTCCTTGGCAAAGTGGGTATTTTCCCTTTTGCTATCCTCTGAAGTGGACTGTGTGAGCAGCCCCAACAGTCTGCATGTCCCACTCCTTTCAGAGGGGCCCGGTTATGGAGTGAAATTTAAGGGAGAAAAACCAGGCCCAGAAACAGCAGGGCGCAGTGACTCTTGTTGCAGCGTTAGGCAGACCCACCATATTTAGATATGAACGTCAAACAAGCAGGAAAAGCTTGTAGCTCATTTCAGACTCCATAGATAAGCAGAAACAAATTTCCAGAAAGTTAATCTGTCCTACACATAACAAATCATTGACACAGGCACCCACTCCAATTTAGGCTTTAGGGCACATTTAATAAGTAATCTCCAATGAATATTTTTACAGTTTATAAACAGATTTTGCATGTAACTTAACAGCAATAATGTTCAGTTGGTTATATCAATGAAAATTAACAATATATAGTCCTGTGCTGCATGTATACTGTGAGGCCAGCATACTTATATATTCTCAAGCAATTTAAATATTATTTTTCCCTATCAGTCTTAGACTATGATGGCAGTTTTAGGAAAATAATTAAATAGTTCTCCTAATTATTTACGCCCTGAAGTTGCAAATCATGAACACTTTTTGTTCTAAAATGCTGACAAAATATTTTCTTAATATTTTCCATAGATGCATACACAACTTCAGAAGTGACCTACATTTGGACTTACAATGCATCTGATTCCGTACAGGTTGCACCGGATGGCTCTAGATTGAATCAGTATGATTTGCTAGGCCAAACAGTTGGAAAGGAGACAGTTAAATCGAGTACAGGTTAGTAAAATGCATTGGAAGAAAAGGATAGTTGCTTTATAATAATAAGCATAAGATGCTGATGGTATTATGTCATTAGACTGCCAAAACCAGTATTGGCAGTAATAAGATTACTCCATTTCAGTAATATTGTATATTATGAGCAGCCTGTAAAAACAATTTGCTAATTCCTTGAAGCTTAATGAAATTACAAGTGGCAGTGGAGGTAAACCGTTCCCTATCGCCGTTTCCAAAAGGCTCCCGTGAAACCTAATATCAAGGGTTTGTATGAATCTTTGTAACTCAAACCTTGGTTAAGGTGAAAGATGGGAAGTGTCATTTTCAGTCTACTACCTTCATGGTATGATTTGATTTTTTTTTCCTCCTGGACAATGGATTATTAGCATTGCCTATTGGTATGTCCCACAGGCTCATACATGTAGTTGACCCTTGCATCTGCATAGAGCCCTATTGACTTCAGTGGGGCTTTGCATGTCCACCAGTATCTGCCCACGTGTATGAACATGCAAGATCACCAAAGGTCTTTGTCATGGCACACAGTTTTTTCTTTGTAAATACAGTATAAAAATTCACTTCTAGAATATATTGTGCAGGACAAATATTGGATCCAAGTTTGCTCTCATTGAACCCCATGACAACATTTTCCTTGAATTCAGTGACAGTAGGATACAGCCCACAGAGCCAAAGTCAAAAAGTTCATTTACATTCAGTAGGATTTTTCTGCCTAAATAGTTTTGTAGACTTCATCTACAGCACATTTGTTTCACATAGATTTACCGTGCTACCTTTAATTGCCAGGAAAATGAATTGTCTATAGAGGCTAATAGTTCATTTTATAGGGTTTTTTGTTTTTCTCTTTCACGTACTAGGTGAATATACAGTAATGACCGCTCATTTTCACTTAAAGAGAAAAATTGGTTATTTTGTGATTCAGACTTACCTCCCCTGCATCATGACAGTCATTCTCTCCCAAGTGTCGTTCTGGCTGAACAGAGAATCTGTACCTGCAAGAACAGTCTTTGGTGAGTATTCTGAGGAACACATGGCATGTGCATTAGGCAACTTCTGCAGCGGTCAGTAAGCATTTCTGAAACCAGCTGAAGCCCATTTAGTTCTTTTTATAGGGTGGCTTGCCCTGTATGGGCTGGAGAGCCTGGGGCTAGCAAACCCTGCTGACTGAAAGAGTGGAATCAGATGATTCCCCTATTAAAAGCACTCAGAAGTGGCAAGCATGTGTGTGTGCTTAGGGAGAGTAGAGACTTTCAGGAGCGAGCAGAGTCTTGGGATTTGGGACTAAGACTCTATCTAGGAAGGGCTGGGGGTGGCCTGCTGAGGCTGGGGAGACCCTGAGAAAACATGTTTGTTGGACTTTGTTTTATTTTGAGTTTACTTTTTGTGCATAAACCCACAGCCCAAGGAGGGTTCTTTTGACCACAGAAGAAGTCTGTGTAAGGGGCCCTGAAAAGGAGGGAGCAGAGGTGGGGTTCCAGAGATTGACCTCTGGCTATGAAGGGTGCTCAGGAGGCAGAAGAACTTGTTACAAAGATCCTTTCTGATTCAAGTTCATTATAGAAAGTGACAAAGTGCTGTTGTTTGTAGTCCATAGACCCTTCAGGTGCAGGCTACAGGTCTTCTGACAGCCCTTTCACGAGAATTAGCATATGAAAGTGGCATACAGATATTTCCTTGACTTTTTTTTTTTTAAGGGATCAGTTTGCATATAAAGTAATAAGGTTCTAATCTTGAATGTTTTCAAGTTAAATATTGTATTTATATTGAGGTTTGGTTCGGAAAGATTTCATCTATACTATCAACGAGTGTTAGTGTGGTGTTGGTGTATATATACTTCTAGCTCTATTTATAAACTAAGCAGAATGGAAGTCCCACTTCATTTCAAAATATTGCAGTGTGCGAACTACAGTTCTTTTTCTAGTGAACATGTGCTTTTAGGCCAAATCCTTCTCCTTCAGCCAAACCAGAATGTGATGCAAGGAGGGAGGTAGTGAATGAGTTCAGCAGCTGAGATCAAGGAGTTCTGTCTATCTAATACACTTACATGCCCTCTGTTACTGAAGTATCTAAGTGCCTCACAATTTCGAACGTATTTATCTGCACCCCGATAAGGTAGAGGAGGACTATTATCTCCATTTTACAGATAGGGAACTAAGGCACAGAGAGACTACATGACTTAGAGTCATAGAAATGTGGGGCTGGAAGGGATCTTGAGGTCATCTAGTCCAGCCCCCTGTGCTGAGACAAGACCGAGCATACCTACTCCATCCCAGAATGATGTTTGTCTAACCTGTTCTTAAAAAACTTCCAGTGATGAGTATTCCATTATTTCCCTTGGAAGCCTATTTCAGTACTTACCTATTCTTATAGCTAGAAAGGTTTTCCTAATATCTAACCTAAATCTTCCTTACTGCAGATTAAGCCCATTACTACTTGTCCTACTTTCAGTGGACGTGGAGAACAACTGATTACTGTCCTCTTCATAACCACCTTTAACAGATTTGAAGACTGTTGTTAGGTCCCCCCTCAGTCTTTTTCCCTCTCAAAACTAAACATACCCAGTTTTTTTTAATCTTTCCTCATAGGTCAGGTTTTCTAACCCTTTTATCGTTTTTGTTGCTGTTCTCTGGACTGTCTCCACATTGTTCCTTAAGTGTGGCACCCAGAATTGGTCATTGTACTCCAGCTGAGGCCTCACCAGTGCTAAGTAAAGACCATTACTTCCTGTGTATCACATATGACGCTCCAGTTAGTACACCTCAGAATATTAGCTGTTTTTGCAACTGCATCCCCTTGTTGATTAATATTCAATTTGTGATCCACTGTAACTCCCAGATCTTTTTCAGAGTACTATTGCCTAGCCAGTTATTCCCCATTTTGTAGTTCCTTCCTAAGTGAAGTACTTTCCATCTTGGTTGAATTTCATCTTGCTGATTTCATTCCAATTCTCCAATTTGTCAACATCATTTTCAATTCTAATCCTGTCCTCCAAAGTGCTAGCTTGGTTCCATACACAAATTTTGTAAGCATATTCTCCACTTCATTGTCCAAATCATTAATGAAAACATTAAATAGCACCAAACTAAGGACAGACCCCTGTGAGACCTTGTTAGATGAGTCCTACCAGTTTGATAGCGAACCATTGATAACTACTCTTCTAGTATAATTCTTCAAGCAGTTGTGCACCCACCTTAGAGTAATTTTGTCTAGTCACGAGGCTGTGACAAAAGCCTTACTAAAATCAAGATGTATGACACCTACAATTCCCCCCTCCCTCCCATCCACAAGGTCATTAATCTGGTCAAAGAAAGGAATTAGGCTGGTTTGGTATGATTTGTTTTTGACAAGTTCATGTTGGCTATTCCTTATTACCCTGTTATTCTCTAGGTGTTTACAAGTGGATTTTTAAAATATTTTGTTTCACTATCTTTCAATGTATCAAAGTTAGACTGGCTGATCTATAATTCCTTGAGTCCTCTTTGTTTCCCATTTTAAAGACAGGCACTATGTTTTCCATTTGTCAGTCCTTTGGGACCTCACCCATCCTCCGTGAGTTCTCTAAATTGATCAATCACTAATGTTTCTGAGATTGCTTCAGATAGTTTCTTAAGTACCTTAGCGTTCAGAGTTCCATTTATGTCCTGCTAGTGTGATTTATTGATTTAGAAGTAAACCGTGCTTATGAATAAAAGGGAAAATATTATTACCCTTTGAAAATGAGATCACTTATTTGTCTAATATGGAGTTAGATGCCTACATTTGAAAATGTTAGCCAAGGTATTTTATGTTTCTGTAAGAATATTTCTTCTTTGCTATTCCATAGATATAATCGAGTATCTTTATAATAATATTTTCTACTAGCCTAGCATGGCATTGCCACCCTTACTTCTGTGCCGCTGATAGTGGCAGCACTACCTTCAGAGCTGGGCGCCCGGCCAGCAGCTGCTGCTCTCCGGCCACTGAGCTTTGAAGGCAGCAGCTGCCGTTCTGTTCGCTCTGCCTTCGCAGCCGAGTGGCTGGAGAGCAGCAGCTGCTGGCTGGGCGCCCAGCTCTAAAGGCAGTGCCAGCATCAGCGACAGAACAGAAGTAAGGGTGGCGTGGTTCAGAGGCAGATTAAGGTTTCCTGGGGCCCTGGGCCAGAGCAAGTGAGGGGCCCCTCCCCACCCCTTCTGTCTGCGGTGCCCTCCCCTGTTCTGCCCCTTCTGCCTGTGGTGCTGCCCACAGCCCCACCCCTTTCTGCCCTTTCCCAAGGACCCTGCCCCTGTTCCACCCAGGGGCCCCCAATTCTGCCCACCCTACAACCTGTTTGCTCCTTTCTGCCCCCCCGCCCCCCGAGCCCCAAGACTAGAGAAGCTTTGTCCCTGCACCATGGCCATGGGGCCATAGTGGGGAGCCAGAGGTCCTCTAGTCCCAGGGACGCAGTAGGGGTCCGGGTGCTGGGGCTTCCACTGCCACCCGCCACGGTTCTGCAGGGGACCAGGGTCAGGGCTCTGGGGCTCCTCCCTCCCCACCTGCCTGGCGCTTCTGCCAGAGAGCTGGGTAAGGCACAGGTGCTTCCCCTGCCACCCCGGAGCTTCTGCCAGGAACGGGGTCGGAGTACAGCAGGCTTTCTCTGCTGGAGGCAGGACTGGGGGTTGCTGGGGGACTTCCCTCATCCCATGGCTTCTGCTGGGGACGGGTGGGGTGGATGCTGCAGGGGTCTTCCCCCATCCCACGGCTTCTGCCGGCTATAGGATTGGGGGACACAGGGGCTTCCCCTGCCCCATCCGGTGGGCAAGAGAAGCCAGTGGCCTCCCAGTTGGCTGAGGCCCCTGGGCCTGGGCCCAGTGGCTAATCCAGTGCTGTACCCGTTGCTCTGGGAGGAGTGGCTACGGGAAGACTAAGGCAAATTTTGGGGTGGTACAGCTCCTGCGAGCTCCTCTAGCACTATTCCAATCACCTTCAGAAAAGGCAAAGTGAGGAGCATCAAAAGGAAGTTGCATATAATGTTTTTGCACTTCAGCTAGCTTTATTTACTGTAGTAGTTATCCACATGTCCAGTGTATTGAGGGCACTCTCGAGTATTCATATTTGTACTAGAAATTAAACTGAAATGAGTTGATATTGAATTCTAGGACATTGTGAGTCCGTCTCCTGTACACTGAATAGGAGAGGGAAGAAAGGCCATCCAGTCTGTCTTTTGGGGCCAAGGACCATTTGATGCTCATTTCTATGCATCAGTACTAATTTTTATTTTTATTTGATTTCTGATTTGGAGCTACATCTGTTAGTTCATGCATGTAATGCTAAGATATAGATAGGGTTCAGACTAATACAGAGCTTCTCAAAATGTTTACAAGGTGGAATACTTTTTAATAGCAAGATTTTCTCCTAAACCATCTCCTGTCCTATATGCAGTAGCGTAAACTACATTCCACTCCCATTGCAATCATATAATATCCCTATTGCAGATACACTACTTTAAAAGAATCACTGCCCAAGTGCAGGAATGGATAGGAGATGGGGCTGCTGCACAAGTATAAATGAGGGAAGTATTTGGCCTGGAAAACCTTTATTACTGGTTGTGAGGCACAAGAAAGGAAAAAACCAGCTTGGTTTTCAGATCACAGATTGGGTTTGCAGGGCTGACAGTTAGAAAAGACATCTTCATACTTATAAACTAAGTATATTTGACATAAAATCATTGAAACATTAAACATGAAATCCCACAATGTCATTTTTATAGACTAGAACCATATTTTAAACAGTAAAATTAGAAAATGCCAAAATTAAGGTTTTGTCTGTCACTGTTTGTGGCCATCTTACAGTCTGACATAAAAGAAAAGAAGCGTTTCTTGCCATTGATTTGGTGCCATATCTGCAACATGATTGAGAAAGGGTTAGGATATTATTGCCTGAGGTCAGGTGTAGTTGGAGACTGTTCATCTCCTTATCAACCTTCTCTCTTATGAAAGAGTGATTAGTCATTGGGCAATGGTTATGAGGCCTGTTGAGTTGGTAGCATTGTTCAGACTGTTGCATGATTGAAGGCAGGAGACTGCTTTCCTCAAAAGAGGTGTTGTCTGTGTTACTTACCAGAGGGCCCATCCACTCATGACTCTCACACCAGTGTTACACCAGTGTTTCTTCTCTTAAATTAAAACTTGGGTAATGGAATGGAAAATCAGACCCTTAATATACTGTTTAGAGCAATATGCATTCTATGTGCTTGCTAATGTACAGAAGTGAATTTTCTTCCATCTTTGTATAGTACATGAAATATATGTGCTTCCTTTTACACTAGTTAGGCCTGATTCCTCAGCATTACTGATTTTTTCAGTCATAGTAGGTCCAACAGTGAGAAATAGGTAAATTCTCTTTATACAATGCTTTGCCCTAGGGGAGACCTTATAATGCAGAAGGTTTTTACATTTTCATTAATCCTAATAATTCAAAATCTGTTGTCTGTTGATTGAAGAACAGAATG
Source organism: Lepidochelys kempii (assembly GCF_965140285.1). Classification (NCBI taxonomy): domain Eukaryota; kingdom Metazoa; phylum Chordata; order Testudines; family Cheloniidae; genus Lepidochelys; species Lepidochelys kempii. Next base: position 93,078,530 of record NC_136383.1, read on the forward strand.
CCACAGATTTCCACATTGGAAATCTGGCATTGCAATATAAATTCTCTTTATTTTTTTCAAAAAGAAAAGGAGTACTTGTGGCATCTTAGAGACTAACCAATTTACTTGAGCATGAGCTTTCGTGAGCTACAGCTCACTTCATTGGATCACATTGCATCCGATGAAGTGAGCTGTAGCTCACGAAAGCTCATGCTCAAATAAATTGGTTAGTCTCTAAGGTGCCACAAGTCCTCCTTTTCTTTTTGCGAATACAGACTAACACGGCTGTTACTCTGAAACCTACCTTTATTTTTTTCTTCATTCAGTCCAGGTTATACAAATGTGATCACTTGGACATCATTCAATTTATTGAATAGATAAATAAAAGTCCAGAAACCTTCATTAACAGCTGTTTGGTGATTTTGCAATTTGAATAGGGTTTGGGATGCAAAGTGTGCAGCTGAACATTTTAGAGGAACTGGCAACCAGTAGCAGTTTATAGAATGTAAACTAATGACATTTAAAACAAGATTAGAAAAGGTCACCAACAAATCTTGAATTAGAATTCTGAAGAAGCCAATGTGGCTTCAAGAAAATTAGTCTTCTCCAAACATTATGAATTAAACAGAACATTGTTGGCTGCTGTATATATTTATAGAGGAGTTCCTGTCATCTTATCTTTGAGAAGCAATTACTTCATTGATACCTGTGTATAATGAAATTGATTTATCTTAATTACCTGAATAGTAGTACAGTTTGTATGTATTACTTCTGAGTTTAAGGTGTGGTGTCCCCTTCTCTCTTTTGGGGAAGGAATCAAAAGTAATCAGCAAAGTTCTTTGAGCCAGATAATAGAAATCTAAGAAGGGAAATAAATGCTTGAACAAGCATTTAATGCATATTAGCATGTTTTCATAAAGAATTTATTCTGCATTGCACGGTGTACAGTGGGATAGCTCCCACCTGACACAACAGTATTGCTGTTGATTTTGTAACTATTGCTACCTCCCTAATAGGTGGATTCTAAAAATAGAAATATCTGATGTGTGGCCTGATGCCTGGAAACTATGTGCAATAAGCAATAAACTTCTAGAGAAGTCCTCTTAATCACTGCGGGGAAGAGAAGAATGGAGGTTTTCTGCCTAGCCTCCTTTTCCCTTCACAATCCTCTCAGAGAATGAGATTCCTTGCTTAGGGTCTGATGGGGGACAGAGACAGCGAAGGCAGAAGGGGACTGAACAGACCCACTCTCTGCTTCCTTTCCTTTCCCAATGGTGCTTAAAAGTACCTTGCCAGTAGAGGAAACATACATGGTGGAGCCCCATTCTGCAAAGCCTGGACTACTGATTTCCAGTGATGGAGGATCTTGCTGAGTTTCTGTCAGAATTCTCCATTCTTTGTTTGATGCTGATATTCCTTCCTGTAATCCTGTGAAGTTAATATTTATTGCTGCTCTTTTAGGGATCTGGTTTTATTTCCTCTTAGCAACTGTAACCAGTTATAACAAATATTTTTGTTTGTAATATTTGAATTGTGAGCTATGAGATGCTATTAGTAATTCTTTTTTTGTCACTGAGGCTCTTTTGACTACATGTCAATATTAGTGTGGATATATTTATCTCTGGTATGTGTACAACTTTGTATTGTTTCTTATCCAGAAGAGAGACACATTTTTAATGGCATTCCAGAGATGGAAGAGTTAAGGGTGCCTGAGTGTAACTTTGGTGACTCTGGTTGGGTAGGGTTGATTTACTAGGGGAATTGTTGGTGTATTTGTGTCAATGGGTGGATTTATATTGGTATATGGCTTTTTTCTATATATCCTGTTTTTTGTATTGTTTTGAGTATGGCTTTATCTTCCACTATTGGGGTTTCATGAAGCGCAAAGTATTTTTGTTTGTTTTCCCTGTTTTGTTCAGTGTTTAAATACAAATAGTAGATCTGAAAGTTTCAATTAATTTGTTGTACTATAATATTATCCGTTTTACCTCAGTGAGAAATTGACCAGCTTACCTCACTTAATAATTGTATGTGGAAGTGAGACAGCCACTAGCAAAGATACCTGCAATCTCCTGTTGTCCCCCATAGGAGTGAAACCACAGGCTGTACTTAGTCAGAATGGCTGCCAAACATGTATAGTCTTTGACAGTGGACACAAAAGACTACTCCTTGGAAAGTTAGCCATTAATTCTTTTCCATTGTTTGCAATGCAGTTGAAGCCAGGCTGACCTCAGAAAAGTTGACCATCCCTTGGATTCGCTGGTTGGGAAACTGGGCGGGAAACTGGGCAGGAAACTGTTAGGAGGCAGGGATTATTGGCACTGCAAATGCTCATCAACATGTCCTTTTTGCTATACTGCTGCAAAGTGATTTGACACATTCCATAAAGCAAACTAGTTAATTTAGTTGCCTCGCTGTGGGGTTTTCTCCCAAAAGTCTGATTGATCAAAAAATGAAAAAAAAAATCTGTATGTATTTTCAAGACTGTATCTTCAGACATTTTTCACCAAAATTTTATTTAAAAAAAAAGTGAATCAAAACTAGGTTACAAAGGAAAATTCTGCTGCCACCTTCCATATGGTGCATCTAGTATGCCACCATACTATATGAACATTATGTAAACATTTTTATAATTCTTAGAAATGTACTGTAAGATGTTCCTGTTCTCAATCTTATTCAATTTCAAAATTCAGTTAAAATTGCCGATATTTTCTTTTTTTCCACCCTCTACAGGAGTAACAACTGTCTTGACAATGACAACGTTGAGCATCAGTGCACGAAATTCCCTCCCAAAAGTAGCTTATGCAACAGCCATGGATTGGTTTATTGCTGTTTGTTATGCATTTGTATTCTCTGCATTGATAGAATTTGCCACTGTAAATTACTTCACAAAACGAGGATGGGCATGGGATGGAAAAAGCGTAGTCAATGATAAGGTAAATGATAATGAAACACATTTATATTTCCAGTCAATTCTAAGAAAGCATTTAACAGATATTTTGGTAGTTGCTTACTACTGAAAAATACTTGAAATTTCAAACCAATAGAAAGATTATGTCTTGTGAGATGAAAGTAGGTGTGGATAGAAAGATATTGTAAAGTGTGTGCTCAAATTGCCAACCTCTCGCAGAAATTGAACTGCATACAAGAACTTTCTCTAGCAGGCTGTCCTTGGAGAAATGATTATTGTGTCAAGGCTTTTGCCACATTAATCAATATCCTATTTGAGTCTCGTTAAATGTCAAAAATATAAATTCTGAGGTTACACCACATTATGCTCCTGAGTCCTTCATGTGGAAATGAATAAAATCAGAGTAATATTTCTGTAAAATATCTTTATTCAGATTTATTCAAAATAACTGTAACCCTTCTGCCCATCAGAGTTGGCAGCAAGAAGGGCCAGGTTCAGTATCTAGGGGTTCCATTCCAACAATGCAAAACCGGCTCGAGCCCCCACCCAGTGACCTGGGACAAATATATACCATCCTCGCTGGGCGCTTCCAAGAGGCAATACTTCCCCTCTCGCAAGCACAGAGTCTGAGTGTAGCAAAAGCCTTTTAATAACATAGAGAAACAATGTGGCATTATGTTGTGGAAACACCACCAACAGGATTCATAACACAACCCATGAGCAAAAAACCCACCCCAAGCAAATTGGGGCATGTCCTTTCCCTTTGGTTCTTGAGTCCAGCAACCCAAAGTCACAAAAGTCCAACAACCCAAAAGTCTCTGTCCCTGGTCAGGTTTCAGAGTAGCAGCCGTGTTAGTCTGTACTCGCAAAAAGAAAAGGAGTACTTGCGGCACCTTAGAGACTAACAAATTTATTTGAGCATAAGCTTTCGTGAGCTACAGCTCACTTCATCAGATGCATCCGATGAAGTGAGCTGTAGCTCACGAAAGCTTATGCTCAGATAAATTTGTTAGTCTCTAAGGTGCCACAAGTACTCCTTTTCTTTTTGTCCCTGGTCAGTGCAGCACCAGAGTTCGAAAGTTTATCTGCAGAGTTTTACCTCCCAACCTGGGTGGAGATGGGAGGGGGGGTTTAAGGGGTCCAAAGCCAATTGCCCCACCTCTCCATGCGGCTCTGCTCCACTCCACACTCTGCTCCACTCCACACTGCAGTCATCCCACAAACTGCTCCGCTTCACCAGCCACTCTGCTCTGCCAGCCATCCCATGAGCCGCTCCAGCTGTTCCGTAAACTGCTCTGCTCCAAGAGCCACTCTGCTCTGCCAGCTGTCCCGCAAACTGCTCCACAATATATCTTCAGGCTCCCCCACTACTTAACACAACACTCCATGATTTCAGCTCTTAGTAAGTTTAGCTCTTTTGTGATTTCAGCTTGTAGTAGGGGAGCCTCAGTGCTGGTGCACCATTGGCCCAAAGTGAATTCAGCTCAGCAGCCTGTAACTAGACTCCAAATGGAATCAAAATTAGCTCGGATATTCCACAGTGGAGAGAGGAGGAAGTGCAATTAGCGTAAGGGGCCCATACCACCACGTATTAATACCTGTCCTCAGCCTCTCTCAATTCACTGAGTTTTGGAACCCATGTTCCTTGCCTAGCGAGTGCTACTTAGTTGATGGCAAGTCCCTCCATCATAACAAAAGGCCAAGTATAGTTCCACTGTCTTTGATTCACATAATCAGGATAATAATTTATTCTTCCTGCCACAATAACAGAGAAACTGGGGATCCCACAGCAGCCAAAGTGACCATTTGGGCAGCTATGGGCTCATGCTAGGCTGCGTGGGTGTGCCTATGCAAATGAGATCAGCCCCTGAAGTTCTTTTCCACAACTTGCCACAACTCACCACCAGATGTCAGGGTAGAGCTCATCCTGACTCTGCTTACATCAGCTTCCTACACTTGCATCCATTACATTTCAGAACATTGGAGATACTGTCACAGTCACCCAACTTCTTTATTTCCTTATTTGTTTTATAGTTGTCCATTTCCCTCTTGTGCTTTATCTGCATCACTGTAAAGAATGAAGGAGTTATATGTAGGGTTTTATTTATAAATATAATTTGCCCCTCAGGTTATGTCTGATATTAACCTGCCCAAATGCCAGGAGTTAAATCAAAGAGGGTGTTAAGAGGAAGCAAACAGGAACCAAAATAGTGGCTCCTTAATGGATTAAGGGGGGTAAACTTTTAATTAGGGAATGGCCCTGCTTGGCTCCCACCAGGCTGCATAGTTTACTCATCATAAGGCTGAAGGCCTAGCATCAAAGGGGGTCCCAGAATCTTAAAGATGCTTCCCATGGGAATGAGAGGGGGCTGCCCAGGGAGTGTCAGGGAGAGCTAACAGTCAGACAAGGAGAGACACATAGGCAAAGACCGCATGCTGCAGGCAGGAGAGTCTGCTCCTCCCAGCTAGAGATGGGAGTTAGCTGGGTTAAGGGGAATTTACAAAAATGTTCAAGGAAAGATTAAAGTGTAGGTAAGGGACAATATATGTGTGGGACCCTTTGCTCTGTGTGCTTTCTACCTTTGGGTGAATGAATAATGCTTTGTTTTGAAGACGCTGTTTCTGGGTCACTTCAAACTTATATTGTCGTGGACACCTGAAGGGAAAAGGTTTACAAGTGCCAAACTCAACTGGGGCTGTTTAGCTAGCAGGTTGAGAAATCTGGGGTTGGGGAAGGGGCCTGCAGCCTAGAGACCCAGTCTCAGAGTGGCTGGACAGTGTGATTCCACTCAGAACAAGGTGCAGGAAGCTAGCTCTGTCACCTGAGGCGTGCACTCAAGAGAGGCTGTCCCTAACCATGGGACGTGCAATATCGGCAAATTCTAGGTGTTCCAGCGTGTTGTGAGCAGCAGTGCAAGTAGGGCGGTCTGCTCCAGTACACAGTACCAGCAAGATATTTATAGCTGGTACGGCGCACCGGAAAGAGGAGCAGATTGTGGGGCTGCTGGGCGGCCCCATGCTGGCAGCTCCTCCGGTGCAGCTGTACTGCCCCAGCCCTTCCATGCAGGGTCTCTTCTTTCTGTCCAGCAGCCAGCCTCACTGGTGGACAGGGCTGGGGGAGGTACAGCTGCTGGTGATGCTGCTGGTGTTCTGCTCCTTTCCCTGCTGGGGTTCCCGGGAGAGCCCTGAACCCCAGCGGGGAAAGGAGCCAAACATGGGGCTCCCGGGCGGCCCCATGCCGGCAGCTCCTCTGGTGTGGCTGTTGTACTGCCCCCAGCACTGTCCTCCTGCGGGGCTGGCTGCTGTACAGAGGGGAGTCTCCAGCACAGCGGAAGAAGGATAGAGACCATCCTTCCCAGCCCCAAGATAAGGGGGGTGGATCATGGGGCAGGGATGGGGAGAAGTAGGGGCCCTGGGCTGGGGGCGGGGTGTTGAGTCACATGGAGGGTCACATGAGGAGGTCATTTGCCCCTCCATGGAGGGGAGGGGCGTACCAGTAAGAAATGGATTCCACTTGTATCACTGGTTGTGAGGATCTTTGCAAAAAATAATTAAACTTGAATATGGGCCTGGTATCTAAATCCCAGAAAGCATGGAAAAATGCAAGCACATAATGGTCCTCTGACCAATTTAATTTCAGAAGATAAGGCCTGTTTAGTTTTTATGAATCTCGTACGCTACCTGAAATTTCTTCTTGTCCGTCTTATCATTACCCTAATCAGTGGCTTGGTCTGGCAAGGGTGCAAGTAAGTGCTGACCTATTAGTAGGACTTCTAAGCATGGTGGAGGAAGCTGAGAGTAGGAGGCAAGACAGCTGGGTAGGTTGGCAAGAATAGCCTGTTCAGACTAGGTCACAAGGCGTTATGCAGCTAGGAATGAGAGAAATTTTTTCCTTAGAACTCAGGACACATTTTTCAGTGGCTGGCCCATGTGGCTGCTCTCCCTCTGAGTTTCTTTCAAGTGCAGCTCATAAACACACTCCAGACAAGCTGTAGGAGTACTGGAAAATCATTAAAATGCCAGCACCGTACTCATGGTTTTTACTGATTTGGATTGCATCTAAACAGCTGTGCTCTGACCACAATGTGTCTCAGGCTCTGTTGCCCTTGGTCACGGCCACTTTCTCCCTAAGCCATCAGTGCTGAGTTTAGTGCAGTTCCGGTTTGTTCATGGTGCTGATCCTTGTGCACATTTGTCTGCACTATGCGGAACCCTCTTTGCTCAAGTTCTCAGTAACAGCTCTTTTTGCGCTTCTATTGGCAACTCTCATCAATCTGCAAGAGAGTCAAGAAAATGTCATTTGGGTCCCTGTGGCCATGTGGTTTGCTAAGGAAAGCGAGACTTCATTACAATCATTATTTTGACTCTGATTCAATTTGCTTAATGTTCAGTTGAATATTAGGCTTTCTGAGATATAGAGAGTAGGTGTTAATAGTTTGCTGTTCTTTAGCATTCTTCAAATACCACAGAGCACTTTACAAACCTTCATAATGTAATTAAGCCTGTGTGAGCTCCGAAGTATTCTCATTTTACAGATCAGGAAAAAAGACTTCAGTGAAGTAACTTGTTCAAGGTCACACGGTGAGACTGTGGCCAACCAGAAACCAGGACTTGCCAGTCCTGACCCTCCAGTCCTGAGCTCTAGCCTCTAACATACACGTTATCCATTCGGTTAATTGTAACCTCTTGTTGGTTGAAAAGCTCAATCTCAAATTTCTTTTTTACGCTATAGGACAACTTTCAAAGTAGGAGTCTAAGCAAGACTTTCAAAATAAGAACGCCATAATTAAACAGTTATCTTCATGCATTAAATAAGTAGTTGCATGCACAGAAACTTGGTTTGCATAAATAACTGCATATTTTGCACATGTAATCACCTTTTTTGTGCTTACAGGATCTGCATATTCTACAGGCACAACTTCGGCACTTGTTATTGAAAATATGGTCCTGTATATTTTACCCTGCAGACTCCTTGCCTATTGATAGCTTTTAGGCCCAAATCCAACACCCATATAAGTTAGTGGAAAGACTCTGATTGATTTCAGTGGGCACTAAATTGAATCTTTAGTTTCCACAATGTGACTGCCTGCCTTCACAAACAAGCTGAAATTAGTATATGTTCTATTCTTAGTGCCAACAAATGACATCTGAATGAATCAATGCAAGATTGAATCTTCAGTCACACCCTTGGTTTTATTGAAAGCATAGAGTTATAACACACAGTCATTATGCTGTAATAGCAGTAGCTGAGACACTATGAGACTTACAATATCTTGCAATGTTTCAGAGTAACAGCCGTGTTAGTCTGTATTCGCAAAAAGAAAAGGAGTACTTGTGGCACCTTAGAGACTAACCAATTTATTTGAGCATAAGCTTTCGTGAGCTACAGCTCACTTCATCGGATGCATACCGTGGAAACTGCAGCAGACTTTATATATACACAGAGAATATGAAACAATACCTCCTCCCACCCCACTGTCCTGCTGGTAATAGCTTATCTAAAGTGATCATCAGGTGGGCCATTTCCAGCACAAATCCAGGTTTTCTCACCCTCCACCCCCCCACACAAATTCACTCTCCTGCTGTGTGGGGGGGTGGAGGGTGAGAAAACCTGGATTTGTGCTGGAAATGGCCCACCTGATGATCACTTTAGATAAGCTATTACCAGCAGGACAGTGGGGTGGGAGGAGGTATTGTTTCATATTCTCTGTGTATATATAAAGTCTGCTGCAGTTTCCACGGTATGCATCCGATGAAGTGAGCTGTAGCTCACGAAAGCTTATGCTCAAATAAATTGGTTAGTCTCTAAGGTGCCACAAGTACTCCTTTTCTTTTTGCGAATATCTTGCAATAACTCTCATTATAATATTTCATTTAAGAAGTCTCCACACACCAAAATTTTGTGTGCTCTCAATTTATATATTATCAAATCCTAAACATACTTAGTTTAAGACAAAATTCCTGCTGAAGTCAACAGAAATTTTGCCTGAATTAGAAGTTCAGGATTTAGCTCATTTATTTTAAATTCTGAACAAAAACATACTCATATTGATGACACTTTGGCTTGTTGCACCTGTTTTCAAATCGCTTATACTCCATTATTGAACATCCTTTTAAAATGAAGTAGGTGTGGGTTATTTTCAGTTGTGTTTCTAGCTCATCAGACATTATTCACTTTATAATTTATTTAAGAAACAATATACCAGTAAGTTAATTTCATTCTTGTCATTTTTCAAGTCCAGTGCAGTTTAATATAATCCAATTGGACTGAAGTTAGCAAAGAGATCACAGAATATGAGAAATAATGTATATTAAAATGAGTGATGTCTGAGGACCAGAAACACAATGGGATGATACCAGACACCTACTGCTAATTGTAATGGATTCCGGAGGATCTGAAAACAGCTCAGTTAGCCAAAAGCAGTGTAGACATACCCTCAGGGACTCCTTAGATCAACAGAAGTTTGAATCAATTGAAAACATAAAGTACTTTTGATATTGGTGTAGAAGGGACAATGTGTGTGGAAACTTTTAACTTAATGTAAGAGTGTTTTAATCACCTGAATATACTGGCGTTATTGCAAATTTGGTGTCAAGTCCTGTACATTGTTGTTGTAAATAACACAGAACAAATGTTATTGCTGTCTCTTGATTTTATATTATGTAATTACTCTCTCTACCATACCCTCATTCAGTAAATGAGAGAGAATGTCAGCTAAGGAAAACTCCAAGTTGTGGTTGCTCCTGACCCAAACCTGGGTACAATATTATGTATTTCCCTAATAGGAGTGAAGCTAAGATTAACAGTTAATGTTTGCACAGTGGTTTGAATGTGTAAAGTGGTGCATATAAGTGCAAAATATTATATTATTAATAAGGAAGAACAGTAGAAAAAGTGACAGCGCATCCTTTTTTAACTCCTCTTGTTCCTAGTGAAGAATGAGACACCCACAACTTCAGGCATCACTCTCTAGATTCTAGAAATAGATCCTGAATCACTTACCAACAGATTATCTGCATGTCAAACAAATGCAGCTTTTCTGACTGGCACATTGACACTCCATTATAAATGATATAGGAAGACCATATGAACGCTCCAATCATCCTTCAGCTATTGCTTTAAATTAGTGTAAGAGTGTTCTTGCATGATCTCAGAAGTGGCAGCTGCTTAACAGCTAAACTATGCCTTCCCTGGGCAAAACAAGCAAAATTCAAGTGACCCAGCATCAACAGCGTGTCTACTCAGGTTATCATTCTTGATCTTAAATGCCCTTTCCTTATAAATAGGTTAGTTGACCTGTTCCCTATTTTATTTCTTACAACTCTCAAATGTACTGATGAGGAATCTAGCTCTGTTCCTATGTAAGTGACTACTGTAGGAAGTCATTCAGCCTTTCTTTCAGTATTGCTACCTTAATTCTACTGCTCATGAACTGTCCATTCTGAAATTCATCTTGTTCATATATGACAAGATTAGTTCTGTAAAGGCTACCTACCGATTGTCAATTGAAAATATTCTATCTTCTAACAACCTATTCAATAATTACAGTCTTCCCATATCCAATTGTCTAAATATTTGAAAATTAGAAATTGCATTCAGAACAAAATCATGTTGGGATTTTCTACAGTACTGCAATATCTACTTCCCTGAAATCATGTAATGACTAAAAATTAAGCTTTCAATATTTCAATTGTTTCTAATACAAAACCCACAATTTACCATAATATGAAAAATCCCATTAATGGGATTACAAATACTTTAATAGATTTTTTAAAAATCACGGTTCTTGGGTATGAAAGAAGGGATTTTTGCAGATTAGCTCATATGCACCTATCTCTCTGTTCTTTTTCTCTCTGGTTTTACACACCCTGACCCTGAACACAACACAAAGCTCAGCCACTTTCAGCTAATAAGCAATGTGTCAGGGTCAAGGAGAAATGACTGTGTTTACATTCCACTGAGGTTCTTCTCTAACTCTGGAGTAGGCTTGGAACTTGTATTTCATTGGGGAACTGAGATGGGGATCATAGGAATTTCCATAGTACATAGCAGTCCGCATTCACACTCCAGTCAGTACACCAATTCACACCATGCCTCACATGAGGTGAGAACTGGAATGAAACTCAGCCCTCCCCAGACCACCTCCAGCAGCTTTTTTTCCATGGAACATAGGCTACATCTACAGTTTACACCACTCTTGTGGTGTCTGAGGGTATGTGTAGCTACACACCGCAGTGAAAGGCAGGCTATGTCCACACTGCCGTGTGTAGCTGCCTAAAGGGTGATTGGTCTCTTGAAAAATTTAGCCTCTGAAGTCCAGATCCTGAACCTCCTTGCATGTGGTCAGACTCTTGAAGCTGGGCCAGTGAAGTCAACCTTGCTCTGTTCAGACAGAACACTTTGCAGGGTGTGGGCTTGTTTTCCAGGGGAAAAAATGACACAAGACATGGCTCAGACTTGTATGTGTTTACCTACATTTGCTCACTCATTCATATATCTGATTGACACCATTTTAGAAAAGGTAGATTATCAGGGTCTGCTATTACAATTGCTTTTTGCATAGTCAAAAAGATGAGTCACCATCAAGGAATATAGGCCAAAATATAGGGTTCGTGTAACTTAAGTCTTACAAAATTTAATATTAACAGAAATATTTTTTAGGTGGTTGGATTTAAAAAAAAAAAGAAGCCAATAAAGACAATTTTTTGTTTTTGGTTTTAACATTCCACTACGACATTTGCAACGCAAACATTGCAGCATTGTATTAGCACACAAGAAAAAAATGGAAATTATGTTTTCAAAATCATGTGGCAAGCAGAATGAAATACAAAAAGTAAGCAAATAGGAAAGATGGTGATTAGATTTTAAAAATGTGGGGTTTTTTGTATAACTTAGGAGCTGATCCTGCATAGTGCAGGAAAGAGAATGGAAGGGTTTTTTCGGCCACAGTTGTTGAAAAGACATAGCTGTTAGTTCACATCTTGTTCGGGTATCTATGTTATGGTACATAGACAGCCAACCTACCTTGTACAGACTACAGGTTTGTGTATTAAGGGGATGAAGGGAAAGGGTGTGGAAGTGGCCATCGGCAGGCCTCCTTACCCTTATCCTCACCCTCAATCCTGACCATCAGATCTGGGGCAGGGATAAGTAGATACATACCTCACGTAGTGATGATAATGTGAAGTAGGGCTGTTACTCACTAACAGATGTCTCTTCCCCAGGTTTTAGCCGTTGCAGGATTTTAAAATATCCTCAGCCACCCAAGCAAGCAATATAAATATAATTTAAAATATATGCGAGTAACTGGAGTATCTTAAATAATTGAATTATAGTAAGAGTTTGTATTTTTATTGGTGTGGAATTATGGGGTTTATGAGTAATGCAAACATTAGATTTGGGGAGGAGAGATGTCCCACTTCCTAATTTTTATATAAATGTACTGACAGGTAACCTTAGTCACCTGGCTGTGCAATCAGTCTTTAATTATCCCCTTCAGCAGTCATTGTAATCCTCCTTTCACTTCATTGTGGTGGGAACTGGGCATTAGATCAATGAGAGTGGATTGTATCATTCTCACCTACGTTTTATTTTGGTGGTGGCCCTTTTCCTGATCCATTCCCTGTTTCCTGTTTACCGTTAGCTCTGTCAGAACACTGGGCCTCAAGACAAGACTAGAGACTGTAATCCTTTTCTGAAGCTGGCTCCTACTCAATCAATCTAGGGAGAAGCCAGTCCTTCGAAGATATCCACAAGCATGGACCCTTTCTCCCCTGGAGACTCCTGTTGACTTCAGTGGGACTCGTGTGGGCATAAGGGCCTATGCTTGCAGATTTCTTTACTAGATTGAGACACTATTCTGTAGCTTCCATCTGGGAGACTGAGGGCATCGTCTACATATGCTTTGTCATTATAGTAATCACCGATATTTATTTTCCCATCTTCACTATTTTTAAAAACATTTGAAATGCTGTTTTATTGAATCTGATTTGGCAAATGTCCCATGCAGTAAATATTTAACTCCATGCTGTCTTCCAATAGAAAAAAGAAAAAGCATCTGTCATTAAGAAAAACAATGCCTATGCAGTGGCTGTTGCCAATTATGCTCCAAATATTACCAAGGACTCAGTGCTACCAACAATCTCCAAGAGTGCTACAACCACAGAACCCAACAAGGCAAAGCCAGAAGCCAAGCCGCAAGAAGCAAAGAAAACATTCAACAGTGTTAGCAAAATTGACAGAATGTCTAGAATAGTGTTTCCAGTCTTATTTGGTACTTTTAACTTAGTGTACTGGGCTACATATTTAAACAGGGAACCTGTCTTACTTGGGTTTGCTCCCTCAACCTAAAAGCTGAATTACACTGGGAATGTATAGCATCATTATATCAGTTAGGTTGTTTTGCTATGTACAGTACGACTAATAACTGCTAATCTGTGAACCAATATGTACAGAGTGTATATAGATATCTTATCCGTGTATCTCCAAAGGAGACACACAGTGTTTATTCATGGATCTGTAAACAGATAACACCCACGGCTAATATAGCCAACTCTTTAGAAGTTCTACCCAGGGGATTTCCTTTAAACTGGGATTCAAATGCACAGAATTATATCTTCTCCATACAATTAGAGGACAATATGGTCCTGCATAACTATTTAGGAACAGTATTTTCTTAATTTAAAGTTAAAATATTTTTCTATAAAATAACTGATTCTACTTTAATGGGATAAGCTGTCATTAAAAATGATTTTTTTTAAAAAAAACTTATTTCATACAATGGTAGTGCCCATGTACATATTATAGAGTGATGAGCTCAAACTATTCTGTTGTTCACAGCCATTTTGGAAAGTAGTTATGTTTAAAACTTAGTAAAGACTATTGGAATGCCAAAGCCATTAGTTCCTTACTTCAAGACCTGCTTTGAACTTGTTAATGAAGTATTCCAACTCATTTAAGTGAGCAGTGGTGAGCATCAATCAACTTCCACTAGAAAAACTTTTTTTTTCTCCTCAGTGTTTGTTTCTCTGAGGTTGCTGAACCAAGTTCTCCTTTTCAGCAAGGTCAGAAAAGGTTTTTTGTTTTTTTTTTAAATTAGATTGACATCAGGCTCATAAATATTGGTAATTGACACTCAGAAATTTTTCAGGGTCAAGTATATCAGAAATATAAAATGCTCTTTTTCCTGCTTCGTATTTACAGGAAAATCTGCCTTAAAAAGGCTTCCTCACATCTGCCCATAGAAGCCACTGTTTTCAAAGGAAACTGCAGTTTGGGATTGCAATCCAGGAAGTTGTCCTCATGGATAAGATTTATTGCTGCTTTTGTAAATTGCAACTTTACATTTCACTGACATCACTTAACAACTTTGTATACTAGAAAGGGTTTTGCTAAGATTTGAGTGTTATTTTTAATAAACTTCAGTGCATCATCAGTAATTGTCAATTATTTCATACACAAAATATAACAAAATTGGAGCTTCCATTTGCAATTTTATATGCATATTTAATGTTAGTAAAATTAATTTTCATCTGAACCTTTGCAAATATTCCTTATGCCCTGAAAGGCCTGGTAAATCATGGCATAACTAATAACTGTGCACTGTATTTAGATTTTAATATACTTGGCCAATCAAAAATATTTTGATTCACATATACATTAGCAGTTATTAGTTGGCCTTTTAAAATAGATACACCTTTATGATGGTGTGTTTACAGTAGAAACATATGTCATCGTATAGTGTCATTTATTGCAGTTTTGTACAGTACTTGAGTATAGTGCATAAAATAGGTATGTTCAAAGTTTGACAAACTTGTACAAATATTTCTAAAATGAATAAATGAATTATCTTAAGACGTGGAAACTAGCAAAAACAAAGAAGAAGAATCTAACATTGCTTTTTTTGCTGTTTAATTTTTCTTGTCTTTTTCTTTGTTTTTAATGTGATTCTATTTTGTGCTTTGCATGACAGTATAGATGCCAAGGTCACAAATGCATTTTATTAGTAGACTTTACAATGAAGACAGACTTGACTTTAGTCAAGCAAGATATTCCATACAACATCAGTAAAATAGAAGGGAGAACCACTGGTGAAATGTGTATTCCCTTCATCCCCTCTAATAAAACCATCTTTATTCATCAACGGTAGTTGAAAAACAAGCACTTTACTCAAAACATTAAAATAGAAATATCCTTATTTTCATATATATATTTATATATAAATGTAGATCTTCCATGTAATACAGAGATGTGTGCAATAGGGTGATAAAGTGTAAAAGGGTTGAAGGCAAGCAATAAAAAGTTTTTTCATGGTATAATTATACATTTTAAAAATGTTTTATTTGTAAATTATAAAAGATCCCTTTAATGTCATAGTGTCCAGGTATAACATATATACATATGTAGAATATTTGTAAATATTGGTCCAGTAGAAAAATCCTTTCATGTTTCTGTCTGTTTCTGGTAAAGGGCTGTGACTGTGTAGTATAGTGGAGGCCCAGGCTTATCTGCTCTCAGATAGCAGGTTGATTGCTGTTTTCATGTACCTTTGGGCATCCTACAATCTGATGGGGGCTCTCAACTCCCATTAACCTCAACAGGAGTTGAGGACTCTCAGCACCTCACAGGTTTGGGCTTATAAAAAGTAAGGTCTGTATTTACCCCAGTTACATCCCAGATAGCTCAGCAACGTTAGGTTTGCTGTCTCAAATAATGGGAAGTCAGAACTCTGCCCTCTAGATACATGAGCGGTGCTTAATTTGTGCCAGGGCTGAGCCCCAGCACCTCTAGGCTTGGCATTTCATAGCCCCAGCACCTCTGCGCTTGCTGTATCAGTCATGAATGTAAAAAAAAAAAAAAATGGCTTGAGCACTGGCACCTCTTTCATTGCAAATTAAGCACTGTATGTGAGTGTGTCCAGAGGTCCATTTGATTGTGTGACGGGAGAGGGCTGTATAGTTTTTTTTTACAGCTACACACATAAAGGTATCTGACTTACAGAATCAAGCAAGTCCTGTCTTCACTTGAGAAAAATAACGTGTTTAATTTATAGCTGCACCAGGACTGCGGTAAATTGTGCACCCTCAACTTCACAGAGGGGCTGCTCCTGTTCCCACCTAAATCAATGGGAGTTTTGGGAGCAGAGTCAAAAATAATGCCTTAGGAGCAACTATTTAATGCACTGAACAGTCCCTCTAGACTTGTGCAACACCTAGAGTAAATTGCATAACCACCAGACCTTTATCGCATACTTACAACGTAGAGAAACAAACACCATGTCAATGCAATCTATGTGCATAAATATGCTTTCAGAGAGCTACATGCAGTCAGTGGGATTTGCAAGGGCATATCTGAAAGCAGTTTCAGCTTGAAGCCTTGTACAGTTGGTCTAAATTTAATGTTGGCTTCTTTTGTTTATTGCATTTTAAGCAATTTCTATCAGTTGTCCTTATAATTCCAATGTTAAATCATTTATGATGATGAAAATGACTAAAAATAAAACTGGTGTGTTCTTAAGAGTGACAACTGTATAGCTTTCAGAGTAACAGCCGTGTTAGTCTGTATTCGCAAAAAGAAAAGGAGTACTTGTGGCACCTTAGAGACTAACCAATTTATTAGAGCATAAGCTTTCGTGAGCTACAGCTCACTTCATCAGATGCACATCTGATGAAGTGAGCTGTAGCTCACGAAAGCTTATGCTCTAATAAATTGGTTAGTCTCTAAGGTGCCACAAGTACTCCTTTTCTTTTAACTGTATAGCTGAATGCAAAGATTTATGTGAACACAAGTACCCAAACATGAATTTTGAAATGCCAGCCTTAGGGGGTTTTTTTAATTCATTTTAGTCTGTGGCTAAGATTTTTCAAACCTTAAAAGTTAGGCTCCTAAATTCATATTTAGGCACCTTCATAGATGCTGAGCACTTGGCATACATCTACAACATGGGGAAAAAACACATGGCTGGCCTAGGTCAGCTGACAGTTGCGGTGTAGATGTTGGGCTAGAGCCTGAGATCTGGGACCCTCCACTCTCCCAGAGCCCCAGAGCTCGGATGCCAGCCCAAGCCCAGATGTCTGCACAGCAAATTTTAGCCCCACAGGCGAAGCCTTGTGAGCCCGAGTCAGCTGACTCAAGTGAGCTGCGGCTGTGCTGCGGGTCTTTTATCCCTGTGTAGACGTAGCCTTGGAAGCTTGATCAATTTCAATATGATTTGTGGATGTTAAGCACTTCCAAAAATCAGCCCACTTTTATTTATAGATGTAGGAACCTAAATTTGAATGTTTGGCCTAACTTCTGTCCCTTTCTAGTTTATTCCCACCCCCTCTGCCCTCCCAGGCCATCCTCCCAAGCCTTCTGGTATTGCATTTCTTACGTGACCCCACAAATAAATACACTAATAATTTAAAACTATAAAAAAATAAATAAAATGGCCTAACACTGTGGTGACTTGCACTGGGCTCAACATGGTTCCAAGCTAGGGTTAAAGAATAGCTTTTCGATGTAGGGACTGCAACATTTACTCCTTGATGCATAAGGCTAGAGAATAGTACCCAAATATTAATAGTAATTTGGAATTGGGGGTGAGAAAATATAGAGAGCCCAGGGTTTATCAGTCTTGGCATCCTCTGTGGTAGTCTCCTGTCTTAGTGTGTCTGTTGTAATGCACTGGCTTCCAAACATTTTTGTTGATATTTTTAAACAGACAAAGTAACTTTACCTTTCATTTATATTTAATGCAGCTGCGAACTCCTGTGCTATTGTGATGTTTTATTTATGTCCTCATGTTCTCCCAGCTCTTTAGTGCAAATTTTTGGCCTTATTCAAAATGGCCACCATGTCCTATTATTTCAATTGGTGTGACGTTACATGGGCCCAGATATTCACAGGTATTTAGTCTCCTAACTTCCATTGATTTCAATGGAAGTTAAGAGTCTAAATATCTTTGAGGATCTGAGCCATGACGCTCTCAGGGAAAATGTCTGCCAGGAAGGCTCTGTTGTAGTTTGGAAACTAGAGGAGAAACTACGTGCAGTTGGGGGAGGTAAGCAGAATTCTGAAGGGAGTGCAAGAGAAGAAGGAGAAGGCTGAGGGAGAATGTGAAGAGAAGGGGACTGAAGGGGAACAGAGGCAGGATATGGGCTCAGGAGACTGTGGGTACTTGAAGTGAGAATGTGAAAGGGACAGCAGAGTGGTTGAGACGTGTGGGGAGCAATTGTGAAGAAATGGGGCAGCGAGGGATAGCATAGCAACTCCACTTCTCCAGAGGAGACGGTAAGTGGAATCCCTTTCTAAAGAGCCCTTGGGAAAGCTTACATACCTTTGTGTGTGCATTTGAGGTTGGATTTTGAACTTGCAGTTATCACACACCAATTGTGGGCAGACAGCTTTGCACTAAAGGCTAAAAGGCAGATCAGACCCCAATGGATTTTTGTAATCATGATTTTTTGGTGATCTGACTCATAATCTTGAATCCTCTGGATTGGCAATGCCACTAACCACTTCATAATGTGCTTAATTTTGTGCTCTTCCATCTCTCTGCAACTCCTGAAAAGAAAACAGATATGTCAGGAATAAAGTAAATCCTGTTAGTTCCCAATACATTTTCCTCAGGTTGTATGTAATGCCTTATTTTGAGGGCCTAAGTGGAGCCTCAGAGGTGCATTGGCCCTCTGCACAATCACAAATACCATTATTTGCACTTTTTAAGAAATCTGCACTCCTAACTTAAGTGTTTATGTGAAAAATAAGTCCATATCTGGATATGAAATTATGATCAGTCCCAATCCCACTTTGAGTTAATACATGGCCCATACTGCCAAAGTTCAGATCAGCAGAACAGAGCCATGAAACAGAGCAAAAGAAGATGATAAAGTGAGTTTTATCAGCAGAACCAGGAAAATTATTTAATTCTTCTTTCAAAAACAGCAAGTAGAAGGATAAGTGTGCAAACATAGGAACAAGTCTAAATAGAGTTCACTGATCAGGGCTTTATCATTTGATATCACAGAAATAAGGAATTCTAAATTTTGATTAAAGATAAGTCTTTTGCAAAACCTAGAATCATTAATCAAATTATGTTTACCTGAAAAACTATTACTAGTTAGGGTTCCAAATAAGGGAACCCATTAATTTTAAAATATCAAACATTTTTCCTCAGAAACTGTAAAATGTGTCTTCCATTGGATAACTAATTCTCAACATAATTTTATGCTTTAAAATACTTTCTGTTATGCTAATTGTATTATATATGGCGGGAGACTTTTTTCCTCGTTATTGTAATTAAATCCAAATCCCTAACAATTGGAAAATATGGTTTTATTATCCTGAATTTAGATTTCTAAATTACAGCTTCATAAGGATTTTCAGGAATCCATGAGTGAGCTGATAGATTCCCCCTTCACAAATAGGGGTGCAAAAGGCAAACATTTTGAGACTTAATTTTGGGAATGGTCCATACTAATTGCATTGATAGCTTGTTTTGCTCTGCTTCTATTGTTTAAGTATTTATCTTTCACTTTATTTTCAACTAAACCCCCTTTATTTTTAAACTTAGTTCATGCTTCTGTGATCAGAGCCACTTGGTGGATCCTTGTGCCCATGTGGTTCTCAATGCAGGATTGGGGCCTTACTTGAGAACTATTCACTTTGAGGGCCTGATCTTGCTCCCATTGAGATCAGTGTCTAAACTCCCATTGATCTTAGAGGACTTTGATTAGATTTTAAGGACCTGTAATGCACTACAAAAGTCAATGGAAGTCTTTCCATTGTCTAATGGAAGTCTGATCCAGCCCTCCCTGAGAATTCCTCGATTATTTACCTTTTCACACTGAGAAGATGAACTTTTAAATAAAGGAAGCAAATATATTTAAAATTGGGCTTTGATCATGCCTGTTTTACTCCCAGTAATGTATTAATGTTGGTTTAGGAATATTGTGAAAATACTGTGGATTACAAGCGGGGAACAACACTTGTGAAAAATAATTTGAAATGTGTTTTAAAATATGCAAGATGGTTCATACCCTTCTCTTAGTGCTGGTGTCTACATACACACTCTCACAAATATTTTTATTCTGTAACTTGATGATTAATTATTTAAATTAAGCTGTACTTTGAAATGTTAATTGCTTATTTTACATAACTTTGTGAATTCTTCACTCTGTCAGCTGGCCTGGGGCTCATGTATATGCATTAAAGGTGCTCAAAGATTTCACTAACTGATTTTGTAAACTGTTAAAGGAAGTAAGCTTCAAGGGTCATCTTTGTTTTCCATCTTATGGTTTTAGGCTTTTGGGGATGGATTCAAATACAGAATGGGACAAGATATTGTTTTGATCCGGTGGTTTTGAATTTAGATGTTCATGTTGGCTGTATTAATCAGTTAACAGGCTACTGTAGATTAGCTTTAGAACAGAATGCAACTTAGTACTTTACAGCTATATATTAGAATACAGATGTACAGTTCACACAGTATAAATTATTGAATAAATAATATCCAGCTGCTAAACAAAAAACTTCCACACATAGTCACTTTACTCAGAATTGTTTGAGGGCACTTTACATTTACTTATCGAAAGTGATCACACTAAATATTAATGCACGTGCATTTACAAATTCAAGTTTGATTCAGAGAGAAATCATTGGTAGTAATTTCTCAACTAAACAGGAATCAGAACATACCTAAACACTTGATGGTAAGTGTATTTCAGTGTGTCACCAGGGCTTGAAAATGTATAGGAGCTTGAAAAAAGCTGCTTAGTATGCATTGCTAAGTAACAGGAAATAATAAGAATGGAGTTGATGCATATAAAAAAATAGTCACAATTTTAAATATAAAGCACATGCACAATAAAGAAACTGCATGTTAAATGTAAGTATACTTAACCTTGAACATCAACATCCTATAAAAACTTCTGGGTGACAGTTCACTTAGCTATTAGGTTTCATAGTTATAAATAAGTAAAGGGGATGATAATATTCTGTAATTTGTGACCTTGTTTTAACTGGACAGAGTTGTTACTTTTTTAAAAGTCTAAAAGAAATAACTTGACTTATGTTTGAATGTGTCACTTTGCTTGCTGTTAAAGAATATTTATTAACCACATACAAAATATTGTTTAACATTATCTTTTTGTACTTATTAAAAGTTAATTTAAATATACCACATTTTGTTTTGGTTGTTTTTAATTGAACAGCATAACTGTTTGACACTGCTCAAGACTTTTCTCTACAAGTGAAAGAATTTTAGCCTCTGCAAGGGTGTTTTTAGTTATAGATGGAGTTCATAGCAAAAAAATAATATTTTGGAAGAAAAACATTCTTTGGGGTTTTCTGATGTTATTTGCTATTTCATTATGGATTTTTTTTTTCATTTCAAACATTAAGCTTGTTGTTGTACGCCAACACATTGACTCAAAGCTTTCATTAATGAGGGTATATTAAAATTAGTAAGACTCTAATGGGAGCGGGGTTCCTAACTTTTTAGCACTCGCAGTCTTAAAATCACCAACAAACCCATATTGCAGAATATTTTGCAGCTTTTGGTTTATTCCCAATCTAATTCACTATTTCAGAACAGACAAAGCAGCAAAACATCAATGCAACAACTGGACCAAAGCTTAGATTCTATAACAATCTAATACTATATTTATCATCTCTTAATTTGTTGCATCATATCAGATTATATAGAAAGTCAGATTATATATATACAGATTATATTACACAGTAGTTCAGCACATTATGGATGTAACGCTATAAGAAATTGCATTTATATCACATTTATTTATATTAGTTAATATTATTTAACATTTGTATATATAGTCACATAGTTGTGCATGATACTTTACATAGAAATAATAAGATGCAGTCTGCCCTGAGGAGCTTTTACTGGAAGGACATTAGCTTGCAAATCCATATGTGAATAAATAGTCCTGTGATTTTTAGGACTGGATCCTGCGCTGAGTATTGCAAGATAGGATGCAGAAGGAGTTGACATATCCCAACTAAGAAAGGTTTGCAGCTGGAATCTCATCACTGAAAACCAAAAAAATCCTACACTTGTTCAGTTAGAAGCATGGGCAGGGGATAAATGAGGGGGGCAGGTGACAAAGATAAACAGGAGCCTTGGGGCACCAGCTGTATCACTTTGCTAGTTGGTGCAGGTGAGTGACATCATGAAAAAGACCCAATGGGAATGAGGCTTTGAACAATCAGTGTCCCCAGCCATGCTAGGATTCAAATGTTTTTGCCAATGTTCTCATTATCCACATACATGGATAATGAGAACATTGGCATTTATATTAGATGTCTTTGTTTTTTTTAATATAAGGGAAGAAAGCTCTCAATAATCAGTTTATTCCATAAATTGATGTGGGGGAAGTGTGGACTTAATGAACCTTCTTCAGAAGCATTTTGGCTACTGGCAGAGACTGGATACCAGATGAAATGGCCCACTATAATGATCTAGTGTGGTAATTCCTGTGTACTCTGCCACCCTCTATCTGCCCATGTCCATTCTTGTCTCACCATTACTGTAACCAGAGGCAGGAAGTAAAATGATCAGAACCTTTAATCCTGTTTGTTATTTGGACCAGGAAGCTTTTCGTGTCTCCAGATCACATTCAGCAATGCAGGAAGAGCAGAGGACAAAAAAAGTAAGTACAGTATTTTGAGCTTAAAGGATCTCAGTGGGATAGACCAGGGGTCGGCAACCTTTCAGAAGTGGTGTGCCAAGTCTTCATTTATTCACGCTAATTTAAGGTTTCACGTGCCAATAATACATTTTAACATTTTTAGAAGGTCTCTCTCTATAAGTCTATATTCTGTAACTAAACTATTGTTGTATGTAAAGTAAATAGGGTTTTAAAAATGTTTAAAAAGCTTCATTTAAAATTAAATTAAAATGCAGAGCCCCCTGGACCAGTGCCAAGGACGTGGGCATTGTGAGTGCCACTGAAAATCAACTCGCGTGCCGCAGGTTGCCTACCCCTGGGATAGACCTTAAATATTTCAGAAATGGTCACCCCACATCTGCAACTGCAACCTATCAAGGCAAGTAGTGCTGCTTCTTCAAGTAGTGTCCCTATGGGTGCTCTACTGTAGGAGTGTGGCTATGTCCCTGCACTGCCGATCAGAGAACTTCAGTGGCAGTGTCCATTAGGTCCGCGCAGGCGTGGTGTCTCTTTGTGCTGCGCCATGAGGTTAGTCAGTGTGTGCAGGCTAATCCCCTCAGTTCCTTCTCAATCACCCCTGGCTAAAGACAGAAATATTCGCAGTCCGCTAGGACCATTACTTTGGATTTGCATTTCTAAAGTTAGCCTCCTACTTCTTAGTTGTAGTTCTAGCTGTAGCTTTTTCTGTTTCCTTATTTTTTCCCCTTTAAAAAAAATGAAGAAAGGACTAGTTTCTTTTTTTTCCTGCTTCTTTTCCTCATTGACCCTTCTCCCAATGGGGAATGCTGGCTCACTGGGGTTCAAGAAATGCCTCTCTCGCAAAGAGGCAATCCCTGTCAAAGACAAGCACTCCCAGTGCATTTTCTGCCTTGGGTTCGGCCACTTTCAACAAAAGTGTGGCCTTTGCCAGCAACTCAGACCCTGGTCTCATAAGGATAGAGAGCTAACACAGAAGATTATCTTCATGGAGGCAGCTCTCTGACTCTCTCCGGACATGCACCATGAGTCAACTGGCAGATGTCAGTCTTCCCTGCAGCTTCAACACCTAAAGGCTGTCAGGTGAAAAAACAAGCTGCTGACCCCTCTCATAAATCATTGAAAAAGAATGTGAAGTCTTCACAGTGAGCACTGAGATAGCCGCAAATGTTCTCCAGCACAGTCAGTATCCTTGGTAGCTCTGGCACTGAGACCTTCTCAATCCCGTATCTATGGCTCACAGAAATCCTCAGCGGCAGGTACCGTTGACAAGCCCATGGCCCCAAAGGGTATGGGCACAGAGTCAATGACACCAAGGGACAAGGACAGGGGAAAGCACTCCTCTAAGAAGGCATTACCGGAACGTGATTTTACATCAGTACCATCATCGACACCTCATTTGGCACCAAAGTGACTAGTAGAGACAATATTTTCGTCTCCCCCCAGTACTGCCAGTGGCATCGAGTCAGTCAGCACTGCCAGAATTCCAACGCTCTAACGACCTCCATGTATCAGACTTACTGGAGTCTCCTCTTCTTGGTGCTGGAACCTCCATACCAAGTCTTTGATTGGCACAGGCATCTCCCCTGCTGCCCTGTCATGCTCCCCCTCTTTAGTGAAGATTCAGATAGTGAACCTGAGGAGGTAGCATCACAGTACTCCTCCCAGGCTCCTTATGGTGCCCAGTATCAACAGGGTCCTTGAGCATACCCTCAGATAGCCCCATCACCACCATCTTGCTACGGTCACCCATGGGCACTACCACCTCCCCAGTGGCCATACTGAGATCCATGGACTACATATTGGCACCATACCTCTCAAGAATCTAGCCCCACCCAAGAACCCTCAAGGCACACCCCTTTGGACACAGCTTCCAGAGCTTCAGAACCTCTGGAAGAAATTGTGGAGGAACATGAGGGTGCAGTTGAGGAAGCAGTGACCCCGAGGACTATATTCTTCTCTTCTCTGGATGAGGCCATCATGCCTCCTCCACCATCCCTGGTGGATGACATTTGCCTTTTCCAGGACCTGGCAAAGAGAATAGCAGACACTCTCCAAATATCACTGAAGGAAGTCAAGGACACCCACCATCATCTCCTTGACATATTCCACTCATCCTCTTTCTCAAAGATCCCCCTACCCATTAACGAGGCCATTCTGGACCTGACAGATCCCAGTGTCAGTGGCACCTACCTGCAAGCGGCAGACAAAAATATTATGTCCCAGCAAGGCAGTCTGAATTCCTTTTCTCCCACCCTCCACCCAACTCCATCATGGTGGAAACTATTAACTCCCATGGCCGTCCACACCAGATGAGGTCCACTCCCTATGACAGGGAAGCATTTGGACATTTTTGGGAGGAAGGCCACACTTCAGTTTCAAATTACCACTTACCAAACCCTCACAGTGAAATATGATTACATAAATTATTCAAAATGGAATGATTTTATTGAACAACTGCCCAAGTCGCATAGTGACCAATTAATGCCATCATTCAGGAGGCACATGTAACCTTTTATTTTATTTAAAATGAATTTGGCAATGTGGTATTACACCTCCATGGGTTCAGCTCTGGCGGCTACAGTTTCAAGCTTAACAGAGTGAAAGTCACCTCTGCTACTTGCTTCAGATTTAGAGTTTCTAGGAACGCATAAAGACCAAGGGTAGTGACCACACATACATTCACAAGTACAAGGTCTATCTGTTTTACAAGTTTTATTTAAGTTACTATTAAAGTTATGATTACCCAAGCATATAGCAATTCTATACAGCCCTCCAGAAGGGACACTGCTTGGGAGTCACCTACAGTGGAGCACCCACAGGGACACTACTAGAAGAAGCAGTTGTGCACTCACCTTGTGCAGGAATGATGGTTCTTGGAGATGTGTGTCCCTATGGGTGCTCCACAACCCATCATCTGCCCCTTTACTTTGGAGTTCCTGTCAATGACTCCGTGGTACAGAAGGAACAGAGGGGGGTTAGCCCGTGTGCACTGACTAGCCTCATGGTGCAGCACAAGGAGAGAGAGGCACATGTAGGCCTAACAGACCGTGCTACCGAAGTTCTCTGATGAGCAGCACAGGGACGTAAACACACCTAGAGTGGCGCATCCATAGGGGGACACATCTTGAAGAACCATCGCTACTGCACAAGGTGAGTGACTTCTCCTCCTCTTCCAAGGGACTTTGCCCAAGGTGAAACCCGCAAATGCAGGGAACTGGACTTTCTCAGTACTTGGACCAGAGCTATGGAACCTTCTTCTCCAATATATTAGCATGACCACAGATTACACTACCTTCAAAAGAATATATAAGAGCCATTTGTAAACACCCTGCTCTGAACAGAATATATACATGCTGTATGTAGTCCAAACTTATTCCCTGAGGTTTGACTTTACAGGTAACTTACATAATATAATACCTAAACATAAACTCAACTTCAAGTTTGGCTGTTAGAGTTTTCTCTGTGACACCTCCTCTGCCCCAGTCCCTTGTTTCCTGAGCCTCAAAGAAATATTGGATGGAGTGACAAACTCCACCTGTCAGCATGAATCACAGAAATTACCGTGCATCTTTATGAAGGCTTCTAGCAACTGAGTTTAGGGTGATTCAACAAAACAACCTTTCATTCTCACACAGGGACCCTAGCACGTGCTATGTTGACACACCATGATTTTACTTTAGCCTTCCCACAGTAACTCCTCTGAAGACAGAAGAAAAGAAGGCAGGGTGGAAGAGGAGAAAAATCTTCCTTGTCTACATAGACTCTCATTGATCCGGAGGTAAGGCCTACAATCTGACTGACTGCATTGTATAACTTTGGTTGCATTCAGGAACTTTGTTACCATGCTCAGTTCCTGATGTAGGAACCAGAAGAAGATTGGATAGGTACCCAGAAAAAAAAAGAATAAGGGGGGAAAATGTTATTCAAACTCTTCCAATTCTCTAAAATGGTTTTTGTTCAAGTTTCGCTTGGAAGTTTGAATTGGGTCTTTTTTTTTTAATGTATCTTGATTCCTTCATCTAGATGCCAGTCTTCTCCTGTCACATGTGAAAATGTATTAAATAACTATTGACAATGCTCAGGAGGCAAAGAGAGTGAACATGGTGTAGCCTTCACTGAGCTGCAGGTAGTTATTAGAAGCTGCTGGAGCAGGGATAGCTGGCGCCAGAAACAGTGATGGGGTTGCAGGTAGCAATCTGCTCCCCCTAGGCTTACAATACAACACCCTCCAGGCTAAAAATGCAAACATACTCAAGCTGAGAATGCCTCCCCCTCCTATTGGCACCCTCCACCACCAGAACCAGAAACTCCTTCAGAACAGGACCCACCATAACCACCATTTGTTGCTGGGTCTGGAAAATTAGGGGTAGCTACAGTGGGGCACATGTGCAGACAAATGTATATGTTGCTTCTGTCGGGCTAGCCCACCCGAAGCTGGTAATTCCCTGCTCTGTGCTTCCTCCCTCTTCTGTCTGCAGTACCTCAATGGCTGCCAGGTAGACTGCAGAATCCAGA
Source organism: Lepidochelys kempii (assembly GCF_965140285.1). Classification (NCBI taxonomy): domain Eukaryota; kingdom Metazoa; phylum Chordata; order Testudines; family Cheloniidae; genus Lepidochelys; species Lepidochelys kempii. The sequence continues at coordinate 93,105,582 of NC_136383.1, forward strand.
GGTCAGGAGTACGACAGCCCTTCCAGAAGTCCCCAGTGCCAGCAAGACATACAGTACTCTGAAGTATATCAGGCACACTACATAGCTGTGGCTCTAGTAGTGTGACTTAGCCCCAGGAGCCTCCAGTGACCACCCACCCCCACTCCACAGCCCCTTGTTATGTCAAAATATTGATGGATAGTTGAGGTGACTTCTCGTCCATCTCTGTACACTGTTAAATCATCCCTGCTAGAGATGAATGATCCCTTGGGCTCTTAACACCACTTCTGAAAAGCAACTTTTTCTGCCTTTGATTGCACCAAATGGGAAGTTTTCCCACAACTGTTGCTGGGGTGGACAGCCCTGGACCCTTCTACCCCTCACCCCTCTTCAAATGTGGAAACATTTCTCTGATATAGCATATAAACATGTCCAATAAGAGTACTTAATATAAGTTTGCTTGACACGTTTTCTTGCCTTCTTCCTTCATTATGCCTAGAAGACATGAGGAAAAGGGGCCCTCTTCCGTACTCTCTGCAAGCACACAGATGCAGGCAGAATAATTTTGTGGTAGAGCCTTGTTAAAATACTGGCACATATTTTTGTCAGCGGCAACTACCCAAGAGACAAGTGGAATAGCATTTGACTGAAAAGCTGGCTATTGATCTGATTGTTGTTCTCTCTAAGATTCACCTGCCCCAATAGAGAGTTGCTGGGCAGTTACAGAATGCACAAAGATTAGCATTTCTGTGTTAGTTTGTCTACAGCACAGTGCAATTTCTCATGACATTTTTGCTTTGAATCCAAAATCAGATTTTGTGGGAGGGAAGGTTTTGTGGCTTTGGGGTTTTTTGTGTTTTTCATTTTGTGGGTGGTAGTGATGGTAGTGGTTTTGGGAGGGGGGGGGGGTTACGTACAGGTAGTAATTAAATGAAGGACCATGTAACGTTTTTAGAATCAAGGGGAAATATGGCAAAAGAGAGAACAACATTTTACCCAGCAAAGCATTTAAAACATTTTGAACAGTTGTGCTTGTCACTTGTGGATGTGCGAGACCACTAAAGTGGAAAATGAATATTCATAATGTTTGAAATATTAAAAGCAACTCTAACTTCAATTTCTGTGCAGATCTTGAGAGTCCCTGATATAAATTATTAAAGAGGATAGAGTTTAGTATCTCTCCCCCTTTGCATAGACTAACACGACCTCTTGCTAACACTGTAGAGTAGTAGTAAGTGAAAAAGGATGCTACTGAGTTTTATTAAGGACCATTCTTTTGTATTGCGCTACAGAATATTTATCAGCTGGTCAAAAAAATTCTAGTTTCAACATTCCAAAATGTCCACAGTTTTAATTAAAAGCTACCATTTTTCAACCAGCTCTGTTTTTTATCACTTTGCCTGGCACATTGCCAGAGCCAGAGTTTCATTTTTGGATGGAACAATTTCATATCCCACTTCTCTTCCTCCAGTCCACTGTGACCACACCACTGTACACAGGCCTGGCTTTACAGTTTTGGGTTATGCCAACAACATGATTTTGTGAGGGGGCGGGGGAGAGGTCAAGCCTAACCTTCAGCTGCAGGAGAACCAGAATCCAACTGTGCTTTTGCTGGGGTCTGTGCATAGTGGCCAACACTTAGAAACAAATACGCTAGGGACAAATATGCTAATAAGATAGAGGTCTAGAAGCCCCTCATCCATCAGCCACTGGAGGATATTGTGAGAATTCTGGAAAATCTTAACCAAACACTAATTAACCAATCGTAACCCTGCCACATGGCAGAAATAAAAATTATCCCTAATTTACAGATGGGTAAACAAAGGAAGAACAGTTGAATGAATGATCAGAGCCCACATTAGAGCTAGGTGAATCTTTCTAGCTGAATCTTTATTAAGTAAAAAATGCAGATTTAGGTTTACTGAACTATTTCTCAAATTTGTATTGAATTTCTCAACTTGTTTTGGTTGAAAACAAATTTTGAAATAAAAAATTTAACATTTTGAGGGGTGAGGGCACTTGACTTTTTTTATTTTTTGGCATGGCCAGTGAGCTGAAAATCAGTCATTTGCACCTCTCTAGTTGTCAGCAGAAGGTAGGATTCATTTGTCCTCAGTCCCATTCTAGTTAAAACTAAATGGGGCCAGGATCCAATCCTACTCTCTGCAAAAGTGCACATGGGTCTCCTGGCTTCCTGCCCTGAAAAGCTACCTCCTGCTCCTGAGTCCTGGTGGCAGACCACATTATCATTGGATCCAAATTTTGTAGGTCTCTGCATTCCTTCCCAGAGAGGGACCATTCTGCAGATCAATCTATTGCTGGCCACAAGTGGCCACGTTACCTGCTCAAGATAATTGCTTCCTCAGCTCCAGGCAGCAAGCTGGGATGGACTTTGTGATGGCCTTAACACCAACAGTGGCAGGGAGTGTGACACTCCAGGCACAGAACTGAAAATTGGTCTGCACTTCCACACACAACCAATCCAGGGACACGGGCAATTTTAGCCCAATATCAGATTTGTTTTCCCTTCAGAAAATTATGAGCCTGTCAGATAAGTTGGTGTGTGTGTTGAGGGAATATCTTAAAAAAGAAAATCTCAACACAATCTTTACCATAAAGTTCTCTTGGCTGTTTTACCGGCACTAACCCTCGCCGTGTTCCTTTTCAGACTCACTTTCTGTGCAACTGCTTCCCAATTAAATTTACTGCAGGTGTATGATTTCACTTCCACCCATTACATAGCAGCTGTTCATGCTTTCCAATACAACTGTTAGCCAGTGAAGATGGACATGCACTCTCACTTTTCACACCATCATCTGAGTCAAAGTGTACACCTACACCTTGAATACTGCATGAAGTTCTGGCTGTCTCACCTGAAAAAAAGATATATTGGAACTGGAAAAGGTGCATAGAAGGGCAACAAAAATAAAGGGTATGGAAAGAGACGACTAAGTGGGGCTATGATAAGGGTCTACAGAGTCATGAATGGTGTGAAGAAAATGACTAGGAAAATGGTATTTTACCCCTTGTCAAAATGCAAGAACTAGGGGTCACCAAATGAAATTAATAGGCAGCAGGTTTAAAACAAAAGGAAGTATTTCTTCACACAATGCATAACCCGGGGGAGTCCTTTGCCAGGGATTGTTGTGAAGGTCAAAAGTATGATGGGGTTTATCAAGCTTCCTTCCCCACTCTGAACTCTAGGGTACAGATGTGGGGACCTGCATGAAAGACCCCCAGGCTTATTCTTACCAGCTTAGGTTAAAACTTCTCCAAAGTACAAACTGTTTTACCTTTTTTCCTTGAACCTTTATGCTGCCACCACCAAAGTGTCTAAGAAAAATAACAGGGGACGTGCCCACTTGGAAACGTCTTCCCCCCAAAATATCCCCCCAAGCACTACACCCCCTTTCCTGGGGAAGGCTTGATAAAAATCCTCACCAACTTGCATAGGTGAACACAGACTCAAACCCTTGGACCTTAAGAACAATGAAAAAAGCAATCCGGTTCTTAAAAGAGAATTTTAATTAAAGAAAAAGTAAAAGAATCACCTCTGTAAAATCAGGATGGTAAATACCTTACAGAGTAATCAGATTCAAAACATAGAGAATCCCTCTAGGCAAAACCTTAAGTTACAAAAAGATAAAAAACCAGGAATATACATTCCATTCAGCACAACTTATTTTATCAGCCATTTAAACAAAACAGAATCTAACACATATCTAACTAGATTGCTTAATAACCCTTTACAGGAGATCTGACCTGCATTCCTGCTGTGGTCCCTGCAAAAGCATCACACAGACAGAGCCTTTGTTTCCTCCCCTCCAGCTCTGAAAGTATCTTGTCTCCTCATTGATCATTTTGGTCAGGTGTTCATTCCCCCTAAAGAATCTGGCTCTGACCACTGTCAGAGACAGGATACTGGGCTAGATGGACCACTGGTCTGACCCAGTATGGCTGTTCTTATGTACTTCTCCAGTTCAAAATATAACATCTTGCTCATCTCATTCTAATCTGGGAGTATGAGCTGTGCATTTTCAGGGCAATGTGCTGCCATTTTATAAATAAAATGGGACATATTTTGCTTTGATTTACAACCCATGCCATGGCACTTAAGTAAGTGGTTGTGGTCAGTGTAAAATCAAGGCAGACTGAATCCCAACAAATCCAAAGAAAGACATAAAGCAAAAACGCACAAAGAATAACCTACTACAGTGCATCTTGCTACTAACACATAAACGTACTTCATGAAATATGCTTTTAACCCACAATTCTATAGGAGTTATGCTTGAGCGGTAAATTGTAAATTACTAACAGCAGCAGGTTTGTTCCTATTGGTGAAAGCTTAGTAAAACTTTAAAAATGTTTGTTTTGAGTCTCTAAATCCAAAGTATATTACATAAATCAGATGATTCCCTCATCTAGAAGAATAAAGAAGTCTAAAATATCCAAACAAATACCAAAGGTCTTTTCTAACGTGTTCAGTAGCCTTAATCTAAGTCTTTGGTATTTTCCTCTCTGTTGGAGTCCATGGGTGAAATCCTGGCCCCATTTTATTCAATGGCAACATTCCCATTGACTTCAGTGGGGCTCGGATTTAACCCTTATCTTGATTGCTGCCATATACATTGATCTATAACCTTTCTATTGTGTTTGAATGATAAAGAATGACATTAGAACACTAGTGATTTCTCACAGTAAGTAAGTTGTGAGTTCCAACAATGGCTTTTTGGTCCATTGAGTTGTTTTTAAGTATAACAAAATCTTTTCTCCTAGCCTATGTGGTTAGAGAGTAATTCAAGCCCAGCTAACTCTATGGACCAGCTCCTGCAAACATGCAGATGAGTATTTGCATTGAACCACTGGGATGATTCATGTGAATATAGTTACTCACTTGTGTAAGTGTTTGCAGAATTTGGCTCTTCACTTTTAACAGTGTGAGCCATATGCAAGAGCCTATTTTGATCCCCCTTATTAAAAGCTATAATTAAAACAAATGGATTTAAAAAAAATTCTGAAGATGTTTCCCTCATAGACTGCATATAATTTTGGGGAAATGTGTTTGATTTTTCACATTTCCATTGGCTGTATTAGTTACCAGTGACTGAACTGGACCAGCTCGCTTTTTTTAAGTGAGCCAGTACTTTATTTGTATCTTGCCATTTTGTACTCCAAAATGTATTTTTATTTAAAAAGAAAAGTCTCTAGCAGCCCTTATTTTTGCAAAGAAAACTTTCACATTGTAAATGGAGTGTAAAAAGATGCAGTCGTGTCTGGCTGAGCCTGAAGAGTGTCTGACCTAATAGTTCAACTCTGAGAAGTATTAGCTACCCCACTTTGTGTAAACGGGAACGCTTAAGCCTAAGGATGACAATGCACACGTCAACATTAATTATTTCATGGCTGACAACCTCATAAAAGAAAGAAGAAGGGAAGGCCTATTAAAGGTCCGTGAAGTCTGCTGTGAGCAACATCTCATTTTGGGGTCTCAAGTACCTGAGGCTGGTGAGTGAGCAAAGCCTGGAAAAGTACCATTACTTTTTTACCCATATTTTTTTCTATTTCAGCCCTTGATTCTAAAATCAAGCTTTCCACATGCTTGTTTTCATTGATTTGTTTTCTAAGGGGCTCAGTTAAGCCTTTTCCACATACACAAAATTACCATTTTCATTTAATGTTAAGGTTGTTGGTGCTTGGTTTCCTATGAAGGCAATCAGATCTACCTCCTTTTTATATTCAGGGGCACCAATTATTCTAACATTCATGCACCTAATTAGGTTTTCCAAGTAATGCTTGTCATTGCTAATAAATTACTTTTGATAGGTAATTGCTGTTCTGTGATTCAGTTATCAACACATAGAACCATAGGGCTAGAAGGGACCACAAGGGTAATCTAGTCTAACCCCCTGTCAACAGGCAGAATTTGTTGTGTCCAAACCATCCAAGACAGATGGCTATTCAGACTCCTTTTGACAACCTCCAGTGAAGAAGCTTCCACAACCTCCCTAGGCAGTCTGTTCCACTGTCTTACTGCTCTTACAGGTAGGAATTTTTTTTCTGAGATTTAATCTAAATTTGCTATGCTGTAGTTTGAACCCATTGCCTCTTGTTCTGCCCTCTGTGGTGAAAGAGAACAACTTTTTTCCATCTTTTTTATGGCAGCCGTTGAAATATCTTTCATATCCCCCCTTAATCTCCTCTTTTCCAAACATATCCAGTTCCTTCCTCCTTTGCTCATATGGCTTGCATTCCACGCTTTTGATCATCTTTGTTGCTTGCTTCTGGATCCTTTCCAGTTTCTCCGTATCCTTTCTATACATTGGTGATCAAAACTGGGCACAGTACTCCAGTTGAGGTCTAACCAGTGCCAAATAGAGTAGTACTATCTCCTCCCGTGACTTGCATGCTATGCTTCTGTTAATGCAACCTAAAATTGCATTTGCTTTTTTTTGCAACAGCATCACATTGCTGACTCATGTTGCGGTTGTGATCCATCACAACTCCCGGATCCTTCTCAGCAGTGTGGCTGCGAAGCCAGTTTTTCCCCATTCTGTACTTGTGCATTTGTTTTTTCTTCCCTAAGTGTAGCACCTTACATTTGTCTTTGTTGAATTGTATTTTGTTGTCTGTAGTCCAATTCTCCAAATTGTCATGATCCCTCTGAATTTTAGCTCTATCCTCCAAAGTACTGACAACCCCGCAACTGCTGTCTAAGACTTACACCAGTCTCCTCCATCAGAGTTTCTTTTTTGACCAGTGTTGAAGAGTCAGTTTTAGTCTTTAATAGCTAGATTCTCCAACATTTACTCATGTTAAGAAGTATCTTATTCTGCAAGTTGTGCCATTGATTGAAAAGTTTTAAAACCCAATCAAAATAAAAAATCTAATGCTGAATTCTTCTAAACATATTCCAATGGACTACTTTATTATTATATGTCAGAATTATAGACAAAAACTGTCTAAAATTGTTTACAGTTGAACGTACAGTGCTGTGCAAAAAGATAGTGTAACGCCAACAGGACCCCAGTCATCGGCGGACAGGATTGAACCAGGGATCTCTGGAGCTTAGTGCATGAGCCTCTACTGCATGAGCTAAAAGCCAACTACTTGTTAGCTAAGGCTGTAGAGCAGACTCATTTTATCTCTCTCTCTATGTGGTCTTGGTGCCACTAGATGGGACAGAACACCACACCCCGAGGTGTGTAGGTTACAATAGCATATAACCATGGAGTTAGACTGCATTCTAATGCACGCACACACACAAAGGCCAAATTCAGGTTGCCATACATAAGCATTTCCTAACGCTTGAATGCTTAACTTTGCAACCTAAATAATATCCTTTTAACATAATTTTTTTATATAATTTCCTAAGGTTATTTTTAAAAGGAAAAAGGTAAAAACAAATTATATTATGTGCAACTGTAGCAAACCCCAACAACATGCATCATCAGGGGGGCTTTAACCCTAACCCTTCAGCACAGACATCTACCCCTTACTTACAGGACTAGCTGCATTAGCTAGCAGGAAAAATGGGTATGAGCTGCTGGTACTGTGTACTGGGACAGAGGATGATCAAGGGGAGCTGCCTTCTCCTTGCCGAACTTCAAAGGCCTGCAAGCAATGGAGTTCTTAGAGCTTCTCAGAAGAATGTAGCAAGCATCCTTTATAATGGAAACTGTTGGGTGAGCGAAAATAGGGGTTCACTGTTAGCTGCCCCTATACCTTTTTGAGGTGCTGTTCCAAGAACTTTTTCTTTACTCAGTTGGGGTCAGATTTTGTCACCCTTATTCTTGTTGAGCTGTACCTTATTGTGCAAGGAACTCCAATGAAATCAGTGGAACTTCTCATAGAGCAACATACTGTCCGGAATGAATAACGAGGGCAGAATTGGAACCTGTATTTTTTTCTAAACTTAGTTTTTGCAACTCTCCTTCTGTTCCTGTGGTTAACATTAACAGGACGACTCACAGAGTAAGGTACTATTCAATGTGAGTAAGAGACACAGAATTGATCCCTAAGGTTGCAGTAGCAGATCACGAATCTTAGCTTTTAAGGCCAGAAGGAACCACCAGGTCTTCTAGTCCAACCCTTATGTCCAACCTAAACTGCCCTTACTGCAATTTAAGCCCATTGCTGCTTCTTCTATCCTCAGAGGTTAACAAGAACATTTTTTAAAAACCTTTTAAGTACTTGAAAACTGGTATCATGTCCCCCCTAGGTCTTCTCTTCTCCAGACTAAACAAACCAATTTTTTTCAGTCTTCCCTCATAGGTCATGTTTTCTAGACCATCAATCATTTTTGTTGCTCTTCTCTTTTACTTACTCCAATTTGTCCACATCTTTCCAGAACTGAACACAATACTCCAGTTGAGGCCTAATCAGCGCAGAGTAGAGCGGAAGAATTACTTCTTGTGTCCTACTTACACCCTCCTGCTAATACATCCCAGAATGATGTTTGCTTTTTTTGCAACCAGTGTTACACTGTTGACTAATATTTAGCTTGTGATCCGCTCTGACCCCCAGATCTCTTTCTGCAGTTCTCCTTCCTAGGCAGTCATTTCCCATTTTGTATGTGTGCAACTGATTGTGCCTTTCTAAGTGGAGTACTTTGTATTTGTCCTTCTTGAATTCCCTCCTTTTTACTTCAGGCCCTTCCTCCAGTTTGTCCAGATCATTTTGAATTTTAAGCCTAGCCTCCAAAGCACTTGCAACCTCTCCCAGCTTGGTATCGTCTGCAAAGTTTCTAAATATACTCTCTATGCCATTATCTAAATCATTGATGAAGATATGGAATAGAACAGAACCAGACCCAGAACTGATTCCTGCGGGACCCCACTTGATATGCCAGCTTGACTGTGAATCACTAATAAAAACTCTCTGAGAACAGTTTTGCAACCGGTTATGCACCCACTTTATATTAGCTCTATCTAGGTTGTATTTCCCTAGTTTGTTTTTGACCCGTAGCACAAGAAAGTGTATCAGGGTAGCTAGTCCCTGAGGATAGATGAAACTCAGTGTCTCTGGACCAGGGCAGGTGAGTTCAATCTAGCCAACATAAAGGGTTGCTTTTGGTTTGGTGTGGGGGACTGATTGGGACAGGCTGTGTCTGGGGAGGGAAAGCCAGAGTGGAGTGGAGGGGAGGGGAGCTAACTAGTGTGGTGGGTCACCTGGAGCAAGGAGGTTAGGTGCTGCCCCAGAGAGGAAGCAGAGCTGGTCAGAACTAGGAACCAGCCACAAGTCTCTGAGAGGGGTAGAGCTGAAACCTGAAGGTAAGGATTGAGTAAAAAAAAACTTTTTCTGTTTGTTTGCTTGCTTCTATTAAGAGAATGAATCTCCTTGCCAGGGACTGGGCATGGCAGTGTATGTTTTGAAGCTAGGGAGTAGCCCTGCCTAGGGACAGAAGGTTAGAAAAAAATCATTCAAAACCTGAATTAATGGGGAAAAATTATCTTGAAGCAGAAACTCAAAAGAACTCCCTTCCCTTTTAATTTAATAGCAATTTCTAAATAAGTTGTTTGGAAACCCTTGAAATGAATTCGGCATTTAAAATCCACTTAAAAATATTGAACATAATTTAGAAAGTCTCTTTCATCTTAAACTCCCTCCCCCACCCATGATCTACATTTAAAGATACCAATGGTGTTCCTGTTCCTTTGAATTTCAGAAATGATGACTAACTGAAAGAAATGTTTTTTTTTAAACCTCAGTAATAGTCACAACAGATATTTCTCTAACTCTTTTAAACAACTGACCCAAGAGTATGACCAATTTAATGAAATGTTAAAATGGAGTTTTTTAAAACCATGTTCAGTACACACCCATGAAAGAAAAGATCTGCATTTACAAGAAGCACCTATAAGTGACATATAGAAAAGCCTCAATGAAATAGATTACTGATGCTTTGAGGGTCTTTCTGTCATGTATGCTTAATGTTACAGAATATATGAAAACAATCCTGCATTTCTTCTTGATAATCTGACCAACTCAAACAAACGTTCAAAGCATTTAAATATTAAATAAATGTTCAATAAATGTAATGTGGGATCAAGCACATTTGCATTTCATGATGCATGCTGCTTATTCAGAATGACACGTGTTCAACCTATTGCTAACTAGTGAGTTTTCATTAGACTGGTAATTAGTAGGTGATTTTAAAGTATCCTTGATGCTATAGCTAGAACAATGTTAATATCTATATTTGTCTTCTTTGGGAATAGTTTCAAGAACCAATGATTTAATAATTAAAAAACATGTGGCTAAATTCTGTGTTGATTTACACCCCATTGAGGTTTGCTGGAAGTCTGAAGTCAGCACAAAGTCTGTCTCACATACTCTAATATCTTTGGGCTAAATTGTGACTTAAGGCTCACCACTGAGCACTGTGATTCAGAGACACACTTCATAGTCATAGGTACTCCCCTGCTGGCCTATACCAGCAGCCAATTATAACAACGCTTCCCCAGCTCAGCTGTGCTTAGCCATCAAACTGAGGGGATGGGGAATGGGTGGTATGTTGGCTCTACTTTTCCCAAGGTGGGCAGTAGACAGACAGGCGCACACCAGCTGCTTACTTATACTGCATAATGACCCAAGGTCTGGGAAGTGCTCACTAAGGTGCATAGGTGCTGGAACTGCTGCACCCCCTGGCTTGAAGTGTTTTCCATCATATACAGGGTTTACAGTTTGGTTCAATGGCTCTTACCTCCCCCACTATATAAATTGTTCCAGGATGTAAAGCCAAGGATGTGCTGGCTTACTTTGTACTGGCTGGTTGTCCAAGTCACAGACTAGCTAGCTCTTTGTGGTTTGGTCTCCGTGGCAATGCCAATCTGCTAAAGTGTAATATTAAACCCCTTTGGATTCTTATAGCTGTCAAGTATCCAACACAGAGACGCCCATATAGATGTTCATTATGCATTCTCCTAGTCACTTCAAGTCAATCAGTGGAACACAAGTGGCCCCCAGATGTGCACTATGTGTAACACTCCAGTGGTTAAGGCAGCTGTCTGTCATTTCAGGAGTTATCAGTAAGATGAGAAGCTGGGCGAATACTGTTTTTTGATTATATGACCTTGTACTGAAAAAAGGGGACTTTGAGTTGAGGGACACGGACATCTTACCTTGAGCTAAAGCACAGAAATGTGGCTACCCTTCTACTGAGCAGAGAGAGAGGGAGATACCAGTATGTGGATAGGGCAGAGACCCCTTTCTGAAGTGATGTTTCACCAGTGAAGTACAGTCTGACCTGTCGTGTGTTATGAAATGAAATATCCTAGGAAAGGTATCATGTCATGGCTCTGTGAAATGACAGCCCTGCTCAAAAAGGCACTGGCTAAGTTTCCTGAAAACTTGCTATACCTCCACAGTGGGGTAGTCTGTTCTCTCAGTGCAGTCAGCCTAGCCAGCTGCAGGGGTGAGAGGGGGGAGGCTGGTATTGCTACTAGCAGTATTAGCCCTCCCCAGGTTTCTCTGTGTTGTGAGGCTGAATGTTCTATGCTGTGCTCGGATATAGTGAATGGGGAAGGGTGCAAACTCACTGATGTCAGCAGGGTTACAAAGGTGTAAATAATTCCCTAATAATGAGTTCATTTTTTTTTCAAAGATCAAAACCCAGCCCTTTATTTGTACCATTTTAACTGGAAGCTACAATGCTGAAATGCTGGAGAAGTTGGTCAGACGTTATAGCTAGTACTGACCTTGTGATGCACTTGCTGTTTAGAAGACCTCACTCTCACATATAACTTGTCTCACTTTCAGGGCTTGCAAGAGTGCAATAGCTCTCATAGTATCATGAGTGCTAAAGTAAATGGAAGGTTAGCTAACAATTTTGTTGTTTCAACCAAAATGTATTTCATGTTAATTCAGCATTCACATCGCACTCCCCATTAGCTTCCCTGGCCCAAGTCTGGTACTGATGCTCCACCAGTGGATCAAATTCGGTGATGACTCCTCATCACGTACCACCTGAGGCATGTTGTACATACACTAAGACTTCAGTATAGTATATCTTTGTCATATTAGGCACCTAGTAACTGAGGACAGGGTGGCTAAGATCCACAAATTCATAGACTGTGACCTGCGTAGGAAATGTAACTGAGTTTCTCTCTCCATCCCCCTCTCCCCCGCTTCTCTGTGATGTATAAAGAAAGCATAGAGGGATTTGTGGAAAGAAAAATATTCAGCTTATTTTACACTAGAAATTCAGATATCAACTACTCTAGAAAACACCATAGTGATTGGAGAACTTATGGTATCTCAAAGAATAAAAGTTGAGTAACTGAGAGGGAAAAGGAGTTTGAATTAATGTATTTAAGCTTTATTTGTTTTGTTACGATTTATTTAATTCAAATGTCTAAAGTACGTTTAGGAGACAGGAAGTATCTGTTAAAGTTTCCACTGTCAACCCCTTTACTCCTTCAGGGAAAGTGTGAGAGCTCACAACAAACATTTGAGGCATTCAAACATCCTCCAAGCAAAGAGACTTGACCTTCCTAAGGTGAAGAACAGTCAGAAAGAAAAGAAGTTTTTTTGGAAAAACAACAACAGCAAAAAAACCCTTTCAGTCCTTTTTCATATAGCACTTTTACCCTGAACTAGCTATGGAATCAGAATCAGTCTGGAAGGAGTGGGTGGCATGGGAGCAGATCCAGACCAATATTCATCCCCAGTAAACCCCGTGTGAGCATCCTAGAATAAACATGATTTGGTACAGTTTAGATGCCAAAATGATAGGTGCCTTAGAAATGCCTATGAATGTAAAATACCCTCTAATCAGACATTTGCAGTCCTCTTACACTCTGTATTTAGAGATTTAGCATGTTGCTTTTTTTCCATTCAGAAGCAAATGGTTGTTGAAATATTGAGATAACATGGGAGACCACCAGTAATTGTAACAAGCATTAAACAGCCCTAACAGAGCTTCTTGGGTCATAAACTTATGATATTCAGGCCTCAAAACATCTACCATGGGATATTTAACTTACTTTCATTTAAGACATTCTCCACCTCCCCCAGATTGCCTGGTGCCTCAAATCATTTCTGAAATCTTGAGTAATGACTAGAATATTAATTCTTGCACTTGAATGCCTTGAACTGGTGTTCAGGGAATTCTCCTTAAGAAGAACATATTGTAATTTTTGATAAACTATAGCTCATACTTTTACCATTTCCTTTACTTTAGTATATCTATTCCCTAAACTGTTCTGAGTCGCTGGAACATAACTGTATTCTTCTTTCCCCTTAACTTGTCTCCAAGGAATTCTTCTCACTTTATTTGCTTGCACAAAATACCTATACTTGTCATAAAGCATCATGAGAAAAAGTTAAGTGTTCCCCTGTTTTCTCTTTGGGAAATTACAGTAGAGCGAGGATTCTTTTTAAAAATTTCTAATAAATGTTTACCTTTATATCAAAGTATTAATCTGTAGTTTAACCAATACAACTGTAAAATAAGTCAATAAAAAATCTCCTCTAATATCTTTATCTCCCACTCAGAATACATAAAGTTACTATACTGAGTTTTGCCAATTTCCAAATAATTCAAGTTATTCTTCTAGTGAGACTAACACTTCAAATTATTTTATTTGAAGAGGAGACAATTTCCTCACCTTATATCCTAGTTTCCTCAAATTACATTCTGATTTCAGCAGTGCTGAAGAATGCTTGGAGATAGCACATTCTCAATTCCATTTTATTTTATTTTTTATTTTTTTTCTAAAATGTACTCAAGGCACATACAATCCGATCTGTAGGATTTGAGGGGCTCCCATAGCCTTTTATTCATGATTCCTCTGCTTCAATCATTACCTCTAATAGAAGGTTTTGGAGAAAACTCAGCCAAAAGGAACCCCACAAAGTTTGTTGTGTTTTTTTTTCCTTCCCTGGGCCCTCTCCTAGGAGTTTTAACTCTGGAAGTCAAGATCTATTCCATAGCCATGCACGCCTTGCAGAAGTGATCTAGAATGAATATTTACTTCCTGGGGTTGTATATAGAGTTGTGGGAAAATGATCATATTTTACAAATTTTGTGTGTCCAAATCCATGTTTTCATAATTGGTTTTCATCAAACTCATGGATTCATAATGAAAATGGGAAATCATCACCCTAAACAAATGTATGATAATTTGCTGAAATTGACCAACTTGCACTAAGCCAAAATGTTACAGCAGAAATATGGTGAAATTTCATTTTCCCCTATGTCCCATTCCCACCTAGTCAAACATAGGCAAGACCCATAACAAATATAAGACCCATAGATAACTCCGCAGGGCTCATGCTCCCCTAGCAGCATGCCACTGATCCTGACCATTACTCATAATCCTTGTTAAAATCCTCCATGCCCTGGTGGAATGGATAAGCAACACAGAGCATCCTTTCAGCTGCTTCCCTCCACACCAGCACCATTAAAAAACAGAAATAGCTTGTCTGCTGTCTTGACCTGTCCTTGCCTGAGCCTTTCATGGGGATAAAACTAATAGGTATACAGAAAATGAGTAGAACTCTATAGAAATTACTTAAAAAAAAACCCTATAGAATTTGAGAGAGTTCAAAACATGAATGACTATCTTGTACTGTTCTATAGAAGGGATAGACTTTTTATTAAATTCTACAGCACTTACCCCTGCCTCCTGTACAAGCCTTGTCTTGGCAGCCTATAAAAAGCCCCTGCTCCCTTGGAAGGAACTTCCAGCAGCAAGGCCACATCTCCACCGCTTATAGCAGCGTCTTGCCCATGTCTCCAGTTTTGTTCACCCCCCTTCCCCACATCTGCCTCCCACTCTTCTCACCAGGAGTGCAAGGATTCCAGACAGTTAATGGTCTATAACTGCTTTGACTTTACTCTCTCCTTGGGAATTAAGAGCTGTCTTCATTGCTGCTCACTGATGATCTGTAGCGTCATCACCATATTTTGTGCCACCTAGAGGCAGTGATAAAATCCCCAGAGATGAGAATGAAGGACTTATTCTCCATTGTGTAGGGGTAAAGGGAGTGTAAAAACATCTGTGGGACAAGGACTTAACCTGGGGAGGGCAGGAAGAACAGTGAAAGCCCTAGAGACACTACAGGACTGGTTAGCTCAGGGAGGGCCATGGTCCATTGAGCCCTGCTGCATGGACTGATACACAGGGGAAAGGGAAGCCTTTATATTGAAGGGTGAGGGATTTTTCAGCTTAAGGAGAGCAAAATACTATTGAGCCCCTGTAATAAGGGGATCCCGAGGTCTCTGCAACTACAGGGGAAGGACCTAACAGTCAGACAGACTAGGCAGAGAGCTGTGACCCAAAGAGGGTGACAGATATTGGTGTGCTATTTGAACTTTAACTCAGAAGGAGAGAACTTTGGTTTTGGCTGGAGGTCCAGCACACCAAATCCCCTACCAGTGTGGAAAACTGAGACATTGCCATCACCAGTTGCATGCCTATGAGTAACGCCTATCCCCTAACACTAATCAAGAGAAAGCACGGATGGTGCGGACAATGTCCCTTCACCCCATGGCAGGACTAGCAGCGTTTCATCTATGTGATGAAAGATTTTCAGAGAGCAGCCTGGAGCATGAAGCAATAAAGTGGTGGGCTCTCTTTTGGCTGCTTTTGGGAATCAGAGGAATTTTCAAAGTTTAGGACAGGCAGTACTAAGGACTCAACAGGAAGCCATGCTGAATCTATGTGATGAATGCTGGGTGATAGGCGGAACCCACAGAGATCCAGGAGCCCTGCAAGATGATGACAAAGGTGCTCAGATGAATGTTGGCAATTCCTCTCTTCATTTTTAATTGCCTTGCCTACAGTGTCTGCAGGATAAGGGGCTGCTATACTACATGTTCACTCAAGATAGATATATTTATAAATTTGAAAAACCATGACAGGAAATATCTTTTGCCATCAACATCTCAGAACACTAAACATCCCACTGACTGGGGAACTCAGTAACACACTGTACAGATCTCCAGATGTGATCTCTTAATGAGATATGGGACAGAGGATGAGGATATGGGTAGGAAGGTCTGACTGTGAAATTGCCAGGAACTGAGGTACTCTCCTGATTTTATTTCATTTTTAGATACACGGGGGGGAGGAGGGGAGAACAGTTAATAGGATTGCCATCTGCAGAAAAATAAACTCATCAGAGCTCCACCAAAAATCAATTACATATCACATTCAACCAGTCACCTGCCAAATTTGGCCTCAGATTATTCAATACCCGAGTGCAGAACCATTAAAATATCCAGAGCACTTGAATTACATCTGCTTTGGTGAAAAAAATAAAGGGAAAGTTTAAAAATAATTTTATAGGTAATGGGTCAAAATACGATTGCATGAGAGGAAGGCTCAGAGGACTTTTGATGAAATATTGAACCTTTTACTTCTGGGTCATCAGGCTGGCCATGACTAAAAGGCATCACTATTGTCATGAAATGAGAAGGTGGTTCTCAGACCACTTCCTAAAGTCTGCAACAGAGGAACCAACATCACATTCAGCATAGCTTTGTCAGCTTGAAAAAAGAAGGCAAGATTGATTAGGCCTAAGGAATGAACTACTCTTTCACCTGTACAGGTAGTCTCTTCACTTCTGGGTTAAGGCACCTACATGGGACAATGTGTAGAACTGTTGCTTGTGCTTCACCAGTTCTGTGGATAAATAGAAGAATTCAGTCCCCTGGGCTGTCAGCTAGGCATCTATCGTGAACACTACATTCACACCGAAAACAAAGGTTTTGCAGCTATACTAGAGCACCTGAGTTTCTTACCTGGCTTTCTTAAAGCATTTTAAAAACATCAAAAGGGATTAGATTAACTGCTACATCTTTAGGAAACTACATGAAGCCAACCCCCATGATTTTTACTGGTTCTAATGGGAGTTTCACTACTAAAAACCACTGGTACATTTTTTTTAAAAATGTACCGATAAGTGCTTATGTTGCTTCTTGTTTGACCTGTGGATTCCTGACCTATTTTAAAACTGCAGTAGGAATGCCATAGTTATAGTTGAGAAGACAGGACCAATGCAGCATAGTACTATTAAGGCAGATGTGTTAATGTAGGAGTGTAGAAGCTTAAATAATTTAGCCAAATAAATCAGGTTGGTTTTAACTCAGCATTTGGTTATTTGTGTAATTTTACCCATTCAGTAGTATCCTTTCACTTGCAGGCGTTGGTGTTTAATGAAATTGAGTTGTCTTACTGAAGATGAGTTATGCCTTGAACAAAGTCAACTTTGATTTTTAGCAATACATTCTAGCAGAGCACAGGGATTGCTCTTAAAAACTTGTCAATTGTTCCTTGGAGTATACGGAAATAAAACAATTTTATTTAGAGTATTTCTCTAAGGAACAATTGGCAAGTTTTAAGGGCAACCATTCTAACAAGGTAAAAGTATACTGAGCTTCCTTGAAATCCTATAAACAAATATAAAACTCAATGAAAACAACATAAATTAGGTAAGAATTTGATAGTAAAAGCCGTACTGTTTTATAGCCCTGGACTTTGTTGCATTTTAGTCTGTAAACTCTTTTTTAATATATAAATACTGTCATGGGCTCAACTAAGATGGTGCTGATGGCACCAATTTTATGACTCCTCAGCAGATACAGCAAATGTTATAAGGATATTACTGTCCCCCTGAAAGAGATAAGCATAAGGATGAAGAACTGGACTTAAACCCAAAATAATAGACCCATTATTAATCTCTCTCACACATACACACACAAAAGTTATAAGGAAGGCTTTTGATAATCTCTATTTGGCCAAGGGACCACACCCATTCTTTCTTGACAACTATATGGGAACTGTACTATATGCGTTTATCACCTTTAGCTTGACTTCTGTGATTCACTCTGCCTGGGGTTTATGACCTAGGCTATAAAGAGGCTATAGTTCATGCATAATGTGCCAGCATTCCTTGCTGAGAGACGGTCTGAATGCTTCCCTTAAACCTGTGCTCTGCTCTCCCCCACCGTTTCATCCTCATTCTATTCTGGGTCCAAGTCATGGTGTCGGTGTTGACTGACAAGGCTTGAAGCTGACTGGGGCCAGACTAACTCAAGAACTGTATTCACATCCACGACTCACTGAGAATACGTTGGGGCTGATGCAAATAACAAGATCCAGAGTGAAGGTATCAAGAACTGGAGGCACAGAATTCTCACCATACAGCCTCATAGACTATGGAACGAATTATCAGAAGAGAACAACCTGAGCCTAACCCAAGCAATGTTCAGGACAGACATGTCTGCACTGGCCTTCCCAGAAAGATGAGCCTTCAGAGTATTGGCACCTCTTTGTCTCTCACAGATTTTTATGCATCCAATACCCTTTCAGTAATAGCATCCTACAGAGTGCTGAGCTCCTTTGTGGAATTTCCTATGACCTTATGCCAAAATTAGTGGTTCTGTTATAGATAGGGACACAGAGAAAATGTAATTAGAGGGAGAGGGAAGTTGGAGAATGGAGCTGTGAAGGTGCGGTGTCAATGTTAAGTAAACTACTTTGAGGCGGAGAGTGTAATATAGAAAGAGTTTGTATTGCTTTGTAAATCAACACCAGGACCTTGATTTGCATCTGTAACAGGATGAGGAGCCAGGGATGTGGAATACGGGTGTGAGAGATATCTCCAGCTAGGGTATGTACTCCTGCATTATGCATGAGCCTCCCTGTGTCCACCCCATCATAAGCCAATAATGGAGTGACACCATCAGAATGGTTGATGTTAATACACTCCAGTCTTTGCACTGCTTTTTTGGGGGAAGTTCATTGTCCTTGTTTGTTGTTTGATGCCAACACCTAATGAACACTGACTAGTGCAAGAAACCAAAGAGAGAACCATTTAGAACAAATATATGGAAGCAATTAAAGGAGCTCTGAAGTGTTACATAAATCCATTACTTCTTGCAAAGTATTTATTATCTAGCTGTGACAGGTGTCCTTCAACCATGGCAGTAGGTGTTTCCATGATTTGTACTTCATTGACTTAATAGCATGTCTTTCATAAATCATAGCAAGTTATGATTAACTTCCGTCTTCTGTTGAAAAGTTGGAGTGTAAATGCCCTGGTGACCACTTACTGTGAAATATTAGAAAATCAGTATCCATTTTTAAATTCTATTTTATTTAACAGAAAATGATAGTTATATTTTTATCCCAGGGGGAGAATCTGTATTACACAGTTAGTACAGCACACCAACTATAGTATGCAAAGACTAGATTTTGCTAGTTGTTCTGTATCATGCAGCGGGGGATCAGGCACTGGGATGATGTGGCCCATGCCCATGGGCCCCAGCCAATTAGAGGGCTCCAGAAAAATGGGTGCCCCAACCCTATTTCCCAGCAGGAGTGCTGGGCAGATGGAGTAGGGCAAGCCCCCGTGCCTTGACCCTGATCCCCGGCACTCCTGCAGGCAGAAGGGGTCGGGAGGGGCCCCCACTTCCTCTGGCCCAGGCCCCACAAAAGCTTAATCCAGCTCTGGTACCGTGAATTGACATGTGTGAAAATAAAAACTGATACTTGAGACTTACATAGGGGTGATGGTAAAGTTCAGGGAATAATTTACAAAGAATAATTATTCACAAATGTTACCTTTTCCCTCTTTATAAATGGTTCATGAACAGTTCATAAAATTCTCAAGTGAGTTCATAATGTGGAATTGCACATTTCTTCAGCAAATAATTATTGATCTGCAGATCATTTGCATAGAGTTTATTGAAAATATTTGCAATTTGGCTGTTATTCTTGTAAGTTGTGTGATACTGAGTGATGACTTAGGCAACCAATGAAAATAGCACAAATTGTGAATTTTAAGATCAGCACACACATAACCTTATCTGGAAAGTTAATTTTTCGTATAACTACTGACAGAAGAATATTTTAGCATTGTCACACACCATGACAATAAATGTATTACTCTTTAACAGACACACAAATCAATGCACATCCATATAGTGACTGGTTATTATGGGCTAGATAAAAATTCAACTGAAACTGAGTGTACACATTGCTAGTTAACTTGTGCTTGGCAATTGATCTACAACCATCTACCCAAAGATCTAAAAAGAAAAACTAACAGGATTTGATAAAAGATATATGCTTAATTGGTCAGAGAAAGTCCAGTAGTTTTCCCCAAAAAACACTCTCACATCAGCTGTCTTCAAACATGAAGAAAACAAACTTTTACAAAGGAGTTTATCAGTGTAGTAATGACTGAAGTAAGGTTTGTTAAGAATTCTATCTACAACCCAGTAAATCAGGGTTCACGTAGGCCAATGTTGTGGGTGAAGCTTCATGAAAATACACAGCACTTTTAACAGTTATTACTCTTGATTTTTTTCATATTGTAGCATCCAGTATAGGATTAGCTAGACTGCTGAAAGGTAGGATAGTGTGAGTATCACCAATCTTGTCAACAAGATAATTTAAGGAGATGCTCTCAAGACAATGGACAAATAACTGCTGGGGAATGGTTGTATTCCATGACAAAATAGAATGGTTGGTTTGTTGGCCCCAAATTAAATGAGACAATGATAATGAAATCTGGCCCTCTTGAGAGCATACCATAAACTATCAGGCATGTGTCAGTCCAGATATGTGACTGAATAGTTGCATTTCTACAACTCTCTGGCCTATGCAGAGCAACAACTTTCAGCATTCTAGCACGATGAATTTTCATCATGCAGAGATGCTTGACTTCCAAAGCCAATGATTAAAAAGAACTGCAGTGCGCCTGGTGGTAAGATCAGATGAACTAAGACTTAAGTTGTCTACACTTGGAGCTATGGGTCTGATTCTCAGCTGTTGTTGATATACTAGCACTAGCTGTCATCAAGCTAAAGCACTAAACCTAGTACTTTGGCTGTGGTAGCAGGGGCAATATTGAGCAGTGGCATGGGTTAGCAGCCCCAAGTACAAACCCACCCCTGACCCCATGGGTACATACTCAGGACAGCTAGCCCATGCCACTGCTTATTGCTGCCTAGGCTATCAGGGCTACACTACTATTTGGGGTACTGGAACAATTTTTATAGTTGGGGTTCTGAGAGCCGTTGAACCAAACTGTAAATCCTATACATAACGGAAACCGCTTCAAGCCAGGGAGTGCAGCGGCACCCGCATCACCATTACTTTCAGCTACTATTTTTAGCATGCTAGCTCAATGTTAGTTAGCTTGAGTAAGTCTATGTGAGTTGGGAATCACAGCTCTAACGGCAAGTATAGACATAGCCGTAGGGTCTTCTGTTCCTAGCTTTAAGAAGCTACAAAACTAATAGTACTTGAAAGACCAAAATGTTTTTATTTGTATTGCCTTGAGAGCATATATAAAAATTCAAAGCACTGGCAATTGTGAGGAATTAGAAAGTAAGGGGGATATAAAGTACAATTAGCTTTTAAAAAGTGAACAGTATTACTGCTTCATATACAATGAAATAGGGGGAAAAGGGAACATTCCTAATTTAATTTTTGTATTCTTTAAGCTTCCATCTTCCTTAACGTTCCTTTAAAAACAGCCAAATATGAGAGAGACAACAAATGTGGCTTAACGGTTAACTGTTTAATAAATTGATCTGTACTTTCTTTCCAAAATCCAAACGTGAGCTATAATGATATACTACTTTTCTTTTCAGTAATTAATCTTGAAGTTATACTAGCTTTCCATTTTAAGCTTTGGTTTTGACCCATCTCCTCTAACTTAAGCAAAACCGTCTGAAACCATTTTCCATATGTGATCAAATATCACATTACAAGGAAAGTCAAAGATCTGAACAATTTTAATAAAAATCTTTTTTTCACTACTTGAAAACTTTTCCAACTTTTTGCGGCTTATTGATTTGGCCTAGAAACTCAAGGGACTGGACAGCCTCTCCCATAGAAAAACTCACAGAAGGTTGCTCTGGTGAAGGAAATCTCTGCAATAGTCTCCTCAGAATTCTGATAATTCATTTGGGCCATGGGAAGACTGCTGGTTGCAACTCCTGTGGATTAGACAAAGTGGCTAGCCTGGAATCCATGGAGATCTTGGAGTACCTGTGAGATTCCAGAGTCATATCTGCAAAATCCCTCTGTCTCTGAAGCTGTTTTAGCCTCTGGCACTGCCTCCTAAGCACTTCCCTATTGGCAATATATCTCCATGTTTAAATGAACATAAATGCAGTTAAGGTTATCCAAACAACAGTAACTGTCCCCCCATAACTATAGCCGAATACCACCCAAATACTATAATCACAATATGCAGTTACCCAGTTTGCATTTGCAAGAGCGACACAGAAATCTAGCGCCTGATACTTAATTTCATACCAACACCAAAGAAATAGGCAAAGACCTTTTCACACTGCAAACGGAAGACAGAGCTACCATAAACGGAGACTGTAAATACCTTTTCAACCCTCTAGAAACAGTGGCTGTTTGGGTACGTGCAGATGCAGTTAATTTACAAATGTATAGTTTTCTGGATTTGCTACATACATCGTGCTATGAGCTGAGCTTTAGATGATTCTAAACGTATGTTCCAGCCTTCATTATGTCCATTTGTGAATGATTTACAAATAATGTTTGGGGGATTTTTTTTAACGCCCTCAGGAGATATAACACAAAATAATTGGTGGAATGGCAGTGGATTCAGCAAATGACATAGTATACCACAGTGTTCTTCATTGCAAAGCCCGCGAGCCAGTGGTGGCTCCCATCGATCCTAAGTGCCGCTCCTTAAGTTCCCGCTAAGCTGCACAGCCACACAGCAGGCTATAAATAGCTGTGTGTCAGTTCTGAAGGGCCACGCAGCAGGGACCTGGAGAGAAGAGAGATAGGGGGTGGGTGGGAATTGGGGAGAGGAGCAAGCTGGGACTTGCAGGGCTGCTGTGGGCCTCTTCCCCGGCCCTGGAGCTCCCTGCTGCCAGCAGGGGGCAGAGAGGGCCCCTTCCCCTGGAACTCCTGTGCTGCCTGCCAGCAGGGAGCAAGCTGCAGGGAGTCCTCTGGACCCAGCCCTGGGGCAGCCTGCCTGCACTCCAAACTCCTCATCCCGAGCCCACACACCCAGCCAGAGCCCTCACCCACTCCCTGCATCCCAACCTTCTCCCCAGCTCTGAGCCCCCTCGTGCCCAGCTCCACCCTAGAGCCCTCACCCCCAGCCAGAGCTCTCACCCCTGCACCCCACCCTCTACCCTATCCTGGGCCACCTCTCACACTCCAAACTCCTTGGCCCCACCCCACGTGGTTCTCATATTGAAGGTTTTTTGCCAAAGTGGCCCTCACTTCAAAAATAGTGAAGCACCAGATGAGGTGGTGGACATGTGTTGGATAGCAACAATAACATCCTTCGTTTACACTTGCTTAGTGTGTCAGTTCACTAACTGACTCTCTGGTTTAATCAGAACAGCAATTCTCGAGAGAGTATATTGTCATTCATTAGGCAGACTTCATTCTTATCAAGATACTAGTAAGTTAATCTTTTTTAGAAGTCTGTGATAATGCAGTCTATTTACATGATAAGGAAGGCTAAAGAGGTTGGGATAAAATTAAAAAGCAATTAAACTTCCATTCAAAGCTTAAACCAAGTATGAACTGCATCTTTTTTGATGTTGAAAAAAATTCAGCTCACAATCTTTCCCTGCACCATTATTTTTCTTTTTCTCATGTCTCTATCCTTACTGATTCTGGCTGGAACAGTAAGTGCCCATAGTATTCAGACAGAACAACTGCCCTGTTAGCCCCTAATGAAATAAGGCCAGAAAGCTAATCAAATATTAGCCTCTTGAGAGCATCTTTAAACCATGAAACAATTTTTACTTCTATCCTCTCATGACATTTTCCATCAAGAATGGAAGCGGGAAACATCAACCAAGGTGGTAATCTCTTTAGGGCAAGCACTGTCTCTTTACGAGATATATGCAGTGTTTTTGTAGCCTTGTTAGTCTCAGGATATTAGACACAAAGTGGATGAGATAATATCTTTTACTAGACCAATTTCTGTTGGTGAGAGAGACAAGCTTACACAGAGAGATGGTTTTTACAGCACATAACAAATGGAGCCAGATGCCTTACAGAGGCCTCTATGTGCTACAATTATTAATTACAAATCTCCTTAGAAGTCTGTTCTTATGACACTTTTAGCCCTGTTTTGCAGACTCAAGATTCTGAGGTGCTTTTCCAAAACTGATCCAAACTATCTGAACTTTTATGTGCTTAGTCAAGCAAAATCTTTGAATCTCATGTGGTTTGCTCCATTCTAGTCTCTACCTTCTTCTTATTTGAAAATACAAATCTTTGAATAGATGTTGCCTCTGCTATAGGCAGTGTTGGTAAGAATGCTCATATTTCAGGTTGCCTGACATGTTCATTACAAGACTATCTTCTCAGTTGTTTATACCTTTGCCAGATTTTAAACATTTGGGCTGAAAATTTCCCTTCACTGTGTGTCTCAGGCTGAATTGTTCAGAAAATTTCAGCCATAATGGGTCAGCCACTTCTCAGAATGAGGTTGGGGGGGGGGGAATGTCTTGTTTTGACCCCTTAAATTCTCTTAATTGAGAAGCTCTAGCATCTCCACATTTTGGAGAATTTACTTGAAATTTGGCAGGGGTGTGTCTCCCTGGTGTCAGGGATGTGCCTTTTTCGGTTCCCGTGAAACAGTGTCCAAATGTGGCCAAGAGCCTCTGAAAAATGTCAATTCACACATGCTCAGTAGAGATTTGATACAGTTTGGTAACTGAATTCTCCAACAATTCCATCTGATTTGCTCCTTCTGGCTGCGAGGGCTGTTGTGGTGCTGGCACAGAAATTGAGAGCAGGGAGACTGTGTCATCTATGCTGTCAATTCTCCCTCTACTAGCACCCCGGCATTGTGGTTGAGAAGGAGAAAACAACCTGACTGGCATACAAAGGCATGATGTGCCAGGGAAGGAGACTGGGATGTGGGAGTGGGAAAAGGTGGGGATGCGAATCTGGACCATGGGGGTATAGATTAGATTAAGACATGAATAGGTTGAATGGGTGGGGGTAGAAAGCGTCAGACTTGAGGCAGACAGGGGCAGCATGGTCTGTAACTACTAGAGTACACTCTCCTCATAACCTGGATTAAAAGTTGGAATTCATGAGTCTCAACTTTTCTTTACTGTCAGCAAATAGGTGTAACAACCAGTGGGCAAAATGTGTGTCTTATTTCTCATTAGCGGCTGGTCCACAGAGAAGATGGCAATCTACTACTGGTACCAGTTACTCTGATAGTAGCTCAGAGACAGAGGTCTATGCTGTGGATCTAAACATTTTAACTTTGCTAATGAACCAGGGAGAACGAACACTGGTCCGCATGTTGGAATTTGATGGGGAGTGTTGAGTTTCTTTTTCTCAAAACCTAGGAAATTGAATTCTACAAAATCCTGCATCTAAAGAAATGTTAAAATTGTAAAGTCAAGCACTCAAAAGTTAGAAAACACCAAAATTAAGTTTGCTTGGGCCACCTTAATTCAGCCCTCTTGTGTGTATGCATTATGGTACAGACTTTAATTACCCATTGTATACTGGTTTTTTTTTTTTTTTCCACAATGCAATGCTGTCCTGGAAAGTTGAATTCTATCCCTGTCTCAGCCACAGAGTTCCTATGTGATGCTAGGCAAGTCACTTAAACCAAACTTTTCACAGGTGATCACTAATTTTTTTTGGACAAATAGGTTATTTGCTGAAAAATGCAGTTTTGGTTGACCAGAAACTATTTGTGAATTTGACCCAATTAGGTTTGATTGGGGAGAAAGCTTTTTAGGGCCAGCTTCTGGAAACCATGTGCATGTCTTAGTTTAGTGGTTATGACATTTGCCTTGGAGATGGGAGACCTAAGTTTGTATCCCCACTCTGGAGCAGGGACTTAAACTAATAAATCCCCACTCCAGGGTGAGCATCCTAATCAGTAGGCTATGCAGGAGTATGAGTGCTGTGCTCAGTCTTTCCTGTTGAAGCTGTTCCACTTTAGCCCAATGATTGATTATGCATTTATACAAAGAGAGAGACTTTATAGCCTGATGATTAAAGCATTCACCTAGGAGGTAGATGTGGATTCAAATCTTATCTAGGGCTGATTCAGAGGAGGGAAGTGAAATAGACTTTTGTGTGACTCAAAATGGTCTTCTCCAACTTGATGACAAATTCTAAAAATAAAAATCAGAAATGAACTGAATATTTTTTCTGATTTGTTTGCTGGCTGAACTAAAAAACTGCCGTTCACTACAGGCCTCCTAAATATATTAAACTAACTCTATACAGTCTGCTATTCAACTGCTTCATACCTTGTATAGCCTTTTGCACTTGTACAAGTGGAAGTAAAACGCAACCATTTTGATTTGGCAGGGTTTTACACCCACTTTGCATAAGTGTAAATGCCTTCATGTGATGCAAGGCAATGGTTAGTCAGGTCCATAATATGACTTTCCCACTGCAGGTCAGAATTACTTTCTCATTCCTAATTGAAATATAAAACCATTGTAGAAGAGTGTACTAGCCGCTTTAAGAGCAGGCACCACTAGCCCTCTTTTTTTCTGGTATTGGCTATTTAAAAAGAGAAAATCTGGACAGTATAATTCTCCAAGAAAGCCCAGAAATCAGCTAAACAAGAGGCAGCACATGTCTTCTAGGCTATATAAAGGGAAGCCTGTGGCTCAGTTGGAAGAAAAGACTTCCACAAGGTGAAGCTTAGAGACACACAGAGGAAAAGTGTGGGAAAGGGGCTGTGGGAAAAGTGTGGGAAAGGGGAGAAGACCAAGAGGAGGTAGGAAATTGAGTGGCCACAAGAAGGAAAAAATGCCAGGGGCCTAGATTTTCAAAGGTGCTCATTCTTGCCCTGTTTAATATACTCAGATGAATGTACCTAGGGCCTCATGGCATTGTCATAGCTGACTCTATCTGTTCCTTACACCCCTATGCCACATGTAGTGAATGGTGATACTTGTCAGTGCCTTTTGACTGTATATTAGGCACACATGAGTGGTGAGTAGCCTAAGTGCCCAGTGAGCCAGCTCCAAAGGGCAAGGGAAGAAGCCAGGGAAAGCAAGACTACCTTATACACCTGCGTCCATTTCAAACAAATTTCTTACACTTTGGCATCATCTACAAATATTGCAGCTGTGACATGCACAAGGCTAGTCTCATTAGACAGAATGATGGGCAAAATAAGCTTGTTAAACAGCTTCCCTTTGAAAATCACCTTTATCACGGATTTCCCCCAGGCTGCTGGATTGTATGCACTCTGCATCCCTGGTCCCAGATAGCTGAGGCAACATCCAACTCACATAATAGTGAGTCAGTCTTTCTCTTTCAGTTAAGGCTGACCAGTAGTTGGCAAGGGCAGGGGGAGTGGACAAGAACAGGTTGTGGGAGAAACTGACATAGTCGACCATATGCAGACTAAATCCAGCTCTTAATTCTCAGGCACAAAGGCTCCCTGGAGAGCAGCAGCTTGATCCTCAGAGGAGAGTTTCACTGTTTGGGGCAACTGCACCTGTATTATCCCTCTACAGTCCAACAAGGGCATCCACTCTCAGGCTTCTAGCTCCTCAGCTGTTGCCACTTTTGGGCAGAGATCCATATCTCTTCTCCTTCTGACTAGGATATTTCCAGGCTGCAGATTGTGAGCCTAATCAGCCCTGCTTTGCCTTCCTTTCTTAGAGGCTATGAACTGTTGTAATTGCCATAACTAAGTTACCATCCAGCTCTGTCTAAGCAAGCACATTTATTCTTAAGGTAAAAGCATTACAAAAATATTTTAAAACGATAGAAGAGCCTACCGATGCTAATAAGCTTACCAGAGATCACCTCGCCTCCAACAAGGGATCTGGCAGTTGATGATCAAGGGGTTTTTCTGTTCTTACAAGATCATAACAGTTTTGGCTCAGAACAGCGAATCATCAAATGTATGTGTTTCTAGTGGGGTCCCACAGGGAGCTGTTTTTGGCCCTATGCTATTTAAGATCTTTATTAATAACCTAGAAGAAAACATAAAATCATCACTGATAAAGTTTGCGGGTGACACACAAATTGGGGGAGTGGTAAATAAGGACTGGTCAATGATACAGAGCAATCTGGATTGGTTGGTAAACTAGGCACAAGCAAACAATGTTGTGTTTTTTTTTTAATATAGCTAAATGTAAATGTGCCATCTAAGAACAAAGAATGTAGGTTATAGTTACAGGATGGGGGACTCTATCCTAAGAAGCAGTGACTTTGAAAAAGATTTGGGGTTTGTGGTGGAGAATCAGCTGAATATGAGCTCTCAGTGTGATGCTGTGGCCAAAAAAACAAATACAATCCTTGGGTGCATACAGAGGGAAATCGCTAGTACAAGTAGAGAGGTTATTTTACCTCTGTATTTGGCAATAGTGTGATCGCTGCTGGAATACCATGTCTACTTGTGGTGTCCACGATTCAAGGAGGATGGTGATTGATTGGAGAGGATTTAGAGAAGAGCCATGAGAATGATGGAAGGATTCAAAAACATGCCTTTATAGTGACAAACTCGACAAACTCAACAAGCTCAATCTATGTAGTTTAACAAAGAGAAGGTTAAGGGTTGACATGTGTACTGAGGGGTGTGGCCTCCCTCTGAGATTGACAGGAAGGAGCCATTCTCCCCACCCCCCCAGTGGGCAGAGCCAGGCAAGCCAGACCCACCCGACCAGAAGCAAAGGGTTGGGAATGGAAGTTTAAAAGGTGGGCCCTGCTGCTCGATTGTGTGAGAGTCAGAGAAGGAAGCAGATATCTCTCTCCTGCTGCCAAGCCCTGCTCTTGAGATGGAGCTCTGCTGCACCGAGGACCAAGAGGAGGTGCTGGGACTCCTGTTGGACCAGTACCTGGAGGAGCTACTAGGACTATTGCTGAACATGTACCCCGGGGAAACAGAGGAATCCCAGGAGACAGAGGTACACTCCAAAGGGGTAGTAGGAAATAGCCAGGGACACCAGACAATAGTCCAGTTGAATTGCCAGAATTCAGGTCAATGTGTTTTGACAGGATCCCAGCTGACCAAGTCATGGAACCATCCACCACTGTTAGAGCCCTGGGCTGGGATCCAGTGGGTAGAGTGGGCCTGGGTCCTCCTACCTCTGTGGCAGGCTACCCACTTTACTACCCTTCGTTTGTCTGCTATCTGCCTGAGCCAGAGGGCCAGGCCCCCCGGGGTTGCCAGTTGCTTGGCCCTGGCCAGAGGGCCAGGCATCCCGGGATTGCTAATTCCCCATTGAGCCTTGCCTTTATAGATATGTGGTAGCAAGGGGGCCTGGCTTCCCACCGAGACTGACTGGGAGGAACTGTTACAGACCCTACAACATCCTTACAGTCTGTAAGGACCTACATGGTGAACAGATATCTAATAACAGGCTGTTCAGTCTAGCAGAGAAAGGTGTAACATGATCCAATGGCTGGAAGTTGAAGATAGACAAATTCAAACTGGAAATAAGGCATAATTTTTAATGGTGAGAGTAATTAAACATTGGAACAACTCACCAAGGACTGTGGTGGATTTTCCATCACTGACTATTTTTAAATCCGGGTTGGATGTTCTCCTAAAAGATATGCTCTAGGAATTATTTTGGAAAAGTTCTACTGCTTATGTTATACAAGAAGTCAGACTTGATTGATCACAATGGTCCCTTCTGGCCATGGATATATGCCTCTGTGAATATAACTCATGGGAAATAATATAGGAGGGCGCATGCAATGGCAATCGTTAACGTGTTGAGATGCATCGCTGATACCAGGGAAGTGGCCCACATGAGCTTGAATGAGCTAAATGCATATAAAGAGTACTTAATTTGGCAATTATGGGTCTTATGAGGCTTGTAGTTTTACTCATTTTTTGTTTTCTGGAGCTTGGAGTAGTTTGTCCCTTGCAACTTGTTTCAGTGCTACTTTGGCTGAGCTTCTGCACCACCTCCTCCTGGGTTCATCACCACTACTCTCCTTTGTACTTCTGCTATTTGACCCTGAAGGTGAAGATATTCCTTTTTGTGCGGCTGTGTTGTGGAATATAGAGTGTGCAAGGAATATCTTTCCCAAACCTAGTGGGTCAATGCTGTGATGTCCCACATGTGGAAAAAGGGAACTGAAACATATTTTTAGGATATCAGAGGCTCTCTTGGTGACCATTTTTGATTTGTGGTCATAGATAAACCATCTTTCGCAGACAGAGGAGAGATAATGGTGATCAGGAGTTGTGGTCAGACAGGGTATCCTCTGTCTCTTGTGAGGATAAGAAATCATATGAGATCAGCTGTCGGGATAATGAAGCCCATGGTTTAGTATGTGAAATAGACAGTGTAGGAATAGGGGCTGGGGGCAGAATGGGAGCTGCTGATAGTGGGATAGTAGTCCAGTGGCAGGTGGTGGGAAGGCAGGGAAAAACCCCATGCATCACTTCTTATGTAACAACTAGCCCTCCAAAAATTCTCCATTGAAGACAGACCTGAGCTGGACCGGTTATATATGTTGAGGAGACAGCCTGGATAGCTGGTTACCACTTCCACGAATACCAGGCAAGCATTGTACACAGCCATCATAATTACAGAACAGGTCCTTTTTCTGTTTCTGTAGAAGCCTGTCAGCTGGGGGTCCTAGGATTAATGTGAGTCTCATCCATTGCTCCAGATACTGATGAGGAAACTAGTGATCTCACAGAATCTCATGGGGAAATCAACAAAGTCCAAGGATTGACTGACACCTGTGGTTTGGGTAATGGCCCACCGAAAGGATCCTGGTCTCAGGATCTGGTGACTATGACAGACACTGATTCCTTTGTCATGGTGAGAAATAATGGAAACCCAATTGAGATATGCTTCTGGATACAGACCTGCTTGACAAGGCCAAGGAAATTCTGAAGGGGCTGATGCATGTGAGGGGGAGAGGGTTGCCTCCTTGCTTGTGCCTGACATACACACCTATATATCTCTCCTCTCTCTGCCAGCTGCTGTATGACTAAATTGTTGAACATGTCTCCTTGCTCTCTGGTTGATCCTTGTTCTCTCTGCCACCTGCAGACAACCCTCCCTCACCCTGTCCCAGCCCTCACCAAGTTATATGTTCCTTACCGTGATACTGCAGGATTGACGTGGGGGTGGGGAACACAGACTGCCAATGGCTCTCAAAGCCATTAAATAAAAACGGGTCCCAGTACTGAGACTCCAACCTACTAGTGCTATGTTGCCCCAGAGTTAGATTTTTTTCAAAGTTATCTGCACCAAAAGCAGCACATAGCTCGCAGTCCAGGTGCATGGCATTTTCAGAAGGCCAGTTATATCCCATACAAACACACACTAGATGCACAATGTTTTCCACAACCAGGAGGCAGTGCTTGGGCAACAATGGCATTTTCAATGCACAGGAGGTGCGACTGCCATTACTTGGCCTATGACTATTCCTATTCCGTTTCAGCTTTGCAAACAGTAGTATTTTCAGCATGAACTAGCAAAATGGCAGCAGGTGCATAGTGCAATACTCTGGCATTAGGTGCAGACCCAAAGGCCTCTATGATCCATTGCCATTTTCAGAATGGACATGGGGAAGAGAAGAATGAGGCATGGTGATGCATCTAAGAGGGTTTCATATGTTTGACAACTGTTACAGCCATATTTTCAAAAGTTAAGTCTGTGCCATTCTGTAAACATATCCTGGTGAAGTGACACACACAGATTTCCAGTGTGAATGTACATAGCAAGTATTTTCATATCCCTACCCCGCTAGCTGGCAAAATGTGTCTGCAGGAACCTAACATACATGTGTAACCTAACATACATGTGTATTGTGCTCATAGGTTGGGCAGGCACAAATGCATGTGCAGTAGTGTGTTTTTTGAAAACGTGGTGCACAAATAAGCTGTTGGATGGATCCAGCAAAGTGGCATTAAATATATAATTCATGTTCAAACATACATGAACATTTATTGTATATGAAATATTAAAGAAATAATGCATTGTGGTGGCCCTAATACTGCTTTAATAGCTGTAAAAAAACCCTCTGAAGAATATTGACCTTTCTTATTAAAATATGGCACTGACATTTTGAAGTGTAATTGTAAAAATGAGGTGGGCAGAATTTCGGTATGAAGGGCATAGAAGATAGATTGTAAAAACCACATCACTTTGACACAGCATTCATATTATGATCAAAACATGAAACAATTACGTTCAGCCAAATAGTCAACATTTTAATAGAAAATAATTTATATAAAACTTTCATTTCCCAGAGCTAAATACCCTTTTTAATTAAGATTCCATCCGATACATTAATTGCCTCACTCACGTTAATCATTAAAATGATTACCAACAGTATGATTATAGCAACACTTACTAATTTTAAAAGAGATAAACAATACCAAGGAGAGAGGCATGTGTGCATGTAGGGGAAATGAAACAAAACAGCCCTCATGATCCCTGACTTTTAAAAAGCACTTAAGAGACGATCCCTTTCAAGAGTAGCTAGGATAAAAAGTGAATCATATGCACTATGAGAAGGCAGACATAAAGGTGACATGAGAGACAAGACAAAATAATTACCTAAACTAGGAGGAGTGGACAGTGTCCATAGTACCATTTCCCTGGAAGCCTGTGGGGAGGCACTATGTAAAATAATGCAAAAAGAAAAGGAGTACTTGTGGCACCTTAGAGACTAACCAATTTATTAGAGCATAAGCTTTCGTGAGCTACAGCTCACTTCATCAGATGCATGAAGTGAGCTGTAGCTCACGAAAGCTTATGCTCTAATAAATTGGTTAGTCTCTAAGGTGCCACAAGTACTCCTTTTCTTTTTGCGAATACAGACTAACACGGCTGTTACTCTGAAACCTGTAAAATAATGCTGAGCCTAAATATGGATTTATTTATCTCCCTTTGATGTAAACAGGTTTCAGGAGCAATGGTTTATGGATCAATGCTGCTATGGATTGTGGAAAAATCAGGTTACACTGCAGAGGAATTAGGCCATCCGGGTGGGTGGCCCTGGACTCCACAGATCTTGGGGAATCTGATTTTGGGCACTCAAAACACTTGCCCATTCTATGGTATGAGGATGCAAACATCTCCCAGAAACAGAGCTATCTGGTGTGAACCAAGTTTCCTCTCAACCTCCTTGGGTTCTTGCTTGGAACTGCCAACTTGCCCGCTGTGACATTGCATTCCATGTTTTATGGAAATATGCTCATGAGTGTGAATATGATGTAACTGGAATATGCTTTATGCAAAAGGTCTCTTGTCAGGTATTACAACAAAGGTTATAACCTACTTAATATATTCGTCCTATTTGTATGCATGTATCATTCTTTTATCTGAAGCTAGAAACACGAAGTATAACTCTGAGGTCCTATTATAATTTTGCAAAGTGTGGGCCATTAATGGTGATTTAGAATCTTGATGGCTCCCATTGACTAGGACAATTCGTTGTAAATGGTTTATTTACCTGCACACCTTCCTGTATACGTGTGGGCTTACATTGACATGTGGCCGTGTCATATGATGCTGGAATCCATCTTAATCCTTGTACTTTTTCCATTGATGAGGCGAGGGTGGGGACAAGTAGAGACAAGATTCCCCCTTGTGCCAAAGCTATAAAAGGGGGTGGATCAGGACAAAAGGGGCTGCCAGTCATGAGAACTCCTGCTTATCACCTGAGATGTCTGCTGGATCTAACGAAGACTGTACAAGGGTAAAGGATTGGGCCCAGACTAGGACGGGGTCTAGTCTGTGAAAGAACCTTATTGGAACATCTTTGAGGGTGAGATTACCTGTAATCAGTTTCTTAATGTATTAGCCTTAGATTTGCATGTTTTGTTTTATTTTACTTTGTGACTTACCTTGTCTTGGCTGTTATTACTTGAAACTACTTAAATCCTACTTTTTATATTTAATAAAATCACTTTTGTTTATTAATAAACCCATTGTAAGTTATTAATACCTGGGAGAGTGAACAGAGACAGATGCACAGCTGTCAGTGATATAGAGGGCGAACAATTTACGAATTTACCCTGTATACGCTTTATACAGAGTTGTCATAAATATAAAGGGAAGGGTAAACCCCTTTAAAATCCCTCCTGGCCAGAGGAAAAATCCTCTCACCTGTAAAGGGTTAAGAAGCTAAAGGTAACCTCGCTGGCACCTGACCAAAATGACCAATGAGGAGACAAGATACTTTCAAAAGCTGGGAGGAGGGAGAGAAACAAAGGGTCTGGGTCTGTCTGTATGCTGCTTTTGCCGGGGATAGACCAGGAATGGAGTCTTAGAACTTTTAGTAAGTAATCTAGCTAGGTATGTGTTAGATTATGATTTCTTTAAATGGCTGAGAAAAGAATTGTGCTGAATAGAATGACTATCTCTGTCTGTGTGTCTTTTTTGTAACTTAAGGTTTTGCCTAGAGGGATTCTCTATGTTTTGAATCTAATTACCCTGTAAGGTATCTACCATCCTGATTTTACAGAGGTGATTCCTTTACTTCTATTAAATGTCTTCTTATAAGAAAACTGTTTTTTCGTTGTTCTAAGATCCAAGGGTTTGGGTCTGTGGTCACCTATGCAAATTGGTGAGGATTTTTACCTAACCTTCCCCAGGAAGTGGGGTGCAAGGGTTGGGAGGATTTTGGGGGGAAAGACATGTCCAAACTACGTTTCCTAGTAAACCCAGTTAAAGTTTGGTGGTGGCAGTGGATCCAGGGGCAAAGGATAAAATTAATTTGTACCTTGGGGAAATTTTAACCTAAGCTGGTGAAAGTAAGCTTAGGAGGTTTTCATGCAGGTCCCTAGATCTGTACCCTACAGTTCAGAGTGGGGAAGGAACCTTGACAAGAGTAAAACAGATTTATTTGGGGTTTGGCTCCCATTGGGAGCTGGGTGTCTGGGTGCTGGAGACAGGTAAACTGCTGAGCTATTTTTAGTTAGTCTGTAACTTTGCGGGTGTGGCCCAGATCCTGGGTCTGTGTTGCAGCAGGCTAGAGTGTCTGGCTCAACAAAGCAGGGTTCTGGAGTCCCAAGCTGGCAGGGAAAACAGGCTCAGAGGTAATTTCAGCACAGCAGGCGACAGTCCCAAGGGGATCTCTGTGACCGAACCCGTCACATCCATAATATTTTGGACTTGACTTTGTTTTTGTTTTAGTAAAAGACGTCTGACATCTTACACTGGCCAGCATGGAACTTCATCTGCCATTTTGCTGTCCCTTTACCTCATTTTTGTTAGCCTTCTCTGAAATTCCTCACTTTCTTCTCAGTTTTGACTGACCTATATAGCTTTGTGTCTCCCACTAATTTTGCCACATCACTGCTAATCCCCGTTTTCCTTGCCAATGAGAAATAGATTAACTGACACCCATCCTAGTACAGAACCTTGGGACACCACACCGTTAACTTTAGCTATGCTAACCTTTGACCATTTATTCCTATCCTTTGTGTCTTAGCCACTTTCTAATTCATAACAATATTTTACCTTTCATCCTATGACTGTGTAATTTCCTTAATAGACTTTTGTGATGGACTTTTTGAAAGACTTCTTCTTTATCCATTACTTTATTGACATGACTGAAGAATTCTAACAGATTAGAAGCCATGCTGGTTTGTCCCCAGTACACCATCTGGGGGTCTTAGAATTCTAGGTTTCAGTTGACATAATCAGTTTTCCTGTTTCTGAGGCAATGCTCTTTGGCCTAAAATTCTAAGGATCACCCCTAAAACCTCCATATTTTTTTAGTTCTGGAATAAGTATTTTCCCAACATCCTCTCTTATTTCCTTATTCTTCTCTATGGTTTCTTTTGCTCACTTGTATTCCAGTACATTTTGTCAATCTCTCAGGATTCCTGTTTCTGATGAGCAGCAAGACATTTTTAGGATTTTTTTTAAAATGTCTTTAGCTACTTACTCTTCAAAACCCCTCTTTGCCCTCTTAATCTTTCACTTTTCACTTAATTTATCATAGATTGTCCTCCTTTCTGGTGTTTCAGTGAAGGATTAGTTTCTACTTTTTCAAAGACAGTACAAGGAAGGAAGGCTAAGGCTTGGAGCTACCTTGATCTACATTTATCTTTGTGACAAATGGAGCACATATCAAGTTTGCTTGCTTGCCTTTTTGGCGTGATCTCATTGGTTTTGGTTTCAACTTTTTCTTCCCTTAGATACCATTTTAAAATTACAAATCAGATGAAAATGAAACCTGTGCTAAGTACATTTTTTTTTTTTTTTACTGTCAACTTTAGTTGTTTGTTCTTGGTACATACTACAGTAGTGTAGTCCTAATCTTTGCCTGAGCTTGGCATTTCTTGAGTATGCACAGACTGCTATGCCTTCAGGGAGCTGCACTGAAGTCCATGGGCCTCAGCACAGGTACAGCAGTCTCTTCATATTCATCTATTTACACTTCATACAAATTTTCTCCACTAACAATGTGTCTCCGTTTCCTGTTATGACAGCATGGGGGTAGGATAACATTTTTATGGATTAGCAAGAGCCTTAATGGTCCAAGTAAAATGATTGATTGTAGGCCCCTTGGAAAACAGTGTGTGCGTGCATCAGTGCCATCCATAGATAAGCCTAGCTGGGAAATGAGAGCAGGTGTACTGTACATGCTGCACAGGGCAAAATTGTCTTTGAAGTCAACACAACCAAGAGGGGAGCTTCTCTGTATCCATTTTCATTAACAAATACATGTTTTGTGGTGACTGAGCTCATGCTAGTCAGTGTCATCATTCCCTGGAGGCTCTACTTTCTGCCATCACCTGCCTGTCCAGCTACTTATCTTCAAGTCTTTGAATTTTTCACTTGATATACTGCATCTGTCTGAAGTGTATTGTAAAAATTCTTATCCTTCAAGAAGATATAGTTCTCAGAATACAGTAACACCACCCTACAGAAGGAGACAAGAATGAAGAACCCACTACTAGCCAATATTGAAATAAGCAGTAGCAAGGAGATTGAACTACACTTCAATATATTTTCCATCTTTTGAGTAATATTTAACTTAGATTATCAAGATTAAAATGGGTCACTCTAATGAAGTAGGGCAACTTTTTAAAAAATAAATAAATAAAATAACTCTGTGTTGACTTGGAAGCTGGTGCAACTACACTGATTTCAAAGCGGTTTCAAATTTAAGCTCTACCGTGTAAAGCTCTGTACTGTGCAAAACTAATCTAGATTGGAGCTTCTGAACATGAACACAATGCAAATAAATAATAAAGTACACCAACACTTGCTGTAACATAATTTATTTTTTATTTAGACTTTTCCTGCAAATATTTACCCATCTCATTAAAGTCAGGGGGACTAATCACTGTATAAAGTGAAGCCAATGTGTAAATCTTTGCAGGAGTGAGCCTTCATCTCCAATCTGTTTAATCACTCATAGCCCACCCTACTTGTTTAAAAAAAAAGAAAAGCAACCCCCCCCACCACCTTATATTTTCCTTGTGCTGTATTCAACACATTGAATATCCCTAGTCACTTTCATACACCTGCATCCTGGAATACTTTAATACTTTCCATCCCAAAGCTCTTCACTGATTCATATTTGTAAAGGCCCACAATATTCCAGCCAGGTAAATAATATGGTCCCCCTTCATTAAAGGAGGTGGAGAGGTGTTGGGGAAAGGGAAGCAAAGAGAGGGCGAAGTCGAGATGCCAGCACTCCCCTTTCTTCAGCAACTTGGCCAGGCTTCTTCCTCTAAATCATACAGCTCGAATCAATAGCAGCAGCAGGAGAGATGAAGAGAGACGTTTGCAGATGAGATCAAAGGCGATGGAGCCTCCTGGGCGG
Organism: Lepidochelys kempii; assembly: GCF_965140285.1. Lineage (NCBI taxonomy): Eukaryota > Metazoa > Chordata > Testudines > Cheloniidae > Lepidochelys > Lepidochelys kempii. The sequence goes on from NC_136383.1 coordinate 93,143,300, forward strand.
GGGATCACTCACTTGGTGGTGGGAGGGGGGGCAGCCTGAGCGGGGACAGTCCCGCATCTTCCAAACTCCTGCAGGAAGGGCCGTGCCAGCCTCATCCCCATCACGCAGCCGGACCTGCCCTGAGTCGCGCCCCCAGAGGCGGGGCGGATGAGGAACTGCAGGTGCCCGCATTGCGGGGCGGCAGCAGCCAGCCGCGCAACCCCCGCCCCGGCCGGCTGCAGGGCCTGAGCGCGCAGGGCAGAGCCGGAGCGGCGGCAACCCGCGCGCTCCGCCGCCGCGAGGGCCCGGCTTTCCCCGGCCCCATAGCAACCGCCCGGGCAACAGGCGCTCGAGCTCCGCGCTCCTCGGCTAGCACGGCGGGCCGGGGGAGGGGGGAGCAGCCTCGCCGCCGCAAGGGGCCTGCAAAGGGCGCGCGCGGGGGGCTGGATGCAGCGATCCGCTGCGCCAGCCGGGCGCTGAAAGCAACTGGCTTCCTTGCGCTCTGCCTTTGGGGGAGCGCATTCAGCCCCCGCGCCGCGGGTGGGCCCGAGCTGGCACTCTGCCCCCGGGAGCGCTGCCCTCGGCAACGGACAGCCCCAGGCCGCCCCCGTCCCGTTTTGCTTTAAATCCTTATCATTAAGCAGTTGCAACTTCCTCCCTCTACAGCGGTGCCGAGCTCTGCGAGGAGCTCCTAGCTCCCCCCGTCCCCGGCTCTCAATCAAGCAGCGCCGAAGGGACCCTTCTCCTCGTGCGAGGCCCTCTGTGGGTGGCTTCTTTTTATTTCGCCTCCCGTTTAAAAAGACGCCAACCTGTCTGCCGAGCATGTTTCCCTTCTAGTAAGGAAGCTCCACCTCTGCGAGGACTTGATTCGTCCAGCACTTTTTAAGATAATGTATGGAGCAACCTGAGGAGCTTATTGGCCAAGTTGCATGGTCCTTTTAGAGTCGGATCCTACCTGGCTGGGGGGTTCTCTCCCTCTCGCTCCTACGCGCTGGGGGGATGCCGAAATTGCAGAGTAACTACTAGAGAGTGACTTGTAAAAAAACCAGAGAAGAGAGACTTAAAGCCAATGGATTCATGGAGGCGTCCCTCCTTCCCGTGGCCTCTGTGCAGTCCCCGCAGCAGGATGAGGCTTCTGCTCCTGCTGTTGACCGTGCGATTGGGGAACTGGTAAGTACAAGTGACAAGGGGACCTGAAGTGGCTCTGCTTAGCAGCCTCTCTCCCTCCTTTATTGATCGCTTTGGGTTAGGGACGTTGCATAGTAGCAGCCCATTGTAAGTCTGTCCAACTCCCCTCCGCCCCCATCACCCAACTCCTCCTTTACGTTTGTTGTCGGATCACTTTCTGCTTGGACTTGCATCACTTTCACCTGCCCGAGAGCACTGTGTTCTCTAGGAAGGGGAGTGCCCTATTGTTGTTACAAACCTTAACCTAAACTGTAGCTCTTTTGCAAATGACTCTCTGCAACCACCTCTAGTGAATCCGACATTGCTAAAGTAAAACTTTATTTGATATGTTTGTCATTTGAGTAAGAAGCGTTTGTGGAGCCCCTGCTTCAGTTTAGCTGCAGTAAGTGATCTTCAACTTACCCTTCCTTTAAAATAATGCATTTTTCTTACCACCCGATATTCACTGTATGGGGGCTGTGGAAGTCAGTACAGTTGGGAATTTATCAGAGCTTGTACATATTTGCCAGCATCAGTTTCCCAAGAGGACCTTAATACTCAACAATAAAAATTGTTCCATGCAGGCTGCAAGTTATCAGAGTTTCATCTTAGGCAATTAGTTTTATGCATTTTTTTATTTGGTTTAGTTTATAAAAAATAAATCTTCGTCTTCTGACAAGTGGCAGGTTGCTGTTCCTGTACCTGAAAAGTACTCTGATGTAAATGAATAATACAAATAATTTGGCAAATAACTTAGTTTGATCATTTATTTGCAAAAGAAATAAACCAATATATTTGTACAAAAAATTGTCAACTGCATATCGTATTTTAGTTTTCCACCAAACTCTGGTACTATCTGCGTGGCTTTAGGACATAGGTCCTGATCCTGCACAATTGAAGTCAATGGGAGTTTTGCCTTTGTCTGTAATGGGATCAGGATCAGGTCCATTGTGCACATGTGGAACAGCTGGGTAGGTTCTGAGGTGCTGTTGAAGTTGTGAAGCTGAAAATGCAAGCTTTAACAGGAGTTTACAAGACTGATCATACAGGCTCTGAAGAAGACATTATTTTCTACCTTGTCAATATGCCATTTATAAATGTCCATGAAAGATGTAACAATGATTTTGTTTTCTTTTTATCTTTCAACTCCTTTAATAATTCAGAGGTAACATTTTTTATTCCTTACTTTATGCATTAATAAAAATATTAAGTAGCTATAATAGTACAATAGAATATTGCCCTGTGTGTCTATCTTTAACTATATGCATCAAATGATCATTCATAGATATATCAGATGTGCAGTATCTAGGATGGTAAGAAATCCATTAAAAGTTAGACCCCCCGACGCTGAACATTTTAGTCTGTATGAAGATCTTTAGCTTATCTCTCATCTTCAGAGGACTGCTGTGTGATCCCAGTTAGAAACACCACTGATTACCCTTTTCTTAGGCATGTATTAGGGTCCGTTTCTTTTAAAATTCTTGTCAGATTAAGGTAACATTTTTCAAAGGCATTGATGGAAATGATACCAGCACAGCTGTGCATCTGCAGAATGTTTTTTAATGAACACGTTACGCCTCAGGTGTGAAGGAAATTACCAAGTGGTTTGAGAGAAAAGAATACATATGCTCATTTTATCTGTTCAAAGACTAAGTTTCAAAGACAGGAAGAGCCATCTTAAAAATAGTTGCAGATGTTATTTCATTTTTCACTTATTAAAAATAAAGTATGATAGGTTTAGAGGAATAGGTATGGATTTTTAATCATATATGTAATTAGCAATAGATTTATAAATAAGTTCATGAAGAACCCTCCAATAAGAGGAAGAAATGCACTTGGATGAATTATTTTATTCTGGGCTGCACCATCTCTTCCCAGATAAAATGGAACCTTCAATATAAATATGTATGATATCAGCTGTTTTCAGGCTTGCTTTTCATTCAGAGACTAATTGGTAACATTTGTTGTTGAGAGCTTTTTCAAGTGACCACAAATGGATGTTTTCCAGAGACTGAATCTCTGATGTGTAGTTTGTTACAGCTCACTGATGTTCTACAGGGAGCTTTGTGGGAGTTTCCAGAGCCCCTTCTTAACATTCTGCCACTCAGTTGAAAGAAAGTTGGGAGGAAATTTTCTGCTTCTCTGCATTCTGTTCTAATCTCTGTCAGAAATGGCTTTTCCTTTAAGTAAAAAACATTCTAAAATGCAACATTTGCCTCCAGAATAGACCACAATGCCCCAAACTGCAGATACTTTCCAAAAATTGCTCAGGATGGGAGATCCCCAAACTCCGATACAAGGTCCCCACCTCTCACACCACTCAGACTTCAAAGGACCTAAATTGGACATTCTCTGTTATATGTGTATGCTCGTATGTGTAAACACCCACAACCCCCACTCTTAATAAAGGCTGCTCTAAGTAACATACTTAATGCAAACCTAAAAGCAAGGAAATGAAAAGTTGAGTACCAGTAGAACATACCTTTTAATCTAGACAACCACCTAGAGATGCACATGCATCACAACCTTAACTCTGCCTATAGATACCAACCTTCCAACATCCGATCCCCAAATCTTACGCAACTCCAGCCACTGTGTTTAACTGCAGCATATGTATACCCAAACAGACCATACCTCCCTCCCCTACTGTCCTTTCTGCACAGTTCTCTGAAATTACACATGCTCAGGTTGAAGAAAGGGGTGTTGAATGGTTGATACCTTTACTGGGGTGAAGATAAGGTTGTGGTGCTTTTTCTATGCTGTATGGTGGTTGTGCTGGAACAACATACAGTAGAACCTCAGAGTTACAAGCACCAGAGAGTTATGAACTAACCAGTCAATCACACACCTCATTTGGAACCAGAAATACACAATTAAGCAGCAGAGATGCCCCCGCCCCCCCCAAAAAAGAAGGAAATACAGTACTGTAAATGTAAGCTATTAAAAAAGTAAGGGAAATCAGCATTTTTCTTCTGCATAGTAAAGTTTCAAAGATGTATTAAGTCAGTGCTCAGTTGTAAACTTCTGAAACAGCCATAACATTTTTTTCAGCGTTACAAACATTTCAGAGTTATGAACAATCTCTGCCAAGGTGTTTGTAACTCTGAGGCTCTACTGTAGTTACCTATCAGTCACTTACTTTTAAATGCTTGTGTTTTGTAATAAGATCAAAATTATTATGCTGTCTAAATATAAAAACACAGTAATTATAAACTAATGCATATCACCATGACACAAAAACCTTGACTATAACCCAATAAAACTAATTTTCTTTTATTAGTAAGCTCTAAATACACACACAATATAAAACCCTTATGGAAAAGAAACATAAGTTTTTACTACACGTAAGCAATATATGTTGATCAGCCTCCAATGCACATAGTTAGTGTGGCAGAGCTCCGACCTTGTCCCCATGGGTCCCGCACTTCTAGGCGGTTTATGCTAGCCTCAGTGGCTCACCGTGACCTTCCACATAGCCCTTCTCTCTCTCGGGCCAGGGTTACAGTCTACTGAGCCCTTTTCGTGATAAGCCAGCAAGGAGGTTGGTGAGAGAAGTCCCACAGTCTCTGTTGTCCCTAGGGGCTTATTTCAGAACAGTTTAGACTCCTGTCCTGACAGGGGCCTGTCTTCCCCTCCCAGGAGGTGTTTCTGAAGTGGCAGGTTGGGGGGAACTCAGGCCCACCCTCTACCCCAGGTTCCGGATCAGGGACCCTAATGGTGACAGCTGTTGGTTGCTGACCATTCACTGCCAGAGTTGCTACATTTCCCTGAGCCAGTTCCCCACAGCTCTCCCGCTTCTCTCTTCTTCACCCATACCTTAGGGCTCCCTTACTGATGGCTTGAGGGTGCCTTCATTAACCAGCCCTTCAGCCACACTTCCTCTCCCCTGGCTCTCCTCAGCCTGACTGGAGTGAGCCCTTTTATAGTATCAGAGGGGCCTTAATTAGAGTCAGGTGTTCACATTACCTTAATAGCCTCACCTGACTCTTTGCAGGTTAATTGGAGTTGGGTGTTCTCATTAGCCTGGAGCAGTCCCTGCTCAAGTCACTCAGGGAACAGAAACCTGTTCATCCAGTGGCCAGTATATTTGCCTCTACCAGACTCCTGTACCCCACGTGCCTCCCCGCCCAACCTTTGTCCGGGTGGAGGCCCATCGGGCGCGCCACTCCCGGTTGGACCGTATCTATTTGTCACGCTTCCATCTCTCCCAGGCCCACTCCTCCAGCATCCGGCTGGCCCCGTTTTCTGATCATCACCTGGCCACCGTGACGGTCTCTCTCTGTGCGGAGAGGCCGGGGCCGGCCTATTGGCATTTTAATAACAGCTTGCTGGAGGACGTGGGCTTCGTGGCGTCCTTCCGGGAGTTCTGGTTGGCCTGGCGAGGGCAGCGGCATGCCTTTCCCTCGGCGCGGCGGTGGTGGGACCTAGGGAAGGTGCGCGCCCGGCTCTTCTGCCGCGACTACACCCGGGGCGCCAGCCGACGGAGGGATGCGGCGATGGGGCAGCTGGAACGGGAGGTCTTCGAGCTGGAGAGGCGTCTGGCCGCCAGCCCTGAGGATCCATCCCTCTGCGGAGCGTGCCGGGAGAAGCGGGAGGAGCTCCGGGCCCTCGAGGACCATCGGGCCCGGGGCGCTTTTGTTCGATCCCGCATCCGCCTCCTTCGGGAGATGGATCGCGGCTCCCGCTTCTTCTACGCCCTGGAGAAAAAGAGGGGGGGCCAAGAAGCACATCACTTGCCTCCTCGCAGAGGACGGCACCCCCCTCACGGATCCGGTGGAGATGTGCGAGGGCCAGGGCCTTCTACGCAGACCTTTTCTCCCTGGGTCCGATCGATCCTAACGCTTGCAGAGTGCTCTGGGATGAACTCCCGACGGTCAGCGCGGGCGACCGAGACCGGCTAGAGCTGCCTCTCGCTCTGGCCGAGTTCTCGGAAGCCCTCCGCTGCATGCCCACCAATAAATCTCCGGGCATGGACGGGCTGACCGTGGAGTTCTACCGCGCGTTCTGGGACGTCCTCGGCCCAGACTTAGTTACTGTCTGGGCCGAGTCTTTGCAGGGCGGGGTCCTCCCTCTTTTGTGCAGGCGAGCCGTGCTCGTCTTATTGCCAAAGAAGGGGGACCTCCGCGATTTACGGAATTGGCGTCCCGTCTCGCTCCTCAGCACGGACTATAAGGTCGTAGCGAAAGCCATCTCGCTGCGGCTGGGGTCCGTGCTGGCGGACGTGATCCACCCAGACCAGACCTACACCGTCCCAGGCCGCACCATCTTCGACAACCTCTATCTGGTCCGGGACCTTTTGGAACTCGGGTGTAGGCACGGTCTGTCGTTCGCCCTCCTGTCCCTGGATCAGGAGAAGGCGTTCGACAGGGTGGATCACGGGTATCTCCTGGGCACTCTGCGAGCGTTCGGCTTGGCTCCCCAGTTTGTGGGCTTTCTCCAGGTGCTGTACGCCTCCGCGGAGTGTCTGGTCAGGCTCAACTGGACCCTGACCGAACCGGTCAGCTTCGGGCGGGGAGTACGGCAGGGGTGCCCCCTTTCGGGCCAGCTGTACGCTCTGGCGATCGAGCCCTTCCTCTGTCTCCTCCGCAGGAGGTTGACGGGGTTGGCGCTACGGGAGCCGGAGCTGCGGTTGGTCCTGTCGGCATACGCCGACGATGTACTCCTCGTGGTCCAGGACCCGGGCGACTTGGCGCGGGTGGAGGCTTGCCAGGCTGTGTACTCGGCAGCCTCCTCTGCCCGGGTCAACTGGGTCAAGATCTCTGGCTTGGTGGTAGGGGACTGGCAGCAGGCGAGCTCCCTCCCACCCGCGCTTCAAGCCATCCGGTGGAGCGTGGGTCCGCTGCTCTATCTCGGCGTTTACCTTTCTGCCACGCATCCGTCTCCGCCGGAGAACTGGCACGGTTTAGAGGGCAGGGTGGTAGAGCGGCTCCGGAGATGGACGGGACTGCTCCGGTGTCTGTCCTTTCGAGGGCGGGCACTGGTGCTCAACCAACTGGTCCTGTCCATGCTCTGGTACCGGCTCAACACCCTGGTTCCGGCTCCGGATTTCCTGGCCAACCTCCAGAAATTGATTCTTGAGTTCTTCTGGTCAGGACTGCACTGGGTCTCTGCAGGGGTTCTCCATCTGCCCCTGGAGGAGGGAGGGCAGGGTCTGAAGTGTCTCCACACTCAGGTCCATGTCTTCCGCCTCCAGGCCCTGCAGAGGCTCCTTTATGGTGCAGGTAGTCCGGCGTGGAGCGCATTAGCGCACGCCTTCCTGCGCCGCCTCCGAGGGCTCCAATATGACCGGCAGCTCCTTTATCTCCACCCGAGGGGTCTTCCGCGAGACCTCTCCGGGCTGCCGGTCTTCTACCAGGACCTCCTCCGGACCTGGAAACTGTTCGCAGCGACCAGGTCCGTGGCGGCCTCCGTGGGGGCAGACCTCCTCGCGGAACCCCTGCTACACAACCCCCAGCTCCGTGTGCAGGCGGCGGAGTCCCCCTCGGTGCGCCAGAGGTTGGTCCTGGCGGAAGTCACCAGAGTCGGAGACCTCCTGGACTACGACCGGGGTGACTGGCTGGATCCCCTGACGCTCGCTCAGCACATGGGGCTCTCCAGACCTCGTACTGCCCTGCGCGTACTTCAGGAGGTGAGCGCCGCTTTGCCGCCCGCTGCTCGGGTTTACCTCGACCGGGTCCTGCGAGAGGGCGTGCCCTGCCCACCCTCCACCCCAGGCCCTCCGGACCTTTTCATCGGGCCCCTGCCCCGTGGACCCGACCGACCCCCCCCGCCCCTTTACCGTGAGCCGGCTGCGCGAGCTGCAGCCGGTCCGGTTTCAGACCGCGCCAAAACGACATCTCTACACGCTCGTGCTCCACACCCTTCATGTCCTCACCCTCGCGTCCCGCCCTGACACTAAGTGGCGGGACCTCCTGCCACCTCTAGAGGGCGAGGAGCCCCGGTGGGCCAGCCTCTATTCCACCTTAGTGCCGAGGCCCGCCGGGGATATCAGTTGGCGGCTCCTTCACGGGGCTGTGAGCATGGGCGTGTATTTGGCGCGGTTCACCCCGATTCCGGACACCTGCCCCTTTTGCGGCGTGAGGGAAACCCTGGCACACGTCTATCTGGAGTGCGCCAGGTTGCAGCCCCTATTCCGGCTCCTCACCAATCTTTTGTTACGGTTTTGGTTGCACTTTTCTCCTCACCTTCTCATCTATGCACTCCCTGTCCGTGGCCTCACTAAGTTGCGGGACCTCCTGGTCAACCTCCTCCTGACCCTGGCTAAAGTGGCCATCTATAAAACCAGGGTGAGGAGGTTGGCCGATGGAGTCTCCTGCGACTGCGGGGCCTATTTCCGATCCTCTGTCCGTTCACGCCTCCGAGCGGATTTCCTCTGGGCGGTGTCCACCGACTCCCTTGACGCCTTTGAGGAGCAGTGGGTGCTGTCCGGGGTTCTCTGCTCGGTGTCCCCGTCCGGTTCCCTTCGTTTGACCCTTTGACTGCACTCCCGTCCCTGTTTTTCATTAGTTGTTCCTCGTAATTAGTTGGCTCTCCAGGCCCTGTGGATCTCCCCCTTAGGCTGGGGGGGGGGCTCCTTTCGTAGTGGACGAGCTCCGCCTGCCCACTTCCTGGATCCCAATAGACCAGACTCCTGTACCCCACGTGCCCCCCCGCCCCATCCTGGACTGACCCCCTGTAACAGCCCCCAGCTTTGTCCCTGGCTCCCTGCCCCATTTTTCCCCTTGCAGCCTTTTTGCCCTTCCCCTTACCCCAGCACCTTGCTGGCTTCAGTTTGTTTGCCTGCCCCGTCCTTCTCCCTCTGCAGCCCTTGCTTGTTTGCCCCGCCCTTGCCTCTGAAGTCAGCCCCTAGGTTCCCTGTCCTGCCTCCAGCCTGGTTCTCCCCCCTCCCCATGTGATACCTCTGCCCTGATTGGCCCCTTATTCAGTGCGCCCATGCCCCCTCCCATGCGCTTGTGCCCTTCCCCTGTTTGAGTTTGCCCCGATCTCACTGCACTCCCCAAATGTTGTTATGACCCCCCTCCCCTAGTGCAGCTAGAGGAGCCAGTTTTCTACTCCGAGTCAGTGACTGTCCCCCACAAGCCCTCGAAAGCCCCCCTGTCCAGCCCATCCCCTTTGGTGCCCTCCTCCCCTGCCTGCAGCCTAGCGGGGAGGAGTGGTTGACCTGCCTCCCCTTTCCCCTCCTCTTTCTGGTGTCCTTCCCTCCCTGATCATTATGATGGGGAATACGACGGGTGGGGCCCCTCCAGTAGCCCTAGATATCCCTCCCCCGCCTGCCCCTCCGTCACCGCCCCGAGCCTCTACCTCAGCCGCCGCTGCCAAACCACCTGTCACCGCCCCCGCTGGGGCGCCGGCAGCGGCGGGCACCGGGGCGACCTCCATTGCTGCCACGTCCCTCCCCCCTTAGATTCTGGGGGAGCCCCCCCCAGCCAGCGGGAAGGGCCAGGGTAGGAAGAAGGGGAAGAGCCCTGCTAAAAAGTCCAGGCCCTCCATGGCAGGGACTGCCCTCACTGCCGCCGCCCCGTCATCGGCCGCAGCCTCCCACCCCGCTGCCCCTTCCACCAGCTCTGTGGGTGTCCCTCCCCCGGCCCCCAGGGCGTACGCCCAGGTGGCGGCAGCCCCCCCGCCTGCTGCTACGTCATCTCTCCCATCCGCCGCCTCCGCTACCAGCTATAGCGACCAGGGCCCCTTTCCCACCATGACCAGAAAGCACGGCGTCTGTTGCCTCCTGGTGCCCGCCTCGCCCCACGTGGAGACGTACGTGCCGGCGTTGGCGAGGGCGGTGGGGCCCACGGCCATTGTGGCGGCCTCCAAAATGTACGGGAAGGTAGTCTTCTTCCTGGCATCGGAGGCCGCCGCCCAGGAGGCGGCGGAGAAGGGCCTGGCGGTGGGGGGCGTGTTCGTCCCCCTCGAGCCGCTGGATGACCTGGGCGTCCGCCTGGTCCTGACTTCCATCCCTCCCTTCCTTCCCAATGCCGCCCTGTTACCTGCCCTCTCTACCCTGGGGAAGCCCATCTCTGTTTTGAGCCCTCTCTCCTTGGGCTGCAAGGACCCCGCCCTCCGTCACGTCCTTTTGTTCCGCCGGCAAGTGCAGCTGCAACTGCCACCGGCGGCGCGTGATGGAGAGGCGCTTGAGGGGTCCTTTTTGATCCCCTACCAGGGGGCCCACTACCGGGTGCATTATTCCACGGGGGAGGCCCGGTGCTACCTCTGCCGGGCAATGGGGCACATCCAGAGGGACGGCCCCTTGGCATCCGGGACCCCCGAGCCCTGGCAGGGCGCTGGCCCCGTCATCGCTGGCGCCCCTGGCTGCCCGGTGCCCGAAGACGCCCCTCCTCCCACTCAGTCCATCACTGCTCCTGCTCGGGCCCGAGGGGCGCTCCCCGCAGCACGCCCAGACGAGCGGGAGAGCCCCGCCTCTGCTGCCTGCAATTCGGCGGGACCCCCAGAGGAGGGTGCGGCAGGGATGCTGCCAAGCGTGGGAGAGGGCCCGCCTCAGGGGGACTCTTCCCTCCCTTATTCCGCCCCACCGCTGCCTCCCACGGTCCCTGAGCCATCATCCTTGCCCCCTGACCCGACCCCTGTTAGCCAGCCCCCCGATGATGCCATGGAGGGCTGGGCCCTAGTCCAGGGGAAGCGGGGCAAGCGGAAGGCTCGAGCTCCACTCCTTTCCACCGATGCGGAAGCCCCCCGGAAGACCAGAAGGGGGGGCGCCAATGCCGAGCCCTCTGCCTTGTCTGTGAGCGCATACCAGCCCCTGGTACTGGCTGGGGAAGACATGGCAGCACGGAAGGGCAGTATCGTCCCTCCCTTAGAGTCCCTTCCTTCTAAGGACCCCGATGGAGCCCCACCTGCCCCGTTACCATCCACAACCCCTGTGAGCCTCGGGGCGAGTGTCGCTCCGGGCACTAGCGGGGAGACCTCCGGGGTGGCGGAAGGAGAGCTCCCCTCCATATACGAGGATATCGAGGCCCTGGGTCTGACCCCAGTCACCCAGGGGGAGAACGACCCACTGCTAACAGGCCTTGATCTGAGCGACCTCACCCCGGCCCCGCCTTCCCCATGTCCCCTTCCCCTAATAGCTACCTTTGCTCCCGCCTCCGAGGGTTCCCAGGGCTCCTCCATCTGCTCGGCAGTGGGTGGCAGCTCGGTGTTAGCCGCCAAGTCCACCGAGGCGACTGCTGGTGCTCTGCGGCTGGGACCCGAGCACCATGGGTTGCCCCTCGAGGACGTGGAGCGACTGACCTCCTTCCCGGGCAGGGACCCCACTGACGGTGCTGTGGCTACTCTGCCGGCCGTGGTGCCAGAGCCCAGCATCATGGAGGGCCCCCTGCCCCACCCTCACCTCCCAGAGCCTGATCGAGAGGGGCCATTTCCAACAGCTTGGCTCCTGGGGCCCAGGATCCTACCTATGCTCCTCTCCCTGGCTCTGCACCCAACCCCTGCCTTGCCCTTATTCTGAATCCCTGCCCTGCCCCTGATGTCAACCCCGCCCCTGTTCCCCCCACCTCCCGTGTTGTCACTGCCGTCCCTGGGGCCGTCATCTCCTCACTCCTAGAGGATAGCCCCCAGGGAGCGGCTTCTGTTTTCCCTAGTCCCGACTCGCTAGGGGCTGCTACCTTCCCTCCGCCGCCCCCACTCGAGCCAGGGTTTGAGGGGGGCCGCGTGGCGCCAGCCCATCGGGCGCTACGTCGGGGGTCTGCCCCTTGCCTGCCCGTTTTGGTGGGCCATGGGGCTGTGTCAGCAGTCCCTCCGGAGGACAGCCGGGGGCTAGTGGCCCTGGCCCACCATACGCTGCGGGAGGAGCTGCAGGAGTTCCTTGAGGACGTCCGGGGCTCCCATAATAAGGTGCAGCTCGCCCTGCAGCGCTGGGGGGATTTCCATCTCATCCTCCGGGCCGCGAGGGCCCTCATGGGGGAGGGTAAAAGGACCGGGAAGCAGGCTGCCGCGACTTACCAGCGGATCCGCCTCTTCCGTGACTCCCTAATTACCTACGGGGTAGGTCACGGATTGTTGCGCGGCCCATTGGGTGAGGATCCCCCCCCAGCCCTCCTTATGGAACTTCTTACCATCATCACGTTAAACACCAGGGGCTGTAGGATGGGTCTCCACAGGTGCCAGGTGGTCTCCTTCCTTCGGGAGTGGGGGTACTCTGTGATTTTCCTGCAGGAGACCCATACGGATCCGGCCGACGAAGCTAGCTGGCGGCTGGAATGGGGGGACAGGGTCTACTTTAGCCATCTCACAGTTTGTACGGCTGGAGTGGTGACCCTGTTCTCCCCCGACCTACGGCCCGAGGTGCTGGGGGTCGCCGAGGCTGTGTCGGGCTGCCTGCTGCACCTCCGGGTCCGTTTGGAGGGGCTTGTGGTCAATCTCTTCAACATCTATGCCCCAACATCGGGCCCGGAGCGGCTACGCTTCTTTCAGCAGGCGTCCGCCTTCCTCGGCACTTTGGATCCTCACGAGTGCCTGGTCCTGGGCGGGGACTTCAATAGACCGCTCGGGGACTGAGCAGTGCCCGGCCGCCGCGGACGTCCTCCAGGAGATAGTCGACCATCACTCCCTGGTGGACGTCTGGCGCGACCACCAACCGGACGACACCTCGACGTTCACCTTTGTCCGGGTGGAGGCCTGTCGGGCGCGCCACTCCCGGTTGGACCGTATCTATTTGTCATGCTTCCATCTCTCCCAGGCCCACTCCTCCAGCATCCGGCCGGCCCCGTTTTCCGATCATCACCTGGCCACTGTGATGGTCTCTCTCTGTGTGGAGAGGCCGGGGCCGACCTATTGGCATTTTAATAACAGCTTGCTGGAGGACGTGGGCTTCGTGGCGTCCTTCCGGGAGTTCTGGTTGGCCTGGCGAGGGCAGCGGCGTGCCTTTCCCTCGGCGCGGCGGTGGTGGAACCTAGGGAAGGTGCGCGCCCGGCTCTTCTGCCGCGACTACACCCGGGGCGCCAGCTGACGGAGGGATGCGGCGATGGGGCAGCTGGAACGGGAGGTCTTCGAGCTGGAGAGGCGTCTGGCCGCCAGCCCTGAGGATCCATCCCTCTGCGGAGCGTGCCGGGAGAAGCGGGAGGAGCTCCGGGCCCTCGAGGACCATCGGGTCTGGGGCGCTTTTGTTCGATCCCGCATCCGCCTCCTTCGGGAGATGGATCGCGGCTCCCGCTTCTTCTACGCCCTGGAGAAAAAGAGGGGGGCCAAGAAGCACATCACTTGCCTCCTCGCAGAGGACGGCACCCCCCTCACGGACGCGGTGGAGATGTGCGGGAGGGCCAGGGCCTTCTACGCAGGCCTTTTCTCCCCGGATCCGACCGATCCTAACGCTTGCAGAGTGCTCTGGGACGAACTCCCGACGGTCAGCGCGGGCGACCGAGACCGGCTAGAGCTGCCTCTCACTCTGGCCAAGTTCTCGGAAGCCCTCCGCCGCATGCCCACCGATAAATCTCCGGGCATGGACGGGCTGACCGTGGAGTTCTACTGCGTGTTCTGGGACGTCCTCGGCCCAGACTTAGTTACTGTCTGGGCCGAGTCTTTGCAGACTCCCTCTTTCGTGCAGGCGAGCCGTGCTCGCCTTATTGCCAAAGAAGGGGGACCTCCGCGATTTACGAAATTGGCGTCCCGTCTCGCTCCTCAGCACGGACTACAAGGTTGTAGCGAAAGCCATCTCGCTGCGGCTAGGGTCCGTGCTGGCGGACGTGATCCACCCAGACCAGACCTACACCGTCCTGGGCCACACCATCTTCGACAACCTCTATCTGGTCCGGGACCTTTTGGAACTCGGGTGTAGGGACGGTCTGTCGTTCGCTCTTCTGTCCCTGGATCAGGAGAAGGCGTTCGACAGGGTGGATCACGGGTACCTCCTGGGCACTCTGCGAGCGTTTAGCTTGGCTCCCCAGTTTGTGGGTTTTCTCCAGGTGCTGTACGCCTCCGCAGAGTATCTGGTCAGGCTCAACTGGACCCTGACCGAACCGGTCAGCTTCGGGCGAGGAGTACGGCAGGGGTGCCCCCTTTCGGGCCAGCTGTACGCTCTGGCGATCGAGCCCTTCCTCTGTCTCCTCCGCAGGAGGTTGACGGGGTTGGCGCTACGGGAGCCAGAGCTGCGGCTGGTCCTGTCAGCATATGCTGACGATGTGCTCCTCGTGGTCCAGGACCCGGGCGATTTGGCGCGGGTGGAGGCTTGCCAGGCTGTGTACTCGGCAGCCTCCTCCGCCCGGGTCAACTGGGTCAAGAGCTCTGGCTTGGTGGTAGGGGACAGGCGGCAGGCGAGCCCCCTTCCCAGCCACGCTTCAAGCCATCTGGTGGAGCGTGGGTCCGCTGCTCTATCTCGGCGTTTACCTTTCTGCCACGCATCCGTCTCTTCTGGAGAACTGGCACGGTTTAGAGGACAGGGTGGTAGAACTCCGGAGATGGACAGGACTGCTCCGGTGTCTGACCTTTCGAGGGCAGGCACTGGTGCTCAATCAACTAGTCCTTTCCATGCTCTGGTACCAGCTCAACACCCTGGTTCCGGCCCCGGATTTCCTGGCCAACCTCCGGAAATTGATTCTGGAGTTCTTCTGGTCAGGACTGTACTGGGTCTCTGCAGGGGTTCTCCATCTGCCCCTGGAGGAGGGAGGGCAGGGCCTGAAGTGTCTCCGCACTTAGGTCCATGTCTTCCGCCTCCAGGCCCTGCAGAGGCTCCTTTATGATGCAGGTAGTCCGGCGTGGAGCATATTGGCGTACGCCTTCCTGCGCCACCTCCGAGGGCTCCTATATGACCGGCAGCTCCTTTATCTCCTGTAGGATTCATACAAGGTTCATGCGCTTGGTAACATTCAGGGCACACCCGGAGTGTGGTATAGGAGCTGTGCACACACAGCTCTTCTCAAGGGCATGAACCTTGGAATCTCACCCAGATGACATGAACCATGGGAAGCCTCCCAGGACTGGACTCAAGGACTGAGAGCGAGGAATGTGGTAGACAGAAACTGGTAAATAAGAATGTTAAACAAAGCCAGTGTATTCCTTTTATCTGTTGGAGAATGTAATGCGCGGGGGGAGAGAAAGAATAAAGGGGAAGGTGGAATGCTGACAGGCAGAAGCCTGTTAGCAGACCAGCCGTTTGCTTGCTAAAAGCTGTGTTCTGTCTTGTCATTGAACCGCCACAACCTCCATCCGAGGGGTCTTCCGCGAGACCTCTCCGGGCTGCCGGTCTTCTACCAGGACCTCCTCCGGACCTGGAAACTGTTTGCAGCGACCAGATCCGTGGAGGCCTCCGTGGGGGAAGATCTCCTCGCGGAGCCCCTGCTACACAACCCCCACCTCCGTGTGCAGGCAGCGGAGTCCCCCTCGGTGCGCCAGAGGTTGGTCCTGGCAGAAGTCACCAGAGTCGGAGACCTCCTGGACTACGAGCGGGGAGACTGGCTGGATCCCCTGATGCTCGCTCAGCGCATGGGGCTCTCCAGACCTCGTACTGCCCTGTGCGTACTTCAGGAGGTAAGGGCCGCTTTGCCACCCGCTGCTTGGGTTTACCTCGACCGGGTCCTGCGAGAGGGCGCACCCCACCCACCCTCCCCCCCAGGCCCTCCAGACCTTTTCATCGGGCCCCTGCCCCGTGGACCCGACCGACCCCCCCACCTCTTCACCGTGAGCTGGCTGCGCGAGCTGCAGCCGGTCCGGTTCCAGACCGCACCAAAACAACATCTCTACACGCTCGTGCTCCACGCCTTTCATGTCCTCACTCTCGCGTCCCGCCCTGACACTAAGTGGTGGGACCTTTTGCCACCTCTAGAGGGTGAGGAGCCCCGATGGGCCAGCCTCTATTCCACCTTAGTCCCGAGGCCTGCTGGGGATATCAGTTGGCAACTCCTTCACGGGGCCGTGAGCACGGGCGTGTACTTGGTGCGGTTTACCCCAATCCTGGACACCTGCCCCTTTGCAGCGTGAGGGAAACCCTGGCGCACGTCTATCTGGAGTGCGCCAGGTTGCAGCCCCTATTCCAGCTCCTCACCAATATTTTGTTAAGGTTTTGGTTGCACTTTTCTCCTCACCTTCTCATCTATGCACTCCCTGTCCATGGCCTCACTAAGTTGCGGGACCTCCTGGTCAACCTCCTCCTGGCCCTGGCTAAAGTGGCCATCTATAAAACCAGGGTGAGGAGGTTGGCCGATGGAGTCTCCTGCGACTGCGGGGCCTATTTCCGATCCTCTGTCCGTTCACGCCTCTGGGCAGAGTTCCTCTGGGCGGCGTCTACTGACTCCCTTGACGCCTTTGAGGAGCAGTGGGCGCTGTCCGGGGTTCTCTGCTCGGTGTCCCCGTCCGGTTCCCTTCGTTTGACCCTTTGACTGCACTCCCGTCCCCGTTTTTCATTAGTTGTCCCCCGTAATTATTTGGCTTCCCTGGTCCTGTGGATTTCCCCCTTAGGCTGGGGGGGGATCCTTTAGCAGTGGGTGAGCTTCGGCCGCCCACTTCCTGGATCCCAATACGACTACCCCATCCCCATCTGGTTCCCTTCATTTGACCCTTTGACCGCACTCCCGTCCCTGTTCTTCATTAGTTGTCCCCCGTAATTATTTGGCTTCCCAGGTCCTGTAGACCCCCCCTTAGGCTGGGGGGGATCCTTTAGCAGTGGGCGAGCTTTGCCCGCCCACTTTCTGGATCCCAATAAGACTACCTCATCCCCATCTGGTTCCCTTCATTTGACCCTTTGACCGCACTCCCGTCCCTGTTGTTCATTAGTTGTCCCCCGCAATTATTTGGTTTTCCAGGTCCTGTGGACTCCCCCCCTTAGGCTGGGGGGGGGGGGGGCTTTGCCCGCCCACTTTCTGGATTCCAATACGACTACTCTATTGAGCCCAACTGGCCTAGAGGGAGGAGAGAGACTGCTGCTAGGCCTTGGGCTTTTGCTGCTACTGCAGCTGCTCCCCTGGCTGGGCCAGACACCATACCCCGACCCCCACTTCTCTGCTACCTGGTTGCTGGCTAGCCGCTGGACCACCACCCCCACCCTTGGTTGCTGCTACTCCAGCCCCTTGGTGGGTGGGGGGTGGCTGCTGGCCCGCTCCCCAGAGGAGGGGAATGAGGGACTCCAGGCCTGGCCGTTGCTGCTGTGGACCGTACTACCACCACCACCACCTGTGAGGGGTCATTTCTGTCTGCCTGTCCACTGGACTGTGGCCTGGAGCTGCTGCATTTGCTGCGTGGAGCTGCTGGAGCCCCGAGGAGGAGAAGAAGAGGCCATCTGCTGCTGGGGGAGTGCACAGGGACTCTACAGACCGCTGTGGAGGGGGCTTTTAAGACCGAGTAACTTTTGAACTGTGCTCTTGTGGTGGGAGTTTTGACTGTTTGTGGGGACACAGGGGGTGTGGCTTGGAACCTGCCCCCTAGTCCATCCTCCGACCCTGGGGAAGCCCTCCCAGCCGGCAGGAAGGACCAGGGTAAAAAGAAGGGTAAGGGCCCTGCAAAAAAGTCTAAGCCCTCCATGGCAGGGGCTGCCCCCACTGCCGTGGCCCCACCACTGGCTGCGGCATCCCTCCCCGCTGTTCCCTCCACCAGCTCTGTGGGTGCCCCGGCCCCCAGGGTGTACGCCCAGGTGGCGGCAGCCCCCCCCGCCTGCCGCTACATGATCTTTCCCACTCACCGCCTCCGCTACCATCAATAGCGGCCAGGGCCCCTTCCCGACCTTGACCAGGAAGCACGGTGTCCGTTGCCTTCTGGTGCCTGCCTCGCCCCACGTGGAGACCTACGTGCAGGCGTTGGTGAGGGTGGTGGGGCCCACGGCCATTGTGGCAGCCTCCAAAATGTACGGAAAGGTCTTCTTCTTTTTAGCATCGGAGGCTGCCGCCCAGGAGGCAGTGGAGAAGGGCTTGGTGGTGGGGGGCGTGTTTGTCCCCCTAAAGCTGCTAGAGGTCTTGGGCGCCTGCCTGGTCCTGACCTCTGTCCTTCCCTTTCTTCCCAATGCCGCCTTGTTACCTGCCCTCTCTACCCTGGGGAAACCCATCTCCATTGTCAGCCCTCTCCCACTGGGCTGCAAAGACCCCTCCCTCCATCACGTCCTCTCGTTCCGCTGGCAGGGGCAGCTTCAACTGCCGCCGGCAATGTGTGACGGAGAGGTGCTCAAGGAGTCATTCTTGGTCCCCTACCAGGGGGCCCCTTACCGGGTGCACTATTCCACAGGGGAGGCCCGGTGCTACCTCTGCCGGGCGATGGGGCACGTCCGGAGGGACTGCCCCTTGGTCCGGCAAGGAGGGGCATCCGGGACCCCCGAGCTCCGGCGGGGCGCTGACCCTGTCATCGCCGGCACCCCTGGCTGCCCGGCACCTGAAGCTGCCCCTCCTCCTCAGTCCACCACTGCTCCAGCTCGGGCCCAAGGGAGAGCTCCGCCTTAGCTGCCTGCAATCCGGCGGAGCCCCTAGAGGAGGGTGCGGCAAGGATACCGCTGAGCATGGGAAAGGGCCCGTCCCAGGGGGAATCTTCCCTCCCTCATGCCGTCCCACCGCTGTCTCCCATGGTCCCTGAGCCATTGTCCCTGCCCCCGACCCGACCCCTGTTAGTCGGCCCCCCGATGATGCCATGGAGGGCTGGGCCCTAGTCCAGGGGACGTGGGGCAAATGGAGGGCTCGAGCTCTGCTCCTTTCCATCGATGCGGAAGCCCCCCGAAAGACCAGAAAGGGGGGCACTGATGCCGAGCCCTCTGCCTTGCCTGCAGGCGCGTACCATCCCCCGGTACCGGCTGGGGAAGACGTGGCAGCACGGGAGGGCAGTACCGTCCCTCCATTGGAGTCCCTTCCCTCCAAGGCCCCCGATGGAGCCCCTCCTGCCCCGTTACCATCCGGAGCCCCTGTGAGCCCCGGGGCGAGCATCACTTCGGGCACTGGCGGGGAGACCTCCGGGGTGGTGGAAGGAGAGCTCCCTTCCATCTACGAGGAGATCGGGGCCCTGGGTCTGACCCTGGTCACCCAGGGGGAGGACGACCCTCTGCCAGCGGGCCTCGATCTGAGTGACCTCACCCCGGCCCCGCCTTCTCCATGCTCCCTCCCCAGCCGCTGCTTCTGCTCCTGCCTCCGAGGGTTCCCTGGGCTCCTCCATCTGCCTGGCCGCAGGTGGCACCCTGCTGTTGGCCGCCGAGCCCACCGAGGCGACCACCGGTGCTATGCGGCTGGGACCTGAGCACCACGGGCTGTCCCTCATGGGCATGGGGCAATCGACCTCCTTCCCGGGCAGTTCTGCAGAAAAGGACCTAGGGGTTACAGTGGACGAGAAGCTGGATATGAGTCAACACTGTGCCCTTGTTGCCAAGAAGGCCAATGGCATTTTGGGATGTATACGTAGGGGTATTGCCAGCAGATCGAGGGACGTGATCGTTCCCCTCTATTCAACATTGGTGAGGCCTCATCTGGAGTACTGTGTCCAGTTTTGGGCCCCACACTACAAGAAGGATGTGGAAAAATTGGAAAACGTCCAGCGGAGGGCAACAAAAATGATTAGGGGACTGGAACACATGACTTATGAGGAGAGGCTGAGGGAACTGGGATTGTTTAGTCTGCGGAAGAGAAGAATGAGGGGGGATTTGATAGCTGCTTTCAACTCCTGAAAGGGGGTTCCAAAGAGGATGGATCTAGACTGTTCTCAGTGGTAGCTGATGACAGAACAAGGAGTAATGGTCTCAAGTTGCAGGGGGGCAGGTTTAGGTTGGATATTAGGAAAAACTTTTTCACTAGGAGGGTGGTGAAACAGTGGAATGCGTTACCTAGGGAGGTGGTGGAATCTCCTTCCTCAGATATTTTAAAGGTCAGGCTTGACAAAGCCTTGGCTGGGGTGATTTAGTTGGGGATTGGTCCTGCTTTGAGCAGGGGGTTGGACTAGATGACCTCCTGAGGTCCCTTCCAACCCAGATATTCTATGAAGTGTCTCTGCACTCAGGTCCATGTCTTCCGCCTCCAGGCCCTGCAGAGGCTCCTTTATGGTGCAGGTAGTCCGGCGTGGAGCGTACTGGCACGCGCTTTCCTGTGCCGCTTCCGAGGGCTCCGATATGACCGGCAGCTCCTTTACCTCCATCCGAGAGGTCTTCTGTGAGACCTCTCCGGGCTGCCGGTCTTCTACCAGGACCTCCTCCGGACCTGGAAACTGTTCACAACAACTAGGTCCGTGGCAGCCTCCATGGGGGAATATCTCCTTGCGGAGCCCCTGCTACACAACCCCCAGCTCCGTGTGCAGGTGGCGGAGTCCCCCTCGGTGCGCCAGAGGTTGGTCCTGGCAGAAGTCACCAGAGTCGGAGACCTCCTGGACTACGAGCGGGGAGACTCGCTGAATCCCCTGACGCTCGTTCAGCGCATGGGGTTCTCCAGACCTCATACTCCCCTGCGCGTACTTCAGGAGGTGAGGGCCGCTTTGCTGCCTGCTGCTCGGGTCTACCTCGACCGGGTCCTAAGGGAGGGCGTGCCCCGCCCATCTTCCACGCCAGGCCCTCCGGACCTTTTCATTGGGCCCCTGCCCCGTGGACCCGACCAACCCCCCCGCCCCTTCACTGTGAGCCGGCTACACGAGCTGCAGCCAGTCCGTTTCCAGACTGCACCAAGGAAACATCTATACACGCTCGTACTCCACACCCTTCACGTCCTCACCCTCACGTCCCGCTCCGACACAAAGTGGCGGGACCTCCTGCCACCTCTAGAGGGTGAGGAGCCCCGGTGGGCCAGCCTATATTCCACCTTGGTCCCAAGGCCCGCCGGCGATATCAGTTGGCGGCTCCTTCACGGGGCCGTGAGCACGGGCGTGTATTTGGCGCAGTTCACCCCAATCCCGGACACCTGCCCCTTTTGTGGCGTGAGGGAAACCCTGGCGCACGTCTATCTGGAGTGTGCCAGGTTGCAGCCCCTATTCCAGCTCCTCACCAATATTTTGTTAAGGTTTTGGTTGCACTTTTCTCCTCACCTTCTTATCTATGCACTCCCTGTCCGTGGCCCCACTAAGTCGCGGGACCTCCTGGTCAGCCTCCTCCTGACCCTGGCTAAAGCGGTCATCTATAAAACCAGGGTGAGGAGGTTGGCCGATGGAGTCTCCTGCGACTGCGGGGCCTATTTCCGATCCTCTATCTGTTCACGCCTCCGGGCAGAGTTCCTCTGGGTGGCGTCCACTGACTCCCTTGACGCCTTTGAGGAGCAGTGGGCGCTGTCCGGGGTTCTCTGCTCGGTGTCCCCGTCCGGCTCCCTTCGTTTGACTCTTTGACCGCACTACCGTCCCTGTTGTTCATTAGTTGTCCCCCGTAATTATTTGGCTTCCCAGGTCCTGTGGATCTCCCCCTTAGGCTGGAGGGGGGATCCTTTAGCACTTCCTGGATCCCAATAGGACTACTTTGTTGTACCCAACTGGTCTGGGTCTATCACAATAGACAACTGAAACATAAATCAGTAATGATACTCTCCTACCAATATACCTTCTTCTCAAGAAATAGCAATTATACTTTATCAAAAATGTAATTTAGTTGATAAATATATTTAACTAATAAAACTTTTCCATCTTGATGTATCCTTTATGGAAAATATTTATATACTGAATTACAGATAGCAACAATTTCCCTTTTTTCTCACAACAGTCCACCAACAAAAGTGTTCAGTCTGATAATGATAACATGATGATATGATAATCATAAAATATGCATTTCTTAATAATTTATAAGAATAATGTATTTGTATTGACAATAAAATATTTATGATGTTCGTAACAGTTAATTTCCATTTATGTGCTTGGTATATGATGTGATGAGAAACGACACTGTTGTCCATTAGCAACTGTAACTTTTTTTTTTTAAGTGAAGGTTGTTTTATTAACATTTAACCTCATTTTAACATTTTCTTGATTTAATATACAGTGTATCTGGTCATAGTTAAGAACTGAGAAGAAACTGTTCTTAAAATAATCGTAGTTTTCTTACAAGTGACTTAAAAGGAAACTTTCAAACTTTGGCAAACTAGATGAAAGAGGTTATTAAAACTTTGCTAGTCACTTTTAATATGAGGGTCTTGTGACATATACCTGTATTTGAATAAGAGGTTTTACCCATTCAGGCAGAAATCCTGCAAAAAGAACCATCCAGGCAGACCCCCATTGTCGTTAGTCAGTCTCCATAGGGATACAGGGGTCTATCTCTGCAGTGTATCTTGCAGAATTGGCACCCCAGTTTCTGCTTGAACCCACAATGAAGTTATAATTTCTTGTGTATAACAGAATATCTGGTTTCTGTGAATTCAAGAAACTAAACTATAGGAAATGCTATTCAAACCTGAAGAGTTGGGGTACCTTGACACTGCACTACCATCTGGGTGACCAGTCACGAGGACTCAACAGCATTATGTACAGATGTATTATCTCAGCACAAACTTGGCAAAGCAATGTCAATTGAACTTAAATCACATCTAACTCCTCCCCGTTTCTGTAGCATCACCTACAAAAATCATTGTTTGTTTTTTTTAATTACAAAGTATAAACAACCATCTTGACTTTAGCAAAGCTTTTGATACGGTCTCCCACAGTATTCTTGCCAGCAAGTTAAAGAAGTATAGATTGGATGAATGGACTATAAGGTGTATAGAAAGCTGGCTAGATTGTCAGGCTCAACAGGTAATGATCAGTGGCTCGATGTCTAGTTGGCAGCCAGTATCAAGGGGCTCGGTCCTGGGGCTGGTTTTGTTCAACATCTGTATTAATGATGATGGGATGAATTGCACCCTCAGTAAGTTCGCAGATGACACTAAGCTGGGGGAGAAGTAGATATGCTGGAGGGTAGGGATAGGGTCCAGAGTGACCTAGATAAATTGGAGGATTGGGCCAAAAGAAAAGTGCATAGTTTTGCACTTAGGAAGGAAGAATCCCATGCACCACTACAGGCTGGGGATCGACTGGCTAATCAGCAGTTCTGCAGAAAAGGACCTGGCGATTATAGAGGACGAGAAGCTGAATGTGAGTCAGCAGTGTACCCTTGTTGCCAAGAAGGCCAATGGCATATTGGGCAGAAGATCAAGGGAAGTGATTATTCCCCTCTATTTGGCACTGGTGAGGCCACACCTGGAGTATTATGTCAACTTTTGGTCCCTCCACTACAAAAGGGATGTGTAGAAATTGGAGAGTCCAGCGGAGGGCAATGAAAATGATTAGGGGGCTGGGACACATGACTGACAAGGAGAGGCTGAGGGAGCTGGGGTTATTTAGCCTGCAGAAGAGAAGAGTGAGGGGGGATTTGATAGCAGCCTTCAACTACCTGAAGGGGGGTTCCAAAGAGGATGGAGCTTGGCTGTTCTCACTGGTGGCATATGACAGAACAAGAAGCAATGATCTCAAGTTGCAGTGGGAGAGGTCTAGGTTGGATATTAGGAAATGTTATGTCACTAGGAGGGTGGTGAAGCACTGGAATGTGTTACCTAGGAAGGTGGTGGAATCTCCATCCTTTGAGGTGTTTAAGGTCTGGCTTGACAAAGCCTGAGGTCTCTTCCAACCCTAATATTCTATGATTCTATGATCTAACTGCACTTAAGCCATTGACTTGTGAGTATGCCTTAACAGAATAACCATGTTGTCATGTCAGTTCCCAGTGGCAGAGAGGAGTGGTGATAATAAATAGCGATGTTTATAATGCTGAAGGGAAGCTTCCAGTGTAGGATGGTGTAGAGGAGACACAGAAACTTAGTTTTATTTAACATTAATGACCATAGGAAGGAGTAAACAATGCATTGCGTCAGTCAGAAGATAAAACTAAAGTATTGGTCCTGCAAAGTTTTACGCACATGAGTACTTTTATGCATGTAAGTAGTTCCAATGAATTCAATTAATCTACTTGCCTGTGCAAAGTTAGATTTGTGTAAGTGCTTGAAGGACCAGGGACTAAATTGATAGTAGCTGTGAGGACACTGAAATAATACTAAAGGACCTTGGGAGACTAGAAGTGTTGTCAGGAAATAGCAAGATGAAATTTAAATGGCAAAAATGCCAGGTAATATATCTAAAAGGAGAGGGGAAGCATATCTAGCACTGTATTTTGGATTCCTCACATCAGTGCAATGGCAGAGATGAATTCAAGTATTTTTTAAAATTCAAGAGGTTCTTTAAAATATGTTTTATTCATAGATTTCTAAAGTAAGAAAGCTCCATTATGATCATGTACTTTGACATCTTAGATAACATGGGCCACATAATTTCACCCAATAGTTTCTGTATCAAGCCCATGACTTCTGTTTGAGCTGTAGCATATGAGAAATATATCCAGTCTTCAGTTAAAGACTGTAAAGTATAGCAAATCTACTGTGTCCCTAAGTAAGTTGTTCCAAGGTTAATTACTTTATTTTGCTGTATTTCTAGTTTGACCTTGTCTAGCTTCAGCTTCCAGCCATTGGATCTTTTTATGCTTTTTATTCTAGATTAAAGAACTATATGTTACAACCGGTCCCAGTCCTCATCTCTGGATGGTCTTCAGTTTGTTCTGAGTAGACCTGACCACTGGATCCCACATGCTTCTCACCTTCCCGTCCCCCGACTCTGGGTAGTGACTATTCACTGTTTCTAACTCTGGGTCTCAGACACAGTGTCAGGTGTAGACTCCACATCTGACACACTTCCTTGGGATATGGTCAGGGGCTCCAGAGCCCATCTGCCTTAAACCTTAAAGGCAAAGTTTCAACCCACCTGAGCCCTTAGTTGCTCATATACACTCTCTCAGATCCACCTCACTGCAGGCACTCCCAAGTTCTTAATTAACTACTTCAGGAACAACATGGCAGGCAAGCAAGGAATACAGGCTAAGCAAAGGAATTTCTTAACCACCTTTACTTTTATTCTCAAGAAAGTACTAGAGAGTTACAGATTTATGCAAACTAACATACTGAAACACAGCCTCGTTAGTGTCACATCACTTCCGAGAGTCTGAGGTCTGGTCAGCATTTCAGGCAAGGCACTGTCCTTCTTGCCTTCTCCCTCTCTACAGCCAGGTCTTCTGGCATAAGAACGTGTATGGCCCCTCTTGCTCAAAAAGCCCCCTCCTTAAGTACAGTCTGCTCCTTTTTGCCCATGTGCTTCATCTGGGAAATTCCAACCTCTTCTTCCAGTCTTGTTTCTGTGTAGAGAGTCCATTTGCCCATGATGATGGGCCAGTACTTGAAAGACCATCAAAGTTGGTGGTCCTAGATTGCTCTATGATGGTTTCTCAGCCATAGACATTCAACTAGGTGTCACACCCCAAATAATAAATGAATGTTATAATCTAAAATAGAAGGATACACTACAAAATAAAGGTCACAGTGAAGGTTACAAACCAAGATGGAGGTTGCAATACAAAACGGAGTTCACAATTTGATACAAACACTTTGTCACACTGTGTACTGTTTGAAATCTTTTCCAATAATAGGTAGTTGTAAACTATGATGACGTAACTCCTTACTTTTTTTGGATAAACTAAATAAACTGAGCTTCTTAAGTATCTCACTATAAGGCATACTTTCCAGACGCCAAATCATTCTTATAGCTCTTTTCTGGACCCTTTCCAACTAGTCAACATCCTTCTTGAAGTGGGCACACTAGAACTGGACATATAGAAGTAAAACCACCTCCCTATTCTCACTTGGTATTTCTCTGATCATGTATCCAATGCTTTCATTCACCCTTTTAGCTACAGCATTGCCTTGGGAGCTCATGTCCAGTGGTTATCTACCATGACCCCTTAAGTAATTTTCAGTGTTGTTTTCTTGTGTGCCCTACATTCTTTGTTCTTAGATGTATGATGTTGCATTTGGCTATATTAAAATGCATGTTGCTGAAATGGCCTCACTTTACCAAGTGATCCGGGCTAATCACTAATAACTCATCTGCCCCTATCCGTAGTTGCCAGTCCACCAATTTTTGTGTCATATGCAAATTTTACAAGCAATGATTTTATATTCTTTTTCAAATCACTGATAAGGCTATTGAACAGCATTGGGCCAAGAACAGATCCTTAGTGGTCCTCACTAGAACCACTCTCATTGGATGAAGATTCTCCATTAACAAGTACTTTTATCTTGCTTATATGAAACCCCCAGAAGATGTGATCCTGTTCTGGACAACATAAATTTCAGATACACAAGGATTTACTATACTTCTAACTTCATGTCTTCAGCATTCATGGAATATTATATCCTTTCTCTATACCTTTTCCCCCTTCACAATTGTAATTACTTAGACTATGTAATTACCTAGGGCTATCCTTTTATCTTGGGTCCTCTGATGATTCTCCACTTATTTATCCCTGTTTGGCTTGGGTGGGTAGTTCCATACAGAGTGTAGAGTTTGTTTACATTTAATTACTCAATTAATTGCAGGATCTGCCCAAAAAAGCAGAAAAATTAATTACTGCAAAAATCAGAAGGACCTTTCAACCTGACTCATGTGTAGTTGATATCAGAAACTTCAGAAGGCTATCAAAGCATTAGAAGACTTGCCAATCCATATTTCTCTGTTTTTCTTATATTCACTTGAAATAAGTTTTCCTAAGCAGGATTTGAGAGGGCACACTCCTCATTGTCAATTAAATACTTTTGATGACTACTTTATTCATCATGCTAGGATAGATATTTTTTTTCTGTTTGCATGATATATATGTAAAATGGGCAACATTGTTAAGGCTTCAGATCACTTTTAAATTGATTTGGGTACTTCAGCTCCTGAACAAAGCTTTTCAAGAGAAATCAGAACATACATGGTAAAAAAGAAGTGGTCATTACGGAATGGCTCTGCTACATTTAGTCCAATGATAATTTCAGTTTAAAGTTTTAAAGCTGCTTAAACCAATAGCAATAATAACCATCAGAGGTCAATTTAAAATTTATTACAGACAGTATCCACCTAAAAATATATGTAAAGCAGGAGAGAGCAATGTATAACTTCCTCGGAACATCATTTAAATGGAATATCTTTTAGAATCTATTCTTCCGTGCGTGACTTTGTTCACAGATTCAACCAAGACTTTATGAAAGAACTAGTGAAACTGGAACAGTGAATATTTACTCGAAGAGATGACAGACAATGTCCTTGTTAAGTACCCAGAGATAAGTTTGGTTGTACTGAAAGTTCAGTTACCTATGTTCAGATAGACTTTGTTATGCAAGCATCACAGATGTTGAAGGTCATTTAATCAGAAATATAAGAAAACTGTTTCAAGTGAAGATCTTGCTGTGACTAAAACTTAAATTGCTGAGCTTATTATTTGTGGGAGAATATTTTTAATGTCCTTTGGAGATATATTGCTAATCTGTGATGAATCAGAAGAGGCTTGATCACCTTGGCATACCCATTAAGATACTGCAAGCTTGATTGCCTGGGCACTTAAAAAAATTGGCAAAGGATTTCATTACACAGAATGATTGAAAGATAACTGAAAGGGTTTCTATTAGGGAGCTGAGTGTTTTTGATTTTGAAACAAAGTTTTTAATATTTAATGTTAAACAATTTTTTGTATCTAGTATATCCTCTAAAACCTCAACCATTCCTCCTGCTCAATAAAAGTGCTTCTGATTTCTGTGTACAATATGTTTTAACAGTATATTCAGATTTCCTCTTCCTTTAAATTTTTCTACTGCCTTAGGGCCAGATTCTTACATTGTAAAGCACTGTCTGCAAGTCTGCAAGCAGTCTTGTTTGAAATTATTGGATCCGCTTGGGGAGGCAATGTGAAAAAGGGTGGCAGAACTGATTATTAGAAGTTACATGTTTTGAGCAGAAAAAGGCTAGTTATATTCAGAACATTTCTAAGGCCTTTATTTATTCATATACAAGGACACACTGATTAGTATTTAAATCTAACCCTAGCTTTTCATTATATTCCTCCATAACATAAAATATGTAGCCATTATTGTCAGCTCTTGTGACTTTATTGTGACACTTGTGATATTTGGGGTTCCTTTTAAATGGGTTTCCATGAATGTCTAACTTTAAGCTCATGAAGTTTTGGCTTTAAACAGAATTGTTGTCATCACATTGACAATAATGGGAGATTGCATTTGCCCTCAGCAAAATGACCTCCATGTCCTTTTATTCTTTGCAGGTGAAAGTGAGGCTGCCAGCTTCCATTGTTTCCAAAGCCAGGCTGCCACTGGAAAATGAGACTGTGGGAGCAGGCGAAAGGGAATGTTTTAGGGGATAGGACAGGAGGTTATGAGGAGTCAAAGAAATGTGGTGCACAGGAAGCAGAATGAGGGGGATGCAGGATAATGTGGGGATCAGGGAATAGAGGTAGCTGGAGGCAAATTGAGTGGAATGTAGGGGCATGAGGTTGACTAAAGAGAGCTGTTGGGGAATGTAGAGAACAGGAAGAGCCACCCCACATCCCAAGGAATGGGAGAGAGTGCATAGGGATTCCTTCTGAGTAGTAAACATGGAGGTCTGCCTCGTGTCTTTTGAACACTAGAGAAGGTAATACAGGTAATGCATCAAAAACAACATAGAGATTACCTCATATATATGCTCCAACCTTTGAATCAAACTATCGTCTTTGATTGATCTACTCTAACATACTTTCTAAGAATGCCTCTCTCTCTTCCCCCCCACCCCCCAATACGGTTAGTTCTCCAATTGCAGCCACAGAGGTGGGAAGTTCTCTGGATTAAGTACTCATTGCAATGAAATAATACATATTTACTGATTAATAATATTTTTGTATATCCAGGACTCCCAGCTTTTCTCTAACCCCTGGAAGGTATAGTTGGTCCATTTTGGTTTCATATTTGCCCTTAATGGGCTTCGGATCAGGTCCTGTTGATGATGTGACCTTTGGCCAATTCATCCAATTTCTGAAGCCTCATTACCAGGCCATGAAAAAGAAATTCTTTATAGTATAGGACCATTTACAATGCTCTGGAGTAGGATAGTGGCTGTTCAGGTGTCTGACCAGCTGGAAGCCTTATCTGGAAGGCTTATCAATAGAGCCTTATTGTATATATGTAAACTATCCCAAACTGTATCATTAGTCAGGATGGTTATTTGCCATAATGAAAAGATGAAGAAATCATAACTTTGTCAAGGCAAAAAGGCAAAATCACATTTTTAATTAAAAAGAAACAAAGTAATGGAAGACAAAATTCTAATTAATACAGTCTAGATTACACAGGAGGCTGAGACAGAACACAGTGGGAAGCCCTAAAAGGAATAACTAGTGTTGTGTTATATGATTGGCTCACCTGTGTGCAGCATGGAAGAAGGGTTTTACCTAGTGGGACTATAAATGAGTAACAAAGTGTGTGTGTGTTGAACACTGGAGCTGTTAATTTTGTTAACTTAATTTGTTACTCCTGTGAATCTTGTTCTTGTAATGATTTTTATTTAGTGGATACATTCACACTCTTTTTCTGCTTTATAACCACAAGGCCTTTAAGGATAGAGCACACAGGAGGCAGGTCTTGCTGTTACTTACTTCAAGGTTCTGTTAAATATATTTGGGCTCTGGCCATATCTTTAGTTATCTCTAAATGATTATGCATTGTGAAGCACTGGCTTTCCCCTTTCCGGTCTGCCCAATCTGACTGCACTGACACTGCAGCCTCTGCCAGCCTATCGAGCAAAGGAACAGAACCAAGACTGGGTCTTCTTAATGTAGTTGTACTCTGGTGTCTGCTGATCACACAAACTGTTCCTTTTGTCTTCAACGTTCTCCTTGGTTCATTCATATCTAACCAGTATCAAATGTCCCAGGTATATGGAGGTGGAATGGGGGATGTGTTATGAATACCAACGTAGTGACTTCAGTAGACTATTAATAGATACTGAAGTACAGTAGAACCCCAGAGTTACAAACTGACCAGTCTACCACACACCTCATTTGAAACTAGAAGTATGCAATCAGGCAGCAGAGCAAAAAAAAAAAAAAGAAAAAAAAAACCCAAAAAGCTCCCCAAGTACTGTACAGTACTGTGTTAAATGTAAACTACTACCCAAAAAAAGGGAAATTTTTTAAAAAAACTTTTTGACAAGATAAGGAATCAGTTTCTATGCTTGTTTAATTTAAATTAAGATGGTTAAAAGCAGCATTTTTCTTCTGCATAGTAAGGTTTCAAAGCTGTATTAAGTTAGTGTTCAGTTGTAAACTTTTGAAAGAACAACCATACCATTTTGTTCAGAGTTACGAACAACCTCCATTCCCAAGGTGTTCGTGACTCTGAGGTTCTACTCAGTGCAATGAAGGGGTTAACAATGGGCTTTGACTAAAGGTAAGTGCAATGCTAGTAGTTCTGTTCAAAGCAATAGTGAAGTTAAGTGCAAATTTCAGCTCCTTTAGAAGAGCGTTGACCTGAAATGTTGACCCAGTTCTGACCACCTTACTGACATCTCATCATAACTTTTTATTATAAGTATTATTCTGTGTTAGGAAGGAAAGCAAAGTCTCCAAGTTCATAAAGTCATAGGGAACACTGTACACTCCCCTGTGGCTTGTGCACTATTAGTTCCCATTATCCAGAAATAAAATTTCTTATCAACCACAATTAATCATTTAATTCATTTATGAAAACTCTAAGGTCACTTTATCTAAAACGTTTAATCTTTATGGTCATTGATTGCGTTTAGGCACTTACATTTATAGGGTGCATATAATCCCTGGTATGGTACCTAACCGTACTTATGCTGTATCTGGCAGAAGGAGCAATATCACTGCTCTATTTTTTATAATTCATTGCATAACCTGACAAATGTTAATTACAACTTAAAGCTCATCTGATTATTTCCCCTCATATTAAAAGTAGAACAAAGACCTATGATATTAAAGTCTAAAGATGAACATGCTGCCTGATGCTGAAAAGACTTAGTCATTAGTCACTTATGCTCAGGGATTTATTAGTCATGGTAATGTCTCTAATTAGTTGGAGGGTATAAGCATAATTAGGGCACTTTTTATCTAATTACAGTTAACCATATATATGTAGTTACTGTTCAGTTTATCATCATAGCCACTGTAATAAAAACCTCTGTTTAGAAATGAAATTACTTTTTATTTATGGCAAGACTTATTTATGCTCCTTCAAGTTTATTTTTATTTTAAAAGAATTCATAGTTAAGTCAAACTCAGTATCTGAAGTATAATGGGTGATAATTAGTGTAGTGCCAGGGAACAGTAAATTTTTAATGTTTGACAGTCTATCAAATTCATTCTTAATCTTAGTGCCTACAAACATTCTCCAAAGGCTGCATAGAGAGTGGATCTTGTTGAGACAAATCATATTTCTTTTCCATTACTTTACACTTACAGTAATACATAGGAGGAAAGAGATGTCATGCAGTGGAAGTACTGAAATGTTCTGTGACTAAAACTGGAAGAAAATAAATATACATAAAAAAGTAAAATTGTCTTCCCTCCATTGTTTTAGGAATGGGTAGAGTTCTAGTAGTAAGGATTGTGGCAGAAGATGGGAGTGAAGGGTGGCTTTAATATACATGAGTATTCAATATTTTTATTATGGCACAGTAATAAAAAGGTTTCTATCCCAAGTCTGCCCTTGCCAGATATTCAAGCTACAGCCTTTAATTCAACAGTTTCACCTCTATGCCATAGAAAAAATATAGCCACCCAAGAAAATGAACAAAAATACCCCTTCCTTGCCATTGGGTAGGGCGAGTATTGAGCGTTTTTAAAATATAGACCCTGGACCAATAATCAAAATAAGAAATGTGACATCTAATAAGAATCATACTCATTGGACTTATTTAAGTGAATTTGAAAAAACTGAAGGATGCCAGGATGGAATTCTTCCATCTGTTTTCCTAGTACCATATTACTGATGAATGTTGATGTTAGTAGCTTATAAAAAGTTATATTTGTATTTGTAATATAGAGTTTTGAAAGTTGAGGGGAGGGAATGTTCCCATTGGTTGGGGGGATAGTGAAATAATAAAAAAAATATATATATTCTATCCTGTGTTTAATGTATAAAAGAGGTGAGTCTATGGCAGAGTACATCAAACTACTATAATTTAGAAAAGTGCTAGAATCAGACCTTTTGGTTATATCCTTACCACTTGACCTAAAGATATAACTCCTTTAGCTATGAGTCGGTGGCTCTTAACATTGGTGTGGGAAGGTCACTAAAAGGGGACATGATCCCATTCACATCATCTCTTCCTTCAGAATTTAATGAAAAAGCACTGATGCTTAAAGTGGCTCCACTCGAGCAGATCCCTGCACCTGCATGGAGCCCAGCTGGTTTTGAGTCATTGGTAGGTGTAGGTTCTGTCTGCACGGAGTCACATTTGCAGGGCTGGAACCTTTAAATAAAAAAAGAAGAAAAGGCCTGCTCCACAGCAGTGATATCTCCATCCAATGTACATTTGTTGTAAATTCAGTCTAACTACTCATTATCCTCAATGGGAAAAGCAAAGAGAGTACAGAGCCCCTATACTTTTACTAAATTTAAGCAGTGATTAGAGTAACCAAGCAGGTATAAACAGGGACAAAACATAAAATAATAGCAATTGGTAGTTCTGAAAAGATGCATGTACAGTTGTGAGACTTCTGTTATTATTCATTTTAGTGTTCGGTATGGAATTCCACTAATGGGAATCTTTAAATAATTAATAGCTGATATTGTATAATGTCTGTACAGTACTATAGAGATGTTTAGTTCCTTAGACTTGAAAGGCATTGCATAACACTTAAGTGATTTCCACACTATTGCAGGGGGGGCTGGCAGTGACCCCTGTATCTAGGTTGCCTAACACTTTCTATTATAAAAGATTCTTACAACTTTTTGCATAGTTATTAACACCTCTGTTGTTTGCTGTAGGCCTTTTGATTTTTCCCAGGAGGCAAGCGTTGAGATCAGAGAGGTGCCTTTTGCTCATTCCATGAAAATCCATTCAGCTGTGGCTCAATTCTAAACCACTGAAAATAGCAATTTCCCTTTTGTGCCTGCTTAATTTTGGCAGCAAGCCAAACACCATGAACATTCTATGGCCTTCTCCTCACAACCGCAGCAGCAACATGTAGTGCAGTGGGACCCCCCAGGAACAGACTGAGCAGCCACAGTAGTTGTAGCAGGGAGAGGGAGGAGAAGAGAGCAGTGCGGGGCTCCCCCTGACCACCTGGACATCCAGCACATAGCCCTAGCAGCCCAGTCTTCCCTCTAGGGGCACTAAATGAGCAAAAAGGTCTTTCCGCCTCCCAAAGTGAGACACGGAACCAAGCTAACATTAATCATCGTCCGAAAGCCAACACTTTCTGTGAAAAAAAAATAGTTTAGTTTTAATCCCAATTTTCAATTGGAAAAAAACAGTTTTGATAGAATTTTTTCAACCAGCCCTAATTATGTATTTTGAGAAATGGTAGGAGATCGTCTGATTAAAGACTAATTTGGGATATCTATACAAAGGAGCAGAGTTAAGTCTGAGCATTCATATTCTTGCAGTGTCATTTCTTGACTTGTTTGGATACTTGACTCTATAGGCTTAATGTTCTCTCCATGTAGAACTTTTTCTTTTTGATTCTATTTTGATGGAATATAATCAAGAGGACTTGATTTATATGTGCAGAATACTTTTAAGTTAGTTTAGACATTTAGGACTTATGAACTTCGAAAATTCCCTTTAATGATTAAAAATATGCATTGACTTTTGTAATCTGTTGGTCATCATTTATAATAACACATCTTAATGGCATTAATTCACTATAGAAAAGTAAAATGTTTTAAAACTAAATATGGGATTTTTTAAATCACCTAA
The DNA here is from genome assembly GCF_965140285.1 of Lepidochelys kempii. Classification (NCBI taxonomy): domain Eukaryota; kingdom Metazoa; phylum Chordata; order Testudines; family Cheloniidae; genus Lepidochelys; species Lepidochelys kempii. The sequence continues at coordinate 93,177,140 of NC_136383.1, forward strand.
GTGACTTTCAGTGACGCTTGTGATCATTAGTCACTAGGATATATCTACGCTACCTTTTAAAACCTGCAGCAATGATTCTCAGAGCTTGGGCGTAAAGGCCCCTGCCTCAATATTAAAAACAGCTGTGTAGATTTCAGGCTTGGGCTGGAGCTCTGGCTCGGAAGCTCAGGCAGCGTGGTGGGTTTCAGAGACTGAGCTCCAGCCCAAACTGTAAGGTCAACTCTGTTGACAAAAACCCCATGAACCCATGTCTGAAGGCCTGGTCTCTGAGACTTGCTTCCGTGGGTTTTAAAATGCATTGTAGATGTACTCTTAGGCACTTCTGAAAAATCTTACCCTCAGAGTACAATGGAAAGCAGTAATTTTTTTAAACAGTATTGATGTGCAACTTCTTCCAAGGATAATAATATAACTCCTTTTTGTTGCCTAAATACCTTTGCTTATCTTAGCATTGAAACTATGACTTTTATGGGTTCCATATGCTGTATTATAATTAATGCTAGCCATTGTCTCTTTGTCAAGGTACACTGTATGACTCCCATAGTTACTGCTGAGACAAGGTGGGTGCAGTAATATGTTTTATTGAACCAATTTCTGTTGATAAGCGAGACAAACTTTCAAGCTTACACAGAGCTCTTCCAATAAAAGGTATTACTTCACCCACCTTGTCTCTCTAATATCTTAGGATCAACATGGCTACAACAACACTGCATAGTTACTACTATCAGTTTGATGCACTTTGATTAGAAGCCCACAGCAATTTCCTTGGGGATGAGTAACGTAGATTGCAAACATTAGCAATGGAGAAATATTTAAGTCCACACTCATTTGATTCAAATGGAGATGAAAATTACTTCCAGGCATTCGCTGGTGTTTTGGAGATCATCTGAGTGGATCTATAGACACACATTTAAGCCACTACCATTTTTCTTCTGAATCAGTGATAAATTATAAATGGCTTCTTATCTAATTGAAAGGTAGATAATAAATGGGCATGTAATTGTTTTCCTTGTGTATTTCTTCCATCTTAATAAAATGTCCTGATAACAAATAATTTGAACTAAAAGGAATAATATAGCACTCTTGCTGCTGTCTGTTTAAATGTAAATAAACTAATGACACACAACTTTTAGCTCCTAACTATGAACATTTAGTCATAAAAGAATGTATGCATTAGGAATCCTTGCTCATTGTTTGGACTAAGTAAAATAAATGTGTTCTGTTTTAGAATATTCTGAGGCTAGAACAAAGTATTACCGTATGGGAAATCTTGGTTTGGGAATCTCGTCACTGGGCACTAGGAGAGTTGGAGACATTAAGGTGATGGTTTTGCTTTCTGAGGGACACCTACTCTCATGATTCACCATCTCTTAGAAAAATTAACATAGTGATTTAAATACAGCTGTTGAATTGGGAAAAGCTTAAGAAAAAGCTCAAAATAAAGGTAAAATTGCTGTCAAGATTTCATTCAACTTCACTCTATTTGTGATCTGAGTTATTGTATCTGAATGGCAAACTCTCTTCTTGACACATTTCTCAGGTGGATGAGATACTAGGTGCTCTCTGCTGCCGAAAAAAATAAGCAATAAAATATATCAATTAGGTGTAACTATGTGCTGGCATCAGAATATGTTCAAATCTTTATTCTACATAATAATTAGGTTACCATGTTTACTCTTTTTGTCATTTCATTCTTCCTGCAGAGTGTATTTTGTTTCACTGTTTTTCTTCCCTCATGTTTCATTGAACCACCCTTAGTGCTGATAAAGCAGATGATGAGGATGATGAAGATCTAACAGTGAACAAAACATGGGTACTTGCACCAAAGATACATGGTGGAGATGTCACTCACATACTGGATTCCTTACTTCAAGGCTATGACAGTAAACTTCGGCCAGATATTGGAGGTAAGTTCATCTCACATTATCGTAAATAGAAAATATGAACCAGAGAATGCAGACATTGCATGGGCTTTAATGAAATGGTGGCAAGTAGCTGTTTAAAAGTCAACTGTTCATGAATTAATGTATCAAGCTAGACAAACAGAATGTAAATAAAATGGAATATGTGAAAATAAATTTCCACTTTTTTATAGCAAGTACAATAGAAATTGTATATATATATATATATCTGTTTTTTGTACTATGTAAAGTATTTAACTTTTGAGGCTGTCATAAATATAAAGGGAAGGGTAAACCCCTTTGAAATCCCTCCTGGCCAGGGGAAAGCTCCTCTCACCTGTAAAGGGTTAAGAAGCTAAAGGTAACCTCGCTGGCACCTGACCAAAATGACCAATGAGGAGACAAGATACTTTCAAAAGCTGGGAGGAGGGAGAGAAACAAAGGGTCTGTGTGTCTGTCTATATTCTGTCTTGGCCAGGGATAGACCAGGAATTGAGTCTTAGAACTTTTAGTAAGTAATCTAGCTAGGTACGTGTTAGATTATGATTTCTTTAAATGGCTGAGAAAAGAACTGTGCTGAATAGAATAACTATTTCTGTCTGTGTATCTTTTTTGTAACTTAAGGTTTTGCTTATAGGGGTTCTCTATGTTTTGAATCTAATTACCCTGTAAGGTCTCTACCATCCTGATTTTACAGGGGGGATTTCTTTATTTCTATTTACTTCTATTTTTATTAAAAGTCTTCTTGTAAGAAAACTGAATGCTTTTTCATTGTTCTCAGATCCAAGGGTTTGGGTCTGTGGTCACCTATGCAAATTGGTGAGGCTTTTTATCCAACATCTCCCAGAAAAGGGGGGGTGCAAGTGTTGGGAGGATTGTTCATTGTTCTTAAGATCCAAGGGTCTGGGTCTGTAGTCACCTAGGCAAATTGGTGAGGCTTTTTACCAAACCTTGTCCAGGAAGTGGAGTGCAAGGTTTTGGGAAGTATTTTGGGGGGAAAGACGTGTCCAAACCGCTCTTCCCCAGTAACCAGTATTAGTTTGGTGGTGGTAGCGGCCAATCCAAGGACAAAGGGTGGAATATTTTGTACCTTGGGGAAGTTTTGACCTAAGCTGGTAAAGATAAGCTTAGGAGGTTTTTCATGCAGGTCCCCACATCTGTACCCTAGAGTTCAGAGTGGGGGAGGAACCTTGACAGAGGCAATATCAAATAGGTAACAAATTACTGCAATTCCATGTTTGTTTGTTTTTTCATTTTGCTATTTTAAATGTGATACCTTTGAGAAGAAGGTATTCCACATTGAGTGTCAAAAATCTACCCTGAAATCTGCAAATATTTATTCAAATGTTTCTACCCAGTATTTTTAGTCCTGTTGGAGATAACACAATGCAATCCGTTTCAGGAACAGGTTTAACTCAACTCACTGTTACTAAAAAGAAAAGGAGTACTTGTGGCACCTTAGAGACTAACCAATTTATTTGAGCACTCACGAAAGCTCATGCTCAAATAAATTGGTTAGTCTCTAAGGTGCCACAAGTACTCCTTTTCTTTTTGCGAATACAGACCAACACGGCTGTTACTCTGAAACCTGTCACTGTTACTACTGATTTGTATCTAATCATGGAACACAGTAATACCAGGGTACAAAATATATCAGGAGGACACAACAGGTCATGCTGGTTGGGGAGTGTCACTATATGTGGCAGAAAGTGTAGAAGCAAATGAAGTAAAAATTTTAAATGAACCAAACTGTACCATAGAATCTGTATGGATAGTAACTTCATGCTCAAATAATAAGAATATAGCAGTAGCGATATACTACCGACTACCTGACCAGGATGGTGATAGTGACTGTGAAATGCTCAGGGAGATTAGAGAGACTATAAAAATAAAAAACTCAGTAACAATGGGGAATTTCAACTATCCCCATAGTGACTGGGTACATGTCACCTCATGTACATGGATGAGATGCAGAGATAAAGTTTCTTGACACCTTAAATGACTGCTTCTTGGAGCAGCTAATCCCGGAACCCACAAAAGGAGAAGCAATTCTAGATTTAGTCCTAAATGGAGTACAGGATCTGGTCCAAAAGGTGAATATAGCTGGACATCTTGGTAATAGTGACCATAGTATAAGTAAATTTAATATCCCTGTGGCGGGAAAAATACCACAGAAGTCCAACACAGTAGTTTTAATTTCAGAAAGGGGAACTACACAAAAATAAGGAAGTTAGTTAAATAGAAATTAAAGGGTACAGTGCCAAAAGTGAAATCCTTGCAAGCTGCATGGAAACTTTGTAAAGACAACCTAATAGAGGCTTAACTTACATGTATACCCCAAATTAAAAAACATAGTAAGAGAACCAAAAAGTGCCACCATGGCTAAACAACAAAGTAAAAGAAGCAGTGAGAGGCAAAAAGCATCTTTTAAAATGTGAAAGTAAAATCCTAGTGAGGAAAATAGAAAGGAGCATAAACTCTGGCAAGTGAAGTGTAAAAACAGAATTAGAAAGGCCAAAAAAGAATTTGAAGAACAGCTAGCCAAAGACTCAAAAAGTAACAGCATTTTTTTAAAGTACATCAGAAGCAGGAAGCCTGCTAAACAACCAGTGGGGCCACTGGACGATCGATATGCTAAAGGAGCACTCAGGGACGATAAGGCCATTGCAGAGAAAATAAATGAATTCTTTGCATCAGTCTTAATGGATGAGGATGTGAGCCATTCTTCTTAAATACAAATCTGAGGAACTGTCTCAGATTGAGGTGTCATTAGAGGAGGTTTGGGAACCAATTGATAAACAGTAATAAGTCATCAGGTCCAGATGGTATTCACCCAAGAGTTCTGAAGGAACTCAAATGTGAAATTGCAGAACTACTAACTGTAGTCTGCAAAAAGAAAAGGAGGACTTGTGGCATCTTAGAGACTAACAAATTTATTTGAGCATAAACTTTCATGAGCTACAGCTCACTTCATCGGATGCATTCAGTGGAAAATACAGTGGGGAGATTTATATACACAGAGAGCATGAAACAATGGGTGTTACCATACATACTGTAAGGAGAATGATCAGGTAAGGTGAGCTATTACCAGCAGGAGAGCGGGGGTGGGGGGGGAACCTTTTGTAGTGATAATCAAGGTGGGCCATTTCCAGCAGTTGACAAGAACATCTGAGGAACAGCTGGGGGGGGGGGAAGGGGGAGATAAACATCTTTTAAATCAGCTTCTGTACCAAATGTCTGGAGGATAGCTAATGTGATGCCAATTTTTAAAAAAAGGGTTCCAGAGATGATCCCAGCAATTACAGGTCGGTAAGCTTGACTTCAGTATCGGGCAAACTGGTTGAAACTATAGTAAAGAACAAAATTGTCAGACACATAGGTGAACATAATTTGTTGGGGAAGAGTCAACATGGTTTTTGTAAAGGGAAATCATGCCTCACCAATCTACTAGAATTCTTTGAGGGGGTCAACAAGCATGTGGACAAGGGGAATCTAATGGATATAGTGTACTTAGATTTTCAGAAAGCCTTTGACAAGGTCCCTCATCAAAGGCTCTTAAGCAAAGTAAGCTGTCATGGGATAAGAGGGAAGGTGCTCTCATGGATTGGTAACTGGTTAAAAGTCAGGGAACAAAGGGTAGGAATAAATGGTCAGTTTTCACAATGGAGAGAGGTAAATAGTGGAGTCCCCCAAACGTCTGTACTGGGACCAGTCCTATTCAACATATTCATAAATGATCTGGAAAAAGGGGGAAAAAGTGAGATGGCAAAATTTGCAGATGATACAAAACTACTCTAGATAATTAAGTCCCAGGCAGACTGCGAAGAGCTACAAAATGATCTCACAAAACTGGGTGACTGGGCAACAAAATGGCAGATGAAATTCAATGTTGATAAATGCAAAGTAATGCACATTGGAAAACATAATCCCAATTATACATATAAAATGATGGGGTCTAAATTAGCTGTTGCCACTCAAGGAGGAGATCTTGGAGTCTTGGTGGATAGTTCTCTGAAAACATCCACTCAATGCTGCAGCGGCAGTCAAAAAAGCAAACAGAATGTTGGGAATCATTAAGAAAGGGATAGATAATTATACAGAAAATATCATATTGCTTCTATATAAATTTTGACTACTGTATGCAGATGTGGTCACCCCATCTCAAAAAAAGAGATATTGGGATTGGAAAAGGTTCAGAAAAAGACAACAGAATGATTAGGGGTATGGAACAGCTTCTGTATGAGGAAAGATTAATAAGATTGGGACTTTTCAGCTTGGAAAAGAGATTACTAAAAGAGGATATGATAGAGGTCTATAAAATCAGAAATGTAGAAAGTAATAGGGAAGTGTTATTTACTGCTTCTCGTAACACAAGAACTAGGGGTCACCAAATGAAATTAATAGCAGCACATAGCATAGTCAGCCTATGGAACTCTTTACCAGAGGATGTTGTGAAGGCCAAGACTATAAAAGGGTTCACAAAAGAACTAGGTAAATTCATGAAGGATAGGTCCATCAATGGCGATTAGCCAGGATGGACGGGGATTGTGTCCCTAGCCTCTGTTTGTCAGAAGCTGGGTGACAGGGGATGGATCACTTGATGACTACCTGTTCTGTTCATTCCCTCTGGGGCACATCTCACTGGCCACTGTTGGAAGACAGGATACTGGGCTAGATGGACCTTTGGTCTTGAGCAACAAGACCCAATATGGCCATTCTTTTGTTCTTATGGATCAAGGCTCCTTTGTTCCTGACTTTGTACAAACACACAGAAAGAGGTGACCTTGCTCTGAAGAGTTTACACTCCAAATCAGTGGTTTTCAACGTTTTTTCATTTGTGGACCCCTAAAATATTTCAAATGGAGGGTGCAGAACCCTTTGGAAATCTTAGCTATAGTCTGTGGGCCCCCCAGAGGTCTGTGGATCACAGGTTGAAAACTGCTGGTCTAAATAGATGAGACAAAGTCCAAGAAGGAAAACAGAGGCACAAAAAGGTGAAATGACTTGTCCAAGGTCACTGGTAGGGCCAGAATTGGAATCTAGGTTTCCAGACTCCCATGCCAGTGTGCCTTATTCATTAGCCACATTGCCTTTCTGTTTCTGAGAATCTTTTTTCTCCACAGACTTTTGTCCCTGAATAAAGCATAGGTTATCACATTGTTTCCTCTGTTACTTCTCTCCAGAACCAGGAAAACTTGTAGCCCCGTGCTTCACTGGCCTCAAAATTTGACCCGTACAAAGAAATACAGACTACACCTTCAACTCTTGTCCTGATGCTTATTGAAATGCAGTAGACATTTAACAGAGAAAGAAACAAAATCAGTCATTAATGCACTCATCCGATACTCCACTTCAATTATGTTGATAAAATCTGGTGTTGGTTTCAACGTCTCAAGACTTGCAGAAAAAAGTTACTTGACTGGGATTATCCTTAACTTTCAAGGTAATAATATCCCACAGAAGAATGTTTGCTGTTGAATTAATTTGACTCATTTATAGTAGCAACATTTTTGTCTCTGAGCCTGAAGCTCAGGGGTTCAAATACCAGAGCAGGATTTGGTCTCTTCCTGATGTTGACACAGCATTTCAGCATTTGAGAACAAGAGGGAGTGCTGTACTGTTAAAAGTAGAATCCTTTCAAGGAGACACTGGGTTCCCTTTTCTGCCTGTTTCTGGTGACTGTCCAGATGAAAGTTGAGAATCCTATGATAATTTTGAAATTTAATAAGAGAAAACACCATTGTGTAGCCAGTCTTTCTCTGTCCCTCTCATTCCAATATTCATGAGCTGTGCTGACTGCTTAATAACCACTTTATTTATACATTCATTATTACTAACTTTGTTGTTTGTACTTTGAAATGCCTAGAGCATAAAGATGCCATTCTAAAACCATATTTTGTTCTTAACATAAAACTGCTGGCTTCTAGATGGAAACAAGGTTGTATAAATCCAAATTACATACAGACATTACTTTGTGGAAGGTTTTTATTATTAATCTGTATAAATTAGGAAATCAATAAAATGCAAGTGTGGTAATGCCTTGCCTTGCTTTTTGTTTGCTTGTTTCAGGGGGTTTTTAGGTTCATTTGGCCCTCCTGAGTTTATAGTGATCCATGTTGTTCCATCCTTAGTCCCATGTGTGATGGGTTTGGTCACAGAGACCCCCTTGTGACTGTCACCTGATGTGCTGGAATTACCTCTGAGCCCATTTTTCCTGCCAACTTGGGACTTCCAGAATCCTGTCTTGTTGAGCCAGACACACTAGCCTGCTGCAACACAGACCCAGGGTCTGGTCTAAGCCCCCAAAGTTTCAGACTTAACTGAAAACTGCACAGCAAATCATCTAGTTCCCAATGGGATCCAAACCCCAAATACATCCATTTTACTTTGTCTAAAGCTTACACAGGGTAAACTCATAAATTGTCCACCCTTTATAACACTGATAGAGAGAGATGCACAGCTGTTTGCTCGCCCTGGTATTAATCACTTACTCTGGGTTTATTAATAAACAAAAGTGATTTTATTAAGTATAAAAAGTAGGATTTAAGTGATTTCAAGTAATAACAGCCAGAACAAAGTAAGTCACAAAGCAAAATAAAACAAAAGACGCAAGTCTAAGCCTAATACATTAAGAAACTGATTACAAGTAATATCTCACCCTCAGAGATGTTCTAGTAAGCTTTTTTCACAGACTAGACTCCTTCCTAGTCTGGGCCCAATCCTTCACCCTGGTACAGTCCTTGGTAACCAGGGGTTTTCTCATGACTGGCAGCCCCCTTTGTCCTGCTCCACCTCCTTTTATAGCTTTGGCACAAGGCAGGAATCTTTTGTCTGTGCTTGTCCCCAACCCCGTCTCATCAATGGAAAAATACAAGGATTAAGATGGATTCCAGTATCTTGTGACATGGTGACATGTCACTGTAAGATCCCTAGTCTCCATTCTTCCTGGGTTGGCTCACATGAACTCAGGAAGGTTTGCAGGTAAATAAACCATTTACAATGAATTGTCCTAGTCAATGGGAGCCATCAAGATTCTGAGCCACCATTAATGGCCAACACGTTGCATAATTACAATAGGACCTCAGTGTTATACTTTTTATTTCTAGCTTCAGATACAAGAATGATACATGCATACAAATAGGAGGAATATATTCAGTAGGTTATAACCTTTGTTATGGTATGTTACAAGAGACTTTTTGCATAAAGCAAATTGCAGTTACCTCATATTCACAACCATAAGCATATTTCTATAAAACATATGGAGTGCAACATCACACCCTGTATGGTCCGTTCTCAAAGTGACAAAAACATGGATTGAGATGGTTGATATTTTCAGAATTTCCAATGTGAAATACAAGAGAAAAAGTAAAAATGTTCACTGTTTTCATCCCCCCCGCCCTTGTCCCTGTTCCCTCCACCCCTATTTTTTACCTGTTCTATACAGGCACTGCCTAAATCCAAAAGAAAAAGTGACACTCGTAGACACAGGGTCCAGCTACTAAATGGCCATGCATGAGATTCACAAGGACCCTCAAAATGCAAACCTGCAGTATGAAAGGGGGCCATACTCCCCCAGTCAGAAGCTATTACAGTGTTCACTAATTCTTAGATGTTTTAGATTCTTTGTGACGTTTTCCCTAGCCTGCCAACTTTACTTCTGTCTTGTCTGACTTGGGTACTCTGCATCCTGATGTCATCTAAACTCTGATCTCATTCTGAGATTAGGTGATCTATTTTGCTGGATCCGCTGAAATGGGATCTTTGCCAGTTATTTCAGTGGAGCCAGGATTTCACCTCATGTCTCCTGGCCCATTTAACAGCATTCTGAACACATTGAACTGGAGGAGGTAGGCAGATGGAACCGTGTGGCACCTCACACGAGGCCCTTGAGGCTGAGGAACAATTAGTGATCTCATGGATCTCTCTCAAACTAGGAGAGGCCCATTCTAGAGACCACAAGTGTGCCCGCAGTATCTCAGCAACCCTTCATCACCTCCATACAGCCATGTCACATGACCTCAAATGTTCTTTGGAACTGAGAAAATAGAACTTAACACTTACTGCCCTGTTGTGAGGTGCTGCATGACATGTCCTTTTCCCTTCATGTATATCTTCACCCACTCTGCAATATGAGGTGGAAAAAGCAAAAATTCATAGTAACAATGTTTTTAAAAACAAATATTTCTATTGCTGAGTCCTGGCCTCTCTCACTCTCAAATTCCCATCCTATAAATTAGGTGGGGGAAGTTCATGGTCTCTGTGTATATAATGTCTTCTGCGGTTTCCACAGTATGCATCCGATGAAGTGAGCTGTAGCTCACGAAAGCTTATGCTCAAATAAATTGGTTAGTCTCTAAGGTGCCACAAGTCCTCCTTTTCTTTTTGCGCATACAGACTAACACGGCTCTTACTCTGAAACCTGCATATCCTGTGACACCTATACGACAGTAGACCTTTATAAGATAGCCAGGTATTTTAAGAAACTATCAAAATAAACTGAATGCAATTCTATCCTTCCTCTGTTAGAAGATGATCTCTTGAAAGAAGCTAGTTTTTGCTGAACACTTTAGACTGTCTTCTTTGTATTAAGAAATGAAAATCATTGAAATGTTAAATATTTTAAGAGTTCTAAATTTTGTCTGTGAAGTGACATATTGATCTAGTTGATAAGGATTATTAATGCATCTTCAGGTATGCTTTCGTTGGAATATAATTACATAGATTGAAGAAACCTGGCTAAAAGCCAGTTTATTTTTCCTACACATCTTCAATAAGAATTGACAAATTACACATGATTTTTCCAAACATTTTCTTCTTTCTGTTTATGATTCAAATTTTATTTTGGAGGATGAATCGTTTTAATTTCTTCCTCTACCTGACCTTTTCCATCACTGCTTCATATAGTCACGAAACGTATCAGACAAAGGTACGTTTTCCAGTGTGAAACAAAGATTCATGTTGATGACTGTAATTTAATGACAATGAAAAAAGGGAGTTATGTTCCATGTGATTCTGTGCACAGTGATCAAAAGCCAATCTTATGCAATGACTACTCCTTCTGTATTTGATAAAGGGATCACTTTTATTCTTATTTTAATAAATAAGTTACATTAACAGCATACAGTATATAGAGTTGATTACATATGTAATTATTATGGTTGCTCTTTTGTTTAGTGAGAACTACGGTAATTGAAACAGATGTCTATGTTAACAGCATTGGCCCAGTTGATCCAATCAATATGGTAAGTCCTGATTGACTGAAAAATATGTTTGGATAAATAAGAAATACCACCACTTTTATTCAAATTATTGCCTTTAACTCCTCTAACTTTCATCCAATTATAGTGTGCCCCTGTAGTGTTAAAGAACATTTGTATTATGTTTTTAAATTGAATTATGATACCATTATGACAGAAGCTGAAGATTCTCTGTACTTGCCAGCAATTGCCATGTACATTGGCCAAAATGGACAGTCTCTATGCAAATAAATGGACACAAATCTGACATCAGGAACCATAACATTCAAAAACCAGTAGGAAAACACTTCAACTTTTCTGGCCACTCAGTAAAAGATTTAAGGGTGGCAATTTTGCAACAGAAAAGCTTCAAAAACAGACTCCAACGAGAAACTGCTGAGCTTGAATTAATATGCAAACTAGATACGATTAACTTGGGTTTGAATAGAGACTGGGAGTCGCTGGGTCATTACACATATTGAATCTATTTCCTTAAGTTAAGTATCCTCACACCTTCTTGTCAACTGTCTAAATGGGCCAACTTGATTATCACTACAAAAGTTTTTTTCTCCTGCTGATAATAGCGCATCTTAACTAATTAGCCTCTCACAGTTTGTATGGTAACTTCCAACTTATCTGTGTATATATATATATGTTCCATTCTATGAATTTGATGAAGTGGGCTGTAGCCCACGAAAGCTTATGCTCTAATAAATTTGTTAGTCTCTAAGGTGCCACAAGTACTCCTGTTCTTTTTATCTAAACACAAGCTCTCAAAAAGCAGGAAATGTATGCGTTGCTTACATACCAAGGTAATAGGTGCCTTAGAAAAACCTAAAGTAGACAGTATGACCTATGGCCAAGGATATATGTTCTACCCTAACAGCCTTACAAGCCCAAGGCCTCTGGCATGAACTGCAGATACTGTTGGGGAGTCACTGTCTCTGACTGGGCTATATGGGAAAGAATAAGTGAAAAGCCTCTGAGAGGGGAGAGCAGAGGAGCAATGGGGTAGTGGAAAGCTATCAGATCTCCACGCTCCCTGTAGCAAGCTTCTGCAACCCCATCTGTCTGCCTATTGTGGCCTCCTTTCACCTCCTCTCCCGACACCTAGTTTCCCTTGGCAGTCCCTGAAACAGTTCACTGTGGCAACGGCATATGTGGCTAAGCAGCCACCTGTCCAAGGGTGTAGCAAATAGTAGCCTCTTCCATCAGACACCAGCATCAGTGGACAGCAATCTAATTTCAGTTGTTGGGTTTAGTGTGCAGATGCTGGGTGTAGTGTTGGTGCCTGTAATATACAGGAGGTCAGAATAGATGGCCTGGTGTCCCTTCTAGCCTCAGACTGCATGTCTTTAATATCTCTTCCTCCCCATTCTGTATTTGTTCATCTTTCAGTGCTCTTATTGGGCCAGATTGTGATAGGTGCTTGCTACCAGTTCTATACTATTTCACACCACGAGCAGTCCCACTGCAGTCAGTAGGGCTACTTAGTGGAGCAAGGTGCTAGTTAGTGGAGTAAGAGTATTACAGTCTGGCCCTGAAGAAATCGCCTGTGTTAACGTTGTACCTTTTCTACTTTGGGCCCAGACTGTGATCTTCTTACTCATACTGTTGAGCAGTTACTAACTAGAGTACTCCCATTGAAGTCAGTGCAACTGTTCATGTGAGTAACTGCTGACCAGTGTAAAGACAGGTGGAGAGAGTGTTGCAATTTGGCCCATGTCAACTATAGCTTCACTTATTTATATGAAATACATTAAAATCACCATCCTCTTTGGTTTCTGAAATGTACTAATGGTGTATGGCTTTGAGTCAGTTATCATGCATTTCATAAAAAATAAAGCTTATTATGAAAGGAGAAACTACTGATGCTGGAGACAGACAAATCCACCCCTCACCCCACCAAAAAAAAATCAAAGCCCTTTTGTTCCCCATACATTTTTAAAATCAAGAGAGAACTAAATATCACAGATATGGAAGAACTGTAACCAGAAGTTTAGAAAGACATCCGTAAGGCATCAAATTCCACATCGTGTTCTTAACACCAGTGTTTCATATTCAATTAGTTCCTGTAAATATTCATAGAATTCTCTTTCCTATCAAGTGTTGCACATTTATTAGGGAAGGTGATTTTGCTAGAATTCAGATACTTATGCCAAATAAAGGTCATTTAATTTCAAAACCTTTCATTTTCCAAACTGGTGATATTTTACAGGTAAGAATCTTTTTCAATAAAATATTTCACTTTCTTTGCATATCACTTAGTCATAAGTGGAACATTGGGTGCTAAAGATATATTACTTTGAAAATTACATTAAGAGCTTCAAATATGAGCAAATAAGTACAGTGTGGAAGTTTATTACTGGCTTTATTTTCTCTCATGTGGCCTGGTTTATTGATCATCCATAAGCCTTTGTCTTTTGGGTTTCTTGCATAACTTTACATAAATATATAATTCAATCAAACTTTTACATCCTCAGTGAAATAGAGAAATATACATCTAAAAATGTGCAGTTGTAAAAAAAAAAAAAGGGGGGGGGGAACATACGTTGTTATAATAAAAAGTATAAAACTGGGAAAATGCAGAGGACTGTGTTAGCAACCTGACAGCGGGCAACACTGTTTCACAAGTATGTAACCCACATCTATTCTGTGGTGCTTTGTCTCCCTCCATTGGTGGCTGAGGTTGATAAGCCTGCTATAACTTTACCTAAGAGAGGTGGCTCTTTCAGTGCAGACAACAGAGGCTCATTGTTTCAGGTCCAAAGGTCACAGGTTTGATCCCCGCTGCCAATGACCCACCCAGGGACATTACATTGCAAGAATATTTACACAACTTTATCTGAGTTGCTGTAATGTCTCCCATAATGTTTTATCTGGCGTAAATAAAACAAAATATAACAATCTTGATTTTTTTTAGCTGTTATTACCTTTTCTCTCTCTTTATCTGCCACTGTTCTTCTTTCATGCCCCTTTTTCTCTCTTTCCTTCTTCCTAAAACCAATAAAATGCTTAGTTTTCCTCTCTTAGTTTCTCCATTCTCCATCTCCTTACTCAAACATCTCATTCATTGTCACTCCATACACCAGGCCATGATTAGATGAAGAGGATATCTCTGCTCCTGGGCTAGGTTGATTTCAATGTGAAGGAAGACTCTAAGGTGCTGGGTTGAAGACAAGGCTCCACTCTGTACTCTCACGGCATCTGTTGGCTTTTTTGTCAGCCTCTGCTATGCAGTGAGTGGCAGACTTCACTTCTGTTAGGAAGGAGTTACCAGGGAGGCAGATTTCTCTTTCAATTACTTATTTCAAGTTAAACACCCAAAATTCTACAGCTTTTTCAGCCAGTAAATCTCCAGGTTTGGGGGCTAATATGCTGCAGTTAGAGCGATGTTTGGAGGATGCTTTCTAAAAAAAATACTTTGTAGCTTTGAAGTGTACAATCCATATTTGAATTGATAAGATGTTGTTATAGTCGCTGAAAAAGGATGGTAGTACCTTATCTTCTAAAGCCTATTAAAGTGCTTTTGGTATTTAGCGCCCAGGAAAATGGGCTGATCATTGACCACAAGATACACCAAGCTGAGCTGCATGTAGCATGCCGGTTGTGCTCAGTGGTGTAAAATATGTGAATTCAATAAAATTGGACAATTTTTCAAAACCTTCTGTAACTTAGTGGTACACAGATGTAAAGATCACACAATTGAAGAAATTGCACCTCTTCCATATATACACGTATTGTTACATGTAACACATTATATTACTACCCTAAAGAGATTAAACCAAAATAACTTTTGTCTCTTTTCTAGTCTGTACATTTTGACAACAGTTTGTATATCACCAGTTTCATTGTTTCCACTGTATAAGCAATTAGTCTACTCTGCAAAGCAAAAGGGGGAGGGCGGGGGTGCGGGGTTGTAATATTTTAAAAACATTATTGTAAAACCACCAAAATTGGAAGGCATAATTCATGACAATATTTATAATTAACTTATTTTAGAAACTTGTGGTGTCCTTCTATTATTTAGTCTGCTCGTACAACACAATATAGTCAGAAACAGCTTCTTTGTAACAGAATATAACACTGAAGTGTTATGTCACATGATCCTCTGTTTCTGAACTAGTTTGAAAGAAGAATGTATATTATGAAGAGGAAACCAATTACCTTTCTGATTTTAGCCTTCGTCCCCCAGTGCTACCTGATGAACACACTTATACTTGCATGAAAAAAGAGGCTTAAGTGTATGTGAGATATTTGGTAGAATTTGTCTTTGATTGCACCATTTTGTAGATGTTGGCTTCCAGGATTTAATTTACTAAAGTTCTACACAAATTTTAAATGATGTGGACATGATAATCATTCTCTTGTGCCTATGGCTGTGAGTATCTACAGACACCAGGTGCTTGAGTAAATATTTTCCATGTACAGTACTGGTACAATTCTGTCTAGTCTTTGGCATCATACAGTAGCCACACAAGATATGGCTAAGAGCATTTTGAATGACCAATGCCCTGGTTACAGCAGTAAATTCTGCTGAGGCACAGGTTCTAGCAGCATAGAACTTAGGCCCAGATACACGATGAGTTTCCAATTCTCATCCTTCTGCCTTTTCTTAACCATGTTCTAATAACTGCTGTTGCGCATAAGTACCAAATTCTGCTAATGCTATACAATACCATATGGCCCTCTTCATAGCCTTCACTCCTCTCTCCTTCTTCTATCCAACTTACTCCCCACACAGACAGGCTACTTGGCTGCACTGTGGTAATTTTTTGTGTGATTTCAGATCAGCTCCTCTCTCTGGTGATCTGTAGGACAGACTCACTATTTTTAATTTCTTGTACCATTTGTAATACTTTCTGAGCTATCCCCTACATTGTCAATTAGACAGTAATATATCAAAAATACCCCTGTCCATTATGACTACTCCCTAGCCTTCCTGTGCAAATATTGCCTTGTGATGTTGTGTTTCAACTGTGAGAATCATTGTACCAAACTTAATTTCTCTCTATTAAGTTTTCACATTATCATGCAATAGTTACTTTACAGTTCATCTTGCCTAACTAACATTTAACATACACTTTGAGATCCTTAGAAGAAAGCCTGTGTTTATGCCATCATGTACACAAACTACACTGGTCAAGAAGTAGTGATTTCTCATTGTAGTTGCATTTGTGCACCATAGATGCTTACAGTGAGTACACTATATTTTGATTTCTTTTTCTTTGCTTATTACTTTTGGTTGAGTCTTACACGTTCTTATTACCATGTTTTGTTTTAGATGCTGTGGAAAGTGCATCAGTGACATTTTAATTCAAACAGTTTTGGGTTTTTTGCTTTTTTGTTGGTTTGGCATAAAATAATTTATTGAGGTTTCAGTTTTTTGAAGTATCAATAAATATCTCTGTACATCATAGATCAAATCTCATTTTAATAGAAGTTAGTTCAGAATGAATTTTGAAGCATTTTTGAGATTTTACAGCATAATTGAATTTGTGCAATTTGTTCCCTTAAAATTTGCACCCACATCTTTGTGCCTTCTGCTCAATTATGGATGATTGGGCTGCTTGAGTCTCTCTAGTTACATTATAGTGGGTGTAACTCAAGAAGTCAGAGGTTCAGCAAGGGAACTCCTGTGTGTTTTAAAACAAATAAATAAAATCCAAACTCTCACGTGCCATAACTGCAGGAAGTACCCTAATAAATATTTCAGGTAGACAAATAATTAACTGGCATGATATTTATTAGTAGTCTCTAATTATACAGAAGAGTCAAAATAACTCTTATTATTTATTTATACAACCACTTATCTGGTTTTCACATTCATAATGACCCAGATTAGTATGTACACCAGATGTAACAACAAAGAATATGAATTTATCTGCTGTATTATTACAATTTAGGGAGTCACACATACTTTTTTCTATACACCTCTTGTAAACATGTCATTGCAGTATTATTTCCATTAGTCTGGCATACGTTCACATGACAGCCTATAGTAAGATCTGTTAATGGGAATGATCTGATTGGTTTAAAGTTTCCAGCCGTTGATGAAACTGTGTTCTGTTCAATAAAGTTCCTATAAGCCCCGGCTGCCTCTCCTCCCCATCAACACAATATCAAAAATGTCAGATTTATAGGTCAAAATCTATTGCAACTCATTGGGCTTCCCAGATGTGCCCTTAGGGTCCTAAGGAAATAACCAAAAGTGTTTGCTGAAACAAATAATTTAATTTCAGCTTCAGTCCCAGGCATGGGTATCTGTTGCTGATGAATCCATTGCTGAGCCTGAAACAGTTCCCATAGTTTTAAAAACAGGGGGCTTTAAAATAACTTACCAAAGAGAGCAGCTACATTTTAGAACTTTTGTTAGAGTAGCTATAAATGAAAGTCTGCTCAATATTTTAATACTGGAGATCTTGCTTAAAAGCCCTTGTTTGACATGCAGGTAGAGGGGTGTGTGTGTGTGTGTGTGTGTGTGTGTGTGTGTGTGTGTGTGTGTGTGTGTGTGTGTGTGTGTGTGTGTGTGTGTGTGTGTGTGTGTGTGTGTGAGAGAGAGAGAGAGAGAGAGAGAGAGAAAATAAGTGCTCAGGGACAGTATGCTGGTGATAAAACAGCTAATGCTGACAGCTTTATTACATGCATTCCTGCCTCTTAGATCATATTTTCACTATTATGTATTTGACTGCCTTGATCGCCTAACCCTTTTATCCCCACACCAAACTGTGTCTGGAATTTAGTAATATCTCTCCTTATTGATAAGGACAGAATGCCAGTATATTTTCTTTAACTTTCCTGAAGAAGAATAAAAAAAAATCCTCTATTTTTCTGGAAATCTCTTGCTGAAAACGCTTTCTTTCTGTTTAAGTCTTCAGCCAGAATCAACCCAAGAGGGCAATGACCTCTAGACAGAACTGAGCTGATATGAATCAAATGGGTTTTCTTCTTCATCTCTGCAACTTGTTTGAAGCAAGCTGCACTGCAGACCTTTGCTGAATCTTCATCTCAGACTTTGGCTGAAGCAAGTCTTATGCTATTTCTTGGACATTTGGTTTAGGGAAATATGGTTGCATTTGTATTTGTCCCATAAAGAATCAGGACATTTTTACTCTTAATTTCCTGTTTTCCATATAAAATACGCTCCAGTTAGCACATCGCCACTAGCATGTCAGACCCACTTTGCTGCACATTACTCTTTAATACACCCTTGTATTGTGGAATAGAAAATCAGTTATGAGACTACTAGAAAAACATTAAGAAACAGTTTCCTTTTTTGTTGGATTTTACTTACTCTTTGAAGTCACTGTACTCCTCAGCATGCTGGAATGACACATGGTTTCCATCACAATGATTGTAGTTAGGCCTTAGAATCGATGTTGTTGTTCCAGATGCAACAGCTGGTTTACAACCTGTGCAATAACTTTTGCAGAATTAGTTACATCCACGTAGAACATCAGAGAGCATGGTCTGTTTCCTTTTCTCAAGGCCTTCCAACAAAAAGTCAAGTGCCTAGCTGTACTTGAATGCTGACTATGCATGTTTTTTCATTTGCTGTTTGAAATTGTGACAGATCTCAGGAGTTGTCTTATTTAAATAGCATGTAGTGACTGTTCCTGATTTTCTTAGTGCAGTTACTTTTTATTATTGATTGCTTTTTTTCATTGGCACTACTCAGCTGAGTAATTGCTCAACCATTCACAATCTGGCTGTCTGATGGTCATCCATCACTATTCATTATTTTCTCCGTTTTGAATTATGTCACAGTGCTGGAGAATAATATTTGTGCCACAGTTGAAAAGAGATGGAGAAAAATTGAGGTACGCTTTAAATAATTAGGCAGGCTAGCTCTTTATTCAAGTTATGGGAGAGCAGAGTTCTAAAGAGTTCAGTGTCTAATCAAATGGCTAACATATGTCATGGTCATTGAACCCTAGGTATAATTTGAGGCTAAGTGTGAATGAACAAACATTTTGCTGTGGCCATAGATTAAATCGGTTTTAGTTTGCATGGCTATTTTATCACTCGTTTCATTTCAAAGAGAAAGCAGTAAACCATTTTTATTTTAACAATGTGGCACTGAAAGGCAAAAGGTTTGATAAAAAACTAATGGAAGAAGTGATAGAATTGTTAAATGTAACTTTCTGTACCAAAACAAGAGAGATTAAATAATCATCTGGAGAGAGATGCTGCAGTACAGGAGTATACCATTTTATAAATCTAAAATACTGTTCTGCTGGGTGGTATAGAAGTAAACTATTAGTTTCTACACACACTATGACCTTCAATCATCTGGTTGTGGCCAGCACTGCAGACAGGATACTGGGCTAGAAGGATGTTGGGTCTGATTTAGATCGTAGGAACTGCCACACTTATTCATCAAATTTTAGGAGCCACACTTCTCCCTCTTGTAGAGAAATTACAGGTCCTTCAGGAAACAGGGAATGAAATCGGTAGCGGTTTCATCTTCTAGAATTCATGAATCCACTAAGATCAGTGCAGATATAAAGCCAACACCAGAGGCAGGATCTTTCTCTGGTCTTTCTCTTCCTACCTCTCTTTAGCACAGCCTTCAGTACTGGCTGTTGAACCCAAAAACCTCTTGAAAGTGTCAGTCAGCTGTGCAGAGGGGCTCTGTAGGAAAGTAATGCAGCCAGAGAATATATTATGGATCCTCACGAATAGCAGTCTTTCCATGCAGATGAGGAAAGATAAGAATGCTTTGGAGGTGGCAGAGAAAGGGAGTGAGTTGCATGTGAAGGGCCCCCCTCTGACATCCTTTCTCACGGATCCATAGAATTGGGTCCAATGTTGCACAGCAGTGAACTATTCAGCAACAGATTATTAATTTTGTTGTATTATATTTTATGCATTAAGTTGTATTTGAACGGTGATAAATGCTGCATGCAAGGTGTTAGCAAGGTGTTAGCAAATATACGACTATGTCTAGAACTCGTATTCAGAGCTAAAATGTAAGATAATATAAGTAGCTGGCTTGGCTCCCTTGCTGGAATTCCTGTTTTCCTTCAAAATCTTCTAGTAGTTTTTCTTCCTTTTTAACCTAAATTTGTTGGGGTGGTAAGTGTTCTGCGGCTGTGTGAAATTTTCCTGCTCTGGTGGGTTTGACAGTAATGTTACTTTGACATATTTCTTGTTTGCAGTTCTACTGTGAAAAGTGAATATTTAAAATGCCACCTTCTCACTCTCCTGATCTGCTCCTGTTGTATATTGAAAACATCATCTGTTGACTTCACTCACCTAGTGACTACTTTTTACTCCTGTTAATGCTGCAGAGGTAGCTCTAGGAGAGGGAGCTGGTGCCTGTTCTTTTCTTATGTGTCTTCAAAAGAATTACTTACTCAGTTTCAATTAAACTTGTGCAGCCCATTGAAGTCACTTGAGGGCGGTGGGGAAGTTCTCCACTGCACTGTGTTTTGTGTGATCATTTACACAAGTGCAGAGTTAGTGCCAAAGGCTGCCTGTCATTCTGACTTGGTAGCATTTTGCATCCACTTTGAATTGCTGTAGCTGACTACACAAAGCACAGGCAAATGGAGAGTCAGGCTTTGTTTTGAAGGCAACATTTAAAGACAAAGGGGTTGCACAAATATAACCGATGGCCTAATTTGACCTGTGGAACCACAACTGCTGGTGATAGTAGCTGTCAGGAAATAAATTAGACTCTTAGATCCAGTTGATCCCAGGTCAGTCTGCATGATTAGCAGTTACAGGCCCCCCAGTCTCCTCCCTCCCACCTTTTTCCTTATACACTGATGATTTTTGAACTGGAAATCATTCAAGGACAATAAGCAAAGCTCCACAGTGCCTTATTGGCAGAGTGATTTTTCAGAAAACAGAGACACTTCAAATTGTAATTGTGTTTAAAGTCTTTGCAATTTCTGACAAGATTGTGGATATGACTGAGACTTGTTTCACCCCGTGTAAGGGGCCATATAGCTACTCCACCCAGGAGCAACCCAGGAAAAGAACAGTGATACAGATGATAATAATTCCTTCCCTGGTCTCCCCCACCTTGATTCAGAAGGTCAGTAAGTTTTACCGCTATGCCATCCTCATGCTAGCTCAGCTGTGCAGGTTGGCATATGGGGCAAGATGGAGGGAAGAAAGTAGAGGCAGGGCATTCTCCACACATGTAGACCCATAGAACCCTTCACAGGGTGAGGGAGTGGGTCTGTCCTTCTATTCCCTTTTTCCCATTCATGACATAAAAGGGCAAGTCACTATCTTGCCCTGTATCAGTTATGTAACATCTTTAAACTATTATAGAGCTAACTTGTTCCAAGTGTGTTATATTACAATTATTCAGCTGATATTTTGTTTTCCCCCTGGGCTCTTTTCCGTGTTTTCTTCCATTCATCCCACTCGCCCGGAATCCTCTCCTTGGTTTGCCTGCCTTGTCATCTCTCCCACAACAAGGCACTTCTGAAAACATATATCAAAGTTCAGGGCAACTGCACTTGTATTCCCCTCCATGGTCTCTCAGGAGCACTGACTCTAGGCTCCTGGTTCCTCAGCAGTCACCTCTCTTGGGCAGTGACCCACATTTCATTCCCTCCTCAACAAGGTTTTTTCCAGGCTGCACAGTTCCCTGACTGTGTTGTGATGTCCACAGCAAGCCAGCATCTGCACTTTGCTTTCTCCTCAAGGCTATGAACAGCATAATTGCCAGCAGTTATAAGTTGCCCCAAAGTCCTTTATAAGCAAGCAAATTTATTCTTAAGGTGAAAGCATTGTACAGAAATCCTATTAAAAACAATAAAAGAACCTACACACATGCAACTGAACTTACCAAAGATCACACCCAGACTCCAACAAGGGCTCTGGTCAGAGTCAGTCCTGCAAACTCCACAAAGGAGTTTTTCTGTGATTACAACAGCCTCAGCTCAGAAAGCCATTGCGCCATTATTAAACACAGTCTTTTGAAGTTCATATCACTTCCAACTGTTTGCACAGCATCTTCACCCCAGAGAGGTTACATACAATCCCAGTCCACAGGCATACATAACCTTTGCATATGGTACAATGGACTCCAAAGATACTTAAATTTAACTCAGTAAGGGTTTTTTTTAGAAAATTGCCATATCTGCCACAACATACTTAATCAAAATGACCTTCAAACCCTAGTTCTCCCCTCAATGAAGTGTGACCTTTTTCTTTTTTATATAGGCAGCTAAACAAATGAAAACAGCCAGCAGTTGAAGAGTAGGATTAGCAATATGTGCCAAACGTCATGATTCAATCATATGCCTTTTTCCTCCACCCTAGGGTGCAAAAGCAACGTTTGAAAATTAGGAAGTGCCAGAATTAAGACTGCCTATGCAACGTTAATTCTGTTCCCTGCATGCTTTCTGATACAATCTTTAATTATATGATCACATACTATTTTTCCACCTGTCCCCCTGCTTCATTCAATGCACAGGATGGACAGTGCTCAGGGAATGAGACAGCTGCTCCATATTTTTATCATCATCATTCAATTAGTGAGCCCTGCCATATTTACTGTACCCCATCCAAAACCTGCACTGAATACTGAATCATTCATTTCCTTGTAGTCTTTTCTATGGCACTCATTGCTTTTGTCTCTGAGTGTTTCACAAACATTAAATTTAATCTTAACAACCTTCCGGGAAACAAGTATTAGTATCCCCATTTTGCAGAGGGGGAAACTAAAACTAAGACAGTGACTTTCCTGAGGCAGTGAATCAGCAGCATCTCTTATTGATCTTTTGTTTTATGTTATTAGATACAGGAGGGGTCAGATCTCTAGCTGGTGTCAATTGGCAATGGCTCTATTGACTTCAGTGAAACGATGGCTAGTTTACACCCACTGAAGATCTGGCCCAAGGTTTTTATTTAACAAGTATTGTTTCCTTCTTCCTTCTTTCCTTTCTTTCTTTTTTGTAAAATCTGGCTGATTTTTATGTTGCTGGAAACACATTGAACTGAACATATTTTGGGTATATTAATTTCTTAGAAAACAAAGACATTAGTACCTCTGCAGTCAGTTTTACTTTTATATGACTGACATTGTATCTTGTTTTCTGAAGAGACCAACATTTAGAGGCGGTATTTGAGTGACCCAGGTCAAATAATTGAGCACTACACATATGTGGAGTCCACTGTAATAGATAATACCTTCCTTTCTCATGGCATTGAATTCTATGCAAGACAATTTATATTATATAATAGGGCAGATTGCCCCTCCAAGTTAAAACTGTGGTGATTCCCCCACCCCAGGAAATGGTGTGTTGTTCCCCTCCGTGTCAAAACTAGCACCTCTACAAGAGACCAAAGCCAGCTGCATGAAGACCCTGTGCCCCTACACAGGGTCAGCCCCTCCGGTCACACTCCCCATGGCTACAGCTGTCCCTGGGACAAGGATAGAGAGCTGTGTGGAAAGGTACACCTCTACCCTGGCCTTCCAAGTCATCTTGTTCCCCAGAGCAGATCCTGAATGCACTGAAAGCCTGTGCAAGGTCTCTGTGGAGAAAGAAACATTGTTGCAGACACTTCCATTCATGGATGGTCCCTTCCCCTGGGTCTCAAGGGCCTAATATGGCCCTATGTCAGTAACAGAACTCTCTTCAGAGGAGATGGTGTCAAGTTGCTCCTTTGTCTTAAGTGCAGAGCAGCCCTGAGGGATTTCTGAAGAACAAGTCTAACACAGCCATAAAATTTCTCCCCTCCCACGCTGTACAGTTATTACTGTCATATGTAGATGCAGACTGAATTGTCTAATGAGAATCCTAGTTTCTTATTACCATTCTTCTGTTCTGGACATAAAATATCTATTAGGGAAATTAGCTTTCCATCAAGATAAGATGTTACCTACAGCCTAAAATGGATATGTGGTTTTCTTTAACAAAGTTTCCTTCCTACTGTGAACTTCTGGAGTTGTCCTCCCGACTCCTTATGCAGTTCATGATCAAAATTTACATGGCAAATGGTGAGGTTTCCTTTGCTGCATGTTCATGAATTTTTCAAAATGTGTTTATCTTGACTGGTAGACAAATTCCATATTTTTTGTCATGAGACATTCATGGAAATGTTGAAAAATGACCACATTTTACCCATGGGAAAACTTTTCACAAAATGGTCAAGATAATTTAAAAAACAACAACAACCAGGCCTACAAACTCTGGTCTAACCAAGTTATGCTTGGTGAAAGAGTAGTTCTATTTGCATTGTGAACCTTGGGGCTGCTCTATCTCACATTTAGGTACCTATGGTCCCAAGTGGCTGTTCTGGCAACTGATTTAGGGATGCTCCAGTCATGTCCCCCATTCCTCAGTTACTCCTTTTATATCAGAGGCTAGAAGTGCTGTACACTCCTCAAGCAGTGCAAAGGAGTCCATAGCAGAATGAAGGAGCTCACCTTAAGTTTAACTTTTAAAAAAGTATATTTGGCATATTGGCTTTGGTTGTTTGTGTGTAAATATAAAAAAAAATATGGTTTCTCTTTTTCTAGGAATACACCATAGATATAATTTTTGCCCAGACTTGGTATGATAGTCGCCTAAAGTTTAACAGCTCAATGAAAGTGCTTATGCTTAATAGCAATATGGTTGGAAAAATTTGGATTCCAGACACTTTCTTCCGGAACTCAAGAAAATCTGATGCTCATTGGATCACAACTCCAAATCGTTTGCTTCGAATCTGGAGTGATGGACGAGTATTGTATACTCTGAGGTAAGGGCTCATGAACTGGATGCAAAGGCGCTCTTCATTAATATTTTCACTCATTGTTATATTCTGCAATCCATTACAATTAAACCTATTGATTTTACAACTTTAATAACAATTGCAACTGGCAGAAATAAATGAATTATCATTACTAATATTGTGAATGGGACTTTGAAAAAATTATAGTAAGAAGTAACTTCCAGGTCCCTTTCGGTTTCAAAGTTCAGAGGCTCAGAAACAAACGTGGAGATGAATAAGTTGTGGCTTAGTCAAGTGGAACATAAAATATATGCTGTTGTAATGTACTGCTCAACAAGAAATTAAATAGGAGCAGGGGGCAGATTTGTTTTATTTAGGTACAAGAAGACAGTAAAGATAAATAAGAGTAATGTAATGTGACAAGCCAATACCGTAATTTGTGTTTAACTCTTCAAGTGTCACAATTCCAGCTGTACACTGGACAGCAGACTCACTGGACTGAATTGAACTCTTAACTGTCCCCTATAGCTATTTTGCACAAAATTATATTTGAATAAAAGAAAGCACTCAGTTAAAATATTAGTCAAAAATACTTTATTTATATATATGGAGTAGGAGTGCCCATTATGGGAAATAGTTGTTTGCCCGTATAGGAAAGTATCCTGTAATAATCCTTTAGAAGGAAAAATAATCTAACATAATTTAAAAGGACACTGTTAACTTGATTTTTTTAAATGTCTTATTTTGAATAGTGCAGTTTTCTGATAGAGCCTTCTGGTGGAGCCCTCTTTAAAGAGTATATCCTCTTTTGCAGAATTTCCTGTATAGAGTTTTATGCTCATCTGCTAATGTTTAAAATGTTTGTTAGCTTTTTTGAGCACCACCACCAAACCTGCTCAGACCCATTTCTTCTACTGTCTTCCAGCCAGCTTGCTGCCTGTCCAATTGCAGTTCCAGGTTTGCTGCTGCTGTTTCTGGTTAATATTCTTTTAGAAGGCCTAGGGAAGAGCACTCATGTAAGCTGTCCACGAGCAGTGGATGAGAGTGATGTCAACAAGCTAGAGTATGAGACAGGAACTGTAATCAACCTTCAACAAAACCCAGTGCTGTCCAATGTACACGTTTGTATCAGGGAAAAAGATGGCCTGAATTTGGCCTAAAGTGGAAGTAAATGGAGAAAAGCAAAGTTCATATGATAGCGAATGATGGAGCAACAACAGGATCTGACAACACATCACGCCATTTGGCTACAATTACCCCTATTGGCCTTCACCACTTCCCTTTTGGCACTTTATGGAGCAGGATTGGCACTTCTTCACCCTCAACTTCATAGGCAGACTGATTTTCTGCCTCCCCTGAAATTGGTCAGCTGATCTCTTCAAGACACCCATCTGTGATCCCAAACCTAATTTGGGTTGTCTTAAATAAAAGCAGATTTTATTGGTTAACTATCCAAAAAGAACAAATAACAGAAAAGAAAACACAGGGAATAAATGCATGTACTGTAGTTGGCTACTTAAAAAAAAGCAAACAAACAAACAAAAAAAAACCACATCACGCAGTGGATACAAAACTTTCAAATTGAAATATAGTATGTTTTCTGCAGCATGGTAGAAGTCCTTTCCTTCTTGCATCCTGAAGTCTAGCCATCTGTCTCAACTGGTCAGATCAGATTTCCAGAAAGGCCCCAAAGAAGTGTGTATATAAAATAGCAACTTACTTCATAGTCCTATTTTGCTTGCCAGCTTCTCCCCCAGCACTCCTCCAAAAACACAGGGATTTTTAAGCATGGTATTACTCTCAGAAATCAGTTTACTTGACTCCTATAAAAAAGAAGGGGAGATTTAATTGCACAAATAGCAGTTAGGTGCCTAATTCCCAGTGGAAGTTAATGGGAGCTGGGTGCCTAACTTGTGCCTTTGAAAGTTTTCTGCATAGATGTGAGGTATAATTTTCAAAAGCCCCTAAATGACTCAGCAGCCTAACTCTTATTTTCTGGAGTTATTTAGGGCACTTATCTTCTTGACAATATTACTCCTGGGCATCTTCTCTTTAAGAGCCTGATCTTCCTAATTACATTGGGGGGAGGGATAGCTCAATGGTTTGAGCATTGGCCTGCTAAAGCCAGGGTTGTGAGTTCAATCCTTGAGGGGGCCATTTAGGGATTGGGGCAACTATGGGGGATTGGTCCTGCTTGGAGCAGGGGGTTGGACTAGATGACCTCCTGAGGTCCCTTCCCACCCTGATAGTCTATGTTTCTGTTAGTACCACTAGCTTCATTGAAACTATCTACATGAGTAAGATCTGCAGGATGGGGCCCTATGTACACAATTCCACTCTTGCACATCTAGACATCAGGCATAATGATTCTGAATCCCACGTTAAGAGAAGCCATTAGAGTAGGTTATTAGGTGTCTAATATATAACCATCTATCAATGGCTTTCACATAAAGAACATGTGGTTTAAGACTTCCAGAGCGTGCAGTGGAGGGAGCACAGCTCCGGCTCCTCTGCTAATGCTGGTGGAGAGCTCTCCCAGTCTTGGGTAAGTGGCACTTTTCTACAACTCCCCCTCCTCTTTGGTTAGTGAGGGGAGAACTGCTCCTCCTATTTTAATCAGCTCATACTAGTGAAGAGCTGAAAGGACACAAAAATAGAATGGCATACTTGATATACCTTGTGGGTAGCATAACTGGTCATGCAAACTAGCATGACCAGACACACGGGTCTTCAAGTAGTATTTGGCGCTCACGAAAGCTTATGCTCAAATAAATTGGTTAGTCTCTAAGGTGCCACAAGTACTCCTTTTCTTTTTGTGAATACAGACTAACACGGCTGCTACTCTGAAACCTGTTATTTGGTGATGGATACCATTCTTTAGAAATGATATTGAATACTTTTTGTACATGGTCAGTTATCTATCCCTAATACACATTCACTGGCCAAAACGACTTGCATATACTCTAATATGTAGTACAAAGGGTCTAGGTGCTTGAACATAACCTCACTCATAAAACTTTTTCTTCTAATTAGGTTGACAATTAATGCTGAATGTTATCTTCAGCTTCATAACTTTCCTATGGATGAGCATTCCTGTCCTCTGGAGTTTTCAAGCTGTAGGTGGTAAAATACTTCATAATTTTATTTTCTATTATTTAAATTCAGACACTGTTGATTGATAGGCTGCAAAGCAGCAGGTCCGTGATTGCACATTAAATTCTTGCAGAACAGAAAACAATTAGCTGTTTATAGTTTGCTTAGTCTTCTCTTGAATTGAATGAAGGATGTTACACTTCATTTCACTGCAACTTTAAAAGGTTAAAAATAATCCTACCACTTAGGGGCCTGATACAAAGCCCACTGGAGTCAACAGCTATCTGCTCATTGACTTCTTGGGGCTTTGGATCAGATCTTAGGAGAGGAAGAAATATATATAATCTGCAAAATTTACCAGCGTTTAAGTGACTACATGTAGTATATTTAACAGTATAAAATTACAGGATCAGGTCACAAAAAAGTAACACTTAATCACCACAACTAGGCCCACTGTATAAAAGGATTAAGGCCTGTTTTACAGTGCCCCCCTCCTACCAGACCTAGTTTGGCTCTTGCTGAGTCACTCACTTCCTGGGTTAATTCTAACTAAACTCTCAAGGAATTCATGGAAGCAGTTTCCAGCAGGGTTAGTTGTTTGATCTAAGCTTTCTTAGCAAACAAAAACAAAACCTTGCAGACTCTTCCCTCAAATGTCTGTGCAGGCTGAGTCATCCCTTCCCCAAGTCTGTTCTTTGCACCGGTAACTCCAGTGACCAAAGTTTCCTTGCTCTAAGCTCAGAGCTTCAGCCATAAATGACTCCACATAGTATCCCTTCTGCCCATTTGGAGCAAATCATATCTGCAGTAGCTACAGTAGCAGTCCACTGGAAGCACTGTCCCTGGTCTCAGCTTTCTTGAGGGTATTGCAATCCCTGCCTCCATTTCCTGCTGCCCTCTTTTATAAGGGTCAGCTAACTAAGTTCCAGACCTTTCTCAGATGCAGAGAGTGGGGCTAATCATCCAGCTGCAGGCCTCTGCCCCCAGAGGAATACTATCCCTGATACCTTCACATACCCACCTGCCTTGAGTGGGCCTGTCATGGCACTTACCGCAGGGCCTACTGTGTTCTTCAGTTCTTGAAAGCAAGCCTGTATTCCAATGGTCCTTCCTAGGCCAATATCTATTCTAAATTGAAAGGGTTGAAAGTCTAAGTACCAACTTGTCACATGGGCATTTGAGTCCTTTATGATTTGGAGCCATCTTAATGCCACATGGAAAGGGTGTTGCAAACAGATAACATCTCAGTGCCTTTACAGCCTAGTGTATGGCCAGGCATTCCTTCTCAAAGGACAGAGTACTGGGTTTCCTGGGCTAAGAGTTTTCTACTTATGTAAAGGGCAGGGTGCTCTTCTGCATGGAAACTTTGGGGTAGCACTGCACCTACAGTGTAATGCAAGGCGTCTGTTTGTAGGATGCATTCTCAAGTGAAATCGGGGCTATGGAACACTGGCTTGTTGTAGAGAATCTGCCTAATTTTCCGAAATGCTTGATCACGCTGGGGGGACCCCGTGACTTGTCCAGGGGCTGACTTTTTTAAAACCAAGTTGGTAAGAGATGCAGTTAATAGGGCAAAGTTGGGCACAAATCTTCTATAATACTCTGTTAGGTCTAGGAAGGCCCAGACCTGCTTTTTGATTCTTTGCTTGGGGGGTGTTTGCTAGGGCCTCAACTTTGTCAACTAGGCATCGTACCTTCTTGTTCCCTAC
Source organism: Lepidochelys kempii (assembly GCF_965140285.1). Taxonomy (NCBI): domain Eukaryota; kingdom Metazoa; phylum Chordata; order Testudines; family Cheloniidae; genus Lepidochelys; species Lepidochelys kempii. The sequence continues at coordinate 93,206,762 of NC_136383.1, forward strand.
TAGATGAAAAAAATATTTTTTTCCTTTCCCCACTTTGCAGTTCTTTGGGTTTGCTATTAAATGGGCTTCCTGTAGGGCCTGAAGGACAGCTGCTAGGTTCTGGAGGTGGGTGGGCCAGTCCCAACTGTATACCAGCCTCTCATCTAGGCAGGCCATGGCATAGTGATGGTGGGACCATAAAACCTGATCCATTAGCTTATGACAAGTAGATGGAGCCTCATGCAACCTAAAGGGCATGGTAACAAATTGGAATAGGCCCACTGGGGCAGAAAAGGTTGTTTGTTGTTTTCCTTGGGAATCGAGAGCAAGGGGAATGTGCCAATAGCCCTTTTGTTAGATCTAATGTTGTTATAAAACAAGCTTCACTGAGACAATCTAGCAGATCATTGACTCGGGGCATTGGCTAGGTATCAAATTCAGAAATGGCATTTTTCTGATAGAAATCTATATCAAACTGAATGGTCCCATTCAGCTTTAGTACTAGAACTACCAAAGTACACCAGGAGATACAGGAGTCCTTGATGACTCCCAATCTTAACATTTCCTGTACTTTCTGAATGAATGGGTTTTTCACCTTCTGGGATTTGATATGTTTTCTGAATGGGCTTGGCCCCTAGCCCTATGTGGATGTAGTGAGGCACCATGGAGGTTTGTCCCAGTAATAGGGAGAACACCTCCTTTTAAGATCTTAGGGTGTTGTTTATTTGCCTTCTCTGCCCATTAGACAGTCCCTTCCCAAGTGATACTTCCTCTATCCTAATTTTGGCTGAGGCACCAGATCCTCTTCTCCCTCCTCCAGGTGGATACAAGGCTTTCCTGTACCTTCTAGGGTTTTAACAGGTTTACATGATAAATATGCCTTGTTTTTTCTGGTCTGGGCTGTAAATTTCATAATCTGCGGGTCCCACCTGATGGAGTACTTCATATGGGTCCTGCCCTTTGGCCAAGAGCTCATATTCCCAGCTAGCAAGGAGCAGGGGCACGTGGTCTCCCGGTTGGAATTCCTTAGCTCTAGCCCCTTTATGATATTGCTGTGTCTAGGTCTGTTGGGCCTAAGAGAGGTTAGTTTGGGCAAAGAGGCACAAGAGTTCTTATCTTTCCCTCATTTAACTGACATATTGGAGGACACTGGTAGGTTGAGCTTCCTAAGACTCCCTAACTAAGTTCAACATTCCTTGAGGCTGTCTCCCTTAAAGAAGCTCAAAAGGAAAGAAGCTCATGGAGGTTTGTGGTACTTCTTGTATCGCAAACAACAAATATTAGGGGGAGCAGCTAGTTCCAATGTTTGGCCTTGGTTCCCACAGTCTTGTTTAACGTATTCTTGAGGACCTTATTGAACCTCTCCACCTGACCATCAGCCTGAGGAAGATAAACTGCTGGAGTAGTCACACTTTCAACAGTGCCCAAACTTGTCACTCGATCAGTGACTACTTCCAATGGAAGCCCAGCTTAGGAAACCAGTTGGTGTAGCACTCGCTCCAGGATGGAGGCAAAGGTGTTTCATAAGGGAATTGCCTCTGGATGTTGAGTGATATAGTCCACAAGAACCAAAATGAACTTGTGATATCTATTACTCTTTTACAGAGGGCCTATTATATCAATCCCTACCTGCTCACAGTGGGTTGTGATGAGGGTAGGGGGATGAGAGTGGCCTGGCCCTGACCCTTTGGGGCTCCTTTTGGTAATCAGGGCATGGCAAGCAGAAATCAGCTGCCTCTCTACATATCTCCAGTTAAAATAATTGAGCTAACAATCTTTCTTGGGTTTTCACCTTACCCAGATGTCCAGCCATGGGAAGAGTATGGACTAGCCATAGGAACTCCTGCTTGGCAGATTTGGGGATTAGGAGTGGATTTCTGGGTTCTTTAGTTTATAGGTGTCTCTCTACCCAGTTCAGAATTTCATCCCATAATTCAAAGCAGGGAAACTGGTGAGATGTGTGTTCAAAAGTAACTGTCGTGTTGGCAGCAGTGACTTGGCTGAAACCTTCCTGAAGTGTTTGGTCATCATCCTGAGCTGCCACAATATCAAAGGTGTCACTCAAGACACTGTAGTCTAAGATGGTAAGGGTATCTGCAGTGTCCATGGGTAAGTGATAACATACAGACTGTTGGGATGTTCCCTTCACAGAGTTTACCCTTTGGGAAGATCCTTCTCCAAGCTCCATGGAGTCAGCTCCAGGATAGGCTTAGGCTTCTGCTTGATCCTGAGACTTCCCTGAATGTCTTTGTGAGCTCTGGGACCTTCACGAGACTTGAAAAAGATTGGATTGAGCAATGGGCAATAGATCCTAGCATCCTCAGAAGGGGTCTTTTCTTGAGGTAGGGGGTCTGAGTTGGAGGGAACTGATTCTCCTTCCAGGAGAGTCAGAAGACATTTCCAGTCACATCCCAGGATCACTATCCAGGGTAGGTGATCACCACTCTACCTGGAAGTGCCCTGACTGATCTGCTAACTGCAAAACAAATGAGGCCATTGGGTATGTACAGATTTCTCCATGAATGCAGGAAATTCAGATGGATCTCTCTGGATCCAGGGCTTTGGGTGAGACTAAGTCCCTTTGAAGTAGAGTTTGTCCACACCACAAGTCTATAAATCCCTCCACTCTGTTTGTCCCTATTGTTATAGGGACCATGAAAAGCCTTGGGGTCAGTCCTAATGGCTGGTTTGGAGTCTTACCTGCTTAGCCAAAGAGGCATCCTAAAAAGTCATGTTCCATCACAGGGAATTCCCGTTGGCTCTGCCTAGGTTGCCCAGAATAACATATCGGGCCCTTCATGGGAGGGTGGTGGTGGTCCCTTGAAAGTCTGGGACTTTGGAGCCCCTATTCCTGGTGTGCCTGTGATGAGCATAAAGTTTCATTCGCTCAGGGCAGACTAGTACTATGACCCTCGGTGGTTTGGCAGGTTATTGTCCCTTGAAACTGTTCTAAAGAGTGGCCAGCCCTCAGGGGGACTGTTTTTCCTACTCCTAGGCAATTTGGCCTCCAAAAACCTTTCAGTTGTCTCTAGTGACTTCTGAATGGATGTCAGGTAAAATGGTCAAACCCAGCTTTGAACACTATAGGGAGAATGTTCAGGTATTGTTGTAGGACAGTATTGTCCATAAGCTCCGCCACAGTCTTTGTCTCTGGGGTTAGCCATCAGGTAGCGGAGTCCTAAAGCTGTGGAGCTACTTGCCTGGGGGCATGCTCCCTTAAGGAATGGCTCTGGCTGAAATTTCTTTTGATAAGCCTCTGGATTTTGATAAGTCTGTTCCACTCATGCTCCGCCAGCTGGGCTTCCTGCAGGCATCACTGGGTGGCCAGAAGTGCCGTCGGGAACTTCCTTTCATTCTCTGCATGCTGTTGATTCACCATTATTTGGAGTATCTTCTCCATAGCCCTTCTTGATGGAAGGGGTTCAGGGCAGGCCCCTGTCTGGGCTCTACTTGTAAACAGATTGGGGCCTGTCTTAAAGCACCCTCCTCCTACCAGCATTGTTCTTGCTGAGTCACTCACTCCCTGGGTTAATTCTGTCTGAGCTCTCTCAGGGAATTCTGGGAAGCAGTTTCTAGCACAGTTAGTCATTTCATCTAAGCCTTCTTAACAAACAAAAGCAAAACCTTGCAGACTCTTCCCTCAAAAGTCTGTGCAGGCTGAGGAGTCCCTTCATGCCAGTCCTTCCTGCCAGTAACTTCAGTAAGTAAAGTTTCCTTGCTCTTCCTTCTGTCCATTTGGAGCAATTTCTCTCCACAGTAGCTCCAGTAGCAGTCCATTGGGAGCACTGTTCCAGCCCCTCAGCTTTCTGGTGGGTGCTGCAGTCCCACCTCTCCATTTCCTGCTGCCTTCTTTTATAAGGGTCAGAGAATTAAGTTCCAGTACTTTATTAGGTGCAGCAAATCAGCCAGCCAGCTGCAGGCCTCTGATTCCAGAGGAATGGTATCTTTTATACGTTTGCATATTGCTTTCAGTGGGACTAGTTTTTATGAGTAAGAATTACTAATTTACAGGATTATCCCCTTTAGTATAAACTCTGTTAAGCATATAAAATTAATTTGTTCCCAAGGACATTGTGCTACCATTGGTAAAATAAAACACTGAACACATCTAAACAATTTATTCCTTAATGTACAGTGGAATAGGAGATGAATGTAACTACAATGAAACTTCTTAAATGAATATTATTGCTTAATATTTGCTTCTTAAATACTTCAACTAAAAATGCTTTCACAGCTCAGGCCTGTTCTACATCTAAAACTTAGGTTGACCTAGCTATGCTGCACGGGGGTGTGAAAAAGTCACACCGCTGAGAGATGTAGTTAAGGTGACCTAAACTTCCATGGATCTAGCTACTGCCACTTGAGGGAGGATGGGTAGATTTATTATAGCAGTGGGAAAATCCTTCTGTTGTTGTAGCAAATATCTATGCAGCTGCAGCTGTGCCACTGTAGCATTTGTAGTGTAGACATAACCTCTGTCTTCTGAAAGACTGAATTGGCCTAGTGCACCTAAAACTGGATTAACGCAGTTCTGAATCAGGTCCCAAATAGTCAGCATGGAAAGGCAAATAAGTTTCCAAAAGCATTTATACCTTTTCAAGCAAATTAAGTATGAAATAAATAAAAGTAGTTACCACATTTAAGCTTTAAATATGCTTCTCAAATTATGCCCCTCTGTTGTATTACATTAAACTATCATTCTAAAGAAACAGAATCAGTACAAGCTAAACTTTTTCATATTTGAATATTGCATTATTAATTTGAGACATACATTTTCCTTTAATGTCTGTATTCGCTATCATTTTGGTCGGTAGTACATTTAGCCACACTTAAAACTGAGACATTTGCAGGCTAAAGCTTAATAGTACATCACGTATGTTATGGAGCAGTTGTTTTCTGACCCAGTTATTTGGGTTGTATCTAATTTCAGAGATCACAAGTGAAAGCATTCTCTGCTGTATACTGTGAATGAATACTTGGTTTGGTCTACTTTGTTCTAGATGGATACCCCAGAAATGAAATTGAATACAAATGGAAGAAAACCTCTGTTGCAGTTGCAGATCCCAAATACTGGAGATTGTACCAGTTTGCATTTGTAGGGTTACGAAATACAACTGAAATTTCTCATACTCTGTCTGGTACGGAAAAATCTGATACTTTCTTGCATGCATTTAGAGGATTAGCAGCCTACGCACTTTCATTCTTTGCCTAAATTGTGCAAGGAACCATTTAGTTGTTGTGTGTGCTACTAATGTCTAGGGCAAAACAGAATTGCAGCTGACCTGTTTTAATGGATAAAAGTCCTTTGGCAGCTTTGTTTAAAAGGAAAGTACATTATGTTTCCCATTGTAAATTTTACAACATGGTATGTATTTGGAACAAGAATACCAAAAATTATGGGATAGAAAACCACTTGCAATGTCTAATTAGAATTGTGGGCTTTTTCCTCGTAGGGGACTATATTATCATGACAATCTTCTTTGATCTGAGCAGACGTATGGGATACTTTACTATTCAGACATACATTCCTTGTATACTAACAGTTGTTCTTTCATGGGTCTCATTTTGGATTAATAAAGACGCTGTGCCTGCAAGGACATCATTAGGTATGTATGTTCCCCATGCATAAAAATCTTCAGAGAGAAATAAACTAATCAAAAATATCCATGGCTTTAAAATTATGATTCTGGGCTTGCACCAGGGGACACCACAGCAGAGACTGAAAATCCTCAGGGAATCTTGATCCAACCCCCCTGGATCTGTAGCTGTGCACATAGAGGAGTTTTCTATATATTCTCTTCTTATCATCCAGCATGAGGGCAGCCTGGTTAATGATTAGGCTGAGAGGCATGATTTTGCTGCAGTGAGAATTGCAGAACACAGGGGCAGTTAATCCAGGAAGATTAACTAATACCAGTTTTTAACCTATCTGTGTCTTTATTGGCCTGCGACCACAAGTTTTCTGTTCTCTGGCTTCTTTCTCAGAGAGCAAGTCACCCTTTCCTTTTCTGTATGCAGAAGGGGAAGGACCCTTAAACATAACAGTTGTTCCTGTCTACATATGCCTGATTCTCCTCTCACACCTGGACAAATTGGGAGTAACTCAACTGAAATTAATGACGGAGTTAAACTTGTGTGAGAGCAGAATTAAGCCCCATTTCTGTTATTTCCATGGTTTTGCTGTGCTCCATGCCACGGAGCAGACTGGAGACTATAAGTCTAAATATATTATAGCCTTTCAATATTGGCTCTGTTTTAACATTTGGTTAAGGTACTCATCCGAGCTCATTTAATTAAATCAGTTTAAGAATAGTAGTAGCCAAAACAGTTTCTAATTTTAGTGGTGCTAAAGAAACCATATTTACTCTTGTTAACATGTTGCAGTTATTTATGCTCTCTTCAGAAGTACTGGTTTATCAGAATAAATACTTTCACTCTGTAGGAGAACACTTGCAAATTTGGTTACAAAGAAATATCATTATTCAATATACTACTATTTACCTACTGGAGTATGAGTAACAGGAGTTTACTGACAGCATTAATGTACAGAAAGAACACAGGAAGATCTAGATTTTTTTAAAAAGTGATGAATTTTTTCACTTAGTTCTATGCTATTTAATTAACAAAAAGTTCCATAAAATGTTAGTGAATAGAGTTTAAAACCTAATGATTTGACGTCTCATGATATTTAGAATCTATATAAATTACCTCTAAAGTATAGTATTTAAACCTCAGCATGGGCACAGTCTGAAAAGAGAATGTAAATATGGCATCCTATGTTCCCGATTCATTGTCTCTTGCCAACTGCATATTCAATTTGTTCACTTTACAAGGTGTTTCTTCTAAACTGCCAGCCCTGAAAATTTACCCTAGGATATGACAATCAAGCTAGTATTTTTCCAGCTCTCATATCAGCAACAGTAATGCTGTTCCAACTAAAATGTGTTTCAGGTATGTCATAGAGGTTTATAGTACTGCACTATAAGTCATGCCGGTTGGGTTAGTTACCGTTGACTGATGTGTAAGCAGTAAAGAACCCTGGTTGACTGTCAGATCCCAGGATGATTTTGCTGACTGGCAGATGGAGTGGTGTGGTGGTGGTGGTCAAAGATTTTACTTGTAAATGGAGCTAATTTGATATGAAATCATTGGGGCGGGGGAGAGACACAAACCAGAATACCCCACCAGGCTGTTTTTTTAGAGTTACTCTTCTGAGTATAACCACACTTTAACTCTATTTGACAAACAAAGCGCCTGTGCTAAAGTTTATTTTCATTAAAGGGCTGAGCTATGAGGAAACTGTGTTGCATCCATGGGGACAGAGGAGCAATCCAGACACCTCTTGTCCCTACCCCATCGCCACTTGCAAGCAGCCATTCCATAGCTTCACCATAGCAACGTCTCTACTGCTTTCATTGTGAGGAACACTGGGAACGTTTGCTACTGTTCCGTCTTCCGCTATGGAACAGGACTCTGAAACTAGAACAGTGGGAGGGTACAAGACCATGCCCATCCCTTACCCACTGGCTGTTGCAGTAGGAATGATGCACTGAAGAGGGGGACTTGCTAATGGATGGAGCTGACTGCTCACCCCACCCACATGTATGGCAGAACGTTGGCAGAAATTGTGCCTTTCCAAAGCACAGTGGTTCAGATTTTTGAAGGCACCTAAAGATGCACATAGGCAACTAATGGTATTTTTAAAAAACACCTATTGGGAGGTAGGCATTTTTGAAAATCCCACTAGATACTTATCTGCATTGTCAGGTGTGCCAATGTGAAATTGGAGTAGCCCTTGCATTCTAAAGTTAATCATGAAGCAGAAAATATAATACAAAATTGTTGTATTACATTAATGGAGTGTGAGTTGGTGCGGATTTTGAATATATAGTTACTAAAGCCAGCTCTTCTGTGTGATTGGTTCATATGTCAAAGGCTGAGCAGCGAGTCTTCAGTGGAATGCCTCTTCTGTGAATTAGAACTTTCATAGAGATGAAGGCCAGAAGGGATCATTAGATCATCCAGTCTGACCTCCTGTATATCAAGGGCCACTACATTTCACCCAGTTAACCCTTTCTTCTGAAGAATCGATGGTTAAGTAGTGCACCTTTTCCCTAGATATTAACATTTGTTCCTTATTCACATTTTAAAAATATTTAAAATCTGAATAACATTACGCTGTATAAAATGTTGAAAATTTCACAGTCCTTTAAAATTTATTTAACTGCAGTGTGTGGGAGAACAGAGAGGATTTGAACCGAGGCTAAAATCATCTCGCTCTCTATAGCCCCGGTCTTGCCATTGGATCCATGGGGATGGACTCTTGTGCTGGCACATATATTTGTGCTCATGTGGAGCCTCATGAAAGTCAGTAGGCTGTGTGTAGGTGGAAGAGTCAGTTTGCTCAGATCCGACTGTAGTACTGGGGAACACTGGGCCAGTTTGATTGCTTTGGTACTAAAGGGAATAAATTAAATGCTTCACAACTAAATTTGTCTGTAGTATCACTTATTGAAATACCTCCCTTTGTTTCTGTTTTTGAACAGGTATTACTACAGTATTGACTATGACAACACTAAGTACAATTGCTAGGAAATCTCTCCCTAAGGTTTCATATGTGACAGCAATGGACCTTTTTGTTTCAGTTTGCTTCATTTTTGTGTTTGCTGCCTTGATGGAATATGGCACCTTGCATTACTTCACCAGCAACAAAAAAGGGAACAAAGAGAAAGAGAAGTCATCAAAACACAAGCCAGCTGTAAGTTTAAGCAATTTGGGAAAAGCCTGCTTAGTTGTAATGTCTGTATTTTATTTTTTACAAAAAGTTATTTTTTTATTTGTATTATCATAACACCTGGGAGTCTAGTCATGGACCAGGAACCCATTGTGCTAGGTGCTGTATAAACACTGAACAAAAAGATAGTCCCTGCCCCAAGAAGCTTGCAATCTAAAGGGAACGTTTAAGAGGCTAGCTGGCAAACTGCGAGGCTAACAGTCAAAGGTAGTTAACATGACAGCCTTTCCCCCTTGGATTCATTTCCTGATAATGGCACAAATGAACATAAATGTAGGCTCATCCTACTCTCTAGTGGATATAAGTTAGCCCAAAAAGCGGTTGAACATAATTTTTCATGGCTGCAATGGAGAAACCCAATGCTTCATCAGGATCCACTACTGCGGACCCAGTAACTCACTGAGTGATGAATCCCACTGAAGATTCAGCATGTGTGCAAGGTCCATGCTAACACATCTAGGCCCAGGATCAGAGCACAATACTGCAGCAGCAGAGGTGTTGTAGGTGGATTGAGGACACTTGCATAGAAAACATTATAATCAACTTCAGCCAGAATTCTTTATTCCTTGCTTTCATGAAAAGCAAATTCCATAGCCTCATTCAAGGATTTTTTTTTAATTGAATCAACACCCTGGTATTAAAGTCTGAGATTTGTTGAGTGTGAAGCTCCACACAGCAGAAGTACAGGAACAAATATTAATGAAGCGTGTGTTCTAATATATAAAACCTGTTCCGTATACTTTTCAAAGAATCTAATACTAGCAAGGAGGAAAAATACTTCAAACTAAACTTTACATTTACAAAACATTGAGATAAAGGCATTGAATATCTTGTGCATTGAAATACAAACTGAAATAGCCTTATTTCGTAATAATTGAAGCTTGGTCACCACTTTCTTTGGGAAACCTGGCAGGAGGACAAGGACGACAAGGAAGAGGCAGGAAAATGCCCCAAAGCTACCTTGCTGCAAAGCCCCCTTCCAAATCATTGAATTAGAAGATGGTACAGCTTGGTGGCAATACCACTGCACAGGTGACTGACACCTCCTGCTTTTTTCCTCCAGCTTGAGGAAATCAGAGAATGACAGATAGAGCATCCTTTCGTGACCAGATCAAAGAAAAAGTTTCTAGGTATTGAAGGTGAACATTGCTGTTGAGATCAGGTTCTCTAATGTGGCTGAACTGTGTTTGGGATAGGTCTAGGATGGAGTGAGGGGGAATGTAATTTTAAGTCACCTTTGCAGCCCCATGATTCTAGGGCAGTCCAGCCCAATCAGGGAGCCATGGGAGCAGCAGGGGAAAGGAAGGCTTGGAATCTCTTCGACCAAACTGGTAGGAGGACATGCAGTCACAGATGGAAGGGGAGCCTAAGCTTAATTGATGGGGGGTGACAAAGATAGAGGCTGCAGGTGATGGTGTGTCTGAGCTTCACTTTTAGGGCATGACTCCAGGGCGGTCACTGCAATATGTGTCTACTGGTCACAGTAGACTGAAACAGGAAGGGAAGCTCTCAACATACTGACGAGGAAAGGGAGCTCTGGGGGAATGCTGCCTACCCAAGGAAGAGAAACTGCCCTTCACTTTAACCTAGCTAATCTGCCTCCGTCACCAGTGGGGCTGAATGCATCCCATGTATTTTAATAATAGAAGTAATAAGAATCTCTTCTTTCCCAGCCTATGGGAAAAAGAGTTGGTTAATTTTATATATTTTTTCCATAACAACCTTTTATTAGTATTAAATGTCTTCTAATATCAGAGTCAAAATATCTAAACATCTCTTTTGAAATAGCGGCTGACCAATATCCATTAAAGTAACGGAGGTGCATTGATATAGAATTCCCTTTACTTTACCCAGACTTTACTGAATTTGCTTTCATAAACTAAGCATTTGTGTGATATTCTGCCAAATGATACAAGACTTACAGCACCTAAAGCAATATAAAATACACAGTATTGGTGAGGCATACATAGAATCAATTACTGAATGTGTAGCTAGAGATTTATCTAAGATGAGAACCAATGATACAATATCTAGAACACTGTTTAGTTATGTGTTTTCCTTTATAAATGTGCTTTGTTTCTTATGGTCTGAGAAATGCATACATCTGTTCATCCAGATTTCTTCAAACATGTTTATAGCAAATTAAAAATATCTGAGAGCTCATATTTGCTAAGTGATTAATCTGAAAATAGAGGAATATTTTTTTAATTTCATGTATTAGTTATAAAAATACCAATCTAATGAAAAATATAGTTTTTGCTCAGCGACATTGTTTAAATGCAGTGAGTTTTCTAATTCCAAATAGAACAATTAAATTAGCAATCTACTTAATTACAGAGAAGCCATACAGTTACAAACCCTGATGTTTCTTCAACTGCCTTTCTTCAAGTTCTCTATTAATTCCTTTTTTTCCTTCTGATTATGGGTGTACTATTTTAAAACCAATTTAATTAAAAAAAATCAGTTTAATTCTTTATGAAAAGTTTTCATTCATACTTGTTCTGGAAAGATGGCTTATAGGAGTCTATTTCCAGGTGGGTATTTAGTAAGAGATTACTACTCCTGGAGTTTAGTCCATGAAGATGCTGATAATATAGCATTTTAGCAAAGGGCAAGATTTTGCAGCTGATTAAAACTGTGTTTATTCTACAGAATACTTACTAACATGCAGGGGCAGGAGTTGAGTCCATCAACAGCATTTTACTTCATTTGTTAGTATTCACATAGCCCTTTCAGTGATGGTTGTAGGGCTAAGTTAATTTTCATGCCCAGAGAAAAGTTATCTGAGTCATTATAAAAAAGAGGTTACTTTTTCCCTTCAGTGAACATAATACACATTTAATAATCCCAAAAGGGTAAACATAATAAAATATTAATATGCAGCATATCCTTATGCAATATATAAATATATAACTATGGCATATAAATAAGCAAAAGGATACATCTTGTCTGTATATTCTCACAACAGCAAGATTACTACAATATATTGAGCTGAAAACATATTTCCATGAATAAAGGAGTTTGAATGAAAAGTTATTGTCTTAGCAACACTGAATTGGTAAATGGCTTTCTGAAAGTATAATATTCATGAAGTTAAAAATTTCCCAGGATGTGGGAAATAGGCTGAGTAACAAAGTTCCATATTTAAAAAGTTCCTTGTTATGTGTCAGATGGATGCATATTACACAAAAGACACAGTAGGGAAATTTCAAGCAGCAAGGTGTATGCAGTGTTGTTCTTACCGTGTTGGTCCCATGATTAGTGAGACAAGGTGGTGAGAATATCTTTTATTAGACTAATTTCTGCTGATGAGAGAGACAAGCTTTCCAGCTTACACTGAGTTCTTCTTCAGGTCTGGGAAACGTACGTGCTGATTTACACCAGCTGAGGATCTGGCCTTTCCTTAGCTCTAGATTTTAATGTTCACTTTTTTCTTTTTACGGTTTTCTTTTATTTTGAGCTTTTCTGCTCTTTTCTCTCCCCTCTCTCATTCTCAAGCTGTTTTCTTTTTTGTTGTTGTCTCCATTGATTCTCCCTCCTTTGAAACTCTGTGCTATGGAACATTCCAATTATTGTCATTCACTTCTTTGAGTCCATTGGTGGAACATTCTCACAACTAGACTGATCACAGTTGTGTGACTCAGGTCTCTCATTCCTTCTCCATCTCCTGAATAAGTTTGAGGACATCGCATCTCCAGCATTCTCAACGCTTTGCTGGCCTAAGGAGAGAAAGACCAGTAGTGATTGTACAGCCTGATTCTTCCACATGTTGTGTTCTTTGCTGTGGCTGTCTCAGTCATATACTGGAGCAAAAGGAGCGTTTTAGATTGTGCACACTATTTTTTGTAAATGGCACTTACCCTGGTGGGCATGTGCTGCCGTTATATCTTCTAGGCTAGACACAGATTAAACTGTATCTTGCTCCTAACAGTGGGACATACCTCTTCCACTCTCTTAAATCCATTTGCTTCTTCTTCTTCTTCTACTGTTCCATCTTTCACTTACTGACATGCTTAAACCATAACCTCTTCTCCTACAAAATTTGATCTTTATGAGCAAGAAAATCTCAGAGCAAGGGACCTAGACATGCTTCAGATACCCTTTTATTCTTGCCTAAAAATAAAAGTATCAAGCCATTACATATTGTAACTGTTTGGGTAAGTTATGTGTGTGTTCCTTTACTGGATAGAACTGCTCAACAGAGCATCTGAAACCCTTGCTTTGGGTAGTTTCAAGATTCTTGGGTATCTTTTTACACAAATAGTCAGGACACCTCTGGCACTGAATAGCTGTGCCATCTTGGATAAATGACTTGACAGCTCTGGGCCTAAATTTTCCCTTTTATAATGTGGGTATAATAATACTTAACTGTCTTACAGAGGTGCTGTGAGGCCATAATTAATTAACGAGATTATTGAATGTGGAAAGGTATACACTGTTCTGACCACAAAACAAGGAGGCCGGTGGCACTTTAAAGACTAACAGATTTGTTTGAGCATAAGCTTTCGTGGGTAAAAACCTTACTTCTTCAGATGTATGGAGTGAAAGTTACAGATGCAGACATAAATATACTGACACATGAAGAGAAGGAAGTTACCTCACAAGTGGAGAACCAGTGCTGACAGGGCCAATTCGATCAGGGTGGATGTAGCCCACTCCCAAGAATAAATGAGGTGTCAATTCCAGGAGAGGCAAAGCTGCTTCTGTAATGAGCCAGCAACTCCTGGTCCCTATTTAAGCCCAAATTAATGGTGTTAAATTTGCAAATGAATTTTAGTTCTACTGTTCTGACCAGTTTTGTGCTTCTGCTGCTTAACACTTTAATACATTTTTGAATTATTTCATAGAATATCAGGGTTGGAAGGGACCTCAGGAGGTCATCTAGTCCAACCCCCTGCTCAAAGCAGGACCTACTCCCCAACTAAATCATCCTAATCAGGGCTTTGTCAAGCCTGACCTTAAAAACCTCTAAGGAAGGAGATTCCACCACCTCCCTAGGTAACCATTCCAGTGCTTCACCACCCTCCTAATGAAAAAGTTTTTCCTAATATCCAACTTAAACCTTCCCCACTGCAACTTGAGACCATTACTCATCATTCTGTCATCTGGTAACACTGAGAACAGTCTAGATCCATCCTCTTTGGAACCCCCTTTCAGGTAGTTGAAATCAGCTATCAAATCCCCCCTCATTCTTCTCTTCTGCAGACTAAATAATCCCAGTTCCCTCTGCTTCTCCTGATAAATCATGTGCTCCAGACCCCTAATCATTTTGTTGCCCTCCGCTGGACTCTTTCCAATTTTTCCACATCCTTCTTGTAGTGTGGGGTCCAAAACGGGACACAGTACTCCAGATGAGGCCTCACCAATGCCAAATAGAGGGGAATGATCTCATCCCTCGATCTGCTGGCAATGCTCCTACTTATACATCCCAAAATGCCATTGGCCTTCTTGGCAACAAGGGCACACTGTTGACTCATATCCAGCTTCTTATCCGCTGTAACCCCTAGGTCCTTTTCTGCAGAACTGCTGCCTAGCCACTCAGTCCCTAGTCTGTAGCAGTGCATGGGATTCTTCCTTCTTAAGTGCAGGACTCTGCACTTGTCCTTGTTGAACCTCAGATTTCTTTTGGCCCAATCCTCTAATTTGTCTGGGTCCCTCTGTATCCTATCCCTACCCTCCAGTATATCTACCACTCCTCCCAGTTTAGTTTCATCTGTAAACTTGTTAAGGGTGCAATCCACACCATCCTCCAGATTATTAATAAAGATATTGAACAAAACCAGCCCCAGGACTGACCCTTTGGGCACTCTGCTTTATACCAGCTGCCAACTAGACATGGAGCCATTGATCATTACCCGTTGAGCCCGACGATCTAGCCAGCTTTCTAGCCACCTTATAGTCCATTCATCCAGCCCATACATCTTTAATTTGCTGGCAAGAATGAGTAGTCAGTTAAAAGAAAAAAGCTTCTGAAAAAAGCATTTTATTTCTGTACATTCCATAGAAGTAAAAGCTGAAAGAAGTGGTTTTGGTTATTTTCCTCATGACATAAAGTTTAGAGACCTCACCCCCCACTGCACCCTTTATGCAGCCCTCACCACTGTTCCTTGAATTTTACACCACTGAAACCAATGGAGTCAGGTTGGTGCAAAACCAGGGTAGCCCTATAATGAATCAGGCCCTGTATCTTTCTACTTATTGGTTTAAAATATTGTAATAAGATGGCCGATGTTAGTCTGGTGGGTCCTGCACTTTTCTTGGCAGGGAGCTAAGATGCCACTCCTTTCCCCTGTTCTTGGGGCATCAATAGCCCCACTAGTGGCCCAGGAAGGTGGTAAAGGGGGGGAAGAAGGGGAGGGGTCTGGGTTTGCTCCTTACTCTGAGTCCCCTCTCAACTCCTGTGCGTTCTTACCCTCTTCCCCCTTGGGTGGGGTACCTGCAGTCCTTAGATGCTGCGGAAGGGAGTCTCCCTCCCCTACTGGGGTAGGGTCCCCTTTACTTCAGTTCTCTGATTTTTCAAAGTCTCACAGCACACCTGCAAGCTCCAATCCTCTCACCTTCCTCCTCCCCTGTCTGCCTGAAGCAGGGGGTTTTATTAGGTTCCTAACAGGACCTTAATTGACTGCAGGTGCTCCAATTAACCTGCAGCCACCTTCCGTAGTCTACAGAGAACCACGCCTTAATTAGCCTTGAGCTTATATATTTCCCCTCTAGCACTCTCCCACTGCTCCCTGGCCCTCCTGTATCACAGTAGTAATAAACATTAAAGTTGAACTGCAGCTTTTATTTCTCATTTAAAAACAAACCTTATTTGTATAATTGAAATGCGGGGAGAAACCTCTAACTGTTGATTGCTAATATAGTTAGTATTGTATTTTCACAAAATTGGAGACAATTAATTCCTTCAGGATAATAAATTAGCTCCTGTCCAAAAATGAGAAATAGCAGTCTCTGCAAAATGGCCGTGCTTATGATAAAGTTGATATAAAATATTAGAATACATTATTTAAATAACGTTTCTGGAGGCTTTGGACAGTGCCAGTGACTGCTGGCCATTGTACCACTTCAGTACCAACTCTAGGAGATTACTGGCTGCAAGGATGCACTGGCACAAATCACTCTCTTAGCAAGGACTCGGAGACCTACACAGTGTTCAAGGTAGAGCCTTGTAAGTGGTGAAACAGCACCCCAAAAGTGCAAGGTCCCAAATGACTTTGCTTCCCATGTCTGTTATTGGCCATCTTGTATGTTTGTTTGCTTGCCCCCACCACGTGATCCCACAAATCTTTCAGAGAGTTTCCCTTCCATATTTTCAGGTACTAGGGATATAAATGCTTTCATTGCAAATTTGTGCTCTCTTGGTCTATCTTCTAAATGTATCTCTTTCCATTGCTTTCTGCCTCATTCCTGTTCAGTATACCAAGGTGCTCAATCAAAGTGCTGGAAGAAGAAAGGGAACACATATGAGCATTATATAGGGAAAATATGAAGGATCGCTATTTTTTTTCTGCCTAAAGATGCGGAAGAAGACACCAAATCTGAGGTTGGAAGAAACAAGGAGAGTGAACGAGAGGACAAATGAGGAGTGTGGGGTTGAGGTTGGAAAGAGGACAGACTAGGGAATGAAGAAGAGTGGGAAAACATGTGATAGAGGAATGATGGGGAAAGGAACCAGGGGACTGAAGGTGAGAAATAACATGAAAATAAGGAGACTAGTAGAAGGAGGAAAGAGTAAGTAAATAGTGTGAGTAAGAAGAAGAAAATTCAGGACAGTAGAACAGAACATCCTTTGTACAGTCCATTATTTATTATGTATTTTATTATTATATAATATCAGGTGATAGGGTTTCCATCACTTATCTGATGAGATTATCTACATAACATATTTTACCAGGTTGTAGCAAGGTTGCCTTTCTGTGCGATACATGTCCATTCAACACAGTTAACACATGGTGCCATATTAATCACTGGTTCAATTTCACTGACTTGAATAGAGTTCTGCTGGGGAAGAATTTGGCTCTTGGTTCCTAACTGTCTGGGTCTACCATTCACCAACTTTAATTCCAGAAGAGACCATTAGATCATTTAGTCTGACCTCCTGTGTATAAAGGCCATTTAAACTTTCATACAGTTACCACTGTATTGAGCCTAATAACTTATTTGGCTAAAGTATATCTTCCGGAGAGGCATCCAGGCTTGATCTGAAGACATTAATAGATGGAGAATCCACTATTTTCTATGGTAGTAGTGTTCTTATCCTGCTTGTGAACAAGTTTGTGACCCAAATTTCAGGCTGCAACTCTGTTCCAAAATGTTCTTTGTGCTTTATAGATGGGTCACCTAACTCTGTCTGTGTAACCTATTTATTCCTGCCTCACAGAACAATCCACTGTGCATTGCACCATGTGGAAAATATTCATGATCCTTTGGCCTCATCAGTTAATTATATAAAATGTTTCATAACTGCAAAAGTTTCCAAAATTGATTTTTCAAACATGAAATTCTGTGTATTGTACTGTAAAATATTTGTAGTTGGACATCGCCCAGGGAAACATAAGGGTTATTTTTTTCTCTCTGACTATAACCAACTATATATTGTTCTCTTTAGAAATCATCTGCAATTGCTGTCCGTCCTGGATCAACATTAATAGCAATTAACAACATTAATCACCTCCAACAGCGTGACCAGGATTATGGATATGAGTGCCTCGAAGGCAAAGACTGCACCAGCTTTTTTTGTTGTTTTGAAGACTGCCGCACAGGTTCTTGGAGAGAAGGAAGAATACACATCCGTGTTGCCAAAATCGACTCCTATTCTCGAATCTTCTTTCCAACAGCCTTTGCCTTGTTCAATCTCGTTTATTGGATTGGCTACCTTTACCTATAAATTCCAGAGGTTTGACAAACTCAGAAAAGGGATAAGTTAACACCGATACTGTTTAATGTACCTCAGTGAACGATATAGACTTAGAGCTGCTCAAAATTTCAGAAATTTGCATGAAAATTGAAATTTTTGAAAAAATGAAAGGAAATAGAATGACATTTTCATACTTTTCCATCTCTAATTGATCAATTATATAGATAATTTTTAACTTTTGAAATTAGGGGCCAAACTTTCAAAATACTTTTTCTGAAATTCTTTCTTTTTTCCAGCTCTAACAAAAATGCAGAGAAACCAGTGGTTAAATGGCTGAATCAGGCACCTCTTCATAACTTTTAAGTTTTGTTTTTAAACGGAATAACAGCTAAACATTGTAGCATCTCTTACACCAAAGTTAACAAAGCCTTAATAAAACAGGTTTAGCGCCACTGTTACTGAATCATTCTCATATCTACCTTTTCTACCACAGAGTGACTTTTAAAAATAAAAAACACCTGAACTTTTATAAATTCCATTTAAAGAGGTTGGAATGGAATATTCCTCTGGTCCATTTAACTATTTGTCCTCTGCATAATACTGGTTACAAGTATATGTAAACCTGAATGCACTTAATTAGCACTTAATGAAAGCAGCATGAAACTGACAGGTTATACAAAGGCAATAGTAATTTTGAACTGGTGTGATCCTGACCATCACATAAGTTTTGTGCTTAAGTTTATGCTTGTACTTTTTCCATCATTACTTAGCTATTGGTAGTTTCCTAGGGTTCCAAAAAAAGGGCAAAATCCTGCAGAGATCCTTAACTAATGTAAATTGGTGCAGCTCTACTGATTTCACCAGAACTATTCCACTTTAAACCAGATCAGGATCTGGCCCTAAACATGGTGCTTCTCCTTCCTCTCTCCTGCTCCCTTCCACCAACTAGTCTCATTCATTTAAATGGACTACCCATAGTTGTAAAAACCATTGTGCTCAGTAGAGTTTGTAGGACTTGGGGCCAGCTATTGTTCTCCCAAATTCTGCCACTGCCACATGACATTCAGAGGCATTACTTTCCAACTCCAGCCCTCAGAGCAAAGGGCATGGCCGCCTTCATTTAATCAGAAACCCATATTGTTTACTGGTTAATCCAAAATGGTAGTGCTTCTATTGATTCTGTTTGTCTCTGTGTGTCTCCTTCGGAGCCAACACTAAAAAGCAGCAGTTTTAGTACACTTATAATATGAATTGTTTCATAATGGCTATTGTAACAATTGTATGTTTAATTGGAAATGTGTGGTGTTGAGAAAGAAAAATGATTATGCATTTCAGGTAATTCTCCATGGTGCGACACATCCCTAAAAAGCATAGGACCCTGTCATGCACCCCCTCCTCACTCAGATGTCCCATTGACATTAGTGGATAGTATGCTCTAATAAATTGGTTAGTCTCTAAGGTGCCACAAGTCCTCCTTTTCTTATTGTGCAAGTGGTGGACTTTCCAGACTGAGCTCACTGCTTGTTGGCTGGCTAAATTAATTAGCACTTTTACATCATCAATAATTTTGTCTTCACTGCAGAAAAGTACAATCCTTTCTGCTTTCTGACCTTTCATAGACAATGAAACTGGTCTCAAGCTAACCCACAAAAGTCAGCTGTGTAATTGAAGAATTCCTTAACTAAAAGTCAAACAAGAGAGTCCTTGAGGATACTTTAAAGGGGATTTATGGGACAAGGAGTTGTCTATTATAGATGGGCCTTAGTGAAGACTTCACTGTGTCAGAGGATACCTCCACAAAGCATAAAGAAAATAACTGATAGCTTGAAGTAGACAAAGATTTATCATTTTAAAGGGGAAGACCAGAGAGTTCTATTGAATAGCATACCTTCTCTGGATGTGTCTCAGAAACATACTGTATCCTTATAGTCGCTGGTACAAGAAACAATATGGCTTGATATAAATTCGACACTGAATTCAGAGGTCCAGATCCTGAAAAATATGTAGGTGCCTAACTCCCATTGAAATCAATGGGATTTAGGAGCCTAAACATCTTTTGAGGATTTGGGCCAGAGGAACTACTCATGTGAAATTTGAAAACTGCATTTGACCTCTGAGTTCAATGAAGAATCAAAGGCCAAAAAAAACGAACCCAGTGATTCTGGGGGGAAAATGTATTGATGGACACAGTTTAATGCAAACTTTATTTCAATATTTAGCTGATAGAATGTAGAAATGATCAGGAGAATTTGAAAGACTGCCACTGACGTTGTCAGATTTCTTTTACGGGGTAACCTTTTCAGAGCTCAGAGCTTCTCCTACCTGCTAGAATGAGGGTAAAAGTGATGCAGCATCTAAAGACATTTCTTAATCTACTGTCATTTTATTATTGCTTAACAGGCCAGTTTCTGGGATATGTCCAAAAAAATTGAAATGAGCCAGTTCCAACTACCAGTGCAGTTGTGATGTTTTCACTGTGCATTAGGAATGTGGTGAGGGTGGTTTCAATAGCAGTAGATTAAAGGAAAATGAAGAGTACCATGCTTACTATACCACTAAAGGCCCCATCCTATGAAGAGCTGAGCTCCACCAACTCCCGTTTAAGCAAACGGAGCTTAGGGAGCTCAGCCCTTTGCAGAAGGAAATCAGTACTTCACTGTTGCAGAGGGAACTCTCTCTTGGCACATCTGGTTAGTTATTTCTATTTCATTTAGTTGTCAGTTGCCAATCAGCTCCAGTGAATGAATTAGCAAAGAGAGAACTTCCTGAATTGGCAGGGGATTGACAAGAAGTCTGTCATCTCTAATTTGTATGAAACAATGTAATGGAGTATTAAAGCTATTGAATGTTAGGGCTGTTTGGTTTATGAATACACTTGCTTCTGTCTGTTAACCAACTTTTGTGTGTACCTCATTTGTTTCTGGTGAAATCATTTCAGGTTTTCATAGTACTGTGTGTGCAAACAGAAATGAGAATGCAGTGAACTATAACTTGGCATGCAATAAATGTGTTGATTTAGCCCTACATGTTTCCTTTCTAGTCTGCATGGAATCACTTTCCCTAGATACCAAGACATCGAACTGAACTTAATGAAAAAAGACAGAGATTAGATGTGATCATCTTTCAAATACACATAGCTATAAAATGGAGAGTGGCTTATTTGCTGAAGTATGCCATTGTGAGATCTGGAGGTTTGGAGTAGTGCACTCTGGCCCCAATTCAGCATAGCACTTACGTGCATGCTTAAGTTCATCCCTGTTCAGAACAATACTTGGCCTGGATTCAGGAAAGCACTTATGCATGTGCTTAAGTGGTCTCAAGAATAGAGATGTTTTTCTAAAATGAGTCCTTAAACATGTGATTTCAATAGGCAGCACTTAAATGACTGAGCCTTAACAACATGATCCAAAGCATATTTAAGTTGATGGGAGGTTTTCTCATTGATTGCAAAGGGCTTTGGAGCAGCTGCCATATAAATGAAGACGGGTGGGAAAATGGAAATAGAGAAAACTGCATGAAACTGTGCTTCATAGGCTTGGGAAATTTCTGAAATGTTTCTTGTGAAAGACCTTAAGTGATACTTTTATAGTCAAGTGATCATCTCTCGATTGTGTAGTTAATGCAGCTAAATGTGTTATTTTGCAGCAAGGTTTTGTGTATTTGATTGTATTTCACTCAGTGTTTGAATGTTTTATTTTATGTAGTGACAGGACCAAGCAAAAAAAAGTGAACTCTGATTACTGTGCTTCACACAATGTCTTTCAATATGCTTCCAGGCCTGGTCCCTTGTCTGATGACATGGAATGTTGCAACATTTTAAAGAAAAAATCACTTCCGACAGTGTTGTTTTGCCACTGTAATTATCTGTTGCTTACTTGTTATGTTAATGTACGGTTTGTTTGATATTTGAAAGATGCTTTGTAATTTGATCATCATGTGAACCCTTAGCCTGTCTTTCGTATCAAAAGCTCACAGAAAAAGATTATATTTATTTTTTAAATATTTGTATAAAACCAGATATTTTGTTTGTATCCTTCACCATCACAATTCATATTTTCAGATTTACTGCAAATAAGCCTAATTTGTGTTTTTTTAAAATCCTTATCGGTGTTTAAAGTTAAATTGCACACTGTTGTAATTCTTCTTTGCATAGTCATATTTTCAAAATAATCTTTTATCTGTTTTTATGGTATCCATCTAAAAATGCAGCTTCTAATGATTTGCATACAGCCAATGGAAAGCAAAATCATTGTCCACGAGCTAATTAAACAAGTTACTAAAATACAAGAACAGAACTTGACAGTATTACTTTGCTTTCATTTCTATAGAAGCTTAAATCTCCAACACACCTTGATAAACACGGCAAGGAAGCAATTCACCGAGGTGTAGAAGTTCCACACTGGCAGGTCTGCACACGTAAAGCATCAACATGGCAGAGTACATGCACTGTAAGCTATGGAAGGTCTCTGTCCTGGCTTTTAATAAACTTGAGATTTTCAAAAGCATTCAGCGTTGGCCTAATTTTGTTCTTAGTGACGTCAGTTGGAACTGTACCACTGACTTCAATGGGACAGAATTAGGTCACGTTTGAAAAACTTCACCCTAACTCCTGGCCACTGTATCATCTTGGCTTCTTTTAGCTTTAGAGTATCTTTCAGAGGTGCTCAGTGTGACACTATTAGTCTCCCTGCAGGTTAATTGACTGTCTGTTTTTAAAATAGCATCAGAAAAAAAATTGTAACCAACCAGATTTAAAATAAGAAATAATTAAACAACATCCAGGTTTTTTTCTAGAGATTAATGACTGGCTGGAAGGAGTTAACGGCATTAACCCCACTGGTCGTGAATTTCTGTGAAATATCCTGTTATAGGGATACTATTGTTATTGTGATTTTAAACTAAGGTGGAAAACATTTTTGTTTTATGGCTGATTGTTTCAATTGGCATTTACAGGGCCTTTCTTGAGAATTAATGCCATCTACATTAAGCCAAGAAGATTGCATGAATCACATCTCATTGTCTCATAAAAAATGTTCACTGTATCTGCACAAAAAATCAGACTAAGTAAATAAATTGTTACATGTATTTTTGAAAATAGTGTATAATTTACCACACGGAAATTGCCCATGCAATTTTTCAATGACTCACTAGAGAAAATCAGTTCACTGTGTAATAGAGTTATAGAGAGACTATTAGGTGTCAAATCAAAGCAAAAGTGTAGATAAAAATAAAATGGATAAATGGCTCTAGGCCTTGTTTTCACAGAGAGGTTTTATTAATAAAATCGATAGTAACTTGTTTCATAACAAAATCCAGGTGAACTGTGTTTGAAGTCTCATGGCATTTTTAAGGAAAAATGACTAACAGAATCCCTAAGCTTTTGGAGTGCCCACTGCAGAGGCAGATTAGGGTTCCATCTCCAAATGTCTGGTAACGCTGGATTGACAAAACTTGGACTATATGAGAGTGAGCCATGCTGACTCTCTGCAAAGCACTCCAGACGTGAACCACTAGAGAGAGAGAAGGTGGGGTAGTAGCAGGCCAGCTAGCTGGCTAGATCTAATGGTATACTTGTCAGTAGATGAAGGGACATTGAGGAGAAGGGTTGCTCTCTATCCATTATCTAAACGTAGCATCGCTCCAGAACCCTCTGATCCCAGAATTGTTTAGGTGGGCAACTAACATAGCATTTGGAAACCAAGTTCTTCTGTGGCCGAATAGGAGAGGCAGAAATTTCAATCTGGTGGCCAGAGCAGATGGCTGGTGGGCATGGAAAATTTTGCTCTGTGACTAGGGTTACAGTTTCCACCAATCCATAGGTCTATTCACTCTCTCCTCAAGAGGGAGAGGAGTCGGCTTGCAGTAGTAAGGTTTCCCTCTCATACAATCTCTGTAGTAGTTGCTCTTCCATTCACCCCTTAATTGTTTTCTATTAGTGTTTAGCCAAAACTCAGAGATGATTGGGAGTGGAGATCATTGTATTGTGTTGTGCTGTATGTCTACACTACAAGGATAGTAAAATGGTTAATGTGGGCTGGAGAGGCCAAGTTACCCACCTGTTTGAACCTGGAGGGTGGGCCAGGCCTAATTAAAGATGAAGCCCAGCTGGGGAGAACTGGGTACTATAAAGAGAGGAAGCCTAGACTAGATGAGGGAGCTGCTGAAGGAGGAATTGATGAAGATATGCCTGAGAGGGAGAACTCAGGTGGGACCCAAAATGTGAGGGGTGTCAGTGGTAAGTCTACTTTTTTTTTACGTGTTTCCTGGCTTCACAGACTGATCTTGGTCAGTGGGCTGGATTTTTGTTGACAGCCATGTATGGGGTCAAGGAAGAATGTTTTTCCTTGAGGCTGATTGGCCAGGGCTTGTGTGTGGTGGTTTGCCATTCTACAGCACATCTGGGAGGTGACTTAGATTCTTCCAGTTGTGAGGCGTCAGGATAGCACTTTGGGTTGCAGAGTGCTTTATGGATTATGGCTGGAAAAACTGGTTGTTGCAATGTTGACCAGTGGAAGTACTAGTCCTTTTTATGCTAAAATATACAAAACTCATGTTTGTGGTTGGTTCAGGCATGGGAAATGGTAGAATGAGTCTTTATATCTGTTCAGAAATATGATGCTGGCTGCTGCCGCCACCACCACCTTCCCCTTGCCTTGAGAAGACTGATTAGGGGATCCTTGTTGTGAGACCAAATCTCCTGTAGACAGTGGGCCATGATCTCTTTGAACCTAAGAAGGTAAAGGTGTGTTTTTTCTGTCCATCATGTGATGGCAACAGAGATATAGGGGCTGTCCTGTTATGGCCCTGATCTTCAAAGTCAGGTATGTGCAGAAACTTGTACTGGCCCTGTGAAGAGGCAAATACCTGATCTGTGCTCACATATTGGGCATTCACATACTTAAGTCAATCACAATTGTCTGCATATGCCTAACTTTGAAAATTGGGCTTTATTGCCTCACATTAGTCTTTAAGGCTTTTTTGCAACATTGCCCATTGTGTGCTAAGACCTTTTGTGCATAAAGGGCTAGATTGGGATACTCTTGTTTGTGTTGAATCCACAAATAGTCCCTTTAGAATCAACAAAACTATTCAGTGCAAGGAAGGGCTTCAGAATCAGGCCTAATGGAAATCAGGATTCCTGCCCTGAAAAATTTACAGTGTTTACTGATCTTCCAATTCTTAGGTCTTAATTCTTTCATAAGGCTGACCTTTGAAGTCTTTGTTTTCCCTGTCCCTGAAGTTGTGCTAATCAATTTTAAATTGATTTTAGACTTTATTTTAAAAAATAACCAAACAAAAGAAACCACCTCCGTAGCTGCCTAGCAATGACAATACTCAGCATTGTCATTGTTTTATTTGGGGGTGGGAGACTCCGAAAAGCCCCAATCAGGAAATGAGACCGCACTATGCTAGCATGTGCACACATGCATATGAGGTCCCTGCCCAGAGTTATAATGTAAGTAGTATTTCATTGGTGCCCTGGCTGCACTTCAATTTAATTTTCAAATTGACAAGTCCTTTCTTTCATTCGGTTTTCTTTTTTTTTTTAAAAACAACAACAACTATTCCCTCCCCAAAGCATTGCATAGGCCTCCTTCCTGGTGTTTGCAAATTGGAATGGCTTGTCTTTTCTCTTCCCATGGGTTGGGGGCCTTGGATTCTTTTTCAGTGCCTGTCTCCGCTCATGGTAACTCCTTTCTGTGCCTGAGACACAGCGAGCGCTGTCCCTGTGGAAAATAATTAATACTGTGACTCTCTTCACAAGGAATATAACCCAGTACATGACCAACACAGTACACTAATACCAGCCCCAACCAATGAAATGCCACACTCAGAACAATATAACAGAGAGAACTGCATTGGGGCTGAAAACTAAGGATCAGTACTAACTAAAACATCAACCATATAACACATTCCTCACCTCCCTACATCTGCAACTGTACACAGACCCCAGCTCCCTCCCTAGCATTATTCCAGGTAGATGGGACACTGAGGATAAGTCCTGCGATGAGTGCTGCAGCGCTGTGAATATTTGCCAGCTTACACAAAAAGAAAGGGCTCTCCTTTATGGTGTCTTTTGCCCTGGGTAGGGTGAGGTGTTCTCCTGGCTTCCTGGTCTGGAGCCCTGTGGAGGTTTCAGCTAGCACTGGGTTTATTCTCTACCTCCTTGCTTGCTAGTCTCAGTAGGGCTTGGTGCTCCCAGATAGCAGGTTAAATCCCACAATAGCTAAGTTCCCCTTTCGGGGGGGAAGTGGGAATTGAATAGACTTCCCAAGTTGCACTGCTCCTCTCCCAGCTCCAAACTCAAACAGCCCCAAAGTGAAACCAAAATGAATCCCTCATTCCTTTTGTCTCTGTGGCAGCCTGCCCCCTCCCATGAGGGACTTAGCGATCTTAGCCTGTCATTGGTTATATGCTTTTGTAGGAGTTTCTACTCTATTCTGTGCCATCCCAGACCCCAGGCAGGCTGGAAACTGCTATCCAGAGGCTCTGGAGCCATTGTTGCTGTCGTCCCAGAGGGTAGGCCCTCTAGAGGCTCAGTTCAGTGTTGCAGGAGCTAGCAAACTAAAGGGAATCTCAACAAATATTGATGCAGTCTGACTCAAGGTGTTGATTTACGCTGGGTTTTTTCTACCCCCATATATCTTGGTGGTACCTATTGAACATATATATAGATGTACAGCTGGACATTACTGTCCATCAGATTTTCCTGTAGAACAATAAGTGGGTAGTTCTTGTGGAGCACTTAATGTTGGAACAAATGACAATGTAACTTACTGCTAATTACAAGAATTTACATGGTTACCTCTCTAATATGGAGAGATGTCTATTTACACCTGCTGAGGATCTGGTCCAATGTACTGTATGTGTGTCTATGTATAGACACACAATTCTATTGCAAATGTAAACCTGTACTCATACCAAAATCTATTCCAACAGCCCTTCTATTGCTTCAGTTTTGCTGGTCTCCCTATGACTGTACTAATACGTCCATTTCTGTTGGGTTGCTGAGTACAATTCCAACAATAACTTTGGTGTTCATTCAGCCACTATTATATTCAGCTACACAAAGCTTCAGAGTATCTCAGCAAGCTTTTAATATGATTAGGCCATGACTTGTTTCATCTCTCTTAAAAGATCATGGTCTCTCAGTGCCAAAACTAAACCACTGGCAAGTATTAAATGGAATGTTATGTGATTCTCCGTTGTGATAAAGTATTTTTGCCAAGTAAGAATCCTGTCCAAGCATCACTCTCTTTTAATATTTGACAACATTATTAAAGGTAGTGACTAAGCTATTGGAATTCAGAGCCAGTAAACAAAATAAAATTGTGGCCAAACCAGGCCTATTTGAACCATAGTGACTATAGTATAAAGGAAAATGAGAAATTGAGAGACATTTTTCTTTAGGATGGATGGGAGAGTTTACAACTTTTACATATAGATCAATCTCTGAACTAACATTCTGATATGTTTTGGGGGCATATTTTCTTATACTACTGTGCACTGGAATAACTTTTGGGAGGAAGGTCTACTCTACTTATGTGGCAGTTCAAGTAAGAAGACTCTAGGAAATACAACAAAAGGTGTTGTCAAGGTTCCTTCCCCACTCTGAACTCTAGGGTACAGATGTGGGGACCTGCATGAAAGACCCTCTAAGCTTATTCTTACCAGCTTATGTTAAAAACTTCCCCAAGGTACAAACTTTGCCTTGTCCTTGAACCGTATGCTGCCACCACCAAGTGTTTTAAACAAAGAACAGGGAAAGAGCTCACTTAGAGACGTCTTCCCCCAAAATATCCCTCCAAGCCCTACACCCCCTTTCCTGGGGAAGGCTTGATAAGAATCCTCACCAATTTGTACAGGTGAACATAGACCCAAACCCTTGGATCTTAAGAACAATGAAAAAGCAATCAGGTTCTTAAAAGAAGAATTTTAATTAAAGAAAAAGTACAAGAATCACCTCTGTAAAATCAGGATGGTAAATACCTTACAGGGTAATCAGATTCAAAACACAGAGAATCCCTCTAGGCAAAACCTTAAATTACAAAAAGACACAAAAACAGGAATATACATTCCAACCAGCACAGCTTATTTTACGAGCCTTTAAACAAAAGGAAATCTAACGCATTTCTAGCTAGATTACTTACTGACTTTACTGGAGTTGTAAGGCTGCATTCCTGATCTGTTCCTGGCAAAAGCATCACACAGACAGACAGAACCCTTTGTTTTCCCCCCCCCACTCCAGTTTTGAAAGAATCTTGTCCCCTCATTGGTCATTTTTGGGTCAGGTGCCAGCATGGTTACCTTAGCTTCTTAACCCTTTACAGGTGAAAGGGTTTTTCCTCTGGCCAGGAGGGATTTTATAGCACTGTATACAGAAAGATGGTTACCCTTCCATTTATATTTATGACAGGTGTTAATGCAACATGTAGGGCTGCACAGTAAACTAGATGGCGCATAATGGCTTACAGTTGCAGGGAGGGGAGGTTAAGGTTGTTTTTTTGGCGGGGGGGGGGGGGGAAGAACATTGCATTTAATTTTCTTTTTTTATTATAAAAGGAAGTGCCTGTTTGAAGGTTAGCACTTCAATGGCTTCAGATCATCTTTGAAATTCAGATCTCAGTGAGGGGTATGACTGGTGAATTCCCACTCTTAGTGCAGCTGTTATTTGGATGAAGACAGATGTCTTTTTGCAAGCTTGTGCTTCCAGAGCAAAAGTGCACACTGCTTTACACAGGGATAGCTCTGTCCACAATGGGAAAAGTTTGATATTTAAGCCTAAATTTTCAAGCATGATTACTGATTTTTCTTTTTTTTTTTAGCTGCCTATATTGTTTGGTGTCCAATCTAATATACTTTAAAGGGGCCTGGTTTTCAGAGAGTGGGGTATTCAGCACTTGCTGAAAGCCAGGTCCATTAAGCTTTCTCAAGTTGGGCACCCAAAAATGGAGGCAAAATAATTGGTCAGTTCTGAAAAATTTAGTCCTCTTTTTTAAAATAAATGGAAAGACCAGATTACTTCAGAATACAGCAGAAGCTGCCAACAAAGCTTAAAACCCAGAAACCCTAGCTTTAAAATTTTTGTTGTTGTTTTCATGCCTATCATATTCTTTTGTCTGAGAAACGGGACAGAGGAGGAAGGAGGGTTTTGTTCTCTCTTACTGACACAGTATCCCTCATGCATATTGGACCACCAATTACCTGAAAGCAGCAGGCTGCTGCTGTTTGTGTGTCTCAGTGGGAAAACAGCAGCCCCTAGAAAGAGAACATGGTTCAGTATTGGATGGAGCAACATTAGCCTCTATTGACATCTCAGTAGGTGCCCACTAGGCATAATCAGATATTTTTCAATGTTTTATTTTATTTTTCCCCAAACAGAACAGATTCCAGTCATTGGTGAGGATGAGATCTATGCCAGTATGGAATTTTAGAAGTTTTTGCTGTAACACTGCTAAAAAAGTGTGTAGTTTTATTTGAACAACGCAGGATTTTTTTTAGTCAAATGGATGACATATCTCAAAATGTTAAATCTCCTTCAAGCAGAGGTAAAGCCCAGAACACTAAAAATATTTAGCTTAAAAATGAATGGTTCCAGAAGTTGTGAAAACAAGGTGTGATGATGCAAACTTTTACTACTTTAGTTATAGCAAGCAGTGCTTCAGTACATGGTGAGATCTTAAAACCAACAATTCAGACAAGTTTTAGTTATTTTTTAAACACTTCTTAAAAAGGCTATCCTGCCTATCTGACTGCTCGGGGGACTTGTTCGGGCTCTGGCACAAATTATATTAACCCCCTGAGGGTTATCTATGGGCTGCTTCTCAATCCAGAGCATCCCAAAATCCCCTGTAGCCTCCTGGGCTGTAGCTCCCACTGGTATGCGTCCCACTACCCTAGGCTTGCAGGGAGCTAGAGTATGTAGAGGTGCTGGTTTAGGGGACAGAATCTGTGTATTCCTTTTGTTTTATTTGAAGTATCTAGTAATGCTAGGGCTCAATTTTACCTTCCCAAGATTGCCAATGTGCTCTGTTAGATGTACATTTCAGTAATGTACTGCTGCTACACAATACCATGTCCCTGAGAGCAGTGTTGTTTAAATAGCCTTTTACTTCCCAAACTAGCTTCTACAGTTTGGTTCTTTTGAAGTAGTTGATGGATGGGGTAATATGGGCAATCTTTATTACAGGCCTCAAAAGCAAATTCTGTCACCTATATTTTTTAGAATGAGTTTTCAGCAACAGGTGCCTGGTAGAGATTGAAATGCATTCAAATCCTTGGAGCAGCCCAAAGAACAATGGGGCTGGTCCTGCTTGAGGAGGGAGTTGGACTAGATGATCTCCTGAGGTCTCTTCCAGCCCTAATCTTCTATGATTCTATGTTAATATTCCTTTCTGCAAACTCAGGGTGCTGAGACTTGGAAGGAGAGAGCAGATCGAGATCATTCCCTGGACTGACATGCTCTGACTAATAATAAAAGTTATTTATTAAACATTAGTGCACTGGATGCAGTGTGCAGTAACACACAGGAACATACAGTCCTTCCCATATACATCTAATTTAGACAAGCAAAGCAGTTCAGATGCCTAGAGCATCATCTAAGTACAAATGGAGGTGTGATGCCAGAGCTGAATTGAGGTTTTCTTTTAATATCTAGAGTCAGAATTGGTCTTTTTTTTTTTTTCTTTTTTTAATTTACCTTTTAAAATCAAGTGTGTGTATGCTCAATTCCTGAAGTGAAATATCTGGAGACAGACACCCTCTAGCCACACAGCAAGTACATCAGTGTCATAAGGTATTTCACGCTACTCTGGCAATGTGTCTCAACCCTGACGTAGAAGAACCATTGCTAGTTATGAGACAGTCGTTAAATGTACAGGTGCATTCAGTCCTTGGCTTCTCTGGGAGTGCTAGCTGAGTTGCCATTTGCAATGGCTATTTTTTTGTGATCACCTGTCTATTGGGAACTGGGCTGCAACCATCAAACTCATTTCACACAGGCCAGAACAACACTCATTTGGTAATGACTTTTAGTAACTACCAGCCTGAACTAGATTTGAATTGGTAACTGAGAAATTACAGGCTCTATAGCCCATTACATATCCCCTGAGCCATATAGTCCACAATTAACTGCAGCCTGGCTCTCTGTCCTCTTCCCACTCATTCTCTCCTTCAAGCAACATTGCTTCAGACTTTTCTTTCTCTCCTTGCGTATAGCTATCATCTACCCTTCTCTTCACTCCTAATCTACCCATCACAATTCCTTGGTCCCTTTTCCTTTAGCTGGAGAGAACTGTTAGAAGGGGAAAAAAACTTATTTGACAGCCTTTTAAATGGTAGTAAATATGGTAATAACTGTCTTAGGGAAAAGAGAGGAAATTGGTTATGGGCTCAGGCTGCTGCTGTTAAAATCCGATCCAATTTTTTAGACTACAAAACAAGACAAACTCTCTCAAAAGAGAAGAGAACCGCAAATATAGAAAATGCATTTTCTATATCTCTGGTGTTGACTCAATTTCAACCTCACTACTGGAAAAACAAGGGCTTGGCACATGGTCTTTATTAGCCACTCTGAGACCTGACAAACTTGTACCACCATTAGGCTGTTTAGGGCATTGCTTTTAGCTGGTTCTCTAGTCACAAATTTACAGCAGTGTTGCAAAATATGCCATCTTGTCTGACTAAGCCAGGCTTTTATAAAACAGAAGGCAAAAGAAGAGGGATAGGAAAGAGAAGAAACAAGGTAGGGGGCGTGGAGACTCAAGTCTCGTAGCCTAATGGCATTTGAGATTTAGTCAGAGCTAGTGGAGATGGCAGTGTCATCTGGGTCCTCTCTCTAGCACAATCTGGTCAGGCCATCTTTCACACAGTGGTGTGAAGGTGGGTCCAAGAGATGTGGAGGTGGCACCCATGATGGTGAAGCTCACTCCTTTCTATTTTCCCATCTTCCAGTCAGCCAGCATTTTTTAAGGATCCCAAAAGGGAGTGATGGGTGGACTAGCCCATCCCCTTGATTATTTTGTTCACCAATTAGGCCTAACTTCGGACACACCAAATTTGATTTCCCAAACTTCTTTTGTTTACCTGGTATGATCTTAACAGTCCTTGAGTTATACCAGTAGGCCTTGTCGTTTAGACTTACTTAGTCTGTGTCTTCATTTTGCATCTTTCCCCATCAACCTTTATTGTTCTAGGTCAGTGGTTCTCAACCTTTTCCTTTCTGAGCCTCTCCCTCTCCCCACCTACCCCCAACATGCTATTAAAAGGTCCAAGGTCCACCTGTGCCACAATAACTGGTTTTCTACATATAAAAGCCAGGGCCAGTGTTAGGCTGTAGCAAGCAGAGAAATTGCCTGGGCCCCCATACCACAGGGCCCCCCACAAAGCTACATTGCTCAGGCTTCAGTTTCAGCCCCAGGTGGCGGGGGTCAGGGCACTAGACTTCAGCTCCATGCGGTGGGGCTTCAGATTTCTGCCCTGGGCCCCAGGAAATCTAACACCAGCTCCCCTTGGTGGCCCCCTGAAACCGTCTTGTGGCCCCCCAAGGGGCCCCAGACCCCTGATTGAGAACCACTGTTCTAGGTTATTGCAACACTTTATAAAAGTTGATGCACTTTCCCACAGTTGAACTTACAATTAGAGTGAACTTGTAGACCCAGTTATTACAACAATGCTCCAAGCTAAAGAGGTTCTGTGAGGATACAAGGTCCCACCTGTAGTCTAAATGAAGTCAGTGACAAAAATCTAATTCAGTGGTGTGGAGCTGGGCCCCAACTGATTAGCCTAGATTATTTAAAAAGTGTGTGGGTCAGAGCCTATTGGTATAAACTCCATTGGAGCCAATGGAGATACACTGATTTACAGCATCAAATGATATGACCTATGGAATGAAAAGAGAATCGAGAGCCATGGACTAGAAACTTGATAAGTAGTCAGTAGTTTTTTGCATTAAATTCCAGGGCTGTTTTAGTGTAGCTAAGAACTACCTTTTTGGCTTCAGTGAATGGAAAACACAGGCACCGACTTTCCGATGTGCCAGGGAGAGCTCGACCCCTGGCTCTGCCCTAAGTCCTGCCCCCGGCTCATTCAGCCTCCTGCCCCGATGACACCCAGCCCTCACTCCTCCTTCCTCACCCAGCGCCTCCTGCATGCAGCAAAACAACTGATTGCAGTGGCCAGGAGGCATGGGGACAGAGGAGGAAGTGCTGATCACTGGGGCCCGCTGGCTGGTGGGAGGTGTTGGGTGGGACAGGGAGGAGTTGATCAGTGTGGGAGGTGCTGGTGGGGAGCTGGTGGGGGACTGCTGGTCGGTGCTCAACCCCCATCATTTTTTCGCATGGGAGCTGCAGCCCCCAAGCACCCATAGAGTCGGCACTTATGATGGGAAACCAACTTGGAGGTCACATGGTGACTATTTGTAGTGCCAATATACTTGCAGTTCTGATCTTGTCAGTGAGCATGTGCATGTTCCAATTTGTGTTATTTAATGAGTATTTCTGTAAGGAAGGTGTTGCTCGAGAGATGGGGTTGATCTTTAATTTATTGTACGGAAAAACAGATACAGAAAAAGCTTTGCTTTGTTCTGTTGTCCTGACCAAAATTCATCTCTCGTGCTGAATTTATAGGCTCAGATTCTTCCTTACACAGCCTCTAGGTCTGGCATAGGGACCAAAGGGAGGCAGCTTATTATAGGAGCAAAATGCCCTGGCCACTCCCCCTACCAGGTTTGCTATAGTTCTCTTCAGTCCAAGTAACATGTGATGTTAACTTACAGATTTGTGGATGCCTTTAGGTGACACAGTGCCTTAAAATTCTAAATGATGACTTGGCTAAATGGGAAAATTGCATTACAAACAACCTTCACACTTCCCAGCAGCCACAATTGAATGTGATGCCCTGGCACCATTCTAAAATGACACTAAATGAAGTTATACATCGAAGCCACATGGTCCTTGAAGCCACTTGAGATAGTAATTTTTCGATATGTGCAGACAGCCATTAACAATGTGCTCGATGTTACATGGAGTATGGGGAAAATATCAGATGCTTGCAAAAAGTTTTGAAGTGGCTACTAAGTTCAGTAGAAGTAAACACTATGTAGAAGTACTTCTACATATTTCTACCATCTACTACATTTAATCAGTGGAAATAATTAAGGTCTCTGTGTGATAGCATTGTAACTCCGTGGTTATTTTGTACATTGTGTCCTCAGGATCCTCAGTGGCCTCTTAGGAGCAGAGTCATCAGTGCCTTCCCTAGCACAAGATCAGTGACCACACTGTCACTGAAATTTTTTACCTTCCTCTAGAAAAAGAGAATAGCCACCATGCTTTCCAAGATGGCACAGTATTCTAAAACCAGATTTGATTCAGCAGCCTTGTTTGAGCTAAACAAAGTGGACTAGTTATAAACAAAGCTGGAATGGAAATAAAATATACTTAACGGAACTTAAGTTACTAGAGAGGACTGGCAGTGTTGTATGGCTATTTGATCGAGGCCTGTTTGCAGTGGAGATGCTGGTTTTAAAACTGGTTCGGCTAAAGCAGGGGTTCCCAAACTTGATTTGCGGCTTGTTCAGGATAAGCCCCTGGTGGGCCATGAGATGCTTGAGCATCTGCAGGTATGGCCGCTCACTGCTCCCAGTGGCCCCGGTTCACCATTCTCGGCCAATGGGAGCTGCAGGAAGTGGTGGCCCGGCCCATGCTGCTTCCTGCAGCTCCCATTGGCCGGGAATAGCAAACCACAGCCACTGGGAGCTGCAAGCGGCTGTACCTGCAGATGCTCAAGTAAACAAAGTGTCTCGTGGCCCACCAGGGGCTTATCCTGAACAAGCCGCAAACCAAGTTTGGGAACCCTGAGCTAAAGCCTTCTAAAACCTATTAGAACCAGGGTGTAGACCCAGCATGGGTTGTTCTCTTTTGGCTTTTTATTTTGCAAACCAATTTCAAGACCATCAAAGGTATGGCCACCTTAAACCATTTCAAGCCATTCTACAGTTCTGATGGGCTTGAAAACTGTAAGTTTACTGATTTAGAAAATGTCCCCATGAGCATGGAATTGCATCTCTAGCATGTTTCCTCTTGTTTTGGGAGTATTTCCAATATATCATATTCTAACTTGGCAAATGCTTTTCCCTCAGACACCTCTAAATTCCTTCTTTTCCTGTGCTGGGAAGGCCTGACATCTGATGACTTTGTTTATCTCTCACCTCCATTAAAGACACTTCTACCCAGTCTCTTCAATTCCTTTTTTTTTAAAGATCAACAATTCTAAAACTTCACTGTGGTGCTTGGACAGAGTGTTTGAGTTATCCACTAACGGTAGCAAGGCAGTGTAACTATTCTAATATTACAAGTACAAAATGAAAGCTTGTAGATACAGACTGAGAGGTTATGACCTATTGCAGCATGTCTTCCCTGAAGTAAAATGAAAATAGTTCTGATGGTGTTATCTGCTGCAAAGGGTAGATATATTAGATTTTTCCCTAATGCTCACTTGGCCAAAAAAAGGGGAGGATGTTAAAATGAACGTTGAGGCATGGGGGGAGGGGGTAGGAGGAATTGTGGCTTAGGGCTCCCAGGAGCATCCAGCCCAAACTAGGAATGCTGCAACATCTGAGGAGAGACACTCCTCCCTTGGCATAACAGCAAGTATAGTATTAATACAGTGACGAGGACAACCAAAGGGCAGTTGCAGTGAAAGTGAAAGGGGCTCTGACCCCTTGCTCCTGGCAGCTCATCTCTGCTTCTCTGCTCTGCATAGTGGAAGCATGAAGTACAGATTTGAGAGACCAACAGGCTGTGATTGCTTGGCCCCATCCCAGCATCTTGCCTTCAAGAGGTGTCTTCTGCTCTCACTGACTAGCTGCAGGGAGTTTGGAAGGAGAGGGATGCTCTACATTCCCCTTTCCTCCACTGCCTCCCCACAAAAAGCAACTTTATAAATAGCCATATTAGCAGTTTTCAGAGCAAGATGGACCAACACTTTGAAGGGGAACTGAAAATGAATCTCTTAGGCCATACAGAAACCCTTTCACTTTGTAAATAAACATCCATGTTCATGTATAGGAGTGGTCATCTTCTTTAAGGTCCAGGGAGTCTGGGGCTAGCCAGCCTTGTCTGATTATCTGTTCCGGTTGGGAAGGGGTCAAGTGGTCTCTATAAAAGTGGAGAGAGCTCAGGTGGAGGAAAACTGTAGGAGGGAGCCTTGTTCCTGTGAGTCACCCTGGAGCAGAAAGAGGGAGACAGAGTGAAAGACTTCTGGACCCATTCAGCTTGGGTTTGTTAGTGGGAAATAGGGTGGTGGTTTTTCTGTTAATAAACTAAAATAAAACTCTCCTGAGAGAAGAGCCAGAAAGATCTGAATGTGTTTAATTCTTCCTTGATTGGTAAAATGGGCCAACATCCCTACAGTTCACTTCAAGGAAGTTTAAAATTAGGGTGTGTGTGTGTGTGTGTGTTGGTGGGTGGGTATGGTTGTTGTTGGTGGTTGTTTTTTAAATAGACTCATGGCTCCTGACTCTCAGCACCAGCAGCTAAACTAAAGTTTATTATCTGACATTCTCACCTGTGTTTCTGAACTCCCTGCTCCCCCCATACAAGGTTCTCTTATGAACTAGCACCTGAAGATGACTTTACCTCAATTTTGCTAGCAACTTTAATGGACATTTGACCTCTGTCTTTTGTTTTCTCTGTTAGTATAAATCAGTCAGGTTTTTAAATCCGCCTCTTAAATGGATCATAGCACAAACTCAAGTGAATATCTCTTTTTCTGGGTTTTCCCTGGCATGTACTCCTCTGGACTGCTCAGGGGAAGAGAATCTGGGCTTGGTGTAATTTAACTTCTGTTTTACACTGTCTGAGCTCCCTGTGCTCCCAATTGAAAATATTAGCTATGAGGGCTCACATTCACTAAAGGGATTATTGTCAGAATAAGCTACTATAACAATAAACTGCTTTAGGTCAAAATAACCTTTTTTTGGCTTACAGCACAGCAGAGAAATGATAGTGTTTTTTGCATTTTTTAACATACATACAGACAATGAGCTGTAATAGCCATTACCTAGTTGTAAAAGTCCAAATTGGGGCTGGCCCTTCTATGGCTACTCAGTGTGGGGTTGTTTGGAGGGCGGGGGTTAAAGGAGAGATGAACAGGGAGGAACGAGCCTTCCTCTCTGTGACATTACACTCCATATTCTTTATGGAAATATGCTTATGATATGGATATGATATAACTGAGATGTACTTTATGGAAGATGGCTCATGTAAGGTATCATGGGAAAGGTTATGATTTACTGAATATGTTTATCCAATTTGTATGCATGTATCTTTATTTATCTGAAGCTGGGAATATTGACCATGTCTCTGTATTTCAAATGTTCTACACTGGATGAGGCCAAACAATGTTAATGGCATATTGAAGAAATGCACACAAGCATAAAGATTAGCCCAGGAACTGTGTGCAATAGAAACCTCACAAAGATAGCTCTGCACGATGGGAACTGTTTGACCCAGGTCAGATAGCTCTATACATTGGGAACTTTTGACCCAGATCACAACAAAAAAGCTTTCCAGCAAGGGAGGGGGGATGGGGAGGAGATATAAAAGAGGGACAATTACAACATGGGGGGGGGATCCTCACTCTTCCTACTACAACACACCTGAAAACACCTGAGGAACAAAGACTGAACTGTGGGAAGTGATGGTCCCAGGCTGGAAGGATTTTTAGCCTGTGTAAGAGAATCTGGGAAAGCCAAGGCAACTCTTACCTTAAGAATCTTCCAGCCTGTTTATCACTCAGGCTGAGAATTTGTTAATTTGTATCCTACCTATCTAGTGTGTTAAACTTAGTTTGCAGCTTTTGTTTATTTACTAAGGTCTTCTGCTTTGTTCTGTTTGCTA
This sequence comes from Lepidochelys kempii, assembly GCF_965140285.1. Taxonomy (NCBI): domain Eukaryota; kingdom Metazoa; phylum Chordata; order Testudines; family Cheloniidae; genus Lepidochelys; species Lepidochelys kempii. The sequence continues at coordinate 93,244,293 of NC_136383.1, forward strand.
TCCCTTTAACCACTTAAAATCTACCTTTTGTAGTTAATAAACATTTTGTTCATTAAACAAAGTTTATGTAATTTCTAACTGGGTTGGGGGGGGCAATAAGTCATGCACATCTCTCTTCACATTGAGGAAGAGGGCAGATTTTTATGAGCTTGCACTGTGCAGATTTTTCTATACAGTGCAAGACAGTATTATTTTGGGCTTCACTCCCAAAAGGGGTGTGCACATCAGTGCTGGAGAAGTCCTCTCACATAGAACTAACTTCAGTCTGTGGCTGCAGCTGGGTGTGGCCGTGTGTGTGTGTGTGCTGCAAGAGGCCAGAGCCTAATTCAGCAAAACAGGGTGTGGGAACCCACACCAGTAGAGCAGGAGAGGCTCAGTGAAATCCCAGTACATCAGGTGGCACCCCGGAAGCAGGGTCCAATCCATCACTCTCCTTGTGCTTTTGTGCTGGCCACATAGAGGCTGCCAAGAATAGCCCCTGTATAGTTGCTCCCCATGGGAGCAATTCACTGGATAAGGTGAGTGTGCAAAGCAGGAGGATCCATGGTGCTAAGCAGTGAGGGAGCTTTAAAGGGCAGGGTTGTGGCAAATTTTCTCCTTCCCCTCAGCACAAATCCAGGTTGTGTCAACAGACACTGTGCCTCCTAATGCTCTCCCAGAACAATGCAGCTACAGACACATTTTAGACCCAAACTGAGTAAAACTGAGAAGTTGGATTCCTCATCAGTTAATCCAGCATGTGGTTGGGGTTTATACAGTTCCTCCACCACTGCTAAATTACCCTATTGGTATGAAAGGTTCTGACTTTACTGAAAGGAAACACTTTGAGAAGATTAAATGTTTAATTTTATAAAAAGTTCCAAGGGTTTTGACTCTGGTTTAAGCCTGAATAGGGACAGACTTTGAAATCTTAAATTTCCTGTGGGATGGAAATTCTAAGGTTTTGGCTAGCTCCATTCCCAATATATGTGTAACAGGGCAAGCTGGCCTGTGGAGAAGGAACTATGTAGATTGGGAAAATGTTTCCAATGGGATGCTGTCATAGGATAAGTGTTGAGCAAAAAAGTGAATGAAGCAAGATATAGACACTTCTCTCCCCCCACCCAGAAACAAAAAGCAAGCCCCTGGGTGCCCAGACACCAGGCTTTGGACTCCTGCTCATTTGGAACTTTGCGAGACTAATTTGAAGGATTGTCTACTGGCTTCTGACGAGAGGAATCATCGATTGGCTCCTGTGAGGAGCAGGACCAAAGCTAGAATGTGTCCCTGAGGGGAAGCACTGCTGGTCTCTTATTAGATTAGGCTATTTAGAGTATTGAAAACAGTGTTAAAATTACAAGCTAACACTTAAACTTAATTTAGGTTGCTTACAGGCTAGATGGCCCTGGAGGAAAGTATGGGATCAGAGCCAGCCTAGAGAAAGTTGGGATGAGTTGTGCCATTCTATTTAGGAAGAAGCCTGCTGTGTGTGTTTCCGGTTTGTTCTTGTGTGTTATCATTCTGAATTTTAAGATATAAGGTAGGGTTTTGTCAGCCTTCCAGCAAGTTTCAGAGTAGCAGCTGTGTTAGTCTATATTCGCAAAAAGAAAAGGAGTACTTGTGGCACCTTAGAGACTAACAAATTTATTTGAGCATAAGCTTTCGTGAGCTTCAGCTCACTTCATCAGATGCAGCATCTGATGAAGTGAGCTGAAGCTCACGAAAGCTTATGCTCAAATAAATTTTAGTCTCTAAGGTGCCACAAGTACTCCTTTTCTTCCAGCAAGTGTATTTCATGTTTATCTAACTTCTTTGTATGTAAGCCTGAACAAAACAGGTTGTCCCTAGAAGTAGAAAGATTATTGAACACTGCTGTTGGGATAAGTAAAACTTCTGTGGTTTTTGACTACACCTCCAATATCGGGGTTTGACAATCAGTGGGGTTTGCAGAGTTCTGCAGGGCCCTTAAAATGGAGTTAAGAAAAGCAGCCAAGATTGCCTGATATTTACAGGCAAGTGTACTGAAAAGAAAAGAGAGATTAAAAGGGTGGTACTAGTGACCCAGAAACACAAGTGTTGAATAGGGTGTGTATGTTCAGGAAGTGGCAGGTCATATGGCCCTCTAAAACAGTCTACAGGACTGGCATGGTCCTGTTCCCAGTTCATCCAAGCACAGGGGCATTCTGGAACTTGTGGTTCCTGTTACGGTTTGAGTTAGATAGTTGATCAGATGTCAGGTAGCTTTGACTAATAAATGCCAATAGAACTAAGATAAATCAGCACTAGTCAGGCAAATACATACATTATATCAATCTGGGAAACAGCATGCAGCTGTTAGTTTGTTTTCAAAGTATGATCTTAATCCTACCCTTCTTTTGTATCTCACTTGATTACAGCAGGTGGAAAGCTCACAGTTAATACAGACCTTTCTTCTCTTACCTAGTTTGTACCTCCTGTTTTTTCAGGGTACAGAGATACCTACCCCAATTATTTCTAGTGCCTGCACCAATTTTCCCTAGATGATGATAAACAAATCATGTTCGTTATATTTGGCCTTACTTCTGAAAGGTTCTGCATACACAAATGGGTTACGTACAGTTCACCTGCATGGCATGAGTAACAAAGCATACTGGGAGCCTGGTTCATGGTTAGCATAAGTGTATAAAATACAAAGTCTTATAAAAATATATAATATTGGCTAACATTTCCACAGTAATGACTGTTAAAGACACAGCAAGGAATGCCAGGAATATAGGAAGCAGCCCGTTCAACAGAGCACAGAGAGACTGGTTCCTGCTTTCTCTACTAAAAGACCCTGGATTGTGCCAGGGCAGTGGGGAAATATCACAAGAGAGCCTGGGAAGGAGAAGTAGAGACCCAAGGGTGTAAAGGAGGCTAGGATTATCCCAAGGAGTGGGAAGAGCGTAGGAAGTCATATTGGAAGTAAAATGGGAGAAGAATGGATGGCTTCTACTTCATTCAGGGCCTCAATGGTGGAGCTCACAGAAGAGGAAAAGCATGAGCTCTCCTGTGCCCCAAAGGAAATACCAAGGGGTGCTGTCAGACACTGAAAGAAAGGAGAACCTTGATAGACCTTTGAGGGAAGGTAGTGGTCCTCCAATACTAGATGGGGACAGGTGGAAGCCCCTGTTGCATTCCTGCATGAGAGGAAGGCCTTTCAAACTGGATTTATAACCCTATGTGTGGTGGTGGTAGCAGTGGGAAGGTTGATACAGCCTTCATCAAAGAGGGTGTGGCCCATAGAGGGAGAGAAGGCGGAGGAAGACTGACTGATAGCCCTCTTGGTCAAACCAAGAATTTAAAACTATTCTAACTACCCACCAAAGAGTGAAACAAAAGCATAGTTGCATCTCCATGCCAGAGAGGTAAGGTCCTCATCATAATACTAAATAAATTTTCTAATATTGAAGAAAATTAGCTATATTTAAGAATCTCTCCATGAAACTGTGGCATTTCATCTGCTCTCAAAACAGGTTTCACACTTGTTTGTTCCATTTCTGAAATTTAGACCTAAACTGCTATAAACTTCACTATGAATCTTTAAACTGAAAACCACTTTGGCCTGAGAAAATGACTCAATACTTTATATACAAGAACAAAAGGTAGTTCTGTAATAACTTCAATGGTGGAAGAAGTGGGGGAAGGGATGATCATTCTGCCAATTGTTGTAAAAAATGGCTTGCATAACAGTGGTTTCACAGTTGGCTATGTTGTATGATGAGTAATGTTGCTATTGAGCCCTTATCAGGGAAGCAATGTGAGTGTGAGTCTTTCATGTTGCCACTTTTGATTCTGAATTTAAAGAAATACAAATATTCCACATGAATATGAATGAACACAACAGTGTTATGCCAATCAGATACACTGCCTGAGAAAGTTGACTACATTTTCCAAAATATGATAACTTATTCTCTACTAAAACATGCACACTTTAATCAATTAAAATGTTCATTTTAAGGATTTTGTAGATGTGCACCATAAAAGCCGCAAGGCACTTTTAGATTAAAATGTTTTCTTCAGAATAGTTAAATGACACCTCAAATTAAAAATAAAAGAGCAATCAAATTAAGGGCTCGATTACTTTGGGCTGTGCCTAAAATCACAGTATAAACTGCAGCACCTCAGGAGTGGCCCGGGAGGAATTGTGTCATGGACATGCTCCTCTGAGGTAAAATTCATCTCCTGACCCTCTCTTGCTCCATGAGGAAGTGAGTTACTGCAGCCTTTAAAAGGGTTCATTTTACTTCCTCATGCCTGGACATCTAATTTGGCCTCATGAGTAGAGGGGACAAAGCCAAGACTCTGCTCTTCCCACTGGAGCAGATGGGCAGTGAATGGGTGCGGGAACTGCTTGCTATCCATCATGCCTGGACCCATTTTCTGGATAGCCTCTGCAGGGGCATTAGGCGAGTAAGGGTGGGGAAGGGAGGGTACATAGCCCTCCTAGTCACAATCTAGCCCCAAAATAATGCTGATGAGAGTGGGGCAGACAAGGAAAACATAAAGCCTACAGCTAAACAACAACTTTAATGTATGCCCCATGCAGGCTAACTTAAAGGGCCAAATGTGAACTTACTCCATGTTTTTGGATATTAGATTAATAGCTTAGGATAAAGCACACAAAGCTATTATTGGCATGAATAGCAGATTTGGAATTCATCAGTCTCCAGAAAAAAAATACCTAGGATCCAGTTCTGTGATACTTAAATAGCCCCAATGAAGTCTGATGGAATGACATGTGTAACTCAAATGTCGTATATGACAACAGTTGTTTTAAAACCAAAAGAAAGCAGTGGGAAGGAGGAGGAGACTTGCCTGAGTCATGTCTCTGTCCAAGAGCAGAGGGTTTCTCTGCTTGAAGGCCTGGAGACACGAGAAGAATGGTTGTAGTTATTAGTCATGCTCAACCGTTTCACTGTACATTGTGTTCCAACCTGCTGTGAAACTGGTGTTAATACAGAAATGTTCATCCTGTCTGCTCCCTCTCAGCTGCAGCTCCCTTCATGTTTAGTGATTGGTGAAGGAGCATGGGAGTTCCTGCCCCTTTTATTTTTAAGAGCAGTCTTGTAAGAGTTTCTGGTACTGAAACGGTTATCTGTTGGAATATGTTCAACATGTCTATGCTGGGAGATAAACAGATATAGCTACTTACAGAACAAGTGGGATTTTCTAACTCTGCTAAGGGAGTTGCATTCCCAGCACCTGCTAAAGTTCGGTTTCCAATTATTTTAGGTGCTTTTGAATGCCCTATCCTAAAAAAATTAGACCGCATTTGCTGTTTCTGCACAAATAACTTGTGTCCCTCACCTGGGGCTTTTCTCTCTCGTCCTGTTTCTGAGTTGGGTTGGCAGGCTGAGAGGCATGATTCTTGGTTCAGAAAGAGAAATGATTAGTATGAAATTACCTGGATAACTGAAGTTTCAGTGAGTAAACCCTATTTTCCCCATGCTGTGTTTTCTGAAGAAGTTGTTGGTACTCAGACAGGCTCAGTGGTTTGAGCATTGGCCTGCTAAACCCAGGTTTGTGAGTTCAATCCTTGAGGGGGCCATTTAGGGATCTGGGGCAAAAATTGGGGATTGGTCTTGCTTTGAGCAGGGGGTTGGACTAGATGACCTCCTGAGGTCCCTTCCAACCCTGATATTCTATGATTCTAGGCTACATTGAGGAATGCAGCATAGGTGTTTCAGGAGAACTTATTATTGTAAGCCATTCTACATAGGAATGAAGCCACACGTCTGGAAAAAGCCCTGATACAAAATGTAGCAGCCATATTTGTTTAGCTGCACAAGTCACAATGAATGCATCGCCACAGGAAATTTTATTTAATTTTTGTCCTGGGATCTGATTTTGGCATCACCCCTGTGACACTTTCTTTGGGTACCCAGGCTAAGTCACCTTGCAAACTGCCTGTCTCCAGTGATGGAGATACTTGCTGTCATCTCTGATGCCATCAGCCTGTTAGCCCAAAGGAGATGGTCTTTCTTTGCCTTGTATGCTAACAATAGGTGCACCTCAGTTTGAGTCCCTTTTGAAGCATTCCCATGTGATTTCCAGGCCCTGTCACTGGCTATTCACAGAAATACCAGGTTTGCTGTCCCCAAGGGAACAGCATATGCACGAACTGGACTGATTCAGCTTAGGTTCAGCTCCTTGTACAATAAATATAACTCAGTGTTGTGGTATAGCAAAAACAATCCTAAGCCTATTACCACAGATCAAGAGTTTGTGATCATTAAGGAAAACAGAAATATATCATATATAAACAATTATAATAGGCATTGTAGAAATTAAACTTAACTTTAACAGGCTAACAATCTGTCTGAAGCAGTCTTATCTCACCCAAATGTCCTTTGTAGCATTTCCAACCAAGGCTGGTTGGGATTCCACTTTCATGAATGTAAACTGCTATCTATTTCCTCAGATGCAAGAATGAGGGGTGGCTTTTTGCCTTTTCCTTGGATCCCACAAAGTTCATTCTGCATCTCCAGACTCAGGATGCACCCTCTTCCCCACCAAAGCTTATACTGCAGTGTGCTAACTTCATACATACATGGGGCTTCCATTGTGTTGGCTTATAATGATAAATTTACATGTTACCTGCTTGCCTCAATTCACTATACATCCTTTATCTGGCAAAAACCTGTTTTAATCAACCCAATAACAGTTCATGGAGGATGGGTCAATCAATGGCTATTAGCCAGGATGGGCAGGGATGGTGTCCCCAGCCTCTATTTGCTAGAAGCTGGGAATGGGTGACAGGGCATGGATGAATTGATGATTACCTGGTCTGTTCATTCCCTCTGGGGCACCTGGCATTGGCTACTGTCAGAAGATAGGATACTGGGCTAAATGGACCTTTGGTCTAACCCAGTATGGCCATACTTAGGTTCTTATGTATGCCTTGATTCACACTTCCATGGTATTTGCACATACATTTCACAATGGTATTAATAACCAGTGTGTCTCTAGCTTTTATGAAAGACCTTACTGAGCAATCCCTGGGGCACTGTGGTGCTGCAACTACCCCTGCTCAGGGCTGGGCCTGCAGGCACCAATTTAGCCTTAGCATAGACGCATTGGGCAGGATATGTGCCAGATCCTCAACTGGTGTAAATTAGGATAGTCCACTGACTTGGGTGAAAGCCAGGTAGTACTGGGGTTGGGAAAACCTGGTTCATATTCAATAAACTGCTCCAAATCTTTGCCCAGAAGTTGAACTGATGACTATCCATTTGGGGGTTCCAAATCTTTCTTCTACCTTTGTCTGAATGTGCAGTTCCTGGGTTAAGAACAAAAGTGGAAGTACCAAAGGTGGTTTTTTTCTAAACTATTCCTATAATACTTCCTCCTCAGCTGTAACCGAGGAGTATGGGAAATCTCCCAAGAAATCCTGCTCACATGAGGCTTGCAGAACAATGTGGTTACAATTAAGCTTTGGGTAAATATTCAAACTTTAAACGTCTTTGAACATTCAAACTTTGGGTGGCGGGGGCAGGTGGGCACTAGTTCATTAAGAGCATACTGGTCAGGAGAGAACTTGTATACTACAATTGGCCCTTTTCACTTTGAAGGCAATCTTACAAAACCTTTTAATAAAATATATATACAAATCTCCTTAGAGAATAAATGTCTAATTTAAAAGTACTACAATAACCAGGTTATCTTTCTTCATGAGCAAGACTCACAGTCCAAAGGTTCTGTTCTGCAGACTTATCTTACTTGAGCCCCCAATCCCCTTGATTTCTGTATATTTCATCTTCATGGGCCGCAATCTGATATCTCAATCAGCAATAAATTGTAGATACTACAAGAAAAACTCTCAGATTCTAGAGGCAACTCCTGATGCAGCATACTTTGCTGATTCATACTACTACTATGTACAACGCCCTGAGCTGGGAGCAATATAGCAATGTTAAGGAAAGCAGACCCATTGTTAGTTAATTGTTGTAATACAACCCAATTACCACTTCCATTTGCCCTTGGCAAGGAAAAATATCTATGCTGTTTTGGTATTCTTTCAGATGGCATTGTTTCCACTTGTCATTGCAAAAACCTGTTAAGTTGTCATCTTTTGAATCCAGGATGCCTTTTTTCATGAGACTGATTATTTACCATTTCAAAGTCACAGCCATCCTGGATAAGGTTTGTTATTATTACTAAAACATGAAGAGCAGAATTGCTGCAGTTTAGAAAACATTGGAAAGGAAAGGACAGATTGTAGATCAACCTGATTGCAGCGACATGTTGACTGCGGAATATTTGTTTACCGTTTCTACTTACTAGGTTGCTCCAAAAAGTGCCTGCATGTGCATTACATTAGGCTGTATATGACCTGGAGGAATACGAAGGGGTGTGTGTGTGTTGTATATAGGTAGGCTAGACAACTTAAAATAGGAGCTCCTAGTCAGGGATGTGCTTTGCAAAAGGATTTTTGAGGTCTAGTACAGTTGCTGCAGGAGGGATGAAGGGAATTCAGACTATAAAGGCTCAAACACACTACTTCAGAAAGAGCAGTGGCCTCTTCAACTCAGTCAGGGCCCAAAGCATGTTCCTGAGGTGCTCAGGCTGATTAAATCCACATGAAAGTGATTTGCCTTCATTCAAAATGGTCACTTAATAAAATCAGTGGCTAGAATGGTGAAAAAGCATCTTAAAATAACCAGGACCATTCTGAAGGTTCACTACCTGCTTTCCAGTCAGTAACATGAACTGAAGTTTTAAAGAGTAAAGTTAAAGGGACACTGCCAAGATTTCTTAAAGTTTTGGTTTCCATTATTTCTAATATCCTAGTAGATGCTGAGAACATTTTTTCTTCCCCTCATATTTTGTCCTTTTTTATTAACCATTATCCCCGCCCTAGTAACCAAGGAGTTCAAAGTTAGCAGAAGTTTGTTTGTTTACTTGTTTACTCACCAGCATTACTGATGATGACATTAGCACAGCTGGTGTGTGTACTGAAGTTGGGTCTGAATCACAGCATCAGATCTGAGGCATCCTACATCAAACCCTTCCCCTCAAACATTGGGGTTATTTGAAATCTGAACCAAAGATGGATCCAAATTTTGCATTTAAACATTTTGGTATTTACGTACCAAATTTACATTTGGACTAAATAGCCCTCACCTAATTGCTCTTAAAAGCTGTAAGTAAACAACCCAAACAGAAAAATAATGTGGTAAAGGATCCTTCATGCCAAACATTCCTTCCTCTCTATCAGGGTTTTATTTTCTTCCTATAAGGACATGTTCTCTAACCTGTTGCCATGTAGGTCCACACAGCTCATTCCCTGCTGTGGCCTCCACAGCCCTGATGCTGAGGGCCAGTATGCATTTTGGCATCAATGAGGTACTCACTGGGAGTGTCAGCCTGGCCATTCTGTGAAGCAACAGCAGAGGTACCCAGTAGGAACAACAGCACTATCATGGGCTTTCTAACTGCTCTCTCTCTCTCTCTCTCTCTTTCAGAGAGCTTTATTATACAGATAACTGATGGAATGGCAGTTAGACTTCTAAATAAGACTCCTAGTGTTCTGATTGGTATCAAAATTAATATCGGACTCTGGAAATATTGAAGGGAAGGAAATTCAGCAACAGCAAATGAGCAAAATAATCTCTGTTGGACTTGGCCAGCTCAAAGAAATGAGTATCGGACTCTAAGAGAAAAAGCAAATTTCTTTTGGTATATGAAAAGACAGAAGGAAAGCTAATCATCATTAAGATGAGAGACAGAGGCACACAATCAAATCTTGAACGCAGATAATCTCACAAAAATATTGCTGGCAGTTCATTGGAAATAACAGAACTTTAAATCCTGGGCTGCAAAAGTAGAAAAAAATCAGAGTAAAGAAAATAATGAATTAAATATTTTGAAATCGACTACCATTTTCTAGAAAGAAATTCATTATTTGAGTGGACTGGCCATCTGAAGAAAGTTTACTTTTGTACCATACAGGCTAGCATTATGGAATCTTAAAGAAACAGGCAAGAAGTCAATACTGACTCCTGATGAGGTGAATATCCAGTTTTATTGATGTGGGATGTAAATATTGTGTGCCCAATACTGTTGGGCCTGTTTGTATTGTAAGTTAAACTGGATTTGGCCAATTGAGTCCATGGCTCAGTGAATGCCATGATTTATCACTATTCAAGGTGAACATTGGCAGTTACATTTGGAGCATCTTCATCAGCAATGCATAGAATTTTCTGTTTAGAGTAAGATTTTTTTTAAATGCTACTCCGCTAGTATTTCTTTAGAAGTCTGTCTGTCAGAGTAGTTTCACACCAAGTAGTAAGGCATCTAAAAGATGCAAGTGCAAAGAAATGTTCCTGAAATTATGTGCCTGTATTTTTATTTGCAGAATGACTTTAAGAAATAAAAATAAGGGCAGATAAGCTCATGGTTTTTGCCTGGCTACTGTAGTGTACAAACTCAACGCACTTCTATTTAAAATATATTGCATATAATATGTATATGCTCTGATCAGAGATGGACTTTGCGTTCTACTATGGTAGAATATGTCTGGAAGTGTACCTAAGTACAGTATCTTAATTTCTTTCTCTGACATTTGCGAAGAGCATGTGAAAAACATAGTAATGGGAGCTAATAATTCACAATTGATTTAACAACCTGCACTAAGGAAATCTGGTAAAGCTTACAGTGCTAGGTAAGCTTTTGAATATGCAACTGAAGAAATATAGCGGTATCAACAATAAATGATCAAATACACACAGTATGTGCCAGGTATTATGTTGTGGGACATATGATGTGAAATAAAACCAGACTCCTACTTTCTTACATATTCTTACTTGAGATTCAGGCACTTCACTAGAGTATTAGGCTCCTCAATAACAGGCTACCTATTGAATATCTGAGTAACAATGAGAATTCTAAAGGGAATCCACTCTCCTCAGAAATGCTACTGGTTAGGATGCATTTAAATCTGTATTTAGTACACAGAAAATCCATTGAAATCCCCAAAACTAGTCCAAATGTAATACTTGGTTCCCTGCCATGCTGCTGCTCTGTGGGGCTCAAACAGCCTGATGCCATCTTCCAAACTGAGGAGACCTTCATCAGAAGTGATGACAAAATCACTGTCCTCTAAAGATACAAATCAAATGGGGTGCTGTGGCTGCCCAGTGCCACCTGAAGAGCCTGTGAGCAATGGGGAGGGCTTTCCAGCTGAGTAGAGTGGTCCAAGTCAGAGTTTAGAAGTAAAGTGGGATGGATCCTTGGGATATGATATTTTGCTCTTTCCAAAATGCTAGTGGCCACTGTACAATGTCTCATGTGCCTGTGAACGTACTCATAATTAGAGGTGGTGGAATTTTTTCAAAACTTTGACAAAATTGGAGGTTATGTTTTTTCACAAATTTCCCCTGTGGCAGGGCACCTCCCTGGCCCAGTCAAGAAGGGGTAAACGAGCTCCTCTGTGTTCAATCAGCCCCATCCCACTGACCTGTACCTCTGGTCAGTCCTGGAGAATGGCAGCTCTTTCAAAGGGATGACTCCATCTCACGCTGGATGGCCTTCAGGAGCAAACAGAAGTAGTGCACAGAGCTCCTGGGCTCCAGGGAATGGAGGCTTGGCAAACCGCATCAGAGCATCAGCTGCCTGAGTGCTTTGAGAAAACAGAGGGACCAGCTCTTCTTCGCTTTTCTTTTCAGAGCCCTGAGACTCAGCGGTGGTGGTTTGGACACCCAAGGGATAAGCAGCCCTGATCTTCCTCCCAAGGGATAAGCAGCCCTGATCTTCCTCCCAAGGACTAGTGGTAGAGCCCAGTAAAATCTTTATATTTTTTATATAATATTTTATGTGGGGGAATTTAATTTTATTCCCCTGGAGGGGGCGGGGTGTCCCTGGGGTATGTATATGTAGGAAATAAAACAACATTTCCCATGAGGAGGGATGGCCTGAGGTTGGTGGGAGGGCTGGGGACTGAGCCCACCCTGCACTCCCCATGCAGTGGTAGCTCCTGTCCCACAGCATTGTGACCTGGCACATGGGGTCACAGAACCATTCAGGTTTGGCTTGGCCACCCTCTCTCTCACCCTCGTCCTAGCAGAGAAATAGGCAGGCCAAATTTGGGATGGTGTTGTGAGCTCGTGTGCTAGGTGCAACTCATGGACGTTTGGCCTGCCTGCCCCCTCTTGTCTTATGCTTTCTTATTCATTTTATTTCATGCTATTTTGAAAAAAAAAAAAGGGGGGGGGGACTCTAACAATTGGCCTTTACCTGGTGTGCGACTGCAAAAGCCTGGCCCTTTTCATGGGCTGTGGAGGTGTTTTTGTATTTTCTTCTGGACTACTTTAAATCCCACACCCCAGAATGGGGGCATAGTCCCTAAGAAGTAGAGCTGGAGGACTACAACCCAAGTCTAGAACTTAGATGAGTCATATCCCTGAGAGAAGGAGGTCCAAGACAAAAGGTGCCCCCTCACCCCAAGGTGATATCAGAGAGAGAGAATGTATGCTTCTCCCCTCACCTCCCCCCCCCCACTGACTTTTACTCACCCCACCTGAAAATAAACCAGCTGAACTCATGGTCAATGCTGATTACTTGCATCCAGTGGTGTGGTTTGTTTCAGCAGTCTTGGGACTTGACCATGCATCTCTAACCAGCTTAATTCATCAGGGTAGGGTCTCTAAAACCTTACACATGGAAAGGGATACTAGGTATTCAGTAACTTGTTCCAGGCCGCCACACTAGAGCATGTCTAACAAATTCAAAAATTTGGATACTCTTCTCAGAGCAACAGAAGAGAAGAGGAAAGGAATGCACTGTTACTGGCCCTTTAAGTCCAGGGTCAGTGAGCTGAAAGGGCAATTGTGGGGCTGGAGGGAGTACAAAACCCCAGAGCCTTGAACCCAGGTTGTGTTTTGGGTTCAAAACAAAACCCAAGTGAAACTTGTCTGGCTATGGGTTGTGGTTATGTTGTGAATATATTGTACAGCTCTAAGGATCCAGATTTCTGCTATGAAATGATCTTTCCCATTAATGTATTTCCCAAAAAGAGACTTAAATAAAAATGAACCTTTGTAGCAGGAAGAAGGGATTTCTTAGCCCAAAACCAGCTGATCGAAATTGGCTTGTCAGGACCTAGAGTTAAAATAGTATTAAATATACTAATCTCTTTTTTAAATAAAAAAAAATCATAGTAGAAGAAATTCTCAGCCTGGTAGATCAGTTTTACCGACGGTGGCTCAGATCTACACAAGTAGAAAGGGCACATATTCATTTTTTTCCCCTCCAGGAATCATTGCAAATGAATCTAGCACAAGCTGTGTGCAGCTGCAGTCTCATTTTATTAGTCTGTCTCTCTCTTTAAAACTCACGTAGCTCAATAACTCATGGCCTCTTCTTGTTTCATCTCATTTTCCCAAGAAAACCTCATACAACCTTTGAGAGAACTTTTCATTCTTCTTATATTGAATTGCACCCAGAATGACCCTTTCTCCTGGTCAGAGGGTATTTATTAGTTACAGTCCCAAAGAGTCTTTAAATCTTAGAGATGCATTTGACTGTTACCTTTTACCACTAGAATGGGTACCCAGTTATTCAGAAGCCCTTGCACATTTCAGTCATGCTGTAGTCTATAGCAGTGTACTTTGTGGAAAAATAAAATGTCAACTTGCCAAAGGCAAAGCTGTACATTTAGTCCTCTTTATCAAATCAGCCGATTACAACTCTACCCTGCTCTTCATAATTATACAGTGTAAAAAACATCCTCTCCCCCCACAGACTGAGGAAAAGCACTTGGTACCTAATTGGCTGACTCTCAGGTGATAACATGAATATATAGCCAGTTGGAAAGCTGAAATGAACACCGCTTTTCTTCATGACAGTGGTGGAGATCTGATTTGTATGTACAGGCACAGCTGTAATTTGACAGAAAACTGGGTAATTGTGAAATGCCAATTAGATGTGTGCATATTGTTTGCATAATTTGTGAATGCATTGTTAAAAATCAGCTGCGTAATATTACCTCCTAGTTAATGGGCACAGACAGATTAATCTAAAATGGTAGGATTATAACTCTGCTATGCAAGCCCTTCCACCACTGTCTTAACAGCTCCAGCTAATTAAGGGAACAGTGTCTCCATAATCTGTTCAGTCAAACCTTGAAACCATTAGAACCCTCAGCAATACAGCACTGCTTATGTATCATTAAACAGGGAAGAGGCTCCTTAGTGGGAGGTATATTCATGCCCGTTGCATGCTCTCCATTGCATGTGTCAAAATATAAAAGGAAGGGTAACCACCTTTCTGTATACAGTGCTATAAAATCCCTCCTGGCCAGAGGCAAAATCCTTTCACCTGTAAAGGGTTAGGAAGCTAAGGTAACCTCGCTGGCACCTGACCCAGAATGACCAATGAGGGGACAAGATACTTTCAAATCGGGAGGGGGGAAAAGGCTTTTGTCTGTCTGTGTGTGTGATACCTTTGCCGGAAACAGATCAAGGATGCAAGCCCTTCAACGCCTGTAAAGTTAGTAAGTAATCTAGCTAGAAAATACTTTAGGTTTTCTTTGTTTTGGCTTGTAAATTTGCTGTGTTGGAGGAAATGCGTATTCCTGTTTTTGTGTCTTTTTGTAACTTAAGGTTTTGCCTAGAGGGATTCTCTGTTTTGAATCTGACTGCCTGCCTGTGAGATTATCTTCCGTTCTGATCTTACAGAGTTGTTCTCTTATCTTTTTTTTTGTTCTTCTAATAAAGTTCTGATTTTTAAGAATCTGATTGGATTTTTAGGGTCCTAAGAAACCCAAGCTGGTTTGTGCTCATCTTGTTTATTCTCAAGCCTCCCCAGGAAAGGGGGTGTAAGGGTTTGAGGGGGATACTTTTGGGGAAGACGTCTCTAAGTGGGCTCTTCCCAGATTCTTTATGAAATCGCTTGGTGGTGGCAACATACCAGGTTTTTTACCTAAGCTGATTCCCAAGGCAAGAAAGAAATCTGTGCCTTGGGGAAGTTTTAACCTAAGCTGGTAAGAAAAAGCTTAGGGGGTCTTTTGTGCGGGTCCCCACATCTGTACCCTAGAGTTCAGAGTGGGGAAGGAACCTTGACAGCATGAAATGTCAAATTAGGTTTATTTAGAAATGTTAGCCAGACTTCTGCTTCCTTACAGCTTACACTAGAGGTGTGCCAGCTTCTAGATAAAGGCCATGGGAAACTGAAACATTCACCTCTGATTCAGTTTGTATTAAACCAGCCTATCAGGAATTCAGAGAGGAAGAAACCAAAGTCTGGAATACTTAAAATATAGGATTTAGTATGAATTTAAAACATTTGTTGAAACCCCTGTATTTTTAATGTTTCTCTTGCTCTGTGTATTTGATTTACACTCCTTCATTCCTATAGCTTATACATTCAATTGTATACTTGCTCAGAACCTCCGTTATAATATCCTGCCTTATATAAAAGCTGCTGGCACTTTATTACAATAAAGGTTAATTTATTTGAAAGCCATCTTATTCTGTATGTCAGAGTGTTTTACAGGAAAAGGATGTCCAGTAATTAGAGCATTAGCCTGCGACGTGAAGACCTGGTTTCACTTCCCTGATCTGCCACTTCATGTGTGGCCTTGGTAAATCACTTTATCTCTCTGGCCCAGATCTTTAAATGTACTTGGATGCCTAAGTATACCATTCAGGAAACTACTGGCATTTTCTAAACAACCACTGTGCTGCTTTCTAATCCTGTAAGCACTCAACTTAGGCACTATAAGACTTTCCACCAGGCAACGTCCACAAACCCATCTAAATGTTGATGCCTCCCTACTGCTAAAGAACTACTCTGAGCCCTAGCATAAACCAAAGCTGGATTCTCAAAGTAGGTGGGGGGATGCTTATCTTTCCAGTGGGGCCCAATCCCATAGGCATGCTCGGAGTACCCCTAAAACCTGATGTGTGCAATCACACAGCAGGAGGGGCAGCTTCATAGATTACCAGGCCAGAAGGGACCATTGTGATCATCTAGTCTTACTTCCTGTCTATACATAATCCATAGAACATCCCCTAAATTCCTAGAGCAGATCTTTGAGGGGAAAACATTCAATCATGATTTAAAAATTGCCAGTAATGGAAACTCTGCCATGACCCTCAGTAAATTGTTCCATGGTGTGACTGGGCAAGGCCAGATGGCTATAGAAAAGTAGTGGGAGATAGATATATTCGCTCCAGGCTAAACAGATCCCTGGTACCAGGATAAGTGAAATGGAAGGGGCTCCAGGTCAATTAAGACACCTGGGGCCAATTAAGAACTTTCCAGAAGGCAGGGAGAATGCTAGGTTGATTGGGACACCTGAAGCCAATCAGGGGCTGGCTGAAACTAGTTAAAAGCCTCCCAGTTAATCAGGTGGGTGTGCATGTCAGGAGCTGTGGGAGGAAGTTGCGCTGTTGGAGAGGCTGAGTAGTACACACCATATCAGGCACAAGGAAGGAGGCCCTGAGGTAAGGGTGAAGTGGAGCTTGAGGAAGTGAGGGCTGCTGTGGGGGATGTGGCCCAGGGAATTGTAAATGTCATGTTTCTAAAAGGTCAGCTACCATAGCTAATACTATTAGGGTCCCTTGGCTGGAGCCCGGAGTAGAGGGTGGTCCCGGGCTCCCCCCCACCTTTGCCCCCTGATTAATCACTGAGACTGGGAGACAACAGAGACTGTGCAAGGAAGGATAACTTCTCCTCACCTCCCTCACTGGCTTATGATGAAAATGGCTCAGTAGACCATGACCCTTGTCTCTAGAGAGAAGGGTTACGTGGAGGGTCACAGTGAGCCTCTGAGACTAGCAAAATCCGCCAGGAAACGTGGGGCCCACGGAGGCAAGGACAGAGCTTTGTCACAATGGTGAATTCCTCCCACTGTTAAAAATGTATGCCTTCTTTCCACTCTGACTTTGTCTAGCTTCAGCTTCCAGCCATTGGATCATGTTATACTTTGTCTGCTAGATTGAACAGCCCATTATTAAATATTTGTTCTCCTTGTAGGTACTTATACAGTGCAGTTAAGTCACCCCTTAACTTTCTCTTTGTTAAGCTAAATAGAGTGAGCTCCTTGAGTGTACACTATATGGCATGACTTCTATGCCTTTAATTGTTCTCATAGCTTTTCTCTGTACTTTATCAACATCCTCTGGAATTGTGGACACCAGAACTGGACACAGTATTCCAGCAGAAGTTGGACCAGTGCCAGATACAGGGGTAAATAACCTGTCTATTTGTCAAGATTCTGCTGTTTATGCATCCAAGGTTCGGAATAGGTTTTTTAGCCAGAATGTTCCCCTGGGAACTCATATTCAGCTAACGATCTACCATGACCCCGCAAATCTTTGTGACATTGCTTCTTAGTATAGCGTCCTCCCGTGCTGTAAGTACGGCCTACATTCTTTGTTCCTAGATGTATGTTTAGATTTAACCATATTAAAATGCATATTGTTTGCTTGTGGCCAGCTTACCAATTCGCTCAGTGACTTGTCCCCTTTGTTTACCACTCCATCAATTTTTGTGCCATCTGAATTTATGGGATCAAGCTGAACTGCAAACTGTTTACATGTATGTAGCCTTTCAGTTAGTTGGCATTTTACATCATTTGGAAGCTCTTCAATTCTCCTACTAACTGTGGCATTAGAAAGTGGTATGGACTTAAGTTTCTTCATTGTATCATTACTAACCTATAGCAGGTGGAAGAATCTGTTCTTCTCTGATGGTATGGGATTTTCTGCTCTTTGCAGTCTGAAGTGCTGGTAAAGATGCTTTTGGAGCCTTTTCTGGAACTTGTATGTTTGTCATTTGAGTTTTCTGTCAACTGTATTCTTTTTTCTTTTAAAAAAGTCTCTGGATTTATATCTTCTACTCCAGGTACCTTGTTGTGAGGTGTTGTTTCAACTTGGCAGGTTTAATTGCTTTGTTTGATAGGATTTATAAGCATACAATGCATTGCAGTCATCCATCACTAAATTCCATAAAACCAAAATCAATCTAATTTTTGTCAAACTCTGTTCTTCATTAGTTTCTTACTACTTGCATTGCCCATGGCTTCAGCACAACTTGCAGTACTAGTATGAGGACATTTTTAAAAACGTATCCATTTTCAATCTAATTTGCTCTCTCGCTGCAAAAATATATTTCACTTCCACCCACCAAAGACCTCTCTGTCATCAAAAAAATGGATGTCACTTCTTTGCAACAGCAAATCAGCAGTGAGATTTTGTTTTTTACATTGATGCTTGTGCAATGTGAGTATTATGGCGTTCATGCACCATGGAACGTTGTGTAAACAGAAATAGTAGATTTGTTGGTTTTAACTGTTAGGCAATGCGGATGTGGTGAAGTGTGGGGTTTTTGTTTGTTTTTTTTCCCTGTAATATTTTGCAGACCCCCTGTGCACTCTTTAGGATTAATGACCTAGGAGAGAAGGACACCCCAACATTAGTAGGGTGAGGAGCTACAACTAAGGCAAAGGGGCTGAAACCCATACTGAATATGCATTAGGCATGGTGGCATCAGTATAACACACACAAGCTGTGTCCCAGCCTGTGTGCCTTAGGAGATGCCAGGATGATGACCACTAGTGATAGTGAAAGGGAAGATGAGGAAGAGGATAACTAACACTTCAGGTTGTTCTGCAAGACATGGGGAGAGTATATGGCTGCTTAGCTCATTCTGTATAATCTCTACCTACCTTGCTGGGTTGGAGTGTTTGTAACTTTGCTAACTGTGTTAATAAAACTATCACCAATACAGAACGTTTTTCCTAAGTGTGAGTGTTGGAACCGTGCATGAAGAGGTTCCCAGTTAAACAGGAATTCTAATAGTATTGAGCCTGATCTTGGGACAAGAACCTACCAAACCTCAGTGTTAAGTGGGAATTTGTAAGTAATAAATATAATGAATGCATAATCAGTAGATCAGGCAACATCTCCTTACTCCTAAGCATACCTGTGGGTGGTGGCAATTATTCTCTAACAAGGAATTAAAAAGACTAATCTGGTGGCAGCCAGTAGTATGGGGTTTCCTAAAACTTTCACTATATTTCACAAATAATTTCACAGCCCTCAGCGGACCTAGAGATGACATTTCAACTCGTTCTGTAGTCTATGCTGGAGGGTGGTAAGATAGTATGCTGGATAAGAAGAACAGAAAGCATGGCATGAAGCAGACTACAGTTGTCCTCTGCAGACAGTTGCATGTCTGGACGGGAGATGATTAGGCCTCCAAGCTCGTCAATCTTTACCTGGTTTTGAAACTGAAAGTCCAGAAGTGAAGGAAACTGAAATATTTTACAAAAAAAAAAAAAAAAAAAGGAACTACTCAATGTATGTAAAAACACTTGATAGTTCTGTGAGTATTTTCAGAAGGAATTTACAATGAGAGAGGGAAAAGAATACTCCTGAGGGCATTCTGCACCAAAAAATTAAAAATTATGCACACAGTATTTTAAAATTCTGCAAGTTGTATTTGTCAATAAATAAATGCAGAGGCTCCAGAGTGGCAGTGGGGAGCTTAGGCCACTGCTGCAGGAAGTGGGAGATCACCCTGAAGCCCCTCCACCCCCAGAACACAGATTCAGTGGGGAGGCTGTACCCGACCCTGACACAGCACAAGGCCTGGGCCTCCCCTCTCTGTGTCAGGTGCACCAGGTGTGGTGCAGGCAGGTTCAACCAGGCAGGATCCAAGTATGGAGGGGCTCAGTGTGGAGAGATCCAGGTGTGGGGTGAGAGGATTCTGTGTGGGACAATCTGGGTGCAGGCAGCTCACTGGGAGGTCTAGATGAGGGGGGGTTCTGGATACACAGAGGCTCATTGTGGGTGGGGTTCCAGGTACAGGGGAAATGGAACTCTGCAGGGACTTCCAGGTGAAGATGGTTGAGGCACAATGGAGGGTTCTGGGTGCTGGGAGAGTGGGGGTATGGGTGCAGCTAGTTGGAGGTCAGTGGTATGTGCGTCTGGATGTGGGAGCTCAAGTTGGTGCAGGGGGTAGGGCATCATGGTGGGGGTTTGAGTGCAGGGATGGGGGTCTGGAGGCAGGGGTTGAGGTTCAATGGTGTGGGGTTTGGGTATGGAGGACTAAAGGGGTTCTGGATGTACCAGGTGAGGCTTGGCAGGGGTGTCTGGGTATGGGAGGACCAGATGCAGGGGTTGGGTGGATGGGGGAGCAGGTCCCTGTACAGTGACTCCTCCGCCCATAACTGAGGAGCAATGGTGGGAGGAAGCAGGGGAGGATGCTGAGCTTCCTGCAGTGGGGGGAAGTTTCTGGTGGTGGGTCTGACACAGCTCCAGCCTCTCCTTTCAGGGGATGAGGAAGTCCCCTCCTCTTCTGCCTCCAGCCCAACCAGGACTAGCAGCTGACCCCGGCTCAAGGTAGGAGCCACTGGCTCGGGTGTCTCCAGTCCTGTGGTGATTTACCTCTCCAACAGCTGCTCTGGGTGCCTGAAATGATGTACCTGCCCTACTAGGGAGAGGTGCATGACTGCTCTTGCAGCTTTCCTTTGCTTGCCTGTCAGAGTCATTTTTCTGCAGGGAAGCAAATAAATCTGTGCGGGACATGAATTCTGCACAGTGGTGCAGAATTCCCCCAGGAGTAAAAAAATCTGGTACAAACAAAGCTAAAGGAATTAAACATTTTAAAAATGACACAGAAGTAGACTTCCACCGTCTCTGTACTCTGTGGGAGAGAATAGTAGGGCTCTCTTGGATATCTGCATTTGTGGCTTGTTTTACACTTTCACTTGGGGTGAAATCCTGACCTCATTCAATACAGCCCTGCCAGACCTAGGTGTGTTTTCCCCCCAGTGTGATTCTAAATGCACATTCCTGTAAAGGGGCAAAGTGGGAGCATCAAAGCTCCTGGTGCACTATTCTGCCATCAGTACTATCCCAGTGGATGGGTGGGGTGGGTTGGAAAATGTGTTCAAGTCTAATATCAAGAGCACAACACACATCAGCTAGGCCATTTTAATGGCCATCTTCCATGAATATGTGAGAACAGCTACAAACAACGCCAGTTGATAGACACCCTGACTTGAAATGAAACCATTAGGCTGTCATGGGGTAGATTGGTAATGCACCTGCTATTTCATAAAAGAAAGAGGCAGCAAGATGAGTTGCTATCCCTACTGTATAACCAGTTACAACATATCACATCTTCCCCATACTCTGTACTTGTTTTCTGCATGGCTTGTGTTGTGCAAAGACCATTTTTGTGGCTTTATGCTAGTACCTGCTGCAATACGTTTGATTGGCTACCAGTGATTCCTGTGCTTGAGCAGTCAGCTACTCACACCTGTAGCAGGTCCCATTCTCTGTCACCTCAAAGCCTTCTGTCAGTGAGAGAGTCTGCTGTGTATTCAAAATGACATAAGGGGTGAAGAGAAGGATTGCCCAATTAAATTATACCTTTCACACAGGCGGAAGGCCAGCTATACTGGGAAGAAAACAATTTCATTTTTTTAACCTGTTAGTTTTGCCAACCAATAACTGAGAACTGTGTTAGTGATGGTCACATCAGCTCAGTACAGTACATGTGGGCATCTATACAGTTATCCTAAGAGCTGCCATAGCAGAAGCCAGTGCTTGTGTTAATTAATAAGACCACCTAAAGTTCACAAGTATGCAACTTAAACTTTAGCCTTTTCCAAGGAACTCTGGACAGCCAGTGAAGATTAGCACAGAACCCATGGTGATACCCTATAATCAGTTCCCTCAATCCAGTAGCTGGCATTGGGATTGTGGGTCCAGTGACTTGAATCTCTGAAAAGCTCTTGTGCATTTTATATACTGTGCAGAATGATACAAAAACTGGTACTATACCACTCTGTGCAATTAATGACAATCACAACTGATTTAGTGAAAGGTAATCTTCTCATCTGTTTCACTAAACCTCTGAAAGGTCAGATACTTCTCTGAACCATATGGAAACCTGGAACTTCCATTTTTCAGTCAGAAGCAGAAATGAAAATAATGTTTAAAAATATTAATCTTTTAATCTCAGAAAAGGTTTGATTCATGCTTGGCTTGTGTTCCAGGTGAAGGTTCTGTGAGTTAACTTTATCCAGATCCACTTGTTCACTGCCACTCTATGGGGTGGTATTTTTTCTTTAAATTTAAACAGCACACGAGTGGTGCCTTTACTACAGTAAGGACTACAGTGTAGGAATTTTTCCAAACAAAAAGCAAAAGCAAAACCTTACCTTCTGCTTTCTACAACTTCAGTTTGCAATTATCCATCAAATGAATAACTGATCCATGGAGCAACAGAGCCTTTGGCAGCCAGTTATAAGGTTCTTATCTGCAGGAGTTAAAATTGAGCACAACATTACTAGAATTTGACAAGTCCCTTAGTATCTGCACTAGGTCTGAATATCAAGCAGAGCTTGCCAAGGTCCAACTGAAAGACAAGAATAAAAGATCTCTGCCTAAGCTGAAAGAGTATATACAGAGGAGATTCATTTACTGCATGTCATAACTTGTTCAGCTCTGCAAAATTGACTGGCCAGATCAGCTTATTGATGCCCTGAAAGACGGGCCGGGGAGCTAAAAGTGAACGAAAGAAACTAATAATCCTTTATGACCTACTGAGAACTATATAGAAAAGACAAAAAAAATCCAACAAAATATGAGAGGGTGCAATATACCTGATAGACTGAAAAGCAACAGCAACAGAGGTGATGCTGGTAAGTGGCAGACAAATATGTAAAATGAGCTAAGGAAATTAACTGTTTCAAAAGGAATGATTCTCAAGGCAGGCCTACACTACAGCCAGGATTGACGTTCTGAGATTGAGCCACCAGAGAGCGATTTAGCAGGTCTAGTAAAGACCCACAAAATCAACAGCAGATTGCTCTCGTCGACTCCTGTACTCTACCCGTGAGGGAGAAGAGTAAGGTAAGGTGACGGGAGATTTTCTCCCATCGACCCCGCCTGCCCCCATAGTGGAGACCCCACGGTAACTCGACCTAAGGTACGTCGACTCCAGATACATTATTCACGTAGCTATAGTTGCGTAGCGTAGGTCAGCTTATGGTGGTAGTGCAGACATAGCCTCAGTAACTTCAATATTCATCTTGATTTTTGTAAATTTAGTTTTGATCTTGAGCTGAGTTGTTTAGGGTCCAATCCTGCAATCAGATCCACATGTGCAGACCAGAGTATCCATGCAAAGCCCCAAGGGTCGATTTGTATGGATCTGATTACCACCGGATCATGGCGATTGTTATAGTAGTAAGGTGCACAACAACATGCAAAACTCTTTGACTTGTGCAGGATTTCTGGGTGAAATCCTGGCCCTACTAAAGACAAAGGGAATTGTGCAATTGACTTGAGTGGAACCAGGATTTCACCCTATAAATCTAGAACAGACAAAATATATTTCCAATCCTGGAAGATCTAACTAAATTAGCAGAGATGGTCATTTTTTTTTTCATATTTGAAACTTGGATGAAAATTTAAAATGTGATTTTTAGGGTATTTTTTAATTTGAAAGTTTGAAATTTTCTCTTGCTCTTCCTATCCCCCCCCCCCAACAAAAAAATTCTACAGATTAAATGTGGCCTTTTCCATCAGATTTCTGAATTAACACAGACTTTTGTGAGGATGGTTCTCCCCGCCCCGCAATAGAAGTA
Source organism: Lepidochelys kempii (assembly GCF_965140285.1). Classification (NCBI taxonomy): domain Eukaryota; kingdom Metazoa; phylum Chordata; order Testudines; family Cheloniidae; genus Lepidochelys; species Lepidochelys kempii. The sequence continues at coordinate 93,267,901 of NC_136383.1, forward strand.
TTACATTTACTGGTGGGTGGTGGGAGGGAGGAAATACTAGGTAGTAGCCACTAGAATTGGGTGAAAAATTTTTCACCCAAGCTTTTTTTGGTTTAAAAAAAAAAGATTTAGTGATGTTGACATAGTTGAGAATTCATAATTGTGGAAAAATTGTTCAGTTGGAAAAATAATTCTGAAACTGAAATCTTATTTTTTTAAATGTCAAATGTTCCAATTTTTGGCTTGAGGTGCCTTTTTTTACTTCTAAGTTCCCTTAATTTTATTTAAAGCCCTAAATATTTTAAAATGGTAAAAACCAAACCACCAATTTGATCAACCTGATTTTTTTTAACTTTGTTTCAATTCAACCAAGTTTTTTTGTTTGGTTTTGTTTTCTTTTTTCATTTTTATCTGACCAGAAATAACTTAGAAATACTCTTCAGAATTGCCAATGAACCAAAAATTGGTTATTCACCTATTCTAGTAGCCCCTCCTCACTGCTTTCCATGCATCAAACCTCCTAAATCTAGAAGCTTCAACGACATAGTTTCCCTTTTAAATGATTTGTTTTGGAGAAGTTTTTGCAAAGTGAAAAGGAACTTGCTGGAAGAACATGGCAAATCTTGTAGATTCAGCCCTCGCATGTGACCTGTTTGATTGTAATGCCTCCACAAGGATTTTTAAAAATTATTTTATTGAAGTTATCGTTCCTTGCTAGGGATGACTAAAAATTTTCCATGTAAACAGTTTTCTTCAAAGGAAAATTGGGTTTTTTGACACAATGTAATTTCTCAGAAAGTGTCTGCATGCCACATACAACTTCAATTTTTCATGGAGAAACTGAAACTGAAAATGTGACTGAAACTAAAATATTTGGATTTGGATGCTGTTACAATGCCTTGTGGATTGTAGTTCAGTTGTTCATTTCCCCATTCTTATGATGCACTACAGCCAGAGACTCCTTTGGTGCATGGTCTCCTCTTTCCAGAAAGACATGGTGTTTTATGAGAGGCACACTCCAACTAGAAGGCCTGGCCTATAGCAGAGAAAAGGAGCATGAGGTATGCAAAGCACAACTCCTATGAGGCACTAGTGGTAGTTCCACATCAGTATATTTTCATTTGGGGGCATTCGGCTTTTCAATGAAAAAATCAAAAGTTTTGATGGGGATGGGAAATGTCATTTTCTCACCAGCTCTACTTATTACAAATACATCTGTGCATTCATATAAATAAGCCAGCAATATTGTGGTTCAGGTCACAGTCTTTTCTCAGCAAACATGTTTAATACGCCTACTAGATAGTGGGAACAGCTAAGTACAGACCAACAGTAAGTGGAGAGGCCTTCCCCTCCAAAAATCCATAGCTCAGGACATGGGGCCTGATCCAAAACCCTCTGACGTCAATGAAACATTTTTAAACAGGAGAACACCATAAAATACAGGGCACTTCCAGTGTGAATTCTGAGACAAATGCACATTGTTCTAAAATACATGGCATTTTCTGGCTTGGTGAACACTCTTTCATAAAATGCCTAGTGACTGCATAAATAGCCATGAATAACAAGTATTATGAGCTCATATACCATAGTGAACCAAACTGGTGTTTTAATTCACACACATCCATAAATCAGGATATTTTTACTATTCCACTCGCTCTAGTTATATACCTGGATCTTGGTAGGTGATAAGGCAAGCTTCACTTTTGTATTTAAATGCCTCCAGTCCAGACAGCTGAGAAGTATTTCTTTCCAATTGTTTGTTTTAGGAGGAAGAGAGAACTAGGACTTATGGGTGTATGTGTTTAGCCCCAAATTGTCTCTTGTTGTGGGGAAATTCCAATGGGAGTGGGCTCTGGGTGGGAATCTCCAGAGTTCCCTCTCCACCTCCATGCACACCATTCTTTTGGAGGGGTGGGCTATTTTCTCCTCGTCTAAGTGACCATATGGCCCATTCCCAAACCTAGCAGGTCCCAAGAATCAGTGGGAGACCAGAGTCATCCACTCTAAGTCTTTATGCCTCTGTAGCAACCCTGGTTCCCTGGTGAAATGTTAGGTTTCTGCATCGAATTTCTGTGGAACCAGAGGGCAGGGGAAATACATTCTTCCTCCCATGACCTGCCTAGTTTCCCTCCCATATGGGGGTTCTCACACCAAATTTTTTGGTGGCCGCAGACTACGGCACCAACTCTTGCTGGTGGCCGCTCTGACAATTTTTCCTAAAATACTTTAAGAAAAACAAATAAGTATGCACACATACATGTCCAAATATTGTAATTTATTTATGTAGGGTTTTTTGCAGACTCAATAATAAATGTACAGTTGTCTCTAATCTTTACTGGGCTTAAACAGAATAGAAATACAAATAAGGTGCTTTGCATGTTTTGTTCTTTTCGGTTGATTTTTTTTTTTTTTAAATTTGCTAGCTTGTAAGTCTGCTACTGTGAAAAGTGATATTTGTATATTTGTTAATATCACTTTTCACAGCAGACTTACTCAACCCCGGCAAGCTGGGGGGACAAACTAAACCCTGGATGGGGAGGTGGGTAAGGAGGGCCTTGGGTGATGCGGGACTGGATGGGGGGCTGGAAGAGGTAGTGGGAGGTCAGGGCGATGGGGAGGTAGGGGAGTCCCGGGTTACATCCTGGGGTGCTGCTGCATGGCTGGGGACTGAAGGAGGCAGCAGGGGCAGAGGTGACATGCGGGGAATGAGCCTGGGGCTAGAGCCTGAAGCCCTGTGGCTAGGGGATGAAGCCCACCACCTCATGGCCAGAGCCTGATGCCCACCGCCCCAGGGCTGAAGCCTAAAGCCCAAGCCCCACCACCCCTGGGAAGGTGGGGGACTCACACTGGTCACCTGCTCCTACAGTGTTTGTGGCTCCAGAAGGGGGCAATGACCACCCTTTGCTGGTGGCCCCGAGGGAGGAGCCTCTGCTTCCTGCCCCCCCCCCCCCGAATCACCACCCAGGAGGTTGTGGCTGCAGCTGCAAGAAATGCCCCTGGTGGCGGCCAGGGTGCCCTCATTAGCAGAATACTTCACTAGACTCCAGAGGTCTGTGCATGGCCTGGAGTTGGGGGCAAGGGCAGATCGGGCTGTGGAAGTGGCCATGTTCCTGTCTATACAAAAGTGGGAGATCCATGCTCAGAGTCCCCTCTATTTGCAAATATAGGTGATGTGATCTAGCCTGTCACTGAAATCTCCCTCCGTGAATATGACCTTTTCCTTCCCTAGGAATTTAGGAAAAATGTTTTCAAATATATGCCTATGCTTCAGACTCTCAAAGTACTATAGAGTCATGGTAGATATTATAGAGTTAAAGTTGTGACTCGCTTCCTTTTAAAACCAGATTTTGATTCAACCCTCAAACTTCCTTTCTGCTTGAATTTTTTTGTCTAGTCTCCAGACCAATGAAAAGTGTTTTTTTGGTTTTTTTTTGGAAAGTCTAAGGCGAATAAGACAAGTTGGTTTTAAGATATGGGACTTGGAACAAGGGAGCCATTTTTCACTTTGGGAGATCTCTCTTTTGGAAGGGCATCTCTCAAAAAACTTGCCTTGGTACATAAACTTCAAATAGTCCTGGGACTCAATTTTGTTTGAGCTAACACCCGTCTCATTTACTTTGGTGCCTTTGAAGGCATAGCTCTTTTATACCTGCAAAAGTCAATCCACAATTCTAAATGAAATAAAAAAATACAATATATGGCACATTGTGGTACCTGGATATGAAAAGTGCCATATAAACTCAAACTCTCGCTTCATGAGAACAATGGGAAGTTAACTTTAATCTAACTCTCTACCAGCTACTAATGCACCCTGAAGTTCACATTGATTACCTGTATTAATCAGCTTTGAAGGCAAGTCCACAGATGTACATAATTTTATCGTAAAGCAGTGATGTTAGAAAAAACTTCTGTCAGACTATAAATACAACATTATTCTCAAGAAACAGCAAATAAGTACTAACACATTCTATCAGCAACTTGCTTTGATCTTGATTGGGATCTCTAGACACTACTGTAATACAAATGATAAGAATATTTAAAAATCTATCCCATTTAAGGGTGCCCCTTAAAAGAAAATGGGTTACCGAAATCAAGACAACAATAATAGTAAAAGCTGAAGACTTAGAAGTTGTTGTTAATGAAATAGGGATTTCCTTATAAGAATAACAGGCCAGATCCTTAGCGGGTGCAAATCGGCAGTGGTGCTACTCTGATTTACATTTGGCTCACTGTGTTTGTCATTTGGGAAGTGTAAGATATATGGTGTCCTTATCTTTTCGTTTCAATGCATTTTTAAATGCCTGGCTTTGTGTATGATGGGATAGGTACGTACCTGAGTAACTTTAACCAGTTTTTAAAACTATTTGTTTTTTTTTAAAAGCATTGTCAAGCAGCAAAAGAAGGGTGCATGCCTATTTTTGCCTCTAATGTTTTGGCCAACTGAACTAGCTGTTGAATAGGTGTCTACAGTGAAGAACTCTGTTATCAGGAAGCCAGCTAGCATGAGGGGGAAAGGAGTCCAGGAGAGCTGGCTGTATTTTAAAGAATCCTTATTGAGGTTACAGGGACAAACCATCCCGATGTGTAGAAAGAATAGTAAATATGGCAGGCGACCAGCTTGGCTTAACAGTGAAATCCTTGCTGATCTTAAACACAAAAAAGAGGCTTACAAGAAATGGAAGATTGGACAAATGACCAGGGATAAGTATATAAATATTGCTCGGGCATGTAGGAATGGAATCAGGAAGGCTAAATCACACCTGGAGTTGCAGCTAGCGAGGGATGTTAAGAGTAACAAGAAGGGTTTCTTCAGGTATGTTGGCAACAAGAAGAAAGCCAAGGAAAGTGTGGGCCCCTTACTGAATGAGGGAGGCAACCTAGTGACAGAGGATGTGGAAAAAGCTAATGTACTCAATGCTTTTTTTGCCTCTGTCTTTGAACAAGGTCAGCTCCCAGACTGCTGCACTGGGCAGCACAGCATGGGGAGGAGGTGGCCAGCCCTCTGTGAAGGAAGAAGTGGTTCAGGACTATTTAGAAAAAGTGGACGTACACAAGTCCATGGGGCCGGATGCGTTGCATCCGAGAGTGCTAAAGGAATTGGCGGTTGTGATTGCAGAGCCATTGGCCATTATCTTTGAAAACTCATGGCGATCGGGGGAAATCCCAGAAGATTGGAAAAAGGCTAATGTAGTGCCCATCTTTAAAAAAGGGAAGAAGGATGATCCTGGGAACTACAGGCCGGTCAGCCTCACCTCAGTCCCCGGAAAAATCATGGAGCATGTCCTCAAGGAATCAATTCTGAAGCACTTGGAGGAGAGGAAAGTGATCAGGAACAGTCAGCATGGATTCACCAAGGGCAAGTCATGCCTGACTAATCTAATTGCCTTCTATGATGAGGTAACTGGTTCTGTGGATGAAGGGAAAGCAGTGGACGTGTTAGTCCTCGACTTTAGCAAAGCTTTTGACACGGTCTCCCACAGTATTCTTGTCAGCAAGTTAAAGAAGTATGGGCTGGATGGATGCACTACAAGGTGGGTAGAAAGTTGGCTAGATTGTCGGGCTCAACTGGTAGTGATCAATGGCTCCATGTCTAGTTGGCAGCCAGTATCCAGCGGAGTGCCCCAAGCGTCGGTCCTGGGGCCGGTTTTGTTCAATATCTTCATTAATGATCTGGATGATGGTGTGGATTGCACCTTCAGCAAGTTTGCGGATGACACTAAACTGGGAGGAGTGGTAGATACGCTAGAGGGTAGGGCTAGGATACAGAGGGACCTAGACAAATTGGGCCAAAAGAAATCTGAGGTTCAACAAGAACAAGTGCAGAGTCCTGCACTTAGGACGGAAGAATCTAATGCAGTTACAGACTAGGGACCGAATGGCTAGGCAGCAGTTCTGCAGAGAAGGACCTAGGGGTGACAGGGGACGAGAAGCTGGATATGAGTCAACAGTGTGCCCTTGTTGCCAAGAAGGCCAATGGCATTTTGGGGTGTATAAGTAGGGGCATTGCCAGCAGATCGAGGGATGTGATCGTTCCCCTGTATTCGACATTGGTGAGGCCTCATTTGGAGTAGTGTGTCCAGTTTTGGGCCCCACACTACAAGAAAGATGTGGAAAAATTGGAAAACGTCCAGCGGAGGGCAACAAAAATGATTAGGGGACTGGAACACATGAGTTATGAGGAGAGGCTGAGGGAACTGGGATTGTTTAGTCTGTGGAAGAGAAGAATAAGGGGGATTTGATAGCTGCTTTTAACTACCTGAAAAGTGGATCCAAAGAGGATGGATCTAGACTATTCTCAGTGATAGCAGATGACAGGACAAGGAGTAATGGTCTGAAGTTGCAGTGGGGGAGGTATAGGTTGGATATTAGGAAAAACTTTTTCACTAGGAGGGTGGTGAAACACTGGAATGCGTTACCTAGGGAGGTGGTGGAATCCCCTTCCTTAGAAGTTTTTAAGGTCAGGCTTGACAAAGCCCTGACTGGGATGATTTAGTTGGGATTGGTCCTGCTCTAGGCAGGGGGTTGGACTAGATGGCCTCCAGAGGTCCCTTCCAACTCTGTTATTCTATGATGGAGGAGTTATTCAATATTTTGCAGCCTTAAGAGGGATTTGTGAGAAGGTTTTAATGGCTCCTTTATGTTAAAAAGAGGAAGGACCTAAAAATGCAGTTTCAAATGCAAAGACTCTTCAGGGAGGTGGCAATGCTGCTGAAGGACCCTTTGTGTATTGCAGCTGCTCACATGTTATCCATTGTGATGTAGCAGAATTTCGCTGATACTAGACCAGGCCTAGTCTGAGCACAGATGGATCTGGCTACAACTTAGAGAGGTCACTGCAATGATGGCACTCGATTCCAGTGTTCTTTGAAGGGCATACAGCTATTTTCACTACATCAGAACACTCGACAATCATGAACATCATAAATACTCTCCTGTCTCTGCTGTTTGGCATTTTGGCTGGGCTGATCCTAGTTTTTGGCTTGATTGTAATGTTTTGCATCCTGCTTTTCAGCACAAGGCTAACTGTTACATTTGGTGAAACTAAGATGGTCACCATATTTGAAAAAGCAGCAGTGGTGACTGAATTTGTCAAACCCAGTCCAGTCACCAAACCAGAAGCAACCCACCTAGTAATCGAATTTGACAAAGCTGAGCTACTTGCCAAACTGGCCAAGGAGATTGCTCCCAACTACAGTGTGGTGAGTATTGGCATTTTCTTATTCCAGGCACAACTTAGAGTGTGAGACTTCTCAGTTTGTCTGTTCTGCCTGGCAGAATGAGTTAATGTGTGAATGGGTGACCGTGTTAGTTTAGAAATACTACTACTTTCTGACTCCAGGCTCCATTTACTCTTTTGCTACTGCCTGTTTAAAATATACCATTGATGGACTGGACTGCAGTAAGAATCACCTTAAACCTTACCAGCTATGAGGGTGGGAAAAGGGGTTATTCCTAACTTTATGAATGCAGAGATCAAGGCAATTTGAGGCTAAAGTCATTTTAGGAGAACTTAGTTAATATTACAGCCATCTCTGTTTGGAGTGTGTTAAGGAGGTGGTGGGTAGGAACAATTTAACTGATGCTTTAGAGTTCCCTTCAGTTTTATTAGAGAAAAGAATAATGCTGAAAGAATCTATTACTTGTATTAACCTAGAGGATGCTATTGCTAGAGGGCAAGATTCTGCCACTCTTACTCATGTTCCACAATACCATATTTCGTGAGAAGCTCTATTGAAATCAATGGGACTTTTTGAGAAGTAAGATGTTACTTAATGTCAGAGAGGGTGGCAGAGTCCAGCCTTTAGTGATTATGAACTGAGCTCTGGAAGAAGATGGAGTAGTTTAGAATTTTATGTATTGATCAAGTAACAAACAGTGAACAAATCTGTAAAGAAGGCAGAGAATTCAAACAGTTAATGTACCTCAATAGAGCAGTAGTAGGCCTGCTACACTACCACACTAAGGCCACTTCATGCCACTCAGACAGTGCAAAGGGGGGTTAAAGTAGGAATAAATAGAATGACAATATAAATTACTCCACCTTACGGCCTTTTTGCACTGCCAGAGTGGTGTAAAGCATTTTTAGTGTAAATGAGACTCTAACCCACTACCTCTAATCACAAAGAAATAGGAGATCCTCTGTATTATGCGGAGCTATTTCATAAGAGTAGAACTGCAAATTGGCTAAACACACTGAAAGCCGAATTCCTTTGTTAATACATCTTTTCAAGGTGACATTTCTGAAAGAAGAAATGAAAACAGGCTGATGCTGCTTCGTCTGTGGTCTGACACTGAGGTGCTACTGAGCCTCACCCACTCCTTTTGTAGTCAGTGGAAGATGAGGGTGCCCAGACCTTGTAAGAGGCAACCTCATAGAATTGGGTGCCTCAGCTGGAAGGTGATTCAGTTCACTTTGGTATTACAATGTCTCTGAATAAGGAGGAGGCTCTGACCCTGTGGAGCTAGTACACATACTTAAAATGATACTGTTGTGGGCCTCTGAGTTTTTTGTTTGCTAGTCAACTTGCTATATACTAATCCCATGTCATGTGTTCTTTGTAATGGCTTTATTTCAGCCTCATTCATTCGTAGAATTCAAGGCCATACGGGACCATTGTGATCATCTAGTCTGACCTCCTGTATTTACCTACTTTTAAATAGTTAATTTTATTTACACATCTTGACCATATTCTCTTTCCTTTTGTACTAGTGATCCTCTATCTTAATATTTACATTAAATAATAAGCTGAGACTCTGGTCCTCTATATTTTTCAAAGTTTTTAATAAACAAATAGACCCAGTGATTGCACAAGTTGTGTAAAGTGGCTGGCATAGCTCCACTGATGTCAATTTTGCTCTACAAAATGGTGTCTTCCATGCTGTCTCAGGTCCTGTGAGGAAATAGTTCATTAATAGTTCTACCTGGATGTGTGGGTCAATCTCAGGATGACTGAACCAGCGATATGATGTGACTGTGAACAAGGCAAATGGGCATTTCAGTAGAGGGAGAGAAAAGTATTAGTGCCGTTGTACAAGGCATTGGTAAGACCTCACTTGGAATACAATTTTTGTCATCCATGTTCAAGAAAGACAAATTCAAATTGGAGCAGGATGATCAGGGGAATGGAGGGCCAATCGTGCAAGAGGAGATGGGAAGAGCTTGGCTTATATAGTTGCTCTCTATAAATACTCCAAGGGCTAAATATCAGGGAGGATGAAAAGTTGTTTAAGTGAAAGGACAATGCTGGCACAAGAACAAATGGATATAAACTGGCCATGTACAAATTCAGGCTGGAAAGTAGAAGACTGTTTCTAACTATCAAAGGGATAAGGTTTTGTAACAACCCCCCCAAAAGAAGTTGTGGAGGGCAAACAACTTAATTAGTTTTAAGAGAGACCTGGACAAACTCTGCGTGATTGTATGATTGGGTTGCTTGTGATTGCAGGAGAGAGGCCAGTAGCCCTGGGCTCACTTCAAGTTTGTTTTATGTTCCTCAGAGCTCATGCATCGCTGTTTCAGCTGGCCACCTGCAGGTGTGAGGAAGGGATTTGTGCCCCCTCAGTGTATTGTGTGGTGTCTTTTCGTTGTTGTTTATGTTTTTATCTTCTTCTTCTAAAGCAACAGAGATGGCCAGGGCAGGAGATGTGCAGGGTGAGCCAGGGTTCAGAGGTGTCACTGAGCATTTTGTCTCAGTGATTGGTTGGGTGGTTCTTGCTCACATGCTCAGGGTCTAGCTACCATATGTTGGGTTAAGAAGGAATTTTTCTTGAAGTCGAATTGATACTGATTTTAGGGAGGGTTTCATCTTCCTCTGTGTCATGTAATTTAATTGTAGTTGGGTTTTATAATTTAGCTGTATTTATTATTGTTTCTTATTTGTATTGTGGTCCCATCTAGACCCCACATTTGGGAATCAGGACCCCTTTGTGCTAAGATCTATATCTATATATAATGAACACACACACAACAAAAACATGTACTGTGTCCCAAAGCCTCATAATATATTGGGCTCAATTGGTATTTCTTACATGTATCAACAATTAATATAATTTATTTTAGAAGGGAGGAATTGGGATAAATATCAGAGGGAGAAAATCTTCATAATGAGACCTATTAATCTGTGAAATATGTCTCCTAAGGAAGTAGTGGAAGCACTTGTTCCTGAGACATTTAAAACTACACAATATACTAGGAAAACAAGGAATAGTTCTGAATTGGTAGGTGATTTATATTTTATAGGCTAACAGGACTAAAACCATCTAAAACAGTCACTAAATGTAGACACCCTAGGGTAGAATGGAAAGAAGATGACATCATGTACCACAGAGAAGTAGGCACAAGTCTACAAAGTTTGTTTAGCATGTTTTGTCTTAGGTTAGACTGTCTATGCAACTCTTTCTGGCATTTATTTGTTTGCACCATACCTAGTACAAGGGAGTCCTGATCCTGAATGGGGTGCCTGGTAATAATAAACAGAAGAAAAATAAGACGTTGACTATTCTGATACTTTTTTATGGGATTAAATTGCATTGAAGAATAGTTGCTATAACTATCATTACCCATAGTTACTACACAATAGAATCTGGGATTCATAGAATTGATACTTTTTCCTTTTTGCTTAGAATAGAAAAGAGCTGTAGTATCTGATACTCCTGCAAAGTGTAAGTAAATACTGACTTTTCAACAACTAGTGTACATGGTCTTCTCCCAGACCACTGCAATCAATATTCTGGCATTTGGAGCCATGGTTCTTAACTCAAGTACTTTTTTTTTTTTTAAACAAAGAACATGCAGATCTCTGTGAAAAACAAGACTTGGACTGGCATCTTGGTGAATGTGGATCCCAATGACAACACTTGGAATGCCAAGGCCAATATCCAAGTCAAGTCTGATGCCCAAGAAAACATCAATTTAGAAGAGGAAAGCTTAATTTTCAACTGTAAACAGCTGAATGACAGCTGCACGGTAACAACTTACAACATCCAAAATGAACCCACAATCCAGAGCCTAGAGCTGAGTGATGTTGTGAGGGCCATCTTGCAGGTGTTTTATGGCACTCTTCAAATGCCATCAGCTGTGGAATCCACTGACACCAGTGAGATTAGCAAGAGTAAGGAGGCAGAAATCCATCAGAGCAGTGAAGAGTGAGCCTATCCTCTTCACATCTGGAAGACTGACACCATTTACAAGATTACAACGTTCAAGAACCCACTCTCCACGGATTGTTGCTTTTGAGGAACAAAACAGACATAACTTGCTCATCTGTTACTCACTGATCTGTGGAAAAAATCAGAGCATGCTGTACTCCTAACACGTCCTTGTTTTTTTGTTCTGGTTCTTTAAGTTATACGTATAGTTTCTTTATAGTTCTTTAAGTTATACGTGTAACAGCCACACTAATAGCATCTGCCATTTCCTCATTCACTGCTTAGTGCGATAAATTATATTTTACTGTCCAGTGATTTAAGTACTGCTGGCAGAAAAATGGGGGAAGGGAATTGAATAATTTTTATAGGGTTTTTTGTTTCCCCTTTCTTTCATTGAAATTCAATATTTGAAGAAATTTGTGAAAACATTTAGAAGTTTCATAATGACCAGCCTTCCCCTTAGTCACCAGTAATGGACGGGAAAAAACCCTATCAGAGTATAATTATCTCAGGCATGAAATCAACAACTGTTTTTAATCCTCCCTGTTATGGACAACAATTAAGACAGTACGCATAAACCTGTTAATATTTGACGTACTAGCTTCTATGTCTGTCTGAGTGCAAACTTTATTTTTGCATAATCAGCATTAGCCTCCTCTATGGAAAAGATGCAGAGGGATAGCAGAGGCTATGTTAGCCCATATTCTGAAGCAGTGGATGTGGAGGGAGGGGCTGAGTTGTGTCATCCCTTGAGCCCCACTCCCAGCCAGCAGATGATCTGGCAGCGAATTCCATCTTTGCCACCTATACAAACTGAGGTTTTAGCACAGAAGTGAATGTCACTCAATCAGTTCCTTGTATGGTTCACTTCAAGAATACTGTAACAGGCCAGACCTGTAGCTGGTCTGAATGGCCTGGCTCCATTAACCTCAGGGGAGCTGGGCCTGTTTGCACTAGCTGAAGATCTGGCACAGTGTGTTTATACACCTGAAGTGAAAAGTCAATTAATTTAAGAAACCCTGTAAATCTAATCTCCAAACTTGAATGTCTAAAGTCAGTCCTCTAAATCCATATTAACACATCCATATGACAATTTTAAATTTAAAAACCTGCATTTAATTACCTAAAATATATACTTAGGTGCTAGCTTTAGACAACCATGTTTAAAACTTGGAACTTTTATTTAAAATTTATAAAAATCTGCATAACTCAAATGAAATAGTAATACAGTCCTATAATAATTTTGCAGTGAGGGACATACAACCAAACACTTACCTCACTAATGTTAGTATACTTAACTTCTGCCTTCAGGTGTATGTGAAGTCAATGGAAGCTGCCTTCAGATATGTGCACACTGAATTTAGTTCAGAAATTTTGCTTTCTATACACTTCTTTGCCTGAGGCAAAGTAAGACCTCCGTGCACAAAAAATACAATTCTTTCTCTGAATCCTAAAAATAGGCGAGAGCTCCCCTGTGAGGTACAGTATGGTGTGCCTGTTGAATAGTAGTAGTTTTGTTGCCAGCACCCAGTGCCAAGAGGCTGAACAACAGCTGGAGTGGTTCGTTACCCGGTGTGCTACACCCAATAATTACAACGGGGTGGAGAAGCAGAAAAGTTTATTTGCAGCTGCAAAAAGGTACAGGGAGAATAAAATTTCAAATCCTGCACAACAGAGCAGGAAGTTATACAGGCTTTTATACATTTTTTTTTAGCATACTTATTTAATAGCAAGCTGCTTTAAGTATTTATATAGCCAGCCAATCCAGTTTCCAGCTAGTTTCCTGACACCATCTAGCCAATTTAGTAAGCTGGTAAGAATAAACTTAGGGGGTCTTTCATGCAGGTCCCCACATCTGTACCCTAGAGTTCAGAGTGGGGAAGGAACCTTGACATGGTGGCAGAGCGGTGGGATCATTTTGAGATCATTTTGAACCAGAAGCACAGCAGGATTTTAAAAGGATTTTGCCTCTGGTCAGGAGGGATTTTATGGCACTGTATACAGAAAGGTGGTGACACCTTCTTTCATAGAAAAACTGTATTTGCAGGTTAATTATCGATAATAAGCCTACAATTATTTTCAGCTGAGTATTTCTAAACATTGCTAAAAAGGAAATTGGAGCCACACATGCATAGCAGATGAGGTGACTTTGTCACAAGGGCGGAATGATTATTTTGTGTCTAATGGAACAAGACTGTGCGACAGGAGATCTGAGTGCTGTTGCTGTGACTGTCCACAACTTCCAGTGTAGTGTTGGTCTGTAATTCACTTTATTTCTGTCTCAGTTTCCTCATCCAGATGATGGGGAAATGGGAACACAAGAATTACCATACCAGCAATCTATCCACTCCAGCATCTTCTTGATGTCCACCTGGGGACCTTCCCATGTGCCCTGTGATGCAGTGACCTATTTCTTTAGGGTGAATTTACATGGTTGCCAGTAAGGGGGAAAATGTGTTCCTATTGAGAAAATGTAATCCAGAAGTCATTATGAAACAATAAATCTGGAGCCCTACAATACTATTTTAAGAGTCACTTTCCAAAATATAACCCCATTAAAAGCAAACAAAAAGATGCTAAAATTGCCCATGTAAGGGCTATGCTGTGTCCTTTTAAGGAGACTTAATTTGCAATAAATTGAACATGTTAGAGCCATCCCCTGCTTAATACAGAAAAGTAGACCATGAGTCTACAGGCCCCAGAATGCTGCAACTTAATCCAAGTGGCTAGCTTGCTCAAATAATTGTGGAGCTTCATTTATGGTGGTGGCCTTAGGCTCCACTTCTGCATTACTTGTTTTAGTGTACTGCCTAGGACCCCCAGTCATGGACCAGGATCCCATTGTGCACAGTGCTGTACAAACAAAATGGCAGTCCCTGCCAGAGCATACAATCTATACATGTCAGTTGCCTGATGGTTGATGTGGGGAACTCAATGAGTAATTGAGATGACCTGCTCCCCTTCTGATGAACAGCTGACACATACATGTGTACTTTCTCTCTCTCTCTCTCTTTTGCTGGGTGACTATCTGTATGGTACCAGTGCTGCCTTCAGCCAGTATTCACTCCTGTCTCTTTTAGCCTTAAAGGGTTAAAATCCTTTCTCACCAGGAACTGGAAAACCCGGAGATATACTTTTGTGGTAATTATAATGTAGCATCACTTTGAGATGCAGCAGTGAGGTGTCTAAATAACAGTGCACATATCAGGCTTACTTGGTTTTAGGTTACTGAAAACAATCTTATATCAAGAACAAGTATAATCTAACAAGGAACCAGAAGCAGTAAAGAAATAGTTTTATACACAGAAAACCCTCTTCTTACCGTGTCCATGTCAGTCAATCTTGAACTTCTTAATTATGTGCAAATATACACACCTAGTGTGCTGTGACCTGTCTGTGTTCCATGTCACTTCTTAGCACTAATCCTTGCTGCTGGGTGACTGGGATGGCTTTGAGAGGCCCTCGCTTTCTCTGAGGAATCTCTCTCCTCCAAAGCTCACTAGGATCAACCCTTGTGGGAAGCTTCTGGGGCTCAGCACACCATGTTAAGTTCTCTTCAGGTCCCCTCCTTGGAGCTCCACTAACTCTGCTTCAGTTAGCCCCCCTCTCCAAGCAAATCTAGCCAGACTTTCCGTCTGATCCTCCAGCTCGCTGTTCCCTGTGACTACCCTGCCACCATTCCCCAAGCTCCCTCTCTCAAGATCCACTCTCCAACTGTCTCCTTTATTGACCTACCCAACAGAGGCTCCACCCCCCCTTTGGTGATGTCACCAGTCTCAGCAATTCTTTCACTGTCATGTATAGGGAATACTGTTAGGAATGATGGTGAGGCAGTGTGGGTTAATGGGACAGTACTTGAGCTTGGCTACTGGTGGTTTAATATTTCAGGCAGGAATGTAAAAAAATCTAAATATTGTCATTTTTTAAACATTTTAATACAGTGAATTGTAATTATGGTAAGTGAATAGTTAACTGTTAGGACCATGTAGTTTCAGAACTTAAAATTTTTAGGCCAACATGACTGGCAAGGTGATAAGAACACATTAAATTAAGCAGAAAAAAACAGCTGATAATCAGAGGCCATGTACTCTGTAAAAAATGAAATAAGGCTGAAATAACTCTGAAGCTTTCAGTTTCTGACCAGAAGTTTCAGTTTTCCCTGGAGAAATAGGCAGGTGCCTTTTTAAATACAACTTGTTTTAGCTTGTTTTGCTTTTTGTCTTGTTTCAAGTTAGTAGCTAAAGGGGCCAGCTTTATCTGTGGTATGCTGCCATTGATTTCAATGCCATGACATAGTTGCCCCATGGTATTTTATAGACCCATGGGGAAGATGATCCCTCTGCAGAAGTGACAACTATCCACCACAAAGCTTGTACACACCTTCTGAAGAAACAAAGTCAACACAATTTTATGTTGGCCATGCAAGAGGCCAATAAATATAGTGTGAGGGGTTTATTCTAGTAGTGTCTCTGCAATATGGAAACAGATTTTGTATGCTGAAACAGATTTCATAGTTCACCATCAAGGGAAAGGTCTGCAAGCTTAAAACATCTCAGTAATAACTGCTGTGTTTTGGGGGGAGGGGAGAGGGAAACATCATGAGATTGAAAAACTCTTTGGAAAGCAGAGGAGTAGAAAGCATTCTGAATAACTGGGACCTAAGGGAACTGCACTCGATATTCATTAAAATAATAAAAAAAGAATGTGAGGAAGGATATTAATCATTTTACATTTCATTGGCTACTGCTAGAGAAGTTTGTACTTGTTTTCAGTTATTGCACAATGAGAATATACAGACTACATCTTCCAGTTATAATAGCTAATATAGCAGCTGTTTTAAACTTCTTCTTACAAATGGGGAGCTAGTACTGAAATATTTGCTTCTCCATATAAATTGGAGGACTGGCCTCTGATCTCCAGTTTCATGTCATTTCTGGCAATCTGCCCTCTGCTGGTGGTGGTTCTGCAAAACTCATGACCTCAAAGTCAGGGGGTGGGAAGGACTTTGATCAAGCAGGAATAAAGGGGTTGTGGCTCCTTTAAGGGGTCCTTCCCTCCTTCATGTTGAGAGAGGTGCCATCACCTGAGCTGGGGCTGGCCCGAGGGGCTCATGTAAACCATTGTTAATTATCTGGGAACCTGGATGGGGGGGAGGGGGAGGCTGCCCAGGTAAATGCTGGCATCTCCTGTTGGCAGTTGTCCATTGTAGATACTCATTACATAGGGAATCTGATTGCCTGATAAAACAGAGTTGGAAGTGGACTTATGGGAAGGCATCCCCTAAAGAAGCTGGGGAATGGGATTGAAGCTCCTAACATCTGGTACAATAAAGAGACACCCCCCTCCATCCCCCCCCCCAGCCCTTTAGCCCTTAGATGTGGGCAGCGTGGTGAGGTTCCAGCAATGGGCTGGGATGAGGTTTGGAGGGGTGGCAGGCTAGCAGCAGTTCTCCCAAATAGGTGGAAATGAATGAGAAAGGAATTGTGACATGGACTGTAGGAGTTATTGCCAGATAATTCCCAGATGAGTTAAGTAATAATGTTGCAAACTGATTAAACTACATCCTCCCATGTGTCCAGGATCCTGATGTTACAGCCAAATGTTTAAGGCAAGGTTTTGTCATTCCTCAAAGCACAATACAGTCCTCCACACTACGTATGTTTAGGAACAACATTAGAAAGAAAATGGATGACAAAACTGTCTATTTTATTGCTAGTATAGAAATAAAATTAATTGTATTAGAGTCCCTTATACCTGTAAGAATCCCAAAGCCCTCTACAAATGAACTGGATCTCTGTTCCTACAAATATTCATATGTCCACTTGTGTAATTTTACTCCAATGTAAGTAGTTATATTATAGCCAAGTGAATAAATTTAAACATAAGTGTTTGTCTAATCAGGGCCTTTATATTCAGAAAAACATGACTTGTCACTGAAGTGTAGCCATTAACCACTTGGGTGGAAATCACCATCTACCTGCCAGCATGCACCAATGCCACACAGCAGTGTAGGTTGAGAAGTAGTATCCCCATGAGAAAGTTCTACGGACAAATTAGGATGAGTTTGGTTGCTCTGTCAGCACATCGGAATACCCTTGCATAGGCTGGGTATAGCCATAACACTTAATAGTGTTTAAAAAAGATGAGCTGTCTAGATGGTGCAAAAATAAACTAAGTCCCTTGTTTCAGTCAAACTCGTGTTGCCTTTTTTCCAGTTGCAGCTGTGGAGAGCTTAAGAGAGAACTCTGCTTCTTGACATCCTTCACATATTGAGGTCATTGCACAGTGAATGCTCTCTGACTCAGAGTGGCCTGCTAGCTCGCATGCCCATTCTGAAAGAGGATTCTGCCTTTGAAGATTTCACAGAATTCCAAGACATGAAGCATGACTCATTTTATGCCTCAAAAATTTCAATTAGGCAGCACCTTGCTGCTTAATGATGGGTTGCACCCTTGCCGCTACAGTTCACCACTCCTCCCTGCTGGTGTCTTGCATTTGTAGATGCCATATGCCTGATGTTGTGACCCTTTTCAGTTTGACATCTGGTTGTCTTATAATAAGCAACACAATAATTATCCATGGGTACTATCCCAATTTATGAATTTCAGACTGAGACTTTTTGATAGTTTTTAAAGCTAGTGACAAATCAAAAAGATTTATTGCAGATCAGCACTTCCTTTTCCTTGTTTATAGCAGAAAGATCAATCTTTCAGAAGTCTGAATTGGTACTGTACATGCTCTGAAGACTTCTCCAGTGGTAGAAAGCTATCCATTATAGATTAGTTACAGGGCGCTTCAGAATGGGATAGCTATTTCTGGCAGGAATGGAAGCTGCCTCTCCTTTTTTATTTTCATATTTTTAAAGACAATGGGCAGGTGCTTGGCTTTTCTTAAGTCCCCTTTGCAGCACTACAGCAGCACGAGGGGATTTAAAGCTGTCTTAAGGCAACAGCTGAGGATTCTTTTTATAAAGGGCTACATCTGCTCCCTCACAGCACAGGGGTATTCCAGGGTGAGCTGGGGGTATGTCAGGGAAAAATCAAGGTGCAGTGCGCTACAGTGATATTCTGGGCAGCACAGGGACTTCTTGGAAACAGCTAGGCACTGGAAAGGTAGCATAAAGCGACCTATGTGCAGTGTGTATCCACGCAGCAGTCAACAACTGGGGATCTAGCTCACTTTGCAAACTTTGCGTGCAAAGTAGCCATTTAGGTTTTTAGCTGTGGTACCCTTTGGTTTATTACTCCAGTGTAAAATACTTTAACCTATTAAAATGTTTATCTAATATTTGATAGGGCATAAGATTAAAAAATGCTCTGTTGAACACTTCCCCATCTTGCTATTTACTTATTTACAACTTTGGGGCCTTTCAGGAACCTGATTCAGATATGAGTATTCAGCTGCAGCTACTCGAACCATGTAAAACTCTCAGATCTGACAAAGTAAGGTTTGCATTAATTTCTTGTGTAGTGTAACCCTAGGACTATAAACCTGAATAACCATAACCTTCATTTAAAAAAAATATTACCTAAGATTTATTGGCATGAAAGGTAGTAGATAATGTCTATTACTGATTTACCTAAAAACATACTGTGATGGGTTGGATCACAGAAACCTCCTTTGGACTGCCATCTGATGTGCCAAGTCTACTTCTGCTTTCCTACCCTGTCAGCTTAGGACTGCAGTGCCCTGCCTGGTTTGAGCCAGTCCCTCTAGACTGCTGAAAACCCGGACCCAGCTCTGAACCACATCCCCTAATAGCTGTAGGCTTAATTGAAAGCAACTGAGGAAGTGTTCCTGTCCTTGACACGCAGATGCCCAACTCCCAATGGGGCCCAAACCCCAAATAAATCCATTTTACCCTGTATAAAGCTTATACAGGGTAAACTCATAAATTGTTCACCCTCTATAACACTGATAGAGAGATATGCACAGCTGTTTGTCATCGTCCCCTCAATTCCCGCCCCCCCCCCAGGTATTAATACATACTCTGGGTTAATTAATAAGTAAAAAGTGATTTTATTAAATACAGAAAGTAGGATTTCAGTGGTTCCAAGTAGTAACAGACAGAACAAAGTGAATTACTGAGCAAAATAAAATAAAACACACAAGTCTAAGTATAGTACAATAATAAAACTGAATACAGATAAAATCCTCACCCAGTAAGCTTTCTTTTACAGACTAGTCCCCTTCTAGTCTGGGTCCAACAATCACTCACACCCCCTGTAGTTACTGTCTTTTGTTCCAGTTTCTTCCAGGTATCTTTGGAGGTGGAGAGGCTCTCTTTTTAGCCAGCTGAAGACAAAATGGAGGGGGTCTCCCAGGGGGTTAAATAGACTTTCTCTTGGGGGTGGAGACCCCCTCCTCTCTCCTATGCAAAGTCCAGCTACAAAATTGAGTGTTGGACTGACATACATGACTGAGTTCCTTACCAGCCAAGCCACATTCCTGGGAAAGCCCAGATGTGGATTGGCATCTCCAAGTTCACTGTTGGCTTAAGGGCTTCTTGACTGGACACCTACTGAGAATAGTCTTTTCTCGGGAAGCTGACCAACAGCTTCACTAAAACCTACTCAGAATCAAACAAGTATGCAGCCAATATTCATAACTTCAAATATAAAAATGATACATGCATACAAATATGATTAATCGATTCAGTAGATCACAACCTTTACAGAGCTATGTTACATAGCATATGTAGCATAAAACACATTCTAGTTATGTCATATATACATTAATAAGTATATTTCCATAAAGCCTTATGGGGGACACCGTCACACATACATATCAATGTTTTGTTGGAATTGATGGTGAAAATGCTGCATATAACATTCAACATTGGTATGTGGAGGGAGGTGACCAGAAGAGAGGAAAAGTATCAGTTTTATTGACCAGATGGAAAGTTCTTCTTTGAGTAGATTCAGCTGTATATTCAACCTAGGTGTGTGCATGTCCAGTGCACTGGAGCCAGAGAACTTTGCCTAGCAGTACCCGTAATTTTAGCCCCTTCCCTGGCAAGTAAGAGCAGAAGCTCTCAACACCCTCAGTTCCTTCTTCCCCACCCCTCTTCCCCACCCTGGCTACAGCCAGAGCTCCGTTTGGTGTTTTCACCTCACATTTTCATTCTCTGTTTCTGAGAACTTGTTCTTGTAGTTGGCCAACCTGTGTAATGCCCTCACCAGGGTTCAAGCATTGTCTGTCATGTGGGAGAGGCATTCCCAAGAGTGATACCCACACAAGGTGGTTACTGAGTCTCAGTGAAGGACTCACTAAAGAGCAGTGCTCCATCTGCAAGTCGTTCACAAAGAGGACTCAGGTGGCAAGAGACTTGTAGCTGAAACAGCACCTACTTAGAGCAGGCCATGAAGCCTGTTGATGGTGGTTGCCTTTAGATCCAGC
This sequence comes from Lepidochelys kempii, assembly GCF_965140285.1. NCBI lineage: Eukaryota > Metazoa > Chordata > Testudines > Cheloniidae > Lepidochelys > Lepidochelys kempii. The sequence continues at coordinate 93,288,427 of NC_136383.1, forward strand.
AAGGGAATCCACTCCATGATTGGGATCTGGAGTTTCCCCCAGGAGGAAGAGGGGTTATTCATCCTCCTCTGGTACAGTTAGGAAGAGGTCCCATAAAATGAATTGGGCCATTCCAGGGTTCAAGGCAACTCTTTCTCATCTTCTAAGAGGAGTGCTGACTGGTACTATACTCCCTCCAGCACATGGAATGGAACAGGTCCATCCAAATGCTCCCTGGTACCACGCAAAGATCAGTGAGAGCCTGTATCATTGACTCTGGTTCCAGACATGGGGTGTCCGTTAGGTGTAGTACCAATTACATTGGCACCAGCACTGACTGACTCCACACCGGCAGCATACCAGGTAGCATACCTGCTTTGCTTGTCCCCACCCTCCAGTTAAAGAGTCGATTCCTTTGTGGCACATTAATAATGTCTTAGTGGCTTTTTATGGGACGTCTGTTTGAGACTCTGGTAACTTCTTTTTCCCTTCTGTGTCAGAAAACTGCCTTCCTGATGGTGATACCATCTGCAAGGAGGGTGGGGGAGTTGCAGGTTTTGATGCAGCCAACATACATTCAATTTTCTAAAGACAAAGTAACCCTGCGGTCGCACACTAAGATTTTTCCAAAGTGGTTTATCAGTTTATTATATGATGGTTCCAATGTGGATTAGCATCAATACCAACTAAATAATGTAAATAAAGTATCTATGTTATCCTCTGTGGAATTCTATATTTAGAACAGAAGCCTTATATTTGTAGTATTAGAAGCCACTTTTGCTATAGCCTAGTATTGCAAAGAAATGCTAATAATGTTATTAAGAAATCATTTGACCTGCATAATTGTAATATTATTGCTGATAGAAGGCTGCTATATTATAATTCAAATTATAGCTCTTTAAACCCATTTACACTGCCTTATTTAGAGAATCATATACAAGAGGTTTCACTGCTTGTAATATACTTCAGTGAAATGATATTTAACAATTTTTCCCCTCTTCAACTGTCATTTTAAACCAAGGGATATTGTATTGTCTTGTACATCCTGTTCATTGACCTCTTCAGTGCTAGATATTAAGATGCTGTTACTGTAGTGCCCAGTGTATTCAAATTTAAAGGGCCAATCTGAAACTTTATATTTTTTTAAAATTCACTGAATTTTAAAAAATTCCAGGTTATTTGTATTGTAGTTCACCTTTACTTATATATATGAATGTGTGTGTGTATGTGTATATATAAATTATATAATTTTTTAAAAAAATGAGTGAATTTTAAAAAATAAAGTTTCAGATTGGCCCTTTCAAACACACCTTAAATATTATATAATAAAATATGGTTTGTCTGCTCCCTATTTATATAGCTCTTTCAGCAAGGGAAAAACTGACTCATATACTGACTGACTGAAGTCAATGGGAATTGAAGATGCTTGGCACTTCACGGGAGTGCTCAGGGCCTTGCAGGAATTAGTTGTGTATGCTTCATCCATCACCATTGAAGTCATTGATATGACTATATGATTATGAACTGAAAGAAAGATTAAACTAGTTAGTCCCCAACAGAGTGAGTGGGAAAGTCTTTTTGATGGTTGCATTTCAGTAACGAAATGTTGGAGTTAGTCCATCGCCATTGTCATTGTTCTGATAAGTCATTCAATTGGACACTTAATTTCCTGTGAATAATTTTTTTTTTAAAACATCAGCACCCATGTTAAATAGGATATAAAAACATGGGGGCTGGAATACAAAGCTTATATTGCAAATAGAATTAGGCAAAATCTTCCAGATGTCTAGTTTAGTCACCAAAAAATGGGCTTCTTCTTCTTCTTCTTCTTCTTCTTCTTCTTCTTCTTCTTCTATGCTTAGCCAAACAGTTGCCCATAGCGATCATTCACCATTTGGCCTATTCCTGTGCAGCTGCAAGAGTTTGACAGGCCAAAATCCAACACCAGAACAGACTTAATGCACCCACGTAATCGGGTGTCCACCTCTGGGCAGTCTCCATCCTTTGGTTGGTGGAATTTTATAACAGATGTTATAAGCCACCCAGAGAACGACATTTACCAGAACATCTTGTGGCATTCTGGCTACATGTCTGAAATGCGTAAGACGCCAGTTGTGGAAAATGGCCCCAGTGGTCTGTAGACTGGAATGACAGTAAACATCAGCATTATGAATGAAGTGATTCTACTTTATGCCTGATATTCAATGTTGGCCTTTTGTATAGAAAGCCTCCAGTTTTGCCCAGTCTGAGCGGCATAGTGTCCATATTTTGCAACCATACAGCAGTATGGAGAGAATACAGCTCAAATAGATCCTGAACTTGGTTATCATGCCAAGATCATGTTGATTCGATATTTGTCATAAATGACCCCTGGCAGACACTGCAATGCCAATCCAGTGGGCTGACGTCTTTTATTATTTTTATAAAAAAGAAACACTGAAACTGCCCGGTGCATGAACAATAACTCCATTTTTTGTTCCTTTTAAAAAAACCCAGTCAGTGGTCTTTACCATTCTGTAGCACTAAACAAAATACTACTGATTGCTCTTGAACTTTGATTATTATCATTGGCATTATTAATGCTTTAGTTTTTATGAAAGAGTGTGACAGGAACAGGCATTTTAGAGCTTTGAATCTTTATATATTTGAGTACCCAGAGTTAGGCACCTAAATAAATTACCTGATTTTCAGAAGTGCTCAAGGTAATAGGTACAATAAGAGTTCTGAAGTTCAGCAGCACTGAAAATCAGGCTGCTAGCATGTAGCTGGCTAAATAGGGACATAAGTCTCCAGTAGGCTGCTGGGTCTGAATATTTTACCTCAAGGACTATAATGGTTTAATTCATGTCATTTCATTCAGGTCCAGGTTACACTTACAATTTACAGTGTAAATTGAAAAGGTGGGTTTTTTTTAAACTTTCTATATGACTGAATTATTTTTGTATTAAAGTTCCTTTATTTTTTTTAAGTACTGTTTAAAGTGGTGTATGCAGTGTTGTTGTAGATGTGTCATTCCCAGGATATTAGAGAGACAACTTCTGTTAGTGGGAGAGACAAGCTTTTGAGCTATACAGAGCTCTTTTTCAGAACCTGAAGCTCGAAACTTCCATCAACTGAAGTTGGTCCACTAAAAGATATTACCTCACCCACCTTGTCTCATTGAGGTTCTGTGACAGCTAGCCTCTTGGATGACACAGCAGGGACTGAAGGGACTTCCCACCCTAAAAGCAGGAGTTGCTACCTTCTGAGTTACAAAGCAAAGGCTTTGTAGAAAGGCTGTAACAACTCATATCCATATCGACACCAAGTGGGACTTGTTAGAAACACTCACCAGTGAGTTACAGTTGCATTTTAAAAATGGACAAAAGGAAAGAAATTCAAAATTAAAGCTGCTACTGTGACATTAATTGATCTCTTTTGTCTAGACATGACAGCATATATATTAAATTATTCAGTGCCCCCATCCATAACGTCTTCCTCCTTATTACAGATATGCTTAATAAATTTACCCCAAAAGAAATATCTACTAACGTAACGCACAAACTCAAAAGCAATCTCCACACATGACCTTATGTAGCCCAAAGAATGTCCCAGATTGGAATAGTTCTGTACGAGGAAGAGCATGCCAGGCTAACTCCTGCTTACAAGAGCATTTCCTTTAGCTTCAGTAGGAACATTCAGGTGAGCAAGGCAAGTAGGATTTGGCCTATAGTCAGCCTTTTTGCAAACTAGATTAATAATGCTAAGTAAACTCCAAATGTGTTAGTGAAACTAAAAGGAGACTGCAAATCTAGAAGTCCCAAATGTTGATTGCTTATCCAGCATTGTGCAGATGTCACTGTAAGTGCATTACCAAGTCACCCACATACCAACAGCTTTCACAAAGGTATTTGTGAGTTCCTTTTAGAGCATACATATCAGATTCAAGAGACCCATTTAAAACTGCTAAGTGCTTTTTCAGTCTATGGGCTATGTGCACTTTGTACATGTGATGTCACTTGGAGTCCTTTGCATCGAAAAGTAGTGGTTGTCTCACTTATGCTAGTAAACTCCCCAATAACTGTCAGTAATTTCAAAACCAACCTTGTCTTATCAGACCTCTGGCTTCTAGGGTAGAAGAACATCTCAATTTACCTCAATTTAAAATGTTCTAGATGAGCATCAGAAGTTCAGCAAGTCAGAATCTGTGATTCCTTTTCAGCACTGTTTTGAATTAATTAAACTGAAGCAGAAGTAGTCCAGCAGGCCAAGGACTGGAGATCAGCTCTTCAGCAGCTCATTGCTAACTTCACTGAACTCCAGATGTATTAATAGAGTTTAAGGTTAGGAAGGACCATTAGATCATTTGTGATGTACAGGAGGTCACACTAGACTTTACATTTTGACTAAAGCATACCATGCAGAAAGGCATCCACTACTGATTTGAAGAGCAAGAGATGGAGAATCCACCACTTACCTTGGTAGTTTGTTCCAGTGTTTAACTGCCCACACTGCTTACAAAAAAATGTGCCTAATTTCTAACTTACCTGGCTTCAGCTTGTTCTTGTTATGCCTTTCTGTGCTAGATTTAAAGAACCTTTTAATACCTGGTATTTTCTCCCTATGAATGTACTTATACACTCATCTGTGTCTTCTTTTTGATAAACTAAACAGACATTTTCTCCAGCCTTCAAATAATTGTTTGGCTCTTTTCTGAACCTTCTCCAATTTTTCAACCTCTTTAAAAAAAATGTCAACTCTGTACACAGTTTTCTAGTATAAGGTGCACTAATGTTGTATACAGAAGTAAAATCACCTTCCTACTAGGTACTTCCCTGTTTATAAATCCAAGGATCTCATTAGGCTTTTTACCACAGCATTGAACTGGGAGCTCACAGGGAATTGTTTGGCCACTATGACCCCTAAATCCTCTTCAGAGTCACTACCTTTCAGGATCCAGTCACCGACCCTGTAGTTGTAGCCCACATTTCTTGTTCGTAGTTGTATATTTTGATACAGTCAAATGCAAAGTTATACATTTTTTAATGGGCCCAGGTTACCAAGCAATCCAGATCACTTTGTATGCCTGTCCTCTCATCATTAATATTAATTTGCCTCATCCGCACACATTACCAAGAGTTATTTTATCTTTACTTCAAGATTAATGATGAAAATGTTGAATAGTCTCCAGCTTGATACCAATCTTTTTGGAACCTAGGATGACCAGATACCAAGTGTGAAAAATTGGGGTGGGAGGTAATACAAGCCTATAAAACACATAGCCCTGAATATCAGGACTGTTCTTATCAAATTGGGACATCTGGTCACCTTAGTGCAGTGCTCCCCAAACTTTTTAATTTGTGCCCCCCCTTACCTCTGTCCATGACCTCCACCACAGAGCCAGGAGCAGGGCCACAGCTCCAAGAGGGGGGATCATGGACAGGAGTAAGGGGGTCTAGGCTGGGGCCACAGCCAGGACCTTGGGTGTGGGGCCAGCAGCCGAGGCCAGGAGCAGGGGCTAGTTTGGGGCCCTGCTACATCTTCCTGAATGTTACTCTGCACTTCCTAAAGGGGGTTATGCCCCACAAATTGAAGACTTCTGTCTTAGTGGATGGAACCCCACTAGAAACATCCTAATTCAATGGTGGGTCCTCATCTGACAACAACTTTTTTGAGATCTGTCAGTCAGCCAGTTCTTAATCCATTTAACGTGTTCCATTGGTACTATATAGAGCTATTTATTAATCAGAATGTTGTGTGGTACCCGGTCAAATGCTTTCACAAGGCTAAATATTCACAGCAGTTACATAGAAGTCCTAGGATAGATTTTGAAGTATTCATGTTCCAAGATCCCACCTTTTCTCTCTATCTACATAACTAAAATTCTGGCCCAGGCTCTCCTCTCACATTGACTACTGCAATCTCCTCCTTTCTGGTCTTGGAAAATGTCATCTTGCCTCTTAAATCCATTCAAAATGCTGCTGCAAAAATCATCTTCTTGGTTTCTTGCTTTGACCACACCCCATCACCTCCTTTCTTGTATGACTTCACTGGCTTCCTTTTTTTTCAGTTGCATTAAGATCTGACTACTTGTCTTCATTTTAAGGCCTTTTGAGTTTTAGCCCCAGTTCCCTGCCCTACCTATTAGCAGATAAAAGGTATAGAGATGTCAGCATCTTCTTTGTGAATGATGCCAGCCTTGACTGATCATTAGTCAGTTTTTCCCACATGAATCTTTCCCATTCCTCCCATGACACAAGTGAGGAGCTCATTGTAAAATCCACAGAGCCACAACACTCTCAGATTTCAAATTTCTGCTTAAAACTCACCTTTGCTGTGGTGTGTTTAAAACATCTGATATTAGCCAGCTGGGAGGGAGCAGGCATTCTGTGCCTGGTGCCTATTATGCTGGGCATAATTCTCTCACTCTTACTTTGTGTTTATTTACTGTATCCACACACTCCCTGCTCTTAAGAGGAAATATCTTTTCACTATATGGATATATTGTCTCTAGCATAGTGGGGCACTGGGCTCTGACTTGGACCTGTAGATACTACCAAATACAAATAATAATCTATTAAACTGTGTTCATATCATGGTATTCCATTGCAGCAAGAACTCCACTTCGTAAGAGTCAACCTACAGTCATAATTTGGAATTTTATTGGCTTCACTTATAACATTATGACTCTATTCTGCCATCACTTATGTGGCATGTGTGGTTCTTGTAACTTCAAGTTTTAAAAAATCCCAGTGCATGCACTGTGAAGTTTCCAAAATAATCATAATAAATTAAAATAATACATAGCTCTTATGGCACTTTTCAGCCACAGATCTCAAAGCACTTTACAAAGAAGACAAGTATTCATCTGCCGTGAAGATCTCTGCTCAGAGGCACTGCAAACCTTTTACACTTTATTTAAAAGTTAATGTAGTGCCTGTGAAAAGTGAGTTCCCCAGCCTGGGAATCTTCTATATATCTATAGAACCCCTGGGGAACTGGCAGGAGAATATGCACATCAATATACTGCACCATAAAATGCCATCTTTAATAACAGCAGCCCAGGAAGGAGAAGAATAAGTACTTCACTTTCCATTAATATTTAATCTTGAACTTCTTTCAATTGCAGCTAATCACAAATGTGGTTCCTGTGATGCAATAGGTAAAGACATCCACCCCCTGGGGACTTGGCTAAATCTGCTGACTCATTTAATGTATGGTGTAGAATAGATATCACAATTTTCAGATGCTACCAATTTTAGTTTTATTCAGGAGCTGGATTTGTGCCACTGACCAAGAGCAAACAAGCTCTATATCCCATTGCTAATTCCCTGAGCCATGTGGAGCACTATAGTTAAACAGCTGGCTAGCAATTTAAAACTGACTTTGGAAAGAAGGCAGATGGGCACAGGCTTGCAAATAATGTGGTTTCATGAAGATAAGAGAATAGTGTGTAATAGTAGTGCTCTCCAATTGTGCAAGACAATTTTGGCAGTTAACTTCTCCTAGAAATGGAAAAATTCCTCAGTGATTGATTGTACATGTTTCCTTCAACGTTTTAGGATAAAATGTCAAAATAGCCAGTAATGTTGGTGCTTCCAACTTGTTGAATAGTGAAAAATAAACCTAGTTAGGTTCAAATTAAGAGTCAAGGGGTTTTGCTCTTAATGGAACTACCTGAAGTAGATAACTCAATAACATGAGTTAAAGTGAAATGCAATTTATTCGGATTATTCATATTGTATTCCAAATAACCCAGGTGTAACTACTTATAAGGTTTCAGATTTTCTATGCTCAGATTAACTCCATGGCTAATTAGATTTCCAAAACTTAGTTTCTCCCTAAGAGTTTGTATTTTTTGGTCCTGTCACAGGGTTCGGTAGGCAATCCAGACCACTGAGGGGTTGAGTCACCACCTGCTCTGCAACCCAGTGTGCTGCAAATGCCTTGGTACTGTAACTCCCTGCCTGGAACATTCCCAGACAGCAACAAGCATGCAGGGCACCTGAATGTCTGTGTGCTATGCAGTCAGTCCTGGTTCAGCAGCTGAACTGCAGCAGTCTGTCTACAGCCCCATAGCCCCAAACTGGCTTCCACCAGACTTGGTTACGACTTAGCAAGGTGACCCTAACATACTCCCAGTCCAAAGTTTCCCCAAAATCATGTGCTTTAGAATGTCAAGCCCTCTCCTGAACAGTTCAGTGAGATAATAAGGTGCATTTATTCCTCTAAAGACACACAAGCACATCACAGCTTATTAATTTAACTGGGGTAAATATACCCTTCCCATCAAACACAGCACTGACTTGGTTTATAGTAAAAATAAAACAAATTTATTAATAATAGAGCACAGGTTAAGTGATGCCAAGTAAAAAAGCAATAATTAGAAAGGGTTACAAGCAAATAAAAGTGAAAACTTAATCTAGCAAGGTACAGGCTTTGTTCAAGATGGTTCTTCTCACCAATCTTCCTTCTTTTCAGCAATGGCTGACTCTCCTTCTGTCAGGACTTCCAAAAGAAGCACAAGGGGCTGGCTTCCCTTGTCTTCCTGAGTGAAAGATCTTTGCTTAAGCTGTTTTCTCATCTGCATTCAGTTTCCAGAGACTTCAACTCTCACCCCTTGGTTGAAGAACCCATCTTTTTCAGCTTGCAAGAGATCTGGACTCTTGTGTCTACCTAAATGTTTGCAAGATATTTGTTGTAAAATAAAACCCAGACCGGGGAGTCAATTATTTTTTATCAAAGTCCAAATGTCTTGGTCGAGGTATAGACAAGGCCCAGTTACTAGAGAAAATAATAATAAATGATAAGTAAATAAAAAGATTTTGGGGTCCATTCAAAAGTGTCTGGCAGTACGGACTTGGCCTGCAGTCTGCCTCTTGACTACCCCTGATGCAGACCAAACTTCTCTCACCTGCTGGGTACAGATGCCATACTGTCTACTCCCTCACTTGTTAGCTTGATTGTCTCTGCCTGAAGACTGGGCTGGTCAGAGAACAAATACACATTCCTTTTTCTAAAGCAGACTGCTTATGCATATCTTGCCAAACACATTTTAAGAATATAATTATAGTGCATATGTGTAACTTTGTCCGTGTCTTGTGTATACTTAATACAATAATATTAATTATCAGTGAGTTTAGTTTTCCAATGATATCTTACATGACACCTAATTAGATGGCATACACTGAATTGGTCAGGCCAGCTGAGACACATTACCTGATACCAGTGAGCTCTTTGCTCTTCGGCACTGGGATGCTCTTAGGCTCATACCTCCCCCACCTTATAAAGTTGCAGGAGGGTTAACCACTGGCTAACTTGTGGAACCAGGTCAGAGCCCTCTTTCCTGAATAGGGTATCCACCAACATATTTTTTCCCCTTTATATCGAAGAAACCTATTTTGTCATCTTTGACTGTTCATGGTCTCCAGGACATATCAGAGTGCCCATAGTTTCTATCGAGTTGTTACAAATATTTCAAAGTGACATTAATGACCAGTGTGGTGTTAGATTACAGATGATATTTTAGGTATCACCTTTTAAATAAATGACACCAGTGTGTGAGGTGTAGTGACTGTGTCAGGCTGCGCAAGAGTTGCTGGCACGGTGGTGAATCACAAATGGGCCTGTGTGTCACAGGGTCTGAAACTGGTAACTGGTTTTGATATAGAGTACTTGTGGCACCTTAGAGACTAACAAATTTTGTGTAGCTCACAAAAGCTTATGCTCAAATAAATTTGTTAGTCTGTAAGGTGCCACAAGTATTCCTTTTCTTTTTGCGAATACAGACTAACATGGCTGCTACTCTGAAACCTGGTTTTGATATGTTCTTTTAAAAAATTCTTTACGGTAAATTGTGGCTTTTAAATTGGTAATAGAATGCCATTATCTAGGTAGCGTTATGAGTATACAATTTCACTATACATTCTTTGTTTATACAGTCTATTTCTTTAAGAAAACAAATCAGGCCTGTACTGGATACCAAAGGTCCCATTTTTTCGAGATTCTGAGGCTGCAGAAATTTCCATACGATTTTTCTGCTGCCAGAGAATTAGGGAGCTGCTGCAGAATGTCTTTCTTTCCCTCTGTGTTTTTCATGAGATACTCTAGTCAAAATACCATTTTCCTTCCATGTGTATTTGCTTTGTCCTTAACCCAGGATACCAGGGACTTGTTTAGAATTTATTAAATTAACAAACACATCATTCAAATAGCAGTGGCAGAAATGTGTGTGCTTGTTTGGACTCTTCAACCAAGTAAGAAGAACCATGTGTCTGGAGCACTTAATTATTTTTGTTGCCAACAATATTCAGAATGACAATATTCTCCTTTGAAGATCAATGTGGGTAGTATTAGTTATTTGGATATATAATATGCTCCCATCCCAGTCCCTTGGTGTCTATACATGTCAGTTATCTAAACGTACATATAAAAATTAAACCCAATGTTGGCTTTTCAAGCACTTTCAACCCTTCATAAATACAAATCAAATCCCTCCTCTCTAACATTAGTTTACAGGTACCCAACCCCTCTCTCTTGGAAAAAGCCTGCCAAAATGGATAGGCCTTGCAGCATGCCCTAAAAGTCAACACATTTGTGTTCTGCTCAACCAAGCTCTACTAAACAGTCAAAGGCCTTCCACTGAAAATACTCAGCCTCTATCTCCTCCAGCCATAACCAGAGTCTGTGGGTTTAAGCATCCCAGATGCTCTCACCTAATAGGGTACAACTCCATGTAACTGATCCAGCTTTCACTGATTGCAATGGAAAGACTCCCCTTGATGTGACTGTAGCAGGACCAGGCTGAATAAGAGGGATGGTCTCTAAGGGTATGTCTAGGCTGCAATCCCCTCTCCACCCTTCAAAACAGTAAGTCTCAGAGCCTTGGTGTGTAGACGCACACTTGTGCTGTGGTACTAAAAATAGCATATAGACTGTACCACTTGGGCTGGAGCTCAGGCTCTGACACTCAGTGGGGGGAAGTGGTCTCAGAGCCCAAGCAGCAATGTCTACATGGCTATTTTTAAGTACTGTAGCACGAGCCTGAATCTGTAGGCCTGGTCTCTGAGACTTGCTGCCATGGGGTTATTTTTTTTCAGTATAGACATACTCCAAAACACAGTCCTAGTAGAGGGTAAGAATCTCTGATCTATGTCAATCACAGACCTTTTTGAAACTGACTGGTGTGCTAGTCACCTTCCATTCAATAAGGTAACAATGAATTGCCCCTTTGTACAGTGATAACTGGAAAAGTGGAAACTACCTCCCAAGGACTAGACCACATGCAAGGCCTGGGCATAGGCTGACTCATGTGGACCAAGAGGCCGCCTTGGGGACTGATAACAAATGCAGAGGCTGGGGATTAATCGATGGAATCATCTGTCTGTGCTAGCCAGCTACGAGACAGAAAAGCACTGGTAGCCAGGCTTTCGCAGAAAACAGAGAGACTGATTTTGGGCCAGAGTGCTGGCTGGAAAGGCAGGCTTAGAAGTGTAAGCAAGGAAACTGTCTCCTGCTGTTTGATTCCTACTGTGTTCAAGGAAACAATGCTTTCAATGCTCTCTGTAAACAATCAGGTTTGCATACAAGAAATACCTTACGCAGTGATGAGCTGCCAAAATCTTAACAACGGGTTCCCTCCTCACCCCACGAGGGGGTCGTTGCCCACCCCTGCCCCCCGGGTCTCCTGCCCCATCCAACCCCCCCGCGTTCCTGGATGCCCCCCCCAGGACCCCTGCCCCATCCCCCCCCTCCCGTGTCCCCTGACTGCCCCCAGAACCAGGCAGGAGGGTCTCGTGGGCCACCGTAGTGGGTGCCCACCCCACCCCTAACAGCCAGAGGCACCTGCTGGAGGGCGAGGTGGAGAGTCCCAGCGGTGCTTACCTGGGGCAGCTCCCAGGAAGCATCTGGCAGGTCCCTCTGGCTCCTAGAGGCCGGGAAGCTTAGCTGGGGGGGAGCAGGGGGAGCAGCTGCTCCCCCAACTGATCACATGAAAAGTGGCGCCTTAGGCAGCGGTGAGCTGGAGCCGGTTCGCACTGGTTTGCTAGAACCGGTTGTTAAATTTAGAAGCCCTTTTAGAACCGGTTGTTCCGCAAGGGACAACCGGTTCTAAAAGGGCTTTTAAATTTAACCGGCCAAAAGTGGCACCTTAGGCGCTGACTCCATGGGTGCTCCAGGGCTGGAGCACCCACGGGGAAAATTTGGTGGGTACAGAGCACCCACCGGCAGCTCCCCGCCCCGCGCCTGGCCCCAGCTCACCTCCACTCCGCCTCCGCCTCCTCCCCTGAACGCGCCGCCCCGCTCTGCTTCTCCGCCCCCGCACCCCCCTGGCTTCCCGCGAATCAGCTGTTCAAGCGGGAAGCTGGGGAGGGCTGAGACGCAAGCCGCGGCTTCCCGCTCAGGCCCAGGGAGGCAGAGCAGAGGTGAGCTCGGGGGGGGGGGGGGGTGCGAGGAGGGCTGCCCGCGCCGCAGCAGGTAACCCAGGAAGGGGGAGGGCACGCAGGGGAACCATTCCCCACCCCAGCTCACCTCCGCCACCCTCGGCCTGAGCGGGAAGCCACAGCCTGCTTCTCAGTCCTCCCCAGCTGCCTGCCGAACAGCTGATTCGCGGGAAGCCAGGGGGGCGTGGAGAAGCAGAGTGGGGCGGCGCGTTCAGGGGAGGAGGCGGAGGTGGAGCGGAGGTGAGCTGGGGCCAGGCGTGGGGCGGGGAGCTGCCGGTGGGTGCTCTGCATCCACCAAATTTTCCCCGTGGGTGCTCCAGCCCCGGAGCACCCAGGGTGTCGGCGCCTAAGGCCAGTGATGAGCTGCCAAAATCTTAACAACGGGTTCCCTCCTCACCTCACGAGGGCGTCGTTGCCCACCCCCACCCACGGGAAGCTGGGGAGGACTGAGAAGCAGGCTGCGGCTTCCCGCTCAGGCCAAGGGTGGTGGAGGTGAGCTGGGGCGGGGAGCGGTTTCCCTGTGTGCCCCCACCCAGGGTTACCTGCTGTGGCGCGGGCGGCCTTCCTCGCGTCTCCTTCCCTCCTGCCCGAGCTCACCTCCGCTCTGTCTCCCTGGGCCTGAGCAGGAAGCCGCGGCTTGCTTCTCAGCCCTCCCTGGCTTCCTGTGCGAACAGTTGATTCGCGGGAAGCCAGGGGGTGGGGGGCAGAGAAGCAGAGCGGGGTGGCGCGTTCAGGGGAGGAGGCGGACATGGAGTGGAGGTGAGCTGGGGCTGGGGGTGGGGCAGGGAGCTGCCGGTGGATGCTCTGCACCCACCAAATTTTCCCCTTGGGTGCTCCAGGGCTGGAGCACCCGTGGAGTCGGCGGTTAAGGTGCCACTTTTGGCCGGTTAAAGTTAGAAGCCCTTTTAGAACCGGTTGTCACTCGTGGAACAACCGGTTCTAAAAGGGCTTCTAAATTTAACAATCGGTTCTAGCGAACTGGTGCGAACCAGCTCCAGCTCACCACTGACCTTACACAATATCAGCGTTGTCTCCTAACTGAAACAAGGCCTCAAATATTGGCTAACTGATCAGGCCAGAAGGGGTAACAATACACTCTAAAGGGATTAAATGTCCAATACCGAGCCCTTGTTTTTCCTTGTCAGAGGTACACATTCATGTTTTGGTCCCTGTGAATAGTGATGGTCTGGCTTGGCAATGGGTAGGGGAAAATGAGGATGCCAAACATAACTCAAAGTTGAACTAACAATGAATACACACACACACACACACACAAATGCAGGTAAATATGGGTCTAGTTTAGATTGTAAGGCAACAAGCAACAGGCTCAGATCTAAGCAACAGGCTCAAATCTTAAAATGAGGCAGAAATTGAAACCTTGTTCATCCAACCAGCACCAGTATTTGGTTTGGAAGCTTCAAGGGGCTGGTTCATTAGAGTCTGCATAGCTGCTGCATGCCTTGATAACCATAGCTCTCGGCAGTCAAGCTGTCTCTGGAGTTACTTATTTCTCCCCTTACAATTGCTCAGTAATTCTGTATTCTTTAAAATGGAAATCTTGCCAGAGATAAAAGGATTAGCAAGCATCTGATGATTATTTTGGGGCAGTTCAAATAGAGATCCATGATAGTTCTAGAGCTGTTGATTCCCAAAGAATGTGTACTTTCATTAATTTAAAATCCCATAGAAGAAGTAATTTGAAATACTGCATTCTCACTACATGGCCACATTTGAAATCTCAAAGTGATTGTTATTCCCCTAATAACTAGAGAGTAAAAATATTCTTAGGAGAAGATCAAGTTTTTTTCAGGATCTGTTGCATATAAAAGGATGCCATCTAAGCGTGAGCCCTGTGGCCTGAAGCTCTTGAGGAAAAGCAGCTCTCTGCTCCTAGCTGGAAGAAATTTCACAGAATGACTTCATCTGCATGAGCTATTTACCCAGAAATACAGATGGACAGAAGCTCCAGAGGCTAAATGGGGAAAGTGCGGCACAGAAGGAACATCATTTCCATAAACTGTCTACCCAGAATTTCTCCAGTGACCTGTGGGGGTCGCTATAATCGTATATCAACTCAGGATTCGTTGGGAAGCAGAAAGTGAACTGAGAGAAATCACAATAGCTTTACCCATATGGCAAAGTCTGTCTGTTATACATTAATAGTTCCCCTTCACTTATTCTGTGCTGGTGGGAGCACTCTTCAATGGGAGACAATGCTGGAGTGCAACTCAAAGGCAGGTCTCAGCTGAAGCACAGAGGACAGCAGCAGAGCAGAGTGAACTCTGGTGAGAACCATCCTACCCAACTACTAAATAAAGCTAAAATCACTATAGCTGGGTTAGCTGGTGGAGCCTCAGGATAGGACCAGGCAGCATTTCCCAACGGGCTGAAGGCAGGCCTATGCACATGCACCTTTGGATTCAGGGATTGTGTTACCCACTGACAGGAAATGGAGGAAGTAACCAGGGAGACAGCCATTTTAGACTTGATTCTGAACAACAGGGAGGAATTGGTTAAGAATCTGAAAGTGAAAGGCAGCTTTTGTGGCAGTGATCATGAAATGATAGATTTCATTATTCTAATGAAAGGAAGGAGTGAAAGCAGCAGAATAAGGAAAATGGACTTCAAAAAAGCAAACTTCAACAAAATTAGATTTTCTTTTCCATGAGAACTTACCCACCAGTTCTCTAAGGGATTTAGGGGAGCGGGCAGTTTCTCAGGAAACAGTATTAAATGCACAACTACCAACTATGCTGATGTGAAGGAAAGATAGGAGGAACAGTAAGAGTCAGTATGGGTCCATCAGGCAGAACCTGAAATCAGAAAGAAATCTTATAAAAAGTGGACATATGGATGAATTGCTAAGGAGTATAAAAGAATACCACAAGCTGGGGGATATGGGATAAAAATGGAAAGGCTAAGGCACAAAATGAGTTAAACTATCAAGGGCTATAAAAGACAACAAAAAAGAGGTTCTTTTATTAGGGGCAAAATATTTATATTATTAGCAAAAGATAGATCAAGAAAACAGTGAATTCTTCTTAGTGATGATGGAGAACTAATGACGTCTGGAAGGCTGAAGTGTTTATCTATTTTGATTCAGTCCCCACTAAAAACGGTTAATGGTGAACAGATACTCACAATTAATATCAACAACAAGAGGGAAGGAAAGCAAGCTAAAATAGGGAAAGAACAGGCTAAAGACTATTTTGATAAGTTAGATGTATTCAATTCTGCAGGACCTGATGAAACTGGACCTGATGAAATTCATCCTAGGGTACTTAAGGAACTAGCAAAAGCAATCTTGGAATGATCAGCAATTTTATTTTTAAGAACTCCTGGAGGACAGGTAAAGTCCCAGAGGACTGGAGAAGGGCAAGCCAAATATCAGGGGGAAAAAAATGATCCAAGGAATTATAGACCAGTCAGCCTTACTTTGATAAACAATCAATTTGTAAGCACCTAGACGATAAAAGGCTTATAAGAAACAGGCAGCATGGATTTGTCAAGATCCAATCATACCAAACCAACCTAATTTCTTTCTTTGACAGGGTTATTGGCCTGGTGAACAAAGGGAAGCAGTAGAAGTGATATATCTTGATTTTAATAAGGATTTGTCTCAAATGACATTCTTATAAACAAACTAGAGAAATGTGGTCTAGATAAAATTGATATAAAGTGTGTGCACAACTGGTTGAAAAACCATACTCAAAGAGTAGTTATCAATGGTTTTCTGTCAAATTGGCTGGGCACATCTAGTGGGGTTGCACAGGGGTCAGTCCTGGGTCTAGTACTATTTGATATTTTATTAGTGGTTTGGATAATGGTATGGAGAGTATACTTATAAAATTTGTGGATTTCAACAAGCTGGGAGGGATTTTAATCATTTTGGAGGACAGGATTACAATTCAAAATGAGTTTGAGAAATTGGAGAATTGGTCTGAAATAAAGAAGATGAATTCAATAAAGACAAGTACAAAGTGCTTCAGTTAGGAAGGAAAACCCAAATGTACAACTGCAAAATGGGGAATAACTGACAAGGTGGTTGGACTGCTGAAAAGGATCTGGAAGATATAGTGGATTACAAATTAAATGAGTCAACAATGTGATGCAGTTGCAAAAAAGGCTTATATTCTGCGGTGTATTAACAGGAATGTTGTATGTAAAACAAGAGAGGTAATTGTCCCACTCTACCTGGTACTGGTGTCCAATTCTGGGTACCACACTTTAGGAAAGATGTGGATAAATTGGAGATAGTCCAGATTTGACTGGAGGAGAGCAACAAAAATGATAAGTTTAGACAGCCTGACATATATGAGGAAAGCTTAAAAAAATTGGGCATGTTTAGTCTTGAGAAAAGAAGATTGAAGGGGGTCCTGATAAGTCTTCAGATATGTTAAGGGCTGTTTTAAAGGGGATACTGATCAATTGTTTTCCATGTCCACTGAACAAGAAGTAATGGTCTTAATCTGCAGCAAGGGAGATTTATTTTTTCCTGATATCTAACCTTTCTAACTAAAAGGGTATTTAAGCTCTGGAATAGGCTTCCAAGGGAGGTTGTGCAATCCCCATCATTGGAGGTGTTTAAGAACAGGTTGGAGAAATACCTGTCAAGGATAGGCTAGGTTTACTTAGTTCTCCCTCAGTGCAGGGGCATGGATTGGATGACTTATCAAAGTCCATTTGAGCTCTACATTTCTATGATTCCATGACACTAAATTAGAATGGGTTTTAGTGGATGGGTAGAGGTGACTATTTGCCTATTGGACATGCTCACTGGTGAGTGGGGAACCAAGTTAGTGGATTGTGGCCAAAGTTCCATGCAGGAGTGTTTTTGCTTATCCTTCGTTTAGCTATATCAATGCTGTGCTCCCTTTTCCATAAATGAAGTGTCCTTTTTTCATACATGGACTCAGTACTTGTGAGTGGGGAAGTATTATCTATCAAGGGTTCCCAGGGCAGGTATTTAATGACCCCAGAAATTCTGTGTCTGTTCTCAAGCCAGTGACCGTGCATGCCCATACATACACACACTGTGACCCAAGAACCCCTTAATGCCAATAGCAAGGGGATTACAGGACTATCCTGATTCTGGTATGTACATTTTGCTTCACCAAAGAATATCACCTGAAGCCTTAAGTGAAAGTTGGGTCACAGTGGTCATTAACATCATGGGGCTATATATATATATGAATACTGTGTGTGTGTGTGTGTTCTGAAAATATGTTTTAAAAGTCTCTATCAAGGTATTAGTCACTAGCACAGGTGAAAAATGGGTTTTCCTCCATACGGGAGGTAAGAAACGTATCTGTCTGTTATGAAGTAACAGAATGGATGTCCATTTACATACAAAGTAAATGTTTACAATGAGATGTAAAGTCAACAGGGAAGCAGCACATAGGAAAATCAAGCCATAGGTGATTATCCAGTGTCTCAGTATGGACAACTAACTTTGGGGGTATATATAGAAGGCAGAGAAGACCCGCCCCACCCACGTAGGACATAAACAAACTGTGTGTTCCCATTAATGAAAATGGGATCTCAGCCAGCCGGGGCTGAAAACACTGGAAAGGATTCTGGGTGAGAAAAACTTATTGAGACAGGAGATTAAGTTAAATTTTGTCTCTAGAAAGTGTGTTATGATTTTGTTTTATATGTAACAATTTGTTTCCAATATCCCTCCTCACTATCTCTTGAATCTCCCTAGTCTTTGATAATAAATGTATTCTTGTTTTAACTATACCTGTGTTGTGGTGTGAAGCAAAGTGCTGGTCCTGAACTGAATCTTACAAGCTGATGCCTATACTTTTCCTTTGGGAACAAGAAGCCTGGTAATTCTGAGAGTAGCCAGTGTCAGAGGCTGGTTATCATATGGAATACTTCAAAGGGACTCGGGGACTAGTGCACACCTATTGTTAAACTGCAAGGCAACGTAATGGCTGGCATAGCCCAGAGAAGAGTGCTTGAGTGGATAACGGGTGGATGGTGTCAGGGAGCTGACACCTAGCTAAGCACAAGTGAGACTCCCTTATGCTGGAGGTATATTCTGTTAAGCTCCTCCATCTCAATCCCCTATTCCCTGTCCCAACATGTCTTTCCCTGGCATGGGCCTATTTAGTGTCCTTTTCTGCCACCAGTTTCTCATCTGTCAAAAAACACAACTGTATATTCAGAAGGGATTTCATGGAGACTTTAAGTGGCATTAAGATGACATATACTGCTGATATTCCAGGGACTTTATATACAGTATCTGAGAGAGATTTTTATTCAGATGGATGACCACAAAGGAAAGGACATTCATTCTTCCGAGACACTATCACATGTGTAGGTATTCTCTAGCCTCCTCATTGTGACCCTTCAGTTTGCATTGTGTCGGTGAATGGGGGCTACTATGGCGTCCTTTGTAAAATACTGTTGGGAAAAAATGCCTTTGTGTATAACTAGTATTTAGACTACATCTCTTTTTGTTGCTATTTCGTGTGAGGATTTCCCATTTGAATTTCTCTTTGGGAATACCTCACCCCCTTTTAACATTCACATTATGTTATGGGCAAGGGAGGTTTCATAAATGTAAAAGGCTTCTAAACTAAATGATAGAGAATGGTGTCCTCATAAAGAGGCTCTTCTGTTAATAAGGAGGAAGATTTCTGCATGAATCACCACAATTAATTTCCTCCAATAAAGACTTCTTACCCAGTGGAGAAGAAAGGTAAGTCATTTTTTGGCTCATATTCATCAATTACCTGTTGCTATTTGCCACACCATTTACTCTGCACTTAAAAGCAATTAGTGTTTTTGCGGAAGCTAATGCAAAGTATTTTTAAAGCATCTTTCATCTGAGGCACTCAAACCTGTCTCCAAGACTGGGTAGGTGTTATCCCTATTTTACAGACTGGTAAATATGAAGCAAAGAAGCAAGTTGTCACATAATAGTGGTGGAGGGATAGAACCCCAGTCTTCCAACTCCCAGTTGTAATCCTGCATTAAAGTACCACCTGGGTGTATGTACTTGTGTTGTAGGGAAAAGACAGGAAGAGGGAGGAAAAAATCACACTAAACAAAGTGAAATTTGAGATCTGCTTAGAGATGGACTAGCCTGATTCTAGTCTCACTTACATGGGTGCGATTGACTTCTCTGGAAATTGCACTACAAATGGGCCAAAGCTCAGGGACAAAGAGCCCTGGCAACTCCCAATAGGCTTGATCACTGAAGTCAGCAGGAGTTTGACATCATTAACTTCAATGGAAGAAGCCCATTCAAATTTCATGTTAAGTTAGAGGACAATTTGGGTCCATATTTTTTAGTAGAGACCAATCAGATTGTCATGGAAGTCGTCGGAAGTTTTGTCAGGATCAGATCTTAAGGAGCTCTTAACTTTCTGGCCATTAAAAAAAATACTTAAATAGTTTATTGGAAAAATTAAGTGTTTATTCTATACAGCTTCTTCACATCACTATAACAGCTGAGTATCTTTCAACACTGCATTAGTCAACATGACTCATGTCTGTCACATGGTGTTTTTTCTCTCTGTCTCCCTCCCTCGAGCACGTGTGCTCACTCTCTCTGTCACACTCTCTCCTGGGGGACACTGTTTTTGTGCAGTGTGGGGTTTTGTTCTGGTAGTTTTTTTTTATTAACTATGATAAATTATATGAGCGCTGTGTCATATATTTATATTAGCGAAGGCAAGGTCAAAGAAGCACACCTTGAACTTGGAGTGAAAGATGGTGAAGTTTGTGGTAGTTCTTAGTTCTGGTGGGAGTTTGTTCCACAGTCTTGGATAGTCCCCACACCTTTCCTCCCTTGCTCCCCAAAGCTCTTTCTCCTGCGCATGAGCTAGTTTCCTGAGGGCTCATGGCTTTCCAACCAGAGAAGTTCTGGTGATGGGACAGCCCTAAATATTCATAGGGAGCATGGGGGTAGAGAGCAAAATTCAGTGTAGACTACTTTCTTAGTCACCTGGGAATAGACATCTATTCTCCTCTGATAAGTATTTCCCAGAGATGACTGGCACATTGCATGTTACTAAGTTGCTAAAGTAATGTTGCAATTAACATTGCATGTTAATAAGTTAATAGAGTGGAATGTACATTTTAGTAACTTTAAAAAAGGACTAAAGAAGTGTTTCCAAATCTGCCCACTATTTGTACATTAGTATGTCATCTCGAAAAAGCACTCCATGATGGCCTAACTTTGCTTTCAATGAAGTCAACGTAAAACATCTTGACTTCAGTGAGAGCAGAGTTCAGCCAGTAATGAGCGATCTGTAAACTCCAACCCAAGAAATATATTTATAAAATATCTTTCACTTATTATATGTTTGTACAATGAGGCCCAATCTGGCTGTGGCCTTTAGGTGCAACTGCAACATAAATATTAATAAATAAATAAAACTCTGGTTTGCTGTAATGTCTAATCTTATAATGGCAGATGAAATTTGACCTGCAAGTACAGATTTTTTAAAATATAAAAATGATGGGTTAGATGCAAAGCAGCGGCAACACATTTGGAATCTAGCCCTAAATTGAGATAAAAAAAGAAATCCTGTTTTCTCCCTTCATGTCTGTGGACTCTGTCTCCATTTTCTCTCTAAAACTTTATCCAAAACTTGAACTGAACCCAGTTTTTTAATCTTAGCCTTTAGCTTAGTATTGATTTTTGTGTGCTTCTGCTCTTCCTGATTGCAGGTGAGACCATAAATGGAAATGCTGAGAAACTGTTCTGGCACTAATTTCCTGTTTAACTGGAAATCTCACAAGACAATTTGTTCTCATCAAATCAGATTTATGGCTCAAATTTTCAGATACCCAAATTAAACTTCTTATAAGTCTCTAGGCAAAGTTGTGTGGTCCCTGCTCAGGCAAAACTCCAATTAAAATCAATCCTGAGGGATACTGAGCACTCAAAACTCCCAGGAGCCCTAGGAGCTCAACAAGGGCTCAGAATCTCTCAGGATCTGACCTATTAGATGTTCTCTGAATGGTGCTAAACAATTTGATTGCAAATGAACATCCAAACAACTGTGCTCAAATCCAAATGAAACCCAAACACTGACCTCATTCTCATATGGTAGTGGTGTAAATTAGTGATACTCAAGTGAAATCAATGGTTTAGAGGCGAAAAAGAGCCTGAGTCTTTTGAGTATCACAATGATTAATTAAAATACACAGCAAATACATGAATGTCAAAGCACGCATGCTTCCTGAAGGCAAAAGATACAAAGCACTTTAAGGATAATTTAAACCAAAATGTTCTTATTGTAAAAAGCCGTTTTTTAAAACAAAATGTTTCTTATCCCATTTACTTTATTTGGAAAAAAATCTCATGGACAGAAGTTTTAGGTTAAACTTCAGACATTGTATATTTTGTTAACAGAATTATACAGTTAACTGTGTCTGCCTTATCAGTATTATTATGTATTAATAATTATATTATCATATGAGTTCTGAAACATTTTTGGTTTGAATTACTGCTTCTATGAAGAGTTACTTCTGCCTCTTTCCTCCATTAGCTTTTATCTCTGTTTTCCACAGAAAAATTTCCACAGAATTAGGTCAAATTCTACTAATGATCATGTATCTAGAACTGCTACCCAGTCAGAATTAGTTCACTTTGAGAATGTTCCATATTTTATAATTAAGAAGTGGCGTACAGGGAGAGGTCCTCAGAGGAGAACTTCCCCTGGCAGATTATTTTACTTCTGCAAATCACAGCAGAAGTTAAGCAGAGTGAAAAGGGCATGCCTCTGATGCCAATAACTGAACAGGACAGTTGTGTGTTTTGCACCATTATCTTCAGTAAAAATGTATCTATTTTTCATTTGGATTCATCTGTGAAGCAACTTATTTGGAGCTCAACATGGTCACTTAGAAAACTTTTTCAGCTATACTTCAGTATTTCATGACTATGGTAAAGCACTGTACTTGTGGCTGCACCATCAGACCATTCAGAAAATGAAGTTAGCTCAAAATGCTGCAGCCAGTTAAGCAACTTTTTCTGTTTTGTTTTGTTTTAAATTAAGCACAGACAATCAGTGCTCTTTGAGTCAGAACTTGAGTTTGGCTGCCTAGGGGCTTTTGGGTGGAATTCAAATGATTGGTTTTGGCCTTTTAAGTCCCTAACAACCAGAGGGCCACAGCCCTTAGCTGGCCTCCCGAGCTTGGCCTTGCTCAACTACAGCTGTCAGGACCAGAGAAAAGGAATTAGTCACCAGCCCTTACCTCTTGTGAGCAGGTCACGTGGAGGGAACAGACAAGGGGTGAGAAGTCTTTGTTCTGTCCCTTACCTCCCATACAGACAATCACTGCTCATAATAGCTGGGTTTGAAATGGTGAGTCATCTGCTCTACAAAAATGGGTGAAGTAGCTTATTACTGAACAAAGGGGACTGGGAGAGAAATTGTGACCTGTGAGTTATCTACTCTGCGCCTGGGGTAGTGCAGCTGTGTCTCTTTCATTTTGTTTTCATGAGGTTCCATTAACTAATTATTGGAACACATGACAAGGTTTGTTTTCTTACATGTTATTTTATTTGATTAATAAAGGGGTGATTTATCATTCAACATTTGCATTATTCACAGAGGATTTTAGAGAGGTAGGATATAGCTCGTCCCAGTATTACTGGGACCCAGTGGGGCTGAACGCAACAACTGGCACCTCCTGTGGTGTTGGTTTTCTCTCTTTTTGGAGCATAGAATCAGGTCATTCATTAATTACTTTTATTTCATCAACTGTGCTCTGAAAATTTCTGTTTCAATGTTATTCATTGATTGGCTCCATAGTTCAGGGGTGAACATACTGGTCTCGTAAATTGGTGGTTGTGAGCTCAAATCTCACTGAGGCCTAGTCTTTTATTTTAGCACACCTGGCTCTGGCCACTATCAGAAGACAGGACACTGGGCTAGATGGACCTTTGGTCTGACCCAGTAGGGCCGTTCTTATGACTGATGGGAAAATACTTCTATTTTCTATGGTTTTGTTCTTGAAACTTGGTACAGAAAAAGATTGAAGCGGCTCACCTTACTCTGTTATATTATTTTGTAGTATTCTTATAGCATTAGCTTATCTATTTTGGATTTCAGCATCTCAAAATGCAGAAATTAACAGTTACTTTTCTGTCTCTTTCTATTCCATGTTCATCAAGTGTTGGCTGAAGTTTCTTTAAATGGAACAACAGATGCTCCTGATTCTGCATAGTAGTGGCTCCCACCCACTTCAGTAGGAATCTCACTTGGAAGGGGATAGTTAGCACCACCCCATATCTGGCCTAAATGCAGCTGTTTGTATTTTTTAAGACATTGTGATCTGTAACATAAAGCCATGGATGATCTCAAATTCATGCTGACTGTAGAAAACAGAGAACATTGTTTCTGTAAAGAAATATGTACAATTAGCTAATTGTCATACCTTTTCCTTTATAGGCACTAACATTTGTGAATTTGCATCCATCTTGATTTCATTTGTTGACAAAGCTCATCTTTAATAGTGAAAGCTTTAAATTCTCCAAAGAATTTTTTACACCAGGTAAAGTGACTCATTAATCACTCAGGCCTGTCTTGCTCTTTCACTTCCAGCCCAGAGTCTGGTATGGTGTGTAGGTGTGTTTCCTTGGGAGGGGACCCTGGGGGAAAACATGCACTAAAGAAGCAAAAAGAGGAACTACACAAAAATGAGGAAGCTAGTTAATTGGAAATTTTGAAAAGCCGCAGTTACCAGAGCGAAATACCTGCAAGCTGGATGGTGACTACTTAGGGGTGGTCTACACTAGGAATTTGCATTCACACCCCTGAAGGATGGAGATATACCAACCTAACCCTCACTGTAGACAATATTCCCATAATCCTAGCTAATGCCTTTTAGGGAGGTGGGTTACCTACGCCGGTGGGAGAACCCCTTCCTGTAGCATAGGTAGTGTCCACAGTAAAGTGCTATGGTGGTGCAGTTGCACCTGTACCACTGCAGAGCTTTAAGTGTAGACATACCCTTAAAAACACCATAATAGAGGCTCAAACTAAATGCATACCCCAAATTAAAAAAAAGTAAGAGGACCAAACAAAAATGCCACCATGGCTAAACAACAGATTAAAAGAGAGAGAAGCAAAAAGGCATCCTCTTAAAAAATGGAAGTCAAATCCTACTGAGGAAAATAGAAAGGCGCAGAAACTCTGGCAAGTCAAGTGTAAAAATATAATTAGACAGGCCAGAAAAGAATGTGAAGGATAACTAGCAAAAGACACAAAAACTAATAGCAATTTTTTTTAGGTACATCAGAAGCAGGAATCCTGCCAAACAGTCGGTGGGGCCACAGGATGATCAAAGTGCTAAAGAAGCACTCAAAGAAGACAAAACCATACCAGGGAAGATAATTGTTGCTCACTGCAGAGGATGTGAGGGAGATATCCACACCTAAGCCATTCTTTTTTAGGTGACAAATCTGAGGCACTGTCCCAGATTGAGGTGTCTGTTGACGAGGTTTTGAACCAATGAATACATTAAATGGTAATAAAGCACCAGGACCAGATGTTGTTCACACAAGAGTTGTGATGGAACTTAGATATGAAATGGCAAAACTCCAAACTATGGTATGTAACCTATTGCTTAAATCAGCATCTATCACCAGATGAATGGAGGATAACTAATGTAACACTGATCTTTAAAAAAAGGCTCCAGAGGCAATCCTGGTAATTACAAGCCAGGAAGTCTTATTTTAGTACCCAGAAAACTGGTTGAAACTAAGGTAAAGAACAGAATTATCAGACATATAGATGAACACAACATGTTGGGGAAGGGACAATGTGGCTTTTGTAAAGAGAAATCATGCCTCACCAATTTATTAAAATTCTTTAAAGGTGCCAACAACTATGTGGACAAGTTTCAGAGGGGTAGCCGTGTTAGTCTGTATCAGCAAGAACAATGAGGAGTCCTTAGAGACTAATACATTTATTTGGACATAAGCTTTTGTGGGCTAAAACCCACTTCATCAAATGCATGGAGTGAAAAATACAGTAGGCAGTATATATATTACAGTACATGAAAAGATGGGAGTTGCCTTACCAACTGGGGGGTCAGTGCTAAGAAGGCCAATTCAATCAAGGTGGAAGTGGCCTATTCCCAACAGTTGACAAGAAGGGGTGAATATCAACAGAAGGAAATTACTTTTTGTAGTGCTAACAAGGCCAATGTAATCAGGGTGGATGTCACCCATTCCCAACAGTTGACAAGAAGATTGTTAGTATCAACAGAGGGAAAATTACTTCTTGTAGTGACCCAGCCACTCCTAGTCTTTATTCAGGCCTAATTTGATGGTGTCCAGTTTGCAAATTAATTCCGGTTCTGCAGTTTCTCACTGAAGTCTGTTTTTGAAGTTTTTTTTGTCAAAGAATGGCCACTTTTAAGTCTGTTATTGAGTGTCCAGGGAGATTGAAGTGCTCTCCGACTGGTTTTTGAATGTTACAATTCTTGAATTTGTGTCCATTTATTCTTTTGCATAGAGACTGTCCAGTTTGGCCAAGGTAAATTGCAGAGGGCATTGCTGGCACATGATGGCATATATCACATTGGTAGATGTGCAGGTGAACGAGCCTCTGATAGTGTGGCTGATGTTATTAGGTCCTGTGATGGTGTCCCCTGAATAGATATGTGGGCACAGTTGGCAACGGGCTTTGTTGCAAGGATAGGTTCCTGGGTTAGTGGTTCTGTTGTGTGGTGTGTAGTTGCTGGTGAGTATTTGCTTCAGGTTGGGGAGCTGTCTGTAAGTGAGGACCGGCCTGTCTCCCAAGGTCTGTGAGAGTGAGGAATCATCCTTCAGGATGGGTTGTAGATCCTTGCTGATGCACTGGAGAGGTTTTAGTTGGGGGGCTGTAGGTGATGGCTCATAGTGGCATTCTGTTACTTTCTTTGTTGGGCCGTTCTGTAGTAGGTGACTTCTGGATACCCTTCTGGCTCTGTCCATCTGTTTCTTCACTTCACCAGGTGGGTATTGTAGTTTTAAGAAAGTTTGATAGAGATCCTGTAGGTGTTTGTCTCTGTCTGAAGGATTGGAACAAATGTGGTTGTATCTTAGGGCTTGGCTATTGACAATGGATCATGTGATGTGGTGTGGATGACAGCTGGAGACATGTAGGTAAGTACAGTGGTCAGTAGGTTTCAGGAATAGGGTGGTGTTTATGTGACCGTTGCTTATCTGCACAGTATATTCAAAGCTGACTGTGAAGAGCTACAAATGAATCTGACTAAACTGAGTGACTGGGCAACAAAATGGCAGATAAAAATCAATGTGGTAAAGTCTAATTGAGGTTCAAGGATCAAAGGTTAGTCAGTAATATTTTATGTGCTTGACCTGTAGAATGACAAAAACTACTGCACCACGCATTTGACTTAAGAAAAAATTGCAATCCCTAAGAAACTATTAGACACTAAACTTTCCTATTGCATAAAAGTGATGGACAGACTACATACTAATTCAATTTAAAATTAAATATTTAAAGCTGAATCAAATTAACTTATTACCAAATGTAAATGCTAAAGTTCATTTTGTTAAACTACCTCTACATTCAATGAATTTGCATAAATCACACAATTAAACCTTTTCATTGAATTCTGTTTATCTATGACTGTCAGATTAAAAAACAAAAACAAGAATTAATGAGTCACAGTTCTGAAACACATTGTTCTGTTTATGGAGAGCTTGTGAATCTCCATCTGTTATTTCCTAATTCAGTAGTTCTCTATCTTTTTCATGCTCTCTTAAATTTAATTATTTAGTTTGGTTACCTCCTTTGGACTAAATTATTTTTCCTCCAATGGTCAGGTAAAATACCTGCATTATTAATGGAATTTTTTCTTTTCTGGATGTAAAGATTATTCAGTTCATGCCAAAATGATATAGTTCTTGCTTAGGCTACAGAAAAATAGGAACTCCAGGCCCCAGTCCTACAAATACCCGTGTACTTGTTTACCTTAGGCACGTGTATAAATATTTGCATGATCCTGGGCCCTATTGAACAACCCCCTCCAAACTCACTTGTCAAATGTTCTTGAAATTGCTGGCACTCCTCTGTTGGGCTGTCAGTCAAAAGCAACCCATTTATATGCCAAAATTATGTTTACCCACTGGAGGGAAAAATCATTCCAGTAATTTGACATTCACCCAACTTGCAATGAAAAGTCTTAGATGAGGCAATCATACGGATAGGTCCAGTTCTGCAGCACTAATGTTCCACCTGTCCTTCCCCTCCCCCACAACAATCAGTTTCTTTCTTCAGGACATGTGGAATTTTAAGGCTCCAGGATTGCAAGTTCATTTTTATTATTGTATCTCACCTTGTCGGGCAACTTAACATATATAAAATTAACAAAACCTACAGTTCATTACTTACCCAGGAAGAGAAATATAGAAAGATAATAATGAATTGTCAGATCCCCAACAAAAGTCAGCGAAAGAATGTTTCTCATGAACAACTGATGGCCAACTTCTTTGATACAGTCAGGGTGTAGTACACAAGTGGATCCCCAGACCTCTCCTGGTCTCTGTGCTGGAGATAACAAATACATAACACGGATAACATGTGAATGCTATCTTGATCATTGAAAGAGGTATCACTTTCCCAGAAAACTCTGAAGGTTCTGGGTCAGGTACAGTCTACTTTAGTCCTGTTTCTGTAGCTTGAAAGTTGTCTTGCACCAGTATGTACCACTCTCTTCCTAACAGCAGAAAAAGAAAACCGTAAAAAATACAAACTTTTAAAAAATAAATATTGTTAATCACTTCTGCAAGGGCCATCTGCCTGCTGAATAGCTGTGGTCAAATTGACACAGCTCCCTCAATGTAAAGGAGCCTTAGGCTACATCTACATGGCCCTGCAGTTTGGACTACAGGGGTGTAAATTACAGCACATACTAGTATGCTGTGCTATAACTTCATATGGGCTGCATCATTCATTCATTGTACGCTATTAGAGTGTGCCTGCTCTTTGTAATGAGTGTGTTCCAGTCCAATTCACCATGAGGAATCACATTGCAGGATGCCTCACTATCCAACTGAAATTGCCCAGAGCATTTCCTTATTAACATTGTTGCCTATACAGAGGTAGGGATTGGCCCTTGTTGCTTTCCTGTCCCAACAGCCTGAACCTTATATGCTCTAATTCTCAAGGAGACCGTCATAATGTCATCCCCACTGTCTGACGTGCCATCCCCTCTTGTACAAGTCTGACTGAATATTTCTGAGGCCGTTCTCTGCTCTTGCACACACTGCTAAAATGGTTCAACTTGCCACATTCCTTGTACTGCTGTCCTAGGGCAGGGCACTTCTCTCCTTTTACCCTCTCACACTGTCTCAAACAATAAATGCTTCTCACTATGGGTATGGAACGCTGGCCACCTGTTTTCCTTTGCTGTTGGCTCACTGCATATTCTTCTGGGGGTGTTGTGCCTCCTGGGGTTTTCACTCTTTCTCTTGAGATTTCTGCCGCACACGCCATGTCTGAAGTATCTGTCTAAGGTGAGATTGCCTTCCTGGGGCAGCTTCTTCTTCAAATGGGGACTTCTAATGCTGCAGACTGGTGTGTGTACAGAAGTAACAGGGGTCTATCCCCACCCTTTTGGACTGGTCTCTAGTAAAAAGCTTGTGCCACTGCATAATTTCATTCTGCTTTGGGGAACAATAGGTCTCCAGGGCTCCAAGGACACTGTGAGGCTTGAGGCAGGGGTGAGCTCATCACTACTTCAAGCCTTAAAGCAGTCCTAGGTATTTCATTAGCACAGAGTGAAGCTGAAAGCCGCTTAAGTTGAACAAGTAGAACTTTATTAAACCCTGTGCACCACTCTGTCTATGCTGCTTCCAGCATAACTCCCTGCATTCCCTGTTCTGCTGGTGTTCCATCAGTAACAGTCCCCCTAGAGACATTGGGCAGTCTGACTTCAGTTTCACTGATCATGATACAGGTCCTTCCTCTCAGACTGTTCTAGCCCTAAGGTCTTCCCAAATCCCAGGTAACTTTGCAGTTAATATACACTTCTAGCCAGGGTCCCTAATCTGTCATGTCTGCGTGTTTATAACTCTATTTCTGTTTGTGTTGTGTCACAGGGAAAGGCTGCAGATAAGACAGGACTAGAAGTGCCTGTTTGGATTACCTTGGGACTTTGAGGATGGCTTGACTTAAGTTTGAACTTCATGTTAATAAACCAGGTTCCAAGAAGGACTGTTGCTGAACTCTTGAAAGACTTTGGTGAGTTACTGAGGAGCTGAAGAAAGGAAACTGAGATAGGGTGCTGCACAGCCACTCCTGGCTACAAGGGGATGCTTGGGAGGTGGACAACCCTGTTTCATCTTGCTTATCCTTCTGTCCCACACTAACCCCTTTCAGCTGCTTGTTCTCCTTATAACTACACAAACAACTACATTATAAAGGCTGCACCATAAAGCTAAGCTTGTACTTGTAGGTAAGCTCTTCTTTGTCTTTCTGGATCACTACTTAAGGCATAACAAAAGGGTGTAATGAACAAATGGAGAGTGGATGAGGATTTGTTAGTAGCTTACATACAAGAATGGCACACATTCTGTTTAATTTTTCATCACTGTGCAGAATACATAAAGTTTGTCTCCAACAGAAAAATGCAAATTTCAGATATCATTAGACACTAGCTAAAATATTACTTATTAACCTCTTTAAAATTGGTTCTTTTAACCAACACACTTTCATATAGAATCATAGAAGATTAGGATTGGAAGAGACCACAGGAGGCCATCTAGTACAAACCCCTGCTCACAGCAGGACTAACCCTAACTAAATCATCCCAGACAGGGCTTTGTCAAGCCGGGCCTTAAAAACCTATATGGATGGAGATTCCACCACCTCCCAAGGTAACCCATTCCAGTGCTTCACCACCCTCCTAGTGAAATAGTTTTTCCTAATATCCAACGTAGACATCCCAGCCTGCAACTTGTAGGGGGCAAAAATAAACTGTTCCTCACACGTTCTTGTCAACTGCTGGAAATGGCCCATCTTGATTATCACTACAAAATAATCATAATCAAAATAATAATAATATCACTTTTTTCTCTCCTGCTGGTAATAGCTCACCTTAACTGATCACTCACTATCGTTATAGTGTGTATGGTAACACCCATTGCTTCATGTTATCTGTGTATATAAAATCATCCTACTGTATTTTCCACTGAATGCATCCGATGAAGTGGGCTGTAGCCCACGAAAGCTTATGCTCAAATAAATTTGTTAGTCTCCAAGGTGCCACAAGTACTCCTGTTCTTTTTGCGGATACAGACTAACATGGCTGCTACTCTGAAAACTGCATCATGGGAATCTCTGCTCCAGATGTTAATAAACCTACACCTGCACACACCCAGCTCAGCAATTATCAGACCAATTCTAGTAATAAATGCTTGATTGATATCCAAAATACTGAAGCAGCCTAGTTGCATTGTGAGCTCTCTGGAAGAAAACACCACCCATAGCCAAGAGTGATCAGCTCCTATTGTCTAGCCTAAAGGAAACCCTTAAGTCATCAGTTTAAACAAATCTAGAGTTCCCCCTTGAACCATTGTATTTTCTCTACAAAAATCCCTACTCCACCTCCAGTCAGTGTTCTGATGCTTAGATCCAAACTCTGCATCAGTTCCACTTGGACTCCATCTTCTCCTGACTGAGCAACAGATAACAACCCTGCGTTGCATACGGGAAACTGAGGATTTCCTGGACGAAACTCAGGATAGGCTTCTAGGGGCACAAAGCTCTACAGATATAGAGCAGGTTGCACAGAGGAGCCAAGAGACCAGTGAAGAAGCTTGGCAACATGTGACCTCCAGAAGAGGTAAGCGGAATGTCCGGGTTCCAGTAACACAGACACAGGTAACTAACCGCTTTCATGTTCTCTCCACAGGTATCGTTGCGGAGAGTGGACCAGATGATATGTCTGGGGCGAGAAAGCAGAAGGAGACTCCGCTGGTTGGAAGGCATGAGATGCGCTGTCCTGAGGTTGGGGGTTCCACGACCACCACCCCCAAGAGGAGAAGGCGGGTGGTGGTGGTCGGGGACTCTCTCCTCCGGGGGACTGAGTCATCTATCTGCCGCCCTGACCGGGAAAACCGAGAAGTCTGCTGCTTGCCAGGGGCTAAGATTCGTGATGTGACGGAGAGACTGCCGAGACTCATCAAGCCCTTGGATCGCTACCCCTTCCTGCTTCTCCACGTGGGCACCAATGATACTGCCAAGAATGACCTTGAGCGGATCACTGCGGACTATGTGGCTCTAGGAAGAAGAATAAAGGAGTTGGAGGCGCAAGTGGTGTTCTCGTCCATCCTCCCCGTGGAAGGAAAAGGCCTAGGTAGGGAGCGTCGAATCGTGGAAGTCAACGAATGGCTACGCAGATGGTGTCGGAGAGAAGGCTTTGGTTTCTTTGACCATGGGATGGTGTTCCATGAAGGAGGAGTGCTGGGTAGAGACGGGCTCCATCTTACGAAGAGAGGGAAGAGCATCTTTGCCAGCAGGCTGGCTAACCTAGTGAGGAGGGCTTTAAACTAGGTTCACCGGGGGAAGGAGACCAAAGCCCCGAGGTAAGTGGGAAAGCGGGATACCGGGAGGAAGCACAGGCAGGAATGTCTGTGAGGGGAGGGCTCCTGCCTCATACTGGCAATGAGGGGCGATCAACAGGTTATCTCAAGTGCTTATATACAAATGCACAAAGCCTTGGAAACAAGCAGGGAGAACTGGAGGTCCTGGTGATGTCAAGGAACTATGACGTGATCGGAATAACAGAGACTTGGTGGGATAACTCATATGACTGGAGTACTGTCATGGATGGTTATAAACTGTTCAGGAAGGACAGGCAGGGCAGAAAAGGTGGGGGAGTAGCACTGTATGTAAGGGAGCAGTATGACTGCTCAGAGCTCCGGTACGAAACTGCAGAAAAACCTGAGTGTCTCTGGATTAAGTTTAGAAGTGTGTGCAACAAGAGTGATGTAGTGATGGGAGTCTGCTATAGACCACCGGACCAGGGGGATGAGGTGGATGAGGCTTTCTTCCGGCAGCTCACGGAAGCTACTAGATCGCATGCCCTGATTCTCATGGGTGACTTTAATTTTCCTGATATCTGCTGGGAGAGCAATACAGCGGTGCATAGACAATCCAGGAAGTTTTTGGAAAGCGTAGGGGACAATTTCCTGGCGCAAGTGCTAGAGGAGCCAACTAGGGGGGTGCTTTTCTTGACCTGCTGCTCACAAACCGGGTAGAATTAGTGGGGGAAGCAAAAGTGGATGGGAATCTGGGAGGCAGTGACCATGAGTTGGTTGAGTTCAGGATCCTGACGCAGGGAACAAAGGTAAGCAGCAGGATACGGACCCTGGACTTCAGGAAAGCAGACTTCGACTCCCTCAGGGAACGGATGGCCAGGATCCCCTGGGGGACTAACTTGAAGGGGAAAGGAGTCCAGGAGAGCTGGCTGTATTTCAAGGAATCCCTGTTGAGGTTACAGGGACAAACCATCCCGATGAGTCGAAAGAATAGTAAATATGGCAGGCGACCAACTTGGCTTAATGGTGAAATCCTAGCGGATCTTAAACATAAAAAAGAAGCTTACAAGAAGTGGAAGGTTGGACATATGACCAGGGAAGAGTATAAAAATATTGCTCGGGCATGTAGGAATGTTATCAGGAGGGCCAAATCGCACCTGGAGCTGCAGCTAGCCAGAGATGTCAAGAGTAACAAGAAGGGTTTCTTCAGGTATGTTGGCAACAAGAAGAAAGCCAAGGAATGTGTGGGCCCCTTACTGAATGAGGGAGGCAACCTAGTGACAAAGGATGTGGAAAAAGCTAATGTACTCAATGCTTTTTTTGCCTCTGTTTTCAGTAACAAGGTCAGCTCCCAGACTGCTGCGCTGGGCATCACAAAATGCGGAAGAGATGGCCAGCCCTCTGTGGAGATAGAGGCGGTTAGGGACTATTTAGAAAGGCTGGACGTGCACAAGTCCATGGGGCCGGACGAGTTGCATCCGAGAGTGCTGAAGGAATTGGCGGCTGTGATTGCAGAGCCACTGGCCATTATCTTTGAAAACTCGTGGCGAACCGGGGAAGTCCCGGATGACTGAAAAAAGGCTAATGTAGTGCCAATCTTTAAAAAAGGGAAGAAGGAAGATCCTGGGAACTACAGGCCAGTCAGCCTCACCTCAGTCCCTGGAAAAATCATGGAGCAGGTCCTCAAAGAATCAATCCTGAAGCACTTGCATGAGAGGAAAGTGATCAGGAACAGCCAGCATGGATTCACCAAGGGAAGGTCATGCCTGACTAATCTAATCGCCTTTTATGATGAGATTACTGGTTCTGTGGATGAAGGGAAAGCAGTGGATGTATTGTTTCTTGACTTTAGCAAAGCTTTTGACACGGTCTCCCATAGTATTCTTGTCAGCAAGTTAAGGAAGTATGGGCTGGATGAATGCACTATAAGGTGGGTAGAAAGCTGGCTAAATTGTCGGGCTCAACGGGTAGTGATCAATGGCTCCATGTCTAGTTGGCAGCCGGTATCAAGTGGAGTGCCCCAAGGGTCGGTCCTGGGGCCGGTTTTATTCAATATCTTCATAAATGATCTGGAAGATGGTGTGGATTGCACTCTCAGCAAATTTGCGGATGATACTAAACTGGGAGGAGTGGTAGATACGCTGGAGGGGAGGGATAGGATACAGAAGGACCTAGACCAATTGGAAGATTGGGCCAAAAGGAATCTGATGAGGTTCAATAAGGATAAGTGCAGGGTCCTGCACTTAGGACGGAAGAACCCAATGCACAGCTACAGACTAGGGACCGAATGGCTAGGCAGCAGTTCTGCAGAAAAGGACCTAGGGGTGACAGTGGACGAGAAGCTGGATATGAGTCAGCAGTGTGCCCTTGTTGCCAAGAAGGCCAATGGCATTTTGGGATGTATAAGTAGGGGCATAGCGAGCAGATCGAGGGACGTGATCGTTCCCCTCTATTCGACATTGGTGAGGCCTCATCTGGAGTACTGTGTCCAGTTTTGGGCCCCACACTTCAAGAAGGATGTGGATAAATTGGAGAGAGTCCAGCGAAGGGCAACAAAAATGATTAGGGGACTGGAACACATGAGTTATGAGGAGAGGCTGAGGGAGCTGGGATTGTTTAGCCTGCAGAAGAGAAGAATGAGGGGGGATTTGATAGCTGCTTTCAACTACCTGAAAGGGGGTTCCAAAGAGGATGGCTCTAGACTGTTCTCAATGGTAGCAGATGACAGAACGAGGAGTAATGGTCTCAAGTTGCAGTGGGGGAGGTTTAGATTGGATATTAGGAAAAACTTTTTCACTAAGAGGGTGGTGAAACACTGGAATGCGTTACCTAGGGAGGTGGTAGAATCTCCTTCCTTAGAGGTTTTTAAGGTCAGGCTTGACAAAGCCCTGGCTGGGATGATTTAACTGGGAATTGGTCCTGCTTTGAGCAGGGGGTTGGACTAGATGACCTTCTGGGGTCCCTTCCAACCCTGATATTCTATGATTCTATTCTGTGATTCTATGATCGTGCTGGAGGCTCTGCCTGTCTCCAGCACCGAGCATCCTGAGCTACCACCATCACCTGGGAACCCCGACCAGTTCAAGCCTCGTGGAGTGGGTGAGATCCCCCTCTTTTCTCTCTCTTTCTATCTTAGGTATTAACCTTTAATAACGTATGTTATGTTGGTTTAATCCTCCTTGTGTAGTTATCACTATTATTCAATAAATAATGTTTATGGTTAAGCCAGTTGCTACTCTCTCTCTCTCTCTGTGCACTTACTCTTTTGGGTTTTAGCTTCCCCCATTTACTCTGCAGCAATGCTTCTTTTACCTAAGCTAAAGATCCCTGTAGCGCCCAAAAATACTGTGGGGTTTGCTCATCAAGTGGGTTACTACCAGAACAATTGTGACGTGAAAGTGGGATAGGGACGTCTTAAACCTGTTGCACATAAGGGGGGCGCGGGGGAGCAGCTGAAAGTGCTGCTCAGCCTAGCCTATTGAGACCAGGGGCACATAAGCGTGAAAGCTTGAAGGTGCTGCTTAACCCAGCCCATTTGAGTACAGGGACATATAAGGGGATCAGCTTGAGAGTGTTGATTGACCCGGTACGCTCAGACTTGTGTGTGTGTGTGTGTGTGTGTTTTTCTAGGATTGGAGAAACCCAGCCCTGGGGAACCTAGGTGCTGCAGGATAGCTCCATTGGGAGGGGACTTGCAGAAGGAAGGAGTAGAGCTCCATATGAACACACAAGTGACATAAGCAGTACATTAACAGAATTACAGAAATGCGCCCTCCCCCCCCCCGAAGAGTGAGCATACCCCAGAGTAACGGGCATATCGGTAACACCGGGCCCCAGACTGACCCTTTGGGCACTCTGCTTGATACTGGCTGCCAACTAGACATTGAGCTGTTGATCACTACCCATTGAGCCCGGTGGTCTAGCCAGCTTTCTATCCCCTTATGATCCATTCATCTAGCCCATACTTCTTTAACTTGCTGGCAAGAATACAGTGGGAAACCGTATCAAAAGCTTTGCTAGAGTCAAGGTATATCACATCCACTGCTCTTCCCATATCCATTGAGCCAGTTATCTCATCATAGAAGGCAATCAGGTTGGTCAGGCATGACTTTCCCTTGGTGAATCCATGTTGACTGTTCCTGATCACCTTCCTCTCCTCCAAGTGCTTCAAAATGGATTCCTTGAGGACCTGCTCCATGATCTTTCCAGGGACTGAGGTGAGGCTGACCGGTCTGTAGTTCATATGCTCATTTAATCAGCCAATATTCTGTGTGTCCAATGTTTTTTTTTTAAGCTAATCATACATGTACACATGAAAACATCTCATACTTTTGATTTCAAACACATTTTGTGTACAGGTAATTTGAAGTTATTGATATTCCAAAACATCTATTTCCACTGTTTGTTGAAGGTATAACATCTTGTTTTTAACTCAGTGGTATATTTTGTACAATGGCATTATTCACATTAAGTTTTGGTATTTAACATGAAAATAGAATCTCAGTTACTCTCTATAGGCACCTGTGAACTGAATAGTTTGCTTCATGTTGCCAAGGAAACAGATCTTTGCAAAGATGTAATGCCACTTTGATGTCATGGTAAAGCCCTAAAGTGGAAATCTTTAATATTTGTCAACTCCTTGAGAGTAAGCAGTTTGCTCTAATCACAATGAATATAAAATTATTCTGAGCATGTACAAATGCAGTGTGCTAGAAACAAGCATACTCATTGGTAAGTGCATGTCTTGTTCTGACAATGTTTCAGGATTAAAAATTGATTTCATCCTATTCGAAAAAGGGCTGCCAACCCCAAATGCCCACATTAATTTTTCAGAATGTGAATTTAAGAGCATGTATGTAACAATATACTATTCAGTTCAGCTATATATTGTGGCTTACTCAAGGGACTACAGCATGTTTAGTTTTGAAATCCAATGATAATAGAAAGGAAGCCGGGATTTTATGCACTAGAGGAAAAACAAATAGGAGTTTACTGTTGTTAGTGGCTACACTATGAACCAAGAGAACAAATAAACTTAATGTATGGAAAATGACCCTTTGGACACAAAGGATCAGGGAATGAAATGTGAGCAGGGAGAACAAAAGCACTAAGAAACAAACAAGGAAAAAATACACATTAAAATACCAAGAAGCATTTATAGCAAAACAGTAAATTCTGGCTGCCCTTGTGCATATACTTATGAGAGAGAAAATAAAAATGCAAAGCAAAGATAGCCCTTTCTGGCCATTAGTTTGGCATTTAAAACAAAACCAAACCATGACATAGCTGGCTATCTATACACTTGTGTTTGCTGCATCTTGCCAGAGGGGCTGTGGCTCATATAATTGAGGGACTACTATACCTAAAATCACTATGTGCTGATTCACCCAAAGGCAGAGATTCTGCTCACTTTTCCCCACTTGAATAAAGTATTGCAGACTCAGTCAAAGATTGTGCTCTCAGGAGGGTGGAGACAGCACAGCAAGCTTGGAAAAAGTATATTGCACTGCCAGGAACAAGGAAAGAAAAAGAAATGGCAGTGATTAGCAAAGAGGAATAGTGACTGAAAGGCCTCAAGAAGGCACAGAATGAAATATAACCACCACAGTGATCCATTGCCCACGGGGTGCCTGAAAACAAAAATGTCCCCATAACGAGGTCAATGAACAGCAACCTCAACATTAGCAACAATTGGACAATGGTAGACATCAAGAATTGCTAGGACTTATTAGGATGGTGATGACCTATAACTAGCGAGACCACTATGAACCTATACAATAACACCTATCTGCAGTTACCTGGTCTCCCTCTCCCCTTCCCTCCCCCACCTTCCTCATTTATCTGATAATTGACCTCCTATGTATTGTCTCAATCACAGATGGGGGCTGCTGTTGTGGTACTTTTGTACAGCACCTAGTACAATGGATCCCTGTGTAGGGTTGCTAGGCACTTCTGTTACAGCAATAAATGATAACTAACAAGGATGATAGGGTAGGACTTCTCAGGGGAAGCTGAAGAAGATTGTCTTTACTTGGAAAATAATGCCAGGAATGGAACATTAGGCCAAACGGGGCTCTTTTGACTTTTGTATATAGTACAAAAAATATCTAGAACATGCATCAGCTAGACATACCGGAAGGAGTTTGTGTGTGTATAAAACATAACATTCTCTTAAGAATACATGTAAACAGTATAAGGGAGATAGAATGAACACGAGAAGCCTAGACATTGGGTGGGATTTCCAATGCTTCCCATTGGACATGTCCAGGAACATTTGAAAATATCATCCAATATAATTACTAATTAGTTTCCATGGCACCCACAGTGCCCTAGGTGCTGTATAAACATAATTTCCACAATTGCACCCAGTACACAGCATAAAGAAGTGTGCAATACAGAGAACTTACAGTTGTTGCATGGCTTTTCGTGCAGCTAGGTGGCTGTGAGAAGGACAAGTGTTACAACTAGAGTTCAATTAAATTTTTCATGTGAACAACTTACTCACTTGAAAATGTAGTTTTGGGTTAACTGAAACTATTTACGAATTCGGGTTGAATTTGGTGAGTAGTTTTAGCCAGAAAACCCTCAAAGTCAGAATCCTTCACTGACACTTTCTGAATGAAATGTTTTGATTTTTGTTTGTTTAGACATTTTAGATGTGTTCTTTAAAAAAGAGTAAGCACCCCCAAAACCCAAAAAACTTTGTTTCAGGGTCATGACATTTTTTGTTTCAGGTTGAACAAAACATTTTGTGGGGTTTTTGTTTTGTTTTGTTTTAGTTTGCCCACCAAACAAAAAAATTGATTACTCACTCAGTGTTAGGCACAGCACAGGACACTCAGATGATATCACCAAGTCACTGGAGCAGGTAGCCAAATCCATACACCAGCTGAGAGCATTCAATTAGCAAATCCCAATACAATTCCTGCAACCAAGGCAACAGCCGAGTGGTCACTTGATTGTCGGGTCTAATGGTCTGGGATCTCTCTTGCCCATGCATACATTTGAATGTAGTTGCTGACTGAGTAAAGATATGGTATCGTTTGCAGATGCTGTAGAAACGATAACCAGCTGTGAGCAGCATGAATAAAGTGTTGCCTCCTCCAGGCTCTTCATCTTGGGAAGGAGGGATGGTACTTGTGTAAGTTCTTACTTGCCTGGATATCGGGATACATTCTGTTAAGACAAATGCTGCAATCCACTGAGAGGTGTCAGTACACCAGACTCAGACAGATCGTTTGTAATGTCTAAGGATGCCAATGACATAGGCTGATTAATTGTGTCTTCAGTGTGCCCCATAAGGGAGCCTTCAGTGTGGCCTGGTTGCCAGGGGAATGCCAATAACATCGCACGCCAGACTTCAACCAGCACTTCTGGCAATATTTATACGCAGTGACTGTGTTCAGTCTGCAGCTGGTTCAGCACACAGATAAAGTAGCTGGACTGTGTACCAAGCTGACCTCAAGAAGTGGTGCTGAGACAAAGATCTGTGCTCAGTTTGAGACAATGAACAATATGAGTACAATCATCACAGATTAAGCATGCAATCCTGTGGTCTATAATAGTTAAAACAATAACAGGTACACTCAAGTTGCATGTATGTGTACATACATTCACATGTACATGGAGATCACCTACCAAGACATGAACAAGCCTAGCAGCAAAACTTTATTTTTGTAAACCTTGTTCCCCCTTTTACCTATATTACCTAACTGTGATCTTCTAGCTATCACCTGTGTCTTGCCTCGTATTTCAATAGGAAGCTCTCTGGTGCAGGGCCCGATCCTGGCCCCTGCTGTGGCTGTTCTGTGCCAGTCTGCCAGCACAAAGCAGTTGTGAATTGTACTTTGCCACTTACTGGCAGATTCTCTCAGGTAATCCCACAGTTGGACAACGCTGACATATTGCTCTTTGCATTCCCTTCTGGCCCTCTCCCCTGGGATAGGGGGTGTGGTCAGGGAAAAGAGGCGTACCTGTGAGCTCTGGCTATCCCAGGATGCCAAATGGATCTCTTGGGAACTACTGCAGCAACATACAAAAGTGATTCAGCCATCAGCACTTACAACCTCCCCACTACAATTTATGCAACTATACACAAATGGAGCAAGTATACCAGGGCATAGACAATTTTTTGTGGGGGAGGGAGGGGATAGGGTTAAATAAGGTAATTATTCTAGCCAGGACAGTCTCCCGATAACTCATTTGCTATATTTACACTGAGTACTGGATCATGTTCACGCTCATGCATGCTCCTATACCTGTACCGCCAATGCAGTGCTGGATGTGGGCATAACACTCTGTACACACATCTACCTGCATCCACGCTGCCAGTCTAGGTACATGAATGATCACTACCACTTCAGGGGTAATAACCCATAGGTCTTTGCATCAGAGGGAGACTCTAGAACCTGTATGTGTGTGTGGACGGGGTGGTGAATGTTCCCCACCTTCACACGTGTGCTGATGGCTCTTGCAGATTCACATAGCCTCTCACTGATTTACTTGAAAAACTGGGTAGGAGGCTCTCTTGGAGATGCTGTTTACAAAGCAATTCCTCATTGAAGATGGTAGGCTGTGTGGGTTGATAAAAATTCAGATATGTATATTGTTATTGCTATTGTTTCCTTCTCTGTTCACCATCGCTCCTGGTGCAGGAGAAATAGCATGGAGTGGTGGAATCACATTTTGAAAATCTGGGATAACCAGCAGAACTTTTGCATGAGCAAACTGACCTTCATGGAGCTGTGTGAAAAGTTTGCACCAATCCATCAATGCCAGAACACGTGTTTCAGGGACTCCATATCAGTTCACAAATGGGCAGCTATTGTCCTGTGGGCACTTTTTACCTCAGACTGTGATATGTTCCTTGCTAACCACTTTGGGATTGGAAGGTCCACTGTTGGGATCATGGTTATGGAGGTTTGTGAGGCAATTAATACTGTGGTTTACCCATGGGTGGTTGCAATAAGAAACTTTTCAGAAATAATAGCTGGTTTTCAGAGGCTGGAGTTTCTGAACTGTGCTGGGGCTACTAATGACACACACATCCCAATAGTTTGCCCATCACAAGGGTCAAGTGAGTAAGTGAATAGAAAAGGCTATTGTTCCAAGGTTTTACAAAGTTTAGTGGATCGCGGAGACAGATTCATGAATAGTATCGTGGAGAGCACTGGAAAGGTTCATGGATACCAGGGTGCTGAGGAGATCGGGATTGTACTTGAAGGGGGAAGCAAGACTTTATTCCCCAGAAACTATATTGTTTTATATGGTGTATCTGTGTCAATTCCATACTTGTGAAACTGTACCTTGATGTCAATGGCCCTAGAAAAAGAGAATTCACACTAAGTAGCTGCAGAATAGTCATGGAATATGTGTTTAGTAGGCTTAAGGCTCATTGACACTGCTTCCAGACCCATCTGGATGCCAGTGTAGCAAATAATGTTAATATGATCATTACCTGCTATGCACCTCACAACATTTGTGAGGGCAAGAGAGTGGCATGTGAATTTTTTTTGTTTTGGTCCTGAGTGGGGTCAGGACGCATCCGGTTTGCAAAGTCTATATAGGCAGCCGGATTCTCTCCCCTTACACCCCCCCCCCCCCGGCACATGCATACTGTTCCTGGGTTCCAGTGAGCAAGGGAAATCAAGGATGCCATATGTGCACATATCCTATCACAACAGGGAGGCAGAGGATGACATCTGCCTTGTGTTTTTGCTAAGGGACCTCTTCAGCTCCTTTTGGTGAAGCACCTTTAACTGTACATGAGGAAACATAGTTATGGAACTACACAGATTTTTAGGGTGGTTGTTCCTAGTAAAGATGCTGAAGTTTGTTATCCGTTACTGCATATCATATAGCCAATGTTTACAAACCCAATTATTACAGGGCACCTCCTTTTGTTAGAAGATTGGGGTTGATTTTTGCTGTGGAAGTTTGATTTTGCTATTGTTATGTGCTCATTGTTAAATGTGTTTTTGTCCTCCCTATTCACACCTGAATGTAACCCACTTAATCATTTGTTACTCACTTTAAAAGTAATGGGGTGTAATGTCTGATAGCAACAGCTTCAGTCATTTGTACATATTACTCTTTTTAATTTGCATCTCCCTAACTGCATCTATAACTGTACACAATGGTTTCTGGTTTTGCTTTGAATGGGTGAAGGTCTGTTTGCACTATTTCTGTGAAATACTGTGTTTCCAGGTATTTTAATGAGTAACACTATTCTCTGAGAAATACAACCCCTAATTTTCAGCCTTTGAGAACAGTTTAAAGTGTGGGATTGGTTTCCATCAACTGGACAAGGTTATCATTGTGTGCTTACATAACTTTTTGGATGTGCCACAGTGCACAGCTTGTTTGAAACCTCTGTTATTGGGAGTAGTTAAACACTTTTAATGTATTGTCTCTTGGGCAGGTAGGGAGGAGAAATGCACCCACTGTGTTAATTTATTGACTAAGAATTCTGGCAAGTGTTAGAGAATCCTAATTCAACATTTACTTGAAAGAGCTCAAGGTTGGGTGTGTGTTTGGGGGTTGGGGGAGTACAGGCTACTGGCAGATAAATTGCCAGTAATTTCTTTCCTATTTTTGAATTTCAAAATGTTCAATAAAGATATTAAGAAAGGCATCACACCTTTACTGCCTGTGTGTAAAACATCTGTTACATTGAAAATTAGTAGAGATTATTACAGTACACTTTTTTCCTTGTGTGTATCCCTAGGACTTCAGATATTTGTGAAGCTTGGGGATGAGCTGGGTGAGACTCAAAAATATTTCAATTGTAATGGCACCAAAATGTTGAAAGCAATACAATTACATTACTTGTAGGCTTAGGGCCAGTTCCCGAATCAGAAAACACACCCTAAGTTCACCATACTCAGAAGGAGAAGCACAGTTAAACAAATGATGACATTTTACTAACTCTAAGACAGAAGATTTACTTTCTAGA
This sequence comes from Lepidochelys kempii, assembly GCF_965140285.1. NCBI lineage: Eukaryota > Metazoa > Chordata > Testudines > Cheloniidae > Lepidochelys > Lepidochelys kempii. The sequence goes on from NC_136383.1 coordinate 93,331,307, forward strand.
AAAATGTAAAAAGAACAATTAAGGCATAAAACACATTAAATGGCTCTTTAGTCTAGTAGAGAAAGGTAGAACACAATCCAATGACTGGAAGTTGAAGCTAGAAAAATTCAGACTGGAAATAAGGTGTACATTTTTAGCAATGAGAGTAATTAACCATTAGAACAATTTACCAAGGGTCGTGATGGATTCTCCACTATTGACAACTTTTAAATCAAGATTGGATGTTTTCCTAAAAGATCTGCTCTAGGAAATATTCTGGGGAAGTTCTATGGCCTGTGTATGTAGGAAGTGGGACTAGATAATTGTAGTTGTCCTGACTGGCCTTAGAATCTATGAAAAATGAAATGTTCTTAGAATATTTTTCAAGTACAACCATATTTTAAAAATTTTTGTGATGAGAACTGAGGACAAGACTGCATACACTTTAATGTCTTTGCCCTCATCAGAAGGGGTGAGCAATGGGGGATAGTGACATGTGGGGATGTTTCCTGTGAAGGGTTTCGAAAGACGGAACATGTTGGCATTCCATGACTTCTGCAGGCCCATATTGTTCCCCTGTGGCTTTCCCTTGCCAAAGCCTCTGGGAATGAGAGGAATCAAGGAGGTTACATAAACAAAATGTAACATTTCAGTCCACCTGATCAAATGAAAGCTCCAACTTACTCTGGGAGCAAATCCACCAGAAAAGTTTTAAAGTTAAAGATAGTCAGAATGCCTGAGCTTCCAAGGAATAGAAGTTCCCAAGAAAATGCGAACAGGGACAGGTGAACCCAGCTACCCAAGTTCGGTAAGGAATTTTATAAGTAATCTACATTGAGGTAAGTGCTTTTACAGTGTCAAATATTCCATACTTGAGCAAAGAGGTTACACAATTATTGTAAATCTTCAAGCTCTTAACTCCGAATGCAAAAAAAATTCAGACTTAAGACTTACTTCAGATGTATGGTTCCAATTTTTAGCCATGACTAACAGATTTCTCAGTTTCACTGTTGCAAGTCTTCTGTCAACTTAAGCAAGGTCACTGAATTCAGTTCAGAAATCTCAGTTCACTCAGGCAAATCAGATATCCCCTGTTTTCTGAAGAGGTGAAGTTGATTGTTTAAAAATGGTTGCTGATTACACCAAAATTAATGTTTGTAAGTGATGCATTTTCAGTGTTCTATTTTGTATTAAAACATGGCTTCCACCCACAATGGGACAGTCACAGTTTAACTGGTGTATGATTGTACATGTACACAAGGGCAAAAAGAATGACTTACAGCTTGCATCTGGTGCAGCAGAATTCATTTTAGGAAACCCAGAATGAAGAACGTTGCTTGAAACCTTTTCAGAATTGTAAGTAATGCTTTAATGAGATGCTTTGTACCATGACTAAATTTGTCTATTTTTAATGAAGTGAGATAAATGTGCTTCTGATCCAAATTCAGTGTTTCCTTTATTAATTCAATCTCTATTTTGTGGGGGAGGCTAAAACCTCCATCCCCATAGTTCACATGTATATATTCTGCCATTCCCCTTGCTTCTTTTTGGAGTTATGATTTAACTTTTTGTTGTTGTCTATATTGATGATGTTTATAAGCTCTGCAATTGTTGGAGAACCATCCTTATAAAAACTACAGAAAGATCATCTGGAAGGTCCCTATGGACTCTGTAACAATTACCATAACATCCACAAGACTAGTGGCAAAAGTGTTAAGAACGGATGTGCATGCAAGAGCATGGAATCTGCATCCCTATCATCCTTAGGGTTTTGTACATCAGCCAACCCCATAGTATCAACTACCATAGTATAAGCAGACTTTACCATTGACCACAAGGTTTTTGTTGACTCGTTAGAAAATTCTGCAATTTGATGTTCATAGAATCATAGAATATCAGGGTTGGAAGGGACCCCAGAAGGTCATCTAGTCCAACCCCCTGCTCGAAGCAGGACCAATTCCCAGTTAAATCATCCCAGCAATGAATGTTGAGCAATTCCTCTGCTTCTCTGAGAGTGGTGGCATGCAGGATGCCAGAGGGCTCAATGTTCTCACCACTCTTTTTCTTTCTGTTCAATTTGTATGGAATACTGTTGCAACAGATAGCATTACTAGAAGACAATGTGAATGTGGATGACCTTCATCTCAACACTCACTTTTAATCAAACTCAAATTCTGTCATTTGCATGCTTCCTCAAACCTTGAAATTTGGACCCAGGTGGGAGCAAACTGGCTGATACTCAGCCTAGACAACACATAAGTGATGGTTGTAGGTTGGTGGGGGAAACTGACGTTGAGGAACAGAGGAAAGAAAGTTGTTTTTCTGTGGGGGTTTTTTTCTTCCTCCGGTATGGCTCACAGTCTCAAGGTGAAGCAGATAGCAGCAGTGGCATATAGTGCTTTTCCTATCCGCGGCTGACTAGGACAATGTAGCCATCTCACTCAGATGTGGATATTCTCTTCCAGTATGGATTACTGTCATTCACTCTTCCTGTACCTCTGAAATGCCTTTTGAGCCTCTGTGTAATATTGCTGTGTACTTCTAAATAACTGCTACATTTTTCTCCAAAATGGGTTCATCCAAGTGGTGATACAAGCCTAGAGCACTTCATATCCAATATACCTTCATATCCAATATATACTTTTAAGTGAAACATGCTACTGTTTGCTACACATGTAAGGCTGCTCACACTACAGGCCAGCATGAGATTTTGGTGGAGCTGGTGGCTTTGGTGAATGGAGTGGTGGAGTGGAGACACCATCAGGGACAATACACAGGAATGGGGGAGATCTTGACCTGAAGCACCTGAGGATGTGTTCCTCATGCCCCCCATTCTTTCCCTCTCCCTCTTCACCTCCAACATCTGGGATCTGCTGCTTCACTCACCACCACCCCACTCTCTTTTTTTCATCATCAGGGTTTGGGTCTCAGGCTTGTTACACTGATATCTGATGCCATTGGGTAGTGTGGGCCTGGGTGAATGTCTTCCATCTGTTCTAGCAGGTAAGCCTTGTTTTTAAACAGGATATAAGGGGAGTTGGACTATCCATCTGGCAGAGGGAACTAGGGTTTACAACAGAAGCAGTCCTATAGGAAAAAATCCCAAGCATAGTCAAACTTGGTGACAATTTTTAGTTTATTTAGTTACCAAAATCCCCAGGCAGGCAAGAGTTGGGACTACTGTATGTACAGTAGGTCAGAAGATAGTTACACATAAGGTGGTCTCACTTTACTTTCTTTAGTAGACCAACATTAAGAATGTTCTAGGTTTATTTGGTCCAGGCTCAGCACAGGGCACTGTGTAACCCACACACCTCCTGGGCATGGTGTTCTGTCCCCTCTAGTGGCACTGAGACCACTTAGAGATTAATGAATCTGCTACAGCCTTAGCTAACAGGCATGTGGCTTTTAGCTCATGCAGTAGAGGCTCATGCATTTAGCTCCAGAAGTCCCAGGTTGGATCCTGCCCACCGATGACTGGAGTCTGTCAGTGTTACAACTGCACTTGTTGACTTCTTGAGATCCCTTTCAGCTCTGCATTTCTGAGATTATTGTATAATTAACTTTCCTTTCCACACTTGAAGTTGCTTTCAGTGACTCCATCCTTCTCCGTGGACTTTTTTTATCTAGAAATATATGAGCCCAAGGAGTGAAAGGCTCAGTTGTGTTATATCTAAAGTATACCTTTGTTATCCTGATAACAGGTTTGATTGTTTCTAAATTTTCTTTAGTTGGGAAGAATGAAATAACAGAGTGGGCTATTCGTCAGTGGTGGTCTTTAGGACAATATATTTTCTTTGGCTGTCAGCCAGCACTGACAATATGCTGTGCTTTTGCAATTTATGAGGCCTGATTCTTTTCTTATTTATAACAGTTTTGTAGCAGTGTAACTGACCATAATGGAGCTCTTGAATGATTTATATTGGGTGCAAATGAAAGAGTGAAGCCCTGAAATCTAAAGATGGCTTGTAATGATGGACTGAACTAGAGCAGCAAAAGGTGCATGCTCTTGCAAATGCAGATGAACCAAAAGATCCTGCAAAACCTGTGACGTTAGATCTTTAGGAGTATCTAAAGCCAATATTTGCTATGGTGTAATGCTATTACATGTGACACTGGTGTGACAGGACTCTTTTTTTTTTTTTAACAAACTTTAGGCCCATGGCAATATGCGGAGGAGATAAGAGCTCACTGACATAACCAGGAAAAGAAAGACCAGTCATAAAAAATTGAAATGACAAGGTTGACAAAGTTATTTCATAGTTTTTTATTACATTATGATAATACTAGCAAACTGTTATAGACTCTGGAAAACTCCTTCAGTTAAACAATGCCTTCTTTTCTTTTGCCCTCGAACACACTTTTGAATGTTAGCTTTGGACCATCTTGCTCTTCACCCAGTGGCCTCCTCAGGCTCACAATGAACCTAGAAAGGTTCCTCTGAATTGTACTACATTTTGCTTCTTTGAATTCCTGTGAGATTTTTCTGCTTACTGAAGATCTTCCTCTCACTCAGATATGTTCTTCTCAACATGGTATGAAAATCTATTCTGCAGCATGGTCAAATTCCAAGGGCTGAATTCTGACTTGGTTGAAAAGGAAAGCCTTTTTACGTGACATTTTCATAGAGCAAGATGTAGTAGGTGAGGAACTTTGGGAAGAAAGGTTGCTAATGTGTTTGTGTTTTCTTTTTGGCTCACATTGCTTTGCCCTTACTCACATGGAGTAGTATCAGACTTTTATATAGTCCACTGATTACAATGGGACTATTCAAAGAGTAAGATATTGCTCAATTTGATACAATCTGGCCCTTAGAAAACATCTGAAAAAATAGAGAAAAAGCAAAAGAATCTGTAGTCTAAACTCTTGGGTATTTTTTCTCCTTTTCTAGAAGTACAGTTTTATTCCTGTTTCTTATCATTCTAACACTCCCCCTTCTTTAAGATTCCTAGCCTTATTTCTTTTTTTTAATGTATCCTGGCTCCTTCCTTTTGTTATCTACTGTTGAATGCATCCTTACTTGTATTTTATATAATTATATTATATATAATTATGATAAGCTGCATGGGAGTTTTCAGTCATCATCTTCAGTGGGTGCAGGTTCAGACCCCTAATAATTAGCCTGACCTTAATGATGTCATTAAAAACTAAGTATTGCCATAAATTAAACAAATAAAGCAAATGGAAAAAAATCAAATCTTTAAAATGCTGTGCACACGGAGGGAGATAGGGTTTGGAATTCAGCTAGATCAAAACTTCTATCAAGGATCTGTACAAAAAAGTCACACAACACTGGAGAGAACTGCCTGCTCTCACCAGCATGCTCTCTGAAGAGCTTAATAAGTTTGCTGTAGTCTTCTATGCTTGTACCTCTTGTAAACACTGTGTTGATGTTGCTGCTGTCTCTTTGATCTTGCAAAACCCACCACAGAGATAATGAACACTGAGCATGTTGCTTTTCTAGTGGTAATAGTTGCACTGCACCACTAGAAATGTTTGCTTTCACTAATGAGCCAATATTTCAACAAAAATGGTGTATTTTTTGATAGGGAAGACAAATAAACAAGTTGTAGATTTTTTGGGGTTTACAGACCAGATCAATAATTTCCCAAAAGTATTTATGAACATTAAAAAAAAACCCATAAATTACAACTGCCTAAAACAAAGCAAAAGGAAGGGGGGAAATAGGAAAAAGTACATTTATAAGTGAATGGGAATAAAAACACTAGGTTCTCCATTACTGTTAACAAAATCTAGTGTCTGTTCATTAATGGGTAACTTTACCTCTACCACTTTTTACACTGGAAAAAACTCAAATGCTATCTGTTATAAATTAGAATGTTAGAAATCTGGTGCATAAAATATTTCATATTCTGTAAGGTGTTATGGGATCTGGTCCAACTCCCATAACAGTCAATGGAAAGACTCCCATTCACTTTAAGGGAAGTTGAATCTGGTATATAATTTACCATTTGTCTATTGAATTCAGTGGAGAGATTTTCAGACTTTTTATTATAAATTGTAAGGCCAGAAGGGACGATTATCATCGTCTAAGATGACATCCTGCATAATTCAGGACATAGAACCTTATCCAATAACTTCTGAATCAAGCCCATAACAACTGTTTTGAGCTCAGCATTCCACTAGATCATCAAGCAAACTGCAGGAGATTCCCATATTTCAGGGGGTTTTTTTAGGTCTGGATGAACTGATTTGGAAAACAAAAACTAGGCTGTAAATGTGGTCATCCCTATCTCATGCACTGCATGCTGGGTAATAACGGGAAAGGATCCTGTGTTAAAACTAAGTGGGCTCTGTATTAAGAAAACTGTTTACAGAGATGCTGCAACTGTAGCTAGCAGTCTAGCCATGTGAATACAGATTATCGCGGTGCCTCCTCCAAATTCTTCCCTCCAAGTTTCATACCAGCTGCTACAATTCCCCAAGCAAACTTAAGCCTAAATTTGGATTGGTTCAGAAAAGGAACTTTCCCTTTCTTCTGCTTCGATTGTGGAAGAAGATGTCATCTTTCTCCTGTTCCTGTCTTGTAGCCCTCTAATTTTGCAAACATGACAAGTATTGGGGCATATACTGTAATTCACAATGCATACAAATGGTCATGCAATTTATATTCAATAAAGAGTCTGCTGAGACTGTAGAGCCTAGTAATGTAATATTTAAGGAAACTGGACTATATTTCCTAACTGGTTTCTTGTAATACTTTCTACTTAGACATATTTACCTAAACCCCACTATCAATATCCTATATACAGTATTTGCAAGAAGGAAAGCTGTTTCATATCTTTGAAGCATACTCTTTGGGTCAGATCCTCAGCTGGTGTAAATCTGCACAGTGTCCTTGATGTCAAAATAGATCATCAATGACTTAGCCCAGCTGAGGAGAAGGCCATCTGAGTCTCATAGATGTGATTGAACTTATTTCCTGTAGTAATTTGCCCTGCTTAAATACTGTTTTAAAATCCTCATTCAAAAACATTTTGTTAAAAATATCTTTGCTGCTGCTGTCAAAGAATCTGATGCTCAGAGGAGCACTTCAGGTACTTTTCCTAATTCAACCTAATCTCTGCAATACAGGAGGGGAAGGACTGGTGATTTCATTAGTAAATGTTTCAAGTGCCTCTTCTATGCTGAGAAGAACACCTTAACATAAACAAGAGATGTGAGGTCTCAGGACCGGCAGTGGAGTCTGAAACAGAAGGTTGGAAGGTATTATTTTTAAAGAAAAAATAGAATAATTTTGAAATTCTTGTCCAGTGTTTGCAAGGATCTCTTCACTAACCACTAAAATGTAGCTACTGATGTGATGGCTTGTAACGGTTCTTTGTCAGCAAGCCTTCATAATCAAGTATTTACACGGAAATGAAGAATAACTTATCCAACTAAATCTCCAAGGGGAATGAATTTAAGTAGATGGAATGGGTCCCATTCAAACTCTGTTTATAATCAGATTGTACTCAGGTAAACTTCTATTGATTTCTGCAAGTGGTGAGTTGAAATATGAGGAAACTGGTAGAGCTAATACACTTATTCTTGAGGGAAAAAGCCAAAGGCTGTTTAATAATGGAGAGTAATAAGAATCTTGGTTCTGTATGTCACCCAAAGATGGTACAAAGTAAGAACACAAAGGCTCTATTTGCAGCCTGAGCCAGAGCACTACAGGATCTGTGTCTGTCCACATTCTGAATGAAGAATCCCATTTGTGCTTACTACACCTGAGTCAGTCATGTGTCTTCCCATAGATACTGTGAACTATGGCAGCTTCGGAGGTCTCCCATCTAAATACTAACAAAACCTGATCTTGTTTAGCTAGCCAGAGGAATAAGAACTACCAAAATTTCCCTTAGTGAAACATGGCTTCAGGATGAAATGGCTACAAAACCAAGGGAGGTTGATTATTTTTCCATCAAGCTGAAGATGGGACAAATGGAAGGGTGGGAATAATTTCTGCAAGCTTCAACCCTAATTTTATTGTTTTTATTTTCTTTATTTGAATAGAGAAGCAGATTTCAGATGGGATGAAGTCATTAGGAAAGAACAGAGTTGATGTAGGGAAATAGTAATAAATTCTGTTTGCATCTGAACACTATTTACTTTGGAAACCAATCACTTTATAGTGAATATGTTGCCCCATAACAATTAATGTATGCCTGCCACTGCAATGAATTAATCACTTTTTGTTCTGTACATTATTTTAATGGATGCATTTATGCTAAGCTGTCACCATCTGGTCTGTCCTAGTTATAATGTAAAAAAAAAGTGGAATTGGCAACTACGTTTAAAAAAAAATTCTACATTGCATAAAAAATCATGTAATGAATTAAATGCGTGTGTCCACTCTCTACACAATACAGTTTCCATCTGTTATTACTTGTCTAGTGCACAGTCCAAGGGGAAAGTTTTCCTCCTACTATAGTGACTTCTCAAGTATAGTGGATTGTAATTGTTAAAAGAAGAATCTGAAACCAGCTCTTCTGATGTTCCCAATAACTCTAGATGCCTAGGCACGAGGGAAATGAGCCAATGCCCATTTAAGTCAATCAGAAGACTCTCACTGACTTCACTGAGCATTGGACCGAGCCATTGAATAACTACACTTAAACTTATAAAAGGGAGGAAAGGTGATGGAATCTGAAGTGACATAATAGGGTGGGTAAGGTGAACTTACGAAAACTTTGTGAAACTCAGGATTTGGAGGAAGATAAATCTAATGCAAAACTGATGCAACGTGTGGATTTTACTAATACTATTGTAAAAAGCTATTGCCTTTTGCTTCTAGCAAATACGTATAGATGAGAAATGGTGCTTAAATATAGAAAGAGAAAAAGAGACAAATGGACGAGTGACTAGTTGACATTCTTTTGATGTCTAACTTTATCGTATGACTGTGCTACCTTGTAAAAGAGATGAATACTGTAGGAGATATGATTGGATGGAGAGGTCTTTAAACTCCATCAAAGTACTTTTTTTTCTCTTACTAATTCCATTTAGTGAGGCCTTTGTTGATGTGGAGTTTGAACAGACATTCCATTCCAAACCAACCGAATCATCAGCAGTGAGTTGCACAGTGTTCAGAATGTCATATAGTAGTTTCATATTCAAAGGTATGGTACCTGGACTTTATAAAGTGGTTCATTTCTTCTGCTAAGACTGTTGGTTCTTTACAAATGATAAAATTATACTCTTGATTATTAAGGCAAAGCATACATTTCAAAATGTGAAACTGAACACTTTATTTAAATTTTGAGGAATGAGGTGCTTTCATAAATGAACTGACTTATCATTTAAATTCTATGACTGCAGTTTGAATCATAACTTAGTTCTGAAATGAAATGTGTTGATTGGTTTCAGTTTTATTTTCAGTGGATATTAATGCACATCATGAAAACAACTAGCTAATGTTGTTTAGCACAGTTTGACCTAATTGGCAATCACCTGTTCAGTAAAGCAGACTTAATCTAGAGACTAAATTGCTTCTTTTCCTTGCAGAGGTGATCCAGTGAGGACTAAAATCATAGGCATGTTCATCCGAGGTGGAAGCATTGTACTTGATTTGTGATCTTCTTTCAAGTTTTACCATATCTGTCACTTTCATGGGCCCACACAGATTACCTTTAAAAAATCCCCAAACTCTATGCTTACGTTTGGAAAACATAATTCATTTTCTCCGTAACTACTAAATGTTTTACATAATGTATTATCCGGTATGTATATTTTATTAATACAAAATTATTCCTGGTATTTTGCTCATTCAATGAGCGTTGGTGCAGAGAATAAAGTAGTTGGATTCCTTTGAAGGAGCATAGATTTTAGGGTCTGTTTCTTGTGTAATCTAGTGCAACCTCTTTTACCAAGAAGGAAAGACTATATAACATTTTCTAGAGACGTAACTAATCACAGTTTGAATCCAGCGAGTGAGTATGATACAACTTGCTTCATTAAATATTTATATCATACTCACTTTCTGTGAGTTTTATTAATATCCAGATTTAACTTAGAACATTGATCCTTGTTTTACTGTTAGCGTGTAATTTGTATAATCCTTTCCCCTGCTTTATATTATTACTCTGGAAATATTTTTAGCTCTGATATCCCATCAGACTTTATTTTGTTCAATGCAATCATGTTGCAGCTGTTCTAGAATTTTTTGTGTGTGTCATTTTTCCCCTCTATTTTTTATAATGGACCCAGTGCTACACTGCATATAGAATTACACATGGTGCTTCAAGGATCTGAGAAATGAGTCACCTGTGTAACATCACTGAAAATGAATCATCCATCTGTTACTAGCCAGAGGTAAAATAACACTGAGGGCTGAGATGATTGATTGATTGGCCAGAGGCTGAAAACGAGCTTGTAAATAGAGCACAGAGAATCCAAGGCAGTGGGGTGAGTGTATTCCTTTAAAGTCAATGGGCTGCAGGGCTATTATCAGTCTGTCTCTGAGAACTCTTGCCATGGTAAGCATCAGTGCTCTCTCTAAAGATGCCATCCATATGGGCCGCCTTCCAACCATGGGTGTGGGAGGATAACTTTATGCTCCACTGAAGCACGGAGCACCACAGAAGTAGTGCAGGGAAACTTTTGGCAGAGCCACAATGGAATGTCTCAGAAGCTGAAGCTGTGAAAATTGGACACTTTGCTAAATAGCTCTAACTGAGTTGGACACAAAAAGAAACTTTGTCAGCTTCCCCAGCTGTATGTGGCATAGCTAGCTCTTAAAGAAATTACTTGTGTGAAGCCATTAATAGGCAGTGAAATACCTGTTTTCCATAGTAGGATAGAAGTAAAATATTTAACCTTAAATCTCTAATGCAATGGCGGTTCTTACAGACATATGCTGGTTAATATGTAGAGCATCTTGATTTAGCAGTGTTCCAAACTTTTGATAGCTAAACTGCTGGTAGAAAAATGAAACCAATAGCACCCCCTTTTACCTCCACCATATGTTGTTAAAGGCCTATCCAGAATGAGTTGGGTGCTAATCAGTGTAGACTGTAGATTTCCATAGTATGATAAAAAGAAAAGGAGTACTTGTGGCACCTTAGAGACTAACCAATTTATTTGAGCATGAGCTTTCGTGAGCTACAGCTCACTTCATCGCATCCGATGAAGTGAGCTGTAGCTCACGAAAGCTCATGCTCAAATAAATTGGTTAGTCTCTAAGGTGCCACAAGTACTCCTTTTCTTTTTGCGAATACAGACTAACACGGCTGTTACTCTGAAACCTGTCATAGTATGATACTACTTCTTTAAGTGCTTTGAGAAGCAGTGACATATTTTAATAACAATTTTGTTAACTATCATCCTTGGCATCTGAGTTAGCAGCCATTAAAAAAGCTTTATGGAGATGGGGGGCCTGATTATCATTTACACAAAGGGCACATTGCATTACTCTGACCACATCAAGGGACCTTAAGGTGGACATAAATTGTATTGACACTCACTTTCAGGCCTTCGCATGCTGCCAGACTGCTGTAAAGTAGCCTTGGGTCTAGTCTACCTTGAAAAGTTGTGCTGGCTGTATAGAAGTGTAAATAAGAATTGGGCCCAGAATGAACTTTGCCCTTAAAACATGAAGTGAAGTTATGGAGAAACAACCATACCAAATAAAAATGACCGACCTTTGCTGAGCCTCTGCAGTTACCAAGTAATTGGAAAAATTAAAATATTAACTGTGTGTATATGACACAATAAAACATTCTTCAGACACTGGAGATGTATAGACACTGAGGATGTACATGCAATCTAATGAGTACTGATGACACTAGTTTATCATAATTTGGTCTCTTGCCTTGTATTTGACCAAAAGGCTATGAAATTAAGCTACTCAAAACTGTCTGTTACATAAGTGAAAGATTGAAGCTATGTTTATAAAGGCTGGACTAATTTGGCCATGACTTCTATATACTGTGTAGTAAGATAAAACGTTTTAACATGACCAAGCTACTGTAGTCATGGCCATACATAGGCATTTACCACTACAAAAGATAAAATTCCAAATATGCATGGCCAGTTTAGCTTATCTAAAAGGTTAGTTTCAAAATATTTCCCAAGGCAATATGATTGCAAACTTGTGGATAAATTCCATAAATATAGGTGTAGCTCTTAAATGACAGATAATAAGGGAAGAGTTGTTATCCAAATAAACAGCAACATTCAGATGTAAAAACTGGTATAACAAATCATTTACTGTCCCCATTAGTGTGTAAGTTACATCATCTTACACTCAGTTAGACTCCCAATATGTTCATATACTTACACTTCACTTCTGAATTTAGTCCCTAAGTCTAAAGTAGTCTAAGTTAATTGCTTTTCCTGCAAAAGCCTCTGTTCCTGACCACTGTCAGTAAGAAAGTGTAGGTTTAGGTCGGGGATTGCCTATTTAGTCTTTTTTTACACCTGCTTTCCAGTTATTTTTCCTGCTACACTCCTCTCTTCTGGCCCTTTGGGATGTGATCAACCTATAGTCCCTTAAACTCAGCTAGACCCAGTAGGCCTGAGGCAGTGGTGATATGTAAGTCCTGCATCATCAGTAAGTGGGAGTGTAAGGAAGTCTAGGGAGTCCAGGCAAGTGTAAATTAAACCATGAAGGGGCTAGAAGATGTACATTATACCATCACAGACTCCGATTTACGTGGATTTAACTTTGATTTTGCCCACAGTCCCTGAAAAGAAGATACTTCAGTCTGAAACTAGATTAGGCAAACTTGCACCAACTTTTAAAGACACAATGGGTCACATTCAGAACCGTTGTAAGTGGTAGCATCTCCATCCAGTTCAGTGGAGTTTTACCCATTTGGCCTAAGTCTGAATCTGGCCCAACAGTTCTAAACTTTTTCAGCTTCTTTATATCAGCTATTCAGCTGTATCAAATTTCCTCTTAAAGGCAAACATACTTTGTGTTCCCTCAGTAATTTTTTTCAGCAAGCAGAAGAAATATATATGAATGATTGATTGTTTCAGGCCTAGATATGCGTTCCGTTGCTTTGTGAGGTTGAGTGCTTTTTTATGTTCACGTTACTTAGGAATGACACTGACTGGTGTTGCCTGGACTTCTAAGACAGATGGTCGTCCTAGATATTATGTGTCTACTGCTTATAGTTTGAGTCACTAACATATAGGTTGCACGGCTTATTGCTCCATTGAAAAATGCACCTCGTCAAGCAGCAGTGCTCCAATTGTTCTCTGTTACCTGAAATGCTCTGGAAGAGCTTTTAGGTCTAATGGGAATTATAGATTCAGTGCAGAGTATACAAAATATAATTATCACTGTTTTCAGACTGTAAAAGAATCTTGTTCATCATGCAGAGAAATATTCCAACAGCATTAACGAACGTCATCCTTGCTTATTATGCAGCAACTCACTGCATGGGAAATGATTTAAATTAAGAAAGCAACAATAAATCTCTTTCACTGAAGCATTTCTTTTGGAACATAATAGTTTATAGCTCTTCTGGAGAATATTCATCTGTTTGTCTCTGAATGAAGGTGATGGTCTACATGGCACAGCTCTATTTCCCCAATCAGCTGTTTACTCTTTTTTTGTCTCTATGTATATAAACTCTCTGTGTATGTAATACTATACAGAGTAATGGAGTACACTTTATCATCCATATTCCAGTAGGATAAGCAATTATAGAGAAGAAATCCATAGCTCCACTAAACATATGTCAGCTCTTAATGATTCAATTTGAATATGTGAGTTTTCTATAAATATCAACTTAAATTTGATATCACTTATTTGTATTCCAGTAGCAGCGGGACTCCTTGTCCAGGACCATGGCTCCTCGGTGCTGTACAAACACTTGAGGAAAAAAGGGTACCTGCCACAAAGAACTTATGATCTAACTGAGAATAAGACAGGGGACATCTGGTGGTACAGGCAGATTGGGGAGTCATAGATTCATAGATACCAAGGTCAGAAGGAACCATTATGATCATCTAGTCTGACCTCCTGCACAACGCAGGCCACAGAATCTCACCCACCCACTCCTGCGAAAAACCTCTCACCTATGTCTGAACCATTGAAGTCCTCAAATCGTGGTTTAAAGACTTCAAGGAGCAGAGAATCCTCCAGCAAGTGATCTGTGCTGGAAGGTGAAAGGTGCTGGAAGAGGAAGGTGAAAAACCTCCAGGGCCTCTTCCAATCTGCCCTGGAGGAAAATTCCTTCCTGACCCCAAGTATGGAGATCAGCTACACCCTGAGCATATGGGCAAGATTCACCAGCCAGATACCCAGGAAAGAATTTCTTGTAGTAACTCAGATCCCACCCCATCTAACATCCCCTCACAGGCCATTGGGCCTTTGTACTATGAATATTTAAAGATCAATTAATTACCAAAATCATGTTATCCCATCATACCAAAGGAAACAATGATATAATATTGGTCAGCTCCCTAAGTTGAGAGGACGTGATTAATACCTTCACATTTAGCTTTTGCCTAATTAATATTGCCGTGGTGTCGGCAATAGTATAAGGCAGGCTACTAATTATGTAGTAGCTTTAATTACTTGCAAATACAAATGTTTGAGAGTGACCATGGAAAATATTTTAATTTCCCACCTTCTGTCCCAAAAGCTACAATAAGAAACTTGACACACATGACTACTTAACCAAATATGTGCAGCTGTTCTCTAAGCATGTGTCATTTTGGTGACCAACCAGACCAGTAAGGGGTTTTGTCACTGCTTGTCTTGTAACCTTGGAGTCTCTGTGCTGTACAGCTATGGTTCAGATCCCTGACACAGATCCCTGAAGCATAAGGTCTAATTCTGGAGCAGCACAGGTACTACCTGCCCTTCCAGTCCTGTGTCTCTCCAAATACATCCTCCTTGAGTTCTTAAGTACCGTTTCTCTTCAGTTCATCACCCCAAAGATATGAAACCAGCCACTTGGCTACTATGGCATACATGTTCCACAAAGTTTGCACACCAGGGGCCTTTTGGGCTGAAAATAAACAAACAAACAAAATTTTAATAGGAAAAAAACCCCAATGATCCAAAGGTGAAATAGTAAGGGAAAGCAATAATATACAAGTTACACAGGAACTAAGCATAGGCTCCACATCAGGTTTTACACTTAATATCAGATAATGCCCCTTTTCTAACACAAGTTTCCAAGCATACTCTCTAGCTATAGGAGGGATCCAGAGTTGACAAACAGCCTCCCAACCCAAGATGGTCCCTCAAGTTTTATCCCTCAAGATAAAAAATCTCAGTCCCCATCCTGTTTTTTAAAAGACTTTCTCCCCCCAAACCCCCAACCCCCTCAGTCCATGGTGATTTATGTTTATTCAGAGTGGGGAAATTCCCTCTTGACTTGCAAGACACTGAGACATCTTGGCTATCCATTAACTCTAATGGTCCATAAATTCTCTCTTCCTGGGCTGGGCAATGGATAGTTACCTGAATCTGGTTTCCTGTAAACCCCTGGCTTGGGAGGTGCCCCTCCCTGCTTGACTGCTCACTGCTGTGCTGTGAGGTGTAGTTGAAGTTGCAGCTCAGATTATGTATTTGTATATATAGAAACCTGTGCTCACAGTTTTGTAATCATAGTCTTTATACATATCTCATTATGACCAGCATGTTCAGGACATTACACGCTTTCATAAAAGACCTTCCTTGATCTACCTTTATAGCACAATAAGACAGAATGCAATCAGTTTAGCAACTCATTTTGGGGATTTAAACCTTCTGTTCTACCCTGGGGGAGTCTGACCCTGATTTTCACAATGCTCTCTCTTGCATTTCTTTTTAAATGTTCTTGTTGGCTTCCAATTTTGCTTTGTTTTTTCCAGTTTTAAGCTTTGGGTTCTCTTTCAGTTTAGTGTTAGCCTCTAAGGGTATGTCTACATTGTACATTAAATCCAGGTTCTGACTCAGGTTTGAGCACAAGCCTTCTGTTTGACTTGGGTCAGCAAGTTGACAGTTCCCGGGTCCTAGGCCCTGATCAGGGGGTTGGTCAAAGCCCAAGTATCTCTGGGCATCGGTCCAAGCCCTGCTGTTTTGCCGTGTGGATGCAGCTCAGGTATCAGACCTGAGGCAGAAGGTCTTCATAGTGCAGTAGGGATGAGTTTGCATGGTTGTGAGACCTGGGTACAGCAATTGTAAGCCCAGGTTTACAATGCAGCGTGGATGCTCAAGTGTGGGCTTGGAAGTCCACAAAGCCAGTCCTAAGTCATCACATAAGACCAGACACATGACACTTTTACTATTATCTGTGGAATTCCATTGAGGTTAACCTCCACTTCCAGATTAAGTTGTAGAATTCTTACTTGCAATCAGTCAATAGGAGTTAAGCACCTACCTTGGTTAGATGCTTTTGGTGCCTAAACAGCTTTGAAAATCTGGCCCCTAAATCTCATTGAAAATCAGTGGGATTTAGTCTTATAAGGGTCCGATTTGTAAAGGTATTGTGGTGTGTAAAGATGCAGCCAGGTACCTAAGTATCTTATTCTCATTGATTTAGACTAGGAGCATATCTGCATTTTAGGGCCAGATTTGTAGACGTATTTAGCACCTAAAGTGCCTAAGGCTACATCTACACCACACACTTCTTTTGGCAGTGTACTTGGGTAGCCTCTGTAGCATGGTTTAAGTAGCAGTGTTGATGGTGACGCATGGTTTAGGTGAGTAGGGTACAGGCACACATGAAGGGTGTGGGTGTATACCTGAGTACATATCCCACATGGCTCCCTACTCACCCAAGCTGTGCCTTCCTGCCTGCAACGCTATTTTTAGCCATGTAGTGTCCTAGTTAATGGCACCTTTCCCCACTGCAGAAAAAGACTCTGGTAGTGGGGAAAGGCTCTAGCAGCAGGGAAAGGCTTCACTCAGCTTTTCCTCACTGCTTTCCACTGCCAGAGCCTTTCATGGACATGTGTAGCTATACACCACAGTTTGGGCACAGGTTGCTTTTCGCTATGGCGAAACCCTACACACAGCTGGAAGTGGGCTGTAGTGTAGACGTAGCCTAAGACACTTTTGAAAATTGGACTTAGGCTCCTGAGTTATTTAGGTGCTTTTGAAAATTTTACCTCTACTTAGAAAGAGAAAAAACACATATGTGCACATTTATGGATGAATTTGCTTTGAACAAGTTTTCTTGTGAATATCGGAGCAGTATCATTTTGCCAACAAAAATGTTTACAGAAATCAAAGTAAACATGTGGAAACTAAATTTTAAATTCTCACATCTCAAGTATTTGCAGCAGAATGCATTCATGTATTTCAAATCAGGAAGTACAAATGATGTGCATGGTTGGTCAACAAAAAATCAGAACTATAAACAAAACAATCAAACAAAAAAAACCTTTCACATTTTAAATATTCACCATCATTTGAGGGTACAAACACAAAAAGTAAAGAAAAATTACTGACAAAATTCAAACAACAAACATCATTATGTGCTTGTAGATATGCAGAAACAGCCAATTTCTTCATATAAATTATTCATTGTGCATTATTCACTCAGCTAGGCTATGTATGCTGAGTTAAACTAAAGCCCGCATGCATGTTCAGTTTATTTAGCAGTAATAATGAACTGGACAATAAAATAAAATTATGATCCAGTTTCTAGAATGACCATTACTTAGCAAAACTCTGATTAAGCCAGACAAAACCTAATTTTAAAAAATGTGGATTTCTGCAAAAAACAGTTCTTTTCCTCTCTCTACCACTCTTAACATATGACAAAATCTTTATTCTGCATATGAAAAGTCCATTTGCTTTCCCTCAGATAATCTGGTAGATTTATAAATGTGAGAATTTCACAGTTATTTGAAATTATTCATGGATTTATTTACTATTTTTCACATAAATCAAGTGCCAGTGTTTGTTTTCTGATTCAGTGACTAATGTAATTAATGAGCACAGAATGAATTCCAGGAATTACAACTATATATATGTCATAAATATAAAGGGAAGGGTAAACACCTTTAAATCCCTCCTGGCCAGAGGAAAACCCCTTTCACCTGTAAAGGGTTAAGAAGCTAAAGGTAACCTCATTGGCACCTGACCAAAATGACCAATGAGGAGACAAGATACTTTCAAAGCTGGAAGGAGGGGAGGGAACAAAGTCTGTGTGTTGCTTTTGCTGGGACCAGAGCAGGAATGCAGGTCAGAACTCCTGTAAAGGGTTAATAAGCAATCTAGTTACATATGCGTTAGATTCTGTTTTGTTTAAATGGCTGATAAAATAAGTTGTGCTGAATGGACTGTATATTCCGGGTTTTGTGTCTTTTGTAACTTAAGGTTTTGCCTAGAGGGATTCTCTATGTTTTGAATCTGATTACCCTGTAAGGCATTTACCATCCTGATTTTACAGAGGTGATTCTTCTACTTTTTCTTCAATTAAAATTCTTCCTTTAAGAACCTGATTGCTTTTTCATTGTTCTTAAGATCCAAGGGTCTGGGTCTGTGTTCACCGATGCAAATTGGTGAGGATTTTTATCAAGCCTTCCCCAGGAAAGGGGGTGTAGGGTTTGGGAGGATTTGGGGGGGAAAGACGTTTCCAAGCGGGCTCTTTCCCTGTTATATATTTGTTAGACACTTGGTGGTGGCAGCAATAAAGTCCAAGGGCAAAAGGTAAAATAGTTTGTACCTTGGGGAAGTTTTAACCTAAACTGGTAAAAATAAGCTTAGGGAGTTTGTCATGCAGGTCCCCACATCTGTACCCTAGAGTTCAGAGTGGTGAAGGAACCTTAACAATATACAATTTGAATTTTTTTTCTGTGAATATTCAAGAATCTGAGCTTAAAATAGTTTTTTTGCCAGCATTTGTGTTAATAAAGTTCTGCTGCTCAAGTGTTCACAGAAAACAACCATGAAATGGTCATGAATATGTTCAAATCAAATTTCAATTTCAAATTAATATTTCTGGATTTTTTTCTCCCCACTAGTTTACTCATGAATAATTCATACATTCATGAAGAGTTCCTAAAAGTCCTCCAGTATTTTTCTACAGTTTGTTTACAGCACTGCATCTTAAAGTTTTCCATACTTCTGGCTAGTGCTTTTCAAGCATCTGAAAGAATACTGAGGCCAGTTAGAGTCTGTCTGTCAAACATCAGTCATGTGCTTACAGGTTCATTGGTTCTTTGTGAATGTGGCATTGACACAACTTCATACTGGATGTTTAAAGAGAAATTACCCATTTGTGTGCAGTTTCTTTTGTTTATAATTTCTGTGATTTCATTAATTAAGGAATTAAGCTATTTTGAACAAAATTATATTCATAATGGCCATTCGGTTCATATGCATAATACAGGTCTACTTGTACATACCAAGCCAGATCCTTAGCTGGTCTAAATCAGTATAGCTTCATTAAAGTTTACAGATCTGGCCCATTATATGTGCAAAGATGATCATGGATAACTGTGTTAACTGCATCTAATGTTTACACCCAAACTAACAGATGCTCTAAAATCATTGAATCAAAGCAGCCCTGCTTGAGGGTCCCTCTCCAATACCACTAAGATACTGTACAAGACTGTATACCTGACTAAGTTTCCCAAATCACTACTAAAATAGTAACTAGGGGCATGTGATGAAAAAATTCTTATACTTATTTACCACACCGATTTATTTATTGCAAATTACCTTTCTAGCCCTACTCACTGATGTTGCTTATACTTGGATCACAAAGTGCTGTACAAAAGATTTACGTAATAGCTTAATAAAGTGAAATTTCTAAGGGAAATAGGCTTTCACCTCCTCCCCTATGGTAAGCCCAAGAAAATGTAAGTATAGATAGTAAATTTATAGAATGGAGTCACTACACAGTTTTATTAACACGGCTTTTATAATATTGAGCAAATGGCAGCTGTGGAGAATTACTCATTTTAAGCATCAGCTATTGTAGTTAATTTTGCTATCCTCAAGCAATTAATTTGCATTTGTTAGGCTAGCTAACTAATATAGAAGTATATTTTATCACGCTATTGGTGCTGTATCCTATATCTAACCAGATCATTTAGAATATAACACGTTTGCAACTTGAGCATTTTCTTATTAATTTGTTTCATGATCATTAGGAAATTGAGACAAGGTTTCCTTGTGAATTACTTTACAGTTAGCACCTGTGTTTTAATTGAGATATCTCATATTTCTAGACAAGATAGTTTTCACACGTTAGCAGGGTGAGGTAAACCCTAGGGAGAGCCTAAACTTTTCCACACTAGGATGTTACCGCTTGTTAGCTAACACATGGTAAATAACACTTTTTGCAAGTGAAGACATGGTCAGAGTAGTAACTGAACTCACAAAGTGGCAAAAGGGTGATTTGGGGGGGAGAATGTGTGGTGCTATTTAGAAACCAAGAGTACTACCAGAATATAAATATAAACTACTAAAATAATAATATTGCTAATATCAAATCTATATAATGAAATATACAGGAACGTATGTCTCCAAGTTAGTCATGTCTTGGCTTTTGAGAGTTTTAAATAGAAATTTGAATGCTTCATTTGTGCAAGTTCTCTTTACTTTAATGTTAACTGATTTCCATAAATAATTCCACACAGTTCTCATTACTATTTTATAGCAATCCAAAAGTGTGTTGGGGCTTTACAAAGCATCACAAGACATGTTCTCCACCCTAAGATGCTTATACTCTAAAGTTCAGATGTAATATGAGTGAAGAAGACAAATAGTAGAGAGAGGAAGAGATGATGGAGAAGGGTGAGAACAATGCAATCCAGTGGGTATCTAGATTGGGTAGGTGTGATTCTTGTTCAACCCTGGACAACAAAAGGGTTTCGTGCCCTGTGGCCTTTCTAAAAGCCAGCAGTGGCATTTCCTTTTATCTGCCCACATCTTGTCCAGTGCAGCATCGACAGTGCTGTGAAACAATAGAAAAGGGTATCTTTATTTTGTTAGCGGAGGCTATATCTGGATTTCCCCGAAACACCCAGATATATTTTTCTAATGAAATTGTCTTGGTTCATCTTTAATTAAAGTGTCATACAGTGAGGAAGCCAGTGTGTGGTCATTAAACTGCAAAAATTCTATATTTTTTCAGTAGCGGCACGCAAATCTCAGAAACAAATGACAATAGTACACAGAGCTCAGAAGAGGCTTCTGCAAGGAGTTTCCAAGGGGTATTGGACAACTCTGATCCTGACAGAAGTACTTTCAAATAGATGGTAGGAGACTGAAATGGTAATAAGTATTCTGCTCTCAGTTGAAGGACAGCAGCTAAGACAATAAAGGCATGCTCCTCAAAGTCAGGATTAGTGGTGAGATAGTGCTTCTCTTTTAGGGATGTTGGTGGATTTCTTAGTTCAAGAGTGAAACAGCTGAGAGAAAAGAGACAGGTGGACACAGAAAGACAAACAATGTTGAGCAAAGAAAGAACACAGCAAAAAAAGACAGACATGAAATTATTTTAGAGAAAGTTAGATGACAGTGTTACATAAAATGCATCCATATGTTATATAGCAGAAAGAAAAAAAACCCAAAATATTGTAGGATGAATGGAGTTTGGTAGATGTGATTTTGGATAGGAGATAAAGATATTGAAGAGAAAATAAAGAGAAGAATCTAGGCCACCATATTTTCCAGTAATGAAGGTGTGATGAGGCATCTGCCCCACACTTGCATATAAGGGGCTAATAGAGCCCTAGAGAGGCTGCAAGGGAAGTGGCCAATAGGAGAGCGGCTGTGAGGAGCAGCCAATCCAGGCCCAGCAGGCCCATATACAAAGAGCTGCAGGGCAGAGCAGAGGCAATTACTCCCTGAGCTCAAGGAGGGAGATCTGGGTGCCTTGCAGGTGGATGGAAGCTAGCACCTTGGACAGAGCAGTGCTGCACAGGAACATGAAAACAAAAGGGAGCTCCTGGCTGGCTACTAGGACTGACATGCTGAGGCCCTGAAGTGAGGGCAAAGAAGCTGCTGTGGCTGTGGGGAACTGGCCCTGGGAAATATACTGAGGAGTTGGAGGGGACACAGTATGTGGTTGCCATCTACTTGGTCCCTGGGCCAGGACTTAGAGTAGTGGGCAGGCCCAGCTCCCCCTCACTTGCCACTGGGAGAAGTGGCTGGACAATTGATTACAGGACCCCTGGAAGTGGGGAAGCGCAGATTGTGACACAGCCAGACAGCTGTGTCATGAAGAGGATGCCATGGTCCTTGGAGTAACATGGGTGCAGATGTGTTAGTGGACAAGGCACCACTGGGAGAGGGCATACTGACCTGCAGAGCTAATCCCCAAGATGACCAGCAGGAGGTGCCAACATGGTGAGTGGAGCCACATCACAGGCGGCAAACGCTGTCATACCGGCACTTCTTGTTATTGATAAGTAGGGGATGGAGAAGAACTGGAAAATTAAAAACAAAACCCAGTATGGGTAAGTTTCAATAAAATTTGTATTAAACTAGGAAGGGGGAAGGGGAAACAAAACAAACATTTTTGTCATGATTACTAGATTTCTCACAAGATTAGTAAAATGTTTTACTAGAGTCAAAGACCTGGTCTAGACTCAGAAAGTCATACTTATATAACTATAGAACAGAATAAAGAGTGGGAGTGTGATTTTATTATTGTTATTATTATTGATATGATTAAACTGGCATAAGCTCGAGAGTGGATGTAGTTATACCAGTGTAAAGATGCATTATACTGGTATAGTTTATTTCACTTCCTGAACCATATTAACTATTCTACTATAAACACTTTTATTCTGATGTAACTGTGCGTACATTGGAGGAGGCGTTCCATTGTAAGAACACTCGTGGCACTTTCTACAGTACATACGCCCTCTGACCTGATCCTACAATTTACAATGAGTGGGTGGACTGCTGCATTCGTGCACAGTCACATTTGAAGTCAGTTGGGCTCTGAATGGTCACAGCCCTCCACTCATGAATTATAAACTGCAGAATTTGGACCCCAAGGTAGACTAGCAGGATGATTGCAAACTTAAAGGGGTAACAAAAATCAGTAAGGATACCTAGAGCTGTAAATGAAACAAATACAGCAAAGCAAATAAAGATAAATTACACATCTATCTTTCTCCAGCTACATCCAAGGCAAATAGTCAGCTAAGGAGTCAGTGGGGTGATTCAGACACAGAAGTAGAGTTTAAAATGACAGATGGATTGGTATCCCTGGGAGTCTGCTTTTTTTTTCCTTCTGTCTTCATGAAAGAATCCAAAGATCACAGTCCAGATACTATATGGATTTTTCTGGATGAACAAAGTGACATGAGGCAAAAATATCAGGAGAAAGCAGATATGTGAACAGTTAGAAAAGCTGGGGAGTTAATCATGTGGTCTGATATGTGAAGAAGATATTGGACACTATTTAATCATATTTCACATCTTTGGAGGATTAGCATGACTATAAAATGAGATGATCCTTGATGGCATTCAAGGATGCCTTAGTGAATATGTAGACAATGGTGAAGCAGTGGACATTTAACAGCTGTATTTTAGAAGTTTGTAACTCTTCTGAGGAAGAAAGTATTGTAAAGAGGGAGGAATCATAAGTGATAAATAGGTCTTACAAAAGATGTGATTGAAGTACAATGTTAGTATCAATAGTACGGCTGTCAAGCAATTAAAAAAATTAATCGCGATTAATCACGATTAATCTCACTGTTAAACAATAATAGATGACCATTTATTTAAATATTTTGGACATTTTCTGCTTTTCAAATATATTGATTTCAGTTACAACAGAATACAAAGTGTACAGTGCTCTCTTTATATTTATTTATTTGAACTGTAAAAAAACAAAAGAAATAGTATTTTTCATTTCATCTAATACAAGTACTGTAGTGCAATCTTTTTATCATGAAAGTTGAACTTAAAAATGTAAAATTATGTCCAAAAAACCTTGCATTTAAAAATAAAACAATGTCAAATTTTAGAGCCTGCAGGTCCACTTAGTCCTACTTCTTGTTCAGTCAGTCACTCAGTCAGTAAATGTTTGTTTACATTTTCAGGAGATAGTGCTGCCCACTTCTTGTTTACAATGTCACCTGAAAGTGAGAACAGGTGTTCTCATTGCACTGTGGTAGCTGGTGTCACAAGATATTTATGTGCCAGATGCGCTAAAGATTCATATGTCCCTTCATGCTTCAACCAGCATTCCAGGGGACATGCGTCCGTGCTCAATAACAATTCTGCTCAATAACAATTCAAACAATTCAAACAATAACAAGTCTGCTCAATAACAATCCAGAGCAGTGCGGACCGACGCATGTTCATTTTCACTATCTGAGTCAGATGCCACCAGCAGAAGGTTGATTTTCCTTTTTGGTGGTTCGGGTGCTGTAGTTTCCGGATCAGAGTGTTGCTCTTTTAAGACTTGTTTGTCTTAGCAATTGGCTGAACAAGTAGAGCTAAGTGGAATTGTAAGCACTGAAGTTTTACATTGTTTTGTTTTTGAGTGCATTTGTATAACAAAAAAAAATCTGCATTTGTAAATTGCACTTTCACGACATAGAGATTGCACTACTGTACTTGTACGAGGTGAATTGAAAAATACTATTGGTTTATCATTTTTACAGTGCAAATATTTGTAATAAAAATAATATACAATTTGATTTCAATTTCAATACAGAATACAATATATACGAAAATGTAGAAAAACATCCAAAATATTTAATATGTTTCAATTGGTATTCTATTGTTTAATAGTGTGATTAAAACTGCGATTAATCACAATTATTTTTTTAATCACGAATAATTTTTTTTAGTTAATTGCATGAGTCAACTGTGATTAATCGACAGCCCTAATCAATAGGGCTCATATCAGTATCACAGAATCATGGGATCCTGTTATCACCTCTCACTGGAAGGGACTTTGGGGTGTGGTGTTGGTTCTTGATCACTTTTTAATACTCAGGAAGAGAGGCTTGTAGCTGGAAATGGATGCCCTGAGAACTGTGGGAAAATCCATGCACAAAGAGACAGCTTCTCCTCATTGCTCTCTGGCCCTCGTCTCTGGTAGCATTCATGATATATATATTGCCACTGTTGGCTTGGTTGGGATCTTTGTTATCTGACTTCAATAGGAGCAAGATCTGGCTGTAGGTGGTTCACATAGACTTCTCTTGATCACCAGGCAGCCCACACAGAAACTATATTAGTCATTTTTCTAGTTATTAGTCAGGTCTGGGTAATTAATAGCTAGTATCAAAGTTTCTAGATTCTTATTTGACTCTAACGCATATGCTGTTCTGGCCCATTAAAATACCCCTTGTCCTGCAGGAAAGAAATGTCTGTTTTTTAGGAATTCACTCTGCAGGACAGAATTTCCTGCAGGACAGGTGGAATTTAAGACTCCAGGACAGTGTGTATTTTTTTTTTTTTTTTGGCTCTAGCACTATGGAAGCCAATGGCAAAGCTTCCACTGACATCAATGGAAGAAGACCTATTTTCTTATCCTTTTTAAAATATAGACCTAATTTTGTAAATCTAATTTTATAGGCTTATTTGTGTATTTATTTGTAAGTAGTGTTGAAAAAAATTAATCAAATTACTTTTGGTGTAAGCCACGATATTTTATTTGGCTTTTAACACTTGTCAGTGCTAGTAAATTTAGCAGGGATAATTGCCCAATAAAACTACTCTTTAAAAATGTTAACTCTTTTCTGCTGTTCACCATTTTTACTCAGTAAGAACTGCTGAGATCAGGATAATTCAATATGGCTAGTCTGCAAGCTTTAAGGATCATGCTCTCCGGAAGTGATTTCCAGGCCAAAATAAACGCAAGTATTGTGCTCTAAGTGCCCATATAAATCAGTCTGACATAAAACAGCCACTTCTGTTAGGGCAGGAAGATATATAAAAAGCAAGTAATGATTTCTAGTCTGTCTGTTAATACCAAGATATTGGCAATGCTGCCGAGGTCAATGTTATTGCTTTTCAAGGAGGAAGTTGACCTATTCCTAACATTTAGTAAGTGCCAGTAAGTCTCATTATTTCTGCCAGAACAGCCACTGCAGTATATGAATCACATTACAACAGTCTTCCAGCCAAAAATAGATGGGCACCATTTAGATTTGGGAGAAATTGACCTTTCTTGATTTAGGATTCAAGCATGGTTACAAAATAATAAAAGCCCATGGCCTTGTGACAGATTTAAAGTTGCTTACTCATCTTTCACTGCTTGCTTGAGTATATGTAGGCTGTGGTCCATCATGTCTGAGACAGGTTAGTGGGGCTTAGAGAAATCTAATAATTTTCCTCTTCTTTCTTCCTTTCTTGTCCCCTTCCTGCTTTCCTCATTTGAGAAAGAGCAGGCTGGGGAGAAGGTGCACCATCTGTTCCAGCATTTTCCATCCTTCAATCCCTTCTATTCCTTCCTTCATTATGCATTCCCCTCCCCACTCCCAAGTTAAAATTTGCTAGCTTCTCTGCACCTGAAGATAATGGCAGATATGAAGAGATGATCTGGTAGTTGAGGCACTGGGCTGGGGCTCAAGAGACCAGGTTCACTTCCTTGCTCTACCACAGACTCTTCTAATGACTTTAGATGAGTCACTTACACTTCATTGAATTTCAAATGAGACATGCTCTCTTCAAGAGTGAGATTCACAAAGGTAGTTAGGGCTTTTATGAATCCCACCCTTAAGTGTCTAAGGGTGGGTCTACGCTTATGGCAGCATGTAGGGTACAGACACTGAATGTCCAGCTACTGTGGGTATAAATAGCATAGACAGTGGGGCACAGTTTCGATGAGTAGAGTGCCCTACACACCTGAACCCTCAAGATATATATCCGCCACAGCTCTCTATTCACCCAAGCAGCACCTCCCCTGTCTACACTTCCATTTTTTTTTTTTGCAGTGTAGTGTCCCACTGGCAGAGCCTTTCTCTGCAAAAGTGAAAGATTCCCTTAGCAGGTACATGCTCTGGGCAGGGGAGAAGTAGCAATGAAGGGCTCTGTAAGGATTAGTGGGACTTGACCCCAGGACTACCAGGCCACCAACGTCCTCATGCTGCCACCCAGTAGTAGTTGTAAGCTGGCTACTCCCTGTGACTCACAGTGTACAGAGGTTGCATGCCACAGGAAGTTCCACCTCAAGAGATCTGACTGACAGTTGTTTTAGCAATATCTGATTAGCTCCTTGATCCTATATAAGCCCATGAGGCATACCAGGAAGTGTCCGGGCAACAATGTGAATTGCTAGCTAGCTGACATGACTGTCCTGCTTCTGAACTTCTGATATTGAGGTCAGCTCTGATTTGAATCCTGATTTCTGTTTGACCACTGGAACCCCAACACTGACCCTGATACCTGCTATTGTCCCTTAGCTTGACTCTTGACTCAGACACCAGTTCTGACCCCAGGTTTGAGTTCCTGGCTCCCAAGCTCCTGCCCCTTTGCCCAGAAGTCTGACAGGCTCTGGCAGTGGGGAGCTGCTGAAACCTTTCCCTGCTGCCTCCCCCCTGGCCAGAGCCTGCTACTCTGAAACCTTTCATTGGTATGTGTAGCTACACACTGCAGGGTCGACCCAGCCTGCCTTTCACCGTGGTGTGTAGCTATCCATACCCTACCCGCCACAGCACTAAATCTAAATCACTTTTGAAAATGGGACTTCACCATCTAAATCACTTACACTCAGCAATGCAAGGCCTAACAACACCTAAACACCTTTAAAAAAGCTGGACTTCAGTCCCTACTCTCCTAAATTGGAACCAGGTAAGTCTCAGCTTTCTTGCTACTTGTTGCCTCTTTTCCTTTGCTGCTGTCTTCTTATATGATCCACACTATTGAGTCCCTGTTTATTGATGAATTCCTCAATTTTGGTGGCATAATTGATTTGAGCTATAATTTCTTAGCATAATTAATTTTTATAACTAGCTGTGTAATTGACTTGCTCATAATTTATGATCTGAATATGTGATTTGCTGTATAATTTCTCAATATAATTGTTTTTCTGCTTAAAGTTTTGGCCTACTGTAAAATTGTTTATTAGAAAAGTTGATTCATAATTTTGGCCATTCTCCACTCACCTATAGCTCTTGCCA
The DNA here is from genome assembly GCF_965140285.1 of Lepidochelys kempii. NCBI lineage: Eukaryota > Metazoa > Chordata > Testudines > Cheloniidae > Lepidochelys > Lepidochelys kempii. Next base: position 93,359,288 of record NC_136383.1, read on the forward strand.
TACTCCTTCTTTCCTCACTTTTGTTCTGGTTTCACTTCCCTGTCATACTCCCCTATCTGAAGTTCCACTATCTCTAGTTCTGCTACCCTTTTGTCCAGTCCCCCCCAAAATCAACATCCCACATGCTGCTCTGCTATCTAAGATACTTATATGGTCCCCATTACTGTAGCACCTGAACACTTCGCAATCCTTGGAAGTACTTACCCTCACAACACCCCTATGTGCTAGGGAAGAATTATTATCCCCATTTTACAGATGTAGAACTGAGGCATGGAGAAGCTAAGTGACTTTCCTGAGGTCACATAAGAAGTCTGTGGCAGAGCAGGGATCAAGCAGTTGACAAGAACAGTGGGGGGGGGGGATATAAACATGGGGAAATAGTTTTACTTTGTGTAATGACCCATCCACTCCCAGTCTTTATTCAAGCCTAAGTTAATTGTATCCAGTTTGCAAATTAATTCCAATTCAGCAGTCTCTCGTTGGAGTCTGTTTTTGAAGTTTTTCTGTTGAAGAATTGCCACTTTTAGGTCTGTAATTTTAGGTCTGTAAACTTCAAAAACAGACTAACACAGCTGCTACTCTGAAATCTATTTGTACAAAGGGATTCTGACTCTAATTTGGCCCTCCAGCTTATATTGTGATAATAATACTTAATAACAGATTAATTGATTCCAAGGCTAGAAGGGACCACTGTGATCATCTAGTCTGACTTCCTGACAAGCCGTTGAACTTCCCCAAAATTCGTAGAGCATATCTTTTAGAAAACATCCAATCTTGATTTTAAAACTGTCAGTGGAGAATGGAGAATCCATCACAACCCTTTGTAAATTGTTCTAATAGTTAATTACTCTCACCATTAAAAATGAATACCTAATTAGCTTCAACTTCCAGCTCTTCGATGGTGTTAGACCTTTCTCTGTTAGACTGAAGAGCCCATTATTAAATATTGTTCCCCAATAGACTGTATTATAGACTGTAATCAAGTCACCCCTTAACCTTCTCTTTGTTAGTTAAGCTCCTTGGGTCTAGGCAAGTTTTCTAATCTGTTAGTCATCCTCATGGCTCTTCTCTGAACCCTCTCCAGTTTTTCAAAACCCTTTTTGAATTGTGGACACAGTGTTCCAGCAGTGGTCACACCAGTGCTGAGTACAGAAGTGAAATAACCTCTCTACTTCTATTTTTGTTTATATTATATTCCTTTGTTTATGCATCCAAGGATTGCATTAGTCCTTTTAGCCAAAGCGTAATACTGGAACTCTTATTCAGCTGATTATCCATCATGACCCCCAAATTTCTTTCAGAGTCACTGCTTCCCAGGATATAGAGTCTCTCATTATGCATGGCCTAAGTATGTTCTTTGTTCCTAGATGTATACTTTTACATTAATGCATATTGAAACACATAGTTTGTTTGTTCCCAGTTTACCAACTGATCCAGATTGCTCGATATTACTGACTTGTCCTTTTATTTTTTCCCACTCCCGCATTTTTGTGTCATCTGTAACCTTTACCAGTGATGAGTTTGTTTTCTTCCAGATCATTGATAAAAATATTTAAGCAGAGGGCCAGGAACACCTACGGGACCTGACTAGAAATACATCGGCTCAATGATAATTCCCATCTACAATTACATTTTGAAACCTATCAGCTAGCTAATTTTTAATCGATTTAATGAGTTTCATGTTAATTTTATATCATTCTAGTTTTTAAAATCGAAAGGTTGTGTGGTTCCCCGTCAAACACCTTACAGAAGTCTAAGCATATTACATCATCAACACTATTACTTTTTTCAACCAACCTTGTAATCTCATTAATAATTAAAATAACCTACTAAAAGAGATTATGCAAAAATGTCATGCTCTTGCACAGCAGGTCTGCCTCTTGTGTGTATTCAGAAAGATCTGCATCTTTAATTGACAGGAATATATGTAAATAGATGTATTGATTAAATATTTATACTCCTGCTAGTACTGCAGACACAGCTCTGGCATGAGAGAGCAAGCTGGTGCATTCTTAAAAGCCTGGCAATTGGAATTTGTTTAAAAGGCAAATTCAGTCTTAATTTACAATCACACTGAAGAAAATTAGTTACACCTGTGGAAACCACAAGGTTGTGCAGATGTAGCTGATGGTGTAATTTAATGACAACGGGGATGCACAGGTAAAACAGAGTGTTTACTGGAATTTTTATTTGTATAGATTTATAAGAAAGAAACAACTGAGCTTGACTTTTAGGTCCTGGGCTAAGCGTCCTAGCACAGAAGTGGTTAAGTGCTATTGATTTCAGTAAAAAAGAAAGAGTACTTGCGGCACCTTAGAGACTCATCCGATGAAGTGAGCTGTAGCTCACGAAAGCTTATGCTAAAATAAATTGGTTAGTCTCTAAGGTGCCACAAGTACTCCTTTTCTTTTTGCGAATACAGACTAACACGGCTGGTACTCTGAAACCATTGATTTCAGTGGGACTTCAGCATGTGGTTAGATCTAACCACATGCTGAAGTGGTTTCCTAAGTAGGGATGGTTTCCTGAACTAAGGCCTGAATTTTTAGCCCTGACATTTAGAAGAAAAAAAAAATCCACTTACTGTCATCTTCGCAAATTTGATCTTGAAGTAATTGTGTCACTACAAACATGGAACCTAACAATCCTGTTTTAATCGTCATTTTTTCAGAGTAGAACCAAATTTTAATCATACTACTACAAAAACATACAAAAATCCTTTCTATTACTCTAGTTATTGTTCTGCTGATGTTCTGTAGTTACGTGCATCCAATGAAGTGAGCTGTAGCTCACGAAAGCTTATGCTCAGATAAATTGGTTAGTCTCTAAGGTGCCACAAGTCCTCCTTTTCTTTTTGTAGTTATGTTGTTATTTAATTTCCTGTATCTTAATTTAAACTAATTTGGAAAGGGTGTTACTTCTAAATATGGGAAGAAGTGTTGTGACTGAGTTCAGTAACTAGGATTATATTCCAACTGTAAAAATCATTTGTCAGTCTAATTTATTGCATTTAAATGGCATTTGGTTTACATGATCAATGTTGATTTAATGCTATTAAACATTTTTAATTGAGATATTGGAGCCAATGTCGAGAGTATAGTTACCTGGTGCTTATTTGAGAGCAGTGACTTTCACATTTAAAAGCAGTAATGCAAGCTGCAGCAGTATTTACAGACTTAAGTAGTTTAAGAATAAATTTCAATTTTCATTTAGATTAGTAATATTCCCTCCACATCCACACTTATATACACATAAACCTGTAAGGCTGTAGTCAGCAGATATTCAGGGTTCCACAGAATTTAGTGGTAATGCAGGTTTTCCTGATTGAATTGCTGCAGAACCTAGTTTTAACTTCAAGAGCTGAAATTTTGAGACTGCATCCATACTACTGAAAGAGCAGAGCCCTAACACAACCTACCCTGCAGCACTGTTTCTTAACACAGTGGACTCCCACAGGTTCAAACAGCTTTTCCTTCTTTTCCCAGTCACCGTACTTTCCTTTGGCAAAGCAAGATACCATTTGAGATGTGAAATAATACACAAAAGCAAAACAATAATATAATAAACAAAGCTTATAAATAAAGATGGGAGAGCAAGAGGGGAGTGCTGATTATGCAGTGTGCTGCAACTGCACAAGCTGATTGAATAAACATACTGATGCAGAAGGAGATTTCTACCTCAAGAATAGAACAGAGCTTGGGCTAAAAGTACTGTACCCCCAATTTAGAAATATTTATATTGATGATTATATGGGGTCAACAGAGGGACACAAATTATAGACAAGACTGTGTTAAAGAAGAGCTGCCAGAATTTATTAAATAATCAAAAATTGTTGGCTTGGTTTTTCCAGCAGAAACTTTGCTTTTCAGACATATTTGCAACATCCTGTGAATTCTATGACTCCGTGGCAGTGGAATAGGTAACAGAATGAACCTTTTTATGCAGCTATCGGAGAAATACTTCTCATGGCTCCATAAACGTTTTTTCCCCCTGCAGCCGTTGTTGGCAGGAAATCCTTGTGCTTCAACTTCTGCATGCTGCTGTTTCCCTCCTGTTTCCCACTCCTTCCCAACATCCAGAAGAAGGGAGGAGAATCTCCGGACGGCTAGACAAAGAGGGTGTGGAGTGCTGAGCTCAAGTTCTGAAGCGAAGCCCCCTCATTTTTTGCCACTCTTGGACAAACTATATTGCACAGGAAGCCAGACTCGATGATCACAGTGGTCCCTTCTGGTCTTAAAATCTATGACTCTAGAACACAGTAATTGAAATTTCATAGAAAAAAGCATCCCCCCAACATACTGAGAAATTATTTTAGGAAATTATTGGAAATATTAATGCCTCAGCAGTGCCTTTAATGGAAAAGGTGGTGTGCACTTTGCCTGAAGCAGGCACAATGGCTCCATGAGAGCATGGGGAACAAAACAGTGTCATTCTTTGACAAGGTACTGGGCACATGCCAACTCTGCTGACCTGAGAGGTGCTGTGTGTAACTCTGGGCTTCATCAGAAGGGGTTATTACTGATAGCCTTACAGATTCTGTATTCCTACTGACTGTATGTTAAGTCAGATGTCAGAGACAGGCTTTTTATTAGCTTGAGGGAAAGCTATTTGTAGACGCAGTGCATGTTAGCAGGTAAGTCTGTTTTCTACCTTATACCAGCATTTTGGGATACGTTTACTAATTTTTGTGCACCTCAGTTTTGGTGTCACCAACTTGAGACACCTTGGGCTAGATTCTGTCCCCTGACCTGACCCCTTTACTCTACTCTGACTGCAAAAAAGCCTGTAGAGGGCACAATAGCTGAGGGAAGAATTAACATTATAGGACATTAAAAAAAACCTTCTCGTTTTCTGAATGCTTTCTTTACATCTTACACTGACACAAAATTTAGTCCGCTACAAAATTCAGTGCCAGCATGCTGCAGAAATCAGAGTGCCTTGCTACAAAAGACTTTGTCCAGCAGAGCACACATGGGACTCAGTAGGTGTTTTTCTTAACTCCTGGAGCATTCCAGTGTAAGCAGAGCTGGACTGCACTCAAATGATGAAATGACATTGGAAGACTGGTGCATAAAGGAACTTCTCTTTCTAAAATAAACAACTAGGATTCATCTATTTTTGTTTTTGTTTGTTTTTTTCTGAAGAGATTAAACTAAAGAGTTAGTTCAATTGGGTTTAATCTTCATATGATGTTGTATCACTTAGTATTGTCTTTAAAATTTGTTGTTACCTGCTCTCACTGGAAGGCTGCATGACTATTTTATTTTGCTGGAAGGTGCTGTATGTCTCAAATTATGTATTATTCTTGTGCAAAGCAAACTGACATGAATTGTAGCTGGAGGAAAGAGAATGAGGATTTCTGAGTTAACATTTTCATTTATGGCAAGGAGGAAATTAGTTAAAACTGTTTGGGTGGAGGTTAAAGTTCTGGAATTAATGAGACTTGTGCTCAGGTAAGAGTCAAGGCATCATATGGAGCTTTCAGAACTGAAATTCTTCTTGGAGGAATTCTCATAAGTGTATAACTTATTTTGATATGGACATTACAGGTTTGCATTATTGCATATGGTTGCCAATAGTGATTTGGTGTGCTGTGACTATGGAGTGAATTTCAAGGCTATTACCAATATAGCCATTTTTTAAAAATATCGGGAGCAGTGGAGTTATTTATTTTTTATGCCTCTTGTGCAAAATGACTAATACAGATTTATGAGAATTTTTTTATTTAATTGTCTTGTATTGGGAAGCAAAAAATAATAGGACATAGAATCATAGAACTGGAAAGGACCTCGAGAGGTCATCTAGTCCAGTCCCCTGCACTTGTGGCAGGACTAAGCTTGAGACGCGCTGGTCTAGATAATACTATCTGATGTGGGGGACCGGCAATTTTTTTTCCAATATGTGCGCAGACCGGCAGCTGATGGCTCGTGGACTGGCACCGGTCTGCGGACCACCACTTTGAGTAGCACTGATCTAGACCATTCCTGACAGGTATTTGTCTAACCTGTTCTTAAAAATCTCCAATGATGGAGATTCCACCACCTCCCGAGGCAATTTATTCCAGTGCTAAACCACCCTGACAGTTAAGAAGTTTTTCCTAATGTCCCATATAGATTGCCATCTGGTCCTCTTGTGGCTATCATGATTACATTTAATGATTTAGATTCACAACTGACATAAATGGGTACAACTCCACTGAAGTAAACAAACTTACAGTGGAAGTATATTTGGTCTAGTGTGTTCACAGATTACTATAATGAATAGATATAAAAAACTTTTTTTGGAAAACTGAGAAAGTATATGGTTATTATTAGGCATATAATTCCATATCACACATTTCATGTATTATTCACCCCATCATCCATGATTATGGCTTAAAAGAAACCTGCATTTACTTAGTATGGCTACATTTACTTTAGTGTTATAGTAAAAGAGAGAGAGAGATAGGAGCTGAGCCTTACAGGGCTTTATAGATAGAAGTAAAATGTTATTTTAAACTAGTATAATATTTTCTGAGGATAACATTACCAAGCAGGCAAGCAGATGCATGCTGAGTGCACCTTGCAGAACTAGTATTCAAGAGTAGGTCAGACCAAATATCCATCTAGCCCAGTATCCTGTCTTAAAACAGTGGCCATTGCCAGGTGCCCCAGAGGGAATGAACAGAACAGGTAATCAGCAAGTGATCCATTCTCTGTCACCCATCCCCAGCTTCTGGAAAACAGAGGCTCGGGACACCAGCTCTTCCCATTCTATCTAATAGCCAGTAATGGACCTATCCTACATGAATGTATCTAGTTCTTTTTTTAAATCCTGTTGTAGTCTTGGACTTCACAACATCTTCAGGCAACTGTAGAATATATTGCACAAATGCAGTCTGGAAGTCACAAAGACATGAACAAACAGGGTGATGTCTGGACTAAAGAGAGTATTTGCCATCCTGCATGTTTCCAAATATTACAATTTCACTTGTTTTATTTATAATTTTTGAGCTCTATTGTTATTTGAACAGTACCTATCTAGCCTTAGCCCCTATGACACTATCATTTGCTGATGTTGGTCAAATTGTGCGGCTTATCACGGAGTGTATATTTTACATATCAATATGTAGATACAGATACATTGAACTTCCACAGCATCCAAAGATACATTTTGCAGTGAAAGAAGTTGAGGACTACTTTGCCATTGTCTATAAAATGCTTTTGAGACATGTGCAATTCAGATAAAATGCAACTCAAATTATGGTGGTGTAAAACAAATTATTTTCTTTCGCAGAAAGATTTTTTCAGAAAATCTCTGAAAATAGCATTAGAGCTTTCTTTTGTGATGGCAATTGATATAAAAAAAGTTCAATTTACTTAGAAAGCACAAAATTTGAGCTAGGTAAGTTTGCTGTGGGTAGCAAGAGACATACATAGCAGAACACATGCACAGCACATTTAGTTAGAACCATGCTGTTTGGTTTCAGTTGCCAACTTTTAGGACTTCATGGTGGGGGAACTTTTCATTCCTTAGGAAAAAAAGTTGGGAGGGGGGGTCCTATAAATTAAAATCTCTTGTTCTTTCTTTCTTTCTTGATATATATATATATATATATATATATATATATATATATATATATATAGGCAGTGTTGTAGCTGTGTCAGTCCCACGATATTAATGAGACAAGGTACATGAGGTAATATCTTTTATTGGATCAACATCTGTTCTTGTATTTAGCTGTGAGATGCTGAGTACATTTCCCAGACAGGAAGAAGAGCTCTGTGTAAGCTCCAGAGTTTGTCTCTCTCACCTACAGAAGTTGACCCAATAAAAGATATAACCTCACCCACCTTGTTTCTTTTCTGATGTTCTGCCCCACCATGCCCCCTGAATGTTCCTCTGCAATGGTCACGCCCCACAGTTTGTAAACCACTCTTCTAGGAGCCTAACTATATTCTGTTTAAGTTAGGTATAGTTACTTTCTTCCTCAATCATATACATTAACCTCCATTTCTAACCACCAAAATGATTCAATGTCTTAAACTCTGAAGTCAAAAGAGCTGCGTCTACTTATGCCAGGTCTGAATTGGACCCATTAGGCCAAATCTTCTGCTGATGTAAATGGGCAAATACTATTGATTCTTGAAAGCATCTCACATTTAGCCCCACATGTCATCACGACAAATTCAGATGACTTAGGAATATACAGTAGCTTGCCGAGTACCTCATCAGATCTTAATATTTGATGAAGAGAAGAACTGATATATAATAACTGATTCATGCTGACTTAAGATACCTTTTTATTACTGAAGAGTTTGAAGCATTGCTTATTAATAATGTGTTTCATAATCCGCTTTTCTCTTCATAGACAGGTGGTTCAGATGGCAATCATCATAAAGCTATCAGTTCATCCCGAAAATTCAGCTCTTTGCACTTTCTCCCTCATCTTACCTTTAATTAAAATAGTACTTTTTCATGACCTCTGAAATCTAATGTAACAATCGCTTCCTTTTTCAATTTTTGTCTTCTCTGCCTTTATAGTTAGCAAGCAGTTTCTCTTTGTTTTGTGGGGAATTCAGTTTAAATAGTGCTTCTTTTCAATACGTGATGTAGGATTTTATGGGATTTCTTCGGTGAGCTTATCAGAGCACATCGACTTCTCTTCAGTTCAATTAACCCAACTTGATTATTTGAAGAGGTTTGTTGATCAGTTTTAGGTTATTCTGTTAACATTATATGCTTTTGAAACTTTTTTTTTTCTGATTTCCTTATCTGTAGAGAAAAGTCTCCTTGATCCAAAGAAAATGCCAGGGATTAATTTTTAGGATCTGAATTGAACTTAAATTGTAACTTATCAGGGGCAGATGTAGCCTCCCAGTTCAATGAGTGCAAGACCACATGCAGCTGCACTCACCCCCCAGGGTCCCCAGGAGGGAGTTGCCATCACAGCCTGGAGCAGGCAGGAGCACACGGAGTGCAGGCTCCCACTCCTGCTGTCCCTTGCCCCACACCAGAACTCCCTGCCAGGCCAGAGAAGGAGAACAGTTTGGCTTCAGTCCCCTTTCTCTCTCCCCCACCCCATTCCTTAACTCTCCCTGCTTGCTCAAGGCTTCCTTTCATTCTCTGGTGCTGAGAGGCACTATTGTGGAATCAACAGCAAGCAGAGTGGGACCCAAATGCAAGCTGCGCTCTCAGCCAGATGAGAGCCATTCCCGTAGTGCACATCTGGGCTTGATTTTTGTGGGTGAAATTTCATCCATAGACCCCAGCTAGAGCCACCAGTGAGCTTACTCTAGATAAAGTATGGTATACATTCATTTTGTCTCTGTGCTTCCTGCCACAATTTCACAAATGTTTTTCCTTATTTTCTAAGACTTAATTTAGCAATTTCTCTGCCTTTCACTCTTTTTGAAAGCTGCAGCCTATTGACACTCCTTCTCAATTCCCTCTGATCAGTGTCCAAAATCTAACTTGAAATTGTTATATAATTTACGCAGTCAAAATGTTTCAGCATCAGCAGAAACTGCAATGTTCTTTGTTTTTGTCTTATGACAATAAATAACAATGACAAGTCCAATATATTTTTAAGGAATATATATTCTGTGTCCTCAGTTGGGTATTATATTATTTCTGCTCTGTACTATTTATCCAAGCAAGTGCACTCCTTCATTGAACTACAACATAAAAGATGTTCCTCATTCTGTTTGACACTTTGTTTTCCTCCCCATCATCACTGGACCTCCATAGCTGCTTTCTTTTATTTCAGCAATTGATCAAAATAGTTATTCATTAGTCAAAAGCAGAAGAGTGGTCCTTCTACACTTGAGAATATTCTCTAGAGAATAGTATTGTCTCTTCTGCCAACAAGTGGGTAGATTTGGGGATTTAAGATTGGGCCGATTCCTCACTGGGACAGAAGTTAGTGGCAAGGCTTCCGGATACTTACTCCTAGTCTATTTAATCCACTCTTTGGTAGAGGATGCATACAAGTCCTATCTCCAATATAAATCCCATTTTGAGGCCTTTCGATGACTAAAATTGTGCAGAGATCTATGAGGATCATCAGAACAGAGGTGATTTTTACCCAGTCCGCACACAAATTCACTTTACCTTGAGCAAAGGTGGCAAATACAACAGCAAAGCTTCTCAAAGACCATTGCACTTCAGAAATTCAACAGAGAGACACAGGGCTTGACTCTCTATTACACTGGTGTGAGGTACAAAGGGGTCATTTAAAATTGTTGGACACCAGGTAACTTTATTTTTTAAAAATGCTACAAGTACTTAGATTAGAGAAATAAGAAATGGTAGACCAGCTCTTACAGTTTCTCTTGCTGCCAACTCAAAGGTGTGACTCCTCTTTTAGTCGTGGGGGTTCTTTTACATACCTTAGGTCACACTATACATTCACAGAAGTGTAGTGCTAGAAAGGACCTCAAGAGGTCATCAACTCCAGACCCTCATGCTGAGGCAGGACAAAGTAAACTCAGTCTGTCCCTGACAGGTGTCTGACTAACCTTGTCTTAAAAAAACTTCCAGTAATGGAGATTCCACACCCTTCCTTGGAAGCCTATTCCAGTACTTAACTGTCCTTATTTGATATTAGGAAAACCTTTCTAACCTAGATCTCTCTTGCTACAATTTAACTCCATTACTTCTTGTCCTACCTCCACTGGACGGGGAGAACAATTGATCACCATCCTCTTTATAACAGCCCTTAACATATTTGAAGACTGTTACTAGATTTCCCCCCTACCCCCTCAGTTATCTTTTCTCAAGACTTAATATGACCAGTTTTTTAACCTTTCCTCATAGGTGAGGTTTTCTAAACCTCGTTCCATTTTTGTTCTGTTGCTCTGTACTTCATCTAATTTGTCCACATCTTTCTTAAAGTATGGTGACCAGAACTAGATACAGTACTCCTTCACCTGAGGCCTCAGCAGTGCTGAGTAAAGTGGGACAATAACCTCCCATGACTTACATAAGAGCTGCCATACTGGGTCAGACCAATGGTCCATCTAGTCCAGTATCCTGTTTCTTACCATGGCCAGTATCAGAACGTGAGGGAGAGTGTAGAGAAAAGGGCAATTCTGGAGTGATCAAATGTCTGTCGTCCACTCCCACCTTCTGGCAGACAGAGGTTTAAAGTTGCCCTGAGTATGGGGTTACATCCCTGACCATCTTGACTAACTCGCATTGATGGACCTGTCCTTCATAAACTTATCCAGCTCTTTTTTGAACCCAGTTATACTTTGGCCTTCACAACAGCCCAAAGCAATGAGTTCTACAGATTTATTGTGCATTGTGGGGGAGAGGATACTTTCACTTATTTGGATTAAGCCTGCTACCTATTGATGTAATCAGGTGACCCCAGTTTTTATATACTGTGAAAGGGTAAATAACATCCCTCTATTTATTTTTTCACATAATTCATAAACTTCTATCATAGCGCCTCTTAGGTGTCTCTTTTCTAAGCTGAACAGCCCTAATCTTTTTAGTCTCTCCTCATATGGAAGCCATTCCAAACCCTTGATCATCTTTGTTGCCCTTCTCTGAACCTGTTCCAGTTCCACTATTCCTTTTTGAGACTGGAAGACCAGAGCTGGACACACTATTCAACGTGTGGGTGAACCAGGGATTTATACAGTGCTGGCATATCTTCTGTCTCATTTTCTATCCTTTTTTGATTGTTGCTGCATATTGAGCTGAAGTTTTCAGAGAACTATCTATGGTGACTTCAAGATCTTTCTTGAATGATAACAGCTAATTTAGACCCCCATCATTTTGGATGTAGAGTTGCGATTATGTTTTCCAATGTGCATTACTTTGCATTTATTGACATTGAATTTCGTTTGCCGCTTTGTTGCCAAGTCACCAAGTTTTGTGAGATCCTTTTGTAACTCTTCGCAATCTACTTTGGATTTTAATTATCTTGAGTAATTGTGTTAGTCTGCAAACTTTGTCACCTCGCTGTTCACCCCTTTTCAAAAATCATTTATGAACATGTTGAACAGCACCGGTCCCAGCACAGACCTTTGGGGAACCCCACTCTCTTCTGTGAAATCTGTCCATTTATTCCTACACTTTCCTATCTACTGAGCCATGAGAGGACCTTCCCTCGTATCCCATGACTGCTTACCTTGCTTAAGAGCCTTCAGTGAGACACCTTGTCAAAAACTCAGTTGATATAGAGTATTTTAGGTTAGAGAATCACCCTTATTAACAAGCTTGTTGACACACTCAAAGAATAGGCATGATTTCCCTTTAAAAAAGCTGGGCTGACTCTTTGCCAAATATCATGTTTATCTGTGTGTCTGATAATTCTGTTCTTTACTATAGTTTTAACCAATTTGCTTGATACTGAAGTTAGGCTCACTGGTTTATAATTGCTAGGATTGCCTCTGGAGACATTTTAAAAAATCTGTATTATATCAGTTACCTTCTAGTCATCTGGTACAGAAGCTGATTTCACTGACAGGTTACATACTTACAGTTTGTAGTTTGGCAATTTCATATTTGAGTTCCCTCAGAACTCTTAGGTGATTACCATCTGGTCCGGTGACTTATTACTGTTTAATTTATCCATTTGTTCTAAATGCTTTTCTATTGACACCTCATGTGGGACAGTACTTCAGACTTGTCACCGACATCCGAGCTATTATTTTTGGGTATCTCCATCACATCCTCTGCAGTGAAGACTGATGCACAGAATGTATGTAGGTTCTCCACAGTGGCCTTGTCTTCCTTGAGCGCTCCTTTTAGCACGTTTGTGATCTATTGGCCCCACTGATTCTTGGCAGTTTTTTTGCTTCTGATGTACTTAAAAGAAAAAATATCTCCTCAGTTCTTGCATCTTTAGCAAGTTGCTTCTTAAATTCTAGTCCTACCATATTATATTTTTATGCTTAACCTGCCAGAGTTTGTGCTCCTTCCTATTATCCTCACTAGGACTTCACTTCCAAATTTTAAAGGATTCTAATCACCTTTATTACTCTGATGTTTAGTCATCATGATACTCCTTCGATCCTCTTATTGTGTCTTCTGATTTCTGGTATGCATTCAGTCTGAGCCTCTGTTATGGTATTTTTAAATAGTCGCCATTTACCTGCTTGTAGGTAAGTAACCCTTGTGACAGATCTCTTTAATTCCCATCTAATAAACATCCTCATTTTTTGTATAGTTCCCATTATTAAAGTTAAACATTACTGTGGTGGGGGAGGGGATTTGTATTATATCCCCCTCAAGAATGTTAAATTGAATTATATTATAGTCACTACTACCAAGCAGTTCAGCTCTAGTTACCTCTTGGGCCAGATTCTGTGCTCCACTTAGGACTAAATCAAGAATTGCCTCTCCCCTTGTGGGTGCCAGGAATAGCTGCTCCAGGAAGTGTCTAGAAATTTTATCTCTGCATCATATCCTGAGGTGACATTTGCCCAGTCAAATTAATTGAATTAATTAATTGAGGATAATTGAAATTATTGTATTTTCTGATTTTTGTAGCCCCTCTGTTTTGAAAAATGAATGTAAGCTTGGTTGTTGTGATTGGTGCTTTGTATATATATCTGACAGACATTTTAATTGCAAAGACTGTAACTGGTAACCACAATTTGGTCTAAAAGACATCAAAGAGAATTAATGCTGAAGATCCTTATCTAACCATAACAGTTCAGGGTAGAATGAATCCTGCCTAGAATGAATTCCCCCATTTTGTATAAAATACCAGTTTGGTACAAATGTATACTTGTTTCAAGAAAGGAAACAATATGAAATAGTCATATTTTAGGAAATGACCTAATTGTGAAAAGATATGTAAGGCTGTGTTATCGAGCGATAAATCTAGGTGTAAAGTGAGTTATACCAACCCAACTTCCTCTCTTCTCCCAAAGAAAAACTTCAGCTTTTGTCCTTAAAACCTCTAGGAAAAAATTGTGTAGCTGGAAATTTTTATGACTTTGTTTCCTTCTTTAAATGTTGAAGGACTGATCATTTATTTGCAAGTACTTTAACTAAACTCAAGGGGGTCTAATGTAATTTCCTAATATCATTGCTAAGTAAATGGTAAAATGCTTTCTGTGCCAGGATGCAGTCTAATCTAATGGTTTTATGGCTAAGGAGGAGTTATCTTCCTGATATTTTCTCATCCTTGGATAACCAAAGCAGAATTATATTCATGAGCTTGAACATTTACATAACAAAATATTATATTTAGCTAGGTACATTTTTTAATCATGTGGACTATAACTTACGTGCAGCTATATCTTAATGTTCAGTAAAGATGCTAACATGTTTGTAATTACCAACCTTAAAAGTTGATAGATTAATATATCATTTTTTCATCAATATTGAGGTCTCACCCTCACACTGGATCCAATATAATAATCATTTACACCAGTGCAACATGGATATAAAATGCTACCATTTTGACTTGTAGCATTTTACAACCACTTTGCATTCCTCATGCTCTTGTGTGACTCTACATAGCGCAAGTCAATAGAGAATTAAGACCACAGTTCTTAATACTTTTAGTGAGCATCTTCACTGGGCTTGTCTACATGGGAACACTCAGGAAAATTAATCTGAATTAACTAGAGGTGTGAATTTGGATTTGTTAAATCACATTAAACCCCTGTATAGACAGTGTCATTCAGAATTATTGTGGCCTTAATTTGGAATCCACAAAGCCTCTCTCCATAAAGCTTCATCCTGGGCTCGGTTCAGATGGACCTGTGCGTTAACATGTTTGTCCCTGTATCCCGCTGCTTTGTAACTCGAACTCCTCTGCAATGTGTAGTCTGTTTCTCAGGTATTCTCCATCAGACAGAATGTTCTTTCCCAACCACCTTTAGTAAATGCAATAGCCAGCCCATCTGGACATGTGTGTCAGATACGGAGAGGTACTTGTGAAAAAGCTCTCAAGTTTTTACCCATTTATGACTAGCTTTTACAGCTAGTTTTCATACAGTGAGTCAGCCTTTCATTACCACCTTTGCCATAACAGCTATCAAAGTCAGTTCAGGAATCCTTCATTAGGAAACAAGAAAATTGTGTAGCTCACCCCACTTCCATTCTGAGCCCTTCGCTGTTACACCCACTATGCATTTAAGCAGCACTGGCGCAATAAAAATGGCATCATGAGTCATTTGTCAAGCCAACGGTCTTGGGCACCACCTAAGCAAGTTCCATTAACTCACCACTTATGCTTAGGTTTGAAGATTTCTTCTACAAGTACTAATAATAGTGTTATTTATTTATAACGTATTATCTCTATACTGATATTTTCTCCCACTCACCTCTGTCAGAGGTTTTCAGAAGTCAATAAGCTACCGTAGTTAATACATTATGGCCAATGGTATAAAATATAACCTCCCCCCACCAGTACTAAATATACTGATACAAATATCTAAATAAAATTACATTGAATGCACATTTTAATTGTATAGGCCAGGTGTTTAAAATGGGGGAGGCAGATTTGTGTTTAAAATAGGTGTGGAGTGATGGCTCTTTAAAACACACCCTGAAGCGTCTATCTCCTGGGAGTGTCATGCTAACAGCTCTCATTGCTTCATCTACTTCCATGCCCAGGAAGCCACTTCTAGGGCTGCTTCTCCCACGCTCTTGCCCTGTCTGAAGGCAACCTGGTTTCCTGTCCCTCCATCTCAAAGCTGGAGCTGCACATTCTACAGGTTTGAAACTCACTTAGACATTTTAATTTTATTTACACAACAGAAGTTGTTGTGAGAGAGTGGAATAGAGGAATACGGTGACACACTAGCCTCCTGGTACCTGGGAGCCCTAGATGGGTATTGTTCCCCTCCTACTCGAAGAGCCTGTAGAGAATTGGAGGGTTGGAAAGTCAATTGGCAATGCTAACAGACCTCCTGTTCTTAATAGTAAATATTTATATTTATGGTAGCGCCCAAAGGTCCCAGTTGGGAATGAAGCACATGAATATTTGTCTGGTTCCAAATTTCAGGAAAGCAACCAAGGCAGCCTGGGAGCTCGGTGGTTGACTTTGTTTATTTAGGAAAACTTAAGAATAGTCGAGAGTTCTTGTTTTACCTTCTCTCAGAGAACAAAAAGTGTCAGTCACCTTGAAAGTATTATTGAATGTACTCTGGATGGGAAAAAATTTCTCTTGGATTTCAATCATGCAAAGATTTATACTTGCACTTAACTTTAAACATGCCGTTACTCCTGCTTGAGTTCAAGAGGACATGCAGTTTCATCTCATTCTAGCAGTCAGACTAATAAACATTGCTGTAGCTTTAGAGGGAAACCATCAAAAACATGCACCACATGAAACTTGGTGTGGATAAGGTAGAAAATTGGTAGCAGCCATGTTGCCAGGTTTGTTTATTTTGTGCTTGCTTTTTGTAATCAATGAAAATCGGGAAAAGATTAAAAAGTTGGACAGTTTCAGATTCTCAGCTTAGTATATTGTAGCTCAATTCACAGAATAACTGTCGTGTCAAAATTAAATTCTCTGAGTAAGGTGGATATGTAATTTAATTCCATGGAATCAAAAGCTTTTTCTGCAGCTAAAGATGCAATTATCTCATTATCAGTAGAACAGATTCCGAGTGAATCTGGTAATTGATTTCAGCTAGCTGGTTCAGCAAATTAAAAAGACTTTTTACCTCTCTGACTTCTAACCTTTGTTATCTATATAACAACTTTGTGATCTCAAAGTATATGTGAAGTTTGACATAGAATGATATTACAGACACTGGGATTCTGTAGCTATTATGTATTAATATGAAAAAATAACCAGAAAGTGTTTCCACTTGCACTTTAATGCAGACAGTTCCTCCAGCAGTATATATTGTATGCTTAAGTGGAACAACTGACCAGTAGGAAACTATCAGTCTGTTATAAAAAGTAATGGCAGAAATGAATATTATATTTTAGGGGCCATTTTTACATTACAGACAAAAGGATGAATACTGCAAAACCTCTAATTGCTAATTCAGTTGATAGTCTAGATCAGTTCCTTCCAAACTTTTTGGATCACGCACCCCCAGGGCCAGCTCTAGGGAAGACTCAAAGGTCCAGGAGCGCTGCTGCTGCCGTGCTGGTGGTGCTCCTCCTGCCGCGCACCCCACTTTGGAGACCCCTGGTCTAGATACCTCCAAACGTGACTCAAAAAACATTTTGGAGCAATAAAGCATGTTTCATATTAACCTTCTAAACTAAAAGTTCAGGGAGACAAATTCTGATTTGATGTAGGGCCTGTTTATTTATTTAAATATAAGCCAGGGACAAATTATAAAGAACTATTTTTCTTTTCTTTTAATTACCGGTTACAATATTCTGTATGGACCCTTGGGTCTGATTTTTAAGGCACTTCTTCTCAGTTCAGTCAGTTTTATCCCCCAGTTATTTGCAAGTGCAGTTCATGTAATTTTAGACCTCCAAGCGCAGGAGTGACTGCAAATCATGTGTCCGAGATCTACCTTTGGTAGCTATGATGGCTGTGGTTTGACAAGTACAGCCATAAAATGGGGGAGAGTGAGAATAAATTGCAGCAACCACAGACATGGCTGCTGAATGTGGGCCCTGACTGAAGCCCCTTTACATGCACGTAGTGGAATAAACTCAACAGCAATTGAATTATAAACAGTGTTCCATATATTTTAATGACCTATTAGCATAGATTTGAAACTTTTATAGAGCACTGTAATTATGAGAGTGGCACTTTAAAAAAAAAAAGCACATACATACAAGAACAGTTGCTGCTTAGCAGATACACTGCTGAGGAGGGCTCGTAACCTAGTTCAGCCAAATACAGGAGTAGATGGGATAAAGATTCAGAATGCAAAGGAAGCTGGTAATTTCTAACTTAAAAGAACATGTTAATGCTTAATTAGCTTTTGGCTCAGTTAATGGTCTTCTAAATATTATTGTGCTTTATACAGGCTCCTAAGGTTAATGAATTTCTCTCAAGCTTAATTGTACTCCATGAAGTACTCTCTAGACTTTCCAAATTTCCTGCAAGCCTATTTTCTTTATTACATTGATTATGTTTAATGTTTTCTGAAAGCATAAAACACCAGAGATGTGAACACAGAAAAACAGTTATCCGCTTTATCCAAAAACTGGTGCTGAGGGATAGAGGGACCAATTCTGCAGACCTCTTCTAGCCAAATCACCCACTGATTTTTTTTAAAGGCCTGCTTCTTGTTTACACGAGAAGGCTCTTTTACACTATTCTGTTAAATTACACCACTTGCAAATACTCTATGACCCCTTTATGCTGCCAGAGTGGTATAAAGAGGCCTTGGTGTAAGTGAGAATCAGACCCATTATGTGGGGAATTTTGACAAAGTTCTGTTGTCCATGTGCAGGCAAAACTCCTGTCATGAATAGGGGGAAGGGTAGCAACCTTATGTATCTTTGGCAACTGTCCTGGATTGCCTTACCTGTAAGGGGTTAAGCAGTTCAAATAACCTAGTTGGCACCTGACCAGAAGGACCAATGAGAAAAGAAGATACTTTCAAATCTGGGCGGGAAGGATTTGTTTGTTGTTCCTTCTCGGGACGGAGGGAGAAGCCAAGCAGGTATAATATCTCCTGAAAATATATCTGGAATAATCCATCTAAAACTACAGAAATTGTAAGTATGGCAAAGAAATGCATTAGGTTATCTTTTGTTTTGGCTTGTGAATTTTCCTATGCTACAGAGGTAGTTTTATTCCCTTTTTTTTTAACTGTGAAGCTGAGCCCAGAGGGGAATCCTCTGTGTTTTTAAATCTTTTTATTACCCTGTAAAGTTACCTTCCATCCTGATTTTGCAGGTGTGATTCTTTTTTTTCTTTATAAATGAAGTTGTTCTTTTCAGAACCTGATTGATTTTCAGTATCCTGAAGACAAAGGATCTGGTCTGTGCTCACATTGCTAAGGCAATTGGTTGGTATATTATTCTCAAGCCTCCCCAGGAATGGGGGTGAAAGAGCTTGGGGGTATATTTGAGGGGGGGGAGGATAGGATTCCAAATGACCCTTCCCTGAATTTTTGTATAAATCACTTGGTGGTGGCAGCAATACCATCTAAGGACAAGGAAAGGAATTTGTGCCTTGGGGAAGTTTTAACATAAGCTGGTAGAGTATAAGCTTAAGGGGGCTTTCATGTGGGTCCCCACATCTGTACCCCAGAGTTCAGAGTGGGGGGATACCCTGACAACTCCCATTTGAAGTCAATATTAAGATTTAGTTCTAAATTTCTAAATTGTTATCCACCCTAGGCCATTTATTAAAATGCTCATTTTGGGTGGGATTTTGAAAGCATCTAAGTCACTTTGGAGCAAAAGTACCAATGAAAATTAATTAGACTTGAATTCCTTAGTGATTTAGGTACTATTGTGAATTTCACTCTTGTATTGTTTTATCAGGAGAATCTCTTATTGAGATAGTGTGTCATTTCCAAGGGGGTCCTGGAAGAAACAAGTTTGCCAGCAGAAATACTTCTCTTTTATATTTTAGCTTTGCAGGCTGCCTTTAATGAAGAATTCCCTTATGCAATAATCTCTCTCCAAAACATAATATAATTACATACACCAGTGTCAGCCTATTGGTATTTTAACTTAATTTCTCAGCATTTGCTGTGGAGGAGGGTGCAACCGGACTTGGGAGAAGTTTGTCTGTTTTTTACTTTTGTTTTTTCAAGTCCATTGTTTGTACTGAGTTATGCAGCTGCATCCTGAGACCTTCTGCAACGGAGCAAGGACCAGATGGATGATGGGTGGTCTTACACAGCTTATGAGGGAGTTGGTACTGAGGCTTATTGCTCTATCTGAAGTATTGGTGGCATTGAGCACCAGAAAAGTACAATGACTCTTGGAGCATAGCTCCTGTGACACCATTTGAAAGGGTGAAGTGTGCTTTCTCACATAAAGGAGGTAATGCGAATGGCCTGTAGAAGGAGGTGGACATAGCCCAGTCCTCTCCCTGCCTCTTCCTGGCCACCTTAAGGAGTCTATTGGCATGGGTAGTGCTATACTTGCATAGTCTGTATGGTCTCTGAGCCCAAGTAGTGTGACTTTTACCCATATACTATACAGGGGTCAAGGACAGGAGAAGTTCATTGCACCCTCTTCTATCATTAAGGACCTGGTTTAGAAAGAAACACGTTTATGCTTAAGTTTTGGAGGGCTGCCATGTGAATTGTGCATGTTGGGATTCATCAGTTTTGAAGATGGAGCTTGATAAATGTATGACCTAGATTATATGATGGGGATTGGACTTTAATAGTAGGGGGTTGGACTTGATGCTCTGTGAGGTCTCTTCCAGTTCCATGCTCCTGCCAAGACTTCCTTTAGGGTTTGTCCCCACTCATTGCATCATTTCTAACTGTAGATTGCAAGATTGTCCCTCAGGACAGTGACCATGCCTTTTTCTTTGTCTGTCTGAAAAATGCTGTGTGTACTTTTGGCCACAGTAAAATTATTATTCATAAAATAGAACAGTCATTGTTTTTGCTGTAGTTTTTCTTGTGTATCTTGAACCTTTAGATCACCTTTGCTCTCACTTCTCAGTCGTGATTTTGTATTAACAGCAACATTAGCAGCTGGTTATTGTAAATTTCATGGATAACAATTAATTTATTTAAATGACCTGAGAACAGGTTAAACTCTGCTCTAAGATATGATGGTGTAAATCTGAATTACTATTGGTGTCAGAAGAACTATCCCAGATTTAAACTGAGAGCAGATTTTTTTATCCTGTTGTCTGAGAGTAAGTGTACATTGGAAGGGGATGAAAAAAACATTTTAGGTAAATTATGTAAATCAGCCTGCCAATCCACCTACATTAGTTTCAATTATCTTCACCTTTATCAGGCCTTCTCAGCTTCAGAAAACCAAAGTTAGCACCAGTTTCTGGTTTCCCATGCTGAGAAGTAACTTACTATAGAAATAGTCCCACTGAAAGGTACTACTCAAAATGAGTAAGGATAGCAGAACCAGATGCCATAATGAGCCAGATTCTGCAGTCAGATACAGAAATGCAACCTAATTAAAATCTATGGGACATAAGGGCTCAATTCAATGCCCATTGAGGTGAATTAAAAGATTCCCATTGACTTCAAAGGGAATTACTGCATTCTTAATTAAACAAAATTAGTCACCTATTCAGGATAATGGATAGCTGGATAGCTAAATTTCATTTGCAGTCATTGCTAAGAATCATATTTATAAAGATTCCCTCTTTGCTAAGTCATATTGAAGCTAATCGCCTCTAGCTTCTTCCTGAATTACCTTTGTAAGAATAGAAATTAAATAGCAGGACACCAGAAAGCAGATGACCCTCCATTTTTCTTTCAATTAATATAGTAAATCATTACAACTACAGGATCAAGAGTATTTTCATTCGGAGGCATGATGCGTTCTAAACATTTTTTTTTAAATCCTTTTGCTGTCTTGACGATAGTGGAAGAAGATATTTTCTTGTCACGGTGTCCCTTTCGTCTTGGTGCAAAACCCCCATTGATGCCAACTGGAATTCCATATGCACAATGAATGTAGAATGTATCCTAAGAATCTTACTGACAGAAAAAATAGCTGTTCTTCCTAGTCGTGTTTATCTTCAGAACATCTAAATTACGTCAGACTTTCACACAACCCTCAAACGCTTTTTAAAGTTTAGAGTATTTTGGTAAATTTCCCACCCTTCACATTGCATGACTTCCTGACCATGTCACTCGCCTTCAAGGGTGAGACATCTTTGTTAAGGAGACAGGTGCCTGTCTGGTGGAAACCATATATCTACTCCCTTGACGATAAGCTGTTAGGAGGAAGTCTTTTCACCTGTCTTTCATTTCCTCCCCTCATGACAGCAGTTGGATGGTAGAATCCAGTAACTACTCAGTTAAGTCCTGTTGACATTTGTTCTCCTTAGGCTGCAGATCTCAGGGGATTTCTCTGGCCCTTGCATCGGCCTCCTAAGCCTCAGGATTATCACTTGTGAAACTGACTTTATATAAAATAGAGGCGGAACAGAGAAATGGCTCCTGTTCATTCAGGTCACAAGGAAAATGGCGGTTGAATCACTCACCCACCCTGTAGTGGTCAAGATTCACTGGAAGTAGGACATACTACCCTACTCACCTTCACTGAATCCTCTTGATTTATAAATGTATATTTACTTGATGTCAGTTATATTCCAGCTCCCAGAAGAAGCCCTTGGGAAAGTCTCTTGTTTTTACATTCTACTGTTGTATGCTGTACAGACCTACTGTTCCAACTATGTTCAAATTTCCTGGGAGCCTGGGGCTTCCTCAGGATTGCTGCCTCAGTCCCACATTCCTCTCTGAAGCCTTACTGTGAGAGAATGAATCTTCCAAATGCATAGCACACTTTATTGTATCTTTTCTGTCCTACCCACTTTCCAGCTTATTCTCTTCCATTTCTCTCAAACCCCCGTCTCTTTCTTTGGGCCTGATCCAGCTCCAACTCAAGTCAATAGAAGTCTTTTCACTGACATCATCAGAAACTGGACTGGGCCTTTTGTATCCAGCTCTCCTGCCTTGCTGGACTTCTTTACCCTCCTGGATAGTATAGTCAATGGAGACATGGTAAAAAGCACTTTTTTATCAGCATATTATATATTTGTACAGTGCATACTGTATATTAATATCAGCATATTACTCTATTTGTACAGTGCATACAATGCCATGGATTGTCACCAACTCTAGAACAATGGCAATCAGTTTTGTTCTCTCATTCTTACAAAGCATTGGTTATATCTGTTTATTGATACATTTTGCAAATTTGTAGATTCTCATGTATTGAGAAGAAGGAATACCAGATGCACTCTACCCATTGTAAGTGCAGCTACCATTGCTAAAATCTTGGTGCTATTAAGTAATCAGTAAAGGTTGATTTTTAAACTATAAGCACATCACAAAAGTATTGAAGAAAGCTGCAGACAGCATAAACATGACTAAGAGTATCAGTCATACTTCAGCTTTATCTCATTTTTAAGTGTTCTAATTAGGGAGGGGGCTTAGCTAAAGGAAAGTTATAACATATTATAAAATAATTATAAAATGTCAGTATACTGATGTAAAAGTACAGGGAAATCATTTTTAAAAAAAGTTAACAAAACGCTAAAATACAGTATCCTGCCACTTGATTATTGCTACATGTATTTTGCACTTAGATGCAGCAAACTAAATTCTGAAAGACCGTTGCAGATCAGTACTTAGCAGTTTGTAAGGAATGATTTCTTGTATGTCATATTTCATATCTGTTTCAGGTGTGCTTCTGGCCACTATTGCTAATTTTGGGATAAAATCCATTCAGCCAATAATTTATGTGATGCTTTTGAAAATTACCACTGAGTGCCATTTGATAATGTTTTGAATTCCCGTAGTTTCCTTGAGGGATCCTTTAGAGTCATACCATATCCTTTGAAGGAATTTCTCAGTATTCTCAAACACTTCTGAGCTAGTGTATGTTGTAGGTTTCACAGGGGGGAATCCCTGTCATTTGTGGGCCTGAGCCACCACTGGTATTCAACAGGATTAACACCAGGGTGAATCAGGTTCCATGATTTTGGCCATAGTGTTTCAGCTAATGGTACCTGTGTATAACAACACATAACAGAACTCCATTTCCAAATCACTCATCTCCCCATATATACAAGGCTCAGAATATCTGTGAAATAACTAAATTTAGGCAATTTCATAGAACAAATAAAACAGTGGGCTTTACCATTCCAGTCTTCTGGGCAGCCTAGAACTCAAGGAGTTATGATGCTCAGCACCAGATCATGACAGGATTACTTCAAATCTGCATGAGAAGGAATGTTTTTTCTGTAATTCAGAGAACCACTTATGCCTCAGAGCTCTTGCTCTTTGGGTTGCTCATTTTTTAGACGAGGACAGTGCAAGGAGGTTGCTAGCTTGAGTGGTTGTCAGATGTATTTAGCATCATCCGTCTATACTTTCTGGAATGTGTTCCCCCTCTTCTTCTCCTTCCTCTTCCCACATGCATAAATGAGATGTGACACGAGTTGCAAGAGATAATCCAGATAAGAGAATACCAAGTTACCATAATTTGACCCTTAGGCTGTTGATATTTTTCCACTTTATAAGTCAAATGTGCAGTCTGAGGACATCTCTGTACATCTACGGGAACCTGAAAACTAAGCAGAAGAGACACAAACAAAACAAAACATACCTAACTTGACAGCATAACAGAGTTGAACACTGAATGGACATGAAGTAAATGTCTCCATATCAAACAGATTGGCAGCTTTAAATGGAAAATATACATCTTGACGAACCTTGGTAATGGAGTCACACATCAATGACAGTCTATTAATGAACAGTGCTTTAAACTTTAAGTTAATGGGTGACAAATAACTCCATTCAACGGGAAAAAAACCAACCATAATTCTTTCTATTTTTATTACTATGTGCAGTGACTGCTGCCAAAACTGGAGAGATGAACATAGTTCACCATTTTTAGCTGTTAACCACACTTAATAAGAACCATTAAACTTAGAGTGATGAGATTTTACTTTAAGAATGTGACAGCCCAGATAACTTAGTTTTGTCCTCTGCTTTTTTTTAGCAGACTTTTTATAGCTTTCCCTTCTCCGTTCTCTTTTACCTGTTGCATCCACTTGGATACCTGTAATGACAGTGTGTTAAAGTGATATGAGAAGAGATTTCAGAAGAGACACTTTGACTATACTTGTAAAAAGAATAAAAATAAATAAAAAGTATGCAGGTGTATTTTCCTCTGGCTTTTAAACATATATGATACAGACTAGATGTAAAAGTTGTAGTCACTTTTTAATTTTTGCTTTAAAATACATATAATTTTGTGTACATTTATACATTATAGCAGAAAGACAACTTAGAAATATAAAATGTTAGGTCTGATTCATCACTCAGTCCAGTTCTACAGTAGCATCACTCCATTGACTTCAGTGGAATTACTCCTGATTGACACCATTGTAAGTAAATGGACAATCAAGCCCACTATTTTCAAGGGTGTCTGGTAAGATAACAGCCCCAGAGTGCCAATGAAGTTGCCAATAACAAAATCTTGGGCCAATAACCGGTATACAGAACTACCGGAGTCTCCAAAACCTGGTTAAACTGACACCTTCAGGTAGATTGTCATGTCCTGATTTGCCAGTTTTACAGGGGTGCAACTCCATTAACTTCAATGAAACCACTCCTGATTTACACCAGTGAGAGGAGAATGAAGCCCCTTAATGTTAAGAATCAAATTTCTGTATCTAAATGACAAAACAAACAAACAAAATATCAACACCCAGCACAACTAAGTCCTGGGGTTTTCAAATAAGTTTAAGGGGCAGAATACCAGTTGTACCTGTTCGGTACCAAAGTCCCTACAGACTTTGAAAATCCAGGTCCTTGTTATTAAAACCACCCTTAAGTGTAGACCCTCATGTTCTAACATAAAATGACTCAGTAAGATACAACATACGCTTTGAGATACTTGTTAAGCTTTTGCGCAAGACTCATTCACTTAACTCAAAACTGGGAATAAAGTTCAATGTCAAAATCTTAAACAAAAACCTTTTTATCTGCCTCTTCAATATCTTTCCTGCTAGAGGGAAAAGTTTGGATTTATTAGCTGAAGTAAAATTTCCTACGCTCATACTTGCTGCATTGTGGAATCCCATCCAACATGAGAGGAAACTCCCTCAGAAAAACACCGTGCATGTTGACTGCAGACACAAAATGGAAGCAAACAAAGGAGCTGTGTTTGTGTGTGTTGAGAGAGGCAGAGTAAGGGCTACACTAAAACATTAGGTCAGCATATCTATATTGCTCAGAGGTGTGAAAAATCCACACCCTGGAGTAGCATAGTCAAGCCAACCCAAGTCCCCATATAGACAATGCTAGGCTTCTTCCATCAACCTAGCTACTGGCTCTCTGGGAGCTGGATTATCTATGCCAATGGGAGGATTCTCCCATCAGCCTGGGTAGTGTCTACATTTGAAGTGCTACAGTGGTGCAGCTGTGCTGCTGTAGCATTTTAAGTGTACACAAGCCCTGAGTAGATCTACAAACATAAAAGGCAGTGTAGAGAAGGAGCTTAGAAATGGATTGGCCTGCCCATATTATCAATTTTGGTCATCTCCATTTCAAACCCTTTTCAGCCCAGATGTCAACAGCACTCCAAGTGTATTATAGGAGGTCAAAGTCTGTGCATGTGTGAAGGGGGAGGAAGGAGAAATTACATAGGGACAGTAGTTGATGGTAAAATATACAGTAATTCACATTAATATATTTGATATAATCCTCTCAGTGTCTAGGGGGGGAAATTGTCACTAGAGCTTCCTAGATACAGAGGAAGATCCCGCTGCAGTTTTAAGATTTCTGCATATATTTAACCCCACAGTATCCTGTGAAATAGTCTCAGAATCCAGGAGAGGCCCAACTGCAAGATGCTCTGGCGATACGATCAATGCTGTGGTTTCACATTCATTTTAATTTGTTGTTTTAGGAGTGTAGCATTCAAGGCTTAACCATGGAATAAATATAATCATGTGGGAAAATAACAGGGTATCTGTACAGCCCTGGAACAAGATTGTCTGCAATTGTCTTGATTTCATGCTGTATTTTTCTTTACCTGGACATTTTTTCAAGTGTGTGCTGATCTGTTCAGTGTACTGATTTTGCTCTTGAACCTGACTCAGAGTACAGTGAATAGACAGCTCTACACTATAGAAAGGCAAGAAGACTAGAAGATGTTTTGGAAAGGAAGTGACTTATTCTAGTGCACATGAGCAAATTAACCATGTGGAATATAATAGAATCTCACAAATTCACTCTGATAACTGGGTAAGCAAACAGTTATGAGACAGGGAAATCAAAAGCATGGCATCACAAAACCCTCTCTTTAAAAAGTAGCTTGATGAGAATAATTTAGTAATAAATATTTTGTGATAGTGATATTTGACAAATGAATACATGTACTTTCATATAGCTAAATAATGCAGTCTTAGCACCTCCCTTCACCAGTCTGCTAGAAAAAAGCTTTGGATTATTATACTATTAAAAATTCACTAAATATTATTAATTATCTGTCTTGGTTTTAGATTTAGATCTTGCTAAGATATGTCATGTAACCATGTTTGAATTGTGTTATTGTGTTGGGTACAGGACTGGAAGCTCTTGTTGGCAAGGACTGTCTTCCTGTTTTTGTTTATCAACAAGTACACTGGTATTCTATAATAATTACATTATTTTTATTAAGAATTTGATGTCATATAAGTTGCTAAATGTTTCATGATTATGCATTTGTATTGTGGGCCACAGAGCCATGGGTCCATTGTCCTAGACCGAGTACAGACACAACAAAGAGACCGTCCCTGCCCAAAATAATTTACAAAGTCTGAAGGAGGACTCACCTGGTCAGCTTGTCTCCTCTGCACCAGCACATTGGCTAGCAACCTGCTTGCAGAGTGGCAATCCCTGAAAAAAAATGTTTGTGTATTTAGGGCATCCTTTATTATGACACATTGTATAGTAAGTTACCGCTATTCAGGCCAGCAGTGACTTGTAATCCTTGCTTGACTGTACCATATGCAATGTTTGGGTGGTTTCAAACTATGCAATTATTTCAACTCCTTGCACAATGAGTTTGACCATGCCCCCTTTTCAGCCTGTTTTGGGTATTCTACATCAAATAGTATGCAGTGCTGCCATTTCAGTTTGGAAACAACTCGTATACAAATTCTCTTTCATGAAGGATTTTGAGATTTTCAAATTTGGTTTGGCTTCAAAACCAAACTGAAATATTTCACTCCAGAAATGTTAACCTGATATTACCTTATCTGACTGCTAGGTGTTAAATCAAAGATGCTGTTAAGAGGGAAGGAAACAGTAACCAAAACAATGAAAAAGGTAAGACATATAGGGCAAACAGCTTCCAAGGATCAGAGTAACAGCCGTGTTAGGCTGTATTCGCAAAAAGAAAAGGAGTACTTGTGGCACCTTAGAGACTAACCAATTTATTTAGCTTCCAAGGAGTTACCAATGGCAGGGCCATCAATTCGGAAGACACTGTCTGCTTGGCCCTGCCAAGGGGTACTCTTACGAAGGATGAAAGCTTAGGATCAAAGGAGATCCTAAATTCTAAAGATGCTGGCCTCGGTAAAATGTCAGTGAGAGCTGAGCTTCAGGATATTCCTATCTCCAGCTAGGAGAAGTAGACTACGCTGGACCCACTTAAGCTATGGATAGAGAGGTTAAATTTAGGTGAGGAAATATGCAAATAGAACTTTTTGTTTTGTTAATCCATTTTCCTAAATGATTTATTCCCTTTGGCAATTAAGTTCTACTTTGTTTTGAAGATGTTGCTTGTGACTCACTTTAATGAGCTCCTGTCACAGGTCCCTGGAGACAAAGGGTAGATAGGAGCCAAATACAATTGGAACTGTTAGTTTAACACAGCTGGAAAACAGGGTGCTGCATCCCAGAGATTTGAGTCCAAAAGTGATAGGATTGCGTGATTCCACCCAGCAAGAGGTAAAAGTAGTGAAACTGGTCATTTCAGGCATTTGATGGCTGTTCAATGTTTTGTGCGCATGAGGTGCTGAGTTCTATCCAGTTAGTACTGGGAAATATGGTATAATTATTGGTAGTCTCAAAAGAAAGGCCAAATCTTGAATAGCCATGGAGGCAGACTCAGGCCTTCTGCATGATGCTCCATGTAGACAGACCTGTGCCTATGCACAGCCGCATTGACTGCAATAGCACTAGCTTCCACAGACACAGACTAGTGCCTCATTGTCTCACCTAAAGATGGTCCCTCCAGTTCAAGATTGAGGGTTATTGATGCAGAATGCACAGTCATTGCTCAGGCTGTACTTATTCTGTGGAGAAAGAAAATATTTAAATTTTTGCCTGTCATGTACTAAAAATTCAGTTTAAAGTATTTTTAAAGTGAATATGTCATCTCCTTCTCATGTATTCTAGATCTGTTTCAAGAGCATAACATATAGTCAATAGACTTTAAGCATAGGATTAACTTTAAGCATGTTTTTAAGTAGTGTCCTGAATAGGGATAGACATAAGCATATGCATAAGTGCTTTCCTGAATCAGGGCCAAAGTTCATATAAAACATGTCTATAAACAGCAGTTAGAAATTAATGTTTCTTATAGCAACTGTATACATAGTATAATAGTTAAGAAAAAAATCCTTCTCCTAGTTTTGTATTTATATCTGTTAGATGCCATTTAAAATCCAGGCTAAAAAAATAAACAACCTGTCCAATCTATAAACTTTGTATCCTACTACTAAAGCATTATTTTATTATTGCTGCTTTTCCGAAAGGTTTTGATTCTCTGACTGATCGGCTGCAGACACCTTGAGTCATTTATTTTTCTCCGTCACTTCATGTTAAGTCAGGTGGCATAACAAAATATGACTGATTCAACTGAAAACTTCAAAAAGGTTGTTCACTAAAATAAAGTAGTTAAGGCAACTATGCTTTGGTTTAGAAAACTAATTCAGTCACACTGGTTTCATGCTATCTTTTGTTTGCTCAATCCATATGGTGCCTCTGTTATGCTCCAGGATGATAATCATGTCCTATTTTTCTTGTGATTTCACTGAGTTAGAAAATAAAATGTTGGAAAAATGTATTTTTGCACTAATACCCATATTATTTTTACCTTATATATATGCTGTTTGTTCTTGGATCCAAAATGTCACACACACACAGATAAAAGAACTATATTTCAACCATACATAAATCAGTTACTAATATCTAATTTTAAAAAGGGACCATCAATTGAAATAGTCAAATTAATGAAGATACAGTTCTTTGATCACTCATCCTAGAGTGTACTGGTGTGATTCAATGCCCATTTAAGCAAGTGAAAAGAATCTCATAGACTTCCATGGGAACTGGATCAGATCCAATAAACCCATTTAGAGAATCTCTGAATTAAGGAAAATGCTAAATTTTTAAACAGTGATCACGTAGATTTTACTCACTGGAAAATGCTAGATTTAAAAATGATATTCCTTTTAAGATTATTGCTCCAGATTTTTGTATTTGGGGTTTGAAAATGTGCGTGTTTAATCTGTGCATGTAATTAACATAACTGGATGCACAGGTGTGACATTTTGGTAACTGCACATACAACTGAATTTATTATAGTTATTATTATTTGTATTACAGTAGCTGTTGGAGACACCAGTCCAAATCCGAGCCCCACTATTCAAGTATTTAATAGGAAACAGTCCCTGTCCAAAAGAGTTTATAGTCTATACAGACAAGACCGAGGGGCAATAGAAGCACAGAGAGGTAAAGTGACACCAGCTCAGTGCTGGATCTGGAAATAGAATCCAGGTTTCCTGAGTCCAGTCCAGTGTCCTATCCATCAGACCATGCAGTATGCCTAATTGTAAATGTGTGGATGGAATTACTGTGCTTATACACTCAATTGTGATAAATACATGCATAAATCATTTGCACAGTGATGAAAATCTTTCTCCAACATGGATAAAGATAATGTCAAGGAATGTATGGATCCTTTTATTAGTAAATATTGATCCATAGATTAGATCTGTCTTAATATATAATCACTACTGAAGGTGTAAAATTGTGCTTTAAAATATTATAGTAAATAGTTCAAACTACTTTTGAGATATATTTTTTTTATGAAAACTAAAAGCTGCATGTCAAGATATGACACCCATGTGGAGCCAACAGGAAAAGGAAGGTTCAGGATTCTAGGCTGGAATTATATGTGGAAAAACAAGGGTTAATGAGCCAGACCCAGAAAATAACTGAAACAACTCTTGAAATCTGTTGGGACCACAGAAGAGGTTGAGCCATAGGATAAATTAAAAATGATTGTAGCCAGGAACAAATATTTGAAGAATGTCCAAGATAGCCTTTTCATAGATGTTGATGACCTCAAGTTCATCAGCAATCAATTAACAAGGTAAAAAGGTCTACTGAAGACAAGCTGAAAGAGGCTATTACCCCTGCTACAGAAAATGGATGGAGACTTTCCTTTAGCTCAAGTGGAACCCAAAGGAGTTTTTGACATAGTAGGTCATGTACTGAAGCCAAATAGCAAAATATTACTGTGTTCTGTAAGATTCTTTACAATCAAAACTCTCACAATTCTTCTATTTCAAAGGTCCCAGTCCTGTAAGGTTCTGAGCACCTTCAGTGAAATCAGTGGGATTTTAGGGTGCTCAGCAACTTTCATGTCATAGGTACATGACACCTTTTGTAGAATTGAATTGTTTTCAAGTGTCTAATTCAGTCTGCAACATATAGATTAGTATGTTCTAGTTTGAAATTACCTCTAATCACCTGAGTTGGAAACGTATGTTGTGGAAGACTAAAACATAAACTCCTTTAAATGTTGGGGTATTCTAAATTTAAAACTTCAAAGTGAGAGAATATGTAATTATTTCCTCCCTGGACGAACAGAAAAAAGAGTCTTAATACAAGAAAATGTTTACCTGTATTAATATAGTGATCATCATCACACTAATTCTTGGTGTGATTTAAAGCTAAAAATTTCTGTCTGCAGGTTAAACAGACTTTATTAATAGCTTCCTATAAAATCTGTGAAACGTGTAATTGTGGAAAACACGTTAGCACCCTTTAGTGAAGAGAGAAACTATTTTGCCTGTGAGGTAAGAACATTCATCAATTTCTTTATTAATGGTTTTACCTAGAAATTCAATGGACTTGAAAAGACAGGATAGTGTGGAGACAAAGTATGTAATAAAATGTCTAAAACAACAAGTAGCTTATATAAAGTTAGCATGCTGTAGACATAGTTCCATCTTTTGCTGTTAAATTGCTCAGAAGAGACCAAACTGATAGTATCAAAAATAGAGGATTTTGAAAACTCTTTTGGTATGGACAGCAATGGATTTTATTTTAGCTAATTAATGTTAAAGGCTTTTGGTAGAAAAGCAAATTTTCATGAGCACCATCCATACAAGTGATAAATTCCAGTGTTATTTTTTGGTCCTGACTCTTAATTTAGTGTAATCTTCTATTTACATATCTCTGCTCATGGGGTCTGATCCAAGGGTCAATATAATGTTCCACTTACTTCAATGGCTTTGGGGTCAGGCTCATAAACCTTACCTACTCGCTCATATTCTATGAACCTTGTGAAACATCCTTACGTTGGCTTTGGCACATGTAAATTCTGCCAAATCTTGTGTGCATGTGCTGCAAAACAAGTGAGTGTAGGGAGCTGGTCTAATTAGGGTGAACTGGCTTCTGCAAGAGCCAAGCAAAATGATGACATTGCTCGATTGAGTGCTGTGAAAGGGAGGTGCTAAAGA
Organism: Lepidochelys kempii; assembly: GCF_965140285.1. Taxonomy (NCBI): domain Eukaryota; kingdom Metazoa; phylum Chordata; order Testudines; family Cheloniidae; genus Lepidochelys; species Lepidochelys kempii. The sequence continues at coordinate 93,391,590 of NC_136383.1, forward strand.
ACAGACAGCTCTCTTCTGGCCCAAGAAAGCTTGGGGGCTTTAGAAAGCCCCCTGACCATAATTGCATATATACAGATATTGGTGTATAGACATGCTGGTTGTAATGTGATGTTTCATTCTGTGTTAGCCATAAGAAGTACTAATGGTGAGTGTGCTACTCCAGTCCACACTGAGCCTTCAGGTTGCCTCTACCTTGTGTCAACGGATGGCTCAGGGAATCTCTGCTGGTCCACGCAGAGCACTCTACCCATCTTCAACAAGAGTTGGAAAAGAAAAGCTAGAATTTAGCCTCATGGCTGTGGCATGTAAGGGAAAGCATTTCTGCGGTGGATTTACAGTCATTTTAAAACTAGTGTTTGTTTTTGAGAGGATGTATGTTCATGAAATGACTCCTTGCAAAGACATAAAGCCATCATGGTATGGAAGGGTCTGTGAAAGTTTCCATCCAAAACTGCAACACCTCTGCTTTTATTGTATTTTTTTAGTTTACATTATCTTTAATCAAGAGACCCTTTACCAAGAATAATGCAGTGGCTTTTCTGATTTGGATGGTTCTTCACAAGGGACTAGACTACCTTTCATTTTACTTATGATCTATATTCAAATTTGATTGCAGGTCTCCAGAGTTAATATGCTGTACCAGCCCATTTGGTACCCAGTCTTCAGGGTATCCCTTTTCTAAAGGTTTGGGTTGCAAAGTCAAATACAACAAATACAAAGTCAAATTCAGCAATGTATGTGACACAGTTTATATTTGTCCTTTCGACTGTTGACAGACTGTGAAACTGATATACATAGACATTCACCTGTGTCTCTGGAGATACTAGGCAAAATTATTCTGTGGCCTAATGAGTTACCCTAGGGATAAATTTGGCCTGTTACAATTCACATGAACAGTTAGATGAGCAGAGCAATTGCTGCTATACATTTTTATTAAACAGGCCAGTGCTTAAAATATATCCCTGTGCTGATTTTATTCTCATTGTTTTGTGGACTAGTCTCCTTATGTCTTTTTTCTCAATTGTTCATAAGTTGCACAAAATAGAAAAATGTGCTTCTTTTGCATCTATTCAAAAATAGAATTCATTAAAATGGTAAATTGACATACCCAGTAATAGCTCACAGGAATTTATGGCCAGTTGAAGAAGGCATCCAGAACATCATCTTGGATCTTACCACTTAACCTGGATGCCCAATTCAGTTGAGGATGTTGAGTTATCAGAAATGGTAACAGCTGGGAACATGTATATAAGCAGGCTGGGTAGAGATGGGTGCAGAGGTGTTGCCTGATTTAAGGAGATTAATATTATTATTTTATATAATATTGGTTATATTAATCTGATTAGATAATAAGGTTCTTGTCCCAGAATCAGGCTACACAGAGTTTGCAAGGACCTTTGGGATGTATGACAAGGACTATAAAACTGAGATAAATGTAGCCTTAAAGACTTCTATTAAGATAAATGGAATAATAATCAAATGGTAAAATAATTAGAGTTACAAAGGCAATAATATTGTTCTAGAGATACGTGTAATATTATGCCCTATAACGCTTTTGATTAATGTACTTGCCACTGGGTTATCAGGGAAGGGTGCAAGAGACAAAGGACCAGCCTCGCCTCTGGCATGCCAAGAGAGTTCAGGTTCAGGATCCTCAATTCTGGAGTGGGAGGTACAGAGTTTAGGAGGAGCTAAGAGCTATCGAAGACTAAATAAGTTAACTTAGAGCTTTACTTAACTAATTGACTTTAAACTTACAGTTAAGAACTAACAAACTAATAAACAAAGAAGTAAAAAGCCTCCTTGGCATGGTCACCCCTCTCATAGAGCTTGAACACTTAAGCCCTCCTATGTCCAAACTTAGTTTTCTCACCCACAACATGTCAGGGTACACTTACTCCATAGGTTGGTATGTTTGTATGTATTGATGACTTATACATACATATTAAAGACATTTGCAACCTATGTGTTGAATCAAAATAGCTCAACTGTTGAATATTCAAAATGAGCTTATTGCAGACCAAGAATTATTCACACAGATTATTTGGAAGAACAATACATTTGAGGAAACCACAATCTTATTGCTGTCAATTTGTAAACCAAAAGTGGTGAAATTCATTGAATGAATTATTTGTTATGAATTATTTGCAGTTCAGTTTAGGAAACAGTGATGCTATTTTGGGTTGGTTGCTTTCTGTGAAACTGGTATAAATGTAATTTTCCTCTTATTTGAGGCAACATTTTTCATACAAGTCTAATTTTAATCAAGGTTATTACTTAACAGTATTTAGCAACTTAAAACACAATGGCAGCTGCCTTCTTTTCAATTAAGAAATTACAAAGAATCTTTTGTTTTACACTTTAATGCTCTCTATCATCTTGCCAAAGCTGATTACTCTGTAGATATCATGTCAGCAAAGACTGAATCATTCTGCCATGGACATTTACTCTCCAGCAGATATTACCTGATAGCACACTCAAACAATCATTTCTTCCAGACTAAATGATGAATGGCTTAGCTTTTGGTGGGTTCACAAGGTCATGTCTGTTTGAGTGGGTGTACTCTCATGCACTGGGTTTGTGAAGCATAACTATAAATTATACAGGTTTCAGAGTAACAGCCGTGTTAGTCTGTATTCGCAAAAAGAAAAGGAGTACTTGTGGCACCTTAGACTAACCAATTTATTTGAGCATAAGCTTTCGTGAGCTACAGCTCACTTCATCGGATGCATACTGTGGAAAATAGAGAAGATGTTTTTACACACACAGACCATGAAAAAATGGGTGTTTATCACTACAAAAGGTTTTCTCTCCCCCCAGCCCACTCTCCTGCTGGTAATAGCTTATCTAAAGTGATCACTCTCCTTACAATGTGTATGATAATCAAGGTGAGCCATTTCCAGCACAAATCCAGGGTTTAACAAGAACCATAAACCATTTCCATAAACCTGGAAATCCTGGGCGCCCCATCATCTCAGGCATTGGCACCCTTACAGCAGAATTGTCTGGCTATGTAGACTCCCTCCTCAGGCCCTTCGCTACCAGCACTCTCAGCTACCTTCGAGACACCACTGACTTCCTGAGGAAACTACAATCCATTGGTGATCTTCCTGATGACACCATCCTGGCCACTATGGATGTAGAAGCCCTCTCACCAACATTCCACACAAAGATGGACTACAAGCTGTCAAGAACACTATCCCCGATAATGTCACGGCTAACCTGGTGGCTGAACTTTGTGACTTTGTCCTTACCCATAACTATTTTACATTTGGGGACAATGTATACCTTCAAATCAGCGGCACTGCTATGGGTACCCGCATGGCCCCACAGTATGCCAACATTTTTATGGCTGACTTAGAACAACGCTTCCTCAGCTCTCGTCCCCTAATGCCCCTACTCTACTTGCACTATATTGATGACATCTTCATCATCTGGACCCATGGAAAAGAAGCCCTTGAGGAATTCCACCATGATTTCAACAATTTCCATCCCACCATCAACCTCAGCCTGGTCCAGTCCACACAAGAGATCCACTTCCTGGACACTACAGTGCTAATAAACGATGGTCACATAAACACCACCCTATACCAGAAACCCTACTGACCGCTATTCCTACCTATATGCCTCCAGCTTTCACCCTAACCACACCACACGATCCATTGTCTATAGCCAAGCTCTGCGATATAACCGCATTTGCTCCAACCCCTCAGACAGAGACAAACACCTATAAGATCTCTATCAAGCATTCTTACAACTACAATACCCATCTGCGGAAGTGAAGAATCAGATTGATAGAGCCAGAAGAGTTCCCAGAAGTCACCTACTACAGGACAGGCCTAACAAAGAAAATAACAGAATGCCACTAGCCATCACCTTCAGCCCCCAACTAAAACCCCTCCAACGCATTATCAAGGATCTACAACCTATCCTGAAGGATGACCCAACACTCTTACAAATCTTGGGAGACAGGCCAGTCCTTGCCTACAGACAGCCCCCCCAACCTGAAGCAAATACTCACCAGCAACCACATACCACACAACAGAACCACTAACCCAGGAACCTATCCTTGCAACAAAGCCCGATGCCAACTGTGCCCACATATCTATTCAGGGGACACCATCACAGAGCCTAATAACATCAGCCACACTATCAGAGGCTCGTTCACCTGCACATCTACCAATGTGATATATGCCATCATGTGCCAGCAATGCCCCTCTGCCATGTACATTGGGCAAACCGGACAGTCTCTACGTAAAAGAATAAATGGACATAAATCAGATGTCAAGAATTATCACATTCATAAACCAGTTGGAGAACACTTCAAACTCTCTGGTCACTCGATTTCTGATCTCAAAGTGACTATCCATCAACAAAAAAACTTTGAAAATAGACTCCAACGAGAGACTGCTGAATTGGAATTCATTTGCAAATTGGATACAATTAACTTAGGTTACTTTTTATAATGAATCAACCATTCCCAGTTTCTATTCAAGCCTATTTCCCCTTGTTTATTCCTCCCCCCCCACACACACTGTTCCTCAGACGTTCTTGTTAAACCCTGGATTTGTGCTGGAAATGGCTCACCTTGATTATCATACACATTGTAAGGAGAGTGATCGCTTTAGATAAGCTATTACCAGCAGGAGAGTGGGCTGGGGGGAGAGAAAACCTTTTGTAGTGATAAACACCCATTTTTTCATGGTCTGTGTGTATAAAAACATCTTCTCTATTTTCCACAGTATGCATCCGATGAAGTGAGCTGTAGCTCACGAAAGCTTATGCTCAAATAAATTGGTTAGTCTCTAAGGTGCCACAAGTACTCCTTTTCTTTTTATAAATTATACAGTGCTTCTTATATATATGCACTGTCTTTTAGACAATGTGCAACAGTGTTCTTGTCATTGAAAAAAATTCCTGAATTCCTTTTGCTGATATCTGCAGATAGAATATTGTAAAAGAGCCAGAAATTGTAGGTATCACTATTACTTGGGGCTATCTTATCTTTACCACCTACTAAAGGACACAAAAGAGTCCCCTCTCATATCTCTGAACATTCAGTTAAAGACACTACAATTGCATCTCCAACCATGGTGGGGGAAAGAGAGAAGCAGGGGCAGAAAGTACATATTCACCAGCCACTGACTAAGCATATGTAGGGAGATTAAGGCCTGGTCAACACTACAAAATTTTGCGGTCATAACTATCTTGGTCAGGGGTGTGGAAAAAACCCCAAACACTCCCTAACCAACCAAAACCCTGTGTAACTGCAGCACTGCCAACAGAAGAGTGCCTCTGTCGACATAGATAATGCTGTTCAGGGAGGTGTGTAATGATGCCAGTAGTTAAGAATTAACAGACTAATAAACAAAAGAAGTAAGAGGTCTCCTTGGCATGGTCACCCCTCTCATAGACCTTGAACGCTTAAGCCCTCCTATGTCCAAACTTAGTTATCTCACCCACAAAACGTTATTCCATAGGCTGGTTTGTTTGTATGTATTGATGACTTATATTAAAGACATTTGCTCATTCTCATGTCTGGTTACTTCTGTCCTAACCAGTTATTTTGGTTATTTTCAAGTTCTTTATGGTATACCTGCTAAGTTTAAAGGGGGTATTAACTTAGGTAGCCCCCTATACCAACCTGCTTCAACACATCCTTTATCTATCTATGTTAAAGTTCACAACCATATATGGAGCTTTATGCATGGACAGCAGGTGGAAACCCCCTTTGGGGAGCCTAGCTCATGGCTCTACCCATGGCCCCCTCCCAGGGCCGGAGCCCAACGAGCCCTCCCCACCCCTGCCCAGAGGAGCCCTGTGTGCCCGCCCCCCCTCGGCCAGAGGAGCCCCAGGCCAGCCACTTCCACGCCACCCCCTCCCCTCTCCAGACCACAAGCCACCCAGGAAAAGCCACAGGATCTCTTATCAAAAGCCCAGGTTCCTCTTTGGTATGCCCCATGCAGGTTCTGGGGTGGCTGAGGAGGCAGTATGTGCTGCTCAGTTTCCTGCATTCATCAATAATCGCTCTAGAGTCCAGGGAGATTACTGGTGAACCCAGGAAGCAGAATAGCACATACCAGCTCCTCAGCCACCCCGAAACCTACATGGGACATAATAAAACAAAAACGTCCCCTGCCAAACCCTCAACCGGGTGTCTGGCAGCAGCGGTAGTGCCAGGGGAGGCTCCTCTTATACCCGCCAACCATGATCTTACGCTTTAGCTCATCACCACCTATCTGGGTGAAAGGCCCCAAACAAATGTATACTAACTTTGCCTTAGCTCAACATACAGGATGTAGCCTGTAGTTCCTTGCGTTACAGCCAAAAAACCTTTAATATAAACCTATTATAATAAGCAAATAATCAAACCCATAAGACAATAAGAACCCCATCAGAAAATATATTTAGGCAAGCAAGCAGGCTAGCTCTATAGGCTATAGGACTCCATGCAACAAAACCAATCTGTTCCTTCCCTCTATTCATAGAATTTGTCTGTCATAAAGCAGTAACAAATATGACATAGCATAAACTATTGTGTACTAGGTCGTTTTAAGCGCATTGGTAATGATGAGGAAAGAAAATCTTGGGACTTGTTCTGTTTCTGAAGTCTTTTAAAAACTCATTTACATCTAGTAAAAATTACTTTCTGGAATTAGTGCTTATATTAAAACTGCCTACTTCTTGCCCAGTTTGTATTATTTTTCAAAGGGTTGGACAATCAAAATGGAAAATTGGCTAATCAACTGGCTCTTGCAAGGCTGCAATTACAGAATTTATAATAATTAAATTGAAACTAAAACAAAAAAGTCGAACAGAGTGAGACATAGTGGGTGAGGCAATATCTTTTATTGGACCAACTTCTGTTGGTGAGAGAGACAAAGAACTCTTCAGGTTAAAGAACAAGCATTTCAGAGATGTTTCTGGGACTAATTGCCTGCACCTTCAATCTGAAAAAGAACTTAGCAAAGCTTGAAAGCTTGTCTCTTTGACCAACAGAAGTTAGTCCAATAAAAGATATCACCATACTCACTTTGTCCCCTTCAATTACAGGCATAGAAGGAAAGTGGAGTACAAAAACGATGTAGCATATGCACTGTAAACTAGTAGTTACAAGGCTTTCATTAAGAGTCAGATGGCACTTCAATTCTAAGGGCCAGGCTGTGGGGAACGCAGGAGAGGACACAAGGGGCAGACCCTGCTTTGCTGCTTGTATAGTCCTCAGCTGAAATTCCAGTAGGGAGTGCAAGGGCTACATGGGATTACAACCAGGGATAGACTCCTTAAAGGGGATGTGATCCATGCTTGCCGGAGGAGATAATCCAGTATGTGAAGAATTCACATAGCAGCCTACTAAAAGGCAATGGGGCTCCACCTCAGGCTTGTATTCCTCCAAAACCATTGCAGGTATTGTAGCTAGTTCAGCCAGAGTATCTGTGAAGACTTCCTTTTCTGGACAGCACCTCCTCTGCTCCCCACTTTCCCAGCAATGAAGGCTGTGGCTTAAGACACAATGTAACCCTCTACTTGACTCTATTTGAAGTATGGTTTCAGGAGACATACTCTAAAGGTAGGCTACTTTTTACACAGAAAGGGTGCTTGGTAGCGACCATTCTGAGGAAAAGGTCCATGGTTTTAAAGGATCTTTATAAAGATTGTGTTCATCATCTTTCTGACATCAGTGAAATTATATAAGTTTAATAGCATTCAAAATTTAGCTCTGAAACTTGTAGAATTGTATGATATTTAAACCAAATGGCAAGAATTAATGCATTTTTTCCAGTTGTTCTTTGGCTTACACAAACGTATACTGTCACCATTTTACAAGGAAGAACAAAAGAGTGCTTTAAAAAACTCTATACACAAAATAGAAAAAAGCAGCATATTGAAGCAGTCTTCCATTAAAGTTTAATAATTAAAACACAGTGAATTTGTGGTGAGGGAGTAGGAGAATTGTTAGTACCTCTCAGATTAGAACATTTATTTAAGTACACTTTTTGAAGATAATGCACTACTCCATATTTATAGCTCATTTGCTACTTACTTTGCACAGAAACACTCAAGAAAAGAAGAAAAATGTAATTAGCTGAGGGCCATATGATACCTTGCTTTGGAAATGAGCACTGGGAGAACTTAAACCCATAACAAGATGTAAAAAGTTAGACACAGTTGCAAATTGTGATACCCTCTGATACATGCCCAACCTGTAGTCATAGGAAGTGTGTGTGGGTTAAGAGCTCATTTTCAGAGACAATATTTGGAGAAACCCTGTGGTATGAGCTGGAGCAGGCTGGGTCACTGTTAGTACAAGTAGACCAGTATGGCACAGATGTTTGCTTTTGAAGAGAAGAATCATGAGCCCCTCACTACATACTTACTCTATCATTATGCATATGTTCATGAGCAGCTGACAGACCTGTGCGTGCATCTTAAGCAACATATAGAGTCAGGCACTTAAGCTACATAGATAATCAGATGCCTGGCTGTGTTGTGCAAAGCACTGATAGCCCAGTAACTAGTAATTTATGATGTTTTTCTCTGAGAAGTTAGGGATTTCTTTGGGAATAACAAAGAGATTGAATTGTTTTTTTTTTCCTATGACTCCTCCCTCCTTTCTGACTTAAGCCTAGAGGGAGACTGACCCTTAGCTGAACAAGAATTTTGCTTCACTGCCTGGCCAGAACCCAGAGCTGCAGTCCATGTTCTCTGTGGGAAAGCACAAGGAACGACAATTTGATGCACCCCCTGAGAGTGTATGATACTCTGCAAAAGGAGGTGGAGGGTACCTTGTCTGGGGGAGCAGCCTGGACCATTCCCATGCATACTGAGCTGCTCAGGAAGCTTTTTGTCCCTGTGGCAAAATCCCTCCCTGACTCCCCCTGGTACGGGACATGTCTGCCCCTCTCTGGCCAATATTATTTGACCCTTGGACAAATTATACACAGATACCACAGTATATCAATGGGGAAGGAATGTAGTATTCCTTATCATAGAGAAAACTTGGGTGTAGTAAACTCAGAGTAGATTCTGCATATGAGATGTTAGACACATACCAAGATACTAGCTCTTCTTGGCTATCTAGCTTACAGAATGGGGAATACAGTTTATGCTGCACATTTTACCATCCAGCATCTATCTAAATTCTGGCTTGGATTAAGCAATCCTGGAATGGATGGTGACTACATTAGTGCATTCCAGATCTATTTCACCTACAAAGTACATTTCTTGTCTATAGTCAGATACACCCCTTCATAAAACAAAGCAAGGCATATGGGACCAAGTTGAACATGTAAAATAGTGCCCAGCATCAGCCTAGCTCTATTCCTGTTGAAGTCTGTGGCAGAGCTGGTCATAATTTTTCTGTTAAAATGGTTTTGTTTTCCCACTGGAAAATGGCTTTCTGATAAAATGGAAACTTTCACAACAAAATTTCTGCTTTCATTGAAAAATTTTGTAGAGGAAATATAATTCCCTAATCAGCTGTAGTCAATGATGAAATGTCCATTGAGAACAATGTGAGCTGAATAACACTGAGTACTTCTGAAAGTCCCATTTGTAGTTAATATATTGATATTGGTACCATTACTTTGTTTATCAAAATTGGACTCCACATTGTAGCTTTGTGCTATAATTTACGTGCCTATAGGCTTAATCAGCAAGGAGCTGAACACCTTCAGTTTCCACTGTGTTCAATAGGAGTTGAGGTACTTGGCATTTCACAGGACTGGCCCTGTGAAGCCCTCACCACTGAAATCAAATATTTATCTGATTATATATGATTCTCAGGTTAAAGAACAGACTCTTCTTACGTGATATGCTTCTATATTCTTCAAACAATTCCTGAGAGAAACAGGTTTTATTCTGTTCTTAGTAAGTGCTGTTGATGTCTGAGAAAAAGATAAATCTGCTGACCCTAAAGATAAATCTTTCTTTCTGCTAGCTGCTTCCATGAATTGATACTTCTCTAGAACTATAATACTATAAAATGATAATTAATGTGTTGCCTGAAATAGGTTCTGAGTCTAACTTTACAACCATACAAGTGTTCCCTATTGTATCAATTGGCAACATAACCTGATCAAAGATTTGATTCAAAGCCCATTGATTTACATTGAGTCTTCCTTCAGTGGGCTTTGGATCAAATGCTAAATAATTATGATAGTTATGGCTGCTTAATTTGAAGAATAAATCTAAAGCCAGGTCAAACTCTCTCATAGCCAATCCCTGTAGCATTTTCTCTATTTCTTCTTTTGCGGAGTTCTCGTATATCCAGGTCAGTAGCTCAAACACTCATATTTCTGTCTCTCTCACTTTCTCTCTGTATATAATGTAAAAGATAAAAAAATTCTACATTTCCCTTTGTTTCCCTTTGTTTTTTCACTTTGTCATAGGATCAGTGGGGTTCTATTCTATTCTATTCTATTCTATTCTATTCTATTCTATTCTTTGCTCTCTTAACCCATGGAAGTTTAGAGCAAGAGTCAATGTTAATCTCCAAAGATTTAATTGTATATAATAAGGTTGCTAGGATTTCATCTCTCTTGTTTGTTGTAATGACTTTGGGGTTGAATGGATTTCACAGGCATCAGTAGATATAAACATTATCAATTATACTGTAGAAAGCTGACCAGGTGTCACCTTCTGCACTGAGGTTTTCAATTTCATTTTAAGGGGGTGGGGGGAGGAGTGGGAATTATCAAAACACAGTGATGGAGTCAGGGTCTCACTAGCCATGCATTTCAGAGCAAATATGCTAGTTCAGTAGTTTCAGAACAGTCTGTGGGAAGGAGACTGAGAAAATGGTCCGCAGCCAGCAAAAGCCTTTGTAAATAAGTTAATATATTTATCAATCTGATAGCCACTGGGTAGCTGGGAGAATGGGCTCCATAAAGAGAGAGTGGCCCAGGAACGGGCAGAAAGTGAGACATGAGATGATACACTCTTCATCAAAGGGCTGGTTATTTGGTGGCTAATAAGTAAGTCAGTAAGCAAGATGTGAATTGGTAATTAGTTTTCTATAACATAAACTAAGACATTCTTTTCTGGGTTATTTTGGGTCAGTTTAACTTTAAGTATGTTAAAGCAGCTGTCTTTTGTTTTAAATATTTGTTCTCTATACTTTTCAATGAATTTTGTTTTATAAAGAATGTGTCTGAGTGGGATGCTCACACAGTTCTGTCTCTGAAGGCACTACTATGCAAGAAACCCCCAAAAGGCACCAGTTGAGGGAAGGAGTTCTGAAACCTGGGGTACTTCACTCTAGTCTAAGTCCAAAGGCCTGGAAAGAAGAGCCCTCTCCTAGTGAAGTGGGTTGCAAAAGGCCAAAGGTAGGCAGCAATCAAGGGGAGCAGCTGAAAGCCAAACAGCAGAAAGAGGTGGAGATACACCTGTAGCTAGCAAGAGATTGGTATTTTCCACACAGTGCCAACAGTTGTATAGCTCAGTGATGAGAGCACCCACCTGAGAAGTGGTGGATTCTAGTTCAAATCCTGTCTCCCCCTTCCATCCCACCTGAATATCTCTCCCATCTCATCCCAGGTGAGATGTTATGAGGGAGGTCCAGCTCTCCAGCATAGGCACCTTACCCAAGAGAGGGTTTGCAGCTGAGAATCCCAAGCATAAAGAGGCACCCTTCTACAGCCCAGGCTTACACTCCTATCTCTGAGATGGGGTAGGACTTAGCATGCACTTCTGGGCTTGGCACCTCCCATGGGCTTGCTTAGATGAGGAGCTGCCTAGCATGCTGGCTTTTGTGAATCACACTCTGAGCCACCTAGCTCTTCCCATTAATTGTATAGGGAGCCAAGGCACCAAACTCAGGCTTTGCAAATCCCTGTGATTTTTCTAGGCACCTAAAAGTTAGACATGACATCACTCAGCTTTACCATGCCCGAGTTCCTTTGTGAATCCAATTGGCTTTCATTTACATAGGGCATAAAACATCACCAAACCCACTGTTTCTCCTAACAAAGAAGCCACTAAACCTATTCAATTCTTAGATGTTCACTTTAAGTTGCAGTATTTCATGCTCTTACAAGAGGACACAAGTGAGCTTTTATTTTTAGTCATTTCAGTGTAGTCAAGTGGCCTAAAGCCTTGTGCGAAAGACTAACATTCAGTAATCCTTTCAGCTTGAGAACCTAACAATTTCTTTGACAAGCTGAAAGCCTGAAATAGGACTTTCTGGAAAAGTAAAGTTGAGGCATTGCAAAATTGTACCTTCCCAGGCAATTTGGTTGCTAGGCACTGTCAAAAGACTACAAGAGGAAGGGACGGACTTTCTCACGTGAATTAATTCCTTGATTTTATATTTTAAAATTCCTCCTGTGCAACATTGTGACACTCTGTATCTCACGGGAACACCCTGCACCCCCATGTTCATCCTTCTAATACGATTGTGTGATATCCAATGCAAAGTTTGTCATGTCAGGTGTCTTCAGAAGGCTTGTGATGTTATAGTAATGTTATAGGTTGTAATTTCATGTATATAGTTATGAGGCTGAAAATGTGTCCTCATGCCTTAAAACAAGCCCAGGCAAAACCCTCCAGGAGCAGAGGGGCAGTTCACACCTCATCAGGGCATGTATAGGACAAACCCAGCCCAGCCTCACAGGAATAAGGACACTGGCCTAGGCAGCAACAAAGGATCTGTTGGACTCTCGAGTGAGTTACCCCCTTTCCCTTGGTCAGTTTGGGACTATAATGAGGCAATGCTCACCTGACTCTGAAGGGGGGGCAAAGCCAAGAGGGAAGAAAGAACATGATAAAAGGGAGAGACATTTGCCATGCTCTTTCTCTCTCTCCCACCTCCATTTACAGACACCACCACCAAGCGACTGAAGCACTGATCAAAGGGGAGAACCTGGCTGAAGGGCAATCAACCAGCCTGTGGTGAGAAGCATCTAAGTTTGTAAGGGCACTGAATGTATTAAGATCAGGTTAGAATGTATTTTGCTTTTCTTTCATTTGATCAAATTCACTTGTTGTGCTTTGACTTAGAATCGCTTAAAATCTATCTTTTGTAGTTAATACATTTATTTGTTTATTCTACCTGAAGCAGTGTTTGGTTTGAAGCATGTCAGAGACTTCCCTTGGGATAACAAGCCTAGTACATATAAATGTCTTTGTTAAATTGACAAATACATATAACCTTTCAGCGTCCAGTGGGCATAACTGGACATTGCAAGACGGAGGGCCCTAGGGTTGTGTCTGGGACCGGAGATATTGGCTAGTGCCATTTGGTTGCACAATCCAAGCAGCGGCTGGCCAAAAGTACTCACTCACGTAGCTGGGAGCAGCTTACATGCCAGAGGCTGTGCTTGAACAGCCCAGGAGTGGGGGTTCTCACAGCAGAGCAGGGTAAGGCTGACTCTCCCAGAGTCGAGGGTTGGTGTGACCTAGCAGATCACCAGGGGAATGTCACAAACTTGATGAAAGGATTCTTGTTGTCTGAGATGATGAAAGCTGATCATATGCTCTCGTGTCATGACAAGAGAAGAAAACCCTTTCTCACCTTTTTGGGAAGGATTATGGTTCCAGCATGCCATTCCTCTTAACTTTATTATGATTGGTGGGTTGGGGAAGGAACAAGGTTTGGAGTAAAGATTTAAAAAGTACTTTAAATTAAAAGAATCATAGACTCTCCTCTCCTTTCTGCCTTTGCTCAGTATAGGATTTGTAAACCCCATTACTGGCCCATAGTTACAGCTAGTTAATTCCATCTTTGCTGATCTTGGCTCTCAGGGCTGAATTCTAGCACTATCAATTCCTCTATGAATGACAAACATTTCCAAGAGTGGCATAAAACTGCCTTATTTTCCCCTTTCTGCCTTATGTTATATATCTTGCCCATTTTATGGGATATAGGGACTGAGTTTCTACTGCCTTGCACCCTGTGTAGTCAGATGTCTGTGCACAAAATGAGTGCAACATGGGTATAAAATGTTACCAATCTGGAATTTCCACTCACATGCATTTACATTTAGTGAAAATGAAGTTCAAAGTGATGAAGAGTCAGGCCCAAAGAGTCCAGTTTATATAATATAAATGTGGTTTAGGGAATTGAATTATTAATGAATAAATTGGGTCACACCACAAGGGAAAGGAGGAGCATTAGGAGGCATTGGTATTGTTCCTCAGAGATACCTCCTAGGATCCCCTGTCTACCTGGGAGGAAGTAATTTGGGGCACCCCTTCCTGGGTGCTCTTCTGGCTGTTATCTGGCCAAGGCACAGGGAGAGAAATATGGCTCCATCTACTTCTCCTAGCAACTTGCTCCTGGGACGGGGAGCATCTTGGGCATAGCCCCTGCACACCTACATGAGCTTTGATCCAGGTAGCTTTAATGCAGCTGCACTAGGGAAAAGGGAGAATCTTCACTCCTGTTATCTTCTTGCTTGACTGTGTTGGGGTAGACAGAGTTTGCTGAAGATAAGCTATATTTCCGATGTATAAATAGTACAGATAAACGTGGAAAAAATCTACAGTCATTTTTACTTTAATGTTCATAATGGACATGCACATCTTAAATCTACAAAGTTGGTGTTTCCTTTAATACAGGTTTTCTGAATGCTTTTTTTCCCCTGGGGATGTAATACTATCTTTTTCATGTTTTAGTTTTGCCTTTAATGGGACAATAACACTGGGTGTTTACTGACAGAATGGGCTGGATTTTCAAAGAGGTTTTATACACAACCATCTGGCTGTTAAGCATGTAGTGAGGTGTGCTATTTAACAAAACATTTATTGTTTCTCAAAGCCATCTACAGAGACTTCTACATGTTACTATTGTTTCATGTACCCCGTGCTGGGTAATAACGTGAAAGCACTCCATGCTTGCAAAGCTAAATTGTCTCTTTACTAAGAGAACTATTTAAAGAGATTCTGCAACTTCAGGTTGCATTCTAGCCATGTGCATACAGCTCAAATTCCTCAAGCTTCCTCCTGCAGTGTATGGTCCTCCTTCCAAGTTCCATGCAGGTTGCTATAACAATTGATTTAACTACATGTACTAATAAAATTTACAAATTCCTTCTTCACTGATATTCAATGAAGCATAATGAAATTAAATGAAATAAAAGTAAAATAAAGTAGGACTAGAGGACTAGAGTCTCACGTGGACTGTCATGAAAGATCAGCACCCAACATGCTGAGCTCTTTTGAAAGATCTGTCACTTATGTAGGGGCTTAAATGGGAGCTGAACACTTTCAAAAATACTAGTGTCATTGTAGTCGTGTCTGTAGAGATATGTTTGTAGAAGATTATAATTTAGAAAGGCTCCCTCATAAGGGATAGTATTATGAACATAGGAATTTGGGGATATACTATGGAGGCGGGGGTTGGGAACACTGCATGGCTGTGTGCAGCAGTTCACCAGAGATGCTGTCCAGTTTATTTTATAAACGTTTTAATCCCTTCTCATTCACTGGTATGTTATTTAGTGAACCCCAACATCATTACATGGTGTCAGAAGTGCTGAATGAGAAGGAGACTGCGGTCATTTTGAAGTTAACTACTGTGTTTGCAACTGAAAGTAGAGGCAAAGGGAGACACTGAGAAGTATGAGGATCACCAGGCTCAGAGGCTTTTGCAGGTATTTGGTGAGCACAATAGTAGCTTGACTATTTTATAAGGTGGGCGGGGAAAGCCAAAAATGGATATGTTCCAATCTAGTCTGCAATTTTCAAGAAATGTTGCAGAGAACTCAAAAAAAGTCATACAGAGATTTGAATTGTATTTAGCAGCCACAGGGGCAGAGAAGAAAAATGATTGAGTGAAATCATCAATCTTTTTGCATGTTGTTGGGGAGGAAGTATTGGCTATTTATAACACCTTTAAGTTTGAAGGAGGGGAAAGCATGAAGTTAAGTAAAATACTGACTACATTTAAGGGATGTTGCATGCCAAAAAGGAATGAAACCTTTGAGAGGCACACATTTTTTACATGCATGCAAAAAACTCATGACACTATAGAGCAATATGTCACAGAATTAAGGATACTCAGTAAAACCTGTGACTTTGGTGAGCTGACAGAGTCTCTGGTCAGAGATAGAATCATTTGTGGCAGTAAAGACAATGTGTTAAGGAAGAGACTGCTCCGTGAAGGAGATTTAACTTTAGAAAAAGCTCTCCAAATAGGCAGGGAGCAGAAACTGTGAAAGCACAAGCCAAAGAGCTGAATTCACCAGAAGGGGTTATCCAGGTACTAAATACTGAAGCATACAGCCAGAATATTTCAAATCAGAAAGTGGAACTACTCGCTATGAAAACAACTGCTAGGAGGATTTTCTGACTGTGTACAGACAGCTATGTGGAAGGTATGGTTCACAGCATGGCCCCAAAGACTGTCTTTCCTTTGGGAAACTCTGTCATAAATGTGAGGAAAATAATCATTTTGAAAAATGCTGCAAATCCCAAATGCAGAAAAGTGAAATGTATTCATTTAAAGACAATCTGGTTGAAGTGTTTTTCATAGATGTACTGGGATCTACCAAGTCTGATGAGAGGGACTGGATACTGCCTATCACAGTGAATGGAACAATTATGTCACTGAAACTAGACACAGGAACTCAGGTTAATATTCTGTCTGAACAAGAATGTGAGAGACTAAAAATGACCAAAACTGGGACCAACAAAAATAAAAGTAACTGGTTATGCTGGAAAAAAAATATACTAGTGAAGGGGAGGTGCATCAACCGTAAAAATCACCATGTACAAGCTCCTGTTCATTGTAGTGCCAAAGGATGGGACACCAATTACAGGCCTGATTGCATGTGAGAAACTCAATCTGGTAAAACAGGTGCTTTCACTGCAAGATCATATTGAACCTGGCTATGAGGCATTGTTTTGGGAATATCACGATCTGTGTCAAGGGTTGGATTGCTTGCAGCATGAACATACAATATGGATAAACAAGCAAGTCCCTCCAGTTTTCCATCCACATAGCAAAGTGACATTTGCGCTCTGTGATAAACTCAAGGCTAAGCTTGCAAGGATGGAAGCAATGCATGTAATACAAAAAATTGAGGAGCCAACAGAATGGGTGAGCTCCCTCATCATTGTGGAGAAAAGTAATGGCCAGCTACACATATGCTTAGATCCCAGAGACCTCAACAAGGCTATAAAAAGAGAACTTTTTAAACCACCAACCAGAGAAGAGATTATGGCTCAATTTACAAATCCTCAATATTTGGATGCATCCTCAGGCTTTTGGCAGCTAAAACTACCCGAAGAAAGCCAAAGCTATGCACATTTAATATCCCATTTGGAAGACATAGATTCTCATGCTTACCCTTCATCACAGCTTCAGCATGGAAAGTGCACCACAAAACCATACATATGATTATGAACCTATTGATGGTGTTGACACCTCAATGGATGTCATAAT
The DNA here is from genome assembly GCF_965140285.1 of Lepidochelys kempii. Taxonomy (NCBI): domain Eukaryota; kingdom Metazoa; phylum Chordata; order Testudines; family Cheloniidae; genus Lepidochelys; species Lepidochelys kempii. The sequence continues at coordinate 93,408,976 of NC_136383.1, forward strand.
TATCTGGGGCTCTACAAAACAGGAGCATGATAGTAGACTTCAGGAAGTCCTGGATGCAACTAAAGCTGAAAATCTCAAATTAGAGAAGGAAAAGTATAAAAGAGAAAAAGAGGAAAAGAGAAGGAGTTATAGAACTGCTTTTGTTGGGACGTTATTTCCAGTGTAGGTGTAAAACCTGATAAGAGAAAGATTTCAGCCATTGAAATGATGCCTCATCCCCAGTCAGAGACAGATGTCTAATGGTTAATTATTCTGGAAAATTCATACCTAATCTATCTACCAAAGCAGCATTGTTGAGTAAACTCCTAGAGAATAAAAATGAATGATATTGGAGTGCCGAACAGTAGGAATCATGGAAAAGTTTAAAACAACAACTGATACAAAAACGATTGCTGAAGTTCTATGCACCAGGAAGGCCTATTAAAATTTCAGCAGATGCTTCACAGTCATTAGATACAGTGATTTTACAGACACAAGAGGATTGTTGACAACCAGTGACATATGCATCCAAATCACTGACTGAGGCAGAAACCAGATATGCATAGATTGAGAAGGAGCTTTTAGGAATATTGTTTGCCTGTGAGAGATTCAATCAATATATTTATAGACAGACAGTGGAAGTTGAAATGGACCACAAGCCCCGGATAGTGTTATTTAGAAAACCGCTAAATGACTGTACCTTAAGGATTCAAAGAATGATGATAAAGCTGTAAAGGCATGATTTGGTTGTGACTTACACACCCAGTGAATTCATGTTCACTGCAGATGCACTTTCCAGAGCAGTAGCTTCCACAAAACCAGAGAAGACTTTAGAGACAGCAATGGGAATTGTCTTTACAATCAGATCTATGTAGGCTTGCATCTCTAACAGGAAACTGCAATGAATAAGAGAAGAAATGGAGAAAGATGAATCACTAGGAATCCTTAAAGAACTGGTGATTGAAGGGTGGCCTGAAGAAATAAGAAGTTGCTGTCCAAGTTTATGGACTATTGGAACTAAAGACATGAACTTACTCTGATAGATGGGGTGATTTTCAAGGGCAGTAAAGTTGTAATTCCAATGAGCTTCCAAAAATAAATGCTACAGAAGATCCACTAGGGTCATTTAGGAATTGAGAAGTGTGAACAATGAGCACAAGAAGTGGTGTGTTGGCTGCATTGTAGGAAACTGCATTTCATGCTTCAAGTACAAGCCATGCCAACAGGCAGAGCAACTGATACCTCATCCAGTTCCACAAAGGCCTTATGAGAAGGAAGGCACCTGACTTATTTATCTGGCAATCAAAGGATTATTTAATAGTCACAGATTATTATTCTCTGTGTTCAGAAATGTGCAGACTGCACAGTACTAATAGTGAGTGTGGGTCTGCAGCTGGGATCCTGGGCTCAAGTCCTGCAGCCAGGACCCCGGGCACAGGGCTGGGAGCACCAGGACCCTGGGCATGGGGTCAGTGGCTGGGACCCCGCACAAAACCTGGGAGTGCTACAGCATCCTCCACACCCCTAGTTTCTGCACCTATGTATAAAGCATCACTGGTTTACTGAAGCACACCAATGATGGCTGGAGAATGGCTTTTCTCCAGCTCAGCTATTAATGGGAAGAAGGATGAGGTCTAATTTACCCATTACTGATAACTTGCTGCAATCACATGGCAATGAAACCATATGGAACATTAAATAAAATCAGAAGTGGAGGCAACAATATTACTCTGACAAAAAGGCCCATGATCTCCCATTTCTTAACCCAGGTAATCGTGTGCCTGAGGAATCACACCTCTAATACTTGGGGCCAAAGGGGTACCATTAACAAACAGCTGCACCTACGTTTTATGGAGTCCAGACAGACTAGGGGGACACTTTTCAATGTAACTGAAGAGATTTATGAGTAATTCAAAAAAGTTCTAACACATTGACAATAGATGTGGACACTGGCATTTCCCATCTGACTATTCCTTTATCAACGCACAAAGAAGAAACTGTCACGGAACAAGAGAACAGCTCAGACTGTAATGAAAGACTGATATTGAGAAGATCAGAGCAGGAGATTAAACGTCCTGAAAGACTCAGAGCCTTGCTAACCTGCCTGGAGAAGGGGTATTTGAGGGAAGTGAGTGGTAAAGACTCACTCAAGAGTGATGTGCCGGTAACTTCTCCTTTCTAGGTAGCTGACACATTGGGTTTATGGAAATATACTTCATGGGTTGAGAATCTAATGCATGTGTGATTAGATGGCTGTTAGCTGTTTTATATAGGAATTAATTAGTTTTTCTTTAAAAAGGAAGGGGTAGAGATATGTTTGTAGAAGACTATAATTTAGAGATGCTCCCTCCTATGGGACAGTATTATGAACATAGGCATGTGCATATACAGTGGAGGTGGGGATTGGGAACACCGCATGACTCTGTGTAGCAGTTCACCAGAGATGCTCTCTAGTTTGTTTTATTAAAGCTTTTTATATCTTTCTCATTCACTGGTTTGTTATTTAATGAACACCAAGATCGTTACAGTCTCAGTTCAAGAATATTAGACAGACAAGGTGGGTGAGGTAATATCTTTTATTGGACCAACTTCTGTTGTGAGAGAGACAAGCTTTTGAGTTTACATAGAGCAGCTCTTCATCAGGTCTGAGAAACATACTCAGTGTCACAGCTAAATACAAATGGAACAGATTGTTTAGCATAACCAATTCCAATCTGTTCCACCTTGTATTTAGCTGTGACACTCTGAGTGTAATAATGAAATAATTTTATTTATTAGTCCAATACAAGATATTACCTCAACCACCTTGTCTCTTTATTTTACAATAGGCATGTCCGGTTCAGTACCTATCATATTCATATCCATAACTAATCTTTTTCAAATGAGGATATATGATTACCAGTTCTCTTTTCTTTGTGTACCCTGCAGGCTTTGTGGATGTTCTGAAGCATTTTATAGGAATGGGTGCCCAGAATGCTTGAAAAGGTCTCCCAGGGTCTCTGAAATGAATGCCCAAGTCTACTGCCAATTATCTGTTAAGAGCTACTGTATGACACAGACTATACACCCTGGAAGGGAAATAGGAACCCCCTTATACTCTGGCACAGAAGTATGTATGTAGAAGTAAGTGGATGCTGTGCATCTGTCTGCCTTCCTCTCCCACTACGCTCCAGAGCAGGCGGGCAAAGAGTAACAATGAAGGTAGGGAAGAGGTAGAAGCCTGGCTTTCGTCTGCCTGGCATATTCTCCTTGTAATTTGGCACCATTCAAGTCAAAGGGAGTTTTGCTATTGACTTTTATGGGGCCAGGGTTTCACCCCCTGACATTAAACTTGTGAATACATCTGGTCAGAAAATAGGGGGTTTTTCCCCCTAAAATAATGTCAATGAAAATTATTTGATTTTTCATTTTTATCAATTTTTTTCAATGCTGAAATATGGCAACTTCTTGGCAACATATTTTATCCAAAAAACAAAGCATTTTGACTGAAAAATGAAAACTATTTGGGTTTTGTTTTGTTTGGCAAAATATTAAAATTTTCTGTGGATAGCAGGCACTTTTCACAACAAAACTTGTTGGTGAAAAGCCCAATTTTCCACTAAAAAACAGTTTTGAAGGAAATGTTTTGACCAGCCCTGCTTAAGAGTCTGGCTATTTTGCTCCTGTTTATAATAGGTTAAATTACTGACTGTGATTTAATAATTGCTTGTGTGTATTCAGTTGGGGTGAGGAGTTGCCTGTTGAGTTTGCACCACCGGTGACTAATTGGCTTGTTTTTTTAGATAGTGTTCATCTGAAGAGGAAGCTTTTAACTCAACTGAGATCATGGGTAAACTTTTCCTATAAAATGGACTAATTTGACTAGCCATTGTGCACTTTATTGAATAGCCAGTGTGACATTTAGGCACTTCTGGTGGATACAGAGAAGTAGGTAGAAATCTTCCTTTCCTGTGACCTCTGGGCTCTTAGTTTCTATTCTGCTTTGTAATTGACTAACTTTTGGTGCATCACAGAGATGGTTTGGAGGAGGTACAGAGCACACAAAGGGAAGCCTCTGCAATAACATCACGAAATCTGCAACAAATCTGCCTGCTTGCTTTTCTGGCTGTCTCCTCTCTCTGCAATAACATCACGAAATCTGCAACAAATCTGCCTGCTTGCTTTTCTGGCTGTCTCCTCTCAGGAGTCGCACCAGTAACAATATGTGCCTTTTGTGTTCTTTCACCTGAGGCACAGATACCTGGTACACCCTCATCACTTGTTATGTTATTGCTTTCATAGCATGGTTTACAAGCACAAATCTTGCTCACATTATTCAGACAAGTAGTCCCATTCAAACAGAAAGGATTTCTCATGTGGGCCTTCAGTCATATTTTTGGATTCTATCTGGCTCTAGTACAGGTGCACAAGGAGAGAGAGAGGGCTCAAACCACCATTGGCACTGAGGCCAGGGACATTAGCAGTGTTTGGCTGTCCATGGTCTTGTATACCATCTGGCACTGTAGCTACTCCTTCTATCCAGACATTAGGAGACAACAGGCTTCTAGAAATCAGTACTTGGTTTTTGAAACCAGCTACCCTTGGCTGTGTGTGTGTGAGAGAGAGAGAGAGAAAGAGAGAGAGAGAGAAAGAGAGAGAGGTCAGAATGGTGCTAATATGACAAAAACATCTTTATTAGATCAGTACTGTAACATTTTAAAAATTTTACCTTACTTTCACTGAGCCAACATCAGTTTCCATGGAAACTGAAGTGAGAACCAGAAACCAGCCGCTGAAATTGACTCATCTGCTAGTGACTGCTTCCAAGCGTAGTTCCACTTACATGGATACAGATGTGAGCAGAAGGTAATGGTTTAAAAACCTTAAAACATAAAGATCTTTGTTTTCCCTACAGTTTGTAAACACTGCAGATTTTAGCAGCCCTACTGAAATGGGATTAAGGAGACAAAAAGTAAGGATAAGGGTGTGGGTTTTTTTATTATTATTTTATTTACTTTCTTTGAATGGCCAAAATATGTTTTGGAAGGTGCGCTGGTTAACAAATCCTGACCTATGTGGTTACGTTGGAACCTATAGTCAGAATTGTCTTTGGCTAAGCAAGTGCCTTCTGTGCAATTCCCTTTTCTACAATGCATTTTATAGGATGAACTATGCAAAGTGATTGAGACAGTTTGATTGGGTAATGTATAGAACATTACTTCTCTACAAGCGGTCTACCCTTACCACTTGAACCAGAATCTCTTATGAAAAAGTCACACACCTTTATGTTGGTGATAGACCTGAATGAAAAATGGGGGGAAATTGTGAAAAATGTTGCCCCTATTTTGCTTTGGCTTCTGGGTTTTTTTCCCCCCAAAAATAAAATATATGAAATATTTTGACTAGCTCTACTCCTTGTCTCTTCATAAAAATGTTCGTACATAGAAAGGCACAGGCTGTCACTGGCTTGCTTAGGAAAGCTCTTGAAACAGGTGAGTAGGCTGCAGAAAACTTGGTTCTGGTGTGTGTCATCCTGCTGACCTTCCTTTCCAGAGGCACTGTTCAGTTTCACAGAGGAGTATTGCTTATCTTCCCATGCTGCCAGCACATTTTATGGTTCTAGTGGGCTTGAGAGAGGATAGCAAAACTCTAAATTGTATTCAAACTGATATCAACAGTGTAACAGCTATATGTTTGGTCGATTACATCTCATGCACACTGTGCACCAAAATTCAGACAATCCTTCCAGCTGGTCACTAATACTGAGGAAATGTTTGTGTATCACTAACTATTGTTTACATAAAATGCCAGCAATTATATTATTTATAAAACAGGCTGTATATCACAGATTCTTTTGTGTAAGGTGCATGTTTTGTTCAGAAGAAAAGACATTCCATATTGAAAACTGTATGTCACTAAAAAGAAATTTTCAAAATGACTACTGTGATGGGTTGGATTACAGAAACCCCTTCAGGACTGCCACCTGATGTGCTGAGACTACCTCTGAGCCTGTTTTCCCTGCCATCTTGGGACTTCAGTGCTCTGTCTTGTTGAGCTAGACATGCTAGCCTGCTACAAACACAGACCCAGGTCTGAACCACATCCCCCCAAAGCTGCAGGCTTAACTGAAAACAGCTTCAGAAGTGCTCCTGTCTCCAGCACTCAGATACCCAGCTTCCAATGGGGTCCAAATAAATCTGTTTTAGCCTGTATAAAGCTTATTCAGGGTAAACTCATCAATTGTTCACCCTCTATAACACTGATGGAGAGATCTGCACAGCTGTTGCCCCCCACCCCAATATTAATACATACTCTGGATTAATTAATAAGGAAAAATGATTTTTTTAAATACAAAAAGTAGGATTTAAGTGTTTCCAAGTAATAACAGACATAACAAAGTGAATTACCAAGCAAAATAAAATAAAACATGCAAGTCTAAGCCTAGTACAGTAAGAAAGTGATTACAGATGAAATTTCACCCTCAGAAATGTTCCAATAAGCTTCTTTTACAGACTAGTCTCCTTCTGGTCTGGGTCCAGCAATCACTCACACCCCTGTAGCTACTGTCCTTTGTTCCAGTTTCTTTCAGGTATCCTTTGGGGTAGAGAGGCTATCTCTTGAGCCAGCTGAAGACAAAATGGAGGGTCTCCCAGGTCTTTATATAGTTTCTCTCTTGTGGGTGGAAACCACTCCCTCCCCCTGTTTAGAATCCCCTCTACAAGATGGAGTTTTGGAGTCACCTGGGCAAGTCACATGTCCATGCATGACTTATTTCTCTACAGGAAAGTTCCCAGGAAAGCTCAGATGTGGATTGGCGTCTATCTAAGTCTATTGTCAGACTAAGTGTTTCTTGATTGGACACTTAGAATAGTCTTTTTCCAAGAAGCTGACCAAATGCTTCACTGAGGCTACTTAAAATCAAACAAGTACACAGTTAATATTCATAACTTCAAATACAAAAATGATACATGCATACAAATAGGATGTATATATTCAGTAGATCATAATCTTTGCAGAGATATGTTACATGGCATATGTAGCATAAAACATATTCCAGTTAAGTCATATTTACATTCATAAGCATATTTCTATAATGCATTGTGGGGTGCAACGTCACACCTACATTCTTCATAAAACTGAGTTGTGAAAAGTTGCTACTATCTCTTAAAACTTCTTAGAGATACACAGTCCACCAGTGATTCACATTGTAACTTATTTCCTAACTCCCCTATATCTCATGAGGCTATTATATGAATAGTTCCATTTTCCTGAAGCTCAGAATTTAGAAAACAAAATACATAGACTACAAACTCAAATGTGGCTTACCAACCCACCACACAATGGCACAGTATAATTCTAAGCTGTCACTTTGGCTTTAGTGACAGTTAGGGTGACCTAGGAAGTCTGGCCAATTGGGTATGGGCTAATTTGTAGATAAAAATGCTCTACTCCTTCAGTCATTCAGGTTCAAAGTTGGTTGTTTTCTTTCATCTGTTCATTATAGCTCTATCACCATTGTTTTTATTTTAAAATTATTTATTATATTGTTTAATAGCATCTAACAATATGTTAAGCTTCTTGAAGATGTGCAAAAAAGGGTCTCTGACTCGTGGAACTAAAGTCTAATTTTAAAAAATGGAAGGGAAGGGGAAAGGGTTTGCTCTCATGCTGAATTCCCAGTTTTGTAGACTTTCTATCTAGCTGCCATTATCTCATTTATTTTTATTAATCCTAGCTTGTCCCTTGCTTGGTATTTTGGCCTTGCCCTATTTCTATTTTATTCCATTTATATTAGCTATTTTATAATTACCTTTTCTTTCATTTATTTTAAAGCCATGCATTCTTACTACTGTATATTGCAAATGGGCCCTGATCCTGCAACTAAATCATCATAAATGGCCTGTTGTGGCTGGATCTGAAGGAGAACATATGTCTCTGTCTGTCTGTCCCTCCTTTCCTCCTCCACTGCCTGATGTTGTTTCCCCTATTCTGGTTATATTGTCTTTATCATGCTTGGCTTAGCGCCCTGGTCCTGCAAATGTTTACACAAGTGAGTTACGTTAGTCATGCATAAAGTTACTCATACATAAGAGTTTTCAAGGTCAGGTCCTTAGACACAGCTACCAAGTTTTGTTCTGCTCCAGATGTGACATTTTATGCAAATTATGCAATGAGCTAATTTGCATATAAATTTAAGTGCATAGTCCCAGTTAGGGAAGGGGGTTCAGGACATGGAGCTGCCCAGCACTTGGAAACTCTGCCTGGTCCAGCAGAAAGAATGTTGGAGGATGTCAGGGAAGGGGAATCTGAGGGGGCTGCTGGGTAGCTGGCAGGAGGTGGCTATTGGTACTGATGGCACTTGGGGCATTGTTGGGTATAGGGTCCTGGGGTTACTGGGAGGTTAGTGAGTGCTAGAGAGATACTGGTACAGCTGGCTGCAAGGTGGGGTTGGAGGGGGGAATCTGGGCTTATATTAGTCCCTCATCTTCTGCTTCTGTTCCCGGCTGTTGTCACACAGGGTCCCCTGGGAGAGGCAGATCAGCACTGTATATTGCTAACGCTGTTACAAGCTTCACAAGGCATTTTTGAGAAGGGTCAAAGGTGTGAGTGTGGAGTGGAAAATTCCTTTGCAGGCTGCGAGAGGCCAAAGCGGGAGGGAGGAAGAGAGCAGAGAATGGGTTAACTCAATACTTCAGCTAGCTCAGTCCGAAGATAAGACGCTGGCCCCAGTCCAAGGTCACGGAGCCCAACAGGAAGTCTGCAGCTGTATTCATATCTTAGCCAACCCCAGCCAGCCGTAAGAAAAGGAGAACTAAGCTGAGCAGGACTGCAGAGATTGCAAAAATGAACGAGATGGCGAAGGCCAGCAGAATGGGAGGAAAACAAAGTTCCGTGTCCCTGGAGCCGATTTGTTTTGGGAAAGCTGAGAAGGCCACAGAGACTGCTACAAAGAGCATGGGGAACAGAGGTCGCTGAACAAAATGCCCCCAAAAGAACCCAGAACTTAAAAACCCTTCTGAGAGCCGAGGCAAATCGGAGATCAATAGCGGATCCTGGACAACCTGTGCGCACAGGACAGAACTCCCGTCCACCCCTCCCTCTCTTCTGCTTAGGTTACACCCAGGCCTAACCAGCCTCAGGTAGTGCGTGTGTGAGTATGAAAGTGGGTTAGGGCTTGGGGCACTAATGCTTTCTTTTTTCCTCTGAGTGACATGGGGACTCCCCCCACCCCGCCCCAGCACTCTCCGCTGTTATTTTATTATTTTATCAATAAAGCTTTAAAACTCAGTTACTTAGTGTGCTCTGTCATCTCCCCCCTGCCCCCTCAATGATCATGTGGCCTCAGCCGGATCACCTGATGCCTCAGGTAGATTGGTAAAATAAATCTGTCACACTGTCACCACTTTCTCCTTCAGCCATTACCTTTCAGCTGCTCTTTTAAAGGCTCTCGTCCAACAGGTGGAGTAGCAATGGATGAGGTGCAGCAGATACCAGGGTCCTCTAGTAGCCAAAAGGCTCAACTCCAGCAGAATGCCTGAAGCCTCTCTGCAGCTCAACACTGATGCAGGAAAAGGCAATAAGGTTGCCAAACATGTCAATGTAAAGTAAGATGTGTGACACATGGCAGCCCTGCTAGACTGTATACTCAGCAATGCAGGGATGCTTCAAAGATCAAAGACAATGCTGCACCTGGTTAGTAACACTGGGGAAAGGATGTGCCCTGCCTTGAGGAGCCCACATTCTAAGGCCCTTATCCTGCAAACACTTAGGGCCAAACTGTGGCTTGGCTAGCAAGGCAGCACACAGGTAACCATGGAAACAGGCTCAGAGCTGCTGCTTCCTCATTGGTGCAGATGGATGGGAGGGGAGGAACCTTGGGACTATCACAGTGTGCTTGGTGGTATAATTAGGCTGGCACATCAGGCAGCTATGTTGTGCCACATATACATGGGTTTGTATATAACCCACTCGTTGGTGTGTGTTTGGTGTCTAATCCGCAGAGGATATAAGTCTGTTACAGCCCTACATTTAGCAACTCATGCTCTTATCTCTGGATGCCCCCCTTCAATCCCTGCTCTGTCAGCTGACATGGAAACTGTCATACAGATCCCTCCCTTCCTGGAGCAGCAAATAGACCAGGAGGCAGATTGTGATTCAGATACAACTTCCCTTCCAGGCCGCTTCAGGTGGAGTGCACCAATGAGCTGCCCCTTACCTGGGGCAGATTGGTGCCTCAGAATCTAGCCTTAAGTATAAAGTTAACACCACAGAAGTGGCAGGAATAAAACTGGATAACGAGGGTGGGAGGGATAACGAGGGAGACACACAAAAAATATGATAGGTTTCAGAGTAGCAGCCGTGTTAGTCTGTATTTGCAAAAAGAAAAGGAGTACTTGTGGCACCTTAGAGACTAACCAATTTATATGATGTTGCTCAGATAACATAGTATGTGTCATTAAAAAAATAAAAGGATACCATGCTACCTCCCTCTCATTCTAATCTGTTCTTAATTGCCCACCCACCCACACATTCAGTTTCAGGGCATATAAAAGTATTTAAAATCTATATAACTGAGTGTATTATATATTTTATATAATGTATTTGTGTGTGGGGTAGGTGGGGATGGGTAGTGTGCGTGCGCATGCATACACACAATAAGTCAAATAACCCTTAATTATAAGGGCCAGACTCTCAGCTAGTATAAATCATGCAGGTGTTCTGGAGGGTCCTCCTATAACACAGTATGGATTGCAGTTAACAAAACTAGACCTCAGCAAAGAAATGTGGTGTATTCTCCTATTAACATACAGGTCAGTCACTTAATACTAATTTAATCAAAGTAAATAATACCTTTCTCTTATTGCAACTTTTGGGATCAAAATTGTACATTCCTTAACTTTTGTTCTGTGCTTTTGTTATATATATTCTGGGGTGCTGCTGCAGGTTTCTTAGGGAAATCAGTCAGGTATTACTTGATATGAATAAGGGTGACAGATTAGGCTCTAATAAGCACATCTATGATATAACCCTTTCATTTCATCATTTTTTTCTTTTACAATCATAACATTTTGTTGGACAATGGAGTGAGAAGCCAATGTACCTATGAGGGTTGGCAGTCCTTTCTAATAACTGACATTAAAAATCTCTCATGTACATTGCACTCTGTCTGTGTTCAGAATCCAATATTGCTGGTCTCTTGCACATGCGCATCTCTGCAGTAAACAGAGCAGCATCTCCCAAAACAGACATTTCACCAAATGGAGTTTTTGCCTCTTGTTACTTAACCGCATTAAAATAAATATAGAGACTCTAGATATTGAATGAATTATAAGAATCAGAGTAGGAGGCTATTAGGAAAGTTCCTCTGCACTATTTATCCTGTTTCATACCATCTGGAGGCATCTGAATGTGCTTCTGGAATAATTAAGAGATATCAAGAACAAAATGAGATAAAATGAATTCTGACTATATAAGATTAATTATGGGATCATTCCTATAATATTCAACACTTACTGCACATTACTGAATGTCACAATGGAATCAATTCTGCAGGATATGTGACAAATCTCACAAATGATCTACTTGAGAGTAACTTTCTGGATTTTTTAGGATCCTAGAAAAATTCTTTTTATAAATAGGAACATAAGAATGGCCATATTGGGTCAGCCCACTCATCCATCTAGCCTGGTATCCTGTCTTCTGACAGTGGCCAATGCCAGATGCTTCAGAGGGAACAAACAGATTAAGGTAATTATCAAGCAATCCATCCCCTGTCATCTAGTCCCAGCATTAGGCAGTCAGAGGCTTAGCCATCTTGGCTAATAGCCATTGATCCTCCATGAATTTATCTAATTCTTTTTTGAATCATTATACTTTTGGCCTTCACAACATCCCCTAGCAATGAAGTCTACAGGTTGACTCTGTGTTGTGTGGAGTGCTTCCTTGTGTTTGTTTTAAACGTGCTGCAGATTAATTCCATTGGGTGACCCATGGATCTTGTGTGATGAAAAGGAATACATAACTTTTCCTCATTCACTTTCTCCACACCATTCATAATTTTATAGACCTCTATCAATCCCCCTTTAGTCATCTTTTTTTCAAGCTGAATAATCCTAATCTTTTTTTTAATTTCTCCTCAGACAGAATCTGTTCCATACTCCGAATCGTTTTTGTTGCCCTTCTCTGTACCTTTTCCAGTTCCAATATATTTTTGAGACGGGGTGACCAGAACTGCACGCGGTATTTAAGGTGTGAGTATACAATGGGTTTATATAGTGGCTTTATGATCTATACTGTCTTATTATCTATTCCTTTCCTATTGGCTTCTAACATACTCTTAGCTTTCTTGATTGCCACTGCACATTGAGGAGTTATTTTCAGAGAACTAGCCACAATGACTCTTAAGATCTCTTTCTTGAGTGGTAACAGCTAATTTAGACCCCATCACTTTGGATGTATAGTTAGGATTTTTTCCAATGTGCATGACTTTACATTTATCAATATTGAATTTCATCTGTCACTTTGTTGCCCTGTCACCCAGTTCTGTGAGATCCTTTTGTAACTCTTTGCAGTTGACTTTGGACTTAACTATCTCAAATAATTTTATATATCCTGCAAACTTTGCCACCTGTTTACCTCTTTCTCTAAATCATTTATGTTGAACAGCACTGGTCCCAGTACAGCTCCTTGGGAGACCCTGCTATTTACCTAGATCCATTGTGAAAACTGACCATTTATTCCTATCCTTTGTTTCCTATTTCGCAACCAGTTACAGATCCTTGAGAGGACCTTCCCTTTTATTCCATTACTCCTTACTTTGCTTAAGAGTCTTTGGTGAGGACCTTGTCAAAGGCTTTCTGAAGTCCAAGTACACTATATCCACCAGATCACCCTGATCCACATGTTTGTTGACCCCTTTAAAGAATTCTAATAGATTGGTGAGGCATGATTTCGCTTTACAAAAGCCGTGTTAACTCTTCCCCAACATATTGTGTTCATCTATGTGTCTGGTAATTCTATTCCTTACTATGGTTTCAACCAATTTGTCCCATACTGAATTTAGGCTTACTGGCATGTAATTACTAGGACTGCCTCAGGAACCTTTTAAAAAAATTAGCTACCCTCCAGTAATCTGGTACAGAGACTGATTTAAGCAATAGCTTGTATACCACAATTAGTAGTTCTGCAATTTCATATTTGAATGCCTTCAGAACTCTTGCGTGAATACCATCTGGTCCTGGTGACTTATTAGTGTTTAAAGTATCAGTTCATTCAAAAACCTTCTCTATGGACACCTCAATCTGGGACAGTTCCTCAAATTTGTCACCTAAACCTAATGTCTCAGGAGCAGGAATCTCCCTCACATCCTCTGCAGTGAAGACCGATGCAAAGAATTCATTAAGTTTCTCCACAGTGGCTTTGTCTTCCTTAAGTACTCTTTTAGCACATCAGTTGTTCAGTGGTCTCGCTGATTGTTTGGCAAGCTTCCTGCTTCTAATTTACTTTAAAAAACATTTGTTGTTAGTTTTTGTCTTTTGCTAGTTGATTTTCAATTTTTCCCCTGCCTAATTAAATGCTAGCAAGTCAAGTGTAAAAGTATATGCTCCTTTGTTTTTCTCAGTAATAATTGATTTCCAGTTTTTTACATAGCAATTATTAATGCAGAACATTATTCCAAAACATTCTATAATAGAAGCCCTGATTTTTATACCTGTGACAAAATGATGGTACAGAAGGTTATCCATTTGGGAAGACAGTGTCAGATCAAAATGTCTGATGGATTATTAATGGATTCTGGATTTGACAGAAAGCTTGTTTACGTGAAGAGCTGGCATATCTGGAGTCTCACTAGAATGCTGTCTGTTCTAATAAGTGACTTCTATTCTCAGTTTGAGTGGGTATCACTGGAAATGAAACCAGCTTTTTATATGAAGAGGCTCATAGATCATGTATATTGCAGGGTATGAAACATTTGCTTTGATTGTTACCTTCACTCTTCTCAGAAATGTAACATTTCAAAAAATATATATATATAAATCTTAAATTATATGTGAGAATATTTATAATGGAAATTCTGAAAGACCCTGAATTACAGTGGACATAGCGAGTGCATCATAAACACATAGAACAAAATATTGTTAAGATGAACGTACAGACTTAATGCAAACATCGTTAAATGAATCACAGTTAGCTGTAAAGGTAATTCCCATCATTTATGTTTTGAAGACCTGGCACTAAAGGTCAATCTGAAGTAAAAACTTCAAGCACAATATTTAGGAATATAAATATGTTTCATTCTCCCTAAGAGAGAAAATATAAATTCTTCTGCTTTGAAATCCAGAATAGTTTTAAGCTGAAACTCTTGCATTTTAAACCATTTTTTCTCTTAGTAATTCAGGCAAGTATTAATCATACATCATAGAAGTATAGGACTGGAAGAGACCTTGAGAGGTCTTCTAGTCCAGTCTGCTGCACTCATGAAAGGACTAAGTATTATCTAGACCATCCCTGACAGGTGTTTATCTAACCTGCTCTTAAAAACCTTCAATGACGGATATTTCACAACCTCTGTGGGCAATTTATTCCAGTACTTAACTACCCTGACAGTTAGGAAGTTTTTCCTAATGTACAGCCTAAACTGCCCTTGCTGCAATTTAAGCCCATTGCTTCTTGTCCTATACTGAGAGGTTAAAGAGAACATTTCTCCCCCTCATCCTTGTAACAACCTTTTATGTACTTGAAAACTGTTGTCATGTCCCCTCTGTCTTCTCTTCTCTAAACTAAACAAATGCAATTTTTTCAATCTTTCCTCATAGGTCATGTTTTCTAGACCTTTAATAATTTTTGTTGCTCACCTCTGGACTTCCTCCAATTTGTCCACATTTTTCCTGAAATGTGGTGCCTAGAACTGGATGCCATACTTCAGTTGAGGCTTTATCAGCACAGAGTGGAAGAATTACTTCTCATGTCTTGCTTACAACACTCCTGCTGATATATCGCAGAATGATGTTTGCTTGTTTTGCAACAGTATTACACTTTTGACTCATATTTAGCTTTTAATCCACTATAACACACAGATCCCTTTCCACAGTACTCCTTCTTAGGCAGTCATTTCCCATTTTGTATGTGTGCAACTGATTGTTCCTTCCTAGGTGGAGTACTTTGCATTTGTCCACAGTGAATTTCAACCTATTTACATCAGACCATTTCTCCAGTTAGTCCAGATAATTTTAAATTTTAATTGTATCTTCCAAAGCACTTGGAACCCCTCCAAGCTTGGTATCATCCACAAATTTGAGAAATGTACTCTCTATGCTATTATCAAAATAATTGATGAAGATATTGAACAGAACTGGACTCAAGACTGATCCCTGAGTGACCCCACTTGATATGCCCTTCCAGCTTGACTGTGAACCACTGATTACTCTCTGGGAATGGTTTTGCAACCAGTTTTGCACCTACTTTATAGTAGTTCCATCTAGGTTGTATTTTCCCTAGTTTGTTTATGAGAAGGTCATGCAAGACAGTATCAAAAGCCTTACTAAAGTCAAGATATACCACATCTACTGCTTCCCCTCTATCCACTAGACTTGTTACCTGTCAAAGAAAATTGTTAGGTTGGTTTGACATGATTAATTCTTGACAAATCCATGCTGCCTGTTACTTATCACCTTATTATCTTCTAAGTATTTGCAAATTGATTGCTTGATTATTTGCTCTAATATCTTTCCAAGTACTAAAGCTGACTGGTCTGTAATTTCCCAAGTTGTCCTTATTCCCCTCTTTATAGATTGACACTTTATTTGTCCTCTTCCAGTCCTCTGGAATCTCTCCCATCTGCCATGAGTTTTGAAGCTAATCACTAATGGTTCAGATATCTCCTCAGTCAGCTCCCTGAATATTCTAAGATGTATTTCATCCTTGACTCTGAAAACATGCAGACTTCCTCTTTATTCCTGCTGTTGCTACACACAAATTGTGCTAATCCAGGGCTCATACCCCAGGTCCAAGGAGCCCATGGGGGTGGAGGGTCTAAACCTGAGTCATGCTGGAACACAGGATTCAAGTCCTATTGCTTTGCAGTGTAGACACAGCCCCAATGGACTTGTGCTCTGAGAATCTGCCAAAAGTATCTCATAATCCCATCGGCCAACTTTTTATCCTCTGGACAGTCAAGTTTGGCAGATAGTCAAGTTTTCCCACACTGCACCAGGACCAAAGGGCTAGAGCGGTCACATTTTGGGAGATCACTGGAAAGTCTGGGATGTGGGTGGTTGGGCTTGGGCCTGCATAATGCAGGGTAGATGCTGGAGCCTCAGGCTGGAAATCAGGAAATTCCTGATTTGTAACCTGTGGTTACAAATGAATGATGTTCAAGACCTAGGCTAACAAACCCAGGGTCTGCTAACTCAGCTTCTACTAACCCTGGGCTTACATTGCAGTGTAGACATACCCTGATCCTGAATGCCTACACTGCAAGTTTTAGCCCTGCAACCCAAGCCCCATGACCCTGAATCAGCTAACCTGGGCCAACCATACTTTTATTAAAGTATAGACATGCCCTATTGTGTTCAAAGATGCACAATTCCTCCCCTCTCTCCTTCCTTTGGGAAGGAGGTGGAGGAGTGAGTAAATTGT
The DNA here is from genome assembly GCF_965140285.1 of Lepidochelys kempii. NCBI lineage: Eukaryota > Metazoa > Chordata > Testudines > Cheloniidae > Lepidochelys > Lepidochelys kempii. Next base: position 93,425,572 of record NC_136383.1, read on the forward strand.
TTCAACCCTTTTCAGGATGTAGTTTAGATCTTGTGCACACTACAGATGTTGTGCTGGTATAACTAAACCAGCTGAACCCCCTAGTATAGATGCAGATTATGCTGAGAGATGGAGTTTTTCTACTGGCATCATTACACCACCTCCCCGAACAGCATTATCTATGTCAACAGAGGTACTCATCTGTTGGCAGTGCTGCAGTTACACAGGGTTTTTATTTGTGTCACAGCTATGTTGATTAGGGAGTGTTTGGGTTTTTTTCCACACACCTGACCAAGGTAGTTATGCCAGCAAAATTTTGTAGTGTTGACGAGGCCTTAATCTCCCTACACATGCTCAGTCAGTGTTCTGGCTGGTGAATATGTACTTTCTGCCCCTGCTTCCCTCTTTCCCCCACCATGTTGGAGGTGCAATTTTAGTATCTTTAACTGAATGGTCAGAGATATAAGGGGGGGGACACGTCTGTGTACTTTAGTAAGTGGTAAAGATGCTGTAGCCCCAAGTAATAGAATATTGTAAAAGAGCCAGAGATCGTGGGTATCACTATCTGCAGATATCAGCAAAAGGATTTCAGGAATCTTTTTCAATGACAAGAACACTGTTGCACATTGTCTAAAAGACAGTGCATATATATAAGAAGCACTGTATAATTTATAGTTATGCTTCACAAACCCAGTGCATGAGAGTACACCCACTCTAATGGACATGACCTTGTGAACCCACCAAAAGCTAAGCCATTCATCATTTAGTCTGGAGGAAATGATTGTCTGAGTGTGCTATCAGGTAATATCTGCTGGAGAGTAAATGTCCATGGCAGAATGACTCAGTCTTTGCTGACATGATATCTATGGAGTAATCGGCTTTGGCAAGATAATAGAGAGCATTAAAGTGTAAAACAAAAGATTCTTTATTTCTTAATTGAATTCAATTTCTTAATTGAAAAGAAGGCAGCTGCCATTGTGTTTTAAGTTGCTAAATACTGTTAAGTAATAACCTTGATTAAAATTAGACTTGTATGAAAAATGTTGCCTCAAATAAGAGGAAAATTACATTTACACCAGTTTCACAGAAAGCAACCAACCCAAAATAGCATTACTGTTTCCTAAACTGAACTGCAAACAATTCATAACAAATAATTCATTCAATGAATTTCACCACTTTTGGTTTACAAATTGACAGCAATAAGATTATGGTTTCCTCAAATGTATTGTTCTTCCAAATAATCTGTGTGAATAATTCTTGGTCTGCAATAAGCTCATTTTGAATATTCAACATCTGAGCTATTTTGATTAAACACATAGGTTGCCCTGTTCCTCACTGGAAGACCTTAAATCTTAGAAACAGTCTCCAGTCATAGAAAAATAAAGTGCTTTTACATATTTTAAAATTAACTTTATTCATTTTTCTATGAGCGTTCTTACCAGTCAGCTTTATCAGGCAGAATATTTTGCAAAAAGCCAAGTCAAAAGGAATGCAAGCACGACTTAGACAAACCCATTTAAAAATAATGGTGTATCTTTATGAGCTTTTAGTGGGGAGCAAAATGATCAGTTCCCAATAGCATTCTTATTGAGAACAGTGCTAGCTACCTTATAGGAACAGCTATCCTAGCCGTGAGATAGCTGACATGTCAACTCCTCACATAAGCAGGCTTTCTGTCCATTAATAGTTTATAAAACATCCTGCCCAGACATTTCTATTTCTGGATAGATGGCAACATCTCTCATTAACCCTTGCTTTAGAATGGCTTAACTGCAAGCATTATAGACAGAACATAATTGTTCTCAGCATCGTTATAGAAAGCATTCTTCAAATTTGGTTTTGGTCTTTGTTCAAGGGCACCCACTCTTCATATTCAAAAGGGTCTGGTTGTAAAAAGCTTCTAAAGGAAGTCAGACTAACCTGGTGTTTGAGCACTGTCAGAACATTGAGCAAGACCCTACTTTCTGACAAAGCTTTCCCACTATAACCAAAACAATAGGGAAAGTAGGTAGGGAGAGGGAAACCTTCCCCCACCAAATTTAACCAAATGTTTGTACATTCACATCCCAAGCCAGAACTACCTTCTATGAGGAAAGGGAGATGAGTAGAAAGCTCCATGACATCCATTAGGGACCTCTCCCCCCACATCCGCTATGAAGCACTTGGATAGGCACCGTAGAAAACCCTAAGAATGATAACACAGTAGTGCATACTGTATCTTACCATTTCATAACAATTATCTGGCTCCAGAAACACAGAAACATGCTTTATTATTTCACCTAGATTCACAGCGATTCCCAGTTGCCTGGGAAACCAGCTGCCATGTGCAGGTCTTTTCTTTTCTGAATAAATGTTGAGTCACATGGATTTTCCATGCATTAGGCTTTGTTGTTGACTTCTTTTAAGGCAGCATGTGTCTGCTCAACAGAGCAGCATCTTGTAAGCCTTCATTGTAAGCTATGCTTCTTTGGGACATATTGTCTCCCAAGTTGCATTTGATGTTGCTCATATAAATATTCAGATTTAAGTCTTACATAAATGGCTAGAATTACTGAATTTTTTCACTAGATGTTCTTCTTAATTGTTTTCAGTTATTTAACTACAAAAATGTGGGCTGGTATCTGCTTTCTGTGTTAGTATCTCGTAAAACACTATTCAAGCATCTAATGCTAAGCGCCTGAAAATCCACAGTCAAGAAAATTCACTTGGAATTGAAATGTGAAAATCTATTGTTGGGCTCAGTTCTTTTTGTAACCCTTTGAGCCCAGGCATTGTCTTTCTTGTCATGTGTAAACAAAACTAGAGAACATGTCATTTCTTTGGCAGAAAATGAACAAATTAAGATACCAATCCTCCTGTCTGATTTGTTGTGTGGGTTTGGGCAGATTATGTGAAACCTTTTGTATTTCATATCTTGGAGTAAATTGGAGGACTGTTAACGTCTCAGGACTAAAGCTGGTCAAAATTTTTTTGTCAGGGTTTTTTCCACAGAATATTTGTATTTGACATTTTTCATTAAAATAAAACAAATTGCATTTCAATTTTTAAATGATAGCCATTTCCATTTTAAAAGTTTAGCCAACTCTAATCTTGTGCATTTGTGATTCCTCCTTCAAGAGGAGCCATATACTGAGCTCAAGACAGAAAACCTCCTCCATCTTTGGAGGTAGCCTCTGGAAAGTCGTATTTTCATTCCACTGATGAATAGTTGTGACATGACCAGCTCCTGTTCACTTCCATCTGGAATAGGGTGACCAGATGTCCCGATTTTATAGGGACAGCCCCAATTTTGGGGTCTTTTTCTTATATAGGCTCCTGTCAAGGTTCCTCCCCCACTCTGAACTCTAGGGTACAGATGTGGGGACCTGCATGAAAAACCTCCTAAGCTTATCTTTACCAGCTTAGGTCAAAACTTCCCCAAGGTAACAAATATTACCCCCGTTATCCTTGGAATGGCCGCTACCACCACCAAACTAATACTGGTTACTGGGGAAGAGCTGTTTGGACGCGTCCTTCCCCCCAAAATACTTCACAAAACCTTGCACCCCACTTCCTGGACAAGGTTTGGTAAAAAGCCTCACCAATTTGCATAGGTGACCACAGACCCAGACCCTTGGATCTTAAGAACAATGAACAATCCTCCCAACACTTGCACCCCCCCTTTCCTGGGAAATGTTGGATAAAAAGCCTCACCAATTTGCATAGGTGACCACAAACCCAAACCCTTGGATCTGAGAACAATGAAAAAGCATTCAGTGTTTTACAAGAAGACTTTTAATAAAAAATAGAAGTAAATAGAAATAAAGAAATCCCCCCTGTAAAATCAGGATGGTATATATCTTACAGGGTAATTAGATTAAAAAAACATAGAGAACCCCTCTAGGCAAAACCTTAAGTTACAAAAAAGATACACAGACAGAAATAGTTATTCTATTCAGCACAATTCTTTTCTCAGCCATTTAAAGAAATCATAATCTAACACATACCTAGCTAGATTACTTACTAAAAGTTCTAAGGCTCCATTCCTGTTCTGTCCCTGGCCAAGACGACTACAGACAGACACACAAACCCTTTGTTTCTCTCCCTCCTCCCAGCTTTTGAAAGTATCTTGTCTCCTCATTGGTCATTTTGGTCAGGTGCCAGCGAGGTTACCTTTAGCTTCTTAACCCTTTACAGGTGAGAGGAGCTTTCCCCTGGCCAGGAGGGATTTCAAAGGGGTTTACCCTTCCCTTTATATTTATGACACGCCCCCCAAATCTCAGCTAGGGTGAAACACTGGCTGGGATTTCTTCCTGGAGCTCTAGGAAAACAGAGTTAATAAGACACATGCATCTCTAAATATACTACCAAGTACATAAAGACTAACAATATTTTCCGCATCTCAAGGACGATTTTAACCAGTTGATTCTGGGAAACTTTCACGGGAGAGTGCATCAGCCACTTTGTTAGAAGCTCCTGAGATGTGTTGGATGTCGAAATCAAAATCTTGGAGAGCTAAACTCCACCGAAGAAGTTTTCTGTTAGTTTCTTTGACGGTGTGAAGCCACTTTAGTGCAGCATGGTCGGTTTGCAGGTGGAAACGCCGTCCCCAAACATATGGGCGTAGCTTTTCCAGAGCGTAGACAATGGCATAACATTATTTTTCAGTGACTGACCAGTTGCTTTCCCTCTCAGACAGTTTTTTGCTGAGAAACACTACAGGGTGGAATTCTTGATCAGGTCCTTTCTGCATTAAAACTGCTCCCACACCACGCTCGGATGCATCTGTGGTTACTAGGAACGGTTTGTCAAAGTCTGGGGCCCTTAGTACAGGGTCAGACATGAGTGTCGCTTTAAGCTTGTTAAAGGCCTTCTGACACCTTCCGGTCCACTGAACAGCATTTGGCTGTTTCTTTTTGGTTAGGTCTGTCAGTGGGGCAGCGATTTGGCTGTAGTGCGGTACAAATCGTCTGTAATAACCGGCCAAGCCTAAGAAGGATTGAACCTGTTTCTTTGACTTTGGGACAGGCCACTTTTGGATAGCATCCACTTTGGCCTGTAGGGGGCTGATAGTTCCTTGACCCACCTGGTGTCCAAGGTAAGTCACTCTGTTTAGGCCTATTTGACACTTCTTAGCCTTAACAGTTAGTCCTGCCTCCCTTATGCGCTCAAGGACTTTTTGTAGATGTTCCAGGTGGTCTGCCCAGGAATCCGAAAATATGGCCACATCGTCAAGGTAGGCGACTGCATATTCTCCTAATCCCGCTAGGAGACCATCTACAAGTCTTTGGAAAGTGGCGGGTGCATTTCGCAGCCCGAAAGGGAGTACATTAAATTCATACAGCCCGAGATGTGTGATGAAGGCTGACCTTTCCTTGGCAGATTCATCTAGCGGTACCTGCCAGTACCCCTTGGTTAAGTCCAAGGTAGAGATGAACTGGGCCCTTCCCAGTTTCTCTAATAGTTCATCTGTGCGTGGCATGGGATAGTTGTCTGGGCGAGTTACAGCATTTAGCTTACGGTAGTCCACGCAAAAACGTATTTCCCCATCTGGTTTGGGAACTAGAACCACTGGAGATGCCCATGCACTTTCAGAGGGGCGGATTACACCCATCTGTAACATATCCTGGATCTCCCGTTCTATAGCAGTTTTAGCTTGAGGAGACACCCGGTAAGGGTGGACCCTAATTGGGTGAGCATTACCTGTGTCAATGGAGTGGTATGCCCGTTCAGTCAGTCCTGGGGTGGCTAAGAACGTTGGCGCGTAGCTAGTGCACAGCTCCTGGATCTGCTGTCGCTGCATACGCCCAAGGGTCATGGAGAGGTTCACCTCTTCCACACCACCAGCACATTTCCCTTCGTAGTAAACACCTTCAGGCCACTCAGCGTCGTCTCCTCCCTGGGCTGTAAACTGACAAACCTTTAATTCTCTGGAATAAAAGGGCTTTAGAGAATTAATATGGTACACCTTAGGCTTTCGGTTGGAGGTGGGGAATGCTATGAGATAATTAACAGCTCCCAGGCGCTCCTGGACCACGAATGGCCCTTCCCACGATGCTTCCATTTTATGGGCCTGGAGCGCCTTTAAGACCATGACCTGGTCTCCTACTTTGAAGGAACGCTCTCTGGCATTTTTATCATACCAGGCTTTTTGCTCTTTTTGAGCATCCTGTAAGTTTTCTCTAGCAAGGGCTAAAGAGGTTCGGAGGGTGTTTTGTAGGTTGGTTACAAAGTCCAGAATGTTAGTTCCTGGAGAAGGTGTAAATCCCTCCCATTTCTGCTTCACCAACTGCAATGGCCCCTTAACCTCACGGCCATATACAAGTTCAAATGGGGAAAACCCTAAACTGGGATGTGGTACAGCTCTGTAGGCAAAGAGCAACTGCTGCAATACTAGGTCCCAATCATTGGAGTGCTCATTTACGAATTTACGTATCATGGCCCCCAAAGTTCCATTAAACTTCTCCACCATGCTATTTGTTTGATGATGGTAAGGAGTGGCAACCAAGTGATTTACCCCATGAGCTTCCCAAAGGTTTTTCATAGTTCCTGCCAGGAAATTAGTCCCTGCATCTGTGAGGATGTCGGAGGGCCAACCTACCCTGGCAAAAATGTCTGCTAGTGCCTGGCACACACTTTTAGCCCTGGTGTTGCTTAGAGCTACTGCTTCCGGCCATCGGGTGGCAAAATCCATGAAAGTCAGTATGTACTGCTTTCCTCTGGGTGTCTTTTTCGGAAAAGGACCCAGAATATCCACAGCTACTCGCTGAAATGGAACTTCAATGATGGGGAGTGGCTGGAGAGGAGCTTTGACCTGGTCTTGGGGTTTTCCCACTCTTTGGCACACCTCACAAGACTGGACATAGGTAGAAACATCCTTGCCCATTCCCTCCCAGTGGAATGACCCCCCCAAACGGTCTTTGGTCCTGTTCACCCCAGCATGGCCACTAGGGTGATCATGGGCTAAGCTCAAGAGCTTGGCCCGGTATTTAGTTGGAACTACCAACTGTCTCTGAGGATGCCAGTCTTCCTGGTGTCCCCCAGAAAGAGTTTCCTTGTATAAAAGTCCTCTTTCTACAACAAACCTGGATCGATTAGAAGAGCTGAGAGGCGGTGGGTTGCTCCGTGCCGCCGTCCAAGCTCTCTGGAGGCTTTCATCTGCTTCCTGTTCGGTCTGGAACTGTTCCCTTGATGCTGGAGACATCAGTTCCTCATGGGATTGTGGACCTAGGCTTGGTCCCTCTGGAAGCGATATAGGGGATGGAGCTGTTTCTGTTGACTGTGAACCGCTCTCTGCTGGTGCACTATGTTGGGATTCAGGCTCCGGCTGAGCCTCTTGTGTAGGGTTATCGGCTGCTGCCAGTTCAGGTTCGGTGGGGCCCTCTGGTGTTGAGGTTGCAAGTACTGGATTCAGTGCTGACACGGGGTCTGGTGTTGGTTGTTCGGCTGGTTCCGGTTCTGGGACTGGTTCCGTCTGGGTCTCTGGGACTGGATCCACTACTGCTGTTGCAGACATTGGCCTGGGGTCCAGGTCCATCACCTCTGACTGGGTCCTGATAGAAGTTTCCGGAACAGAGCTAGGCCTCACGGCTTGTTTAGCCTGGTTGCGGGTGACCATTCCCACCCTCTTGGCCTGCTTCACATGATTGGCCAAGTCTTCCCCCAACAGCATGGGGATGGGATAATCATCATAGACTGCAAAAGTCCACATTCCTGACCAGCCCTTGTACTGGACAGGCAACTTGGCTGTAGGCAAATTGAAAGAGTTGGACTTGAAGGGTTGAATCGTCACTTGGATCTCTGGGTTGATTAAATTGGGGTCCACTAAGGAAGCATGGATAGCTGACACTTGTGCTCCGGTGTCCCTCCACGCGGTGACCTTCTTCCCGCCCACACTCACAGCTTCCCTCCGCTCCAAGGGTATCTGGGAGGTATCTGGGCCTGTGGACCTCTGGTGTGATTCCGGTGCAATGAACTGTAATCTGTTGGGGTTCTTGGGGCAGTTGGCCTTTACATGCCCCAGCTCGTTACACTTAAAACATCGTCCAGCTGACGGGTCACTGGGACGAGGAGGGTTGCTGGAGAACGGGGTGGTGGGACGATAAGGGGTCTGGAGGGTTCTTTGGGAGGTAGGTGGGGCTTTGGGCGGCCCCCGGTAATAGGGTGTGGTCTGGGGTGGTCCCTTCTGGTCTCCGCTCCAACTGCGACCAGTTTTCTTCTTCTCTGCCACCTCCACCCATCTGGCTCCAATCTCTCCTGCCTCGATTACAGTTTTGGGTTTCCCATCTAGGATGTATCTTTCTATTTCCTCAGGAACACCCTCTAAGAATTGTTCCATTTGCATTAGGAAGGGCAAATTTACTGGAGATTCAACACTTGCTCCTGATATCCAGGCATCCCAATGTTTCACAATGTGGTAGGCATGTCGGGTAAATGACATGTCTGGTTTCCACCTTAGGGCTCTGAACCTCCGACGAGACTGCTCGGGTGTTATCCCCATTCTGACTCTCGCCTTGGATTTAAACAGTTCATACTTGTTCATGTGTTCTTTAGGCATTTCAGCTGCTACCTCAGCTAAGGGTCCACTGAGCTGCGGCCTCAGCTCTACCATGTATTGGTCAGTAGAGATGCTGTACCCAAGGCAGGCCCTTTCGAAGTTTTCTAAGAAGGCCTCAGTATCATCACCTGCCTTGTAGGTGGGGAACTTTCTGGGATGGGAAGTGGTACCTGGAGAAGGATTGCTAGGGTTTGTTGGTATATTCTGCTGGGCCTTTATCCTCTCCATCTCCTCCACATGCTTCCTCTCTTTTTCCTTCTCCTCCTCCACATGCTTCCTTGCCTCCATTTCCCTCTTGTGGGCAGCCTCCTGTACCTCCTTCTCCAGCCGCATGAGTTCTATCTGTCTTTCATGTTCCCTTTGTTTTTCCTCAGCCTGAAATTTGGCTAATTCCAGCTGTAGTCGAGCTGAGGATTTGGTCATTCTAACCTCTCTGTTTTTAACTAACTTTACACCTGAGGTTTAGAAATAAACAAACAAAACTTGGCTGTAAAATTTTGCTGTGCTGGAATAGAATACCTATTCTCTGATAGTGATTGTCAGCCTACAGAAAAAGACAATTCCCTTGTCTCTGCTCTGGGCCCAAATTAAAGCAAAAAACCTCCAACTACTTGGAAACCTGCTTACCCAGCCCAACGAAGAAAAAAAAAAAATTTCTTTTCAAACCTGTGCTCCTTGTAAAACAAAAAAAAAAAATCAAAATCCTAAAAAAAACCCTGCCACTTTTGTCTCCAGGCAAATGGGTAGAGCACACACCCCCTATTTACTTTTAGGAAGAAAAGAAAAAAAAAAAAAAACCTCTGGGTTGGAAGACTGTGAATTTCCCTGCAGGAGTTAAGTACCCTGCCTCCAGGCAAATGAAACCTGCAATTCACAAGATAATCCCCTTTTGTCTCTGCTTGGCCACAAAGCAGAGAGAAACCAAGCTGCTTTCAGTTTCAAAGCTGCCTTCTGGACTTCCTAAAAATTCCTTTTTAAAATCTGTATTTCTAGTTCAAAAAATCTCAACTGGATCTCAAAATGATTTCAGGTTAATCCCACCGCTGCGCCACCATGTCAAGGTTCCTCCCCCACTCTGAACTCTAGGGTACAGATGTGGGGACCTGCATGAAAAACCTCCTAAGCTTATCTTTACCAGCTTAGGTCAAAACTTCCCCAAGGTAACAAATATTACCCCCGTTATCCTTGGAATGGCCGCTACCACCACCAAACTAATACTGGTTACTGGGGAAGAGCTGTTTGGACGCGTCCTTCCCCCCAAAATACTTCACAAAACCTTGCACCCCACTTCCTGGACAAGGTTTGGTAAAAAGCCTCACCAATTTGCATAGGTGACCACAGACCCAGACCCTTGGATCTTAAGAACAATGAACAATCCTCCCAACACTTGCACCCCCCCTTTCCTGGGAAATGTTGGATAAAAAGCCTCACCAATTTGCATAGGTGACCACAAACCCAAACCCTTGGATCTGAGAACAATGAAAAAGCATTCAGTGTTTTACAAGAAGACTTTTAATAAAAAATAGAAGTAAATAGAAATAAAGAAATCCCCCCTGTAAAATCAGGATGGTATATATCTTACAGGGTAATTAGATTAAAAAAACATAGAGAACCCCTCTAGGCAAAACCTTAAGTTACAAAAAAGATACACAGACAGAAATAGTTATTCTATTCAGCACAATTCTTTTCTCAGCCATTTAAAGAAATCATAATCTAACACATACCTAGCTAGATTACTTACTAAAAGTTCTAAGGCTCCATTCCTGTTCTGTCCCTGGCCAAGACGACTACAGACAGACACACAAACCCTTTGTTTCTCTCCCTCCTCCCAGCTTTTGAAAGTATCTTGTCTCCTCATTGGTCATTTTGGTCAGGTGCCAGCGAGGTTACCTTTAGCTTCTTAACCCTTTACAGGTGAGAGGAGCTTTCCCCTGGCCAGGAGGGATTTCAAAGGGGTTTACCCTTCCCTTTATATTTATGACAGCTCCTATTACCCCCCTCCCAATTTTTCACACTTCCTGTCTGGTCACCCTTATCTGGAAACAATTGTATTAAGAGCAGGTTCCAGAAAGGGTCCTTTTATTCCTCACCTTCAGAGCAACAACAACTTGTCTTCTCTTCCACCTGTGAAGGAAATAAGTCTGGCATTACCAAATGGTTAATACCCACTGGTAGGTATTAATTGCTGTATTGCAAATGAATTAGCATAGTGAAGCCTAATTGCAGGACAGTAAAACTTCACTATGTCCTTGTTTAGGGGGAAACAAATCTAGCCTTGCAGTCCATGGTTCAGCATGGACAAGTGCAAGTGAGAACAGATGCTGAAGTACAACCCAGGAAAATGTACCTGTCAAGATTCAGCTTTAGAAAGGTTGTCTAGAAAGGCTTCACCTCTGAACTGGATGAATCCATGTATACTATTACTCTGACAAACAAGCGCGATGGAGAATTTTTCTTCATGGAGAGGAAAACTGCCCAAAGGAACATCCCTAGGGGAATGTCAGACACCATTTGTAGTAGGACTTTTGGAACAAACAAGCCAACAATATAATAGATGTTCAGGATTGGTTGACTCGGATTCCTTTGATGATGAAACCATTGGGCTCAGAGAAATGCTTATGAGAGAGATTGGAAAGGAGCAGCATGATGGCTGGAGGGAGCTGTGCTTGAAACAAATCTGTGCTATGAGCGCAGAAAAGCATGAGCCGCCATTCACAAGCTGAATCTGATGGAGAACAACCAAAGTGCTCTGACAACTAAGTTGCACAACAAATCATCCTAAACGGTAAACCAGCCCACAATGTAAAGTGCAAAATGAAACAAATCAAGCAGGAACTTCAATCACTCCTCAGAGACAGCAAAGTCCACAATGACTTTGTTAACAGTGAGAAACTGACAGTGGCTATGAAAAAGTTGAAAGGCAGCTAGACTCGATGGTATAACTAATGAGCTATTCTAGGGCTGTCAAGCGATTAAAAAAATTAAATCGTGATTAATTGTGCTGTTAATAATAGAATATCATTTATTTAAATATTTTGGATGTTTTCTACATTTTCAAATATATTGATTTCAGTTATGAAATAGAATACAAAGTGTACAGTGCTCACTTTATATTTATTTTTATTACAAATATTTGCAGCACTGTAAAAAACAAAAGAAATAGTATTTTTCAGTTCACCTCATACAAGTACTGTAGTGCAATCTCTTTATCATGACAGTTGAACTTACAAATGTACAATTATGTACAAAAAAACTGCATTAAAAATAAAACAATGTAAAGCTTTAGAGCCTACAAGTCCACTCAGTCCTACTTCAGCCAATCGCTCACACAAACAAGTTGGTTACAATTTGCAGGAGATAATGCTGTTCATTTCTTGTTTACAGTGTCACCTGAAAGTGAGCAGGAGTTTGCACTGCACTGTTGTAGCAGGTGTCGCAAGATATTTACTTGCCAGATGCGCTAATGATTCCTCTGTCCCACCATGCTTCAACCACCATTCCAGAGGACATGCATCCATACTTCTGATGGGTTCTGCTTGATAACAGTCCAAAGCAGAGCAGACCAATGCATGTTCATTTTCATCATCTGAGTCAGATGCCATCAGCAGAAGGTTGATTTTCTTTTTTTGGTGGTTCGGGTTCTGCAGTTTCCACATCAGAGTGTTGCTCTTTTAAGGCTTCTGAAAGCATACTCCACACCTCATCCCTCTCAGATTTTGGATAGCACTTCAGATTCTTAAACCTTGGGTCAAGTGCTGTAGATATTTTTAGAAATCTCACATTAGTACCTTCTTTGAGTTTTGTCAAATCTGCTGTGAAAGTGTTCTTAAAACAAACATGTGCTGGGTGATCATCCGAGACTGCTATAACATGAATGCAGGTAAAACAGAACAGGAGACATACACTTCTCCCCCCAGGACTTCAGTCACAAATTTAATTAACACATTATTTTTTAACAAGCGTCATCAGCATGGAAGCATGTCCTCAGGAATGGTGGCCGAAGCATGAAGGGCATATGAATGTTTAGCATATCTGGTACATAAATACCTTGCAACACTGGCTGCAAAAGTGCCATGCAAACACTTATTCTCACTTTCAGGTGACATTGTAAATAAGAAGTAGGCAGCAGTATCTCCCATAAATGTAAATAAACTTGTTTGTCTTAGCGATTGGCTGAACAAGAAGTAGGACTTAGTGGACTTGTAGGCTCTAAAGTTTTACATTGTTTTGTTTTTGAGTGCAGTTATGTAACAAAAACATCGACATGTGTAAGTTACACTTTCACGATAAAGATATTGCACTACAGTACTTGTATGAGGGAATTGAAAAATACTATTTCTTTTGTTTATCATGTTTATAGTGCAAATATTTGTAATAAAAACAGTATAATGTAAGTACTGTATACTTTGTATTCTGTGTTGTAATAGAAATCAATATATTTGAAAATGTAGAAAAACATCCAAAATATTTAATACATTTCAATTGATATTCTATTGTTTAACAGTCTGATTAATCACAATTAATTTTTTGGAGTTAATCGCATGAGTTAACTGCAATTAATTGACAGCCCTAATTTTTATATTTTGGGATGAGAGCATAGAAGTGGCTACTTGAGCTCTTCAGTTTTTGCATGGAGACAATGTAGATGCCCAGGTAGAGGAAACAGGCCAAAGTGGCTGCACTGCTCAAACCACATAAAGACAATAAGTCTGCAATGAGCTACCACTCAATATTCTTACTCTGCCCAACCTACAAGCTATATGCGTGGGATGATACCAATCCTGGAGCACTATGAACATCCACTGTATCTTGGGGATCAAGTTAGACTGAACACTGACATACAAAGAGCACATCAAGAAGCTGAAGAAGAAAGTGAACTCTGAGAACTGTGTACTCCAGAAACTGGTCAATTCAAAATGGGGAGCTGACCCCAAAATACTCAGCCATCAGTCTCACCTTGTGTTACTCAGTTGTGGAGTACTGTACTCCAGTACGGTCATGCTCAACCCATCCACAAGCCATTGATACTGAAATTAATCAATCCTGTAGGATCTCAGAGGGACTTTAAAACCCCATGCTATTGCTATATACTTGAAGGGATTGCACCATCACCATCAGTGAGGCAGGATACTTCAGGAAAAAGGAGAGACAAAAACAGGTGCATGATCTTAGACACCCATGGCACCAAAACATTTCACCACCCAAGAGGCTAAAGTCCAGAAAGAGCTTTGCTTCTGAAAATCCCTTATCCCAGAAAACAGTTGTGGAAGGCTACTGAGTAACAAAATGGTGAGAAATGACCTCAAAGGGAAATACTGGTGTACTTTAGATGTACTTTAGAATGAACGGCAGATGGGATGACAAAGATTGATGACAATATCACCAAATGGAAGCTGAGGAATGACCACAAATGTGAATGTGGAGAGCCTAGACAAACACCTGAGCATCCTGTTAACATCTTGTACTCCCACAGAACTGTTGGACATACGTGACTCTTAGTTGCAGTTTTGCAGTGACCAGCGATAATGATGAGCTCTACTGTGGTAGCAGCAGTGGGAGCCATAGCCTAGACAGAGTTCAGGAAGCTGGTGTGTGGTCTAGACCTACTCCAAATAGGGTTACAGAACACAGTGGCAAAAACAGTAAAGTCCTGTCTCTTGTAGTGCTACCACTGATTGAGCTGTAAGGGTGGTATTGCAATGGTGGGAGAAATCCCTAAAATGTCTATGAAATACAGCCTTAAGTGGAGAGAAGCTTCCCTAAAAGAGGCACGAAAAGTCCATTGAAATATACTTGAGCAATTCAACTCTACTTCAGTGTAAGCACCCATACACTCCTAATGTTACTGTAACCAAGTATGTATTGTTGGCCTGCTACTACACTTAGACCTTAAATATAAATAAAGTAACAAACTAAATTTGTGAAGCATTCCATTGTGTGCTAAACTGTTGGGTGTCAAGCCTTAGGCTGGACTGAAGCTTTAAATATGAATTGCAAACCCTCAAAACAGAGTTTTATTATGGAATAGAAGAGATAACAGATGCTTTAGCTACAGCAGCCTGAATGTTTCAATATGAATGAGCATACTGTAAAAGAGAACATGCTTTATTCTTGTGTGCTAAAATGAGTGAGAATGATGAGACTGCAGTCTCACCCCAAGCTGTCTTTTGACAATAAAATCTTAGGCCCTGATTCCACAAAGCACTTTATTCACTTATTTAAAGATAAAAAGTTGACTTCAGTGGGATTTAAGCACATGCTTAAGTGCTTTTTCTGAATCAGGGCCTTAGTTTATAGTTTGAGTAAATTTTTTATATAAAATAATGGAATGGAAGCTCATTATTCAGTAGAAACTTTTTTCCTAGCTATATGTACATTCAGCACAGCAGTTCAGCATACTCGATGCTAATCAAGGACTGTCAATTGTCTCTTTTTGCAGTTTCATTGTCTCTTTTACTTCAATGGAGCTATGGTGATTACTTGACTGTCTGGCATATTATTCCCACTTGGCATTACACTAATTGTAAGAAGGGTATAGAAATGCAGTTCTCTGATAAAATTAATTATACATATCTCCATTTTTAACTTAACAGCATGACCACATTTGAGTAGGACTTCTCTTTTTTCTTTGAAGTTAAGCTCTATTGTACATGTAACTACTTCCAAATTATATACTTAAATATAATTATGCCTTTAAAGAATGGGGCTGAATAGTCATGTCATGACTTAATGTATGTGTAAAATATAGCCACGAAGCTACATAATACAGAGGGTTGAGGAAACTAGGTAATTTATACAATCAATTATAATTGTTTCCCCTCAGTCAGGTAGATAAAGATAAATGGAAATAAATATGAGAAACTACTTTAAGAAATGAGGAAAAACCTAGATGTACTACTAGATTTATAGTTGCAGTGTGAGGCTGTTGTTGCTGCTATCAAAATCAGTGCTTATTAGTCATGTTTATTACAGTAGTGATTAAGGGACATCCAAAATGGGGCTTCATTGAGTTAGACACTGCACAAACACAGAAGTAAGCATGCTGTGCCCCAAAAAGCTTACAATCTAAACAGACAAGCCAGACATGGAGTGGCAGATGGGTTATAACACACAAGCTGAGTGAAGAATAGAAAGGAAGCAAACGTTGTGTTAGTTCCATGATTTTGTGTGTCTGTGGAGGGTGGCAGGTGTTACTTCGGGAAGACTAAGTTAAATAGAAAGAAAAGTGAAGTAGAAGCCCTCTCCCCCCTCCACCCAGGGCTTCGGGTACCTTGGCTGGTGGCTCCTACCCTGTGCCTGGCTCAACTACTCATCCTGGCAGGGATGGGAGAAGAGTGCACCTCCCCATAATGGATGCACTCCACAGCTCATCTCCACCTTGATATTCTGTACATGAAAATCATGAACAGGAGTGGGGACAAGACGCACCTTTGGCAGAGTCCAATTATGATGTTCCTCTCTGGTGTTATCTGGTAGGTCTGCTAGGTCACTCCAATCCTTGACTCTGGGAGCCGCCTTACCCTGCTCTGCTGTGACCCCCACTCCTGGGCTGTTCATGCACAGCCTCTGCATGTAAGCTGCTCCTTGGATTGTGAACCGAATGACACAAGCCAATACCTCCAGTCCCAGAAACAACCCTAGGAACCTCTGTCTTGCAGTGTCCAGTAATGCCTGCTGGATGCTGCAAGCTTACATGAGTTTGTCAATTTAACAAAGAAATTGATATGTACCAGGCTTGTTCTCCCAAGGGGAGTCTCTGACACGCTTCAAACCAAATGCACTGCTTCAGGTTGAATAAACAAACTGATTTATTGACTATAAAGATAGATTTTAAGTGATTATAAGTCGAAGCATAACAAATCAGATTTGGTCAAATCTAATAAAAGCAAAACACATTCTAAGCTGATCTTAACACTTTCAATGCCCTTACAAACTTAGATGCTTCTCACCACAGGCTGGCTGGTTGCTCTTCATCCAGGCTCTCCCCTTTGATCAGTGCTTCAGTCGCTTGGTAGTGGTGTCTGTAGATGTAGGTCGAAGAGAGAGAGAGCTTGGCAAATGTCTCTCACTTTTATCATGTCCTTTCTTCCCTCTTGGCTTTCCCCCCACCCCTTCTGAGTCAGGTGAGCATTACCTCATTGCAGTTCCAAACTGACCAAAGGAAGGGGAGTGACTCCCTCAAGAGTTCAACATATTCTTTTGTTGCTGTCTAGGGCAGTGTCCTTTGTTCCTGTGAGGCTGGGCTGGGTTTGTCCCATGGAGAGACCATGGAGAATGCCTACTGGACTGCCTCAAAGGTGTTCTGGCAAACATTTGTTGCCTTAGGAGGGGTCGGTGGGACATTACCCAGGCTGTACTCAGCCAGGGTGGTGAAATGCTGACCTCAACTGAGGAGATCATTGAGAGGTGGAAGGAGCACTTTGAGGAACTCCTCAACCCAGTGGAACAATACAGATTCCGTGTTGGCCATAGAACAACAGACCAGCTCTTTGTTCTCTCACATAATGTATACAAAAATGAAATCCCATTTCCCCAATATCTGTTAACAGAATATACTCTAGAGAGGAAACAAGTGTCTGGGGGAAAAAAGAGGAGAAAACATCCTGTGAGTTGATTTGATTTGGTCTAATTTTAATTGAAAGCTGCATAGCTTAATAAACCTTACTGTGGCCTTTTCTTTGTGCTTTTATGCTGGATAGAATACTCAGGTTATCTGAAGAATTAGCCTGATGTCTCTAACTAAAGAGGGAAAATAAAGCTGTCTATCCTGCAAGTGATCTCTTGAGAAAACAGAAGTGTAAAAAAACAAAGTGAACTTGACTACACATTAAAATAAACAAAGCCTTTCTTCTTATGTCTACTGCAATATGTTTTCTGGAATTGTCCCTGTATTACTGTGCATTATATCTGGCAAGATACTAGTGTCAATTCATATTCAATGCACATTTTTAACAGGCTGACTATCTACGTGGTGTTTTGTTGTGAAAGATACAGTACCGTGATGAATTATGAATTCTCTCTTTCCTTCTGGGTTTGTTTTCAGAAACTTTTTTTTTACTGCTCTTAAATATTTATTGTAATATTTTTGAGAGAAGTTTAAAAATGTCTGTTATCTGCCTTTCTCAAGCTAGGGAAGCCTCAGTATTTAGACTATCTTTGTACCCGTTTTGTACATTCCTTTTTGGCCTTTGGAGGGGGTATAAACTGCTTGTGAATGTTTCTCATCTTTCCAGTCATTGTGAGACCACATGGTTTTCTTGTTTACATTCCTGTCATTTCACATAGTAGCTAAGTAATGCAGTGGCTCAAACTGGCAGCCTAGGGAGGAGGAGTGCTGGGACCATTGCCAAAATTACCTTTGCCGTATAATAGAGTAATGTACTACCAGCTATTTCGACTCGGAAGGTATTGCTGTTGCCTTAAAGTATTTTCTATTAGAGTTTCCCCAGTGCCTTTACATTGTAAGCTCATATTTTCCCCTCAAGTGAGGAAAGTTGAAATTCTTATCTCAGAAAGACAAAAAGCAAGAGATAAAACTGAATAAATGAACAAAAGCAATTTAAATGCAGTATTTGTTTAATGAACTGAATTATTAATCAAAAGAAGGCAGGTTTCTTATGAAAATTTAAGTCAGGGGACCAGATGCATTGCTGGCATAAGTAGAAAATTCCATTGACATCAGTGAAGTTGTGGCATCTTACGGTACCTCTAAATTTGGCCCAGTATCTGACCAATTACAGCACTACCTCAGTTTTTCACTGAACAAGACTATGCTTTTTCACTTATTACCTGTGATCTGATACAGTTTTGTTCTTGGCTTATAATTTCCCGATACAATAAAGAGTTTAGTTCCTTTGTTTCCTGTTTTCTTGAGCTGTTTTCCCAATTAAAAGTTAATTTATTATGATGCTGTAGAATATGGGCAACTCATTGTGTTAAATTCAGTCTTGACCTCAATGGGAATTACACTTAGTTATGCCAGAGCTCCGCTTGTTCCATTATGAGTTAAACCCTAGCACCAAACTCTATAACTTTCCCACAATAAAGGAAAATACTCTGATGGCAAAATGTCTACATTTTTCCAATAAACTGAAGCACAGGGATTCATACCATAGCTAAAAATGAGGTTGGTTCATAAATAATTAAAAAATAATACTAGATGATCTTGAATCAAATATTCATGAACCTGGGAATCTTGGATGTGAATCCATAATTTGTAGCCAAGCCTATATTTGTATAGTGGCCTGGCCCGGAAGCCTGAAATTGAACATACAGGAATTTGGGAGAAGTTTGGCTCCGAATCTGACTCTGAATTTTGTATCCTGATATCATCTTTATTTGTAAGGTAAGGGGTTAGATGATAAGTTATATCCAAGTTGCAGTCACTGCAGCTTGGGAAGGTGTATGTGGGGGAACAGGCAAATGTATTTTAACCCCCTTTTTGCAATTTGCTTGATCCTGTGGCCAGACAACCACTGATATTTTCCTTGATTGAGAAGCAGAGCAGCCCCAGGCCCCAGCGGCCATTTTGGCAGGCAGAGATTACCAGAATGCAAAGCTCCCTTGGTCATGTAATGGAACTGTAACAGCTGCTCTAAATACCCAGAGGTTTCCCAATGCAGAAGAATTCCTCCATTGGCAGGTTTACAGCTGCTTTGTGCCAAAGGACCAATACAAAGCCGCCACAACATGTCCAAGAATCTGGACCATAAAGTATATCTTTGTCAGTTAGGTTAATTTGGCAGTGAACAAACTCTGAAGAAGCATTGCATTTGTGAAACTACATCATAGAAAAAATTGTACTTGTTGAGAAACTGTCTCTACCTTAAACCTGTAGGGTTACAATTTCAACTGGGGAAAGTTCAATTATTAATATTGTTTTTAGGAATGGCTGAATGATATTGCTGCCAGAAACCTGAACTGTCTCCACTTTTCACATCTTAAAACTGCACTAGGAGAGTTCAAGGTAATATATCACCTTAACTAATAGTTTCATCAGACAGTCATAGAATCATAGAAATGTAGGGCTGGAAGTGACCTCAAGAATTCATCAAGTCCAGCCCCCTACACCGAGGCAGGACCAGGTAAACATAGACCATCTCTGACAGGTAAAGTCCAACCTGTTCTCAAAAACCTCCACTGATGGTGACTCCACAGTCTCCTTGGAAGTCTATTCCACAACTTAATTAGCCTTTTATAGTTAAACTTTTTCATATACGTAACTTAAATTTTCCTTGCTGCAGATTAAGCCAATTACTTCTTGTTCTACCTTCAGTGGACACGGAGAACAATTGATCGCTGTCCTCCTAATAAAAGCCTTTAAATATGTTAAGGGGTATTAATCAGGTCACCTATCTTCTTTTCTCAACACTAAACATGCCAAGTTTTTTTAACATTCCTCATAGGTCACACCTTTTCTTAAACCTTTTATCATTTTTGTTGCTCTCCTCTGAACTCTCTCCAATTTGTCCACATCTTTCCTAAAGTTTGGCATCCAGAACTGGACAAAACACTCCAGCTGAAGCCTCAATAATGCTGACAAGAGAGGGACAATTACCTCCTGTGTCTGTCTTACAACATTCCTGTTAATATAACCCATAACATTAGCCTTTTTTGCAACTGCTTCACATTTTTTACTCTCATTCAATTTGTCATCCATTATAATCCCCACATCCTTTTCAGCAGTACTACCACCTAGGCAGTTATTCCCTATTTTGTAGTTGTACATTTGATTTTTCCTTCCTAAGTAAAGTACTTTGTACTTGTCTTTATTGATTTCATATTGTTGGTTTCAGAACAATTCTCCAATTTGTCAAGGTCATTTTGAATTCTAATCCTGTTTTACAAAATACGTGCAACCTCTCCAAGCATGGTGTCATCAGCAAAATGTTATAAACATATTCTCCACTCCATTATCCAAGCCATTAATGAAAATATTGAATAGTACTGGACACAGGACTGCCTCTGTGGCACCCCACTAGCACATACCCCCCATCCCCAGTTCGATAGAGAATCATTGATAACTAATTCTGAGAACAGTCTTTCAACCAGTTGGACACACACCTTATAATAATTTCATCTAGACCCCATTTCCCTAGTTATAAGAATGTCCTGTGGGACTGTGTCAAAAGCCTTACTAAAATCAAGATATATCATGTCTACTGGTTCCTTCCCAGTAGGTCAGTAACCCTGTCTAAGAAAGAAATTAGGTTGGCTTGGCATGATTGGTTCTTGACAAATCGCTGCAGGCTATTCCTTATAAACCTATTATCGTATATGCGCTTACAAATTAATTGTTTAATAATTTGTTCCAGTGTCTTTCCAGATATGAAAGTTAGGCTGATGGGGTCTATTATTTCCTGGGTCCTCTGGGTTCCCTTCTTAAAATATTAGGTACTATGTTTGCTCTTCTCCAGTCCTCTGGGATCTCACCTGTCCTCCAGGAGTTCTCAAACACACTTGCTAATGGTTCTGAGATTACTTCTGCTAGTTCCTTAAATACCATAGGATGAATTTAATCAGGACTTGCAGAATTGAATACATCTAACTTATCTAAATATCCTTTAATCAGTTCTTTCCCTATTTTGGCCTGAATCCCTTTCCCCTTGTTGTTAATATTAATTGTGTTGAGTATCTGATCACCATTAATCATTTTAGTGAAGACTGAAGCAAAAAAGGTATTAACCTTCTCAGATTTCTTGATGTCATCAGTTATTAGCTCTCCTCCACTAAGTAGAGGACCTACACTTTCCTTCATATTTCTTTTGTGCACAATGTATTTAAAAAACCTCTTCTTATTGTCTCGTATGTTCCTTGCTAGTGTACCTCATTTTGCACCTTAGCCTTTCTGGTTTTGTCCCTACCCGTCTGTGCTATTCTTTTGTACTCCTCCTTAGCAATTTGTCTATATTTCCTCTTTTTGCATGATTCCTTTTTGATTTTCAGGTCCTAATGGAGCCATATGGGCTTGTTCCTATTCTTCCTAACTTTAGTTCACATCAGAATAATTTGCATGTCTTTAATATTATTATTGAAATTATTATAATTATTATTTTAATTTTATTTTATTTTATTTATTATATTATTTTATTTTATTAAATTATTATATTATTATTTGCATGTCTTTAATATTATTATTGAAAAACTGCCAGCTCTCCTGAATTCCTTTTTCCCTTAGATTTTCTTCCAATGGGACCTTACCTCTCAGTTCAGAGTTTGTTAAATTCTGCTTGTTTTGAAGTCCATTGTCCTTATTCTGCTGCTCTCACTCTACCCCTTCCTTAGAATCATAACATCTATCATTTCATGATCGCTTTCACTGACATTGCCTTCCCCCTTCAGATTTGCTACCAATTCCTCCCTGCTGGTCAGAATCATGTCTAAAATACTGTTCAACTTGTTACTTCCTAAATCAAAAAGTTGTCCCCAATACATTCCAAGAACCTATTGGAAATTTTGTTTTACTGTATTACTTTTCAAACAGCTGTCTGGGTAGTTAAAAAAAAACATTACTACCAGGTCTTGTGTTTTGGATATTTCTGTTATTTGTTCTAGAAATGCCTCATCCACCTCTTCATCCTGATTTTGTGGTCTATATGATGTCACTCGTATTTTCTCCCCGTTTATCTTTACCGAGAGACTTTCAACTGGTCTGCCTCCCACCTGCTTCTGGCCCTCAGAACAAGTGTATATATTCTTGATGTACACAACAACACTTCCTCCTTTTTTCCCTACCTATCCTTCTTGAACAAGGTATATCCCTCTGTACCAGTATCCCAGCCTTGAGACTTATCCTACTTGAGGGTATGTCTACACTTAAACCACTAAACAGCACAGCTGCAGGGGTGCAACTGCTCTGCTGTAGTGCTTCAGTGTAGATATTACCTACACCGACAGAGGGGCTCTCCCATCAGCATAGGTAAACCACCTCCCTGAGTAGCTAGGTTGACAGAAGAATTCTTCGGTCAACCTAGTGGTGTCTACACTCAGGCCTAGTTGGCAGAGCTATGTCTCACATGGGATTTTTCACATCCTAACAGACGTAGCTATGTTGACGTACATTCCCAGTGCAGACCAGCCATAAGTTTCTATGATGCCAATTAAGTCATAATTTAGCATAACACTTCTAGTTTTTCCTGTTTATTCCTCATATTCCTTGCATTTGTGTATAGACATCTAACCTGTTGAGCAGACTCCTCCATAGTTGACTAGAAATACTCCTGTGCTACATGCTTACATAAAATTAATTGTATGGTCAAAAGATGAGTAGCAAACAAAGCTTATCTCAGGATCAGTGAGGTCTTGACTTGCTGGGAATGTGGCCTGCATGTCCCCACTGATGAAAGCCAGACAAGGGGAACCACCCTGTGTGAGCAGTGTCTGTTAGTTGATTCCCTCGGGCGGTCCCAGGGCCTCTCAAGCTGTGGCTGTAGCGGCTGGCCCCAGGTTGCTCCAGCAGTGGCCGATGCGGCTGGCCTTGAGGCACCTGAGCAGCAGCTGGGAGGCCCTGTTAAATTGCCCGGGAGGGCCACAGGGCAGGGCTCCTAGGCGCGTGCGGGGTGCTACCTGCAGTGGCGAATGCAGCCAGGCGGGCATTTGGAAGCTGTGGCGATGCCGGAAGAGCGCAGCCAGCAGCTCACTGTGCAGCACTGCCCAAATGTCAGGCAGACTGTGTCCACACGGGCTGAGGGCCTCTTGACAGTTCTGCCCTGGAGCCCGGAATTGCTGTTGGCGGGCCTGGCTGCAGAAGTCATAGGGGTTGCAGAAAGTCACGGAATCCGTGACTTCTGCGACCTCCGTGAAAGAACCGCAGCCTTAGTTATCAGCAATCACCACTGAAAAATGAAACAGGGCAGATGTGGATATATACACCTTACACAACAGTGAGGACCTCCTGGACCCTGTAGCACTGTGGCCACATGGTACATGCACAGTTTATAAAGAACCCCAGAGATTTCAAGGTATATTTGCAGGATTAGCAGTAGAAAAACATCTTTACTTCTAAACAGAGCACACTTGATATGGAATCAGTAAAACACAACAGACATGGAGCCCCCCAGTGCAATTTGTACAGTCACTTTTCAGTGTAGAACTATGCTTTAAGACACAGTTAGTCTGCAAACTACATGGACAAATGAATGTGTTGGCTGACTGCTTCTACATGCAGGGCCGTCCCTGGGGGAGGAGGCATGGGGTGGAAGTGACATCACTTCTGGGACCGACTGTGCCAGGGGCGGGTAGGGGAAGCTGGGGGAACCAAACAGCCAGGTGTGGCCCTGCCCACATTCCATCCCGCCCCCAGGGCCCTGCTTCGGCAGCGCCGCTGGGTTCCAGGGTCCTGCTTCGGCAGCGCCGCTGGGTTCCAGGGTGCTAGGACCACACCGCCCACATTTCCGGGGCTGGGGAGGCTGCGGTGGTGCCACACGCTCTTCCTCCCAGCAGCTGGTGCGCTCTCCCTTGGGTGGAAGGGGCAGGGCTGGGGTAGCCTGGGGTGAAAATGTTGTACACAGTTCATGAGAGTGGTTAAGGCTGGGCAGGTTAGTTGCAGTGAGTAATATATTTGATGAAGTTAGCCATTTTCCCTGTTTGCAGAGCAGAGATAAGTAACAGCAGAAGGTCTAGACAAAACACTGGTCTGGGAGGGGGGAACTGAGACTGAGATGGGGTTATACTCCCTACCACCAGATCCAAAACAGTGCAGGGGAGACTTTTCCACTTGAAGGCACCAGACCCATGCAACCTCAGCTATATGAACTTGGGGAAGAATAACTGTTGGAATGAGCCATTCTGAAACTCAAGCTTGCAGAAGCAGAGACCAGCAGCTGCAGCAGGGACCAGCAGACACCCATTGCTTTCCAGTTTTTACTTTGAAAAATCTTCCCCCTCTACTGATTGGCAGTTTGCTTCAGCTCCCTTTCAACCCCTGCCTCACAGCCTGTTCCCTTCAACCTCACCGTGCCTCTGCTCTGCTGAGGGCCAGCACAAAGTTTAGGCATCATTTAAGTCCTAGTTAAATCCTCATAATAGGGGATAGTTGCAAAGGCCTTGGGCTGGCTCACTGCAGAGGAGTGAATTTCACCCGCTGAACACTTTTGCACTTATACAATTGATCACACAATTGGAGAATGCAAAGAAAGGGTTATAAATGCCTTGTGGAGCACATCTGCTCTTTATATTCAAGAAAACATTTGCAAATGCATTTTTCAGCTTTCATCATACTCTAGTCCTGATTCATCTGGCCCTTCCACAATTTCGTCTCCTTCCAAACATAAAACCCAACTTTTAAAACGGCAATAATTGGTTTTCAAACCATGCAGATTCATTTTGAGCCTAGGCCAAATCCTGCTTTCAGCTCTAGCTGTATCACCTGTCCCTCCTCAATGGGATACAACACTCAAGTTAACACTTCTGATCTTTTATGCCTCCTGTGAGCTTGAGGGATAAAGAGGGCCTCCTCAAGTGGATGTTGCTGAAGGTATAATCCCTGCTCTGTGATGGAAACCATCCTCCGCTACACATTTGCAAGGAAACAGTCAGTGCTTCTCCCAGCACAGGAATCAAGGTGGTTTGTGAGGGTGTGTCCCACAGCCTTTCTGGGAGTTCTGTGCACAGTTCTAGCCACCTTCACTGTCTTTATGCTGTCCGGTGTTATGACTCAGATTATGCCTGCCCACTGCAAGTGTGCCCTACATGAGGTGGGAAAGACCTTCCTGTGCCCTCTTCTCCTTCTTGCACACATACACATGGTGGGAGGAGAAGAACAATTTAGCCATGAATGCAGAAAATATTCTGGGATTTCAGCTTTGGCTTTTTGTCCCAATTTGAGATGAAACTATTTCCCAAAACTCAAAAATATTCATGGAATTAAAATTCTGGCCTGGCCAGCTCTGTTTAACATACCCAACTAGAGGAGCCAAGCTAGACATATTTAACTATTGTACGCATTTATCATGATTCATTCTTTCTGGTCTACTGGTTGTTGTTGCTGCTCTTTAAATTCCCCCCCATTTGCCTACATCTTTCTAGCACTAACACACTGCATTCCAGTTGCTGGAATTAATCTTTTAGAGAGATGGTCTGTTGGACAGGGAAGACACAGGCCCAGGTGTAATGAGAAGTAGGTATTTTCACTGAGAGCTTTGTTCTGTGGCGCCAACAGGCATAAACAAATACTCACTCATTTCTCTGCATCTCTCTTACTGACTTTCTTTTCCACATTAGGTGGCATTTTCTGGTTTGCATCTAGAATCTTTTAGTTCTTTTGCATGATTCCCCAAAATTAGAACTATCTGGAAGAGCTGCAGTAGTGACAGCCTCACTCAATTACTTTCTGAAACCCTTTTCTAATGCAACAGGGAAACTGAGTAGGTGAAACTGATTAGTGGGAGTCCAGAGACCTATGTTCTAGTCTCGACTTGGCCACTGGAGTGCCGAGTGACTTTGGGCAAGTCACATCTCAGATTCCCTGTGCCTCAGTTTCCCCATTTGTAAAATAGGGATAATTATGTTTAAATCCTTTGTAAAGCACTTTGAGGTCTACTGATGAGAAGGGGTAAAAAAAGCCAGGAATTATCATCACTATCAGTGGATGATCTGGAGCATCTGTGCACTTCCCTGAATGCAGGAGAGCAGTTTTGAAAGCATCTGTTGCAATGGCTGAAACAGCTCAAGATCTTTTCATTACAGACTATGTGGCTTGCAGTATCAACCATGGTGCATGGATAGAAAAGCAGCATCAGGTATTGTAACATCCTTCTCATCAGAAGCACCCTGAGTTAGGGGGAAATAATCCTAAGGGACTACTGCTGTCTTCCACAAGCATCATATGATGTTTTCCCAGTCCCCGCTAGTCGAGAGTTGTTGTAATGCAGAGAATTCAGAGCTCTCTACAGCACACCTGGGGATTTTCACCTAGACTGAATAAGGCAAAAAAAATGGTTTCCTATTACCATAAATAAAAATTGCTAACAAAATATATAACTAAATATGCACAGCACAAAGCCTCTGCTATGCCACATGCACACGTCTGCCGTATGAAAAGCTACTCTATAATACTAGACACTCCCCTCACCGTAATTGTGTGCAAAATCCAAGATAAGCACACAAGTCCTAAGAATCAGAGCTGAGGCCTAAGGTCATAACTGTCTTTCCATTATTGTTTGTATTTATCACTCTAAAAAGAAAAGAAAAAGAAACATTGAAACTCCAATTCATGGAGACATACAGTGTCTAGTTAAATATTTCTTACATGTTTCTAGGGCTGTCTCCTTGGAAACTGGATTTTCAGCTCATCTGATTATCCCTTTCTTCTGAATGCAGGTCTAAGAATTCATTAGCAAGCTGAGATGCTGGTAGCTCTGACATCTTCATGTAATTAGTATTCCAAAAAGTGGGAGGCAGAAAATTTGTTAACACACACACAGATACACACAAAGAAAGATGTATGCATTTAAATACGTACTTACAGAGGCTGGGCTTACAAGTCAGATGAGGAAGAATGAAGTAATGAGAAAAATCTTTTAACTTTGCATTATTGTACTAGCACATCCATGAATGAAAAGTCTGTGAAATGTTGAATTTCACTTAATAGGACACCGGAATGTGGTAGCAGAATTGGAATGTACCACCACATTAAAAGATGATGGAGTGGGGTCTTCCACTAAAGCCATGCTCTGCTCAGTGCAGAGAAATTGAGGTGGGGATTGTCAGAGAGAGTTATGCTCCCCGTTTTGAATCGCCTCTCAACTTCTCTAACTTATGCCACTCGTGTGAGGGACTTACTGGGTCTTATATCACTAGAGGATTAGTGGAACAGAACAGTGCAAAGGAGACAGAAAATCTGGCTTTATACATTTTGTTGAGTTTCCCTGGTACACTGAAATTTTAAACGATAAAGCTGCTGAAAGCAACTACAATGAAAGACAACACCATTTTCCTGCTCGCTGATTACTTCGACATGGAGAAAACAACAATTCCTCAAAGCACTGAAAATGCAACACAGTACTCCATTCCTGGGTTAAACCAGCCACTTAGTCTCTCTTAGGGTAAATTGTAAACATTGCCGTGCAGAAACCCCTAAGAGAGATTAACTGAACAGCACAGTAAGAGACTGCTAAGCCTCTGACCATGCCCCAAACTGAAGAGCTCCAGACTGGTAGCAAGTGACCCAGGACAAAACATACTTTGGATGCAGTTGCAACATGATTCCCATCTGCTTTTTGAGAGCAGCTGATGAACAGCTGAAGGCAGAATGTAGCTCTAAGTGAAGAGTGGAGCAACTGGAACATGCTGAAGCTGAGACTGAAGCTGGGGCCAACTCTGGAACAACCAGGCAGCCAAAAACTGTAAGGATATGATCTGACCACTAGGCAACCTGGTCATTGGACCTTCAACATGCAGTGGTCTGTGAAGTGATCTGGGCACAGCAGGGGGAACAGGATGCACCTCTCTAATGGTGAAAGTCCCCACCCATCCACCAACAGACATGCCATATGCATCAGAGGGATTGGAGTGTCTGCACTACTCCTGGAGTGATATGACTCTTCCCTACTCTCCTAACCAGTACTCTGCTCTTCTCTTATATAAAAGAAAAGAATGGACGTGGGAGATGGAAGAAAGTGAAGGAGGGAAACAAGGAGAGAAAACATACATCATTGTACTTCTTTCCCATTACGCCAGGTCTGCACTCCTAATGGAGTGATGGGAAAGGCATATCAGAAGCATGAGGTTGGGGGCAGTGGAAGAGGATCTGGCTGTATATTTGGTAAAACAAGGAAGAGGAGCTAACTGTGATCTGTGGAGGGAAGTGATGGATTAGGGGAGGTTGAGGTGTACAATTGCAGTCTCTAATTACAAATGGATGGGAAGGGGAATTGGGGAACAATGGGTGAAGGGACTCATGTATTTCTCCTGGTAAACATCCTAGGCTTCCATAAAACCACTTAATAACAATAATGTTCCAGAACTGCTTTCTATGTTACTCATATAATTTAAACTAAACATGGTACCCTTCTCATTCAACTTTGAGACACACAGATTGGCAGTGTGATAAATTCAATTTTTTCAAATACAAATTAATATGTAGCTACAGAATTTCATTATCATTTGAAATATTAAATCTCTGTGACTGAAAACCCCAAACAGCTGAACAAATAAAGTTATGTGAGATAAAAGCAAGAATAAACTTGCAGAGTTAACTTTTCAGTGCCACTCCCATTACAGTGGCTATAAACTGGGGTACACAGTTCTGTTGCTAGTATCTGTGTTGCCAAATCTCAGGATATTTTTCCATTAGGCTCATGATATTTGGTGTGTTGCTTAAAGCTCCAGCTCCTGAAGTCATTAGATTATGTGAGAATCTCAATTTTTTTATTTATTTTTTTTACAAAAGTATGTTGATAGCTCCTATGGCCAGGAGAAGCTTGAAAATGTGAACCCTACAGGCTCAGACACCACAAGGCAAATAAAAAGAACCCCAAGTTTATTATTTTTTTAATCTCATGATTTTTAATCCAGCGTCATGATTTTTCTTGGGGGTAGGGGGTTTACTCATGATCTTTGAACATTTGGGGTTGGCAATACTGAGGTACTTTCAGTATTTTCAATTATCCAACCCTGTCTTCAGGGAAAATATAAACATTTAAAATAAAAAAAAATAAAAAAGGAAAGCACTAGTCTTCACAAGAGACTCAAAATACATTGCCACCTCCACCTACTGAACTCTCTTTGGTGTTTGCCTTTCTCCGTGCCCTCCTTCAGTCCATTCTCAGGAGGAGGTATTCCCTGGTTGCCACATGTATGCCTCAGAATCTCTGGTTCATCAATAGACTAATGGAGTGGTCTCCCCTCCCATTAGTGCTCTGTGCCTGAGCTCTTTATCCTCCCCTGCTTTTTGACCCCGTCTGTTGTGAGTTGGATAGCTGCAAATTTGGATGGGCAGAAGGATGTATCCAAGGTACAGACAATTGCATGGTTCTTGGCACACTTACTTTTGCAGCTGCCTCTTACGTCTACAGCCACACACTCAGGTGGGGACAATACCTCACCATTACGCATTCTGTGCATTTAAAAAAATGTTTGATGACATTAAAGCATGAACAATATGGCCTCTGTGCACATAACTGTAAATAGAATTGGCTGAAGTTTTTCAGCAAAAAATGCATATTTGGTGACACCAAAACATTTAGTGAATTCGTGTCAATTTTGTTGAACTTGTTTTGGTCAAAAACAAACAAACAAAACAAACATTGCCTCCAACCTATTTATTTTTAAGTTGAAACACTTTGTTTTGACATTTTTGATTCAAAAATGTTCTAGTTTTTAAATTCTAAATAGTTTTGTTTTGAAATTTCTCTCATTTTTTGTTTTCCAAAAATTTAAAATATAATAAAAGCTCAAAACCAAAATGAAACTCTTCAACCCAAACTGAATTTTTTTCAACTCTTCCATTTGCCAACAAATTCTTTGCATTTTATTTTCAGTTTGACCCAAAATAAAAACATTTTTTTTAATATGCCAGCAAACTGAAAGATCGGTTATTCACACACCCCTAATTATATGCATGTCAGCACAGGGATCATGTCTGAATACAATATGTGTTTGTACAATGCCTAGCACTGCGGGGCCCAAACCTGACTGACACCTTTGTGTGCTACCACAGTCATAATCATCACTCTGAGTGCAACTTTTGAAAATTTAGTCCTATAGTCCATCCATATTGAAGTTAATGTGAGTTGACAGCAAGCGCATCTCCATAAGAAGTCAATGGAAACTGGTTTAATGATTAAGCATACTTAATGTGAACTTAATCCTGAAGGTCCTATAAAAGCCATAGACTTATTGAAGTTGTGGAAACTGCACAATTTGAGACTAATGCCATCTTGAGCTTTTCTGGCATCATTAACCCTGAACATAGGATGAGTGAATGTGCTAAGCCATTTATTACAAGACAGATGGAGGCAAACTGGAAAGAATTCAGAGGAAAGCAACAAAAATCAGAGGGAGGCTGGAGAATTTCCCTTACTTAGGAAGATGAAAAGAGGAGAAGCTATCATATGCATTGCACGGCATTGCATTGTGTCTTGGGGTAGGGAAGACTGCAAATCATATTTGAAAAATGTAAGCACCAAGGAAGAACAGGAAATACTTAAACTAGTACCAAGGGGCACAACATGGGTAGGAGACTGAAAATTAAGTGAAGGAATAATGTAGGCACAGAATCAAGATGTTTCCTGAGAGTCAATTAAGGCCCCAGTCCTGCACAAGGAACTGAATGGGCACAGTGCCCACCCATGTGCCTCTCTTTGCAAGAGCAGAGTCTGAATTGTGAAGTAGTTTCCTTGTGTCCCATAGCTTTGCGTGGGATAGTTGAACCTATATTGGATAAAGCACTAGAAAATATAAAGGCAAAAGCCTGCACTGGCAAGGTGGGGGACTCCATGACCTAACAAGTATTTTCCATCTCTCATTTGTCTGAAGAGCAGTGGTCACAAAGGAGCATGGCTGTCCTAGGTGCATTTCTTCCAGGGTGCATTCTTTTTAGAGTGAGCTGTTACAAAAGAGTGAGGATTAGAGTGGGAAATCTCTTTGGAGGAAGAATTGCCATGAAGAGAGTGAAAGAGAATTCAGTACATTTCATGTCTCCAAACAAAGGCATGCTATTCTGCGTAAATCTTGTTCTGCTAGAGGTCAACTGGTTTAATACCTATCAGATTTGCATTAATATGCATATATTCATGAGGTGCCACCCACTCCTAATAAACATATATGCAGAAACTTCCAAAATTTCATTAATTTTCACATAGATAACATGAGTTTTTATTTTAACTATCTGAGAAAATGTAGGCAGTATCAAGAATGACTACCCAAAAAGGTGTCCTAAAAAAGCAGACTGTAAGACTAACCTGAGGGTGCGCGAGGGAGTGCGGCGGAAAAAAAAGACATAGATACATCAAATAGTCTGAGATGAGTGTATCAAAGATGATGGGCCAGATTCTCCATTGCACTCCATATAGTCATTCACATATTGGCAAGTTGGTGTACAATGCTACCAAAGTGTGGAAGTGTCTTTTACATGCAATTTGCACCAGTGTAAATGACTTCTCAAAATGCTGTGCAATAGAGAATCAGGTCTAATTTCAAATTTCCTAACAGAGACAAGGTGGGTGAGGAAATATCTTTTATTGGATCAACTTCTGTTGGTGAAAGAAAGACAAGCTTTTGAGCTGCACAGAGCTCTCCTTCAGGTCTGGGAAAACTAATTAGAGTGTAACAGCTAAATACAAGGTAGAACTAGGTAATTTTCCTAATTTCCAAATTTTCTAACAGTCATTCTAAAATCTTTAAGAGACTTATTACACAGAAAATTTGCAGCTCTCTTGCACAACTGGAAAGTCATATTGAGAAAACCAAGTAAATGTCAAATAAACATAGAGAGAGGCTGTATATTAAAAAAATATATGGAGGGCAAAATTGAAATCTCATTACACTCAAGAATGTGAATAAGAAAACCTCTATTACTGCAGCTATGGTGAAAGAGCATTAGAAATTATTGTATTCATGTTCTATTCCTACTTTATTCACATGCTCACTTCTATTTTTATTTGTACTACACATCAGTAGTTTTTAACACCTGCATCTGCCTGGGTATATTTCTATTCTATGTAAATAAAATTACATTTCAGGTTTGTACAATAAACATTTTAAGAATGCAATTGCACGGTTCATATTCCTAGGTCATATATGTGGATATATATATATCCTATAGTTTTTAAATTGTAAAATAAATCCTATGCTAGGAGATTTTTTGGTTTTTTAAAAAAATCTGGTATTTGGGAGGAGCATCATTCACGTGTGCTCGAAATGGAAGGAAACTCTGATACTTTTTCAGAAGTTAAAGGGACACACCAAAAAGGCTAATTTTCAAACTTAAACTTATGCAAATATTGCTTCCATAGTATTTATTATAGTACGTTCAGAAATATAGCTTCATTTCCTTGATCTCGACATGACTGCATTAGGGGCTAACGACCTAACCCTTAGCTGTTAGCACAGTAGATTTAAAGGTTAGCCCCTAGTTTTGTCTCTTGTTTGCAGCACACCTCTGTTCAAAGGGCTCAGAGACTTTCTGCCCATAGTTATCTAGTCACTGTATAAGTGATCATGGCTGTCAAAGTGTGTTAATTTTACATATGCACTGTAAAAATGTTATTGGGTTTATTTATGCTATAAATAAGATCATATCTGCAACATTCTGAGAGCTCTCTGTGACCCAGGTAATAGTGGATATTAAATCTACTACCTATGAGCAAATATGTGATACTTTATATAGTTAGTGTAGATAACCTAGTCAGTTTGACTCTGTCCTCTTAGGAGAGGGATAGGTCGACATTTAAAGTGATGCTTAAAAGACACAGCACAGAACTCAGCCCCGGAGTAGGGGGTCTGAGGTGGCTTTAAGTCATCTTAATACCTGCCTGATTCTGGACTGTTCTGGGGGACAAAGTGGTCTCCAAGGGTAGAATTTAGACAGCCCTCAGTGGTTGTCTAACTTATGACAGTGTCCTTGGGCTGCCCTATGGAAATCTTTATCTTACTGTGTACTGTGGCCCTGACTTTGTCCTTGACTTGCCCTTCCCAACCCCAGACAAAATCCCTACTCCAGGGCTTGCAAGGGGGGTTGCAAGAGAACAGCTTATGGCTATGTCAAAAGGCCCAATTGACTGAACGGGAAGGCACCTGGGACCGATTGTCTGCTCCTGATTGATTGGAAAGGAAGGTTCCTGGGCTTCATAATGCAGGGAAGAGTGGACAGGAAATTCACCCCTCAGAGAAGGGAACTGCAAGGGTCTGTGAAGAAGGAAATTGAGATAGAGGGGGTCTTCATCTGCTTATGCAGGAACAGCAGAAGGCAGCAGCAAATCAACAGAGGCAGCTGCAATCCATACTTTGCTAGATCATACCTAGAGACTTGCTGGGCCCTAGAGCTGCATCTCTGTTAGGGTTCTGGATCCCAGACATTCAGGATGTCTGATGGTTGGATGGGGGACCCTGATGGAGAAGGGATCTGGAATGTTATACTGCGGATTATTTGTTTTTAAATGTGTGGAGGTAGGCTGCTTATGTAGAATGTGTCCAACCATAGAGGGGGCACAAGGACCATGGGTGCAAAGGCAGATCCCGGAGGTATCTGGGTAGAGGGCGGAGATCCCACTTGCAGGGGCCCCCTGTTGGGGTATTAGGCATCTTCAATGGGGACCTGTTCAGAGGGCCTGTTTTGTGTGGGGAAAGTTGGGACATCAGAAATGGGACTGTCTACTTAGAGACTTTTCTATGATTTTTCTCATAAAGTACTAAGTTGGTCAAGCAGAAGACATTTGAATGAATTACGGCTCTCTTTGGTGTTATGATTTGTGTTGATTACACAGACTTGTAGATGTAGGTATATGTAGACCTTGCAAATCTGTATTTTAAACTATATTTAATATTAACAATCCCAAAATTTCATTAATGCAGAGTTAAGGTGATCAAACCTGCCTTGTGCACCAAAATGTGGTGCTTGGTTAAATGTAAACATCTGAAAATCAGAAAATAAAAAATGCCTTACAGCGACAGTCAAGGAACTCAATTTCTTTAGTTTAACAAAGAGAAGATTAAGGAGGTGACTTGGTTACAGTCTATGGGTAGGGGTGGGAAGTAGAGTATGAGAAGTTGGAGGTGGAGAGCTGCTGGAGGAACTGCATGATGAGTTGGGAACAGCATGGGCTTGGCTGCATGGAGAGCCAGGAGCAGATCAGGGAACCTGAGGAGCAACGTCTACAGCAGGAAGCTGATGAAGGGAGCAGATGCTGAAGAGCCACAGGTGGAGCAGACTGTGAATGGCCAGGATTGCATTCAGGACTTCGGTACAGGTCTGCAGCAGGTACACAGAACCAGCGGCTAACTCAGGCTCTTAAAGGGACAGGAGCCTGAAGAACACTGTTGTAAGCAAAGTGCCCTTGGCCCTGGGAATTAGAAATGGGCAGTGTGCTCTGACTGGGGGTTGCCCCAGGAAAAGGGACAACTGTCCTCATAAAGGACAATCATGTGCAGTCAGGAACCATGATGGGATTTTTAGCTGAGCTGACACGGTGCTCTCAGGAGCTGTACAGGAAGTACTGCCGGAGCTACAGGGGGGTAATGCAGAGGGGCACCCGCTGAGGCATACCACTTATTGATCTTAGCTAGGTAATCTGCAACTTACCTACTTGCCTTTAGAAGTAGAATGGACTGTAGGGGGCAACCCAGGTACAGGGCTTGAAGAGCCCTAAGCTCTATTCAACTGCTCCCGGGGCCAAGTTAGGAATCACTACGTTGCACCTTGAAACATCACTGCTTAGATCACTTTATCTGGGTATCTTCAACTTTTCATTTTTCTGCCAGCCATAGTAAAATAGCCCTGCACTTTAGCCATGCTGTCTGGTCTCACCAGGGCTAGTACCTATTTACACTGCCAATCCCCACTCCCACCCTGAAGCAGTGAGTCGCAGAGTCTTGGTCAACTGACTTTGGCTCATGCTGTGGGACTCAAAATATCAGTGTAGACCTTCCTGCTCAGGCTGGAGCCTGGGCTCTGAAACCTGGCAAGAGGGTGGGTCTCAGAGCCTGTGCGTCAGCCCAAGCAGGAACATCTACACTGCTACTTTGAGCCCCATAGCATGAGCCTGAGTCAGTTGACACAGGCTCTGAGAATCACTCCCATGGGGTTTTTCTTTGAAGTGTTGATGTACCCCATAAGGCCTAGCATCTTCAGGGCTTACCTCTGCAATTTGAGCTAAGGGTGTGATTCTCCTGTTCGTGTACACATAGTCATGCTTGCTTTCATTGAGCTCACATGAATATAATAGCAAAGATTTCTACTCAGCACGGCTTAGCCATGCCTGTTCTGCCACCGCCACTGTTATTGTGATTATGCTCACGCTAGCTTGATGAGCAGGGGAATCATACCCCTAGCTCATAGTGTAGGCATAGTTTGAGTTGTGGTACATCTGGTGTGCTTCTGAGTACCTTCAGAGGTTTGGTGTACCTGAGCACTAAGCAGCTATATCTATTGCAACATCAATGACAGGGAAACTTTAAGCACCATAGGTCAGATCCTCAGCTGATACGATAAATTGGCAAAGTTCCACTGAATTCAATGAAGCTATGCTGACTTCCTCCGGTTGAGGAGCTGTCCCTGTTGCTTTAAAACACCCTTTCTAATTATTTTTTTAACTTTCCAGGAAAATTTGCCCTGCTTATGTCACATCTAAGGGGGATTGATTGTTTTTTGGAGGAAGGTATTTTGAGGGTTGAAAGTCAGG
The DNA here is from genome assembly GCF_965140285.1 of Lepidochelys kempii. Lineage (NCBI taxonomy): Eukaryota > Metazoa > Chordata > Testudines > Cheloniidae > Lepidochelys > Lepidochelys kempii. Next base: position 93,461,425 of record NC_136383.1, read on the forward strand.
CTTATAACAAGAAGCTACCTTCAGCTTTAACTTGTTTGTTTCTACTAATCAAAAAACTATTTGTGTCAAGCCCTACTTGGATTTCACATATATAATTGATTGTTTCAACACAGTGGCTAGGAAGTGTGCCTGGAAGCTGTACAGAATAACTGCTAGTGATGCATTTTAACATAGGTTCTTTATTATTTTTTTAATGGAATTAAAGTGATGCATCCGATGAAGTGAGCTGTAGCTCACGAAAGCTTATGCTCAGATAAATTTGTTAGTCTCTAAATTACCACAAGTCCTCCTTTTCTTTTTGTGGATACAGACTAACATGGCTGCTACTCTGAAACCTAAGAACAACACGAATCTCTTCCTCTGAGGAATCATTTTTGATCACTGAATGAAACAGATTGCTCATCCTAAAGGTTTTTTCTCTTTACATTTCATTTCCATATAATGAAGTTATTCACAGTTGGATTAGGAATATGTTCACTCTTAGAGTATTGAGATGGCACAAATATGTTTATCTAAACAGATTTCAGGTCTATACTCTTATTATTAAATAAGATGAGCTTACTGAAGTTTGTAATTTATGTGCTGTTGCTTTAAGATTTTGAGGAAAACTATACATGTAAGAGTTTTTGAACATGGTTTGCTATACTGAGCTTGTGAAAAGTATAGGAAGGCAGATGCTTTAAGACACCTACCTTCACTCAGAGGCTTGCCAAGGAACAGATTAATGAGGAAGTTGTACTAATAGATTCCAAGTATTGGCTTCCAGTTAAAGTTTTACAGTAAAGTAATGGGTTAGTGCTGATGCGGCACTGGTAGTTATTAGAGTATTAAAGGGTTAAAACAAACTAAGTAACTGAGGGTTTCATTCACACTTGGTTAACACTGGGTGCTACTGGCATAAACTAGAGCACAGAATTCATTATCTCAGGAAATCTGCCATGGGGAGTTTCTGGCAGCGGAAAGCAAACAAAACCTCAGTCCACAGAAGGAACAATGGGAAGGTTATTGAGGTCTCAGAAGTGGACAGCATTGGCTAGAGTCAGAGTGTGTCTACTGGTCAGGGTCCTCCAGCCAAAGATCTCCTCAAAGAACTCAGAACTGCTCTCTTCTGGAGTAATTCTGAAGTGAAGGCCCTAGTGGAAACGTTGCCTGCCCTCTCTAGGTAGGGTGAATCCCTTCTGTTAGTGCCATTGTAGTCATTTAAAACTTAAGCACAAAATAATAAACAGCAAAGAACAATCTTCCATTTGCAGTAAAACATATAAGCCAGCCTAATAGGTCTTTTCCGTCTTTTATGAAAATACTACAGTGATTGGAAGAAAGAGAATTTCACTTCCTGGGGAATTCTTTAGGGTACCCATGAGTATTATTTATCCCCATATCTCCAAAAAAGTAAAAAATCCAGCATAGGGTCCAGTATGCTGGCAAGGTGTACTGAGATGAACTCTTTGTTGTGGAAATGCCTTCCTTTGTGTTAAATTCTGATCATACACTGTATGCAGTGGCTTTATTTTTTTATGTAACAAGTGAACTCTTGATGACATTTTGCTTGAAAGTTCTTTTCGATGTTTTCTATGGTGGTTCTCCCCCTCCCTCCCTCCCGTCTTCCTCCTTGCCCTTGGCCTTTTCTCTCTTTTAGTTGCTACTCTCTACCACTGAACATTTAATTTATCCAGAAGGGCAATAATAGACAAGTGAGATGATTTACAAGGACTGTGTGAACCTTGCTGCCCAGCCATGAACAGGGGCAGTTCAAGTTAAATGTTGCATGTATGTAACAAAATAAATAATGCTTCCTGAAAGTTGGTGTTCAGCCATTTCATGATGAACAAAGTAAAAGCCACCAGGGGAAGTCATGAGTAATAATAATCCTCTGCTGCCCCTTGTTTACCAACCTTCCGCCCACAAAGCTTTTTTCTTTTTTTAATTAGTTTTGCCTTCAAGGAACAGAGATTCAAATTATGAGACATTTGCTGTGGAATCCCCTCTCTGCAAACCCACAGCTTAAATGTCATAAGTGCTTCTAAACACAAATTAAAAAATATCTGTCTCTAGCAGTGCTCAGCATCTGCTTGTTTTATTTCAGTGGCAATTAAAAAAAATCTAAAAATCAAACCCTGTCCTGGAACTCCCCACTATGATTCTTGTATTAAAAGCAACATATTGCTCTAGTACATTGTCCATTTCCACTAGTTTTTCTGATGGTATTCTTATTGTTTGAAAGGTATATAACTATATAATTTAGCACACTGTATGATAGCTTAATACCTTTGTTATTGTTATTATTTAGTAATTATGTTAATGTGACACCCAGAGGCCCTGATCGACATTGTGGCCACATTGTGCCAGGTGCTTACGTGACAACAGGGTCCCTGCCTTGTCACTTGCCTTCATAGGCCCTGATCCTGAAAATACTTAATCTATAATGTAACTTTACTCACATGGCTAGCTTAATAGAAGTCAATGGAATTTTTCACATGAAGAAAGTTTTAAGCACAAGCTTAATTGTCTGCAGAATCAGGGCAAGTGGCATACCAAGAGTGGGGAAAAAGGGATACAATCAAATATATACATTCTTTATATAAATATATATATATATATATATATATATATATATATATATACTTGCAATTTTATTTGATAATTGTAGAGATAGAGTGCCAGCTAGCCCCATCTACCCCTCAAGCTATCATTAACTGTGTATATCTTATTATTAGCATGACAGTGAAAGTTCTCACTTTTAAAAAAAATCTATTAATAAAACATGAAAAGTCTTTGTGGGTTTCAGATTTTAATGATGGGATTTAGCTCTTCTCAAAGTGCAAGGCTCTTTGGCTCCATAAGTTTTACTGAAATGCTGGTTTAACCTAGGAGAATGGCAAAAACCAGAGCAGTATAGTGAGAAATGATGCATTTAAGATCTTTAATTGGCTAAATAATTAAATCTGAGCTGAAACAGGTTCAAAAAAGAACTAGATAAGTTCATGGAGGATAGGTCCATTAATGGCTATTAGCCAGGATGGACGGGGATGTTGTCTGTTTGCCAGAAGCTGGGAATGGGTGACGGGATGGATTACTTGGGGATTACCTGTTCTGTTCATTCCCTCTGGGGCACCTGGCATTGGCCACTGTTTTAAGACAGGATACTGGGCAAGATGGACCTTTGGTTTGACCCAGTATGGTCATTCTTATGTTTCTAAATAACACCCACAGAATTCTTTATACTTCTAGGGCCCTGTGATGGGATATATAAACCCACACTGGGATAGGAGTTGAGCAGTTCTGGGACCAAGTGGTCCCACCACACTCGCAGGGCCTGCTCCAGCTGGAGGACAAGTTTAAAAGAGAGCCAAGCAGCACAGAAATGGGGGGACACCAAACAGAATAGGATGGTGGACCTATCCCTAGAGCTCCTGAGTGAGGGAAGAATCCTTGCTACAGGGAAGGGGCTCTCCAAACAGCAGCTACCCCAGGCTTTGAAGGAGGGACATGCTTGTCCTTAAGGATTAAGGAACCCTTTGCTCTATTTTTTCTTGGATTGTTTGTGAGACTGTGACCATGTCCTGAACTGGGAAAATAAGTGATAGGAAATGGCCTAGGGAGGTAGCCTTGGGGCACTCTGGGATGCCTGATATTGCAGCCACCCATAGGGCTCATGGTCAGAGATAGATATTGAATGTATTTAGTGATTAGACTTATAAATGCTTGTAGGTTGCTGAATGCATTAATCTTACTTGTAATGTCTGTATCCCCTGCAATATATATGTAATATATATGTTTTGCTTTATCATTAAGGACCTAATTCATTTGCAATATTGCAGAAATTCTGGATCCTGCAATATTAGACTTCCACCACAATTTTGCATACATTTTGAGGTTTGCAACACACACTTTTCCCCCCCAATTAGGACTTCCCTCCTTAACTATCATAGCTTTGGCGATATTTGTTCAATTTGTCATGTGCATTCAAATTTGAATAAATTCATCCGATGTTGCAATACTTATATGTTGCTAGGAGACAAAGGTTGTTTACATACAATACAATACTTCCATGGATTTAAGCTAATGGCAAATCCTGTTAAAGACTCAAAAACTGCAAAAATATCATTGTTTTAAATCATGCATAGCAGTATTCCAAGCAATTGCATGCTGGTGGTGGAAAGTTGTTTTGTACAACCTGCAATATCATGTTAGACACATTTTAGTCACGTTAGACACATACATCGAGTGTTGATGTTCCTATACATTCTGATCAGCTCCATAATGCCAAACGCAAAGCAGAGACAGATCTGACATCAAAAGTAAAATGTCAGACAATTGTCATTTCTATATTTAATTGCAGTACCGAGAGTCATGATGCTCAAACTATGGCAAATTTTGAACTTGTTGAGGTATTCTCAAATGCAAATATACTGATAGATAAACTGGATAACCCAGTATTAAGGGAATACATTCAGAAACAAATTTGAAACACAGGAGCTCTTCCTTCTGCTAGAAGCTCCACCAAGAGAATTTATGCAAAGTATTTGAAGTACACAGAAAGGAGCTGAAAGAGCATATGAAAAAAGCTGACGTTTGATGAGTCAACAAATGACAAAGATAATTATGTACTGCATATTGTTGCTGTGCCTTAAATGAGTGACTCAGAAAATCTACAATAATTTCTTTTGGACAGTCCTGTTCTTAACCTGGTAATTGTTCAACTATGTCATGAGCTGTCATCAAGTGCCTCGCCAATTTTGAAATAGACTTTAATAAGGTGTCCGGGATAGTGACAGAAAATGTAATACACTGTACTTGAGCATGTAATCAGTTTCTAAAGTGGCTACTTCCTAATTTGGTCCATGTACCATGCAATGTGCATATTGTAAGTCTAGCTAGCTATCAGTGGCATGTTCATTTTTCTAAAGTTGATAAATTCACTGCTGCAAAGAACAAAATATTTAATCACTGCCCAGCTTGAAAACTGCATTTCAAGGCTTTCTTGGCAGAGAAAAAAACCCCAGCTTAATCCTGACCAAGTGCCTTTGTGTCCCGAACCAATAGTGACATGATGGACTTCGTGGTCTGAAGCAGTTCTTTACCATGCTGAGAATGTAAGTGACTACAGCAAATTCATTGAAAGTGAAATGAAGATTTCACCTAGTCTCAAGTAACGCATAAACTGATCTCGCTTTTTAAATGACATGAACTTGCCACTTGACATAAAGTTCATCGCTCGGAATGCCAAATCATTGATGAAAACCATTAAATCTTTTGAGATGTGTTCTGTTTCTATCCATCAATCATACAACACTGTAATGGATTTGACACCCTGGGCAGACTCCGATGCAAGCACAGCACATATGCAGAGCAGAATGCAGAGAGGAGTGTTTAAGAAAATGGCAGACAAACTGAAGGAATACAACTGCAACACTGAGGAGAGTGTTGCCAGATAAGCTCGACGAGGACCAATGTTCACACAGCCTGGACAGTCATTTATGGAAGTAGTTCAGGTATTTGATGTGAAACAAGTGAATATGTTATCGGAGCAGGTGCTCTCCCTGGAGACAATCCCTATATTTGGCCGTGAAGCTAAAGCACAGTTTGCCCCATTCAAATGTTTTGCAAGTGAATGTGAATTAAATTATCTTGGAGAGTTTTTCAATTCACTGGCAGTTCTACAGCATTTTCCAGAGTTAGCAGAGACAGCAAAGCAGTCGCTATCAGTTTTGCCTAATTCTGTGAATGTCAAGTGTGCAGTATCTTGGTATGGGCAAGTAGTCACAAAGCAAAGACAGGGCATGAAGGAGACCACTGTAGTAGGGTTTACTGCATTAACATTCAGTGCCTGTAAAATGTAAAAGGCTAAAGTGACTTGACTCCGTTTCTTCAGCAGCTGTGTTAAGACTTTTAGTCTTCTGAATTTTATATTATACCGGTCACTTTTGTTGTTGATGAATGTAATATAGTTGCAGCAAAATGTCTGGTTATCCAAAAAAAAATTAGCTGGCATAACATAATAGTTGAGTGTTTATATCGTTCCAGAAATTTTTTCTTAAACAAATAGATCTACCCTGGCTTTTCCAAATTACTGCTATTAACAAAGGCCCATTATTATTTTTCTGCAATTTTTTCTGTCTTGTCCACCACTCAGCTGCAATTATTTGAAGATCATCCTGCAATTCAAGAAGGGCCTTATTTATAATTGTAAAAATGCTTGCTCTGAACTTGTGGACCTAGGCAGGAAAAGGTCATCCAGAAGAACTACCAAGACTAAACGGGTCATCGTGGAACATCACAACACAAAAAGGCTGGTTCATGTGCAACATGAAGGTGCTATATGCAAGGAAGCAGATCCCAGCAGCTTAAACTGTAGAGGAAGGAAATAAAGATAGCTGGCATGAATATTTTTCATCTCTTTGCTGTTTGGACTCCTAGAAGGGCTGGAGCTCAGCAACAAAAATGTAGAGATACTCACGGTCAACCTGGGTTAGCCCTGGAAAGACAGTCAGTGCTTACAGTTAATTACATCCATCATCTTTTGGAGTCATAGACTGGACTCATTGGTGTGTACATGTTGCTTGCTTTAACTTGTAAATAACTCTCATTTCTTTTTTCCTACTTAATAAATCCTTAATTAGTTTACCATGGGACTGGCTACCAGAGTTATCTTTAGTGTAAGATCTAGGGTACAAACTGATCTGAATATTTTGTGATTTTTGATGTAAGTAACCATTTATCACTAAGTCCAGCTTGACTGGAGAGCCCAAGCGGACTGTCTGTGACTCCATGCTGTTACAGTGACACAAGAGTTTGTATTTGTTACTGGGTTGGTGAAATCTAATTATAGAACAACCACCCACCTTGGGGTGTCTGCCATGTGTTTTGATAGTCTGCCCTGAGCCACTCCAGACAGTGTGATAACTTCCAACTGATGAAAAACATTAAAATTCTCTCCTCCTTGATACCGAGCGTGCAATTTCCTATGTTGTGGACACAAATCGGGTTCAAATTTTTGAAAAGACGGACCATACCTATTAGGGCAGAATTATGGAAATCAACAGTAATAAATGTAATTGGCTTCATAGGCAACTTGTATGCAGATGAAACTGAAAACCCAAATAGCACAGGTGGGTGAATAATGAGGAAAAAGGTAATTATTTATTTGAATTAATTTTATACAATTAATATTTATCTATAGCTCTACATAGTGGATGAAAATGAAAAGAATCAAACAACTGACAATATTGTCAAAATCATAAAATACATTTTCAATAAATATTGTCAGACCCCCTCTTCTGTTTAGTACTAGTAAGCATGGTTTTACAATGTAATATGAAAGAGATGCTTGCTTTTTTTTCTGAACACTACTTCAATTATTATTTTAAAAATGAATTCTGAGCTGTCATCAGGAAAATGGAATAGTTCCTCAGATCTTCAAACTCTTTGGGGAATAAATTAAAATCAGTCTGCTTGGTTCTGTTCAACTGTTTTTCTTCACATCATCCTCGGTTGGGGCATCAGGTCATGCCTTTAACAATCCAGCAATGTTTAGTTTAGTATTCATCTGTTTCCCATGCAGTAACACTGCGAGTGATCTTTGCGTTGTGGCATGTCGGGTAGTCCGGTATGCTTGCAAGAAATCAGTAGTGAAGGGTATCCACAATCACCCTTCTAGTTTAGCCATTTGCAAACTCTCTTTCAAACTTCTGTTAAAGTGTTCCATTTCTCCATTGGCTTGAGGGTACTATAGGGATGACCTTCTGTGTAAAATGTTCCTCTGTGCTAGAAAAGTTTCAAACTCCAGGGAAGTAAATTGACTACCATTATCTGAAACCAATTCTTTGGGGTTACCTTCCCTGCTAAAAACTGAAGAGAGGAACTTAATTACTGTAGCAGAAGAGATTTGTGATGTAAACACTACCTCAGGCTATTTACTGAATAGTCTATTAAAGTGATGGCATAACCACAGTCAGTTGGAGCAGTATCAAAGGGTCCTACAATGTCAGTCTCCACTTTTTCCCCATGTAGATTCAGGAAGAGGAACTGGTTGTAATGGAGGGGTACGTCACTGCTGTCTTATCATGCATTTGGCAAGTGACACGGGATTTTATGAGTGCTTCAGTTTGAGAATCCATCCCGGCCACCAATACGGATCCCGTAGTTGTTGTTTGGTTTGGACAATTCCTTGATGAGTATCGTGTGCCAGGTGTACGAGTTTTGACTGTAATTTTTCTGGCACAAGGAGCCGGTATGTACCTCATAGCACACAGCCATCAAAAAAGGAAAGTTCATCCCGAACTCTAAAATAAGGCAGCAAAACTGGGTCAAGGTTTTTAGGGTGACTGGGCCATCTTTGTCAGAAATTCCCGTAGTTTTTGTTGAATTGGACATGCTGAACAAGCAGCTTGAAATTGTTCTCTTGTAACTGCAGTGAGAGTGCTTGTAATAAGCACAACCACTGCATCCTCATCCTCCGGGGGACCATCTGGTGAAGGCAAAGGCAGGCAAGAAAGGCAATCAGTGACCACATTTTGGTTTCCAGGCTTATATTCCAGTTCATAATGGAAAGAGAGTAGTCTAGCAGACCATCGAGCAATACGGTATGTTGCTTTTCCCAGTCCTTTTGTGGTGAGCAACGTCGTCAAAGGGCTGTGGTCTGTGCGCAACTTGAATGTGTGGCCCCACAGGTAAGTTCTCCATTTTTCAGTAGCCTACACACAAGCAAGTGCTTCTTTTTCAACTGTAGAATATTTTCCCTCAGCATTAGTTAGTGTCCTTGAAGCAAATACAACAGTCCTCTCTGTGTTGTCCTCATGCAGTTGTGTGAGAATAGCCCCAAGTCCATAATCAGAAGCATCACTAGATACAATTGTGGGTAATGCAGGACTGAATAGTGCAAGTACTGGACTATGTACAATCAAGTCTTTCACTGTTTCAAAATTAGCTTGTGCATCCATTGTCCACACTAAGGTTGAACTTCTCCCTAGTAATTCCCGTAAAGGTTCAATGAGAGAAGCATAATTGGGAATGAATTTTGCATACCAGGAGGTAAGACCCAAGAAGGAACGTAAGGTTTACAAATCTGTTGGAGGAGGAGCATTTGAAATTGCCAGGATATGATCTGGATCAGGTTTTAGTCCAGCCTGTGAAACTGTATGCCCCAGAGAGTTCAGTTTGTCTAAATTTTCATTTGGACCTGTCGAGCTGGAGGCCTGCTGTGCTGATGCAATTTAGTACAGAGTGCAAGTTATTGTCATGCTCCTCAGAAGTATTTCCAAACACAATATCATCATCCAGATAGCACTGAACTCCATGTTGATTCTTCAGAATCAATTACATCATTTTTTGAAAGGCACTTGGAGCAGATGCGAGACGGTATGGAACACGTTTAAAACGAAATATTCCCTCATGTATAATAAATGCTGTGAAGTCTCTGCTATCTTCATGCAACACAACTTGGTGGTATGCGCTCTGCAAATCAAGAGTAGAAAACATCTTTGCTCCACGGAGTTCTGTAAATACTTCTTCTATGTGAGGAAGAGGATGGCTGTCAATCACAATAGCTTTATTTGGCTCCCTTAAATCCACACAAAGGCGAATGCCTCCACCCTTCTTCTGTGTCACTACTATAGGTGAAACCCATTCTGAGGAGTCGATCTCTTCAATAATGTCCTTTTGAACAAGTTTTCTAAGTTCCTCTGAAACAGCTCCCCTGACTGAAAATGGTAAGTGCCGTAACTTCTGTTGTACAAGCATCACATTATTGTGCATTTGAACTTTATGCAGAAACCCATAAGCACACCTGAGTTTCTCCTCAACCTGGTGTTGGGTCCCAGCTGAAACTGGTGTGTGTACCACAAGAATGCTTTGCTGAGGAAGATCAATTCGACCATTAACTACCCTGAGATTTAATACAGCAAACAAATCTCTGCCAAGGATAGGAGTGCCTTTGTGGACAATGTAGAACTCTGCAGTTACACAACAATCACCAAAAGTAACTATTACTGGCAGGAAGCCATTGTACTGGAATATGGTTTTTCAAATAGCACACCAACTGAAGTTGGGTTCAGTAAGAGGCACATCTTTAAAGTAATGCAAGTAGATGGAATCAGGCAGTATAGATACTGCTGAGCCTGTGTCCAACATTAGTTTAATAGAGTCTGGTTTGCCTGAGGGTATGGTGGAAATGTTTACAGTGCATTTTATCTGTTCCGGAATATGTGCAGTAGTGATTTTGTCCACGCTCAGCCCATCTGGTATTGTAACTGCATGCACCTGTTGATTGAACTGCCTATTGCGACATACTTTAGCAAAATGTCCAATCTTTTTGCAATGATTGCACTGAGCTACTTTTGCTGGACATCCTGTGTAGCTTTCAAGGTGTTATGGGGATCCACAGCGAAAACATGCTTTTACTGTATTTTGAATTTGCTGATTTGGTGGTTTTTCATTAGTTTTCCTCTTGCAATTGTGTGTCTGCAGTGGTAGTGAACTTTTCTGCAAAGGAGTTACAGCCTGGACTGTGCCTCCTGTATCCATGCTCATTATTTTGGCTTCAGCTGTAGCTGACTCAATCTGTGTAGCAATGGTTATTGCTTTTTCTAGTGTAAGTTGTAGTTCTAGAAGTAAGTGTTCTCTTACATGAAGCATGGCTGTTTTCTCAATGAGCTGGTCTCTAATCATCTCATCTGCCATATTCCCAAAGTCACAAATTACAATCAGACTCCTCAGGGAAGCAATATATTGCATTATAGTTTCTCCTGGTTTCTGCTCATCCTGGCAAAATCTGTAGCGATTAGCTGCTACATTCACTTTGGGCACAGAAAAAAACTTTAATGTAGTGAGTGCAGTCTGATATTTATCATCTGCAAGGGGAAAAGTGCAAAATATACGCTGCCCTTCTGCTCCAAGGCAGTGGATTAGCAGAGCACGCTTTCTCACTTCAGAAATCTCTCTAGCACTGTTTGCAAGCAGATAAGTCTCAGACATATGGATCCAGGTAGTAAAAGTAATTGGAAGCTCACCTGGCCTTTGCAGAAAGGGTACAGGTGGGTTCAGAGGCAGAAGATCCATCCTTGTCACCAAAATGTTGTATCAACCGGGCAAGGTACAAACAAGCTTCAACAGGACTTCATTTTTCAAAGTGGAAACCCCTTTACCAAGCTGCTGCTGCACCCTCTGTAGCTTTCTCCCAGCCTCTCAACTCCTCCCCCCTCCTTCCCATTTCCTGTCCTTTCAGAATCCCAACAGCCAGCGCTCCCAATTCTAATAATTACAAGCAACATCTAAACACCAGAGGAGTTCGGTCCAGGCTAGTTCTCAAGCTGACAGATCCTGGTTGCTTGCTATGTCCCTAGATTTTGTACATATTTCCACAACAGCTAAAACTTTTCATTAGCTCCCCCTTTTCATTAGCTCCCCCTGAAGGTGCACTAATCACTTGTTCATTAAATTGTTGAGTTTCAAGCTTCACAGTAAAGATCACCAAAGATATATCATACATAGTATTCTCGTAGACTGTTATGGAAGGTCATCTAGTGTAAACTGCCAACTGTCTGGTTTACTGAAATACAGCACCATGGAAACACATGAAATTGTATTCCTAGTAGGTACAGATCTTCGGAATGTGAGGATTTCAGAGTAACCAGTGCAAAATACGACATGCTAACCATCTATAGAACAACAAGATTATACACACACACAGGATGAGCTCAGTTGAGAGAAGGAGAAACAATGGCAACAACAAAACTTATTGTTGAAAAATGTCAATCAGCTCTAGCCAGCCCAAAACAAGCCTTAGAGGAGTAGCCAAATCAATACTGAATATAAGCTGAATATTGAGCCCTAGGCTGCACTGAACCCCTAGGCAACAAACTGACTTGTTGATCTCACCTTTTCCAATTTAAATATTTAACCAGCTTCTAGGACTAAGAGGGAAATACACTGAGAGCACACAATACCCACTGTTACCATAGTCAAAGCATGTATCAAGGAATGCAGACTACACACAGATTGAACAGTGGGGGAACTCCAAAAGTTCAGCACTTAGCTTGAGTAAGCATTTTGCACTTCACACCTGTTGCACTTCTGTCCCGATTGATAGTTGCTGGGCCAGGGAGGAACTTACCTATGTCTTTGGCGGTGGCTTCCTGGCTAACCTCCCATTTACTTTAATGGGGCCAGGATTTCACTGCTGGTCTTTTTCAGATCTATCTGACCAAGTAGAGTCAGAAGTGGATCTAGAAAATGGGTAAATACAGAGGGACCAATTCACCATTGCTTTGCACCATGTAGTCATTGACATCTGTACAAAGCAATTGTACAAAGTGAATGCACCAGAATGGTAGCATCTAAACCCACTTTGCACTAACATATTTGACTGCTGTTACTGACTCCACAAGACAGTGGAGAATCAAGTCCAGAATATCTACGTAGACTTTCCACGACACATGTGGAAACATATGACAACATATGACAAAACCTATGACAACACAGAACCTGTGGCTGCTGTAACTTTTGTTCTCTGTTTCTCAGTCTCTTTCCCCCAGAAGATACTTCACAGAACTTCTGACTGTAGCGCTATGTGCTGTCCATGAGCAGAGAAAAGAGATGTCAGTGGAAAGTGTTGGGGGCCTGGAAGGATATTCCAGAGAGGCTAAAGGGAGGTGTATTGGAACCTGAAAGTGGGGTAGAGGGTAAGGGGATAGCGTGCAGTAGCAGAAATACAATCTTATGGGACTGCAAGGGAGCCATCGCAGAATGGGCTTTCTGATGGGGAAGGGGCGCAGCAGCAGATGAGCTCTCCTGGAGATGGCACAGCACCAGAGATAGAAAGAGAAGTCCCAGGGGAGGACTATAGATACGTACACACACATACTTTAAATCAGTAGTCAGATCACGAATTTGTAGCTCATGGGACCTATGAAATCCCTGAAACAGTGACTTCTTCAGTTCTGTTTCTTGTGAGGGGTGGAAGGGGAAGAGTACTCAAATGCGCTTGAAAAGTCTGCTTGTATTTCAAAATGCTTATCTAAGCAATGCATCACTGGCACATATTATACATAAGATTACCCAAGGCTTGAGAACGAAAGCACAGTCTTGCCAGTGCAACATAGTGGATTAACAATTATTTTCCAGCCTAAAACAAAGGGTTGCCATTGCCTTATAACGTCTTGATTGGGAAAGTATTCATAAGATTCTGGAGGTTTCGCTACAATAATTGTCATAACAGCTACTGTATTTTACATTGAGAGAGTATTATCACTATCAGTGTGTGTTTTGAGTAAATTAATAAACTGAAGTTATTTACTAATGTGATTCAATGGTAAATAATTTTAAAGCTTTACTAAATAGGATTTGCAAAACAGTATCTTCTATCACAGTGGTTTGTTATATAAAATAAATACTCTAATTCTTCATTTTAGTCTTTTTGAATTACACAATAATGAGAAATGAATTATTTACTAAAAGCAGAACACTTACCAAACATTTAATATACTGTTTTGTGTTTGCTTTATTTAAAAAGTGGGGGGAGGTAATAAGGAAGGAGATCTTAGAAAAACAACAACAATGAATTATTTTTGCCAATATGCTGAGATTAGATGTTCTTGGTGGGCAGTGATGGAATTCAAGCCCATCCAGATCTGAACTGCTGATCTCCTGTCATGGTTCCTTCCCCACTCTGAACTCTAGGGTACAGATGTGGGGACCTGTATGAAAGACCCCCTAAACTTATTCTTACCAGCTTGGGTTAAAAACTTCCCCAAGGTGCAAACTTTGCATTTTTCTTGAACAGTATGTTGCCACCACCAAGCATTTTAAACAAAGAACAGGGAAAGAGATCCAAAACATAGAGAATCAGCATGGTAAATACTTTACAGGGTAATCAGATCCAAAACATAGAGAATCCCTCTAGGCAAAACCTTAAGTTACAAAAAGACAAAAACAGGAATATACATTCCATCCAGCACAGCTTATTTTACCAGCCATTAAACAAAAGAAAATCTAATGCATTTTCTAGCTAGATTACTTACTAACATTACAGGAGTTGTAAGGCTTGCATTCCTGATCTATTCCCGGCAAAAGCATCACATAGACAGACCAAACCCTTTGTTTCCCCCACTCCAGATTTGAAAGAATCTTGTCCCCTCATTGGCCATTTTGGGTCAGGTGCCAGCGGGGTTACCTTAGCTTCTTAACCCTTTGCAGGTGATAGGATTTTGCATCTGGGCAGGAGGGATTTTATAGCACTGTATACAGAAAGATGGTTTCCCTTCCCTTTATATTTATGACACCTCCCTACTAATAAGGCAAAAACTTAATAGTGAACTCATATGCTTTTATATCAATTATAGCAAGAGATCAACACTTGTGACCATCATACATTCCAAGTATTTGGGAGGTTATTGTGCCTTAGTACTGCTGAGGTCACTGTTAAGAATTTAGTGTTAGTAATTTTGTTGTTGGAAGTTAAAATACAAGTTTGACTGCTGTTAAGTCACAACATCAGTCTTGACACTTGTGTAATCTTTTCTCATCAACAAACATCAGAAGAGGGAGGTAGAAAAGGATTGTAAAAATACTACATCAGTGGTTTTTAACTTTTTTTCACTTGCATACCCCTAAAAAATTTCAAATGGAGATGTGGACTCCTTTGGAAATCTTAGACATAGTACATATACTTCAGGTTGAAAACCACTGCTATACGTACAATAATATTTGGTGTCTTTTGGTAATTTTTTACGATATCATGGATTGATTGATTCTGAGCAATGCTTGATTAATTACCAGTAATTATCGATCACTTTACATCAATCCCCATGATAATTATATCACACTATAACATACAGGCAATGCCAATAGCTGTCAAATTGCACATCTTAGGCTACTAAGTATTTTTTGGCAGCCATCCAAAATACATTGAACAACTTCCTGCAATCAGCCTGGGAAAGCAAAGCTGCATTATGAACCAGAAGTGGCAGAATTTGGCTAACCTTCCCTCATTAGTATTACACATGCAGGACTGTACTAAATGATTATAGGTGGGAAAGGTGACATAATCCTAATCAGTAATGCCACATGAGAAAATGTGTGAAAGGCAACAGCAGCTGCAAAGTACATACTGTCAGTCCATGGAAGTGATGACCCCTACCATCATCTGCAAGTAATAGCTCAGAAGGTGTTTGCTATAGGGAAGAGGATCTATTGTGTTACAAGGCTGTGCCAGGTGCCATGGAGGTATGTAACCAAAACAAATAGTGCATTTAATAAGAACATAAGAATGGCCTCACAGCTCCATTGCAGACCAGTGCTCCATCTAGCCCAGTACCCTGTCTTCTGACAGTGGCCGCTGGCAAGTGGTTCATAGGGAATGAACAGAACTGGGCAATTATAGAGTGATCAGTCCCCTGTCATCCAATTCCACCTTCTGGCAGTAAGAGATTTAGGGATACCCAGAGCGTGGGGCATCATACCTGACCATCTTGGCTAATAGTCATTGATGAAACTATCTTCTATGAAATTATCTAATTCTTTTTTGAATCCATTTCTACTTTTAGCCTTCACAACATCCCCGGAAACAAGTTCCACAGGTTGATTGTGCATTATGTAAAGAAGTACTTCCTTTTGTTTGTTTTAAACCTGCTGCCTATTATTTTCACTGGGTGACATTATGCGAAGGAGTAAATAACATGTCCTTATTCACTTTGCCCACACAGTTCATGATTTTATAGACCTCTATCATATCCCCACTTAGTCATCCCTTTTCTAAGCTGAACCGTCCATGTCTTTTTACTCTTTTCATATGGAAGCTGTTCTGTTCCCTTAATCATTTTTGTTGCCCTTCTCTGTACTTTTTTCTATTTTTTTTAAGATAGGGCAATCAGAACTGGACTCAATATTTAAAGTGGGGGTGAACAATGGATTATTATAGAGCCATTCTGATATTTCTCTACTTATTATCTATTCCTTTCCTAATGGTTCCTAATATTCTCTTAGCTTTTTTCATTGCTGTGCACATTGAGTGAATATTTTCAGAGAACTATCCATGATGACTTCAATATCTCTTTCTGGAGTGGTAATAGCTAATTGAGACCCCATCATTATGTACTGTGCCAAAGTTCTGCCTCTGCCTTGGTTGGCCCTGCGCTTATTGGCAGATTTGCTCACCTCAGAGATTCACAGTGACCCTCAGTTTGGCCACTTTTGCTAGTGACTCAAACCTGCTGTTCACTCAGCTAACCTCATCACTGGCCAGCATGTGGAAAAGGAAGGAGAACAATCCGCACAGTTTCTGCTGGTCCACCTAGTGGGTGGGGGGACAGGACAGGGACCTTCTCCTCTGGTGGGACCCACAGTCCAGGTCAACACCTCCTCTATCCAATAGGGAGTTGGGGGGATGAGGGGAACCCAGGCCCACCCTCTACTCCAGGTTCCAGCCCAGGGCCCTGTGGATCACAGTTGTCTACAGTGTTTTGTGTAACACCTGTGTGACAGCTACAACTCCCTGGGCTACTTCCCCATGGCCTCCTCCCAACACCTTCTGTATCCTCACCACAGGACCTTCCTCCTGATGCCAGATAGTGATTGTACTCCTCAGTCCTCCAGCAGCATGCCCTCTCACTCTCAGCTCCTTGCGCACCCCTCACTTGACTGAAGTGAGATACTTTTTAAACCAGGTGCCCTGATTAGCCTGCCTGTCTTAATTGATTCTAGCAGCTTCTTAATTGGCTCCAGGTGTCCTAATTAGCCTGTCTTCCTTAATTGGTTCCAGCAAGTTACTGGTTGTTCTGGAACTGCCCCTGTTACCTTACCCAGGTAAAGGAGACCTGTTTAACCTGGGGCTAATATATCTGTCTCCTATCACTCTCCTGTAGCCATCTTGCCCAACCCTGTCACTGTATATATAGTTGGGATGGTGTTTTCCAATGTGCATTACTTTGCATTTATCAACATTGAATTTCATCCGCCATTTTGTTGCCCAATCAGCCAGTTTTGTGAGATCCCTTTGTAACTCTTCACAGACAGGTTTGGATTCAACTATCTTGAGTAATTTTATATCATCTGTAAACTTTACCACCTCACTACTTACCTTTCTCCAGATCATTTATGAATATTTAAACAGCACTGGTTCCAGTATAGATTTTTAGGGACCCCACTATTTACTTATATCCACTGTGAAAAATGACCATTTATTCCTACCCTTAGTTTCCTATCCTGCACTGATCTGTGAGAGGACCTTCTGTCTTATCCCATGAATCCTTACTTTGCTTAAGTGCCTCTGCTGAAGAACCTTGTCAAAATCCAAGTATGGTATATCCACCGGATCACCCTTGTCCACATGCTTGTTGATCTCCTCATAGAATTTTAATATATTGGTGAGGCATGACTTCCCTTTACAGAAGTCCTGTTGACTCTTACCCAACATACTGTGTTCATCTATGTGTTGGATAAGTCTGTTCTTTACTATAGTTTCAACTAGTTTGCCTGGTAATGAAATTAGGCTCAATGGCCTGTAACGGCCAGGATCATCTCTGGAGCCTTTTTTTAAAATTGGTGTTACATTATCTACCCTCCAATCATCTGGTATAGAAGCTGATTTAAGTGATACATTGCATACCACATTTATCAGTTCTGCAAATTCATAGTTGAGTTCTTTCAGAACTCTTGGTTGAATACCATCTGGTTCTGGTGACTTATTACTGTTTAATTTATCCATTTGAAGTGCCAATAGAGGATGTTTTGGAACAGTTCCTCCGATTTGTCACCTAAACAGGTGTGGGAATCTCCCTTACATAATCTGCAGTGAAGACTGATGCAAAGGATTAATTTAGCTTCTCCGCAATGGCCTTGTCTTCCTTGAGTGACACCTCCCCACATTTGATTGATAAGTGGCCCCCTGACTGTTTGTCAGGCTTCCTGCCTCTGATGTAAGTAAAAAAAATGCTGGGTTTTTTTGTCTCTTTTGCTAGCTGTCCTTCAAATTCTCTTTTGGCCTGCTTAGCTTTACTTTTACATTTGACTTGCCAGAGTTTATGCTCCTTTCTATTTTCCTCCCTAGGATTTAAATTTCCATTTTTAAAGGATGCCCTTTTGCCTCTAACCTCCTTTTTTATTCAGTTGTTTATCCATGGCAGCGGGGTTTTTTGGTCCTCTTGCTGTGTTTTTTTTTTTAAATTGGCGTATACATTTAGTTTGAGGCTCTATTATGGTATTTTAAAAATGTTTCCATGCATCTTGTGGGTATTTCACTCTTGTTACTGTTCCTTTTAATTTCTGTTTAACTTGCGTCCTTATTTTGTGGTTCCCCTTTTTGAAGTTAAATGATACTGTGGGGGTTTATTTGGTATTCCCCCCCCTACAAGGGTGTTAAATTTAATTACATTATGGTCACTATTACCAGTTACATCAGCTATGTTCACTTCTTGGACCAGATCCTGTGTTCCATTTAGGACTAAACCAAGAATTGCCTCTCCTCTTGTGGGATCTAGGACTAGCTGCTCCAAGAAACAGTAATTAATTGTGTCTAAAAAATTTATCTCTACATCCTACTCTGAGATGACATGTATCCAGTCAATATGGAGATATTTGAAATCCTCCATTATTACTGGGTTTTCTTTTTTTGCATCTCTAATCTCCCTACACATTTCACTTTCACTATCACCGTACTAGTCAGGTGACTGGTAGTATATTCCTACTGCTCTACTTTTATTATTCAAGCATGGAATTTCTAACCATAGAGATTCTATGGTACTGTTTGATTCATTTAAGATTTTTATTATATTTGACTCTGTGCTTTCTTTCACATATAGTGCTACTCCCCCACCAGCACAACCTATTCTGTCATTTCTGTATATTTTGTTCACTGTTATTACCATCTCCCACTGATTAGCATCATTCCACCAAGTTTCTGTGATGCCTCATTTAATAGCAAGCACTCAAGTTTTTCTATGGTATACATTGGGTCTCACAATCCGTATTTCAATCTCAATTTAGATATTTTAAAAAAATGTATTTATTCATTTTTTGCCTTTGTCAGGTAAATAGTTTGTGCTTTACTTATGGAACTGGTAAATATTTTGTGAACATTCTTTTTCACAATGCAGATTGTAATCTATATTAATTGTTCACTTCCCAATATTTTCTGATGCTAATTAAATGGAAGATGCCTATTCAAAATAATAAAATTTAAAACTTATAATTTTTATCTTCAAAATTACTTACAAATGTTAACTGTAAAGTATAAATTGGTCTACAGTGAAGTGCTAGCTCTGTCAGAACTCACAGAAATATTGGGGCAAATAAATGTCATGATCTCCATTATTCAAAAAATTAGAGACTTTATGTGAGAGTAAATCTCCAGTAGAGGCATCGTCATCAGGAAAACTCAGGAGTGCCTGGCTTTCAGTCCTGTGTTCAGCTCATTAGACCATATTTCTCCTTTCTCCAATGTTAGATTACTTACTGGGGTGGCTAGACAGTCCACTACTTATCTCCAGCTTTTCCTATTTCTAGCCTCCTCATTAACAGTTCTGGTAATCTTCAACTACTCGTGCTTCTCTCACTGCTCTAAAATGTGGTATCTTGTGGTAACCTAAAGGAATGATGTCTGTTTTTTCCCCACCTTTTCATATCTCCTTTTACCCCCGTATAACTTCAAAAGTTGCAGTGTTTGCAAAAGTTGGTGTATCCCAAGATAGAATGAAAAGAAAAATCTCAGACTTGGACATCATTCATTTTATTACAATCAATAGCACAATAAGTCAATACATAAATAAAGGTGGGAGAACGTAGAAAAAAACAAAATTTTGAAAGCTTGACTTTTTTGAAATATCAGCTTTTTTTGAAAAATATTTCACACACAGCTTCAAGTAAATATATCATATAGAATCATAGAACTGGAAAGGACCTCGAGAGGTTATCTAGTCCAGTCCCCTGCACTCAAGGCATGACTAAGTATTATCTAGAGTCTAGATTCAGACCATCCCTGACAGGTGTTTGTCAAACCTGCTCTTAAAAATCCCCAATGATGGAGATTCCACCACCTCCCTAGGCAATTTATTCCAGTGATTAACCACTCTGACAGTTAGGAAGTTTTTCCTAATGTCCAACCTAAACCACCCTTGCTGCAATTTAAGCCCATTGCTTCTTGTCCTATTCTCAGAGGTTAAGAAGAACATGTTTTCTCCCTACTCCTTGTAACAACCTTTTATGTACTTGAAAACTGTTATCATGTCTCCTCTCAGTCTTCTCTTCTCCAGTTTAAACAAACCCAATTTTTTCAATCTTCCTCATGTTTTCTAGACCTTTAATAATTTTTGTTGCTCTTCTCTGGACTTCCTCTAATTCGTCGACATCTTTCCTGAAATGTGGTGCCCAGAACTGGACATAATACTGTAGCTGAGGCCTAATCAGCGTGGAGTAGAGCAGAAGAATTACTTCTCATGTCTTGCTTACAATACTCCTGCTAATACATCCCAGAATGAGGTTTGCCACAGCGTTACACTATTGACTCATATTTAGTTTGCGACCCTCAGATGCCTTTCTGCAGTACTCCTTCCTAGGCAATCATTTTCCATTTTGTATGTGTGCAACTGATTGTTCCTTCCTAAGTGGAGTACTTTGCATTTGTCCTTATTGAATTTCATCCCATATACTTCAGCCCATTTCTCCAGTTTGTCCAGATCATTTTGAATTTTGATCCTATCTTCCAAAGCACTTGCAACCCCTCACAGCTTGGTATCATCTGTAAACTTTATAAGTGTACTCTCTATGCCATTATCTAAATCACTGATGAAGATATTGAACAGAACCGGACCCAGAACCGATTCCTGAGGGACCCCACTCATTATGCCCTTCCAGCATGACTGTGAACCACTGATAACTACTCTCCGGGAACAATTTTTAAAACAGTTATGCACCCACCTTATAGTAGCTCCACCTAGGTTGTATTTCCCTAGTTTGTTTATGAGAAGGTCATGTGAGACAGTATCAAAAGCCTTACTAAAGTCAAGATATACCACATCGACCACTTCCCCCTTATCCACAAGGCTTGTTACCCTGTCAAAGAAAGCTATCAGATTGGTTTGACATGATTTGTTCTTGACAAATCCATGCTGACTGTGATTTATCACCTTATTATCTTCTAGATGTTTGCAAATTGGTTGGTTAATTATTTGCTCCATTATCTTTCTGGGTATAGAAGTTATGCTGACTGGTCTGTAATTCCCCAGGTTGTCCTTATTTCCCTTTTTATTTAACATACCATTGGCCTGTTTTGAACTCCTTTGACAGAAGCACCTTTGACATTTTTCATGATCTTTTCCCATTCATAGTAATATCATGCAGAAGAGTCAGCAGAGTATGTGCTCTAGGCCACAGTGAGGAATTATAAACTACTAGATCAGAGGTTCTCAAACTGTGGTCCTTGGTCCGTGGATAGTTCCCTCTAAGGTGTGCGCCTGAGCAGCTGCACATGAGAGAGGCCGTGCAGGCCTGGTTCCACTAATTGGCTGGATCCTGGAGAAGACACATATGTAAGGTGAGGTAGTAGCCTTGGGGGAAAATAGGGGGTTGGTGGGAGGGGGAAGTGGGATGAGAAGAGGGGGTGGGGGGAATTGGGGATGTGCAGGGCTGCAGCAGCCAGAGAAAGAGGTGACTTTCCCCAGTTCCAGGGCTGCAGCTGCCAGGCAGATGGCCCTGGTTCTCATCCTCAGCTCTGTGGCTGCTGTGGTGGGGGAGAGGGAATCATAGAATATCAGGGTTGGAAGGGACCTCAGGAGGTCATCTAGTCCAACTCCCTGCTCAAAGCAGGGAGAGAGACCACTCTCCTTCCCAGCCCCAGCTCAGGGGCTGCCGCAGCGGGGGAGAGAGGGAGAGACTCCCCTCCTTCCCAGCCCAGCTCGATGGCTGCCGCGGTGGGGAGAGAGGGCAAATCCATTGCATTGGAAAGGTAAGACTACTGATATTAAAATATGAGTTGTGTGCTTTTATTTGTAGAACAAAAAAAATATTTTTTTTATATAGTGCTTTTATCCAAAGCGCTTTATAATAGTTAGCTAACAGTACAAACACCATTTGGAAAGATCATTAAGTGGTCCGCCGAGACCCTCAGCAATTTTCAAGTGGTCTGCGGGAAAAAAAAGTTTGAGAACCACTATACTAGATCATACAACCTGGTCTACACTTAAAATTCAGGGCAACATAGTCACATTGCTCAGGGATGTGAAAAGTCCACACCCCTGACCAGCGTAACTATGCCAACCTAACCTCCAGTGTATATGCAGCTAGATCAACAGAAAAATGTTTCATTGATCTAGTTATTGTTTAGGAAGGTGGTGTTCCTGCAGCAATGGGGGAAAAAGCTTCCATCAGTGTAGACTACATCAGCATAATAAGCAGCATAATAAGCAGCCAGAGGGAGCAAGTAAGCAGACCATGTTGTTAAGAAAACTATGACAATATAGGGTGAAGTAGCCTGCCAATCCTTCCCCTCTTGCAGCCAACCTGCTCCAGGAAAGGAAGATGGCCATGTAATTCATGCATGGCGCTAGTGAGATTGAACTGCCACAGTAAATTGGGGGGTTCCCATGACCCTGGTGCATCACAGAAGGTGAAGTCTGGCCAGGGAGTCCAGCTCAGAAAGGAATATGGGATCATGAGACACACAAACTACAGCTCCCATGAGGCTTTGCAGCAACTCATGTGGACACAGACTAATACATTTCCAAAACAATTTTTGAAACTTTCATTCCATAAAAAATGCTGATATTTCAGCTTTTTGCCCCAATTCAAAACAAAACAAAAGGTGAAATAGCAGACTTTCCTGTGAGATGAAATTTCCACTTTTGATCATCTCTACTGCCTACCTATATCTTTCCGCTGTTCCCCCTCCAAAAAAAGGCAGCACACATTTTTGGATGTGTGGGTGGTAAGGCATCATTCTTGGATTCAGTTTGGTATGAATTTTGGGCAAACACTTGGGCTAGTTGTTATTTTATCACCCCTAATTTTTATACACACATTTATACAGTTTGTTAACAAGAATAAAAGGCCTAGTGCCAGCAGCTGGAATTAACTGCACTTGCAGAAAATTAAATGGGGAACGGAGCAAAATTCTGTGATACTATAGACAGCAGTTCTATAATATATATTCCATCATTCACATTTAGGTTTCATTTGATCAGAGGCAGAAATCATGATAGAAAAGTCAAAAGCAACTTGTCAAAGAAACTCAGAAGATGGATTTTCTTTTTTTTTAAGAATAAATTCACTAAAGCTTCCTTTTGATAAGCTTTAATCAGTCTGCTAAACTCTAAACTAGCTCTGCTGTGCCAGAGCCAATATCACCCAGACACCATGTTCCAGCTTAGTTGCACATATGTAGTCATTGCCAGTCTTCTGGAAAAACGTACAGAGGAAATTAAGCTTTCACCTGTTATGTGACATGAATGCACACTGAGATGTGGAAATTGCTCCTGAGGAATTAATAGAAGGAACAGGAGGAGTCACAGCAAGAAAGCATACTTGCTTGGAAAGTATTCTCCTGGATAGCCATTTTCATTTCCTCACCATCCTTGACATGGACAAGCATTAGTAATACTGGATCAACCTCTGAGATCCAGCAATCCCTGTTAAATATAGCAATCTGAGTCTTTTGAATTATAAAACACCAGCATAGTTGTTTGCACAATCATTATTGACTAACAAATGACCACTTAGGACTATATACTTTAAAGCAAAAAAAGTCCAGGAAAGGAATATAATTATTAAGGTTTAAAAATGAAACACTGCATATGTAAGTTGATGCTGTTTGTTTCAGTCAGTCATTTTCAGGAGAAAAAAACAATAATCCTTACAGTTGCAACAAGATTATCTGCCTATTCTTTGCCCATTATTCTTGTCTGAAAAGATAGTTTTGTAACTTTATAAAAAAGAGCACTGGAACCTGCTCCTGTATAATCTCAGTGGAGCTGAAATGAATCCTATTTACATCATGACAAAGATGTAGACTCATTATCAGAAAATTAACGCAAAAGTAAATGGGCACTTTGCCCAATGTCTGCAAAAGTTAATGGACAATTTTCCAATCTGATATCACAGTAGCCATATAAATATAAAAACACTAATGTTATAGATGGAAAGAAGGAGCAGGAGGACCCAGAGGCGGATTGAATAAACGGACTTCTTTATTGCAATACTTGTTCCCCTCACCCCAATTGTCGAGTAAGCCCCGAATTAATCACATCACACTCTTTTATCTAAGTTAATATGTAAATACCCACATTTAGTACAATGCCCCCCCAAACCCTTATTTACTAATATGAATGCCCATATAATGAATATGAATAGCTATATACTGAATATAATTATACCCTCCCCGTTTACTGTTTACAGCATTAAGCATATTATACAGACATTTTTACCTTGAAGATACATTTCTTGGCGGTAATTGTAGCCACAAGTTCCCTTAATCAGCAGGTCACAGGGGAGGGAGGAAGAGGCCATGACCCCGAGCTCGTTTATGAAGCTGGGAGAGGAAGGGAGGGAGAGATAACATTTCTTCACAAAAAGGGTATCCTTCAGACAACCATATTCCTTATGCAGCTGCAACACTTATCTATCCTTAACAAGCAGAAGGGAAGGGGAAAGGATGGCAACTTTATCTATCAAGTGAAG
The DNA here is from genome assembly GCF_965140285.1 of Lepidochelys kempii. NCBI lineage: Eukaryota > Metazoa > Chordata > Testudines > Cheloniidae > Lepidochelys > Lepidochelys kempii. The sequence goes on from NC_136383.1 coordinate 93,486,085, forward strand.
AAATAGTGGTTGCCTGTGCCTTACTCCCTAGTACTATGATAGTGGTTACCCAGGTCTTTATTTAACCCTTACATACCCCAACAAATAACTTTACACAAATGTATACCCCTCCACATTGACTTATTTGAACAATCATTCTGTAGTCTGTATAGTTTCTCAATACAGTTGTGAATTTCTGAAGACCAAGAGTAGTGTAGAGTTAGTATTGTAGAGTTAGAGGTGTAGTGATGCCACACTTCCTGTACACTCTAGATGCAGTCTTTGGTTTCCTGTGGCACACTTCCTATTGAGGGAGGAACAAAGAAGCCCAGACCAGGGCTGTTGCAGGCTGCAGCTACACAGAGCAATAGAAAGTTGTTACCTCATTTCTGCACATAGTTTCTGTTAATAACAAATGGTTTATCTTGAACCGGTCTGCTTGTCAGGAAGGGTATGTCTACACAGTGAGCTGGGGGTGGGAATCCCACCTTGAGGAGACATACTCATGTTAGTTGTGATTGCGCTATCATGTTAAAACAGAGTGTAGCTGCAGTGGCATGAATGGTGGGAGGGGCCAGAAGCCCTGAATACATACCTACTATTTCTGATGGGCACATACTCAGGGCAACTAGATGCTCCCTCTGCTTACGCCACCACAGTGACACTCTATTTTTAATGTTTTAGCTTGATAAAAGTTAGCACAAGCATGTCTCCTCTAGCTTGGAATCACACAACAGCTTGACAATATTCCAAGATACTATATGACATCAGGAGTGGAAGGCCTAGTGTGTTGGAAGACCCAGTGAGAGAGAACATTGAAATGGCTGCTACAGCGCCCATGCAACTGCCAGTATCGTTCCCACCAGCTCTGAGAAACAGGGGGGAAAGCTGAACATACCTGGTTCAAACAGCAATTTGAATGGTACGTGAAAGCCACAGGACAGCTAAACTGGAGGAGGAACAAAAGATTGCTCTGCTCTTGACAGTGGCAGGCACAGAAGCCTGAGATGTGTACAATGAATTCCATACAGATGATAGAGGGAGAGAGAGGAAAGCTTTACAGAAATAATGACAATGTTTGAAGATCTTTGTGCCCCTACGAAAAAAAATGTTACTTATATTCAGGAGGAGAACACAGACCAAAGGGGACACAACTGTTATATTGTTAATATTGTTATTGAATAAAACATGTGAGATTGTCAAAATAACAGGCTCAAATGGAATTATTTAATGACAGATTAAAACAGCACTATACCGGAATAGAAAGAAAATATACCATGTTTACCATACCTGTAGCTGGTGAAGAGAAGGTAGTTTGGACCTTTTGTCTGTACCTTGTGGAATGCTGACCATATTTGTTCCCAAGCTAACCCCCAAACACGCTTTCCTTTTATAGGGTGTGAGACAAAGACATTCCTTTTTGCAGGTAAAACAATACTTTCCCACAATTAACTTCACTATGTGGTCTGTTGTCGATACGCCATCTTACCTAATTACTAGTGACATTTCTTTTATGGTTCTCAGTTTACCTGATTGATAAACGTAAGGGATTTCTAAACTGCTCATTATTACTGACAGCTGTGGCAACCAGCAGTTCTTAATGAGTTGAAAAACATGTTTCAGTGGGTCATTATTTTAATCATTATAGGAAACCTCTGCAATAACAAGTACCTCTTCTCAATCACAGGACATAATTGGATCATAAGCACCCCTTACCAATTACTCAGTCTTCTTTATTATAACATACGTTGTAGACACCTTTCGCTAGTTTTGATGGTTCTTTTTCCCTAGAGCTCTAGACTCGCACAGACTCAGAGGCATTGAGGATGATTAGGTACAGCCCAATACTTAATTATACACATTCTTGAACACTGGTCGCCCACTAGGTTCAGGTTAAGAACCAACTTTCTGAGGCCTTGGAATTCAAGCATACTTTTTGGTAATACTTTGGGAGAATAGTTACTATGAAAAAAATCATGAGAGTTTATCATAAAAGGTTAATATTTACTAACACAATAAAGGTGTTTATTCCAAACTTAAAACTAAAAAGTCAGTCCTCTGAACACAGAATATTAAAAGACTCTTTCATTGAAGATCAGATTGTCCTGGTGCGTAATAATAAAAAAGCCTCTGAACAGTTACTTAGGGAGATGGAGATGACACTAGAAAGGGCAATATTTATATAACAAGCAAACGGAAATACACATAAAAAAATCTAGAAAGGCAGAGAACACACAACTGTGAATACCATACCTAAACCAGTAAGGAAAAAGTTCACAGAAATTAAATTGGCCAAGGACAGAAACAAGGCAAGCAGGAAACAATGCTAGTGATCTGGCAACCTATGTGAGTTTAGGAAATGTCCAGCACTCAGGAAAATATAGAAACTGTAATAAGCCCAACATTATACTAAAATATATAGAGAGAGCAGGAAAATGCATGTATTACATGCAGTAATGAATTCTTCAAAGGAAGAAGTGCTATTCACGAGCACAATAATGGAGAATGCTGAAAATTCAAAAGATTGGCTAATTAAAATGTGTACAAATGGCACTTATATGACATACAGGATAGACATTGGGGCACAACTAAATATAATTATAGAAATTGAAATAGAGAGATGTAAGGAGCACATAAAAGTGGAAGAGTCAAAAGTGTTTGTGAAAGGCTATAATGGAGGAAAAATTCCTGTTTTGGCAGAGGGCACACTGACACTAAAATACAAAGGGAAAATGATAAAAAGAGAGTTTGTGGTGGTACATAGAGGCAAGCAACCAGTCTTCGACCTATTTATGTTTGAGGTGCTTGGTGTCGCTAAGAGGTTGTATACTTTAAAGAGACAGAAAGACAACATAGAACCAGATATGAAAATATTACTAGCATTGTATGAAGATGTATTCACAGGAAAGGCCCATGGTATAGGCTACATTAAAAGTTCTGTAAACCTTAAAACAGAGACTAGAAAAAGTGCTGAAAAGCATGACAGCAAATTGTATAATCAGAGACTAGAAGCACCAACAGATTGGGTTCACTCATTAATTGTAGAGAACCCAACAGATTGGGTTCATTCATTAATTGTAGAGAAAAAAGGGGTGGGGGTATAGCTGTGTATGAACCCTCAGGGGCTGAACAAAAACATTAAAAGAAATCACTTCCACTTGCCCACAAGAAGTGGACTGTTGTCTGAGATGGCAGAAGCCAAATTATTCCGTGAATTAGATGTATTGGCTGGATTTTGGCAGATCCCCTTCGACACAAAACTCTAAGATCTGCACTTTCATCACAACATTTGGCAACTACTGCTTCCTAAGATTGCCTTTCAGAATAGCTCCAGACATATTTCACCGTACAATGAGCCAAATGCTAAAGAATGTAGCAGTTGTGAAAGTGTACATGGATGACATAATAATGATGGGTAGCATTGTCACTGAATATCAGGAATGACTGAGGATAATACTGGAAATTGTGAGAGCTAATAACCGTAAACTGAACAAAGTCAAATGTCAGTTTCAAATATGGAAATAAAAAACTTGGGAGAGAGAGACTAACCTCCAAGAAAATCTTGACCAATGAATCATATTCAAGCAATGCAGAACATGCTAAGACCTGAAGATAAAAATGGAATTCAAAGGCTGATAGGCATGGTGAATTATGTAAGTAAATTCATACTTATGTACACAGCTTGCACAACTCATCTGTGACAGCGCCTCCATAAGACCACCAAAAGACATGGATGCCAGAGCATGGAAGAGTGTTCAATGTTTTAAAGCACATTCTGACATCAAATCCAGTGCTGCAATTTTCTGACCCATTGAAAGACATCAAACTCTCCACAGATGCTCAAAATAAGGACTGGGAGCAGTACTATGACCGTGTCATTAATTGATTGGTTGCCAGTCTCATATGCATCTAGGTTTATAACAGTCACAAAGAAGATGCATACACAAATTGAAAAAGAGACACTAAGTCTGATGTATTGTTGTACAAAATTTAATGACTTTATCCATTGCCATAGCTTCAAAGCAGAAACTGACCACAAACCACTGATTGCAATATACAAAAAGGGACTTGGAGAAGTTCCACCAAGGATATAATGACTGCTTTTGAAAATTCAGAAGTATGGTGTGACCCTGCAGTTCCAACCTGGATGCCACTTAGTAATGTCAGACACACACTCAAGAATATATACTCCATCTGACAATACACAGTCCAATAATCTGGAAGAAGCAGTAAACCTACATGTGAACATCATAAAATGTCAGATGCTGTATCTCCAGCCATATGGACAGAAACAGCTAAAGATGAAATTCTGCAAGCAGCAATATTAGTGAGAATTAAGGCAGAAAAAAGAAATCAACACTTCAAATGTGCCTATTTCCACCATAAAAATGAGCTTTCAGTGATTTCAGGAGTGCTCTTGACGAAGACACAGTTCTGGTTCCCACAATCATGAAAAGAAAAATATTAGAACAAATATATGAAGTTCTCTGGGAATAACCATATCAAAAAGGAGAGCTAGAAAAACTGTATTCAGGCCACAGATAAACTGTGACATGACATCAAAGAAAGGGTGAGCAGGGGTGCAACATGTCAGAAGCCCAGAGATTCCCAGCAGAAAGAACCAATGATATCAAAGAAACAGCTTGCAATTCCATCGGACAAAGTTGGAATTGACTTGGAATTTTCTTACAGCAGCTAATGGTATATTTAGTGTCATCCTTCCAGAAAAGGGTGTCATGTCAATACAGTCTCACCATCACCCCATCAAGCTGTGGGCAACAATTACTTCTCTCATGTCCTGTCTCCAGCTCACCATGCCTCAGCCTGTTAACCCATTCACATGGAATCACAGACCTACGCCTGGTAGTTTACTTTGATGACACCACAACATCATCCTTTAAAATGCCTCTGATCTGTAGATCTCATTTCCAACACAGCTAAATACTTGAAGGTCTAAATCTGTCCTGGCATAACTTGACTGACACCAGTGGTGATACACAAGGGGTAACTTGACTGACAGCAGTGGGGTTACATGAATTTAGTCTGTTAGTGCAATTTCAGTGAGCTTACGTTGCCAGAATCCTATGTTCTGTTTGTTTGTTTCTTTTAATTCCTGTCCTTGTGTTTCATTAGTGCAAATTGTTTACATTTAATAATAATAAAAAAGATGGAGATGAAGGATGGAAATGAATTATATACTCCCTTCCATCTGACTTGTACTAATGACGATAAAGATAGCACCTCCCAGCCACACACTCCCAGCTACCTTCGGGACACCACTGACTTCCTGAGGAAACTACAATCCACCGGTGATCTTCCTGATAACACCATCCTGGCCACCATGGATGTAGAAGCCCTCTACACCAACATTCCACACAAAGATGGACTACAAGCCATCAAGAACGCTATCCCCGATAATGTCACGGCTAACCTGGTGGCTGAACTTTGTGACTTTGTCCTTACCCATAACTATTTTACATTTGGGGACAATGTATGCCTTCAGATCAGCGGCACTGCTATGGGTACCCGCATGGCCCCACAGTATGCCAACATTTTTATGGCTGACTTAGAACAACGCTTCCTCAGCTCTCGTCCCCTAACGCCTCTACTCTACTTGCGCTATATTGATGACATCTTCATCATCTGGACCCATGGAAAAGAAGCCCTTGAGGAATTCCACCATGATTTCAACAATTTCCATCCCACCATCAACCTCAGCCTGGTCCAGTCCTCACAAGAGATCCACTTCCTGGACACTACAGTGCTAATAAACGATGGTCACGTAAACACCACCCTATACCAGAAACTTACTGACCGCTATTCCTACCTACATGCCTCCAGCTTTCACCCTGACCACACTACACGATCCATCGTCTACAGTCAAGCTCTGCGATACAACCGCATTTGCCCCAACCCCTCAGACACAGACAAACACCTACAAGATCTCTATCAAGCATTCTTACAACTACAATACCCACCTGCGGAAGCGAAGAAACAGATTGATAGAGCCAGAAGAATTCCCAGAAGTCACCTACTAAAGGACAGGCCTAACAAAGAAAATAACAGAACGCCACTAGCCATCACCTTCAGCCCCCAACTAAAACCCCTCCAACGCATTATCAAGGATCTACAACCTATCCTGAAGGACGACCCAACACTCTCACAAATCTTGGGAGACAGGCCAGTCCTTGCCTACAGACAGCCCCCCAACCTGAAGCAAATACTCACCAGCAACCACATACCACACAACAGAACCACTGACCCAGGAATCTATCCTTGCAACAAAGCCCGTTGCCAACTGTGCCCACATATCTATTCAGGGGACACCATCACAGGGCCTAATAACATCAGCCACACTATTAGAGGCTCATTCACCTGCACATCTACCAATGTGATATGTGCCAGCAATGCCCTCTGCCATGTACATTGGGCAAACCGGACAGTCTGTACGTAAAAGAATAAATGGGCACAAATCAGATGTCAAGAATTCTAACAATCATAAACCAGTCGGAGAACACTTCAATCCCTCTGGTCACTCAATTTCTGATCTCAAAGTGACTATCCTTCAACAAAAAAACTTCGAAAACAGACTCCAACGAGAGACTGCTGAACTGGAATTCATTTGCAAATTGGATACAATTAACTTAGGCTTGAATAGAGACTGGGAATGGTTGATTCATTATAAAAAGTAACCTATTTCCCCTTGTTTATTCCTTCCCCCCACACACTGTTCCTCAGACGTTCTTGTTAAACCCTGGATTTGTGCTGGAAATGGCCCACCTTGATTATCATGCACTCTCCTTACTCTTGTAAGGAGAGTGATCACTTTAGATAAGCTATTACCAACAGGAGAGTGGGTTTTGGGGTGCGAGGGGGAGAAAACCTGGATTTGTGCTGGAAATGGCCCACCTTGATTATCATACACATTGTAAGGAGAGTGATCACTTTAGATAAGCTATTACCAGCAGGAGAGTGGGGTGGAGGGAGAGAAAACCTTTTGTAGTGATAAACACCCATTTTTTTCATGGTCTGTGTGTATAAAAAGATCTTCTGTACTTTCCACAGTATGCATCCGATGAAGTGAGCTGTAGCTCACGAAAGCTTATGCTCAAATAAATTGGTTAGTCTCTAAGGTGCCACAAGTACTCCTACACTTTTAATTGTTTCTATTAGAACATTGCACTATTTTGAAGATTGACAATACGTTTTGAAAAGTAGAAGTACTTTCCCTTTTGTATTACATTGCTTTCTGTTCCCCACAACTGGCTTAAATGGGCACCTCTGTGATGGTTGCCATGGAGACCAATTTAGGAGAGATTGTGTTAGGGGAAGAAGTTCCAGCACTGCAGTATGTTTGAAAATAGATAAAGAAATTAAAGTGATGACTACAAATATTAAAGGTTTTACAGGGATGAGTAGTTCAGGGTCCATGAGGCTGGAAGGAGTGGTCCACCAGGAAGAGGGTTGGGCAGCTCTGTTGCCATCATTGTTGAGTTTATTCCCTCTCTCTCTCTCTCACACACACACACACACACATCTCCTCTCCTCTCCCCCAGTAGTTTTTTTATGAATCAGGAATAACAGTCCAGCTATAGGTGACTAGTTGATTCCAGTGGTGTCCCCTATGCTCCTTACTACTACCTCTCCCTTATTTGTCTCACAGCAAATAGGTTCAGCACAGCTTCTTAGTCCTTACCCTACCACTCACCCAACAAAACACTGTAGAACTCTACTTCTACCCCAGTCAGCTCCTCCTCTCTATCTCTTGCTCAAGTAGAGGAGATTGTGTGTGTGCTTGCTGCTTCAGGTGCTCTCTTTTGAATCAGAATGAGTGGCTCAGCAGTCAGTGAAGAATTTACTGGAGATTGTCTCAATGTGTTGCACCTTGTTTATGTATACAAAAAACATGTTTTACTTGTGTGTGCTTAAATAGGTCCATTGGAATTCTGAAAAGAGCTTGTCCACACCTTTCCCTGAAGCTTTTTCCAGTATATGCCTATCTTTCAGTGTGAACATACTCTGTACACATCCAGACATTCATTTGGAAAAGTCTGTGCCTATTCATCCCCTAGTTGTGGCCCAGGATATGTAATACATTTAGTTTTGTGCCTACATAAATTCTTGAAAATGTGATCTTCTAGTTTCTAGGCTATTCAGTCTTTGCTTTCTCAGCTGAGAATGTAAACACGGGTGCCAAGTGCATTAATGGTTTTTGTGATGTGGCCATCTGACCACTAAGAACTGCTGGTGGTGGTGGTGGGTGGAATCACAAACATATTTCACATTGGGGAACCAAAAGCTTTCAATTGCTACTGACCTGAGATTAATGTAAGCAGCTGACCGAGGGGTGAACAGCTCCTTATTCTATTACTAGTCTCCTGAATCAACCTATGTTTCCTTAGTCCCAGCCCTTTAGAAGGTTCATGTTTTATCTAAAACTTGTTTGACAATTTGCTGCTTTAACATTTGTATTGAAGAGGTGTATCTGTAGTGCTCATGTGTTTCATTTTTGATTATTGTATTTGTTCTGCAGCTTAGTTTTCTGCAGATTTTATTCCTACTGGTAAGTGACCGACAGAGGTTTGGCTTAATAGTTACTGCCTGCCTGCGCGCGGTTACAAAGAATTAGACATGATTGGAATTGTTAGTAGAAATTAATTTTAAAAAAACTCAATGACAGAAAAGAAGCTTATTTTTCCACTGACACTCTTCTGTTGACTCTGGACTTAGTCCAAATTGTTTTGGTAGCTCTTTGTTTTTCATTGTCAAAGTCCTTATAAAACCCTATATTTCCCCTACTAAAGGTAATGGTGCCACACATTTATGACCTATTTTAAAAATTTTAGCACAAACATAAACAGTTTGGAATGCATTTTATAGTACATGGTACTGCTCAACTAGTAAAAGCCTGCAGAATTCAGCCTACAGGGAAAATGTACCCAAAACCATTCTGAGGACATGGAATGACGCTGAAGCCAAATTTAAAAAAACAACAACAAAAAAAACCCTCTTTGCAGGTTATTTTGTTTGTTAGATTTTCCTTAAATCAACAAGGTTTTCTATCCAAGTAAGAGTTTACAAGGTTGTAGAACTGCCTCACAATATTACCCAAGATGACTGACATTCAAACATTTGCTATCTTACGGGTTGTGTTCATATAAATAAATGTTTACTGTCACTGAAACTTTAAAAACAATTGTGGATTAATAGCAAGAGATTTCAGATTGTTCAAGTGCTATTGGTAAATGAACCTCAGATATCTATAATTTTAACCTGACATAAATAAGCAGGGAATTTTCAAAACAAATACATGTACGTGAACTAATATGTCAAAGACAATTGCTTTTACATAGGTGGAGCCATTTTGAAATGAAAGTAAATGGACACTCTGGTACAGAGCAAGTTATTTCAGTAGTCGTTGCTTATGGAGTGAGAGAAAGAGGATCAGGCTAAAGATGAGAATAAGGCAAGAGGAAGAGTAACTTGTCAATGAGGTGAAAACATGTGTAGGTTAAAAAAATGAGAACAATCTCTTTCTTTTTCAGTCTCTGGTAGAAGTGAATAAGAGAAGTGTATTGATCCCTGTAATCCCCAACTGTTACAGTCACACATATCCTCACTGTGCAACACACAAGTCAAACTATTCCCAGAATCAGCTTGCTTTACACATACTATCAAGTTCTGCTTTAAAAGTGGGGAAGACACACAAAGGACAGAGAAGACCAAATTACCAAATTAAATGAATAGGAGCCACATTTTCAAAAGAGGTTTCTAAAACATCATCTGCAGTTGTATGTTTGTTTGCAGAAATTAGGAAGTTAGATGTCTGTCCACGCAAACTGGAAGTGCAAAAGTGGGTTTTGAGTACTCATACAAACAGGAGAGATTTCAGTGTGTGGACTGAGACTTATTTGCAAATGTGATCTACAGAGTCAGGTAGATAAAAGTATTTGGCTTGTGATCTTCATCACTGCTCTGGCTCCTTTACACTAGATAAAAGGTCCAGGACAGCGTGAGGGGATGTAAAAGCCCTGTATTTGCCCCTGGGAGAATGCCACCAGCACAGGCACTGAGGAAGACAGCCTTACAAGGACCCTTTTACAAGCCCTGGCCTAGGATGTGTGCAAGGCTGAGAGTTTGAGGGGGTGTGGCATGGGCAGGGATGCAAAACACAATGATGTAGGACAGCTCAGGGAGGGTGCCATCATTTAAACAGAACCCCCCACCCCCGAGGTTGTCTCCATTATGCTAGGAGCCCCTTCAGTTCTGAGAGCACCCCCTGATCTAAAGGGCAGAAAAAGTGAATTAAAGCCACTTTAGCCCCTGTGCCCAGGGGCTGCAATTTATGTGCTGAATATCTCTCTGAGTGTGTGTGAGGCAGCATTTTTCTAATTCCCTATGAACAACATTCAAAACATGAGAATAGTAGATAGGGACAGCAATAGCCAGACATACAGCCAAGTCTTATCTTCTGCCATTTCGTCTCTTTAATTTAAATCAAGAAATACTGCTGTACTCCAGGAGATTGCTAATGTCAGGATTTACGCTTTTCAGGGAAACAGTAAAGAGATTTATATTTACAAGAATATAAGGGTTGAGTAATTTAATATTCTGTATTATAGTAGGGTTGGATTTTGAAAGGGCAGGGAGTGAGAGAAATGAAAGTAAGGACTGTTGTGCTTTTCTGCTGTTTTGAATACTAAAATCATATCCTCCAAAACATATTTACAGAAGAATTACAATGACCACCATTATATGTCACTATTTGCCATGGATCAGTGCTATAATCATATTATTTCCTATGTTAAATCTGGGGAGATTATGGGTAAATGATGGGTTTTACTGGCAATCATTGAACCTGGCAACATGCAAAATTGTTATAAAAGCTGTTTATATCCCCAGTAAGGCTTGCCAATGACTATAAGGTACAAGGGTTAATTATCTCTGGATGTGTGCTTTACATATTGTCATTTAGTTGGAGTATTCATGGTTCCTTTGAATTTTCTCTTGCTTTATAATAAAAGCATTTATTTCGGTAATATAAGTGGGTGCTGTGTGGTACAGCAATACGCAAAAGATTCCATCTCTTATTTTTGAACAAAAAATACTGTTGTGACGCTGGTAAACCAGGCACCAGCTCTTAGCAAGTCTGTAGGTGTCAGCTGAGCACTGACAAATTCATTTCTGGAAACCAGATCAGCTCACCTATGTGTTAATATTGTTCAAGATAGGTGATAGACTTGTAAGAATGTGTTTAGTGTTGAGACACTATAAAATGCTTGTAGATTGCTGCATGCATTAATCTGGATTCTGTGCTAAAAAGGTAAAACATATGTTTGTTTTATAATTGTAAAAATTCTTGCTCTGAACTTTGTGAATTCAGAGGAGGACTATCAAAATTAAGTAGTCTGTTATAGCACAAAAGCTTTGTCAATTGCCCCATCCACCCATGGAAAAGTACATCCAGGAGGCCTCGTTTAATTGGTTTGAATGCTGGAAGAGGTACTTAAAGACAGCTGACGTGATTTTTCATTTCTTTGCTGTTTTGATCTTAGATGGGCTGGAGCTAAGAAAAGAAAAGCAGAGATTTTCAGAGTCATTCTGGGTTAGCCAGGAAAAGACATTGGGTGCTGACAGATTACTGCATCTCTGTCACCTTTTGGAACCATAGACTGAACTCATTTGTGCGTATATTTTGCTTGCTTTAAACTATAAATAACTCCCATTTCTTTGTCCTAGTTAATAGGAGTAATATAAAGCAGATACTAAGATGCGCTAACTCATTCTGGTGACAGGCTTGCATAAAATCAAGTAGCAGAGATTGGATGTAGAGGAGAATAGAGCCCCACCTTTGTAAAGTTATGTGTACAATCTTTACTGCACTAGGTAAATGATGATTAATAAATAAGGATTAATCATAGTTAGAGCAATAGTGAACTTTGATCTCAGCCCAAAAGAAATAACTGCCAGCCCACAAAAAGGTTCTAATCTTTACTCCTTAAATTCCAAACCAAATATGAGACCCTGAGATATGATTACAGTATTAAATATAGGAAAGTATGGAACCCTTCCAAGTTTCCAGGAATTGCTGAAGTAGTGTTGGCTCTGCATATCATTGCAATGAAAGACCTCAGTGAGATCATTAAGTACAAGGGAAACCATATTAGAGAGCTACATTTAGAAACCTAGTTCCTGTCAGTCTTAATAATGTCAGTTACTTAGCTCAGTCTGCACATCTAAGCATTGGTTTTTATCACACCATTTTATTTCCTAATGTTAATCTCAGAGGCCTTCCAAAACTAAAATTGAAGAAACTGACTTAACTCTAGCCTTCAAGAGTAGATGAATCTATGGAAAAAAATCAAGGTAATCTGCATAAATTGAGATACCAAAAGCATACTTGAGTATGAGAAAAACTTAGTTATGCTGACACTGATATTCTAAAACTAAATGAATACTTGCTTAGGAGACATGAATAATCAGAGACATGGAATGAATGTTATCAGTAATTTAAAGAAATCTATATTAACATATATAAATGGATTAAGCAAAGGAATGTGTAAATGTTTGGCAATATCAGCCTCAGCTAAATCAAGCTCATAGTAGTGAGGATGATAACATTAATTCATAGCCATGCTTATATATTCATTGGAAAATTCTATTTAAGGCACATAAATCTGATAGTGAAAAGTGTATATAATGCTTTTTGAAATATTCATTGGCATCACAGTGTAGTTAAGTGGTACAAATAGATATTCTTGGATTAGAGATGCTGCAAATATCCTGCAAAGATTGTTACAAATTTAAATATACGGTTTATATTCAGCAGAGTGTTGGGGAATCAATCAACATTTACTATTGGCATTAATGGAAATCATGTGACAAAATTCCTCCATAGTGCTGTGAAATGGTACCACAGGTGTCTGGCTATAATTATCAGATTTACTCTCTGGTTACTTTATGAGCCAGAGCTTTCCAGAAATAACACCACAACATTACAAATCTAAATTCACTGTCATTATCCATGTCATAATTTCTGGAAATACTACACTAGTTCCATATGTGATACTGCAGATATGCAAATCAGTGAGCTGGCAGGAATTTGTGAGGTAACTACAAGTCGATAAATTATTTTACTAGCAATAGATTACATCTAGATCATAATTTAATGAATGTGATGTTATGGGAAACAAATATATAATAATCAATTCTTCAGTCTAGGAGAGAAGGCTATAACATGATCCAAATCCTGGAAGATGAAGCTAGACAAATTCAGTATGAAAATAAGGAGTGAAGATTAACAGTGAGGACAGCTAACCTTTGGAACAATTTACCAAGGGTCATGGTGGATTCTCCATCACTGACTATTTTTAAATCAAGATTGGATGTTCTCTTCTAAAAGATATGCCCTAGGAATTATTTTGGGGAAGTCCTATGGCCTGTGTTATACAGGAGTTCAGACTACATGTTCACAATATTCTCTTCTGGCCTTGGAATCAATGAATCTTTCATTTCTAATTTTTCCTGATCAACTACAGCAGAAATCCTTTTTCCAGAATCTATATAAGAGCTACACAGTCTATGTTCCTTCCAATGCATAGCACACTCTAATTTGCCAATTTGCATTGTTTGAATGAATGGTAAAGAGAACAGGTTATAGAAAACCAGGTGCAGGTCTTTTTGTGCATAACAAAGATCACTTGTGAATCAAACCTTAAGGAAATTCTAAAATATGGCAAATGAGTTGTCAGAACAAAGAAGGGGAAAAAACCCATGAATAAATAAGTTAAATTGGACTGCTCATGTTACTAAACAATATATACTAGGCAAGAAGTGTTTGCAAGATGAGAACCTGAAATATGATTGCAATCACATGGAGGATGAAAAGTTGAGCATATAGAAGGCAGCGATACAGACCACTATTTCATGAAGACAGAAAAAGTAAAAGCTGCTTTCTTTCTGGATGTTCTTCCTATTTGTAAATTAAAGTAATCCTTTTCAATGGTGGCTTAGCACTGATAGCCTTTGCAGAAAAACAGGAATCCATTTTTAGTGGATGATTCAGGAAAGCAACCCAATTCAGGACAGCACTTAAGTATGTGCTTATGGCCCACTGAAGTCAAGGGATTTAAGCCTGTGTCCAATGTTGAGCATATGCTGACGTACTATCAGGAATGTGGACCTGAGTCTGTGTGTAAATAAGTGAGTTCCTAGGTTTATACTAGTAATTATTGCACTATTAACTACTATATTTCTGCAGAGTTAATAATGGTTGGCTCTATAGTTAGTGACCATTAACATTAATGCTCCAGTCTTATGAACTGATACAGACAAAGGGAGTGGGAATACCACCTTCCCTTATCATAGAATGAAAGAAGATTTTGTGGCCACACATTTAAATTGCTACACTACACAAATGGCCAAGCCATGAGTCAGTTATGGAACTCGTCCCAAACTAGTGCCATCAAAACATTTATAAAAAATCATGTCATAATACATTTTGATTGTCAGATTTTACAAAAATAACTTTTAACATGTTTTAGAGGAAACAGAATGAAAATTCTCCAAAAGATTCAAGGATGGTTCTCTTGGGTGTCTCTACCGAATGTGACTATTTTTACCCATAAAATGAATTTCTCCATTTGATTATTTTCTTCCATATTTTTATGTATCAGAGGGGAATTAAATGCCTCAATGGTGTATTAACTGCATTTTAGAAGGCTCATGATGTGCCACCGGTGAAAAACTAGTTTATATACTACTACTACGACGACGACTTTTTAAAAAACGTATCGTTGGCTAGATACAACAGTATAAAATAGTCTATTCCTTTCATGTTACTTTCTTAAGGACCCAATCCTGGAACAAACTTAAGAATAAATACATTTAGGTAAGTAGTCCCATTTGACATTATGGACTACTCACATGACTAAAGTTATTCATGTGCATGTCCCTGCTAATTGCAGCTGGAATAGCTCTGTTACTCTTTGTATACTAATTTCAATAAACTCATGTTCAAAAATGTTTTGGAGAGTTATAAAGAATGTTGTTGCTCCTATTTTTCATATCCACAGCTGCGTGAAAGAAGGGAATGTTTCAGTGGCTAGTGGTTTTTAAAATAAAAATGGCATCTATCTGAAATTTTCTGAGGGGTTTGGAAAGTTAAGATGTAGTCCTATCAGAGATGGATTAGTTAGAGGAGTACAGATGGCAGAAAGTCAAAAATCCTGTTAGTAAGAAATGTTGTGTTGGTATTGTTTAAATGTGTTTAATTAGCTGTTTTAACAGTATGTTAAGGTAAAGGTTATGTAAATCACTGGCTTTAATGAAATCCAATATGAAACATCTTATTGTTTTCCTTCATCTTGCTATCCAGGAGTTTCCCGGATGTCTTTAGCTTTCCTTATCAATTTATTACACTTTGTTAGTTCTAATGTTTTGTGGTGTTAAAGAAATGAGACCCTATAAAGCTCTTTAGTACTAAAAAGGCTTGATTGTTGTTGTTTTTTTTATATCCCAGTTAAGGGGGAAATGAGGCAGAACTCACATGTGACACCACACCTGAGCACAAGGTGGCATACTGGGGAAACCTTCATGCTGCAAGAGTCATATATTGTTTTATTATTTCTAATTGCTGCCTTCACTTCCCCTCTTAACCAGATGGGCTTTTAAATCAGTTTCCCTCTATTTATAGTGCATATATGGTAGTGATATCACTCACATAATTAACTTTGTCACCATGTAACTGTAAGAGGATTGTTACCCCAAGGGAGTAAGGTAATGCCTCAGAGAGAAAATACTCGAGAAATGGTAGGGGGAAAGATAGAAAAGGAAAGCCCCTTTTCTCAGGAGAGCAGACTCGGCTCCCTTCTGTGTCTGTTACCAGTGGATTTAGCTTACAGTAAGTGTGTCCCTCCCTTCCTGTGTGATGTAATAAAAATGAAGGAAAGATGAGGTAATATGGTGCAAACAAAGGTAAGTATATTAAGGGTAAAGGTACAGAGAACTGGAAAAATGGAGGGAAGAAACTCAAACTTAATCATACAGTGATTCAGTGACTGGCTTTAGAAGCTTGAAGCTCAGACCCACAAAACCTCCCTTGGTATTCAAAAAAAAACCCAATAAATAAAACCCCAATACAGAAACCTTTTCCTATGATTTAGGCACAGTGGACACAGCATACAGGGGCAAAGCCCAGGACCTTCTACTATCCGGCTGATGTGGAGACTTTGAGGAGGACTATTGGGGAGTCCCAATGACTGTTGGATTTCATTGCAGGCAGGGAGACCCTCCAGGATGATGGATACCAGGAAAGCAGGACCCTCCAGAGGTAAAATAGATTCAGTTCGCTGTGACGGGGATAGTGAGGACAGGCCTCTCCTTCCTCAACCTCGCTGTGGAATAGATGGCACTCTTCTCTCTAGCTCTGGAGCATTAGGAAGACCCGACTGGGCAGTTCTGCCGCTGTAATGGACAGACAGCACAGGTGCTGAGCAAGTTTTTATATAGCCTTTTTGGAGGGAAAAACTGGTTCAGTCCGGTTTGAGCCAGGGAAATCCAGGGTCTTTACAGTAAACAAGTCTGCTTACAGAGATGGAATCCAAGAGTCACAGATGAGATTATATATATATATATATATATCAGGAACAAAATAAATCCTAAAAATGATATAGGACCTTTACTAGATAGAGGTGGTCAAATTGTTACTAATGATGCAGAAAACACAGAAGCAATCAATAAATGTTTCTGTTTTTGTATATAGAAAAAAAGCAGGATGATGTGTTCCTGTCACACGAAGATGATTAACTACTTCCCAGTCCATTAGCAATTAAGAAAGATGTTAAGTAACATCTACTGGGAATACAAATGTTTAAATCAGCTGGCTGCTATAATTTTCACCAAACAGTTAGCTGAGGATATCTGTGACCTGCTGCTGCTAAGTTTTAATAAATCTTGGAATATTGAAGAAATTCTGGAAGAGTGTTAATGTTATGCCAAAACTCGAAACAGGCAAGTAGGGTGACCCAAGTAGCTATAGACCAGTTAGTCTGACATCTGGCCTGGACAAAATAATGCAAAAGCTGATATATGAGTAAATCAATAAAGAATTAAAGGCTGGAAATATAATTAATGTCAGCTCATATGTTTATATGGAAAATATGCCTTGTCCAATAAATCTGATTTCATTTTTTTCATAAGTTTAGTTGGTAGTGAGGTTCCACAGGCCAGTTCTACAGAATGGGGAATTGTATCCTGGAAAGTAGTGACTCTGAAAAGGATGTCTACTCTACATATTAAGCCCAGATTTTTGGCATCAGGGCTTGTGAACTGGTTATTTCTAAGCTCATGCTGGAGCAGCCACCGTGCACTGTAAACCTCTGTTTATAATTGCTGGTCCTAGGTCTCACAGCTGTGGTAATGCAGCCATACTGAACTACATAAATCTTCTAGCTTGGGTCTGCATCTTCATCTGCATTCACACTGCAAAATTGCAGGACCTGAGTCATGGTGGGACTTGGGCTATGACCTATCCTCCCCCTCCCGGCAGGGCCCTTGGATCCAGGTCCTGAGTGCTTGCTAACCAAAGTCAGATTGATTTTGTGTGGAGGGAAGCTGGGGCTTGGGCTCAAAGCTGAGACACAGCGCTGGCTCAGTGTGCAGAGGAGATATACCCATAATGGACAAACAACTGAACATGAGCTCCCAATGGTATATTGTGGCAGAAGAAGCCAATGTAATGCTTAGATCTATAAATGGGAGTAATGAATTAGAGCAGGAAACTGATTTTACCTCTGCATGTAGCATTAGAGAAACTAGTGCTAGAATACCGGAGTCTGCAATTAAAAAAAACATGATTTAAAAATTGGAGAGGGTGCAGAAACGCGCTTATCAAAATCAATATTGAGAGGTGAGTTGATCACAGTGTACAAGTGGCTTCATGGGGAGAAAACATAGGTGTCAAAGGGCTCAAATCTAGTAGCAAAAGACATAACAAGAATTAATGGCTGGATGTTAAAGCCAGACAAATCCAAACTAGAATAAGGCACAAAGGTTTGTAAGTGAACCAAACTAGCAAGGGAAGTGGTAGATTTTCCACCTCTTAAAGTCTTCAGATCATAACTGGATGCCCATCTGGAAGGTAGGCTTTAATGAAACATAATTTACTGGTCTCAATAGAGGAGTAAGTGGGTGAAATGTAATGGCCTGTGTTATAAATAGGTCAGACTAGATGATCAAATTATCTCCTCCTGGATTAAAAAATTATTTAATCTATTGATCACCTAGTCTAAACTGAATGACACAGCCATAGAATTTCACCTAGTAATTCTTGCATCCCATCCAATAATTTGTGGCTAATCCTGAGTATAGAGAATAGATTTATAAGGGTTTCCATTCCAGTCTCTTTCCAGCATTACTATTCTCGTTCTCTTGCACTGTTGTTAATCTGACCACAACTTCCATATATGTGGTATTTTTTAATCCAATTTATGCACTCACCAGTGAAAGTAGACACTAATATATGGAAATAAGTAGGCAGCCTTATCTATAGGAATCACTATATTTTCCATTTATAATATATTCACCAAATTTAGAGATCATTTAAATGATGGTGGAAATGCACAATGGAAAATATTGATTATTAGTGTGCTGCACAGATGCCCAAAGAAAAATGTGAGGCATTCTGCACCACATGTTCTATGCTTTAATTTGGAAGACTCTCTTTAATGCCCCTTAGCATATTTCATTTACAGTCGTGAACACATCATTGGCACTCAGTAGCCAGACATTAGATCACACTGCATATATTTTCTAACTGCTATCATAATGCTTGAATAATAGTTACGCCTACTCAGGGACATCTGCCTACTTACTGCACTATAAACCTCTTTTTTTTTCTTTTGTTTAAAGAATCACATAGGCACATTTCACTGACTTATTTAGAATTTCAACTCAAAATTGTACTTGTGCATTTGAATGCCTGGGACAATATAATAATGTATATAGCACAGATCATACAGAAATTATGGTGAAACCTGTTTTATTGTTCCTGGGGTTACCTGCATTCTTAGTCTACACACAAGAATAGACAACGCCACCCAATTTTGTCAATATCCAGGATTCTGCTGTGGGTCTGTGTTTCATATTCTCCATTAAAGCCAACGTTTTCTAACCTTGATTACTACCAATAAGTGCGACCTCTACTATCTTAGCCAACGCCAAGAATCAAACCAAAGCTCTCCAGAGCTAAAAGCAGATGTTGCTACAGCCTGAGCTAAAGAGCCAGCTGCTGAATATAGGGGCAGTAACAGACTCACATTCTCTGTGGAGCGGGCGCAGAGGGAGACACATAACACACTGACCAGTGGTAACAGGCACCTAAATAAGAGGTCTGATATTCAGAGGTGCTAAGCACCTACAAATCCCACTGACTTCAAAGGGAGAAACAGGTACTCAACACATTTGAAAACTAGGACACATGTATTTAGGTGTTTATGTATAGATTTAACAACCTAACTTGAGGCACTCACATTTGAAAATTTTGGCCAGACTAAGTAAGTAATATTCAAACTTAGTCTGAATTTCTCTCCCCAGCATTAAGGAATTTGCTGGCCTTTTAGTAAACCCCCATCTTTCCATGTGCTGTAATATATATATAGATATACACATTGCTTACTGTATTTTTCACTCCATGCAACTGATGAAGTGGGTTTTAGCCCATGAAAGCTTATGCCCAGATAAATTTGTTAGTCTCTAAGGTGCCACAAGTACTCCTCATTATTTTTAGTAAACATTAGTTATTCCTCTCACTTCTCTGTATACTCTCACCAGTTTGATCAAGGGTTGCATAACCTAACCTTTAGATCTTAATTGGTTCCCATATAAAGTAGAGTATTTCTGCTTTCTGTGCTCATCTTCACCTCCTTTTTTGTTATTATCCTATTGGCTTGTGTACATTTTTTTGTATGTATTTTAAGTAGGGCTGTTGATCAATCACAGTTAACTCACGCAATTAACTAAAAAAAATTAATTGTGATTAATCAGTTTTAATCGCACTGTTAAAAAATAGAATACCAATTGAAATTTATTACATATTTTGTGTGTTTTTCATAGAATAATAGAATATCAGTGTTAGAAAGGACCTCAGGAGGTCATCTAGTCCAACCCCCTGCTCAAAGCAGGACCAATCCCCAACTAAATCATCTCAGCCAGGGCTTTGTCAAGCCTGACCTTAAAAACTGCAAAGGAAGGAGATTCCACCACCTCCCTAGGTAACCCATTCCAGTGTTTCACCACCCTCCTAGTGCAAAAGTTTTTCCTAATATCCAACCTAAACCTCCCCCACTGCAACTTGAGATCATTACTCCTTGTTCTGTCATCTGTTACCACTGAGAACAGTCTAGATCCATCCTCTTTGGAACCCCCTTTAAGGTAGTTGAAAGCAGCTATCAAATCCCCCCTCATTCTTCTGTTCCGCAGACTAAACAATCCCAGTTCCCTCAGCCTCTCCTCATAAGTCATGTGTTCCAGTCCCCTAATCAATTTTGTTGCCCTCCGCTGGACATTTTCCAATTTTTCCACATCCTTCTTGTTGTGTGGGGCCCAAAACTGGACACAGTACTCAAGATGAGGCCTCACCAATGTCAAATAGAGGGGAACGATCATGTCCCTCGATCTGCTGGCAATGCCCCTACTTATACATCCCAAAATGCCATTGGCCTTCTTGGCAACAAGGGCACACTGCTGACTCATATCCAGCTTCTCGTCCACTGTCACCCCTAGGTCCTTTTCCGCAGAACTGCTGCCTAGCCACTCGGTCCCTAGTCTGTAGCTGTGCACTGGGTTCTTCCTAATGCAGGTCTCTGCACTTGTCCTTGTTGAACCTCATCAGATTTCTTTCGGCCCAATCCTCTAATTTGTCTAGGTCCCTCTGTATCCTGTCCCTACCCTCCAGCGTATCTACCTCACCTCCCAGTTTAGTGTCATCTGTAAACTAGCTGAGGGTGCAATCCACACCATCCTCCATATCATTTATGAAGATATTGAACAAAACCGGCCCCAGGACCAACCCTTGGGGCACTCCACTAGATACCGGCTGCCAACTAGACATGGAGTCATTGATCATTACCCTGTTGAGCCTGACAATCTAGCCAGCTTTCTATCTACCTTATAATCCATTCATCCAGCCCATACTTCTTTAACTTGCTGGCAAGAATACTGTGGGAGACCATGTCAAAAGCTTTGCTAAAGTCAAGGAACAACATGTCCACTGCTTTCCCCTCATCCACAGAGCCAGTTATCTCATCATGGAAGGCAATTAGATTAGTCAGGCATGACTTGCCCTTGGTGAATCCATGCTGACTGTTCCTGATCACTTTCCTCTCCTCTAAGTGCTTCAGAATTGATTCCTTGAGGACCTACTCCGTGATTTTTCCAGGGACTGAGGTGAGGCTGACTGGCCTTTAGTTCCCAGGATCCTCCTTCTTCCCTTTTTTAAAGATGGGCACTACATTAGTCTTTTTCCAGTCGTCCGGGACTTCCCCCGATCGCTATGAGTTTTCAAAGATAATGGTCAATGGCTCTGCAATCACATCCGCCAACTCCTTTAGCACTCTCGGATGCAGCGCATCCGGCCCCATGGACTTGTGCTCATCCAGCTTTTCTAAATAGTCCCGAACCACTTCTTTCTCCACAGAGAGCTGGTCACCTCCTCCCCATGCTGTGCTGCCCAGCGCATTACTCTGGGAGCTGACCTTGTTCGTGAAGACAGAGGCAAAAAAAGCATCGAGTACATCAGCTTTTTCCACATCCTCTGTCACTAGGTTACCTCCCTCATTCAATAAGGGGCCCACACTTTCCTTGACTTTCTTCGTGTTGCTAACATACCTGAAGAAACCCTTCTTGTTACTCTTAACATCTCTTGCTAGCTGCAACTCCAGGTGTGATTTGGCCTTCCTGATTTCACTCCTGCATGTCCGAGCAATATTTTTATACTCTTCCCTGGTCATTTGTCCAAACTTCCACTTTTTCTACATTTTCAATTATATTGATTCCAATTACAACAGAATATAAAGTGTACAGTGCTCACTTTAAATTATTATTTTTGATTACAAATATTTGTACTGTAAAAATTATAAAGAAATAATATTTTTGAATTCAGCTAATACAAGTAATGTAGTGCAATCTCTTTAGCGTGAAAGTGAAACTTACAAATGTAGATTTTTTTTGTTAAATAACTGCACTGAAAAACAAAACAAAGTCTACTCAGTCATATTTCTTGTTCAGCCAATCGCTGAGACAAAAAAGTTTTCATTTATGGGAGACACTGCTGCCCTCCTCTTATTTACAATGTCACCTGAAAGTGAGAACAGGCGTTCACATGGCACTTTTGTAGCTGGCATTGCAAGGTATTTATGTGCCAGATATGCTAAACTTTCATATGCCCTTTCATGCTTTGGCTACCATTCCAGAGGACATGCTTCCATACTGATGATGCTGGTTTAAAAAAATAATGCATTCATTACATTTGTGACTGAACTCCTTGGGCGGGGCGGGGGGGGGGAGGAGGATTGTGTGTCTCCTGCTCTATTTTACCTGTCTTCTGCCATATATTTATGTTATAGCAATCTCAGATGATGACCAAGCACATATTCCTTTTAAGAACAGTTTCACTGCAGATTTGACAAAACATAAAGAAGGTACCAATGTGAGATTTCTAAAGATAGTTACAGCACTTGACCCAAGGTTTACGAATTTGAAGTGCCTTCCAAAATCTGAGAGGGATGAGATGTGGAACAAGCTTTCAGAAGTTTTAAAAGAGCAACACTCCAATGCAGACACTACAGAACCCGAACCACCAAAAAAGAAAATCAACCTTCTGCTGGTGGCACCTGACTCAGATGATGAAAATGAACATATGTCAGTCTGCACTGTTTTGGATTGTTATTGAGCAGAACCTATCATCATCATGGACACACATCCTCTGGATGAAGTATGAAGGGACATAGGAATCTTCAACACATCTGGCACGTAAATATCTTCCAATGCCGGCTACCACAGTGCCATGCAAATGCCTGTTCTCACTTTCAGGTGACATTTGTAAACAAGAAGCGGGCAGCATTTCTCCTGCAAATGTAAACAAACTTGTTTGTCTGAGTAATTGGCTGAACAAGAAGTAGGACTGAATGGACTTGTAGTCTCTAAAGTTTTATATTGTTTTGTTTTTGAATGCAGTTATTTTTGTACATAATTCTACATTTGTAAGTTCAACTTTTATGATAAAAAGATTGCACTACAATACTTGTATTGGGTGAATTGAAAAATACTATTTCTTTTGTTTTTTACAGTACAAATATTTGTAATAAAAACTATAAAGTAAGCATTGTACACTTTGTACTCTGTGTTGTAATTGAAATCAATATATTTGAAAATGTAGAAAACATCCAAAAATATTTAAATAAATGATATTCTATTATTGTTTGACAGCACTATTAATCGTGATTAATTTTTTTAATCACACAGTCACAATTATTTTTTAAATTGCTTGGTAGCCCTAATTTTAACAGTCCGCATCATTTAATGTAGTGTCTCTTTGCTAGGTATATATTTGTGCAATCACAAAATTATACTAACATCTCTACCAGTGCCATCTGCCTTTTCTACCTACAAAACTTTTAACTTCCTGGAAAAGGTACCTGCTCTTTTACTGGGCTACAACATGCGGAAACTGGCAATTGCTCTTAATTTCTTACATTTTGAAGAGATGGAACATTTTTAAGAAATGCAGTAATTTTCTTATGATTTGTGTAGTAGGAAATTGCTGTTTCCTTTAAAATGCTTGGCTTTTATTTTGCTTTTTTAATTTCACTGATTCTCATTATGCTGAATTCCAACGCCCAACTATCAGCATGAACTGCTGTTAAAAAAATTCAACTTCAGTGCATTTCAGGAAACATTGTGAATGAATACAATTTATATTGGCATAGAGGTTGTCTTGAAAGATAGTCTTTTACATCCACACCAGGAATTTAGCACATTAACAAAACCTCATGCTGAGTTTCCATTGTATTGCAACATATATAGTACCATATGAAAGCTAGCAGTCAACCTAGCAGTAAACAAACAATTGCATTTTTTAAAATGCCTCTTCAAAGCTTAAATAAACAACAGCTACTGCTAACGAAACCCCTGTTGCCAAGGTACTCGTAAGACAAAGCGTATAGCTTATATTTGCTCTTTCTTTGCAATTGTAAAAGGGTCGGATATTTGGAACCCTACTCGGCTGTCACACAATCCCGGACAAAATATGAAACATGTTGTTCAAGTGCCAATTTGTAAGTGTATAAGAGATAAATGTGCACATGCAAATAGTTTTTTAAACCATCAGCTCCTTCTTAGAGGTGGAATTTTGAAGGAGTGCTCTCAAAGAATTTGTCCCTAGAAATGTAAAGATCACTTTTTACAAAGGAGTAAACATGAAGAACTGGCTATAGATTCTCTGAAAAATAGAGGGGATCACAACAAACTTGTGATGATTCTAATAGGCAATTTCATATGTAGAATTCTCCAAGACAGTCCACAAAAATATACAGATCAGAAATTGGTCATCTGAAAGGATATTTCATTTACCTCACCTTTTTTCACGGACACTTCTCTGCAAGTAAATAATATTACACCTAGTGGGAGTATACTTTGGTCTGCCTTGGCGGTGAGTCTCCAGTAGCATTTAATTTGTACTTGCTTGATGAAGATTTTGCTGCTCTGTATGTTTGATTTGGAAACCTGTTTTATTAATTCAAATGTAATGATAACTCCCACAATACTCACATAACAAAATTTGATGATAAACAGATGTCTATATCATTTGGTGACTTATTAACACAAAGAAGTGAATATTTCAGAGGGCAAAATGTAGTTTCTAAAAGATCTTGCTTCAGAGTTTCAGCTGGCCACCTACAGGGGTCATGAAGGTATTTTTCCCCCACTGTATTATGAGTTTTGTTATTGTTTTTAAAATCTCCTTCCTCTGAAGCCTCAGGGATGGCCATGGCTAGCGATTGTGACCAAGGCCAGGAAAGGCACGGGCTCTGAAGTGGCACCTAGAATTCTCTCACACAGGTGATTGCCTGCCTGGCTATTGCTCACTCAGAGTATAACTAATCACCACATGTGGGGTTGGGAAGAAATTTTCCCACAGGTCTGATTGGTAGTGACTTGAGAGGGTTTTTATGTTTCTTCACAGCGTACGGGTCTGGGTCACTTGCCAGGATTATCTGGGTATATCTCGCTTAATCATTTCCCTGCCATTGTGGGGGCACTATGCACCTCGGTTCCTCCTATTCTCTGCCTGTGACACATAATCGTCTGGTCTTCTGTGGATTATAATACTTTGGTCTAATTTCAGTTGTTGAATTTAGTGTGTCGGTACTGAGTGGTGCTGGTGGCCTGTGATATACAGGAGGTCAGACTAGATGATGTGGTGATCCCTTCTGGCCACTTTGTGACTCTATAGTGACTCTATATCATCATTTTACCATTTTAGTCCCTTGTAAAGGAGCACTATACACCCTGAGGAGACCTAGGGTGTTGCCACTTGTCCTTCCACATGGTTTCTGTCAGGAAGGGGCACCCTTAGGTCTGTCAGAGGATCCATAGAAGCCTTGCCAGCAAACAGTGTTGACAGGATGTACTGAATCAGCACATTCTCTATAGCCCCTGGCAATATCCGCTCACTGGTCAGCACTACCCAAGCAGAGAAAGGAATTCCAGGGCCACAGTTCTCTGAAAAAATTGCTCAACAGTGATACAGCTGCCAAATATTGCCCTTACCTTCATTGCAAGGGAAAGAATGAGCTGCCAAGGCTAAGCAGGGAATGAGGAAGAACAGAAGAATGCTGAGTTAATATAGAAAGTTGAAGAAAGAGAGACTCTGAGGCCCCCAGTGCTATGTGGAGAGAGTGAAGGAGTAAAACAGGAGCTCGGCTAACCCAAACCTATCATACTTTGGGGAAAAAACAGTGCAAAGCTACATGTCTCTAAGCAGTCTAGAACAAGAGCCTTCCCTCGGGTCTAGGGAGTCAGGAAGGAACTGTGTGTTCCTATTGAGAAACCAGGAAGTGAGAGGGAACTATAAGCAGCTTTTAAACTCAGGAAGACGTTGAGCATGACAACAAAGGATGGGGCTTCATTTCAGATTTTGCCTAGCTAAAAAGTGAAAATGCTTACATATAGCACTTTAACAGGTAGAGAAGCCAAAGGAATTTGAGCAGTTTAAAAAGTTAGGGAGAACACTTGTAATGTCTTTGGCGTAAAGTAATTCATTCTCTCTCAGTCCACAAAAGCAGATAATTACAAATCTTATTTCATACACATGTCACAGCGTGACCTGCACAGGTCTGTCACCTCAGTGTGGGTATTTAAAAATTGACATGGTTGGGAAAGTCTGCTGTGTCTGTGGAAATTTAAGTATTAAAGGCAAAAGTGAATCCAGTTTTTGTGCTTATTATGAGTTGGAATATTTTAAAATTTCCCATGCTGTAAATTATATTCTGCATACCATGCTGCTCATGCATAATAAATAGGCATATGAAAACACAAATGCATAGTAGCTTCTCTTCTTTTTTAGCCTCAATCCCTGGACATTTCAAATTAAATTATTGTTTTTTCTAAGATACCATCACCTCACCACTTCTCTCCCCACATATATATGCAGGACAGTCCTCTATCCAATGTATATTTAATCCCATTAATTATTTTAAAATATATATTGTTCAGATTCCAAGACCATTACAACACAAACTTTTTCATGGATTACAGATGTCAGTGGCATTTTACCTGAAAGTGATCATTAATCTTCAGGAAAGAAACATAGTTAGGTAACTATAGAATAACAGAGTAAGCACAGTAGGCAGAAGTAAGGAGAAGTCTTCTTTTTAATTTACTGTTAAGGTTTTAATTTTGTAAGCAGTAATATGAACTATACCTTTCAAATAAATCACAATGTATGTGTCTATATCCTGGATTAATACACATCCCAAATATATCCTGAAGTTAACAATTCCTTTGCTAAAGCAGTAAAAATAGTGCTGTATCAACCATCAGAAGCATGGGTCATGGAGACCTAGTACGTACATACTAAGAGGCCTCCTGACTGGTTGCTTTATCCCAGCAGCAGTGTCATTTCATTTTCATGACTAATAGAATCATCACTTCCTACAAGTCGTCCATACATCTTAGATAGTAAGATTTGTTTTAATTGGAAGTGACATGGCACTTGTTCATGAGGAAATCAATAGAAGCTTCAAGACATGATTTGCCATTCAAAAATTCTGCAACTTTTTTGGTAGCTCATTATCATTTTTCATCATTATTTGTTTGTCAAAGGCCCAGTGGTAAATTAGGCATGTCACAGAAACAAGTTTAGAGGCAATTCCCACCCAGAAGAGTTTGCAGGCTTAAATTTATATAACAAAACAAGTGATGTGCATAAAGAGACAGAAATGTGGGAAGAGAAGAGTTGAGCAAGGAGGAAATAAGAACATAAGAACATGCAATCACTCAAGATGGTCAGCTTTGCATTCCTCTTGGTGTTTGTGCCCTTTTTTAAAAAAATGTTTACTGCCCCCTTACGTATTGTAGACATTATTTAAGTAAGTCCTTAGGAATGAATTTGAATGAGGCAGAAGAGGGGGCCTACCAAACAGTTTTGGACAAGATGTTCAAGAGACAGCATGGAAGAAAGCAAGGCTAGCATCAAAAACTTGACAGGAGAGACTGCAGTAGCCATGGTGGGAGATGATTAAGGAGTGGATATAAGATTTGGCCATTGGGACATATAGAAGATCCAACTTTGAGATATTTTGGAGGAGACAATCATCATATTTGGTCACCAAATTTAATATGGGGAACACAAGGAAGGACAAGTAATGAACTATCATTTTTAGATATGAAAATTGTCCATTTACATATGAAAATTGTCCATTTACTTCATGCTGTTTTGTCAAACCTGAAGATGTGAATCACAGGTAAAATTCACTCCAAGTAGAGAGCTTGGAAATGGTCTTCTGAATCCCTGAAATGGCAAAGGAATAATTGCCATTGCTCAAATACTGGTTTACATTTCAGAGTTCAAATGTGGCAAGTTAGCTATTGTTGGAAAGAACACTTTAATCCAAAGAAAGGCACAAAACAGGATCAGCAACAGTCTTCAGCTTGTCAAGTCTTGTGTTCAATGTTCTAAATATTTTTAAAAGTAGAAATGAGGTGAATGGTGAAATACTATTACATTTTTATGCTGTATAGAATCCCACAGAATGTTTCACTTTCAACAAATCAGCATTTTCCAACAGAAAAAGTTCCAAATCAATTTCCAGCCAGCTCAAGAATCTTTAGAGAATTTAGTTGCCAAACTCTAACAAGTCTCTACTGAACATATGCAAACTGAGATTTTTCAGAGGTCCATAACTTGGCCAAATTTAGACGACTTTTTCCTAGGATCAGCCAGAGATACATCCTTCACACACAAATAACCTCCCTGCTAAATTTTAAGTTCCTGCTTCACAACACAGAGGCAATAGAGCGTCTCAATGAATGAAGTATACAATTTTTTTAACATGGGCAAAAAATATATTTTTCCCTAACCTGGTTCTGTAAACAGCTAAATTGTTTCTGCTAAAATTTATATACATTATATATATATTCAGCCTGAATCAGACACCAGGCACAGAAAATTTCAGCACAAACGATTAAAGTTTGCCTACTTATAAGCAACTGAAAGAGGGTCTGATAACGGAAAATGTTGGTCAACCATAATTAAAGCAGTGCTACCAGCTCTGCTTATAATACAGTCAATTTCATATTATCTAATGAGTAAACTTGTACAGCAATTGCTCCAGAAAATTGCCAGGCTATTTTAACAGGTTCCTTTGGAATAATAGGCCTCTTCTCAAGGTGGCTCCATTCTCTGGTGGAACTTAGCCGTGTGAAAACATGAAAATCAGAACCAGTCAGAAAATGTCAAGAAAAACAACATTTTGATTAAAACCAAAAATAAAATTTAAATATTTTTCATTAATTGTATTCCATTTTCTGGATATCTTTAACAAGAATCTAATTCACATTATTTAGGTGCCAAAATATGGGTTTAAGTTCCTAACTTAAGACATCTAAGTTTTAAATATTGGTTTCTGTAAATGTGTCAGTGTTT
This sequence comes from Lepidochelys kempii, assembly GCF_965140285.1. Classification (NCBI taxonomy): domain Eukaryota; kingdom Metazoa; phylum Chordata; order Testudines; family Cheloniidae; genus Lepidochelys; species Lepidochelys kempii. The sequence goes on from NC_136383.1 coordinate 93,515,267, forward strand.
GTGAAAGTGTCAGATTGGTAGCATTAAGTCACTGGCTGATTCATATTTATTTGTATCAATCACTAAATTAAAGGTAGTAGGATAAAGAAAGAGAGTATCAAAAAGTGTTAAGGAAAAATTTCAAGAGTTCTGAGGCCCTCAAGTTTTCAACAGAATCAAGTAGAAATGTTCCAGACAAAAATTTCCCTCCCTCCAACACACTCATTTGTCGCCAACTGCCTAAAACCCTTTTTGGAGATTCCTGTAGCTTCATCCCTCTCTTCCTCATGTACCAATATCCTTTTGACTGTCCTAAACTTTCCTACTATTCCCCCATCTGCCTTTGAGCCAGTAACTACCAGCCATTTTCATCTGCACCCACACTAATGCATTGAAAAGAATCCTTCTCAGTTACTCCCACTCAGCTGTCCTATCAGCTGGAAAGAGACCCCGCAATGTCTTTAAATCAGTCATTTCTTTTGGAGCTAGAGTGTAACAGGAAAGATTTTATTGCTCTCTTTAAATGTCACTGATTTTGAAAACAGCTTCTTAATTATTTAATGAGAGTTTGCACATCATGTCCCTTTAGTCTAACCATTACCTTGTTCTAAAGTCCCTGAGATGAGTTTTCCTTTAGCTCTATATCCCTGGACTGCTTTTGATTTTCTTTTCTGGATGAATTGAAAACATCATAACTTTCCATTCTAACCAACAATAATAGATTTACCAATGTCTTCATTTTCCCTTGGTTTTTTGTTTTAAAGTAATTTTTAAAAAATAAACATATGGATATGAAGAGTAACAAAAAAAGAGCTATTCTGAGCTAAAGGAACATTATTGGATTGTTTGTTCATTTCATTTTTTCTTTAAAAATATAAAAGAAAAAAACAGTCTGAGAATGCCACCGCCTCCTTTGTTTTGGGGGAATAGAAATAATATTCTGTATTGTTCTAATAATTGTGTATTTTAAAATATTGTAAAACATTTAGAATAAAATTCATGAGAGGAGTGTTCAAATTGGGGATATTTCAAAATGTTTTACCTTATCTGGCATTTCCACTAATTAAACATTAAACTATGCTGCACTTTTTACACAGTTATGTGTATTCAGATACTAGAAAAAATACTGCTTTTGTAACCAGTTTCCTGACTCAGTCAAAATTCTGTACATCTGCCTAGCTTTGATTTCAACCAATTGTATTTTTTTCATAATAATTTGTGTTAAAGAGGGTATAAGATCTAGTTTCCCTCACTTTAGTTTGTGTGGAGAGGTCTGCATCCTTCACCAAACCAGCTCCACCAAAGAACCTAAAGTCATCAAGGATCCTAAAGAAAATGGTATCTACCTTTCTGGGGTAGATTTTCAAAAGCAGCTAAAGGATTTGGGCACATAACACCAATTGACTTTCAGTGAAATAAAAAACAATTATATGAAAATTATGGGACAAAGCTTATTTTTAAGGAACTCAGTTCCACAATATTTATGCATGTATATGGTCAGACATTTATATCACAATGGACAATATAATCCTTTATATTGTTGTTATCAGAAACATTTTCTATATGATCAAATGCTTCTTAGTAGCTCATTACTGGATATCGTTTGAGGGACATCAGGTACTAAATAGGAGACATCCCTTAAAATACAGAATGCATTGGCTGAGGCTGTTGGCAGAAATTTCACCAGGGAGATCAGTGGTGGGTTTAACTGGCTGGGGAAAGGATGTGGCCCAGGCAGCAGTGTGGGAAGATGTGCTACTTCAGCACCAGTGATTCTCCTATGAAGCACTAGCTGTAAGCAGAAGTTGCTCTATCCAGCTGGAAACCTTGAGAGAATGCAGGAGTGTTTCTACTACCTGTTCACTTTTAGGATAAATCCTCCTTGGAATGGAGAGGCCAGATTGCCACATACGTCCATCCCTGTGGAAGCATCTGTGACTCTGGCCCACTATTTGTGTTACTGCTACTTTGTTATTATAAGATACAGACCTTAATATGTATGGGTAGTATTGCATTACCGGTATTTCTAAATTACTGTAATTTCATGTAATAAAACCATCAAATCCTGAAAGGGGAGAGAGGAACATTTAAGCCTTCTTATAGTTTGATACAGAAATCTGTTTAAATAGCTACCTTTACTAGGACTGTAGGTGAGTGTCCCAAATAGGTTTGCCTGTGATTTTGATGTAACAAGACAATTACTGTATGTTATTTGGATTCTAGCTAGTTATTAAGAATCTTATCTGTGCAGTTTAACAGCTATGGAAGAAATTTTTACAGTAATTTTTCAATCCACAGTAAATGTATATTTCACAGTTTAAAGCTATTTTTATAACATGTTGCTTCATTGAAAAAATAAAAGCTAATAAATGCATATATGTGGCTTTAAAAAGTCACCCTTTTCTCTTTTGTATCTTTGCATCTTAATGATCTGTCTGACACCTATAGAAGTTCTTTTTATCCATCTCCCCTGTTCTGGTTCTCATTTTCCCCTTCCTCCCTAGTAGACTGTTACTCATTAATCTCGGACGTTTACTTGCCATTTCTTTTTGTCTCTCACTTTCAGTTACTCAGTTTCTGGATCATCCTCCATTAAGTCTGAAAAAATCAGTTTAGAAAACAAGATCACATCTCTGCTTTAACGCTCCAGGCTCTCTGTGCCAGATTTGAACTTTACAACCATTTTAAAGTTTTTGTTGAATGTTTAAAAGAAATCCTAGTTTACAGTTTTTGATTTCCCCTGCTTGCTTTGATGTTACCATTGCTTATATCAATGCCATTGCAATGAAAGAGAATACAGTTTTGCTAATATGTGATAGCAGCACATTACTCAGGTAGTCAAGCTAAAGATAAGGACATGGAAAATGTATTGTACTTGTTTTCTAAAGAGCAAGAGTAACTAATGAGTGTTATACATTAAATTTACCTAATTAACTTTAAAGTTTTTACCACAAAAAATTCTTTCTGGTGGTTAATTCTTGACTCTCTGTTTAGTCAGCACTTTTACTACTGTGACTGCCCCAATAACACAGATCTGCCAACATCCTCTAACAAAGAAACCAATAGATTTTAAGTTTGCACAAGTTTTTATATATTTGCATGTCTCAGTCATGAACCATTAGAAACATGTGCTTTCCCCTTTTAAATGTATACATCAGCAAAGGCCCTACAGGGAAGCATCTGTATGAATGTATGTGATGGTTCAAATGTTTTATAGGTGCTATTCTCTATTTTCATATTCTAAAATAAATATTTTCATACCTTATTTCCAATATTTTCCTTTGTTCATGATAATTAGTCCTGACAATATAAAGGAAGAAGAAAATGTAGTATTGAAACATCACAATATTTTCAATAACTCTATACAGTTGTGTTTAGAATAGGTAGTAATGTATTAAATCCCTGCAATTGAATATAAGGATTTGCCTGCATGGAGTTCCATTGAAGTCAGAATGGTTCTACCTGAGTCCAAGACTTTACCTGCACACTGGAATGAAGTTAGAGATCTTAACAAAAGGAATTGTCATATATTATTAGTATTATTTTGGCAGGGTAGAAAGTTGTTCTCCATTACCATCAGTGTAATTGACTATACAAGAGTTCCAACTGAGGCCCCCTGTGGTTGTAACAAGATGTAGGAAACAAGGTTTCACAAAATTCATATATACTAGTGAATTATTCGCCCAGCACTGTAAACTGTGCACATAATGGGAAAAGCTATTTGTTAAATAATATATTCAAAAAAACTGCTGTGAAATTCACCAGATACATTATTTGATGGATGGCATTTAATCATCTCTCCTGAGCTCTAGAGTCAAATGAAAAGAGAAGTCGAATTCTATGGCAGATTCACACACATGCCACTCCTCTAGGGTCTGGTGTACACTAGCTATCTTCCTGATAACACCATCCTGGCCACTATGGATGTAGAAGTCCTCTACACCAACATTCCACACAAAGATGGACTACAAGCTGTCAAGAACACTATCCCCGATAATGTCACGGCTAACTTGGTGGCTGAACTTTGTGACTTTGTCCTTACCCATAACTATTTTACATTTGGGGACAATGTATACCTTCAGATCAGCGGCACTGCTATGGGTACCCGCATGGCCCCACAGTATGCCAACATTTTTATGGCTGACTTAGAACAACGCTTCCTCAGCTCTCGTCCCCTAATGCCTCTACTCTAGTTGCGCTATATTGATGACATCTTCATCATCTGGACCCATGGAAAAGAAGCCCTTGAGGAATTCCACCATGATTTCAACAATTTCCATCTCACCATCAACCTCAGCCTGGTCCAGTCCACACAAGAGATCCACTTCCTGGACACTACAGTGCTAATAAACGATGGTCACATAAACACCACCGTATACAGGAAACCTACTGACCGCTATTCCTATCTACATGCCTCCAGCTTTTACCCTGACCACACCACACGATCCATCGTCTACAGCCAAGCTCTGCGATACAATCGCATTTGCTCCAACCACTCAGACAGAGACAAACACCTACAAGATCTCTATCAAGTATTCTTACAACTGCAGTGCCCACCTGCGGAAGTGAAGAAACAGATTGATGAAGAAACAGGAACAGAAGAGTTCCCAGAAGTCACCTACTACAGGACAGGCCTAACAAAGAAAATAACAGAACGCCACTAGCCATCACCTTCAGCCCCCAACTAAAATCCCTCCAACACATTATCAAGGATCTACAACCTATCCTGAAGGATGACCCAACACTCTCACAAATCTTGGGAGACAGGCCAGTCCTTGCCTACAGACAGCCCCCCAACCTGAAGCAAATACTCACCAGCAACCACATACCACACAACAGAACCACTAATCCAGGAACCTATCCTTGCAACAAAGCCCGTTGCCAACTGTGCCCACATATCTATTCAGGGGACACCATCACAGGGCCTAATAACATCAGCCACACTATCAGAGGCTCGTTCACCTGCACATCCACCAATGTGATATATGCCATCATGTGCCAGCAATGCCCCTCTGCCATGTACATTGGTCAAACTGGAAGTCTTTACGTAAAAGAATAAATGGACACAAATCAGATGTCAAGAATTCTAACATTCATAAACCAGTCGGAGAACACTTCAATCTCTCTGGTCACGCAATTACAGACATGAAAGTTGCTATATTACAACAAAAAAAACTTCAAATCCAGACTCCAGCGAGAAACTGTTGAATTGGAATTCATTTGCAAATTGGATACAATTAACTTAGGCTTGAATAGAGACTGGGAGTGGCTAAGTCATTATGCAAGGTAACCTATTTCCCCTTGTTTTTTCCTACCCTCCCCCCCCCCCCCCCCAGACGTTCTTGTTCATCCCTAGATTTGTGCTGGAAATGGCCCACCTTGATTATCATACATATTGTAAGGAGAGTGGTCACTTTAGATAAGCTATTACCAGCAGGAGAGTGGGATGGGAGGAGGTATTTTTTCATACTTTGTGTGTATAAAAAGATCTTCTCCACTTTCCATAGTATGCATCCAATGAAGTGAGCTGTAGCTCACGAAAGCTTATGCTCAAATAAATTGGTTAGTCTCTAAGGTGCCATAAGTACTCCTTTTCTTTTTGGTGTACACTAGAAAATTAGATTGGCATAACTACATCTCTCAGGGGTGTGAAAAATCCACCCCCCTGAGAGGCATAGCTAAGGTGACCTAAGTCCCCGTGCAGACTGACCTAGGTCAGCAATAGAATTCTTCTTCTGTTCACCTAGCTACTGCCTCTCAGGGAGGTGAATTACCTACTCTGTCAGGAGAACCCCCCCTGTTGGTATAGGTAGTGTCTACATTAAAGCGCTCTAGCGATGCAGCTGCAGCACAGTAACTGTGCCACTGTAGTATTTTAAGTGTAGACAATCTCTAAATCAATAGTAGGAAAAACTTCCTTGGAGACAATGTTATATAATAATGATTGCATCCCCGCTTGGTACAGCTGGTTAACCCCAGGATAAAGCAATGCATAGATTGTGAATCTGAGCCTTTATAGTGGAATTTAGGGCTGATCCAACTCCTTTTAAAGTCAAATGAGGGAGTTCCATTGACCTCAATGGGCTATGGATCAAGCTCTAAAATATCTATGTTATGTTGGAAAGCAAAATTTATTTTCTTTTAGATTTAAAGGTGTTGTTTTGCTTCTTGTGTTTTTTCCTTTTCTCTCTCTCCCTTGCCTGCCACTCCCCAACTTCCTTTTGTTTATTTTGTGGCTGAGGCTAGGGTTTGGGTTCAGGTTACAAACAGGATTACATTTTTAAAAAACATGTTTGAGTTCTAGCAAATCCATGTGATACAGACAACAGCACAGTTGCTAGATAAATCATACACATATCCAGAAAACAGAATGGAAGGTTCTTTTTCTAGTTCTGAAGCCACCGGCTTCTACCTATCAGTAACATCATGTCCCATACCCTTTCTGAGGTTTAGCCACTACAGGATAACATCACACTTTCTGTGATACAGAACTGTCAATTATGTCTAGGTTTTAGGAGTTAATGTTCATTTGGGGGTTGTATTTAGACTTTCAGATTTAGAATCAGATCCATGGGTGTTGTAAATTGCAGAAACTCCATTGATGCCCATGGAATCAGGGCACCTGGGTTTAAAAAGGAGCTCACTTCAGTTTGTGGTGTGCGTGTAAGGAGCTGGGAGCAAGAGGCGCTAGGAGCTGAGAGTGAGAACGCGTACTGTTGGAGGACTGAGGAGTACAAGCATTATCAGACACCAGGAGGAAGGTCCTGTGGTGAGAATAGAGAAGGTGTTGGGAGGAGGCCATGGGGAAGTAGCCCAGGGAGTTGTAACTGTCACGCAGTTGTTCCAGGAGGCACTCTAGACAGCTGCATTCCACAGGGCCCTGGGCTGGAACCTGGAGTAGAGGTTGGGCCCGGGTTCCCCCCAAACCTCCTAACTCCTGCTCAGACAGAGGAGTTGACCTGGACTGTGGGTTCATGAAAATGGCCAAACTGAGGGCTGCCGTGAAGCTCCAAGGCGAGCAAATCCGCCAATAAGCGCAAGACCCACCAAGGTAGAGGAGGAACTTTGTCACAATATCTATATTTGTAATATAAAATTAGTTGTAGAGCAAACACTGTCCCACTAAGTATTATTTGTGCTGTATTTCACAACGATTGTTAAACTTCTTGGGATAGTTGTTGTCAAGGTTCCTTCCCCACTCTGAACGCTAGGGTACAGATGTGGGGACCTGCATGAAAAACCTCCTAAGCTTATCTTTACCAGCTTAGGTCAAAACTTCCCCAAGGTACAAAATATTCCACCCTTTGTCCTTGGATTGGCCGCTACCACCACCAAACTAATACTGGTTACTGGGGAAGAGCTGTTTGGAAACGTCTTTCCCCCCAAAATACTTCCCAAAACCTTGCAAGGTTTGGTAAAAAGCCTCATCAATTTGCCTAGGTGACTACAGACCCAGATCCTTGGATCTTAAGAACAATGAACAATCCTCCTGACACTTGCACCCCCCCTTTCCTGGGAAATGTTGGATAAAAAGCCTCACCAATTTGCATAGGTGACCACAGACCCAAACCCTTGGATCTGAGAACTATGAAAAAGCATTCCGTTTTCTTACAAGAAGACTTTTAATAGAAATAGAAGTAAATAGAAGTAAAGAAATCCCCTCTGTAAAATCAGGATGGTAGATACCTTACAGGGTAATTAGATTCAAAACATAGAGAATCCCTCTAGGCAAAAACTTAAGTTACAAAAAAAATACACAGACAGAAATAGTTATTCTATTCAGCACAATTCTTTTCTCAGCCATTTAAAGAAATCATAATCTAACACATACCTAACTAGATAACTTACTAAAAGTTCTAAGACTCCATTCCTGGTCTATCCCCAGCAGAAACAGCATATAGACAGACAGAGACCCTTTGTTTCTCTCCCTCCTCCCAGCTTTTGAAAGTATCTTGTCTCCTCATTGGTCATTTTGGTCAGGTGCCAGCGAGGTTACCTTTAGCTTCTTAACCCTTTACAGGTGAGAGGAGCTTTCCCCTGGTCAGGAGGGATTTCAAAGGGGTTTACCCTTCCCTTTATATTTATGACAGTTGTGAAGTTGTATCTAATAGGAGCTGGTATTGTTCTTTGATCATAGAAAAAGGTAGGGTTGAAAGTTAAAATCTGTGAGAGGATAAACCCATAGAGTGAAATGATCAAATATGGTGGTCTGTTTACCTAAGAGAGAGAATTCCTCAATAATCAACATACATCTGCAAAATTTTAAGCCTAACTATATCTTTTGAAAATTCCACTTAAGATGTAGGATTAAAAAGTATATTATGTTATGTATTTTCCAGAAAGGGTATTCTGTTCAACAGCGGGAAAAAATCCTTTATAATAATACTTACTCATTTACAAAGTTCAATCAGTTTGCTTTTGGCTACAATTATTCTCAAGAAAGCCATTATTTTATTCATGGTATGGAATGTACCCTGACTTACCATCAGGTTGCACCCTGAAGAGCTAAGAAAGAAAGAAAGAAAAAGAATTAATAATGGGAAAAAATTATTCTGTCAATCAACACAGATTGTTTAATCTCAGCTGAAAGGAGATGTGAGAGAAAAGTCTTTATTTTATCTTATGATTACTTTGCCCTTATGCTTTGCCCTGAAGCAAAAAATAAAATTCAAAGACATGAAATGAAAACAACAGTGAAAATGAATCACTGAATGTAATAAAGAGTAAATTTTGAGGAAAGAACAGAGACTAATAAATATAATAACCTTTCACTGTCTTCTTAAACTAACCTGAAATGAACTGGTTAACACTGTAAACTAAATTTATTTATATACACACACACACACACACACAATTTTTAAAAGGAATTTTGATAATTCCACATTGACAAGCTTTCTAAATGGTAGATTTAGATTGTCATATGATAGATGTGGAATTATCAAAATTCCTTTTAAAAATTCGGTGACTACTTGCATTGAACCATCTAGCAATCTAGGCTGAAATCCTGGCCCCACTGACTTCAGTGGAGCAAGGATTTCACTCCTAATGTTTGAGCTGCATTTTCAAACATCAGTGTCTAAGTCATGCCTCAAAATATGGGTAACCAATCAAGTAATTACCCCCAGAACAGCTGCTTGGATTTTTGAACACATACTATACTACCAGTTTGGAACTGTATTTTGTTCATGCAAAGTAGGCACCAATTTTTATGCACTACAAATCTAATTTTATTTTGCAATATTTTGACAATATGAATTGCTTGCATAAAGTACAGCATATTCAACAAGTTCAAAGGAACTGAACAAATTGAATAATCCTCTGCAAGCTTGTTTCAAATTAGCATTACAGCCAAAACGGTCTTGCAACCTGTCGCGGGGCGACGACTCATTGGTGTGACACCTCCTGTCGGTCCTCCTGGGAATGAGCTCTTCTGGACAGAAGCACCCTCTACAGGCCAGTGTCTCGCCTGCCACTGGTCCCCATGTTCCTCCCAGACCCTGGTGCCCTCCTCGTCAGGGTTCCGCCCCAGCAGTAACCCACAATCTGAGTCTCCCCACCCAGGGAATCCCCCAAACCCTCTACCCCACCCTGCCTCAGTGGCCACTGCCAGTCACCATCTAGCCCCCTCTCCCTGGGGCAGACTGCAGTCTATGAACCACTCTTCATTGGCAAGGGGGGTTGGACCAGCTGCCTCTGAAGTAAAAAAGGAGGGGAGAAGAAAATAGCCCAAAGGTACTGTTTTATTTTTGTTTTTTGCAGTCCCTTTTAAAAACTGAATTGAAATACTTAGTGTAATGCTAATAATGACCAATAGCCATGCCCAGGTCTAATACACTTCCTGGTGGCATTTATTTCCTAAAAAATACATTTTGCCATCAGTCTCTGCTTTCATTTCTCATGTTACCAAGTTAGTTAATGAAATTTACTTTATTTTTTTCAGCAAGAAAAAGGAATTTATTATTCTATATTGCACCCCATGTGTGCTAGCCATTTTATGAACAAGTAAGAAGACAAGGGGCTGAATTCTGAAGTGGTAAAATATTTACCTTCTTCTAGAGACTTTGGCATGTATACCACACTAACTCAGACTTCCATAGGCTCAATTATTTTGTTAGATTGAGTCAGACTTGCTCACTAACATGCAACAGAACTTCTTCTCACAGTACCTCTTATTTGACCCTGCACTGGGGTGCCCTTGCTAGAAATGAAGGGGTTATGGAGCAGTTCTGGGCCTAGGTGACTCTGCCTTGCCCGTCCGCCCACACCAGCAGAGACTACTCTAGCTGGAGGAAGGAGCTTAAATAAGAGACACACAGGGTAGAAAACAAACCTATCCTGAGAGTTGAACAATGGTGCTGCAGAAGCCTTCGCTCCAGGAAGGGGTTAGCAGCACAGCCCTGAAGGGCTGAAGATTCAAATTATTTTTATCATTGTTAATATTATTGCTGTCATATGTAAGACTTTGAGACTGGGGAAAGGTGAACGGTAGAAAGTGGCCCAGGGAGGCAGCCTCAAGGCACTGATATTGTTGCCTCTCAGAGAGCCCTGGGCTGGAACTTGGTGGAGTAGGAAAGCCTGGGCTCCCCTACCAACCACCTTTCCTCCCCCTCCTCTCAGGAGTGAGGAGAGGATAGAGATGCCAAGGGCCATGAGGTGAGGATGAGCCACCCAAACGGATCAGGACATGGGCTGAAGACTCTTCCCAAGGATGTGGAATTCTTCATACTTCTTTGGATTTTGTTACTCCTGAAGGAGCCAAAACAGATTGGTGACCTGACTAGAGGGCCGAGTTGCCACTCACCAAAAGGCAGGTCATCACAATATAGGAAGTGTTGCTGACAAAAGGCACCAGAGACAAGGGAGGCCAGTTGTGGGGGATGATTATGTGGCAGAAAAAAACAATTATGAGGAGGATGTAGACATAAGTTATAGATATGGGAACTTGCTATAACCCTCCCTTCTAACTAACTAAAGATTTATTAACTAGAAAAAAGAAAGGAGAGTTATTTACAAGGTTAAAACAAATAAACATACACACACAAATAAGTTGCAGTTTTAGGTTTCAGATGGTGATAGAGCTGCTGAAATATGCCAGCTCTATATATCCATTAGGGCTAACCCAGGTTAATCCTGGGGATCTATTGCTTATGTTTAGGAATCTTTGCCCCTTAGTTTCCAAACAGCATAAAAATACCCCAATTCCTTCTGGTCAAGGATTTTTAAGACCATTTCCCTAGAGTCCAACCTGATGGGATGAGGGCTTCTGCACTAACCTCTTCATGGGTGGGGGGCAAGAGCAATTGACAAAGTTGTTCCATAATGGCCCTTTTGGATTCAGTAGTCCTTCCTGATGAGCAGGCGATAATACCTTTTGTAGGACTCAAGCATTTTGCATTAGGTGAAGTTTTTGTCCCATTTGGTGAGTTACAGAGTTTCTGAATACACATTTTACAGTTATAGAGCAAACACTGAAGTGTTACCTTATAGCATTGGATACAGATATTATAAGTAGGATTAATACATGCACCATCCAACAAGCGTTCCATACAGTTTAAACACTAAGCACATTCTTCTAACACTAATATCTATTTTAACAATACTAACACACAGATAAGCCAGACTGGTTTCCAGCTATGCATGTGTCAGTGTTTAGTGAGCTGTGGGCCTTGGCATGAGCTGGCACCTGGTCTGCCAGCATTACAGTCTTTTGTCAATATCACTGTTTACTGGATTATGGAGTGAGTTTAGCAGTAACTATGTTTTGTTTTCTAGTTTTTTTTTAATGCCAGAATCATCCTGTTGTCTTTGCCTCAGCTCTTTTATTCACATTTAATCAGAAGTTCAGTTACATTAAAGTGTCAGTACAATATACATCAGCTATTACTGCAACAGTGACTTGGGAACCTGAGAAGGCAGAGCAGATTCCACATTTCAAAGACAATCCCATACCACCTCTCATTCCCAAATGGGAAGCTTAGCCTGCCAAGTTTCAGCTCTTTAAAATGAAGCACAAGAAATTTTGGATCAAATTCAGATATCACAAATGTGATCTAAATTTTTCAACAGATTGTTGGCAGCTATGATAAAACTGTTTTATTTTCTTGTAGTGGACTTTAAAGTATTGTTTGGAGTCCAGTTTGGGATCGGCTTCCAACTTCTACATGACAGGTCTTGAGGATCTGAGGGAGACAGGAGTAGTGAGCTTTTCTTGATGACAACACAGGCAGAATTAGATTTCCCATGTTGTGGGGTCATCAGATTGTGGAATAACAGTGTTTGTGACATTTGGCTCTTAAGAGGAACATAGCCAAATGAAACTTAGGCAATGTGTATCACAGGTCAGGGCAAGTGCACTTGTGTTCCCCCTCCAAGGTCCCTCGAGGGGACCCACTCTAGGCTCCCAGCGCCTCAGCCATCACCTCTCTTGGGCAGAGACCCGTGTATCATAGAATCATAGAATCATAGAATATCAGGGTTGGAAGGGACCCCTGAAGGTCATCTAGTCCAACGCCCTGCTCGAAGCAGGACCAATTCCCAGTTAAATCATCCCAGCCAGGGCTTTGTCAAGCCTGACCTTAAAAACCTCTAAGGAAGGAGATTCTACCACCTCCCTAGGTAACGCATTCCAGTGTTTCACCACCCTCTTAGTGAAAAAGTTTTTCCTAATATCCAATCTAAACCTCCCCCACTGCAACTTGAGACCATTACTCCTCGTTCTGTCATCTGCTACCATTGAGAACAGTCTAGAGCCATCCTCTTTGGAACCTCCTTTCAGGTAGTTGAAAGCAGCTATCAAATCCCCCCTCATTCTTCTCTTCTGCAGGCTAAACAATCCCAGCTCCCTCAGCCTCTCCTCATAAGTCATGTGTTCCAGACCCCTAATCATTTTTGTTGCCCTTCGCTGGACTCTCTCCAATTTATCCACATCCTTCTTGTAGTGTGGGGCCCAAAACTGGACACAGTACTCCACCAATGTCGAATAGAGGCCTCACCAATGTCGAATAGATGTATCTCTACATCCTGACCAGGGTTTTTTCAGGCTGCAGAGTTCCCTGACTACACTGTGGTATCCCAAGCAAGCCAGACTGCCTAAACAGGCCAGCATCTGTGCTTTGCTTTCTCTCTAGATAAGAACAGCAGGGTACATAATCCATCAGAGTTCTCATTTAATATCTAATGGGGCAAATTCTGAGCATGATTTGTTAAATTGTCAGTATTCCCTTATTATTTGCAATTAGATTGGATTGACATTATTTGTTCTTAACAAATCCATGTTGACTTGTAGTTATCACCTTATTATCTTCTACATGTTTGCAGACTGATTATTTGCTCCATTATCTTTCCAGGTACAAAATGTATAATTCTCTGGATTGTCCCTTCCCCTCTTTTTTATAGCTAGGTACTCTATTTGTCCTTTTCCAGGCCTCTTGGATCTCTACCATCTTCCATGAGTTTTCAGAGATAATCATTAATGGCTCAGAGATCTCTTCAGCCAGTTCCTTAAGTATTCTAGGACGTATTTCATCAGGCCTTGCTGACCTGAAGACATCTAACTTGTCTTTAGTGATTCTTAACTTGTTCTGATATACTTGGTACATCAAAACTTATTATTATGTTTTAGGAAGGGGTTCCCTTGGGCACATAAGCATTTTATACTATTCTGGAGCTGGTGATGAAGGAGGGTTGACTTGTTTAAACCATTTTGCAATCCCTGCCAAACAGCTTTCTTATATGCCCTACACATCCTGCTAACCAATGTAGAGGATTCTTTAACACCTCGAGGGTTATCTTGTTACTTTTTTTTCTCCTCAGTAAATGTATCCTACTTAAGATGATGATAACGAAAACTAGCACTTATATTAATTTGTAATGAAAGGTTACACTGGGGTGTGATATGGAATGTTCATCAGATCTACTTTGATTGTGAGCTCCACACACATTCAGATGTGGTTTGTCGCTTGTCCTTTAATGCTAATGGAAATGGCAAATTTGCCCAATGAAGATTCAAAAGGCACAAAATATAACTCTTGAAAATAACTAAAGCACTTCTGTGATCACATGGCATAAGTGATAAAGGAGCCAATAGGTTCCAATGTTTATGAAATTGGTAAACCTAGACCACTTCTGGATTCATGCCACACATTCATAGATAATCTCAAGGAAGAGTAGTATGCTTGCCTCACTATATCATGAATGAATGATCTCAGAGAGAAAGTAAATAGTTGGTTAAGACATTAGTAGATAATACTCTATACACCAGTCAAGGCAAAGAAATAATGCAGAGGGAAGTAGAGAGATTAGAAACAAATCACTTTTAGCTGGGACATTTGAAGAAAAGTAATCCAAAACACAGCTATTCATTGGTAGTGAGAAAGCAGCCATATTGAAACAGACCCCAGGTTACAGTGGACAGCATATTATTCGTAAGTGTGCCATGCAGTTAGGCAGAAGACATGGCCAATGCATTTCTGGGCTTCTTTTGTCAGAGGAATTACATTATTAACATGAAAGAAGTAGTTCCTCTGTGTACAGCTCTGGTGCCATTGCACGTGGAGCATTATGTTCAATTTTGGAAATTCATTAGTAGAAAAATTGGAGGTAGTTTAGGAAGCAAAACAAAAATGGTCTGTGAGCTGGAAGGGCTGATCCACAAAAAGATTAAGTTAAAAGTGGAATTGCGCTAAGTGAGATCTGCAGTCTACAAATAGTTATTTTGTAATAGATTTTATAGGTTTTGTAACAGGCCTATGTTGCAAGATCCATCTATTTATTCAAACTTTTGGCTAATAGGATGCATTCGGAGGGTTGAATCTCTGAAACAATGAAGGAGGCAATTGGGGATGAGGAATTAGAGATGTGAGTTTATCATTTTACTTTTGTTTGTGATTATACATACTTCCTTAGAAATGTTGATAGGTGCATTTAGATCATCATTTTTCAAAAGGTCAGGTACTAGGTCACCATGATTACATGCATAGAACAGAGCTATAAATATACTTCTGACCAGTTATGCTGTTAACTTGACATTTGAGCTCTCAAACACCGAAAATCTGCAAAAAAAAAAATATGTAAGTTCATGCATATTAAGTGTGTACATTTCTGCACAATTGCATGACTGCCTTTTTAAAAATCAGGCCCGAGTAAAAAATAAATAAATAAAATAATACAAAGGAAAAAAAACCTTTGTAGCACCTATATATATATATATATATATATATATATGTGTGTGTGTGTGTGTATACACACACACACATAAACACAGGTAAGATGCACTGAAAGTATAATGCTACCACAAAGTTGTTGTTTTTTTCTTTTTATTCATTTATATATACACAGTGTGTGCATGTGAATATTCTTTGCAATCAGGCATACACCAGCCAGATGAGCATTAACTGGCATGAACTTCAGGCCTGAAGTTTGGCTATGAGGCTGGTGGAGTGTTGGTTTTTTTGTTTTTTTTTTATGGTACATTAGCACTTTTTTCTCACAGTGCAGCATAACTGTCCCTGAATTCCATCCACTAGTTTCATATCTATAAGGAACATTTGAAACTTTAAATTAGCCTCCGCAGAAGACCGTGAAAGTAGAGGGTGTGTTTTTTTTTAATTTAGTCCAAATTTTTTGTTAAATATGATAACTGAAACTTGAAACTGTTTTGGTAATTGTATGTGTTTGTTTTTGGTGGCAATCTGCACTATTTGATTTTCAAAAACTGAACATTTTTACTGAAAATATTTTTTTTTAAAAACTGTCTTCAGTGTGGTAGCTGTGTTAGTCCCAGGATATTTGAAAACTGCAAATTTCGGGGGGAAGGGGGCAGGTGTTGTGGTTTTTCACTGAACAAAGAAAACAATTTTGTGGTAAATTTATATATCTTTTAAATTGCCATAATAATTGGCACCTTTGACTAACTAATACAGGTATGACACCAGGAGAATGAAATAAGTAGTGAACAAATGCAACCTTTACTTGTTTTAAGAAAAATGAGAACAAAATAGTAGTGAAAACTAAAGAATCTCAACAAGTGGCAACTAAATGATGATGTTGGAGTTGCATGTCAAGTTCAACTGGTGAGCTACAGACACTTATTGGGGTCCTGAGATGAGACCAAAGACCAATTTTGGACCTGCAGCCCCATCTGCAAGTGCCCCAGGTAAGCCAATTGTAGATGGATGTGAACTGCTTTTATCTTTATGCCTTGCATGTCTCTAGTTGATTGCAGCAATACACAAGCACTCAAAATCTCTCAGTCCAAGGAGGCAGAGCTGCCTCCACTGGATCTTGTCATGAGCTAATAGCTCCCAGATGTTGAGGTCCACATTGCAAAATTGAAGGTTGACCTAGGGAGTGTCTTCGTACCATTTTCCTGGTGTGGCCCTAGAATGAGTTCCAGTCTGCAATTCTCCATAAAAGATGGCCTTGGGTATTCTACTGTCAGACATAAGGACCATATGGCTGCACCATCTCATCTGACCTCTCACTGTAAAAGCTTCAATGCCTATGAATGTTGCAGCACTCAAAGACCTCTGTACTAGGAACCAGATCTTGCCATTTAATTCCCATTATCCACCATAGACATTGTAGGTGGAATTAGTCCAACCATTATATGTGATGTTGATAAGTAGTCCACATATCATCGCTGTAGAGGAGTGAGGTGATGACATCAGTGCAGTAAACATCAATTTGTTTGCAATCTGACACCATCTTCATTCCAGAGAAAACACTGAAGTTTTCCAAAGGCATTGCTGGCTGCACTAATGTACTTCATAATGTCTTTGTAAATCATGGCATCTAATGAAACAACACTGCCTAGATAGCAACATTTATCAATGACCTTGAGCAGTACATAATCAATGGACATAACTGGAGTAGTTGCAGTACTTCCCAGTCAGGATAGACCATGTCTTTTGTTTTCTTTAGGTTCATCATTACACCAAAATGTTTTGCTGTGTGCGCAATAAAGCACCATCAGCAAACAGTAATTTGTGAATTATTGTCTTTGCATGCTGGCAATGCTGATTCAAGACACCATCATCCTTACAGCATTACATATATATGCTGCAATCAATGTCTTTGAATGCATCCATTACAATAGCTGTAAAAATGGTGCTAAATAATATCAGGGCAAGTACACCACCTTGTTTATTCTATTGGTGACAACAAAGGTAGCTGAGAAGCAGTCTTTGTCAAGGACACAAACCTTCATTCCTGCATGAAAAGATTAATAATGTTGACAAACTTATTGGGGCAACTGAACTTGAGGACTGTCCACAGGCCATCTTGATTTACAGAGTTAAAGGCCTTAGTAAGATTGACAAAAATTACATATAAGTCTTGATTCTGATCATGACATTTCTCCTGAATTTGCTGGAGTGCAAAGATCACGTCTGAATTATCACACCCGGGACAAAAGCCGCATTGACTTTCATGCTGTAACTTAAGAAATACAAAAATAAATAAGCTAAAAAATAAAGAAACTCAACATGTGGCAACTAAATAAAGGGTTAATGAAAGTTCAATTTAATTTTTTTTCTAACAAAAATTTTTGACACGTAAATATTTTCCTTTGTTAATTTTCCACATTTTTTAACATTTTTGGATAGGAAGAGCTGTTGGGGAAAAAATCTGTTTTCAATGAAAATCTTTACACTTTTTATTTTTGTGAAAAATTTCTTTTTTTGGCACAACCCCTTTCAGCCACCTCTGATAGTATGGAATCAGACTGAAGAAAGAAAGAAATTGTTAACAAGTCACCATGTCCTAACAGTAACAGCTCAGAGATATCTTATATACTCTTATCTTATGTTTAGAACAGGGAATATATATAACTGTGCTATCTGTTGACAAATGACTAACGTTAAGTCTGAATATCTCTCACTAATTTTGTCATTTTGCCAAACTCCGATTTCACCAAAATGCCATTGCCTTACCATGTGGCACATGCATATATTTTAAATCTCACCTAATGCCATTACCCTTATTGTGTGGGGGAGGAGGTATATGAGAGAGGAATGATGGTGGTAGTTCTACAAAGTGTGCAGATTTTTTAAATACTTAACCATTTCAAGCATCTGCCACATCTTGGAATTATTTTGTAGCATTTGGAGAAAATATACACTGTGAAATATGCTTATCATTCATGGAGAGAATTGTGTTGTAGGTAATAGCATTGAAGAATCAACTATTTAACTTGTAAACAAAGTGACTTCAAGCAGAGAGATTGATGAGTAATTGATGCAAAGAAAATAACCAGCATCTAAAGACAATAGATTGGTCAATATGTAAGCTAGAAGATTAGCTGACAAGGGTAGTTAGTATCTTGTCAAATGAGAAATCACACTTTAACCAATTTAGGCAAAAAGTGGAAAGGTAATTGGGTTCAGGGTTGAGTTCAGTGTTCCATTCTGTCTTCAATCAACTCTTTTTGTAAAGGTTATAAATCCCTATTTAAATAACTAAACCAAAATTAGAGCAATTGCATTATGTCAAAGATTCATCTTCATTGCTGAGAAAAGTACTGATACATTTCTAGGGGCTATAGATGTCACAATTCCATGCCTTTATTCAAGATTTTTCTCCTTCTCTATACCCTGGCAACTTTTCCATTGAAAACAATGTTGCTGTAACAGATACTAAAACCAGGGCTGTTTAATAGAAGCCTTTCTTTTCTCTATTCAGATTATTGTTTTGTCATTGTTATTTTTCTGAACTTTTTAACTGCTACAAAAAACTGCAAAATCACTTTTATCATTGTATAATCATTGTATAAAAATGTTATGAGTCTCATCATAACTAAAGGATTCTGTTCTGAGCTTAAACTTACACAGGACTGGGAGCTTGTTTAAAAGTTAATATTTCTTTCTCATTTTCATCAGTATTGGATGACACCCTCACTTATAGTTTTAGGGAAAGCAGAATAGAAACTCTGAAAATGACAATGGGAAGCACCAAGAACTACCAATGCCCTCTGCCACAGGAAAATGATCACCTCTGGTTTGGCCATCTAATCTTAATCGTTGCTCCTTGCTCTGGAAGAAAAGAAAAACTCTGCTAATTTGTCTTGGGAATTTTGGAAAAAACCCTTCCTGCTTGCAAATTTGCATATCAATTTAACTATATGTATATGAGCAATAATTATTATAGTTAAGTATTTAATGCAATTTATAGCCAAGATAACATTATGTAATTAAGATGAGATGCTTAGCAGTCCTGAATCTGTTAATCATTTCTTCATCAGTCATATGACATAAGGTAAGTTTTCTAAAGTTTATACGTCTGTCACATGGAAGGAGTCAATTTCCACTGACTCTAGTTGCTATTGTTAAACCCTCTTTAAAAAAAATCAAATGCAAAGTGTTTTAAACAAAATAGCAGTCCAAAGTTAATACAGTCATTTAGTAAAACACACAAAGGGAAATACCTAGGATGGAGGTGAGGTAATCAATATTTGTTAGCAAATATCACTTCAGAACGTCAAAAGGCCACGTCTTGTTCGCAAATCAGTTCTTTCTGCAGTGGCCTGCTCAGCTGTTGAGGTGGATCTGCCAACTGGAGCCTTTGTTACCTCTTACTGCTTTCCACTGTAAATGACAAGGTGCGCAAGTATTGCTATTGTCAGTACACCAGTATTTGTCAGTAGCTTCACAAATAGTCTTAAGGAACAGCCAGCGACTCTTATAAGACTGACCCCCTCTGAGTGATTATGATGATGTATGGTCTTGGGGTAGCAGATGTGGTTTGCAACCTGCCTACGTAAAAGCACTGTATGTTTGAAATACAACATTCTTTTCCGCTTGCAATGGGGGGTAACTGATTGGCATGCTTGTTGTATTTTTTTGTTCTAGTTTTGTCACATAACCTTTTGTAAATATTTCCAGAGTTAACTGTCTGTGACTCACAAAGTTTAGCAGATATTGGCACTAACGTTTTTGTCCTCCTGCCCTCAAGTCTCTGAAAGGGTAATCTTCATAATAAAACTTGGGGATTTCTATAGTAAAACTTTCCAGTGTTCTAACAATACTAAATGTGGATCTCTTGTAGTCAACAGGAGTTTTATCAAGTTTTTTGCTATCTGGATTGACTGTTCTGCTAACACATTTGATATGTGCAGAGCCAAAGCAGGGTGTGCGATCTTTGATATATTGGTTCAAGGACAATTTCTGGAAAAAGCCACTCACGAATTATGGGTCATTATCTGTCATCTGAAATTCTATCATGAGGAAATGGCAATTTACAATGTATTACTGTATTTTTACTTGATGTGTTGTGCAAAAGAAGTTTCTAAATGTCCTGAGTATGTAGTCCACCAATCTTTCCTTTTCTGAAATCAGGACCAAAGATGATCCGGAACCTTTTGTGGGTTCAGTGGTTCTGCATATTGTGTCCTCAATTTATTGCAGATTTCACATATGTGGATACCTTGAATCAATTCATGGGTCTGTTATGGCTCCTTTCATGCCTCTCTAAAAGATCAACAACACTTTTATACTCATCATTAAATTGGAAAATTGGGCCCAAATATTGTCAAAATGTAAATGAATATAAATTGAGTAGTGTTTGATATTAGTCATTATAACAAACAACCGAATCTGCCTTTCAAAATTATTTCTCCCATTCAGTAGGCTTGAATAAACAAACTTTCATTGATATGATATGATACAAACTGCAGGAATTGCTATTTAAAAGAAAACAACAACAAACACACACAAAAAAGCAGCTTGTGATTAAATATTTATTAGATTGGGAATGCAGCAGAAGCCACAGAGCGGTGAGCTCCCAGACAGCATATTTTAGCTTTAGGCTTGAGAAACTTTTAAGTACTATAGTGGCTTACTATGTTAGTTTTGCAATGTTAGCTGGCAGAACTGTGAAAATCAAATTCAATTAAGCAGCTGGAATTGCATTATCTAAACACCTGGGACATGTATAAGAGAAACTGTATGCACAACAAAGAGCTTTAATAAATAAATTATTGAGTTTCTGTGAAATTAGTTTGTTCTGACATAATCTTGAATGGTTAGCTCTATATTATAGATTTTAAAAAATTAAATCACGTAAATCTTTCTGCAATTAAACTCTGCCTGGTGCTCACATATTAGAACTGCAGAAATGAGGTATAATGAGGTGTGGAAGATTTAAGTGGTAACTATCAATTTGTTCTTTTGTTTGTTATCAGAATCTAAATGTCTTTTTACTATAGATTGTTCTATAGAGAAGTCCTTAAAAGGGAATAACTGATAATATATCTGTATAGTTTTCAGAGTATCAGCCGTGTTAGTCTGTACTCGCAAAAAGAAAAGGAGTACTTGCGGCACCTTAGAGACTAACAAATTTATTTGAGCATAAGCTTTCGTGAGCTACAGCTCACTTCATCAGATGGATTCTGTGGAAAATACCGTGGGGAGATTTATATACATAGAGAAAATGAAACAATGGGTGTTACCATACAAACTGTAACCAGAGTGATCACTTAAGGTGAGCTATTACCAGCAGGAGAGCGGGGGGAGGGAGGGAACCTTTTGTAGTGATAATCAAGGTGGGCCATTTCCAGCAGTTGACAAGAACGTCTGAGGAACAGTGGGGGGTGGGAAGGTGGGAATAAACACGGGGAAGTAGTTTTACTTTGTGTAATGACCCATCCACTCCCAGTCTCTATTCAAGCCTAAATTAATTGTATCCAGTTTGCAAATTAATTCCAATTCAGCAGTCTCTTGTTGGAGTCTGTTTTTGAAGTTTTTTTGTTGAAGAATTGCAACTTTTAGGTCTGTAATCGAGTGACCAAAGAGACTGAAGAGTTCTCCAACTGTTTTTTGAATAACCAATTTATTAGAGCATAAGCTTTCGTGAGCTACAGCTCACTTCATCAGATGCATATTGTGGAAACTGCAGCAGACTTTATATATACACAGAGAATATGAAACAATACCTCCTCCCACCCCACTGTCCTGCTGGTAATAGCTTATCTAAAGTGATCATCAGGTGGGCCATTTCCAGCACAAATCCAGGTTTTCTCACCCTCCACCCCCCCACACAAATTCACTCTCCTGCTGGTGATAGCCCATCCAAAGTGACAACTCTTTACACAATGTGCATGACAATCAAGTTGGGCTATTTCCTGCACAAATCCAGGTTTTCTCACATTCCCCCCACCCCCATACACACACAAACTCACTCTCCTGCTGGTAATAGCTCATCCAAACTGACCACTCTTCAAGTTTAAATCCAAGTTAAACCAGAACATCGGGGGGGGGGGGGTAGGAAAAAACAAGAGGAAACAGGCTACCTTGCATAATGACTTAGCCACTCCCAGTCTCTATTTAAGCCTAAATTAATAGTATCCAATTTGCAAATGAATTCCAATTCAGCAGTTTCTCGCTGGAGTCTGGATTTGAAGTTTTTTTGTTTTAAGATAGCGACCTTCATGTCTGTGATTGCGTGACCAGAGAGATTGAAGTGTTCTCCGACTGGTTTATGAATGTTAGAATTCTTGACATCTGATTTGTGTCCATTTATTCTTTTACGTAGAGACTGTCCAGTTTGACCAATGTACATGGCAGAGGGGCATTGCTGGCACACGATGGCATATATCACATTGGTGGATGTGCAGGTGAACAAGCCTCTGATAGTGTGGCTGATGTTATTAGGCCCTGTGATGGTGTCCCCTGAATAGATATGTGGGCACAATTGGCAACGGGCTTTGTTGTTCCTGGGTTAGTGGTTCTGTTGTGTGGTATGTGGTTGTTGGTGAGTATTTGCTTCAGGTTGCGGGGCTGTCTGTAGGCAAGGACTGGCCTGTCTCCCAAGATTTGTGAGAGTGTTGGGTCATCCTTTAGGATAGCTTGTAGATCCTTAATAATGCGTTGGAGGGGTTTTAGTTGGGGGCTGAAGGTGATGGCTAGTGGCGTTCTGTTATTTTCTTTGTTAGGCCTGTCCTGTAGTAGGTAACTTCTGGGAACTCTTCTGGCTCTATCAATCTGTTTCTTTACTTCTGCAGGTGGGTATTGTAGTTGTAAGAAAGCTTGACAGAGATCTTGTAGGTGTTTGTCTCTGTCTGAGGGGTTGGAGCAAATGTGGTTGTATCGCAGAGCTTGGCTGTAGACGATGGATCGTGTGGTGTGGTCAGGGTGAAAGCTGGAGGCATGCAGGTAGGAATAGCGGTCAGTAGGTTTCCGGTATAGGGTGGTGTTTATGTGACCATTGTTTATTAGCACTGTAGTGTCCAGGAAGTGGATCTCTTGTGTGGACTGGACCAGGCTGAGGTTGGTGGTGGGATGGAAATTGTTGAAATCATGGTGGAATCCAGGGTGAGAAAACCTGGATTTGTGCTGGAAATGGCCCACCTGATGATCACTTTAGATAAGCTATTACCAGCAGGACAGTGGGGTGGGAGGAGGTATTGTTTCATATTCTCTGTGTATATATAAAGTCTGCTGCAGTTTCCACAATATGCATCTGATGAAGTGAGCTGTAGCTCACAAAAGCTTATGCTCTAATAAATTGGTTAGTCTCTAAGGTGCCACAAGTACTCCTTTTCTTTTTGCGAATACAGACTAACACGGCTGTTACTCTGAAACCTGTTTTTTGAATGTTATAATTCTTGACTTCTGATTTGTGTCCATTTATTCTTTTATGAAGAGACTGTCCAGTTTGACCAATGTACATGGCTGAGGGGCATTGCTGGCACATGATGGCCTATATCACATTGGTAGATGTGCAGGTGAACAAGCCTCTGATAGTGTGGCTGATGTGATTAGGCCCTATGATGGTGTGTCCCCTGAATAGATATGTGGGAGTGATCAGTCCTCCTTCAGGAGAGGTTGTAGATCCTTGATGACCGCTATTCCTACCTACATGCCTCCAGCTTTCATCCAAACCACACCACATGATCCATTGTCGACAGCCTAGCTCTACAATACAACCACATTTGCTCCAACCCCTCAGACCAAGACAAACACCTACAAGATCTCTATCAAGCATTCTTACAACTACAATACCCACCTGCTGAAGTGAAGAAACAGATTGGCAGAGCCAGAAGAGTATCCAGAAGTCAACTACTACAGGACAGGCCCAACAAAGAAAATAACAGAACGCCACTAGCCATCACCTTCAGCCCCCAACTAAAACCTTTCTAATGCATCATCAAGGATCCACAGCCTATCCTGAAGGACGACCCATCACTCTCACAGATCTTGGGAGACAGGCCAGTCCTTGCTTACAGACAGCCCCCCAGCCTGAAGCAAATACTCACCAGCAACCACACACCACGCAACAGAACCACTAACCCCAGAACCTATCCTTGCAACAAAGCCCGTTGCCAACTGTGTCCACATATCTATTCAGGAGACACCATCATAGGCCTAATCACATCAGCCACACTATCAGAGGCTTGTTCACCTGCACATCTACCAATGTGATATAGGCCATCATGTGCCAGCAATGCCCCTCAGCCATGTACATTGGTCAAACTGGACAGTCTCTACATAAAAGAATAAATGGACACAAATCAGACGTCAAGAATTATAACATTCAAAAACCAGTCGGAGAACACTTCAATCTCTTTGGTCAAATTCTTGCTTCCACTTTCTCCAGTTTTCTGCTGTATTTCCTTCTAATGCTAACTTTCCTGGAGACTTTAGTTGGTCCATTTTTTTAGGTTTATTGTACTCCTCTTACTTTTAGGTTTTTTGACACCATGTAATAGCTGCTGTCAATTTGCTATCATAAAAGAAAAGATACTGTAGACTTTTAAAGTAACAATAAACACTTGTTTTTTTTGAGAATTCTACAGATAGATGTTACTTGCTAGTGCTCCAAGTGCTGTAGAAATGTGTTTCTTTTGATAAGGCTCAATACATGATTCCCCCCATACAACACTATGGGTAACTTTAATTCCTACAATCATAGTTAGGTGTCAAAGGACAGCTCTGAAGAGAATGCAAGTTCTGTGTTGGGAAAGAAAAAGGTGATTAGCAACTATCCATGCTATGCTTAACTCAGGACTCCCATTGTCTTCAGCAGGATTGGATCAGGCCCACTTTCCTGAGGTTCTAATAAGTTATTTCACACAATTAGGCCCCATTCCTACAAGTTTGGGTGTCATTTCAGGAATGGGTCCAAAAGAGGAAAAAGAGGTAAAGTGAGTTTTTTTCATTGGTTGTTTTTTATGGGAGGGGGGTTGCATACAATGTGTTAAATTTTCCTTATATGCTGCTTCTGTGCCCCCCAAATGGTTAATTAAATCAAAAAGCACATGCCTCGAGAATGTATCTATATGTGCAATGTCATGCCACAATTAGTAGTTTACATACTAATCCAAAATGTTTTTTAATGAAAACATTGTTCTAGCAATCATGTTCATTAACTGACTTTACATGTTAACAGATTTTATCTCATATGTAAGTTTAAAATGATGGCAGAAGGCACTAAAGTAAAGATTAAGTGACTGTAACGTTTAAACCTAACCATTTTATTGTTCAAGCATAGAATAAAAGTATCTGTAACTCTATTTAGAAACGTCACACACATTTTCCTCATTTTAACAATTGAGTTTAATGAAATGCTGCACATAAATTGGAACAGCTATGCTGTGCTGAAAAGAACCTGTATGGCAAATCTGATCCACAGCCATTTTTATGGCCAACTTGTAAACTGTCTACAAAATAAGATGTAAAATTAATTTGCTCAAATAACTTTAACAGTATCACAGTTGATTAATATAGTAGACTTTGACATGTGGAGCTGTTGGTTGAAGTGTTAGGGTCCAATTGTAATGTATAGGCACAGGCCTGCGTGGGTAGTGCAGAACTGCACAGCCCGAGGGGGTGCTCCCTAGAATACAGTGGGGTACACATGCTACAATAATCATTAGTACAGCACAATAAGCTTCCTCTCATCTTACCAGTTTTGCTGAGCAGTGCAGTGGGAGCATGATCTTGTCTCTTTTCTGTCTCACCATGACCACTTTTGTCTTGCAATCCCTGGGGGCTGGAGGAAGAGATACCCATCTGGACACTCCTCTGTGGGGACTACAGTATTGCCTGGCCCTTGGGTTGATGTTTCAATGAGTAAAGCTTCTTGTACCCTGTCCCACTGTGCAACCACACAAGGGCCATGCACAGCCTGACTAACAAGTGGAAAAAAGCTTAGCTGCATCTGGTAATCATTTGTTCTTACTTAATGTTCCCAAATAAAATAGTGTACATAATTTAGTGACTGCCAGTCATTCAGTGAAAGGTGCATGATTACAAGCTAAGTACTTAAGCATGTACCTAACTTTGAACTCAGTACTCAAATTAGGCACACGTGTAAATACCCTGCTGAAATGGAAAGTACATGAATAGGACTGCAAGGCTGGAGTGAGACACAGTGTTAGAACTACAACCCTGATCCTGCATTATTTGCTCAACTACTGTAAATATGCAAGTAGTCCAACTGAAGGCAATGATGTGCATAGACATCCATCCTGCCAACACCTGTTTGAAAAGCTTGCCTGTACTATGTTTGCTTGACTCTATGATTGCTCTGCCTTAAATATACGTGTCCAGCATTATCAATTATAGACTAGATTTGAGATAATAGATCATAGGGCTGGATTCTCCAGACTGCTTAAACTTCTTTGTACCACATAAGCAGCAGAAAGTGCACTTAAAGTGGCTGGAGAGTTATGCTCGATAATTCCCTTTGTGTAGGGGGAATCTCTGCTGGTATAAAACTGGAAGAGATGACTTCATCATCTCCTACACCACCTCTTTCAAGTTCTGTAGCTAGACAGCACTCCCTGTCCTATCAACCCAGGCTGATCTTGGCATATCGGAGTGGTGGAGGGGCAGGGGCATTGATAAGAAGGGTCTGATGGGATAAGGCTGCCTAATTCTCCATTGACAGCTGCACATCATTAGCTTCCAGGTAGCTGAGAATCAAGAATATATCTCTGGCTCCCTGACAGAATTCTGCCTTCACTGTGCCCAAGCAGAGCTAGTCTGCAGTGGAGAATCAAGTGCAGAAATGTTAAAAATAAAGTGCATCCATGTTTGCTCAACTATAATTTTTGCTCACCTACTATTTTTGTTACTGGCTCCTTTTGTGTCTTATTTCTGTTTATGGGTAGGGTGTTGTGTTTCTACCGCAAATGTTGTTAATGCTAGTGGATAGATAGGCTGTTCCCAGTAGTGTCAGGAGCGTGTCTGATTTTCCCTGCACTGGACATAGTGTGTGTACTATATGTCCAAGGCACTAAAGAAGGTTCATTAAATTATATGCTAATGTATTTGAATAAACTGCTGATTCCTCCTGCTACATTTTTTAACCATTGGTAAAAACTAGTTTGCTAACAAATTAGAAAGCCTGCAGAATATTTCCACCCTGGGTCATCTGTTTTTTTTGTTCCCCTGTCATCTCCTGTTTGCGTTTTTTTTTCTTTTTTTTCTGTACAACTTATTAGGGCATTTAAATTATAATGAGACATCCAGGGTTGCTTTGGCACTGTAGCAGCACTGAATATTCTGGTTTTTACAGTAGCAGCAATTCCAACAAAGTCAAGGTCAGAAATAAAATAATGAGAATCAATTTAACCTAGAGGTTTCAGAGTAGCAGCCATGTTAGTCTGTATTCGAAAAAAGAAAAGGAGTACTTAGAGTATTTATAGAAACCTAGAGTTTCTATAAATAAGCATTTGTTTTGTCTCAAAAAAGATTAAAATTGCAAGCAAACACCAATTTCACTTGTCAGTTTTCCCTGTCTAAAGTTTTACAAAAATCTTAATGCGACCATTCAGCTGCCAGTTTAAAAACATTGTGATTCACTCCAGTGGGTAGAACAGGATTCCTTTTTAGTCACCCAGCTAGAAATGATATTGAGTCAATCAACCAGTGACTTTCAAACTAAGTTTAACTCAACCCCTCCAGGTCTTCTACTTAGCTTTTTCAAAAAAGAGATTGCTCACTGTCTCTGTATTTATTCAGCTATCAATGGAATTTTAGATCATCCTTCTTTGAGCCACAATGCTGTTCTTTCCACTGAAAGTATACCAAGGCTGAAGACTTTTTTTGTCTCACCTTAGAAGAGACTCCATGAAACTCATCTTTCTTCATCATCATTTCAAAGAGTTCTGTCAAGTGAGATATTGAATTATGTGACTGGCAGTTTGCATAGTGGAGTGTTAATATACAGAATTACTGATAGGGCACTATGAGAAAATATGATCATAAGTATCTGCATTAATTAAGGGTGCTGGAACAAATTGTATAGTGGGGATGCTGAGAGCCATTGAACCAAAAGGTAAACCCTGTATATGAAGGAAACCACTTCAAGCCAGGGGGTGTGGTAGTTCCCTAGTGAACATAAGAACGGCAATACTGAGTCAGGCCAAAGGTCCATCTAGCCCAGTATCCTGTCTTCCTACAATGGCCAATGACAGGTGCCCCAGGGGAATGAACAGAACAGGTAATCATCAAGTGATCCATTCCCTGTCGCCCATTCCTGGTTTCTGGCAAACAGAGGCTAGGGACACCATCCCTGTCCATCCTGGCTAATAGCCATTGATGGACTTATCCTCCATGAACTTATCTAGTTCTTTTTTGAACCCTGTTACAGTCTTGGCCTTCACAACATCCTCTGGTGAGGAATTCCACAGCTTGACTGTGTGTTGTGTGAAAAAGTACTTCCTTTTGTTTGTTTTAAACTTGCTGCCTATTAATTTCATTTGGTGACCCCTAGTTCTTGTGTTATGAGAAGGAGTAAATAACACTTCCTTATTCACTTTCTCCACACCAGTCATGATCTTATAGACCTCTATCATATCCCATCGTCAGCCACTGGACACCCCCCATCACCACTGGTGGGCGGGCAGCTGGCAAGCAGGGATCCAGCCAGCACCAGGACCCACCAGTAAGGATGGCAGCGGGGAGACTGAAAATACAGGACAATTTTCCCATTTTTAAGAAAAAGTCAGGACATCTGCATGAGGGGTTAAATATGGGATTGTCCCTTTAAAAATGGGACATCTGGTCACCCTATCTCTGTGTCTTCTTTGGCTCAGCCCTCCAAGTCATGTAGTAGTTCACACCCCTACTTCAAGTCCCAGTTGATGTACCCAAAATGTCCTTTGCCACCCCCTCCCAGCTTCTCTGTTTCCCGCACTCTTGTCAGAGTATTGACTCCTCAGGCTTTTCCCCACTAACCCTAGTCGTGGGGTTCACTGGGAGTCCAAATACCACAAACTGGTCTCCCACCCCTCATGGGCTTCTCTTCTATTCCCTTATCCTTAGAGGCCCTAACTCAGGGCTCCCCCAAGAAGCCTGCTGTGCTCTCTGTGAGTCTCTTTTTCCTGTTGCAGGCTCTTAACTCTGTGCTTTCCTGTCACCCTCACATGAGCCTACACTGCTCCCTGTGGGTACCACACCCTGACTTCCTCAGGCTATGCCCAAAGGGGAATTTCCCTTATTCCTCCCTTCCTCTACTGACTCCCCAGCTCTAATTAAGGAGTGCTCTCCCAGCTTCACCACCACAACTAGGGTTAGTCTTTCTAATTAAGGTCACTAATTAGCCCTTATGCTGCCAGTTCATCAGTCAGGCTGAAGAATAGCTGTTAAGTCATGGACAAGACTGTGCCCAGCTTCACATAAAGGGTCAGCCAGGCCATGACAGAGTCCCTATAATCTCATGTTTCAGGGCTTTAGCTAGGCACCTGCAGGGTTCAGAAAGGGATTTTCCCCCAAGTATATTCTGGCGTTTTGGATTGTTTTTGTTGTTTTGTCTCCTTCCTCTGAAGCATCAGAGATGGCCACAGCTGCAGATGGAACACTGGATGGAGTGGGCCAGTGCTCTGAGTTGGTACTAAGAATTCTCTCTTAGGTGATTGGTTTGGCTGGTTCTTGCTCACATGCTCAGGGTCTAACTGATTGGCATATGTGAAGTTGGGAAGGATTTTTTCCCCAGGTCAGAGTAGCACTGGGGGCTTTTCACCTTGCTCTACAGTGGGGGAGAGGGGTGTAGGTAGCTTGCCCAGGTCATATGGGTATCTTACTTAATCAGTTTCCTGCCCTTGCAGGGGCCTCACTGTTGCACCTCAGCCCTAGTATTCTCTGTCTATGGCACACATTAGCTTAGTCAGTGAGGGTCCATAGCACTGAATTTTCATGGCCACATTGTATGGCTTTGTTCCAGGTGTCTAAAAGCTCACAAGGGTTATTACTGATCTGGTGAAGCCAGGTTTATTGGGGAAAACTGTCTTGGCAATGTCACCTCCTGACCGGAAATCCGGTCTTCAGGGCTCAATGTGTGGGGACTCTGAAGTGGGCTATATGACCAAAAAAGTGCCAGCTGCTGGTGACCAATGATGACTTTAATCCTCTCACGGCCAGTTCTGAATAATACTTCCCTATTACTGTACAGTAGTCACCGGCAATGATGCATGTGAAACACCTCCAGCTTCCCGATGTCTTGGTTAAGCAACACCCATGTTTCAAGTCCATATAAGAGGATCAGAAGTACATAGGTTTGATAAACCCTACTTTTGAATATAATTTCACCTTCTTTTGGCTCCTGACCCGATACATGTCCTTCATGGCTGAGGTTGCTAAACCAATTCTCATTAGGATGTCTAGCTGGCTACAACCATTGACGACAATTTACTACCTAGATAGATGAAGTCATTCAGTACTTCCATGGTTTGTCTGGGTTACAATACTTTGGTCTAATTTTGGGTTGTTGTGTTGAATGTGCAGTTGATGGCCTGTGAGATGTAGGTCAGACTAGACGATGTCGTGGTCCCATGATTCTACTAAAGGATGAATTTGGTGAGAAAAGAGACTTCATGTTCAACATAGGTCCAAACATTCCACTGAGCTATACTGGAAAATGTTAACACCCTATGTACTGTGCCAACTGTGAACATTCAAAGTCACATTTCTTTTCAACTTGCTGCAGTTTAGGTTGGAGTCTAGCAAGCCATATACCAATTGCAAACACATCGACAAGAACATGTAGAGGAACACAAAAAAATGTCATAGCATGAGTATCCCACTCAGGGGATGTCAACATCATCCTCACAAATAGTACTATCCAACACAGACTGTCACACACCACAACATGGCGAGTCATTATGAAAAATGCAATTTCTATGGGATTTTTTTTTAAATATTCAACTTGGAAACTAAAGAGGAATTTAGAACGGGCTACAATAAGGCCCCAATCTTGACTCCAAAATTGACTCTGCATGGCAAACCCCTTCTCCCACAAGGAGTATCATGAACTTCATGAAACTCCTTTGGGGTTTAGAGAGCACGGCCCCTTTAAATCTTTGTCCTGAGGGGAGGTAGTGCTGATGGTTCCAGGAGGAGGAAGTGCTTTTTTGGGGTGAGGGTGGGAGGGAGCATGGACAGAGGGAGAGAGACAGGGTGTGTATTTGGAGCTCCAGCCAGCAGGGCTTCAGCAATCAGGCCCTCACAGAGTGAAGCAGCCAAGAACCTGCACAAAGCCTGGGAGGGACAGAGCAGCCAATTGGGGACACCCCAGAACAGGAGCCAAGAGGAGCACTGTGGCAGGGAGAAATCCCCCAAGAAGGACAAACCAGAGCTGGACCCGGTGCCACTGCTGCCCAGATCTGTACACAGTTGTGACTACTGGGGCTTGTGACTTTGCATTGTGAATAAGGAGGGAGGCTGTAGCTAGTTAAGTGGGGAGGTTGTCATTCTGTGTGGGTTTGCAGAGAGCAGCAGAAGAGGACCCTGGAAGGGGTTTGTTGGGAAAAGTTTACCGGCGCCGAAGATGACCAGGAGCACCCAAGACTTACCACTGGACTAGAACTGTGCCAGGGACTCCTGAACTCTGAGTGCAGACGCATTGCTGGGTGTCTGCTCTTTCAGACTGTGGTACCACTGGGCTTGTGGGGCCATGTGTTGAATGCAACTGTGTTTTACTGCTCCCCATGTTTCCCCACTGTTTTTCTCCATTCATCCCTCTGTCACGAAATATTTCCCTTTCCTATATTCATTGTACGCTTCCGGTGTGTGTGTGTGTTCACTCCGGGGGGGCGGGGGGGGGTTGGAACGGATGCCTCTGGGGTGGAAGGGACTTTCCCTGATGCACTCCTGCATGCATGGGCGGCACATAATGGAGGCTGGAGGAGGCTAAGCCTCCACAAACCTCATGCCTCTGGGGAGGGACAGTGGAGGATTTGAGGCCCTTGGAAAAATATCCCCCCACCATGGCCCCAGGGCTGGACGAGCTCTCATTCCCCACTGCAGCCCCGGGGCTGCAGCGGAGGCACAGAGCTTTTCTGGTCTAAGGGCCACAGTGGGGGAAGGGGAGGAAGGCATGGGGGGACAAGGCCTTAGGGGGGAAGAGGTGGAGTGGGGGCAGAATGGGGTGGGACTGCGGGGTAAGGGGAAGAACGGGGATGGGGCCATGAGCGGAGCCGCAGGGAAGGGGTGGAATGGGGTGGGGTCATGGGTGAGGCTGTGGGCGGAAGGGGCAGAACAGGGGTAGGGCTCCAGGGCCGAGAGCTCCGCCACAGTCCCGAATGAGGCTGAGAGATTGACCCTGGCCAGGGCCAAGCTCTCACCTTCCCCACCCCAGTGGCCCTGACTGAGATCTGAGCCCAGGGCTGGATTACCCAATAGGCAGACTAATCACATTCTTAGGGAACTAGCAGGGGGCACCAAAAAAATGAGATTTTTTTCTGGAAAAAATTTGATATTTGATATTTCAAAAAAAGCATCAAAGTAGTCATCATGGGACAAATCAGAACTTTGTTAGATTTCTTTACACTCCACTACACACTTTTCCCCAGTTTTTCCTCTTCTCTTTTTATTACTTATCCCCACCTAAACCAGGGGGGCGTCCTACTAACGTAGATCGAAATAATGCGAGGAAATCAGATCCTGTCATGTATTGTGGCTCAGTTTGACCCATTTTTAGCAGGCCATATCTCAAAATATGGGAATGCTGGCAAAGGTAACCCATCATACTTATCCAAGACAATATGTGATGAACTCATTGGTCTAATGAATGACAAAGTTCATTCAGCTATTGTGGATGAAATAAGTACTGCTGGGTACTTCAGTTTATCTGTCGACTCTACATCTGATCTTTCGCATACTGATCAATTGAGTATTGTAATAAGATATGTGTCTCCCACAGATGGAAAACCAGTTGAACGATTTATAACATTCCTCAATTTGAAAAGCCACACTGCTGAAGAAATGGCAAATCAAGTACTGCATTGTCTGTGCCAAGTTTGCAAAATAGGTTTCTCAAAGTGCAGAGGTCAATCTTATGACAACGCTGCCAACATGTCAGGGCGTTATCAAGGAACGCAGAAGAAGCTTTTAGAACAGAACAAATATGCCATATTCATACCTTGTGCTGCACACTCTGTCAGTCTTGTTGGCCGCTATGCTGTTGATTGTTGTCCGGTGGCAGTAAGTTTTTTCTCAACAGTCCAGTTACTTTATACATTTTTCTCTGCCTCAACACACCGATGGGCAGTTCTTAAAACATATTTGGGCAATGATTGTGTGTTGAAATCTCTTTAATACTCACTGGGAGGCACATGCAGTGGCAACAAGTGCAATTCTGGACTCCTACTCAAAGATGGTGGATGCATTAGAAAGTATAGCTGAAGATCAATCGCAAAAGGGAGAAACTATACGAGAGGCAGAAAACATTGCAAACAAGATGCAAGAACTAGAGTTTGTATTCATGTGGACCATGTGGAATGAAATTTTACAACACTTTTACCACACAAGTCAAGCTCTCCAAGAAAAAGAATTGGATTTGAAAACATGTACAGACCTCTGTCAATCATTAGCAGACCACTTACACACTTTCATGTTCATCTATGTGTCTGAAAGATGTATTGAAATTGGAAAAGGTACAGAAAAGGGCAACAAAAATGATTAGGGGTATGGAACAGCTTCCATATGAGGAGAGATTAATAAGACTCGGACTTTTCAGCTTGGAAAAGAGGTGACTAAGGGGGTATACGACAGAGGTCTATAAAATCATGAATGGTCTGGAGAAAGTAAATAAGGAAGTGTCCTTGACTCTTTCTCATAACACAAGAACTAGGGGTCACCAAGTCTTCACAGCTGTGAAGGCCAATACATTAACAGGGTTCAAAAAAGAACTAGATATGTTCATGGAGGATAGGTCCATCAGGAGAACATACTCTGTCATTCCTATGTACTTTGTCCAATTGACTATCATCATTCCACCAAGTTTCTGTGATGCCTATTATATCAATAGCCTAATTTAATACCAGGCACTCATGGTCACCCATCTTAGTATTTAGACTTCTAACATTTAAATACGAGAATGTAAAAAATTTGTAATATTTAATTGTCTGCCTCCATGTGATGTAACTGAATAGGGCTCTTTATTGTTTGACTGTTGCTTTTCACTTCCTGCCTGTACTTTATCAACTTCTATCCTCCTTTCTTAATAGGATACAGAACATCCCTTTAAGAAATCCTCCCCTAAGGGATATCTCTGTCCCAATCATGTGCTCCTCTGCACCTGAAGGCTTTCCCCCCACCCTTACTTTAAAAACTTCTCTATGGCCTTCACATAAGTTACCAAAAGCAGAACACATTTTTTTTTTAATTAAGGGAAATCACTGTATCTAAATTATAGTCAATTGATTTAGCATGCCTTCAGTTTTAGTGAGCAGCTGATTTCCAAATGAATTTATTTTCCTCCCAATTTTACTATAACTGCTTTGTCTTAAGAAACGTCTGTTCCTACCTGCTATCAGTTCCTTTATCAAGAACATACTGGACTTTGGTCAAAGAAAGTAACATTAGGATTTAAGGTAATTTTACTACCCAGCTGTTCCCAGGAGTCCAAAAAATATGTCTACATGTGTGATGGTTACACTTTATATTTTCCTATCTACATTATTTACAATGCATGTGCCCTGCGGTGGTAGACTGCGTTATCTGTATTTTATAGGTTAGTAATGTGACTGAGGCATAGGTAATTTAAATTGCTTGCCTATGATCACACAGAGTCAATGGCTCAGCCCTACTGGGACCCAAGTGTGGCCTGGCAGGTTCCCAGTTTTTTTCGCTACCCACAATTACACTTTGCCTGAGGTTTTGCTTCATTCAGCAGCAAAGACATTTCAAAAGGAGTAACTTATATTATATCCCCCAGTGTTGGATTTTGTGATGGAATGGAAAATTTTTACTGAAATGATTTTGCAACCTGAGTCGAATTACAGTGCAGGTAGCAAGCTACTTGTGTTATCTGCAAACCACAGACAGAACATTTCACTGATTATACACTTGGTGTGTGGTATGTGTAATGCATATTAATTAGGACTGGACAAAATTTTTCCATCAACCAGAAAAATAGTCTGCTTTCCATGGAAATGTTTGTTGGTGAAAAATGAATGTCCAAACCCGCAAATGTTTTTGGACAAAGCCTCAAATGTTTCAGTTCAGCTGTGTTGGCACAGTGCCTTATGGAAACTGTTGTTCAGTTTCTTCATGTCTCCATTCTCATCTATTGGTTGGGTTCCCTAGCAAGACTACATCCTCCAGGATGCGCCATGGGTAGAGACTCCCCTGATACACTCTCTTCATCAAGAGGGGAGACCCATCATCGGACATGAGTCTCTGACACAGGCTTCAAAGACCATTATATGGAGGTGGACACATGAGCCTATGGCAATATTCCTAACCCTATGTGTGTTTCTGGAATTACATAGGGTGATTAATGAAAAATCCCAAGGCAGGCTATGCAGATACCCAGCCTTGGAAACCTGAGCACCTTGGAGGTAAGACAATACTGGTATTGCCTGTCTCAGGAAGTCAGAGTTCAAAGGTCCAAATAGTATAAAGGAACAGCTGAACTGCCCCACACATTGTTCTTGTTCTTGATCTGAAACCTGGAACTTGTAACCAAGAAACAGTTGTTTTCAGGAGGCTGGGAAATAAAGCAAGACTTTTGGTATAAAAGGCTGAGTTTAAACAGCCTTGAATTCAGAGTCTTCCTTTTGATTAGCAAATGGTCAGGAACTTTTGTCAAAGTTGCCTCTCACTGGCTGGCAAAGCGTTAATAGCAGCCCTTGGAGTGGCCGCGCAGAACCCAGCCAATCAGAGGAAGGCTTAGAAGCAGCTAATCAGGGCCAGGCGGGGCCCTATAAGAAGGGCTGAAGGGCAAAGATGAGCAGTCTCTCTCTGGAGCATGAGAAAGAAGGATTGATTTCCTGTAGTGAGAAGTACCTGTGATGGGACAGAGCAGTGCTGGGCAGGGTCAGGGAAGCAAGCAGAACTCTAGGTAGGCTGGCTCCCAGACTGAGGCCTCGATACAGGGGCTGAGTAGGTGTGGGGGCCACGGCGAAGTGGCCCAGGGAAAGCAGGTAGTGGCAGAGAGGGAAAGGAGAGGCAGTGAGCGGCTTCTGGCTATAGGGTCCCTGGGTTGAGGCCCAGAGTACCGGGTGGGCCTGGGCCCCCCTTTTTGCCCCATTGGCCGCCGAAGGAAGTGGCCAGCTAAAGGACTGCAGTTTACCCCTGAGCGAGGGGCTGGACTCAGGGCTGCAATTCGCCACTGCGGTGAGAGGCCGGGTGAAGGACTGCCGGTTCCCCCAGAAGGTGGGTAGACAACAGAGTTGGGGCAAAGCCCAGAGGATGCCACAGTCCAAAAGTGACACAGGTCCCCCACAGACAGTGGAGAAGCAGTGAGAGAGAGTGAGACACCACAAGAGGAAGGTGCCCTGCTGATGGACAGACCTAATTCCCAGAGAAACCAGAAGGAGGCGCCATGGTGGTGAGCACAACCCGTCACAGGGGCCCAATAATTTTGTTCTACTATGGACCCATGTGGAACATAGATGATTTCAGGTACATTTACTGTGCATGTAAATAAGTTTTTTGGTTTCTCTTTTCTTGGTATGCTTAATAATTGTGCTTGCTTTCAACGAGCTGTGGGGTGACTAGTAAACCATTTTTAATTGTCCTCAGAAAGAAAGCAAAGTGCAGATGTTGGTTTTTAAGCAGACTGGCTTGCTGGGGATATTGTAGTGAATTACAGAGGACTGCAACCTAAAACCCCTGTGTGGAAACAGAGGGGATGTGGGTCCCTGCCCATAGAGATATGAAGGCTAGAGGCCCGAGACTTGATTGAGCGTTCCTGAGCAGACCATGGAGTTACCCCAAAACTGTGACTTAGTCTGACAAGGGAAATCAACTTTTAGAGGAGTATGGGAGCAAGAGGTATCCAAATTACAACTCCCATGAGGAACTGCAGCAGCATTTCCAAACTGAATCATTTTGGGGGTTTGTCCAAAATATTTTGGTTTTTGATTTTTCACTGAAGAGTCAAAACTTTCCATGTAAATAACCCTATTTTCTGACCAGCTCTCATATTAACCGCAGTGCCCCTAAAGTCAGGCCATTAGAGCCAGACACATCTGAAACCATTGTAATGAAAATCTGTGTGCGGTCTAAATGTTACCAGAATGTTTTTATATTAACTGTATATGGGTGTTAGTGGAGTAGTTGGCTGCTTCAGGCAGCAGCTTCACTCTTCAGGGATAAGAATATACTATATGAAGTAATAGAATCTTTTATACCTTCAAAAGAATACAGTGTATATAGTAACCATGCTAAATTATGCAGATTGTCATGTCATATATATCAAACTGGCAACTCTAAAAGGACTGGAAGTTGCCAAGAGATTTCTACATCCAGACTTTTCCCTTTAGGTAGACAGGCATCATAATACAACTTAGAGCCAAGTTGCTTATCTCTGCTAAAATATTCACTTTCTAATTCCTGTACTGTTTCATTCATATATATATGAATGAAAAACATAGGTGTTTTTTCTCCCCACCACCCTTTTCTTCTGCTGATTGCCCATGGCATCTGATAGACAAGTAGCTAGTGGCTTAAAACACAAACACAGTTTAACTGGAAGCAAATGGAATGACAAATACCTCTAAAATTATCAGACCTAGCCCCAAGTCACGGTTCAGATAGACTGCCAAATCTTTGTCCTAACATGTGGCCAGTCATCACAATATATTTTAGATGGAATGATCAGTGAAATGTTATAATAAACAGTATCACTTCAACAGGCAGAATTAAAATGTATTAACTCGTTATAAGCAACAGAAAAATAAATTACAATTAACTGGATACTACTTATCTGGCACATGCAGTGTTAGAGAGTTTATTCCTTCATTCTCCCACTTCCCTGGTCCTTCTCGCATGAACAGGGAGCAACAGTACCCGAAGTCCAAAGGTGCAAACAATTCGATGTTTATTGGGGTGAACTTCCAGCAAGCTTAAATCCAAGCTCCTTTTTCCTTATTTTCAAATCCCAACTTACTTCCTGTTTGCCCCTAATTTATATAGTAATATTCTTAGCTATACCTTAACCAATCATTCTACTGAAATTTACCTAACCAACTCTAACATATAGTAACATGATTAGCTAACCAATTATATCCCACCACCTTAATTAGTTTACACCCAGCAAAATTAATTATACAGCAGACAGAAACAATCACAGAATCAGACAGAGACCATGCAAATAAACAACAGCAAAGTGGGAACTATAATGACAAAAAAAAAACAGAAGTGAGGATATCACAACTACATCTATAAAGACATAAGGGTTTCCCAGCTGTGTCTATTGATAAGTGAGTTCTTACCAGACAGAAAACTATCAAACTAAATTTCCTTTTACATCTTCTAGGCTCTTCCCTTTCTCTGGAGGTGATAGATCGGATCACCTTGCTAACAGCCCCATATTGACTAGTTTGGAATGTGAGGCTGTGGCCGTTCCCTTCCCAGCTTATGGCTGCCTCTGCTGCTTAGTCAAAGGCATTGGCCTAAGAACAGGGCCTCAGACTGTCACAGTGATTGAAGGACCTTACATAGATTCTTTCTTGTATACCTCTATTACTAGCTAAATGATAAACGTATACCTAAATTCTTAAAGTATAGGCCTTTACAGGCAGGCCTGAATATCTATATCCTAACATGCAGTAGCAACAATTAATACAAAATTCACTGCAGCTGATTCCATCTTTTGATGTATCTTCAAGTTAGACATGTATTCATGGTGAAATATTTTAGGGCTCCAGGTCAAAATCAGACATATGGCAACCTCAGATGCAAGAATCAGTCACAAACTCATTACCATTCCAGATGGAATTTTGATTGTCAAGTCTATACTTCTGCCAGTGTAGTAATATTCCCATAAAAATGTTTTCTAGAGTTTTATCCAGTCACGTTTTAAGTGGCTCAGACAATGGGGCTACTGTCATTAGCTCTGGGAGCCTCTGCCCAGGATAATAGATCACAGTCTTAGCCAATAGTTTTTTTGTTCACCCTATATGTTCCTTAGTTTAATTTCGTCCCATTCTTCTCAGGTATATCACCTTGAATATCTTAAACAATTCTTCTTCCTCTTCAGTCCTTATCTCCTTCAAATACTAATTAAGTAGTAAGACAATTAGCACATCTTTCCCCACCAAACTTACTTATCTTTGCAAGCTATATTTATTCATTTTAGCCTCATTCATCAGTCTCTACAGCACTTTACAATTTCTAGTTGCTCATCTCTGATCATCATCTAAAATATCAGTATCTTCCTGGTACAGAGATGCCCAGAACTGAAAGCAGTATTTCATATTATGTGTGGTCATACCAGATAAGACTCTCTAATTCTGGTACATCAGTAGTGACTACATTTGAAGTCCAAAATCACATTGCCTTTTTTGGCTTCTGTATCATTCTCTATCTATATACGTCAGTACTTATATAGTCCTCAACATCATAGTACATGAGGCTTATATTCTCAAAGGGATTTAGGCTCGTAACTCTATCATGTGGACACCAATCATGCTTAAGTACCCTAAGTGCCTAAATTCCCACTGGTCGGCACTTTCAATGCAGCCTAAGCACGGCCACCCCAGAGCTGTCTAGTGCTCAGAGCCATAGCTCAAGCTGAAACCCTAAAGGCCCCGAAGAGGGATTCTCAAAGTAGGCAGGGGAACACCTATCTTGCTAGCAGGGCCAGACGTCTAAGACCTATTACCTGTCAGATCCCACATCAGGAGGGCTGGATACAGGCCACTGA
Organism: Lepidochelys kempii; assembly: GCF_965140285.1. Taxonomy (NCBI): domain Eukaryota; kingdom Metazoa; phylum Chordata; order Testudines; family Cheloniidae; genus Lepidochelys; species Lepidochelys kempii. The sequence goes on from NC_136383.1 coordinate 93,555,338, forward strand.
TAGGGGAGGGGACAGTGCCTGCACAAGAGACAGCCAGGAGCACAGGGAGATATAGGGTAAGGGTAAGAGAGGTATTGAGTATGAACAAGAGAAAGAAAGAGACATGGTTTTGGCTGCTAGGGCACAGGCTACCTAAGCAGTTGAGAGGGCTTAGCTCCCTAACTCCAGGAGAGGGTTCACAGCTAAGGATGCTGAGCAGAAGGAGGTGCCTATCTCTAGTCCATCAGTCAGGTACACCAGGTCAGCGGCTTAGGTGCCTAAGCCCCTCCCTTCTCCCTTTCCCTCTCAGCATTTTCCTCCTGGCTACTCCCCACTCAGATTGCAGGCTTCTGAGGATCCCTTTCTCAGTTCCATAACTCTCCCCATGCATTACAGAGGGAGCCTGGGTACCTTGCTCAGGTCTGAAAATTCCACGAGGCAGCTGGGTACCTTGAGGTTAGATGTTGCAGCACTTAAAATCTAGGCTGAGTGCCTCCAAGGTAATTATGGGTTTATACTCACAGCACCCTTTTGAGGCAAGTCATATTTAATGACTTGCCTCACAAACAAACCTGGGGTGGGGGGGGGGGAGGGAATTATAATCTCCCTACCCATTCCCTCAATTTTTGGTCAACATTTATTGAAATTTCAAAATGTCACTATATATTTCCCTGTTCCTGACCAACTTGAGGAGTATTAAATCAATTTTACAGATGGGGAGCTGACGAGCAAAGAAATTAAGTGACTTGCCTAAATTTACACATTACATTTATGGTACAGATGGTAACTGAACCCAAAGTTGTTCCAGCCTAGTCCAAGGCAATTATCCTTTACTGCAAGCTTTGTCTAATCTGAGGTCAGGTATCAGCTAGATCTCCATCAGCCTTATCGCTGCCTAATAGTTCCCTTCCACTCACGGGTCTGTGTTTCAGTTATTTGTCCTTAGAAGTATTTAGCCTGGATTTTGGTGGCCTAACAATATTTTATTGTTTCCTGCCCATATTTCTATTGATCATCTCTTTGTATTCTATCTCTGGTCCAGCTTGTGTTTGTGATGGCTCCTGTTTTAATTAAATTAAAGAAAAACATACAAACGGAGCTATTTCTTTCTCAATGGACAAGCAAACAGAGGAATCAACTTGGATAGCCTGATTTATATATTCTCCATATTATCTTCAGCAAGAAAGCAATTAACTGTCCGACTGTTAGGCTGAATTTACATAATCATAATTCCACAATAAATCACCCCACTCTGTTTTGTCTTGTCTTAACTCTGGGGTTTTGAACAAGTACCAGGAGTTCATGTTGTTCAACCTTCCCTTCTATATTTGTAAATGGAAAGAGGTGTCCAGAAATGGAAAAGCGTTTCCTGGCATTGAAAATGTTGAGAACCACATGTTCAGACTGTAAAGTGTTGTGCGGGCGGGGAAGGGGGGGAAAACTATCTTCTTTGTCTGTGCACTGACTAGCAAAATAGATTTCTAGATGCTACCATACTACTCCTAAATCATATTATGTTTACCTACACAAACTTTTACAGGAATGGTACTAAACACTTTGATTTCTTCAGCAAACTACTGAAGTAGAATACATTGGAAATCAGGTAGGTCCCAGATGCTAATGCTATCTGAGATAAATTCACTGTGTGACTTCCTTATGCCTCAGGCAATGCAAACTAGATGATAAGGCAAAAAGCAAGCCCTCACCCTGAAATCCAGCTGCTGCATTGCAGCAGAGCTTTCCTAGTTCAGTAAATAGAGAGAAACAACCCGTAAATCGCATGGGCTTAGCACTTGCACAGAAAAGTTGCAGTATATTTCATTGTTACATAACCCTAAATTGTCTTATTACTCATCAACATGAACATTTTAAAATGAAAACGAATTCACATACAGTAGATACTCTATTGGTGTACCTAACTGCCACAGTGGGATTTTTGCTGTTTAGTGGTGTATTCCATTAAATTGCTCAAGACTATGCTGCTGATTATATAACTAATACATGAAGCCTTGGACAAATCCTAGCGTGAGGCACCAGGTAGAAAGAATGGCAACTGTCAGCACAAAGCTTGCTAATCAAATCATGAAGAGTGTGACTACTGAACAGTTCACAAGTTTGAGAATATCATAGATGGTGGTCAAACAGAAAAATATGAACTTCCAGCTGTTGTCCACCTCTACAAAACATCACTCCGAACTGCCAATTATTTTAATCTTCACAAGGTAAACTAACTCTGCAGCTGCCATTTTAAATAAATGCTACAGTGTCACAAGTACTCCTTTTCTTTTAGTGTTCTATAATGATCCATAGTATCACAGGGCCATACTCCAGGTGTTTTGCTCTGCTCTAGACGTGCAAAGTACTTGGAAATCCAGCTTCATTGGCCACCCGAGATGCCTTTGAAATTCACCATACACACACCTGTCTCTGAATGCAGGGGCAGACCCAGGGGAAAAGAGACATGGTCCCCCAGCACTGGAACAACCCCTTGGCACTGCTCTAATGTACACTGCTATCAGACCAGTCCAGCCAGCCCCAGAATTGGTGTAAACTGTTTCCCCTTGTCAGTTATGTTCCTAACTGAGAGAATTTGGCCTATATCTTATCATAGTGTTCGACATTTTTAGATCACTATTGCAGAATACCGGAGTGTATTTTATTTATGGGGATGTCACATGTTAAATATTTGAGCTTGAAATAGTAGTGCAGTTTCCCTCCTCCTGAGAACAGAGAAAGAGTTTAGGTGGCTGGTCTTTTGGAAAGAAAATAGGTATTAATGTGTCAGGGGGAAAATAGGTATTAATGTGTCAGGGGGAAAATAGGTATTAATGTGTCACTGAAGAGCTTTTCAAACATGCCACAGGGGGTACAGTACCACCTACTGTATCAGCATTTACTGCAGTGTCTTTGGGCTTCCCAATCCACTTCCGACCCAGTGCAACCTCAATTAGATTGTGAGATCTGATGAGGTCACAGTTTTGGCTGCAGGAAAATATATTTCTTACAGAGATATACTTGTGCAGGTGAAGGGCAAGAGTGACAGGGAATGGAGAAGATTGAGGTAGTAGAGATCAATTAACTAATTAATCTTTAAGTCAACCTGCTCTGTCTCTCCCTCACACTATGTAAAGAGTGAGTATAGCTGGGCTAGTTTGATGAAAAAAAATCAATGTTGCGTCTTATTTGTACACTTGGTAAAGCTCTGATGTTTAGAACTGAACAACATCAAACCAAACATGACAGGGATGAAAAGAACAACAAAATCCCACTTTTTAATGGGCTTCTCCTTATCTATCCTGTTATGAACTCCTTTCTAAGTTGACAACTTGGTAAGAGCAGCTGTATGATTTTACTCTGCTCCCTAAAATGAGGTTGCATACAGAAAAGTGATTATGTAAATGATTGCCAGTATACTTGATTTGCTTCTTATGGCATCACCAGTAGTGCTCACTTTATTAAACAAATATTTTACTACTCCTAGCACTGTACACCCCATTCATCAGTGCAGGAATGAGCCAGATCATCATGCATCATCAACTAGACTGTCAGGCAAACTTTGACAGCAGAATCTACAAATAGATTATCAGTAAGGTTAAGATTTTGTCAGTTATTTTAGTAAAAATTCATGGGAGGTGCTGTCTGAGACTTTTACTAAAAATAATGGAGGAAGAGTGCTGCGGGGAGAAGGAGGAAGGAATGACAGCTGGAACCCCATGGGGGTGGACTGACAGCCCCAGCCCCGGCTTCTGCCCTGCCAAAGTTCTGCCACAGGTGGGGGCATACAGCAGTGACTCTGGGCCCAGGTGACGCCTTGGGAGGGGGTTGGGGGGGGGGTACGGCACAGCCCCAGCTCCTGTATTGACTGAAGCTGTGGGGAATGAGGGAGAGGCACACAGCCCAGGCTCCAGCCAAAGCTGTGGGTGTGTGTGTGCATAGTCCTAGCTCTGGCCCTGGCTGAAGCCACAAGACGGGAGCAGACAGCCCTGGCTCCGGCCCTGGCAGCAGCTGTGCGGTGGGGGAGGGCACAGCTCTGGTTCTTGCCGCAGCTGCAAGGAGTGGGGGGAGGCCCGTAGCCACAGCTGAAACCATGGGTCCAGGGTGCACAGCCCTGATTCCAGCCCTGGCTGCAGCAGTGGGGGGAGGAGGACCCATCCCCAGCTGCAGCTGTGAGGGGGTGTATCACCCTGGCTCTGCCCCTGCCACTCACAGGTGAAGTGAAGTCATGGAGGTCTGCTAAAGTAACAGAATCCATAACTTCCTTGACCTCCATGACTGAATCATATCCTTAATTATCAATATTATTTTTGTAGCTGCTTTTCTCAAAGATAGAGGGAATATGGCCTGATTCTCAGATCATAGGGGAAATTTGCAGGGGTAGCAGTTAGAAAAGTCTTTTCTTTCTTTTGGTTTGTAAACTAGGCAGACTTTACAGGAAAGTGACTGAGCGTGAATATGGACACCCCCCCCCCCCACACACACAATATCCTGTTAACAATCCCATTGCTGACTATAACTGCCTGTGTACCTTGGCAAGTCCAGAAGATGTATCTAATGTTTGTAGGCTAGAAAAGCTTCTTCAAAATACCTGACTAGTGACGTGAAAGCTGCCTTGTACATCATTATTATTCACATCTGTGCCACACCATGCTGTGTGGTATCCATGCCGTGGGGTGGCTTATACTCCCTACACTAGTTACTTTCAGTAAGGGAGCATGTGACCTAAAAAGCCCCTTAATTCCAACTGGCAGGGGGCCTGCTACACTCACTACCCCCAACAAGCTATCATAATATGTATCTAAAAGGCATCTTGTAAGGAATCTTATGTGACACACTGGTCCCACAGATCACTGTCTAATTTATGTACAGGTTATGTATAAAGAGTTTTATATGGGTGCTGGAAGTGCGTTCTTAAAAATGTGTTTTGAGGGGCAGTGCATCAACCCAGTGTGCCTGCAACAAGGGAATGTATAATCCCCTGTCTGACTGGCCTGATTACAGGCAGAGGGCAATGCCAGTACATTTATATATTCAGTAAACAAAGCAATCAAATTAACAGGCAGCAGCAAGTGAGCACACCTGGAGACAGTCTGCACCCCAGAAATCTTTCCTGGCTCTTGTGGCAGAGACAATGGATTTTTGGGAAATACGAGGGGAGCAAAAAACTTTTTAGGGATCCATCATGTAGGGAACAAAGGGAACAGCACCTTTTGATTCTGTGAACATTTGTTTCCCTGACCTTGAGGGCTGGAGATGCTGGTAACTTAATGTGAGCAAGAAAACTTTACGCAAAGATTGTAACTTGCTAAGATTAAGTGTTAGGCACTAGAAAGTGTGTTTTATTTTGTTTGTTTGTTCCCATACCTGTATCTGTCTCTTGCTTAGTATCACTTAAATCTCTTTTCTTTGTGAATGCACTTATTTTTGTTTTATTTTAAAGCCGTCTCAGTCCTGTACATTAAAGTGAGGTATAAGGCTTCCGCTAACTTAACTTAGATTGATGTGTGTTATGTCTCTTTGAGGGCAGAAAACCTAATAATTTTGGTGAGTGTCCAGTGAGAGGTACTGGACACTGCTGGGGAACTTGGAAACTAGGTTTTGTTACCTGCAGGGCAAGGTTTAGACTGCCAGAGTCTTGAAGAGTTTGCTGGCAAGGCAGAGACTGGCATTTCAGCTTGACATACAGCTTAGTGGCAGAACTGCTCTCACTCTCTCTAAGGCAGAGGGACAACACAGTGGCACACAATTCTGAGTGTCCTGAACAGCACCTCACACACAGGCTCTTGTTCTACAGTCATTTGGGGAGAACTTCTGGCCATGGTTTGAATTAGATTTCAGGCATGAAAGTCAAAGCTTCAGAAAGAGAAGGCATGTTTATTAAATTGCGATATCCTGATCTCCCTGCTGTGACCTCCTTTTCAAGATGACAGTTTCCTCTAGAAGTCGCCATGTATGCTTATTTTTATTATTTACAATCCTTCATCCTGCATGCTGGGGGTACATTCCAGTATGTCAAACTTTATAAATGAGCTCCGCAGTTTTGAAAAAGTATCCAGCTGTTTTCAGAACATACACTTGATGTCTCCTACATACAGAATATATTGGGCTCAATACTTGAAATTAGCTGGAATACTGTTAAATGAGTTTTCCACTCATCTGCTTGAAGTCTATAAGCAAATTTACCACTGGCCTCGATGGGTATGTCTACACTGACCTGTGCTTGTGAACTCAGTGTTTCCAAGCATGCTTGCACATCCATATTGCATAGTAAAACTATTTACAGTCGGTGACTGAGGTCCCACAACCTTCTAAAGCAGCGGTGGGCAACCTGCAGCCCCCGGGCCGCAAGTGGCCCATCAGAGTAATCTGATTGCAGGCCGCGGGACATTTTGCTGACATTGACCGTCTGCAGGCACGGCCCTCTGCAGCTCCCAGTGGCCACAGTTAGCCATTGCCAGGCCACAGGGACCGTGCTGGCTGCCATTTCCTGCAGCTCCCATTGGCTGGGAACAGCAAACTGCGGGCACTGGGAGCTGCGGGCTGTACCTGCGGTCCTTTAACATCAGCAAAATATCTTGCAGCTCACACTCAGATTACCCTGATGGGCAACATGCAGCCTGCAGGTTGCCCACCACTGATCTAAAGCATCCACACTGCACTGAGCAAACTGGCTTGAACTGTATTTACACTGCAAATTGATAGGGTTTGGACCCAAGTCACAGTGGGAATCTGGCTTGGACCCCTGAATGGGACCATGGGCTAAGATTCTGAGGCCTTATTGACCCAGGTCAGAAATACTTGCTTGTATGAACAGAGGTTGAGCTTAAACCTGAATATAAGCCTAGGTTTGCAATGAAGTATAGGTATACCCAATGAAAATTGCACATACATGTCTCCAGGGATAGATGCTCAGGTCCTACAATACATGTGCTGGCCATCTATTTAGTATTCTCCATCTACATTTTAAGAAATATCCCACTTTTGCAAACCCAGAGAGCACGAATGAGCAAAAACAAATAAATTTGTCCAAGCAATTAATTTATTTTTAATTTGTTCTGGTGGCTCCTAACCTTTAAATCGTATCCATCATGACTTAACACAACAATATTGACATGTTGGGCTAGCTCCTCATATTTTTCTTATGTTTTTATGCACATGAAGTATCTTTTCAGATTTTTAAAAAGGTTTGTGAATTTCTCAACAATCTGCTGCAATAGATTTTGATAACATTCTTTGCAATGCTTACTCCAGCTTCACAACTTCCTTCAAACCCCCCCCTCAAGAAATAAAGGACAGAAAGATCCTCCCTTATCCATTTTCAGACAATAAACTTGCTTAAAAATAAAAAAGCCATCCCAGATGAAAAGTGATCAAATGTTTTTCTCAGGTGAAGGCTATTCAGTAGACCACACTGCATATATTTTTTTTTTAATTTCAAAAGTTTGACCAAACATTTATTACAATTTTGAATTCGATGAAAACATGGGGAATAAACCAACACCACTTTCATGAAATTTCCCCTCCATTATTCTTCAACAACTATGGAGCTGGAGGCTACTATACTGGATTTTGAAAATTTGACAAAGTTTTTTTTAAAAACATTGATTCCCAGCCCTCCACCCCTGTTCTGGTCACATAGGTGTCTTTGGAAAGCCCATCCTAAGTGCCTTAGTCCCATTGACTTGTGCTGCTAAATTATTTAGGCCTGGCCTACACCTAAAATTTAAGTTAATCTAGCTACATTGTTCAGAGGTGTGAAAATTCACACCCATGAGCACTGTAATTGAGCCAGCCTAAGCCCTGCTATAGACACCACTAGGTTAAATGAAATAATTCCTCTGTTGATCTAGCTACTGCCTCTTGGGGGTGGATTACCTAAAAGGCTATGGTGGCACAGCTGGAGCACAGGACCTGCGGTGCTGTTGCATGTGTAGTGTAGATATACCCTTAGTCTTGTTGTTTTGAAAATCCTACCCTATCAATGCACATGTTGTTGTTCTCCGTCCAGTTCCATGAAAACAGATGAACATGGAAACTGAACTATTATGTGCAGTATCCTAGAGTTGATTCATATGGGCATTAAAACTCAACTAATATTAGAGCTGGTCAAGATATCAATATTTAAGTGTTGTAAAAAAGAAGAGACTCCTAAGACAACGGTGGATTAATAAAGACGTGCACATTAATGCTATGTCTACACTTGGCACTGGGGGTATGATTTTCTGCTTGAGTAGACTAGTCGTGCTCGCTCTCATCAAGCCAGCCACAAAAAAATAGTGATGCCATGGTAACACGGGTTTGAACGACTTGTTTTTGTAATTCTAAGCATAATAAAACAGGGTGTAATCCCTCTAGACAGTGGAAAATATTTAAACAAGGTTTGATTGTGTTTATTAATAAGCAAAGTACCAGAATTTCTAACAGTTTTTTTCAGAAAAACATGAATCTTTACCCCTTCCTGAATGCTGTAGACAGTTACCCCAGACATGCACATCTCTCTCTACACTCATTTTGAGCCAGTTATTTAGGTCTGTATCGATAAGTTTTTCTTTCGAGTTTGTTGCCATAGTATCAGAATGCCTCACAGATATTAATGATTCACTCCTTTCACACCCCCGTGAGGAAAGGAATATTATCCCATAATTACTAACATTTCAAACAAAGTTTCTTGGATAGATTTCTGAAGCAATTAGAGCTCTGGACTCAAGTAGGGGACAAGCCTGGAGGGTCACAGGGAGACTTCAGTGGGCTGAGGGAGCGAGGGGGAGGGTGGCCATGTGAGAGGGGTGTACGGGTTTCTATTCGGGAAAAGCACTAGTACTTCAGTTTGCTCCTTGCCTTAGCTTTCTCTCCCTTCCAGTAAAACAACTAGCAGCTCAATTCACTCTGCACCCAGGATTCCTTCCCCCCAACACACAGATTAGGCACTTATCTGCATGTCTAGGTACCTAAAACTCTTGGATAATCTCCCCCTCAGGAGCCTTGTTTTCAGGGGTACTGAGCACACATTGCAGTGGCTTTTTTCAAGTCTATACAAGGTGCCCTCATTCTGCTTGAGCCCATGTTGCTCTGATATTTTGGTGCCTCTTTCCATCCCAATAGTCTCATGAAAGAAAAAAGTGCACCATGTTATGTTATGTTTTAACTTGATGCATGGATCATTTGTAAAGAGCTGTCAGGTAACCCTACAAGTAGCCTTATATGTATGAAAATATTTAAAACAAAACAAACCTGCTCACTCAATCTCTTCTAGTGGTAGGAAAGATAATTGTACCTTATACCGCAACATTATATACAAAGGGAAATACAGCCACATGGAAGAAATTGCTCAAATTGATTGATTTCACAATATTTCTTAATTCACCTCAGAGAACATTGAAAGAGATTGTTTTTTCTCATGCATATCAATTAAAGGAGCATTGACATTGTACTTTATAGCAAGTGTGACAGTTGGCATATTGAATTCTGAAGCAGAATTGAATGCTGAATGCTCATATTTGCCTGCACTGCATCAGAGCAGAAATTCAAAGGCCTCAGCACTGCCTTTTGATTTGATTCTTTTGAGTATGTTTGTTGATCCCCTGCCAGAAGAAATAGCCATGCTAAACATGTCTGAAAATATCTTACTGCAAAAGATAAGTCTTTCTAAACTGCGTCCATACATATGAGAACAGGGAGCCTGCAACTGAAAGAATTGGTATGGGCTGTGATTAATTCCCTTCACCAAAATACTTGGCAGCATTACATCTACGATTTTATAGGAAAAGAGAACTTGACAAAAAGTGACATTTCTATCAAAATTCAGTGGGTTTAGGAGGATTCAACCTATTTAATAAATAGCAAATGCTGCTTTAAATAGCCCTAGAGGGGGTTCAGTTCATTATGCAGGAACATTGTCATTTTGATAGAAAAGCAACTGAAGAAAATAGAGTAGATGTGGAATCAGTGGTCTAACCAAGTGAACAATTATGGAAGAAAGCCATAATGTGTATTCACTGCACAGTCATGATCTTTAGGAAACAAGTGTTGGAAAAAACCCAAAAGCAAATTAGTGAAAAAGGAAACCCCTAACTGTATGGGTGAATCTGTTTATTTGCTGTCACTACTAGACATGCTTGCTACGGCAATAGATTCCAGGACCGAGGTCCATATTCTCCCCTCCACTAAAATTAGCTGAGAGGAGTAAAATCTGGTGAGCAAACTGAGCAGGATGTGCAAAAGGGAGTGAGAACCCGTTAGGCAGCCTGCTCCTGCCTTCCCTTTTGGTCGAGGAAGAAGCCCTTTCACTCAAAGTCTGTGGGGTCTGATTTCTGTGGATGTGGAAGGAGACATGCCATCGGCAGGGGAGAGTGTAGCCAGTTAAGATGGTGATGAGCTCAGGGATTTTGCAGGATCTGATAATGTTGAGCTTGTCAGCATTATCCTATCCTGATTTTTCCTCCAGAGTGAGGGGATTTTGATGCAGCAGGTGGCAAGGAAATTGTCAACATGGCTCTTGGGAGAGCCATCTTAGCACTATGGAAGAGAAGGTTGATGAGCAGTGACAAGGCACTGGGCCACCACATAGTAGCTCCAAATGCCCTAACTGGTAATACTTATAAATAATGGATGAAATCTTGTCTCCATTTTATTCAATAGCAAAACTCCTGTCAATGCAGAAGAAAGCTAGGATTAGTTCACAAACAATTAACTTACCCCAAGGGGGCTACACATTAATAATGCACATTTGTAATAGTTTGTTACAATTTGTAACATATCTTGACTACTTCTTGATGACTAATTGAATGTATTTCAAAGGAGGATAGCAAGGAAGGACAGGGCATTGGTTAAGACAAGAGTCTCAGGGTGAAATCCTGGCCTCATTGAAGTCAATTGCAAAATGCCTATTGACTTCAGTGAAGCCAGGATTTGCTCCCAAAGTTTTATTCCCAGCTCTCTGGACAGATTTCCTGTGTGAGCATAGGCACTTGTGTGCCTCAGTTTCTCCATCTTTAAATACGACCTCTCTGTGGAGTGCTGTGAGAATTAATTCATTAATGTTTATAAAACACTTTGAGAAGCTCAGTTTTCACTTGAGTAGAACTTGCAGGATGCTAGTCTTAAACTAGGTACTAAAGTACAAAGTATACATGAGATTTAGAATTTTATTTAATATACACAACATGGTGAAAGGGTTAAATGAAACTGGGCTCTCAAAATGAAAGACAAATCTACTTGCAGTTCAGTTTATCTTGGAGTCAAATCTAATTATGCATTTGTTGAATCTAAGAAAATAGGATTTTAGCCGCTCCAAGTAAAATATTCTGCCGCAAAAAATTTTTAAAATATTTTAAATGTTGGGTCAGAACCTGCAATCCTTATTCATGTTGACTGTACAGTGATGCTGCTCAAATGCGAAAGTGCTTCTTAGCATTACAGACTCTGGACCTAAGTCAATAAGGCACTGATGAAAAGTATTCTAATAGAAATCCGTTAAGATGGAAGTCTTTTGTTGCGTCACTAAAGTGATTCAGCTCGGGTAGCATCAGTGCAAAAGTACCCACACTGCCTTTTCCAAAAGGGCTTGTTGGAAAATAGCAAAAAATACCCAGAAATGTGTGATGAAAATCTTATTTTTTCATTTAAACATTACTTTCAACAATTTTCCCCAGCAGAGCTATTCACTCTATACACCTCCTTATGGGAGGAGAATGCTCTTCAGTCTCTTGAACCATTCAGACTTGAGACTGCCAACAGGTGCCAGTTAGTGCCAGATGTGATTTCATATAACACACAGTATAAATAGTACTTAAGGTGCTGCACAATAATCATTAAACATATGTAGGTCAAAACTTCAAAATAATCTTTCACGTCATAAAATGTGCCTGGCCTTAGACAACTGGAATGAAAACCAGAACAGCAAGAACAATGATATAATTCAGCCAAAGGATGAGACTGAATCAGAACTCCTTTTGCAGCATGATCAGAAATGAAATACCTTGTTTACCATTTAAAGACATCTGAATTACTTTCTTGAGGTCAGGCTGCAGTTGATACCACCCATGAAAATTGCATGTAATGCTATCAAAAATATTTATGACATGTTCTGTACCATATCTTTGATGTCCACAAGCCCACTAGAAACATTGTGCATGGGAGGCAGTAAGTCATTTATGTCACTACTAAACCTTTCTCACAGAACAGAGTGGAGAGCTGAATCTCTAATGCTTATTCAATGAATGTTTGGAGAAAACTAAAGGGACTATTAGAAACTATAAAAAACTATAAAAAATAAACAAACTGGACTTCATACTGAGAATTCAGATGATATAAAACTTAGATGAGTGCACAAAGGGAAAAGCACTGTAAATGATATTCCATATCAACACCTAATTGTTAGATAAAACAATAAATAATGGATGGTTTCTGTTAATGTAGTGTATCAGGAAGAATTAGATTTGATTTAAGTATGTTCAAAAATATCACAGCTATGTTTTGAAAACTGTTAATCTCAAATTGTGCTCTATGAAGACTGAGCAGTACAATCATTTTTCTCTTAACAGACATTAAAAACATAACATTTTGACAAATACAAAATTTGAAGTCAGATAATGTTAGTTCAAAGCTGTAGAGAGTTTTAGTTATTTTGAAAGCAATCTGGAATATGTGATCCTAATTTGTAAATCACAGGTATGGAACATAGCTTGAACCATCCCATGCTATTTGTTGGCACTTCAGTTTTTATCAGGTGGAATGCTTTGTACATAGTCTGATTTTGTTGCAAAGATGTGTGAAGGATAGACTGCTAAAAGTAAGTTTCTTGTCCAAATTCCATACTACATATACTTTATTAGTAGGAGTATCTATATTATAGTGTTTTGACAGCTCCACCAAGATCAAAACCAAGTTGTGCTAGGTCCTGTACAAATGCATAGCAAGAGACGTTCCCTCCCATGAAGAGCTTACAGTCTAGATAAGAAAGGGTTGATCTTCCCTCAAAAAACCCATATCCTATAAAGATGACATTTATCATCAAATGAAAGAGTGAAACGTCATAAAAAGTTAGTGTTTATGGTGCTTCAGCTAGTAAGCTGGAAAGGACTCTAGTTTTATAGCAGTGTGATGTATCAGTGATATTGCAGCATTACTGATGTCATGATATGCTCTCACATGGAGAATATCCCTATGGGACCCCAGTTATTAGGAAGACACAGGTAATAGTAGTTGGGTTATTTGATTATTAGAAACATAGATAGTTGGGTCTGTGATGTCTGGGAGAACCTCATGGTGATTTTTCTGCTGGGTGTGAAGGAAGCAGATCTCTCAAGACATTTTGATAAGTCTTATAGGTAGTGCTGGGGAGTAGCCAGTGGTAAAAGTAGGTACCATGGACATAGGGAAAGGTAGGGGAGAGGGCTAGAGGCCAAATATAGGCTGCTAGGTAACAGATTAAAGTCCAGGACCACCATGGTAGCATTCTCTGAAATGCTTCCAGGTCCGTGAGCAGGGTAAGTTAGACAGGCAGAACTGCAGGGTTTCCAATGCATGCATGAGATAATGGTGTAGAAAGGACATTTGTAGGTTTATTAGGAACTGGAGAACATTTTGGAAAAGGAGTAGGCTACACCAGAAGGATTGGCTGTACTTTAACCAAAATGGAACCAGACTGCTGGCACATAAAATTAAAAAAATTGTAAAGGATTTTTTAACCTAAGGGCTGGGGGACAGCCAACAAGCACATGGTTCAGGTTGACATCCCTTTGGGATGAATTTATTAAAAGGGGAACTCTATATCCTGGAATATAATATAGAGCAGTGGTTCTCAAAGCTGGTCCACTGCTTGTTCAGGGAAAGCCCCTTGCGGGCCGGACCGGTTTGTTTACCTACCGCATCCACAGGTTTGGCCTATCATGTCTCCCACTGGCTGCGGTTTGCCGCTCCAGGCCAATGGGGGCTGCAGGAAGTGGCGCAGACCAAGGGATGTGCTGGCTGCCCTTCCTGCAGCCCCCATTGGCCTGGAGCAGTAAACCGTGGCCAGTGGGAGCTGCGATCGGCCGAACCTGCGGATGCGGCAGGTAAACAAACCAGTCTGGCCCGCCAGGGGCTTTCCCTGAACAAGCAGTGGACCGGCTTTGAAAATCACTGATATAGAGGATGGGAAAAAGTTGGTAAAGGTAGGAGCTGGTGAAGAACAGTCAGATGTAAAAGAGTCCCATTTAAACATCACACAAAGGCAAGCAACTGAATATTGACAAAATGTACAAGTGTTATATACAAATGCTAGAAGTCGAAATACTAAGATGGGTAAACTAGAGTGCCTAGCATTAAATGAGGCTTTTGGTATAGGTACCACAGAAACTTGGTGGAATGATGAAAATCAATGGGACACCATAACACCAGGTTACAAAATATATAGGAATGACAGAGTAGGTCATGCTGGTAGGGCAGTGGCATTATATGTTTACAAAGCACAGCCAAGTAAGGTGAAAATCTTAAATGAATCAAACTGTACCACAGAGTTCCTATGATTAGTCCCTGTGCTTGAACAGTGAGTATAGCGGTAGGAATATGCTGCAGAACACCTGGCCACAATGGTGACAGTGATTATGAAATGCTAAGGGAGGTGAAAAGAAAAGGAGTACTTGTGGCACCTTAGAGACTAACCAATTTATTTGAGCATGAGCTCTGATGAAGTGAGCTGTAGCTCACGAAAGCTCATGCTCAAATAAATTGGTTAGTCTCTAAGGTGCCACAAGTACTCCTTTTCTTTTTGCGAATACAGACTAACACGGCTGTTCCTCTGAAACCTGTCATTATGTAAGGGAGGTGAGAGGCTACAAAGTCAGAAAATGCAATAATAATGGGGGATTTCAATTATCCTCCTGCTGAGTGGGTAAATGTCACCTCAGGATGTAATGCAGAGATAAAATTTCTAGAGACCATAAATTACTGCTTCTTGGAGCAGCTATTCCTGGAACCCACCAGGGGAGAGGCAATGCTTAAATTAGTCCTAAGTGGAGCACAGGATCTGTTCCAAGAGGTAACTATAGTTGAACTGCTCAATAATAGTAACCATAATGTAATTAAATTTAGCATCCTTGTAGGAGGGAAAATATGAAAAGACCTCCACAGTGGTGCTTATGTGTAAAGAGGGAAAACATACTATCATGAGGATGCTAGTTAGATGGAAATTTAAAAAAGAGCAGTTAAGAGTGAAATGTTTTCAGCATGGACACTACTTAGAAACACCATAATAGAAGCTCCAGAATAAATGAATACCCCAAATCAGAAAAGACAATAAAAGGACAAAAAAATGCCACCATAGCAAACAGCAGAATAATGGAGGTCGTTAGAGGTGAAAAGGAGTCCTTTAACATTTGGAAGTAAAATCCTAATGAGGAAAATAGGAAGAAGCACAAACTCTGGCAAGTAAAATGTAAAAATATAATAAGGCAAGCCAAGACAGAATTTGAGAAGCAACTTGCTTAAGATGCAAAAACTAACAGTAAATCTTAAGTATATCAGAAGCAGGAAGTCGGTCAAAAAAGCTGTGTGATGACCAAGGAACACTGAAAGGAACACTCAAGGAAGACCAGGCCATTTCAAAGAAGCTAAATGAATTCTTCATTGCATCAGTCTTCACTGTAGAAGATGTGGGGGAGATACCTATATCAGAACTGTTCTTTTTGGATGACAAATTGGAAGTGCAATCCCAAACTGATGTGTCAGTAGGAGAGATTTTAAAACAAATTGATAAACTAAACAGAATAAGTCATCAGGACCAGATGGTATTCATCCAAGAGTTCAGAAGGAACTCACATATCAAATTGTAAAAGTACTAACTGTAATATGTAATCCATTGCTTAAATCAGGCTCTATAGCTGGAAGGTAGCTAATGTAATGCTGATTTTTACAAGGGTTCCAGAGGAGATCCTGGCAATTACAGGCTGCTGAGCCTATCTCAGTACCGGGCAAATTGGTAGAAACTATAATAAGGAACACAATTATCAGACACATAGATAAACACAATATGTCGGGGAAGAATCAGCATGGCTTTTGTAAAGGTAAGCCATGCTTCACCAATTTATCAGAATGCTTTCTGGGTGTCCCTTAGGCTCTGATTGCTAGAGGTTGGGACTGGATGACAGGGCATGGATCACACAATAATTGCTCTGTTTGGTTCATTCCCTTTGAAGCATCTGATGTTGGCCACTGTCAGAAGATGGGATACTGGGCTAGACGGACAACTGGTCTGACTGAGTATGGCCATTCTTATGTTCTTACAAGGGAGTTAACAACCTATGGATAAATGTGATCCAGTCAGTATAGTGGACTTGGATTTTCAGAAAGCCTCTGTCAATGTCCCTCACAAAGTCTCTGAAGCAGACTAAGCAGTCATGGGATCAGAAGAAAGATCCTCTCATGGATTGGTAACTCATGGTTGAAAGGGTAGGAATAAATGGTCAGTTTTCAAAATGGAGAGAGAGCTGAACAGCAGTTCCCCCCAAAGTATATCTGTTGGGACCCATGCTGTTCAACGTATTCATGAATTATCTGGAAAAGGGAGGGAAAAGTGAAGTGGCAAAGTTCACAGATGATACAAAATTATTTAAGATAGTAAAGTAGAATGTGAAGAGTTACAAAGGAATCCCACAAAACTGAGTGAATTTCACCTGCCTTTTTGCTGCCCAGTCAGTGTTGATAAGTGCAAAGTAGTGCACATTGGAAAACATAATCCCAACTATTCATATAAAATGATGAGTTCTAAATTAGCTATTGCCACCCAAGAAAAATCTTGGAGTAACCATGGATAGTTCTCTGAATACATCCTCTCAATGTGCAGCAGCAGTCAAAAAAGCTAATATGTTAGAAACAATTAGGGAAGGGATACAAATATAAGACAAAAATATCATACCACTGTATAAAATCATGGTGTGCCACACCTTGAATAGCGTGTCCAGTTCTGGTCATCCCAGCTCAAAAAGGATATAATGGATTCGTAAAGGTGCACGGAAGGGCACAAAGATAATCACAGGTATGGAAAAACTTCTATATGAGGAGAGACTAAAAATATTAGAGCCACTCAGCTTAAAAAAAAAAAGAGACAGCTAATGGGGGACATTACAGAAGTATATAAATTCTTGAATGGTGTGGAAAAAAATTGAATTGACAAGTTTTATTTCACCTTTCCCACAATACAAAAATCAGAGGTCAGCCAATGAAATTAATAGGCAGCAAGTTTAACACAAACAAGAAGTACTTTTCTACACAATACAGAACTAACTTGTTTTTGCCATGGGATGTCCTGTGCCTTTAAATGGTTTGGTCACTCTGCACTCAGTTGCAAAGCCTCACTTTCTTTTCAGTTTGTTTTGCTGCCAGAACAATACAACCACCACAGCAAACCGCTGTGATTCAGTCACCTCCCCTATCTCTGTCTCCTTCTCTGATGGGTCCAAATATAACAGTTGTGATAGCCAAAAATATAACAAGGTTCAATAAAGAACTGGATAAATTCATGGAGGGTAGGTCCATCAGTGGCTATTAGCCAAGATGATTAGGAATGCAACCCCATGCATTGTCCCTAAACCTCAGACTACCAGAAGCTGGGAGTGGAAGACAGGGGTGCATCACTCCATACTTGTCCAGCTCTGTACATTCCCGTTGAAGCTCCGGTAGGAGTCAGTGTCAGAGACAGGATATTGGGCAAGATGGACAATGGTCTGACCCATGATGGCAGTTATGTTCTTACTAAATGAACCGAATTTACTGATCTCTGTTTCATGTCACATTATCTTTTAGCAGGAAAATCATCATCATAGTCATTGAGGACCTGATCCAAAACCAAATAAATGCAATGGAAATGTACCCATTGAATTTAATTGGCTTTGGATCAGGCCACAATTCCATCTAATAGCAGTGCTATTTGTAAAGGGTGAACACATATACACTTGTCCATCTCCGTCTACTAATTACCTTGACTGCTAGGACGCTCAGACCCCTTTTCTTGACCACAATCATGGCTAATCAAGCAAATAAATCAGCAGTTGTGTGCATGCATGTCTTTGCCTGTTTCCTGTTAATTGTTTTAGACACAGTGTTGTGACATGGACTTTTGGGAACGCTGCCTAATGGCTTCATAGTCTACATTATTTTTCAATCACTTGTTTCTACAAAGCATACATGGAAGCAACCTGCTCCTGCCTCTATAGCCACAGAGTTGTTATGATTCTCTACCTCCTAATACACTGTGATCCTAAGCATCGCGGTATTCACACCCTACACTGTATTGTAATAATCTTTGTGCAAAATCTGCCTTGATGTATCATATGAAAATGAATAACTCACTGATCAGTGATTCTTGCATGATTTATGTGTTAAGAGTTATGGATATATGCTGCAATTATTACTAAAGTGTGTTTAAACCAGGCATGTAAGGGGGAGTTGGTAAACCGGTCTGCCCTAGATGAAGAAAAGTGTACTTGCTTCTGGTCATCAGGCAGACAATGAAGGTCCATTTTTACATATCAGGTAAGCAAAGCTTTCAAGAAAACAAGTAGGGGAGGAGACAGCATGGCATCTACACTCAGCAGGAGAGAGAAGCTAGGCCTGGGTTTTACTTTTCAAAGAATACATTGTGTAGGTTTACTGGCCTATAAAGACAGGGTGTCTGAACCTCAGCTGATAAACAATTGAAACATTTTTTTGTATACAATATTATTATATTATAAAAGTATGTAGAGTGAGATATTTTCTGAAAACTAATAGCACACTTGTGATGAATATCATTGAGAAATGTATGGCTTAATACAATATGAGAAAATGTGGCTACTTAATGATATTATGCTTTAAAGTCTCTAACCAAACAGGGAATAACAGGTTGCCTCCCAGACAGGAGAAAAGACAGCTGTCTATCTGTCTCCAATGAAATTATGCAAGGTGTGACCAAAAATGATGGAAACCCCATTTACAAAGAAATCAGCAGGGGATTGGGAAGCCCACAGGAAGGGAAGAACAACAGGAGGTCATCCTGCTTCTTCATGCAAGGTCATTGAACTTTAGAATATAACCAAGGACAGAAGCAATTTTTTGCATCCATCACTAGACTGACACATGGGAATATTGCTCTTGCAAGCTGAGAAAGATCGGTCTTTCAATCTCGGGGGCGGGAGAGGATTTGAAGTCTCTAGGAAATGGATGCAGTGAGAAACCGGCTTAGACAAAGATCTTTCATCTAGGAAGACAAGGGAAGCCAGCTTCTTGTGTGTCTGTGGAAGGTCCTGACAGAGGGAAAGAGGAGGCTGGGAAGAATGACTGGTGAGAGAAACCATCTTGAACAGGTTTCAGAGTAACAGCCATGTTAGTCTGTATTTGCAAAAAGAAAAGGAGTACTTATGGCACCTTAGAGACTAACCAATTTATTTGAGCATAAGCTTTCGTGAGCTACAGCTCACTTCATCGGATGCATACTATGGAAAGCATAGAAGATCTTTTTATACACACAAAGCATGGGAAAAAAATGGGTGTTTACCACCTCAAAAGATTTTCTCTCCCCCCACCCCACTCTCCTGCTGGTAATAGCTTATCTAAAGTGATCACTCTCCTTACAATGTGTATGATGATCAAGTTAGGCCATTTCCAGCACAAATCCAGGGTTTAACAAGAACGTCCTGGGGGGGGGGGGGCAGTAGGAAAAAACAAGGGGAAATAGGTTACCTTGCATAATGACTTAGGCTTGAATAGAGACTGGGAGTGGCTAAGTTAATTGTATCCAATTTGCAAATGAGTTCCACTTCAACAGTCTCTTGCTGGAGTCTGGTTTTGAAGTTTTTTTTGTTGTAATATCGCAACTTTCATGTCTGTAATCGTGTGACCAAAGAGATTGAAGTGTTCTCCAACTGCTTTATGAATGTTATAATTCTTGACATCTGATTTGTGTCCATTTATTCTTTTATGTAGAGACTGTCCAGTTTGACCAATGTATATGGCAGAGGGGCATTGCTGGCACATGATGGCATATATCACATTGGTGGATGTGCAGGTGAACGAGCCTCTGATAGTGTCAGCCACTACCCCCCCCCCCCAAGACGTTCTTGTTAAACCCTGGATTTGTGCTGGAAATGGCTCACCTTGATTATCATACACATTGTAAGGAGAGTGATCACTTTAGATAAGCTATTACCAGCAGGAGAGTGGGGTGGGGGGAGAGAGAACCTTTTGTAGTGGTAAACACCCATTTTTTCATGCTTTGTGTGTATAAAAAGATCATCTTGAACAAAGCCTGTACCTTGGTAGATTAAGTTTTAGACTTTGAGATTAATGTTTTTACTTTTATTTGCTTGTAACTGTTTCTGATTTTATTCCTTTTACTTGGGATCACTTAACCTGTGCCCTATTGTTAATACATTTGTTTTATTTTTACTATAAACCAACTCAGTTTAAATTGGTTGTGCAGTGTCTAAAAGGGTGTATTTGCCCCAGTTAAGTTTATGCGCTGTGGTGTGCTTTTGAGACTTTAGAGCAACAAAGAAACTTTATTTCTCTGAACTGTCCAGGAGAGGACTGGACATTGCAGAATATATGGTTTTGGGAAAATTCTGGACTGGGAATGTTTTGGGGTCACCTTGCTGGCTGTAACCAAGGCTGCTGGAAGTCCGAGTGTGGCGGTGTGAGCAGTAGACAGGCTGCTGGGGTCAGAGTTGCTGAACCAGGGCTGGCTGTATAGCACACAGACACTTAAGGTATGACCTGCATGCTGGTTGCTGACTATGAGCATTCCAGGCTGGGAGCTACAGTAGCAAAACATTGTAAGGCACCCAGGACTGCAGGACAAGTGATGACAAACTCATTGATTTGGATGGCCTCCAAGCCCAAATCACTATGTATTTAGATTAAACCTGCCACTGTAGCTTTCTGGAGGCTGGGGTGAGATGACTATTAGTTTACATTTCATTAGAGCTGAGCAAAAACCAGAGTTTCCATCTCACAGGAAATTCCATCATCTTTATTTTTCATCCCAAATCAGTTCTGAAATGTTCTGGGGAAAAAAATTCTACTTGGAATTGGCAAAACACGGTTTCAGCATTTTCTATCAAAACAAAAAAATTTCAATATTCCCACATCAAAATGGTTCATTTTGGTTTGTTGAACTCACCTGAAATCTTTTGATTTGAGGCAGTTCAGCATTAAACTGCATTTTCCTGTGGGTCTGCATTGCTTAAAAGAGTTGTAGTTTGGGTATCTCATACCCGCATTCTTCCTTATGGGCTGGGACTCCTGACTAGTCTATGTCTCCCATGATGTGCTCAATCATGTCACTCCCAGGATGACACAAGGCAGAATCAGAGAGGAAATGGTACTGCTTTATGAAAACAAAGTTTTCGGTCTGTTCATCAAATTGAAATATTTTGATTTCAGGTCAAACCAAGCCCCCCCCCCCCCCAATATTTCATTTTTGTTTTCCTGGTGTAAAATTTCAATTTTGCGGAAAATGAATTTTGGTCAAGAAATTGACAAAACATTGTGACCAGCTTAATATTAATTATGAACTAGATTACGTGTAAGATTAAAATACTTGTTTTTCTTTCTGTGCTTTAGATCAGTGGTTCTCAACCAAGGGTACACGGGAGTACGCCAAGGTATTTAGGTATTCAACTCATTTAGATATGTCTAGTTTTACAACAGCTACATAAAAAGCACTAGCAAAGTGAGTACAAAGTAAAATTTCATACAGACAATGACTTGTTTATACTTCTCTATATACTACATACTGAAATGTAAGTAAAATATTTATATTCCAAATGATTTATTTTATAATTATGTGGTAAATATGAGAAAGTAAGCAATTTTTCAGTAATAGTGTGCTGTGTCACTTTTGTATTCTTCTGTCTGATTTTGTAACCCACTGTTCCTCAGACGTTCTTGTCAACTGCTGGAAATGGCCCACCTTGATTATCACTACAAAAGGTTCCCTCCCTCCCCCCACCACGGACCCTGCTCTCCTGCTGGTAATAGCTCACCTTAAGTGATCACTCTCATTACAGTGTGTATGGTAACACCCATTGTTTCATGTTCTCTATGTATATAAATCTCCCCACTGTATTTTCCACTGAATGCATTTGATGAAGTAAACTGTAGCTCACAAAAGCTTATGCTCAAATAAATTTGTTAGTCTCTAAGGTGCCACAAGTACTCCTTTTCTTTTTGTGAATACAGACTAACACGGCTGCTACTCTGAAACCTGTAAGCATGTAGTTTTTTAGTGAGGTGAAGCTTGGGGGTATGCAAGACAACTCAGACTCCTGAAAAGGGCACAGTAGTCTGGAAAGATTGAGAGTCACTGCTTTAGATAGATTTATAATATATATACTATGCACTCCAATATCCAGTCACTTGGATTGTCATAACATAGCCCTTGCTAATGATCTTTGACATGTTTTCCACCAGGTGAACTTATTTTGTTATGCAATACCAAATTGTGTTCTGTCTTGAATGTTACCTACTTTAGGTACAGTATACGCAGCAACTTAGATATATTTGCTGCATGAGTTAAATTTAATAAACCACATACTAGTATATCTTTATTTGTGAATCATGAATATATTTCCTTCAGACTTCCAGAAAAACAATTTAAAAAAAAAAACATCATCTAGAGGCATCCCCCTTACGACCCATCTGATACCACAAATAAAAGACTTTACAAATCTCAGCCTAGTCCCCAGGGGGCACTTGTCACAAAACCATCACACCCATTCAATACAACTGGGTTTTCTATGTGCTAGGGGAGATCCAGCACTAGAATAGGGAGGGTGCTAGAGGTCAGGATTCAGCAAGCAGGCAACAGCCATCTAGGGAAATGTTCATAGCATCTGTCTGAACCATTTCTGGTTCTAACAGGTTTACCATAAACGTATGCTGTTAAAAATATAGCCAACAATATTTCTTCTCTCATCGCTTTCAGTTCCTGTGGCCCATTCCCACCACACTAATCCAAGATCAAGGGATCAGTTTTCTTTTTATTTTCCCATGATAAACTGGATGAGGACTTTAAATAGTAACTGAATTGAATATTGGTGACTAAAATGAACCTGACTTATACATTTCTAAATATCATCTACACATGTTGAAAATGGTGACTGGATTGTGTCTGCTTAATGGTCACCAGATACTGAACAAATATAACTTATTTTAGAAATCTACAATCCAGAGACTGTTCTGTTGACCAAATGCATTTTCACCAACGTAAATACATCACTATCCTTACACTGGTGTACAGAGACTAATCTGGTTCCATAGTCCTTGCTGTACAATAGTATACTTCATACATAAACTCTGATCCTCATGATTGGAAGTAGAGCTGAGTGGGAAATGGATTTCCTTCCCTCAAATATTTGAGAGTTCAACATTTTCTCCTGATTTGAATTGGGATGAAACATCAACTCAAAAATCACATATTGAAAACCCCAAATGCTTTGTTTGGGTCAGTTGAAACACTGAGTAATTCAGAAAAATGTGTTTCAAGTTGAACTTTTTTAATTAATGTCACAGCAATTTCTTTAAAAGGCTCCAGAGATGATCCTGGCAATTTCAGGCCAGTAAGCCTAAACTTCAGTACCTGGCAAATTGGTTGAAACAGTAGTGAAGAACAGAATTATCAGACACATAGATGAACACTTGTAGTGGAAGCTTGTAAAGGGAAATCATGCCTCAAAAATCTATTAGAATTATTTGAGGGGGTCAAAAACACATGGACAAGGGTGATCCAGTGGATGTAGCATACCTGGAATTTCAGAAAGCCTTTTACAAGATCCCTCACCAAAGACTTATAAGCAAAGTCTGCAATTGTGGGATAATAGGAAGGGTCCTCTCATGGATGGCTAAAAACAGGAAACAAAGAAATAATTGGTCAGTTTTCAGAATGGAGACAGATAAATAGCAGTGTGCCCCAGTGATCTTTATGGGGATCAGTTCTGTTCAACATAATCATAAATGATCTGGAAAAAAGGGGTAAACAGCGAGGTGGCAAAATTTGCAGATGATGTCAAACTGTTTTAAGTAAAGTCCAAAGCAGACTATGAAGAGTTACAATGGGATTTCACTAAACTGACTGTGCAACAAAATGGCAGATGAAGTTCAATGTTGATAAATACAAAACAATGCACACTGGAAAACATATTCCCAACTCTACATAAAAAATTATGGAGGTCTAAATTAGCTTTTACCACTCAAGAAAGACCTTGGAGTCATTGTGGACAGTTCTCTGAAAATATCCTCTCAACATGCAGTGGCAGTTAAAAAAGCTAGAATGTTAGGAACCATTAGGAAAGGGAGAGATAAGACAGTAAATATCATAATGCCACAATATAAATCCATAGTTCACCCTGTACCTTGAATACTGTGTGCAGTTCTGGTTGCCCCATTTCAAAAAGATATTAGAACTGGAAAAGGTACAGAGAAAGGCAACAAAAATGATTAAGGGTATGGAACAGGTTCCATATGAGGGATTAAAAAGATTGGGGCTGTTCAGCTTGGAAGAGAGACGACTAAGGAGGGATATGATCGAGGTCTATGAAGTCATGACAGGTGTGGAGAAAGTGAACAGGGAAGTGTTATTTACCCCTTCACATAACAAAAGAACCAAGGGTCACCCAAAGAAATAAATAGGCAGCACGTTTAAAAACAAAAAAAAGGAAGTACTTCCTTTACGCAACACAGAGGCAACCTGTGGAACTTGTTACCGGGGGATGTTGAAAAGGCCAAAATGATAACTTGGTTCAAAAACAGAGTTAAACAATTTCATGTAGGATAGGTCCATCAATGTCTACTAGCCAAGATGGTCAGGAATGTAACCCCATACTCTGAGTGTCCCTAAGCCTCTGACTGCCAGATGCTGGGACTAGATGACAGGATCTATCACTTGATAATTGCCCTGTTCTGTTCATTCTCTTTAAGGCATCTGGCACTGGCCACTGTCAGTGGACAGGATACTGATCTAGACTGACCATTGGCCTGCACCAGTGTGGCCGTTCTTATGTTATGTTAAAGGCTGTTATTAATAGGACTATGATCAATTGTCCACTGAAGGTAGGACAAGAGGTAATGGGTTTAACCTGCAGCAAGGAAGATTTATGTTAGATATTAGGAAAAACTCTCTAACTATAAGAGTTGTTAGGCTCTGGAATAGGCTTCCATGGGAGGTTGTGGAATCTACACCATTGAAGGTTTTTAAAGTACTGATTGGACAAACACCTGCCAGGGATGGTATAGATTTATTTGGTCCTGCCTCAGTGAAGGGTGGGTGGACTTGATGGCTTCTTGAGGTCCCTCCATTTCTGTAATTCTAGGATTCCTTCAGCCCAGCTCTTTGAAAGTTGCTCACTCTAAGACCCTGAAGGGAAGAATGCAGGGTTTTCTCACCAAACTGAGTGAATAAATATAAAGATATATGCCAAAAACCAAATGTCTTTTTTTAAAAATGTTTCTTTAAAAATATCTAATCCCATATAAAGCTGGAGTCTGCAAGATGTTTTCAGAATACAAACCTGAACACCCAAATTTAAGGCTGGGTTTTGAAAGGAAACAAAGGAGCTGTTTACACACGGGACACCCAGGAAAGTGAAAATGAATTAAAGATATAAAGACAAAGTGCTTTAGTGCATTAAACCCCTTTGTGGATGCTCCCAGTCACAGGTAAAGTGGCCTTAGTTTGCTTTAACTTCTGCACATTAACTTCACACATTTAGTTGATTTGTCTTAACTTTCCTACATTTTTCCATATAAATAAGCCCTTAGACTCCTTTGAGAATCTCAGGGTGTCTACACTACGGAATAAGGTCAAATTTATAGAAGTCAGTTTTTTAGAAATTGGTTTTATATATTCGAGTGTGTGTGTCCCCACAGAAAATGCTCTAAGTGCATTAACCCGGCGGAGCGCTTCCACAGTACCGAGGCTAGAGTCGACTTCCGGAGCGTTGCACTGTGGGTAGCTATCCCACAGTTCCCGAAGTCTCCGCTGCCCATTGGAATTCTGGGTTGAGATCCCAATGCCTGATGGGGCTAAAACATTGTCGCGGGTGGTTCTGGGTACATATCGTCAGGCCCCCGTTCCCTCCCTCCCTCCGTGAAAGCAAGGACAGACAATCATTTCGCGCCTTTTTTCCTGAGTTACCTGTGCAGACGCCATACCACTGCAAGCATGGAGCCCGCTCAGGTAACCGTCACCCTATGTCTCCTGGGTGCTGGCAGACGCAGTACGGCATTGCTACACAGTAGCAGCAACCCCTTGCCTTGTGGCAGCAGACAGTACAGTACGACTAGTAGCCGTCATCGTCATGTCCGAGGTGCTCCTGGTCGCCTCTGTGAGGTCGATCAGGAGCGCCTGGGCAGACATGGGCGCAGAGACTAAATTTGGAGTGACTTGACCAGGTCATTCTCTTTAGTCCTGCAGTCAGTCCTATTGAACTGTCTTATGGTGAGCGGGCAGGTGATACGGACTGCTAGCAGTCGTACTGTACCATCTTCTGCCGAGCAGCCATGAGATGTGGATGGCATGCAGTCCTTCTGCACCGTCTGCTGCCAGCCAAAGATGTAAAAGATAGATGGAGTGGATCAAAACAAGAAATAGACCAGATTTGTTTTGTACTCATTTGCTTCCCCCCCGTCCCCTGTCTAGGGGACTCATTCTTCTAGATCACACTGCAGTCACTCACAGAGAAGGTGCAGCGAGGTAAATCTAGCCATGTATCAATCAGAGGCCAGGCTAACCTTCTTGTTCCAATAAGGACAAAAACTTAGGTGCACCATTTCTTATTGGAACCCTCCGTGAAGTCCTGCCTGAAATACTCCTTGATGTAAAGCCACCCCCTTTGTTGATTTTAGCTCCCTGAAGCCAACCCTGTAAGCCGTGTCGTCAGTCACCCCTCCCTCCATCAGAGCAACGGCAGACAATCGTTCCGCGCCTTTTTTCTGTGCGGACGCCATACCAAGGCAAGCATGGAGGCCGCTCAGCTCACTTTGGCAATTAGGAGCACATTAAACACCACACGCATTATCCAGCAGAATATGCAGCACCAGAACCTGGCAAAGCGATACCGGGCGAGGAGGCGACGTCAGCGCGGCCACGTGAGTGATCGTGGCATGGACACAGATTTCTCTGAAAGCATGGGCCCTGCCAATGCATGCATTATGGTGCTAATGGGGCAGGTTCATGCTGTGGAACACCGATTCTGGGCTCGGGAAACAAGCAGACTGGTGGGACCGCATAGTGTTGCAGGTCTGGGACGATTCCCAGTGGCTGCGAAACTTTTGCATGCGTAAGGGCACTTTCATGGAACTTTGTGACTTGCTTTCCCCTGCCCTGAAGCGCATGAATACCAAGATGAGAGCAGCCCTCACAGTTGAGAAGCGAGTGGCGATAGCCCTGTGGAAGCTTGCAACGCCAGACAGCTACCGGTCAGTTGGGAATCAATTTGGAGTGGGCAAATCTATTGTGGGGGCTGCTGTGATGCAAGTAGCCCACACAATCAAAGATCTGCTGATATCAAGGGTAGTGACCCTGGGAAATGTGCAGGTCATAGTGGATGGCTTTGCTGCAATGGGATTCCCTAACTGTGGTGGGGCTATAGACGGAACCCATATCCCTATCTTGGCACCGGAGCACCAGGCCGCCGAGTACATAAACCGCAAGTGGTGCTTTTCAATAGTGCTGCAAGCTCTGGTGGATCACAAGGGACGTTTCACCAACATCAACGTGGGATGGCCGGGAAAGGTGCATGACGCTCGCATCTTCAGGAACTCTGGTCTGTTTCAAAAGCTGCAGGAAGGGACTTTATTCCCAGACCAGAAAATAACTGTTGGGGATGTTGAAATGCCTATATGTATCCTTGGGGACCCAGCCTACCCCTTAATGCCATGGCTCATGAAGCCGTACACAGGCAGCCTGGACAGTAGTCAGGAGCTGTTCAACTACAGGCTGAGCAAGTGCAGAATGGTGGTAGAATGTGCATTTGGATGTTTAAAGGCACGCTGGCGCAGTTTACTGAGTCGCTTAGACCTCAGCGAAACCAATATTCCCACTGTTATTATTGCTTGCTGTGTGCTCCACAATATCTGTGAGAGTAAGGGGGAGACGTTTATGGCGGGGTGGGAGGTTAAGGCAAATCGCCTGGCTGCTGGTTATGCGCAGCCAGACACCAGGGCGGTTAGAAGAGCACAGGAGGGCGCGGTACGCATCAGAGAAGCTTTGAAAACCAGTTTCATGACTGGCCAGGCTACGGTGTGAAAGTTCTGTTTGTTTCTCCTTGATGAAACCCCCCGCCCCTTGGTTCACTCTACTTCCCTGTCAGCTAACCACCCACCCCTCCTCCCTTCAATCACCGCTTGCAGAGGAAATAAAGTCATTGTTGCTTCACATTCATGCATTCTTTATTCATTCATCACACAAATAGGGGGATGACTATCAAGGTAGCCCAGGAGGGGTGGTGGAGGAGGGAAGGAAAATGCCACACAGCACTTTAAAAGTTTACAACTTTAAAATTTATTGAATGCCAGCCTTCTTTTTTTTGGGCAATCCTCTGTGGTGGAGTGGCTGGTAGGCTGGAGGCCCACCCACCCCGTTCTTGGGCGTCGAGGCTATGGAACTTGGGGAGGAGGGCGG
Source organism: Lepidochelys kempii (assembly GCF_965140285.1). Taxonomy (NCBI): domain Eukaryota; kingdom Metazoa; phylum Chordata; order Testudines; family Cheloniidae; genus Lepidochelys; species Lepidochelys kempii. Next base: position 93,583,947 of record NC_136383.1, read on the forward strand.
TTGGTTACAGAGGGGCAGCAGTGGCAGTCTGTGCTCCAGCAGCCTTTGCTGCAGCTCAACCATACACTAGAGCATACTGGTTTGGTCCTGCAGCAGCCTCAGCATTGAATCCTGCCTCCTCTCATCACGCTGCCGCCACATTTGAGCTTCAGCCCTGTCTTCAGCCCGCCACTTACTCTCCCGGTCATTTTGTGCTTTCCTGCACTCTGACATTATTTGCCTCCACGCATTCGTCTGTGCTCTGTCAGTGTGGGAGGACAGCATGAGCTCGGAGAACATTTCATCGCGAGTGCGTTTTTTTTTCTTTCTAAGCTTCACTAGCCTCTGGGAAGGAGAAGATCCTGTGATCATTGAAACACATGCAGCTGGTGGAGAAAAAAAAAGGGACAGCGGTATTTAAAAAGACACATTTTATAAAACAGTGGCTACACTCTTTCAGGGTAAACCTTGCTGTTAACATTACATACATAGCACATGTGCTTTCGTTACAAGGTCGCATTTTGCCTCCTCCCACTGCGTGACTACCCCCTCAACCTTCCCCCCTCCCTGTGGCTAACAGCGGGGAACATTTCTGTTTAGCCACAGGCAAACAGCCCAGCAGGAATGGGCTCCTCTGAGTGTCCCCTGAAGAAAAGCACTCTATTTCAACCAGGTGACCATGAATTATATCTCACTCTCCTGAGGATAACACAGAGATAAAGAACGGATGTTGTTTGAATGCCAGCAAACATACACTGCAATGCTTTGTTGTACAATGATTCCCGAGTACGTGTTACTGGCCTGGAGTGGTAAAGTGTCCTACCATGAAGGACGCAATAAGGCTGCCCTCCCCAGAAACCTTTTGCAAAAGCTTTAGGACTACATCTAGGAGAACTGCAAATGCCAGGGCAAAGTAATCCTTTCACATGCTTGCTTTTAAACCATGTATAGTATTTTAAAAGGTACACTCACCAGAGGTCCCTTCTCCGCCTGCTGGGTCCAGGAGGCAGCCTTGGGTGGGTTCGGGGGGTACTGGCTCCAGGTCTAGGGTGAGAAACAGTTCCTGGCTGTCGGGAAAACCGGTTTCTCCGCTTCCTTGCTGTGAGCTATCTACAACCTCCTCCTCCTCATCATCATCTTCGTCCCCAAAACCTGCTTCCGTATTGCCTCCACCTCCATTGAAGGAGTCAAACAACACGGCTGGGGTAGAGGTGGCTGAACCCCCTAAAATGGCATGCAGCTCATCATAGAAGCGGCATGTTTGGGGCTCTGACCCAGAGCGGCTGTTCGCCTCTCTGGTTTTCTGGTAGGCTTGCCTCAGCTCCTTCAGTTTCACGCGGCACTGCTTCGGGTCCCTGTTATGGCCTCTGTCCTTCATGCCCTGGGAGATTTTCACAAAGGTTTTGGCATTTCGAAAACTGGAACGGAGTTCTGATAGCACGGATTCCTCTCCCCAAACAGCGATCAGATCCCGTACCTCCCGTTCGGTCCATGCTGGAGCTCTTTTGCGATTCTGGGACTCCATCATGGTCACTTGTGCTGATGAGCTCTGCATGGTCACCTGCAGCTTGCCACGCTGGCCAAACAGGAAATGAGATTCAAAAGTTCGCGGTTCTTTTCCCGTCTACCTGGCCAGTGCATCTGAGTTGAGAGTGCTGTCCAGAGCGGTCATAATGGAGCACTCTGGGATAGCTCCCGGAGGCCAATACCATCGAATTGTGCCCACAGTACCCCAAATTCGAGCCAGCAACGTTGATTTAAGTGCTAATCCACTTGTCAGGGGTGGAGTAAGGAAATCGATTTTAAGAGCCCTTTAAGTCGAAATAAAGGGCTTCATTGTGTGGACGGGTGCAGGTTTACATCGATTTAACGCTGCTAAATTCGACCTAACGTCCTAGTGTAGACCAGGGCTCAGCCTAAACGCAGCAACCAGTGATGCTTGCTAAATCCAGCTTGTGATCCATAAATTCTGGGTGCACTTGACTACATATCCATCAGATCTTTTAGCAAAATAAGCAAGTTTTACAAAAAAGTATTCTATTGAACTTGGTCAGAAATGTGAGCTAATTATATGGACCAGCTCCTAGGCTGGTGTAAATCAGCATTGCTCCATGGACTTCAGTAGAACTTTGCCAGGTTATGTCAGCTGAGAATCTGGCCCCATATTTCTAGGGCTAGACAGACTGATTAGGTAGTATGTAGCTAAACCACTCCATGGAGAGCATTCCTTACGGGACTCCCCTCTTGTGGTGAAGGAGTGAAGAGACTAATTTACTCCACATATTTTTGGTCTGTAGCCTATTCCCTCATGTTCCCAGCTTGCTCTGCTGTCCTATGAGTGATAAGAGGGAGCCTTGTGTATGGGAGGAGTATCAGGTGTGCAGCCCCTGCACTCCTAGCTATGCCTGCAGCTGTGATCCTGGCATGTCTTACACAACAGAACAAGTAGAGTATTGGAGGAGATTTCCCCTCTTTAATCCCCTGTGTGCTTGTAGAACCATAACAGCCAGACCCATAGAGAATTTTGTGGTTTTCCTTCAGGTGTCCTATAACAAGTAGCAATAAATGAGCCTCCTGTCTACTGTCAAAACTTTTAAAAAAACGTCATTGCTGACCTCTCTTTAGCTCTTACCAAGATTAGAGTTCTCACAGTTATCACAATTTTAAGCCTTTGTTATCTGATCCTGAACAAGGTGAATTTTAGGCTGCTCTAAACGGTGGTTCCAGCACACCTGAGGATTCAGTCCAATACATTTCCTTCAGGCTGGCTTGCATGCTTTATCCTTTTCAGACAGCTCAGTGCTATCTGCAGACCACAGTGTAGAATGGAAAAGAACACCAAAGGCAAAAATACTTGAGGCTTAAAACAGAATTCAGATCTACTATGTTTGTCTTACATGCAACCATATCCTTCTCCACATACAACTTCTCCTTCCCACGTTATTACTGGCCTTCCCTATATCCTTTCATGTGATTGAATTTAGCAAAGTACAATGCTGTTTTGTATTTCAAGTTTGAAACAAATTTCTCCTCTTTGTTATTGTTTGTCTTTTTGCCTGGACTAACATTAATGAGATTCCATTACATTCTATTTTGGAGCGGATGGTTGGAACTGTGTTTCTGTGCATTACACTTTGCAAGGGAGAAAATAATGCATTATTTTTTCTTCGTTTCATACATTTTTTCATATCTGCTCAAATGAAAAACAGATGTGTTGACTTCATCTGTTTCTTCCCAGCCCCATAAAATAGCACGTTCACAATGTGACTCAGCCTGAAAAGAGTGAGATTTACTATTTATCATTTACCATTTTGCTCTGATGCCCTTTTCCCCCCTTCTTGATTATAGTCAAGTCCCAAGGTGAAGCTAATAGTTTATAAAAGAGAAACAGGTATAACGTAAATGCAATCATCTTCAAAACCACAAATCTTTTCAAAAAGGAATTGCTGTCAAAAGAAATAAAGAAGTTCCAAAATATAAGTACAGGTTATTAGAAAGTAGTCCATCCAGTTTCTTAGGGTCCATTTAAACTAATATTTTCATATAGGATAAACAAATCTGACTTTGCTTTCATTTTTCACCAATAACGTTTATTTTGCATACATAATTGATATATTGTACACTAGCCATCACCTTCAGCCCCCAACTAAAACCTCTCCAGTGCATTATCAAGGATCTACAACCTATCCTGAAGGATGATCCCTCTCTCACAGATTTTGGGAGACAGGCCAGTCCTCGCTTACAGACAGCCCCCCAACCTGAAGCAAATACTCACCAGCAACCACTCACCACAAAACAAAAACACTAACCCAAGAATCTATCCTTGCAACAAAGCCCATTGCCAACTCTGTCCACATATCTATTCAAGGGACATCATCATAGGACCTAATCACATCAGCCACATCAAGGGCTCATTCACCTGCACATCTACCAATGTGATATATGCCATCATGTGCCAGCAATGCCCCTCTGCCATGTACATTAGCCAAACCGGACAGTCTCTATGCAAAAGAATAAATGGACACAAATCAGACTCAAGCATTATAACATTTAAAAACCAGTCGGAGAACACTTCAACGTCCCTGGACACTCAGTTACAGACCTAAAAGTCACAATTCTTCAACAAAAAACTTCAAAAACGGACTCCAATTAGAAACTGCAGAACTGGAATTAATTTGCAAACTGGACACCATTAAATTAGGCTTGAATAAAGACTGGGAGTGGATAAGTCATTACACAAACTAAAAACTGTTTCCCCATGCTAATTTTTCCCCTACTGTTACTCACACCTTCTTGTCAAATGTTTGAAATGAGCCATCCTGATTATCACTACAAAAGTTTTTTTCCTCCTGCTGATAACAGCCCACCTTAATTGATTAGTCTCGTTAGAATTGGTATGGCAACACCCATTTTTTCAAGTACTCTGTGTATATACATTTTCCTACTGTATTTTCCATTGCGTGCATCTGATGAAGTGGGTTTTAGCCCACGAAAGCTTATGCCGAAATAAATGTGTTGGTCTCTAACGTGCCACAAGTACGCCTCGTTTTTATTGTACAATAAGTTATTCAACTTGAAGGAAACAGACATCTACATTATCAAACCCAGTGGCTTTGTTTAGGGTGCAAGGCACAAGATGACAGGATCTCAGTTCTGTTTATTTTGCTGTTCATTGCAAGATTATTGGCTGATAAAGTTAATGTTGTCCATGATTAATCATGGATGAGTCCCACAGCTTTGCTTGTAACACTAAGGGGTCTTAAAGCAAGGTTCTCGTATCTTAAACATGGGTCCAAAACATGGTATAATGGTTTCTTTATCCAATTTGCTCAATTTACAGGTAAAAAAAGATTTTATTTTCTAGCTTTCAATGCTGAAAATTCAGGCTAGGATCTGAAAGTCAACTGGACTGAGACTCCATCTCTTTCTCCCTTAGCTTTAATGGTTCTACAGTGCTTATAGAGGTTAACAGTAATAAAAACATGTTTATGTCACTTAAGTACACTTATATGACCTGGGATAGGACAGGGAACAGATTCTTTGAGTGAGATGGTTTTCTGAGCCTAAGAAGGAGAAGTTGAATGCCAAGCTAATCTGCTCTACTGACTACAACATGCGTGAAATTTTGCCCTCTTCAAAATAGGGTGTAAGTGATGCATAGGAGTTGTGTTGGCCTTCTGCTTAGGACAATTCCATTCAATATGTGCTAGCCAGCTGGGGGACTAAACATAATCTTTAATAAACAGACCATGCCCTCTTTAAGAACAGTACCTACAGCAGCATTATAGCTTGCTTATCTTCCCAACACACGCTTTCGAGACATGCTGCTCTGTTGGTTGCATAGACCTGAAAGCAAACATGGGAAGCCTCAAAAAGTTATGAGCAACTGAAAATGGGAGATTAGAATAGACCCTTCATCTCAACCTAGATCATTCATGACAGTAAATGTTATTCTGTATTATCTCCATATTTTTAAAATGGCTTGGTTGAAAGCTGTGTTCTGATTGACTAAAGTAGTGTCTTAACCCAACTATTTATTACCCAATGAATACTCAAGTTGGGTCTACAACACCTGCCGTTGTAATGTTACTCTGTTGTAGTCAAACAATTTTTATTATAACATTTATACTTAAATTATGCATCAAATACAAAACCTCTGATTTTTTTATATATCAATTTGCTAGTCTATGTGGCTAGGACTTTTAAATAAAATCATCACAAAAAAATCAAGGTTGCCTCTAAGCCATTTTAGCCACCTGATTGGTGAAGGTAGAACTCCTCAAAATTTTAAACACACAGCTTTGCCATTAAAAAAAAAAAAACTTTTATCAAATTTTTTTTGTGCAAAAAAGTAAAAATTGCTGAAATGTTTCATTTTTCATTAAGTTTCTTTACTTTTTTCATTTTTTCTAATTTATCAAATATTAGACTTAACAAAATGGTCAACAAAATTTTACAGCTATTGAAAACCATTTTCAATCAATATATAGTATGATAAATATTTTGAAAAAGTTTTTTGTAAAATTTTCCAAAAATAATTGACAAATTCAGTGTAAATATTTGAAAAAAAGAGGGAAGGGTTCTATTCCAAATTTTAAAAAGGAAAAAATCTTCAAAATTACCTATAAAATTCATGGTTTTTATTTTTCAGTCCGCTCTAGGTGAGGAATATATAGACATTTATAAGTTCCCTTTCAGACCTTTTATTTTCCCCTCCTTTCCTCACACTTATCACTCCCATCTCTTTCCAGCTGATCAAGGAGGTTCAGGAGGTCTTAAAAGAAAAAAAGTCACCTGTGTCAATTCAATCATCTGACTGGTGACACTGGGACTTCATAAAGGGAACTGCCAGTCCTATTGTTTTATCTTCAAAGAGGAAGCCAGTCACAGAGTGGAGGGGAGTGGGCTGATAAGAGTTTCGCTTTTGAAGCTCCACTCAGGTCAACTTTGACCAGCAGCATCGGTCTATTCTCTGAAGCCCAGCCCACACTAATACAGAAAGGGAAGAGTCAAGGGGAGGAAAAAGTGGGAGAAGGCAGAGAGTGGAGGAAGGAGGAAGACATGCATGGAGGGAGGAACAAAAAAGAACTGGCTGTACAGATTTGATCAGCTGTTTTTTTTGTTTGTTTGTTTTTTTACCATATACTCCATTGTGATAGTGAAGGAACTGAGGGGGTTTTGGGCTCATTTTGAATCTTGTCTCACATCGTGTATAGCATAAAGATACAAAAATAAAACACTAGTATCTAAAATTCAATCAAGCTTTTAAATGTGAAAAAATATTTGTATTGACTGCCACATTTCTAGCAGTGGAATTTGAGGGGACTGTAGCATTTCGTCAATGATTTTGCTGATAAATGAAATATTAGTTATTTGTCCCACAATGTATACATAATGACAGTACAAAAAAAGGAAGAGATAAAATGCATCAGCAGCATTACTCTCAGTTTCAGTATGACTAGGCATTTTTTAAAAAATGAAGTAGGAGAAATCCAATGCGTTTGATCTAATGCGGGTTAGACATTGTTGATGCAAACCAATTTCCAAAATGCAGTCAAATTCAAGAAATGCTATTCCTGTTCATAAAGCAGCCTGTATCAAGAGATATCATTCCTTCAAGACAAGAGGATAGTCAGCTCAGGAATGTTACAAGTGGGTACTAGCCCATCTTGGAACCACTCACCATTATTGTAATTACACATTGTTTATATTGCATGGGAAATTTTAATGGCTCTTTGAAAACCTCAACAATATAAGAAATTGTACCTATCAACAATATTGCCAAAACAAACAAAAACACACACAGCACTTAGAAAAGTTTTACTGCATATTTAAATTAAAGGAACAGAGTCAGACAAATAATGGGTGAAAAAAGTCACTGCACAAATGTTAGATCATTTCAGTATGCAAAGTATTGGTCTTTGTGAAAACATATTTTAAGGCAATTTCAGAAGATAAAAGAAAGGGTGGTTCATGCTTAAGTTCCTAGCTCTGCCTACAGAGTTCTTGTTTGTCCTCGGGGGGGGGGGGTTCCTCAGTGATACTTAGGGGCCTAAATTCCTTTTCTAGGCACCACTGTGATCCACAAAACTCCTGCTAAGCTGCTGCCTAGCCCCGTAGGCACCTAAACTGACTTGATGCCTAAGATTTTCCCTATGGGTATGCACTCTGCAGCCTCACTCTAGGCACCCAGATGCCTAACTGGAGAGCGATCTGCAAACCAGAAAAGATAGGTGTTTGGCTGCGTAAATTGCTCAGGCAAGTTCCCACAAAACAGCAGTTGAGGGAGAAGGATCTCCCTTACAACCTTTAGCCTGGTGGATAGGGTACTCAGTGAGTTCAACCAGTGCAAGTCCCCCTCCTCCTAGGGAGGGCAGGGATTTGAATAAGGATCTGCCGCTTCTCAAGTGTGTGCCCTAACCACTTGGCTGTAGAGTCATTCTAACTTTTTTTCAATGGCCCAATTAATATTTAATTATTCAATTATTTAATTAAAGCAGAACAACTTCAATAGACGAAGCAGAGGGAGACCCACATCAGAATATTCTATACCCAGTGAATAGGGCACTCACCTCAGAGGTGGCTGAGACATGTTCAAATCCCTTCTCCCCTCGGACAGAGGGGTGACATGAACAGGAGATCTCCCACATACTGGGTGAATACCTTGCCCATTAGGCTAAAGGTTCTAAGGGAGCTTCTCCCCTCCCTGCACCACCGTTGTGTGTGAACTCGCCAAAGGAAGCTGATCTGGTAGGTGGTCTCAGAACACACCTACCGGATCAGGTCCCCACATGTAACTTAGGTGGCTGAACACCTATGTTCTCTGGTTCATGGATCACAAGCAGAGATAGGCACCTCCTTGCAGCCTGGACATAGGTGCCTATCTCCATGAGAGGAGTGGGTCTTAGCATGTACCCTTCTGATGAGTGTCTCCCATTGGCTAGCATAGAGCCACCTAGTGTGCTAGCTTTGGGGGTTGCATTCTAAGGCATCTATCTCTCCCCGCTCAACATACAGGATCCGAGGTACCTAACTCAGGCTTTGTGTGTTGCAGTGTTGTTCCTGTGATTTTCTAAGCATCTAAAAATTAGGCACTACAAACCTGGGCCTCATAATGCCTAAGTCCCTTCATGAATTTGAGCTTAATCTCTGTGACTTGGTTTCTTTTCTGTAAAATGGGGATAAAATGCCACATTCCTTTTATCCTCTCTCTTACTTATGTTTGGACTGTAAACTCTTTACTCTTCCAGGTCTATTTTTTTTTTACTATGTTTTTGTATAGGGCCTAGCACAATGAAACACCAATTTCAGAAGAGATCTGTAAGATCTACTAATCCAAATCAGAACCCTAAAATGACAGTTTAACTATCTCAGAGCGATTTGTTTTTACTGTAGGAAAATATATCAAAGTGAAGCCTACTGTGAAAACCAAAGCGTTCTGAGATAGCTAAACAGTCAGAATCTCCATTTTAGGGTTCTGAAAGATCAAGCAGTTCAGGTTACTCAAGTAACAAAATCTCTCTGCATAATCATTCCAGTATGTTTTGGATGTAATGTTATTCCAAGTCACTATCTGATACCTGTAAACATTGTTTTAAAAATTCAGTTTAATTGAATATTGGGAAAATATTGCAAGAAATGTTGTGGTGTTCGTTTGGCGGGGTCTTTTGGATGCTCTTGCCTACAGCAGAAAACTTTTGTCATTGCCTGAGTATCTTTAACGTTTTAGATGCAGAACCTATTTGTTAGAGGATGGTCACACAAGCAAATAGGCACATATTTATATGTAGAAAAAAATATACTAAATATCCTGAATATTGATTCTTGGAATACTCATTCTGGAGCACACAGGAGAAGGTAACTGTGGACTTAAATTTGTCTATATGGGAAAGTTTTGCCTGTTATTATATCTGTATAACTGTATTGATGTGAGACTGGTATAACCCCCATTTGGACACTCTTATTCCAGTATAAGACTGTCAAATATAAAGGGAAGGTTAACCACCTTTCTGTATACAGTGCTATAAAATCCCTCCTGGCCAGAGGTAAAATCCTTTCACCTGTAAAGGGTTAAGAAGCGAAGGTAACCCCGCTGGCACCTGACCCAAAATGATCAATGAGGGGACAAGGTACTTTCAAATCTGGAGCAGGGGGGGCGGAAACAAAGGGTTCTATCTGTCTGTGTGATGCTTTTGTCAGGAACAGATCAGGGATGCAAGCCTTACCACTCCTGTAAAGTTAGTAAGTAATCTAGCTAGAAAATGTGTTAGATTTTCTTTTGTTTAATGGCTTGTAAAATAAGCTGTGCTGGAGGGAATGTATATTCCTGTTTGTGTCTTTTTTGTAACTTAAGGTTTTGCCTAGAGTGTTTCTCTATGTTTTGAATCAGCTTACCCTGTAAGGTATTTACCATCCTGATTTTACAGAGGTGATTCTTTTACCTTTTCTTTAATTAAAATTCTTCTTTTAAGAACCTGACTGATTTTTCATTGTTCTTAAAACCCAAGGGTTTGGGTCTGTGTTTACCTGTACCAATTGGTGAGGATGATCATCAAGCCTTCCCCAGGAAAGGGGGTGTAGGGCTTGGGGGGATATTTTGTGGGAAAGATGTCTCCAGCCTCTTGTTGGGCCACAGTGGCCTGTATCAATGCCTTCATACATCCTCCTTTTTTTTTTGGGGGGGGGGTGATTTATAGGGGGCTGATCCTGTCCTGAGATGGCTTCCACAGAGCTTTACTCACTCACCGCATCCCCCTGCTGACTCCAAGTGTGGCAAAATACCTTGTTCACCTCAGCAGGCTCAGTCCTTTTTAGCCTTGGAGACTCAGGTTTGGGGCAAGGTAAATCCTTATAGGTGGCACAGGGTCCTGCTACTCCTCTCCTCAGTCAGTCCCTTGTGCTTGTTGTCCTTCCCTTCTGGGGAGGGAATGCAGCCTCCCTGCTGGGAGGGTTTGGTGTCTTGCTGCAAACAGCCTACTGGCAGCTTCCCTGTTCCTCTCATTCCCTTACTTCCCCCACTCCTTCCATGCAGGGGAGGATTTTAAAGAGCTCTCAGGTAGTTGGAGTCAGCTGAACCTAATTGGTTCCCTAGCAACCCCTTTTCCAGCTGAACCTTATTGGCCCAGGTTCTCTCTCCTCAGTGGATAGGGAGGGGCCTTTTAACCCCCTGGGACTAATTATTACCCCCCCCCCCATGTAGCTGTTTGTCCTGAGTTTACCACACTGTTCTTTGTTTAAAGGGCTTGGTGGTGGCAGCACACTGTTCAAGGACAAGGCAAAGTTTGTACCTGGGGGAAGTTTTTAACCTAAGCTGGTAAGAATAAGTTTAGGGGATCTTTCATGCAGGTCCCCACATCTGTACCCTAGAGTTCAGAGTGGGAAAGGAACCTTGACAAAGGCTTTCTTCAGTTTAGTTTAAGCCTTTTTCCAAGGGATATAAGCTATACCAAAAAAGCAATCAAACCAACCCCCAAAACAACAAAACACACCGTTATATCGGAATGTGAGTGTCCAAGGGGGAGAGGTGGTTGATTTATACCAACATAACTCTATTGGTTTTAATTCACACCTTAGGTGACAAAGCAAAACCTTCCCATTTAGACAGATCCTTAGCCTTAATTACATACAAGAGATAGTTTAGAAAATAAGTGTGAGTGAGCCCCTAATTAACTGTGACCACACCTGTTTCTGTTCTACACTGTAGAATGTATGCTTGCGTAAGGTATATGACTTGCTGAATTCCAACTGAAATTTTATCAGCTATTAGACAGTAGAAACACAGCCCTCAAAATCATCCTAGGAGTACGCAGCATGACATCATCCTTTCCATCACAGCCAGTCAATCATTGCTATAAATTACCACTAAATATACAGAAACAAAGCTTCTGATTCTGCAAGTGTAGACTGTGGGTCAGTATAATGCACCTCTATGTTGATTTATTATTGTGATGAGGGAACACAGGCCAGGATGAAGAATATTATAGCTGTTGTTGAGTGCACCAGTGATCCCCGGTAGTAAGAATAGCCATCTATCTTAGATACTTACATGGCCCTCATTTCTGCAGTATCTGAGCCTTTCACAATTTTTAATTTATTTATTGTCACACCTTTGTGAGGTAAGGAACTCCCATTTTACAGATGAGGAACTGAGGCACAGAGACTGACTTGCTTGAAGTCACATAAGACAACTGTCTTAGAACAGAAAATTGAAATTGGGTCTCCAGAGTCCCAGGCTAACACCGTAATCACAGGACCATACTTTCTACCCAAGTCCAGAATGTCAGAGAGAAAATAAAGGAATCTTTACAAAAACACATAAGCTAATCAGGAAGACAGAAAAATGGAATGGACTAAAACAAGACAAAAACAGCCTATCAGCAGTCAACTCCATGGATATATGGTTACTGAGGCTTTCACCGGCTTCTTTGTAACTTCAACAGGTGCTTGTCAAGGACCTTCTACTCTATCTGCTCTTTCCAATGTGTCTGCTATTTACATCAGCCACAAGAAGGTTCAGCAAATGTTTGTTAGTTTTCAAGGGCATCCAGGATCGTACATGCCACTTAGCTATTGGGTCTTATTCAGTGTAAGTCTGACTTCAGGCCTTATTCAGTGTAACTGTGGAATTAAATGCTGTTGCTCCTGTTACCCATCATGAGCAATAGGAGAGCCATGAAAATATAAATGAATTTGTCAAAATAAGGTCTTTTCACACAATCTGGTTCAGACAACACTTGAAGCAGTAAGAAATATACTAGAATTTATATTTTTGCCTTTCTATTCTATAAATGGTGATGTTTTTATTAATTCTGTTTCTGGAATCTTTTAAGTATCTCATCCATTGTTTTCTCTGCCCCCTGACTGTATGTTATGCTTTTCTCCTCTGGTTCAAGAGGTTTGTGACTCACTCCCACATTGTTGTGCACTATAAACTGCAATTGTTATTTCCTTTATTTGGTGGGTGAGTCATTTTATTTGCAGTTATTCACTACAAAGTGAATTTTACTTTCTGTTAACATCTGTTTGAGTCTTTTCTGATTTGGTGATTATTACAGTTTATTTCCATTGTGAGCATTTTGCTGCATTGTTGTTTACTATATACGGAGTTCTGTTAGCATCACCTGTAGCTCATACTCTTCCCTGAAGTTGTGTCCCATGTAAGGCTTGATCTATTTCTTTACCTTGCTATTTTGCCTTCACCTGACAGAACTGTTTAAACCTTTCCTACACTAATTATTATGGTGCAACTTACATCACATCTAAAGATTTCCTGCTCCCATTAAAACATTTGCACTTCCATATGTAATAATCACTAGTTCTGATGAGGGAAAATTACACCATCAGTGAAATCCTGGCCCTAATGAACTCAGTGGGAGTATAAGTATTCCACTTAACTGGGCTAGGATTTCACCTCATAGCTTTAGATGATTTCCTTTGCAAATTAACAGCAATTGCCACAGCAAAGGATACTTACAATTTCTCTAACCCACTGAGAAGTCAGGAAGCCTCAGAAAGGGGCAGGTTTGACACAAGAATTGGCAAGCAATGTAGGTGGAATTCATCTCTGTGCATAAGGCCAGAACAAGGCCTATGTACCACTAAATTACTCAAAATGGAATTTATGTAGTACATAAGCTCTTCCCTGGCTCTCTGTGCAAGAGAGAATTTCAACCTCTATGGATGAAAGTTCAGGTTTCATGGTATTTATATATAAGAAATGAAAAAAATATTTTGGCCATGATCACAGTGGGTTGAGTTCGTACATATATCTTTGAGACATTTGTAGAAGGAAAGCTACACTTTCAGCTATATCAGGTATTTATTTATAAATCTTCATTTGAAATGTACCATTCATTATCACTCTTTTCACGATAGACACAGCAGCTTCCATCACATAGGGTGGGAGAACTACCTTAATACAAAACTGCTCCTTCTTGTGCCCTGAAGGCAGCAGCCTTCTTATCCTGGTTTCACTGCATACCACCCAGTCAGAGGAAAAGGAATATACTCAGAATGTGCACATGTGAAGATAAGGAAAATCAGCTTCTATCCCCCAAAAGGCAGAACTGCTAAAGCGAAAGTTCACTAAATGCTACCAGTTATATTTTAGGATATTGAGTCTTAATAATCAAAAATAGATTGGCACAGATGTGCTGGAAGCAAAAGCCTGCACAGACTGTGTCTGGCCCTAGTGTGGGTGTGTAGTAGTAGGTGTAGTAGTAGGAAGAAAGTAAATGTCTTCACTTGTATACACCAATTACAGGGCCAGACATAGCAGCAGTCACTGTGCTAAAGGGAGGCTAGAAGTTGCTTCCTCCTGCTGCCCTCAGGGTTCAAGTCACTCCAAAGGGGCCAGTCTCCCCTCTCACACCATGCACCAGCCTGAGGAGATAGCCAGGTGAGCTGCAGGGAGAACTTTGCATCCTCCTAAGTAACATAACAATTCCCAACTCAGGCAAGGACTAAGTGACACAATCTGGGCCTTTAGTGAGTATACAGTAACTCAGGCTCAAGCAAAAAGAGTAGAAATCTATTACAACCATAAAAACATTTACAGGTTTCAGAGTAGTAGCCATGTTAGTCTGTATCAGCAAAAATAAAGAGGAGTCTTTATCCCAAATAAATGTATTAGTCTAAGGTGCCACAAGGACTCCTCACTGTTTTTTATAAAAACATTTGTATAACACATGCAAATGGAAGGGGACTTGTCTGTTCAGCTTTGTGGATAAACATGGCTTGTTGCTGGCATTTATTATGTGAGAAATTACAGAAGCTATAAATATATATGTTAGAATTTACTCCCTTACTCAACAAAAGCAAAGATTTGTCAGCTTGAGTAATCTGCAGCGATTATACAGAATCTATGAATGAAGCCTTTTATTCATATTTTGTATTTCAAAGTCATTCTGAAGGGTATTTTCTCTTATTTTGAATTAGTATCTACAACAGACAAATGATGAATCTCTGATCGGCACAATTAAGTGTCCTGGCAAGGAAAATTGGTTGTGTTGTGTTGTCTACTAATAGATTTTAAGACTATTGTGTGTCATGCTTATTCATCTCTCTAATGAGGTTTGTTCTAAAGGAAAGATTGAGATCTTTGACAGTTACTGAATTTCATTTTAAGAATCCCAGGGAGGAAAATTTCTTCCTAAAAAAACAAGGCTAAGAATGCTAAATCCTTCTTACAGCTCACACAGGCATAACTGTGTAATGGTATGTAAAGTGTTTTAGCCTTCTATTCTGTCGTCAACACATATAGGGGTTTTGTTTGTTTGTTTTTGAATTGTATTTTAAAAGAGTGGGACAAATTGAGCAAAATAGTCACTGGGCAGCTTACTTTTTTTCTGTAAGTGTTTGTTGCTGTTTTCTTCTACAGCTTGTCTCTCCCAAAATGAGAATTTATCATTATTTCTGCTATTAAGGGCCCAAGCTTTCCCATAAGGAAGATACTGAACATTTCTCTATTAGATATTTTACTAGGTTGTAACCTGTATCTCCACTTATCAGCTACTCAGTTGACTAATTCTGCAATCAAGCCTATGTCGGTGAGGCAATATCCTTTATTGGACCAACTTCTGTTGGTGAGGGAGACGAGCTACAAAGAGCTATTCTTCAGGTCCGGAAAAGGTACTCAGTCACAGCTAAATACAAGGTCAGATAGATAGTTTAGCAGTTCCATAAAGGGCTTGAACGGAGAATAAAACTACTATTGTTAAACAATGCATATAAATGGATCTGCTGACTGCCTACATAGCTTGAGAACTGACCAAGAAAAAAGGGGAATCCACACAAGTCTAAGATTTGAACGGAAAGGCCTTGATTTCCTAGGTTTGCTAAGCCTTGCTTAGTGGGAAAGATTAAGAACTTCAATCCCCTACCCACTAAGACAAGCATTTACCATTTCCAGTATACAATGTAATCTTACAAATACAGCAACTGTTGAGTTATTGCCACATTATGTTCTATCAACAGAATAAGGTATTGCACATAAAACAAAATGATGGGAAAATAATTAATAAAATATAAGCAGACAGGATGAAGCATCTTAATGCCTAATAAATCAGCATCTTCGTCAGTTCTTATTCTTAGGCAGCCTGGTTATGTCATGTGAATATTAAAAGAACACACTGAATCTATAGAGTGCATAATACTGGCATTATCAAAGACCACATAAGCACTGGCATCAACTTAGTGGTGTCTGGCAGCTTGTGAACAAATTTTCTGGATGGCTTCTAAAGAATAACAATAAATGTCATTTTAAAGTTGTCAAGTATGCGATAATAAACAGACGTAGGATATGTGATGCTTTGGTGCTAATAAAATCAAATTTAGCTGTACACAGTAGAGATAAAGGGAAGGAAAAGCCATGTTCAGTACTGGACAGCTTTTAAGCAGCCTACATTTCAGTTTGTGTTTCAGAGTTTGTCAAAGGAATGCTAAGTTGCCCAAGAATTGGATTATAATGACAAGAAATTAATAGTGGTTAAAAGTTAAAAAGTGGTACTGTGCTCAAAATGCCTGGAAAAATAATATAGGAAATTGCACAAAAAGAAATTGTTATAAACAGATGTGAATATATTATGATGTTACATGCAAATCTCATGGTTATGAATGAGTATTTAATGTAACAGGCAATAATTATTTTTATCCATATGATTGGTTATATTTACTAATAGAGAATATCATTAAGCAATACAGGATCAGAATTGCATTATGGGCAATTCAGAGTTTTGAAAGGCATTGTGGCAGAGCTCTGACCTTGTCCCCATAGGTCCCCCTCTTCCAGGCAGTTTATGCTAGCTTCAGAGGCTCACTACAACCCTCCATGTAGCCCTTCTGTCTCTAGGGCCAGGGATACAGTCTACTGAGCACTTTTCATCATAAGCCAGCAATGGAGGTTGGTGAGAGAGTTCCCACAGTCTCTGTTGCTCCTACAGCCTCATGCCAAAACAGTTTAACCTCCTGTGCTGACAGGGACCTATTTTCCCCACCGAGGAGATGTTTCTGTAGTGGTGGGTTGGGGGGAGCTGGGCCCACCCTCTACTCCAGATTCTAGCCTAGGGACTCTAATGGTAGCAGCCAACCTTTTACTACCAGTTGCTACATTTTCCTGGGCCACTTCCCCACGGCTCTGCTGCTTCTCCCTTACCTTATAGCTCCCTTACTAATGACTTGAGATTATCTTCATTAACTAGCCCTTCAGCAACATTTCTACTCCTAGGCCTGACTGGAGTGAGCCCTTTTATATTATCAGAGAGGCCTTAATTAGAGTCAGGTGCTCACATTAGCTTAATGGCCTCACCTGACTCTTTGCAGGTTAATTGGAGTCAGGTGTTCTCATTAGCTTGGAGCAGCCCCTGCTCTGGTCAGTTAGGGAACAGAAAACTGTTCATCCAGTGGCCAGTAGGTCTGCCCTCTCCTGAACCCAACTGGCCTGGAGGGAGGAGGGAGACTGCTGCTTGGTCTTAGGCTCTTGCTGCTGCCGCCACCCCTCTAGCTGCTCCCCTGGCTGGGCTAGACACCACCCACCCCCCTTCTTTGCTACCTGGTTGCTGGCCAGCTGCAAGACTCTTCCCCCCCCACCCCGGGTGCTGCTACTGCTCCAACTGCAGCCCCTTGTGGGGGGGCCTTCTGGCCCGCTCCCCAGAGGAAGGGAGTGCAGGACCCCAGCCCCAGCCGTTGCTGCTCTGAACACCATCACCACCACCACCACCTGTGAGGGGTCCTTTCTGCCTGCCAAGCCACCAGACTGCCATCTGGAGTTGCTGGAGCTGCTGCTGCCCGGAAGCTGCTGGACCCCAGAGGAGGAAAAGAAGAGGAGCGTCTACCAGTGGGGGAGCACCTAAAGACTTTGCAGACCACCGTGGAGGGGGCCTTTCAGACTGAGTAACTTTCAAACTGTGCTCTTGTGGTGGGGGTTGTGACTGTGTCTGTGGGGACACGGGGTGTGGTGTGGAGCTGCTCCGAGATCCATCTGCATCTCCCCCCCAAGCCCCACCACTGCCCCCTCCACCACCGCCACTGACTGTTTACCACCTGCCTCAGCTCCTGCTTCTGGACTCAGCTGCTTGCTTGGCTTGCCATGCCCTGTTTCCACCATTTGAGCCAGAAACAGCAGCCAGCCCCACTGACGTTGTGCAAGCGCACGTCGATCCCCCCTGAGACTGCCCACTCCACAGCTTTGCCCCTTGCACCCTTTTGTCCCGCTTTGCCCCAGCCCCCCTTACTAGCTTCAGTTTGTTTGCCTGCCCTGCCCGTTTCCCTCTGCAGCCTTTGTTTGTTTGACTCGTCCCAGCCTCCGAAGCTAGCCCCTTGGTTTCCGTGCCCTAACTCCAGCCCACTTAGCCTCTCACTCCGTGTGCCCGTGCCCCCTCCCATGCGCTTGTGCTACTCCCCATTTGAGTTTGAACCCCCTTCACTTCACCTCCCTAATGCTGTTGTATTCCTCCCTCCCCTAGTGCAGCTAGAGGAGCTGGAATCCCACCCTGTGTCGGTGATTGACCCCTAGCCCTTGATTCCCCCCCCCCGGTCCAGCCCACCCCATTTGGCACCTTTCTCCCCTGCCTGCAGCCTAGCAGGGAGGAGTGGTCGACCTGCTTCCCCCTTCCCCTCCTCTCTTTGGTGTTTTTTCCCCCTTCCCTCCCTGTTCATGATGGCGGGGTATAAGGCGGGTGGGACCCCTCCGGAAGAACCCGTCGCCCCTCCCCCAGCTGCCACCCCATTGCCCCCCTGAGCCTCTACCTCCGCTGCCACAGCTGAACCACCTGCTACTGCCCCCACTGGGGCACCGGCAGCAGTGGACACCAGGATGACCTCCATTGCTGCCACGTCCCTCGCCCCTTCCGACTCTGGGAAAGTTCCCCCAGCCAGCGGGAAGGGCCAAGATAAAAAGGGTAAGGGCCCCACAAAAAAGATCAAGCCCACCATGGCAGGGGCTGCCCCCACTGCCGCGGCCCCACCACCAGCCGCGGCGTCCCTCCTCGCTGTTCCCTCCACCAGCTCTGCGGGTGCCCCTTCCCCTGGCCCCCAGGTGGCAGCAGCCCCCCCTACCCCCCCGCCTGCCGCTACGTCATCTCTCCCGCCCACCGCCTTCACTACTATCTGTAGCGGCCGGGGCCCCTTCCTGACCTTGACCAGGAAGCATGGCGTGCGGGCGTTGGTGAGGGTGGTGGGGCCCACAGCCATTGTGGTAGCCTCCAAAATGTATGGAAAGGTCGTCTTCTTGTTAGCAACGGAGGCCGCCGCCCAGGAGGCAGTGGAGAAGGGCCTGGCGGTGCGGGGGGGGGTGGTGGTGTTCATCTCCCTAGAGCCGCTAGAGGACTTGGGCGTCTGCCTGGTCCTGACCTCTGTCCCTCCCTTCTTTCCCTATGCTGCCCTATTACCCACTCTCTCCACCCTGGGGAAACCCATCTCCATTGTTAGCCCTCTCCCACTGGGCTGCAAAGACCCCGCCCTCCCTCACATCCTCTCATTCTGCCAGCGGATACAGCTTCAACTGCCGCCGGTGGCACGTGATGGAGAGGCGCTCGAGGGGTCATTTCTGGTCCCCTACCGGGGGCCCATTACTGGGTGCACTACTTTATGGGGGAGGCCCAGTGCTACATCTGTCAGGCGATGGGACACATCCAGAGGGACTGCCCCTGGCTGCCCGGCACTCAAAGCCACCCTTCCTCCTTCCCAGCCCACCACTGCTTGAGCCCAAGGGGCACCTCCCGCACTATGCCCAGACAAGCGGGAGAGCCCCACCTCCGCTGCTTGCAATCTGGCAGGGCCTGTGGAAGAGGATGCAGCATGGATACTGCCGGGCATGGGAGAGGGCCTGCCCCAGGGGGAAATCTTCCCTCCATCGTGCTGCCCCACCGTTACCCCCCTGAGCCATTGCCCCTGCCCCCTAACCTGACCCCTGCTAGCCAGCCCCCAGATGATGCCATGGAGGGCTGGGCCCTAGTACAGGTGAAGTGGGGCAAGTGGAAAGCTCGAGCTCCGCTCCTTCCATCAGATGCGGAGACCCCCCGGAAGACCAGAAAGGGGGGCACCAATGCTGAGCCTTCTGCCCTGCCCACAGGTGCGATCCATCCACCGGTACTGGCTGGGGAAGACGTGGCAGCACCGGAGGGTCATATCGCCCCTCCACGGGAGTCCCTCCCCTCCGAGGTCCCCGATGGAGTCCCTTCTGCCCCATTACCATCTGAAGCCCCTATGAGCCCTGAGGCGACCGCCGCTTCGGGTGCTGGCAGGGAGAACCCCAGGGTGGCGGAATGCAATCTCCCCTCCATTTATGAGGAGATCGAGGCCCTGGGTCTGACCCCGGTCACCCAGGGAGAGGACGACCCTCTGCCAGCGGGCCTCAATCTGGGTGACCTCACTCTGGCCCCCCTTTCCCCATGCTCACTCCCGTTAACCATTGCTTCTGCTCCCGCCTCCGAGGAGCCCCTGGACTCTTCCACCAACCTGGCCGCAGATGGCATCCCCTTGATGGCCACCAAGCCTGTTGTGGTGATGGCCAGTCCCATGCGGCCAGGACCCGAGCCACCAGGGGTACCCCCATTGGTGTGGAGCAATCCACCTCTTTCCCAGTCGGGGGTCCTCCAGAAGACAGTCCACCTCCTGATGCCGTGGCTGCCAAACCCACCGTGGAGCCTGTGCCCGGGATCGCTGAGAGCCCCCTTCCCATCCCATGAACCCTTGAGCCCGACCGGGAAGCACCACTGCCCAGTTGCTTGGCTTCTGGAGCCCAGACTCTCACCTCTGTCCCTGCCCTTGTCCCTGACTCCGGCCCTGCCTCTGACGCTGACCCTGTCCCAATCCCCTCCACCTCCTGTGATATTATTGCCATCTCTGGGGCTGTCTCTTTCCCCTTTCCAGCAGATGACCCCCAGGGAGAGGCCTTTGTGTTTCCCTGTCCCAACCCACTAGGGGCTGCTATTTTCCCTCTGCCGCCCCCTATTGACGCAGAGTTTGAGGCAGGCCGCGTGGTGCCAGCCCATCGGGTGCCCCGTCGGGTTGTGCTGGGGCCCCGCCAGAGGATGGTCAGGAGTCAGTAATCCCACCCCCCCATGCACTGCAAGAGGAGCTGCGGGAATTTCTTGAAGATGTCCACAGCTCCCACAACAAGGTACAGCTTGCTTTCTAGCGATGGGGGGGATTTTCACCAAATCCTCCGGGCCGCGAGGGCCCTTATGGGGGAGGGTAAAAGGACCAGGAAGCAGGCCGTCGCAGCCTACCAGTGGGTCCGCGGCTTCCATGACTCATTGCTCACCTATGGGGTAGGTCATGGTTTGCTGCGTGGCCCAATGGACGCCGTGAGCATCCCTGCCGACGAGGATCCCCCCCAGCCCTCCTCATGGCACCACTCATCATTGCAACGTTGAACACCTGGGGCTGTAGGATGAGTCTCCGCAGGTCCCAGGTGCTCTCCTTCCTTCGGGATGGGGGGGTACTCTGTGGTTTTCCTACAGGAGACCCATATGGATCTGGCCCCCGAAGACAGCTGGTGGCTGGACTTCGGGGCCAGGGTCTACTTTAGTCATCTAACAATTCGTATGGCAGGAGTGTTCTCGCCTGACCTACTGCCCGAGGTGCTGCGGGTCGCTGAGGCTGTGCCGAGCTGCCTGCCGCACCTCCAGGTCCATATGGAAGGGCTCGTGGTCAATCTCGTTAACATCTATGCCCCAACATTGGGCCCGAAGTGCCTTGTCCTGGGCGGGGACTTTAACACCACCCTCAAGGAGTGGGACCGCTTGGGGACCGAGCAGTGCCTGGCCACTGCAGACATCCTCCGGGAGATAGTCGAACATTGCTCCCTGGTGGACGTCTGGCGCAACCACCACCCGGCTGACATCTCGACATTCACCTTTGTCCAGGTGGAAGCCCACTGGTCGTGCCACTCCAGGTTGGATCGCATCTATTTATCACGCTTCCACCTTTCACGGGCCCACTCCTCCAGCATCCGGCTGGCCCCATTCTCTGATCATCATCTAGCCACCGCGACGGACTCTCTCTGCGTGGAGAGGCCGGGGCCAGCCTATTGGCATTTCAACAACAGCTTGTTGGAGGATGTGGGCTTCCTGGCATCCTTCCAGGAGTTCTGGCTGGCCCGGCAAGGGCAGCGGCATGCCTTTCCCTCGGCGCGGCGGTGGTGGGATCTGGGGAAGGTGCGTGCCTGGCTCTTCTGTTGTGATTTCACCCAGGGCACTAGCCGACGGAGGGATGCAGCAATAGAGCAGTTGGAATGGGAAGTCTTAGAGCTGGAGAGGCATCTGGCTGCCAACCCTGAGGATCCGCTCCTCTGCGGAGCATGCCGGGAGAAGTGGGAGGAGCTCTGGGCCTTCAAAGAACATCGGTCCCTGGGCACCTTTGTTCGATCCCGCATCAGTCTCCTTCGGGAGATGGATCGCGGCTCCCGCTTCTTCTATGCCCTGGAGAAAAGGAGGGGGGCCAAGAAGCATGTTACCTGCCTTCTCACAGAGGATGGCACCCCCCTCATAGATCCGGTGGAGATGTGCGGGAGGGCCAAGGCCTTCTATGCAAGCCTTTTCTCCCTGGATCCGACCGATCCTAACACTTGCAGGAGGAGCTCCCTATGGTCAACACCGGCGACTGAGACCGGCTCGAGCTGCCTCTCGCTCTGGCCAAGTTCTCGGAAGCCCTCCGGCACATGCCCACCAATAAATCTCCAGGCATGGACGGACTGACAGTGGAGTTCCACCGCGTGTTCTGGGATGTCCTCAGCCCAGACCTAGTCTCCATCTGGGCTGAGTCTTTGCAGAGCGTGGTCCTCCCTCTTTCGTGTAGGCGAGCCGTGCTCACCTTATTGCTGAAAAAGGAGGACCTCTGCAATTTACAAAATTGGTGTCCCGTCTCGCTCCTCAGCACAGACTACGAAGTCATAGCAAAAGCCATCTCGCTGTGGCTACGGTCCATGCTGGCGGACGTGGTCCGTCCAGACCAGACGTACACCGTCCCGGGCCGCAGCATCCTTCACAACCTGTATCTGGTCCGGGACCTCTTAGAACTCGGGTATAGGGATGGTCTGTCATTCACCCTCCTGTCCTTGGATCAGGAGAAGGTGTTCAACAGGGTGGATCATGGGTATGTCCTGAGCACTCTGCGAGCATTTGGCTTTGGACCCCAGTTTGTGGGTTTTCTCCGGGTGCTGTACGCCTCCGCAGAGTGTCTGGTCAGGCTCAACTGGACCCTGGCCATATCGGTCAGCTTCAGGCGAGGAGTATGGCAGGGGTGCCCCCTTTCAGGCCAGCTGTATGCTCTGGCAATCGAGCCCTTCCTCTGTCTCCTCCATTGGAGGTTGATGGGGTTGGAGCTGTGGGAGCCGCAGCTGTGGCTGGTCCTGTCAGCATATGCCGACAACGTGCTCCTCGTGGTCCAGGACCCGGGTGACTTGGCGCGGGTGGAGGCTTGCCAGGCCATCTGTTCGGCAGACTCCTCCGCCCTGGTCAACTGGGTCAAGAGCTCTGGCCTGGTGGTTGGGGACAGCTGGCAGGTGAGCTCCCTCCCACCCGCGCTTCAGGCTATCCGGTGGAGCGCGGGTCCGCTGCTCTATCTCGGCATTTACCTTTCTGCCACACATCCCTCTCTGCGGAGAACTGGCACAATTTAGAGGGCAGGGTGATAGAGTGGTTCCGGAAATGGACAGGACTGCTCCGGTGCCTCTCCCTTCGACGGAGAGCATTGGTGCTTAATCAACTAGTCCTGTCCATACTCTGGTACTGGCTCAACACCCTGGTCCCAGCCCCAGATTTCCTAGCCAACCTCAGGAAATCGATTCTGGAGTTCTTTTGTTCAGGATTGCACTGAGTCCCTGCAGGGGTTCTCCATCTACCCCTGGAGGAGGGCAGGCAGGGCAGGGCCTGAAGTGTCTGCACACTCAGGTCCATATCTTCCGCCTCCAGGCCCTGCAGAGGCTCCTTTATGGTGCAGGTAGTCTGGCGTGGAGCATACTGGTGCACGCCTTCCTGCTCCGCTTCTGAGGGCTCCGATAAGACCGGCAGCTCCTTTATCTCCATCCGCGAGGTCTTGCCTCTCGGTGTGCCAGAGGTTGGTCCTGGCAGAAGTCACAAGAGTCAGAGACCTCCTGGACTACAACCAGGGAGACTGGCTGGATCCCCTGATGCTTATTCAGTGCATGGGGCTCTCCAGACCTCGTACTCCCCAGTGCGAACTTCAGGAGGTGAGGGCGCCTTGCCGCCTGCTGCTCGGGTTTACCTCGACCGGGTCCTGCATGAGGGCTCGCCCCACCCACCCTCCACCCCAGGCCCGCTGGACCTTTTCATTGGGCCCCTGCCCCGTGGACCCAACCGACTCCCCTGCCCCTTCACCGTGAGCCAGCTGCATGAGGTGCAGCCAGTCTGCTTCCAGACTGCACCAAGGAAACATCTATACATGCTCCTGCTCCACACTCTTCATGTCCTCACCCTGGTGTCCCGCCCCGATACAAAATGGTGGGACCTCCTGCCACCTCTGGAGGGGAGGAGCCCCAGTGGGCCAGCCTATATTCCACTCTGGTCCCGAGGCCCGCCGGGGATATCAGTTGGCAGCTCCTTCACGGGAATGTGAGCACGGCCGTGTACTTGGCATGGTTCACCCCTATCCCAGCCACCTGTCCCTTTTGCGGCATGAGGGAAATCCTGGCGCACACATCTGGAGTGTGCCAGGCTGCAGCCCCTATTCCTGCTCCTCCTAAATATTTTGTTAAGATTTTGATTGCGCTTTTCCCCTCACCTTCTTATCTATGCACTCCTTATCCGTGGCCCCAATAAGTCAGGGGACCTCCTGGTCAACCTCTTCCTGGTCCTGGCTAAAGTGGCCATCTATAAAACCAGGGTGAGGAAGTTGGCAGATGGAGTCTCCTGTGACTGTGGGGCCTATTTCCAATCCTCCGTCCATTCACGTCTCCAGGCAGAGTTCTTCTGGGCAGCATCCACTGACTCCCTTGACGCCTTCGAGGAGCAGTGGGCACTGTCCGGGGTTCTCTGCTTGGTTTCCCTGTCTGGTTCCCTTCGTTTGACCGCACTCCTGTTCCTGTTATTTCATTAGTTGTCCCCCGTAATTATTTGGTGTCCACGGCCTGTGGACCCCCCTCTTAGGCTGTGGGAGATCCTTTAGCACTTTCTGGATTCCAATAAGGCTACTCTGCTGTACCCAACTGGCCTGGGTTTATCACAGCACACACAAAGAAGCCCTAGTGATTGAAACAACTAAAAAATATAATGATATATGGGGCCAAATATGTCTTATTTCTATTATGAATAGCCACTTATAAATTGAAACAAAGACAAGACTCAGGTGCATGTATTTAGTGAGGCTTTCCTGCTATGGCATCATCAACAGCTATTCAGAAAATTAAATGTGCGTCCAGCATTCTAAAAATAACCCTTCAAAGTAAGTATATAATTGTTCTGCATCGCAATAAATATTATCAATGGATTATATTATATTTGTGTTCTGATAACACCCACAGTGTGCTAGATGTACAGGAAAACTGTCCCTGGCCTGAAGAGCTCACAATCTAACACTATGCCTACCCTTGGAGCTAGGGCTGTGATTGCCAGTGTGTGCAAACAGACTTGCTCTCTCACTGAGGGAATGCACTAAAAATAATAGTGTAGCTGCAGGAGCATAGGCAGCAGCCAGCAGCAGCACAGGCTCGCCACCCTGAGTATGGGGCTCCAGGTGGGTTTGTAGTCAAGGTGGCCTGTGCTACCATGGCTACATTACTACTTTTAGACCACTAGATAGGTGGGAGCTAGCATGAGTATGTCTACACCAGTTGGGAATCACACCCCTAGCTCCAAGTGTAGACATGCCCTTAGAACAAACGAAGTAGACAAAGGGTGGGGAGAGAGAATAAAACATACAATTACTTTTTCGAATGAACAATCTATTTCTTTGTCTCTCAGCCTAGTTATTCTTTGGCAGTGCCTTGTAGGTAGAAGTAGGTTTTGAGGTGAGGAGAGATTTGAAAGGAGAGGGTGGTGACCCTATAGTTAAGTTGATAGAGGACATTTCTTCTATCAAGGCTGCATGAAAGAAAGCATGGAGATGGTTATGGGAGAGAGGATGGACAGGGTCACAGGGAGTGATAGAAAAGTCCTGGATATTGATGGATTGGAGGTCACGGAAAAGATGAACAAAGGAGCAAGTGGCCTGGGGCAGTAGGTGATGCTGACAGATGAGGTGGTGGTCAGAGCAAAGGCATTCAGATGTTGGGAGAAGTAGCACTGTTCAGTGAAGATGAAGTCAAGCGAGTGGGAGAGTTGATCCACGATTGAAGATGAAATGAGAGGTAGATGGGACTCTAATGGGTCATATAGTACACCAGCACAGAAGTTTGAAGTCACCAACGATGGGGGTGGGGTATTGTGAGGAAAGGGAGAACCACATGTCAAAGAGGGTGATGGGGAAAGAGTCAAGGGGTAGAGTGTAGAAATGGCAGAAGGATAATTTGGGTGAAGAGGCTCCCTATGAAAGACAGCAGCTGTTGAGGCAGTATTGGAGGAGGGAATCCAGGCTTCAGGGGGTTATGTCTTGATCATTAACTTTTTAATATATAGTGTATTGTTTAAAACCCTTATTGTAGCTTCTGCTTTGTTTGCAAACGCCATATATATTTACAGCTACATATTTCTTTTTTTCAGGTTTTATATCTTGCTGGAACATGTAATCAATTTTTACTATAATGAAATTGTTCACAAATATATTGAAACCTCAGAGCTGCAGTAAATGGAGACTTTTTGAAAGCTAAACAGAAGAAAAATGGAATGAATACAAATGGACAAACTGGACGTGGTTATTGACTGTGTCTTTGGGAAAGCAAAACCAGAGATTGGATAAGTAGTACTTGGATCTGAACAAATATTTCAAAGTTCAAGGTGGTTGAAAAATTATTCTAGTTTTGGCCTTTCTCTAGAAATAAGGAAAAATTTAACAACTGAAATAAAAAGAAAAGGGGAATTCAGAAGGTGGATTTACTGGATAGTCAGTAAATATTAGGGTCCAAATTCTGATTGTCTTCTAACACCAGTGCAACCTCCAATTAACTCAGTTGAGCTAGTTACAGTAGCCCACTACAAGCAAATAAAAATTGGTTTTCCTGCTATTGCTTTTTTTCGTACTACCTGACAATTTTTCCCAAAAGAGAGGAAAAGAAAAACCCACCAAAACACTCGTGCAACACTTGCTTCTAGAAAAGTTTTCTAGGTTGTGTGGTGAGGCACTTCTTGGAGGCATAAGGTCACATTCACCTCTCATTTTCATTGGTGCAGTAATGGGAGAATAGAGTCGCTTTCTGGGTTACTTTTCTGGGGACAGATGCTCAGTGTGGGTTTTATTTATTTATTTACTTAGGCTTGCTCTGTTCACCGCTGAGGTACATATAGAACATTTGTGCCAGAGAATATGGGTTAAAATAACAGTTGGCTGCGTGCATATGTTCCCTCTATGTGCTGCCCCAGCTCTACACAGATAGCTGACACAGCAAACCCTGAAAGAACCCCTAATGACCACAGACTCTGAAAAGGTACGAAGGCACCTGGCCAGGTTTATTGTCAAATGAAGCACAGTAATAGTTTCCCACAGACTCTGCAGGACATACTATGAATATGTGCCCCCTGACAATGGACCAGCTCAGTCAGTGGCAGGACTCTCCACTGCCCCTAGGCCAGACAAAGACAACGACTCAGAGGTGCATTCTTATACCCAGGTACAAACAGGTTACACATCACTCCTGACATATTGAGGTACAGCCCCTCTATGCATTAGGATGCTGCCTCTCACCTGGTACAGGTTGGTTCAAACAAACTAGTCTATCCATCATATTGTCCTTTTAACCCTGTCTTTAGGATGGGTCTGCCTGTTCCTTGCTATCTCTGGGGGATGTGTTTGCACCAGGATGTTCTGGTGCCATCCTGGCACACGTTCATTTTATTAGTGCTTATATGTGTATACGTGCTTTTAGTAGCCGCCTTCTTGCCAACTTCTGTGAGCAGGGCCTGGCTCTGGCTCACAGCGTAACTTTGCTTTATGTTAGCAAGGTCTTGACCATTACTTTAGTTCAGGCCTCCTACCGGGCCTCTGATACCAAGGGTTTATATTTCAGGGACTCATTTTACGACACACTCTACCTTTTGAATAATAGGAGTATCACCACCCAGATAATGGAGGTATCTGTACCAATTCCATAGGTAAGTTTGTGTTGCTATTTAGAAAAGGATTGAAATGCCTGCATTTCATGCTTTAATGATTTAGTTTAGTCTCCAACTTTGCCACAACAACTCCCCAGAAGACCAAATAATTTTTAATATAAGTTTTTTTTAGAAAAATACTTACTGACTTTATCAGGAGAAACCTTTACAAATGCTTCCTTTTAAAATGTTTGCCTCCCACTAGTTAAACATATACACACGCTTTCTGAACATTTCAGGGATAAGGGCACAATTAAAATGTTACATTTAAGGAAAAAAATGCTAAACAAAACCTAACTGATCATTGCCAAGGGAAGCTAATAGAACTGCTCAGATCCATCAGCTACTTCTTCTGTACTGCAAGTTTCTACTTTCTGACGCCTTGAGATTTAGATCTCCCCTCTTCTTGTCCCAACCCTACAATTCTTTCTTGTATCTGTATTACTAAAAAGATGCCATGACAAGGAGAACTCAAGCCCAAACTGCCAAACACAAAGTCTGCTAGGAGTTCAGCTAACAGAGCTGGCCAGAAAATGAAAATCCATTCCCACAAAAAAAATCTGACATTTTAAAAAATGTTTTCCCTATCCACTGAAATGCACAACCTCAATCTCATGTTCTTTCATGTA